>NC_135533.1:170922174-173506341 GCF_045843805.1 Urocitellus parryii | reverse complement strand
CTCTATCCAGCTTTTCTTTCCCCTGAACTACCAGTTGAAGAGCCTTTAAATCTTTTAAGAGAGTGAGTGGATGACATATATTTTATTTATGAATCCATATGCAATTAGATAAAGCATTCACATAGATTCATAAATCCATCTTTTACTTTGTTTGAGTCTTAAGTGGAACTTACCCTTGGATGTCAAATTTTATTCATGAGGCACTTCTAACATGAAAAGGTGTGTGCAACTAATTTCTTTGCTGTTATTTCTTTGATGTTGGCAACGTTCATTTCTGTGCACAGTTTGATCTAATTAATAATTTATACTTTTAGTGTTGCATATCATAAATATATACATGACAAGTTTTTTTTTTTTTTTTTTTTTGAGGAAGCTGGTGCTGGGGATTAAACCCAGGCGTGCATAACCACTGAGCCACATCCCCAGCCTTTTAAAAATATTTTATTTAGAGACAGGATCTTGCTGAGTTGCTTAGGGCCTTGCTAAGTTGCTGAGGCTGGCTTTGAACTCCTGATCCTCCTGCCTCAGCCTCCTGAGCAGCTGGGATTATGGGTGTGTGCCACCATGCCCAGCACAACAGGTACTTTAAAGAGTTTATAAGGAAGTCCAATGATGGAGCCTTTCTTGGCTCCATAATAGTGTTTCAAACAGAAAGATCTTAACTGCTACCTTATTTCCTGAAATGCATTTATAGTGGACAAGGTTAAATGTTTTTCTCTGAAGTCTGTAATGGGAAGTAGAAGATATATTACATTATTGATAAATAAAGTTGATCTTTTTTGCTCTTTCTCAGAGATTCATTTTAGAGAATAAAAAAAAAAACAACAGGGTAGACGAGAAATTAGGAGACAACAACTAAAAAAAGCCTAAGTGTCAAAACAAGTACCTTAAAATATACCAAGGAACTTAAACACAGCTGGGCAGAGGGTGGAGGGTGTGAGCAGCTCAGTGGAACAGGTAGGAATCAGAATGTGCAGGGGGACATGGTGGCCATAGGGACCTACCTTTGGCTGACATTGTCAGCTAAGCCTTTACTTCTTCTATGAAATCAATCATGCTACGTGCGGCAGCTTAAGGGTGAAATGGTCTCAGGAAATCTCTCTGCTCCTTATAAATTGGAGGAAGAAACTCATTTCTAAATGTCTTTGGCCTAGGTTGCTAATTAAACTTCATTGTCAAGAAGCAGATGTACAGTGAACAAGAAAATTTCCCTTTATAATTTTGGTAGTCTCTAAATTTCATATTTTATTTGATAAGTTCTGTAGAATTGGATATAATCTATCTTGTCCAGAGTGACAGGTGATGGTAGAAGTATCAACTTGTCCCCTTAACTGCTTAACACAGACTGCTAATTCCTGACATTCTGACTTCTTTACTGAGGTTTGAAAAATAAATAAATAATTATATTTGTTTCTTGACTTACTGGGTTCAGAACTCCAATCAGTTATTACTTTTCTATTACTTCATTGTTAAAGACAAATTCTGATTATTGGGGAGTCAATTTCATGTCCCTGTCCTTGAAAGAGTGTCTGGTTTCTGTGACCATCTTCCCCTCAAACCCTTTGTATCTGAGATGAAGAAAGCTCTGTATGAGAAAGTTCATTCTTGGCAGTAATTTCCCATAGACCAGAAGCTGTCTTGTCTCAACACTTGGATACAAAACAAAACAAAAATGTTCATTTGTCAAATAAACTTGAGAAAAGTTACATCATGAATGGATCAGTTTGGGTATATTTATAGTACACATTAGTATCCTAAATGTTTCTGAAATATCTGGGTGTAAAATCAAGATCTCATCAGCCTTGTTTAAGCATTTACCAAACTATTCAGAAAGTACTGGCTGAAAACAGATGGATTGGTTTAATAAATAATTCTTAAGATGTAATCACTAAATGTACTATGCTGAAATTGGGGTTTGGTAATTCAGGGATTTTGAGTAGCCTCAAGAAATGGTTCCTTTTAGGAATATTGACTGTAAAGAGTGGAGTTTATGGAGGAAAAATAATTTAGGGTAAGTATGTGAGTAAATATTGTTCCTTCCATCCTAACTTATTTTCCCTCTCTGTCCATCCTTCCTCCCTCCCTCCCTTCCTTCCTTCCTCCCTTCCTTCTTTTCCTTTTTTCCTCTCAAACTGCCCCCCCTTTCTTTCTCTAGGGCACTTAATCACTAAGCCACATCCCTGCCTTTTTTATTTAGAGACAGGGTCTTCCTAAGTTGCTTAGGGCCTCTTGTACCACCTCTTTGATCTTTTAATTCTCTCTATATAAATTTATCCTAGGGAAGTAATAATAGCTTTATCAATCAGAATATTAATCAAATCTTTTTCCATCACAATATTAATTGTATTTCCACTTAAAAGTGACCTAAGTGTCTCATAATAGGTGTTTGGTTAAATAAATGATTAGATAACCTTTTTTTTGAATATTTATTTTTTAGTTGTAGTTGGACACAATATCTTTATTTTATTTTTATGTGGTGCTGAGGATCGAACCCAGGGCCCCGCACATGCTAGGTGAGCACTCTACCGCTGAGCCATAATCCCAGCCCCATTAGATAACCTTTCAATGAAACATTAATTGAATGTTTCATGCCTTTTGCTCTCTAACAAAAATCCCCTGAACTTCAGGGGGTTTAAACTTATTTCCCAGCACTCTGCAGGCCAATTGATGGTTCTGATGTTACTTATAGTGTGAGAGTGTCACTCATGGATCTGATTTCAGGTGGCAGTTGGAGTGGGCTGGAAAGTTCAAGATGGCTTGTCTCACTAGTCTAGTGTCTTAGTGTTGGATGAGGCTCTTTGGTTCTCCTTCATGTGGCCTGTCTCTCCATGTGGTGTCTCATCTCCCAAGTCCCTTCTGTGTGGCTTTTTTCAGCAGGGTAGGTTGGACTTCCTTTCTTCATGGCAGTTGGATTTTAAGAGATGAAATGAGAAACTGCCAGGTTTCTTTAAGGGCTTAGCCTGTAAGTAGAGTAGTGTCACATCTGCCACACTGGTTTATGTAAGCAGGTCACAACCAGTCCAGATTCAAGTAGAAGGGAATAGAATCCTTTTTTGAAGGAAGGAGTCACAAATTTTATAGGAAGGGAAGGATTTTTGGTTGCCATCTTTTGGAGTCTCATGGTAGTCATTAAAAATCATGTCTTAAAGGGGCTGGAGTTGTAGCTCAGCGGTAGAGTGCTTGCCTCGTACGTGTGAGGCACTACATTCAATTCCCAGCACCACATATAAATAAGCAAATAAAAAGGTCCATAATAAAGGTCCATCAACAACTAAAAAAAATTTTTTTAAAAGTCATGTCTTATAAAAATGTTGTATTGCATTCATGTTAGGTAAACAAAGGAGATGATGTTAAGAATGAAACATTGAGGAAAAAGGAGAGTACAAGACTTTATATACAATATAATACCTATTTTGTCTAAAATTATAAAAAAGTGTGAACTTTGTAAAGGATTTGGAAGCAACCACATTAATTTGTTAACAGAGGTTGTCTATGAGTGACAGGATTGTTTTCATTTTCTCCCTTAATCTTATCTGCATTTTCTAAAATAATTCATTAGTTGCTCAACAATTAAGAAACCATTAGACCAATTATAACTTCTTGACAAATTTAAAAAAAATTAAAAAAAATTTAAATTTTTTAAAAAAATGTACTATATTTTCAGACCCCAATGCCATAAAAATTTGAACTGCAAATTTTTACCCCCACATTTCTATCCACTTTGACATTTAAATATATCCTTATGGATAATTACTGGGATAGAAAATATTTCAAATGAAAAATAGCAAGCTAGTTACAAATGACAGTAAAGGCTTTATGCATATAGCCCTTGTCCTCACCTGTCTTCTCCCCTTGTATCTAAAGACAGACATTTCTGATTTCAGCCATATGAATATTCTTGTGTCATATCACACATTTATTTGAAAATGTGATTGAAGACAAATGAGTATTTAATGCAGAAAGGGGAAAGTAAAATAAAGACAAAACTAAAACCAAACACAAAGGAAGCAGAAATTATTAAGGGGAAAGAGATACAGATGAAATAGAAAAGAGAATGTAGTAAAATACATCAATAAAATCAAATGTTACACCTTTGACACTCTAAGAGACAAACATTTATCATATTGTTATCAAGAGAAAAAGAAAATTACTAAGGGCATTTGGAGTGAGATGGGGACAGAAGAGCAGATGATTTTTAAAATTTTAAGAAAAAGTTATACAAAGCAGTACCAATTAGACGGAAAAATCTAGGTGGAATGGTGTTTCTGAAGAAAAAGAATTTTTACAATGATTGATACAAAATAGGCAGCAAACCAAAATAGATCAGTAAACATAGCAAAAAAACGAAGTTAACCAACAACCAAGCCCATTCAGTTTTATGAATCTGTTCTACCAAACATTTCTGAAATAGAAAGGGCTGTACTATGTTAGCTGTTCCAGGCCATATGAGAAATGGAAGCTTCTTCATCCATTGTCATACTAGAATAAATCTGATACTAAACCTAGATAAGGAAAGCCAGAGGAAACTGTGAGCTAGTCTCAACATACATTGATTTTTAAATAAGGAAATATTATTTCAAACAAGATAATGTTTCTATACATGTTGTATGTTGTGTGTGTGTGTGCGCGTGTGTGTGTGTGTGCGTATGTGCTTGTTTCCAAAAGGAACACATTCACTTTTTGCTTGTTGGTTCTTGTAGTTCTCCAAAGCCTTGGCCAGCTGACCTAGTGAAATCACTGAGGATTAAATCTGTGTGGGTATAAATTTCATGGCTTTTGTGAGAGGGACTTCAAACAGAGAAATCAGAAATGTCTGTCTTTAGATACAAGGGGAGAAGACAGGTGAGGACAAGTGACATTTAGTCACTTTCTAGGAAGATACAATTCTGTAAGTGGTGGCCCAGTCGGGACCTAAATCCCTAGATTCTAAGTTTTGGAAAGGTAACACATACATGTAACTGTGGGAATTATAGAGAAAAAAAGATTTATTATAAAAGTGTATATCCTTATTATAGAAAATTTAGAGCATTTGGATGTCAAGAAGAAGAAGATGGAAACCTTGGAATCCCACCACTTGTGACATTTTGATGTGTGATACTCTAGTCTCCTCTGCTATTGTTTATATATATATATATATATATATATATATATATATGTAATGTGCTTTACAAAAGTGTGATTGAATCATAGATGGTGTTTTGTAACCTGCTCTTCCCTTCACTACCGGTGAAAGTCATGAACGTCTTCCCATCTCATTGAATATTTGTGATAGCGATCATATTATTCCCCTTGTCTCTCTGTCTCATTACTTAATCTAACTAAATTTTTATTGTTGAAACTGTTGATTCTCCCTTTTTTTTAAAAGGGAGAGAGAGAGAGAGAGAGAGAGAGAGAGAGAGAGAGAGAGAGAGAGAGAGAGAGAGAGAATTTTAATATCTATTTTTTAGTTTTCGGCGGACACAACATCTTTGTTGGTATGTGGTGCTGAGGATCGAACCTGGGCCGTACGCATGCCAGGCGAGCGCGCTACCGCTTGAGCCACATCCCCAGCCCTTGATTCTCCCTTTTTAAAATATAGAACAGATTATTCATGCAAAAATATGAGATACAAAATGATTTTTGTGTATTTTCAAGGAAAACAAAATTAAAGTCAGAGCAATGCAAACATTTGAAATGAAGTTCCTTACAAACAGGTATATCATTCTTTTAAAGGTCCTTTTAGGGAAAGGGGAAAGCTTTGTGGAAAATATTTCTTCATCCTCTCTGTGAAGACTATAGGGTGTAAGTGATAGAAACTCCAACTAGAATTAAATGTAGCAAAAAAGAAATTTATGGGCAAATGTATCAGTTTCCCATTAACCCCATAATGCTGTGAAAAAACTGACTACAAAACTTCAGTGTCATAGTAAGGAGCATTGATTTAGTCTGTGAATGTGCTCTACTCAGCTGATCTCATTGAGGCTTGCTTGTGCATCCGTGAGCAGCTGCTGGTTGTCTAGGCAGCTTTGCTGATCTTGGCAGGGTTTGCTCGCACATCTTGGGTTTGGTTGGCTGTTGGTTAGGACAGCTTGGCTGTTGTTTTAGTCAGCTTTCTCATCACTGTGACCAAGAGACTTGACAAGAACAACAGAGAAGAGAAAAAGTTTATTTAGGGCTCATGGTTTCAGAGGTCTCAGTCCATGGAAAGCTGTACTCCATAGCTCTGGGCTCAAGGAAGACAGAACATCATGTCCGAAGGATGTGGTGGAGGAAAGCAGCTCAGGACATGGCAACCAGGAAGCAGGGAGAACTCTGCTCACCAGGGACAAAATATAAAGCCCCAAAGGCACACCTCCAGTGACCCACCTCCTCCAACCATACCCTACCTGCCTATGGTTACCACTCAGTTAATCTAATCAGTAGATGCAGCCACTGACTCGGTTAAGCTCTCCTAACCCAATCATTTTACCTATGAACCTTCTTGCATTGTCTCACATATGAGCTTTTGGGGAACACCTCATCTAAACCATAACAGCTGTATTTTATGTTTCCCATCTTTCATTAGGGCATGTTCTTATTGTTATGGTAGAGGAAATGAACAAGAAAAAACACATAGTGCTACTTCAGGCCCCTGCTTGGTTCACCTATGTTATCATACGTATTGGCCCAAACATGTCACATGACTTGAATTAGAGTCAAATTAGGAGGGTACTGCTAAGAACATGGAAAAAAGGCTAAAGTGGAGTCATTAATTCTGTCAGTCTACCTGGCATGTATAACTAAAATGGCTTGAAGAGAGATGAAGCTTTAATGACTGCTGGATCTGGAGGATCAAATGATGTCATCTGGCTTGGTTTTACATCTTCAGAGTCTAGTGCTGTTTTATTTTGCACTAGCTTCACTCTCAGGGAGACCATGTCCATATGGAAGCACTTAGAGCTCTATCTTGAAAGCAAGTCATTCCAGCTGCGAAAAAGAACTTACCTTCCCTAGTTGTTCCAGCTGAAGTCATAGAATGGGGTCTTTTTGGACCAAGGGGCATCACATTTCCACCTCTAAGCTAGCTCCCTTGTCTGGAGTATGGAATATGTTGATTGCCCAAGTCACGTTCTCACCCCTGGCACCATCTAGGATGGAGTAGGACGAGTCAGCCATACCTAATCCTATGAACTATTAGTAAAGAGATGGAAACAACTTCTCTAAGGAAAATAGAGATAGAATTACTAGAAAGTATATGTAGAGAAGGGAGAAAAGATGAATGATAGGCAAGTCAAAATAAAAGATACCCCTTTTATTGCTTTTAATGTATTTATCTCATTGAACACTATCAATAAAAACGACTTATTTCCTACAATACCACAAGTTAGGTAGTATTACCTGCATTTTATTGATGGAGAGTAGAAGCTTATAACAGATAAATAATTTGCCTAAGTAACTCAACTAGTCCATGTTAGAGTGATTTCAACCTCAGTTTGTTCCTGTCCGGAATAGGTTCTTTTAATTGCCATAAAGCTGAGGAACAGAAGGTCAAGGGTTGTATGTTTTCTCTTATATGTGGAAGCTAGAGAGGAAAAAGGAAAAGAAAGATGGGGGATTGTGGATCTTATGAAAATCAAAGGGGGATCAGTAGAGGAAAGGGGCAAAGGGTGAGAGGCCGGGAGGGAGGGGCAAGTGCTAGGGAGTGACATTGGTCAAATTATATTGTTATGTTGTATGCATGTATAAATATGTAACAATAAATCCCACCATTATGTACAACTATAATGCACCAATAAAAAATGTGGTAAAAAGGGTATTGGAAAAAAAAATAAACCTGAGGAAAAGAAATCATACTAAAAAAATTCCTTAAGAGGAATAACAGGAGGCTACAATGTACCCCATTAATGTCACTTGAGTCCTATTGAAGGAATAATCAGAACCCTGAAGTCCCAGCTAAATAAAGTCTGTGCTAACATAATTGACTCATTATGATAGGGAGCTTCTATTGCTTTTCTGTAGGGGTTATGTGACCAGAAACTCAAACATGGTATATACTTACTATTACCCTATTCTATTTTTGTACAGGTGGCAAGTGGTTACTGTGAAGATTAACTAGGTTAGCTCACATGGAAAAGAATTTTCAAACGACCAGCCTGGAAGGTGTATATGAAAGGGAAAAGAAAAGACTGTTTTCTCTGGTGATAGCATTGAGAATGTGAACTTACATTAGATGTCTCATTGGTTGAGCCACTTTTTAGAGATACCTAGTTCTAAGGTGGTCAGTAGGTTCCAATTCATGTGTTGATGCCAGTTGATTAGTGTTAAACCATCTAGAAGGTTGTGTAGAGATTTCTCAACCTAGTGGAAAAGAGGAATGTGATGAGTAGTGCTGTCTATAATGGGTATAGAAGGAGAAAGGATCAACATACTTGTCAAATTTGGACATCTTAGGAAGCAGCAGCTTCTTAGTCGTTGGGGTCATGCCCCTAAGGATGGATTATTTTGTTGCCAAGGTGTCCACGATGGCGGAATCCTTTGGTGAAATTTTTGGGAGGTCACAATTCTAACACCAGAAATCAAAATGGAGAGCTTCATTTTCCTAAGGAAAAAAAGAGTTTTGAGAACTTTTTCTTGTTTGGTGGCAGAGTGAGGGCAATTTACAAAAATGTTTCCATGTAGCAAGTAAGTTTTTGGGGTCATTTTTCTTTTTCAATAAATGTTACAGATGAGACTGTTGAGCTACCACCTTTCCTCATCATCACTTTTCTACCAGTATATTTAAAAATATAATGCCATTATAGTCTGAGTTCTAAAGAGGTTTGTTTTTAACTATTCTTTTTCTCACTTTGCAGATCTCTGATTGGAGTCATTTTCTGGTACAGACCGTGAAAAGAACGCAGTGAAAGTCCTGGTCAACAGTGGAAATACTGACTTAAACCCCAACTTAGTATAGCATTTCTTCTCTTCAGTAGCGCCTCATAATAGAAGAAAAATGTATGGAAGTGCAAGAACAATCACCAATCTGGAAGGCAGCCCTTCCAGATCACCTCGTCTGCCAAGGTCTCCTCGTTTGGGCCACAGAAGAACGAGTAGTGGGGGAGGGGGAGGAACAGGCAAGACCCTGTCTATGGAGAATATCCAGTCCCTTAATGCAGCCTATGCTACGTCTGGACCCATGTACCTGAGTGATCATGAGGGGGTGGCTTCCACAACATACCCAAAGGGCACCATGACTCTGGGCAGGGCCACTAATCGAGCTGTATATGGAGGCCGAGTCACAGCCATGGGGAGTAGTCCCAATATTGCTTCCGCAGGACTTTCCCACACAGATGTCCTTTCATATACTGATCAACATGGTGGCCTGAGTGGCTCATCCCATCACCACCACCACCAGGTCCCCTCCATGTTGAGGCAGGTAAGAGATAGCACAATGTTAGACCTTCAGGCCCAGCTCAAGGAACTCCAGAGAGAGAATGATCTCCTTCGGAAAGAGCTGGACATCAAGGACAGCAAGCTGGGATCTTCCATGAACAGCATCAAGACCTTCTGGAGTCCTGAGCTTAAGAAGGAAAGAGTCCTGAGGAAGGAAGAGGCAGCCCGGATGTCTGTCCTTAAGGAGCAGATGAGGGTTTCCCATGAAGAAAATCAGGTAGGTTTTGACTTACCTCAGTGTTTTTCAGCCTCAGTTTCTCACTGAGCAGTTGGTGTTTTGCAGATGGTTCCAGGACCTGTGCAGAAGAAAGTTTGGCATCATCAAGAAGCCTATAGCTTAATTTATATTAATAGGAAAGCAAAGGAAAAATGAGGTCAAGCTCATGATTTCCTTATTTTCCAGTAACCTTTTTCTGGGGGAGGATCCCTCCTCATTGCCTAACTTTTATACTTGGTTAATTTTGTTTTCTTTTTCAGCAGTTAACAACAGCAGTTCAGATGTACCTCCTTGTGAACAGAAGAGGAAAATATTAATCTCTGCCAGAATAAATACTTTACTGCAACATTTCCAGGGCTGTATTTGACTGATGATTTTTTGTTGTTGTTGTTAAAGCACCAGCAGCATCATTTCCTTCTAGAAGAAGTGGAATTTGATCTCTAATTAGCAAAATAAACAATATGAAATGGGATTGAGTTGAATGGGTTTGATACTATATTGGAGAAATGCAATACATTTTAACCTGTCTTTCTGCCTTTATCCATTCAGTATTAATTATCTACTATGTGCAAGATGTCTCCCTACTCTTTGATCCATCCTCCATGTCTTAAAAAGATTTGTTGGATTAGTTTCCCAGAGTCTACCTGTAGTTATGCCATTCCCTTCTTTAAAGCCTTTAGTGATTCCTCATGGTCTCTAGAACGATGCCTCCTTCCTTGACTCAGTCTGCAGGACCTTCTGGAAGCCTTATCTTGTATCACCTCCTTTAATTCCTGCATGTGCCTAAGGTTTCCCACCTCTGTGCTTTGGCTCTTGCCATTTCCTTCCTCTGGTGGCCTCCTTGGCACTGCTTATTGCCTTTTCTCTTTCAGTCCCAGAGAATCTCCGTTTTCAAATTCTACCTATAATTTGAGGTCAATTTTATATGCTACTCTTTTATAAGAGCTTTGGGGTCAGATGTAATGGATTTAAGCCCCAGCATCACCTCTTACGGATGGTGAGAGAAGGGCTAAGATGTGGGGAGTAGAGAGTGCTATGCCACTTGGTTCAACCATGTCCAGACATCATTTAAGATATCACTTAACTTCCTGTAGAAATTTGGGAGAACTCTGATTTGGCTGACCTAGTGATTCTCTGACAGGTTGGTTTCTATGTTCGCCTAATGAGGCACTTTGCCTTTTTTGGGGTCATCTGTGGACTCTCCTTTCTGTTTCCCTGGCTACCATTCCTTTGAGCCACGCACCTGTGGAAGTCCTTGTAACCTATTTGAAAATCTACCCTGTGTTCTCCTTCTGTGTGTAGAAAGCAGTGACCTGATCCCTTTGATTATCTGACAGAACATCACATCTCAGATGTGATTTTATTTTTTTAGTTGAAACCTAAATCTTTGTTCTTCACTTCTAAATTAAATGAATGCTCTTCACTACCACTTCTGCTGTTTCTGACTATGCCGGACTCCTTTTGGACCTGTTACTGTCATGTACGTTTCCTCTCTGTTCTGAATTGGTTATTATTCTTTAGTTGTTTTTTTGAAAGTGGTTTAGGATTGATGCACATAGTGACAAAAATGCTCCTTGGATGGAATGCAAAAGAGAAAAAGGAAGAAGCTGCTGTCCTTAATGACCTAAAGACCCTCATAAGGCCCCACCTCTTAAGGTTTCACCCCCTCTCAGCAGCACCACCTTGGGGACCAAGCCTTTAACACTTGACAATTTGGGGGACACTTATTCAGACCACAGGACTTTCATTTACCATAACTTACTATACTTTCCTTTTGGGGGGGGGAACCCCACACAGAAACTTTTTCTATAGGGAAGAATGGAAGAAACAACACAAAAGAGTTGAGGAACATCTGATTATGGTTTTTTTATGCACAACAACTGGAGACTGCATCTACAAATGTCATTCTTCTAGGGGTATTTAGATAATCAGAATTTCACTGACCCAAATTCAGATGACCAAAAATGTTTTGAACTGTATTATGTGAAGAGAAATGGGAGGCAGGCCTGTTACAGGGTGGAAGTGAGGAAACTCAGGTGCTCTTATATATGAAATTTGTAGTTCTGTCAATTTAATACTGACTAGCACAGACACTTTCCCCTAGGTGCAGTATTTAGAGGACTTTCACTCATCTGTTTCTTTGTAGTAGATTTTTGAAGTCCTCATGGTTCTGTCCAAAGGAGTGGAACCCAACTCCAGATCTCAGGGAGGATGTTGAATCTGTCCCTGTGTTATAGGAAGTGCAGGCCTATGTGGAACCTACCCTTTCCCTAAACCTCCCCTCCCCACCCCTCCTCCTCTCCAAGGCTCTACTTACCAGCCACACAGATCTGCTTGGATATAAATACGTTTGTTACTGCTACAGTTGCAGTGCTGAAATTTAAAATGGTTTGTATAAATTAGAGTGCATGGATGCAGTTATCTTTATGCTGTCACTTGTGTTTTTGCTTTATGATGCACTTTCTTGAGTTGGAGAAAAGCCGAACACAGTTGTATGGATAGCTTATTCTTTGGGATGACATGGACCCCCATTCCCAATTCTCAATGTCAAACCAGTAAACAGATCAGGGGAAAGGCAAGGTTAAAATTTTTTAAAAATTTTTATGAGTTCTAATCAGTTATACATGACAGCAGAAAGCTCTTTGATTCATTGTAGACAAACAGCAGAATTTTTCACTTCTCTGGTTGTACATGAAGTAGAGTCACACCATTCGTGCAATCGTACATGTACCTAGGGTAATGATGTCTGTCTCATTCCACCAACTTTCCTCCCACCATGCCCCCAAAGTTAAAATTTTGAGAATGAATGTTCTGCTGCTACTAGAAGTAACCCTATTATTATTATTATTATTGGCTTGGTACCAGGGATTGAGCCCAGAGGCACTTAACCACTGAGCCACATCTCCAGTCCTTTGTATTTTGAGACAGGGTCTTGTTAAGTCACTTAGGGCCTTGCTAAGTTGCTGAGACTGGTCTTGAACTTGAGTTGTTAAGTCACTTAGGGCTTGCCAAGTTGCTGGGATTATAGGCATGCACTGCCACACCTGGCCCCTTCTTATTTTTAATGGCCCATGGGATTGAAATACATGTTGTGGGGCTGGATAGGGGATATTTTGATGTGATGATAAGAAAGTAAAGTGACCCAGTTTTCTTCAAAAGAATAGAGGTTTTTGGGATGTAGCTCAGTGGTAGAGTGCTTGCCTAGCGTTATGTGAGGCACTGGGTTCAATCCTCACATTAACATAAATAAATAAAATAAAGGTATTGTGTCCATTTATAAGTAATTAATATATATTATAAGTAATTAATATATATTAATATATATATATATTTCTTTATAGCTCCATGCTATTTACCAGTATAATGAAGATCAGACAGAGAAAACAAACTAGAGAATAAATTTCTAGAAAGTTCATAAGGGGTTGGGCATGGTGGTATGCACCTGTAGTCTCAGTGACTTGGGAGGCTGAGCAATGAATGTAGTGATATGCCATCTCAAAAACTAAACAAACAGAAAGTTCATAGGATTTGTATTGCATGTAGATTATTGACTTTTCATATTCTTGGATATTTTGTGCAACTATTAACTTTGTATTTTTTAATGGATTGTTTCCCTAAATTAGGTATACAATAAAGCAATTTTTAGACATTTTCCTAGGTTGTACGTGGCTAGCCAAGGCTCTGCATGATTATAAATAGCATCACACACTAGGAGATTGTGCTAGTTCTAATATTTACTCGTCTTGTGCAGAAGTGGGACAAGGTCATTGGGAAATGTAACCCAAGAAATGTAAGTAAACCTGTCTGGGGAATGTTACAGCCTTTAAGCACTAGTTATGTGATAATTTCTATTTCTGGCTTCACACAATAGGAAAGAACACACTCTAAATCAATATTAATATGAGCTTTAACTCAGTTTCAACATATGATGTATTCATTTGTATTTTGAAACTTGAAAAGGTCAAGAAGGATCACATTTTGGTGTTTCCTTCATTATTACTGTTTCTTTAATTTTTACAATAGCAGGGTCATTTCGACCGGAGTCTTCCAACTTTCTTCTAAAATACTCATTCTATTGTGAGTGCCCAGATATGAGGAATTGTATCAATTGGAAGCAAGTGATAGAATTTATCTTATCTCTTTGAGAAGGTGGTGAGATTTAACTGCCTTACAGTAAGTTGTCTATTGGCAAATAGGCGTAGCCACAGTCACTATGTGGAATTGAGGACGGAGCCCAGATGTGTTGGGTCCCATCAGGTTTGTGGGTGAGATGTAGATGTCGCTATGGTTTGGATGTGGTTTGTTCCCCAAAGGTCCATGGGCTGGAAGCTTGGTCCCTAACGTAACTGTTGAGAAGTGGAGGGCTTCTTAAGGGATAATTAGGTCATGTGGCTTCTACCCTCATGAATGGATTAATGTCTTTCTCAATAACTGGGTTAGGGCTTTTGGAAATGGATTCTCATAGAAGAGAATTGTATCCTGAGGGACCGGATTAATTACCATGAGATCAGGTTGTTACAAACCAAGTTTACCCCTGGGGTTTTGGTCTCTTCCACATGCATCCAATCATCATTCATGTGCATGTTTCTTTCATGTGATACCGTCTGTAATGGGGCCCTTACCAGAAGCTGAGAAGTTACTGGCATTAAACTCTTGGATCTTCAGAGTTATAAGGTAACTAAAACCTATTTTCTTTATAACATGAATAGTCTCCAGGATTTTCTTATAGCAACAGAAAATGGGCTAAGACAAATATACTCACTACTTTGATACACCTGACTTATCCCTATACCTTCTTCCAGGATCCTATCTTTGTACTATTAGTCTGAGAAACCATGAATCCCTCAAAGCCAATATTTTCAAAGTGCGTCCAAGAAGAGACCTTTTCCGAAGCAGATTTTCTTGTCAAATAAACTTAAGACACACATATTGGAAATGTTTCTTCTGCAAATTCATAATGCATATATTCTAGGTTGAATTGTATCCCTTCCTCAAAAAAAAAAAAAGATATGTTGGATTTCTAATGTCTAGTATTTTAGGATGTGGCCTTATTTGGGGATAGGGTCTTTATAGAAATAGTCAAGTTAAAAATGAAGTTTTAAGCATGGGCTTTAATCCAGTTTTATTGGTGTCTTTGTGATGAGGAGAAATTTGGACACAAAGACATGCACAGATAGAAGGTGATATGAAGACACACTGGGAGAAGATGACTTTGTAGCGTAAACCAAGGAGAGCAGGCTGAACAGATCCTTTCCTCACAGTTCTCAGAAGCAACCAACCCTGCTGACACCTTGTTCTTGGACTTCTAGTCTCCTGAACTGTGAGATAATAAAAGTCTATTGTTTAAACCTCCCAACTTGTGGTACTTCGTTCTGGTAGTCCTCACAAATTAATGCAATGTGTCCCTATGTGAAATGCTCATACTCTGAAGTTAAATAATGTTTATTAAATTTGCTTCATCCAGCAATTTCCCAATCTTACTTAACCATGGAAGTTTATCTTAAACTAAGTGTCTATGTATCAGAGAGCTATTGTGCAATAATGCTGCATATCCAAGCCATCCCCAAACCTATTGTCTTAATAGACAAGTGTTACATATTTTTTCAGGATGGCTGTGACTTGGTTGATCTCTGGACTCTGGGCACCAGGCTCAGAACTGCAAGTTGGGTTTAGGTATGTCCCATGTGTCTCCATGTTCTCCTTAGAATAGTCGCTATTCAGGGATTCATCCTCTCATGGTAGATCATAGATGCCAAGTGTCCAGCCAACCCCACAGACATGTTTAAAGCCCTGCTTACACTATGTACACTAACCTGCTGTTGGCTAAAACATGTCACGTGGCCAAATCTAAAGTCAGTGGTGTAGAGGAAATCTACTTCTTGCCAAGGCAGAGAGGGATTTATGCATTAACAATCCCACCTGTTAGAACACTGTAAGTATTCTTAGATCTAAGGGCTTAAGGTCCTACTTTGGAAAGGTTGCTTGGCTTCAGGAGCATCTCTGGACGTGAGACATTCAAGGAGACCTGTGAGGGGGATGAGCACTTTTAATGTCCTTCAGCGGCTGGGCCTTCCATAGTGGCCTGATTAATAGCTCAGTTTCAGGTTCTTTTCTTCTCTTTCTTAAGTATCTGGCCAAGGAAATCCAAGTAGAAATCTGAGAGAATCTGGAAAAGTTTTTGTTTTCCTGATAAAAGGAATAAATACCACCAGCAATGCTCCTCCCCATTCTTTCCCATCTCAAGTGTTGTTGTGATGCCTGGAGCTATGTCAGCCATATTGTAAGCATGAAATAAAGGCCAAGACAAGCACAGAGACATATGCCCTGCCGTCTCTGAGCAGTTGCACCAGCACCAGAAATGGCCTGCCTCCAGACTTCTAGTCATGTGAGGAAATAAATTTCTAGCTGTTTAAGTCACTGTCGGTTGGGCGTTCTCTTCAATCATATGTCGCAGCTAAATGCAAGTTGTTTTCATTTTAACTCTGAGTTGAAGTATGTGTGCATGTGTATGTTTCCCTGATGTTATATAGGCACATGGTTTAGAAGTGCATACTAAAAAGCAGTTTAGCAGCACAATATAACTCAGCATGCCATTTTGTAAAAGAACAA
Source organism: Urocitellus parryii (assembly GCF_045843805.1). Taxonomy (NCBI): domain Eukaryota; kingdom Metazoa; phylum Chordata; class Mammalia; order Rodentia; family Sciuridae; genus Urocitellus; species Urocitellus parryii. The sequence continues at coordinate 173,490,125 of NC_135533.1, read as the reverse complement.
CAACCAAAATTCATCTTCCATCTCAAGACAGTCTTTCCTAGCTCTTCAGGTATAACTTTTGTCTCCCTTTCTAGAAATTGGGAAGAACTTTGGTCCAGACTGAGGCAAAGGCCTGCTTAGACAGGACTAAAATTATAAATGTCTTTTGTAGATAGGTGAGACCTTCTTTGGTTCTGAAGATGAATGAGGTGGCCCAGAGCCAACAGTTGGTTTCTTTTTGCTAGAATATAGGAGAATGATTTGAAGTAAGCTATATATCTTTGTCACAGATGTCAGCTGGCTTTTGCCTCAATAATCTCTTGCAGCCAGCCCTAGAATCAACCATATGCACCACATTAGTAGCTAGCTTTACAGATTTTCATTCCCAAGTTTTCTTCTGGAAGACTTGGCTAATGAGAGGAAAGGAAATGTTCTTGTATGCTGGACGTTGGAGATCTAAATGATTTCCACCTCTCATTTTCTTTCTGGATCACTTGATTTGGGTAATGGGATCATGATAGCACACAAGCAACCAAAGAAAACATTTCAGACTATTTGAATGAATAGATAATTTTAGTCTCACTGTGCCAAAAGTACTTATTGAAACCAAGCTTAGGGAGGGGAAGGCAGGGGGAGTGGTCACACTCAAAACATTCACTGCCTAATAAAATTCCCTATAGACAACATTCTCAGAATTTTAAGAAGCAAGTCTATGTTGACAGGAGAAAAGTTAACAGGGTGATTTTTATCAGCCAACACAGATGGGGAGGGTTTTCTTCTGGCCAGAGTGCAAGTTGAGTTTCTATAATTAGTTGCAGGTGGAGTCCTTGTGTTGTTGTGTTGGAGCCCATTGACATCTGTGTGCAAATTCCCACCACCCCCAGTTGGCATTTGGACTCAGTAAGTCATTTGGCTTTGCAGGAGTATAGAAAATTATAAATCTATTTCACACACACACACACACCCCACAGATAAAGCTGCTTTAAAGGTCAGGTTCGGAAAGCTGTGGAAAGCATTTTCAAAAGTTTGGGAAGTGGGTTTTTCAGCAGAGTGTGGGCATGCAGCCAGGAGCTGGGGCAGCCTGACAAGCAATTCTGGCATGTGCAATTTCTTCTCTGTTTCTCTGTGAAGCCAACTTTTGATTGTATCTTGGAAGTGCTGTGCATCCATTTTGTTTTCCAATAGGAAAGGTCTAGAGAGAGATGTAAAGACCGAGGCAGCTACTTCCCATCTTATAACCCATGGATGGGCTCAAACTGTCTGATTTGACTACATACATTGATCAAGTTAACTTGGTGGTTCTTACCTGGGGTAATTTAGTCTTGTCCTCCTCCCTCAGGGAACATCTGGAAATCTCTGGGGACTTTTTTTTGACTGTCACAACTTGGGGGAGGGAGGAAAGTTTGCTAGTGGCATCTAGTGGGTAGAGGCAGGGGTGCTGGTAGAAAAGCTACAGTGCACAGGGTAGCCCCATGCATTTTCTGGCCCAGAATGTCCATGCCTACAAGGTTGAAAAACTGAGTTAACCAGATGATCACTCTAATTCATTATATATATATATATATATATATATATATATATATATATATATATTATACATTATATATATTGCCTTTGCTCAATGCCTTTCTTTCACTTTGTGCAGAGATGATCAAGTTTTTTTTTTAATGATAATATAAAAACTAATACCCAGTTCATTATTGTGTGGGAAAGAATCGTCAATGATGTCTTCTTTTTCTCTTTTTCCAATCTTGGGCTGGACTAGTAATTGTGATTCTTGACTTCTTTTAAAATAGACACTTGATAAAATAGTTGTCTTTCTTATAAGGAAATGAACAACTCATTAAGGAAATGAAATGACTTTTTAAATTATAATTCCTGTGTGCTTCCACTGTTCTTTTAAATGGTGTTTTTTTGTCCACCTCTGGCATTGATCTTGAAAGGAAGGAGGAATAAGCATTTTGAGCACTCTTTTTCTTCCAGGAATTTGCTAGTTTCTCTTCATGTGTGAGCTCACCAGTCTTGCAAGACATGTGGTGTCTCATTTTATAGACAAGAAACAAGGCAGAGAGATGAAGTGGGCTGCCTGAGGCCTCATTGTGAGATAGAATTGGGATTTGATTTCAGGTGGGTGTAGCTCTAATACTGTGCCCTCGGTCATGAAGAGGAAGAGAGCAGATTTACTTGAAAACTAAAGAGCTTGGTGCTGAAATGGAAGTTCTCATATACAACGGTAGTAGCAGTGTGCTGCCCAACCGTTTAGGACACTGTTGAAGAGGCATACAGAAAGGATGGAAAGCAAGAACGAGGAAGGGAACTAGTGGTGGGGAGCAGCAGAGAGGCAGGGCAGCAAGAGGTAGCAAATTAATCCTTGTCAAGTGAATGAGCAGGGAGGGACACCTAAGGAACACTCCTACCTTGGAAACCCATCCTGATAAACTTCAGGCCTTTTAAAATTTTAAACCATAGATGACAGAGGAATGACAGCAATTATCTCTCAGGACCTGTATATAATTCAGGGCCTGGAAGATCCTTTCAAGTTGGTTATGTCTGACAGATTCTCTGGATTAACAAGAGCAAAGCTTGAGGGGTGGGGCAGCTGTCTATTTGGGGGTAATGGACTTTAATGAGGATGGGCTCACTGCTCCAAATAGAACTCTCCCTGATCTTGCTTCCATCTTCAGGAACTTGTGGGTGCCTTGCCTGCATCTGGTGCAGGACTCCCTCAGCTGACACCTCTCAGCTTCCTCTTTAGTTGGTTTCTGACCTTACTACAGTGATCACACATCTATTTTAGGCTTTGCCTTTTGAATAATTTCACATCTTGTGTCTGAAAATCAGATCTTCTTTTCTTGGGTCTCAGCTTTCCTGATTTCTGCCTCTCACAGCAGTTATCCCCTATGAAATTCTTTCTTTTCTTCTCTTTGAGAATCCAGACCATTCACTTAATTCATTCAGACATCGTTTGTTTAAGGGAGAATGTAGTTCCAAGTAGCAGAAACCCATTCAAGCGGGGATTTACTGGGGACACAGAAGGCATCTTCCCAGACCCTTAGAAGTATCATGAGGGGCTAGAATCCGGGGTTAGTTGAAAGATAATCAGGAAAACAGTCAAAGTCAGTTTTTTTTCTTTGTCTTTCCCACTCTCTTTCTCTCCTCTCTGTTATCTCTCTTTCTCCTTATATCCATTTTTATATAACTCTTATGAGAAAGTGACAACTCAAGGGAAGCATATTTGTGATCTCCATACAAGTGTCCTTCAGGGACTGCCTTTTAAAGTTGCTCTGTTGCGATTTCAAATGTAAAGAACAGAAAATCTGGCTGACCCAGCTTGAATCCAGAGTCTATTCTAGGTCCAGTCAGTTGTGGTCAAGGGAGTGAATCATGAGTCCTGCACACCCTCCGCAGAACTATACATGGGTCTGTCTGGGAAAGGCACATGGTGAGTAGATTCTCTACCAGGGAGTCTGTGGGTAAGGTGCTAGGAGGAAATGACAGCCGTTGTTGGGAGAGTGTTTGTGAAACACATAATTGGAAGCTAGCCTATTTCATTTATTAGAAAACCAAGACCAACCAAGTAAGACTTTCAAAGCTTGGAAATTTAATTTGTTACTTCTGTCTATAGCCATTTCTGTCTATAGTCAACTTCAGTTGACTCCTGGAATCTCTTGACCTTTATATCCATCTTGCCAATCTCTATTTTGCTCACTAGAGAAATTCCCAAAGTTGTATCAGTTGAAACCATAATCAGTTCCTGCTATCATATTCCAATAGACCCACATAACTTTTTTTTTAAGAGTATCTTTAAAAAAATACCTTTCCTTATTTATTTTTATATGGTGCTGAGGATTGAACCACATGCCAGGCAAATGCTCTACTACTGAGCCACAACCTCAGCACCCCTCATAACTTTTTTATAATGGTGGATTGCATCCTTTGTGGAATTTTAAAAATTTCTCCACTTCCTGTAAGCTTCCTTAGTTTCAATAAGAATTTGGGTCTCCAGAGTGCATGGGATTTTGGTGTGAGGTAGGATCAGCGAACTTTTAGAAGTAGATATGTTAAAATTTGATGTCTTCTATTTTAAAGTATAACAGCTTGAGTTCTAAAAACTATTGGCTCTTTAGTATATATTATCTGAAAAGGAATAGAGAGAAATTAAAATTCACTGATTTGTTCCTTAGGAAAAAGCTTTACGAAATATTTATGTGAAATAACATAAAAGTTCCCTGTGAATCCAGAGACCAGTGGAAATAAGTAAGTTGGAGTGATGCACTTGATGGCCAGATTTAGAAATGTAGCAAATAATAAATAAAATTTGCCTTCTCAAAAAGTTTAAACTTGTGCCTGTGATTTTTAACTTTGGGAAGCCATGGGTGTTTTGAGAAACCATTTGAAAATGTCATAATTTTCCCCAGAAAACTGTGCATAACCTAAATTGTGCAAACACTTCACTACCTCATCCATATGCTTAACTCCAAGGGCATCTAAGGGTATTTGGATCAGGAATCTGCCATTTAATATTAATATAGCACATGAATCAGGAGGAGGTAATTCCTTGTAGTTACTGAAATGAATGAGCATTTGGTAAGGTGAGACATGTTTTCAGCTCACTGCTATTCAATTTATGCTGAGGAGCAGGGAACCTGTGCCAGGATTTTGATGATAGTTGGTAAGGTGGAAACTTTTGATGGTTTGTATACTGGATTTACTAAATGCATTCAGGTATAAGCTACTATAGGTAGATTTTAGCCCACCTTCAGGAATAAGATACCTTGAAAGAGTTTTCATAGTTTGAGTGTTGTAATAAAGTCCATATTTAAATATCTTCACACAGGACTTTTATTTCACTGTGTTCAGCTATGGGTGCCAACATTCCCAGTTCACCTCAGAAAAGTCTATTTCACTTTGTAATTGCGAGTGAAATCTAATACCCCAAGTTCATTTGTGCTGTAGCCATTTGTGATAGAAGAAGGAACAGAGGATTTTGGTGAGTTATCAAGTAAGGATTAATCGACCATCTACTGTGCTCCCAGTTATGTGTTAAGGATTGGAGAAGGCTCTAAAGGAGTATAAGAAGTCCTTCTATCCCTTGCCATCTCATGAAAATTACTGGACCCATTTCCTTTTTCTATGTAGACAGTAAATAAGGAAAACACCAGGACAGGCCTCCTTTTCCATGAGCAATTGACAAGTATCTTAGAATTCCTGAGCATGAACTTTGGTCTAGGAGGGAAACTTCCTGCCCAATTTATTTACCTTTCTGGAAGAGCCACAGATGCTAATGTGACCTTTCTCTCTATTCTGTAGAAGCCTAGCCAAAGTCCAGGAGAGTAGGTGCAGCATACAATTAATATCCAGCCAGTGGAGGGCTTCCTGAAGGGGTTGGGGTGAGGAGTGGGGTTGGGATACTTTCTGGGCTCTTTCCTCTCTCAGGGAAGCATGTAAGTTCTGTGAATCATTTTTTCATTTAGCATATCCGCCCAACTACATTATGTTCTCTATTTTTTTAAAATACTCTTTTTAGTTGTATTTGGACAGTAATTGGACACAATGCCTTTATTTTATTTATTTTTATGTGGTGCTGAGGATTGAACCCAGCGCTTCTCACATGCTAGATGAGCGCTGTACCGCTGAGCCACAACCCCATGCCCCATTATGTTCTCTTGATAAAAATAAAAATGATTCTTTCAAAGAACTTCATATATATATCCTAAATGGAATAATTGTAAGTGAGAGTGTTTATTGGGTGCCAAACACTGTGCCGAAGGTCTTTCATATGATACTTCATTTAATTCACATGATAATCCTGTGAAGTAGATACTGTTAGTATTTGCCCCATTTTTTTTTTTTTTTTTTTTGGTATTGTGGTATTGAACCCAGGGTGCTTAACCACTGAACCACATTCTCAGTCCTTTTTGTTTTGAGAAAGGGCCTTGCTAAGTTGCTAATGGCTTTGCTATGATGCTAAGACTGACCTTGAACTTGTGGTCTTCCTGCCTCAGCCTCCTGAGCTACTGGAATTACGGGCATATACCACCGTGCCCGACAGCCCCATTATTATTTATTTTTTTAAGGCTCAGAGAGGAGGGCATTTATCCAAAATTACAGTTAGAAAGTGGCAGAATTGTGGTTGAACTGAGGCAGACTAACTCCAAAGTCATAATAAAAGTCAACTGTTGGGGCTGGGGATGTGGTTCAAGCGCTCGCCTGGCATGCGTGGGGTGCTGGGTTCAATCCTCAGCACCACATAAAAATAAAGATGTTGTGTCCACTGAAAACTAAAAAATAAATATTAAAAAAATTCTCTCTCTCTCTTTTTTTTTTTTTTAAAAGAAGTCAACTGTAGTGTCTAGTGCCTAACTCTGGGAACAAATGGGGATCTGAGGACAGTTATGGATTCTTTATTGAACAACTTTGAAACCTATATATATGAGAAAGTCATTCTCTTTTCAAGTCTCATTGAGTGCTTCTGATGAACTTAATGAGAAAGTCTCAACTTGGTGCCAACCTTGAATACCTCCTCAGTACTTATTAGGCATTTCTCACCCTCACTGTAGGATATATTGTGACATTCCTACATGACACTTACTTTGTAATTCTGACAGCCCCAGTTTTTCCCTTTCCATCTGATGTGCCACCTGTTCAAAGGGTTTCTATGAGAACTGGCAATGTGGTGTAGGCAGAGCTTGTTTACTTAGTTCCTGCTTGATTGTCTGCCCAGCCCCCATCTGGTACTGGGGATTGAACCAGTTGAGGGTTGCTCTACCACTGAACTATATCCCCTGCCCTTTTTATTTTTAAATTTGGAACAGGGTCTTGGCTAAGTTGCTGAGGCTGGCCTTAAACTTGTGATCCTCTTCCCTCAGCCTCCCAGGTCTCTGGGATTACGGGTGTCCCCGGTTATCTATCATTAATGGTCCTTGAGAGAACCAGGTTTTAGACAGATTGCCTGGGTTCCATTTCCAGCATTGGACTTTGGTCACCTTACTCTCTGAACTTGTTACTTTACTTGTAAAGAAGTTGTGATAACAGTACATGTTTTAGGTATAAATTTAATAGGATTTACATTTAATTGGATTAAGTGAGAGAGTTCATGTAAAAATGTTTAGCACCATACTGGCATGACTAAATATCCAAATAATACAATAATAACTGTAAAGGAAGCCAATGTGAATGGCAAGTCCATAGAACCAGTCTTGATTACACCAGACCTGAAGCCTGACTACCTCTGTATTTCCTAAAACTTGTAGAAGCCAATTTAGGTAGAGATTTTGTTACCAATAGTAATGAATCTTTATCAATAGAGCCTTAAACACTCAGCTGACTTGTTAGAATCTTTGTGGTTACAAAAATGAGTAGATCCCAGTCCTTGCCATAAGAACCAGGGAAAATGCTATGTACATAGATCTATTTAAAAAAAGCAGAGTAGCCAGGCGTGGTGTTATGTGCTTGTAATCCCAGCAATTTGGGAGGTGGAGGCAGGAATGTTTGAGGCTAGCCTCGGCAACTTATCAAGTCCTTATCTCAAAACAAAAAATAAAAGTGTCAGAGATGTAACTCTGGGAAAGTGTCCCTGAGTTGTTCAATCCTCAGTACGGGTGTGTGGGGGGGTGGGGAGGTGGGGGGGAAGGAAGAGAGTTGTACTTCCAATTGAAAGATACAATTAAAATGCTTTAGAGGCCCAGAGACCTAAGAGAGAGGGAAGGCTTCTTCATATAGGGAAGGGGGCATTGACAATAGTCCTGAGGATAGACCCAGAGCTGGGTGGTGGGGTGTTCCAAGTTCTCAATGGAAAGAATGGCCCAGAGAAAATAGATAACTGGAGAATTATTTCACAAAGCATAGGGATGAACACAAGGCAGAATTAGTGCTCCAGATATTGCACCTTAATATTTAAAGAGGAGAAAAACAAATTGGCTCATAAAGGTCACATTTTCTTAGAGGATTTTGTTTCCTGAATCAGAACTTAGTGTGGTACTTAACATTATAAAACTGTATTTTGCTTCCATGCCATTTCTCTGTGAATTCTCTGAGACTGCCATGGGACAACAGAAGGATGGGTCGAAGAGTTCACTGTCACTACGTTGATGGTTGAAAGGGAAAGGTATTTGCAGACCCAACAGAAGCTTTGAGTCTGAGGTGCCTTTTCTGTTATTGTGTGTGTTTGTGTATGAGGGGTGTGGGAGGAGGGAGAGAGAGAGGGAGAGAGGGAGAAAAAGAGAGAGGGAGGGGGAGACAGAGAGGGAATATCTCTAAATGTTATCATTGGATGCACAAGTACTGCTACATGCGAGGAGATGCCATGCCACAATCTTGGGGACAGTTTTTCTTTGTTCTGTTATTTCTCCTTTACAGAGTCAATGGAATTAGAATATCCTGTGCTCTGCAATCGAGTCAGTTGAACTTTTAAAGAATGGATAGGAGAGTTTTCTTGACTAAGCTATTAATTCCCACCCCTGAACTAAAGCCAGTTGATTTACAGATTGTGTAAATCTCTGAATAAATAGATCCATGTTGATCTACAGATGTGCACCCTGGAAAATTCTGGGCCACAACAGGCCTGCTGTTGGGGCAATTTGCTTGCTAGGGGACGACATAGCAAGCCCAGATTTTTGTCATGCTAAAAAACAAGACTCACATTACACCTCTCAGGTGGGCAGCATTTGAATATCTCCCATGGCATAAGCTGGAAGTTATACATTTCTGTATCATTACAAGAGAAATAGAGAAATAAGATGAAGGTGACTTCCTAGAAAATACTGTTGTTTGAATCCCTGGGAAAGGCATTCTCTCAAGTTGCCTGAAGAAAGATGACATGGCTTATGGATCTAGCTACCCACACACAATAATCCAACCAGTTAAATCATGAGGACTCAGAGGAGATGTTTGATGAAATTTTGAGAACTTAGTCCTGATTTCGCTCATTTTGCCTCCTGAATCCATCTGATGCCTATCTGGCCAGGAAAAGCTTTTGTAATGATCCTTTAGTAGTTTGTACCAAAGGAATGATTCCCCAAATCAAATTCTCTAACCTAAATATCTCCACTGGTCTTTAGATATGTCTTCCAACTTTCCACTGGAGAGCTCCCTGGTGTCCCTCCAAAAGGTCACACAAGATGATGACCAAATGATTGAAACATTTTCACGGAGGTGATTAGGGCAGGGGCCATGGGGCCATAGTGAGGCAGGTGTGGTCGAAGGAGACCTAGGTAGATTTGTTAGACCTGTCTGATGTTCTGGTGGTTGCATGCAGGTGTTGCTGTTGGGGCAAATTGCTTGCTAGGGGATGATATAGCAAGCCCATTACCACGCTTGCCGGAGATAGGATCCACCCGCATTTCCCCAGGAGAAATTTTTACAAGTAAAGTCTAATTTTACTTTTGCTGTTGATGGCATTTCTCAGCCATACTAATTACCATTCTGATGGAAATGCTACAGAAATATACTCAATGTTCCCAAGAGTACAGAGGGGAAAAGAGGTTGTTTTTAAATAATCCAAGAAAATGTTTCACCTGTGGATTCCAGTGCTGCAGCACATCCTTGGTCATGGCAGTCTTCAGTGGCAGATACATTGGTTTAAGTGGAATTTCTGTGTTTATCTTATTTTCAACTCTCAGAGTTTGTGATCCCTTCCCTATGCAGTGTCAATGGCAAATAAAATTATTTTAGGAAGGAAAGTGATATTTATGGATTGAATGTTATGTCTCAGTTTAAAAAAATATTTTCTGAATTTGGGAATTATATTTTGATGTCTCCCTCAGTTCCATCCATCCACTTATTTAATAATATCCCTGAATACAGCAGTTGTTTAGGAAATAAAGAGTTGTTGAATGAAATGCATGAGTATATGCAGAACCAAGGCATCTCGAACTTCATGAGACTGGAAGGCCTGGAACTACTTGTAGCTTTGCTACAAGCTGCCTGTGAAACCTTGGGAATCAGTTACTAAGACTGGAAAATCTTACATGAGAAACTTCATGTAAAAGCCCTCATTTCTGGATATTCTTGAACACAGTGAGGATCTGGAAGTGGAGCTGGAGTTAAGGCGTTGCTACTTGCCTTAGGTCTCTGCAGGTTTCTCTAGTCCACCCCGTGATTGACATTTGCACCTTCTTAGTTTAAAGGACAAATGAAGAACATTTTCAAATTCAAGATGTTAGTAAAACTTGAGCATTGTTTGGTCACACAGAGTCCTGAGTGAAAACCCTGACTCCATCTCTGATGGGGAAGGTGGAAGCAGCATCTTAATTTTTGGGGCCTGAAAGAATTTTAGAGCTACCCCTACTGGACTGTAAAATAGAAAATGATCTTTTGGATATTTGGCGGAGGAGAAATGAGTAAGGTGTGTGAAGTACTGTGGAGGATGATGGCTTTCTGGTGCCTGGCCTGGAATGAAAGGGGTCAAGTTTCCCAAATGAAAGGAACCCATGAAAAGGGGCAACTGTTAAAAGTTCACTGTAGATTTAGGTGCCACCCCCTTATGCTAAGAAGGCAGATTCAGAAGCCCTGCTGGGGAATTTGCTTTGCAGGGAAGGAGCAGCCTGTGTTTGCTTTTCTGATGACTTCGATTTCTATAGCTGTTCCAGGTTCTTGAACTTCCTGGGAAAAGTACAGGCAGATAAGATTGTGATGAAATCAGCATCCCAGCCCTGCCTTTCCTAAGGACTCTGTTAGTTTCAAAAGGATTTCATTTCATTCCTGCGGTTGCTTTGGATATTATATTGGGGTAGATGTGATCAAATAGTGGGTATACTCTGTATGTGTGTGTGCGTTCGCGCGCGCGCACGTGTGTGTGTGTGTGTGTGTGTGTTTGTGTAAACCCAGTGCTATGATTATAGCAGGATAACCACTATAATAGATTGATGGTCATTTGACTTGGAGGAGAAATTTCCCCAGGCATTTTATTTTCTTGGTATTCTTCAAGTCTGTAATTTCATTCAGAAGTCTGTTAGGAAAGTTAATACATCAGAGGACCCTTTATAATAAACATTACCCTTTGAAAAAAATAGCGTATTGGACACATTTTCCATCAGAAAGTAATATGAGTTTGTTAGGAGTTTATATAGGGTTTTGGTCGGAGGGCCACTGCTCTTTCCCTGCCTCCCCAGGGTCTAACACAAAGTTCTATATTTTTAAAAACCAAGAGTCAAAAGGGAGACAGGTATGGCTTTATTAATCTCTGAGGATGGTACCCACTCCATGCAGGGATTTTTCAGTTAGGTGAGAGAGCTTGCTATTCCTGTCTCCACACCCCAAAACAGTCAATCTGTTGCATGCTTGACCCATATAGCTACCAGTCTCAGGGAGAAATCAGGGTTAGCAAGAGGGGAAGACTCTGGTGTCTTGCCATGTGGATCCCCAGCAGTGAAAGGATAAAGGAAGGTTGGCAGGGCTATGTCCTGCGAGACTGGAAATCTGAGTGATTGGCAGTGCTGGGTGGTTGAAGCAGTGTCACCATATGAGAGCAGGAAGAAGATGGGGACTTGTGGGGCTGGCTTGTCCTGCTGGGGCTCCACACTAGGGAGCTCAGCTTGTGACCTTTTGCACTACAGTGACCTTGTCCATTAGCACAACACATTCCAGTCAATATCCTTATCACTAGCCAATTGTATTGGGCTTTCCTTTTGGGGCAGAACCAGTCAAGGACTGTCTAAGAGGTACAAAATGAAAGTCTTAGGAATTGCTTCATGCTAGGTGCTGTGGGGCATGCCCGTAAATCCCAGCAATTTGGGAGGCTGAGGCAGGAGGATCACAAGTTCAAAGTCAGACTCAGCATCTTAGTGTTAGTGAGACCCTGTTTCTAAATAAGATATAAAAAGGGATGGGAATGTAACTCAATTGTAAAGGATGGAAATTTGAAATAAAAATTTGGGCAGGTTGTCTCCTTCTCAGGGCTCTGAGGGAGAATGCTTCCTGTACTGTGGCAATTCTTGGCATTGCTTGACTTGGAGACACCTCACTCTAATCTCCATTTCTGTCTTCACATCATCTTTTCCTCTATGTGTCACTCTGTGTCAAACTTCCCTCTTCCTTTCACGTATAAGGACACTTGTCATTGGGCTTAGGACTTGCCCTGGATCCCTAAATCCAGTTGGAGCTTCAGATCTTTAACTTCAGTTACATGACAAAAATTCTTTTTCCAAATAAGGTCACATTCAAAGTTAGGGAGTTAGGACTTGGACATATCATTTTTGGGGGAGGGTATCTAACCAAACTGTAATCACTCTCCAGTTTTTTTTTTTCTCTCTCTGAGGTAATATATGACCATGAATCTTGGAGGAGAAAGAATTGTAGCCAGGTAGTGGTTGAAATCTTCTGGATAGTTTGACACAATAGTTAAGAAGTTAGAATTTGGAATTGCAAGTCCTGGCTTTGGTACTCATCAGTCCTGCAACTTTCAAAAAGCCAACAAACAATTCTGGGCCTCAGTTTCCTACTCTGTAAAATGGGATTAATAATAATAACATCACAGGGTTATTAAATGAATAACTGTATGTAAGGTGCTTAGAACAATATAAAATGTTAGCTCCTGTTATTGCTTTTGCATCCATTTAGAAGTGAAGTTCATGCCTATGATTTTAATGGAGAAATGAACGTTGTGAGGGATGCATTTAAAATATGACAAGAAACAGCCCACAAGCATACTATTTTTTGTACTATATTTTAAACTAGGATGTCCAAATGTGTCTGAAATGTGAGGATTTTACCTTCCGGCATGCTGAAACAATTTTTGGCTGGATCTTTTTAGACGTGAAGATAAGCTGAAAGCAGAGTGTGTCTGTGCTCACGTTGGAAGAGGCAGGGAAACAGATGGAAGGTGGCAGAGGGAGCATTTTGATGTGCTCGTGGAGGAGGCGTTAATATTTCAACATCTTTCTTGTTATTTACAGATAATTTTTATGAGAGATTTTTCAGAGATGCTCAGTTTTTTTCCCCCTTTTCTCAGAGTAGCACACAATTATCAAAAATAGGAAATTGAGTTCAAGTTTTATAACAAAAGTAAGGCTTAGCTTCGTGGATTCTGATTTTTTTTTCTCTGAGATAATTCATCACCTTGTAAAATTTACCAAGTTGCCTAGACTCAGCAGGAATGTTTACTGGCCTAGGTCTTGTATTGTTAGAGATAGATCAGCAAACTGATCCATTGATACTGTATTTCTGTTCTATTCTGGGGCAGGGAAGGGACAGGTGAACAGGAGGGGCCATAATTCTTCAAAAATGAGAATAGAACAGCCACATCAGTGTTTACAGCAGCACAATTCACAATAGCTAAATTATGGAATCAACCCACATGGCCATCAGTAGAAGAATGAATTAAGAAATTGTGGCATATATATACACATGGATTCTACTTAGCCATTTAAAAAGAATGAAATTATAGCCTTTGCTGGTAGATGGATGGAAATGGAGAATATCACGCTAAGTGAAATAAGCCAGACTCAGAAACTAAAAGGTTGAATGTTTTCTCTTATATTGTGGAAGCTAGAATAAAATAAAGGAAAGGGGGAGGGGAAGGATGAGATTGCATAAAGAACCAACTACATGCAAATTAATTGATGAGTGAAAGGAAGTCTAGTATAGAGGAAGGAAAAGCGGGGAGGATAGGAGGGAAAAGGGGTGATCATGAACTGAAATTTATTTCCATGCCCATGAGTTTGTCGGGATGAACCCAGCTACTGTGTATAACTATAAGTGCTAATTAAAAAAATGAGAATAGGGGCTGGAGTTATAGCTCAGTGGTAGAGCGCTTGCCTTGGATGTATGAGGCACTGGGTTTGATCCTCGGCACCACATAAAAATAAATAAAGACACTGTGTCCATCTACAACTAAAAAAAATAATAATTAAAAAAATGAGAATAGAGTTCACAGACCCCAATAAATGATCACAACGAAGTATGAGAACTGCCCTAATCAAGATGCTTGGAGTATAAGAGTAAGCCTGGAGGCAGACATACATGCATTTAAAACTTGCCTCTAAAAACAAAAACAAACAAACAAAAAAACTCCATACAAACAAGTCTCTACATCACTAACCAGCTCTTTGGTCTTTCCAAGTTTTTGGTTCCACATTTTTACACTGGAATGATTTTACTATTTCTCCCACAGTGAGGTTTAAATGACATAATATTCTAGAGTGCTAAGCATGATGCCTGGCGTATAAGTGCTCAGTAAGTATTAGTCATTATTATAGGAATAAAGTGCTGTGGGATGAGTTCTCTACACTGTAATCTTGTTAAGTTATTCATATGATTTGATATTTACGTATCACATTGCATGGTATGTTTAATGAGTGAATGCTTTATTCCTTGTCTTTAAATCTTTAACTGAAATTCATTTACTAAATTTATATTCCATATCACAGGGACATAAATTAAGATCAATATATATATATATATATATATATATATATATCTCAGAATTTGACATTTTGGATACAGCTTTGCATATAATCTTTTTAAAAAAGCCATCATTCTATATAATTGCAGGTGCTAATACTTAGACACTGAAAATGATAGGCTTTAAGGAACAAAACTATTCAAGCCAATTCCAGTAATGAGATTCCATTAAAGAAAATAAGAAACAGATATCTGTGATGATTAACAGCCATCTTTGGGGGTTCCACTTGTGCCCATTACAGCTTTATGATTTTGGGTAAGCCAACTTCTTGGAGATGTTTCTTCAGTTGTTAAAAAAAAAAAAAAAAAAAAAAGGAGTGGGGAGAATACTGATTCCTGTCTCAACAACTCCTGGTGAAGACTACATGGGATAACATGAAAGCCTTTAGCACAGAGAACACAATAAGCGTTCAAAAGATGTCATTATTACTCAAACAGTACTAAGAGTTTTGGGATCTCCCAATAATCCCATAACAGGAACCCAGTTATAGCGGGGGCTCAGGGAATTAAGGATACATGGGATCACTAGGGACTGAGGTGGTGGGAATTTTACATTTTTGGTTGAGGGTTCTGGTTTTAACATCTCTTAGCTACAATTCTCTGTCTTTCTCTCTCCCTCCCTCCCTCCCTCTCTGCTTTTCTCCCTCTCTCCACCTGGCTTCTTATTTTTATATTCTGGGTTAAATTCCTGGGAGAATTTGATTAACTCATCTACACGATACCAGACTCTTGTGAGCAGAGTTTAAAACTTTTTTCAGTTAATGGATACAATTTGAAGGGTTTAGATTCACGGATACATTTTCGAACAGTTTTCACGGAAGGGGAAGCTCATAGGCCGTTGGGCAGAGGGAAAATGGCGGGCTCCAGGGATCACGTGCCACCTCTGGTCCAATGAGCGAAAGGGGGTGGGGCTTCTCCTGAGCCCAAGATCCCAGACATACCAGAGCCCCGCCCCCCCTCCGTGGCCGACTTCGAGTCCCGCGGTGTGGAGAGTTTGTGGTAGGTATTTTGGTGTCCGAATTAGTGATAAAGGACAGAAAATTTCCGGGGTACGGAGCTGGATTTGTCTCCTGCCCGGTTGCTACTCCCCTGGGGCATAGTGGGCTTTCTGGCCTTTCAAGTTTCGGTAGATATTATCTTTAATTTTTTAACTTAGTATGTAATAGTAATGTGTATATCTGTCCACGAAGTGGAAGTTAATATATCTATTTACTTATAAAGTTAAAGACGAAAAATATACTTACTTATTATCAGACAGTACCAGGGATGGTTCAGAAAATTTTAATTTAAATGAACAAGCTGAGGCTCCTTGTTGTTACCACTACCAAGCATACATGCATTATGAAGAGAAATGTGGTGTGGTTCCTAGGTGTTTGGGAGAATATTTTAAGTCCCTAGAGAACCTCTGCAGTCCTGCATTATGCTAATTTTTCTTTCTTCATTCAGGTTGCTTGTGTTCAAATCCTGTTTCCTTTACTAGTCATCTTCAGACATGTGCCCTTTAGCAAGTAGCTTAACCTTTTTGAGCTTCAGGTTTTTTTTTTTTTTAATTTTTTAATATTTATTTTTTAGTTTTCGGCGGACACAACATCTTTGTATGTGGTGCTGAGGATCGAACCCGGGCCGCACGCATGCCAGGCGAGCGCGCTACCGCTTGAGCCACATCCCCAGCCCGAGCTTCAGCTTCTTAACTCTAAAATAGGAATAATACTTGTGCCTACCTCATAGGATTTTATGAGAATTAAATTAATAAATCTGATAAAATACTGAGAGTAGAGAAGGAAGTATTTATTTTTATTTTTTAAAATTTTAAAACTATGTATTTTTAAAATAACTCTCTTATTTATTTATTTTTTTATGTGGTGCTGAGGATCAAACCCAGTGCCTCACGCATGCTAAGCAAGCACTCTACCGCTGAGCCACAACCCCAGCCCTATTTTTATTTTTTATTAAGGCAATTCAACACATGGGAGCTACAGAAGTTGTGGTGGTAAGCTGAAGATGCACCTCTGAAGTTTTTTGTGGCTCAATAGGCTAGTAGGGTCAGGTGGGCATTCTTTTTTACTCACACAAAAATTCATCAAATTATAAAATATGTGATGCTCTGAGGAGCATTCAGGGTGCTATGAGCAGTATAAATGCAGGGACCTCATTTGGATTTGCTTTGGGGGCCCTGGTCAGGAAGGTTTCCCTGCAGAGGTGATTGTTGAGTTGCAGTGGGAAGACAGAAAGTAGGATTTAACAAGGCCAAGGGTGAGGGGTTAGCTGGTGTTGGAGGAACAATGTGTGCATTTGAGGTGAAGGACAGGGGAACACAGGGTACATCTACTCACAATCATTTTCCAGGGTGATATCTGTCTCTATCACCAGCTATCTGATTCAGTTGTTGTGATAGTCCCAGGCATGGGGATTTTTAAAAGCTCCCCATGTGACTGTAACTACAGCCAGGGTAGAAACTACTACTGCATTGGCCTGTTGGAAATGCAGACAGGAACCACCCAGACTTAGTGAATAAGAACTTGCATTTTAACAAGATCCCAGGTGATGTGAGAAGCTCTTTTTTGTGTATGGACTCACCTAAAGTGAGTCAAAAGAATAGATTTTTGAGTTCTCTCCCCAAAAATACTGTTTCAGAAGGTTCAGCATTGGGCCTAGAAATCAATATTTTTTAAAAATGTTTTTTTAGTTGTCAATGAGCCTTTATTTATTTATATGCAGTGCTGAGAATTGAACCCAGTGCCTCACATATGCTAGGCAAGTGCTCTACCATTGAGCCACCACCCCAGCCCTGAAATTGGTATTCTTAAGAAATACCCTACCTGGTTCTGAAGCTGCTGGTCCGAGACCAGATTTGAGAGGATGCTCTCAAGAACGTAGGGATGGTAATTACAGGATGTGAGAAGGATGTGGACTTGGACTTAAACCTCTGAAATGCTTCTGGCCTGATGAAGTTTGAGGCCTCCATCCTGTGAATCCATTTGTGGCCATTCTAATACTTTTTGATCTTTTAAGCTTTAAATAAAACTTGGGAAAAAGACAGTGTTCACACTAGGAATACTAATAGTCTATTAAGTTTTAGGGAGGATGGAAGTTGTTGGGACTAGCAAGATTAGCGGCATGGGTTTCTCTGGAATAGTCTTTATCTGCTCCTGAGACCAATTGTTTTATGTGGCTCAGAATAATAAAAAGACACTTATCCCGTCTGTCTTAATTTTCCAGATGGCCTCCAGGAAAATTTCCAAGCAGAAATCACATTATTCAGTTCAAGAACCCACTGGGAAGATGATATAGTCATAGGAAAAGCCAAATTCTCATTAACTTTGAACTTAGTGCCTTTCTGAATCATTCGTCTCTCTAGGTTTTTAAAACTTTGTTTACTTTTTTCTTTTCATGACTCTTCTGCATCTTTGTGACTTCCATTTAATTTAATTGTATCCTTGATCTGCGTAACCAAATTTAGAGGTAATTTGATAATGAATTTTTTGAAAAAGTGCATGCTCTTTAAGCATTATTGAGCATTTAGTTTGATTTTTTTCCCTTCCCTTTCCTTTTTTCCTTTCCCTTCCCTTGAAAACATAATGCACCTAAAGCCAGTGCAAGTTTTGAGTGTCTCTTTAGGCACTTTGGGGTATGAGCAGAATTGGTTATAATTTGCAGGATTCAGTGAAAAATGACAATGCAAGGCCTATGTTTAAAAATTATTAATAATTTCAAGATGGTGGGCTGTGGGTGTGGCTCAGTGGTACATCATTTGCCAAGCACGTGTGAGGCACTGGGTTCAATCCTCAGCACCACATTAAAAATAAATAAATAAATAAATAAAATAATAAAAAAAAGATTGGAAGAATATTTAGTGACATGGAAATTGCTTTTGAGATTATCCATTGGATTATCTTATTATGTATCATTACGTATTATGACCCACCATATCAACAATTCTTTTTCTTTAGTTAACTCTCATAATATCTATGTATCATTATGTATTATGATCCACCACATCAACAATTCTTTTTCTTTAGTTAACACTCATAATATCTACATTGGACATTGACTTTGTTCAGGGCCACTGCACAGTCTGGGTCTGTCCATTTTTTTTTTTTTCATCATCAGACATGTCCACTCCTTATTTTCTGCCTAGCTTCCCACCACACATTCTTTATTTTGGCTAAAGTAGACTTATGTGTATTTACACCTCCCTTGTTCTGCACCTGTACTAGGTTTGCTGGGACTATTTTCCAAATTTCCCACTCACATGTTGAAATCATCCATCCATTAAACCAGTTCAAATGCTACTTCCTCTGAGATTTTTTTTTCTCCCATTCTAATTATCCCAGCCAGAAATTGAGTGTCTTCTCTGAATTTTTTGTAACACCTTGATGGTATTAGTTATATAGTGTGCTTTGGGTATTTCTTCTATCCAAACAATATGTATACAAATCTTTTATTTGTATCCATGTCTTCTCTTTTTCTTGAATTATTAGCCCCTTGAATAGGGGATCTTACCTTGCAGATCTTCAAATTATCCAAGTTGCTTTAATAATCTTTTGAAAATGTGTTTTCCTAGTTCATATGTTCAATTAATATGCATGATGAGGGCGATAAAAATTGGGAATTTCTAGAGATGAGACAGAAAGATAAAGCAAATTGAGAAAGGGATAAGAGAGAATGTAAAAAAGTTTGTATTTCTAGGGCTGGGGTTGTGGCTTAGCAGTAGAGCGCTTACCTAGCACATTTGAGGTGCTGGGTTTGATCCTCAGCACCACATAAAAATAAATAAAATAAAGACATTGTGTTTAACTACCACTAAAAAAAATTTTAAAAATATTTAAATTTCTAGAACTAATTAGCGGAAGAATAAAAATAATTTTAACTGTTTTAAAAAATGCAAGGCCATTTCACAGGTATTATCATTTGGGCATATCATTCATTCATTTATGTGGAATACATTTGAAAAAGATGAGTCCATTATAAGGCACCAGGGCATTAGATGTAAGCAACAAAAGTTTGTATGAGTGGGCTGCTTTTGTTCATGGGACATTTGATCTCATTACAGACAGAAGTTAAGTGTTAATACAGACCATTTAATATCCTTTTATTTGTCTCATTATAGATAAATGCATATATCTTAATACAAAGGCAACCATTTTGATTGATCCAAGAGATGAGATAAATGAGAGAGTGTCTCACCTTTGTCACTAAGTATTGGTTTTGAGAGAGGATGTGGGGAAAACTAGGGTCTTTGAGATGGTATAGACCTAATGTCATAGATTTTTGTTTAAATTTTTTTTTTATTTCTGCAATAAAACATTTTGGTGTTAAGAGGTGGTTTTTACATATGAGTACTATTGGGTGAATTAATAGCCAAATTAGAATCACATCCAAGAATCTGAGTGGGTTCATGTCAGACAAGAGGAAGAGGACTCTTTGGGACTCTAGGTCTCTATCCTGGGCTTCCTTGTGCTTATCATTTTCAGCTGTTTGAAGGAACACATAGCCATGGTCATCAAATTGTTAAAGTTGGAGGAAAGAATTAGGATGCTTTGAGAAATTGGTAGATGAAATCAAAGGACAGAAATGAGCAAAGTTAAATTTAATATAGATACAGGTTAAGTATCATTTATATGAAATGCTTGGGACCAGAAAGAAGTGTTTTGGATTTCAGAATTTTTTGAATTTTGGAATATTTGTGTACACTTTACCAGTTAAAACATCCTTTTTTTAAAGATTTTTTTTTTTTAGTTGTAGATGGACACAATACCTTTATTTTGTGTATGTATTTTTTTAATGTTGTGCTGAGGATCAAACCCCATGCCTCACACATGTTAGATGAGTTACCACGGAGCCACAACCCCAGCCCCTTAAAACATCCTTAATATAAATAACTCCAAATCCAAAATGCTTCCAAGTCTGAAACTTTCTAATGCCTGAAAATGTTTTAGATTTGGGAGCATTTTGAATTGGAGGATACAGGAATGCTTAACTTGTAATTATCTATTTCTGGACAAATTCAAATAAATAATGATCTACAAAATTTTAATGGTACATGCGACTTAACTGCAATTCCATGAGGAAATTTTTTAAAATTTTTTTAGTTGCCAATGGACTTTATTTTATTTGTGGTGCTGAGAATTGAACCCAGTGCATCACACATGCTAGGCAAGCGCTCTACCACTGAGCCACAATCCCAACCCTCCATGAGGAAGTTGTAAGTAACCTGCTGATCACAAAAGTTTGTTACATGCCTCCAGTATAATGTAGCTGATGAGAAATTATTAAACAATGACAAAACTAATGCAGGCTGAGACTAAACTGAAAGAGTTATGGTATTCAGCTCAAAGAAGGTGATGGTCTCTCTTCAAGTGTTTCCTGAAGCATCATGTTTCTGTCCTTAACAGACTGGAAGATGATGGAGGACAGTGAAGAACTGGGTCAGTGGAGATTTGGAAACTAGATCATATGATGAAGAGCTGAGGACATTAGTCTGGAGAAGTATAATTTGTGGAATTAGTGACCTCAAATAACTGACCTCAGATATTTGAGTCTTCCCGTGCACTGCTTCTCCAATTCTGTAGTGCACACGAATCACTCTGCATCTTGTTAATATGAAGAACCTGATTAAGTCTGATTAGCTTGATTCAGGTCTGGGGCAAGGCCTGTGATTCTGTATTTCAAACCAGCTCTTAGGTCATGCTGATGTTCCTGGCCCATGTATCACACTAAGTGGCAAGGCTTGAGAGCAGCTCTGTCCATTGGAACACGCTGTGATGATGGGAATATTCTGTGTGGAAGGATGTTGATGATTGATGAGGTTAAAGAACAGTAATTTATGTTGGAAAAAATTTGTACATGACCATGTATTTACATTTGATGGGGGGAATAGGGGGATATTAGGACTACTATTTAGAGCCTTTGGATTCACGTCACCTCCTCCTTGATTATCTCATCTGGTATATCTGTTTGAGTTTCTTCATTTGTAAAGTAAGGGTAAATCCTGACAGTAACTCACCTTACAAGATATTTAGACCAAATGTTGGCAAGAAGGCACTATGTGTTTTATATCTCCAGATTGGCACTGGCCTCATTGAAAATCATTTAGGTTTTTGTAATATACAGGTTCTAGCAGAGCTAGAACTTAGTTCTAGTTCTTAGGCTGTTCCCCCAGGCTTGTTTAACTTCTACAAATTTGGAGCTTATTTGCTTCTCCTTTTTCATGTATTTCCTACAGAGGAAAAAACCAAAGGAGGATAGGAAGATATGGAGCAGTTTTTTTTTTTTTAACAAGATTATGGCTGATAATCTCGATAAAAACTGCTTCACAGTATGGCTGTTGAGGTTTCTTACTAGCAACCTTTGAAAAAAATGTTTGGAGCATATGTTTCCTAGCTTCAATTAAAGTGTGACTAAATTATTCTTTTCTTTTGATAGTTGATTGATGTTCCAATTATGTATCAGTCTGAGTTGGGCCACACAGAAATGAACACAGTGAAAACAAACATTAACAAAGTCATTCATTAGGATTCTGTTTATAATTTATTGGTGGAAAATAATGATTAGTTTTTACAAAGGGTCTTGATGTTGCTGGTTTGTAGGAAAATTAAGTGTGTTTGAAATAACTTTATCATATAGTATTTCTTCTTCTTACTTTAATTCATTACAGTCAAGGCAGCTCCTTCTTTCTGAAACAATATTCAAGATAAAAGAGTTTTATCTGAATTAATACATTACTCATAATACATTACTTGTAAAACTATTTAATGTCTTTTTTTCTAATAGAATATATTTCAAATATTTATAACCATATTACTCAAATTTTAGTTTAAAATTTTGGCACATACTAGAAAAATTTCATGGAGAATTTTGAGCATGCAGAAATGTAACCAGAATAATGTGATGAGCATTCCCTGCATGCCTAGTCCATCAACTCTGTGGTCACTTCTACCCCATTCATATCCCATACACTTCTTCCTCCTACTCTGTTATTTTGAAGCAAATCCCAGATATTGTATCAGTTCATCATTAAATATTTTATTCTCTTATCTTTCAGAGATGAGGACCTTTTTAAAAAGTTCTAAATATACTATTATCACATGCACTGAAAAATTAGTAGTTCTTCTTTCACACAACAGTCAGATAATTCTTTCAAATTTCTATTGTCTCCTAAGTGCTATAGTTTTAAAAAACTGCTTATGAATATCAGAATTCAAATAAGGACCACGTGGTTGGTTGATATTTTAAGTTTCATTTCCATTCTTTTTTCCATTTGTTATTAATTTATTAAAAATACCAGGTTGTTTGTCCTAGAGTTTTCTGCAGTCTGGATTTTGATGATTGCTTCCCTGTGGAGAGTTCAAATGTTTTTCTGTTCTTTGTGTTTCTGGAAAGTGGTAGGTGAATCTAGAAGTATATAGAAATCAGGTTCTTTGTGTGAAGGAATGGAGAGTGGCTAGTGTATTAAATTTTAGAAAGTTCATTCTTTAGGTAATTCTCTTTTAGGGGAATAATGTGCATTAGCTAGGTTGAAAAATATGCCTAAAGCTAAGTTTCCTTGTTATAAAATGTGTGTGGACCTATAAAATCTTTTAATGTAAAAAGTGATGTAGAGGGCTGGGGATGTGGCTCAAGCGGTAACGTGCTCACCTGGCATGCGTACGGCCTGGGTTTGATCCTCAGCACCACATACAAATGAAGATGTTGTGTCCGCTGAAAACTAAAAAATAAATATTAAAAAAAGTTATGTCCAGCTCCTTATCCAATTGTGGGTGTATTTATAATCAAGAAAGGGGTTATGGGAAGGTTCTAATTTGTTAGTGAGCTTTAGATTTTTTAAAGCTGTATATAGAGAATATAATGAAAGAATTTGCTAGCATAATTGAGATTTTCAGCTTGGTTCCCTATCCCCAGACATTGTTATTCCTGTGAAGAGACTATGAATTTCAAAGGTATTCTGGAAGCTTTAGCATTTCTATTATATTCCATGCTTGTGTTCTTTTCTGCATGTGCAATAAGCCAGAACTCTAGCAGGAGTTGCCTACTTTCAATCTCTTGAGAGTCTGCATTGATTTAAAGGTAATGTCATTCTGAATAGGAGTACACAGGCTCTAATGATTTTGGATTGAAATGTTTACTGGAACCTCTGTGGAACCATTGGTTTGTCACCCATTTGTCTATGACATAGAAAAACGCAGTTAATTTAAGCCTATGAAAATAAATAGTATGATGTTTGAGCCCAAGTAGAAAACTAATCTATGCTGGGAAGGCATTTTGTTTGCCTGTGGATTATTGGTATGCATTGTTGATTCTACCTTGTTTATTGAGTGTCCATGGTGTAGATAAGAAAAACTGGGAATGAAATTTAAGAGATTTAAATTCTAAACCTGGTTTGTTATAAAATTGCCCGATTAGCAAATAAAAATATAGGGCACCCAATTACATTTGAATTTCAGATAAATAAGGGATACATTTTTAGTATAAGTAAATTCCTTATCTGTGGCTTCATATTTTGATATTTCAGTTAGTTCCCTTGCTCCATCATAGTCCACAAATATTAAATGGAAAATTCCAGAAATGAACAATTCACAATTTTACATTGCACGTAGTTCTGAATAGCATAAAATCTCTGTCCTGTTCTGTGCTGTCTAGGATGTGAATCATTCCTTTGTTCAGTGTAACAATCCTGTATATACCACATACCTATTAGTCGCTTAGTAGGAGTCTTGGTTATAGTATAAAACTTCAGTACTATTCACAGTTTTGGGTATCCACAGGGCATAATGGGAAGACTACTATATGTCATAAGCCATCTGTGGGCTGTGTGTGGATTGTGTTTTGCATAGTTGCCTCTTGAGGGGATAAACCTGGCTCTCTGTGAACTCCCTGTCAGTGATTGAACACATGATGCAGGTGCGCCTCCCCTTCTATCTCTGCCTAAGATCCCACATAACACCTGAGATGGGTATGACTCGCCAAGATGTCAATCAATCTGCTCACCAGGAGACAGTGAGCTGTATATAGAGAATATAATGAAAGAATTTGCTCCACCCTTGAAACCTTATCCCCCTCTGATGCCCCTGCTATAAATAAAGGGATTCTAGATGCCCCAAGCTTTCTCCTTTTAAGCATGGAAGCTGACCCTTAAGGTCACAGAGCCATCCCTCCCTTGGTCTGAAAAACTTGTCTGTGTCCTGTAATTTTTCTCTGCTTTCTTAGCTTAGTGTTGCAGCCAGCTTTTTAAAACCCAGTTCATCTTGTCTCCATGGGTCGTGGTGAGAGCTATATGTCTCAAATACCACATATGACACTTTAAAATGAAAATTAGTTTTTGACTCTGAAATTCAAATTTTACTGGGTTTTCTTGGATTTTGTCTGGCATTCCTACTCTTCAGGAAGCTACTTCACCACATTGGATCTCAATCCTCATTTGTAAAATGAGGGAATTGGGATAGAATTTCCAAAGTTTCTCATGTTCCTCTTGTAGTTACTTATCCAAAGATTCTCTCACACAAGTGTTCAAAGGTAGATACATAAGGCTGTTCCTTTTTATTTTGCTTGACTTGCAAAAGGTTGTAAGCAACCAGGGATAGAGTCTGTATTATTTACAATTCTCTCTTTTTCCCATATTATAGTAATAAATGCATAATCTTAATTTTTGATGGGCACATGGACATAATTCCCAGCCTTCCTGGGAAGAGTATGACCATCTTATGAAGATATGACAAATAGGACATGAGTGCAAGTAGTAGGTACAACTTCTGGGAAGTACACTTAAAGGAAGGGGTATGTTTCTCTCCCTTTCTCCTTTCTGCTGGAATGTAGACATTGTGGCTGGAATTGGAATAGCTATCCTTGGACCATAAGGTGAATTTGGAAAGGAGACCACATGTAGTGGAGTAACAAGAAGACAAGGACACTGGCATCTGACATCATAGAGTAACAGAGCAGCAGCATACTATCTACTTCCACACTTTTTTAAGATTGAGAAATGCGATTTTATCTTGTTTATGTCACTGTTATCTGAAATACAGCTGGACCCTATCCTAAATAATACAGAAACTAGATATCTGTGTTGGAGATACTGGCAACATAAGCATGGTACACCTATAAAATTCAGTGTTGGGGAGCTTTTAACAAGATTGATATGATGCTGTTGGTTATGTCTATATGTGCTAGCAAACACCTGCATAATTATATAGATGGGGAAAGAAAACTATAGAACAGGATGAGTGCTATCCTTTGAGGAATGAAAAGGACTATAGGTATGTTTGTATGTGTGTAGACTTCTCTCTGAAAGAATAGCTGACATTGGAAATATTCATTTCTGGGCCCTAGGGGAGTCAAAATTCCATTTAATTTTTTTTTTCTAATTTTATTTTTTGAAATAGGGTCTCTCTGTTGCCTGGGCTGTCTCAAACTCCTAGGCTCAAATGATCTCCTACCTTAGCCTCCTAAGTAGCCGAGACTATAGTTATGAGCCACCGCGTCCAGTATCCATTTTTTAAATATGTGGTTTGTACTGTTTGAATTTTGAAACCCAAACTATCTTTGTAACTTTTAAAATAAAAAAATTGCTTTTTAAAAAAATCCTTGACACGTTGCTGAAACACTCTAGAATACTGTATATAGGCATTGTCTTTGTGCTGTAGAAGTAAGAGAGACTGAGTCCTTTGTCTTCTAGGAGTCCTTTCTCTTCTTTGTCCTGAGAAAATAAAGACAGGAGAACTGGTTGCCACTCAGTAGTTTCAAGTAAAGGTGGTTAAGTTAGGGTTAAGTTAGATAGTAGAGTGTAGAAGGGTTGGAAGGTGCAATTTTCTGTCTGCATTCCTCTTTGTCCTCCTCTTCTCTTCCCTCCCCCACCTCCAGTTTCCAGTGAGACAAAAAAGGAAAGGGACAATTCTTTCTTAAAATCTCTTTTTTTTTTCTGCTAGAAAGAGTAGTGCATAGTGCTGTAAAAAAATTCAATATTGAAAGAAATATTTAATATAGAAAATGGAAATTCCATCAGTCTAAGGTATACCATTAAATTTGGACTGTGTTCCTTGTTTCCTATAAAAGTATTAATACCATTAATGCATATTGTGTCCTAACTTGCCTCTTTTGTTTAACACTGTGTTTTGGGCATCTTTGTTTGAGAGCACATATCAAACCACCTCATATATTTTAACAAATATTCCATTGAGTGGATAGACTGTATTTTATTTAACCAGTCCCTTGTCATGAACATATGGTTTGTTTCCAGTTTTTCAGTATTATAAATAATTACCCATTGAGCATGTATTTCTGAAGAATAAGCTCCTAGGAAAAAATTTCTAGGTGAATGGGTATGAATATTTAAAATTTTAGTAGCTATTGGCAAATTACCTTGACATAGTTATAAAATTTTAAAAACCAGTGGGGGTCAATTCCTCCATAATCACAAATTTTTCAATCCTGGACTTTTAATCAGTATTATAAGCCAAACAATCATTTAAATTTGCATTTCTTTAATTCTTTGTAAGCCTCTTAGTTTATCAATTCCTTGGATTTCTTCCTTGGTGAACTGTATATTCATGTGAAAGGAGAGATCCTAAGCCACTGGAAAGAGGTGTTTTCCTGAGCATCTCATTCAAGGTACAGCAGTTTCCAACTGGATAATTTCTTGAGCCATAAGAAATTCCAGTTTCCTTTTTAACAATTGAAGACCTTATCTGAAGACAGTGTTCAAGCATTTATGGTTTTAAATAAGTGCTTAAATACTTTGGTTTATAACTTACAGTCTGATTTTTTTAAAATAATAGCTTTATGAAATATAATTCACATATCAAATAATTCACTGATTTACAGAGTATGATTTAATACTTTTTAATATATTCAAAGAGAGGCTCAATCCTCATCACCATCAAATTTAGAACATTTCATCATTGGAAAAAGAAACTCATACCCATTAGTAAACACTCTTCATTTCTTTCTTTCTTTTTTTTTTTTTTAAAGAGAAAGAGAGAGAGAAAATTTTTTAATATTTATTTTTTAGTTTTTCGGTGGACACAACATCTTTGTTTGTATGTGGTGCTGAGGATTGAACCCAGGCCGCACGCATGCCAGATGAGTGCGCTACCGCTTGAGCCACATCCCCAACCCCAAAGTCTCCGTTTCTTTCAAATCCTCT
The DNA here is from genome assembly GCF_045843805.1 of Urocitellus parryii. Lineage (NCBI taxonomy): Eukaryota > Metazoa > Chordata > Mammalia > Rodentia > Sciuridae > Urocitellus > Urocitellus parryii. Next base: position 173,462,608 of record NC_135533.1, on the reverse strand, counting down.
AAGCAACTGTTAATGTGTATACTTACTTCATCTGGATATTTCATATAAACAGAAGTATATAATCATGTGTTGTTTTTTTTGTGACTGGTTTCTTTCACCTAACATGTTGTTTTACATGCTATAACATCCAGTTTAAAAATGGACAAATGATCTAAACAGACATTTATACATACACCTGTACATATACAAAGGGCCAATAATCATATTTTATTTCTTTCATTGCCAACTAATAACTCCATTGTAGAGGTAAACCACATTTTGTTCACCCATTCATGAGGTGATAGATAATGTTTCTACATTTTGACTATTATGGATAATACTGTTATGAATAATAGTGTACTAGAATTAGAGTTGCTGGTCATGTGTTAAGTTTATGTTTAACCTTTTGAGGACTGTTAGACTGTTTTCTAAAGGGCCATGTCATTTTATATTTTCACCAGAATGTTTGAGAGTTCCAGTTTTTAATTTTTTTTTAGTTGTAGATGGACACAATACCTTTATTTTATATATTTATTTTTATGTGGTGCTGAGGATTGAACCCAGTACCTCAAAACTGCTATGCAAGTGCTCTGCCACTGAGCCACAGCCCCAGTCTGGTGCCATTTTTTTCCCCACATTTTTGCCAATAACTGATTTTTTGATTATGGTCATATAGTTTTTATTAAGGGGCATCTCATTTTGGTTTTGATATGTATTTCCCTGAGAGTTAATTATATTGAACATCTTTTCATGTGAATATTGGCCCTTTGTATATGTACAGGTGTATGTATAAATGTCTGTTTAGATCATTTGTTTGTTTTTAAACTAGATTGTCTTTTAATTATTCAGCTGTAAGAGTTTACATATTCTAGATTATATTGGTTTTTATATCTTAGAAATAGTTAAAAAGTCAGGTCAGAATTAGAGTATATTGTGTAGTGATTTCACTGTACTATAGTTGTAAAGTAGTTTTTATATGTCTGGAATTACTTACGAAACAGTTTAACCAAAAGTTTTATTTGAAATATGTATCATGTTTGGAAGTCATGTTGAATTTTTAGTAAGAAAATTAATCTCTGTAATTTAAGAACCTTTTTAAAAGTTTTATTCTGGACAATTTATAGTTAAATTGCTTATTTTATAAAGAATTACAAAATATGTTCATGGTGTAGAAAGAGATGTCTGGGAATCCATTAGAGTATGTAACTGAGAGCTTTGCCTGTGTAAGACTCAGGGAAGGCTTCCCTGAGAAGATGACTTGGTTGTGATATGGAGGGTGACTAAGGTCAGCTAGATGTGAAGGGGTGGAAGTATTGGACATTCTAGACTCAGGAAATAGCAAGCATGAAGACCCTCAGGGAGGAAGTAATGAGTGGGAGGCACTGAAAGAAAGTTATGGACAAGAAAGAGCTAGCAGGGGCTGGGGATGTGGCTCAAGCGGTAGCGCGATCGTCTGGCATCCGTGCGGCCCGGGTTCGATCCTCAGCACCACATACAAACAAAGATGTTGTGTCCGCCAAATACTAAAAAATAAATATTAAAATTCTCCCTCTCTCTCACTCTCTCTTTAAAAAAAAAAAAGGAAGAGCTAGCAGGAGTTAGGGTTAGGTGAGAATAAGAAGGCTGGTGGTGGCCAAATCAAGTAGTTCTTCCTGGGGTTTGGCAATGAGTTTAGATTTTACTTGCCTGTCGTATCCTTTTCAATGGCCAGTGAGGAGACTAGAAGAAAAGAATTAGGATTATGAGGCCTTTGTTCATGAGATTCTTTTATACAACCAACATTGTTTTTACTGGAAGCCATTTTCTGGTGAGCTTTGTATAAAAGTCCTATCTCCAAGTGATATTTTAAATAAAGGATTTATTTATTTACCCCCATGGTAAACTCTTCCCTTTTCTGAGAATTTGCCATAAAGAGGACTTGATATTGTGGTGAATTCTAGTATAATGGTCAAAGGAGGGAGTAGAGAAAAGTTGATAAATCCCAGTAATTTTGGGCAAAATGCACTTCTGGGAATTGATGTGAATTCTTTTCATCTCCCTGTATAAGCAGGAACGTTCAAATCACTTTGTAGATGCCCACCACTTCCTTTCTAAAATGTCCTGTGAAGAGCTCCAAGAAGGTAGATAGAGGATGCTTTTGTGGAGAGTAAATATTATATCCACGAAGTTGACTTTGGTTCAGGAAGGAGAACTAAAGATATAAGTGAGATATATCGATGGCTAAGGGCTAGAAAACATTGTAAAGGAAATAAAACTTGTGGCATTAAACGTATGAACATTCACATGAATGAATGAGCATTCATGTATGAACACATATACACAATTCCCTGGATAAATCCACTTGCTTCTTAGTAATGTTGGTATTTGAAACATTTCATTACAATAATTTCCTTAAAATAGCTTGCCTCTTTGAAGTGCCTCTTTACTTTTATCTAGCAGAGGGTAGCATCTTTGCTATTATTTGCACTACAGGATTTCAGCATATTTACTTGAATTCATTGCACAGTATGTTATATGCTATACCGTGCTTTGCACCTAGTAAGCACATGGTTTTTTATTTGACTTAAAATAATAGCATCCATAGAATGGAAAATAAGTCTCCCATCAGATATGATCTGGGATATCATGATACCCAGGGGACAAACAAGGTTATTTTTAATAATTTCCCTAAGGCCCTCAGGTAGATTTTAATTAATTTGGCAAATAAAAAATTATCTGATGATAGGCACATATTTCTCCCCTCTTGAGAGATGTCCTCCATAATCTCATTAGTAACTCATTCCTGTGTATAGTTGCCTTATGAGTTCACTCTATCTTATCTGAAACCTTAATTCTACCTCTATAATTGACACTCGTTTTCTTTGATTCCTTCCTAGGTGAAGAAAGAGAACACAGGGTCATCATTCAGTTGTCCCAGTTTACTTGCTTATTTGAGTCAATAATGCTCACTTAAATAGTACACGTGATATGGTATTTAGAGTCAAGTTGCAGCCTTCTCTTTGTTCCCTGCTTCCTATTCCCTTGACTTTTCATTTTCTCATTCTCCTTGGTCCCCAAATGGGAATGGTCGTAATACTGCATAGTTGATGTGAGGGTCTTCTCTAAGTGAATGGTTGATAAACTATAAAGTTCTGGACAGAAGTTAATCACTACCATTGTTTTTGTTATCTTTTCACTGATTCAGGGGTTGTAGTCAATGGTGAATATTAAAAACTGTGATCAGGCAAACTTGGAGTGACACTGTGGCCTCAATCCAGGGCACAGCAGGAAACAGCCTCCTGCTCCTTATGGCATTCTTTCAATAAAGAATAATTTGCAATGTTGGTGTAAGGAATCTAATTCAGCATTTAATTTTGGAACATCTTTCATGTGTGAGATTGAAGTTGTTCAATATATGTTGTTGTCTGAATATCTCACCTGGGTTCTCATTTTAATACCTAAAATATCCTTTGAGATGAGAGCAAGAGCCATTGTCCCAGTTTAAGTGATGAAGAAACTAAAGCTCAGGGGTCAGTCTGACAGTATGAGTCACATTTGGAAACTGCAGCAGGTACTCTAAGTTCAGTATATTTTCTCCATGGCACATTGCCTGCAGCTCTATTAGGCTGTCAGAATCCAACTTTAAATAGGTGGTCTCTTCTGACCTTAAATATGTGGCTTATGAGTAGTACCTCTTACTAATCCTGGATGTGACCTGGGCCCCAAGCATCAGATAATATTTCATGGAATAAGAGCCCAATCCTTTCATTAGGTCAGGTCGGCAAACTCTTGGTTATGTTGCACGTGAACTGACTGATGCTTAATGAAAATATAAAGGATTTAAAAATATTCATACTACTGAAAAATGTGTCTCATTCTTTTCTCTTTCTTTCAACTGGTGTGTTTCTAGATTGCCTCAATGACCAATAGTGTACCATCACTCTCTGTTTTGGTTCTGCCAGATGATATCACTAATTATGAGTTTTTCCCACTAAATCTAGTTTTCACTTTACAGTCCTTCAAACCTTGCGCACCAGGCAGCCAGCCCCTACCACTTACTATCATGTGTTACTTTTCACTGTTAATGTAGCTTTTAACATTCTCATCACTCACTCTCTTAGTTGGTGGTGGTGGGGGGTGATAAAGGAGTTTAGTTTAAAAAGCAAATAATGAGAAGAAAGTCATGAAATTTTTTTTTGGCATTGAATGATATTGAAGTAAGAACATTATTAGAAACCCAGCCTTGAGTTGGTTATAATTTTTCCCCAAAAAACTCAGTGGGTGGATTTCCAAGAAGTTGACTGATAGGTCTTTTGTGCAGGGTAAAATATACTTGATGGAAAAAGCTAATTGACAAATGGTTACTCATCAAGGCATTTTATCCTATTGAGAGAGGTTGTGAGAAAAGGATTATTTTTTCATTGTAAGAAGAAATTATTCCATTCCTGAGGTCAACATGGTCGTTTATTTTGGCTGCCACTGGTTTGGAATGGAAAAAGAATGATTAATCGAAATGATTTTTCATAGTTAAAATTTCAGCCCTAAAAAAAAAAAAAATTTCAGCCCTATTTTAAGGCTCCCTTTCAGAGTCAGCTGTAGATTTAAGCATCAAATTAAGCACCCTTTGTGAAGTTGGATTTATACAGTTGTTGCTACTTATTAACTTCCTGTTCTTGACCCCAGTTAAGATGGACCTTGTTTTCCTATGTCAAGGCAGGGCAGATTTCTATAAGTTTCTTAAATGAAGACTCAAGGTTTCTGAGACTTTCTTTACCCAGAGAATGATGTCTACAGGTTTTCAGGCTGGATTTCTTGGGATTTTCTTCCAAGCACCAGAATCAAAGGGTAGATGTGGGTGAGATAATGGGGTCAGACAATAACATGATTTATTACCTCCTTCAACTCTAGCTGAAGTCAGCTGAGAAGGAACAGGTCAGCTCCCTTGCAAACTCAGGGTTGACCTAATGTCTGTTCTCCTTCCTGGGACCTTGTTCTTTTTGTGGTATAACCCCTGAGTTGGGACTAATGGGACCATGTGTGGACCTTATCTACTGTTACAATTTCATTTTTAGGTGTTTTTTTTTTCTCCTTCTTGTGTCATTGCTATGACCCAGCAGAGTAACTGAGTATTATGTATATAGCTTTGGATATCATGGGTACTCTTCAGTCATGTTCCTTCTGTGCCCTGACATTCATGTTTAAAAAACTGTAGATCATTCCATACTAAGACTTTGGTTTTCTCTGCATTTTCTCTCCCTGTGAAGTCTGACTCTTGCCTCAAGGTCTGGCTGATGGGAAGAATTTCTCCTACATTTGCTAACTGAACTCCTTGATAAATTTACCTCCCCCCATGTAATATATTATTTTTCAATATTTTCCACCTAGTAACTATCACTTAACTAGCTTATATTTTTTGTGTTGTCTCATTTGATTATAGTGTGGTCAGAATAGAAAGTGAACTAGTCTTTGCTCATTCTAACAAGAATGATTTCTTACTAGAAGAGTTCTATAATATATGCATTATGTCATTTTGTACTCATTGTCTCCTAATACTTTGAAGTATTACAGAAAGCTTTCTGGAAGAGTGGCATCTGTACTAGCTATGGAAGCCTAGAATTTAAGCTTTATGAGAACAGTCTATGGACTCCATTGTGTACCATTGTATGCCCAGACCCAAGCATAGTTCCTAGCCCACATTGGTGCTCCATGAATACTTGTTGTGAGAATTATGGGCTAAGATTTGGGTATGTAAAAATGACATTAGAAAGATCTTGGGCTGGGGTTGTGGCTTAGTGGTAGAGCGCTCGCCTAGCATGTGCGAGACCCTGGTTTCGATCCTCATCAGCACATAAAAATAAATAAATAAGTAAAATATTTACAACCAAAAAGTAAATATTAAAAAAAGAAAGATCTTACTTCAAGGGAATGGAATGATCTGGTGGAGGTAATAGAAGATGAAAACTAATCATCCTTGAGAATTTTCTCTCTCTACAAATGTATGATGAGAAGATATTCATCTGTTAATTCCAGCTTTTCCTACACATCAATTTATTATAGTCACTGGCAACTAGCCTTTGTTAAAAATGAGAGTTAAAAGTGGTAACATTGGATATGCTCTGCCCCCTTATCCAATCAATGTCTCTTAAGCATTTGATGGCTAGGACAGTCTTGGAAAAGAAAGAGAGGTCAGAACGGTGATGATATTCTTTTTTTGAAATGGAATTTGATTACCCTAACCTCTGTTCAAGGGGTGAGGAGAGCTCAACTTGGAGAGGTTATAAAATCTCCTTGTCATTTTCGAAGACAGTCCAACGGCTTGGATGGATTAGCAAAGGCAATGGCGTTGTCATGGTGAAAGAATTTTATCCTGCACCTGCCTCTCCTAATCCTGGGTTTCACAGACACAAACCATCAGAGACTCTGAATAGTCAAATAAACAAGGAATAAATATCAGGGAGGTAATCGTTAGTATGGTCCACTGCCTATTTCATTGGCATGTTCATTTAAAAAATCACTTTGCACTACACAAGTTAAAGAGGAACCAAGAACCCATGATGTGATGAGACTTCTTAGGGATTTGGCAGAATTAGAGGCCAAATTGCTGAATTTTGTAACAGAGGTTTTATGTGCATATATGGGGCTCTATAATAATAATCATAGAAAAATGCAATGAACTGAAATCATTGATAATTACTATGAACGTTTGTATCATTTTTGTATCTTCAAAGATGATCCAATATTTCTAATGTCTATATTGATAATACAGCTAAAATTTGAACATAACTTTAATTTTAATATATTATTTTTATAGTTTAATTTTTCTATGATTGTTATTTCAGTATAGAATATTTTGGTAACTTTTTAGTAGTATGTGTTCATATATGTTAATATTCCTCAATCTTATTGTCTGTGGTCAAGTCTTATGTCCTTGTCTTGATAGTTAAGTTCTAATTGGTTAGAACTACTGTTTGATTCTACTCTTCCATGAGTGACTAGTGTATGCTTGTCCTATTATATCTCTTTAAAAACTATGAAAATAAGTTAAAGCAAAGAATGTCACTTCTTTTGTTGCTATTACAGTTATTATTAGTCAAGGCAAGAAGTTGTGGAAAACACTATTTTCTACCCAACAATTGTTAACCCAACTTTTTTCTTGATAACAAACAGAACCTGATTTTATTTCAGTTAACAGTATATCCAGGCCCAACAATATTAATCACAATCAATATTAACTAATGAAGATAATCCTGTTTCCTTTGATAGACTTTTTATTTCCCAGCATCCCTTATTAGTGGTGGTTATATAGCCCGTTGATTATTGAGGCATAAGAAGAAATTGGATGGAGTGGGGCATCTGGGAAAGCTGGCATCTCTTCCTTTCTTCCTTCCTTTTGCTTTTGACATGAGCATGATACCTGGAGCTGCAGTGATTATTTTGCTATGATGATACAAGTATGAAGATAAGAATGAAAGAAGTTGAAGATAAGAATGAAAGAAGATAGATTTTGTCGTGGATGGCATCATTAGGGGGCACCACTAATGCCAGCAACTACCTACCTCCAGACTTCTTATTTTGTGAAGAAAAACAAAACCCATTGGTTATGACCACTGCAGTTGGATTTCTGCTGCTGTTGAATCAAAGTGGAGATAGTGCAGCAAGGGGAGAATGTCTACAGTAGATTATCATCTAAGGAACATCTGTGATAGGAGAACACCTGAAAACCCTCACAGGTAGTCTCTCTCACAGGTAGTTCTAGGCAACCATTTGCTACCAACAAAAAACATCCAGCTCTGTTGTAACTACTTTTATACACTGTTCATGTTGAATGAAAGAACTTCTATTTTACCTATATTTTTACCTGGCCAAATTCTTACAAATGGTATTATATTTGGCATTTGCTTTATAATTAACTTTACACATTTCTCCATGTTTGTGTGGTCTGGCAGTTCATCTTTTTAAGGATCGGTAGCTGTCCCTCAGGTTCTGTGGAGCCCTATTCATTTGCAGAGCCAAACATTAACACTATCTTTTTAGCATGGACAACCAATGGAGGTGTGGGATCTGGACCAGCTAGTCCCAAACCCTGCTTATCATCAGAATTGTCCGGAGGAACATAAAACAGAACACCAAAAACCCCAATAGACAACAAAATCCAACTATAGAGACACTGATTTAAAGGATCTAAGGTGGAATTCATATTTTCAGAATTTCTCCAGAGATTTTGGAGGATCATAGTGTTGAGAAGCTCTGGGGAAAATTCCATAATCCAGTTCTGTCAAAATAAACTAAGAGAAAATTGTAATCAGAACTTATCTCTATAACCATCATATTAGAAACAAGAATCAGAGAAATCTTGGATGTTTGGGGTGTTTCAGTTTGTCTTGTTATGGTTAATACTTAATTTTATCTGAGATATACTCAAGTTGACATCTTGCTTCTTGGCTAGAGAACACCTAAGATCTTTGTTACCTGTATAGCTTTTTCTACCTCCTTTTATCTCCCTCTTTCCCTTTGTCCATTTCTTCTTTTTCTTTCTCTCTCTCTCCTCCCTTTTTCTCTCCTTCCTTCCTTCTTTTTTTCCCCTTAAGTTTATTTTGAGCCACAAAGAATAACCCGTTATTCAGCCTATTCTCTGAAACTGACCAACCTATTATTCAATCCATTCTCTGCAATTGACCAACATATTTTTTAAATGAATTAGTATGAAAACAAATGTTCTTTCATTCATTGGGATGGGGGTAAGACATTAAGCAAATCATGCAGTACTTTAAAAATATTGACAATGAGATGGGTAGAAGTTGTTCCTCATTTTTTCCCTAAAATATAAAATTTTATAATAGTTATTGTGAATTATGTGTTATAAATAGTGATATGCCTGTATCATTACAGTATGCTAATTTTAGTTCTTTTGTGTACATACCAGTGAATAGGGTAGCTATTTCATATGGTGGTTCAATTCTTAATCTTTTAAGGAATACTCATAATGCTTTCCAAAGTGGTTTTACTAATTTGTAATCCACCAACAAAGTATGAGTGTACTTTTACCCAACATTCTCACCAGCAGCATTTATTATTATTTGTATTCTTGAGGATTGCCATACTAACTGGAATAAGATAAAATCTCAGATTAGTTTTGATTTGCATTTCCCTGATTGTTAGTGATGTTAAATATTTTTTCATGTATTTCTTGGCCATTTGTTTTGAGAAATGTCTGTTTAGTTCTTTTGCCCATTTATTGATTTTTTTGTATTAATTTTTTTGAGTTCTTTATATATTCTGTGTATTAATCCCCTGTTGAAGAAGTAGCCGGTAAAGACTTGATAGACTCTTTTTTTCATGCTTATGTTTCCTTTGCTGTGCAGAAACCTTTTAATTTGATGCTGTTCTATTTATTGATTCTTGTTTTTATTTCTTGTGCTTTAGGAAGTTAGTGCCTGTACCAATATGTTGGGGTGTTGACTCTATGTTTTCTTTAAGCAGTTGCAGAGTTTCTGGTCTAATGCCTAGGTCTAAATCCACTGTGAGTTGACATTTGCATGGAGTAAGAGATAGGGATCTAGTTTCATTCTTCTGCATATAGATATCCCAGCATCGCTTGGGCCCATTAATGGATGAATGGGTAAAGGATATGTGATACATATACACATACACACACACATATATTCACGCAAAATGGAGTTTTACTCAGACATAAAGAATAAAATGACATTTCCTGACAAATGAGTGGAACTGGAGAACATGTGAAATAAGCCAGACTCAGAAAGTCAGGGATCAAATGTTTTCTCTCATATGAAGAAGCTAAAGAGAAATAAAGGAACAAACAAAGCGGGGGGATTCCATGAAAATAGAAGGGAGATTAATAGAGAAAGGGGACTAAGACCTACGGGTAGGAGGGATGGAAAAAGGGAGGAACTATGGAATAAAATTGAATAAATTCTGCTATGTATATATATGAATATACCACATTGAATTCCATGCTTATACATATCTATAAAGTGCCAATTAAAAAAAAATCAATAGAGGGAAGACCAGTAGAGTAGAGGAAGGGAAGTAGAGTGGGGGAGGAGGGGAGGGAAACTGAAAATACTGGTGATTGAAATGGAGCAAATTATATTCCATGCTTATGTGAATACATTAAAATGAATCCACTGTTATGTATAATGCACTAAGAAACCCAGATAAAAAATTTAAAATTCCTCATGAACAATATTAGAATAATGGCTCAAGTGTAAAAGTTGTGTGGGATTTTCTTTGAGGTAGTCAAATCAAACAATGCAAAACTTCCCCTGAATGAAAAGTGTTTCTTTATTAATCATTGTGTTAGTTAAACTTATTTCCCCTGGTTTTGGCCTTGGGGACTGATAGTTAAGGAACAAAGAAACTGACACACAAGAAAGTGTTTTTCTTTGGTTGTCCCAGTTCCTGTTGGTTTCAGAGGGATTGTAGGTGTAAATTGGCCTAGTTTGATAGTCAATTATCATTTAAGATAATTTTGAATTGTTTAACAGGCAGATTATAAGTAATTTTCACCTACTAAAATAGGACATAATAATTAGCTTCTGTTTCCCATGTGTTTGATATTTGAAGAACAAATTTACAACTTGTAGCAGTTTGAACTTAAGCTTCATTTGTGAGGTTTACATTTTTAGTCACATCTCATTTTATATCAAAGGCAGATATATTGATATCTTACTCTCCTTATAAAACACATTTGTGACTTTTAATTGCTGTCAGTGAAATGTTCCTCACTTTTTTTTTTCTTGTATGTGAGTTTATCTCTGTATCTTAAGACTAGATTTCTGCCCCAGGATTTTAAATATTTTTTCTGCATTTCTTTCTGATACGCACACTCATGTCAGACCAAGACTTCTTAACCATCTATTTCCAGTTCTCCTTATATTGTTAAATAAGAGTATATATTCTAGAGTAAGAATGCTTGTGCTGAAATCCAAGCACTATCATGTTTTGTTTGTTTGTTTGTTTTTTGGTACTAGGGATTGAACTCAGGGGCACTCAACTACTGAGCCACATCCACAACCCTATTTTTTTTTAATTTAGAGACAGGCTCTCACTGAGTTGCTTAGTTCCTCGCTTTGGCTGAGACTGGCTTTGAACTCATGATCCTCCTATCTCAGCCTTCTAAGCCCACTGGGATTACAGGCATGTATCACCATGCCCAGCACTACAGTGTTTTTAAAGTGTGATCTTAAGCAACTTAATTAATTTCTCATGCCTCAGTTTTCTCATGTGTGAGATGGGAATTACACTGGTACCTATCCATAAGGTTGTTTTGCACATTAAATGAAATAAGCTCCTTAAAGTTCTTGGCTTAGTGCCTGCCATAAAGATGGCGTGGAGTACATATTATTTCAAGAGCAAATAGAAATTGCATGGGATTATTTTCCCTTTTTATCTCTATATAGTTGTGTTTTGGTTTAAATTCATGAGAGATAAGTTATCTTGGTAAGTAATAAACAACTTAAAGGTTCTTTCTTGAGCAGAAGTATTCTGACCCTGCACCATCCAATGCTGTAGCCACAAGCCCCATGTGACTTTTGAGCATTTGAATTGTGGGTTGTCTGGACTGAGATGTACTTTAGGTATGACATGCATATTAGGTTTAAAAGACTTAAAAGACTTGCTATAACAAAAAATGATTGTCTCAGTAATTTTTAATATTGAGATGATATTATTTTTGATACATTGGATTAAAATATATTATTGAAATTAATTTCACCTATTTAAAATTTTTTTTTAAATGCAGCTGCTAGAATATGTAAAATTATGCATGTGGCTTACTTTATATTTTTATTAGACTGTGCAGGGCTAAGCTAAAAGGCAAGGCTTCTTGAGTACAGGCACATCTGCAAGCATCAGAGTGTCGCTTAACTGTTTTTGGCACACTGTGGTTATAATCATGACAATGCAGGAATGGGAGCCTCTTTGAACCCAATTTATCTGGCTTATTTGATGACATTCTAAACTGGGGATATGTGGATGGTTTTGAGCTCTCTTTGGAACTTGGAATTATGGAAGAAATCCTGTCTGTATACATCTTGAGTGTATCTGGAAAACTTGATGGTTTTCAGGTGGCTGCTTTTGTGTACTAAATGCTGTGGTACTGAACTTCTGGCATGTTTATTCTTCTTTACCATTTCTGTGATATACTCCAGTGACACAATAAAAATGTGAAGTTCTCACACACATGCACTGTATGGTTTGGTTGTGAAGTGTCCCTCAAGTCATGAGTTAAAGGCTTGCTTCACAATGCAACAGTATTTAGAGGTCGGGCATTTGGATTTAATGGATCATAAGGTATTAACTTTATCAATTGGCTATTAGGTGATGGGGCCTCTGTTGGAGGAACTGGGGAATGTGCCTTGAAGAGTATATCTTTTCCTCATCCCCTTCTTCTCTCTTTATTTCTATCTCTGTCCCTGCTTCCTGGTCACTATGAGGTAGGCAGTTTTGATCTACCATGTGCTTCCCACCATGATAGTCTCCCTCACCATAGACCCAGAATCAACAGAGTCAAGTGACCGTGGAATGAATCCTCAGAAATTATGAGCCAATATAAATATGTCCTCCTGTAAATTGATTTTATCAGGTATTATGTTACAGCAACAGAAAACTAACACTCATGCAAAATCTCCTTCCACTTAATTGATTGCATTTTGGGGCAAAACTGTTTTGTTGATTGGATGCTCCAATGTATTTTAAGGACTGGTTGAAGCTAATGCTACTGCACAATCTAAATAACTTCATATGGTTATTTTTAATACAATATGTTCTCTCATTTGATGCCTTTTGGGGGACTAATGTGAGAAGTGATTAATTCTATTTAAAGGTAAAAATCAATTGTTAACTGTCTGCATAATATTGCTCTGCAGGTGTTGCTCTCCTAATTTATATTTCAAAGTTTCTACATGGCACTTAAGAATACAATTGTCAGGTTTGCCAATTGATAGTGAGATGGTAATCTATTATAAATAAGACTTTGAACCTGTAAATTATGCCAATAATCTCAAGATTGTGAAATTACAAAAGTAAACTGCATAGGTCCCAAATACTTGTGGTGGTCTCTGGTATTTCTCTACATCATAGACATGTGCAGACAAGAGTATTTGTAGACAAAATGCAGACAGGTATATCAAAGAATATTTGTTTTATATCAAAGAATATAAAAAAGAATCATACTATTTCATCTAGTGGTCACATTGTTTATGTTTTGATACATTCTTTTCTTTTTTTCCTATGCATTTTCTTTTTTTATAAATATAGTTTTTAGTTGTACATGGTTGCAATACCTTTATTTTATTTATTCATCTTTTTATGTGGTGCTGAGGATCAAACCCAGGACCTCATACGTGCCAGAAAAATGCTTTACCACTGAGCAACAACCCCAGCCTCTTTCTATGCATATTTCTTATCACAACACTGAGATATGTTAATAATTTTTCAAATTTATATTGTCATGTGTCAGGCATTATACTAGACAGTGATATAGTGGTAACTGAAGTTGACATTGCCCCAGTACTCTAGTGGGAGAAACTATATTGTAAATAGTTCATTTACAGTTCAGCATGTGAAGGGATTTGATGACCTGATTCTTGGCTCTCCTCCCACCCACTCCTTTGACCTGATTCTTTGGGAGCCTCTTTGTCCCCACAGCTCTTTCCCTATACCTGTAATTTCCCTTGGCTCCATCCTCCCTTTCTTGACCCCCATCCTGGCTCCAGGGATCTGGCCCCCTCATTACAGGAAGAGAAGGGTACAGTCTCTTTTCCAGAGGGAATAATTTTGGGGAAAGATTACTATGTATTGACAGATGTGACTTGATAACCTTGGGAGCATCCTGGGTCTCCCCACTTCCCATTGCATATATGTACCAAGAAAAAATACACAGGGATGGCTGCTCTCATCCATTCTAAAAAAATGTAAACGAGGAAGGTGACTTTCCTGGACATTGCATAAATGTTCAGTTAGATCTTGAGAGGCTTCAGTCCCTTGCACTCTATGGTAAACATTGATGCAGTGAAACTAATAGTGCTCACCATTAAATAAAAGCTAGAGCTAGTCACTTTCAAAAGAAATGTGAAAGTAGATCTTTCCTTATTGTGTTGATGGTTGTCACCTTTGCTCTGCTAATGTCTCTTATTTGTTACTTTTCTGATAAAGCTTCCTATTGATTTTTAATCTTCTATCCTGCCTCCTGCCCCACAGATACCTTTTAAGGAATACATATATTAGGGAGTACTTAAATAGTAGGGGCCATAGAGTCAGTCTGCTTACTTACTGGTCTCATGATCTCTAACTTCTCTAAGCTTCAGTTTCCTCACGTGTAAAATGGAGGTAACAGTGGAACCACCTTTAAGGCTGAGGAAAGAATAAATGAAGTGATATATTTAAAATACTTCACATATGGCCTGGCATAAAGTGAACTTTTAATGATTGTTAGCTGTATTTGTTATTTGAAAACAAATACTGGGTGGCCTCTCTGCATGGAGGGGGAGGTGTATAAGATGTGAATTTGAGGATATGATCACAAAAGAAAACTGGGGGTGCTGTGGATCAGCATATTAGAACTCAAGGACCAACTTAGTTCCACCTACTGTTCTTTTGTATCAGTCAAAAGTGAGAATCGATTTTACATTTTAACTGGTTGAAAATATCCAAAGAATAGTATTTCAGAGCAAATTAAAATTATGAAAAATACATGTTCATGTTCCTAAAGTTTATAAAATAAATGAAAAAGTGAATAAATAAATTTAAAAATTAAAAAAGGATAGTTTATATTGTAGCCACACTCATTCATTTCATTGTCTCTGGGTGCTTTTGTGCTAATTGGCAGAGTTGAGTAGTTAAAGACTATCTGGCTGGAAAAGACTTAAATATTTACTATTTGAAAGAAAGACAATTCTTGCTTTAGACCACTGTGCTGCTGTTTTAAGCATAAGGTTGGGAGTGGTGGAGATGATGAGATGGGGAAGCCAAGAAGCTCTCCAGCTAATCCCCTGTTGAGCCTTAAGTGTGCTTTCATGATATGATAATGTCTCAGATTATTCAAATCCTATATTCAAGTTTAATAAGTTACACATCATAAAGTTGAATAGACTAAATGACTTTCAAATTTCTTCCTCTTTTTAGTCTATTGAAATTGACTATGTATAAAAGGAGCAAGTTATTGAAACTGCTTTCTCTGAAATTACACAAATATTAGTATGATTTTTAGATATTTTGCAATTTTCAGCTTGGCTTTCATGCGATTTAATAGGATCATCATTATTAAAATGTAATAGTTAAGTTCTCATTAATATTAGCATGCAAAATCCAGATGCAATGTTAGCTTGATGGGAAAATAGACTATTATAATATGTGAAATTACTGGTTATTTCAAATAATTTGGAAGACAATTGCTGGTGAAAAGTTAAATTTTTAAAGACCACAGTAAATTGAACTGCTAAAAGGGATTTGTATTGTGTATTTATCAGGACATGGTACAAGTATCTAAGCAGAATTGATAATAATTTAATAACTAATGATATAAATTAGAATTTAATTTTTGGTTTCTAAATAATGATGACTTTTGTCTCTTGTATGTAATTGTTATTCTTCATATTAAGCTATCATGCTTGAGTTGCTAACATGTGTGATTAATCAAATATTGGTTATGTGTAGCATTGTGAATTAGAGATTAACAGCTTAGAATATGAAGTCTAACAAATTAATACAGGATTCTTCCTTCTGTTGTGTGACTTTTGCTCTAATTTGGGGGGGGTTCAGTTTTCTTATCTGTACAATGGATTCTTTAGGAGAACCTACATTGTCAGGATTAAGTGAAAAGAAACATGCAAGATACTTGACCCCAATGACTGGAATGTGGTGAAGCCCATTGAGAGTTAGATGATGTATTGTTATGATGATAGTTAGCTTTAGCATTATTATTTAATGTTGCTACTGTTTATCAGTAAATGTAGATGTTTTATCTTCAGTGGGAATGTGAGAGTATTGTGGGTCTCTCCTGATTGGAAACTGGGTATATTCTGTAGCTTGCATAGTTCTCAGAATGTGAAAACATGGAAAACATCCTACCATAGAACTTTTCTGCTCATTTCCCTAGGAGACAACTTGTATCCATTGAAACATCATATTCATATACCTCTTGCTTGGGACTTGTTGAAGCCCCACAGTCCTGTACAAATTCCTTCCCAGGACAGAGGCTGGCATATAGCATGAGAGTTCAAGGGTCTGGGGGCACAGAGTTCTTTAGTGCCTTCCAAGCTTTCTTAAGTCATGGCATACGTGGAAAATGATGTTTGTCAATTTGGGGTGAGCAGATAAGGCTCCCCTGGCTGGTGGTGGTATGGAACTCTGTGACTTCTCTGTGCACTGGTGACCTATTTGTGGTTCTGCCCTGCCATGTGGTTAGGAAGTTTCAAGTCTGAATGGAGTCTTGGAGCAACAGTGGGATGATAGGTTATCCAAGGACAACAGATTTGCCTACTTGGGAAGGGAATATTTATAGGTGCAAGCAACTGAACCTGAGTCCTTGGGAGGTGGGGCAGAGAAGTGAGAATGTGCTACCTCACTGAAAAGTGTCTCTCTTTATATGGCTACTGGGATGTCTTGCACATAGACCAGCTATTTCTGCATGTGTTTGTCCATGTGGACCTGTGTGTGGTTGTGCATAGCATGGAAATAAATGAATAGTTTCTAAATGAGAACAGAGGTTATTTATTCAGAACTTGCTATATATAACCAGAGAGATCACCACCATCACTTGTGTGTTACAGAGATTCTCAGAAGCAGATGGTAGGGTGAGAAAGCTTTACAGTGGAAAAGGGGAACTTTTAGGTCTATATGCTTTGATTCCATGGGAAAGCTGTAGGGATAAGTAAAAATGAATTTATCTCATGTAATTGGTTTGGGGAGAATATCTGGCTTCCTTTAGTTGGTCACAAGTTGGAGTGTGGGTCCAAAATAGGGAAGCTGGAAGTCATTGATCAAATCCTGACTATTGTAGCTGGTTGCTGCACAGATTTTGGGTCAGAGTTCTATCGTCATATACAGACTAGCCATTTTCTTTTGTATATAGGTCTCTCAGCCCTCTCTTTGTGTCATTCTATGACTTGTGAGTGGTTGACCAATTCAGGGAAGGCCTTCACCTCTCAGACATTATCCAGTTGTCTCCATAGTCAACTGAATTGCAAGATCTTCTTGACTTTCCTATTACTTTATTACTATAGCAGTCATTTGATAAGAGACTGGCTCTGCAGAAGCCTGTAAGACTCTGAGTAGAATATAACTGACATCATGAATTCTGTGACAAAAATCAAAACAATTAATAGTCCTCATAAGTAACCAGTAATATTTTACTATTACTGGTTTTTAAACATTTTTTTTTAGTTGTCAATGGACATTTATTTATTTATTTATATGCAGTGCTAAGTTCAAACCCAGTGCCTCACATGTGCTAGACAAATGCTCTAGTACTGAGCTAAAACCCCAGCCCCCTGAGCTACAACCCTAGCCCCAACACCAGTTGTTTAACTGAGGCCAATGGAACAAATTTCACAGGCCATGAAGATAAATCTTAGAAAGCTAATGTTTCCATAAGGCAATTTATTCTGTGTTACCTTCTTATTTCCTTCATCCAAATACAGTAGGCAGTCTTAGCAATGGCATAGATGCCGCCATGATTAGCCAGCTAAATGATTGTTCTCATTTAGCAAATATTCATTTATTTCCACACTTCTGCCAGAGGTACTGATAGTCTCCTTAAACATGTTTCTATTTGTAAGATTTTCATCATTGGGAATTGCTCTGATTGTTTGCATAAAGCAGGAGTCAGTACTTTCCCCAGGGAGAGCACCTGAATATTCAAGGGTGCCCTCATTTTGGAGCTCACATCCAGCCTTGACAATTTATAGAACTAGAGTCTCTGTTTATGGACAGGTCTCTGAATAGTTTTCCTAAAGTGAATGAATTATTTAGTCTGAGGCAAATAGGATCAGGCTTCTTGGTCACAAAAGTAGTATCTAATAGGTACTCATGGAGATAAAGGTTTAAAGAGTTGTTCATGACACAAGATAAGAAGCAAAGCATCACATTAAGTGGGCTACATATTGAAAGTCTCCAGGTGGCAAGTATTTGGACCATCATTGTAGGAAATTTGCTGAATTCAGATGTGGTACTAGGCTCTGAATAATAGAAAAAAATATATATATATGTCTTTTTTTACCTAGCAGAGAGGGAGAGAGGGATGCTAGCAAAATTATTGGTTGATTTGTTTCAGGTCAATTGTTCACGTAGGTCTAAGTGGAAATGCCATTGTCTGAAATTCTATGTGATCTCATTTCATGAGACTATAATTGCCTAGAGGATTTTATCATGTTGATCTGGTAATAGATGGCATGTCTGGTAATCAGTAAGATTGGGGAAGTGGTTACTATCTTGGATAATGTAAAAATGTGTATTTTCTGATCTAATAATGATAATAAAGAGGGGAAAAAAGAGAGAAAAAAGGCAATTATGGATAGATAGCAGTTGGGAGTCCATAGGAAATGAGAAGAAGGATGATTATAAGGAGAAAGATGACAAACAAAACAGGAATTAGGGTCTAATGCCTTAGGTGGAAACTGTCCCCTATTTCAGGTCATCAGCTGTCTACTTCTGAAAACTGGCTACTTACAGAGGGTGTCTAAGAATCTTCAACTTGAGGTCTCATTTTAGAGCTGCCTTCTAGTTGTTGTTGTTGTTGTTCTTCTTCTAGTTTTGAATGCATTTTATTTTTAAAGCAAAATTAAAAAAAGTAATAGATTCATAGCAAAATTGAGTGGCAAGTGCAGAGACATCTCATATGCCCTCTACCCCCACATATGTGGAACCCCCATCACTGAAAACCGGCATCACAGTGGTGCATAGGTTAAAATTGTGTAATTCTTTTATTTCTGCATTGCTTCTTTAGCTGTGAACCCAGTAATTGACTGCTTGGAGGTTCACTGCTATATTTGTTGTTAACAAATATTCAAGAACAATATTTTCTCTGATTCTCCTCCATTCGCAGTTTATAAATATCTTGGTTGAAATCATGAAGGGGCTGTTTAGGAAGATATTGTGAAAAGGGGGATCTTAATCTATTAGTGACAGCGCTGGGTATGGTCCCTTGAAATATTTTACCACATCTGCATATAGCAGTCAGAATCTAGCATTTGAGATAAAACCCCTGAACATATGGGCCTTCCAATTATCCTTCATAGGAGGCTTGCCAGTGTATGCCTAAGGGAGTAGACCACATGACTGTAAGGGCTAGTAGGAGTACCTTTGTCCAAGATGAAAGAGCCTATGTTAAATCAGCATCTTTAATTACTAAATGTTGTTGAAATTTTTTTTTGTCTATCCTGAAAATCTCTTACAATTTTTCCTTGTTGCATTATTATTGGGGAATGTCTTGGGGAATGTATTGGGTGTGAATTTTAGAAGTCTTCATCTAGCTTTTAATCCTTTCTTTTTTTTTTCAGAGAGAGAGAGAGAGAGAGAGAGAGAGAGAAGAGAGAGAAGAGAGAGAGGGAAAATTTTTAATATTTATTTTTCAGTTTTCGGTGGACACAATATCTTTATTTTATTTTTATGTGGTGCTGAGGATCAAACCCAGCGCCCCACGCATGCCAAGCGAGCGCGTTACCTCTTGAGCCACATCCCCAGCCCTTAATCCTTTCTTTTAACCTCTTGTTTATTGTGGAATGAAAGATCTCATAGGCTTGTATGTTCTTTTCTGGAATTGTCAATTCACTTTTGCTATTAAAGGTTTACATTCTGAGTTAGTCATATTTTTGTCATTGTCACCAAAATATCTGACAAGAACAACTTAGAGGAGAAAAGATTTATTTTGGATTATAGTTTCAGAGATTTGAGTCCATGGTCAGCTTGTTCCATTCCTTTGGGCCTGAGGTGAGGCAGAACATCATTACCAAAGAGTGTGGTAGAGGGAAGCTGCTTATTTTGTGGCACCTGGGAAGCAGAGGGAGGTGGGGTAAGGAGGGGAGGGAGGGGCCAGGGATAGATACAGTCTGTAAAGCCATGCTTCCAATGTCCTACTTCCTCCAGCCATGCCCCATCTGCCTATAGTTTTCACCCAGTAAGTCCATCCAAATTATTAACCATCAAATGGATTAATGAGGAGGTCAGTGCCGTAATAATTTAATCTTTTTACCTCTGAATATTGCTGCATTGCCTAACACATGAACTTTTAGGGGCACATTCCAGATCCAACCATAACACATTCTGTCTATCATGTGTGTAACCTGATAAAGTCTGGTAACCATAGGTCAGATATACTCAAAAGAATTCTGATTTCTTCTATAAATAGTTGCTACCCATGTCTGGATTCAGGGAATCCTTAATTATAGTTTTACATTCAGCTTAGATCCAAGATTTAAATTCTAGTTGTTTGAATACCTGGTTTATGGACAGAATGAATCCTTTATGTGCCAAATGGCATCTTGGGGTCTTAGGAGAGTTGTTGGGAAATGGTAGAGAGCACTGGGGAAAAGGGATTGGCAGAGATCAGAAGGGTAGGGAGTAAGAAGAATAGCCAGATATGGGGAAGCAACTGAGAGACAAGGGGGAGGAGGATTTATTAGGGAAAAGAGTCTAGTGTGTGTTGCTTAAGATTGTCAAGTTGTTCATTAGCTTTGGCTAAATAGTCTTTAAGTGAAACAATTTTTCTTTAAATCATAATTTTGTTTGGAGGTCTCTGCATGCAATAAAATTGCTGACCATTGGTAGACCTGAGAAATTTTATTCCTTTTTTCCCCTCTTAGGCACCCCTGAAATAGATAATTTTGTTTATGTCAGTTGTTCTCTAGAGTAGCCACTGAAGATGACTTTAGTGAAATTAGCCAAGATAAGCAGAAGAATTAGGATTATAATGAGTGCATACATAAGAAGGAGGAGTATTTTTTTTTTTCCTGGAGAAGGAGAATTAGACTTAGATGGACCCACAAGTGTTGGCAACAGAAAGTGATGCTTATTCATTTAGTGTCTCAGACCTCCAAGCCTCTGGTTGACGGCCTCCAAATTCAGATAGGACAATCTTGGGCTCCCAGGAGGAAAATTGGAGAGAATTGTTCTCTGAGTTGAAGCCAATATCTCAGGACAATAAAATAAAATAAAATAGAGATGTAAGGAGAACCTTATCCATTTTTTTTAATGACCCACAAAAAAGTTTGTTCACTAATCTGGTTGAGAACCAAGGAATCACCAGTCTATGAGGCTGGTTCAAATAACAGGTGTCTGATGCCTATTAACCCAGTGATTCTCTTTATGAGAAATAACACTTTGAGATCACACAACACAAAATAGAAGGACAAAACAGAGGGAAAAAGGATGAAAAAGAATGGCTCAGTTCCTCTGAATAAATGGCAACCAACAACAAAGCCTGGGGACTACCAAATAGAGAATGAACAGCCAAGGAATTCAGTGCAAAGAGTGGAATTCAGGTTCAGTGCTGACTTACCACATCACTGCAGACTTGGCAACCTTTGAGTGGCAAGAGCATCCTTTATGAATGGTTTAAGACTAGAGTCTCTGGCAACAAGCCATGCAGACCATATCTTTGGGGACCTCCAGTTTAACTGAAAATAAAGATCAACCACCCAAAAGAGAAAAAGTAGATGCTATTTATTCAGAGGTTCCTGTAGCAAGGGAGGCACCACCATCCCTAGTGTTGGATAGAGACTCAGGGTCAGGAAGTAGAGTAGGAAAGCTTTATAGAAGGAAAAAAAAAAAAAGATAAGCCTTCAGGTGCAAATGCTTTGATTGGAGGTCACTTATATGAGGGAAGCATTACCCTCTCCCTCTGCCCCTGGAAACCACCAATAACTAGGAAGTGAGGCATCTTATGATTGGTTTAGGGAGAATATTTAGTTAAGTAGGGACAAAAAATTTACCAAGTGCTGATTGCTCTGGGCAGATTGCTGCCATGGCCATGGTTTAGTTTCCCAGGCTGGTTGCCACAGAGGTTGTGGGTCAGAGATGACCCGTTCAGTCCCTCAAGAGATATGAACTACAGTCTAATTCCTTGGGAGTTTCTGCTTACCATAGATTAACCCTAAATGAACAAGTGCTAGTCTTTGCTTTCAGAGTGTATCTCCTAGCAAGTGGTTAGCAACATTGTTTATAAAGGGCCTGATAGTAAATATATTTGGTTTTGCAAACCAGGCAGTCTTTGTTGCAACTGCATGAAAGCAATCACAAGCAA
Organism: Urocitellus parryii; assembly: GCF_045843805.1. Classification (NCBI taxonomy): domain Eukaryota; kingdom Metazoa; phylum Chordata; class Mammalia; order Rodentia; family Sciuridae; genus Urocitellus; species Urocitellus parryii. Next base: position 173,440,389 of record NC_135533.1, on the reverse strand, counting down.
CACATAATCAAACAAGAGTGGCTGTGTTCTAATAAAACTTTATTATTAATATTGGAATATGAGTTTGTTATTATTTCCATGTGTCACAAAATGTAATTCTTTTGTTTTTTTCAACCATTTAAAAATGTAAAAACCATTCTTAGCTTGTGGGCCATGCAAAATTGGTCAGTACTTCACATTTGCCCTTGGGCCATAGTTTGCCAATTCCTGATTTAGTAGGGGATAGTTAAAACATTCTCACAGGATTGTAATATAGCAAAGGCAATAATCAAAATAATTGCCGCAGAAAGGTGACTAAACGCTCAGGTCAAAGTATTAGATATCAGATATTGTTTTAAGCACTTCATGTAAATTATCTCCTTTATTTTCTTGATAACCTTCTGAAGGGGCCATTATTGTTCCCATTGCTTAGATGAAGAAGCAGGCTCTGAGAAGTGGAATCCTAGCAGTCTTCCTCCTGGGAAGACCCTGGATGCATCTTTTGCTTCTCTGCATATATTCTGATTCCCAATAGTAGAAGATCAAGACTTGCATCTTATTTTTATCTTGTTTAAAGTTTTAGCATCTTTAAAATGATAGTTATACTTCTTCTGGATACAGAGGCAATATGACACAAGCTCATTATGAAAAATTGGGAAAATGTAGAAAAGCTCAGAAAAGAAAATGGGAACCCCTGTGTCTTGCTATGCAGAATTAATCTCTGTTAGCAGTTAAGAGCATATGCTCCTTGTCTTTCTCCCACACTAGTGTTTTATGTACATATTGTACATATTTTTAACAGCTTTATTGAGATAATTTATATACAATATAATTTAGCCATTTAACATATACAATTTAATAGTTTTGGTGTATTACATTATTAATTTTTAAATGTTGTAGATATATATACACATCAAGACTTTACATTTTAATAATTTTAAAGTATACTGTTTGATGATGTTAATTATATTTACCATGTTGTACAACCCTTGAAACTATTTTCCAAACTTCTTCATCACCCCAAATAGAAACTCCATAACCATTTAACAGTAACCTCCATTACCCTCTCCCTCTGCCCCTGGAAACCACCAATTTGCTTTCTGTCTCTTGATTTGCATGTTCCAGGTATTTCAGATAAATAGAATCATGTAATATTTGACTTCTTTGGCATATTCACTTAGTATATGATGCACATACTGTTTTGGAGCCTTTTTCATTTAACAGCATATTGTGACAATGTTCCTCGTTAGGCAGAGACTTGGTAGTCCCTCCCACCAGCGGATCTTAGGCTGGGCTAGGAAATCTTTAGTTCAAACTTATATCCTGGCTGACTTTTGTGCAGATGGTTTCCAGACTTCATTTTGAGGAATACTGGACTAAAGATTGGAAAACTTATCTTGTAAATTTTGCCCAGTTTGATTTCTTAAATAGCATTGATAGGTAAAATACTTTCTTATTAAAGTGAAACAAAAGTCATTCTGTAGTCACACCTTTGTTCCACACAAAGAAAACTGACACTTGGGGACTTATTTTGGTCACAGGAAAAACACATGGTGTTGCTGTGTCACTGCCTAATGACTTCTGCTCTCACTGTGTAAATTCTCCTTTTTACTAGTTCAATCACGGGTACCTTGTTTGTACCAAGTTGGAGTTCAGGCTTTGAGGGTAAGAAGGCTCCTTTGTTTTAAAATTTATCTCCTACATCTTACAGTTTGTTGCCAGTTGGTGGTTATGAGTACTTGATTAATTAATTTGAAAACAAGAACTTAAATTCTAAGAAATCGTGTATGTTTAATTTTTTTATGTGTTAGATGGCTTGTTCAAATTGGAATTCAGCAAATCTATTTTTGTTTTTAAATTATGGTCATTTTGATTTATCAGGAGCTCATTCCTAGGGCTCGATTGTACATTTAATCTAGTTCTCATATTCCTTCCTATTTTGTTCCATTTTTTCCCTCTGTTCTTTCATATATCAGCATTCATAGATCCAGGCCTTTATTTCTCTTTTACCTTTCATAAAAGTCATCATGAAAAAATGATGCTCATTATATTGCCAAATTGTTTGTCTACTGCTTGTTTCTGTATGTGGCTATTCATCTCTTCCAAAGGAGACCAGGGATCCTTCATTAGGTAGATCTCCCAATTGCTGGACAGATTTTTGAGATGTCTAGAAAGTTCAAGAAAGCTGGCACTTCAGGAAAGGAGTCTCCTCCCAGCTGTTGGACAGACAGAACTCCCATAGCAAGGTCCCTCTCTGCCCCAAGGAGACCAGCATCATTATGGGAGAACGATAGGAAGAGCCCACTGTCTCCTCCTTTCAGATTTCTGAATGGGCTTATATATTGTTTTTCTTGTTTTTTCATAAAAGAAAAAAATAATTTGAGGTACACCACAGTTACCCACAGGAGAAGGCTCTGAGAGTGAAGTAGAAAGAAGCCATCCAGCTACCATAAAAATAAGTAATTCAGAGGATTCCAGAACCAGGGCATGACTGGTTTATCTCCCTCCTTTCATTTGTTCTCCAAGAGGGGGATTGAATGTACTGGTGAGGGGAGGAGCTGGTTTACCTGGGGAGTTAGAGTGGAAGGTTTGAGAAACCTGGTTACACCCTGCCAAAATGTGCTGTGTGTAGATGGGGAAATCTTCATTATTTTGGATTGTTTTTCTAATCTATAAAACAGAGACAAGATGGTCTCTGAGAGGTTGTGAGGGGCAAGGGGGAGGGAAAAAGAGGGGAGAGAATTGAACTACAGCAGAGGAGGTAGAGAGGGAAGATGGGAGGGGAGGGGAGGGGAGGAGGAACAGTAGGGGATAGGAAAGGTAGCAGAATACAACAGTCACTAATATGCCATTATGTAAAAATGTGAGTGTGTAACTGATGTGATTCTGCAATTTGTATTTGGGGTAAAAATGGGAGTTCAAAACCCAATTGAGTCAAATGTATGAAAGATGATATATCATGAGCTCTGTAATGTTTTGAACAATCAATAAAAAAAAAAAGATAGTCTCTGAGAAACCTTGAAACTCTAACACTTAAAATTCTCCTGATTTCCTAGTAGCTTGGTCTGTGGACTAATCCTCCTTTGCTCTCTCCTATCCTCTTTCTCTCCTTTCCTTTCTTCCTTCTTCTCCCATCTCTTCCCATATGATTTATGATACATTTCTTAGGAGGAAATGCAAAAAACCTACCCCATGGACATGATCCTAGACCCTGCAGTAACAGGCAGCATCTCTACTGCTCTGGCCTTCTGGTTGCTCTTGTCTGCTCTTACTGATACTGCTGTTTTCCTCTCAGTGTCCTTGCCTGTATCCCATGATTCAGTGACCTCACCTTTAAATCAGACTTACTGTTTTTATTTTATTTTATTTTGTTGCGTTCACTATCTTATTCTTTTTAAGTTTCCCCTGAAATAAACTATTGAGCCTTGACTTTTGACATTTTGAATTCTGTGGATTTCTGTTGGAGATCTTGTACTAATCTCCATGACTTTCAGTTTTGAAAATTTCTCTCCCCTTTTTTAACTGGTCTAGATAACATGACTGTTTTCAGTTCAATGTCCTAAGTGTTCACCATCCTAAGTTTTGTTGTTTCTCTTGTGAGCTATTTTTGCCTCATTGGATGTCTTTGGAGCAAGCATCATCTTTTCTTCCACATTTCATATCAGCCTTTGACATACTTGTCTCCCCAGATATCCCCACCCAATGAATATACCTTTGGTTCACTACATTGTCCTTTTTCTTCATCCTCTCTAGTGCATCCTGGTGTAGCAGCTGCCTCAGCCGTCTCTTTCTAACTGAAAGTTGTCTATAGAATGAATCCATCCCATACTCCACAGTATGATTGACAAGATTTTTCACAATCAAGTCCTGCTGTTTCTTTCTAGTCCTATGCCATTTCTCTCACAACTTAGTCATATACCTCCCATCTTACTACCTCCAATATGAGAGGATCTTTCCAATGTTTGTGCTTCCATTTACATGATTATCTTTTATCATTGGTGCTCCCATAACACTTTGCTTTTAGCGTGGAGAACTTGTTCTCACATTGAATCATTGTTTTATGCTTCTGTCTTTCCTTACCATTAAACTCCTTGAAAGAAAGAGCAAACCTTAGTTTCTATATACAGAGCCTCATACTTGCCACAGACTAAGGAAATAGCAGGGGGTATTAGGAAGACTTCTTACCTATGAGGGTAGGATGGTAGGATTCCTGTCCTCTCTCATCATATATCAGCTGTGTGAACTTGGACAAGTCACTTTGTCAAGAAGTTGTGGTTTCCACTGGACTTGATGGCTTTTGCCTATAATCCCAGTTACTTGGGCTGAGGTAGGGGTATTGAGTTGGAAGCCAACCTGGACAACTTAGCAAAACCCTGCCTCCAAAAACAAACAAACACAAAGTCTTGGATTTCTGATTTGTGAAATGGTAATAAGAACATATACTTTTCCTGTTGGTTATTAAAATTAAAGAAAACAACATTAAGCAGTTAAGAGTATCTATGGGAGTAGCAAGCAGCTCACAGTGCTTATTGTGTCAATGATCACATGTGCTACTCTTTGATTACTTTCCCTGAAATCTTATTCTAGGTCTTTCTTTTGTCTTTTTATTTTATTTTATTTTTTGCTGCTCTCATTTCTGAGCTGTATATTTTTGGCATGGGTAAGCAGGTTCATTGTGGGAGGGTGACAAGAAGTGGAGAAAGGAGAAAGGAAATTGAGACTGCCTTCATTTGGACAGCGATGATCCAATTTTAACTTGACGGTTGTTCAGTGATAGACTCCCCTGTCTGGCTTAGATGCATGAGGCAGAATGATGATGAGGTGGAGCTTTTAGAAAATGTGCCAGATTTTGCACATGAGCACACCTTTGCAAATTCATGCCCACATGTTGAACTGAATTTCTACCAACTGAATTAGCCCTTTGTCAAAGTGTCATCTTAGACCTTTCACTGTTCCCAGTAATTTTATTGCTCAGCATTCCTTCTAGGAATGTATATAATTATTTTTTTCAGAACTGTGTATTCTTTAGGATCTCCTCAATGATAACAAGCTGATATTATTGACAACAACATGTACAATAACTTAACAGGTATTTAATCTTTCTAAGGAGTCATGTAGCATATTAAATGTTTTACATGATTGTCTCCTTTTGTTCTCATGTTGCTAATAGGCAAGTACTTATCATTTCATATTATAGATGAGGATACCAGGGATGGGAGGGACTAGGAACTTGCCTGCATACACATTGACTAAGTGGCAGAGTTGAGATATGAATCAAGGAGTCTGACTTAGGGCCCCACAGCCTAAACCACCAGCCTGAGAGGGCATCTACTACACAGTTTGGAATTTAGTTGCCCTTTGGAAACCAAGCTAGGTGTGGTCAATTAGGTAATAGTTGTAATATGTTAATCACAATGAGGACATAAGCTACATTAAAATATGCTTTTATTTTATTAACAATTTGATTCACTTTGCTGTAGATTTAAAAATACATATCTAGGAAAACTAACCCTACTTCAGAAAATTCCAGTATACTAGTGTGATAGTGCCTCTGTTACCTTATGCTAATAACTACTTGAAAGTATAAAAAATGTGTATGAAAAGTGAAACAACAGACACTATCACAGTTATTCCATTTCATGTGGTTTAAAAGTAAAATGTGTCAGAGGAAAGAGAGGAAAATGAGGACTATTGTTTGAATCAGTCATCTTAGAGATATTGTTTGATTTAATTAGAAACCTGTGCCATAGTCATTTTTTCTCATGTTTTAGATGAGGAACTTGTTTAATGAAGTTCAATTTTAACTCCAACAGTAAACTAATTTCTGGCTCCAAAAAGCTCATGTACATAACTCTGACAACATAACAACTTACAAGGAGAACAGGAATTTATGCCTTTGTTGTTAGAACCCATTTTCCCCTTTCCTCAATCAGCATGGAGCTTATCTGTAGTCATTTCTGTGCAAAATTAGGGTAGAAGTCTTATGGTGGAGGAAACGTTATGTGCAGAGTGTGACAGAATTAGGCATACCTAGAGTGGAGATCATACGTGGAAGGAGCTCTGGGAAGTGATTTCCTTGATGCTTGCAATATTTATTTAGATTTTATAAAAATTACATTATGGGGTGTGATATGATTGATCCCTCAGATTGTTCATCAATGGTTTATCACAGTTTAACAATGGAATATGAAATCAGGTCTTCTGAAATGATCCTTGATCTTTACTTAGCTGAAATATGTTTTTTGCCTGTTTAAAGTGGTGGGGGGCAGCACTCTGTGGGTTTGCTGGTCAGCATGTAAGACCTGCATTGGCAGGTCAGAGGCTGAAGTGGCCCTGTGAATATCTCCTGTGAACAAATATCATTAGAAGAGTAGCCAGGAGCCTACGACTCCTTTCTGGGTGTTCATACTAAAGAAGTATCGGTTCTAGCTCTGTCACCTGGTGCATAAGTAGGATGTGAAGTAGAGGTTTGTGATGAAATATTTGGAAAACGGAGTCTATCTTCTAAGAAGACTCCATGAAAGGTGGCTGTTACTGTGGATGAGTCTAGAACTGTGCACTGGGGTGGGGAGAGCATTGCTAAGGGCCTTAGAGCCCACCGATTTTATATAGAGGAATGTTTTGTATAGAAATATGGGTCTTTCATTTTAAAATGCAGAGTCATGGCTGCTTTTTCACTATGATGGCAGGCGATGTTGATAGGTTGCAACAGAGAATGTGAGGCATGCAAAAAATATATTCACTATCTGTTCATTTACAGAAGAGATTGCTGACCCTTGATTTAGTGCCCAAATTACTATCAGGATGGGTTTGAATTCCAGCTCTACTGTTTACTAGCTCTGTGAGCTGGGCCAATTGCTTTTCCTTTGGGAGTATCAGTTTTCTCATCAATAAAATGGGGGTAATGATATTTACTCATCACAGGAAAATTAAATCAGGTCAGTTATATAAAATGTTGGTCATAGTGCCTGTAATATCATAAGAGCTCAATAAATAGCCGCTGTAAGGCCCAGTTTCTGAGAATAATATGAAATCATGTTGGCTGAAGTTGGTCAGAGGTTGGCTTCTTAGAGGAGGTGGAGCTCGATTTGGACCACTGATAGGTATTGAGGTCTAGGCTCAGTAGTCAGTTATGAGTGAATGAATGAAAGCATAGACAGATGCCAACTTCATGCCAATTCAAACTCTGAACCAAATCTTGGCCAGTGGCTCAATCTATCCACATGAGCTCAACAACCCTTATAGAGCCAGTTTAGTGCTTAGGTGAAATTTAAGCCAGGTCACTTTATCCTAGACCCTGGTATGAACCTATGTTGCTGTTTTGAATAGGCTCAGAATCTCAGGGAAAATGTTCACATTAGCCCAGAAAATTATATTTGAGAGGTTAAATCCATTGTTTCGAAAAAGCAATTTTCAGTTAATTCTAAATGTGACTATTAGTGATTTGGGGGTTCCCCACTGCTGTGAATCTCTCCTACCCCCGTTAAAAATAAGCTGTAGCTGATTGTTCAAAAGCAGCCATTGTCTTTCACAACCAGCTTGGATTTGATTTTTTGAGAGGTTGGAAACAGCGGGAGCTAATGGCCTTGGCTGGATTGTGAGGTTGTCTGATTCACTGCGCTACTGTGGACCTCACTAATTGAGTGTAATCAAGATACTCCTGAGGAATTTCAGGGACCATGTGGTCCTGTCCAGTCTGATTCATCAACTCCCTGTGGAAAGTACAGGGCTGGAGCAGACAGAATAATTTCAGAATCTTCTCAGCGGTATGGGCGGGGGACCAAAGGTCTTAAGTTATTTTGGGATTCAATGGGCTTGTTTTTTTATTTGCTGAGAAGGAAGGAGGAACCAGACTGTACCCTTAGATTATGCGAAAGAGGGATGGAAAAACATAACGCATCATTTTCCTATTTGGTGTATGGTTCATTGGGATGGTGGACTCATTTGATTTATCTGGAGTATGGGTTTAGATTTCTGTATATTGAAAAATGAAATAATAGCTCTTTCTCCTTTTTAGAATTGTAACATATTCTCATTTTACTATACATACAATTTCTACTTGTGCTAACAAACAACAGGGGCTCCTTCATTATTCAGCAAATACATCTGAGGTGCTCTAGAACAAGGTTCTCTTCCCTCACAATGATTTATGACTTAAAAAAGAAGGATAATTTTTGGACCATTGTTTGCATGTCCTTGTCTTTCCTATGTTTAAGGGTGAGTAGTTAACACAAGGAAATAAACATCTTCTTGGCCTTGGCATTCTGATGATGCTTTTACATTTCTTTGTCTTAATTTTGCTTATTGTTTCATTTCTCTGATTTTTCTAAACCAGAGATTTATTTCCTAATTAGAATATATGCTTGTCAGAGGCTGATGTATTAACTCTAGGAGTAAAACAGCCTTTGATAATTTCAAAGTAGAAACTCTTAATTTGTAGGGAAAATGTTAATCATTGATTAAATAGCTTTTGTAGAAGTAAAGCCTAATATATCTTTGAAATAAATTTCAATTCAAGAAGTATCTCTCAGCTGCTCCCAGTGTTTAGGTATAGGTTGGTAAAAGTGACGTGACAAGGATCCTATGCAGTCCCTACTTTGGTGGACTGTAGGTTTATATTGAAGAGTTAGAACTAGTATGCATGAAACAAAAAGAGAATGCACAATGATATATGCCAGGGTTTTTTAAGTTCAACACTATAGACAATTTGGGGCAGATACTCCTTAGTTGTGATGGGCTTTTCTGTGTTAGAGGTTTAGAAGCCCCTTACTGGGCTCTGCCTACTAGATGCCAGTAGCATATTACCCCTAGCATGTCACAAAGAAAAATGTCTTCCAATATTGTCACATGTTCCTAAAGGGACAGAATCATCCCTGGATGGGAACTGTTTATATAGATTATAACCCACAAACCAAAAGAATGCAGCAGACACTTCTGGTGCACAGCCAAGGAACCATATGAAGAGAACCATGAGACTCTGCAAATGGTTGCCAATCCTCATAGTCTCTGGAGAGAATAAAGGTTTGCACATGTATGCAGTGCTTTTTGCAAATGTTTGTAGATGCTAACATGATGAAGAAGCTAGAAATATGTTTGAAACTTTTTCTGGATTCAAAATAGTTTTGGCTATTTTGTATTTTCTTACATAGAACGTCTATAAAATGCAACTGGTGATGTCTAAGTGTGGGCTCAGATTGGCTGATACTCAACAATTATTACCTATCTGACTTTGGATAAGTTTTAGCTTCTCTGTGCTATAGTGTTCTCATCTGCAAAATAGAAATAATATTTACATTTAACTTAATATCATTGTAAGAACTGAGAAATTACATAGTTTTCATAGTATACCTAGTAAGTATTTATTTAAAAATGGTAGCCTTTATTCTTTTTTTTTGCAGGGTATGTAATTTTTTGACCCTCAAATTCTGGAAATAATTACTTTAAATTTTAAGTGCTGTAAGATGAGAAGGGACAGCCACCTTGAGAAGGTTCCTGAGAGAGGTTCCTGGGAGACTTACTTTCTTGCTTATTTCAAAGAAGAAAGCTCCATGTTGTTAACTGTCTTTGGAAGAGGGTGTCATGGCCAGGAGCTGAGGGTGACATCCAATCAAAATCAAGCAAGAAGTAGGCCTTCAGTTTGGCAATCTGCAAGGAGCTGAACGCTGCTAACAATCATGTGAGCTAGGAAACAAAACTTTCCCCATTTGAGCTTCAGACGAGCACCTGGTCCTGCTGACATCTTGATTGCAGCCTTGCAGGGGAGCCAACTGAGTCATACCGGCACTCCCAAGGCACAGAAACCATGAGATAGTAAACGTGTATTGGTTTAAACTTCTAAATTTGTGTTAATGTCCTTATGTAACAATAGATAACTAATATAGTGAATGTGATATAAAGACACTGATGTCTAGGAGATGTCTCCAGACAAAGATAACTTTAAACTCATCATGTCCATGTCTGAAATTGCCATCTTCCCCCATCTTTTCCCATGTCCATTTCTCAGGGAATATTTTCAGCATCTCAGCCCTATCCACAACCAAGCACACATTTTGAGGCCATCCTTGATTTCTCTCTTTCCCTTCATGACCCTTTTTTTAATTGGTCCCAAATTCCCATTGATTCTCTCCCCCAGGTATCTCTTGGCTTGTTTCCCTCTTTTTCATTCTTTTCATTCCTACATTAATGTAGGTTTCACTATTTGTAGTCTGGGCAAGAATAATAAACTCCCGACCTACCCCCTTGCTTCCAGTGCAAACCTCTTTCTAATCTGTTATCTATATTGTCTGAAGATATTTTTAAATTTTAATTTATTCTTGTTTTTTTGCAGTGCCAGGGGTCAAATGCAGGGCTTCATGTATGCTGGGCAATCACTCTACTACTAAGCTACATCCCAAACCACAGATTTTATTTTTTAAATGTCAACCTGAGCATATAATCCTCCTAGAATCTTGAATGGCTTTCCATTCCTTTCAGGATAAAATACAAAGATTTCTTCATGGTATACAAAGCTCTTTCCCTGATAACCTCTCTGGCCCTGCATCCTTTTCTTTTCTTGGTAATCCCCCATTTCAAGACTCACATGTCACCTCCAAGAAGCCTTTCTCAATTCCTGCTCTTCCTGCCTGAGTTCCTAGAGTCTCTGAGATGTATCCTAGAATGAATAGTATTAATAGACTTATTTCTTCTCTGAAATTTCCCAGCAGATTGTGAGTTTCTTAAGGACAGAGACTATGTCTGGTTCCCCACAGTTTGTCCAGCTTTTGTTGACAAGCCACAGTAGGTGCTTGGTAACTGTGTGTTGCATGCATGCATGCATGAATGACTAAATGCACCTGCCAGAACTACATCTGAGCACAGTTCTCCAGGTACACTGCTTCCTCCTCTAACAAATCTCCCCAGAATAGTTCTACTGTTTTTCTGGGTATGAATGAACTTCCTTCCTCTTTACAGCTGTCACTTCAAGTATGATTCTACAGAATTTAGAAGAAATCACATAAAGAACTGCTTAGTTTTCTGTGTTATTCTTTTTTCCCCCTGTGTCTCTCTTTTTCTCTCTCTTGTCCATCCACCCATCCCACCCATCTTCTTTCAAATGGTGATGCCCTGCTCTGTATCATTGACAAGGGTGAACTTTTCAAGGGTATGGCTTATAAATGAAATTTTGTTTAGAAAGAGCTTTTCCTTTTGTTGACTTTACTGCAAGCTATGTTATCTCAAATATTAAAGGAAAAAAGAAGGCATAGTGCAGTCATTATTTTACATCTTATACCTCCCCCTCCCCCACCCCCCTTTAAAAATTCAGAATGAATAAAGAATTGATCTGTTTGTCTATTAAATGGGATCTGTTTGCTCAAGCTGCTGTAACAAAATACCATGAATTTGGTGACTTAAACAATAGACACTGGTTTCTCACAGTTCTGGAGACTAGGAAGTTCAAGATCAAGGTGCTAGCAGATTCATTTTTTCATGAGAGCCCTGTTCTTGGCTTATACAGGACCACCTTCTTACTTGTGTTCTCACATGGTACAGAGAGACAGAGATAGAGACAGACAGACAGATACATCACATACACACACACACACACACACACACACACACACACAGAGGGAGGAAGGAAGAACGATAGATATTTGGCTTTTAATTCACAGTTGGTAATTATAGAGTTGTGTTCATTCTTCTTCCTATAAGGATTCTAAGCCTATGATGGCAGCTCCACCTTAATGGTCTCATCTAATCCTAATTAACCCCCAAAGGCACTACCTTCAAATACCGTCACATTACCAGTTAAACCTCAACACATGAATTTTGAAGGGGATGCAAATATTCAGATCATAACATAGGTATAATATTACTGACATTAAATGTTGGTTTGAAGGAAAAAAATTATGTACTCAGATACATAGAGAACCTAGACCATGTTCTAGATGCTGTGCTAGAGGGACATGGTCACTACTCTCATAAGGCAGTGATGGAATCAGAGTGCAGAAAGGCAGGAACTGTTGAATAGTCTTAATCTTTATGTATTGTCATCCTTTTTTCCTTCTCCATTTCCTATCTGCCCCTGCCCCCCCCCCCATGGGCTTTGGAGCAAGGTAGTCCTGGAATTCAATGCTGGCAATATCCAATCCATGCCAGGTGACCGTGGGCTTGAACTCTGTAAGCCTCTGTAAGCTTTTGTAGTCTTACCTGTAAAATTGACATAATACCCATCTCACAGGTTTGCTGAGAGGGTTGAATAAGAGGTGGCAGATAAAGCATTTTGCACTCAGCATGCATGAGTCCATGGTAGACATCAGCTACTCCTCTAACAGTTATGAAAACCGTGATATTTTTGCCACACTGGGCTATTCCAATTTTTTTCCTATTGATTAGAGTGAATAGACCATTTCTGACCTCCCCTATTTACTTGTCTCTAGTCTTTTCTGGCCTTTCAACAAATAGCTTTGTACCTTTAAGGCCTATCTTGAGTGGGCTCATTGTCTCTTTATTTCTTTTATATAAATCTGCTCTTCTCTTTAGCATTTGGTGTCTCTACCATGTACTCTTGCATTATCTATACATCTATATCTATATCTGTATCTGTTATCTACACCTATATCTACATCTATATACTTTTCTGAGTGCCCTTGATTTGCCTTCAGACTGGAATTTTCTGAGTCTGGTCTGTGAATTTTACAAGCAACTAGGCTGGTTAGAATTTTTTTGTCAAGCAAGAGTCCACACATTGAAGATGCAGTAGGTCTCCAGATAGGGTTGTTCTTATTGTAGTTGATAATAAGCTGCTGCTGAAATAAAGCAAAAAAATTGACCATAAATAAAAATTTTTACATTTTTTCCTTTGTAGAAATATTGCACAGGAATATGTTGGAATAGAGAATAAGACATAAGAAATCATCCCTCTCCCCAATTCTAGCATTGCTGACATGGCTTTTCTCCACAGCAGGTGCATTTCACGTTTTTCGGGGCTGTTAGACATTCTAGGCAGCAGGCATCATACTCCTCTGAAGTTTGTTCTGAGGCTGATGAAGTGTAGTTGGGAAATGCAGCTAAGCTTTTAAAAGGGCACATTTTTTTTAGTTCACATCTGCTAATTATAGAGTCAGTGTGTCTTTCTCTTGCAGATTGGGTGATTGTACAGGGGGATGGGGTGGGGTAAGTGGGCGTGTGCCCTTATACATACCCAAATGGTCTGCTTATTCACATGATGCCTTCTTCATTTGGGAGCCTTAGGTGTTGGTGAGATGAGCAGAGGGTAATTTACCACTGGATCAAACCCTAATTTCATTGTCACCATTTTGGTGCATGTACACCAGGCCTACTCTATTTGTGTCATTTGTAACTCCAGAACAAACTGTTCTGTAAATATTACTTAAAAAATAATGTAGCATACCACCTTCTTCTAAAATAAACTTTAAAAGCTCTGCTTTAGAGAGCTATTTTCTTCTGTTCAAGTTGAATTCCAGATTTTCTAAGGGTTTAAATCAGGTAATGTCTTCTGTTACTCAACTATTTCTTTCCTTCCTTCTTTCTTTCATTTTGGTGGTGACTTGGAAAAGTGGCAAAGAATTATATTTATTTTTGGTTTTCTGTTATTGCTGAGAGTTTTATAGGTAACTTTAAAAAAAGTTTTTTTTTTTTTTAGTAGTCAATGGACCTTTATTTAGTTATTTATATGTCGTGCTGAGAATTGAACCCAGTGCCTCACATATGCTAGGCAAGCACTCTACCGCTGAGCCACTACCCCAGTCCCTATAGATAATATCTTTGCAAAGAAACGACATTATGTTGAATGCATTTGGGGCTGGTATGGGGCACTGGTAGTGAAAAGAACACACAGGAAGGAAGGGGTAAGTTTTGATGTAGACTGCAAGCATGTTTAAGAAAATTGAGCCAATGTTTGAAATTATAAATTTCACATAAAAATCATTTTTTCCCTCCCTTAAAAAAGTGGAACTCTGGGCTGGGGTTGTAGCTCAGTGGTAGAGTGCATGCCTAGCATTGTTTGAGGCACTGCAATCCTCAGCAAAGATAAATAAAAATAAAGATATTGTGTCTGTCTACAATTAAAAAAATATTTAAAAAAAAAACTGGACCTGGGCATTAGATAGGACACATGCTCTGCAATACTTTGGCCCCACCATTCACTATTTTCCTCTGAATCTAAGACTGAATGTAGTTGCAATACTCTGATCTAAATATCATAGTATTGCAATTCCAGTGCTCTTATGCTTGGTGGGCATTTCAGTTAGTACCCTATAACTTGTGGAAAGCAGCTCAAGCTCTAATGAGGTTTATCTTTTTTGAAAGACTGGTTCTTAGTCTCTCATAATGGAGAACTAGGAAGAATGGAAGAGCTGAGCAAGGCAAAATGATTGGAAAAGAAGCTAAGGGGAGAAGTAATTGGGATATGGGTCTGGAGGAGTTAGGCTTGGGAATAGCTGCAGTGTTTGAGGTCAGCAGATGGAATTCTAAGTAAAGTTGAGGATTATGTGTCCATTCCTTAGTGCTTAAGAAAACAGATGAGATTCTGACTTATTTTGAGATTGCTGGATTGTACAGTCAGGGTTGAGTTAGGAGACTGCATAATTATTTAACAGAGAACTATTTGGATTCAGCAGCTACCACCGGAAGGAAGCTGGCCTGACTGGGCCATGCCTCCCTTTTCCAGTTTCACACCTTCCCTCCAGCACCCCTACTCCCTGCCTGGTGACTAACAGGGTACTGCTGACAAAACAGAAAGGTTCAGAGCCCAGTCTAGCAAAGCAAAGATCATGTGGAATAGTGGGTTTGGGGTTGAGAGATAGTAACTTACTTACAGGTTCAGTGTCCTTTTAACCACTTTGAGACTGAACTCTAGCAGGTTTTACAAGCATGTCACAAACATCTGTGGTTCCAATTTTATAGATGTAATTCAGGAGAGCTTGGTTGTTCTTGTAGTTGCCAGGTTCCCGTATTATTCACCACCAGTTTCCAACTTGGGATTTAATTACTGAGCTCTAGGAATTGACTTTGTCTTAACTGCACAAGTTGGCAAACTATAGACCATAGGCCAGCAATGACTGGCTGCCTGTTTTTGTAAATAGTTTTATTGGAATACAGTGAAACCTATTAAATTACCAGGCAAGGTTTGTAGATCCTTTCTCTAGTGTAAATTTTAGTTTTTCTTTAGTTCTTATTTAGGATTGTGACACAATTTTTCAAAAGTAACTCTTTTAACTATAAAAATCAAATACATAGAGTAGGTCTTTATTTTAAAAAGGAAAGGCATTGTTCTTGACTTTCTTCCAAGTGCACCACCAAAATTGACCTTGATTTTCTGAGAGAATGGGAAAAAATGAGGCATTTTCTAGACTTGCTGATAAAACTAAGATAATGCCATTTTTCTTGAGCAGAGATAGCTCTTGGAACAGAGGCATTGTATCAGGGGCATCTGCCATGGAGCAAAAGAGTCAAACCTTGGAGGCCTCGTACCACCTCACACATTTTGGTCTGTGACTGGTCGGCAAATCAGCCACCCTCTGAGATGCACTTTTTACAAATGCACTGAGGACCAGTCTTTCCACATTTGCCCTATAGCTTTGCAGTCTATATCTCCCATTTTGATATATTCCCTGAGCTCTCCCTGATACATACACTGGTTTTCCAGATGCTATGCTTTGGTGTTCCTACAGGTAGGTACTTTAGACAGAAAAGGTCTTTGATGGACGTTATTGCTCATCACTAATTTCTATTCTACTTCTGGTAGTGCCGGTTACCTTGATGAGTCCTTGCTTCCCTGAATGCTGAAGTATAACTCCAGAGAAGCACACAAGGCAAGTGTAGAGTGGAAAGTGGAAGGCTGTATTAAAGGATATCAGAGAAGACTCCCCCCCGAAGAAAAAGGGGGTCCAAAAGCGGAATCTGTAGGATAGGAAGGTGTTATCCTTTATATCTAAGGTCTTCTTTTGTCCTCCTACATTCCTGTCCTTTATCTTGCTTATTTCCCTCTGACCTGCATGTGCTGGGGGATACAGGTGGGAAGGCCCAAAGGTGGAAAACAGCTGGGCTATGGGACAGGGGAGGAATGATCCAGGCAGGTAGGGCCTGGGGTGATTTGGTTAGCACCTTCCTATTTGCTGGGAGCTGCTTCATTAATAGTTCTTTAGAATGGGCCTGGGCCTTGGGGATATTAACATTTCAACCTCCCAGGTGTAGTTTTGATTTCCCAGGCTCAGATTTGACTCCATTATTAGATTCCATATCAGACCCAATTTACCTAGCCACACAAACTACCTATCTTTAAATCTGGCTTTTATACCTCTGGTTTCAAGTTCTGCTCCCTTAAATGCAGGAGTTTGAACATTAGAGAAGCATGCTGAGGCAAGCATATAAAGCAGGGTTTATTTAAAAATGGGTAACATAGACTTCTCCTGGAAAGGAGAAAGGAGCCATAGCTTGCTGAGAGCCATAGCCAAGTAGGAATGACCCATGGCAATTTCTTTGTTAGCCTACCCAATGTTGCTTAGAGGGAGGACTCTCCATTGTGGACAGGAGGTGGACTGAGGGGACAAGAGTTTTTTTTGTAAGAGAGACACATGAACAAACAATACAGCAGCATGACTCAGCCTGTTGGATTGTCAGAACGGTGTGAACAACTTCAGACAGGCTCATAGAGGTAGGATCTTTTTTTTTTTTTTTTTTTATTGGTCGTTCATAACATTACATAGTTCTTAATACATCATATTACACGGTTTGATTCACGTGGATTATGAACTCCCCCTTTTACCCCGTATACAAATTGCTGTATCACATCAGTTTCCCTTCCATTGATTGACATATTGCCTTTCTAGTGTCTGATGTATTCTGATGTCTGTCCTATTCTCTACTATCCCCCCTCCCCTCCCCTCCCCTCTTCTCTCTCTACCCCTTCTACTGTAAATCATTTCTTCCATTTGTATTATCTTGTCTTACCCCTCCTTTCCTCTTGTATGACATTTTGTATATCCCTGAGGATCGCCTTCCATTTCCATGCAATTTCCCTTCTCACTCCCTTTCCCTCCCACCTCTCATCCCTGTTTAATGTAAATCTTCTTCTCAAGCTCTTCGTCCCTACCCTGTCCTTGTTTACTCCCCTTATATCAAAGGAGTCATTTGGTATTTGTTTTTTAAAGATTGACTAGCTTCACTTAGCATAATCTGCTCTAATGCCATCCATTTCCCTCCAAATTCTATGATTTTGTCATTTTTTAATGCAGAATAATACTCCATAGTATATAAATGCCACATTTTTTTTATCCATTCATCTATTGAAGGGCATCTAGGCTGGTTCCACAGTCTTGCTATTGTGAATTGAGCTGCTATGAACATCGATGTAGCAGTGTCCCTGTAGCATGCTCTTGTTAGGGCTTTAGGGAATAGACCGAGAAGGGGAATAGCTGGGTCGAATGGTGGTTCCATTCCCAGCTTTCCGAGAAATCTCCATACTGCTTTCCAAATTGGCTGCACCAATTTGCAGTCCCACCAGCAATGAACAAGAGTGCCCTTTTCCCCACATCCTCTCCAGCACTTATTGTTGTTTGACTTCCTAATGGCTGCCAGTCTTGCTGGAGTGAGATGGTATCTTAGGGTAGTTTTGATTTGCATTTCTCTGACTGCTAGCGATGGTGAGCATTTTTTCATGTATGTGTTGATTGATTGTATGTCCTCCTCTGAGAAGTGTCTGTTCAGGTCCTTGGCCCATTTATTGATTGGGTTATTTGTTATCTTATTGTCTAATTTTTTGAGTTCTTTGTATATTCTGGTTATTAGGGCTCTATCTGAAGTGTGTGGAGTAAAGATTTGTTCCCAGGATGTAGGCTCCCTGTTTATCTCTCTTATTGTTTCTTTTGCTGAGAAAAAACTTTTTAGTTTGAGTAAGTCCCATTTGTTGATTCTATTTGTTAACTCTAGCGCTATGGGTGTCCTATTGAGGAATTTGGAGCCCGATCCCACAGCGTGTAGATCATAACCAACTTTTTCTTCTATCAGATGCCATGTCTCTGATTTAATATCAAGCTCCTTGATCCATTTTGAGTTAACTTTTGTGCACGGCGAGAGATAGGGATTCAGATTCATTTTGGTGCAAATGGATTTCCAGTTTTCCCAGCACCATTTGTTGAAGATGCTATCCTTCCTCCATTGCATGCTTTTAGCCCCTTTATCAAAAATAAGATAGTTGTAGTTTTGTGGATTGCGTACTGTGTCCTCTATTCTGTACCATTGGTCCACCCACCTGTTTTGGTACCAGTACCATGCTGTTTTTGTTACTATTGCTCTGTAGTATAGTTTGAAGTCTGGTATCGCTATACCACCTGATTCACACTTCCTGCTTAGTATTGTTTTTGCTATTCTGGGTCTTTTATTATTCCATATGAATTTCATGATTCTTTTATCGATTTCTATAAGATATGCTGTTGGGATTTTGATTGGCATTGCATTGAACTTATATAGGACTTTTGGTAATATCGCCATTTTGATGATGTTAGTTCTGCCTATCCATGAGCAGGGTATATTTTTCCATCTTCTAAGGTCTTCTTCTATGTCTTTCTTTAGGGTTCTGTAATTTTCATTGTATAAATCTTTCACCTCTTTTGTTAGGTTGATTCCCAAGTATTTTATTTTTTTGGGAGATATTGTGAATGGAGTAGTTGTCCTCATTTCCGTTTCAGAGGATTTGTCGCTGATATACAGGAATGCCTTTGATTTATGCGTGTTGATCTTATATCCTGCCACTTTGCTGAATTCATTTATTAGCTCTAATAGCTTCTTTGTGGACCCTTTTGGGTCTGCTAGGTATAGAATCATATCATCTGCAAATAGTGATAATTTAAGTTCTTCTTTTCCTATTTTTATGCCTTTAATTTCTTTCGTCTGCCTAATTGCTCTGGCCAGTGTTTCGAGGACTATGTTGAACAGAAGTGGCGAGAGAGGGCATCCCTGTCTTGTACCAGATCTTAGAGGGAATGCTTTCAATTTTTCTCCATTCAGAATGATGCTGGCCTGTGGCTTATCATAGATTGCTTTTACAATGTTGAGGTATGATCCAGTTATCCCTAATTTTTCTAGAGTTTTGAACATAAAGGGATGCTGTACTTTGTCGAAAGCTTTTTCTGCATCTATCGAGATGATCATATGGTTCTTGTTTTTAAGTCTATTGATGTGGTGGATAACATTTATTGATTTCCGTATATTGAACCAAACTTGCATACCAGGGATGAATCCTACTTGATCATGGTGTATAATTTTTTTGATATGTATTTGAATCCGATTCGCCAGAATTTTATTGAGGATTTTTGTGTCAAGGTTCATTAGAGATATTGGTCTGTAGTTTTCTTTCTTTGAAGTGTCTTTGTCTGGTTTCGGAATCAGGGTGATGTTGGCCTCGTAGAATGAATTTGGAAGTTCTCCCTCTTTTTCTATTTCCTGAAATAGCTTGAAAAGTATTGGTGTTAGTTCCTCTTTAAAGGTTTTGTAAAACTCTGCTGTATACCCATCCGGTCCTGGGCTTTTCTTAGTTGGTAGTCTTTTGATGGTTTCTTCTATTTCCTCTATTGTTATTGGTCTGTTTAGGTTGTCTATATCCTCCTGGCTCAATCTGGGCAGATCATAAGACTCAAGGAATTTATCTATGCCTTCACTATCTTCTATTTTATTGGAGTATAAGGATTCAAAGTACTTTCTTATTATCTTCTGTATTTCTGAAGTGTCTGTTGTGATATTGCCTTTTTCATCCCGTATGCTAGTAATTTGGGTTCTCTCTCTTCTTCTCTTCGTTAGCATGGCTAAGGGTCTGTCAATTTTATTTATTTTTTCAAAGAACCAGCTTTTAGTTTTGTCAATTTTTTCAATTGTTTCTTTTGTTTCAATTTCATTAATTTCAGCTCTGATTTTAATTATTTCTTGCCTTCTACTTCTTTTGCTGTTGTTTTGCTCTTCTTTTTCTAGGATTTTGAGATGAAGTAGGAGATCATTTATTTGTTGGTTTTTTCTTTTTTTTGAGGAATGAACTCCAAGCAATGAATTTTCCTCTTAGAACTGCTTTCAATGTGTCCCATAGATTCCGATATGTTGTGTCTGTGTTTTCATTTAACTCTAGGAATTTTTTAGTTTCCTCCTTGATGTCTTCTAAAACCCATTGATCACTCAGCAACCTATTGTTCATTCTCCAGGTGATGCTTGATTTTTCCTTTTTCTTTTATCATTGATTTTCAGTTTCATTCCATTATGATCAGACAAGATGCATGGTATTATCTCTACCTCTTTGTATTGTCTAAGAGTTGCCCTGTGACATAGTATATGGTCTATTTTTGAGAAGGTTCCATGTGCTGCTGAGAAAAAAGTGTAGCAACTTGATGTTGGGTGGTATAGTCTATATATGTCAATTAAGTCTAGGTTGTTAATTGTGTTATTGAGTTCTATAGTTTCCTTATTTAACTTTTGTTTGGAAGATCTGTCCAGTGGTGAGAGAGGTGTGTTGAAGTCTCCCATGATTATTGTATGGTGGTCTATTAGACTCTTGAACTTGAGAAGAGTTTGCTTGATAAACACGGCTGCACCATTATTTGGGGCATATATATTTATGATTGTTATGTCTTGTTGGTGTATGGTTCCCTTGAGCAGTATGAAGTGTCCTTCTTTATCCCTTTTGATTAGCTTTGGCTTGAAATCTATTTTATTAGATATGAGTATGGACACTCCTGCTTGTTTCCGTGGTCCATATGAGTGATATGATTTTTCCCAACCTTTCACCTTCAGTCTATGTACATCTTTTCCTATCAAATGCGTCTCCTGTAGACAGCATATTGTTGGGTCTTGTTTTGTGATCCATTCTACTAGCCTGTGTCTCTTAATTGGTGAGTTTAAGCCATTAACATTTAGGGTTATTATTGAGATATGGTTTGTTCTTCTATCCATATTTGTTTATTGATGTTACTATACCTGATTTGTTATCCTCTTTGACTACTTTCCCCCCTTTACTGTCCTACCTCCCATTGTTGGTTATCAATGTTATTTTCCATTTCCTCTTCCTGTAATGTTTTGCCAAGGATTTTTTGAAGAGATGGTTTTCTAGCTGCGAATTCTTTTAACTTTTGTTTATCGTGGAAGGTTTTCATTTCATCTTCTAATCTGAGGCTTAATTTCGCCGGATACACGATTCTTGGTTGGAATCCATTTTCTTTAAGCGTTTGAAATATGTTATTCCAGGATCTTCTAGCTTTTAGAGTCTGTGTTGAGAGATCAGCTGTTATCCTGATTGGTTTACCCCTAAATGTAATCTGCTTCCTTTCCCTTGTAGCTTTTAAAATTCTCTCCTTATTCTGTATGTTGGACATCTTCATTATAATGTGTCTAGGTGTGGATCTCTTATGATTTTGCACATTCGGCGTCCTGTAGGCTTCTAGGATTTGGAATTCTGTCTCATTCTTCAAGTCTGGGAAGTTTTCTTGTATTATTTCACTGAATAGATTGCTTAATCCTTTGGTTTGGAGCTCTGTGCCTTCCTGTATCCCAATGACTCTTAAGTTTGGTCTTTTGATATTATCCCATAGTTCTTGAATGTTCTGCTCATGGTTTCTTAGTAGACTTGCTGAGCTATCTATGTTCTTTTCAAGTTGAAATATTCTGTCTTCATTGTCTGATGTTCTATCTTCTAAGTGATCAACTCTGCTGGTAGTATTCTCAATTGAGTTTTTAAGTTGGTTTATTGATTCCTGCATCTCTAGTATTTCTATTTGTTTGTTTTTTATTACCTCTATCTCCCTGTGAAATTGATCTTTTATTTCCTGGATTTGTTTGTCAATATGATCTTTCATTGTCTGATTTTGCTGTCTCATGTCTTCCTTGAGACTCCAGATCATCTGAAGCATGTATGTCCTGAGCTCTCTATCTGACATTCCATCTGTTGCAGCTATTACCTCTTCTAAATTTGAGTTGACCTGCATTGCCTGTGGTCCTTTCTTTCCTTGTCGTTTCATACTGCTGGTGTTTCTTTCTGCTTGGTGAAATTGTTGTGTCTTTGATATTTTCCCCCTCTATTTAATTATATTGCTCTTGTATAGTTGAAAAGTCACCCTTTCAGGGCAGGTAGTGGCTGTGATCCTCCTCCAATTAGTGTGATACTGGGGAGGAGAGATATTAGAAGGGGAGGGAAGAAGTCACTAAAGAGAATGAGTGTAGGCAGGTAGAATTCAAGGAAGGTGGAATAGGAAAATTGAAAGAAGTGAGAAGACAAAAGAAAAAAAAAGTGAAAAGAAAGAAAGAAGAAACGAAAAAAAATAAAAATTTAAAACCAACAAAAAAAAAAAAGAAAAAAAGAAAAAATTTTATGATAGTAAAAAAATAGAAATTAAAGTTTAAAAAATAATAGTAATACTAATAAAATAAAAAGAATTTAAAAAAATTGAAACCATTAATAGGAACGTTAAAGAACAACAACTACATCAACAACAAAAAGTGAAAATAAAATAAAAAAAAATACTAATAATAATCATTAAAAAAAATAATAATAATAATAAATGCAGTCATATAGCTCGATTAACTTCTCATCCAGTTGGTGGAGCTATGCCCACTGGGCCAGGCTTTTCTTCTTGATAGGTGGGAACCAATCACTGTGCCTCAGCTCTTCTTCCCAGACTGTGTGGGTCTCTAATCCTGAGTGCCTAGGGCCTTCTCTTGTGGTTCCTCAAGCCAGGCCCCGCTCACTTGTGACACTCACCACAATACTGACTACACGCCAGGTCTGCTGCTCCCGGGAGCCCTGTTTTCATGGGTGCCTGGGCACACCCTTTCTGTTTGCCTCCCTCAGACCCTAAGTTTGTAGGGCTTGGGGCTGAGGGCCCCCAGCGAATTTGTTTGCCCTCAGGTAGCAGCAACTCCCCTGATAGCTGGTGCAAGGGACCTGTTGTCAGCACTGGTGATAGCAATAGCTGGGAGTCCTGCGCCGCTAGTCCTGCGTCACTCCTGATTCCCTGGGTCTGGCTGTGGTGCTCAGTTGGCTTTTACCTCTTTGAGTTCAGGCGGGCCGACTAGTTATTTCAGTGGGATCATTAGTGTTGAGTCCATGAAGCAGGCGAACCTGAGCTAGAATGCAGCCAATTCGGGCTCTGTGTGTTCTGAGAAGGCTAGACCGTTCGCCCGGGGTCCACTTCAGCTCAACCGTGCCTAGTGGTCCTGAGCGAACAGTATTTTGACAGTTTCCTTCTCCCTATGCCCGTGCAGCTGAAGGGGTTAGAGACTTGATCTCTCCGCGTCCGCCGCCATGTTGGATCATTTAGATTTTAAATTGTCACTCATCTTATCAGCTGTTCCATTTTACTCGGTTAAGAGTCTGTTCTAAGGTGCTCCGCGGAAAGTGGTGGCGGCAGCAGCGGTGGCGGCAAAGCTGTGGCCTTCGGGACCCCCGTGGAGGGGGTGCGGGCTGGGGGAGGGGAGGCAGCGCCTCGGGGCCCGCGCGGGCCGGGTATTGGGCACTCGAGAGAGCGGGTGGGGTGGGGGAAAGAGATTGAGATCTAGATTTAGGGAGTGAGCGTGGGAGGAGAGATGGCGGGGGAGAAGCGAAGCGGAGAGGCGGAGAGGGGAGTGAGAAGGGGCCCAGGGAGCCCGGCAGCTCGGGGGCTGCAGCCTTACTGCTCGTGCTGAAGTCGTGGCAGATTCACTCCATCTAGGCCCTTTTCTTGACACGGTGCTGAATCCTTGTCGACAGATGTCCTTTGATGATCTTTACTTCTTCTTTTAAGAAGCAGCAACATACGCTGCGGCGGCGGTGGCGCGGAGCACAGAGCGGCTCACTCATTCCCAGCCGCCATCTTCCGAGGTAGGATCTTTAAGAGCTAGACTTCACATACCTATTCCAAGTATACACCACATCCCTGTATTTTCATAGGTAAAATGCTCACAATTAGTTTCTTAATAGCCCTTCTTGCCCTCCCTACCCAACAAGAACAGCTTAGAGGAGGCAGTTTATTTGGCTCATGGTTTCAGAGGTCTCAGTCTATAGATGACTGACAGCATTGCCCTGGGTCCAAGGAGAGACAGCACATCATGGGGGAAGGACCCAGTGTAAAAAAGTTACTCAGCTGATGGTGGGTTCAGGAATTGTTGAACCCGCGACTCAAAGAATAGACCACTGACTTCAATTTTAAACCAAATTAAAGCAAGCTTATATTTTGTCACAAGAGAGCTCGCCAGAGACTGCTTCACCCAAAAAGCTGGGCCAGAGGACATCCCTGATCTAAGGGCAGAGGGCTTTTTATAACAAAAATTTACAAAGGCAGGTGTCTTGGGAAACTTACAGCTAACAGAGTTCTGGCAAAGGTAATACAAGGGCAGATAGCAGATTAATGATCTACATGGCTTGATATTTCAAGGTAGAGAGTAAATTCAGGTCCCAACATCAGAATTTATAAGGCGCCCCGGAGGTTTTAGGGAGGGTTGTTATCTGGTCAAGGAGAACCAGGCATGGGTGAGTTTGGGCAGAAATTCCAAACAAGTTTTAAAACATCAGGGATAGTCCCAAAGTATGGTCGGGCCAAATAGAAATCTTAGTACTTTACAGTAAAACAGAAATGAACTTTTCATAACTTTGTGACGAGATGGTTCCCAATCTTAAAATGGAATTAGGCTGGGTTCATCAGAATCAGTCAAATTGGAGCCATAATCTTAATCTTAGCAAACCCCATCTCCTTCCTGTAGGATACCTAGATTGGATCATGTTCCTTTATTTTTCATGGATCATCTTGGGTTCTATGTTCTTTGCAAGAGAAAGTCAAAAGTCCTCAGAGTAATGGACAAGCCTCTTGCTGGTCTGCCTAGTTGCCCTACATACCCTCTGTATGCTGTTCATACCAAATCACCTTTAGTATTCTTTACCAAGAAGGACCTTTCTTTCTGTTTGCCAATCTCTCTTTTATGTCTTTGAATTTTATCTGAAGAGCCTACTCCCCTATGAAACCCTCTTTTAATTAACATTTTTAGAAAATTGACGTAAGTATTCTTCTCTCTCTCTCTCTCTCTCTCTCTCTCTCTCTCTCTCTGTATGTGTGTGTGTGAGCGCTGTGTTAATTTAAAAATGTATACATTGTGTAATATTCAAGTCAAAGTAAACCTGTCTATTTCCTCAAGCATTGGTTATTTCTTTGTGGTGAGACACTGAAAATAGTTTCCTTCAGCTTTTTTAAAATTATGCAGTTCATTTTTTGAGGCTCTTTCTAATTTTCCTGGGTACATTTATACATTCCTGTTCCTTTCTCAACATTCTCTTTATTCTTTGCATAAGTCTTTTCATATATACTCATATTAAATATAATTGCATGCTTGGTTCTCTTACTAGATTGTCATCTTACTAAGGGCAGGTTCAGAATTTTGGTTTTCTTTTTCCCAAGTAATTAACAGGTGATTGTAATTGTTGGATGAATGATTTACTGTCTCTTTAAAATAAGGAATAAGTGTCTTTGTAAAATAAAAATGTGACAAAGAATTTAAATTTAATAACAAAATTGTTAAGACTAGAGTTGTTATTCATTTAGAGAGGAGATGACAAGAATTCGAAGAATTGAAAGAACTTGTTTCAACAAAGGTTTAGGTGACTAGAATTTTTTATCAATGGTTAAATCATTTTTTTATTAATTTGGTCTTATAAAAATGTAAGGGCTGTGCTTTTAATGATCACACTAAATTGGCCAGCATTCTTCTAAAAAATGTTCTAGTTGGCGAATAGAAGTTAAAAAAAAAAGAATGGTATAGTCATGGAGACCACATTTTAGTCTCCAAAAATATGTCAGCAATTTCAGAAAGGACAACTCTTTTAACATACATTGTGTATCTTTTTATTCAAAGTGTTGCATTAAATTCTGTTCCTTGGAGATTTTCAGTCATATAAGAAGCTGAAATGAAATGAATAAAGCATATCAAAAGCCACAAAAATATTCATATCCTATGACCCAGTAGTTTATCTTCTAGGATAACATTCCTTTGGGTGGTTTTGGCCTTCCTGGGTCTGGTAAGGGGTGAATCTCCAAAATAAAGACAATGAGACTTTGAAAGCTATGCAAGGTTACTTTCTTCTCTCTTGGCCTGCCACAGCCAGTGGGGAGAGGAGGTCTGTGTGCAGTGACATAGGCGACTCAGGGTCTTATACTTACCCACCACATTCCATAATATATGCTATGGATTGTATGTCTGTGTTTGCTCAACTATCTCATGATATTCCCAATAATGGTCTTGCGTGAGTAGAGCAGATTATCTAAGACAGTACTATTCTGATGTCCTTTCATCAACACTCACTCATAAGCTCACTACAGAACCTTCCAGGTAAGGACTACTTCTAGTTCTGGACAATTTTTAAAAAGATGATCATTGTTCTCATTCACTTCCTAACCCTATAGTATAAGACTATGTATAATTATCTCATTGTTTTGAGCTTGACATCCTTGCCCACCTCTGGTGTTTTCTCTTTCACCATACAATTCTTGTCTTCAAAAGCCAACTATTTTCCTCCCTGTTGTTCCAGGGAACAAACAAAATGATCATTCCTGTGTTTTACTTCCATAGCTCCTGTAACTTCTATGGGTAATATTTGGCCAAATGCTTGCTTTTATAGGAATATCTACACTCCTATGTTCATCACAGCATTATTTACAATAGCCAAGGTATGGAATCAACTTATGTGTGTATCAGCAGATGAATGGATAAAGAAACTGTAAAACAGAAATACTTGCACACACAATTGAATACTATTCAGCCTTAAAAAGTAAATGTCTATCATTTGGGATAACATAGATAAATATAGGGAACATTATGCTAAGTGAAATAAGCTAGGCACAGAAAGATAAGTATTGTATGATCTCACTTATATTTAGAATCCAGAAAACATTGATCTCAAGGGAGTAGAGAGTAGGAGGAGAAGCTGCGGATTAGAGGAAAGGTGAAGGATAGAATGAGAAGTTACTGGTCAAAGGGTTTCAGTTAGACAGGAAGAACAAATTTCGAGATCTATTATACAGCAGGGTGACTATTTGCAATAAAAATGTATACTTCAAGCCCAGCATGGTGGTACATGCATATAATCCCAGCTGCTGTACCTTAAGCAACTCAGTGAGACCCTGTCTCTAAATAAAATACAAAATAGGGCTGGGCATGTGGCTCAGTGGTTGAGTGCCCCTGAGTTCAATCCCTAGTACCTCCCCCCAAAAAAATGTATACTTCAAATTTACAAAATTTCAAATATGTCACCTCAAAAATGTCAAGTAAGTGAGGTGATAGATGTTAGTTTGATTTAATCACTTTATATGTATATATAGAAATATTCCATCATTCTCCTTAATTGTATTACATCTATTATTGGTTAATTAAAACAATGTATATTGGAATATATTAATTTTTAATAAACAAATGCTTGTCCTTTCAACTAGACTATAAGTCTGGTACTCTCTTTTTTAGCATTGTGTCTCCAGGACTTAAGATAGAGTAGATGTTCAGAAAAAGCTGTCGAATAATGATTGAACAAGTCATGTTATAAAGTCAAGCTTCTTTTCAGACCTCTTTGTTTCTGGGAGAATGCAAACTGGTTTTTACAATGTGAGTTAGTGTTGTAAGTGGTCTTGATGAGAATGAATATACAAATTGGCAACTGGTACATTTGCTTTTCATCACCATATCCATCCACCAAGGATTTGTTGAATATTTCTTCACTTCTCATATAAGAATTGTTGTGCTTACATTCGGGAAAACCTGCCCTTGTTCTTGAGGCACCTAAGGAATAAATAGGAGATAAAATGTAATGACCTTTGGCACATAGTAGGCACCTTGTCATTGTTGAATGATTGACCTGTCATCACCAGGGCACGATGGAATCAACTGATGTTCCAGTAGTGGAAATGCACCAATTCCAATGTCTTTGCTTGGGGTTAATGATTTGATGGAGTGGCTTGCTAACAGAGAGGGAAAAAAAAGTAGCTCAGTAGAGGGAATAACTTAAAAATTTATTTTCATAGCAAATTCTTGGTATTTGGTGTTAGGGTCCACCTTTTATTAAGGGATGGCGTGTTTTCTTTGTCACTCTGAGGTTTAGGTATTGGGCGGGGGTGGAAAGTTGCTCCTGACTCTTCTTCCTGAGTGATGGTGCAGCCATTTATTGGAGACAGACATTAAGAACTTAGCTACAGTAATTGTGAGCTTTGTGCTCAGCAGACCACATGAAGTCATGCTGCTGTCAGGCTTCCTCAGTGTACTAATCTGGGAGGGCAGAGAAGGAGGAGCTGGAGGAGGAGGGAAGGGGGTGTGCCAGGGCAGGGGAGGCCTGAATGCTGTCCAGAGCTTAAAATCACAAGTAGCCAGTTTAACCTAGGTCATTAGACATTCCGAGAAACCTTAGGCCCTTTTTTCACGTTTGTTTTCTTTGCTCTTCTTTCTTGCCACTTTATCCAGGAGATATGAGTAATCCTGTTTATTTTACAAATATAAAAGGTTATTTTGTTTAATGTGGTATTTGAAATATCCTTCTGCCTCTTTCTACTTGTTTACTCTGATAAGACCTAGTAACACAGGAAGAGCTGGGTAAGGAACCAGAGATCATGCTGTGTTTTCTCTGGGGAAAAAAGAATGTTAAATTTCAACAGAAAGGATTATTGAAATAAGTAATCCTTTTTTTGTTGTTATTGAATTCTTTGGTCTGGCATTATATCATGGCTTCTGAATGCAAATAGCAGAATTTACAAAGCTAAGGAGGACAAGACTTTGTGAAGGAAGGAAATTTAGGACTAAAGAACCCAAACTTTACAATAAGGAACAAAAATTTAACTTAAACAACTCTGCTTTGCGGCCTTATGTTTGCTATTTATTCATTCAGTCTACATTTCTAGTGTACTTACTAGAAACTAGACACTCAATCCGTCATGAACTTGTAGTCTTTGTGGGAAGGAAGTCAAGTTATCTAAACATTAAATTTCTATAATTTGGTAATTATTGGTTAAGTGCTTGTTATGTTGCAGGTGTTGAGGACACAATTATTAGCAAGACATAGACCCTGTCCTTGTGAACTTGCATTCTAATGGAGAAAGTTTTACTGTGGAGCTTCTAACAGACTGGTGTGTGTGTGTGTGTGTGTGTGTGTGTGATATATATATATATATATATATATATATATATATATAGAGAGAGAGAGAGAGAGAGAGAGAGAGAGAGAGAGAGAGAGAGAGAGATCAGAAGGTTCCTAGTATTAGTCTGTTTTCTGTTGCTATAGCAAAATCCCTGAGATGCGGGGGGTGGGGGGGCTTATTAAAGACATTTGTTTAGTTCATGATTCTGATGGCTGGAAAGCTCAAACAGAATCATGCTGATGGCTTGGTGAGGGCACCCTGGATACACTACAAGATAGTGGATGGCATCATGGTAGATCACACAGCTATGGGAGAGAGCAGTTAGTTACATGGTGAGACAGAAAGCAATAGGGATTCAGAGGCAAGGCTTGCTCTTTTTATAACAACTCACTTTTGTAGGATCTAACCCAGGTCCCATAAGTAATTCTTTCTGAGGGTTCCCAATGACCTAATCACTTTCCACTAGGCACTACCTATTTATTTATTTTTGGGATGGGGTTGAACCCAGGGGCACTTAACCATTGAGCAACATCTCCATGCCTTTTAATTTTTGATTTTGAGATAGGATCTCCCTGAATTGCTTAAGTCCTTGCTAAGTTGCTGAGTCTGGCTTTGAACTTGCAATCATCTTGCTTCAGACTCTCCAGCCATTGGGATTATAGGTATGTGCCACCATGCCAGGCTAGGCACCACTTTTTAAAGGTTCTACCACCTCTCACACACACTGGGAACTGAGCTTCTAGTTCATTAACTTTTGGGAATATACTCAAACCATACCTAAACTGTAGTATTGCTCAAAGGAGGTAGTTACTTAAGGAAAAATCCTAAGGAATCTGAATGCAAATTTGCTTAGCACAAAGGAGAGAAACTTGGTATGGTCTGGCAAGGCTTATATGTGGTCAAGTTCAAAAGTTCAGTCCTGGCTTGAAGGAGGGAAGATGTGGGCAGAGATTGACTGAGGGTCTTGAACTTCTTCAGAGTAAATGCCTCTTTCCTGGGGAACTTAAATTTCCTCTGCATGAGACATCATTTCCTCATCCCACAGATCATTATTTCTGATTTTTAATGACGTTTCTCTACTCTACTGTATTTAATTTTATATTCCATTGTATTCCCCTTTCTACAATTTAGTTCTAAAAAGAGTGAGGTCTAGAGTATGTGGATGAGGAATGAATCACACTACTCCCTCCTCAGCAGTACATGCCACATTATCTCTCAGAGGTCTTTTCCCTTACGGAAGTGTAAGTCCTCCTGGAGCAGGGACCAGGCTGCTCCATCTCTCTGTCCATCCTGGTGCTAGATGTAGATAAATGTGTGTGAGTTCTTCATAGGGGTACACACAAGGATTTACCAAGGTTCTTTGGAAGTCTGCCATTAGGAAATCAATATTTAGTAAAACATTTTTTTTTTGCTTTGTTTTTGTTCTTTCATCTGTGTGTGACACTGGGGATTGAACCTAGGGCCTTACATATGCGAGGCAAGCTCTCTACATCCACAGCTCATGAAATCAACTTAAAAATTTTTTTTAGTATATATATTTTTAGTTGTAATTGAACACAATACCTTTATTTTATTTATTTGTTTTTATGTGGTGCTGAGGATCGAACCCAGTACTTCGCACATGCTAGGTGAGTGCTCTACTGTTGAGCCACAACCCCAGCCCGTAAAATCAAATTTTAAATGGGAATCAATAAGGGTTTAGCATAGTAGCTGGCATAGGGCAAGTATCTAGTAGATGGTAGTTTCACACCTGTTTTAATAAAAAATGACATCACTGGGGATATTGATTATGGATTCTAACATTAAAACTTAATCATGTTAAAGTCTTGCAGTTCTTGCATTGCTTACTGAATGAAGTATTGAATGTTTTGTCATCGCCATATTTCATTATATGCATTCATTCTAAGTTTTGTGATGGCACTAAGTAGTATTGTTGATTTTATAACTAGGACATTGAGCTAAAATATCAGCCACATGTCTCTGAGTTCTGAGACTGCTTGGAAGAGAGTTGTGACTTTGGGAAGCTCAGTTCTGTGTTCCCCATGTAAAGACAAGCAGGGTTGGCACTGAAGTCTTACAGGATACAGAATAACAAATGAACAGGTTCTAAGACTGTTGTTTATGTGACCCCATCCTTACTTCCCTTTGCCTCCTTACCTCTCCAGCCAGCTGTGGGAATGTTGGCCTCAGTGGGTAGGCTGGGAAAGCACCTTCACAAGCCTCCCAGAGTGCCTTGCCCTGCAATCTCAAATTATCTCATGAGGTCTCGGGTAGGGGTAGTGGATGCTTTGGAAACAAATAAGTAACAGGAAGTTTACCCTGTGCTTTACAGGATCACAAATAATTAAAAGCCAAGAGGCCACAATTAAGGGTGTGTTCTTTGTGGAACAATGTTCTAGAGGCTGAAGGAATGACTCAAGATTGCTGACAGGATTGAGGAAGCTTCTTGGGCTCTAGTGGGGATGATGCTTGGCTATCTTAAAATAGAACTGATCTATCTTGTTCTTTTGACTCCCCCCCCCCCCAGAGTCTGGTGAGCCCTTGATACAAATCTTTCATAGATGGACAAATGGGAACACAAAAAACATCTTATCCTAACAGGTAGTTCTCTATTCTCATGCTAACAGGAAGCTGGACCTTTTGAAGATACTCTATTCCTCTGTACAACCTCTGCTTTTTTCAAAATGGAAGTCTTGGCTCCCGGAGGCAGGGCACAGTGGCTCTCTTTTTAATTGGCAGGTATATGTTCCCTTAGCCGACAGTGATATATTGTGTCTCTTCCCAGAATGACTTTCATTATGGATTCCCAGAGCTCTTAGCCAGCCTGGCCTGGTTGATCTTAGAACAGCCTTTGTAAGATGAAGAGGATGGAGGGAATAGGAAGGAGAAGATCTCCAATAATAGATCTCACTCTTAAAATAACCATGAGCTACTACATTAAGTATTAATTGCAAATCTGTTTCAATTTTTTAAGTAACATTCAGTCTTTAAAGATTTAAACTAGCTCATCAAAGCTCAGTCGCATACAATTTAAAACAAAGGACAAATGATCAACTTCTGGGTACCATTCAGTGTGCTATATTAATTTTAGGACTTTTTCCCCCTGAAGAAGTAGGACATTTATTTTTAGGACTTATATACTTTTTTTTTCCCCCCTGTTGAAGACTGTTTAGAAGTGGCTTAGATCTATCTTGAGAGAAAGTCTACTTTTAAAATTGTCTTGTGATTGGCAAAAAGTTTTAATTTTTATACCATGTAGACACAAGGAGATGCTCATATCTATACATCTGGCTCGTTGGTAATGAGTTATAAAGGAAGCCTTCTGTTGAATATTATTCAGCATGTCTGCTTTGCATTTGAAAGCTCCCTGGTTGCTTTCTAGGTATGAGTTTGGTGCCACCTTGTGGGCAATTGTCAGATTATTATGTGTGCAATTAAAAGAAAACTTGCCCCAAGGTAATGAATAATGCTAAAAATATGCTCTGTAAATTAGTTAGATAAAAAAAAAGACCCTACTAGATTTGCACAGTTTCATCTTAGAAGCAATATTGCTACAATAATTTCAGGAAGCAGTTGACTTTGTCTTAAGGGATTTTTGTACTTGCTGAGGTACTAGTGCTTTATTACCTGTGGGAAACTTTGTCTGGGTGTCCGTGTTCTTTTTTAAAGACTGTGTCTTCAACATAATTTAACATTGTTTTCTTTATTTCAGTTGGATCTAAATATTAGGAATCTATCCAGATATGTTCTTTTAATGATAGTTTTTAATCCTGTCCTTATGAAATAATGTTATAAAGAGAAAACAAATTGCCACCAAAATAATTTCAGGTATAAGGAATCCTTGTTAATTTATTTTAATTTAAGCTTTAGACACCATGTTTGTATGTAGTTACCAACTCATAGGAGTTATGCACTTTTAACTAATAAGAGTGAAGTCTGCTTTATGATGCTGTTTTTGCATCTAGATGCTACTTTCATCAAAGTCCTTTGGCAGATCCAAAGGTTCTAGAGGTGTGCTTTTTGTGCTCACTTTATCATACTTCTCATAATAGCCCTCTGGGGTAAATAGTAGACTGATTTCATTATCCTCAGTTTGCCTGTAGAGATGATGGGATTGGGGGCTTACCCTGGGTCCATGGCTAGTGGGGGCAGAGCAGTATTGGAGCCCAGCATTCAGGACAGTCATTCTGCTGCTTCTGTCATTGCCTGGTGCTGTCCCTGGTATCTCTTGTTTATGTCATAGGATGACAAGTGCAAGAAATGAACATTGCTTAGTTGAAGAGAGCTTTAGAAATTCAGGGTGCTGGAGAGAGTGTAGAATTCAGGGAGGGGAAGGAGCAGAGGAAAAGAGAGATCTTGTTCTAGTGTCAGAGAGTGGATTTAGGAAATATCTCCTTGACTTTTCTAGAAGGGAAATTAGACTCCTGATTAAATAATCCCCACCCTCCATTAAAGGCCCCTTTTACCTACATAACAGTTCAACTCATTTAAGTGACTCTCAGCTCCTTTATGACACATCTGCATGTTTTCCCACACATCACTCTAGTAATACCGCTGTGCTGAGTTTCCCCTCCCACTTTCTTTCTTAAACCCTCACCTTAGTTCATGCTGTCCCTGTTGCCTGGACTACCCTTTCTCCTCTTTTCCCTAATGAATCCAAGGCATTTTGTAGGGCTCAGCTCAGATCACCTCTCCACAAGCCTTTCCCTTACACTTCCCTCTCATTCTCTAGTCTGGTTAAGAGTGTCACTTTTAAAAAATTTGTTCTAATTAGTTATACATGACAGTAGAATGCATTTTGACACATCCTATATAAATGGAGTATAACTTCTCTTTTTCTCGTTGTGCATGATGTAGAATTACACAGGTCATGTAATCATATATGCATAGGGTAATAATGTCTGATTCATTCTACTACCATTCCTACCCTGTACCCTCTTCCCTCCCTTCACTCCCCTCTGTCTTGTCCAAAATACCTCTGCCCCCCACACCCTTATTGTGAATTAGCATATCAGAGAAGGCATTTGGCCTTTGGTTCTTTGGGATTGGCTTATTTCACTTAGCATAATATTCTTTAGTTCTGTCCATTTACTGGAAAATGCCACAATTTCATTCTTCATTAAGGCTGAGTAATATTCCATTATGTATATGTACTGCAGTTTCTTTATCCATTTGTCTGTTGAAGGGCACCTAGGTTAGTTCCATAGTTTAACTATTGTAAATTGAATTGCTATAAACATTGATGTGGCTGCATCACTGTAGTATACTGATTTTAAGTCCTTTGGATATAAACTTAGGAGTGGGATAACTGTGTCAAATAGTGGTTCCATTCCAAGTTTTCTTAAGATTCTTCATACTGCTTTCCATAGTGGTTCCACTAATTTGTAGTTCCACTAGTAATATATGCATGTACCTTTCCCCCCACATCCTTGCCAACATTTGTTGTCACTTGTATTCTTGATGATGGCCATTCTGAAGAGTGTCACTTTCATACACTTCCATGATGCTGTGCAAATGATTTTTTGATGGATCTGGTTTTCTGACCAGACTGTGACATCCTTAAGGGGAAGTCCTGCATGTTATTTACCTTTCTGTTACTAGAATTCAACACAAGATATGATCCATAATGCCTTATCATAGCTGGGGAGGGACACAGTTGAGGCTAAATTGTAGAAAATGGGGCATTCAGGGTGGAACTGGGGACTCACTTCTCTTTGCCTTCACGGCCTCTCCTCCTCTTGATATAAGAGAGCATTCTCAGCCCTTTGCCTTATCTCTTGCCAGTTCTCAGCCTTCTGGCCCTCTTGTGTCAGCCTTATTCTGTCCATGTGCAGACATGTTCCTTCCACATGGCTGGTGAAAGTGGCTTCCTGAAATTCCTGCCTCATTTTCATAGCTTCACAGTCACAGGGGAAAAGGACTTCTCTCATTTCAGGATAGATTTTAGGGAAAAAATGTGGCCCTGGTTGGGTAATATGCCTATTCTCAGTACAATCAGTACGTTTTGGCCCTTCATAAATGTTAAATGAATGGTCAATGTAAAGCATTTCTCCTTTGTCCCTCACTTTTTGAGTGTGCTAATTATAGGCCTTTTCTTACTCTTTTTGTTTTTGTGTCTCAAAAATGACATGACATGAGACAGAGACTGACCCTGAGTATATCCTGAGTCTGGGATGGAAAGGTTAGACAGTTCTGTTGCGACACTTGTAGGTGGCAGGTTCATTTCTCCACCTCCTCCATCCTTCCCACCTCTCAGCCTCAACCAGGATCTTGACTAAAGCAGATGGAGGGGCGCAGAAAGGCAGAGGCAGCTGCATATACTACAGTGCTCTGACTGACACTCCTGAAAAGAGAGCTGGAATTAGATGGGACAGGAAAGAAGGATTTGTTCTTAAAACTCTTTCATTGTGGAGCATCACACAATATAGGAAGTGCAGAAAAGAGAAACATACAGTTCAGCTAATCAGTAAACACACTCAACCGTTGTACAGGTCCAAGAATAACCCTAGAAATCCCTCATGTTCTCTGTCCCAATCACAACTCCCTTCCTCCAACAAAGCAAACCATTACCCTGACTTCATGATTATCTTCCTTGCTTTTCTTTATGCTTTTTCTTCCTAAATGTAAGTTGCATAAGCACTACAGTTAATTTACTTGTTTTTGAACTTTATACAAGTGGAATCATCTAGTCTTATCCTTTTGTGTCTGGCATATTTCGTTCTGCATTGAGTCCAAGAGATTTGTTCCTTTTCTTGAGCAGAACCATGATTTGTTCATTTTTGGCACTATGTAGTTGGTATTCTATTATGTACATATACCATCATTACATAATTTATTTTTGCATTCTATTGTTGATAGACATTTGGGTTGTTTCCAGTTTTGGGATATTATTGCATGCATGATGCTCCTAGAGCTTTCTAGGTCGTCTCTTGGAGCATGTGGGATGCACTTCAGTCAGGTGTACGCTGCAGAGTGGAAGTACTTGGACATAGGGTGGGTATATCTTCACTTCATTAGCCAAAGTGTCAAACATTTTCAAAACATGTGACTAATTTACCAGGTGTGTGTGTGTGAGAGTGTGTTTCTCTCTGCTTCTTCTCATCCCCAGTTTTGGTGGCATCACAGGAAGCACAGAGGAATAATAAGCATAACTTCTATTTATTAAGTGCTTGCTTTGTATGAGTTACTGTGCTAAGTGCTTTATAAGTAGTATATCAGATCATCCTCTCAGCAATGGTTGGAGATAGGTAAATTGCTCTCCTTATTTTGCAGATGAGAATCCTGAAGATTAGAGAAAAATTAAGTTAACTTATTCAGGGCCACATAGCCAGTATGTGCCAGACCAGGACCTAAACCTACATCTGATCTACGACTTCAGACCCTCTATGCTGAAATGTTATAGCTTTACTAGGTATCTCAAGTGTGGGAAACTAGTTTGGCTCAAACTAGTTTGACTAGTATGTGCCTTTCTGCCTTTGGAAATTGGCAGTGGTTCCTTTGGAGCAAGATCCTATTTTCAGGAAAGGAAACAACATGGAAGAAGGTAAAGTATCTGGGGGCTTGAATTGTTTCTTACATCTCCTTTGGTATACACACCATTGGGCTCAGGCTCAGCTGCTCCTTTGCTAAGATTTTGCCTCAAATATTTGTTCACCCAAAATTGAAGAAGCCCCCCCCAACAAAGTATGAAACACTTGCCCATACTGCTCATGCCCCTATTGAAATTCTGAGGTTATAAGATGGATATCCATGTATTTTTGTAATAGGAGTTAGGGTAATAATTAATTGATGAGTTTGTATTTGTTTTTTCTATCACAAATCATTTAATTAGTAATAAAATTGAAATCTTAAACACATAGAGTAATAAGCCTTTTCTAAGTCCTCAACATCATCTGTGTGGACCTTTCCCTCTGACCCCCTTTACAGTCATATATAGCAGAAACTTTCTTAGTGGCCAGCTGATATAATTACATTTATCACCACACCCCCACCAGTTGTCCTTATAATAGCCAATGGAGTCTTTTAAAAAGACCTGTCTCTTATGTCTTCTCATCAAGGTCCTATGTAACCTTGCTTCTGCCACCCTTATGCTCCCGCAGCAATACTTGGCACTTTTCCATGGGCTAGGCATGATTCTTAACCCTGTTGCATAGAAATTATGATTTCTATTTTATTTAGGAAGCACCATGAGGTTTAATAATATGCTCAGGGTCATATAGCTAGTAAACATTAGGCAGAACTGGGATCCAAACTCAGGTCACCTGGCTCTGAAGCTGTGCTGTCACCTTCTGTACTGAGCTGTTTGTCCCTCTAGAACTCTCTAAGTTCCTTTCATACACTTGATTCCTTGTGTCAGTGGTTTTGCACATAGTATTCCTTTTGTCTAGAATGCACTTCCCCATGCCCTTCTTCCTTCTTTCCTCCCTTCCTTCCTTCTTTGGGATTTGATCCAGGGCCCTGCATAACTGTGCTAGGTACATGCTATACCTCTGAGCTACCCCTCTAGCCGAACTTATTCCTTTTTTAATAGTCCAATATTGTTATTACTTGGAGACTGTTTTATCTTTCCTTGTAAAATGTAAGTTCACTGAGGGCTAGAGCTCACCCACCCTGCTTATCCTCAAGTCTTTCATGCTTGGCAGACTGAATACTTTGTTCATTCAGAGAATGAGTGAGTGGAAGGAATGCTTACAGCATAGTAAATAAAAAGTGTTGTTTTTCTGTCTGCAGATAAAGGTTTCAAGTAAGCCCTAGTTTGAAGGAACTCATACTTTCTAATTATTGCTTAAATTGTTTTTTTGGTCTGGTGCCCCATTGATTTGGATATTTAATATGTATTTTTAGTTCTCAGTCTACTTTCCTTATAATTTACAAGGCTCCATTAACTTGAGGTGTCCTGCTCATGATATTGAATTTTATCTCATGGGTTATAGGTTATTAATAGTGCATATGCACAATGTGCCAATCTATAAAGTAGTAGTACACGTTAGAATTGCTGCTTGTCAGAATATATCCCACCCTTATTTGTGTTTTTTTTCCAATCCTAGACTTTCTATGTTGATTCAAAATAATTCCGTTAGTCATGTATCTCTGAAAAATCATGACATCTTTTTAATGAAATTATAGAAAAATTGCTGCTCATGTATATGTCTGTGTGGGCCAGTTGACTCTTTAATTATGAGGCTATTAAATAATTCTTACATAATTGAATATTCTATCAGACTTTTAGTACTCACTTCTTAACCATCTTAACCTGCTAGTATAAATGCTACCCATTGATAAGTATAATGCTACCCAGTGCTAATGCTTTGCATCACATTCATATTTTGATGAGATATTTTATTATCCACTTCATTGTCAGTATCAATCACCTTCATAACTTTTCAAATGTTTTCTGCTCTTTTAATAAATAAGTTTATTAAACAAAGCCTTGCCCTAGTCTCTTGGAAATAGTGGCATTTTTTTCTCCCCATGCAGTATTTCTTAATGATTCTAACAATATTATATATTTGTAGTTAGTGAAGACATAAAGAGAGTGTTTGTCAGGACAGTTTTAAGTTGAAAAATAGATACCTAAATCAAATCAACCTAAGCAAAGTCGGTATTTATTTTCTTGCCACAGATGGGAAGGAGAGAACTGAGATTAAGTTGCAGGAATCAGGTCATCAGGAGTGGAACTTCAGGCTCAAGACTCTAGAACCCTTTCTCTGCTTCTCAGTGCCCTCTCCTTTTGTCCTGAGGGATTGTGTCTAGACCTTGCTTTGTCTTTCTCTATCTTGCCACTCCTACTCTTTGCCAATTGGCCTCTTTTTGTCCTCCTTTGGACTTGGCCTCCTCCATCTGAGTGGACAAGATGACCTCCAGATGCTCCCATCACCTTCTTGTACCTTGGCATCTGAAGGGCTCAGGGAATTGTTTCCCTGACCCCAAAATGAAGGGGAGTATTGCTAAAAGAAGTGGCACAAGAACATTTAAGGGGATGATGACACCATGGTTCCCACATCCCACTAGATAGGTACTTTTGAAATTAAACAAACATGGAGGGAGAGATTCTTCTGTATCAGGTACTATGCTAAATCCTAGGGATTCAAAGACCAATAATGAGAATACAATCCAAATTAAATGGGCATAAATTAAGTGGGAGAGAATGGGTTAAATGTGAAGAAGAGCCTTTTGAGAGTGTCTGGAGTTTTATTCTTGGATACATTTAATCTTCGTCTTTAGAATTTTCTATTTCATGGTATTTTGATGAATTGTCACTTCTCTGGGATAAGTTGACTATTACAGATATTGTAAATCAGTTTCCTGAAAGGTGAACATAGATTTTAAAGTTCATTCATTGAAAAATTATCATTGTTCTGAAAATGAAAAGAATATATATTTAATTGGAAAACATAAGAACATATAAGAGAAAATGAAAAATAATTCTAGTAGCCAGAGATAGTGCTTTGGTTTATTATTTAGCGTTTGGTATCATATCTTTATAGTCTTTTGTATGCATACATGTAAAAATGAAATAACACTTAATTTGTACTTTTTTAGACAAGTTGGGTTTAATCCTGTTTACAAAGTATTTTGAATCCTGTCTTTTAATTTAATGTTTTATCTGAAGCATTTTTCCTTGCTGTGCAATGTAAGTTAGAGATAGGATTGTTATTATTCCCTACTTCAGAGTCCATGAAATTGCCTAACTACAACTCAATTAGCCACTCTTCTGGTATAAGATTGTTTGAAAAATTTTGCCCAAACACAAAATGCAAAGAATGTTCTGGTGCTTCCATTCTTCTCTGCCTTTCAGGTGACTTCCTTGATTTCCATTCCTAGAAGTGCAAAGCTTATAGCTGTTTGAGAGGTTGTTTCATTGGTATTCTCACCGGCTGTAGAGGAGAGAGAGCATAAAATAAAAATGTAATGGACCATCTCTGACAATTAGCCCAAGTGTCCAGTTAACTGACTTTATCCAATGTTGTGGGGCAGCTCTATGGGACCAAGTTTAACCCTATATTAGAGCCTATAAAAGGCTCTAGCAGCGTGAACTCAAAAATTGAACTTTTAAAAGTAAATTGGACACATGAATTTCTCCAAGTGATGGCTTTCTTGATTCAAAAATGTCCTATTCTCTCTTTTAAACCCAAGTAAATGCAAAATGCAGCATCCATGTTATTTTTGTTTTCTTTTCATCCTTTTTTTCAATCTCTATTTCTCTTTCTCCCTCTCCTGCTTTCTCCCTTCCCCTCCTTCTGTTCCCTTCCCTAAAATAAAATCACCCCCTAGTTATCTCTTGAGGTCTGATTCCTAGGATTGTAAATAAAGGATCAAAAGAACACACAAATTTCCATTGCTGTCACCAACAAAAGCAGGAAAATCTGAGTAGAATTACCCTGAAGTGAAAGTTATAGCCTTCAGTAAACTGGAAATATGATTTTTAGAACAAATAGATTCAAGTATTCAGCAAATATTTATTGAACACTTACTGTGTAGCTGTAGTATGTCATGTAAGAATAATTGCCTTGGGAAAGGATTTGGCTCTGAGACATAGTATTATGTCCCACTCACACATTTGAAAGAAATGATTTCTGATGTGAAATCAGGGTTGGGGTGAGAACAACAGTGCCCTTGGAACTGGGCAGATTTGGGTAGAAACCCTGTCTCTGCTGGGTGCTCTTGAATATATTATTTTACCCTTCTGAGTCTCAGTTTCTTCATTAGTAAATCTAGCCAACTCATAGGACTATTAGGAGTAAACACAATGATCTAATTGGCTACTACAGTCATGGCACCAGTAGGTGCTCAATAATTGTAGCTCTTATTATTTTTGTTATGATTATTATCATTATGGTAGTGATTCAGGGATTTTGTGATGCCTTGATAGTAGTTCCTAATGCCTCCACTACGCATCTTACCTTATAGAGCAAAATCAGCTCTGTGCATTTATGTGCATGCATGCATATGTGTTTGAAATCTGATAGGCACATGTATGCATGTCTATGTGTGTGTGTGTGTGACATAATAAGGCCTTCCCCTTGAATTGGTCCCAGACCCTCTATCACTAACTATCACTAGGATTCTTACAGGTGGTTGTTAGATTCCCTGCTCGGGCCACCCCCACCCTCCGCTTTTCTGCCTTCTGAACCCTGAAAGTACATGGGAGTGAGCTTCCCAGTAATCTTTATCATGCATCAGGTCTTGCATACCTGACTGAGGTCAGGTGTAAGTGGGTCGTTTTACCCCAAAATGTGGAAATGAGACTTCTTCCTATACAACTTCATGGTTTTGGGGATCCAGAAGGGAAGCTTTGGTGATGTGAGAGAGTGAGGAGATGATGGGCTGAACTTCAAACTACAAAGCCACATGTGCACAAAACCTTGGCTGGGCTGGGGAAGGCAGTAAGGTGGTTACTGGGGAGTGACTGAGTCCACATGCATCCACCAGTTGCCACCTTCCATTTTTAGGTGCTCAATGCTATTCGCTCTCTTCTACTTCTCCTGTAAGATCAAACATAAGTTAAAATACATTTGAACATCCTACTATATATCAACCTCAGAGTCTTCCAGTTGATAGAAACGTGGTCCAGAAGCTCCTGAGTCCAGGAATTGTTAAGTTGTTGAATCATTACCGTGTTGAAGGAAAAAAAAATCATCTGACACTTGTTAAAATGCTAAGATGCTATTCAAGATGGTTGCAGTAGGAATATTTCACATGGGGATAGAGATTGGATTTGACTCTGAACACAGGTAAGACAACTGAGGATTTATAACCAATGAGGAAAGTGAGGGTGTCAGTGGATAGAAGAGGGAACATCAAAGGTAGGGAGAATTCTTGCTAAATTGTCCTAACAGAATTCCTGTTAAAGGCAGGCCAAGTCTTAGACATCCAGGTCAGGGATGAAGAAAGATCTTGATCAGACATAAAGGGTTGGGATTCTCTCTAAACTCATTTTGTAGGATTCTTGCTAAGCCAGAGCTATATAGGCTGACGAGGTCAGAATGAGTACAGAAGGCCAAAGTTGAGAAGAGAGTTCAGAGGAGCCTAACTAAAGTCTGGTCAAGGAGGTCTGTTGCCTACCCAAACAGAATGGAGCACAAATGGCAGGTGTTAATGGCTCATATTTGGAATCATACTTGTTTGATGTGAGCACCTGGGTAAGTTACTTGGCTGCTATGATTTGGAGAATCTTATTGGAAAATGGATCATATAGTACTTTCCTGTAAGTAATATAGCAAGCATCAAATGAGGTAACGTACTGGAAGGGTTTGTCATAGGGCCTGTCCTGAGATAAAAACTCATTGAATGGTACTTACATTTTAAGATGGGACTATATAATTAAGTGGTGATCCAGTAATTCAGTGAACCCTTTCTAATCTATGAATAATGTAGGAGAAGAGGTGGTTTAGTGAAAACTGCTCTGGACTGAGTCTGAAAAGCTGGATTAAAAATCTGGCTCTACCAATGTTTAGCATACTTCCAGAACCTTAGTTTTCTGTCTGCAAAATCAGACAAATCATGCCCACTGGTGGCATGAAGTGAGAAAATATATGTGAAAGTACTTGGAAAACTACAGAGGACCATAATTAGCATCTAATCAAAATGTATCTTAATAGCCCTATGATTGGGCCTCAATCTGTTAGGGAGCTTGTGTTTCTGGTCTGTGACCTTCACAAGTGATTCTCAGTTTTGTTTTTTCCCTTAGGAGAGACCTGATGATAGAGGGGGCTGGAGTTGGGTCTTTTTCTTCCCCTAGGCAGTTAAACTCTGTTGAAAAAGTTCCCTTTGAGGGAAGGTCTTGATAAGAAGAATAATACATTGGACAGATTTTAAAATGGCTACTTTCTTCCACCCCACTGAAGGAAGAACCAGGGGATTTTCCTCTGATCTTCATGGATGGAACCTGCTATTTACGTGTGTGGGGGCCCGAAAAGACTGGGCCCTTCTGGAGTTTTTATAATGTTATTTCTTAAAAAAAATAAGAAAGAAAATAATGCTATCTTTCTTGCTCTATTCTTATCATCCTATAGATTGAACACAGGATGAGGGTTAGCAACAATTTAAGAAATTTTTTACAATAATGATTGTAACTTGCAGCAATAGTATAACTGTTTTTTGGCTACAACCAGATACTCCTAACAAAAGCATATGGTTCCAAAGGAAAAGGACTGAATGAAAAGAACACGCTACCTTTCCTTGGCTCCGCTGGAGGAAACAAAGTAGTAAGATAAATAATATTTTACAAAACAGAAAACTGGGAATTGTATCCACTTAAGAAGATGGTGGATTTTCAAAATCTACTTAAAGCTATAAAGACACAGAAATTATTGACTTACTTTAAACATTAGATAATTATTTATGTAGGCATTGTTTTAGAAAATCCTTTAAACTATTTTGTTGAAAAAACTCTGTACTGAATGATTTTAATTGCTGGACTTTTTTTTTTATTTTTTTATTGTTGGTCGTTCAAAACATTACATAGTTCTTAATACATCATATTTCACAATTTGATTCAAGTGGGTTATGAACTTCCAATTATACCCCATATACAGATTGCTGAATCACATCAGTTACCCTTCCATTGATTGACAAATTGCCTTTCTAGTGTCTGATGTATTCTGCTGTCTGTCCTATTCTCTACTATCCCCCCTCCCCTCCCCTCCCCTCCCCTCCCCTTTTCTCTCTCTACCCCTTCTACTGTAAATCATTTCTTCGATTTGTATTATCTTGTCTTACCCCTCCTTTCCTCTTATATGTCCTTATGTATAACCCTGAGGATCGCCTTCCATTTCCATGCGATTCCCTTCTCACTCCCTTTCCCTCCCACCTCTCATCCCTGTTTAATGTACATCTTCTTCTCAAGCTCTTCGTCCCTACCCTGTCTTTGTTTACTCCCCTTATATCAAAGGGGTCATTTGGTATTTGTTTTTTAAAGATTGACTAGCTTCACTTAATTGCTGGACTTTTTTATAACTGGATTTGTTTCTGATTTATATTCTCTGAAGTTAGATCAAAAGAGTAATAATAAAGGTAGTTTTTAACCCACCCCCAAAATAGAATTTATACTTTAGACTGTTTATAACAAAATCTTTTAAACATTAGAATCTATATCCCATGTAATACTTTGCAAAAATATTTTGTTTTTAATTTCAGGATCTCTAAATGACCTTTTATTGGAAAAATAAAGGAGGTGATGAAGGGTGAAGGTAGGTCATAGTGGGAAAACACAGAAATATTTAAGTGTCAGTATTTCTGGATTTGTTCCTTGTTCTGCTGGTCCATCCCTTGTACTTGAATTATCTTCCAGATGTCTGGAGCTGGGCTGCATCCTTCAAGAAGTCAGCCCTCAGAGGAGATCCTCCTGTACTTTTCCAGACACCAAATTTAGGTTTCTTTCCCTTTCTCACATAGCCTACTTGCTCTTTTCCAGTTTGGAGTCAGTGGACTCGCTGGGATCTGGTCTGGCTTTCACTCCTCAATGTGTGACTACGAATGATTACCTGACCTCTCTCTACCCCAGTTTCCTTGTGTGTTAAATAGGAATAATAATAATACAGTAAAAATACCTTCCTCTTAGTGTGCCTGGGAGGATTAAATGGAAGAACCAATGTATGGGGTT
Source organism: Urocitellus parryii (assembly GCF_045843805.1). Taxonomy (NCBI): domain Eukaryota; kingdom Metazoa; phylum Chordata; class Mammalia; order Rodentia; family Sciuridae; genus Urocitellus; species Urocitellus parryii. Next base: position 173,395,695 of record NC_135533.1, on the reverse strand, counting down.
TGGTAATTGTTAGTTGATGGTGTAGTTAGGTTTATGGCTTCTGTCTCCTGCCCCTTTCTCATTTTCTCTACAAAGACTATTCTAAAAATTCCTATTTGCATCCTATCATTCTCTATTATGAGTATGAGATATCCACTCATTTTCATCTTGTTTTCACTTAATACACACTCACATGGTTCTTCACTATCTGTATTATACAGAAAACTTGTAGATACTGAAAATGAGATTTCTGATGTTATCAAAGTGCAAGAAAGATCAGGATGTGGTGGAGTTGTACAGCCAGGGTATAACTCTAGCCTGTGAGATTATAGAAGCCCCACTCAAGGAAGGCACTTTTAAGCTGAGATTAGAAGCATGAGTAAGACCTTAAAAAATTAACCAAATCCCATCTTCCCCATGGAACCCTCTCTGATTACATTTATGTTTTTCTACCCCACACTTGGGTCATTATAGAACTTTACTTCTACCTCAGGTATAGCAGCCTTGAAGATAAAGACTGGAAGTCTTTATAAAATGATAGCTTTATGTAATGATAGCTTCCTGCATGGTACTATTCAAATAGGCCTTGAGTTAGTAGCTTCTGAACTAAACTTCATATGCTTTTAGGAGAGTAAATCACAAAGGAATCCTCCTTACTCATGCTTGACTCATTGGGTTCCTTCTTATCTTGTGATAACTTGGTTTCATTATATGCAAACAGGAATTTTTGAATCAGGATCCTTCTGGTTAGGTTTTCTGTGATTCACTTCAATCTGGAGGGGAGTATGTGTTGCATGGATAGGAGCATGAGTGGTTGCTTATAGTAGCAATATGAAAATATTGGTTCAGCATCTTTCAGTGATCTTCTAAGGTAAAATTTTGGCTGGGACTCAGATGAAACTGGTAGAGTTAGGCAACAGCAGACTCTTTGTATGCTCCTTGGTCACATAGACAGGTATCATGGAACATGTGGAAAAAGAACTTAAGCTTATAATGTGAATGGCATCCAGACATATGTAGCCTTACTTTTATGAACCAGGGATCCCAAATGAAAGCTAGATTTCAGATAAAGAGATCATAGGATCCTTAAGAGAAATAATCACAAGGAGATTTCACAGAGAGCAAATGAATAGAAGAGTGATGGAGCAGGTGCCTAAGGATGGCCTGAGATGGCCTCTAATCTGCTACTTGTTGAGAACAAGAGAGCTGTGATGTAAAAAGACATGGGTAGCAGCCCACCAGCTCTACTGAGGGAAACTCATTCTGAAAGATCTGTCTGTGTGGAGCCAGAAATGGCCAAGAACAGCAGAAGGTGGTGACCTTGAGAAGATCATCAGCAGTGGTAGAGAAAAATCTGGAATCAGGACCTATCTCAGCTATTTTTTACTCATGCATGTCCAGGTCATTCTGGAGAATAACTCCAGAGAGAATCCTTTTGGACAAGAATGTAATTTTTCTTCTTATGTTTTATTTGTTCTAGTCTGACCAATTCATTGCAAAATGGTTGGTTGGGTGTATTGAGATGGTTCACTGGAGCTGAAACTGGAGCACAGTTTGAATCTGTGGCTCATACAGCCTATTTCTATAGCTTTCCTGCTCTGTTCTCCTTTCTTCACATCTACTTTCCACAGTCTTTCATGTTCACAGTGCTTCCTCAGAACTTGGGCTTTCTTGGAGATTTTTCTTGCCTGGGCAGTTCTTTGCTGCGTTGCCTCTCCCATTGTCTGTCCAGGTTCTCAGCTTTCAATTCTAATTTTCTGAGTAAGGCATGCCATGACCCACCAGGCCATGGATGAGGGTCTCATCCTTTCAGTTATTTAACCACCACAATGGGTGGCGTGCATAACAGGGCCATTTGACTTGGAGCATGGCTGTGGATGCACAGGGTCCTTAAGAACAACCTATGAGCAGGGAAAGTTGTCATGGACATCTTTCATTTTTTACCTGTTGGCAGAGTAGCATTGAGTTGAAGAGCCTGAGTGAGTCAGACTCAAATTTTGGCTGTGACTTTGAGCAAATAACTTCCCTCTCTGAGCCTCATAATTCTCATCTACAGAAAGGGGTTGGTCAGTGTACCTACTTCATAAAGTTTTTGGGAAGAAGATATGAAAAGAATGCATAAAAGAGTGAAAGGCTTAGTGCAGGGCAAGCCCTTTACAAATGTTAGTTTTTTTTTTTTTACATATAGTTCATTCATAAAAGATGGATACATCACCTGTCTTTGTAGAATTTATAGTCTAACAAGGAAATATTTTATTTTTATTTTTGGAATAATGGTTCAATGGAAATTGAACCCAGGGGTGCTTTACTACCAAGTCATACCCCCAACCCTTTTGGTTTTTTATTTTGAGACAGAGTCTCACCAAGTTGCTGAGGTTGGCCTTGAACTTACAGTCCTCTTCCCTTACATGTGCCAGCACACCCAGGAGGAAATTCTTTTTAAGAACCACTCATACAGAACAATACTAGTGACACGTGCAAAGTATAGAAAACATCTTAGAGTTAATTGGACAAATATTTGTTGACCATCTATCTAGTTGTGTTGCACCATTATCAGCCCTGTATGTACAGTTTTTAACAGTCAAATCTCTGCCCTCATGGGAAGGCATGTTAGAAGATAGTCACACACATAAAGATAAATAAGTAGATCATAATGTCTGGTGACACTGTGTTCTATGAGGAACAGAAGTAGGGAAAGGGACTAGAGAATGACAGGGTATATTTGAGAGGCCCAATTTGGATGGAATGGTTTAGGAAGACCTCGGAGAGATAACATGTGAGCAAAGAACTCAGTAAAGAGGGGCCCAGTTAACACCTAGGGGAAGAGCATTCCTGGCAGAGGGAAGGATGAAGGCAACAGCCCCAGACAGGAGCATGCTTGGCAGCTGGAAGAACAGCAAGGCTGCTGAGGCAAGTGAAGGCGAAAGCTGTGGGACATGAGGTCTCAGAGGTGGTCAGGGCTGGGGTGGGGGGGCGGGGGGATTTTGATTTTAACCTTTCTACAGGTTCAGTAGCTCACCTGGGCATTTCAATTTGGCATGAACTCATGGTTTGTCAGTTTCCACTGTGATCAAGGGCAGCAGACAGATGCCCATTTTCAAACAGCCTAATTTCAGGAGAAGAATGAAAGCTCATTAGAGTGAGACAGCACTTGGTATTTCTCCCCATTGGAGTAAAGTGAGTCATGGGGACGAGGGGGGTCCTGATAAATTTAAAGCCAGTTTCCTCTGCCACCACTACCACAGAGGTGTTTCCTTAGTCATCCTTTCATCCAGTCTCTGTTTTCTGACTTTTTTCTCCAATATTAAAATAGCCCAGCATGCTGCTTCCATGTAGTTATTGTTTAGGGACAAAAACTGTGCTGGGTGACTCACCACACATAAGGAGCAAACTGCCTGGCTGTGCCTGGGTTGGGTTGCTGTTGAGGATAGTAAGCCCACAGATTACAGTCATAGGAGACAGAGAAGGGCTATCCTCAGTGTTTCATGGAAACAAGAGGAAGAAATGGTTATTTCCATCAGCAGAATCTTGGGAGTGCTTCACAGTTGGAGATGACATGTAAACCCTGATATCGCAGGAGTCTATGACTCAAAACATGTTTTTCCACAATGTTTAACTTTCTTCAGTGAAGCAGGCTATGACTCTTGTTGCAGTTGCGGCTGGCTGCCTGTAGCTATTGGTTTAGGTTGGTGAATGGCAGAGATGAACAGTTTATTTGATTTTTTGGACTGTGGATTGAACCCAGGGGTGCTTAACCACTGAGCAACTTCCTCAGCCCTATTTATTTATTTATATATTATTTTCAGACAGGGTCTCGCTAAGTTGCTTAGCACCTTGCTAAATTGCTAAGCCTGGCCTTGAACTTGTGATTCTCCTGCCTCAACCTCTTGAGTTGCTGGGATTACAGGATGTTTATTGCTTGTTTCTATGTTGAAAATATTCTTTTATCCATCTTATATGTAAGTTATCTACTTATATGTAAGTTAGTCCAAAACCTGGTGGTTTAAAACAACAACTATATTATTTGGTTATGCTTCTGAGGGTCATTAGTTTTGACTGAGCTTGGCTGGGCTTGGCTGGCAATTCTTCTGCTTCTTTCTAGGTCCTTCATGGGGCTGCAGTCATCTGGTGATTTGACAGGGGCTGTTAGGTTTAAGATGGTTTCAACCACATGTTTGGCTATTGGTGCTGGCTTTTGGCAAGGCCTCTGTCCTCATGGTCTCTCATACTCAAAGAGGGCAGCGTGGATGTCTCATACTATAGTACTGCAGTGAGCTCCCAGTATGATTTCCTATGTTCTTTTGGATGGTTCTTTTCCTGACCTCAGGCAGTTTCTTCACACACAGTGATGATTAATTGCTGAATACTCAAGGGGACCTCTTTGCCCTGTGAACCCTATCCCACTTCATCTTTCTAGACTCCCAGCTTCATCTTCTGGAATCAGGGAAACTGCAGGTCTTTGTCTGGGTTCTCCTTCCTTAAGCTGCAGCCCGGACATTGTCACCAGGCAGTAGGCTAAGGCAGTGATAATGCTCCCCTCATCTGATTGGCATGAACTCATGGTTTAACAAAATGAAAGGGCAGTCTTAAATCTTTTACATATTTAGGAAACAGTGTTTATGATCAGAAATAGATTTAGAGCAGACAGATATAAGGTCTTCAAATGAGAGTGTGGCCCTTCAATGTCAGATACAATGTATAAAAGAGAACCCTTATTGGTTATCTTGCCAGTGAACTTCAAATAAAGTTCCATTTTATAAACTTTTACATAACAGAGAAGGCTTAGACAGATACAGTTCTCAGATGCATGCTTATACATATTCATGTATATTTAGGGTGTCAGCTATATTGTTATAACCTAAACAACAGTTGTTTGTTTAACCAGTTACAAAGTAATCATATAAGACTTTGAAATAGGTACAAACCCTAATTCATTTAAGAATTAGTTTCCCCAAGTAATAAAACCTAACAAACACAAGAAAATTATCTTGATAGATAAGAGCAGATCCATGTTTCAGACTTTGCTTCATATCATTATATTCAAGTTCAAATAACTTTAATTACTGTGTTAATCATAGCCAATTTAATCACAAACACAAACTTTTTGAGATTTACCTTCTGCACCTTACTTAAATATTCACAATTTCTTTACATCCTTAGTTTTGTCCTCTTTTTCATCTTAGACTTTAGCACAAGAATATTACTTTACCAGACAAAATACTTTCTCATCCAGAAACATTTCTTTTACTTTATAATTTTCCATACTAAACTGTTTCCATACCTATAACTCTTTTATTTTAGTTTAAAACCTTTCTTAAATTTATATTATGAAACAATCCTTAGGAATGTTATCTGTGTATGTAATTTACACAACAAATTTCATCCCAGGAGAGAGATCAGGCAATCTGGTGCATATAAAAACCGTGACTTTATCTTTTCTCTCCCATGTGGCTTCCAAAGAGGTTGGAGCATAGGACATTTTGAGCCTGATCTGTCTGCTTTCTTATTATCATGATGCCATCAACTTTAAGTGAGTTCCCCACTGGTAATTGTACCCAGAGGCTGTTTTCTTTTACTAGGCATATTGATATGCACTATGCCTACTTTCTTTCTGGATGCAGTTATTTATTCTGCCACTCTCCCCAGACATTTAGTTTGGTAGGATACTCTTATAGTAAGAATTGCTCTGCCCCAGTGCTGAATATTCCCTGGTCAAATGGGGTGTCTGGTAAGATATTTAAAGGAGAGACTGTTCCTGTCCCCAGGTTAAAACTAACAGTGCTGAAACTATTGCCACACCCTTTGTGGCTAGCAGTCTCTACTCCTTCATGGGCAAAAGGGGCTGGAAGGCAAGGCAGAAGCCAAGTTCTCTTTGGCCATTTTTCTACATGCTTTTCTGGCATCACCCCCAGCCCCCAGTTGAGAGCTGGTTTCCTTGAGATGATCTGTGGCTGCCTGGGGCCAGGCTGAGAAACAGTGCTGGGAGTGCCCACACTGGGTTTAAAAGATTTAAATCTTTTTAACTCTTTCTTCTGGTGTCCTGCTATCCTTGCACAGCAGAGGCAGTGCCTTTTGGCACCTTCAACTTAATTTCCCATGGTTCAGACCCTTTATACAACTGCATGGATGCTTGTATGTACAGAACCTTTTTCATGTACTTTACCCATGACAGACCAACTTCAATGTCAAGATAGTGAAATAATCCAGAAAAACCATTCAAAGGCCAGATTTTTTATAGTAAACTATTTCTCTCTATAGGTAGCCTATTCAGCCAAGACCTCTCTGCTCAAGAGACTTCTATGCAGACTACTAAGATCAATGCAGCATGGCCCATGTCTTAAAGGGCCAGTAACAGATTAAAAAAAAATTAGACAAGATAGGATCAATAGCCAGGAACCTTTAAAACAGACCTGCATGCACAATTTTCTTCCACTTACTTTACCTTTGAAAGAGCAACTCCAACTGCACGATTGAACAAGAAAGAGAGAGACAACCATAGAGGAGCCCCCAAACCATGACCAACAGATGGGAACCTTTAAATTGAGCAGTCAAGATCTTTCCCAAGAGACTACCTATAGGATCATTGTGGTACTGGCCATGTCTTAGGGGGCAGTAACGGATACAAACAAAATAGACAACTAGAGGGAATTCTCAAGTCCAAGGTCAAGAAACAGATGAGTATACCCAGAACAGATCAGAAGGGAGTAAATATCCCTAGGTTCTCGAGTCCAACTTAACTGTGACTCCTACAGAAAGAGGGACCAGATGTTCCCACAAAGAGAAACCAGGGTCTCGGACATGCAAACTGGGGGACTTGCCAAAAGGCCAAGGATTATACTTTCCCATCCCTAGGTTCTCGAGTCCAGCTTAACAGTGACTCCTACACAGATGTCTCCAGAAAGAGGGACCAGATGTTCCCACAAAGAGAAACCAGGGTCTCGGACATGCAAACTGGGGGACTTACCAAAAGGCCAAGTTTGTCGAAACTTTACTGAGTTCAGGTTTCTTTTTCTCAAAGTGGACCATGATGGAGCAACCTGTACCATTCAGGGACAAAAGGAGGGAGTTCCCCTGAAGCCCATTTGCTTCAGCAGCTGCTGGGATGGTCCCTCAGTCCCCTCCCTTTACTCACAGGAATAGCTTCTCTGTTTTAACCTAAGGCAAACTCACCTGTATCCCAACTGTCCTGCAGGTGGCTCTTGAGAAGTTTGCCAGCACCTGGAGTCCTGAGCATGGAAGTGGTGTTCCTTGGGGAGCCAGGCTTGTCCAAGAAAGCTGGAGTGGGGGCTGCTCTCAGGTCCCACTTGGATACGAAATTTGTTGCTGAAAGCTCAGTCCTTGTCATTGATGCCAGTGAAATAACTAGGACATGGTTTTGAGAAAAAGGAAAAGAAGGTTTATTGCTTTGCTAGCAAAGGAGAAACACAGGGGACTCCTGTCCCAAATGCTGTTTCTGCCCATCTGAAGGAATAAGGGGCTTTAAAAGAGGTACTGCCATTTATCTTTAAGATATTTTATCTTTCCCTCCTCCTTTCCTTTATTTTATTCTAGCTTACACATTTGAGAGAAAACATTCGACCTTTGAGTTTTTGGGTTTGACTTATTTCACTTGGCATGATGTTCTCCATTTCCATCCATTAAGCAGCAAATGCCATAATTTCATTCTTCTTTATGTCTGTATTTACTTTTTTGATTGTTTATCTTTTTGTTCTTCTTTACCTATTTTAAAGAATAATATTATTCCCTAATTTTTAGCTGTTATTCTTTTTTTAAAAAATATTTTTTAGTTGTAGTTGGACATGATACCTTTATTTTATTTATTGGGGGTGCCAAGAATTGATCCTGGGGCCTCACACATGCTAGGTGAGTACTCTACCGGTGAGCCACAACCCCAGCCCCTGAGCTGTTACTCTTAAAATTTTAATAATCACACTTAAAGTATAAATTTAACCTACTTATATTTTCTTTTCTCAGGAAACAATGAGAACTTGGTACATTTTAATCCATTTTACTTTTGTTCTATGTGCTTTTACTTTCAAACTTTGGAGACACAGTTTTACTTTTCCTGGAGACACGGTAGGATTACACTTTCCCATCCCTGTTTAATTTACACACAGTGATCTGACTTGCTTTGGCCAGTAAAGTGTGACCTGTGGCAATTGTTGAAGAAGGTTGTGAAATGATGCTCTGATTAGCCTGGCTTCTTGAGTATTACTATCAATGGGAGAAATCTTCTAGCTAACCCCTGAAGAATACTTAGCATAAATGATGATTAAAGAGAGAAATTTTGGGATTTTTTGTTATTGTACCATAAGTTGTTGCCTGGTGATATATTGTTGAGTTTGTTTTGTCAACCCCCAAATGAATTATCATCACTAGTATTGTTTTATATAGTCCGATTATTTATAATTATAATTACATTTACCAAAATTAATTACTTGCCTATTCTTTCATATCAATTCTTCCTTTTAGATTCATTTTTCTTTTTCTCAAAGTATGTATTCTGGAGGAGTTCCTTCAAGTCAATAGTGTAAAGGTAAATGTTTAGTACCTGGTTCCCTGGGAGCTACAAAACCTGATTTTGAGGGTTTGTCAATTTATATGGTATAAATACTCTGACTGATTTCAGGTAGCCAACATGTTGTCAACTGACTTGTGAAATTCCTGAAAACTAAACTCTTGGTTCTTATAAGCTAGTAGAAGCACACTGTTTGGTATTCTAGGAGAAATACTTTTTGCAGGAAGATATGTTTATTTCATCCTCATTCTTAAATGGCAGATTGGGAGTAAAACTTGAAGTTGAAAGTTGTTTTCTCTTAGCCCTTTCAAGATGTTGTTGAAATAATATTGTTGCTCTCTTGGGAGATCTGCTGTGTTCTTAGTCCTTGTTCTTTTCTCATTAATCTTTTCCTTTTCTGTTTTTAAAATCTCTTTGTGTTTGGTATTCTGTAGTTTTACTTATATATGCTTGAGTGGGAGTTTACTTTTGCTTATGCTGTGGGAACACAGTTTGTTCATTGGGGAGAGGACTTTTAGAAAAATTTCAGTCATTATCTCTTTGGTTAAGGTTTGATATCTTGGGTTCTAGGTAGTTTGAAGGACTGTCCCTCCAGAGGATTTTTGTGTTTTTTTTTTTTTTTTTTTTTGCCAACTACCACTTTGGGATCATTTTTTTAAACTTGTGAAAAGAACATTCAATATGAAATCTATACTCTTAACCAATTGAGTATACAATAAAATATTGTTAAATATTAGCAAAATATTGTATAGCATAATCAAAACTTATACTCTTTGCATAGTAATTCTCATTTTCCTTCCGTTGACCCCCTGGTAACCACTATATGATGAGTCTGACAATTTTATATACCTCATATAAGTGGAGTCATGTAGCAGTATTTGTCTTTCTGTAACTGGCTTATTTCATTTCTAACAATTTCCTCAAGTTTTATGTATGTTGTAGCTTATGGCAGGATTTTCTTTTAGGGATGAATAATATTACATTATAAGAATATGCCACCTTTTCTTTATCCATTCACCCACTAATAGATGTTTAGTTTGTTATATGTTAGGTTATTAGGGTGAATAATGCTGCAGTGAACATGGGAGTGAAAATACATCATAAAAATCCTGGTTTCATGCTTTACACTGTTAGTGGGATTGAACAACTAGTGTGAGAATCAGTATGGAGTTTCCTCAAAAAACTAGGCATTGATCCACCATATGACTCAGCAAATACCACTCCTTGGTATTTTATTCTGAAGAATTTAAGTCATCTTACTATAGTGATACATGTATACCCATGTTTATAGCAGCACAATTCACAATAGCTAAAGTGTGGAACCAGCCTAGGTGTCCATCAATGGATGAATGGATAAAGAAAATGTGATATAAGAAGGTCAAGGGTCATTCATTTTCTCTCATATATGGAAGCTAGAGAGAAAAAAAAGAAAGATAGGGGTGGATCTCATGAAAATGAAAGGGAGATCAGTAGAGGAAAGAAACCAAAGGGTGGGAGGTGTGGAGGGAGGGAAAAGCGCTGGGGAAGGATATTGATCAAATTATATTGTGTTCATGTATAAATACGTAACAACAAGTTTCACACTATGTGCAATTATAATGTACCAATAAAATAATGTGGGAAAAAACCCTGACCACTTTGACCATATAGTTTCCTACCTCATTAGTCAGCATAAGTTTTGTGCTAGTCACCAAAACTTCACCTGAATTTAGAGACTGACTAATAGTCCTATTTCTGCAAACCCCCCCCCCCCCCATTGACTTGATTCTATCACTGAAAATCCCATTCCCTTAGAAACCACTCAGCCATTGGCAAAGCAGAATAGTTTGTCACCCTACCAAATCTCACCCTTGTCATTCTACCAAGTCTCACTTATCTTTGTCTTCATCATTTAGTCAGCATAATTTAGCTAATCTCTTAGCATACCCAATGTCTACGTGGATCCAGGTCTTAAAATTGCTTATACCCGTTGAAACCACTTGATGGAAACTGAAGGGATTAAGAGTTATCCAAAAGAGGGGGAGGCCACTGAATATTCCCAAAGAAGTGCAAGGGAGGCTTGGATGGACAAATGTGTGTGTGTGTGTGTGTGTGTGTGTGTGTATATATATATATATATATATATATATATATATATATATATATATACACATATATATACTATATGAATCTTATAAAAAGATCCTTGTTTCAAGTCTTTTGGATAAATACTCAAAGTAGGATGGCTGGATCATATGGTAGTTCTATTTTTAACTTTTTGGAGGAATCTCCATATAGTTTTCTATAGTGGCTACATTACTTCACATTCCCACCAACTTGTACAAGTTTTCTACTTTCTCCACATCCTTATTAGGTTTTGTTCTTTTGATAATGTGATTTGACATTGTGGTCTTAATTTGTATTTTCCTGATGATTGGAGATGTTTATCATACTTTCGTATACCTGCTAGCTATTTTAAGACTTCTTTGGAGAAATGTCTATTCGAGTCCTTTGCCCATTTGTAAAAACATTGTTATTTGTTTCTTTTTCTTTTGCTAGTAAGTTGTAGGAGTTCTTCATAAATTTTGCATCTATTCAAGTAGACATGATTTTTATTTTTCAGTCTTTAAATTCAGGTGAAGTTTTGGTGACAAGCAACAAAAATTATGCTAATGAGGTAGGAAAATATATGGTCAAAGTAGTCAGAGTTTTTTTCCACATAAAAATTGTATTGGTACATTATAGTTGTACATAGTGTGAAATTTGTTGTTACATATTCATACATGAACACAATATAAACGCATGAACACAACATACATCACATTGATTCTTGAATGTTGTACTATCCTTCCTTCCCAGGGATAAATCTTGTTTGGTCATGGTATATAATTGTTTTCATGTATTGTTGAGTTTAGTTTGTCAACATTTTCTTTTCTAGGAGTTTTCTATCTATATTCATTATGGATATTGGCCTATGTATTTCTTGTAGTGTCTTTCTCTGGCTTTGATATCAGGGCAGTGCTGTTCTCATAGAATGAGTTTGAAAGTATATCCTTCTAAATTTTTGGAAGAGATTGAGAAACATTGGCATTAATTCTTTAAATGTTCTGTAGAATTTGTCAGTGGAGATCAGATTGTGAACTTTCTTTGTTGGGAGTTTTTAAAATTACTTATTCAGTCTTCTTGGTAGGCACAGATCTGTTCAGATTTTCTATTTCTGCATGGTTCAGTCTTGGTAAGTTCTGTTTCTAGGAATTTATTAGTTTTTTCAGGTTATCCAATTTGTGGATGGATAATTGTTCATAATATCCTTTCTATTTCTGTAGCATTGGGTGTAATATCTCCTTTTTTATTTCTGATTTTACTTACTTAGTCTAACTAAAGGTTTTCAATTTTTTATTGTTTAAAAAATACCAACTCATTATTATTGCTTTATGTATATACATGACTGTGTGACCAATGTGATTTTGCAACCTGTACACTCAGAAAAATGAGAAATTATACCCCATCTGATTCAAATGTATGATATGTCAAGATCATTATACTATCATGTGTAACTAATTAAAACCAAAAAAATTAAAATTAAAAAGAAAAAAAAACTCTTAGTGTTTTTAAAACGTTTTTCTATTCTTTATTTTATTTACTTCTTGAAGTATTTTCCTCATAATATTGTTCTTGCTGAATCCCATTGGTTTTCATATGTTGTGTTTTCTTTTTTTTCCACCTCAAGATATTCCCCTTTGGAGTTCTTCCTTTACTTATTTGTTGTTCAAGAGTGCCTTGGAATCATTTTTATTTCTCCATTTAGGTGTTCCCAGACCTTTAGATATTGCAAAATGAACTCTAAACTCACAGGAAGGCAGGCCCAAGGTGACCATTTCTTTGGGAAAACTATTTTTTCCTTTCCCAAACTAAGAGTTCAGGCTTTGACCTCTCTGTGCCTGGTGTTCACCATTTCCTGATCCAGTTTAATACAGGGTCTCAGCTCTAATTTCCTCCTAGCTTTTTCTCCTGCTCACTTCCTCAACTATTAACCTAGGCCACCTCCCCTCAGTCCCTGCCTGTTTCCTTGGCAGCCAATCCCTCAGCTCTACTAGCCATTTTGGTTTTTAGTTTTCCTCTTAGGTTTTTGTCCCTGAGGATTTCTCTTACTTTCATATAAGCTTATCCATGCATGCTACAGTGTTATTTTTGGATTTTTCTTTACCTTTCCAGTTCTTGGTGGTTATCTGTTCTGCCATATTGCCAGAAACTGAAGTGTGGGCTGCACTGTAGGCCCTGAATATCCCTTTCCCCTTGGATTGTTTCTCTCTCTATTCTCTGATCCTTTCAGGTTGTGTTACTATTCTGGAATAGTCTCCCAATCCCCCTGACTTTTAAATTTGAATATTATATGAACTATTAAAACATCCCCTCCCAGATTTTTTTCAAATGAATAGTGCAGAAATACCTAAAATACTATTTAAAATAAAAATAAAATGAATTCTTAAAAACCCTTAAGAATCTTTGTGGAAAATGTAGAAAAATAAAGTCCTATATTCAGAAAATATTTTTCAAATATATGTTCCTTCCTTCAGCTATTTACTCAAATGTCATATTAATAGGGAAGTATAATTGACTCCCTGATGACCCTTTTAAAATTAATACTTCCCTAACCCACTTGACTTTGTATTTCCTTACCATTTCATGTTTTATTTATCTGCGTTTACTGTTTCTTGATATGCTGTACTTTTATTTGTTTATAAATAGATACTAAGTTCTATGAGGTCAGATACAATGTCTCTTTTATTCACTGTTTTGTCCCCTGCCCCCAATGCCTAGTATTGTGACTGGCACATGATGTTCAAGAAATAATTTTGGAATCAATTATTGAAATATAAATGATCAGTACAATGTCATACTTTCTAGATAACTTTTGAGGTTATTATTAAAATTGAACAAAGAAATTTCAAACTTTTATAAAACTCATTGATCTCTAAAAATGCACTCATGAGCCTAGTTTAGAACATATGGTGCTAAACACCTGATTTACATTTGCCCTGCTTTATGAACCTTGGGTTCCTTCTCTGGCATGTTAGGTCCTTTATCCACTAGCATCGCTAATATGTAGGTACTTCCTACCACTCCTGGGGTTTCTGTTTGGTCATTAAGTTCTTTTTCTACCCAGAATACTATTTTTTTCCCTTCTTCCTCCTCAACCTTCTCCTTTTCTTCCTCTTTTTCTCTTTTTTTAATATCTAAGCTTTGCTCAGGTCTTTCACTTTGGCCTGAAATATCTCTTTGCTTCTGGAAAGAATTCTTCTTTGTTCCAGGCCCCCAAAGTTCACATCCTCTGTGGAGTATCTGCTGTTCTCAGACCAGATTGGAGCCTCCCTCTTCTGTGCTGCCCCAGAAATTTGCACATGCTTCCTTTGGCTCATAGGCTTTTCTGTTGTGATCATTACTCTCCTGATCTGTTATTTCCTCTTGACTAAGAGTGTCTCAAGGCCATAGAAAATGACTCATGCTTTCTTGGTTGTGTCCCCAGTACGCTAGTGGAGGGCCTACACACTGAATAAATAGTAAAAGTAAGTTAAGTTGCTATCACACCTGTGCATGGTGTAGCAGACATGAGTGACCAGCTTGTATACTTTAACTCTTAATGTACTAAAAATACACCAAGGAAGAAGTCTTTGTAGCAAATGATTGTCAAATAGGGGGTATGATAGATTGTATTACATCCTTAAAAATGTTTCTTTTCTTTTAAAAGTCTGAAGAAGTAAGTGAAATGTTGTATTGCCTGAAATTCATTAGATGCCAAATGATCTTTAAAGATATTTTCCAGCATAACTATTGCTTTTACTATTAATACTAATTATAGTACCCAAAGAGGTAATTTATTGAGTTCATACCCTATACTAAGCTGTGTATGAATCTATTTACTACAACTGCACCATTCCCATTTTATATTGGGAGAGAGTGAGGGCAAATAATCTGATTTAAATAATACAAATATAATTATGTATTGAGTCTGGGACTCATGTTTTTAATCTCCCATACTGGACTTCAGAAACTCCTGTAGTAACTCTTTTTTCTGCCCCTTTGAAGAGTGATTTAATGCAAAACAAAACTACACTAAGATTTCATCTTACTCCAGTCAGAATGTAATTGATCAAGAATATAAACACTAAATACTGGCAAGGATGTAGGTGAGAAGGTACACTAGTTTTGGTGGTAAGTCAGGCTAGTACAACCACTTTGGAAGGCAGCATGGAGATTCCTCAAAAAACTAGGGACGGGAACTACCATGTGACCTGGCTATTTCACTTCTTGTTATTTTCCCCAAAGATCTAAAATCAGCATATTACGGTGATATATAGCCATATCAACGTTTATAGCAGCATAATTCACAAGAGCTAGACTGTGAAATCAACCTGGGTGCCTGTCAGTAGATGAATGGATTCAGAAATCGTGGTACATATACACAATGGAGTTCTACTCAGCCATAAAGAAGAATGATATTATGGCATTTGCTGGTTAATGGATGGAAATAGAGAACATCATACCAAATGAAATAAGCCAGAGTCAGAAACTCAAAAGGTGAATGTTTTCTCTCATATGTGGGAGCTAGAGTAAAATAAAGGAAAGGAGGAGAGAAGGGTAGGATATAATAAAGACAAGGAAGATCAGTTGTGTATAAGAAGGAGATTGAGAGGCAGAGTGGAATGATGGGAAAGGGGAGGCAAGGCAGAATGAATTCTTAAAAACAAATCATGCTTATGTGCATATATAAATATACCACAGGGAATTTCACCTTTGTATAAAAGTAAAAAGAACCTATCAAATATAAATAAATAAATGGATGAGTGAAAGGAAATCTAATAGAGTAGAGGAAGAACAGAGGCTGGGTGGAACTGAAATTGAATTCCATGCAAGTATTATTTTGTCAGAATGAACCCAACTACTGTGTGTGACTATAAAGTTCCAATAAAAATGATTTAAAAGCTTATTTAAAGGAATGAGGAGTATATTCACTGACACTGCAAACTGTAAACTCACCCTCTGTTTATTTCTTCTTCCTTTCTAAATCCATGAAGCCTGGAATTTTTTTCACTCTGATTTCCCTTCAGATTTTTGAATCGAATAAATAAAATGTTCAAAGATACAGCAAAGAATTCCACGGGACCTTGTCTCCATTGGTTTTGTATCTCAATCTTTTCTCAGTCCACAGCTGAGGACCCAAACAATGATGAGAGGAACCATCATACATTTTAAATAGAGTACAGATGTGTGGATTCAAGAGTGCCTTTGGCCTCCCTGTAACTTGGGGAGGGCTCTAGTATTTTGAAATTTATGGAACCCAGAACTAATAGTTCATCTTATTAGGAAAAATGCCAGTAAGACCTGGAGTTAGTAAGGGTTTGCTTCCATTTAAATCTGTCTTCCATTCAATAATACTTTTGTTCCGGCACCAGCAGTGTCTGCACTGTTAGATACTTTCTTTATATCCCTCTTGGACTTGATAGGTGAACTGTGTTCCAGATTCAAATTTGAAGGCCATTTTTTTCCTCTTCTTTACTTTAAGAGTCTCAAATGAATTGTAAAACAAAATAAGTATCCAGAGATGAAAGAGGCACTTTGCAAGTCCTTGTTTAAAAATACTTTTTACTGTACTTTGGAGAAAATTCTATTTCACTGGTTTAAAGATTTGAAAAAGAATCTGAAAGCATATAAAATCTATCTATATGCCTATGAATGTATACATGGGTTTCTGAGTCTTTGCTAAGGAAAACTTTTGTTGTTATTAATAGATTCAGAATTTCCAGATAAAATAAAATAACCTCAAACCGATATTATTCAAGATTGGTACCAAGGGATCTTATTTCTCCGTGATATAACTTATTTCTTTTGTGATGGTATCTGCAAAGAACCATTCTCTTTTCTGTTTTTTTGCTTTGCCATATCCAATGATAATGTGGATCTCCTGTGGCTTATCATTATCTTTTCCAGGTTCCAAAGTGGCCCCTTCATTCTTGACATTTATCCCACATATTTTTGTGGGGGAAGATTTCTCTAAACCCTTTTTAAAGTCTTTAAGCTCCCAGGTGGAAGAATGTTAAATCTGAAACACTTCCCTAAAAGTGTTCTTTGAGAAGTCATTTCAGAGAGAAGAGTTACTTCATTCTGGTTGGAATGAATCATCTGTTCCAATTCTTTAAGCTTTGAAGCCACTGGAGTATGGAGTATGGTTAAGGCAGCTACACCATTGGTGGCAGGTGTGGAAGGGATGTGTCTGGGTCAAAGATGATCTAGTCTCATGTGAAAATCAGGCTGTGGCAGCTGTTGCACGTGCCCTGATGCTAATTATGTGGTAATAGGTTCCTTCTGCACTACAGTGACCAAATAAGACTGGTGTTAGGGAAAAGTGGGAAAGAACCATACCTTGCGAGTTTGGTGCTAGGGATTTAGAACCAGCAATGCAAACTTTTCTGCTATTACTTTGGACAAGCAGTGGTTGGCCTCTTTGGGCCTCAGTTTATCCTTCTGTAAAAGTAAGTAAAGAAGATTATCCTTCTGATCCCTGCCATTACTAACATTCAGTGATTGATTGTAAGGTATTTGCTGTCTCTTTAAAATGCATACACCTGCTTGAAGCAAAATCTAGGGTTATTTTATTGCTTTATTTGTTTCAGGTTAGCATGCAAAATGGCCAATCTAAAAAGTTTCTGTGGTTGAAAGATTTTATTTCTACATGACACAGACAGAACTTCACATTTTTTTTCCTACTCCTATTTCATCTTTTCCACCACATTGTAGGAAAGTTTGCAATCCGGTTTGTATATTAATAATAATAGTGGCTTTAAAAATGATGGTTTTCTCTTGGCTGGGGTATTTACTAAGTATTGGACATGTGGGTTATCTTTTAACCTTAGTATGGTTCTGCAAGATTTTTGTGTTAGTAGCAGTTTTTAAGAGAGCTGGAAACAATCTCAGTGACTCAGGCTGAGGCAGAAGGTTCCAAGTTCAAGGTGAGCCTTAGCAACTTAGTGAGACCCTGTGTCAAAATAAAAAATAAGAAGGGCTGCTAGGGGTATAGCTCAGTGGTACAGTGCCTTTGGGCTTGATTCCCCAGTATTGCCAAAACAACAACAACAACAAAAGTGAGGTGTGTGTGTGTGTGTGTGTGTGTGTGTGTGTGTATGTGTGTATGTATGTATGTATGTATGTGTGTGTGTGTGAACTGTTTACAGAAAAGAATAAAACTGCCAGCATCCCACAGCTCACCTCAAAGTGTCTGACTTCACAGATAGTGAGTGACCCTGGCTGCAGCTTGTCCCAAGGTTGACTCAAAATCAAGATTCCTAATTTGGCTTCCTAATATAAAACTTTCATGTTCATGACATGTTGAACTGTCATGGTTACATCTTTACCATGCAATTCACCTGAGTCTTGTATTTGGTTCTCCTTAAGGAATACCCCCACTAACATAATCATAACACTATATTTTTCATTTTGCTTTTTAAAAAATCTTTAAAACAGCAATCATAGTAGATTCTTCTTGGGGTCTCTACTTGCCTTTAAACACAGCTCCTTTCTCTTGGAGCAGCTTCTGGTTGTTGGGGTCAGCTACCACAACTGATTGAGCCATAGTGGACACCTGGCCCAAGCCAGCCCAATTCTATTCTTTGCCCTGAGTGTTTTCAATTTGGAGCAGAGAGTTGTTGAAACCAAGTGACATGCTTCTTCCAGAAATTCCTGCTGTGTCCAGTTTCCTTCTTTTCTTATGTCTTGTTTTCATAATTGCTGCTTTGATTCAGGGGATACCCTGATATCATTCCCCTGCAGTCACTTCTCTGGCTTAAGATAGGCCAAGTCAGTTTCTGTTGCTTGCACTCAAAGAAATATTAAATGATGTAGCATCAATAAGTATGTAAATTTTTTTGGAAAAAATATTTGAGTTAAAATGTTTTTTTGAACCCCAGGGCAACTGAGCTACATCCCCAGCACTTTTTGATACTGAGTCTCTCTAAGTTGGTTAAGGCCTCATTAAGTTGCTGAGGCTGCCCTTGATCTTGCAGTCCTCTTGTCTCAGTCTCCAGAGCTGCTGGGATTACAGGCGTGTGCCACTGCACCCGACTCACCTCCCATCAGTTTTTAAATAGCTTTTTTTTTTGTGATATATGTAGTTCATGTAACATACAATTCACCCTTCTAAATCATACAATTCAAGGATTTTTTTTAAAGTATATTCATAGAGTTGTGAAACCATCAGTAATCTAATTTTAAAACATTTTATCTCTTTCTGAAAAACCTGCATGCTCATTAGCAGTCATTCCCTATTCCTCTTGATAATTTTGATGTATGTTCCTCTAGTTTTTTTTCTTGTGTGTTCATATTACTTTCCTATGATATGCTGGCCACATTTTTGTTTATGGGGTGTGGCATATTCATTTGTGTTCTCTCTGTACACACACATGCATATTCATTAAATGTTTAAGACCATAGAACTTTTATGGATACAGTGGTAGGTGTTTTCCCTTCACACTAGAGAATGAAATAAAAAAGGCTCAGGCCTTCAATTCTAGTTTATTAATAAAATGAAAACACTTAAGAGAATTTCAGTGATTACGTTGCTTAGGAACTAGTGTATTTTTTCTGTACATTGTTCAAGTTATAATTTGAAAAAGAAGTTTCATCATAGACTCTTCATGGTTTTCCCAGTCACTTAAAATTCCACTGAGAGCACAGACGTGCATACGGAAATGCTATTTAAAAGCAGAAATGAATAAAACAGTTGAATATTAAGCCTTGTACTGACATTTCAGATGACTTTTTAAAGGTCCCCTCAGATTGTATTTTAAATAATAATAAACAACAGTACAGAATGATAATTCAGATATTTATATATCCCTTAAAAGTAAATGAACAACATATATATCTTATGTCTTATATAATAATTATACCATTATAATTTTTATTCTTTTTATATTTAATTTAACTTGGCAGAATTTCTTTTTAAAATTAATTTTTAAATTTATATGCAACAGTGGAATACATTATAATTTTTATTACACATATAGAGCACAATTTTTCATATCTCTGGTTGTATGTATACAAAGTATATTTACACCAATTTGTGTCTTCATACATGTACTTTGAATAATAATGACCATCACATTCCATCATCATTGCTAACCCCATGCTCCCTCCCTTTCTCTCCAACCCCTCTGCCCTATCAGAATTTGTCTATCAGAATTTCTTTTTTTGACACGGAAAGGAATCTTGGTACATATATCTATCAGATAGCTCAATAATGGTTGAATGAATGAACAAATAGTCCACTTTATCTAGTAGCCCTGTATTGGGAACACTAGTCAAAGTTTACTCAGACTTGATTAATCATACAAGCTTTCAGTTTGATTTTTAGGACTTTACTACAGTACTGTGTTCATAGTGCTTTCTTTACCCATCTTTTTATTACCAAATGATCTTTTCTTAAAGCATTGGTAAAGCCCCAAATTTTGTTTTTGAAGTTTAGAGAAACATTTCTCAAACCTTCATGTATCTACAGATGACCCTGGAGATCATGTTAAAATGTGTATTCTGATTCAGCAGGTTTGACGTGGGTGCTGAGAGCCCACTTTTTTAATATTTATTTTTTAGTTTTCGGTGGACACAACATCTTTGTTTGTATGTGGTGCTGAGGATCGAACCCCGGGCTGCACGCATGCCAGGCGAGCGCGTTACCACTTGAGCCACATCCCCAGCCGAGAGCCCACTTTTTAAAAAAATTCTTTTTAGATGTACACAACAGTATAGTATATATTGATATATTATACATACATGGAGTATAACTTTTTCTAATTAGGATCCAATTCTTGTGGTTGTACATGATGTGGAGTTTCACTGGTAGCGTATTCATATATGAACAGAGAAAAGTTACTGTCTTTCCCATTCCCATCCCCTTTCCCTTTCCTTCATACCCCTTTGTATTAGATGGAACTTCCTTTCTAACCAAATCCCAGGTGATGTTGATATTGTTGGTCCAAGGATATCGTAGCATAGAGGATTAGTGTCTTCTCTTCCCAGGGTTGGTGTGACTCAAGAAGAAGAGAGAAGCAGGAGCTACTTGGGGAAAATCTCTCCTCTGTAAAACTTTAGGTAGTGAGGGGTAGAGTTTTGCTAAGGAAACTCAGGTAAGGGATAAAGAGTAGTACAGTGCCTGCTGCCTGGCTATTTGAAATTATATCAATTGTCCTAAGAATACTTAGGTAATTATTGACTTTATTGAATGAACATGATGGGGGTGAAGAGGAGATGACAGAGGAAAATACAGTAAAAAAAAATTAAAATGTCATCTACACTAAAGATTTGCTGAGCAATTAAATTAAAGGACTATCTTCTAGTAACTGCGTGACTATGATTGTTAATACTGGGTAAGTTTCCATTTTAACTATAGTTTCTACATTGCATGTTTTGTGTTGCTTCTTCAAGTGCATTTAAAAAAATACCAATATTTCTTAAACAATTTTTTTGTCGTGGGTGCTGAGAGTCAGGATAAATGTGTCAGGCTAAATGTTGACAGTAGGGGATGCCATTGTCCTTTAGTTGCTTATGTATTACTGGCTAATAATTAGGGGGCGGGAACACTGAACTTGAAAATGGAAATGGTTGGTATTCCTGAGAGCCCCTTGTAGGGGCTCTTATATTCAGTTCAGTTAATGGGAAATCAATTACATCCATCTTTGAGTTGGTATTAAAACAACTATTTCCTGTTTTCCCTCATTTAAAAAAATGGCAGTGCTTAGCATTTTGTTTCCCATCTTGTTGCATTTATTTGATAAAACTTGATGTTCATTTTGCCCATCTCTATTTCTTACTCAAATGGGAGAAATGGAAAAAAGAATTTTAAATTCCAGATGTTTACTACCACTACCATTATTACAATAATAACATGTATTATATTCCAGGCCCTATGTTTCATGATTTACAGAGACTACTATGCTCATTTACTTTAGAGCACCTTATATAGTCTTTGTATGAGTGATGCAAGTTGGGTACAATTCTTACTTTATGGATGAATAATTTGATGTTCAGAGTGCTTATGTAGTTTGTTCAAGACAACATAGGTTGTCATGGGTAGATCCAGAATTCAAAACCCAACTCTTCACCATTGTTCTTAGAATCCCAGATAAGTTTAGTGATTTTTTCCCCCCAGATCATATAACTGATTACTTGCAAAGCTACATTAGAATGTGAGTCCTTAAATCTAAGCTCAGTGTAACATTCTAGTATGTGCCACCTTAGAGTATTGGTCTGTAATGAAAACCAGACTCCTTACTTACTAAAGCAACTGCCAAGAGGGCTTTCCCATATGTACTGTTCTTAGTGTTATGAATCTTGGCAAAATGTCACATATTATCAACTGAAGTGGGCTCTGCTGTTATCAATGATGCTTTGTCTGTGTGAGGAATCCAGGGTTCCAGTGCTTTTAAAAATCACCCATGGAAATTCTCTATTCAGCTATATGCATTTCAACTTGGGATAGTCTATCTTAAGGGAGAAAGCCTATGACTGTATGTCTGAATATTTCTTTTATTTGTACTTTTCTCAGCAAACCAACTCCTCTACCCACACACAGGGGCCACATGTTCCTAGCTGGTCTGCTGTTTGTCTTTTCACACACATGAGTTAGCCTAAGGAAGATTTGGAGCCATGAAGAGTGTTGTACATCCTGTACATGGGGTTATAGAGAAAGGGATCAGAGAACCTGCCCTTAAAATTTGATTAGACAAACTGGAAAATGATTAATAAGAAAATAAAGTCACAGGAGAAGTAGAGCAGGCCAAGTTGTCTGCAAAGAGATTCTGTTTTCTTTGAAAGAGTTATGTTAAGCCCTTGCTTGAGAAGGAGCACAGATTTATTTAAAAAAATCTTCAAGACTTTTGGGTATAAGCCAATTCATATTTTTATATAGCTTGGAGACAGTTTTCATAGCAATGAAACCCTAAACTGCTTTACAGTGCAAAACTTTATCATTTTTGTTTTTTCCCCATAGTGTGGAAAAGAGCTTAAGGTCACAAATTTTGAAAAATCTGCCAGGAACTCATATTTTCCATGTTTGGGGATAAGACACAGTAGATTCTAAACATCTGGCTAGTCCCTATTTAAATAATTGTGTGTTCCATGAACATCATACATATATAATTATATTTTCATTCTATTTACCTTTTTGTGTTTTAGACATTTTGAAATCTGGATTAGATTCTGACTCCAGTAGCTATTGGAAGTTGGTCTTCTAAATGTTGGCTAAAGCAAAGTGTGTTTTCCCTCTTTTTCCATATAAACTCAAGTATGGCTTAGTTTCTTGTATTTTCATTCTTCTTTTTTAAAAAATGAAGTGGATTTTGGAGCTTATAGGAGTTGTACAAAATGAAGTTCTCTAATATTTTTAGAGCTCAAAGAGTTTAGAATTGGCTGGAGGGAACTTCAATTTTAGACACTGGCCTGTATCTGCTAATGATGAGATTGCAGTCAAATCCCTTAAGCCACCACAGTTAATCCTCTTGTGAAGTGGACATAATGTTGGCAGCTTCAAATCAGTATTGTCAGATGAATTAGCTGGTGAATGTGAGACATTTGAGTTTTGGTGAAGAAAATAGGACAGAGTAATCCAATGTCAAGTACACCCCCATCCTACCTACAACTCGAGCAAAGAGGACTGGAAACTTCTTCTCCCTCATATTGTTCACTTGTGTCTGTCATAGGGTGAGACAGTTTCCCTTCTGGTCCTCTCCTCTTTCTGTATTTCATTCACTATTTGCTGAGTATCTACTATGTGCTGTTTTCAGCATAATGAAAATTAGGAACATCTTTAAGAAGGTCATTCTGTGTGTCTGTGTATAAAATGAATAGACGATTACATGAGAACTTCCTTCCCACTATTCCCCCAACACAACACATATTAATACCTTGTAGAATGCCATTCCAGGGAACCTACTTTGGGAAGCATGATTGAAAAGCAATCTGATAAAAGTCATAAGGTTGTTTAATGTTGTAGCGTCCTGTTTGGTTAAAGAAACACACTAGGTTATTGGTCTTTGCATTTTGGCACTAACATCACCGGTATTTGAATTTAAGGCCAATCCTGTTGATGTTGTACATTTCTCTGGGTTCTTATCTCTTCCCCCAACCTATGGTCATTATTCCCTTGAGTCTTACCTAAGTAGAGTGATGTTGCATATATTATTTATTTTTACTTCTTCCATTCAATACTGTCTTAATAATTTATTGCATGTAGTTGTCATTTGTTCTTTTGCAAAATGGCATAATATTCCATTATATGCATGTGCCTTTATTTATTTTTGATGGATTATTTCTAGTTTTTATTTTACCTATAGAAATAATGCCATTTTTAATGTTCTTGTATGAGTCTTATACTAATAATTTCTTTAGGGGGTTCATCAAATTTTTTTCTGTGAGATGCTCAATTGTAAATATTTTAGACTTTGTGGATTACATGATTTCTGCTACTTTGCTTCATTCAGCAGTTGCTTACATAAATTAATGGATATGGCTGCATTCCAGTAAAATTTCGTTTATAAAAATAGACTTTAAGCCATATTTGACCCATAGACCATAGTTTGCCAATGCTTACTTTAGGTGTACACCTGAAGATAGTTTTTATTTTTTTTTTTATTTTTTTTTTTATTGGTCGTTCATAACATTACATAGTTCTTAATACATCATATTACACGGTTGATTCACGTGGATTATGAACTCCCGCTTTTACCCCGTATACAAATTGCTGTATCACATCAGTTTCCCTTCCATTGATTGACATATTGCCTTTTTAGTGTCTGATGTATTCTGCTGTCTGTCCTATTGTCTACTATCCCCCCTCCCCTCCCCTCCCCTCCCCTCCCCTTTTCTCTCTCTATCCCTTCTACTGTAAATCATTTCTTCCATTTGTATTATCTTGTCTTGCCCCTCCTTTCCTCTTATATGACATTTTGTATAACCCTGAGGATCGCCTTCCATTTCCATGCAATTTCCCTTCTCACTCCATTTCCCTCCCACCTCTCATCCCTGTTTAATGTTAATCTTCTTCTCAAGCTCTTCGTCCCTACCCTGTCCTTGTTTACTCCCCTTATATCAAAGGAGTCATTTGGTATTTGTTTTTTAAAGATTGACTAGCTTCACTTAGCATAATCTGCTCTAATGCCATCCATTTCCCTCCAAATTCTATGATTTTGTCATTTTTTAATGCAGAGTAATACTCCATAGTATATAAATGCCACATTTTTTTTATCCATTCATCTATTGAAGGGCATCTAGGCTGGTTCCACAGTCTTGCTATTGTGAATTGAGCTGCTATGAACATCGATGTAGCAGTGTCCCTGTAGCATGCTCTTGTTAGGGCTTTAGGGAATAGACCCAGAAGGGGAATAGCTGGGTCAAATGGTGGTTCCATTCCCAGCTTTCCGAGAAATCTCCATACTGCTTTCCAAATTGGCTGCACCAATTTGCAGTCCCACCAGCAATGAACAAGAGTGCCCTTTTCCCCGCATCCTCTCCAGCACTTATTGTTGTTTGACTTCCTAATGGCTGCCAGTCTTACTGGAGTGAGATGGTATCTTAGGGTAGTTTCGATTTGCATTTCTCTGACTGCTAGCGATGGTGAGCATTTTTTCATGTACTTGTTGATTGATTGTATGTCCTCCTCTGAGAAGTGTCTGTTCAGGTCCTTGGCCCATTTATTGATTGGGTTATTTGTTATCTTATTGTCTAATTTTTTGAGTTCTTTGTATATTCTGGTTATTAGGGCTCTATCTGAAGTGTGTGGAGTAAAGATTTGTTCCCAGGATGTAGGCTCCCTGTTTATCTCTCTTATTGTTTCTTTTGCTGAGAAAAAACTTTTTAGTTTGAGTAAGTCCCATTTGTTGATTCTATTTGTTAACTCTAGCGCTATGGGTGTCCTATTGAGGAATTTGGAGCCCGATCCCACAGCGTGTAGATCATAACCAACTTTTTCTTCTATCAGATGCCATGTCTCTGATTTAATATCAAGCTCCTTGATCCATTTTGAGTTAACTTTTGTGCACGGCGAGAGATAGGGATTCAGATTCATTTTGGTGCAAATGGATTTCCAGTTTTCCCAGCACCATTTGTTGAAGATGCTATCCTTCCTCCATTGCATGCTTTTAGCCCCTTTATCAAAAATAAGATAGTTGTAGTTTTGTGGATTGCGTACTGTGTCCTCTATTCTGTACCATTGGTCCACCCACCTGTTTTGGTACCAGTACCATGCTGTTTTTGTTACTATTGCTCTGTAGTATAGTTTGAAGTCTGGTATCACTATACCGCCTGATTCACACTTCCTGCTTAGTATTGTTTTTGCTATTCTGGGTCTTTTATTATTCCATATGAATTTCATGATTCTTTTATCTATTTCTACAAGATATGCTGTTGGGATTTTGATTGGCATTTCATTGAACTT
Organism: Urocitellus parryii; assembly: GCF_045843805.1. NCBI lineage: Eukaryota > Metazoa > Chordata > Mammalia > Rodentia > Sciuridae > Urocitellus > Urocitellus parryii. The sequence continues at coordinate 173,369,740 of NC_135533.1, read as the reverse complement.
ATAGAGAACTTTTGGTAATATCGCCATTTTGATGATGTTAGTTCTGCCTATCCATGAGCAGGGTATATTTTTCCATCTTCTAAGGTCTTCTTCTATGTCTTTCTTTAGGGTTCTGTAATTTTCATTGTATAAATCTTTCACCTCTTTTGTTAGGTTGATTCCCAAGTATTTTATTTTTTTGGGGGATATTGTGAATGGAGTAGTTGTCCTCATTTCCGTTTCAGAGGATTTGTCGCTGATATACAGGAATGCCTTTGATTTATGCGTGTTGATCTTATATCCTGCCACTTTGCTGAATTCATTTATTAGCTCTAATAGCTTCTTTGTAGACCCTTTTGGGTCTGCTAGGTATAGAATCATATCATCTGCAAATAGTGATAATTTAAGTTCTTCTTTTCCTATTTTTATGCCTTTAATTTCTTTTGACTGTCTAATTGCTCTGGCCAGTGTTTCGAGGACTATGTTGAACAGAAGTGGTGAGAGAGGGCATCCCTGTCTTGTACCAGATCTTAGAGGGAATGCCTTCAATTTTTCTCCATTCAGAATGATGCTTGCCTGTGGCTTATCATAGATTGCTTTTACGATGTTGAGGTATGATCCAGTTATCCCTAATTTTTCTAGAGTTTTGAACATAAAGGGATGCTGTACTTTGTCGAAAGCTTTTTCTACATCTATCGAGATGATCATATGGTTCTTATTTTTAAGTCTATTGATGTGGTGGATAACATTTATTGATTTCCGTATATTGAACCAACCTTGCATACCAGGGATGAATCCTACTTGATCATGGTGTATAATTTTTTTGATATGTATTTGAATCCGGTTCGCCAGAATTTTATTGAGGATTTTTGCGTCAAGGTTCATTAGAGATATTGGTCTGTAGTTTTCTTTCTTTGAAGTGTCTTTGTCTGGTTTCGGAATCAGGGTGATGTTGGCCTCGTAGAACGAATTTGGAAGTTCTCCCTCTTTTTCTATTTCCTGAAATAGCTTGAAAAGTATTGGTGTTAGTTCCTCTTTAAAGGTTTTGTAAAACTCTGCTGTATACCCATCCGGTCCTGGGCTTTTCTTAGTTGGTAGTCTTTTGATGGTTTCTTCTATTTCTTCTATTGTTATTGGTCTGTTTAGGTTGTCTATATCCTCCTGGTTCAATCTGGGCAGATCGTAAGACTTAAGGAATTTATCTATGCCTTCACTATCTTCTATTTTATTGGAGTATAAGGCTTCAAAATAGTCTCTGATTATCTTCTGTATTTCTGAAGTGTCTGTTGTGATATTGCCTTTTTCATCCCGTATGCTAGTAATTTGGGTTCTCTCTCTTCTTCTCTTCGTTAGCATGGCTAAGGGTCTGTCAATTTTATTTATTTTTTCAAAGAACCAGCTTTTAGTTTTGTCAATTTTTTCAATTGTTTCTTTTGTTTCAATTTCATTAATTTCAGCTCTGATTTTAATTATTTCTTGCCTTCTACTTCTTTTGCTGTTGTTTTGCTCTTCTTTTTCTAGGATTTTGAGATGAAGTAGGAGATCATTTATTTGTTGGTTTTTTCTTTTTTTTGAGGAATGAACTCCAAGCAATGAATTTTCCTCTTAGAACTGCTTTCAATGTGTCCCATAGATTCCGATATGTTGTGTCTGTGTTTTCATTTAACTCTAGGAATTTTTTAATTTCCTCCTTGATGTCTTCTAAAACCCATTGATCACTCAGCAATCTATTGTTCATTCTCCAGGTGATGTTTGATTTTTCCTTTCTTCTTTTATCATTGATTTTTCAGTTTCATTCCATTATGATCAGAGAAGATGCATGGTATTATCTCTACCTCTTTGTATTGTCTAAGAGTTGCCCTGTGACATAGTATATGGTCTATTTTTGAGAAGGTTCCATGTGCTGCTGAGAAAAAAGTGTAGCTACTTGATGTTGGGTGGTATAGTCTATATATGTCAATTAAGTCTAGGTTGTTAATTGTGTTATTGAGTTCTATAGTTTCCTTATTTAACTTTTGTTTGGAAGATCTGTCCAGTGGTGAGAGAGGTGTGTTGAAGTCTCCCATGATTACTGTATGGTGGTCTATTAGACTCTTGAACTTGAGAAGAGTTTGCTTGATGAACACGGCTGCACCATTATTTGGGGCATATATATTTATGATTGTTATGTCTTGTTGGTGTATGGTTCCCTTGAGCAGTATGAAGTGTCCTTCTTTATCCCTTTTGATTAGCTTTGGCTTGAAATCTATTTTATTAGATATGAGTATGGACACTCCTGCTTGTTTCCGTGGTCCATATGAGTGATATGATTTTTCCCAACCTTTCACCTTCAGTCTATGTACATCTTTTCCTATCAAATGCGTCTCCTGTAGACAGCATATTGTTGGGTCTTGTTTTGTGATCCATTCTACTAGCCTGTGTCTCTTAATTGGTGAGTTTAAGCCATTAACATTTAGGGTTATTATTGAGATATGGTTTGTTCTTCTATCCATATTTGTTTATTGATGTTACTAAACCTGATTTGTTATCCTCTTTGACTACTTTCCCCCCTTTACTGTCCTACCTCCCATTGTTGGTTATCAATGTTATTTTCCATTTCCTCTTCCTGTAATGTTTTGCCAAGGATTTTTTGAAGAGATGGTTTTCTAGCTGCGAATTCTTTTAACTTTTGTTTATCGTGGAAGGTTTTCATTTCATCTTCTAACCTGAAGCTTAATTTCGCCGGATACAAGATTCTTGGTTGGAATCCATTTTCTTTAAGCGTTTGAAATATGTTATTCCAGGATCTTCTAGCTTTTAGAGTCTGTGTTGAGAGATCAGCTGTTATTCTGATTGGTTTACCCCTAAATGTAATCTGCTTCCTTTCCCTTGTAGCTTTTAAAATTCTCTCCTTATTCTGTATGTTGGACATCTTCATTATAATGTGTCTAGGTGTGGATCTCTTATGATTTTGCACATTCGGCGTCCTGTAGGCTTCTAGGATTTGGGATTCTGTCTCATTCTTCAAGTCTGGGAAGTTTTCTTGTATTATTTCACTGAATAGATTGCTTAATCCTTTGGTTTGGAGCTCTGTGCCTTCCTGTATCCCAATGACTCTTAAGTTTGGTCTTTTGATATTATCCCATAGCTCTTGAATGTTCTGCTCATGGTTTCTTAGTAGACTTGCTGAGCTATCTATGTTCTTTTCAATTTGAAATACTCTGTCTTCAGTGTCTGATGTTCTATCTTCTAAGTGATCCACTCTGCTGGTAGTATTCTCAATTGAGTTTTTAAGTTGGTTTATTGTTTCCTGCATTTCTAGTATTTCTATTTGTTTGTTTTTTATTACCTCTATCTCCCTGTGAAATTGATCTTTTACTTCCTGGATTTGTTTGTCAATGTGATCTTTCATTGTCTGATTTTGCTGTCTCATGTCTTCCTTGAGACTCCAGATCATCTGAAGCATGTATGTCCTGAGCTCTCTATCTGACATTCCATCTGTTGCAGCTATTACCTCTTCTAAAGTTGAGTTGACCTGCATTGCCTGTGGTCCTTTCTTTCCTTGTCGTTTCATACTGCTGGCGTTTCTTTCTGCTTGGTGAAATTGTTGTGTCTTTGATATTTTCCCCCTCTATTTATTTATATTGCTCTTGTATAGTTGAAAAATCACCCTTGCAGGGCAGGTAGTGGCTGTGATCCTCCTCCAATTAGTGTGATCCGTCTACCATGCTGGCAGGCCCTAGGTCTGCTTTGCTGGTCGGTCAAAGGTCCACCTACCCAGCAGGCGCCAGGGGCACCTGTGTCACTCCATAGGTTGCTGGGCCTAACCTCCCGATGGTTTGCAGGCACTGGGGGAGGGGCCAGTTCCGCCCCTTAGCAGGCTTTGGGCCCGCTCTGCTGGTGTTCACACTCCCGCCTACCTGCAGACACTGGGGGAGGGGACGGGCCTAGCCCTCAGCCGTCCGCCGGACCTGTCCTAGTGGGTCCGGTCCGCGTTCCCCGCCGGCGCGTGTAGCTGCTGTCACTTGGTTGGTTGCTGGGCCTGACCCGCCCGCCCGTGGCTGCAGGTTCGCCTAGCTTGCAGGTACTCAAGATAGTTTTTTTAAAAAAAAATTTTTGTAGTTGTCGATGGACAGAATACTTTTATTTTATTTGCTTATTTTTATGTGGTGCTAAAGATTGAGCCCAGTGCCTCACACATGGTAGGCAAGTGCTCTGCCACTGAGCTACAGCCCAAGCCCAAGATAAAGTTTTTTGGATGAGTATATGTATGGTTAGTTCTTTTTATTTATTTATTTTTTAGTTGTACTTGGACACAATACCTTTATTTTATTTATTTTATGTGGTGCTGAGGATTGAACCCAGGGCCTTGCACATGCTAGGCACATGTTCTACTGCTGAGCCACAACCTCAGCACCCCTGTATGGTTAGTTCTTGCCAATTTATTTTTTCTAAGTGATTGCCTTAGTTTATCCTTACAGCAGCTGTTTTAGTTCTTCTTGGTCCACATCCTTGTCATCATTTGCTGTTGTAAGACTTATTATTACTGTTGCTGTTATCATAATAATTAATATAAAGTGTGTATTCGTGTGTGTGTGTGTGTGTGTGTGTGTGTGTGTTTGTGTTGTGGCCAAGAGAGCGTGGTGTAGTGGTGTAATATGCTTTCTCATTATGGTTTTCATATGCATTTTTCTGATTACTAACAAGGTTAAACTTCTTTCTATATGATTACTGGCTGTTCATATTCATCTTCTATGAAATGTCCATTTTTTGGTGCATTTTTCTATTGTTGATTTCTTCTTATTTTTTGAGGATTCTGTGTATATTCTGGATAAAAGTTTCTTGTTATTTTAATGTATTGCAAATATTACCTTTCATTTATGGCTCATTTTTTCATTCTATGGTGTCTTTTGTTGAACAGAAATCCCTAATATTAACAGAGTTAGATTTATCTATCTTTTTTTATGGCTCTATTTTATTTTGCCCTATTAATAAGAAAAACTTTATTATTTTTAATAATTTATAAATTCTAAGTAGAATACCACATAATGTAATTAATAATATTACACTTTTTTTCTACTTATTTTCTGGTCTTGGTATTCTAAACTCAGGCCTCCAGGAAAATATTGATTAGCAGTGATGGTGATAGTGTGTATGCTTTTATGCCTCATTTTAGAAGGAATTTTTTTAACATTTACCATTGAGACAGACATATATCATCTCTGCTATAGATATACTCTGTAAGTTAAAGAACTTCCTCTTTATTTCTAGTTTGCAAAGATTTTTTTAAAAAAATGTGCATGACTTCATATCTTGAACTATTCATTCATATAATTTTCCTTTTTTTAAAAAAATACTTTTTTAGTTGTTAATGGACCTTTTATTTTTATTTGCTTATTTATATGTGGTTCTGGGAATAAAATGCAGTGCCTTACATGTAAGAGGCAAGCACTGTACTGCTGAGCTACAACTCCAGCCCCTAATTTTCCCTTTTTATTAATGTGGCAATTTACATGAAGAGTTTGTTGAACAACCCTGTAAATCCTAGAAGAAACCCAACTTGGTCATGATGTATTGTCTTTCTTATATACTTCTAAAGGCCTTTTGCTAATAATACTCATTGTCTAGGTGTGAAGTTTGGCCTCTGCACTACCTTTCTTATGTAGTTCATGTCTAGGTATTGTGTCAAATTGTCAAGTCTCAACAGATAAATTGTGGGAGAGTTTCTTCTTTTTCCTAAGGAGTTTGTACAAATTGGAATCACCTTGGTTTTCTTTGTGGGAAGAATTTTAAACTGCTGACTCAGAACACTTCAGGCTTCTTTCTTTTTCTACGGTTAGTTTGTATAAGATACCTTTTTAGTAGTTCATCTATTTCATTGATAATTTCAAATTTATTCGCATAAAGTTAAAATTATTTGCATTTCACTTTTAAATATCTCCTGTGTATTGTGATTTCTGAGAGGTTTATCTTATTAGACATTTCAATGAACCAGAGTTCTGTTCTGTGGTCATCTTTATTGTATTTTGTTCATTACTTCTTTCTTTTCTCTTAGCCCATCTATAGGTTTTCATTTCTTTCTTTTTTTTTTTTTCAAAAGAGAGAGAGAGAGAATTTTTTAACATTTATTTTTTAGTTTTCGGTGGACACAACATCTTTATTTCTATGTGGTGTTGAGGTTCGAACCCAGCGCCCCGCGCATGCCAGGCGAGCTTACTACCACTTGAGCCACATCCCCAGCCCTATAGGTTTTCATTTCTAATAGTATATTTTTCTTTTCTTTCTTTTTTTTTTTTAAATATTTTCAGTTGTAGATGGACACTCTACCTTTGTGTTTTTTGTGGTGCTGGGAATTGAACCTAGTGTTCCACGCATGCTAGGCAAGCGCTCTACCACTGAGCCACAACCCCAGGCCCTAACAATATATTTTTCATTAGTGTAGATTTCCTTTTTCAAATATGCTTGTTCCTTTTGGAGAATCACTTATATCTCTATCTTATATCTATCTTATATCTCTTTAAGTATTTGTTTCCTTAAACATTTTAAAAACATTTTATTTTTTGCATGTGTCTTTCATGGAACTTTCCTGGTGTCCATGATAATGTCTTCTGCCTTCCTGTACTCTCACAAAGGGAGGAACTAGGGACACTAATCTATACAAGTTCCCTTTGCAAATCTGGGTTCCATGGGAGAATCTAATCTGCTTGCTTTGCTTCATAGAGTCCCAGTTCACCCTCTCAGTCTCAATACTTATACTGGCTTTTGCTACTTATTAGAGGAAGAGATAGTACATGTGAGCTTGCTAATGGGCTCTTTTCTGCATCTCTTTCTCATTCCTCCCACCCGAATCCCACCTTTCTTTTCCTTGGAGATTTCTCTTACTTCCTTGAAAGCCCAGTTGTTATGCTTTGAAAAGTAGATTTGTTTTTATTTACTGAAGCATGGTAGAAGGGCCTATCAGAAGATGTAGTCTGTCATAATGTCAGATATGGAAGTCATTATATTATGTCTTCCTTAGTGTCACTGAACTGTATTTGAAACTGGGAATAAACTGGACACAAGCTATGTAGCTCCCATTCCGTTTATCCATGTTTAATGTACAGATGAGTTGTTTAAAACTGTTTCCTTTTTGTGGACTGAAGAGGGGACTAATCTTTACTATGCAGGGCAGAATTTAAATTATACAACTAAGTAGAGAGAAAGTGTAAAAAGGACTAGTTAAAGGATAAGTATCAGGATCAATATGATGCATTCTACTTGTGTTCTTAGCAGTGACTTGCAGAGAGCAAACCGTAGCCTGGATTTCCATTTTCACAGCTGCTTTGCTTCCTCCCCCTGATGTCTTTCCAGTGGAGGGGTGGGTTTTGGAGAAGGGAGTTTGATTATGAGTTTGGATTCATTATGCTCAGCTAGGAAATGATCCCAGAATTTGGATGGGGAGTAAAAAGTTTTGTTCAACCACATATTCACTATTGTATTTGAAGGGAATTAGTTGTTGGATCATCTGTATTACCTGTCCTATGAATGCGGAGATGACAGCAGTTTGAATGGGGCCCAGGGATGAGGCTGGACTAGCTGGTGATATCCTTATATAGGCGGGCATTAGAAGGACCTTTCTCTCCTGGTGTGCAGTACAATGGACACCTCAGCAAAAGTGGTTGAGGTTTTGAGAAATCGAGACCACAGTGGTGCCTGGAGATTCCACAGAGATGGCTATAGAATACTGCTTTGCAGAATGCAGATTTGAAGGGTATGTGATAGGTCAAACGGAAATGAATGCTCATTAATTATTTATCAGTGGGGCTTGAGTGACTACCTTGAAGTATGCTTACGTGGTTGAAGAGGGGTGGGTGGTTTGATCTGAAGGAACTGAGTAGTCTCAGGAGCAGGGAATTGAAAACTGTGCATTGTTTTTCTTATTTTGACTGTTGGGGAAGGTAGTGTGGCTTTGCTAGAGATTTAACTTGAATTGTATACTAGTCTTTTAGAACTAGTTTTTCTTGAGCATGTCTTCTATTGTCTATACAGTCCAATTCCAGGAACTTGGAAAGTAAATCTTAAGTAAGTTGTTCTTGAGGTGTTCCATGTCATTAACTACCAGAACGGACCCAGTGATGCAGAAGTGCAATGATTTAGAGAATATCTTAGCCCCCCTGTAGGAGACACCATGGCTAGGTTGTCAAAGTAAAGAGTCCAATTTTGGTTTAGTCTCACCAGGATGAACTCCAGGATTCCAGAAACCAAAATTTTGGTTTTGAGAGTGTATACATTTGCTCTTAGATCTCTCATATAACCTGTGTGAATCTCATTTTCTCATTTGTTTTTTTTTAAAAAAAGGATCTGCAAGCCATTCTTTAAGTTCTCTTCCAGCTCTTAAAGTTCTGATTCTGTGTCTGCAGGTGGCTTATGCCTTTCAGAATGTGGGTCATTGTTGCTGTCCTCTGGCAGCAGTCCCAGCCCATCTTGACTGATGTAGGTGTTTACTCTGTTCCTGGTACCCATTTATTCTTCATTAAATGATTTATCTTCATTAAGTTTAGCAATTCCTAGGTAGTAGGAATTATTACTCTATCAGTCTTACAAACATGGAAACTGAGGCAGAAAGGCTATGATTTTCCTGGGTTATTTATCACCAAAGGTGCTATTATATTTTGTAATTGACATCATCTATGTTAAATATCTAACCAGAGAAGGAAAATCTAGTGAGTTATTCTTGAAACTTGAGTTGAATCTCTTAAAAGTAGAACAGTGGTGGAGAGAGAGAGGAAAAAAAATGAGAATGAGATTGCTTCAGATCCCTTCCCCATCCTCAGGGAAGTTAAGCAGAAAGAAGATCAAAGCTCTGCAAGGTACTCACATTTTGCACAAGCATCTTTTTTTTTGTAGGAACATAGGAGAGACATGTTTAATTTTGAATATTTTGAAATTATGTTTGATCTTAGCCAGAAGGTTGAGAAACTATGAATATCTTTAAAAAGAGAATGACAAATGAATGTAAACATAGATTTGAGAAGCTTTTGAACACTAAATATTAGGGTGATTATCAGGCTGTATTTGCTCATGCCGAAGTCATCTAGTGACTAATCAAATAGGCTATCTGGGAAATAAATGTTATTCCTTAGTAAATATATGACCTAGAAATAGCCATCAAAATCACCTCTCATGAGAAACAGCCTGGTTAAGATAGCTAATTCTGTTTTTTTTCCTTTTTTTTATTGGTTGTTCAAAACATTACAAAGCTCTTGACATATCATATTTCATACATTAGATTCAAGTGGGTTATGAACTCCCATTTTTACCCCAATAAAGATTGCAGAATCACATCAGTTACACATCCACATTTTTACATAATGCCATATTAGTAACTGTTGTATTCTGCTACTTTTCCTATCCTCTACTATCCCCCCACCCCTCCCCTCCCATCTTCTCTCTCTACCCCATCTACTGTAATTCATTTCTCTCCTTGTTTATTTTCCCATTCCCCTCACAACCTCTTATATGTAATTTTGTATAACAATGAGGATCTCCTTCCATTTCCATGCAATTTCCCTTTTCTCTCCCTTTCCCTCCCACCTCATGTCTCTGTTTAATGTTAATCTTTTCCTCCTGCTCTTCCTCTTTGCTCTGTTCTTAGTTGCTCTCATTATATCAAAGAAGACATTTGGCATTTGTTTTTTAGGGATTGGCTAGCTTCACTTAGCATAATCTGCTCTAGTGCCAGGATAGCTAATTCTTAACTGTGAGAATTGCTATAACTATTATAGATGCCTATCTATCTGCTTTTAACACCTGACCCTCATTGTTTTGCAGCCATCCTGAAATATTTGTGCCACTTCTGAGGACAGGTGCCAGAGTGGTTTGAGCAGGGACATTGGGGTCAGACTACCTAGATGAGCACCTGACTAGACAACTTACCTATCCGGTGACATGGAGCAAGTTACTTAATTTGTTTGTGCTCCCATTTTCTCATCCATTAGGTGGAGATCATAACAGTGGTGCCTCTTAGGGCAGTTGTGAGAGTTAGAAGAACTTAGGACCACGTGTGACAAGTGGTAAATGGCTAGACAGATTTTTGTTGTTATTCTTCTTTAATAGGTGGTCTCTCTTTGCCTCTGGACCTTTACATGGTCTCTTCTCTTTCCATCTTTTTTCAGGGGACAGATTCTCATTTATTCCTCAAGACATAGCCCAGTGGTGGTCCCTTGGTTTGGGAATATTTATCTATGTGGCCCTAGCCTGGGCTACATCTTCTGTACATTTCCAGCTACCTGGCTATGACAACATAACCCTCATGACACAGTATTGATTCTGTTGAATTACCTGTCCATGGGAATTGTGAGAGTAGATTATTTATTTTTTTATGTTTTTGGAGCATGGAGGAGATACTGGTCCCTCCCCCTACACTATAACAAATAAAAACAAATCATACGTTGTATATTGAATGGATAAATGGACCATTTCTTCTATTCTCTCTTGCCCTTTCTTCTTTCCTATTTTCTTTCCATCTTTCTTCCTATCAACCTTCCTATTTACCTCCCTTCCTACTTATCCCCTTCCCTAACTTCTTAATTTCCTCATTTCTTTTACCTTCAGACTTGGCACTGAATGTATATTCTTAGTTGTTCCTCATAGGAGCAGGTAGGTATTACAATGATTTCCACTTTGTAGAGGTGGAAACAATAGGCAACTCATCCAACCAAAATGCCATTTCCTTTACAAAATTGTCCTTCCAGTGTTGCTGCCTCTGCTCAAATCATTTCAGCAATTTTTCTTTGGAATTCCCTCTGGCCAGTTTATAAACCATACGAGAAAATAGATCTTATTTTGGTTACTCTCAGAAAAGATACTTTCTATTCTGATCATCCTGATTTATCATGTTTGTCTCCAAATAAATTTGGATCATCTCAGAAATCCAAACCATCTTCAAAGGATGAAGATTTGCCATCAATAATATTTAATTGAGCTGGGTGTGGTGACACACACCTATAATCCCAGTGGTTTAGGAGGCTAAGGCAGGAGGATCACCAATTTGAGGCCTGCCTGAACAACTTAGCTCCTAACTCAAAATAAAAAATAAAAAGGGGCCAGGGATGTAGCTCAGTGGTAGAGTACCCCTGGGTTAAGTCTCCAGTTGAAAGGAAGGAAGAAAGGATGAATATTTAATCAGAAGACAGTTGTTAAAGCATGCTCCCAAGAGACTTGGCAGCAGCTACATCACTAAATGCTATATATTCTCTTGTGGGCTTTGTTTTGATTGGTTTAGTGCAATATGGAAAAATATTGTATTAGCATTTGTTTCCACCTCATTTTTTTATTACAGCTTTATTGAGGTATATATTTATCCCATGTAAAGTGTAAAATTCATCAGTTTCAGTATATTTACAAAGCTGTATAACTAACATCTTAGAACATTTTTATCATCTCCCAAGGAAATCCCATACTATTTAGTAGTTACTGTTCATTTCTTCTTTCCCACCCTCCTGGCAATTATTAATTTATTTTCTATAAATTTGCTTATTCTGGACATTCATTAGTGGAATCATAAAATTTGTAATCTTTTGTGATTAAATTCTTTCACAATGACAAAATGTTTTCAACATTTATCCTTGTAGTATATACTACTGCTTTAATACTTTTTATGGCTGAATAATATCCCATTGAATGAAAATATCATACTTTATTTACCTATTTGTCAGTTGTTGACATGGAATATTTCCACTTTCTGTCTAATATGAATAACATTGCTATGAATATCCATGTATGAATCAATTGAAAAATAGATAAATGTGGTTTATCCCAATTTTGGAATAATCCTTATAGAAAGGAATGAAATACTGAGACTTTATTATATCATGGATAAACCTTGAAAACATGCTAAGTGAAAGAAACCACTTACTATATGATTCTGTTGTTACGAAATATCTAACATGGGTAAATCCATAAAGACCGGAAGTAAATTAGTGGTTACCAGGGCTGTGGAAGGGTGAAGGGGATGGGGAGTAACTTGTAAAGCGTTTCTTTCTGAGGTGATAAAAATGTTCAAAAATGTGTTGTGTTGGGCTGGGGATCTAGCTCAGCTGGTAGAGTGTTTGCCTTGCAGGCACAAATTTCAATCCCCAGCAACACCAAAGGAAAAAAAAAAAGTTGTGTTGATGATTGCACTTTGTGAATATTCTACAGCCTACTGAATTTTACATTTTATATGGGTGCATTTTATTACAAAAATAATTCATAATCTCTATTGTTTAATGCATACCAGTTGCTACTTTCCCTGCAGTACTCTGAGAGGTGCTGTGGCATGTGGATGAGAATGGTACTTGTCTCCTATGATCTAAGAAGTTCTCAGTGGACATTCCTAAATAGTGAAGAGAAGTAGATATTCATATGATCCAATGGTGTATCACACAGTGTTAGTTTCTGGTAATAGGCTACTCTCAGAAAGATCTCAACACTTCTAAGTATCAACCATAGGATTTCAAAATGGTGACTATCCCAATGTTTATATAACGTAGACATAGTGTTTTCCATCATGTATAACATTGTGAATGCCCTGTGGGCAGGAGTCTTGCTTTATGTCCATCTTGAGTCCTGTGTTTAGCATTGTATTTTGTCCACAAATAGGATTATGTGTCTGTGAATGAATGAGTAATTGCTGTTTTTGAAGTCTCCTGGTTTTGTCCCTAGGACAAAAATACCTTCAGGCTTATGGCTGCCTCCTCCAATTGGCTCTGCGGGGAAGGTGTTGCTGAATTGACCAAATGACTTCATGCAAGGGTTTCTTTTTTCACAACTGGTAACAATTTTGTTTCTGTGGTGCTTCTACTCTGATTTTGGTTGTAGTGGCTACCTGAAACAACATATGGGTATTTTTGGAGTGTTGTGATTTCCTCCCTGGTAAGACACCCAAGACTTTGGGTCTTGTGAGATTTAGGAAAATGAAAGATGGAATAAACCTCACAATTATTATTTTTCTTTTTCGTTTTTACTTCTTTCCCCCCTCCCCCAACATGTATCAAACTTCAGTGCTATAGATGCTGTGTAGCTTATGGGTCTTTGCTCTAATAAGATTTTTTTTTTCTTTTTTCCTTCTGTAAAGGTACTCTATGTTGATTAAGTGCTTTTTGTTAAATATCCTTTGCTTGCACTGGACTTCTCTTTGTGTTGATTTTTTGCTTCATTTTTTTTTTCCATTTCTCATGCTGTTCAGTTACTGGATGCCAGAAGAACCAAGGTTTGTCCACTCTTTGCAGCTTGTTTGTTTTGCTCTGTATAGCCTCACTTCCTTGTGTGTTTGGGTGTGTTTGTCTGTGTCTGCATTTGTTCCCTTTTGCTTGCAGAGGCAGTAATCCTGTTTACTAAACCTGTTCGCAGCTTTATTTGTAAAATAAATAAGTAAAATTTTAAAAAGTCCCTGTTTATGTCTACTTGTAGTGGATGCCATTATTTTCATTTTTAAACGGACATACATTTAACAGGAAAAATAATGGATAGTAGAATAAAGAACATCTTAGGAAACAAGGAATACTGAGTCTGGAGTGTTGTGGGCATAAATAGGATGTGTTTGTGAAAGTTTCCCTCTAACCCTTTCACTTCCTAAATTAAAGCTCTATAGATGTATACTTTCCCTTGTGATTGACACTAATATACTGTTTCTGTGTATGTGTACATTTCTTTTCTCCTAAGACATTCAGAAAGCATCACTGAATTAATATCCCCCTTTCCATGTGCTGTCCCATGCTTCTGAAGTCACCATGGAGGACTTCATGGCTGGCCCCCTGGAACTCATGATTAACATTCCATTTTCATGGTGTGGAAGCAGCAAACAGTGCCTGACACTTTCATTGACTTTTTTACTTTTCCTATCCTGCTCTGTCTTTCTCATCGTAGCACCTGCAGTTGACAATCCAGGCTCTTCAGGATGAGCTGCGAACCCAGAGAGACCTCAACCACCTCCTGCAGCAGGAGAGTGGCAACCGTGGAGCGGAGCACTTCACCATTGAGCTGACGGAGGAGAACTTCAGGAGGCTCCAGGCTGAGCATGATAGACAGGCCAAGGAGCTCTTCCTGCTGAGGAAGACCCTGGAGGAAATGGAGCTAAGAATCGAGACACAGAAACAGACCCTCAACGCCCGAGATGAATCGATCAAAAAGCTCCTGGAGATGTTGCAAAGTAAAGGTTTACCATCCAAAAGCCTTGAGGATGACAACGAGCGGACGCGCCGGATGGCAGAGGCTGAATCTCAGGTCAGCCACTTGGAAGTAATTTTAGACCAGAAAGAGAAGGAAAACATTCATCTGAGAGAGGTAAGACATTCACTCACTTTCTCTTATTTTATAAATTAAGTTGTTAGCAAGTTATTTTCATAGGTGGGAAGATATCTTCAGCTTTAATAAAATTTCCTTCATCATCTGCTTTATAATCATTCTGTCTGCTTATGACCATATTAAACTGGAATTTTACCTTAGTTTCTTCCTCTTTTCACCACATATGCATTCCATTCATATTCAGGTACTCGGGATCCAAGCATGTGCAGCACATGATAATCCTAAAGTGGTTTACAGTTGTTTCCCACAGGTGGCGATAGTTTTGGGGTCTTTTAAGTACAGCACTACTTAAGCTTATTTGTTTATCAAACATCATCTCTTTAAAGGAACAAAACAAATAGGTTATTAGCAACAGAGTGAACTTAAATATTTTTTATAACTGAATTGAGGGTAGAATGTACAGGAAGTAAAACAAATGGGTGTTTCTGGAAAGAATGGTAAACTGTGCAGACCAATTTTGAACGTTTACATTTAAGATAATCTTTGTCTGCATTTACATTTGTCTAGGACACAGTGTTTTGGGTTTTCTGAGTATGTGTTTTGCCCTTAGTGGATTAAATCATTGAAGTCCTTTACAGACAGTCTGTCTGGTTTTCTACCACCATTGAAATGTTGTGATGCTCAGATATCTGAGAATATGTGGTTGGGTAAAGGTTAGAAAAAAATGTGGGTGACAGCCAGGGTTTGAAATTGTTCCAGAAGTTACTTGCCACTGTGGTGGATACAGACCTTGAAAGTGTCATGTAGGCAAATATACTGAAGGGGACATGCATCACACAGCAAATCATAAGCAATAAAGTGGCATTAAATATATTTCAAAATATTCTACAGCAATAAATAATTCCAGAGCAGACTAGATTTCTTGGCATTGACTACCTGTTCAGATGGGCATTCCTTCTTGTGAGTCACTTGTTCAGAAAACCTGACTTTCATGTTGGGATTTGCTAAAATGCAAATGCTCCCAGGAGTTTTCTCTGATGGAGATTGTATTTGGTTAGAACATTTGAACAAACTTTGTCTTCAAACCTAATGATCTCTATTCTGATTCTCCCTTATGGTTTTCTTTTATTTTTTCATGAGATCTTAGCCACATACTTGGGAAGCCACATGGCTTTGTTTCATACTGAGATACTTGAAGCGATGTTTTGTTGAGCAGAGTCTTCCCATCCATATTCCAAGAGAATGAATATGGTGGGAAGACTTGTAAGATGATCCCCAGTGATCCCTGCCTCTTGGATTCACATCCTTCTGTAATTTCCCTTCCTTGAGTATTGGCTAATGTGTGACTTGCATATAAACAATAGAATATGGCAAAGGTAATGAGATGTCAATGTCACATCCATGATTAGGTTTCTTAAGACTATTATTTCAATCTTGCTAGCAGACTGTGTTGCCTCCTTCACTTTCATGCTTTGGTAAAGCAGGCTGCTATGTGGAAAGGCTCATGTGGTAAGAGGTGAGGGTAGTCTCCAGCCAATATACAGTGAGGAATGGAAGTACTCAGTCTGACAGCTTTGAATCACTGAAAACTGCCTACAGTCACTTAGTGTGCTTAGAGGTGGAACCTTGTACAGTCAAGCCCTCAGATGGAATGACAGCCTCTGGGCTGACACTTTACAGCTTGTGAGAGACCATGAAGCAGAGAAACCAGGTAAGCTATGCCTGGATTACTGACTAATGGAATCTGTGAGTTAATAAACGTGTGTTTTTTTATGCTGATGAATTCTGAAATGATTTGTTATAGTAATAGATAGCTAATACAGTAGATCAGATATTAGTCCTCTCCCTGTCTCACTCCATAAACTTCCCATGTAGTTTACAGAAGAGAAATAATAATCCTGGTATTTATTACTTGCATGTAGATTGACTTTGGATTTTAAAATTTTGCTTGTGTTTTCTCAAAGTTATGGTTGATAGAGAATCACTACAGTTGAACAAACAGCTTTTATTTTGAGTACCAAGGGACAATGTTGTATGTACAGCAAGGCTATGATGCCAGAGAAACCTTCATCTGCAGCATTATTCATTACTCTACAGCATCTAGTAGTCAGGGTGGACTCACTCTTCTTCTATTATTAGATTCTGTTATTTGGTAATACTTAATAGATGCTACATTCATCCTGTTATGTGGCTAAAAACAATTCCACTTGTGTTTTCTGAAACTGGTTGGTCCTCTCACAATGGTCTAGCGTGGATACAGATCATGTTTAGAGCATTGACCATCAATTTGAATGCATACAAAGGGTGGTTCAGAAAATGAAGCCCAGAACATCCAACTCATCTCCTTGAGCATCAAACTAACCTCTGTGGATAGGCCATGTCTTGGGTCATCAAGAAGAAAAGAATGTAGAATATGTGTCTCTATATAAAAGTCATTTTCAATTTGAACTCAATGAATAAGACTTGGAGACATGAAAGAATCCTTTCCAAGAGAAGGGTTGTAGTAGCTTCTGAGAGTCATTTATTAAAATTTCAGGAGGGCTGGGGATGTGGCTCAAGCGGTAGCGCGCTCGCCTGGTATGCGTGCGGCCCGGGTTCGATCCTCAGCACCACATACCAACAAAGATGTTGTGTCTGCCCAGAACTAAAAATAAATAAATAAATAAATATTAAAAAAAAAATTTCAGGAGTTGTGTGTGAGTTGTCCATTAAATCATTGATATCCTGAAATTAGTCCTAGTTGGAATATTATCACCATGGAAATTGGTAAATACTACTCTCATGGCTCACCCCTATTTCATTCCTGAATGCTTATTTATTGGCATACCTCTGAATAAATGAAATGTCCTCAATGTATTAAGAAGACTCACTGCATCTGAAAGTTAGAAATTGAAAGAATTGAGATTATAAGTGCATTAACCACTCATAGTTTATCAAAAGTTTTCAAAAGGGTCTGTATAGTTGTTTGTGTGTCAGGCACTATGAAGTGCTCTACACTGATTAATGGTGAACTCACAAAACTACCTCATTTGTTTATTTATTCACTAATTCATTTATTCATTAATTGGGTGAATTCTTATTGAAGATCTGTTTGGGAATATAGCAAAGAAAACCATAATTTGGCTTCATGGGTGCTTGAATTCTATTGGGAAGAAATAGATGACAATTTCATAGTTAAGAAAATGTCCTGAAGAAGATAAAGCACTAGTGAGCTGGGAGTGACTTGGAGGGGGTGACAATATAAACTGAGACCTAATGACAAAAAGGAGTCAGCTATGTGAGGATCTCAGAAGACTGTTCTAGTCAGGAGAAAAGGCCCATGTCCTAGGAGGTAGCTGCCATTATTTGGCCATTTTACCTGGGACAAGTGACATCAAGAAGTTTGCTCAGTGTCACACAGCTAACAAATGTATAGCTGTTATTTGAATCAGGCTGACTCTAGAGTCTCAGCTCTTAAACTACTTATTTATATTCCTTTTCTCAAAGAATCTTGCCCAAAGTGTGCTGGGCAGAATAGCCATTTTGTGGTAAGTTGATGTGTTATGAGAGAAAAGGGGCTTGAGGGCCAAATGAACTTGGGGACATGCTGGGTTCTACCGAGTTTACCACAACCTCCTATTCTCCAATATGCCAGTGTGTAGTGCTCATTTCCAGGCAGCAGACTGGGGAAGGCAGAGCTTCTCAAGAGTATTTGGCTCACTGTTCTCTTGCTGCATTGGTGTCCTTTTAAGACATTTTTGAAAAATGCTATTTTAGAAAATGAAAATTGTGCTATTAGTTGTGACCAACGAAATACTTAATAATATACAAATAGTTGTTTCCCTGTGCCAAGTAACTGAGAAATTTCCTTCATTAGTTATTTTGTAAGGCCAAGTTTATCGTAAGCTGTTTCCATAGTCTCCACTGAGTTTTACAATGTACTTCTATCAGGTTATTTTAAAATTTTTTAATAGAAAAATGTGTCTGACCACTTTTGCTATTAAACCAGTAAGAATAACTCTGCTTGAATAAAGTGGTTGCCTGACCTAGGTTAATTTAAATGAATCTAAAACAGAGTTTAAAATGTACTTGAGGTTTTAAAAAAGTTCAGTATGTTCTTGATTTCTTTTTCATTATGCATGGTTGGACCAGGTTGAGGCTAGATGGTGTAATGCTGGGGAATGGAGTGCTAGTGGTTTTATGATTCATTCTCAGGCAGAGGTGTTGGACCTCACATAAACCCTGTCTTCTGGTCTTGTTCAGCCTATTGTTTCAGGATGTTTGGAGTTGGCAGGAATTGCACATGGGGTGGGTGGGTTGCTTTACTATCTTGTTGTCTTTCAATGGTCTGGAAAAGGCTGAGGGTGACACCCACTCCTTTGTCTGGTAGGAAACAATGGTGAAAAGGTTGTGATCTCAACTTATTTGGAAGATGGAAATCATTGCCCAGGAACTATGGCTAATGTAAGCCCCAGGCTTGGCTGAGCCCCAGCATTACTCACTAGTGTATTGTGATGCATTTTGATACAGGTTGATTTGATAAGACAGTGTTTAATGTGGTAATGGTTTACCTTGTTCTTTAGGTTTTCCTGCAAAGAACATACTGTTCCCTGTAAAGTACCCTAAATATTGCTGATCTGATTAAAGAAAAAAATGGGTTTTTATATCAGGATCCTCTTATGCTTAACCTGCATACTATTTTTCTTGACTGGTCCTCAGAAGAAAGTCAGTGGACTTGGGACATGTCTCACTCTTTAACTGCCAAGCCCATTGATCTCCTATTCTAATACCTTCTGGCAGTGCAGTTTGCCTTTTTTTAGTTGTAGGGGCAGATGAAGACTCAAGTCATGGGGGCCACATTTGCTAATAATCCAAGACAGGCATAACCTGCAGGAGATGGGACCTGAGCTTCCCTCTGCGCTGTGGGTGGGCAGAAAGGAGAAGCAGGTAACATGAATTCTTGGTCAGATTTCTGAGGCCAGTGGGAGATTCACCAGGGCAAAGGTTGTGATCAAGAAGTTCTTGAGTTTTTAGGTCTTTTATTGATGGCTCAAACCTCCCCTATGTAATCCCTGTCCCAAACTTATAGATGCCACTTTGGTGCCCCTTTCTCCAAACCGTATAGTCTCTTTCTCTTTAACACAATTTGTGTATGGTTCTGCTGAGCCATGATTTTGCTGATGCAGGCATTTCTAAATCTAATTGATTCAATACATTCTATTTCTACCAACAAAGCTTATGATAGAAAATATTCCCAAACAAACATACCGTTTTTATATAGAAGATCTTTTATAAATGCTATTTCACATGTATATTATAAAACTGAATGATTATTTCCTATTTTAATATAGAAAGCTTTTTTTTAACCTGATCAGTTCATTTCATCAATATTCCCAGGCCTCAGATATTGCTTTTGTTCGATAATATATTTTAATGATTGAAAAATAACTAGAGAATTGTTCTGTGGTTTGCGAGTATTGGGAAGGTGCATACTGACTTCATAAGTTCCATGTTATTTTATGTGTTCTTTATCATTGCTGTATGTTTGGAGTGAAGTGGGAGTTTTGGAGTACCTGGAAATCTCCTTTCAGTTTTTGCAAAATGTGTTGGATGTTGTTGGGCCTATCTGGAACGTCCATATGTAGCATGCTGTGGAAGCATGGTGGCAGTTTTATGATCTTGTTCATAGATTCAGGTGGGCAATAAAACAACTCGTACTCAATGATGCTTATTCCAGGTATAGCCCGATGCTGTACTAAGTAATACTGTCATCACCATCTTTACACAGATAAGGAAACTGAGGCACAAAGTGGTATTTTCCTCATTCACAAGTGCTAGGGCCAAGATCAGACCCCAGGCATTCTGGCTGTAGAATTTGTACTTGTCACCACTGCTTGCTATTAATCCTTGGATTGGTTTCACCAAGAGGATCTCAAAGGGTACTTAAATGCTGAACAGCCAAAAGCAGGAAAATGGATGACCAGCTTAAACCATGGCAGAACTGAACCTTAAAGGCAGGAAGAATTTCAACACTCGGCTTGTGAAGAGGTCTGACTGGAGAAGGGATGGCTGAGTGGAGCCATAGATGTGGGAACTGTGGTGGGTTTGGAGTGCATCAAATTTGGGACTCATGAAACTCTACCTTTCAGGAGAGGGAGGAAATAAAGCTGAATAGATGGTGTGGGATCACTTCACTGGGGGCTCTGAGTATCAGGCGCAGGGATTGGCTTTTACTCCCTGGAGCCTTTAAAGGCATTCATTCTCAAATGAGTCTTATGACCAGAGAACATGACCAATTGAATATTCTCTCTCTTATGAGATTTCATAGAATTTTCATTGACTGATGTCAATGTAATTCTCATTCTCCTTGTTTTCTATAAGTTCCATTTTCTCCTAGCACTTCATTCAGGATAGATGCCAACAAAGCATCTTTGTAGAAAAATGCTATTTCCGCTCCCTAATTGACAATGCATCTACAAGTACAATTTTATAACTTCTACTCTTCCAATTTAGATGACAGGAAATATATTCATTTCTTTTTAGCATATTTTGCTTTATCTTTTAATTCTAATGCATTCTTTAAAATTTGAATGCTACATGCTAATTTGAAATGGTTCAGGTTTTACCCCATATTGATTTTTTTTTTTTTTTTTTTTTTTTTTTTTTTATTTATTTTTTTTTTATTGTTGGTCATTCAAAACATTACATAGTTCCTCATACATCATATTTCACAGTTTGATTCAAATGAGTTATGAACTCCCAATTTTATCCCGTATACAGCAGCCAATTACACTCATTAAAATCAATATGTGTAATTGGCTGCTTTTTACAGTAACAGAGATGGTTGGAGCCCCAGGGGGCCATTAGACACAAGGCATTTTAGAACCTGCTGGGAAAAGGAAGTGGTTGGGGAGGTGGATAAAGGCTCCAGGGGGATCCAGAGAATGTCAGGAAGTCATACTGGGAGAGACAGATTACTGTCCTTTTTGCCCTAAGAGTGGAGTGATGGCTCCCTGAAAAATATTTTTTCGTTAGTTGACAGAAGTCGTCATCATTGTCTGGTAAAACAATACACCACAAATAAAACCTCAGTAGTGAGAAAGGACTACAAGCCCTTGTACTGTGGTTATGTTAGTGTGTTTCATAAGCCATGGTAATGGGAAGTTGAGACAGGGTTGGCTATATCAAGGCTCATCCTTTCTTATGTGGGAACATTAATTAATACCTTACATGTGGAGGAGGCCTAGTAGTTTATAGAACATGCTCCATTATAATGATTTCTTCTGATGTTCCCAGCAACCCTGGGACACCGGGGCTCAGAGAAGTTTTGATGACATGTAATATTTACTGAGAATACTGTGAGATCCGGCTGTGCTAATCACTTCCCAAGGAGTGCCTTTTTTATGCTCCTAATGATGTGCTGAAATGGATGATGGTTTTCCTGCTTCTCAGATGAGGAGGCTGAGGTCCTGAGGGTGATGTGCTTGGTTCAGGTTCTCAGAGCAAGTAGTAAATGATCTGGGATTCAAATGTGGGCCTGTTGGTGCTAGGTTCCTTGTTGCTAAACACTCCTTGAGACTGTCAGTGATTCAGACTGATAGAGAGTAGACTAGGATTTTGGTCTTCTGACTTCTCATACAGGGTTATTTTCTTTTTACATGCAAACAAGGAAAAATGCAAAGGTTTTTTTTTTTTTTCTTGCCACATCTTATCAGGGAATTTTGTCTGTAAATCTGTGAGGTCACCGAGCCAGGTTAAACAGTGCTGTGTAGAAGATAGCAGCAGGGTGAGTCTCCCTCCCTGTCCATTGTAGGCTTAGGAAAGTGAAAATACTTGGCCCTCCATGAATTCTTAGGGAATAGACCAGTTTTTGTGAGCAGAGAATAAGGACAAGAAAGTGGGAGGCATGTAGAGTTGGACCTTTCCCACTTCATCTGTTCAAAGTTGGTCTTCTTTTCAATTTTCTTTACTTTATAATTAGTACACTTTCAGAAAGAAATGCTTTGCCTCCCCAAGCCAGCCTTACTTTTTATCTAGTTTTCATTACATATTTCAGATTTCTATGTCAGTAGTGTGACATTAAAATTGTATTTATAACTCCCAATAGGCACCTATTTCATTACTCTTCTGAAATTTGGTAAAGCAAAATCTACTTTCCTAAACACCCCAGCTTGAATGTGAAGGGGATCACTTTTTGTTTCTAGTTTGGCACAGAGGTTGCAGGGATTCTAAACGCTTTGAATTTTGCTTCCTTGATGTAGCCTAGCGTTTTTCAGTCTCTGCACTATTGATATTTTGGAAAAGACAATTCATTGTTGTAAGGGCTCCCCCCCCCCCCTTTATTTTGTTGCTTTGTAGCATGTTTAAAAGCATCTAGGGCTTCTACCTACAAGATTCAGGTAGCAACCCCACCCTTCCTTAAACCATTTCAACAACAATAAAAATATCTTCAGCCATTGCAAGATATCTCCTGGGGGGGTGAAATCAATTGTGAACTGCTGGTGAAGAGTGAATGACAAATCCTTTGGTGACTGGTCTATGGCCATGGGCAAGTACAGAAATTCCTAGCCACACCTGCTTGAAACTGTTTTACTGAAGAAAGTCAAGAAGATTGCTGTACTTCTTGATCCAAAGACTAACTGCAGGGGATTGAATTTAGGAAGCAGATGTCCTAAGGCGAGGTGGGGTGGAGGTTTGAGCTTGAAAACCAGAAATGGTGTGTGTGAGTGTGTGTGTGAGTGTGTGTGTGTGTGTGTGTGTGTGAGTGTGTGTGTGTGTGTGTGTGTGTGTGAGAGAGAGAGAGAGAGAGAGAGAGAGAGAGAGAGAGAGAGAGGAGAGAGAAAGGGACACACACAGAGACACATACAGAAGAGACAGAGACACACAGAAACAGAAATATGGCGAGACAGACACAGACAGACACACACAGGCACAGAGAGAGGCATAGATACACACAGAGACACGAACACACACAGAGACTACACAGAGACTTACACAGACACACACAGAGTGGGCGGGAACTGTCCCCTGCTTTACTCCTAGCCTCTCAGAAAATGTAGGTAAATTCAGGAAAAGAAATCTAAGGGAGGTGATAGGGTGGTATTTTTGATCTGAGCTACTGTGTGGGAAGGTTGGGACTTTATGAAAATAAAAGATATTGATTCTCAGGAGTATTTATGTAGGCAATAATTATGGACCTGAGAAGATACATAAACCTTACTTTCTGACTACCAGACATGCTATTAATTGGCAATTTTATTTTACAATAAAGGTTGCTGTCCCCATTCTCCTCAAAATGGCTTTTGAGTCTCACTTTGTTTTTTGAATAAACATTTCTCTATGTGAACTGCCACCCTCCCCCCCAGACCATCAAACTTCAAGATAATTTTGGAGTATAGCGGTTTTATCATGTGGAAATGTAGTACAGATGTTCAGAATTACCTTTTCCTTTCCTTCTTTAAAACATGACCACACGTGCTTTGCTCTAAGTACCATTAAGTATTTTTATTATTGCTATTAAAAAATCTTGCCTCAGGCAGAATCCTACTACATCTCTAGTAAAGGCAAATATTAAAATAGCAAGTATTAATGTGTATCACATTAAAATCTGAACTCATGTGTGGCTTTTTATGCAATCAAAATCTTTATTTATTTTTTTTGACCCACTTGACCATGTCCTCTAGTTTCAGCTTCCTTTCCTCACTTTAAAACTTGCAGGATTTTGTTCCCTACCCCTCCCCACCAATTTTCTGTAGACATGAGTTTTTCTCTTTTCCCTGCATATATCTTTGAACTCGGCCTGATCGCATAATGAAGTTTGATGGAAGGATTTGGACTGCCACCACGAATTAGTTAGCGCATGATTTTAAAAGTTATTAATGGAGCAGAGTTCTTTCCTTGCAGAGAATCTCAGATTCATGGCGGGGGTTCTCTGTTCTTTGAGTGCTGCACACCAGGGCCAGTGGTCATTTACCAAGGAAATACTTTATCAACACTTGACACATCTCCTTCTCAGAAGTCTGTTTAGGGAGATTAGCTGCCACTCTAAGATTAGATTCTTTTAAGTCTATTAAGTATTGCTTTTCTTTTCTTGTTTTTAATATCTCCTCCTCAGCCTTAATATATCTAAAAGCTGGGTCTGGTGGTGCGCACCTGTAATCCCAGTTACTTGGGAGATTGAGGCATGAGGATAGAAAATCCAGGCAAGCCTCAGCAATTTAGCCAGGTCCTAAGCAACTTAGACCTCTCACTAGACCCTGTCTCAAAATAAAAGATAAAAAGTGTTGGGGATGTAGCTCAGTGGTTAAGTAACCCTGGGTTCAATCCCTGGTATCAAAGATAAAAAAAATTGGTTGCAGAGCTGGGGTGTATCTCAGAGGTAGAGTACTTGCCTAGCATGTGCAAAGCCCTAGGTTAAATACCTACTACCACAAAAATAAAAATAAAAATTAATCAATTGTAAGCCAGATGCAGTGGCACATGCCTGTAATCCCAAAGACTGTGGAGGCTTAGACCAGAGGATTGCAAATTTGAGGACAGTCTGGGCAACTTAGGGGACCCTGTATCCAGGAAAAAAAAATTTAAAAAGCGTTGGGGATGTGATTCAGTGGTTAAAGCACCCCAGGTTAAAAAGAAAAAAAATTCTCTAAAAAGTTGCAATCCTCCCCATCCCGATTTAATTGCTTGATTTAATTTAATTCCTGGTGTCAAGAGCACCCTCATCACCTAGTGTACTAGAAATTAACCCTTGTTTAGACAGATGATCTTCCATAAAATGTTGCTTTTCCCATTCACATCCAAATAGGAATGCATTGCCAGGTGACGTTCTTTTAGAACGTGGCATAGGCCTGTGCCATTCTGGTAGAATCAACACAGCAAGGAAATTGCAAGGTCTGAGTGTGCCTTAGATAGCAGAAATGACTCTTAATGTAGATATTCCACTCTGCCTTCATGGTCCCTTCCAGTTTTACTGCCAGTGGTGTCTGTTGCAATATTTTTCTGATGCCTGTCAAGGTTTAGTTGTTTTTTTTTAAGGACTCAAGTTTTAGTTGCTTTAAAAGACAGAATACTACACAATGACCGAGTCCTTGCCAATTGCACACTGGAAACTTGAGACACATTGAGGTTTGTGCCTGTTAAGTTTTAAATGTGTAGTATTTGGACGCCTCCTAAACAATCCTTAGAAGTAAAGGGATAATTGGAGGGTAGTGGAGACTTGAGGATGCTTGTGTTGAGCGTGGTGATGTTGGGCATGTAATGACACAGCCTTTCCAGAGGACATGAAATATTTTTTTAAAAACTCACTGTCTTTCCCCTTTTTTCTTGGCTGTGATTATCTTTGTATGTTGGCTCTTTATTTTGCTGCCCTATAGACACAAATATGCTTGTGTAGAAGATCGAAGGAGAATGGCCAAAACAACTGCATTTTCTGAAACCACAGCTGCCTTGCTGGGAATATGTGTAGCACTGTACATCTGAGAATTGCTGGGTTTATCATACTGATGGAGGAAGTTTCATGGAATCACATCTTGGGAAGTCCTGGTGGATGCTGTTAACATCATAAATCATCATTATCACCACCATCATTAAATAGAAGGCTTCCTGGGGTGGAGCTCAGTGCTGGGCTTTGTTACTCAGAACAGCTCTTTGAGGTGTTGGTGTTGACATTGTCATATTACGTAATCAGGGAAGTGAAGTAACTTGCCTGAGACCTCACAGGGAAATTAACTTTGAAGCGAGAACCAGTATACTCTTTTTAAAATATATATATATATATATATATATACATATTTATTTTTTAGTTACAGGTGGACACCGTATCTTTATATTTATGTGATGCTGAGGATCGAACCCAGGTCCCACGCATACTAGGTGAGCACACTAGGCGAGCGCCCTACCTCTGAGCCACAATCCTAGCCCAGTATACTCTTTATTATTCCATAGAAATATAAAATAATTCTAATCATTTTTTCCTACCGATTCCTTCTCTTTTTGGTTTGTTTTCTTTGAAATGTTTTTTTAAAATTTAAGTTTCTCATCTGGTTCCTATTATGACTTCATTTAAAATCTTACTCTTTCTCCTAACATGTTGATTTCTCCTCCTTATTTTAACCTCATTCATTTTCTTTCCTTTGTGCATTTTTTTGGGGGGTGGTGGTGGTACCAGGGATTGAACTCAGGGTAACTCAACCACTGAGCCACATGCCCAGCCCTATTTTGTATTTTATTTAGAGACAGGGTTTCACTGAGTTGCTTAATGCATCTCTTTTGCTAAGGCTGGCTTTGAACTCATGATCCTCCTGCCTCAGCCTTCCAAGATGCTGGGTCCTTTTAAATTTTTTTTTTTTATTGGTCGTTCATAACATTACATAGTTCTTAATACATCATATTACACGGTTTGATTCAAGTGGATTATGAACTCCCGCTTTTACCCCGTATACAAATTGCTGTATCACATCAGTTACCCTTCCATTGATTGACATATTGCCTTTCTAGTGTCTGATGTATTCTGCTGTCTGTCCTATTGTCTACTATCCCCCCTCCCCTCCCCTCCCCTCCCCTCCCCTTTTCTCTCTCTACCCCTTCTACTGTAAATCATGTCTTCCATTGTATTATCTTGTCTTGCCCCTCCTTTCCTCTTATATGACATTTTGTATAACCCTGAGGATCGCCTTCCATTTCCATGCAATTTCCCTTCTCACTCCCTTTCCCTCCCACCTCTCATCCCTGTTTACTGTAAATATTCTTCTCAAGCTCTTCGTCCCTACCCTGTCCTTGTTTACACCCCTTATATCAAAGGAGTCATTTCGTATTTGTTTTTTAAAGATTGACTAGCTTCACTTAGCATAATCTGCTCTAATGCCATCCATTTCCCTCCAAATTCTATGATTTTGTCATTTTTTAATGCAGAGTAATACTCCATAGTGTATAAATGCCACATTTTTTTTATCCATTCATCTATTGAAGGGCATCTAGGCTGGTTCCACAGTCTTGCTATCGTGAATTGAGCTGCTATGAACATCGATGTAGCAGTGTCCCTGTAGCATGCTCTTGTTAGGGCTTTAGGGAATAGACCCAGAAGGGGAATAGCTGGGTCAAATGGTGGTTCCATTCCCAGCTTTCCGAGAAATCTCCATACTGCTTTCCAAATTGGCTGCACCAATTTGCAGTCCCACCAGCAATGAACAAGAGTGCCCTTTTCCCCGCATCCTCTCCAGCACTTATTGTTGTTTGACTTCCTAATGGCTGCCAGTCTTACTGGAGTGAGATGGTATCTTAGGGTAGTTTTGATTTGCATTTCTCTGACTGCTAGCGATGGTGAGCATTTTTTCATGTACTTGTTGATTGATTGTATGTCCTCCTCTGAGAAGTGTCTGTTCAGGTCCTTGGCCCATTTATTGATTGGGTTATTTGTTATCTTATTGTCTAATTTTTTGAGTTCTTTGTATATTCTGGTTATTAGGGCTCTATCTGAAGTGTGTGGAGTAAAGATTTGTTCCCAGGATGTAGGCTCCCTGTTTATCTCTCTTATTGTTTCTTTTGCTGAGAAAAAACTTTTTAGTTTGAGTAAGTCCCATTTGTTGATTCTATTTGTTAACTCTAGCGCTATGGGTGTCCTATTAAGGAATTTGGAGCCCGATCCCACAGCGTGTAGATCATAACCAACTTTTTCTTCTATCAGATGCCGTGTCTCTGATTTAATATCAAGCTCCTTGATCCATTTTGAGTTAACTTTTGTGCACGGCGAGAGATAGGGATTCAGATTCATTTTGGTGCAAATGGATTTCCAGTTTTCCCAGCACCATTTGTTGAAGATGCTATCCTTCCTCCATTGCATGCTTTTAGCCCCTTTATCAAAAATAAGATAGTTGTAGTTTTGTGGATTGGTTACTGTGTCCTCTATTCTGTACCATTGGTCCACCCGCCTGTTTTGGTACCAGTACCATGCTGTTTTTGTTACTATTGCTCTGTAGTATAGTTTGAAGTCTGGTATCACTATACCGCCTGATTCACACTTCCTGCTTAGTATTGTTTTTGCTATTCTGGGTCTTTTATTATTCCATATGAATTTCATGATTCTTTTATCTATTTCTACAAGATATGCTGTTGGGATTTTGATTGGCATTGCATTGAACTTATAGAGAACTTTTGGTAATATCGCCATTTTGATGATGTTAGTTCTGCCTATCCATGAGCAGGGTATATTTTTCCATCTTCTAAGGTCTTCTTCTATGTCTTTCTTTAGGGTTCTGTAATTTTCATTGTATAAATCTTTCACCTCTTTTGTTAGGTTGATTCCCAAGTATTTTATTTTTGGGGGGGATATTGTGAATGGAGTAGTTGTCCTCATTTCCGTTTCAGAGGATTTGTCGCTGATATACAGGAATGCCTTTGATTTATGCGTGTTGATCTTATATCCTGCCACTTTGCTGAATTCATTTATTAGCTCTAATAGCTTCTTTGTAGACCCTTTTGGGTCTGCTAGGTATAGAATCATATCATCTGCAAATAGTGATAATTTAAGTTCTTCTTTTCCTATTTTTATGCCTTTAATTTCTTTTGACTGTCTAATTGCTCTGGCCAGTGTTTCGAGGACTATGTTGAACAGAAGTGGTGAGAGAGGGCATCCCTGTCTTGTACCAGATCTTAGAGGGAATGCCTTCAATTTTTCTCCATTCAGAATGATGCTGGCCTGTGGCTTATCATAGATTGCTTTTACAATGTTGAGGTATGATCCTGTTATCCCTAATTTTTCTAGAGTTTTGAACATAAAGGGATGCTGTACTTTGTCGAATGCTTTTTCTGCATCTATTGAGATGATCATATGGTTCTTATTTTTAAGTCTATTGATGTGGTGAATAACATTTATTGATTTCCGTATATTAAACCAGCCTTGCATCCCAGGGATGAATCCTACTTGATCATGATGTATAATTTTTTTGATATGTATTTGAATCCGATTCGCCAGAATTTTATTGAGGATTTTTGCATCAAGGTTCATTAGAGATATTGGTCTGTAGTTTTCCTTCTTTGATGTGTCTTTGTCTGGTTTCGGAATCAGGGTGATGTTGGCCTCGTAGAATGAATTTGGAAGTTCTCCCTCTTTTTCTATTTCCTGAAATAGCTTGAAAAGTATTGGTGTTAGTTCCTCTTTAAAGGTTTTGTAAAACTCTGCTGTATACCCATCCGGTCCTGGGCTTTTCTTAGTTGGTAGTCTTTTGATGGTTTCTTCTATTTCCTCTATTGTTATTGGTCTGTTTAGGTTGTCTATATCCTCCTGGCTCAATCTGGGCAGATCATAGGACTCAAGGAATTTATCTATGCCTTCACTATCTTCTATTTTATTGGAGTATAAGGATTCAAAGTACTTTCTTATTATCTTCTGTATTTCTGAAGTGTCTGTTGTGATATTGCCTTTTTCATCCCGTATGCTAGTAATTTGGGTTCTCTCTCTTCTTCTCTTCGTTAGCATGGCTAAGGGTCTGTCAATTTTATTTATTTTTTCAAAGAACCAGCTTTTAGTTTTGTCAATTTTTTCAATTGTTTCTTTTTGTTTCAATTTCATTAATTTCAGCTCTGATTTTAATTATTTCTTGCCTTCTACTTCTTTTGCTGTTGTTTTGCTCTTCTTTTTCTAGGATTTTGAGATGAAGTAGGAGATCATTTATTTGTTGGTTTTTTCTTTTTTTGAGGAATGAACTCCAAGCAATGAATTTTCCTCTTAGAACTGCTTTCAATGTGTCCCATAGATTCCGATATGTTGTGTCTGTGTTTTCATTTAACTCTAGGAATTTTTTAATTTCCTCCTTGATGTCTTCTAAAACCCATTGATCACTCAGCAACCTATTGTTCATTCTCCAGGTGATGCTTGCTTTTTCCTTTCTTCTTTTATCATTGATTTTCAGTTTCATTCCATTATGATCAGATAAGATGCATGGTATTATCTCTACCCCTTTGTATTGTCTAAGAGTTGCCCTGTGACATAGTATATGGTCTATTTTTGAGAAGGTTCCATGTGCTGCTGAGAAAAAAGTGTAGCTACTTGATGTTGGGTGGTATAGTCTATATATGTCAATTAAGTCTAGGTTGTTAATTGTGTTATTGAGTTCTATAGTTTCCTTATTTAACTTTTGTTTGGAAGATCTGTCCAGTGGTGAGAGAGGTGTGTTGAAGTCTCCCATGATTATTGTATGTTGGTCTATTAGACTCTTGAACTTGAGAAGAGTTTGCTTGATGAACACAGCTGCACCATTATTTGGGGCATATATATTTATGATTGTTATGTCTTGTTGGTGTATGGTTCCCTTGAGCAGTATGAAGTGTCCTTCTATATCCCTTTTGATTAGCTTTGGCTTGAAATCTATTTTATTAGATATGAGTATGGACACTCCTGCTTGTTTCCGCGGTCCATATGAGTGATATGATTTTTCCCAACCTTTCACCTTCAGTCTATGTATATCTTTTCCTATCAAATGCGTCTCCTGTAGACAGCATATTGTTGGGTCTTGTTTTGTGATCCATTCTACTAGCCTGTGTCTCTTAATTGGTGAGTTTAAGCCATTAACATTTAGGGTTATTATTGAGATATGGTTTGTTCTTCTATCCATATTTGTTTATTGATGTTACTAAACCTGATTTGTTATCCTCTTTGACTACTTTCCCCCCTTTACTGTCCTACCTCCCATTGTTGGTTTTCAATGTTATTTTCCATTTCCTCTTCCTGTAATGTTTTGCCAAGGATTTTTTGAAGAGATGGTTTTCTAGCTGCGAATTCTTTTAACTTTTGTTTATCGTGGAAGGTTTTAATTTCATCTTCTAACCTGAAGCTTAATTTCGCCGGATACACGATTCTTGGTTGGAGCCCATTGTCTTTCAGTGTTTGAAATATGTTATTCCAGGATCTTCTAGCTTTCAGAGTCTGTGTTGAGAGATCAGCTGTTATCCTGATTGGTTTACCCCTAAATGTAATCTGCTTTCTTTCTCTTGCAGCTTTTAAAATTCTCTCCTTATTCTGTATGTTGGACTTCTTCATTATAATGTGTCTAGGTGTGGATCTCTTATGATTTTGCACATTCGGCGTCCTGTAGGCTTCTAGGATTTGGGATTCTGTCTCAATCTTCAATTCTGGGAAGTTTTCTCGTATTATTTCACTGAATAGACTGTTTATTCCTTTGGAATGGAGCTCTGTGCCTTCCTGTATCCCAATGACTCTTAAATTTGGTCTTTTGATATTGTCCCATAATTCTTGGATGTTCTGCTCATGGTTTCTTAGCAGACTTGCTGAGCTGTCTATGTTCTTTTCCAGTTGAAATACTTTGTCTTCATTGTCTGATGTTCTCTCTTCTAAGTGATCTACTCTGCTGGTAGTATTCTCAATTGAGTTTTTAAGTTGGTTTATTGTTTCCTGCATTTCTATAATTTCAATTTGTTTGTTTTTTATTACCTCTATCTCCCTGTGAAATTGATCTTTTACTTCCTGGATTTGTTTGTCAATGTGATCTTTCATTGTCTGATTTTGCTGTCTCATGTCTTCCTTGAGACTCCAGATCATCTGAAGCATATATATCCTGAACTCTTTATATGATATTCCATCTGTTGCAGCTATTACCTCTTCTAAAGTTGAGTTGACCTGCATTGCTTGTGGTCCTTTTTTTCCTTGTCTTTTCATACTGCTCGCGTTTCTTTCTGCTTGGTGCAACTGTTGTGTTTTGAAATTTACCCCCTATTTATTTATGTTGCTCTTGTATACTTGAAAAGTCTCCCTTGCAGGTGCGGGCGGCGGCTGTGCCCCTACTCCAATTGGGGTGACGTGTCTACCACGCTGGCGGCTCTCTGGGCCTGTTCCGGGAGTGGAAGGCGGCTCTGCTCTGTCCCTATTCCAATTGGGGTGTCGTGACTACAATGCTGGCAGGTCGCTGGGCCTGTTCCGGGCGTGGGCGGTGGGCTTGGCTGGCGGGATTCCACCTAATGGCAGTCCCTAACCTCCCTGCTTGCTAATTAATGGCTTCTCTGAGGTGCCACGCCTTCTGTAGCTGCCGGGCAGGCCGCGCGAATCAGTTGGCCTGGATCTCCGGGGTCCTGCTGCTGGCTGTTTTGATGTTGCAAGCTGTTGGAGAATGGCGGTGTATCCTTCAGCTTTCCCGGATGGTGGCCGCTGACTGCCTCGGTGGAGTGTCCGCTGTGGGGGATGGGACTGTACCGCTTCCTTCCCCTTCTGAGATCCCGTGCTCGGCCCAAGGGTCTGTGTGGGCTTGGCTGGTGGGATTCCACCTAATGGCCTTCCCTAACCTCCCTGCTTGCCAATTAATGGCTTCACTGAGGCGCCACTCCTTCTGTCGCCGCAGGGCAGGCCACGCAAATCAGTTGGCCTGGATCTCCGGGGCCCTGCTGCAGGCTGCTGGGATCCCTGGCACTCTATCACTTTGATTTTTTCTGCTTGCCCCTCCCCCAGCGCTGGCTAGCCAGGTTTCGTTTTGGCTGCTACTGGGAGGAGGGGTTGGAGGTCAGGTGTCTCTGGTTTCCCCCTAGTCTTTATGGAGGCTCAGCTTGATACTCCCTCTCCCGGCAAGCCTAGGAGAGATTTTATGCGAATTCCCGCTGTCTGGGGGGTGAGCTGAATGACACCGACCTGTTTTGATGTTGCACTCTGAAGGAGAGTGGCGGTGTATCCTTCAGCTTTCCCGGATGGTGGCCGCTGACTGGGTCCTTTTAAATTTAAAAAATTTTTAAAAATTGTTGATAGATATTTATTTTTATTTATTTATATGCAGTGCTGAAAACTGATCCCAGTGCCTCACACATGCCAGGCAATTGCACTACTGCTGATCCATAGCCCCTCCTTTGTGTTTTTAATCTGCATTGATTTATGGGGTTAATTATCTTTGTTTTATTCATAATAGCTGTGCTGTACTTTTGCAAGAGACCTAAGAATGCTAAGGAAATTTACAGGAGACTTCTGGCCTAGGAGAATTTCAATCAGCAGTTTTCTTTGCCTCCAGTACAACCTTTGCATCCACCTGTGCAAGTTTACTCTTTGGTCTCAAATGAGATGACCTATGTAAAGCAGTTTGCACAGGGCTTGGCTCAACAAATGTCATTTATGTTTCCTTGAAGAAAGATGAGGAGGGGATAAGCAAGATTTGGCTTCACTGTCAGTTGATCTCATAAA
Organism: Urocitellus parryii; assembly: GCF_045843805.1. Lineage (NCBI taxonomy): Eukaryota > Metazoa > Chordata > Mammalia > Rodentia > Sciuridae > Urocitellus > Urocitellus parryii. Next base: position 173,336,370 of record NC_135533.1, on the reverse strand, counting down.
GCAAGTCTACGCTCCCTTTTCAAACTACAGATTTCTGTCTTCAGGATCAAACTTGGACTGTTGGTATTTTATAGGTCACTTGTTGGGGTGCAGTGTTTGTTCTGAGCTGAGAGAAATCAAGGGTGACCTCTCTACCATCCCAGTTACATTTCATAAAAGTGAACCTTCTTCAGTATGTTATGATTATATTGTGTGATAGATATCTGATTCACAGGGCTTGATAAATTAAACCTATGTGTAATGCATGTTATATACATATAGAGCCTAGCATGTTGTAAATGCTCAATGTTTTAGTCTTCCAATTTATATATATAATCCTTCCAAAACTATATATTCCATGAGAGCAGAAATCACACCTGACTCATCTTTAATATTGCCAATACCTTGCACATTGTTTTTATTACTATTACTGCCTCCTACCTAGACTGCACAGCTTTTGAGCAGAGATTTTTTTTTTTTAGTTGTAGATGGACACAATGCCTTTATTTTATATTTATGTGGTGCTGAGGATCAAACCCAGTGCCTCACATGTACAAGACAAATACTCTACCACTGAGCTACAACCTCAGCCCATAGCAGAGATTGTTTTCAGTCTTCAGTGTCATATCTTCAGTAGGGATACTGCTGGTTACTGGTGAGTCCTGCTGCCTCACATGTTGAAATATAATATTGGAGAAGCGCACCTAGGCAAGCATAGAAAGCAAGGTTTATTTAAAAAGGGGTAATATAGACTTCTTCTGGGAGGAAGAAGGGGACCATAGCTGGTATCCCAAGAAGTGAGGGTGTTTTGCCTTTTTTTTTAATTTGTTTTTTTTAGTTCCTGATATTATTTATATGTGGTGCTGAGAATCAAACCCAGTGCCTCACACATTCAAGGCAAGTGCGCTACCACTGAGCCCCAGCCCCAGCCCGTTTTGCCTTTTTATATGTCTTAAGCTGTCTTTGTTCTGCTCTCTTCACCCTTGTCTCTCTCATTCCTGTGTAAGTGACTAGGCCCAAGAGATACTCTGGTGGATGGCCAAAAGGGGAGAAGCAGATGGGCTGGAGGGGCCAAGGTAGAGTGAACCAGGCAGGAAGGGGCCCCTGGGTGCATTAATTAACAACTTTTACAACTCCATCTAGGGAGGGATAATCTCTGGGACAGGTTACCTTTTGTGAAGGATCAATTATTATTTTTAACTATTTTTATACTTATAGAAAATATGCAAAGATAATGCAGAGCTTCCATATGTCTCTCTCCTGTTGTTTCTATCTTAATATTGTGCACTACCTAAGTATAATTATTAGAACCAAGAAGATACCAGTTTTGCTTGCTCTGGTAGAATACCATAACCAAATTAAGGGCCCCATTTAAATTTTACTGATTTTTCTATCAGTGTCCTTTGATTGTCATTCTAGGATCCTGTGTTACATTTGGTTGCATTTCCCCATGGTCTCCATATTTTCTCCATGGGTTCCTTAGTTATTTCTTATCATTCTTGGTACCTTGAAGATTATCAATGAATTATTTTGCTGAATTTCCCATACTTCAGACCTTTTGATATCTTCTCATAATTGTACTCAGGTCCTGCCTTCTTCTGATTGTGACAGAGACAGTGCCATGTTCTTCTTAGAACATTGACACATGGAGTTCATGGTGGTGTTTTATCTTTTCATTAATGACTGGTGATCATACCAGTTTGAATTATTCTTTGGGATATTGGCTTAAGTGGGTTGTTATTGTTGTCAACATGGCTAACATTTATTGATCTTTTATGGTGTGCCAGGCACTGTTTTAAACTCTTGATATGTGGTAACTCATTTATTTAATCCTCACAGCAGCTATTTAACCAATTAATCTTCCCTGGTAACACATGAAGAAACTGAGAGGGAAGTGGACTACTCTGACTAGTACCTCAAAGGGAGTCACAGTCAAGGTGGTCAAAGGCCTGTGTTCCTAACCATCAGGTGACACTACCTTCTTTGTGCACACCAAGAAGGGACAGCTGAGAGTGGGGCTGATAACACCATTCCAGGTCCAGGGCTTCTCAGGGAACAGTTATAACCCATACTCTCTCCATAACTGGCCCCCATGTTGGTCTTTATAATTCTGTAATTATCAATTAGGAGTTAGTTTTAAAAGTCTAGGAGACTATTCGTGAGGTTGAATTAAGGTGATGACAGTGGGTACAGACAGGGAAAGGAATTCAAGAGGATGCCTTGAAGGAACCATAGCTAAGAATGTAAAGAATGCAGGGAGCAGAAGTGTCTGTGATAAGTTGTACTTGGGACAAAGAAGGAAGAAGGCACACAGTGAGAAAAACCAAGAAGGAGACTTTTAGAGAGAAAAGAGAACCCCAAAAGCTGAGTTTTCAAGGACACTTTCATTTATTCAGTTATTTTATGAAGAGTTTTTAAATCTAAACTATGTCTGCAGAGGGGCAGTGCAATGATGGAGGCCCTGTTATGGGGATTGTGTTAAGGTGGGATTTTTGGGCTGAGTCTGTAGAATTGGGAAGTTCGTTGACAAATATGTAGGAAATATGGGGTCAGGGGCATATGGCCTGGAAGGTTGATACACTAGCAGATGTGATATCTATTCTTTGATCTCCCCAAATAAGAAGCTATATGATTTTAACCAAACCTTGAGTTACTCAAATTATATTAAGACTTATGGTTTTCCTAAAGCATATACTTTATCATACAATATGTCATTTAAAGATTCTGTGAATCCCACAATAAAATGTGGGGTTAATAAAAAATATTAAACATGAACTAACGTTTTGGTTCTATGAATAGTAAAGATCCAGATGAATGACGGGTTTCTTTATTGAGTCTGGGGATTGAGTGGATGCTGGGAGCAGAGTATGGCAATATCTCAGCATGATATTGATGGTGGGTAGCAATAGCTAAAGCTGAATAATAAAAGATGGTTTCATGTGATCCTGGTCAACACAGTAGAGTTTGAGCTGCCTAAACAGGAAATTAGAAAATTTGTATCTAAAAATAATCTTATCTTTTTTCTTTTCATTGTGACCTCCAGTGCTAAGAAACAAAGACCTTGCAGAAATTTTGGGAAGTTTCTGAAACCCCAATTTGTAACCAGCTGATTTGATTTTCTTCAGTACAGTGGGAGACTATTTGTGAGGAAATTAACTTCATTATACGCTAGCCATTGGTTGCATGATATCAGCATTTCTATCAGAGTTCAAGGAGAATTTTTGAACATGGGAGTTACCTTTGACTCCAGTGCAGTTTTACAAAACTTCAGCAGATTTGGAAAAAGTTTAAATGAACTTGGATCCTCTAGAACAGGATTTCTTAATTGTAGCACTGTTGCCATTCTGGGCTTGATGGTTTTTTATTGGTGTTGAGGGCTGTTCTGTGCATTAGAGGATGGTTAGCAAAAAAAAAAAAAAAAAAAAAAAATCCTTGACCTCTGTCCAGAGATGCTAGTACTGTTAACCCCATGCCCCAAGTTTGCCAATCAAAAATGTCTCCAGTTACTGCCAGATGTTCCCTGGATGACAAAATCATTCCCTCTTGAGAAACACTGATCTAAAGTGTGGTCTGGAACCCAGCAGATCATTGGAATCTCCCCAGAGCCAGAAAGCCAGAACTGCAGCAGCTTAGGCTCCGGCCCCAGGTCACTGGAATCTCAGTCTGCATTATAAAAAGTTCTGCAGCAGTCCTGTGGACTTGTGAAGGTTTGAGAAACTTTGACCTAAAGCTCTGCCTAGAGCAGTGTGGCAAGAGCTTTGAAGCCAGGCATGGCTTACCATTAATAGAGATATGACCTTGGGCAAGTCATTTCACCTCTTGGGGACTCAGTTTCCTCCTCTGTAAAATGGGACTAAGGAAACCTGTGTTATGAGAGTAAAAGGAGGGAATGGAGTTGAAGCAAAGAGAGGGGACGTCTTCCCTCATTAGAATCTCAGTTGGGCTTGTTTCTGTCTTTTTTATAAAGCTGTTTTTCTTGGCCATATTGGACTCACTCTTATTTGTAATGATGATATAAGAGGCTGAGGAAAAGCAATATGTCTGAGTTAGTGCTCTGCAAGTAGAGAAGGCGATAAAAAATCTACTTGTTTACAGATATATTTTTGAATCATCTACTTCTTCAAGCTGTGGCTCTCATGGTCTGTTCACCCCCTTGCTTGGAACACTGGGATCTCCTTTCTGGAAAACTCATTATCCTGAGCTTTGTGAACTCTCAATGATCTCGTTTAAAGGCCAGAATTTAAAGGTGGGAAAAGTAAAGCTGATGGCAGCTAAAAGCAAAAGCCATTTAGGGAAGAAGCAGCTTGTAGGATAAATTTTATTCCTATGCAACTGGATTTTGAAATGGGGTGATTATTTTTATGACCATTAGTAAAAATTTTTTTGGTTAAGATAAGGATAAATATTTTTGTCTTGGGAAAAAATGGATTGCTCCAGAACTCCATATTTTCCCCCTTTCCTCTTTTTCCCACCATGTCATTGCTTTAGTGTAGCATGCATTTTAAAATTTCTGATTTATCAAGAATAACTTTTATGACTTTGGGCTAATAATCTGATCTGACAAAGACAATCTTCCTCTTTTGGCAAAATTAATTAGAAGAATAACATAGAAGATGGGTACATACATGCAGAATATTATCAGGGCAATTTTTGTGTAAATCTTGACTATAGTCATGGGCATCATAATAATGTTTTGATTTATCACAGACCACAAATATGACAGTGGTCCCATAAGATCATAATGACATTGAGTAATTCCTATTGTTTAGTGATATCATAGTTATCAGATGTTTAGATACACAAACACTTACTATTGTGTTGCAGTTGCCTACAACATTCAGTACAGTAACATGTTGTACAGTTTTGTAGCCTTCAGGCAAAAGACTATACCATATTACCATATTACCTTGGTATGTAGGCTATACCACCTATTTTGTCCATGATGTCTACCTAACAATGAAATTGACTCACAATGTGTTTCTGAGGACATATCCTTTCATTAAATAACATATGAGTCTAGTTAGTTTATCTGAAATTCTCTGATTCTACTGATATAAAGAGATGTCATGTAGAGTCAGAATACATAGTTGTGTAGATTGAATACTGCAAACTCTAGAGGGTGCCATTTATATCATGGGCATCATAAATTTGTGTACATATATTATGACAGTGTGCTAGAAAATGGCAACACCAACCTTTATTCTAGCAAAATCAGTATACTGTAGCAGTGTTCTGGCAGATGGAAATAAAATGTCTTGAGGGAAGGGGCTTTCTTCTGTAATTTGCACAAAGGGGCCATATGCATTAGTGGCAGCCCCGCCAACTAACCTTTCTTTTGGAGTTTTACTATGGTGCCTACATACAATTAAATGTCTCAGAAGAATGAATATAGTAAAGAGCAATGAAAAAAATAAAATTTGTTTAACCTTCACATTTCACAAATATGGAAAAAGAATCTTCCATGACATAAGGGGTATCCTTGAATATCATTTTCATCTTGAAGCTACTGACAGTGCCTCCCAAGTAAAGGAGAAATCATTTAAGAGATGGGAGAGCTTAATTAACATAGGAGCAGCATATAGCAGTCAAGATATACTGAAGGGGGCTGGGGATGTGGCTCAAGTGGTAGCGCGCTCGCCTGGTATGCGTGCGGCCCGGGTTCGATCCTCAGCACCACATACAAACAAAGATGTAGTGTCTGCCGAAAACTAAAAAATAAATATTAAAAACCCTTTCTCTCTCTCTCTCTAAAAAAAAAAAAAAAGATATAATGAAGAATTTCATTGGCTCAGACTGGTTGAAGATTGGTACTATGAAGGAAGGTGAGTGACATGGCATTGTGCCAGAAAGATAGGGAGAGCATTACCAGTCTTATACATGAAATGCATATGATGTTCTTCAGGACTTTGCTTATTGGACACAAAGGACGGTTTATATAACTTAGCACTGATCAAGTGAGCATTTTTGTTTGCCTAGTATTAGGTCTTAGGTTGACGTTTTACCTATGTTTTGCAGTTTTTCATTTTTATTCCCTGTCTTTCTAGAGAATCTACAGTTCCACATGAAATTGCTTCTGAATAGTAACCAAGGAGGGGAAAATGGTAGTTTCACCTTGGCCTATGAGATGCAATAGTATTGGTAGATTAGGTACTGGGGCTCTTAATAGGTAGGACAGTAGAGAGAACATGGTTACCAATAGGAAACGAGATGGAGGAAATATACTTTTTTGTTCAAGCACTAAACACTTAGAATTGCTTACTTTGGAATAGATGTGCCAAAATTGGTCATTTTGACTAGATTGCAAAAAAGTGGGTCTTGGGACTGGGATTGTGGCTCAGCAATAGAGTGCTTATCTTGCATGTGTGAGGTGCTGGGTTCAATCCTCAGCACCACATAAAAATAAATCAATGAAATAAAGGTATATAAAAAAAGATATGTTTAAAAAAAAGTGGGTCTTACCTGGATGATGATAATGATGATGATGATGATGATGATGATGATGATTTTGGTGGTGGTATAATTTTATAGCTGTGACTATATAGCAGGGTTTCTAACTGATATGGATATAAGTTGTGAATGGTCGGGGGACAGTTTGTTTTTAATAATAGTTAAGGTTATAAGATTTGAAAAAAAATGTTAAAACCAAATTATATGATTACAATGTAATAATGATAATGGAAATAATAGGAACTCTGTTAGATATCTTATATAATTGAAAGTTTAGTTTGAGCCTATGATCATATTTAATTCTCATAATTCCCTGAGGAAGTTTCTTTTGTTATTGCTGTCTTATGGGTGAATGGAAAAACTGAGGTTTAGAGGGAATACATTCACATTAGTGGGAAGCAGAAGGGATGGGATTTGATCCTAGCTCGGACCAATTTGTGTTTCCCAAGGGGTTATGCATAATAACCACATCTCTGGGTGTTGCTCATGGGATATGTGAATGTCATTGCTCCTCCAAAGATCACCAGTCACCCCAGTTGTCTGTGAATGAGGAGTTTCCCAGGATGCAGGACTTAAGTTAAAACTAGGAAAATCCTAGACAAACTGGGAAGAGTTAGTCACTTTATTTTTGCATGTGCTGGTAGAGACTAGGAAAGGGATAAGGTGGGAACCACTCACTGGATTGCTTCATTCTCTTTGGTATTGTTATTTGTTTTCTGCCCAGTTTGGATAAGAATGTGGCTTTCCTATTAATCTTTTTCAGGAGGTAAAGAAAATGTGAGAAGAAAGTGCCAGGCCCTTTTAGATCCTGTCTTTAGCTTTGGGTCTTTCTCAAAGTCTTTCTAGAAGAGGGGAAGAGGAACTTTTAAACACAGATAAATAGCCTGCCGTGTCGGTGGAAACACAATGACTTGGCCATGGTGGTTGTGTTTCAGCCAGATGTCTCAGACTTGGTTTTTGCTAACTTGATGGATTTTAGTAATTTGGGGGTATCCATCTGTCATATGATCCCACCCTGAACATGAGCTGTTCTTCCTCCATTATAGAATTTAATGTTTAACAAATATCCACATTCTAAAACTGGAAAAAAATAGTAATAATATGCTTGTTTTAAAATGGAAATTTGGAAGTATCTGTTCCTTTGGGGAAATTCTTCAGGTTTGATCATCTTATTATGGAAGATCTGCCTGTGGGCCTGGCAGTTATTCAAGGAGAAACTTATTTGATTCCTTTTTTTTTCCCCTTGTAAAAATTAGAATGATTTATCTTTTTTTTTTTAAGGTGTCTTTGTGCTCTCAATGGAAACTGAGAAATAGATTTTAACTAATCGTCTGTGCTTCCTATTTGGTAACTCATTTTTTTTTTTGGTCTTTTTTTTTTTTTATCCCTCTAAAATGGTTTGGGGTGGGGAGGAGATATCTGTGTCTCCTTAGGACATCTGCTGTTTGTTGTTATAGCTGACTTTGGAATGCTCTTCTTGGGACAGCTTCCAATGTGGAGTGTCCATATGCAGTGCTTCATTAACTGATGGAGTGAGAGAAAGTAGCTTTCCTCTTAGGACAACTCCCCAAGTGACCAGCGCCTCGCCCTTTAAGTGTTAACACTTTCAAAAATGATTAACCACTCTGAGGAAAACCTTTAAAAATTACAACTATTTGAATTCTTTCAGGCTTTCTTGCAACAGAGAATGGCCTGAGCAGATTGGAACCTTTACTTCATAGCTCAGGGTCAAGATTAGCAGTGTCTGTTATTATTTTTTCCCATGAAGGAGTGGGTGCTTTTAAATAGTTTTGGGAATAGACTATTTGCTTCCCTCCTAAGTGGTCCCACATGATCACCTTTTATGTCTACTTTCAATGTTTTTATTTTTTCCTGATTCCTCCTATGCTGCTAACCTCTCAGGCTTAACAATATTTGTGTCTTAAGCACTCCTCTCACATTTCAACTTTTGACTGTTAATTTGCTGTGGGTTGGGACTTATTGCCAAGCTTATTAGAATTATATAGAGTAACTAGGATCTAAATAGATGTGCCCATGGGTAAACTGAGTGTGTCTTGGCATGTTAGATTAGATTATCAAAAATAGGATTTGTAGATAATTGTGATGCCAGTGTGTTAAGATAGCTCCTTGTGGGTTTTGACCCTGGTGAAATACGGTTTGTCACAAATTGAGTTTGAAATGAGAAACAGGAAGGATCTAATTCTTCAGAATGCTAACCAGACTTCACTTCTTTTTAATGGAGATGGTGCTTGGAACTCTGAATTCTTTTCAGATACCTTTTATTATATCTAGTTGTATAACAGAATTTTATTCAAGCTGTTGGGATCTTGTGTATTTAAAATGTTAGTCAAGATACTGGTACTTATATTTCCTTTGTTTTCATTTTAGTGTTGAATCTGAAAATATTACTTTAACATTTACTATATAACTTATAAAAAAACAAGTGGAAATTAAAACTTCCACAGCAAGATATTTCCTTCAGCCTGTTTTATTAGACTGAGGGAGGGTAAACTTTATCTAATTGTCAGAACTTCTAATTTTTGTTTTTCAACATTTTATTGAAATTTAAAAGTTATTAGTGAGTAAGATTAAGTAGGGAAGTTAAGTCACTTATACCAATCAGGATTAATAGAATGTAATAAATAAAACAGTTGTAACAAATTAAAAGATATTTTAGTTTTGTGAATTATAAACTAGAAATTTTATATTAGTATGGTATACTGAAAATTACTTAAGTTTATAATTTCTGAGGGCATATGGGGGTTAGAACAAATAAAATACAAATTTCATGTTTTGTTTTTTATACATGTACTATTTATTTTTATTGTATAAATTTCAGTTATAGTGTTTTAATATGCATATACATCTAAAGTGATTACTACAATTAAACAATTAACATATCATCTCACATAATTTCTTTCCTTCCTGTGGTAAGAGTTCCTTAAGCCTACTCTCTCAGAAAATTACCAGCATATAATGTTAGGAACCATATACTTCATGTAGATCTCTCAATGTATTCATCTTACATAATTTCAACTTTGTATCTTTTGATCTTTGTCTCCCCACTTCACATGCCATCTCCCTTTCCCCACTGTAACTATCATTCCATTCTGTTACTATTTGATTTTGTATTTAAATTCCACACAAGAGTATTTTTCCCCCCATATTTGCTTTATCTCACTTTGTCTATTGGCTTCTAGGTTCATCCATGTTGTCCTAATTAGCAGAATCTCCTTTTTCAAGGCTGATATTTCATTGTGTATTTATGTGTGCATACACTTGTGTGCATCTCACAATGTCTATTTTCATTAATTTTTTGTTTTTGACACTGGGGATTGAACCCAGGGGTGCTTAACTAGTAAACCACATCCCCAGCCCTTTTTAGTTTTTAATTCAGAGTCTCACTGAGTTGCTTAGCACCTCACTACATTGCTGAGGCTGGTTTTGAACTTGTAATCCTCCTGCCTCAGCCTCTGGAGCCCCTGGGATTAAGTGTATGTCACTGTGCCCGGCCATTCATTTGTTGTCAGACACTGGCTATTTCCATGTCTTGGCTATTATGAATAAAACTGCAGGAACAAGAGAGTGCACATACCTTTATCAGTTGGGAATTTTATTTCCTGTGGGCATATCTTCAGAAGAAGGATCACTGGTTTAAATGTTAGTTCAATTTTTAATTTCTTTAGTAGCCTGTAATTACGGAATGTAGATTGGTGCAACCATTACGATTGCACCAATCTACATTCCCACCAGCAGTGTACAATGCATGATTTTTCTCTGTATTTTCACTAATATTTGTTATCTATTGTCTTTTTGATAATAGCCATCCTAACAGGAAAAGGAAGATGTTTTAGTCAGTTTTTTTTTCTCTGACTAAAAGACTGACAAGAATAATTTTAGAGAGGGAGCAGTTTATTTGGGGGCTCACAGTTTCAGAGACATAGACAGCAGGCTCCATTCCTGGGAGCTTGAGGTGAGGCAGAATATCATGGTAGAAGAGTGTGGTGGAGGAAAGTGGATCAGGGCATTGCACTCAGGAAGCAGAGATGGAGACTTTGTTTGCCAGATACAAAATATGTACCGCAAAGACATGCCCCCCAGTGACCAACCTCCTCTGGTAATACCCTACCTGCCTTCAATTACCACTCAGTAAATCCCATTAGGGGGTTAATTCACTGATTGGCTTAAGGCTCTCACAACCCGATCATTTCACTTCTAAGCCTTCTTGTGTTGTCTCATACATGAGCTTTTGGGGGTTACCTCACATCCAAATCACAACAGAAGATTTCATTCTGGTGTTGATTTGTATTTCCCTGATGATTAGTGGTGGTGAGTACCTTTTTATATACTTATAGGCAATTGTTATATCTTTGTTGGAGAAATGCCATTTTAAATTGAATTAATTGTTTTATTATTGAGTTGTATGAATTCCTCATTTATTTTGGATAATTACCTTTGATCAGATATATGGTTCACAAATATTTTCTCCCATTACATAGGCTCCCCTTTCATTTTGTTAATTGTTCAGAAGTTTTTTGTTTTTTTTTTTTTTTGGTAGATGAACGAAATTTTTTCATTTTTATTTATTTTTATGTAGTGCTGAGGATCGAACCCAAGGCCTCATGCATGCAAGGTAAACGCTCTACTATTGAGCTACATCCACAGCCCTTTTGTGCAGAAGTTTTTAGTTTGATGTAGTCCCATTTATTTTGCTTTTGTTGCCATTGTTTTTGGTGTCCTATAGAAGAAATCATTGCCAAGATTGATGTTAAAGAGATTTCCACCTGTTTTCTTCTAGGCATTTTACAGTTTTTGGTCTGTCTTTTAAGTCTTTAATCCATTTTGAGTTGATTTTTGTATATGGTATAAGATAAGGTGCAATTTAATTCTTCTGCATGTGGATATCTAGTTTTACCAGTACTATTTATTGAGGGGAATTTCCTTTCCCAGTTTATATGATGCCCATATCAAAAATGAGTTTATCATGTATCATTTGGTTTATTTCCGAGCTTTCTATTCTGTTCCATTGGTCTTTGTGTATGTTTTTATGTCAATATCATACTGTTTTGATTACTATAATTTTGTGGTATAATTAGAAATCAGAAAGTGTGACATTTCTAACTTTGGGTCCCCCCGCCCTCAGGATTGCTTTGGCTGTTTGGAATCTTTTGTGGCTCTATATGAATTTTAGAATTTTTATCTATTTTTGTGAAAATGACCAGAATTTTCGTAGGTATTTTATTAAATATGTAGATTGCTTTGCGTTTTTACATTTTTACAATGTTAATTCTTCCAATCCATAAACGAGGAATAGAATATCTTTCTTTTTGTGTGTGTTTTCTTTATTTTTCCCATCATCAATTTTATAGTTTTCAGTATGCAGATCTTTCACTTCCTGTGTAAATTTATTCTTATGTATTTTATTCTTTTTGATACTATCATAAATGGGATTATTTTTTTCATTTCATTTTTGGGTAGAACATTTTTTGGTATTCTTTATTGATTCTTTTTAGTTATACATGATGGTAGAATCCACTTTGATAAAATTCTGCATGCATATTTATATCTTACTCTAATTAGTATCCCGTTCTTGTGGATGTGCACAGTGGAGGGATTCACTTAGGTTTTGTTCATATAGGCACATAGGAAATTTATATCAGATTCATTCTAATGTCTTTTCTATACCCATCCTTCATTCTTGATGTAAAGAAATACAACTGATTTTTTCATATTGATTTTGTATTCTGAGGCTTAAACAAATTCATTTATTAGTTTTAACTGTTTCAAATGTAGACTTTAGAGATTTCTACATATAGAACTATGTCATATACAAATAGGGAGAGTTTTTCTTCTTCTTTTTTCAATTTGGATGCCTTGTAAGACTTATTTTGTGGCTTATCATATGATCCATCTTGGAAAACACTCCACATGTGCTTGAGAAGAATGAATTTTCTGCTCCTGTTGGATGCGATATTCATTTGTTGGTAAGTACAATTCAAGTCCAATGTTGCTTTATTGACCTTTGTGCCTGAATGAACTATCCATTTTTGAAAGTAGAGTATTGAAGTTTCTTACTTTTATTGTATTGCTATTTCTCCCATTGGATCTGTTCATATTTACTTTAAATATTTAGGTGCTTTTTTGTGGATGCATATATTGATAATTGTTATATCCCATTGATAAATTGACCTTTTTATTATTGTATAATGAACTCTTTTAAGGTCTGAAAGAAAAAATTACCAAAAAATTCCTTTGCCTAGAAAATGTGACCTTCAGAATTAGTTGAATGTAAAAATTTGCCTCATTAAAGGTAAATATAATTTTTTCCCCCACATACCCCAAGAGAGGTTTAGGTAAGAAGCAAGTCCTCACACAAGTTCAATAAAGTGCCATTCCATTGCAGAAGACTTCTGCAGTGTTTCTTTCCTTGTTGTCCTTGTGGGGTTTGTTATAGATTTCCACACTGGGCTTATTTGTTCAGACCTTGTTGAGATTTGAAAGAAAGTTCATCAACTGAAGTTCTGCCTCTCCTGACAGGTGGCAGCTTCTAATTTTTTATCAGCTTGCTAGTTTATCGTGTTAAGTTGAACAGTTCATTTCATTGTCTTCCATCTTGGGGGCCAGAAGGGTGTGGCAGTAAGGGCTGACCAGGGACTGGGTAGTATGTTCATTCTAGTGATGGAGCAGTCCTGGGGGTAGATCTCCTTGGCCAGCTACTCCTTTTAAAATTTTTTTTTTAAATTTATTTTTTAGTTATAGTTGGACACAATGTCTTCATTTTACTTTATGTGGTGCTGAGGATCAAACCCACTCATGCTGGGCGTAGGCTCTATCTCTGAGCCACAACCCAGCCCCAGCTACTCCTTTTCTAAGTGCAGACCTTCTGGTATGGGAGTGACATGGGTAGTGTGTGGGTGGAGTGCACTTTGTATGCAGAGCCATCTTCTACATCCAGTGGGTAACTGCGATCCAGATCACAGGTGCCTGCATCCCGACAGATCATGAAAGGCACAGTGATGTGAGTGGGACCATTCAGTTGGTTAAAATCATTCTAATGGTCTATCAGGTCTTTGGTCAGGTTGGCATAAGCCCTCAGGAAGGTCATAACTCTGACAGACAGCAAAGGTTTCAGTGCTGGAGTTATAGGTGCCCCTGGGCTTGGCACAGAGCATGCTGGAGAAGAAGACTTTTAGCTGGCTGTAGAGCAGTCTCACATGTTGTCCTCACAATATCTTGGCTACAAAGAAATGGCTTCAAGACATGTTTAGCAATGTTCAGAGTGGCTAGGAGGAACCAAATGCCAGGTGACCTGCATGTACTCATGCGCATTATAGAGGCCAGTGACATCAGGGCTCTATCACATACCACTATGTCTGCAGGACAGCTCTCAAAGTACTGGATGATTTCCTTGGCAGTAGAAAATTGGGTGATATCCCCTGGATCTGTATCACACCTGGTAGCAGAACCATAGCCTGAAAGTCCACAGCTACCACTTGGCCATACCCCTGGCTCCTGATCTTCTGGCTCAGTACTGGCTCCAGCTGCCAGCTGCCTGGGGCTATGCATAGGTCAAACACCCATATCAAGCAAATTGGAATAGGAAAGCTGGAATTCTTCATTGAATTGTAGCAGCTTTAAGGAAATGCAGGCCTGCCAGCCATTCTCCAGACAGTAGCAGACGTCCCACTTGTCCTTTGATGTTCATCCCATCTCATACTATTTGCCCAGGGATCTGTCATCAGTTGTCTGATGCCACCCGGTATCAGTAACCAAGTGAGTGGGCCACAATCTACTTCAGCTCTTGGTGCAGGGAAGATCAGGAATAAGGAAGTTGGTGCACCAACAGCCAGGCCTTAGAAAAAGTGTAAACCCAGTGAGAAATGTAAGACTTCAGTTTGTGTTTTTAAGTGAACCAAATGCTTATCACACATACCTAAGCATCATTGTAGTGTAGCAAATGTGATATCCTGGAAGGCCAAGTCCAGACCTGATCTGAATGTACAGTAAGAGTCCTGTCATCTTGTGTCAACATATCTAGGTCACGCCTATCATTGATTTTTTGATAGTTGGATTATAATATGTCTAGGGGAACTTTTCTTTGGGTTGAGTTTTACTGGAGATTTCTGAGCTTCCTGTACCTGTGTGTACATATATGAAACTTTGTTTTCAGTCATTATTTCATTAAGCTTTCTTTTCTGGAACCTAAATTACATAAATGCTTGCTTTCAGTGTTGTCCCATATATCCCATGACTTTCTTCATTAGTTTTCATTCTTTTTTCTCCTCTAAAGATATGATTCCAAGTGATCTGTCACACATACCTCAGCATCATTGTAGTGTAGGTTTTGAGTTTGCTTTTCATTTTTTTGCTTAATTTATGTGTGTTGAAACTCTTTGCATTTTTTAGTTCAGTCATTGCATTTTCAGCTCTAAAACTTCTGTTATATTCTTACTCATATTTTATATCTTTTTGTTTAACTTCTCATTTTGTTCTTTTACTGTTTTCCTGATTTTGATAAATTGTGCATCTATGTTCCCTTGTAATTTGTTGAATTACTTTAGAACCATTATTTTGAATTCTTTGTCATGGGTCCTCAGTTATTTGGGATCAGTTACTGGAAGCTTATTGTATTGCTTTGGTGGTTTCAGGTTTCCCTGATTCTTTATGACCTCTGTATTTGTGAAGTGTCATTTGAAGAAACAGTCGTCTGTTCCAGACTTTATGGAATGGGTTAATAAGGAAAGACTGTCCCTTATAGGGAGAGAGGTGGTGGAGAGGCATCTTAGGGTGCACTATGGGTTTGGGTTCATTGTCTCAGAGCAACAAGTATGAGGACATATGGTGGCTCCAAATTCAGGGAGGCACTGTGTCTCACTGGCTCAGGTAGAAGCTGTTGGGATTCTCATCTTTACCTGTGGGTCTAGGAGCCAGAGGCTGGGTCCACCAGTAGTAGAGGCCTAAGGCAATAGCATGTGTATGTTTCACTTTGGGACTTGTTGCAGATATATGTGTAGCAGGAGAGACCAGCTACAGTTTCTTGCACAGTGACAAGGGCTAAGATCTGAGGCAGGGGATCTGGGCTGACTGTGAATGAACAGATGGCAATGGAGACTGAAAACCTGGATGCACATGACTGCAGAAGCCAACTGTGAGCTGGTGGTAGGATCAAGTCATATAGATATACATAGACAGCTTGAGGATTCTAGACATTGATTATAAGCATTTTTTTTCTCCTGGGGTTGTTTGCAGGCACATGTTTTGAAAGTGCCTTCTGCCCTGGATCAGAACACTCATGGAGGGATGGCCCTGGAGGAATGATGGTGGGTCAGGTACTTGGAGCTGTTTAGCTGGGACCTTGGGCTTGGGTACTTGTGATAAAAGCAGTTCACTTAGTTCTCTGAAGCAGGGAGAGAGTGGTGGTTGGTCAGGCACCTGGGGGAGACTATAGTGTTGCATTCCTAGCCTGGAAAAACTGCAGCACTGGTTTTCAGGCAGCTCTGGGTGGCTCCTGGGAGCACAGTGAGATATCTAGAAACTGTGAAGGTGGGGGGAAAAGAACAACAACAACTTTGTGGCCCTCAGAGGTGAAGGCTACAGGGAGTCTGCTGCTGCTCTGCTGGAAGTTGGTTTCCTCAGAAGTGAAAGCTGCTCTGGGGCCTTGCAGAACAAGTTTCGAAGGTCCTAAATTATAGACACTGCCTTCACCAATTTGTGGTGAAAGCTGCAGGGAGTGTGTGGGGGCTGTTGAAGTCTTCAGTGAAGAAGTATGCTGGAGTCCTATGCCAAGCAGGCCACTTGGGGTCATGGTGACTTTCTCTGCATGACTGATATTGACAGAGCCTGTCCATCTTCTTTGTTTCCCACTGTCTCCAGACACCTCAGCTGTGCCGTCCTCCTAGAGAGCTGGGTGGGGTGGAACTGAAGCTGGTTGTTTGGGCAGGTTCCTGAAAGCCTAGGGAGGCTGGCTGTGTACTTTGCCCTTCTTTTCTCTGCAGGGGTGTGCTCAAACAAGGAGTTCCCTCCACCTGTCCAGCTGTGCTGGGTTGGGGGATTGGGCAATGCAGGCAAAGTGAAATTGTTCTTCCTACTCTTTTTGTGTGGTTATCCTCATGTTTTTTTCTTTCACTGTTTTGCTGTGGCTACTTAAATTGACTCCTTAAACACTTACAGAGTCACCTTTGTTTATGGATAACTGCTTAATTATTGCTCTTGGTGGGGAAAAAGAAAACTGGGACCTCTTTCACCATCTTGCTGATTTCATTTACTTGCTTATAAATGAGAAAATCAAAAGCTGAATAAGTAGACTAAAAATAAAAGTAGTTTTGAACTTAATTTACTATCTTGTAAGTTTTCATAAGCCTGAAAGTGAGAAGGGTTTCTCTACCTGAAAGGCCATAAAATGAATGGAAATTTGTTTCTTGAAGTCCTATGCCAAACTGGCCTCTTGTTGCTACCATGGAACTTTTTGTTCTGAAAGTGCTTCCTCTGTGGCCAGTCTCTATGTAGGTATTAAAAAGATAATTTTGCTTTAGGGTAATCAGCCTATGACTGTGAAAACATCTAAAGTTGTAATTTCTATGTTGCAACTCCTATATGTGAGATCAAGGAAGAAGTGATAGTCTTTGGAATATGTTCTTACTAAACATTCCTGCTTACCTGAGGATATTCATATTAGGACTAAGGTGGGACTAAAATTGACCACTAAAATTTGTATAAGTCAAAAGGATGAAGTTCAGATTGGATTTTCATTTTAGAAATCAGATTAAATGGTATGATATGAGTTTAAATCTTATGTTTAACAAAATGTAGGTGACAAGGGCGACTATATACTAATTTCTAGAAGAAACAAAGAATGAAATTAAAGTATCAGTTTTGCATTTGGGCATCTTTTTTTTTTAAACTTTTGTTTTTTAGTTGTAGATGGACACAATACCTTTATTCTGTTTACTTATTTTTATGTGGTACTGAAGATCGAACCCAGTGCCTCACACGCATGAGACAAACGCTCTACTGCTGAGTCACAACCCCAGCCCCATTTGGGCATCTTTTCCCTCAATAAAACTGGAGGCTAGCATGATCTAATATCTGTTACACTGTGTTTGACCTTTATACTACCTGCTTTTAAAAAGAGTCATTTTGCCAAAAATATACTGATGAAATATACAGTTTCCCCAGCAGCCTCTTTAACCTATTGTTAGTCAAATAACTCTCTTTGGAAGTTCCTGCCATCTTCCTGTTAACTGTTGAAGCTCACTAGAACTTCACTTGTGATGGCTCTGCCTGAGATTTAAGGGTTCCCAAGATCTCACCTTTATTGAGTGTCTGCTCTGTATCAGACATGGTGCTGGATGTTGGGACGATGTGGCTCCTGCCCTTCCAGTCACATAACAAGGAGTAGGAGGGGACACAATATGGAAGCCATAGTCACATGTGACTCTTAAGCACTTGAAATGTGATAATGCAAACAAGGAACTGAATTAATTAGGTCTACAATACCTAGAACAGAATAGACAAGATGGAGAGAAGCTTTTGTGAGGATGAAGAGGAGCAGAAGAGAAAGATTTTGTAAGATATTGTGGACCATGGTGATTAGTCAAGACTTTATCCCAGAGCTTTAGGAAACCACTAAAGGTTTTGTATAATGGTGAAACATAACCAAATTGGCATTCTGGTCTGGGAACAGGATGCTGGATTAGAGAAAGGAAGATTGATTCTGAGTAGGGTGTGGGGTGCAATGGACAGGGAATAGGGGAGATGGAGAGATCAGATGGGCACGTGTTAGAGCACAGTGGTCAATAACAAGTTCAGGAGCTTGATTACTGGAGACACATTCTGGCTTTGCCATCTTCAGTTTGCCTGGGGAAAGGATGTTTCAACTTTGTAAGCAGTGCTTGACCCCAGCGCTGGCCTGGCTCAACAGCTGCAGGGTAGATGACAAAGAGACCATCTGAGTTTATAGCAAGTCCTCAGGAGCTGTTGTGTTTTGACAGTCCAGGAGTGGGGCACACTTGTGATGTTCTTCTGTTTTTTAATTGTTTCTTTTGGCACAGAAATTAAGGTGACATCATGTTGGTTACATCTCACTCAATCTTTTACCTGTTTTGGTAACTTTTTCCATTTTTATGTAAAATCTGTTATTCTCATCAGCTATCTATAAAAAGGTGCTTGCCAGTTGCAAGAGTCTAAGGGTATATGAATACAGGGGTAGTTTCTTGAGGGTTCCACACAAGTTTTAGAAGAACTTGCTTTCCTCACTTGCAGATCAAACTAATGAAGCACATTTGCTTTCTCTCTGGAGAAGACTGAGCAGCGTGGTTAGGAATGTGGAATGAGAATAGAGACAGGGAAATAAATATATGTGGAGGTTTGGACTCTGTTTGTTTTTTAGAAACCCCAGCTAGCTTAATCAGAAAAGAGTTTTTCCTGACAAGGCAACTTGTAGAATCCAAGTGCTGGATGTTCCTGGTCCTGAGGAAGAACAGGAGGTGGGAACCTGAGAACCATCAAGATGTTCCACTGCTGCTCTGAGTACTGCTCTTTCTGCATTTGCCTATGTGATAAAATTTGCCAAGCCATAATCTTGAATTTACTTCTTATGGACCCTGCTAGAATGTGGGAGGAGTCCAGCGTGGGTCAGTTTTCATCTTCGCTCCAGTCAGGCCTGGATTTTTGGAAATGGCCATATGAATACAGCATGGTTTCTGGGCACCCCTTTCCATGAACCCTTAGGGTAGAGACCCTGATTGTTATCAGTATGGTGTATAATATGATATAATATGATTTGATGTGCAATATAATTATAAACTACAAATATATATTAATATCTTAGGAAGCATCTAGGATGTGGTATAAAAAATTACTACAAAACCCCAATTTTTTTTCCCATATCTGCTGTATCACCAGTCATGCTGGTATAATGTTTATTCTAATGAAACACTCTTGATTCTTCCCCATTTTTCAGAGTATCAGCTACTTACACTTGAGTAAATAGGGGCAAGACCTACTTTCATGAGATATGTATGAGACACAACTTTTTGAGGGGGGTGGGATTGATATGTAGGATTGCAATATGTCTTCTCAGAATTAAAACTCACCATGTGTGAAAGATTACATTTGAGATGATCATGATTTATGGAGGAAAACATAGTTTTAAGTTCCTAAACAGCCCCCTGGTGAATGAGTAAGATATGATTTTCATATTTGAACCACTTTGGTAAATATTGTGGGTAAAGTGAAAATAAATAAAAATTCAAGTTGAAACAAATGCAGTTTTAGGCATTTTCTGCAATATGTTCTGTTTCTACATCTTAAACATTACATAAACCAAGAAATGATAAAAACTACATCTCTAGATTTGGGTTGGCAAACTCTAGCCCTTGGGTCAAATCCATCTGGTACTTGTTTTAGTAGATAAATTTCATTGAAGGACTAGCATCCCCATTTGTTTACAAACTATCTGACTGCTTTTGAGCTAAAACAGCCAAGTCTAGTATTTGCAGTACATGATTTGACCTGCAAAACTGAAAATGTTATCTGGCCTTTTACAGAAAAAGTTTGCCAACCCTTGGTCTGCATCAGAGATAGTATATTTTAAAGGTGTCCTGAGGGAATTTTAGAGTTCTTGGGGTGAGTCAGGATCTGCCACTGAATAAGACCTGACAGGCTAGGGTATTTGGTTACTTTATTCTGTTTGATCCAGAGTAATGTGGATGCCCTGTTTGCTCTATTAGACTTCTGCATATGACTTGATATGAAGAAAGAAAGGATTTTCTTGCATAAAATATAGTGTTAGAGTGTACTGATCTGAAAGTACAAGAGGACATTTGGAAAAAAGGGACGTCTCTGAGTATAACTTATTATCTTCGTTGTAAACTGAGGTGGTTGGTACCTTGCATTGAAATCTCCAACTAAGGAAAAAAGTCCTTAATGAGAATTTAGAAGGTAAAATTGACTCTTCTAATTACTGACATGAAAGAAATTGCTTTAAAATCTTTGGCAGCCACAAAACTCAACTCTAAGTGGATCAAGGACCAAGGCATTAGACCAGAGACCCTGTGCCTATTAAAAGAAAAAGTAGGCCCAAATCTCCATCATGTTGGCTTAGGAATCGAATTCTTTAACAAGACTCCTAAAGTGTAAGAAGTAAAATCAAGGATCAATAAATGGAATGGTATCAAATTAAAATGCTTCTTCACAGCAAAGGAAACAAAAGAAAGAGCCTACAGAATGGGAGAAAAATCTTTGTCACCTGCACCTCAGATGGAGCATTAATCTCCAGGATATATAAAGAACTCAAAAAAATTAACACCAACCAAATAGCCCAATCAACAAATGGGCAAAGGAGCCAAATGGGCACTTCACAGAAGAAGAATTACAGTTGATCAACAAATATATGAAAAAATGTCCAACATCTCTAGCAATTAGAGAAATGCAAATTAAACTACACAGAGATTTCATCTCACTCTAGTCAGAATGGCAATTACCAAGAACACAAATGACAATAAATGTTGGTGAGGATATGGGGGAAAAGGTGCACTCATTTATTGCTGGTGGAACTACAAATTGGTGCAACCACTCTGGAAAGTAGTATGAAGATACCTTAGAAAATTAGGAATGGAACCACCAGTTCATACAGTTATCCCACTCCTCAGCATATATGCAAAGGACTTAAAATCAGCATATTATAGTGACACAGCCACATCAATGTTTATAGCACCTCAATTCACAATAGCTGGACTCCGGAATCAACCTAGGTGGCCTTCAACAGAAAAATGGATAAGGAAAATGTGCTATAAATATGCAATGGAGTATTACTCAGCCATAAAGAAGAATGAAATTATGGCATTTGTGGTTAAATGGGTGGAATTGAAGGCTATCATGCTAAGTGAAATAAATCAACCCAAAAAAGCAAAGGCTGAATGTTCTCTCTGATATGCGGGTGCTGACTTACAATAGGTGGGGGAATGGGGGGTGATGCAGGGAGGGTAGTGGAGGTTCACCAGATTGGATGGGGGGATGGGAGGGAGGAGAATGGGAAGGACAATAGAATAAATCAGATATAACTTTCCTATGTTCACATATGAATACCCGACCAGTGTAACTCCACATCATGTACAACCAGAAGCATGGGAAGTTATACTTCATGTATGTTTGATATGTCAAAATGCATTCTACTGTCATGTATAACAAAGAAGAATGGAAAAAAGAAAAATCTCTGGCAGTCCATTTTCCCTTTTTGTAGAGGAAGATGATAAATTACCCCCTGTACTATAATCAGATTAAAAACGAAAATATGACTACCATTGATGTATGTGGTGAGGTTTTTATAAGGTATGTTAATCTATTAACTGTTGTTGTAACAAAATGCCTGTGACCAGGTAATTTATAAAAAATAGGAGTTTATTTGGCTCATAGTTCCTGGAAACTGAGAAGCACAAAAGCATGGCACCAACATGTTAAATGATTATTTCTTAAGGTCACATGTAAGCATTTAAGCATATGGCCAAACTTTCTTCTGTATAAGACTCCCTCCATTGAAAAATAACTCCTTGGGGCTGGGGTTGTGGCTCAGTGGTAGAGCGCTTGCCTAGCATGTGTGAGGCACTGGGTTTGATCCTCAGCACCACATAAAAAATAAACAAACAAAATAAAGATGTTGTGCCCATGTAAAACTAAACAAATTTAAAAAAGAAAAAAAGAAAAATAACTTCTTAGATACTAAGTCACTGACTATAACAATAAAAGATAAATTGTGAAGTTTTCTGGCTATCAAGAGCAAATACTCTATATATTAATGAAAGAACAGTTATGCCTCCATTATGTTCGTATTAATATAATTTTCATTGCGAGTTATTAATCTCAAAGCCATAGTCAACTCAATTTTGTGTCCAGCTCCTATTGAGTACTAACTTCATTTCAAGTTTATTTTTAATCACCTGTTGGGGACAAACATATAGTAGGTTGTTTTTGTAATATCAACTAGTGTGATTTTCCTTTGTGGTAAGTGAATTGTTGTTTCTACATGCTCTGCAAGTCTCCTTTTGACAATTCAAAAGTGTCCATTCATTCTCTCTATGGAAGGGGTAAGGCTTACTTTTGGGATTCCAGATGGAGTTTTAAAATTGTAGTAATCTAGACAACAGGCTGGGTTTGATTTTCCATGACCAGCTTTGTCGAAAAAGAGGTTTATTCTTGTCTTTCTTCATGAAGGTCCAATTGGAAGAATTGTCTTGGAGTTTATCTTTTGGCCACTGTGTCTCAAACTGTAATGAGGTTTCTACTTACTCAGGGATCTTGTTCGAATACGACTTCTCATTCATCAGGTCTGTTTGGAGTAGAGCCCGAGATTCTGCATTTCTAATAAGCTCCAAGGTGGTCCATGCTGCTGGTTCACAAACCACACTTTGAGTAATAAGTATTTAAGCCACAGTAGAGAATGCCTAATGGCAGAAAAGGGTTTTCCCACCCAAAGAAGAGAAAGAATTCAACCTACAGGGCAGAAAAATGAGGTCCAAAAGAGGTTGGAGTTGGAAAGCAGGCAGGGTTTTAAGAAAAGATTCCCTGTATTCTGTCCCATTTCTTGTGATGGAGGCAGAAAATAGATATGTCTCCTCAGATCCAGAAATCTCATATGAAGGTGTGGAGAAGTTTCTCAGGAGGAATATGTATATTCCGGGACAGCTTGAGGAGACTAGCTCATGCACATTCACTAGTTCTCTGAGTGGAGAATTTGGTAGTGGTTGCAGGCAGCCTGATAGGAGTGAAGCTTCAGTAATGGGAAAGCAGCCAAGAGGTCCTGAGCCTTCAAGGGAAGCTGTAACAAGGCTGAGAACATTGGAAGACTAGGAAGGCTTGGGATGGGAACAAGAAGGACTGAGTGCAGTGACATTGTTGGAGTCCATGATGGGTACTCTAGTCATTAATAAATGATGCCAGAGGATAGTGGCCAACTATGGTTCTAACTGTGTTGAGCAGGTATGTCCCAGAAGCCACCTTTGCCGTGTCAGAAAGGTAAAGATAGACGAGAAGATGGAGAAAGGAGAGACTCTTAAGATTAAGGTTCAAAAAGCAGTGATGGTTGCTTCCAGTTGCTAAGATTAATTGTACCTTTATCTTTCAGTAGGGGGTGGGATTAGAATTTGTTGCTTATACTGAAATTCAGTTGAATAGATCTATTTTGTATATTAAATATAAAACTATATTTCACACATTGTATTTTAATAATTGCTACAATATTTTACAACCAGAATCAACTAAATTCCTTTTTTTAAACTTTAAATTACTTTAAAAATATTTGACAGGTATTGGACAGAATATCCTTTATATTATTTCACATTGTTTAGGATGTATATACTATTATTTTTATTTATTTATTTTTAAATTTTTATTGTTGGTTGTTCAAAACATTACATAGTTCTTGACATATCGTATTTCACACTTTGATTCAAGTGGGTTATGAACTCCCATTTTCACCCCATATACAGATCGCAGAATCACATCGGTTACATGTCCACTGATTTACATGTTGCCATACTAGTATCTGTTGTATTCTTCTGCCTTTCCTATTCTCTACTATCCCCCCTCCCCTCCCATCTTCTCTCTCTACCCCATCTACTGTAATTCATTTCTCTCCCTTGTTTTTTTCCCTTTTCCCTCACTTCCTCTTGTATATACTATTATTTAATATTGTGAGACAGGAACCATTATCTCATATTATAGAACAAAGGCTCAGAGAAATTAGCTATCTTTCCCCAGATCATACACTTGATAAGTAAATGAGGTTAGAGTTATTGACTCAGCTTCTTGGACACTGACATTGGATTTGACACATAATAAGAGTATAAAAATATTTAAATAAATGAATGAATGATTATGCAAATGTATGGCATATCAGTTGACCAGTAGTCTTTGGGAATACTGGAAGGAAAAGTGGATCCTCCTTTCAGTGAATTTGCTATGCATAGAGTTAAAACTTTGGAAATACTCATGGGTCCTTAAGAAAGTTCATTAAAACAAAAGGAGCACTGGCTATAAAGTGATATGTTGGAAGTGAAAAAATGAGAAAGTTTTGTGGTTTGGGGCTCATGAGGAATGTCATTTACTCTTGGACTGAGTATAGTCTGGGGCTTTGAAATAGGGATATAGAAAGTATTTCAGGTTAGTTCATGCCTCTGAGAGCTACCCCATCATATTGCCTAATCCATGTGCAGGATAAAAGGGGATAGCCTTCCAGGGCAGACCTAAAGAAATTATAGCCAGAACTCTGGTGCCGAGCTGTGACAATTTCATACTTGGGCACTGGCCCTCTCCCAACCTGTCCAGCCTAACTGACAATGCTTTTGTCAGGTTTCCACTTTGCACTTGTTAATCCAATTAAAACACCAGTCCGTATATAGCAATTGGTTTTATGTTAAGACTTTGAGGTTGAATTCCTAATTAAGAGCTTTTCTTCACATACCACATGAACAAATCCTGTTGAAAACTTAGGATTTTAGAGCTCAGGACATCTTTAGAATTTGTATTGCACATATAAACTCTTACCTTAAAGACCATGTTTGTGTGCAAACAAATTGAGTATTTCCAAAGCCTTAAGATTGTTTGACATAGACTGAATGAGGAGTGATCACACCTACAGTTATCTTTCAAGTCTCCTATTCATAACTTAGGGCTAAGAAGTTCCAAATTTGGTATAAATTGGTATAAGTTTGGGCAAAAAAGCTTGTCAATATAAGTGAATCTTACCCTTGGATCCTATAATTCTGCTTTTGGACTATATCCTTTGAAAATCAATTCTTGGTACAGAAAAAAATTTATGCCCAAAGATATTGAGAGCGATTTCTTTTCTCCTGCTCTTATTTTAAAATAAAAAACCTTAAGTTTTCTTAAATATTTTTTTAAATAAGAATTTTCTTAAGAGGAGATAAACATTTTTCAATTATTAATCTAGCACTAAAAGTATATTGTGTAGTCATCAAAATGATTTAAAAACATCAAGCATACCTTGTGTTTATTTTTAAATCTTCAAGTTATTATCAACCCATTTTTAACTTTTGAGAGAAGAGAGTAGACTATGGAACCAGAATTTGTGAACACATAATTCTGTTTCAGAATAGCCAGCATGTAAGGTGCAGTGGTGAAAAACACTGAGACGTGTCAGACTTGGAGACTTGGCTGTGGCTCATGCTGACCCTAGACGATGTGTAACCTGAGGCCACTCAGTCTTAACCTGAACAAAATACTCTGAAAGTTGCTGTATGACAAACAGCTTCATAGGTTCCTTGGCATGCCCATAAATACAACATCCACAATTGTGTGTGTATGTATGTTTTAGATGTTGCATTTACTTCCAAAGGAAAACATACTTTTCAGAACATTTTGTAACAATTGCCCTGGAAGCTACCTTTGTAATTTTAATATTATCATTCCACATAATATCTACCTAAGTTGGACAAGTGTAAGGCATGTTCTTCTTAAAGCTTATTACTTTAGGTTATAATTCTTTGATTTTTTTTTTAACAATCACTGTTAGGCATTGTGGTTGTTCTTCAGGTTTACATTCAAATGGGACCTGTCTGGGAGGCATCAGAAATGTTTTATACACTCTTAAAATTGTGTTTCAGTGAAATATAACAAAAACATACAGAGATGAGCTACCACTTTTGACCATATAATATTCCTATAACTCTGTAGCCAGATTAAAATTGTTAAAACTTGGAATAAAATTGTGATTCTAAGTTTTAAAATCAATATTTTATCTGACTGCAAAATGATGTTCTTCTAACAGGCACATAACTTGAAGTCTCCTGACATTTCACAGTAGAATTTTAATGCTAGAGAAGAGGAGCAAGGGGGAATACTTCATAGTCTGTCTCCCACTTACATCTACTCCTCGGGTTATAGAGAAAGACTTTCTGTGGGCCTTGACAGTTTATAAGACTGTCTTGGGAACCAGAATACATTACTTAAATTGCTGGAGCCCTCATGTGTAAAACTTAGAGGCAGGAGTTGGATTAGATCAGCATTTCTCCCATTATTTTAAAAAACTCCACTGTTCTATGAGGAGCTCAGAGGCATACTCAAGTAAAGAGTGTCCCTGATCGAATATAAGTGAAAAGTGCCATTTCTCCTTTTGGAGATTCCTAGGGTGTGTTGACATATATAAGTCTGCAAGATAGCCTATAATAAAGATGTCTTTTCCACAGTGTTTCACCCAGCACGTCTCTAATGTATTTGATGACAGATCTTGTTATCAAGGAACGTATTTTGAGAAACACTGAACTAAGTTTCTTCCAAGACTTTGGGGTTTTAAACAAGCCATCCAAATGTTGCTTAGCAACATTAGAGCCACTTCATTTGCCCGCTAGATGGCACCCTTGAATGAGATTTATTTTTCTTTTTGACTGGCTTCTCTTTGGACATTACTTTTCCTGTGTACGAGGAGAGTGCAGTTATAAAATTGATCTTAAGGTCATTCTGGTTACATTTTACAATCCATTTAAAATAAAGCAGTTGTGTCAACTGTATGGATAGATACCAGCCAAGATTGAAATAGTACATGAATTTTTCTCACTTGAGTTAACTTTTTCTTAAACACTGTTTAAACAATACCAGTATGATTTTAAATCATAGTTTAGCCAAACAAAATTTAATTGGACATTTGAGTCATTCTACTGATCAACTTGAGACTTAGAATCATGAGACTATCAGGGAATCTGGTGGCAGTTGGGAACATGCTTTAGTCACTGTGGTGGATAAGAAGTGTTCTCAGCCAATCCATGGGTATAACCCTGTTTGAGATCACCAAAGTATTGTGTTTCGATGGTAGTGCACTTTCAGCCAGTCCCTCTCAGGCAGTGTGTTAAGTGGTCTCTTAAAGTCTCCTTCATGTTCTAGTAAATTTTTGATTGGCTCTTTATTAAAAATAATTTGCCATTAGGCATTAAGATTTTGCTAGTCTGTGGGTTAGTCAGTTAGTCTGTCTCTTACTGAGTCTCCTGTTGTAGGCTTAAGCACTTTAGCAATCCTCTACCCACTGCCTGGAGTTCATGGAATTTCACACGTCAGTTTAAGTGTGCCCAGGAGTTTTGGGAAATGAAGGCAACTTTACTTAGGAATAGTCATGCTTCAAGTTTATTCAACTGAAGGATGTTTACCTATTAGCAATGTGTGCCTTTTTAATGATGGAAAGGGAGCTTTAAAAAATATAATGAGAAGGCTTCCTGAGCTGCTCCCTGAATTACCTGAAATATGTGTGTGTTGTAGGTGGGGGTGGGGTAAGAAGTCAAACTGTGACAGAAGCCTCCTCATGCTCTTTCAAAGCTTCCTTTTGAAGGTGAAATCTTCTTAGATCTTAGATCTTATTCCAGTAAAAAAAATTCTTTCCAAACACCAAATAGCACCCCAAAGGATGACAAGTTCCTCATATTTCCTAAAGGTAAGTTGTCCAAACTGTCATTTTCTTAGCGTGAATATCAGTGCTATAGCTATCTCTTGCTACATGTTGTACATTTTAGCTTTTTCCTCCATATTGTTCATTAGGTTTTTAGTTTAGTGTTCATTCTCTGGTTTTTAGTTTACCTTTGAGCTTTAGATATTTAGGTGGTGTGGGGGCAAAACCATTTGTGCATCACACTTTTATTTTGTAAGAGTATCTATTTGAGGAATTTGATGTCGATTTTGTGAGTGTGATTTATAATGGAAATGTCAGACAAAATGGGTAATAATCTTGGTTAATATGTATTTAGTATTTATTGTTTCAGGTACTGTGCCAAGATTTTACCTGTCTTAGCTCATTTAGGCCTCATGACAACTTGATGACAACTTGTAGGAGGCAGATGCTATTTCTATGGCATTTTCAGATGAAGAAACGGCATTAGAAAGTTTAAGTACTTTTACTAATGTCACACAGTTTGTAAGGGGCCCACCAAAGAACTTCATATCAGGTTTCTAATGCCTTATGTTCTACCAGTACATAAGTGATATGACGTATTTGCATCTTAAATGTTTTTGCTGTGTGCATATGAATCCTGGTTAGGTCAAGGCAGGCTAGACCTTGTAGCCACAATGTAGCACAAAATCTCATGATAATAAGAATCCAACTGCCAATTTTGCCCTCAGCTCTAGACACCAAGATTTCTTGGCCTGATGGCTTCATATTCAAATATGTTTGGCCATGTTTCTCAAAACACTGAGTTACTATACTTTGCAATAACAGTGCTTGGCTTTGTCTTTTATGCAGAAAGCCCCTCCAGGCCTCTGTAATGTGCTAAAAAAGATCTTGTCTAAAACTCATGAAAATAAATAACATAAAACTGTTCTGAATAAATTTGAGTTAAATGAACAGAACCCTTTTCTGTGTACGTGTATTGCATACATACAGTTGTGGGCTCCTATGAACACATGTTCTGTCGCTGGGCCTACTACCAATATCCTCTGTAGTGAAAGACATCTCATAATTTCCATTATAAATTATTTTAGGGGTTTATAACTAATACTGTAAAACATTCAGCAATGTCTGAATCTTACTTTACTGTATTTACAGAACTAGTTGCAGCAGCATTGCAAGAAAGTATATAGATTTAAACCTATCATTGCGTTAGCCATTGAAAATGGTGCAAATGTTTGCATAATTGTTGGCAAGGATTGGTGAATTGAAGGAAATAGATTAGGGACCTCAAAAAATCAGATTGCAAAGAGTAACACATCATTTGAATTTAGGATGCCTGAGGCAGATGAAGAATTTGATCTTTAATGTCACTTGTAAATAGGAAGAACATACAATACATCACTGAACTCTGGGTGAATTCCATTGTTTCTTATTTTTTTAAGAAGTTAACTGGCAGAAATGGAAAAATTATTAGAATTATTATACAGAGGAACATTTTTACAATCAAAACAAAGATTCAACTCAAAAGTCACCTCATCTGGAAAGCTTTCAATAATTGCTCATGTGCTATGTTTGAGGTAGGGTGCTAAGCTCTTTACATGATTTTTCTCATTTGTTCCACCAAACACTTCCATTTTACAGATGAAGAATCCAAAGATCAGAGGCAGGAAATAACCTGCTGAATCAGAGTAGAAGCTGATAAAAGAGCTGTCGTCCATGATACCCTAGCCTGCACTCTGTACTGTGGTGTGTCTAGCCATTCTTCATTTCACTTTTGCACAGACATTCCTTTAACCCAGCTGTTCTCAGCTCTGAAGCTCATAAGATCATCCAAGAAGCTTATTTCCCATTCCCCTTCTAACTTTATTCCCGATTAGCTTCAATAGTTGTGAGGGTGATTATCTCTTTAGTGAAAGGGACAATTAATTCATAACCTATCTATTTAAAATTCACACCAGTTTGTATGGACTGGAAAAAAATTATCTTAAATGAATTAATAGATTACACTGGAGTATAAGTGAAATGTTTTTCCTATTAAAGAGCACAAACCGCTTTCAAGCATAATAGAAAACTGTTCATTATAAACAAATTGATAGGTGAATATTCATGCTATGTTTACATCCATTAAATAAACTTAAGTACTGTTAGTCTATAGTATATTATTAACCTAGTTGATTACTTTAAAATAATTGCTTCTAAAAAATATTCTAAAATTCTAGCTTTTGGTGAAGTAAAGTTGGGTTCTCCCTACTGCTAGTTGAAATTGGTGTTTGCTGTGTGATGCACTGTAAGTCTTCATGTAATTTTGTAGCTGTGTGCTTTGTCTCAGGCATAGGATTTCAATTTCTTAAAATCAGGGATCTTATCTCTTACATTTTTAGTACCCATGCCAGTGTAAATGAGGATTATAGTACTAGTTTCTAGTGGGTACAAGCCACAGATATTATTAAACATTCCAACAATGCCCAGGATAGCCTCTCAAGACAAAGAATTAGAAGATATCCAGCGTCATTTGATCATTTTGAGAAGCACAGAAGGGACCCAATGTAGTGGCAGATAGAACATGCCTTTTTTAGAAACGTTTTTTGAGAAACCCTTATTTAGATTTTAATAAGCATGATAAGTGAAGATAAATTAACCAAGAAAAATTGAAATTTTAAATCACAAAGTGCAGATATTACAGTTAAGCATCTAAGGGAAAAAGATTGTGATGGATAGGGAAAAAGTAGGACATAGGAAAGATAGAAGAAGTTTGGTTTTAGGAAACAGCCCACCTTAGGACATAAGAGTTGATGGAGTAGACTTGAAAAAGAATGGGGGCTGTTGTTTGGCGTTAAGCATCTAAAGGGCATATTCTTTCTACTGCTCTTAGAGATACCCAATATGAAAGCATTCAGGTAATGAAGGAACTTTTGTTGCTTTTTAAAAATACAACTAGAGGTGTATGTTCATGGAAACATGCACAAGTTTAGCAAGTTGTATAGATTATTAAGTTTGTGTCATTTGGAAATAACCTTTAGTCTATAAGTCACCGGTTCAAGCAGTATATTGGCTGCTGTGCTGGCATACACTGAGTTCCTTCTGTGTTTCTCAAAATTATCAATTTTAAACACTTGAGAAAGAGTAGTGGCACTTTTCATAATAAGTTGAATTTATACTTTGCCATATATGTCTCTGTTTTTGAAGACCAGTATTAGAAAAAACACTAATACTTGGAAATAAAACCAGAACTTGTATTGGAATATATTAAACATATATATTAAATAAATGTTTCAAGTTAAATATAATATTTAAAATATTGTATATATTTGTAGACTAGACTCCAACCTCGTTGGCCCTGTATTTATCCCAGGCATTTTACAGTTGGATTTCCTATCTAACTGTTGAGCCTTGTCTTGTATCGTATTCCTCACCTACACTGTGCTCTTCTTACAGCAGAGTGATGGCAACGTGAAGTCAACTGGAGAGGTAGTTTTTCTGCCTCTAAAGGAAACTTCTTGTTCTCAGATATATCACTTGGCATAAAATAAACAATAAGCATTCAGTGAATGCATAATAACAACTCCATTACCAAAGCATGTGCAGATGCACCAGGCATTGGGCCTACCTAACTTTTATCTTTATTCCTCCCTCACGAAGAAGATTTTCTTATGGAAACTCATCTGTTTTTAAAAACTACCTGAAATCCTCCTTCATAAGGCCTTCTCATTTCCTCTTTAATTCCCTATCCTATAAAAATGAATCCCCTACTCTTCAAAGATTCAGAGAACTGTGTTGTTCCTCTGTTTGCCTTTTGTTAGTTTGTCACAACAGTACTTTTGTTCCTGTATTGCATATGGCTCAAGGCCATCAACTGTACATCCTTCTACTACCCCAGGATATTTACAGACAGAAGATCTTCAAGCCCTGATTGAATAATTCAGTGGGTCTTTCCCTTTTGATCAGCTTGAGGTTCTGTTTGATATTATGCTACATGCTGTTTGTTCACTTTGAAATGAAGTCTAAGGAGATTAAGTCTAAGTGGACTCTTAACTCTTTGAGGATAGGGGTTATGTCTCAATATATTTGGTAACCCTTATCTAGAGTGGCATAGAAAGCATGCCCAGTAGCTATCTGGGAAATGATTGATGCCTTGAAATTGCTGTTAGTTGGTTAATGCTTCTGTGTTATGTGTTGTTTGTATTGTGAAAGGCAATTGATGGTCCTTAAAATGTCTGTCCAATGAACAGAATCAAGGAGGTGGGTGGATTTACTCTATGTGTTAGTAATACAACTAGTGTGGAATTGATTTATGTCCCAAATCTTAACTTGTAAAAAGAAGGGCAAAATAGAGAGTAAAAAATCCCTTTTAGAAATGAAATGGAAATTAGCCTGAAGGAAGGACAAGTGTGAACAGGTATGTGTGTCTGAAAACATTTCAGCTGGATTAAGAGATTTGCTACACTTAGACTATTAAAATCTATCAATAAGAAAACATTAGCTGCTTTTTATTTGGTGCCAGGTGATACTTGGAGAGTAAAACTAGTACAGCATGGCCTCTGCCCTCTAGGGTCTTGTGTTATAATGCATATCTTGGCAAACTTTTTCTTAAAGGGCCAGTGATAAATATTTCTGCCTTTGTGGACCATTTAGTCTCTTTTAATTATTGAACTCTGCCCTTGAAGTGTGGAGGCAGCAGCTATATACAGTCCATGGATGAATGAATGTGATTATGTTCAAATAAAGCTTTATTTAGAAAACTGGTAGTCAGGATTTAGCCAGCATGGCATGGTTTGCTGACTGCTGGTCTAGAGTTTGGGTGAGCATGTACGCATGTGGATATGTGTATGCATATAAATCTAATGTTGTATCTAATGTTGGAGTGTGTACTCTTTTTTTTGTGTGTGTGTCAATATTTGTAGGAATGCTCAGTTAAGAGAGAAAGCTGGGCCAGAGTAGCAAGGGAGAAGCTTAATCAAAGGGGGCTGTATTGTCTCTATGATCGTAAGTCTGAAAACCTTCCTTATTCCAAATTCTTATCAGGAAAGCTGTTTGTAAAGTCACTCAATTTTAAATTTGTTCTACAAGTATTTCTAAGTGGTTATTATATACAAATGTGCATTCTGTCTTCTTCAAGTTGAGTAGCTTGAAGTGTTTTCTATATTTTAGTGACTCATTTTACACATTTAGCATCTCTGAAATTGGAATTCATCTCATAGTTGATGATTCTGTTACAAGATTTCCCTCTTTCTATGGCTATTAATAAGGTACGTCTAATATTTGATGGCTTAAATTTATCAGAAATGTGGCAGACATCTTAGCACTGCCTTGAGTACTTTCTATAATAGGATCATTTATTTTAGACATTACATTTACATATATTCAGGAACTTACTAGACTAAAAGATTCTAAGAAAAATTTAAATAGATACTGGCAAAACTTTTTTTTAAAAAGTAATATCTTCTGAGAGAGATTAGTTACTTTATATGTTTCAGTTAATGTCCTGTTAAATAAAATTCTCATGTCAAGCATGGATTTACATGTACTTTTTGGATGTTTTTGACTTGTTTCACAGATTTCCTTTGGAAAGATAAAATGTCTTTCTAGAGATAAAATGAAATTTCAGAGATACAGATATGTGGCCCAGGGAAGAACCTAGGTCCCTATGTCCATTACCTATAACTTTCCTTTGTTAAAGCACAGGATTTGAGAGCAGGTGTTGGAATTAGTATGCTTTCCCCCAATTTATCTCATTTTCATTTCATTGCTCTCAGATTTTCTAAAACTATGAAGTTCTTTATGCAGGTCTGGTCTAATTAGGCGAGCTTGGGAAGGTTTGTAAAAGGTTTAATGTTCACCCTCTTTCCTGTCTGTGTAAATCAATTAAAATGGACTATGAAGGAATTCACACTCAAATAGTATGTAACCCTAGATCTCATTGCCATATGTTTGTTTTCTACATTTGAGGAGAATGTTCTGCTTAACTGTATTTATGATTTACAGTAGCTAGAGATACATTTCAACCAGTTCTATGATATACAGGAATGGGACATAATATAGAAACATTATTTATGCTTCCAATCAGAGGGGAAAGCTGTTTCTTATACTATACTTATGGTTCAAGCAGTGTGCAGAGTGAGCACATCTGTCCTTGCAATTAGTATAAAAAACACATCGCAAAAATTAAAACTCAGATTAGTATTTCACAACTGACATCTCTTAATATTAAGTTAATGCTCCTAAATAGTAGCAGTAATACTCACTAGTGTTTGTTGTCTTTGGCTGCTTTTGACATGCTTTCATTCATTTGTTCTCTTTAAAGTTATTGTTTGGATGCTGAGTTTTGAAATAATCTCTTTATATTTTTTTTTCTTCGTATATTTTTAGAAAAGGTCTTCCGTACAAGAAGGTGGTTAAGTGTTAATTGCCAGTTGATCATTAGAGAGAAATAAATGGTGATTCTTATACCACATGGAGAATTTTACAGTATTGTATTTGTGGTATTTTTTGTATATGAATCCTTAAGCATTTCAAACTTTAGTTTTAGTTAATGACATTTTTTTTATATAGGGAATGCAACCTGAGAGGTAGGAAAAGGGCAAGCCAGAGCTACAATTCATTCAAAGGTTTCTTTTATTTTCTGGGATTTTTTTTTTTTAACCTAACATCTTGAATTGCAATTTCTATATTGCTTTATCTTAAGGTACTTAAGTAAAAATATAATGCCTTTATAGAACAAGTCAAAATTATAGAGCAATGTAATTCAGTCATCTTATTTTTAGACAAGGACCCAGAGATAGGCTGCCCCTAACCTTAGTGTGGAGCCCAGGCAAGTTCTAAGGAGACCCACAGACCTATTATCTAAACATGCTCCTGGTCCAATCAAGCTGAGCCTGCCTTTTCTTCTGGGCCCTGTAACACTCTGTCTGGAGGCTCAGTCTCTTTAGGACCCGCTCTGTGGCCTGTGAGCCTGTGTGGTAGCATGGAGCTATTAGAACAGGGCAGGTTGGGTGCTGGACCTAGGTCCAGGACTCCTGGGTTTACTGTGCCCAAAACAGGGATGACCTACTCAAGCTCCCAAGGGAGGATGGTTAGATTCTTCACATCTAGGTTTTCCTTGTCTTAGTTAGGCCTTTGAGGGAGTTCTAAGTACCTTCAACTCTGTACTCTGACCAAGGGAGAGGGAGGCAGCAGAGTTACCTGGGGAATCCTGTCTAACCAAAGACAACCATTTTGTCTTTTGTTTCCAAGGACAGAGGTTGTGGTTCATATTCTCATAGATTCTCAGCTCAGTATTGTGTCCAAGTTTAGTTGATGAGTCCCTCCCATTGGTTTAGTTGTTCCTAATTTAAAAACACAAACAAAGCTTCCTTATCAAATGGAGAAGAAAAAGAATGACATCTGGGGGTTTGTCATGTGCACCAGACAATTAAAGTACATGGCCACGGACCCTTCCTTGTCCTGGCCAAGGTCTAATATAGGTTGAGTGGCACGGACAACATTATCCCATGGACAGGCAATGTATCTTCTTCAGAAAATACAAATTTATTCCACCATTTATTCCACCTACATTATAATTTACAAATATTCCTGCTTCTGATAAAGTGCAAAAAAAAAGGAAAAACAGAAAGACAGAAATCATTTAAACAATGTATATTATTCAGACTGTCATCATCCGTCTTAGGTTTTCTTTTCCTGCTGAATAAGGAACCCTTAAAACTCAAAAGTACATCGTGACTTCCAAAGAAAGAACAGCTATCAAAACACCCTCCTGTGTGAAATTTTCCATTTCTTAGGGAATTCAGGTGTGTGAATCACTTCCTTCTGTCCTGTCACAGGAAAAAAAAAAGAAAGCAACATGACTTTTATCGTTCAGCGGAGGCCTGGTTGGCATTCTCAAGGGAAGATTGCTTATCATGGAGAAAAACTATGTTCTTAAATGGACTTGTGCATAGACCTTACAGGAACAGTTTGCAGATGTGGATGCATTCCCAATAAAAGATTTTTACAGTGACTGACATCCCCAAAACCTTCCCAGAAAAAGGAAAACGTGTCCTTTCTCAATTTCACGTATGCTTTCTACTTGATCAAAAGGTGGATTTATCCATCTTGGCACCTGAAAAATAATTTTTTTTAACAGAGTTGCTTCACAGTAAAGATGAAAGTGCAAGCAAATATTAGGCCAACTGGAAGGGCTTGAGTGTGAAAGATTTTGATGTTTTTTCTTGCAATAAGCATTTGTGGAGTTTAGGGATGGTTGATGCCATCATGTGGTGGTGTGATGGAGATCCCCACTGATGCTGGGAAAATACCAGGTTAATGAAGTATAAAATGTGGCCTTAGGTACAAGCAGATATTTTGTGGATTGGGACGTCTTCTTGATGGGAATAAAATCTTAAATCTTATGATGTTCAAGGATCTGAGAGGGAAAAGTAGACAAGATCAAGCTTGGAAGTGACAAATTGGATTTTGTTTTTATCTCATACTATATCTGGATGTCCTGTCTCTCGAAGAAATGATTGAAATGGTCTTGTGTAGTTTTCATATGTTGACTGGATATGATGTCTTACCAGTATGTATTGGTTGTTCATTTAAGGCTTATTAAAGATTTCTAAGAGCATTGTTTGCATTAGTTGGAGGGACTATGCTTACTTATGTTGGCTTTACCTTTGGGCTGTGAATTTTTTTTTTTTCGACAATATTTAATCATCTGTTTTTTCCCCCACTGAAGCTCTGGAAAGAGTTGTCACTTAGTAGGGGTTGGTTACATGGAACCAGAAAGGCAAGTTGTCCCTTAGCAGGAAGATCATATCCTTATCAAGGGGCCACAAATACCTCAAATATGGATCCCCATATTTGAGAAACTGTTAGCAAATCTTGGCTAGGATCTGAAGCAACTGCCAAGGCATGCCATTTTCACTAAAGGTGCAAATTCTTGAAAAACCCAAAGATGCTCTCCTCCAGAGAGAAGTCATTATCCCTTAAAAACGAAAAAGATTACAGTGAAATCTACTCAAGAAGAGCATTTCTGTCTGCAGGGAAGTGGTCTACTCAGCATGTGACCATCACATTTAGGGTCTTGATTCTCTTAGAAACTAACATCCTTAAATGCAGGGAAGAAATGTTGATTTTTCTGGATGTATGCTCTTTAAATGGAGATAGTTTCTCAAGCTATACTTGAAAAAAGAAAAATATGACAATATTATTTGATGAACAAATTTATATGTAGCCCTCTCCTGCTACGTGTGTATAGATGCTAACCAAGGTGTGTGTGTGTGTGTGTGTGTGTGTGTGTGTGTGTGTGTGTGAGAGAGAGAGAGAGAGAGAGAGAGAGAGAGAGAGAGAGAGAGAGAGAGATTTTGAAATGAAAGATTGACTTCATTCAAATCTTATCAGGAAATATTTCTATGAGCAAAATTATTATCCTAGCTTCCCTTACACATTGTTCTCTTTGCCTGGATCACTTTTTCTCCAACTTCCTTCAGTCAACTAATGTTGGCACATCTTGTAGAACTGAGCTTTGTAGTCATATTCATAGGGGAGCTTGAATTCCCAGCTGCAATTTGGTCCTCCTGATTAAACAAATTCATATTATCCTATACCAGGGCTTGCAGACTTTTATGCCTGCCTGTATGAGCTAAGAGAGTGACAGAGATGCACTGTTGACAGCAGAACCTTCTATGATAATGGAAGTGTTTTATCTTTGCCTGGTGGCTTATGGTAGCCACTAGCCACATATGGCTATTGG
The DNA here is from genome assembly GCF_045843805.1 of Urocitellus parryii. NCBI lineage: Eukaryota > Metazoa > Chordata > Mammalia > Rodentia > Sciuridae > Urocitellus > Urocitellus parryii. Next base: position 173,298,832 of record NC_135533.1, on the reverse strand, counting down.
GCAGTTAATGTGGTCAGTGCATCTAAGGACTTGACCTTTTAATTTAACTTTGAATTGATTAAAATTTAAAATTAAATAGTTACATGTAGGAGATGACTATTATTCTGGACTTGCAGGCCTATAGGACAGCAGCATAAATGTAATGGCAATGGTGAGTAGAATTTGGATTCAGTGCAGAAGACAGAAGATTATTAAAATCTGAAAACTTAAGTGCTCTATATACAAGGGTGGACTACTATTCAGCTCTAGCCAATTTTTGAAAAGAGTAATATGAAATCCTCATTTTATTGTGACGTTTCCTTATTTTAAAAAAATGACAACCGTCTAAAATCCCAAGCTGTAGTTTGCTCATGTGTAGCCATTTTCTAAGTAGTTCTTAGAAAATGTGGCAAGTACCATATTATAATTGTTTATGTAATTATTTTTTGTATTCCCAGTAAAACCTAAAGGATCATGTCTGTCTCATTTACTATTTTATCTCAGTACTTGTCTTGGGATTGAGACATGAAGCACTAAATGATATTTATTGAATGGTTGTTATATGCATAAGATAAAAGTAAATTTAAAGGAGGGGAAGCAAACCTAAGAAATAAAAGATAAGAAATTTGATTATTTTTTTCTTTCTTTTTTGGTACTAGGGATTGAATCCAGGGACACACAACCACTGAGTCACATAACCAACCCTTTTTTATTTTTCATTTTGAGACAGGGTCTTGCTAAATTGCTGAGGCTGGCTTTTAACTATCAATACACTTGCCTCAGCCTCCTGAGTCACTGGGATTACAGCTGTGTGCCACTGAGCCTGGCCAGGAAGTTGATTCTTGAATGAAACCCATCTGGCTTTTTTGTGTGAATAAGCAGTTGCCTAGATGGGAAAACCCTTCTGAATATAACCAGGCACACGGTGGTGGGTTTAAGGACTATATCTCTCCTAGTATGTGGGTAGGACCTATATGTCCTAGAAATTCCAGGGTTCACAGCACAGAAAAAAAAAAAGGTTAAGGACTGTGAATGAATACCTTTGATTTCAGTATTAGTCTATCCCATTGAATTGCATTTTTGGGATGTTGGTGTAGAACTTATGAAATTTGATGGAATTAAATTTTTTGCTCTCCATTTATTCATTTGAGCTTCTAAAAAACCCCACTCAAAAGGAAAGGAAAAATCATCCTCTTCAGTCATATACACCATTTTATTTTTGGCTATTAAGGCAGTTGCTTTGAATTGAGCAAACCATTTGCTATGCACAGGACATGAGGAATCATTTCAAGGAAAGAGTGAATTATGTGTTTTTTCATGTTGCTACTCTGACTTGCCTATGGTTGAGTTTTCTTATGTAATAGATTCCAACTCCTATTATTATTAGTGTTCCTATAATGAAAGACACAGTAGAAAGCAATTGTAGGCATAGTAATGGCCCCTGAAAATGTGGACATCCTGATCTCTAAAACCTGTCATTATGTTGCAAAAGGATCTTGCCAGCTGAGATTAGTTAGGGTCTCCAGATGGGAGACTATTCTGAACTGCCCAGTTGAGCTCAGTGCAATTACAAGGATTCTCAGAAGTGAAAGAGGGAGACAAAAAAGTCAGAGAAAAAGGTGATCATGGAAGCAGAGGTCAGAGTGATGTGGTTGCTGATGACTTTGAAGATGCCCATGAGCCAAGGAATGCTGTCTACTTCTAGAAGATGCAGAAGAGGGGAACAGATTCATCCCTAGAGACTCCACAAGGAATGAGTCCCTGCTAACAGCTTGCTTGAGACTCATTTTGGACTTCATGCTTCCAGATTAGGCATCTAATCTGTTTTCTAAACCATTTTTTTTTCGCTAATTTGTAATAGCAGCCCTAGAAAATTAATATACTGATGAACAAAATGAAATCTGTTTACAAATGATGGCTCGTTTTCCACACCAAAAAACTGTGAAATGTGGCCTAATAATAAAATTCAGTCATTCAATAATATTATTTGAACATTTTCCATTGCAGGGTAGTTTTCTAGGCAGTGGGAGTTCAGTGGTGAGCAAACCTTGTGTTTATGTTCATGCTCTCAGAAAGCTGTGTTCCTTGGAGACATCAAAGAGCTAAACTAGTGTTTAGTCACACACGTGTTGTTAAAAATCAAAGTGCATTAGAAGGGGTAGTCAGGGAGGGCTTTCTAGAGGAAGTGATTTTTGGGATTGAACTGAGTGTTGAGCAGGAAAATGGAGATAATTAGGAAGAGCATTCCTGGTAGCAGGAACAGCATATGTGAAGGGGTGAGGCAGAAGGCCCCAGAACTCTTGCAGAACTAAAGAATTCTAGTGTGGATAACAGAAAAGGGGTAACTGGACATGGTGGTGCACACTGGTAATTCTAGCTGAAGCAGGAAGATTACATAGAGTCTTACTAAGTTGCTGCAGTTAAACTTATCTTAAAATAAAAAAAAAGGATTGGGGATAAAGCTAAATGGTAGAGCACACCTGTGTTCACCCACCAGTACTGGTGGGAGGTGGTGGGAGGAAAGATTCAGGAAGCTGTCTGGGTCTGGCAGGATAGGCTTGGGTACCAGCACAATAGAAGCCACAAAAAGTTTTAAACTTGGATGGAGTCAAACACTGTTTGATTAAAGTATCATTTCAACTATGACGTGTAGAAAGTATTGAAGTGAAGTGAGAATAAATGAGATTTAGGTTGACATTATGCACATTGGGACATTTCTGAGAGTGAGGGGAGGGGCTATTAATACTTATAGTGGGGACAGTGTTAAGTAGGACTGTCCCAAGCAAACTGATAATAGCCAGCTATTGTAGTCCTTGGGTGAGCAAGGGCATTAGTAGCCTGGACTGTGTGGTGGCTGTGAAGATGGGCCTCTGGGAACCTCATTACAATATTCTTTCTTCCTCCTTGGCTCTCTGTATTTTATTTAAGAATAAAATTTGTAGACAAAGAATTTCAAAGAGTCCAATTGCTTTGTACGTTGTTCTCTTCGGAGCAGGCATTCATCACATTCGTCTCCTTTGTCCTTGTGAGATTATGAAGCTTCCCTCTATGGAGGTACATGTACAAGCAGGCTACCCACATGGCAGCAAGGTATCTGCCATGGGACTCAACACTGCAGTTTTCTGGGGCTTGAGCTGTCATTTATTCAGACTTGCTTAAGTTTTCATTGCTATTCCTATTGATAGAAAACAATGGTCCTCATTGGAAATCAAAAGCACAGTTTTTTTTTTTTTTTTTTTGGTTTTCTGGTGGTGATTTCCAACTGAGGCCATTGTATCTGAATCACCTGGAAGGTAGCCACAGAGCCTCCCCACTCCTGCCTAGTGCCTGATTATGGGGAAGAATAAGAATATTTGCAATCAAATGTGTGGTCATCTGTACTTTTTCTACCATTTTGTGTGAACCTCAAGAGAGTTTTCATATTTGACATCTGGTATTATTATTACTGTATTTATGCCCAAACTTTGCATTATGCCTGGGAAGCTGTGGATTCTGTAAAGGGTAGAGCTTTAGGCATTTTTTTTTTTGAGGTTTACTTAAGGTTGACAACATGTTATAGGTGACTCATAGATAATAAAATGGATTCTATGGTGAAGGAGATAAACATATCATAGTTACATTGTTTGTGTTGAGAGCAGCTAACATCTTATTTAACAGACATCCATAATACAGTACAACCTTCTTAACTTTAATCTTCATGTTGCATATTAGATCTCTAAACTTTTTCATCCCACATATCTATTCTGTATCTTTTGACTTATATCTTCCTGCTCCTGTGTCCTTGGTAACCATTATCGATGTCTATACATTTGAAGCTTCATTTCATGTCTGTTAAATTGTGATGCAAGAGGCCAAACTCTTTCATGAGCTGTGTGGGGTAGAAGGAGTGTCTCCAGTGATCATGCTTTTTCCCACTTACAGCTCCGTCCATCACTATATTCCCAAGAGCATCTTCTACTTTTGGCACAAACAACTGTCCCCAGCATGCCCCGAGATGTTTCTTATTCTACAACCTGCTGTTTGCTGTGCTTGTACCTGAGGTGTCCTTTCATTCTTATAGCACATCTCAGTACTGATTTCCACAGGATGGTGGTCTGTTTTCCCTCTCTGTCTAGTACAGTGTTTTTGCTGTGACTCTCATCAACTCATGCCTACAAGGAGTTATTGGCCCCATAGTTGAATATCCATGGATATCCAGGAGGTGGGGGAGAAGGGAGAAGGTATATTTCATCCCAGCAAAGCCTTGTTTAGGTTATGTTTTCTTTTTTAAAAAAATATTTTTTAGTTGTAGTTGGACACAATACCTTTTTTTTATTTATTTTAATGTGGTGCTGAGGATCAAACCCAGGGCCTTGCATGTGCTAGGCAAGCAGTCTACTGCTGAGCCACAACCCCAGCCCTAGGTTATGTTTTCAATAAATATTTACTTTATTGAATTATGAATGCAAATCTTGTTGAATAGTTGGTATAATATTAGATTCTCATTTGTAAGTTTTAATAGACTGGTTTTAATGAACTTTCCTCATTTTTTCTATTCTCAATCATGATGTAGTTTTTAAAAGAAATACTAAATAACTAAAGTTCTACAGTTTGGTTGGGCCATCTTACTTTTCTCTGAGTTACTTAGATCTTGCTGTGTAGTCTATTTCAAGTATATTTCACATAACCTTTGGTTATGTCAAAGTTTGATGTGGTTATAAAAAAAATGTTGGATTTATTTTTGATTGTCTTTACTTCATATCCTCTGGCAGAAGTGTGTGGTTTGGTGTCTATGAATTCCTGGAAGTTCTGTGTAGTTGCAAAATGATTCACATGGTAAACATCTAGGGCTGGTTTTACAAATCTTATGGTACAATCTTGCAGACAAAATTGACCATCAATCATTGCTCTGTTGGAAGTTAAAAAGGAAAAAAAAAGAGATTAGTTTCATGCAAATCTTCTCATTTTGGCTTTGACATAATAGGCGTTCTTTAGAGCAATGGTTATCAAAGCATCACTTGTGAATTTTAGAATCCCAAAGTCTCAGAATCTACCCAGGACTTACAGGATCAGAAATTCTGGGGCTGGGCCCAACACTCTTATGTTTTAACAAGTTCTCATGTGCTTCTCTTACCCAGAAGTTTGATAATTACAGTTCAAGAAGATAAAGGGAAAAATCTGGATGGCAACCGACCTGCCTCCTGCAGGTGTTCACTCTGAGATTTGGAATAAGTCTTGCTTTTCTCTTTAGTTCTTTTTCTGATCTTTTTCTAAAAAGGTCACTATCCTGGGATTTTTTTTTTTTTGAATCTGAGAATTGCAACCTCAATTCTATATTTTTCAGGAAAGATTTTTATTCTTTTTAAGAAAGGCAGCTGGTAGAGAGGTAGTCATTTGAATAAATTGTTGCTTGCTTAGTTATCTTGTACCTTTTCTCCTAATTAAAAGAAGTTTGCTCATTAGATTTATTATTCCAGCTTGGACTATATTTCATCAAAATTGCCAGCTGACCAAAAATTTTGGACATGGCACTGTAGTTAGGGCTTTAGCATATTAGAAGAGGAGCTCCTTTTACTGAGAAGCAGAGATGCAGGGAGTGAAAGTCGCTCATTTTAAGTCCTGTAGCTAATGAGCAGTTGAGCTGTGGGCACACTCATGTCTATTCCAAAGTCTTTGTTCTTGATCATCACACCTACTATCTCACCAGTGTTATTGACTGTGAGACAATCACAAGCAATGGCTGTTCACTGGACCTCTTTAACATCAGAGGAGCCACGGTCTCCAAGTTCTTGGAACTTCATCTCCCTTTTTTCCCACCAAAGCATAAACTTCCAGTCCAGGAAAATCTTTGAAAAATTACTTAAGATATCAAAGGAAACTGGAAATATCATTTAGGCTTAGAGTTTTCAGGCATTTGGGATTAAAAAAAAGAGATGTTTGTCACCAAACTTTTGAGGATGGATGTAGTTTTGTCAACTTTTAATTTTTCCAGCTAAAAATTAATTAGCATCAAATACCTTCATCATTTTCAATCTGAGACTTTTTCTCTTTTCTCAATACTGAGTCCCTGGATGATCTCATCTAGCATATGGATCTAAATACCATCTGTTTACTGATGACTCACAAATTTATATCTTTGACCTCAACCTTACCTTTGAATTTTAGAATCATCTGTTCAACTGCTACTCCTTTACAGGCTGTCTGCTTGTATGTGTAGTAGGTACTGCAAATGCAATGAGTCCAACCCGCATTCTCCATTCCCCCATACCACTGGTCTTCTTTCAGTGTTCTCCATCTGATGCTCAGGACTAAAGCCCTACCATTACCATTTGGCTTCTCTTTTTCTCATTCAATTCATGAGCAAATCCCACTGGTTCTACTGGTAATACATATCTGGAATTCACCCCTACCCCCGCCCACCGCTGCCTTTTTTAAAACCTTCTTGCTGCCACTTATCATGTCCCAGCCTTAATCACCTCTACATCTCTTACCTGAATCATTTGGTAACCTTTTCACTGTCCTCCTTGTTTCTTGCCTCCTACAGTCTATTTTCTACACGGCATCCAGAACAATCCTTTAAAAAGTCAGACCACATCCATCTGTTTAAAACTCAGCCATGGTTTCTATCTCACACAGAATAAAAACCAGATTCTTTCACTAGTAATGTCATGTGGATATCATGTACCCTCTAATAGGATGAGGTGACAAGGGCACTTCACCTTTGTGGTTTTATTCTCCAAATCTTGGACTAAATGAAAGGAGAACATTAATGAGATTCTAAAACATTACTGTCCCAACCTAGGGACAGTCTACAAAATACTTGCTCAATGTTCTTCTAAACTGCAAAGCATGACAAACAAGGAGGGACTGAGAAACTGTCATAGAGTAGACACAAAGGATTTGACTGAATGCAGTGAGGTATTCTGGAACATTGGGTCCTGGAACAGAAAGACATTAGTGTAAAAACTGGCAAAATCTGAATAAAGTCGAGAATTCAACAGTATTTTACTGATGTTATTTTCTTGGTTTTAATGATTGTACCTTGATAGTGTAGGATATTTAACATTAGGGAAAACTGGCTGAGAGAGATAGTTTCTGCATTATCTTTGTAGTTATTCTACATATCTAAAACTATTCCAAATTAAAATTTATTTTTTTAAAAATACCAGGGTTCTTTGGTCTGGGTTATGGCTTAGTGGTAGAACTCTTGCATAGTATGTGTGAGGCTGAGGGTTTGATTCTAAGCACCATGTATAAATAAATAAATAAACAAAGGACTATCAATAGCTAATAAAAATATTTAAAAAAAATACTAGGGTTCTTACAGTGGTCTTTAAGGTCTTACATGATCTGGGTGTTCTAAGTTGCTGTTTTACAACCACCCGGTGTCACCCACACTACATGTTCTCTTGCATATGCCAGATTTGCTTTTGATTTTAAGCCTTTGTGCTTGTGGTGTCTGAAACTTGGAATGTTCTTCCTTCAATCTGTGGTTGGTTCCTTATACTCTTTCAGGTAGTTGCTCACGTGACACATTTTAGGAAGGGCCTTCCTTGACCTTCCATTTTTCTTCAATCCACTATTACATTATCCTGCCTTATTTTTCTTTGTGGGGTGTTGTGTGATATTGTGTTTATGTATCTGTGTGTGTGTGTGTGTGTGTGTGTGTGTGTGTGTGTGTGTATGTGTGTGTGTATGTTTGCTTATTTCTCCTTCCAATAGAATCTAAACTCTATGAAGCAGGGATTTGTTTTATTTATTCTGTATCTCCAGAGCAGTGCCTTATAGATAGTGTGGACTTACAGTAGATGTTTGTTGAATGAAATTAGATTTCATAAAATTCTGTAATGAACATCAAATTTCAGAAATATCAATAGTCCTTTAAATTGAATTCATTTTTTTTAAAAAGTAATGGATTTATGTTTTCATATTTCATTTCCATAGGTTGACTGAGTGCATTTGGGCTATCTTTACTTGGGGTCTCTCATAGAGATGAAGTCAGATTATGGCTGGCACTGAAATGCATTCAGCTTTATGAAAAATTCATAAAATTGAATTTTTTGGTTTTTTTGTAGACTAGTGAACACTTGATAACAGATTGGCACTGGCTTACCAGCTGGGATTTTAGAGCCTTGGGCTAGGTCAAAGGAAAGTGCTATTTTGCTTATTCTAAACTTATGCTGCCAATATGGTAGCCACTAGCCACATATAGCCATCTACTTTTAAATTAAAGTTAAATAAAATAAAAAATCCAGTTTCTCTATTTTGTCCGTCACCCTTCAAGTGCTCAATAACTACATATGGCTAAGTGACTGCTAACTTGGACTGCACAGATATAGAAATGTACCCAATTTTGCAAAATGATGGCACAGTTTTAGAAAGATAACTTTGTCTTTTCCAGATCATAAAATCACATGATAATAGCAACAGCTATAATCTATTACACTTTGTAACAGGTACAGTTCTCTATTCCCAGATCCCGAGGAGAGGTACTATTTTTATTTTTTCAGATGAGGAAATTGAAGGTCAAGGAGAATAAGTTAAGTTTCCCAAGGCCACACAGCTGGTAAGTCAGGTTATAAGTTTGAAACTGCAATTAATGTCAGATCTTTAAACAGTACATTTCAGAGAGGCAAACAAGATTCACAGCCAGGAGTGATTACCGTATTTCAGTGTATCTTTAGGTAAGTATCTCTTCATGTCAGACAGCTACATTCCTAGGATATGTTTGTGTTTTCCCCTTCTTTGCAATCTTATCAGTGAACTCCAGAGTTATCCTGCAGGATAAACTTTATTCCTAAATGTTATCTCACCATTTTGATTCTGTCCCCAGTGCTTTTGAATTCCCCAGTGCAAATGTAAATGCTGGTTGTAGTCTCTGCTTACTGTTGATGGGTAAGGGTCCTTCTTGTGATATGTGATAAAAGATAGCAGAAACACATCATGACCTTGGTTATCTCATTTTCAGATATTTTATTGGGTTGCTGGTTGAGCATATTATCTCTGAATGTACTCTATTAAGATTGTGCACAAGGGTGAAGTTCCAGGCTTTGATAGAGCCAGATAATTGCCCATGCCTCCTCTAGAAAGGTGGCCACTGGAGCACCATTTATGAAAATGGTGTTTTCATTTATGAAAGACAAAAGGAAAGAGATTCTAGACTGTTAACAGAAAGTTCTGTGAGAGACACCCTGCTTGATTTGGGAGTCTCCTTAAATTAATCTCATGTATCAAGGTCAGAGAGGATTTTTATTTCTTATTATGGGTTATTTCGGCTTATAATTAAGAAATATACCCAGGTCTTATATTGTATAAAGAATATATTTTTTCTAATAGGAATTTTGTAATCCTTATCATATTTTGTGTGGCCAGTGTTTTTAGAAACAACTGTATAGGTCTTTTATTTAGAATTATTTTCTTATCTAAAAGGCTTTGAGAAAAATGGTCTGATGCTCAATAACTAGGCTGTGTATCTGTTACTGAAGTCACCATTAACTACTTGAACAATATCGTTCTTGAAGAGAACAGCTAATGGTGTGGGTTGGCTGCTAAAATGCAGCCTGGCCAAGCATAACCTGGTTCTCTGTGGCTCAAAAAAGAGGATGCAGATGAATGTGTCGTAATTATGAGTTTTGTATTATTGTCTCAAGTTCAAACTTTGTAATTTATAAAGCATTTTGTACCCTTAAGGTATGGACTTTCATGGAACTCTGATTGGAATGTTCAAATTGCAAGTGGCCCACAGTGCTATACTATGTGCATAGTTGGTTGAGAAAATACCACCAAGGTGGTGGCTTTTGAGCTAGGTCTTGAATAATGAGCTGAGATTTGACTGGAAGAGATGAATTAGTAGAGTATTCCTAAGAGATGAGAGTGAACACAGGCATGGAAAGTCTTATTTATTGAGAAGAAAAATGCTGAATTCACGGATTCAGATGTGAGAGACTGGTTTTGTAAGATAGGTTTGGAATCAGGGCAGTGAGCGCTTAGAGTGTTTGATAAAATAATTTTTTTTCTTAATATAGGAGAGAGCTTATTTTGGTGTCAGAACAGAAGCTGATATGTATATTGTACAGTAGTTAAAAGGCTTGAGTCCTGGAATCAGAGTGTCCTGATTTGAATTCCAACTAACTTAAAAACATCAAAGCCCCAATTTCTACATCTGAATGGATGGATAAACAAAATGTGCATACATACAATGGGATATTATTCAGCCTTAAAAAGGAAATTGTGACATGAGCTATAGCATGGATAAATTGTGAAGACATTATGTCAAGTGAAATAATCCAGTCAGAAAGGCATATGTACTTTGTTTATATGAAGTACCTAAGGTAGTCAAATTTATACAAGAAAGTAGAATGGTGATTTCCAGAGGCTGGTGGGAGTGTAATATGAGGAGGCATTGTTTATGGGTATGCAACTTAGAGAAGATGCAAAGAGTTCTGGAGATGGACGGTGGTAATGGTTGTACCATAATGGAAATGTACTTACTGCCATTGAACTGTACACTTAAAAATGGTTAAGATAGTAAATATTATGTATTTTTACTACAATTTTAAAAAATAATGAAAAATGTTTATAATCGCCACTTAGATCAAGACATAGGTCATTTCTTGACCCCAAAAGATCCTGTTTGCCTTTCTTTGTCAATTTGGCCCCTTGAGGTAACCACTGTATTTTTCAGTTCTTGATGTTAATATAAATGGATTAATATGATACATGATTTTGCATTTGGCTGATTCTGTCACTATCATGCCTATGAGATTTTTCCATGTTGCACATATTAGTAATTTGTTATGATTCATTATTGTGTAGTTGTCTATTTTATGAATATGCCACAGCTTGTTTATTTTGCCTCCTATTGGTGATGTTTAGGTTGTTCTTGGCTTTTGTTCATTATATATAATGCCTCTGTGAACATTTTTGCACATGCCTTTTGGTGGACATCTTGTACCTTTCACTTGGGTGGAATTGGTGAATCACAAGGTAGTTTAGTAGATATGGCCAAATGGTTCTTCATAGTGGTTGTACTAATTAACATTGATGTATAAACACTCCAGTTCCGCCATATCCTTACCAGTTCACAGTATTGTCAGTATTTCATGAGATAATAAAAATGCACACACACAAAAGGTAAAGATGGAAATGCTAATGTTTAGGTGCTAAAGCAGTGTAGATAGAAGTGGAGCTTCTTTAGTGGGACTTCTAAGGCAGATGTGGGAAGAAGTACAACTTGCTACGACCTGAGAGTCAGGTAAGACTGGGGTGTAACTCAGTAAGGAAGAGTTTTAAAAAGGTGATCTGGCTTCAGTCATCCTGAAAACGGTTTTCTGTTTTTTCAGTAGAAGATCTGCTATATTCTTACTCCCCACTGCCTTAGAAAACTTGCTTATGAGCCAATACAGCTTCCATATTATAATGTTCACCAATCATATTCAAATTGATTTGTGAAGATGCTTGCAAAAGAATGGTCCCCCCAGGACCAGTAGGGGGATAACCTGGGAGGGCTGATGAGGAAGTGGTGGTCTTCATGGGTTGGAGATTACAACAAGGGGCAAGGAAGGTAGAGTACAAGGTGAGGTTGAAGAGCAGGATTTTGCATAAAAATTTTAATTTTGGCTCAGGCAAGGCCTTGGCAGTAATGATGGGTGGGGCATCTTGTAGAGTAAATGAAAGAATTGGTGAAGCTGAGGAGGTGCAAAATAAGAGATCAGGACATTTGGATTAGTCTGCTATAAGAAGGTGGAGGTTGCCAAAAAGAATGTTTGTTAGAAGTTGTGGTACAGAAGCTAGAGGTGGTGAGCCCAGGACTTTGAGACTAGGCTGTTGATATACTCTTTCTCTTTGACCACCTGCTGGGGGAGTAGGGTGGAGACCCATTACTTATTCACTTAGTGCCACAGGCTATCTCACAATCCCTGTAACTTTCACCTTTTCACATTATCTCTCCTGTTTTTTTTTTTTTGTGTGTGTGTGTGTATATGTGGGTACTGGGGATTGAACTCAGGGGCGCTCAACCACTGAGCCACATTCCCAGCCCTATTTTGTATTTTATTTAGAGACAGGATCTCACTGAGTTGATTAGCATCTTGTTTTTTGCTGAGGCTGGCTTTGAACTCGAGATCCTCCTGTCTCAGCCTCCCAAGCTGCTGGGATTATAGGCATCTACCACAGCGCCCAGCTTCTGTCTTTTGATAACTATTTTCCACAGACTTTTAATTTTATACAACTAGAAATTTTAGAAAATATTTTAACTGTTATTATATTCTCACACCCGTAGGCATGGTGCTAAGTGCTGGGGAGATAATGGTAAACAGAACATGATTCTTGACCCAGGGAGCTTGCAGAGGATTAATTTAAAACAAATAATCTTCTTGCATTTGGGCTGGAAGTATTTTCTCTAACATAGCAGGTGAAACTTAATTGCTCATAGGAACAATCAATTTTTTATGGGTAGGTAATTTTGTATTTTTAGGGCAAATTACAATATTCTCTTTTGATTAGAACTCTCTGCCCTTTAACTTCTATTAATATAGTTGGAATATTTCATATTTTCATTGGAACAAGAAAAGCATCTTAGTACTTGGTTCAATAAATGGAAAGATGATACAAAAATGATGATGCAAAGCACAGTTCTAGCTTCCATAAATGGTAATGTTGGGAAAGCGGACTACTGCATCTGAAGAAGTGAAGGTTCAGCTAGAGCCCTGTGAGCTGGGGATGAGCACTGGTCTTCCTGTTCATTGATGGACTTGATGTGCCAGTAGGGATAACATCCTGCTCAGAGCATAAGGCTTACTTTCCCTTGATGTCATTGCCAGCACCAATGACCACCAGGAACATGCTTGTTGAGCACTTTGAATTAGTACTTGTTATTGTGTGTGTGTAGGGGGAGAACATGCCCTGTGGGGAATCTTGAGGTGCCTCAGAAAGAGGGTATTAAGAAGAAGCCTATTTTGTATTTGGGCTTGGGTTGAGGCATGGTCTAGGGAAGCATTTTTTTTTTTTTTTTTGTCAGAAAGTGGATACAGTTATCCAGCTGAGTGTCTCAATAAATTTTTATGTGTAGAGAGGACAGACTAGAACAAAGATAAAATTATCATTGATAAACAAGCAGCAGTTGCTCATTTAGCTAAGTGAAGGGGTGTTTTGTATTTTGTCAGTGATAGAGTAACCTTATGATTGTGCTTACAGAAAATTATGACATGGCCTTGACTCGTCTCATTTTATCATGGTCTCAGAGTAACCTTGTCTGGTTAGTGTTCTGTGAGATCATTTATGTCCGACAGGAGATTAGCATGGCCTAGCGTGAGTGCCAGAGCAGCTTCTAGATGTCATACCATGCTCATTTTTCTTTTCTCCTTTTGTCCTCAGTAGTATGCTGACAACTTCAGAGTTCCTGTGGAGAGGTTCACAAATGGAAAATGCAGAGGGGCATGGGGAAAGAGGGAACCAAATATTAAAACAGAGAGTTTACTGAAGATCCTCGATGGAGGGTGGTAGACTGAAGAGAAGGCAGGAGAATGTGAAGAAAGCTGGATGTTCAAGAAAGAGGACTTGCTGAGGGGACACAGATGGGATGAACAAGGACAGACAGGGGAAAGTGAAAAGAGAGGGAGCAGATCCCTTCCCACTTCTTTTCCTTGAAAGGAAAGAAGTGATGATAGAAGGGGCATGCTGAAAGAGTTCTCTGGGTGGCCTGCCAGACACTGAGTTGTTGGCCATGTAAATCCCTTAGCAGTAACGGAGCCTTAGCAGGTGTTCAGCCAAAGGCTGTAATTTTTATTAGTATTTCTGGATCTCCTGGGGGAAGAAGGTAGAAGAGCGTGATGTCCAACAGGGCTTTCCATGATTGTTAATGTGTAGAATACCTGTGTGTTTGTGGAGTAAGAAAAGATCTATAACCTTAAGTATACTTGATATTAAAGTGTGTGTGTGTGTGTGTGTGTGTGTGTGTGTGTGTGTGTGTGTGTGTATGGTATAAAGCCATGACCCAAATAGTCTTAACTTTGTGTGGTATCTCTGTCTAACCATAGCAATATGTTCAAAGTAGCTGAAAGTTCTGTAGTTAAATTTTAGAATTATGAACAAGGACAAATAGGTTATGGTGGCACTGCCTTATAATAATGAACATATACTCCTCACCTGCTCTGTTCTCTTACCCTGCCACCCCTATTCCTATCACCATGAAAAAAATACTCATCCCCACCCAAACTATAGTTCTAAGAACTTTCTATTTTTACTATTTTCTCTTTATTCAAAAACTTCAAATGGGATTTGAATATATGATCTTTTTTTGTTATGAAAATGCTGCTATAGGTATCCTTTTACATAAACACTAAGGTCTTTGTGTAAATAAATTCATAGGGTAAAATCGTAAGAGTGGGATTGGTAGGCTAGTCAATTAAAATTTTACCACATTCACTTATAAATGAGTCGTGCCAGTTTAAATAGACATCCACCACAGAGTTGGAGAGGACTTGTTTTTCCACACTCTAGCAACCTTAGCTATGTTAAATTTGAGTACTTCTACTGATCTGAATCTAAATATATAATAATTGTAAGTATTTTTGTGTGTATGTATACATTATTTAGTAAATCTAATTGACATGGTGATCATAAAAACTTCAAATCTATATATCACTTTCCATTCTTTCTAAGTTGCCGATGGTATCTTTTTACATATTATTGACTTAAAGTTATTTAATAATGTATTACAGAAAGATTTGGATAAATTAACATATGCACTTAGCAGCTTTTAATCTGCAGAGATGATGTTTTATAGAATATTGAAAAAGGCATTTGGAGAAGAAAAAAACTGCGAGTGATTTTCATCACAGCAATAGCCACTCAAGGAATAAGGACCCCTTAGGGAAGGTTTTGGTCCTCTGGTTGACCACCAGAGCTGGGACATCATTTGTTACTATAGAAAGGTGCAAAAACCTTTAGTAGCTAAGGAGTTAGTGTTAAGAAGGATTGGAATGAACAAAAGTGGAGTCTTACATAAATTGCGGGGCAGAAGTGTCAGCAGAAATAGTATAGTTGTCCTACTGATTGTCATTTTGGGGGCTACTTTCCTTTGGTTTTGGAGGGTTTTTTTTTGTTAATTTATTAATTTGTCCCCTTTCCATTTGCCAAACATGGCATTCACTCTTAGCATGTGTTGTTTTCAATTTACACGCCATCTTGGTTTGAGGGAACATGTTTTTTCCATCTAAGAGGTATAATTCAATTGGTATGGTGTGAAATGGAGACAGTGGTTAATAGGGGTCCTGCCACAGGGCCAACCAGCCTTGTGTTCCCTGCAAAGGAATCTCCTCTCAAGTGGGATCATTCATACTGACCTACTTGAATGCTCTATTTCTGGGTTTCAAAATGTTCATTTTAGGTATAAAGCTTTCTTTGAAAAAAAGGAATGTGAAGAGGTAAGGATGATCCAGATCCCACAGAGCCCATTTTGTCAACAGTCAGGGTCTGCTGCCTTGTGTTTGGGAGGGAACTAGTTAAATTCCTCTCTCTGAGCTTGGTCTGTGGTGGCACAGTGTCTATGTTCATTTGTGGGATGGCACAAGGCATACAGCTGGGAGATGGCTGCTCATTGGGAAGTTATGTGGGAGAGAAGAAGTATGATGGTCTTAATCAGAAACCAACTTGTTCTGGGAACTTGTTGTTCTCAGGATGCAAGAAAGATTTGGGCATTTCCTGCAGTTACGACAGACTTGAGGAAGTTTGTCTAGACATCTCCTTTCTCTCATTTGACATGTTATGGCTAAGGGTCTGTGTATGGTTATGTGAACCATAAAAACAATATGACTGGCATATTTTACATTCTAGCTGTAGCAGCTGTGTTCATTTATTTATCTTTAATTCATCCATCTATTTGATATCTGTAGGGCTTTACTAAGGATGATGTGTTGAGAATTCTTGGTGATGAAGACCAGTATGACTTTCCTGAACTTCCAGTTTAGGGGGAGCCAAAACACAGAGTAGTTAAAGGTGTGGTGATGGTTCAGAAAGGGGAAGGACAGAACATGATGAGGAGTGAGGTGTAAGATCCTGCTATAGTTTGGATGAATGTCCCTCAAAGGTCCACATGTAAAGGATTGGCCTCTGGGGCAAAACTGGGGGGTGCCTAATGGGAGGTCCTTAGGTCATTGGGTGTGTGTCCTCCAAAGGGATTGTGGGACTGGGACTCTAATCTCTTCTGGTTTTCTTTCTCTGCTTTCTGACTTGAGATGTGATCACTCACTCTGACAAGGGCTCCTAACATGTTGGGCCACCTATGTTAAGAGTCCCCACACTAAAAGGGCTGTGTAATCTTGAACTTGAACTTCCAGAATTGTGAGCCAAAATAAACCTCTCTTTTCTTCAGAAGCACTTTGTGTCAGGTATTTTGTTAGAGTGACACAAAGCTGAGCTGTACAGTCATCTAAGCTTATTTTAAATAATCAAGCAAGGCCTCCCCAGGCCAGTGATGTTTCAGTTGAGAACTGAGGGAGGAGTAGCAGCTGTCCAAAGGATGATGAGAGGCACGAAATCATACTGGTATATGTGTAAATGTGTGTGCATATGTGTGTCCATGATTTTCATGCAGAAAGGCATCCCTACAAGGTAGGGAAAGAAATTATTTGTGTGGGAAACTAAGAGAAATATATTATGGCCGAAGGTAAGGTATCAGGGTTCAAACCATGCATTGTGGACATTTCTCCCAAATATATGCAAAGGATATAATCTCTGAATACAACCTGCTCTTTCCTCCTAACAAGGATATATTATTGGTCATTCTCAGCACTGAGAATTTTTTGTTCCAGTTCAGCACTCAGTAATTTTTAGCATCTTGAATCCGATAGATTTTTAGCAGTATTGCCTTGATTACTAAAAATATTTTAATATACACTCGACAGTAAATGATAGTAAAATGGTATCTTTCCTTACATCAATAAATGAATCATTAGATTTGTCAGCTCTTGGTGTCCTCAATTTTTCTTTCTTTTTTTATCAGAAGATGACAAAGCTTCTCATTGTACTATTATGCAGATTATTTCAGATTTTGTGCAGAAATGACAGGGTATTTCCATGAAGGTAGATGGCATGCCTTGGAATTGAGTGTGGCTTTGAGCATACCTGTGAGCAGAATGGCCCTTGGTTTCCTCTTCTATAGGAGATGGCCAAGCAACTGTTCAGGACTCTGTAAATCACTTACTGTTATTCTATAGAACATGCCATGTGAGTTCAATAAGCAAAAATCACCATTGTGTTTTTCAGTGAGCTACTAATATTTGTAGGCTCTGAAATAACATCCTGGGAGGTTTTTAAAAGAAGTTTATGAAATTTTATTTTTCATAGAAAATAAAACTCAGCTCTGGGGTATATGAATTTGCTTTATTATCTCTCTGTTTTCTATTTCAGTGATATTTTTCTTTATTTCCTCCCTTCTGTTTGCATTGGGTCTCCAATTTCTTAAAGCTGAAGCATGTCCCTTGACTTCTATAACCAAATCCAGCAGAGTAACATTGTTTGAATTCAGTTTCCAGTTTGCAAAAGTGGGTGGCTTCTGCATTATTGACGCTTGCTAATGCCTAGTCAGTGCCTAATGTTAGTTTGACAAAAAGCAGAGGGAAAAGAGAGAATCTTAGTAACAGCTGCCAAATTGTCATATTAGGAATTTTAACCTTCTTTTTCTCCCTGTGCATCTTTAACAGATATTTGTTTACGTGTGTGACTTCTAACTGGTTGCTTTGTCTAACACAGTATTAGAGAATTATGTATATTTAATTTATAAATAAATACACCGACATTAAGTAGGTATATTTTCAACTGTTTTTATTGATAAGGATACTTAATTAAAATTTTTGGAACCATTGATATAATAGACATTCATCATGTATTTTTCTTTCAGTATCAGAACCTTCTTCCTATAGTTGGTGGAGAGAATTCTCTACTTTAGGAGTCTTGGCAGCAAGCAGAATGTTTCCCCCACCAAATAAGTGGAAAATGCCAGATGCTTACTTTCTGAGTTCTCATGCATTCATCCCCTGAGCCGATGACCTTGACTTAGCCAACCAGATGCATTAGTACTGGAATTTGATCAGCAGCTAGTGATACTCTCTGTGTCAGTGGTGAAATCTGAAGCCCACAGGACCTAGAAGCAATTTCAGTAGAGCCCATGGCCACTGCAAAGTGGTCATTGACTGGTGATGGTTGAGACAGACCTTCCAACTACACTGGTGCAGAGTGATGAAATTGTTTTATAGTGTGTTCTAGGTGGTGATCCTTGCTGCAAGGCACCTCAGCCTGGTTCAGTATTCCTCCTAGTGTTCCTGTGTGCTTCCCCATAATCTTACAATACATTTCCATTTAAGCCAACTAATTTTGGATTTGTAAACAACATCCCAAGTGATGTAGTGACCCACTTATAGAAAGTGTTTCCAAAGTCATTTTTTTCCATGTAACTTATTTTTCATAGAGCATTTCATGGAATTATTATGTTGGAAACCAAGTTGGGAATAGCAGAATAGCATGTCAAAACCGGGAAATAGTGTTGAATTATAATGAGTGACAATAATCATGATTAGAAAGTTCCTGTAACTGGGCATGGTGGTACACATCTGTAATCCCAGTGGCTCAGGAGGCTGAGGCAGGAGAATCACAAGTTCAAAGCCAGCCTCAGCAATTTATCAAGTCCCTAAGCAAATAAATGTGACCCTGTCTCAAAATAAAACATAAAAAGGGCTAGGGATGGTGCTCAGTGGTTAAGCACCCCTGGGTTCAATCCTTGGTTATTAAAAAAAAAAAAAAAAGAAAAAGAAAGAAAGAAGAATTAAGTTCCTGTGCATGATTCTTGTCTTAACTTCTTATTTGCATAAAGTTCCATAATCACAGTATAAGATATTGTAGGGAATAAACAGGCAATCACTTACTCTGCAGATGGAAGCAGACCAGTTTTGTTTCTCGTACCATCCAGAGGAGTCTATTTTGTTTGTCATATTAATCTATCTATAGTAACAATAAACGATCATTATAGAAAACAATTTTTTTATGTTCTTTCCATAGACCAGGCACTTTCCATAATTTTCATTTTAATCCTCATAGCAGCCATGTGTGAACAGTGTTGTGCTTATCTTATAATTGTCCCTATACAGTGCCTTGCCCATAGATATTCCCTAAGTGTCCATTTAATAAATAAATGAATGAATTATTTTTACTATTGCCCTAAATGAGAAGAACAGTTATATTCAAATACTCCCTAATAAGAGTAGATTTTATGGTATATGGTTTCACTTTGGAGGGCCAGTTACTATTGTAATTTATATGAGTTTCTTACCCCTTGCCTAACCAGTTTTTATTCCCTTGGCAGTAATATTGCCCCTGTTGAGAATGCATGGATTAGAGTTTTAGATTTTCATTTTCAAGTTTTATAAAATAAAGTTTGGGACATCTAATTTAAAGGATTTCTATAAAGATTAAAGTGTCAGTATATGCAAGTTCTTGTCATATTATTGATGCTGAAAAATGAGTTCAGTACATTCTCTATTAAATGTTAAATATAGATATGTCTACAGTTGGTCAAATTATTTTCATGTTGATATAGTTTTTATAATTCAAATCTGAAAGATGAGACATAAATAAAATAACATTTACTGAAAAGTCAGAGGTTTATCCATAATTTCTAAATTTAATGGAGAGTTTTGGCTTTGACAGCTTACTTAATTCAATTTGGAGTCTTCATTTATGGAACTTCCTAAGGAATGCTTGATAGTGTAACTTAAGCACAAGGTAAAAGCCCACACCTACAGTGTAGATACGTCATTATTTATTATAAAACATAATATGTAGTACAAAGCACACCTTTATGGATTCCCTCAAGAATATGTGATAATTAAAATTATGTAAAAGGCAGTTATCCCTATTTTATTTGCTGTATCCCGGTTTAAAATCAGACATTAAGTCATAAATATTAAAATGTGCCATTTTTGGCATGTTCTTTTCTTTTCAATTAGGCTCAACAAATTGTTTTTCCTGGGATAAAAATTTTATTAAAGGCAACACCACAAATACACATCTCCATAGCAATGACTAAACTCCCTTGCCAAGTTCTCTTCTTATATGTCTGATTTATCAGCCCCCAGGTAGTTTACTCTTGCACAAAAGAGAACTATTGTCAGTAAATTGGGAGAGAGGAAAAAGACCAGGAACTTTACTTGCAGTTTAATTTACTACAATATGTGTTTACATATGTCCCACTGATGCTATTGGGAAAAGCCTGTTGATCATAAAAGTGCTCTTAAGGTTTGTGCTTGGGGTTTGTTTGTGTTTAAAGTATATATTTTTATACTATAATATGTTGTCAAGGGTGAAGTAAGAGGAGAATTATGCCACCCTCTAACTCCACAGATCAGCACTCCTCTGCCTAGGGATTGAATGCCATAGTTCTATGAAAATTTCAATTGTATTTTTCATATTCAAGTTCCTGAGAATTCTCTAACGCATGGAACTGGAACTTGAGCAGGACCTGGGCTTATTGACACCATTCACTAAGAGTTAGCAGCCAAGGCGATCGATCTGGGTCTCTAGGAAGACCTTTGCCTTTCTTTCCAGCAAGAGGACTTTGGGATTATAGTCAATGGTATTCTCTCTGAAAGAGGAGTGGGGCAGTTTGTCTATTTAGTGAGCATGTACTGAGCACTGCATACTCAGTGCTGCATACTGTGCTAGGCATTAGAAACAGAGCAGTGAATCGGCAGAAATGATATAAAAACAAAGAGGACATTTCAAAGGAAATTTCCAGAATAGGAAGTGTGTTCAAGGATAAGTGCAGTGTATGTTAGAAGACTGCAACCTAATCTGGGAGGCTGAGAGATCCAGCAAAGCATCTTGAAGACCTGAATAGAGACTGGAAGTGGGTCAGGTGGGCAGAAGGAGAAGTAAATAGGTGGGAGACAGGGCAGGGATAAAGATCTGAAACCCAGAAGAGTGTGAATAAGACTCTCCAGGAGCTGAGATTAGTGGGTTTTGAAGCTAGTGAGAGAAGAAAGGGAGTGGTATGAAAAGGAAGCTGGGCAGTTTGACCAAGGACCTAATGTTGCCTGGAGATGCTTAGACTTGGTCCATTGGGCAACAGAGAACCACCCTTGAAGGATTTTAGCAGACTGATTTGATATTTGATTCTGTGGCCACCCTGTGAAAACTGGATAGAGAATAAAAGTTTACTCTGGGACTCAGTCTCAACTCTAGGCACCTCATTTTCTGAGACTGAGTTTCCAAGGCCCAGATGATGTCACTGTGGATGAGTGGTCATTCCACATTTCCCTAACCTGCCTACTCTACCCTATGACCTCTGGCCTAGTGGTAATGACAGTTTTCACAGAGGTGCCCCAGTGCTCTTTTCAAGATCTCAGCTATTTGTTTCATGTAATAGATGGACCCTTGACGCCAAGCAGCTCCCAGCCCCCCTGCCTCTAGCCAAGAACCTTCCTTCCTGCTCTATAGCTTAGAATATACCATTACCTGTTTCGAAGTAGGCATTAGGGTGTCCTTTGCCACAGAGTTAACTTCTGGTCATTGCCTCCTGAACATGGCCCAAGAATAAGAAAGCTCTTACATGTGAAGAGCAGCACAATGTCCCCCTTTCTTGGAGTTGTTCTTTATTGTTAACTACTCTGATCATTGAGGATTTATGATATCTTGGCACTGTGTTTGCTGTTATATCTACAAAATGATAAAATAGTAAAAATAGGCCTTGAAAAACAATAATTTGAGACAAATATAAGTAAAGCAAAGCAGGTGTCCCAAATTCCCAACCTGTTGACTAAAGCAGAACTTAACTGAAAACAAAGTTGAAACAAAGCTAGAATTTGTCTAAATTAAGCTCATTTAAAAATATTTGTTTAGCATATCTCTGTGGATTTTGGAATTGCCATCTTTTTAGCCAGAAAAAAAATGAACTTAATATCCTGGCAACAATTAATGGTCCATTAGTGGCAGTCCCTATGATATCTTTATGATTCAATAGAATGAATCATGGAAATTCCACCCTCCTCCATGCTTACGTCCCAGAAGAGATTGAGTGGAAAATCTGCTTGAAGATGCGTCAGTTTATTCCCACTTTGTCTGGATCTGATAAACCCTTCATGCATTTTGGGGATCAAATTACCATAATTGACTTTGCTGTGTTGCCAGCTAGTTTGCTTGCTGCAAAATGGAAGCAGTTTACACTTAGTAAAAATGCCATCTATGAAACAGTAAAACATAATAATGTGTGCGAATCTATTCCTTCTTGATCTCCGTTTAATCCTGCAGCAGCTCACAATGATGGGGGAATTGAGTTTTCTAGATTCCCGAAGTATACAACTTTTTAATACAATTCTCCAAACCTCCAAACTCTAATGCCAAGCTACTCCCCCTCACCCCACCCCTCGGACTTTAAATGAATCCTCATTGTGCCTTGGATTCTCCTAGGCCCTGATGATATCACTGTGGATGAGGCAAATATGGTTCCTAACACATGGTGCAGAGGTCAGAATGTATCTTTATGTTTGCTGTTTAAGAAGTAATTTACCATCAGAAAAATTATTTTTATAAGCTTTTTTTCCCTCCTTGAGAAAAGTTACTTTTTCCCAATTCTATGTGTATGTTTCTGGCAATAATTGATAACAAATGACAATAAAAGGTAATTGTGTTCTCTAAAGGTTTTTAAGCACACAAGATGGAATACTCTCATGCTATTGTGTATATAGTTTTAAAGAATAGTGAGTGGGAATCCCTCAGTATGTGATTCTAAATGAAAAAGGCATAATATGAACTAAGTATCATATAATCCCAATTTTAGTTTATTAATAACCATAGAAATATAAATCTCTGAATATTTAGGAAAATGAATAAATACATAGGTAAAAGATTTAGTGGAAGTACATGAAATATTAATAGTTAAGATGTGTGGGTAGAGACACACATCTGGATGATTACTTTTTTCCTAAACTATTCCTATATTTTTCCTATTTAAAAAATAGATTTTTTTTTTGTTTGGGAAAATGTTAAAATTTGAGTTGAAATAGATATATTAGCATAAAGATATATGCGCCCAACATATTGGAATTTTATAACAGGGAGAACAGCAACTAATTATAGTGTTCCTATTCCCTATTTCTTATATTCCAGAAAATATACTTTACTAACCTTCTTGAAGTTGCCCTTCATTTTGCTTATCCCCACCCAGCTCTTCCAATGCTTTGGTTGAATTATTGACAAATGGGAGACATTATTATATTTTAATGATTTACATAGTTGTATTGTTATCTACTTAAATTCTAGCAAGGCAAGGACTTAAACAATTAGATATTTTAATAAAATTAAGAAGAGATGTGTATAATGTAAAAAACCTCGATGGGGTATCTTCAGAGGTGCCAGATATTCTATTCACAAATGAGAGGAAGATTACTGCTGGGGAATCTCCTGGAATTCCACTCTTTGAAAAAGTTGGGGCCTCAAGAGTGAGTGCCCAGTCTGGGGCATGTATGTTTTACAAGCTCTGCACGTGTATATATATATACATGTGTGTGTGTGTGTGTGTGTGTGTGTGTGTGTGTGTGTTCACACACACACATATATATATATATATAACTACAAGAATTTTTAATTTTTTTTGTACTAGGCAAATTGTGTATTTTATGTATATACAGTATTGTTTTTTCAAATGAGACTTAAAAATCTTAAACCTTGTCCCAGATGAAATTTGATAAGTAAGGATATAAAATATAGGAATTCAACTAAATAGAGTTAGATCCACAACTTGGAGTATCACCATTTCTTGTGGTGCCAAGATGTTATAAATCCCCCATCTACCAGTCATGGATTCCTCATACCCAGGGGGTTTGCTGCCTAGTGCTCTCCTTAGTAACACAAATAGATTTGTTTTCTTAAGTGAGTGTTCTGTCTGCCTTTTAAAAAAATATGTATTTTTAGTTGTTGATGGACCTTTATTTTATTCATTTATTTATGTGTGGTGTTGAGAATCAAACCCTGTGCCTCACACATACTAGGCATGTGTGCTACCACTGAGCCACAACCCCAGCCCTTGTCTGTCTTTTGGTCTTATTCCTGGCTTCTGTAGCATTTAGCCTTGTGACCTTATGGTAGTTTTGGTGGCCATGCCACAGCTGGCAAGGCTGTTGTTATTTTAAAGCCTTTAAATAGTCTGTTTGAACCGCAACCCTTGGATACGAAAAATCAACATTATACAAGATAATGGGTCCTAATGATGTGGGTTGTTAGGTGGTTAGCTGAATTACAGAGGGTCTTATTACCAGGCAAGAGTTTGGACAGACATTAATCAGATGCTGGAGTAATTGGGATCCTGCTCAGAATGCGATGTACTCCAGTGACCCAAATTGTAAAAGGATACTCCCCTTTCTAAGAGAGCACCCTGGACTTGAGGACAAAAATTTGCAGACTTAATGAGCAAAATTTCCATAGAAATTGTTAAGTATTGTCATACACAGTTGTAGAACAGGGGCTCCTGTTTATTCTAATCAGGCATTTAGCTGTCTGTAAAAATGCCTGAAAAACAAAATCCAAAGAGAGATGCGACTGTTATCATGTTTTTTTGCTAATATCTTTGATGAAGGAGATGTTGATGCATAGGTGGCGGATAGTAAGGATTAGTTCTGCTGTTTGTCTAAAGAAGTGAGAATTCTGTATGAGGCAAACAATTATGTTAGATGAGGGCAGAGTTTTATGGACTGTAAAGAGTTTATGTGCAAATACTTTGGAAGAAGTAGAATTCAGACAACTTGAATCCAGCTTTGTGGCCTCATAATCAATCCCCCCCCTACCCCAACCATTCTTCAAAAAGTCGCTTCCTGCTGAGTATAAATTGGCTCTGTTAGGGGGCAATATTTTCTTATTGATGTAATTGTGAAGATTTTCAATGTTTTCTAAAAATGCATCTAATTAAATGTATATGTCATATTAAAAACTTCAGAGGAATTAATTACAAATGTTTGCATGTCTTAATAAAAATGAGACTTTACATAGTTAACAAAGAAAAAGTAAAATTAAATCATACATTTCATCTGCAAATAATTTTTGAATGCCTGGTTTCTGCTGGGCTTCATGGCAATGGGGGAATTCTGAAGTGAGCAAGACATGTAACCCCTGCTCTCTTGGAACTTAGAGCAACCTGATTAATATACTCAAAGTTGTATTGCTTCTTCAAGGCAATAAAATTTTACTCCTCTCAGGTCCTCCATATAAGGTTGTTTGGGGGCTGGTCTTTGTGTTAGTGAGATTTTTGTTGCTGTGACCAAAATAACCAACATGAACAATTTAGAAGAGGGGAAGCTTATTTTGGTTTATGGTTCCAGAGGTTTAGTCCATGGTCAGTTGAATCCATGGCTCTGGGCCCAAGGAAGGCAGGATATTTTGGCAGAAAGTGATGGCTGAGGAGCACTTCTCCCTTCATGGCTGGTCAGAAAATTAAGTGGGGGCCCACAGCCAAGAGGAACCCTTCCAGGGCACACCCCCAAGTCATCCAAGTCATCCTGCTGAGCTTTACCTGCCTACAGTTATCATTCAGTTAATTCAAATCAGGATGGACTTATTAGGTTGCTCTCATAATCCAGTCCTTTCACCTCCAAGCATTCCTGCATTAACACAGGAGCACAGGAGGACACCTTATATCCAAACCATAAGAGTCTATGAGCATATTTTAAGATAAAATTCAGTTAGAACTAACCAAATCCTTGGTTTCTTCACTGGTTCTCCTGAGTCCATAAGTAGCCTAACTCCTATTTTCAAGGTTTTAATTTTTCCATCGTCTTTTCAGCTTTTAACATGCTTTTCTGGAGAAGATTAAAAAAATAATTGGGATGATTCTGGAGGCATACAATTCCTGATTTATCATATACACAAGGTGAATAAGGCAATGTACTTTTTCAACATATTTGGAACATTTCTTCAGTTGATATTTTATCAGCTAAAGTCTATATCAAACATTTTAATGACTTAACAAAATTGCTGTAAAATTATGTATAAATTTGATAGTGCAACATAACTTGATAATTGGATTCTTCTTGAGTAAGAAATACTTCTTTCTTTTATCTTAATTAGGATGAATAAGATTTAATCTTACCCCTTTTAAGCTAGAGCAACAAAACTAACCAGAAAAATCCAGCTTCCTTCAGCTTCCACAAATGGTTCTTGGACAGAAGTATGACCTGAAAGTAGGTCTACCTCTCAGGCACTTAATGATAGTTTAATCAAGAAGGAGATATTAGATGATCTTGATGGTCTTTGATAAACGACTAATAGGCAGAAATGTTTCCTTAAAAGGTTTAGGTTTCAGCTGCACAAAGAAATTTTTACAACTCTCTTTCAGAAAACTTGAGCTCAGATGCAATACTAACTTGTATTTGCCCAAAGCTTTCTTAGTTTGAAGGCCCTAGATTTTTTTGATATATGGCATATGATTTCAAAGTCAATGGTTGTGGAATACATTTTAGTTTTTCTGAAACAATTAATAGTATATGCTTGTTTTTATCTTAACAGTTGAGCCTAACATCCATCACCTTACATAGTTACCATTTTTTTGTGTGTGGTCAGGATACTTAAAATATACTCTTAGCAAATTTCAACTGTACAAAATATTATTATTAACTGTACTTAATATGCTTTACATAAAATTTCTAGAACTTATAATTGAAAGTTTGTGCCCTTTGATTGAAATCACCCAGTTTCCCCTGCCCCAGCCTATGACAATCACTGCTATATTCTGTTCCTGTGAGTTTCAGTTCTTTTAGATTCTTCATAGAAGTGAAACCACACAATATTTGTCTTTTTTTTTTTTTTTGGTCTGGCTTTTTTCACTTAATCTTTTTTCACTTAATCATTTAATCCTTTAGGTTCATGTATGTTGCTGTAATGATATGATTTCCTTGATTATGATAACAATTTCACTATGGATATGTATATCAAAACATCACTTTGTATAATGTGATATGTGTGACTTTTATTTGTCAGTTATACCTATAAAAAGCTGAGAGTAAATAAGAAAAAAAAAGCTTGAGTTTAGAAATGCTCAGGATTTTCTCTAATGGTTATTCTCTGTTCTTCTAGATTTCAGGGTGCTTGCCTGTGAGTTTCTCAATCAGGACACTTCCGCAGACTTTATAAATGCAAAAAAAATCCTAATCATATTTTAGAATTTTAATTTAATGTGATAGCTACTACTGATAAGGGTGTGTAACATGTTTTGAGTAATTAAGAGAAATTGGTTTTCATCCTCAACGTGAGTTATTATTATACCCTGCTAAAATTCACTGCAACTCACAGATAAGTTGAGGCTTTCACAACCCAAATGGAGCTTTTTCCTGAGGACAATATTGGTTCCTAGTGGTTATTGGGGTAAGTGACTGCAGACCTTGGGTGTTCCAGCAGGCTAAAACCTTGTTATTCACTCAAAGGGCTGGTGGTATACTGCCTAAGAGTAAATACAAAGATGGCCCAAACTAATTATCTGTCAATTTTGATCCAGGTATTGGAAGAAGTTGCATTATTTTAATTTATACCTGAGTTAATGACAACATTTGCTTCTCCTGTATCCAAACTTGTTAGTAAAGTATCCTTTCAGAAAGAGATCTAAAAAATGGTCCTCCCAGGCAAGGAGGAATTCTTTAGAAACAGTAAGATTTCAAGCTCCAAGTGTTATAAGAAAGACTTTGTTTCATAGGTACTAATTTGTTGTGAGTTAGTGACACAAATCTATGGATAGCACAGAAATGATGAAGAGGGATTCATAAATCTGTTTGCTTTATAAATGTAGATAGTTTGCTGAATTTAATTCTTGAGAAACCCAACAATGGCTTTGTAAAGAGAGTGGAGTCGGACGTTAGACTGTGGTGAAGGAAGGGTGAGGAGAGAGGGGAAAACTAGGCAGAAAGGATTGAGAAAACCTCAGGGGACAGGAAGGAAGCAGCAGAATGAGTGTTGGGAACTCTTTTCAGTTCAGTGTCCTATATTGAATATAGTGAGGTACAGGAGTAAGGTACTTATTTCACAGTAAGTGTCCATTAAATAGTGGCTTAAAAAAAAATAAGCTGCTTCCAGTGGTGTGCTGGTAAATGTTTAACAACCAGATCTCGAAAGAGGTGGGGGCAGAAATGCCTGATTTGTAGCATTTGCAGATTTCTGTGGTGTAATTACTTTTGCCATGGCTGATTTCAAGCTGCCCAGGTGATGTCTTTGAACACAAAGTGGGGAACATTAAGCCTGTGAGCAGGTGCAACCTGGCCCTAGCAACCACTGGGTTTCTCTCTTATATGAAGGTCTTTGCAACCCTGGTGAATTTGTGGGGTATTCTCTGCAATTCACCTTTGCTGAAGCAGCAGAATGTTAACTGAATTACTATGAGACAAGTGATATTAATGTGAGGAATATTATTGGAAATAATTGCTAGGTTCTGGGATATGAATTTTGCTTTGGAGAATTTCTAGGCTCACACCTTTAGCCAAGAGCAACTTGGAGTCTTAGACATGAAGATAGATTTTTACTGCTGGGTGAGGGTGACCTTGGTGGGAGGAATTAACCAAAGTGAGTAACTTATTGGAGCTAGGAAAAAAGATATTTTTGTTAGTAAAAAGATACTAGGTAGTTTTTAGTCTTTTTTTCTTTCTTTCTCAGAGTTTGAGTAGGCAAAGTGTATGTTAAGAACAGTCCTGAACCAGCTATCAAATCTGTTTTGTGTGTGGGTTTCATGGAGAAAGAATAATCATGAGGAGGAAGCCTCTTGTGTAGTGCCACTACCTAATGTGCCAGCCCCAGTATTGGATTATGTACACACATTGCAGTCTTCATCTCTCAATGACCTTGAGAGAGAGACATTCAGTCCACATGGTTTAAGCCAAAAACTTAGCCATCATTCTTGGTTATTCCTTGTAACCACTACATCCTACTTATAACCAATCCTAGTACCAATGATTATGCCCCCTTATGTTTCAAATCCACGTAACTCCTCAATATCTCCTTTCTAATCCCCTTATGTAGACTGTCATCATCATTCATATCTTATTTGAGGCCCAAATCCACAGTTCCTCCTTTACTCATTCTCTTTGTGGCAATTGGGGTGATGCTTTTTGCTGTGGCTCAGTGCACTTACATGGCATATGTGAAATACTGGGTTTGATTCTTAGCACCACATGTAAATAAATAAAATAAAGGTCTATCAACAATTTTAAAAAAATTCAAAAAACATTTTTAAAAAGTATATGTAGACCCAGCTCTATCATGTCAGCTTAGGAATTGACTTCCTCAACAAGACTCCTAAAGCACAAAAAGTAAAATCAAGAATCAGTAAATGGGATGGTATCAAACTTAAAAAGCTTTTTAAAAGCAAAGGAAATAATCATGAATGTGAAGAAGGAGCCTACAGATTGGGAGACAATCTTTGCCACTTGCATTCTAGATACAGCATTAATCTCTAGGATTTATATAGAAAAAAACACCCCCAACGCCACTCAATACCCAATCAATAAATGGGCAATGGAACTGAACAGACACTTCACAGGGGAAGAAATACAATGGTCAACAATTATATGAAAAAATGTTCAACATCTCTAAAAATTAGTGGAATGTACATTAAAAATACACTGAGGTTTCATCTCGCTTCAGTCAGAATGGCAATTATCAAGAACATAAGTAACAATATATGTTGGTGAGGATGTGGGGGAAAAAGGTAAACTCATACATTGCTGGTGGGGTTGCAAATTGGTGCAACCACTCTGGAAAACTTTCTGGTGATTCCTCAGAAAACTAGGAACGGAATCATCCAAAGAACTTAGCATACACCCAAAGAACTTAAAATCAGCGTACTATAGTGATATGGCTACATCAATGTTTATAGCAGCCCAATTCACAATAGCTAAGCTGTGGAACCAACCTAGGTACTCTTCATCAGAAGAATAGATAAAAAATGTTGTATAAACACAATGGAATATTACTCAGCAATAAAGAAAAATGAAAGTATAACATTTGCCAATAAATGGATGGAATTGGAGACTATCATGCTAAGTGAAATAAGCCAATACCCCAAATCCAAATGCTGAATGTTCTCTCTGATATGTGGATGCTAACACACAATGGGGGCAGGGAATAGAAGTTCCATTGGTTTAGAGAAAGGGGAATGAAGGGAAGGAAGGGAGGATGGGAAAGGGAAAGATAGGAAACTCATGTCTAATTCATTCTACTATGTTCATATATGAATACCCAACTAGTGTAATCCCACATCATGTTCAACCTCAAGAATGGGATCCTAATTAGAATAAGTTACATTCCATGTATATAGAATATGTAAAAGGACATTCTAATGTCATGTATATCCAAAAAGAACAAAAAAAAGTCATATCATGTTCATCTTCTTAAACACCTCTAATATCTCTCTATTGCCTTTATAGTGAAATCCAAACTCCTTCTCAATATCTGACCTTATCACACCCACTTGCTTTCTAAGATCCAGAACATTTACTTATCAGCCTTATAATCATCCATTTTTTCCCCTTTGCCTTTATCTAAAAATCTAGTTCCCTCTGTGACTTCTGCTCTACTGGGTTGTTTCTCATCATCAAGGTTTCCATTTAAATACCACCTGTTAAGAGAAGATATTTCTCATCTTGTAATCCAGGTAGCTCCTTCCCTTTTCTTGGTATTCTTTGATTCAACATTTCATTTATTTCATTCATAGCATTTCTTGACTATTTGGTTTTGAAAATTTGATTTCCTCATTTTCAGATGCCTTGCCCAATAGTCTCATCTCTTTCTTGTTTACCGTGATTTGTTCATTTCCTGGCATATGCTTCTCATATAGTAGATACTCAATAAATAGAAGATGAATGAATAAGCTTGGACTGAACCATAGTCCAAGACCACCTGGACATTATGCTCTTTCCTCTTGTGTCTAGTGAACATGTAAGCTTATTTCCACTAACTATCCTACTTGCTCCATCTGTTGTATGCCGCAGTCCGGCTGCAGCAAAATAACCAGGGGGCAGGGGGGGGGGGTTGTGACGAGCAACTTGTGTAGATTGATACAGCTGGAGTGGGAGCCATTTATTGTAGGACAGGAGGGGTATATATACATTACACACAGCTTATCTTAATTAACATAAAGTAGATACAGCAGTCAACCAATACGGAATCTCCACACTTAATGGCTCCTTGGCGTTACTTCACAAACCACTCCCTCTGCAAAATGCCAGGCACCATCTTGACTTGTTTACAGACTCTAACAGTTGTACATGAGGCTGGTAGCAAAGGAAGTGAAAGTGTGGTGGTAGTCATTGATGTCTTTATAGTCTGGATCTATCATTAATTTGCTAATAATTCCCAAATCTGGGTCTCCACCACATTCTGAATCTTATTTCCAGTCCTTATTTTTAACAGCAGTTGGACATCTTTTGACTGAGCTTCAGGTGCCTCAAACACAACCTGTACAAAAATTGAATTAATCAGATTCTTTCTTTCTATGTTTCTCATTTCAACCAATAGCACTTTCATCTAATCATTGATCTAAGAAACCTGAGTATCTTCCACTAAGACTTTTTCTTCTCTCCAAATCAGTCACTAAAACCTACCAGTTTGATCCTCTGTGTATTCTGTGACTCAGAGCCCTGCTTTCTTTACCTACCATCTCTGCCTTAGCTTAGGCCACAGTCTTCTACTTGTTACTGCAGCAGCTTCCTCATTGGTCTTCCTGCTTCTGGTCAGGCCAGTTCCAGGACATCCCCAGGTATCCATTAAAATGTATATAAGATCCTGTCTAACCCAAGCCTCCCCATGACTATTCTGAGGAAGTTGAAATCCTTTAAGAGACTGAGACATCCAGGGAAGAACATTGCACTTACTTATGCATGGACTGTGAGGGATTTCTGGGGCAAGAATATGAAGAACAAAACCTGGTGTGTCACTTGTTCACTCAGTGAGAAAGCAGTGCCTGATGCTTCTGGGCTCTGTGCTTGTTCTGGAATATCCAGAATATCCAGAATGGACAAATATCTTCCTCTTCTTTTTTCCCCCCCTTATCTTGGCCCCTTCTTTACGTCTTCTATATACCCTTTTTAACAATCCTTGTCTATGTGTGCATCTTTATTTCTATAAGGTCCTACAATGTGTGATTCTAGTTTGTTTGGGTTACAAATGCAGCCTGGATGACAGAAGTTGATCATTGTTTCTAGATGTGCGTTTCTGACTCCTAACACCTGAAGTAAAGACTGATTCCTGTCATCATTGTTAAGTCTTGTAACTAAATGCAAAGAAGTTTTTGCATTTTGATAGTCTCTAGTTTGTCCTTTTGCTCACTGCCACTGTCTCCACCATTGCCAATAATAACAAATACTTGCTGAGAAATGGAGAATTGAAAAATACTAGTGGACTGTGATAATCAACTATTTGGGTCATTACCAGCCTGTTTTAAATTAGATGGATTAGAATGGAGTAGAGTAGATCAAAAATGTCAGTGTTTCTCATGTGTACTCTGTGGAGGAATAACTTCATGCGAATTTTGTTTTTGTAAATACATGTATAAATTGCTATTGCACAACCAGTATTTTGTGCCCCTTTTTATGGGAACACAAATGTGCTGCATCTTCCACATAGAAGATGGGTGGCTATGCTGCTAATGAAATGTGTGCAAAAGTGAATAGTCTACTTCTAGGTCTGTCCTATAAAAACTTTGACTCAAATAACTTGTGACTTAAGTTATTTGCTATGGTAGTAGGCCTATTCTATATGTTAGAAAACTGTGATCCAAAAATTCAAAAGCCTTTGTATTATCACATTTAATTTTCATGACCTGTGAAGCAACTACTATTACTTATTCATGTTTTATAGATGCTGAAGCTGAAATACAGAAATGTTAAGTTACTTGCTCAAGGCCACACACCTAGAACTTAGGGACATAGAATTTGAATCCAGACCATGGGGTCTACAAAGTTTGGGTTTTACTTATTGGTCGACTGATTGATTGATTGATTGTTGGTACCAGGGATTGAACTCTGGGGCACTCAACCACTGAACCACATCCCCAGCCCTATTTTATATTTTAATAGAGACAGGGTCTCACCTCACTTTTTTTCTGAGACTGGCTTTGAACTCCAACCCTTCTGTCTCAGCTTCCCAAGCCGCTGGGATTACAGGTGTGCACTACCACGCCTGGCTCAAAGCTTGTTTTTCTTTTTTCTTTTCTTTTTTTTAATATTTTTTTTTTATCTTTAGGTGGACACAATATCTTTATTCTATTTGTATGTAGTGCTGAGAATCGAACCCAGTGCTTCACGCATGCTAGGCGAGCATGCTACCACTTGAGCCACATCCCCAGCCCAAAGCTTGGGTTTTTCCATGAAGATATTTTGCGCTCTCATGATGATTGCTGGGTCTCAGGCATTTTCACAGTCAACACCACTAGCTTTTTTCACACCTGAGGTGACTAGAGCTCAGTCACAACTGTCTTTTTACATTATTGTGAATCTGTTTTTATACACAAGATCTCTATAGACAATGAAAATACTATTATGAAATATGACTCAGGCTTCAAAGTGTCATGTTGGGGATTAGTAGTGTTATTCCCAGGGATTCAAAATGAGTCTGGCTGCCAAAAATCCCTTTCCCTGTTTAGGAAAGGACAAAAGGGGGTATAGTCCCATTTATAGGGGCATAAGGATAATTTCTAACATATGGCTCGTGATTTACTATCTTGAAGAAACATTTATCTGTGGCTCAGTAGCTAGACTTTGTCAAGCCAGAGATGATGAAAGTGTTTATGAGGAAGGGACTTGCCAGTTCAATTATTATTTCAAGGGAATGGCCAACAGGAAAATTATGCCATTATAGTTGTTAGAAGCTGAATTCCAATAGTGTCTTTGTGGACAGATTGATTGTTTTAAAGCAGTTTATTCAATTTCCCTTATATCTTCCCAATAACTCATCTCAAGAAGGGTGTGTGTTTGTGTGTGTATGTATGTGTGTGTGTGTGTGTGTGTGTGTGTGTGTATGTGTGTGAAGGTACTAAGAATTGAACCCAGGGGATCTCTAACACTGAGCTATATCCCTGGTCCTTTTTATTGTGAGATAGGATTTCACTAAATTGCCAGGGCTGTCCTTGAACTTAACATCCTCCTGCCTCAGCCTCCCAAGTTACTGGGGATATAGGTGTGTGCCTACTCTACCCATCAAGTTTTGGTCTTTGATATGTTAAAAACAAACACAACAACAACAAAATAAAAAGAAAGAAGAAGAAAGTTCTGTTACTCAGGAGTAAGTTAAGAGGGGAACAGTCTGATGGTGGATGCCATTGTCTGGACTCCATGGAAGAAGGGGTCTTTTTCATTTACTTTAAATCTGCATGCTCTGGTA
Organism: Urocitellus parryii; assembly: GCF_045843805.1. Classification (NCBI taxonomy): domain Eukaryota; kingdom Metazoa; phylum Chordata; class Mammalia; order Rodentia; family Sciuridae; genus Urocitellus; species Urocitellus parryii. The sequence goes on along the minus strand of NC_135533.1, from coordinate 173,264,479 downwards.
CTTTTCTCTCATGATTGCTAAGGACGTAGTATTGTGTGTTTCCTCAAGATTTCTGTGAGGCAAGAGTGGGGGATGGTTTTCTTCCTTTGTCTGAGGAGAGTGTGGGGTGTCCCTTCTGCCTTGTTGCCTAGCTGGTGAGCCACCCTCTTCTCTGAGAACAACTCCCCGTGTTGGCCCCCACCCACATCACCATCTTTTTTACTGCAGCAGTTTGCTGGGTGGGGGGGGGGGGGCGGGTGGCGTGGGTGTAGCCTTCCCCAGGCATAGGCAATAACAGTGTGGGTTGTCCAGGGAGGATTTAGGAACAATAATTAGCTGACTAAAAGTTGGTATACTTGTATAACCATACTGTTTTTATGTTTCTACACCATGCCACTGATAAAATACTCCTCCTCCCCAGAGAGAATCACTCTTCTTGTTTACCTAGTGCCCTTAGTCCCCACCACTGTCCCATTGGTCAGGTTTATATCAAGGTGTTACCGGCCTATTAGGACTTAATGACAAGTGCATACACTAGGTTTGTGCATGGCATGGAGACTATTGTCTCATTTTCATTAAAGAGAACACACACATGTACACACACACACACACTCCATTACATATACACATTCATGATAAAAAGATCAGGAAAACATATGCCAGAGTGTTGACAGAGCTATCTCTGATAGTGAGAGTACAGCTACATTTCACCTTTTCTCCAAGTGTTGTTTGGAAAAAAGAAAAAAAGAAAATCTCAACATTTTTGTGGTAGCAAACTTGTGACTCTTTTCATCTGCATGTTGTTAGCCATGTGCCTCTCCACCAGCAGCTACTTGCAAACTATTTCTCTGTAGTCACACCTTGTGGGGTAAGCAAGCACCCAGGTCAGGTGCCAAGTAAAAGCTGGCCTCCTCTGCTCAGGCCTCTCCAGATTTGCATTAGAACATGAAAACAATTAGAACATGAGAACACTGGCAAGTCCCTTCCTCAGTTCTTGTGAGAACTGGAAGTGCTGTGATGTCTGTCAGTATTTGGTGGGACCTGGCCTGTACTAGGGGTTCTGTAAACAGCTGCTGTTGTTATTCTTCTAGGCACTATAGTGTTAGCTGCTCACCATCATGATGTCTCTCTGCTCTCCGTGCTCATAGCCTTCCGTTTCCCCACTTACTAAATAGCCCCCTGATCCTCCTTCCTCCAATTTCTCAGCCCCAGGTTGTTGCCTGTCATCTCATGGAGCATATTTCTGATCTTGTGATTCTGAAACTCTTACATTAAGTCTGAGTGACCCCCTTAGGCATTTAAGGCTGATATGAAGAGGCTGTCTCTTTACCCCTACATTTTCCCCTGTACCAGTCAAATTCAACTATTTATTCATTGTGCTGATCTGAAAATTGGACCTAAAACCCTTATATTTTTCCAGGCCTGTGTGAAGGTTGAGTGAGGTATAAAGTTTGTATGTGTTGTGAACTGTGATGTATGTGATGGTTCTGGTAGTGCTATATTTATACTTTTTAGGAGTGTGATAACAAATGACCACAAACCTGGTGGCTTAAAACCACAGAAATTATTCAGCCAGAATTCTGGAGGGGGTTGCCCCTACTAGAAGAAAATGTAGGCCAACATGTCAGCTCAGGAACTGATATCCTCAACAAGACTCCTAAAGCTCAAGAAGAAAAAAAAAATCAATAAATGGGATGGCATCAAACTAAAAAGCTTCTTCACAGCAAAGAAAATAATCAAGAGCATGAAGAGAGAGCATACAGAATAGAAGAAAATCTTTGCCACTTGCAACTGGTTTGATGCCATCCCATTTATTGATTTTTGATTTTACTTATTATGCTTTAGGAATCTTGTTAAGGAAGTCAGTTCCTGAGCTGATATGTTGAAGTGAAGGGAATGGGAGAAAATCTTTGTTATCTGCTCCTCAGATAGGGTGTTAATTTCCAGGATATGCAAAGATCTTAAAAAAAAAATACCTCCCAAACAAACAAATAAAAACCAAAAAACAAACAATACATTTGATGAATGGGCAAAGGAACTAAGCAGACACTTCTCAAAAGAAAAAAATATGAATAGTCAATAAATATATGAAAAATAGTTCAACATCTCTAGTAATTAGACAAATGCAAATTAAAACTACACAGATTTTACCTCACTCCAACCAGAATGGCAATTATCAAGAATAAAAGTAACAATAAATGTTGATGAGGATGTGGGGAAAAGGGTATGCTCATACATTCTTAGTAGGACTGCAAATTGGTACAACCACTCTGGAAAGCAGTATGGAGATTCCTCAAAAAACTAGGAATGGAACCACCATTTTGACCCGGTTATCTCACTCCTCTGTATATATCCAAAGGATTTAAAATCAGCACACTACAGTGTTGCAGCCACATCAATATTTATAACAGCACAGTATATAATAGCTAAGCTATGGAGCCAACCTAGGTACCTTTCAACTTGGCCATAAAAAAGAATGACTTTAAGACATTTGCTGGTAAATGGTTGGATCTGGAGACTATCATGCTAATTGAAATAAGCCAATCCCCAAAAAACCAAGGGTAGACTTTTTCTCTGATATATGGAAATTAACCCACCATAAGCTGGGGAAGGTAAAATTAGAAGTTCAGTGAATTAGACAAAGGGGAATGAAGGTAAGTGAAAGGGGATGGGAAATGGAAAGATGGTGTAATGAATCAAACATAACTTACCTATGTACATGTATGAATGAATATGCCACAATGAATGTCACCACTGTGTATATCCTCAAGATTGGGGCCCTAATGAGAATAAGATGTATTCCATGCTTGTGTAAATGGGTACTACTGTCATGTATAACTAAAAAGAAACAATAAAACAACAACAACAAAACCAAAAAACGAATCCAAAGTTCTGGAGGGTGGAAGTCTGAAATCAAGATGTCAGCATTCCCTCCAGAGGCTATAGGAAGAAGCAATTCCTTGTCACTTCCAGCTTCTGGTAGCTATTGGCATTCCTTGGTGTTCCTTGGCTAGAGGCCACACTCACTCCTCTCTTTGCCTCTGTCCACGCAGAGCCATCTATATTTTTCTGGCTTGTGGCTATATCACTCCAGTCTCTGCCTCCATCTTCGAATTGCTTCATCTTCTGTGTGTGTCTGCTTGGGCTTTTGTTCTCTCCATGTCAACTCTCCCTCAGCCTTTCTCTTACAAGGATTCTGGCTGTCAGTGGATTTGTACCTAGTTTAATAATCCAATATTACCTCATTTTGAAATCCTTAATTATATCTACAAAGACCTTTTTTTTTTCTAAAAACCATTACATTCACAGGTTTTGAGTAGAGGTATCTATTGGGGAAGGTGGAGAATACTGTTCTGTCCAATACACACTTTTTTCCCCCTGAATTTTATCCTTTTACTCCTCAGGAAAACTTTATATGAGTGCCTAACGTATGTTGGGCACCTGTTAAGTGCTCCAGATACCATAATGACCAAGACAGATGCTTTACTTGTCTTTAGGGAACTTGTGGGTTAGTGGAAAATGTAGACATTAAAGCAGTGAAAATTTGAACAGAACTGATAGTTGCCTTTATTGGATCATCATCCCAAACTAATTTACCCCCCTGAGTCTCAGTTTATTGGTCTGCAGAGTGACTGCACTGCAGAAGGGTGATGGTGGTGGGTGTGGGTAGAGGTAGTAGCCCTTCCTAATTCACACACAAAAAATGCAGTGAATACCAGGTAGGACCATAGGTGTTAGAATGTTCTGAACCTCTCTCTATAGTCATGCTTCTGCTCCTGATGTTTTTGTGATCACCAGAGTTTGAACGGGTTTTGGCCCCTGGATTCAAACTAAGGTTCTGAGACCTTGGCCAAGTGACTTAACATTTCGGAGTTTCCATTTTCCCTCCTGAAAAATGGAGAAAATAGTTGTATCTGCCTCCTTGAGTTCTTGTCACAGTGAAAATGAGCTTGAAAGTTAAAAAAGATAAACAACTCTCTTCTTATAAAATTAATGTTTGTTCAGTTTGGCTAGTTTAGCAAGTACAGATTCATAGGAAAAACACAAAAATTACTTATGATCCTTCCTACAAGTGATTTCTTGTAGCATTTTGATTTATATTTTTCAGTTACTTTTTAAATATAGTTTATAATTTTTAATTAATACATAAACTATGCTCTTTGTAAATTATTCTTTTCATTTAAACTATCATGGACATTTCCTGCATTAGTGAATTTTCTTTTTAAACAAAAAAAGAAATTCATCATGTATCATTTTATATTAAGGAAAATCAAACATGGTATAGTAGTTTTATAAGCAGAGGCTGCTCAAAGGATTTCTCTTCCTTTGGAAGAATGGCTAGCCTTGGCAGTACTACTTACTAGGAGACCTTATGGAAAACTATTTGGTACTCAGTATCAAATAGGTGTGTTACTTAGAGAACTGAGTGAAGGCCTGCCAGTATCCAGTCTCCAAAGCTCTCAAACATCCCTTGGGCGATTACTGAGGCCAATAGATCACCTTCTTCAGATTCATCTGTATCTCAAGCTAAGGTCTCATCACATCTCTCATTGAAGACAATTCACCTGGCTCATGTAACACAGCATTGAGTTCAAATTGTGGAGATTTCCACTTCTGCCTCTACTTCCCATGTAACTGAAAAGTATGGTCTCAGTGTTCAGGGAGACCAGGGTTCAAAGAGCCTCCCTGACTTAAGGCTCATGAATTCTCTGATCCTCAATTTTCTGAGATATTAAGTGGGAATAATAACATGCCCCATGGGGTATTGTCATATGGTTTAAACATTGCTTTAAACTTCTGGAACAAAAGACTAGAAATAAATGGATGGAATACAAATGGGATTATATACAATATTTCTCAGGTAGTTGTTTATCTTCTGTATCTCATAATTAGCATTTACTGCACAACAAGCTGTGTTAGGACCATTAGCTTCATTTTAAATGTGGATGGAATTTAAGGAAGTCAACGAAATTTTGCAAATAGTGGGGGATGTCAACCATATGCAGGGCATGGGGGAGTTATAGGGATCTGGGTGCCACATTCTGCCTAGCTGTCCCAGAGCTTGTGGAAGACATAAATAAAGAATGTTGGAAAGATCTGGGTTATAATGATAAAGAAGACAGGCTGAAGAATCTGAATTGTGTTGTCTTAGGTTAGTCGTCTAGTTTTCTTGCCTTTAAATCTTTATGAAGATGAAAGGACATAGAACACTCTTATCACAGTACTTGGTACATGAGAATCATCCTGAAATATTGACTATCATTGTCAATGTTCTAATAGAAATAAAAGTAAAGTCCAAGATGGGAAGAGAGAACACTATGTGCCTGTGTGTGCACATATAGTGTTGTGCAGAAGATGGGGTTTGAACTGGGCCTTTGAAAAATGACAATGAATGAAGGGAATTTGCTTTCTGTTGAAAGGACATCCTGGGGGATTAGGACCTTGTTACTGTGTTGGGGATATGTGAAGAGTGACTGCACCGGTAGAACATTGGACCAGTTATCATGGGAGTGATGTTCAATTCCTTCCTAGGAAATGGTTTCCACCTCAGGTCTGGGACATCATTGCTACCTTATTCCATCTATCCATCCAACCAGCTCTGGGCTATCTGAGCTCTCGGCCAAGTTACTTCGCCTTGCTGGGCCTTATTCCCCTAATTTATAAATGAGGATAATCATAGGACCTCATGGAGTTACGGGGTGAGGGTTGTATGAGAGAGAGTATGAAGAAGACCTGAACTGGTTCAGGCTTAGACAGGGCACTTGCCAACGGATGTTAGGTACTATTATTTCAGCCATTTGCCAAAGGGTATGCCACATGGTAGAGGTTAGGTTAGTGAGACTGCCCACTTACAGTTTGCAGGGTGGCCTCTCTAGGTACAGGTCCTGGCTTAGGACCTTATTTCTCTTGTTTCTAGATTAGGACCTAGGATCCCAGAGCTCTCCCTGGGCTTCCCCTCTGCTGCCTTCCTACTTGCCTTTGGCTGCCAGCTTGCCCAGCAAGGTCTCTGCTTGTGCCAGAAGTCTACCTGTTGATCCACTGCCCTGCTACCTAGGCTGCCTCTCACCTCTTAGCACTTTGCAAAAAGGGACCATCTGCCTTATTGGGCATCCTCTCCCTGTGACTCTTTCTGCCTCCTTGCAGACTCTGTGTGCTCTGTTTCCAGTTTCCTGTAATTCCTGTGTTGACATTTCTCAATGCTTATCTGGACTCCAGACTGTGAGGAGGTGTTAGCTTTTTACTTGAATCATACAATTGAATATTAAACATTAAATGCCTGATATCTATTATATTCCCAAGGTGCCTGACTTCTAGGCACTGTTTGCTACCAGCTGGCTTTACACCTGGTAACCATTTCATCTCCACAACCCAATGGGATGGGTGCAGTTATTATCCCCATTTACAGATGAGGCCATGAGCTATAGAGAAGTCTAGCACCCTGTCCTAGATTTCATATTAGGCAGGTGACAGAGCCAGAAGGGGTTTGGAATTCAAAAAACAGTAATTACATCTACATGATTTTTAGGAGAAAGAGACCACTGTTCCTAGAGATGTGGAAGAGTTCTAAAATGCAACATTATATTTTATATTATTGACATGATCTTTAGAGATCACTTTCTGGTAGCATTGATAATTTTGTTACTGAGCCTCATACCTGAAAAGGAGTTAGTTACCTGGCTGAAGTGTCAGATTCATGCTAAAGAAGAATCATTTTTAACTACAGAATTACTAATGCTACCTGTCTTAATCCTCTGGCTTGTGCTTGTTCTCACTTACATCAGTCCTTTTTTCTAGTTTTCCACTACTTTTTATTAAATAATAAGGGTAAACAAAGACAATAATCCAGACTTGCATATAATCTGCTTTGAAGGCTAGCCAGTAAGGTTTTAGAGCAGGTGTAGGGTTGGCTTGCAGGCACCATCAACTGGTTTTATTCACCATCTGCAACCCTAAAGCTCCAGTTCAGAACATGAATGAAGGCCCAAAAGCCTTCATCTGTTGTGTCTGCAAGCCAAATATTTGGAAGTTCCACAGGGGATACCAAGGACCACTCATGTGTCAGACAGTTCTCTGGGGGGGATTGTTCCCTGCTTCTTCATGCACTGCCTTATACTGCACTGCTTACCTTGTTCCATACATTTAGGGATGTACCATTTCTGATAAAGGAGCATTCTTGATTGATGCATAACATCAGTTCAAAGCTGTCTATACAACTGACTCAATTTTTCACTGCTTAAGTAAACATGGAAGGAGGGATTCCATGGATTCTGCCATTGTCAGACTGTGCATGGAATGACCAGTTTTTGGCACTGTGTTTTAGGAAGATTAGATACTGGAGGTTTTCCAGAGATGGGTCACCAGTGTGGTTCTTATTTGAGCTCTTACGTTCCACTAAGAGTGACTCAAGGACTGGGGTGGTGGCTCAGTGATAGAGTACTTGCCTAGCATGTGTGAGGCACTGGGTTCAATTAGATTCACAGCATCACATAAAGAAAGAAATAAAGAAAGGAAGGAAGGAAGGAAGGAAGGAAGGAAGGAAGGAAGGTCCATCAACAACTAAAAAAAAATTAGAATGACTGAAGAACCTAGAGGTGTTTCACACACACAAAAAAAAATACTTAGGAAGGCGGGACAGATTTCTATACTAGGAGAATTATCTTATGGAAAAGATTTGTTCTCTGGGGGCTGTACAGTGTACATGTCAAGAACTTGGTTGTGTTTTGGAGAATGACAGATTATGGGTCCAAATATTAGCTTTGATTTTTAATGCTCTGGTCTTGGGCTGCTCCATTACTCCTGAGGCTCAGGTTTCTTTCTGAAAACCAGGGATAGGATAAATCCTTACTTCCTAAGTTTGAGGTATAGGTTAGAGAAAATTTATGTTAAGTACTTAGCACAGTATTCAGGACATGGAAAGCCATGAATGGCCAGTGTAAGTATTATTAAATCCTATATAATGAAGATCTAGTCCAAAGGGAAAAGAGTTGGAGGGAGCAGGTTTTGATTTAATGTGTTTAAGGAGAGAACTTTTAACTTTCAGAGCTGCTTCATAGAAATGTGACTGCCCACATGTGAACTCTTTCGAGCTTCATCTTAGTGACTTACTAGGGAATGTGCAGGAGCTGAATGAAAGTGAGAAGTTAGACCAGCAAGTTTTAATGGTACTTCCCAATTTTGTAAACCCTCAGTGTTTTATACTGTACGATTCTGTTACAGACGAGTATTTGAAATGACAGTCTGCAGCAAACGAAAGACTGCCCTTTTCTGTATAAATGTCGCCACCATCACCACTACCTCATGGTCTGAAGTGTGGCACATATCTCCAGCCAGGGAAGTCATCTGCGTAGGAACCACCCTCTACTCCTGTGATCTGCAGCCATCTGGACCGTGGGGGTGTACAGGGAACATGCTGTTGATTCATATGCCATCCCCTGCTGGCATCTCTAAAATGGGCCCTCTGGCTGGAGCTGTGAAGCAGCTAGGCCTTCCCTCTCATGCTGCCTTCAAGTCCTGGAGAAGGAAGAGGCCCGGTGGGAAGAGAAAGATCCAGGAAAACAGAATGATGGTTGGGTGGTCCCTAATGGCCCACAGACAGAAAGTTACACTTTCTTAATCTTGTTTCAGAATCTGTGACTCAAAGTATGATACCCAGAAGGAAGTTTTCATGTGGTATTTGAGGAACCCTGGAGTTCTAAGAAGATAGCTCAGGGGTCCCTGTAATGGACTGAGTGGGTGGGCTCCAGCCCTTTCCTCCCCTTGCCACTCTTGTAATTATAGAAGATCTACATTTTTTTTTAAACTTCTTTGTTCCCTTTACCTGGATCATGCTTCTTATGGGTGTTCACATTCTGGCTCCTGCTCATCCTCAGGTTTTTATTTGAATGTTACCCTCTCTGGCGGACCGTCCCTAACTACCACATTTTAGAGGGAGATAATGGCACAGGAAAATAAAGTCCCTTAACTGATAGTTCAGTGCAAAACTAGCAAGTTGGCATTTTATCACATGTTTGGGGAGCAGACCTTATGTGGACCTGTGTTTCCCTCTCTTTTTCTATCTCGGCATGTTCTCATTATTGTTGTCATTATAACACTTACTACTTGTGTGCATTTGTAGTTTTAAGCTTCTTTCTCTACCTTTTTCTGACTGCCTTTATACCAGGCAGGAAGCCTCTTGATGGCAGCAAACATGCTTGTCTTAATTCCTCCCTATCTCTAGGACCCATCACAGTGTCTGCCAAATAGTAGATGCTTAATTAATTAGAGACAGACACAAATACATACAGACATACAGATAGACAAGACAGAGAGAATGAATATATATGCATATCTCACGTTGGATTTGGGAAGAAAACACATCTGAAAGATTGTATGGCTAAAATGAAAGTTTTAATGCCACTGATCTAAAATAAGAGAAATGGACTCCTATTGTACTTAATTCATGTGGGTTTAGACTGTACCTAGAGTTCTGTGTATATCCTCTGAATCTTGGACTACAACAGATGATAGCACCCCCTTTACTGGGAAAATGTGTTCACTTTCTGGTGGCTGTGGTGCTATTGTCAGTGACTCACACCTGGCACCTTTACTGGAGGTGTGCCAGTAAAGGGATTGAAAAATTTCTTCCTGCCTTGAAGTGCCTGACAGCGCATAGGCAGTGGCTGCCTAGAGTAGGGGCATGGAATCCTATCCCCCGTGACTCAAGATGGGACAGACTGCAGCATGGTTCATTCTATGTAGCTACCCACAGACTCAGGCTCTGACTGGATTTGAAATACAACAACATCCTTGCTTAACTTGCTTCTCTATATGGCTTCTCTCTCTCCCTTATAGATTCCCCTTTGGGTTTTCCCCTAATAAATCACTTGCATAAAAGACCCAATCTTGGACACTGCCTCTTAGAAATCTGACGTGAGACATAGAAGTGGACTAAGGGGGTTGCGGAGAGTGTCTGATACAACACTGTGTAAGAAACGATGGATAGAAGACAGACAGAATAATACTCTTTAGTAGGAAAGACTTTTTTGGATCAGGAAGCTGTCATTATGGAAGGTGAACTTGGTTTGTTCTTTATGTCCTTGAATGAGTCCAGTGTGTGGACATTTTATGGGAATATATTTCAGCTCAATGTAGAAAAAACTACCTTACAAGGATGCCCCAAGGCTATTGAAAAATTAGCCACATTATATTAATTTTGTGTTACCGCCTTAACAAATTATTACAAGTTTAGCAGCTTAAATTCACACAAGCTTGTTAGCTCAGAAGTCCTGGTATAGCACAGCCCAACTGAATCCTCCACTCTTGAGTCTCACAGGTCCCAAATCAAAGCTTTTGAGATCAGTTATGCTTCCAAACTCATTTAGATTATTAGGTGAAGCCAGTTGCTTGTATTCATAGGTTTAGGGGCCCCATTTTCTTATTGGCTATCAGCAAGGGACCACTTTACCCTCTTAGGGGACTCCTATGGTTCTTGCCATGTATTTACACCTGAGAATCAGAAATGGCAACATCAAATCATTTGCATGCTAAAAATCTCTCTCATCCATCTGCCGCATCACCCTCACTTCTAATCAGAGAAAGTTCTTGGCTTTTAAAAGGCATATATGATGAGATTGGGTCCACCTAGATTATTGAGGATAATCTCCTTATTTTAATGTCTTTAAACTTAAAACTTTTGTCATATAATGTAACATTCACAGGTTTTGGAAATAGGTGAACATATTTGATAAGGGAATTATTTGTGCCTATTACAATATATTTTTTGACTCTCAGAGATTTACATCCCCCCATGATAAGTATGTTCATCCCATTCCCCAGTTCCCAATGGTTATCCTATTACAGCATTAACATAAATTCTAAAACTCTCATCTAACTCTGATCAGTTCTGAAGTCCTATCTTCTAAATGATCTCTTGTATGAAAGACACCCTGGATATAATCCATTAAGTACACCTCCTGGGGTACAAGTCTCTATCAGTGGGCCTATGAAACTGAAGAAATAGATATCTGTTCCCAAAAGGATAGCGCTGAGGCAAAAATAGAATTACAGTAACAGACATTCTAGTTCAAACAGGAAAAATGGAAGGTAAAATAGAGTCACAACTCCAACGCAGTGGTAAAATCCAGCTGGGAAATCTATTAGTTTTCACAACCTGGGAAAAAAAATCCTCTGTGGTTCTTAGTGTCATGCTCAAAGCCTGTGGCACCCAGCATCCCCAGGTGTTTTCCCACCCAAGTACCAACTAGGCCCAGTCTTGCTTAGCTTCTGAGATCTGATGAGATCAGGTACACAGGTTGGGGTTTATGCTCAGGATGCTGGTAAGAGTACCTGACACTGTCATGAGAGAAAGAGTGGGTAGTGACTGCTTAGTAATTGGAAAGCTATCAGCATAGGAAGAGTGATATGTTGCTTATATTCTCAAATGAATAGAAAAACACTAGTTATATATAAGATTTGGAGAGGTTATTTCAGCTCACACAGGAGTACAAGAGGAATGTAAAGGTGGGCTAAGATTAAGCACCTCCTGTACTATTCCATGAAGCTTTCCATAACTTTCCTTCTGTCATCAGGTCTGGGTTTTAACTTCTCATTCTATTCCATAGCATGTTGTTCCCATGACAGAGTCCTATAATCGAACTAAGAAACAAACCAGAAGTCAGATTTAGTTACCTGTTAAAATCTTAGATGTTTGCAGAGCATGAAGGGACTACAAATAGCAATATAAACCAAGTGTTATGTTAGTAATTAAAGGTGTGAGCTTAGGCGTCAGACAGGCCTTGGTCACACCTTCAAGTGTTACTAGCTCTGTGATCTTGGTCGTGTTATTTAACTCTCTGAGTCTGATTGTCTGCGCCTTTCCCATGGGGGTGGTAACTCCTCCCTCTAGGGATGCTGTGCTATCAAACCAAAAGGGAAGGAAAGCACAGGACTGTATGTAGTAAGTGGTGGCTGCTGCTGTTCATGTTGAGATTAACATTTGCGATCTTGTATTCTAGTTATGTGTTCACTTTTCTATTAGATAATCAAGCTTCTTAGGGCCTGGGGTGGTGTTTTTTTTTTCTTTTCTTTGCATTGTCTAGCACATATGAGGTGCCCAGTAATTACTGAATTGAATAACTACATTGTCTCTTTTAGGAAACTACCAACACAATTCACCAATTATATGAAGCTGGTATCTCATTCTATTAATTTGTCTGTATCATAGCATATAAAGGACCAAGACACATTTGTGAGAAAAGTTTTTAATGCAACTGTAGTATAAAGACCAAGTTATGCATTAAAACAAATTGAGGTGGAAATGTATGTGTGTAGATTCAAATCATATAGTCTTAAGCTCCCAAATTTCCATTTTTATGTGTGTATGCAACTAAAAAAATAATTTACTGGTAAGTTTATATCACATTTATGTATTTCTATGGAAACTATTTCCCTGTCTTTAGAATTTGAAGGTTCCTGTGTAAGACCAAGATCTTTTATCTACCCCTTCTGCATTTATTAGCTTCATTTCTAAATAAGATTTGGAGAGGTTATTTTAGCTCACTCAGGAATACAAGAGAGGAGTCTAATAGAGGAATATAAAGGTGGGCAAAGCATTATAAAGCATTCTCTGCATCACTCTTTCTTTTCCAACAACAGTGGACAACTTGCTGTTTCCTAAATCTTCTGGGTATGATATCAACTCCATTGAGAATGCATGCTTTACAACAAAAGCTCCAGAAGGCAAGGACTGTGTTTTACTTGGCACAGAGTGGGTCTTCGGTAGATACTTCTTGAATTATATTACTCAGTTATATCTAGTGGCAGTGCATTAGTGATCACCAGTATCACAGCCCAGAAGAAGTGGGCAGAGAAGGCGTTTTGCCAGGCTACATTTCTACTACGCTTTTAGGACTACTAACAACCATTTGTTTTAGTTGGCTTTTGTTGCTGTGACCAAAAGACCTGACAAGAACAACTTAGAGGAGGAAAAATTTTATTTGAGCTTATGGTTTCAGAGGTTCAGTCGATGGTCAGTCAACTCCATAGCTATGGGCCCAAGATGAGGCAAAACATCATGGTGGAAGAGGTTGGCAGAAGAAAGCAGCTCAAGACATGACAGCCAGGAAACAAAGAAAAAGAGAGAATTCCATTCATCCAAGACAAAATATAAACCCCAAAGACATGCCCCAGTGACCTACTTCCTCTAGCCACCCTCTGCCTGCCTACAGTTAATCCATTTAAGTGAATTAATCCACTGAATAGGTCACAGCTCTCATAATGAATCATTTCACCTCTGAAATTCTCGCATTGTGTCTCACATGAGCTTTTGAGGTATGTCATAACTGAAACATAATACCACTCAAGAGCAACAACAGTAATAAAGGCGTTTCATTCATTGAGTGTGTATGGTATGCCAGCCCAGTTGGATATTTCACAAGCTTATCTCAACTTTACCACCCCGTTAGGTATCTATGATACTGGCAAGCAAACTGAAGAGAAAATTCAGCAACTTGGCCAAGTTCCCATTCCTAATAGATGGAGGGGATAGCATCATTAATTTCTTGCTTTCTTATATAGAAAAGAATGTGACCTGTAACACGTCTGCCTTTTAGAATCCGTTTGAGGTTTTTCTTGGTGGCCTGGTATGTGATCAATCTTTAAATACTTCATGGGGTCTTGAAATGGAGGCCTATAGGATCCAAAGTTCAGTATAACTATTGATTTGGCCCTATTCAAATATCTTATATTATTTTAAAATGCTTTGTATGTCAAATACTGAAAAGGATGCTAATATAGTTATCTCTCAGTATTTGCACAATTTTGATTCCAGGACCCCATTAATAATACCAAAATCCACAAATGCTCAAGTACGTTCTTATATAAGAATGGTACTGGCTTATCCTCCTATATAGTTTAACCTCCAGATTACTTACAATACCTAATACAGTGTGAGTTCTATGTAAGTAATTGTGATAATGTATTATTTAGGGAATAATAACAGGGAAGAAAAGTCTTTATGTTCAGTACACTTTTTTTTCCCTAAATATTTTTGTTCTGTGGTTGGTTAGATTCAGGGATGCAGAACCCACAGATATAGAGAGATGAATATATTTGGTAAAAAATTTTTTCCCCAGTTCTGTGTGCCTAAACATGTAAAGACATGATTTGAATAGCATGGCAATCAGTAACATAGGCTCTGGAGTCAGACTGCCTGGGATAAATCACTGCAGTGCAATTTGGTAAGTTTTCTTGGGAAAGTCACTAACTTCTCTGTTTTTGTTTCATGTGGAAAATCATGATAATAATAGTACCTTCCTAAGGAGGTTATTTTGAGAATTAAACACATTAATATTCATAAAGTACTTAGAGTGCTTAGTGCATAGCAATGTACAAGTAACTATTAGCTATTATCATCTTTCACAGCAGACTTTTTTTGCTCAAGAGTACTGTAGGACTTAGAGGCTTATAAGTACAATCTCATTTATACTATGCTATTTAAGTAGTCATTCAATGTTTATTGAGTATCCATCCTCAGCAGGCACTATATTACTTGCTGGGAATATAATGCACAGAGAGAGTCCTGGTGCTCATGGAATTTACCCCCAATAGTGGAAACATATGTGAATCACTTATATGCAATTTTATAAATTAGTATAAAGCTTTAGTTGTATTCGATGATATGAAGAACATGTATACAATGCTATGAGAATATATATGAAGGCATGGGATATAGACTAGTCCAGAGGGTCAGCTAATGACCTTCTTGGAACATATTTGTAATCTATGACTGTATAACAAATTACTGCAGTCAGTGGCTTATGGTAATAATCATTATGGTTACTCTTGAACAGGGATTCTAGTTCTGTGAATGCTTGACTTAGAATGTATTATCTACTTTCATGATGGCTCTTTTGCATAGCTGTTGTCAAGAAACCTCAGTTACATGTCACATGAGCCCCTCCATAGGACAGCTTGATAGCTTCATAGTGTGACAGCTGGCTTTGGCCAGAACAGGTGATCCAAGGATGTGAACAAGAAGGAAGTTATAATATCTTTAATGCCCAAGCCACAGAAGTCACCCATGTCACTCTGTTTGTTACAAGTGAATTATTGTGTCCATTCTACAGTGAAGGGGAAGATATTTAGGCTTTACCTTATAAAGGGAATATAAAAAATGTGAATTTTGAACTACCACATGAGGAATAGATGTCTTTCCTTACATTGCTAGAAAGAGTATTAAAGACATCCTACACTCGGGGTTGTCAAACTTATGTAAAGGGCCATATAAGTAAATATTTTCAGCTTTATCAGGCCATCTGGTCTTTATCACAACTACTCAACTCTACCACTATAGCATGAAAGTATTGATATGCAGTATGTAAATGAGTAGGCATAGCAATATTCCAATAAAACTATTTAAAAACAACAATAACAAAAAAGCGGTGGGCTGGACTTGGCTTGTCAGCTACAGTTTGATGACTCCTGTATACAAAACAGCATAAAAGCATGGAGGATTATCCCAAATTGAAGGAATAAACATGTTTCAGAAGGAAGAAAATTATTGTATATTTAAGAGGCCTAAAATAGAGTTGGGTTCCCCCCATGTACTGGGAGGCTTAGTAAAACACTATAAAATGGGGGGAAAGAGTAGGAAATGATTATTTATACAGATAAATTGTAATAACAGAAAATTGTTAAGGCAAAAACCAAAATGCAATACGGACAGCTGGTATTTCGGAAAATTACAAAACCGTGCACATTCCAATTGATTCTTAAGGGTTTTCTGGGTCACAGATCTCTTTTAAGTGCCACGGTATTTGATGACTTAATACTATCATTTGAAATCTATCAGAATAAGTTAAATCTTGTTCTTCCTGTTTGAGAGAACACAAGGTGCTCCTAGGGAAATCCGTGAGTTAAGATTGGTGCACAATGGGTGATTCTCTGAGGTAGTTAGGGATAGTTAGAGCATATAGCAGCCAACTTATCTTACTATCTATTTAGAAAAATTTGGCAAGCGATCATATGCTACAATCTCTTTCTCTTTCTCTAAATCTCTTTTGTGATTCAAAAGCAACGAACAATACAGAACTGATAGGGTTTTAAAGCAGAAATATGGGATTTTCACAGAAAGAGGCTGGAAACTCAGAGACTTATTAGAAGTTTAATTTTCACTCATACCCCCATCTGGTGTTAAGTGTCAACAGCCTTTTCAAATAGTGTTTCAGGAACCCAGGCTCTGTTTATCTTAGGGCTTTGCTGTCTTCTTGGGTCTTGGAGTCCTTTACCTCTAGACAGCAGACAAGAGGGAGGGTGGAGGACTAACTGGGAAGTTTCTATGGAAGGCAAGTTTTTCATTTCTTTCCACATTCCTCTGGCCAGGAATAAAACCCATCTAGATACAAAGGTGTGTGGGTGGTAGTGATGGGCTTCCTGGCAAGAACTCTACTCTTTGAAAGAGAAGCATCAATCTTTTTTGGGCAGTTGATCCTCTGTCATAGGCACAGTGAGCATTTTCCCCTCTTCATTGTTATTTAATTATGTTTAGTGCTTAGAGGTGGACAAAAGTCTTAGATTGGACTTTTACACATTCCATGTAGTGTGGATACTAGGTTATAATCCTCTTTACCTGACAACTTAGGAATTTTCTTAACTATCCTTAAATAGGATAGTTAAGAAAATTAGAATTATTCCTCCCTCCCTCTCTCTCTCTCTTTTTTTTTAAAGAAGTGACACAGAGGACAAGGGCCCCGTTTGGATTTTGAGCTGGTTTATATTACAATAGAATTTGTATAATTTTAGAAAAGAGAACTCTGTTTCCATTTTTGCTAAACCATTGCCATAAGTTTGGCTTTTTTATTGCACAATTTTCCTTAACAATATTTTTGTTTTTGGCAGAAATTATAATAGCACATGCCTTTACCCTATGTTTTTTATTTTCACTCTGTTGCCTAGTTGGTTCTTGATTATTTTTACTTGTTTTGTGCAAGCTTAACCTCTCTCCTCAAATTATCTCAAAATTTTTATTCTGGAACAGTATTCATGGTATAAATTTATCATGGATTTTATTTCTCAGTCTTTCTTTTTGAGTATAATTTGGATGCCACTTGATATTAGACCTCATGATCTGTGAAAGTTATTTCTCTTCTACCACTTACTATAGAAAAATTCTGAGTGATTTATTTTCTATGTTCTCTTCTATGAGATGGTATTGGTTCAGAGAACTCCAACAATGTTGCAGGTAATGTTGAGGGCTAAGCGGCTTTTTATGAAGTTCATTGAAGTCCTCCTAGGATTTACCCCCTAGTGTACTAAAACTGGGTTGTTCTGATTCATGAAAGCTGATTGAAACTTGTTCTACCAACTAATGTTACAAATTAAATTTAGAAACTCATAATTAAATTGCATGAAAACTCAAAACTCATTAGTTTTTAATTACATTACTGTTATCTAGGATATTGAGGTTATTACATATGTTGTGTCTGCAGAAAACACTACACAATGGTGTGTTATTGTGCCCATTATCAATCAGTTTTCCATCGCTATAACAATATGCCTGACACTAGGTACTTGTTTATTTAGCTCATAGTTCTGGAGGTTAAAAGTACAAACAGCCTGGTGTTGGCTCTGAGGAGAGCCCCTATGGCTATAGGACATCATGGTAGGTGTGCATAGGAGCAGGAACGATCACATGGAGAGACAGGAAGACAGAGTGAGTAGGGAGGGGCCAGTTTTGCTCTTTTATAAAAACCCTCTTATGAAAACTAACCAGAGTCCCATGAAAAACACCTTAATCCCTTCTGAGGACAGTATCTCCAATGACCTAATAAGTTCCCACTAGGCTACATTTCTTAAGGGCCCTGCCCCTTCCCACATAACCATACTTAAAAAATTAAACTTTGGGGGACACAAGTAAACCATATCCAAATCATTGCACTTCCCAACTCTGTATTCAGTTATGCCACTCAGGTGACTTGAAGTTGGCCATGGTGGGTACTGTTTTTTAAATGGGTACCAGAAACCCACTGGACTCACCATATAGAACATCTTTTTCATTTGGTAGTGCTAAGACTTGCAAGAGAGAGGTAGTGCAAGGGACACTGTAGGTGCTTAAAAAAGGACAACTGCCTAGAAGACCACTCCTTCAGGAAAACCTCTGCCATCTTCAGGGAACCTAAACATGCTTATATCCCCACCTCATTGCAGCCCAGGGCCTCCCAAACACACAGGATCTCTTTCTCTATTCAAAAAAATAGGTTCAATAGTACTGACCCCATCCCTTCCAGGAATATGTTAGGGGGAAAAAACGTCCTAACTGATGTGAGAGCATTTTTATGTAATTAGGAAGCACGGTTTTCAAATTGGAGGTTTTCCATAAGATTGCTGGTTTGTACTACTAATGGCTTTGAGGAGAAAATATCTTTTCAGACTGAATGATTTCCCTAGTGCTGATCCCTGGACAAGTGCATCTTGGTCCATGGTCAAGATTTCTAAGGCCACTGGCATAAAAGACAACACAATAAGATGTGATCAAAAGGTTATTTGGACTCTCTTTTCATGTGGGATTTGGTTGTTATGGTAATTTTTACATTCATATGCCCTATCTTTATGAAATGGTGGTGACAGTAAATGGTAGTAGTAGAGACAGTTAACTTTAAATACCCTTACTTTGAAAAAGCTAGAAATTATATTAGTCCTCTTTCCCACCTCCCCATTTTTTTTAACATTTCAAGTTATAAACCAGTAGTTCTAAAAGCATAGAACTACTCCATATTGACTCTAAATTGATTTTTTTTGGAAGCAGAAACAAATCTTAATGGAATTCCTCCACCTGTACCAGCAGCCTGGGCAGGCAAGAGTCCTTTTTTTATTCCTGTCATTCCCCACTCTCATAAATGAGTAAAACAACCAAAGCATGGCCTGAACAAGCCTTATCTTTATCTCTCCCTTCTGCCAAGACAACTTTTCAAAGTCTTGACAAAACTGTTCTTTTGAGGAGAGCATGCAAAAGTGAGCCTTCAAGCTTAAAATCGCAAATATGTTGTTTGCTCTTTCCCCCCCAAAACATTCATTATTCCAGGAGTTCTTGGGTTCACATGTGGCTTTAACCATTTGTGTCTCTCTTCTAACATTGTTGATATTAATGCCAGTTTTAATTTCTTGGCATCCTGACACATAAGCATCACCCACAGTTGCTTTTTTTTTTTTTTTTTGAGCAAGGATGGAAACTGTAAATTTGGAAGCAAGAGATTCACAGGGTTTCATCAGATCTCTCTGAAAAGTGTCACAGTTGCACTGAAATGGTTTTCAATTGCTCATTTCAAACCTAGCTCATTAGCAAAATGCCATGCTTGCAGTGGATTTGCAACCACGTTAGTCATTTTCTTTCCTCTGTTTCCTTGCCGTGTTTGTGTTGGGAGCGCAGAGTAATGTAATTTAGTAAATTATGATTTGATGGCTGGGCATCAGCCCCAGTGTTGAACAGTATTTGGACAATGATTACTTGCTGGCTTTGTCACAGTTGACATTAATTATTGATGGAAGTTTCAGAAATAGCGCATGTGCCAGGAGCATTTCACCAGAATGCAGGCTGCCGGCAGGAGGGATGCTGAAGAGTGTGGGGGAAGAGGCACCTGTGGCTTGTTTATGTCTGTGAACACGGAACCTGGACCCAGTGGGCTGAGTGGTAACTGTGTAAAGGACATGGTGTAACGGAAGGATGAACCGTCAGGCTTATTTCTATCGTGTTCCTCCCCAGGAATTACATCGAAGAAGCCAACTTCAGCCCGAGCCAGCCAAGACGAAGGCTCTCCAGACTGTCATTGAAATGAAGGTAGGAGCTGAGCACATTTGTTCAAAAACAGCTGTGCCTTGTGAATTTGTTCTAACTTGATGGTACCTAACAAACAAACGTGTGAAACGAGCCTTGTGTTTTTCACTAGGCACCCTGGTGTGTGTTTTGCTTCTGCATCTTTTTGCCTTTCTCAGTGCATTTAATTTATTGGTCTTTTAATTAGGATGCCTTTCCTAGGCAAAAGAATAAGGTATCAAGTATCCCTTGGCTGAAAGGAGCTGGGTTCATTTCCAAAGTAAGGCAAATGCCTTTAGCCCTAAGGGAGGTTTTTGGTTTGGGATTTTTTAAAAAATGTGCTTTAAAAGTAAATTTCTAAAGCTAGAATAATCCCCCACCCCTGTTGATATTACAATGAAAAGATACCTTTGAGAAACTAGAATTTGACAAAAGAGAAGCTATTTTAAATGCATCGTAATAGAAAATAATTAGAATTATACTATCAGCAAAATTTACTTTTCAAAGAAAAATACTTTCTTATGACTCCAGTATTTTCTCCTTAAAAAAGTCTGGAGGTAACAATAATTTATTAAATACAAAGTATCCTATTTGGCAATGGAGGCATAGACATAAACTAAAGGAATTAAAAAATTTTTTTTTCTGAGTGAATTTAGGGCATGTATAAGACAATGAAGTAAATGAAGGCCAAGCTATAATCTGCGATTAAGAAGCAAATCTAAATGGAACACAGTTGCTTGTCCAGTATCTATTGGAAATTTTTTTACTTCCATTTTTTGCCAGAAGGAAGCAAACGTTTAAAATATTTGTCTTAAGTATAACTAATTCTTGATTTAAATTGTTCTACTAAGAAAAATGCTTTTGTAATGGAGCTGTTTGCAGCCTGCAAGTTCCATACTTGTGTTTAATACTCAGAGTTTCCTGGACACTATTGGCCTACAAGAACATTCTGAAGCTTGCTAATAGGATAATGAGTTTTCTGTCTTTCTTGCAACACATGATTTTGAGTTGTCTGCCCAAAATTTCCCAAGTCCTAGGGAAAAAGAAACAAACATGAACTATTAAATTCTTAGTATGTAAAGTTCTGACTTGGGATTTTTTTCATAGTCTTTATAGTGTTTTGTCTTTATCCAGGTGAATTATGTGTGTGGGGGGGTGGGGGGGTAAGTAGTATAGAACATTGGCTTTAAACTGTGTGTCTCCCAAATAAGGTTATATGAGTCAAAGCATTCATAATGTATTTTCAGCAAATTGGCTTGAAAAGAATCATTGAAGATAACAAATACTAATAAGATTAAAAATAACTATTGATGTAGCTTATAAATTGTTTTAAATTTAAATGATTTTGTAACTTATTTTGAAAAGATACTTATTCTACATTTGGGGGACGGTGGTTTGTTTATAATTGAGATTTCATCCTTATTTCACATTGCAACCAAGCTTGAAATTTGATTAAGGCTTAAAAAAATTGAAAAAAGAGGAAAGACATAAAGAAAGATAAAAGAAAAGAAAGAAAAAGAAGAAAAAGGAAAAAAAGACAGAAGGACAAAAAACTTGACTTTTATTTTGCAAAGGGTAGCTCAGTCCTACTTGTCATCTACCTCCACATTCACCTCCCCAGTCCCCAACACAAATAGCATTAGAGAAGTGGAGGTAATACAATATATTTCCAAATCATTATTTTTTTAAAAAAAGTAAAAGTAAGTTAAAAAAATCTTTGGAGAAATCAGGAGGAGGCATCTCCCCTAATGTGGTTGGTATTTTCTTATTCAATATCTCTATCCAAAAACAACTATATTTTGGTAACTTTTAAAAGTAGAAATTTTGTTGGATTATAGTTTACTATTTCTAGCATCATGTCTTATTGGAAAATAAACAGAAAAATAGTAAATATGAACACT
Source organism: Urocitellus parryii (assembly GCF_045843805.1). Classification (NCBI taxonomy): domain Eukaryota; kingdom Metazoa; phylum Chordata; class Mammalia; order Rodentia; family Sciuridae; genus Urocitellus; species Urocitellus parryii. The sequence goes on along the minus strand of NC_135533.1, from coordinate 173,242,813 downwards.
CATTTAAGCCATCTACATGGGAAGGCATGAAAAATGAAAACATGATTATTAGGGTAAATTCATATATACATGTTATCAGTAAATTGAGTCTAGAATTTTTCTTTTTATTGTATTCTAGTGATGCTGATTTTTAGACATAGGAACATGTTTTTAAGACAAAGATCGATATATATATATACATATATATCACTATATATATGTATACATATATATGCAGATTTATACATGTATATATATAGATCTTCATTTGACTTAAGATTATGTTTCTGTGTCTACATATATACATATATATGTATATTAACATATATATAAAATGCAAAAAATTGAATTGTTTTGTATATATGTATGTGTATACATACATATGCACACACATATACACACATACATACACATACAACTCAATTTTTGCACAAATATATATATTTGTGCATATGTTAGGAAACTGAGCTTGAGTTTTTCTGTTGTCTTTTTTGGTGCTTATTAATTTACAAATTGAATACCTTATGTTTTATCAGTGGAGAAGTCTGGGTCCCATTAGCATCTATATTCAACACACCTAAATTGAATTATTGAGGCAGCTGGTGGAGGGTCATCTTCTTGGCCATGTGTGTAGCTTGTGACAAGCTGTGATCTCATCCGATTTCATGCATTAGAAATTGGAGGAAATGTTTGAAACCAATATTGTGGGCCTCAGAGTTGAGTACCAAACTGACCCTTAAACCTGGAAGATAAAACTTGGGACCCTCTTGTATCTTAACTTCAGGTAAACTTGAGTGTCATCTTGTGCCTTGACATTAGTGTCATCTAGTGTGGTGGCAAAATCTAAAATTAAAAAGAGTTTTCTTAGAGTAAATAAAGCTCCTTGGTTTCAGGGAGATGATAAGAGACAAGATATTTCTACTTGTCTCTTACTTCTTAGAGAGAAACTAAGAGTGAATTTCTGAACTTCCATCATCCCCACCTACATACTTTGCATGAACTCAAGCAAGGTGTTTGTTATGAAAGTCTATAAAATCTTGCCTAAATCCATGCACTATTTGAAACCACAGCCATGTAGCTCTAGTAGATCTCTGTGTACCCCTCTGGACTTGGATTGTTGAGAGAGAGTATGTCTCCATGGAGTGAATGCTTGAGAGGCCACCTTCCTGCATCAAAGCAGAGGTAGTTCTCTTGCAGATGTCAGTGAATCTGCTGCCAGCCAGTTGAGCCAGGGGGCTAAAATCACCTGAATGAAAATGAAAGGAGGCAAAGTGAGTAAAGTTATTTGTAATCTGTTTCCTGCAGGAATCTCCAAGTTTTAATTTTGATCCTGATTTGATCTGGCAGGTATGTTCCAAATTTGCGCTTAGAACACTGTGTGTTTCTTGAAAAAAATTTAATTGCTTGTAGATGTTGTGATGCTCCACCTTTTCTTGATATTCTGTCTAAAGATTCTGTACCAAGTTCCCCTTTTCTGCTCTTAGGGACAACTGTCAGTAAGAAAGGCAGTTAAAAGGCTTTTGTCATTTTTCTTAAATGCTAATTACTCTGAAAGAATGTGTTTCTAACCTGTTTTTGCTATAAATTTGACATGACATGAACATGATGTCCAAAAGTTTCACATTTGTAAAATTTTACCCATTTATTAAAAAAAGAACATGAATTACAGTAATTTGTCAGATAATCTCAAAGCTGTTTTTTTCTTTATTAGTTAGAACTTCTAAGAGACTGAAAATCTAATTCAAAGTGGCCAAATCCAAAAGGAAATTTATTGGCTCTCACTTACTGGAAAAAGTCAGTTATTGCTTCAGGCATAGCCTGATTCAGGCTCAAAAGGTAGTAGTAGCCCCTGTTTTCTTTCATCCCATTTCTGATCTTAGCTTTCAGCTTCTCCCTGCCTATCTGAGAAAGATGGACGCAGCAGCTCCATAAACCACAGAAGGAAGAGAAGGGAAAATGTTACGTTTTTTTAAAAAAGCAAAAATACAACCCATTCTAGAACAAGGGTTCTTGTTAAGTTAAAGCATAAATCTTCACTCCCAACTTAACAGGCCAGATTGAAAAAAGAATGCATGGTGGTCCTTCGTTCTCATTTGTTTAATCCATTAAAACGATGCTTATTCATCAAGGAAAACAACTTTCCGGTAGCATAATAGAAATTATCAAAGTTTCAGCAGAATTTATCAAATGGAACATATATTAGTGACATAAAGATTTTGGTGAAAGTTGCAGAATATATATTTGATCTGGTGAACTTGTTAACTAAAGTGGATTAAGAAGCTAGGGCCTCTGACATCCTAGGTGTCATGGAAGACCTGGGGTGATATTGTTCCCATGTTCCCTCCCAGAGGAACAAATGGAATTCGTGAACAAAATCCCTAGAGGGACACTGATACAAGACAGTTGAGAAGTGCAAAGTTAGAAGTTACTGTGTCCCATTAAAAAAAAATGGGGGCTGGGGACATAGCTCGGTTGGTAGAGTGTTTGCCTTGCATGTACAAGGCCCTGGGATTGATCCCCAGCACTCCCCCCCCCAAATAAAAAAGAAAAGAAAAAAAATGAGGGGATAGGAGAGAGGGAGTGATCATGGTGGGGGTCACTGGAGCGACTGCCTTGTAATTCATTAATATCTACCTCTCTTTAGGATGTTTTCCTGTAATGTATTTTCTTTTACAGTAAAGGTTTAAAAGCAATGGGTATCAAGCAATATTTAATAAAAACATACAACATTAAATAGAAGACCAATAAATATAACAACAACAACAACAAAAAGAAGCCAAGCCTAAAGCCACTAAGAAACAATATTTCTGTTGGTAACTACAGTAAGGATTGAGGGTATTTAGCTTTCTAGTCATGTGACTAGTTTAGGCATTCGTATTCCCTGAATGACATTTGTCCCCATCAACCTTTTCTTTTCTTTCTTTCTTTTTTTTTTTTTTTTCCCCTGGAACTGGGTAATAAGCAAATAAGCAGCACAAGATTGACCTTGACTAAGCTGCTGAAGTATAACTGTGCTATTTGTGAAAGAATGTGACTTTGCATTCAGGTGGGGAAGTTGACTTTTGTGATAAAAACTAACGACTGCACCTTGGTTTTGTGCTTACACAAATGACAGCTCTTTTCTGTGGGGCTGACCTGCATTGGGTTAAGTTTTCTGTAGGAGGTTTATTGATCTTTTGGTTAAATTCAACCATTCAGTTCTATGAGGGATAGAAGGGATGCACCAGAACAACATGAAGCCCAGAGCTTGACAACGTGCCTGAGGTCACACAGCTAGGAAGAGAAAGAGTTTGAACCCAAACCTAGACTGTGCATCACAACCCAATAACCTTCATGAACTTACTGGATCCTGGGTTTTAGTCAGAGATGCTATGAAGTGGCTGCCATATTTCTTTTTGCTCTGGGCTCTACTTTGGTTTATTTCGCTTATCAAAGAGTCTATTTTGGGTCATAATTAAAATTATTTCTTCTTTCATGACGCTGTATTTCTAGGAAGTGTATCCAAATCCGGTTTTTCTAGTAAAACCAATCAAGATAGCTTTTAGGCCTTAAGAATATGGCCCTTACCATGTGTGGTGGCATAAGCCTATAATCCCAGCAGCTTAGGAGGATCCTGAGTTCAAAGTGGGCCTCAGCAATTTATTGAGGCCCTAAGCAACACAGCAAGACCCTTGTGTCTAAATAAAATATTAAAAACAAAAACAAAAACAAAAACCCTGAAAACAGCCTGGGGCTGTGACTCAGTGGCTAAATGTCCCTAGGTTCAAATTCCTGGTACAAAAAAAAAAAAAAATATGGCCCCTCTTCTCGTGGTTCAGATATAGAGGAGCCGCCTACTATGAGAGGTCCTGGGTTCAATCCCTAGCACTGAACACATATAAAAGAATATGGTCCTGTCCCTTTTGTGGATATTAAATAATAGCAATAAGACAGTATCTGTAATGGCAACAATGCCACCTGAACCACCCTTGACACCTCAATGGCACTATCACACATGGGGGTGAGGTGCTTGCAGTAAATCTGTGAATATTCATAACCGTACTTATTCCACAGATGAAAAAGCTGTGACTTAGAATAACCAACCTGCTCAAAATCCTACTGCTAAGGAGTTGGCAAAATTGGAGCACAAGTTTCTTCCCAAAGCTCTTGTTTTCTCTTCATCTCCTGTCTGATTTTACTGAAGATAGCCTGTAGGTTCTTTCAACATTTATTTTGGAAATTGTGCACTGAGTTTTGCATCATAGAAAAGGTAGAGGGTCAGAGATGCCTATTTGATGTATTTTGATAGGCACAGAACTATACTTTATGCTGTAGGCCAATACTGATGCATTTTACATGAATCTGTTATCAAGCCTCCAAATATGTATCTTACAGCCAGCATATGCCCTGTTTCCCCTCTGAATTTTAATTCTTGCTCTGAAGGCCCCCAACCCATTTTTAAAACAGTGTGGAGTGATAAATTGTTCCAATTTACAAAACCATGTGTTTTTGATGGGCACTATCTATTTATGATACCAGAATTATCCCTTAGCTTATTTTTTTCCTTTGGGAGAAGTCCTCATCTTCTCATCTTTCAACTTAAAAGTTAAATGGGACAATTTTTTAAACTATTTTACTTAAATAAGGGGAAAAATGTGGGTTTTTAGTGATGGCCAAAAAAATTAAAATGTCAAGTTAAATGTTATCTCTGGATGATATATGGTTGTCCTTTAGAAACAAGTAAGAATAAAAAATGACATTTCTTTCCCTTTTTGCTCAAAGTCTTCTTATGATATGAATGAATCTAAATGTTTGGCTGAGTTGCCAGTTAATAAGGCCTGCTATTAATTCGGTTAGTTTGTGTGAATATAACTCCTGAAGTTAAATCACAAATACCAGTGTTTACTGAGCAACTATTTTGTGTTTAGATCCATAATGGGCCTCTCAGAAAAACTGAACCTTCAGTCTTTAATGTACTAATAGAAAGAAGTGTGTATACCAGGTTATAAAAGTAACCTAAGAAGGGCAAGATGAGCTATGGGGAGTCAAAGAATATCAAGTAGAAGAGAGCTGGGAATGCTTCTTGGAGGAGGTAACTTTTAAGGAGGGTCTTGAAAAGTTGTCTTTTTTTAAATATTTTTTTTAGTTGTAGATGGACACAATACCTTTATTTTATTTGTTTATTTTTACATGGTGCTAGGAATTGAACTGAGTGCCTCACACATGCGAGGCAAGTGCTCTACCACTGAGCCACAACCCCAGCCCACTGAAAAGTTGTCTTGATTTTGGTAAAGAAGTATGGTTTATAAACAGTGGGAACCATTGTAGCAAAGACAAGAAGGCTAGAAAATTTAAGAAGAGTCTGGGGAAGAGCACATTATTTAGTTTGGCTGAGAGAAGGAAGAAACCATGAGAATTTAGAAGGAAAGCAACAATAAAGATAAAAGTTGAAATTGTGGGCTTGAAAGCAAACATATAGTAGATAGGAACACCATGGCCAAATGTGGTCTCTAAAGAGATTAAGGACAATGACAACTCCTAACTACAATTATTGAGAAAACTAGAAACAGCACACATAACCAACCTCAGAAATGAAAGGGAGGCATAACTATATACATAGTAACCCTAAGAACAGAAGATTTTATTAGCAATCTTATGTTAATAGAAATGAAATGTTAGGTGAATGCTAAGTTCTTTAGAGAATACAACTTGTCAAAACTGCAAAAGAAATAGAATATCCATGTAGTCCTATATACTACAAAATGATTGTATAATTAGAAATTGTGCCATCAAAAGAAATAAAAACCCTTAAAATCCAAACAAAAATACTACATGTCCTGATTGCTTCTTCAGTGAATTGTACCAAATGCTTAAGGAAGAAATTAAATAATAAGAGACTTCTGGAATAGAAAGAGAACTCTTACCATCTGCTTTTGAGACCAGCATAAACTTGATCTTAATGCCCAATAAAGACATCATAAGAAAGGAAATTACAAGTAATAACCTGAATAAACATGGATACAAAGTATCTTAATGAACTAAGACATTAGTGAAAAATGACATAACCAAATTGTGTTTATTGTAGGACTGTAAAAACAGACTAGTGTTTGGATATCAATCAATGTTATTCACCACAATTAGTGGGATAAAGAAAATGAATTAGTATAATTTAAGTAGATGCAGACAAAGCATTTAATAAATATAAGATCAATCCCCTGCCCCATCCACCCCAAAAAACTTTTAAGAAAATCAGATTAGAAGTGGTGGATTTTTTTAATCTAATAAGGGGTAGCTACAAGAAAGCTATCGAAAATAACATATTTAGTAATAAAATGCTGAGAGTTTTCCCCATGCTATAAGAAACAAGACAAGAATGTCTGTTGCCATTACTTCTGTTCAACAATGTTTTGGACACCCTAGGTATGAAATTATAAAGGAAGAAATAAAACCTTTTTTATCACATAAAAAAGTCTTTATCACATAAAAAGGCCTCATAATTATATATGAAGAAAATTTCAATTCACATATAACTATTAGATTAACCAATGAATTTAGCCAAATGATTAGTCAGTGTTTAAAAATGAATATTAGTTATAATTATAAAATGAAATTTAGAAAACAATATTACAGTATTAACAAACCCAATACATCTAGGAGCAAATCACACAGCAGTTATTATAAGACCTAATTTAAGTGGAAAGGTACACAACTAAATGTACCATAACCAAAATCTTGAAACAAATGAAGTAGCCATTAGTCATCATCTAGGGCAATGAGAAGGACCAACCTGTTTCTGTGACACCATGATTAAATACCAGTTCCAAAATAATCTTGAAAGAAGCTAAATACAAAAGAATATATACAATATGATTCAGTTTGTATGTGTTCCTGAAACAATCAAAACTAATTAGTGATGTTTGATGTCTAGATAGTAGTTAATTTGGAGGAAGAGGGAGATTGTGGGACTCAGGAGGGCCAGGAAAGACTACAGATTATATTCTGTTTCATGATCTGGTTGGCATGAAACCAGCTGTGTTCACTTTGCCCTAATTCATCATGCCCCAAACCTATGATTTGGGTACTTCTTATGTACAATAACATTAATTGAAATATTCACTTAAAAATAAAGGTACAACTCAAGAAAAAACTAGTAGCATAATTAAAAATTGGGCAAAGGATTTGAGTTAACTTTTGTTTTTCTTCTTTTTTATTGATTTAAAAAATGACAGCAGAATGCATTACAATTCTTATTACACATATATACCACAATTTTTCATATCTGCTTCTATATAAAATATGTTGACACCCAATTCATGTCTTCATATAGGTACTTTGGATAATGATATCTATCACATTCCACCATCCTTGCTAATCCCCTGCCCCTCCCTTTCCCTCCCACCCCTCTGCCTTATCTAGAATTTTAGTTGACTTTTCTTCAAGGAAAATATACAAATAAGAAAAAAAAGGATGTGCAAAATTATTATCATTAGAATAATGCAAATCAAAATCATAATTAGATATAACTTATCCCCCACTATTACAACTAAAATTAAACAACAACAGACAAGAATGAGTGTTAGGGAAAGAAGCAGGAAAATTTGGAACCCCCAAATATTAATGTGGAAATGTAAAATAGCACAGTACCACTTGGAAAACTGTCAATTCTTCAAGATGTTAAACATAGAGCTGGGCACAGTGGAGCATGCCTGGAGGAGACTGAGGCAGGAGGAGTAGCTAGTTCAAAGCCAGCCTCAGCAAAAGCAGGGTGCTAAGCAATTCAGTGAAACCCTTTCTCTAAATAACATAAAAAAAATAGGGCTGGGATTTGGTTCAGTGGTTGAGTGCCCCTGAGTTCAATCTCTAGTACCAAAACAAATAAACAAAACCATAAAGATAGCACAGGACCCAGAAATGCCATTCCTAGGTACATACTCAGAAGAATAAAAATCATATGTCTACACAAAAACCTGTGCACAGATGCTCACATCCCTATTATTTATAATAGCTAAAAATCTAAAACAACCTAATGTATAACATCCATTATATGAAGAACTAAAATATCCATACAGTGGAATATTGTTTTGCAATAAAAAGTAATGAATTACTGCTGTATGTTATAACATGGATGAACCCTGAAAACCTTGAAAGAAGCCAGTCATAGATGACCACATATCATCTGATTATATTAAATTTCCAAAATAGCCATATTGGAGACAGAAAGTTGATGAGTGATTTCTAGGAGATGGGGAAGTGGAGAAGAGGAGCTATTGCTAAGGGACACAAGACTTTTTTGTGGTGAAAATATTCTGAATTTAGATAGTGTGGATGGTTACACCAACCACTGAATTGCCCACTTTGAAGAGGTGAATTTTATGATGTGTTATATCCCAATAAACTGTTATTTAAAATTAAAATATTACACAGGAAATGACCAATAATTTTTATTACTTTAAGTAAAAAACAGAAGGATACAATAAGCAACTAGGAGATATATTCCTCAGACTTACAGTTGAGATATAATTCTTAGTATTAAAAGGCAATATTTATCAGTGTACAATTAAAACTTGGGGCAAAATATATCAATGTTGGCATTCAATCTGGTTGGGAAGCTAAGGGTTTTTTTTCCCTTTGATCTTCATGTTTTTAGTAATGTGTATTAACTATATAGGAATGATCAGGAGTTATTATTTAGGAAAAAAAACAAAACTGTTAAAGGAAAAACCATCATAAAAATCTTAAAAGTGCACACTTTTCTTCTTTAATTCTTTTTTTTTTTTCTGAACTGAGAAGGCTCCATAGGAAGAAGGTTAGATTATTTATGAAAATTGAGACCCTATACTCCAGTTTTTTTCATTTGTAAAATGGGGTCCATGATACCAGTCTGTAGAGGTTTATGATGGGGATTAAAAAGGACTAAGGTATGGGAGAATCCTGGCACATAACAGATATTCAAGGAATCCCTTGCCTCTTCATCCCTTCTCTTTTTTTAAATTTTTAAATTTTATTTTGTTTTAATATTTATTTTTTTAGGTGTAGTTGGACACAATGCCTTTTTAAAATTTATTTATTTTTATGGGGTGCTGAGGATCGAGAACCCAGGGCCTCACACGTGAGGTGAGTACTCTACTGCTGAGCCACAACCCTAGCCCCATCCCTTCTCTTTTAGTCTTGAAATTTAATTGTATCTGTTTAAAAAAAAAAAAAAAAGAGGGTACATTTGAGTAAGGACCATTGGAGAAGGAACTAAATAAGCTTATTTCAGGCAGATAGCTCTGAATACACATAGTTCCATGCTGAAAAGACTTAAAAATTTTTTTAATTGTTTATAGACCTTTATTTTATTTATTTATTTTTATGTGGCAGTGCCTCACACATGCCAGGCAAGCGATCTACCACTGAGCCACAACCCCAGTCCCTCCATGTTGAAAAGACTTTAAAAGTGTCTTTGAAAGGAGAAAATAGCAGAGGGGGGAAGAAAACCCAGACCCAGAAGATCTGTGGCATAATAAATGACCTAGAGACTTATCTTTCTTCCTTTTGGGCATTTGGCAAGTCACTTTCCCCTCTGGCTCCTATTATTCTCATTTGGCAAATTAAGGGATTGGATTAAGGTCCTCCTTTAAAAATTCTACAGTTTGGAGGCTCTGTGACTGGGATTTTGATTCTCAACGGGCCCTCCTGGAGAGTCTAAATTGATGTGACATTCTTGCAATGTTTAAATCTGAGCTTTGTTTGTTCTGTCTTGGCCAACTGTGGCCAGGCCAGCAGCCCCCCTGCTCACTCTCTTGCTGGTGCTCAGTTCCCAGCATGGTGTTTATTTAGGGATTGCAATTTCCTTACTGGCGTGCGCCCCCGCCAGCAGGGTTGAAAAGTCAACCACAGGCCTCATGTGAACTTCCCCTTTCAAGTTGCAGTAATGACAGTGTACCAACCAACACAAGCCTCATCCCTAAGGCATGGTCCAGTTTCCACATCCATCAGGCCACACTGGTGACTTGGGGTGGCCTGAATTCCATAGACGCCTGTTGCTTTTTCCATGAGACAGAATGATTGAACATAGAAGGATTTGTGGTATGTTTTGGAGATCTTAAGAAAGAGGCCCCAAGCCCAATGAGGAGATTGGTTCAAGAAGAGCAAGTTCACGTTGCTGGAAGTCCAGTGAGTATCTTTACTAAATCTTTTCATCAAGAGCATTGGAAGAGAAATAGAGGGGTCAGGTATCCATCTTTTTAGGCTCCCCAAAATGTATTAGCTGTGTTGTAAATGAGTATTTCACGGAATTACTGCTATTCTCAGAGAATGGGCAGCTGTAATTCAAGTCCTGTTTGTATTCAGACATATGTGTAAGATGACATCCAATCCATCCTTAGGGAGGGTGGTGCTACACACATGGAGGGACTACCTACTCATCTGGAAGCAGTTTCTGAAACTTTTTTTCCTCCTTTTCCTTTCTCCCCAACCTCTTCACTATTTCTCTTGACCTTGCTCTGTGATCTTTAGAGGAAAAGTACTATGTGGGAGAAAGAACCAGAATAGCTCAGCTTTTAGGTGGCATACCTTCTCTGAAACCAGTCTTTCCTGAGGTTGGCCTGGGTACAGCAAGGTCCCAGTAAGTGTCCTACTCTGAACTGTTCCAAGGAAGGCTGTTGAGGAAACTATTTCAGTATACTAAAGAGGAATCCTTGGACAGGTTATTTACCATCAATATGTCTCTTGATCTGTTACATGGGTAAAATATGTCCTTAACTCATGGGTTTGGGGGAAGTGAGATTTTTCTTTAAGTAATCAATACACATCAGCTGCTGTTGGTTTTGTTTTGTGTTTTATTTTTTTGCTTGTAGATGGACACAATACATTTATTATTTATTTTTTATGCGGTGCTGAGGATGGAACCCAGTGCTTCACATGTGCTAAGCAAGGGCTCTACCACTGAGCCCACAACCCCAGCCTGGTTGTTGTTGTTTTTAACACATTTTTAATACCAGAATGGAAAATACTGTTTGTTTCTGTCCAGTGCTATTCCTTTCTGCATATTCAGATAATGCAAATTTATTGATATTTTAAACATTTTTCTAAATGAGAAATAAAACAGGAAGAAAAAAAGACATAAAAGATAAATCTTTTGATGTTATTTTTCCCCCAGTCTGAGGAATTTACAAATAATACAGATTTTTGTGTCTCCCTCTCCTGAAAGAAGTGATTATCTAGGGAGTGAGTAAAAATTACTGATGACAAAGTTTTTATTCCATAGATGATTCTGATGCATTTAGTCCACAGATTGGTACTGTGAAGACTTTGCTTTAGTGTGTGTCTCAGGCCAATTGAAATGATTTTCAATTAGCCAGTGCTCCCTTCTGTGTGTTGGGAATGTAGAAAGTTCTTCATTTTCAAGCAACTTTTTATGCCAGGCAGATAGATACCCAGCTTAGAGGCACATGTACAGAGTGCTACATTGGTTATTAAAATATTGAAATACTTTCACAGATACCTCAAACTCTCAGAGTGCCCCCAATCCAGCCCTTACCCTGGGATCCTGAAATTCAGCAATTAAAGAGCTTACTGCAGGAACCCCCCAAATCTAGTTCCAGTGTAACCAAATGGTATCGTTTGATTGTTCTTTTTCTGTTCCATAGTGGTTGTTGAATGACTTAGCAGTCACCCTTGACCCCATGGGATTTAATATACTGGGGTTTCTTTTCTAGTTTTGATAACATGGTTTCATTTCCAGTTTTGGTAACACAGCTTCATTGAAACTGCCCTCATATCACCAATGACATTCTCAACTTTTCTTTGATTTCCCTTCCATCTCAAAACTATTCAGCCTCTTATTTTTTTGAGACTTTCCATAATTTCCATTAATTTTTGCCCCTGTTTTATCCTGGTAATGATTCCACTGGCTTTTCTAATCTTGATTCTCAGCCATGTCTGAGAATTCTTTCACCATCTCTGTCGTCTCAACTTCAGTTTTAGCTTCTGCTTTTATCGTTAACTTCACAAAGACCATCTTATTGCCATCTTGTTTACAAGATTTTAAATGACTCTTGGTCATACCCAAGAACATACTCCTGGCTTGGTTCTAAAGACTGGTTATCATTCCACTTCATCTTCCTTTCATTTCCAACTCCTCTGCAACTAAACATGATCTATGCTCTTTAATCTGTCTTTTAACTCCTTGATACATAGTCTGTATTCATTCTCTTGTTCTTTCAAATATTATATGCTGCATACCATACTTAATGCTTATGTTTTTGTGTGCATTATTACTCCTGACCAGAAATAATTTTATCTTCTTTATGATAACCTTATTGTTGTGCAAATCCCAAATTGTGCAAATCTTCCTGTGCTTTCTGGAGAGCTTTTGACAGTAATATAGTAGTTTTACTGATTTCTCATTTTCTGCGAATATTGCATCTTACTCTGTTTTGGTGTTTCCTTTCATACTATTACTTGTGCATTATACTCCTCTGTTACAAGTGACAGAGGCTCTACTCTTGTAATTTGGCATTCTGGGGAGTGGATGGTTCAGACACAGTTATATCTAGGTATTCAAATGATATGCAGGCCACAGCCAACTATAAGCCCACATTTTCCTTACTCTCAGAAGAGACAGACAGCAGATATATAGTCAGATCTGCTCTAGCCCTGTATTTAGTATTTAGTAATCTTTTTTTTTTATTGTTGGTCGTTCAAAACATTACATAGTTCTTAATACATCATATTTCACAGTTTGATTCAAGTGGGTTATGAACTCCCAATTTTACCCCGTATACAGATTGCTGTATCACATCAGTTACCCTTCCCTTGATTTACATATTGCCTTTCTAGTGTCTGATGTATTCTGCTGTCTGTCCTATTCTCTACTATCCCCTCTCCCCTCCCCTTCCCTCCCCTCCCCTTTTCTCTCTCTACCCCCTCTACTATAAATCATTTCTTCCACTTGTATTATCTTGTCTTACCCCTCCTTTCCTCTTATATGTAATTTTGTATAACCCTGAGGATCACCTTCCATTTCCATGCGATTTCCCTTCTCACTCCCTTTCCCTCCCACCTCTCATCCCTGTTTAATGTTAATCTTCTTCTCAAGCTCTTCGTCCCTACCCTGTCCTTGGTTACTCCCCTTATATCAAAGGAGTCATTTGGCATTTGTTTTTTAAAGATTGACTAGCTTCACTTAGCATAATCTTCTCTAATGCCATCCATTTCCCTCCAAATTCTATGATTTTGTCATTTTTTAATGCAGAGTAATACTCCATTGTGTATAAATGCCACATTTTTTTTATCCATTCATCTATTGAAAGGCAACTAGGTTGGTTCCACAATCTTGCTATGGTGAATTGTGCTGCTATGAACATCGATGAAGCAGTGTCCCTGTAGCATGCTCTTATTAGGTCTTTAGGGAATAGACCGAGAAGGGGAATAGCTGGGTCGAATGGTGGTTCCATTCCCAGCTTTCCAAGAAATCTCCATACTGCTTTCCAAATTGGCTGCACCAATTTGCAGTCCCACCAACAATGAATAAGTGTGCCCTTTTCCCCGCATCCTCTCCAGCACTTGTTGTTGTTTGACTTTCTAATGGCTGCCAGTCTTACTGGAGTGAGATGGTATCTTAGGGTGGTTTTGATTTGCATTTCTCTGACTGCTAGTGATGGTGAGCATTTTTTCATGTACTTATTGATTGATTGTATGTCCTCCTCTGAGAAGTGTCTGTTCAGATCCTTGGCCCATTTATTGATTGGGTTATTTGTTATCTTATTGTCTAATTTTTTGAGTTCTTTGTATACTCTGGATATTAGGGCTCTATCTGAAGTGTGTGGAGTAAAGATTTGTTCCCAGGATGTAGGCTCCCTGTTTATCTCTCTTATTGTTTCTTTTGCTGAGAAAAAACTTTTTAGTTTGAGTAAGTCCCATTTGTTGATTCTAGTTGTTAACTCTAGCGCTATGGGTGTCCTGTTGAGGAATTTGGAGCCCGACCCCACAGTATGTAGATCATAACCAACTTTTTCTTCTATCAGACGCCTTGTCTCTGATTTAATATCAAGCTCCTTGATCCATTTTGAGTTAACTTTTGTGCATGGCGAGAGATAGGGATTCAGATTCATTTTGATGCAAATGGATTTCCAGTTTTCCCAGCACCATTTGTTGAAGATGCTATCCTTCCTCCATTGCATGCTTTTAGCCCCTTTATCAAATATAGGATAGTTGTAGTTTTGTGGATGTATTTAGTAATCTTCCTAGAAGAACTCTGATTGGCTAGGGGTGAATTCATAACTCTAGCTAAACCAATCACTATACTTAGAAGATCCATGGTACTTGCCTCTTGGCAGGGATACACAGTTGAAAAACCACTAAACTAAAGGGAGTTGAGAGGCTGGAGATGTGGCTGAGTGGTAGTATTTGTAGAGTGTTTGGCTAGCATGTATGAAGCCCTCAGTATCATCCTTAGTTTGAAACAAAACAAAACAAACAAAGTACAGGGAGTAGGGGAGATACACTTCCCAATAGGAAAAGAGGTTGAGCAGATGGGAAAAAAAAACCAAACAGAAAAGAAACAAAAACAAAAAAGAACAAAAGAAAGAAAGAAAAAGTCATAGATATGCTATATAAGAAATGGGAGAGAAGAAAACAGTAGGTTCATTCAGTACATATTGTGGATGTGTATTACCTATTATACTGGAAGATTTACATGCTGTGACTCATTTAATTCTCATAACAATCTTAGGTTACAGGATTAGCAAGGTTAGAAATATGCTCACAAAGTTAAACAGGTATGAATAAAAAATGGAAGCAGCGGTCTTGTGTATCTAATATAACTGGGGAGTTGATGTGGACTGCGTTATAGTTGATTTCTGATAATAATGGCAAACCTTACTCTACAGGCAGAGGTTCCATTATAGGTACTTTGCATGCATCATACATCATTTGTAATTTTTTTAACATGCTTGTGAGCAATCTTATTTCAGAGAGGCTGAGCATTCTGCCCCAAAATGTAAAGCATGAACTTAGATTGGCATCCAGGTTTATGACACTCTAAGGGTTAGATTTTTCACCTTTTTTGTGTAGTCTGTCTGAAATTTTGTTAGACTTTCTGATAGACTTAACTCCGTGAACAATAAAACAGACTCAATCATGGAAATCAGAACTTCAAAAATCACATAGAACAAGAACCACTAGAGAGATTTTATCTTTTGGCAGGTCATCAGTAGTGTGTACACAATAGGAAGGACGCCTTCCAGGGGCCTGAGCTTCATGAAGAACAAGTCAGAAGTAGGCAAATGAAACCATGATAAGAAACCAGAGCATTCTAATTGCTTTTAATTTGACCTAGTCCAGCCTGGTTCTGTGCTTGTATGTTTTGCCGTGAAGAATTAGACAGTCATCTGTAAAATCAGATAAAACAAAACAGCAGCATGTCCTCGTCATCTTCATCTTTTGATAGTTTGATAAGTCCTAAGAGGAGTTTTTTAAAAATTTCTTATTATGCATTTTTCTCCCAAATATGTCTTAGGACTATGTCACCTTCTTTTTGGAGTGCTTAACTGGAGTTCCTATGACCATGGTTAGGCCACTCAATAAATCCTTCCAAAGACAGGGCATTATTTTGTAAAGAGAAAAGACAGCCCAAGACCAAGGGCTATTCAGTTAGTAGTTTGCAGCTATGATTTTTTAAAAGTTACGCCTTCAACAGCCTCTGTGGTATCCAGTAATAATAGTTTAGAATTTTATTCTAAATAAAGTGTAATATAATTATGTAGGGACATTTCCTGAACATTAGATCACATCTTCTTTAAACCAAGTTGGCACTAAGTTTGTTGATCAATGTCTGTAGAGTGATACGTGATCACGGTGAGTTCCTTGCTCTGTAAACACTGCTTGTAATTTTTTCTTCTTGGCCTGATATTAAAATGAAACCAGTAATTCTTAGTATTTAAAAGAAAGCACACTGTGACACTCAGAAATAACATAATCGTTTCTTTTTGTGACTAAATGTTGCTTTTTTTTTTTATGTGCTGCCCACTCACCATTTAAATGTTCACAATTCCTAGAGAGGAACTGAAATCTATTTCTTGCTGTTTAAGGGGCATATAATATTTGACAAACACAAAATGAGTAATAAAAGCATCTTGACTGGAAAAGATGTTTTAGAAAGTTTGCTCCCAGGATTACTATACACTTGTGCCAAGATGGATAGCTCTTGAAAGTAGGTTTATATTTCTATAAATGTACTTAGTAAAGTTCCCTTGGTCTCTTATGCATTGTTCAATTTTGTGCCTTCTGAATACCTGCAGTATTTAAAAAATCTGAATCATCTAAAGACCTTGAGGAAATTCAGATTCAGATTTAGCAGTTCTGCATTGGGAGCCTGAGATTTTGCATGTCTATAAAGCCCCCAGATGATATCCATTATGCTGATCTGTAGACTACATTTTGATTAGTAAAGATCTAGATACTCTCTTGTTAAAGAATGATATTCATGTATCTTGTTGAGATCGAATTGGTATCTCACACTGGCAAAGTAACTGGTACCAAGTAGTTAAAGTAATGAATGAGAGTAAATCCCTGTTTTCAAGTTCACTACCAATCCCAGGCATACATGTCCTAGGGAAAAAAAAAATCCAAAGATTATTTTGTAAAGAGAGAAAAGACAGAAATAAATGTATTTTGGTTTTCCCACTCAATTTGTATTTTCATTGCTACAATTCCTGTGCTCAAGAGCTAGTTCTAGGGCTGGGATTGTGGCTCAGCGGTAGAGTGCTCGCTTTGCATGTATGAGGCCCTGGGTTCCATCCTCAGCACCACATAAAATAAATAAATAAAGGTATTGTGTCCAACTACAATTACAAAATAAATATTTAAAAAAGAGCTAGTTCTAATATTCATGGTTAGTTTAAAACTAGTAGGGTGGGCCTAAATGGCTGATAGGGTTTAATTCTGGTGGCTTATTTATTAGCTGAGGGACACCTATTTTGCATCTTTTGAATAATAGAGTAAAATGGTCTTACATATGCATTTTAAGTAGGAGTTGTGATCCCAATATATGTATAAAATTTTTACAAGTATTTTACAAATGTGTAGAAAGAAGGGGCTTGAAAGAGTTACTCAGTCCAGCTTAATTTTTCTAATTAACAGGGAAAGAAACAACAATTTTGTTTTCCCCCCCTGAAAATTTTTTTTCCATATTCTTAACAGTCTATAAGCAAAATATAAAATTAAAAAAGACAAATTGTCTTCTTATCTCAAGACTATTGGGAAAATGTCTCCTGAGACATTAGGTGATGAATTCAGTATGGGAGTCCATGCCTCTTGTTTTGCTGCTAAAGTCAGATCAAGTTCAAACCACTTTTGAGTAACAGAAACTAACAAAGTGATCTGGATAGTTAAGCCCCACTAATATTAAACTGGGATAATTGTGGCAAGTTTTTCCTTGAATAACTCCAATTGTTATTTTGATTCTTCAACTTACTAATATAACTTTGAGATAAACATGGAACATTTGGTTATTATAGACTTTGGGGAGAGTCACTGTATCTTTTATCTTCCCTTCCTTGTATCTTTAAGGAAGGCCCACAGTTATCTGCTTCTAGAGCTTGTTCATTTGTGAAACAATCAAGATATGTTTGGAAAATCACAACATAAATTGGTTTAAAATATCAGTTGTTAATAATACGTAAAGATGTTCAGATGAAGTAAAATCTGGTGATTAGGAGTGACATGTTGCTCGACCTTCTGAAACTTTTCAGGATAGTATAGCATATATCTTCATTTTTTTCACCTCTGTACTCTAGATCAATGCTTAGAGCTATTGAACACGTCTTTTCTGAAAGAAAACATCCATATACCACTTTCAGCTATATATGGACGTCCATATTCCTCTTGAATATGCAAGCTTTTGGCCATTTGTCTAGTTCTAGAGTTTTTGTTTTGTTTTGTTTTAATGATAAAACTCCTTCTGCCTGAGTTCTTGGAGCTGAGGCATTTGTGAAACCGTGAGTGTGGCAGCTATTTTATTTGCCTTTGATTTTCAGGTCTATGTTTCCTTGGTCTTTCTCTGTCTCAATGTTTTGCTTATCTTCTTGGTCACAACCAAAAACCATCTGTATTTTATATCTGTTCTCCTTGCAGATCATAATTGGGTTTTCTTATTTATTTCTCTCTATGCTCATGATTTCAAGAATGATTTCTATTGCTCATAAACTTGACTTGTTACATTAGATCAGAAATAGAGATAAGGACAGAATAAATATATCCTTATGAAAGTGCCTCCTACAACATTATTTCTTTTTATATATCGGGATAGCTGCAGCTAAAGGGTGGGAATAGTTTGAGATAAAAGAAAGATATTAATTAATTTAAAAACTTAGTAAAAGTGAAAAATATTTTCAAAATCTTTTGTCACTTTTAAATCAAGAAGATTTGGTCTATTAAGAAACTTTGTATCTTATCCAATTCTGATCTTTCCTTAGTAGTATGTAATTTTTTACCATCCAATGGAAAGTACCTTCCAACCATAGAAGGTGGGTAGCTGTGGTCATTTTTTAAGCCTCAGGAGTTGACTGAGCATGAAACTGAGGGTTTATGAGAATGTAATTTCTTCTCCACTTGCCTACAAGATTGAAACCTTGAATTCTACCCAGTGTTATAAAAAATTAAAAATTAAAACAAAATTAAGGTCTAAACTGGGCACAGTGGCATTTGTCTGTAATTGTGGTTACTTAGGAGGCTGAGGCAGGAAGGGTCTAAGTTCCAGGCCAGCCTGGGCAACTTAGCAAGACAGTAAGAAAAGGGTGAGGCATGTAGCTCTGTGGTAGACTGCTTACCTACCATGTATGAAGCTGTGTGTTCAAACCCTGGTACTGGAAAAAAAAAATCCATGATGTGAGGACTATCCAGTGTATTGCTGTCCAGACAGACAGACAGACAGACACACACACACACACACACACACACACACACACACTCTTAAATATGTATATATGTGTATACACACAAATATAAATGTGGTCTCTTCAGACTTGGGTCTAAAATTCCAGAAGATTTTATATGTAGAAAGTAGGTTCACCCTTCCAGTTAAACTTTTATAAAAATTATATTCTCTTTAAAAAATTGTTTTAGTTGTAGATGGACACAGTATCTTTATTTTTATTTATTTATTGTATGTGGTGTTGAGGATTGAACCCAGGGCCTTGTGTGTGAGGCAAGTGCTCTATCACTGAGCTACAACCTCAGCCCTCTTGTAAACTCTTTTTTTTTTAAAAAAAAATATATATATTTTTAACATCTTTTTGTTGTTGTTGTTTGTTTGTTTATTTTTATGTGGTGCTGAGGATCGAACCCAGAGTCTCACATGTGTGAGGCAAATGCTCTGCCACTGAGCCACAACATCAGTCCCCTCCCATAGCCTTTTAATTGTTCCTTTTTAAATCTGTGAAGTTCTCATAGCTTAGAACTCAAGTGAGTCACCAAGTATGATTCCTGTATCCATCAGCTTAGGCTGCCTTAATAAAATACCATAGACTGGGTGGGGTAAACAATGGGAATTTGTTTTTCAAAGTACTGGAGGCTGGGAGTCTCAGATCAGGAGGTCAAGCATGGTTGGGTTCTGAGGAGGGCACTTTTCCTGACTTGTAGTTGGCCACTTTCTTGCTATGACATTATATGAGGGGAGGAGGAGAAGAGAGGGAGAACACACACACGTACTCTCTGGTGTCTCTTCCTATAAAGGCATTAATGTCGTCATGAAGTTCCCATCATCACGACCTCATCTAACCCTAATTATCTTCCAAAGGCCCATCTCCAAATATTATCACCTTGAGATTAGTCCATATATAAATTTGGGGTGGAACACAAACATTCAATCCATAATACTTCCCTTTATCAAACTGGTAGTATTCAAGATTTCCAGTGGTGGGTGGCATCTAAAATTGAAAAATACTGATAGACTATCCATAAACAACATGAATGGTAGTTTTCTCTAGGTAGAAGAAAGAGATTTTCTCCATTTCTCATGCATTTAAAGTATGTTGCTTTTATAACTGGAAAACTATAATAGGTGCTCTTTTTAAAGGAAAATGAAGCTGCAGTATGTAACTTGTCATAATAATCTTGAAAATTTTAGAATCCTTTTATTTCACCTTGGGATTTTTCTGAGGGTTAATGAAAGTGTCTACTGTACTCTGAGCCCTTGGTTATGGGTACTTAATGAAGCTCAGTAAATAGTTGTCATTTTTCTTCCTTTTCCTCCTTTTAATATGATGACTTGATGATTGTAATTATTATTATATTGCTACAGGAGGTATGCTATTGAGCAAATAATACAGGAAAATAAAATAAATAATAGCCACAAAGACAGGACAGACATGTTTGTTAGAAGACTTTAAAAAAATGAATTAGTTATAAATAAAATAGCCCTTTATAGTGTTTACTTTTGAAATTCTTAGTCTTTTAGATTCTTAAAAAAAAAGAATTGGTGACTTGTTTTCATTAATATTCAATGACAAATTTAATATAAGCTCCTTCAATCTTTGCAGTAAAACAACAGGTAAATGGGTGACAGTAAGAAAATTTAAGGTCAAACTTTTGATGTGCTTCATTCTGAAGACTAATTTGAGTCTAATTCCTGAGGTTGGGGAAATTTTTTTGTTGTTGTTTGCTTGCTTGCTTGGTTCTGCTGCAAAAGCACTTTCTTTTCTATGACGAATGCATTGTCTCTTATTATGTACTCTCATGTATAGAGTCTGTCTTTGGTTGTTTTTTTTTCTCAATTAATCCCACATCTGAATGTAATATTTCTAGTTTTTTGGGGTCTGTAAATCAATAGGTTAGAAATGCCCTGCAAGGTAGTCATGTTTTTTGTCACGTAGGGACCTGACTGCTGGCCAAATAAATCATGATGTTGTGATATATTATTTCCAGTTGCTATAAATTTTCAATATTTAGTGTATCAGTCATACTAAGTCAAGATTCAGTTATTTAATTTCGCTTATATCTGCATTTTGGATGAGAATCCTTTTCTCCATTAGTAGGTTTGAATTTCCTTCTGAGTCAAATTCCAAGCATGCCTTGTAAAACCAGCCATGGAATATACACTTGAACCAATGCTTTTTTTTATGTTTTCAAGTGGACTTAAAAATATAGTCCTTGCTAGACTATATTCCAAATTATCAATTTTCCACTTAGATCATGTTTTTCTTTAACACTTTAAATCCCTGTTGTCACCATTGTTTTGGTAATTTGGTTCCTAGATATTAGTGAAACAAATTGAAATAACTCTCTGTATTGTGTTGACATGTGACATGTGACTGGATTATGAACCTAGTTATCTTATAAATGATCCTTGGAAGTGAAAAAAAATACATTTTTTTTCAGAATTTAGGATTATATCTACATAATTAATGTATTACTACCAAATTGCTTTTTAAAACTCTGTTTCTGACAATGCTGAAAAAAAAAAAAACAATGTTCTTTCTTTCTTTTTTCCACCAACAGGACACAAAAATCGCTTCATTGGAGCGAAACATAAGGGATCTTGAGGATGAGATCCAGATGTTAAAAGCCAATGGTGTGCTGAACACTGAGGACCGTGAAGAAGAGATCAAACAAATAGAGGTTTACAAAAGTCACTCCAAGTTTATGAAGACCAAGGTACAAACCAGAGTTACAGACTTTTATATTCTTGGTGTGACTAGAAAGTTATGGTTTGCATGCATACTTTTTCCAAATACTTACATAATCTGCTTTATGTAATATCATCAACTAAATGAACAATGAAGAATAATGCAGAGGATTGTTAGTTCAGAAATGTAGATTCCATAAAGGGATCAGAGAAAACTTGGGGTGGGATTTCTATTCATTGTGAGGTTTAGGTCTTAACAAAATATCATAAACCACGACAGCCAAGGTGCAGCACACACAGTCCCTAAATTACTGTAGGAATGAAGACCGCAGGAATATATATGAATGAACTCAGAAGTTTGGGCTGAGGCTCTAACTCAGTGGTAGAGCACTTGTCTATGATCACACAAGAGGCCCAGGGTTCAATCCCAGTACTGAGGAAAAAAAAAAGAAGTTTGGGGGAAATTATTGTTTTGACTTTAGCTTTTCATTCCCATTCCATCATTCAACAATAGATTAGTTGTTCAAGTCATTTCTACAGCTGGGAATGCCCTGAAATTGGCAAACTGTCCTTCATCATGGAATCTGTTTAGGTGAATAAAACATTTCTGTGGTCTTTAGCAAGCAAGTCATGACCTTTATTAGCCCACCTTTGTCTAAGAGACCATCAGTTTTTTAGTTAGATTAACTTTTAGTGGCTAGCTGCTTTTGAGTTCCAAAATGGTCAAGTCTGAGGAATGTTTGAAGAGATCTTGTAGTGGGGTGAGATGTAAAGAGTACAGGCTAAAGACAAAAACAGACTCTGGAAAGTCTCTAGCTTGCCCTTGGTAGTTTATGGACTTAGAGGAAGTGACTTAAGTCACTCAGTCATACTCTCTTCTTCTATAAAATGGGGTCAACACTGCCAAATCTAAAACATGGCTCAAGGAGATTGAAAGAGATAATGCAGTGAAAGCACCTGGCTCAAAAAAAATAGCTAATAATTATAAACATTAGTCTTGAAGGTGTATAACTAAATAATAATAATAATAATAATAGTAATATAATAGCAATTTTATTTTTAAGCTGAATTATGTAGAAAAAATTATTTCTGAGAAATACAAATAAGAATGAATTCTTCATTCATGCAGATATACCTTAGAGACTGGTAAACATTAGCCAAATGGTGCTAGTAAGAGTCAGTTTTTACATTTTCTTCATTGAAAGAATATTCTTACTGGATTGAACTAGAATATTTATTGCTCATTACTGGTTTCTCTTAATTCTACTTTGAGAGGTAAGCAGGATTTCTTATTTAAGCATAGTAATGTTGTTTGCACTAATTATTACAATGAATAAAGAATGTAGATTGAAAGGAAAGGGAATATTTTAAATAAACATATACCCCTATTTTTATCTGAGTGGATGACTGGAATTAGTAGAGCCTTTTGAAAGGTCTATGATTAAATTATGTAGCAATGAAGACCTAAATTGCTTTTATAATTATGATATCATAGCAAAATCAGGATATCACATTTTTTTTTGGAAAGGTGGAAGATTAGTTACAAAAATTTTAAAAAAGCAGAGTTTTAGAATTTCAACTGGTATGAAGGTAGGGATACCAGACATAGTTGACCAGGGCAGAAATCCCAACATCTATCAAGTCCTTTGGCACATGGACATTGTCCTTAAGTACTGAGATTCTGGGAGACCTTCTGAACTCTGCAAGTGTTTCCTGAGGGAAACTCTGATTCCTACCCAACTCTAAATGCTTACAGGAATCTAATTGTGAGAGCTGAATCTAAAGAGGCCAGAGAAAGCAGGAACATTATTAAGCCTTTGAGAATGGAATGTACCATATAAATAATTGTTTCTCCAAAAAGTAATGGCACCCCCTTTCTGTACAATACTTTGTTCCTATTCTAGCACATTTTTTATCTACTGA
Organism: Urocitellus parryii; assembly: GCF_045843805.1. Taxonomy (NCBI): domain Eukaryota; kingdom Metazoa; phylum Chordata; class Mammalia; order Rodentia; family Sciuridae; genus Urocitellus; species Urocitellus parryii. The sequence goes on along the minus strand of NC_135533.1, from coordinate 173,219,322 downwards.
TTCCAGCATTTCTATATTAACTGCTCCCTCTGTTTTCAGTGTTTGCCAGAGAAGCCAACATTGTCTTAGATCTGCTGTCTTAGATCTCCCCCTTTATTCTGAATTTGTAACACATTTTCTTATAAACCTCTGACAGATTACAAACCTCATAACCCAAACTGCATGATAATAAGCATATCACTTTCTCGACATGAAGGCCATATCTGCAGTGAAAAAGAAGCTGTGTTCCTTGGCAGAGTAGTTTTTTCAGGGTGTTGGTTGTGTCACAGACATAAGTGGGGGAAGAATTTTCAGACGGGATGAAGTGTGCCTGATGTCCACATGGACTTCATATGAAGCATGTGATGTAATTCCAACGGGCTTTTCTGTTGGCCATCACAGAGACAGACCTTCCCCAGCCTTAGTTCTTATGTAGGTTCAATTGCATCACTTTTCATTTTTATTGAGTCTATGGCTGTAAAAGAAGCAAAAGGCATATTTTTATGGAATAGTATGAGTTTTTACCCTGTAACTGTATTCCCCTAGGAAAGCCTTTTTCTGTTATTGTCAGCATAAATATTTATTTAAAATCTACCTCATGGCAATGATAGTCTGAAAGCTATTTAGAGCCACTGCCTGCTTAATATTTATAGACTGAAAGAACTTTATTATTATCAACCTATCCTGCCCTGCCCTTTCTTCCTGTGAACACCATTCTGTGGACCAAGTTGATTTCATTCAAATTTATTTCCATACCTCAATCCCCATACCACCTTTCTACTTCAGTATTTGTGAAAGTTAGCACACATCAGGTTTTTTTTTCTTCACTATAAACATCATCTTTGCTTAGGCATGCAGAGTTGAAAGTTTTTTGGGCTTTAATTTCAGATGAATCAGTTTCATATGTGAACTCAACTATACACTGTGCTGTCAACTACAACTGGATATGATTTGGGGGCAATTCCCCCTAAGAAGAGTGCTGATCATGCTGATCACAACAGAGTTTAACTTCCTTTTTCATTTGAAGTAGTCTTAATTCTCATTTCCCCTCTTGTTATATATGAGCAAGAGAGAACTTATTACTTTTGTCCCAAAGAGAAATGACATGGGCTTATGATCTGTTCAAATAGGGGAGTAATATCTTTCATGAATTGTCTGTACCTGAATAGTGTTCTCACCTGCTCACATGAACATCAGTAAGCAATCATGCCACTTTCCCAGTGAACCTTTAAGCAGAACCAGAATATTTTATAGGACCATTTTCTATTCAGCCACTACTGGTCCTTTAGATTTGGTAAGCTGGATGAAACCTGTTTGTTCCCCAATGTAGTTTGACTTCTCCTGGGAAATAGGATTTCCTTCCATAGTCACCTAATAAGTTGTGCAGCCTGAAGATGTTGGTTTCACTGTTTGTTAGGCTAATCATTCAGTTCATGTTCAGCTGTAACTTCAGTAGCTAGATATTTTTATGTCAGTTTTTGTTGCAAAAAACAACAAAAATGCTGATTTTTTTGAAAACACATATTTTAAAATGTAGTTAGGAACTGTCAAATCAGAAAGAATCTCAAGGGTCAAAACTAAGCAAGAGTAGGGAGTTTGTGTTACAAGTCGAGCTCAGGTTATTTCTTCACATTGGCATTTGTCAGACAGACTTAAGTGTTTGTTTTCATAGTTAAAAGGTCAGTGGAGAAAAGAGACAAAAGACTGATCTGGTTTAGAGGAAGCATCTAATAGGAACTCCATTATTACCACCACATAAAACTAGGATCCCAAACAATTATATTCTTAGTGTACAGACTGAAAGAACTATATATAACCTCTCTACTTTACCCATTTTCCATTTAGACTTGGGGCCTCCAGAACAAAATTATCTATTTTAATACCCTGAGCAAAGTGAAACGTGAAAAAACTCGTTTTGAGAATCCAGCTGGCTCTTGCACAGATGTGCTATGTGAGATGATCCAAATAAAAACTTTAAGATGGGAATATAGTTTAAAGGAATCCTTGGTTGGTAGTGCCCTCAGATACTGGCAGAGACAAATGCTTTGAAGAATCACATGTGCAACACAGGCCTCAAATATTTCTCCACTAAAAGTTCTTCAAAATATGAATACAGTGAAAAATAAAACTCACATAATCTGCAAGAAAATCAGCCACCATAAGTGAAGCTAGCAGAAAGAAATAACAGCAGAAATAGAAGGCAAAAAACTTCAGAAGTTAGAATTATAGGACAAATACTATAAGTAGGTTTGTTATGTTTAAATAAAAGAAGGGAAAATATGAATAGATCAAGAGACTATAAAAATTTCAAGCAAATTTAGAAATAACTAAATAAGAAGTCTAGAAATGGGAAAATATAAAAAAAAATTGCAAAAGCCCAATGAGTAGTTTTAATAGTAGAGTGGTTATAGCAGAAGAGAGATGTAATAAGCTAGGAAACAGAGCAGAGGAGATTAAGTGAAGGTAGGAAAAAAACATAAAAGAATAAGATCTAGTGTAATTATAATTGGAATTCCATAGTGAAAGAGAGATGAAGACAGAGTCCATATTAAGCCATTATTTGAAGAAATGAAGGCTGAGAATTTCCCCAAATTTGACAGGTACAAATCTGAATATTTAGGAAGCCCAAAGTATCCTTGAATAGAATTAATAAAAAGAAAGCTATCCATTTGCATCAAAGTAAAACAAAAATCTCAGTGGCAAAGGAACAGTCTTAAAAAGCCGACAGAACACTTATCCAAAAACGATGTATGAGTGGCAAAGGAATACATGAGAAAGTGCTTAATATATTTAGTCATTATAAAATGTAAATCAGAAGAACTACAATGAGATGCTACTTCATACCCACCAAAATGGCTATAATTGAAAAGATAATAACAAGTGTTAGTGGGTGAGTGAAGAAATTGGAACTCTTATATATTGCTGGTGGGAATTTAAAACTTTTGAAAACAGTTTAGAAGTTCCTCAGAATGCCAAACAGTTTACCTTGTGGCCCAGCAATTTCTCTCTGAGGTGTATACTCAAGAGAATTGAAAACATGTGTCCCCACAGACTTCTGCACAAATGTTCTTAGCAGCATTAGTCGGGTTTCAGCCCAAACCTGAAAACAACACAGATGTTCATCACCTAGCACATGGATAAACAAAATGTAGCATATTCATGTAGTAGAATATTATTCAGCAGTAAAAATGTATGAGTACCAATACACAATGCAACATGGATGAATGTTAAAAACAGCCTCATATGAAAGAAGTCACAAAGTGTACATACTGTATTATTGCAGTTATGTTAAATATGCAGAATAGGGCAATTCATACAGGTAGAAAGTAAATTCTTACTTACCTCGGGCTAGGGATGGGATGTGGAGAATGGGGAATGATTTCTAATGGATCCAAGGCTTATTTTTGAGATGATGAAAGAGTTCCAAAACTAGATTGCAAGGATGGCTGCAAATTCTTTGAATACTATAAAAACTATCAACTGTATGCTTTGAACAGGTGAGTTATAAAGTATGTAAAGTCTATTAAAAAGCAATTATTGGTAAGTCCAATTGCCTTTACAGGGATGAATTTGGAGTGATAGCTTCAGACGTCAGTAGCTTCTGGGAGTTAGAAGTTAGTGTAATAATATCCTCAATATGTTGAAAGAGAATATTTTTAACCTCTAAAGTTATTTTTAATACTCAGTAATAATATTAAAGAAAAAAGAATAAAATTGATATATTTTCAGATAAAAATGGAGTTTGACAAAACCCTACAAAAGCAAATTTTAAAAGATGGAACATCATAGCTTAATTTTTCTATACAACTGGAACTTATTACTCATTGGCTAACCTTTCCCCATCCCTCCCTCTCTCATTCTTCCCATCCTCTGGTAACCACTATTTTACTCTCAATTTCTATGGGATTGACTGTTTTAGATTCCACATATGAGTGAGATCATGTGAAAGTTGTCTTTTTGTGCATGGTTTACTTAACATAATCACCTCCAGTTCTATCTATGTTGTAGGAAACTGCAGGGTTTTGTCCACTTTGTGGCTGAGTAATATTCCTTTGTGTATATTTGCCTCATTTTCTTAATTATCAGTTGATGTATGCTCAGGTTGTTTCCATTTTTTGGATAATGTGAATAGTGGTGTAATAAACTTGGGAGTGCAGATGTCTCTTCAGCATATTGAGTTCATTTCCTTAGGATGTATACCCAGGAGTAGGACTGCTGGATCATATAGTAGTTCTATTTTTAATTTTTTGAGGAACTTTTATGCTATTTTCCATAATGGCTCTTGGTACTAATTTAAATTTCTGTCTGCAGTATACAGGGTTCTGTTTTCTTCACATCCTTGCCAGCAATTGTTATCATTTGTCATTTTGATGATAATTATTCTAACTGAAGTGAGGTAATATCTCATTTTGGTTTTTATTTCCATTTCTCTGGTGATTAGTGATTTTGAGCATTTTTCTCATATACCTTTTTGGACATTTGTCATCTTTTGAGAAATGTCTTTAGATCTATTGCCCATTTTTTAAGGGATTTTTTTTACTATCAAGTTTGTAAAATTTCTTATATTTTCTGGATATTAATCCCTTATAAGTTGTATAGTTGATGCATTTCAGGCAGAATGAGATTGTTAATGGAATATCTGAAGTATAAGAGTGAATAACAAGCAAAGACAGTAATAACCTTGTGGGTAAATCTAAACTAGCATGGATGTCAAAAAGTAATAATGAATAAAAAAATAGGAAAGAACTAAAAATACATGACAATAATGATTTGTGTGGGAAGAGGGTGGTAAGTGGACTTATGCCTTGGGCCTAATTTTATTGAGAAATAAACATAATAGATCGACTTCAGAAGATAGAGTGTTTTAAATGCAAATGTTATAATTTCCAGAGTAATGAGCTAAAGATTAGAAGTAAATAAAGTAAGGGCTGGGGTTGTGGCTCAGTGGAAGAGTGCTTGCCTAGCATGTGTGAGGTACTGAGTTTGATTTTCAGCACTGCATATTAATAAATAAAGGCCCATCAAGAACTAAAAAAATACTTAAAGAAGTAAATAAAGTAAAATAAATGTAAAAAATATAAATAAAGCCAGAACTTTTAAATTATCTGCAAAAAAAAATGGAATGAGGAAAAAAGTCATTGACACCAAGAAACAAATGAGAAAAAAAGAAATGATAGTACATATAGAAAGTACAAGGTAAGCTGGGTTGAATTAACATCACATATATTGATAAACCTCCACCTAATTTTGTCAGGCCGAATACAAAAATGTGGGTATTGCTGTTTACAGGAGACACCTTCAACAGAGGGTCAAAGATACCATTGAAAATTAAAAAAGACACACTACTTAAAAACTAGCCATAGAAAAACTGTAGTAGGCAAAGAAACCATTCTTAGAGATACAAGAATCAACAGTACTACAAGTTCATCCACATAGTAGAACTCAATCTTCTAAGGAATCCTATTACTTAATCAACAGATGAAAGCAGATTTTAAAACATCAAAAGGTGGGGGACTTAACCTACTCAATTTAAAGTATTATCTAATGTGATGTACATTATAGAATATTATACCCAACATTTGTTGGATACAAATTCTTTTCAAGCACACAATATAAAAAAGTTCATTTAAGAAAAGTCTAAGTATATATTATTTGATAAAGCAAAACATAACACGTTTCAAATGCTTAGTATTAAATATATCACATTCTTTGTCCAAAAAGCAAGAAATGAAACATACTCTATATACAAAGATATGAAAAATTGTACTCTATATGTGTAGTAAGAATTGTAATACATTCTGCTGTAGTGTATTTTAAAAAATAAAATCAATAAAATGCCAAAAAACCCCACAAAAAAAACAAGAAGCAAGAAGTGACCCCCCGCCCCGCAAACACCCTTGTATTTAGAAATTAAGAAAAGTACTTGTAAATTATTCATGGATTAAAGAGGAAATAATGAGATTAGAAAATATTTAGGATTGAATAATAATATCAGTACTACAAATTGAATTACTGGGATCAAGCTCAAATGATACTGACAGAGTACTTTATAGTACTTTAAGTCTCATATAAGAATGAGAAAGGGAGCCAGGTGCAATGATGCAAGCCTATAATCCCAGCATCTTGGGAGGCTGAGACAGGAAGATAACAAGTTCAAAGCCAGCCTCAACAACTTAGAGAGGTCCTAAGCAACTCAACAAGACCCTGTCTCTAAAATAAAATATAAAAAAGATGGCGGGGGCAGGGGGGGGTGGCTGGGAATGTGGCTTGGTGTTTAAGCTCCCCTGGGTGTTGAATCTCAGGTTAAAAAAAAAAAGAATGAAAATTGGTGAGATAAGCTTCTAACTTAAAAAGTTAGGGAACAAAAATAGAATAAACTCAAAGAAAGTAGAAGAAAGGAAATAATAAAAAATAAGATCAGAAATTAATGAAATAGAAAGTGAAAATGTAATTGTATGATCAACATGGCCACAATTGACTCCTTGATTACATTATTTAACTTGCTGTTACCTCTGTTGAGAGTCATCAAGAAAGAAAAAAAGAATATTAGGAATGAAAAAGAAGATATATAAAAAATAAATGAGTTTTATGAAATTTTGCTGCAAACAATGTAAAAGTTTAGATGAAATGTAGTAAGTAGTAGTATTTAGAAAATACCAGCTCTAGATGGTTTTGCTGGTGACTTTTAATGCACATTAATCAGAAAAAAATCCCAAGTTTGCACAAACCATTTCATTAAAAGAAATAGGCCCTACTTCATTTATATGACTAATGCTTAAACTTGACAAAGGCAGCACAGGATAGAAAAATTACAAACTAGTCTTACTCACAAACAGATGAAAATTCCTAACAAAATATTAGCAAGCTGAATTCAGTAACATCAAAATATAATATATCGTGACTAAGCAAGGTTTTTAAAAGTGATAATTCAAAGGGAGATTAATGTTAAAAATTCCATTAATGTCATTCATTCCAAAATATGTTAAAGGGGGAAAATGTGGTAAAGATAAATGATGAAACATTGAAATTCCTCCCTTGGATACCAGAAACAGGACAGGGCCACCATTATCACTAGGTCTCTCTGTTTCTGTATGGCATCTCTATGTGCCTAGTATTGGCTTCCTCATCATGGTGGTGGCAGCAATGTAATTGGACTTGTAAAATGGTTTCAAGTGGGAGGAAGCTGAAGCTGCTAGTCTTCTCTAGGTTGGGGTGGGACAATCATACTGATACTTTTGTTTCTTCTGGTTGTTTAAAGGAAGTCACAGTCTAACTCAGATGTAAGGGAGGATAAACAGACTCTATTTCTTATTGTGAGAAGTGTCATTTGTACACAACTAGGAAGGGATTGGTGGAAGCTGTTTCTGAAGACCATCTACCACAACTCATATCAGATTGGCAAAAATCTAAAAGACTGGTGTCATAAGATGTTGGTAAAGATGGGGAGTAACTGGCATACTTGTAAGTGACTGGCATGCTCAAGGTTATGCAAATTACTATAACTACTTTGGAAAACATTTTGGTTTTATCTAGTGAAATTGAATGAAGATGTGCTTGCTATGTGGTCCAGCAGTTTAACTCCTGATGGATGTGCAAGAAAATGATTGCTGTTTGTACCAAGTGAGATTGATCTCTCTCTCTCTATTCATATATATATATGTATATATATATACATATATAAATATATATGTATATATATATATACATATATAAATGAATATTTTGAATGGCACTATTTGTAATAGTGAAACACCTAGGAATACACCCAGATACCTATCAGCAGAATGAACAAAAAATTGTGGCAAAGTCTTACAATGGAATACTGTACTTTGTTGAAAATGAATTAATTCTATGTTCATAGGTTTACATGGACATGATTTAACTTTCAGAATAGAAGTGCTTTAAAAAGTATGCATGACACAACATTGAAAAATATGCAGAACCAAATAGCATGTTACTTATGGATGCAGAAATATATGGTAAGCCTAAAAGATAAGAGAGGAAATGACAAACTCCAAATTCAGGATGGATATAGGATGGGGCATGTGTAATTCTAATGATTTTTTTTTCCTGCTTTGGTGAATTGAATAATGGATACTGCTTTTACTTGTATCTCATGTACATCCTTTTCCTTGTACATTTTATGTTCTGTGTCTACTTAACATTTAATATACATAAAAACAAAACCCATATATGTGTGTGTGTGTGTGTGTGTGTTCTGTTACTTACACACACACACACACACATTGTTATTGTTTTATATTATCTTTGGTTAAATGACTCTGTTGAATGAGCATCTCCATGATGAATTTTAAAAAAATAATTTTTAGTTATAGATGGACACAATGTCTTTATTTTTCTATTTATTTTTATGTGGTGCTAAGAATTGAACCCAGTGCCTCACATGTGCTAGGCAAGAGCTCTGCCACTGAGCTACAACACCAGTTCTCCACAGTGGAGTTTTATCTTGGGTTAATTGTATTTGTTAGTTCCCTGTTGACCCTCCTGAAGACAATGGCAATAGGCTTGGGGGTGTCATGGATGAGTAGAGTTGTTCAAGAAGCCTTCATTTCATTGTGAACCTAGGGCCACAGTGGGATAGAAGGTAGGCTACTGATGTTGTTTCTATAGTATGTATTCTAGGCCCCTAAGACTGCTTCTCAAGCCATATGTCTCTCTTCCTCCTTCTCCCACACTCCCCTTGGAGCTATGGATATATCTCATTTATATAACATTTACAATATACATTTACAATATACATAGGATTTTTGCAGATGTGATTTCATTTTATCATTACAACAATGTATAAAGCAGGCCGTTTATCACATTTCACAAGTCAGGAATTTCTGCTCATCTTGGCAATACTTTCTTGGTTTTTAGGACACTACCTCCTTTAGTTTTTTTTTTTAATTATTTCTTCCCAGGAAAGATTTGATCTTCTGTATTCCCTTTAAACATAGCTGTTCTTGGACTTCTTGTCTTTCATACTCTTCTCAGATTATCTTTCCTTCTCTTGTGATTTAAATCTTCACATATAAACTAATATTTGCTAAATCAACTATACAGAACTCAGATCTTTCCATGAGCACCTGACCTCCATATATACAATATTATGCCTAAACTCTCACTTTCATCAAACATGTCCAAAATTTAATTGATCCCAACCTTGCTGTTCCTACTGTATTCTCTACCTTGTCAAATCAACTAATCCAATGACCAGAGCCCCCTGCAACCAAGACCATTTATTTAAGCAAATTCATGGCCTGTCCTATTGGATTGGCTATTGAAAATTGAGAGAAATCCATAGCTGTCAAATGTAAAGTATAATTTCTAATTTCTTGCAATTTTGTTATTTCACAGATTGATCAACTGAAGCAGGAACTTTCAAAGAAGGAGTCAGAACTTCTTGCCTTACAAACAAAGCTTGAAACCCTTAGCAATCAAAATTCAGATTGCAAGCAACACATTGAAGTGCTTAAAGAGTCGCTTACTGCCAAAGAACAAAGGGCTGCCATTCTTCAGACTGAGGTAAGTTACGGTCTCGGGATTCTGGATGTCAAGATGTCATATCTGAGCAGCTTTCTTTGGAAGAACCCTTGGGACCAGGTGTGTTTGGAATTCAGGTTTTTGGAATTTTGGAAAGGTGAGATCTATTGCATGTATCATAGTTTGTATAACATTCCCAGTGAGGTTCCATCAATACCTTATAAGCAAAACCATGAATATTTCTGCAGAAAAATTTTCTTACTCTGAAGAAGGATAATGACTATATAAATTTTCTCCTGTCAGGTTGCATTGTGTGGTGCCACTAAAGGAGTTTGATTCACACTTGGATTTTTTTTTTTCATTTGTCAGGGCTTTTTTTGGATTTGGAAATGATAGATAAGGGATCGATCTGGAGGTCTTTCATTTTATCAAAAATCATAAAAGTTCCTTACTTTGCTGTAGATCATTTGTATAGGTTTGCCTCTTGGCACCTGTAGTTCCAGGGGTTTCTTAATAAGGAGTATCCTTAATTTCCAAAATTCTTTTACTCATTGAAGAAAGTATCATTTAAGTTTCTTAAAGGTGGTGTTGGTTATTTCTTATTCATACTTAGAAGAATGAACAAAAAATATATCTTACTAGCCTATCACCCTGTTTCCCCTAATTGTATTACATCTTTGGATCTGCTAAGAAATACAAAAGTACAAACTAATTAAATCAAACAGTTGTCAAAAGTGAGCAATTTAGCAAAGAATGTGTTTTTGTCAGAAGAGGGTTGAGTGGGCATTGGGATACCCAGCTAGTCTCTTACCCTAAATTGGACCAGATAATCTGCTGACCCCTGTTTGAATTTTTCTTCATGAAACAACTGATTAGATCCATATTTTGTCTTAAGTTATCAATAATACTAGGATTTCTGATAAAGTTAATGTGATTGTGTTGCTGTGTGTTGGGTAGGAAGACATTTGATGAGCAAGGCAGTCTGCTTGCCCAAACAGGCAGTCAGGTTTCTTGATAATTCCTTTCCAGAAGGCAAAAATGAGAAAAGTCAGCTCATAAAGGCTTTTCCTCCCACTACCTTACACTGATGTATGTATGCTGTAGTCCCTGGCCTCTCACCCTGTTCTTATTCTTTTACTTGTATTTTATCTCTTTCAAATTAATGTAGTCCAAATTAGACCTACACATATCATTTAAAAAGTGGCGATGTGGCTAGCTTCTGCACCACATTCAATAACTAAAATGACCCAATGAGGAGATGGTGCTTTGAAGTAGAAAAAAAATTGTTCTCCATCTGAGGCAGAGATAGTGAGATGATTTTCTAAGTTCACTGCTTTGAAGTTGAGTGTGAAATTGATGATTTTATTAGCAGGAAACATCCAAGGAATTTGTTTAGCCTTTTTTTCTCCTATTAAGATATCTTTGTATATAGATGCAGAGGAGAAAGTTACCTAATGCTATCCATCTCTTAAAGAAAGCAATTTAGGTTGAAATTAGCTCTAATTGTTGGATCATAAGCAGAGGATTTTTGGCGGTGGAATAAAATACTTTAAATTGGTTTCTCTACTCCTTGGAATAGCAAAGGGAAAAGAGTCTTCCTACTTAACATGTGGTGGTTTAGTGGGTGAGTAGAGGAGAGATTGTTTCCTTTTGTCCTGCAACAAAAAGTCTGGATTTAAATGAACATGCAAAGCCAGGCATGGTGGATCATGCCTCTGATGCCAGCTATTCATGAGGCTGAGGCAGGAGGATCATAAGTTCTAGGCCAGCATGGGCAACTTAGTGAGAACCTGTCTCAAGTAAAAAATAAAAAGGGCTGGCAATGTAATTCAGTGGTAGAGTACTCTTAGGGTCAATCGCCAGTTCTGTGAAAAAACATTCATTAGAAGAATATGGTGCTCATACTCAGAAGAAGTTACATATGATAACTCTTTGCAGTTTGGTTCCTAACTCATTCCTAAATGATAGATGTCTCTGGCTTAATAGTTCATTTTTGTACAGAAGGGTTTTGCTAGTAGGGAATTTGTGTTTGGGAGGTGGTAGGATGAAGGGTGGAGTGAGGGGTGGGAGGCAAGTTGTCTGGGTTTGTGGCTGTGTGGCTTGGCTCCTGGTTGGTTTGTTTTAACTTGTACAAATGCCCAGACACTCTTTGACATGTGTGCAATAAATCAATGGAATAATAATTACACACACACACAGAGATACACCACATTGCTCTTAACATAACATTTTATTTTTTAAAATAGCTTCAAAGGGCCCCAAAGCCAAGTTTCTTATTTTGCTATTTCCCTTGATGTTTTCTATGTACTAACTTCCTCATTCACTAACACAAATTCCACAGCAATATGGATAATAATGAACTGGCTTTCTTAAGTGCCTTGCTTTTTCTGAACCTTAATGAATAATTGGCAACATATCCAGAAATTTGGAAGGCCTAACAATGATTTTGCCATGTGAAGCAAAATGTTAGATTAAAAAGATAGCATTTAGAAGTGGAAGATGTATGGACATTCCCCAGCCTCCATATTCAGAAATAGTATGATGTGGGTCAGACTTGAGCTTCTATGAGCCTTTATATGTCAGTCTATAAAATGGCAGTCATTTTGCCAGCATGATACATCTGTGTGAAAAGTGCTTTGCTTATAGTAAAGGGCTATAGCTACAAATAGTGCCTCCGTCACTGCTGTTATTATTAGCAGTACCACTGTTGATAGGGGATGTTTTGGCAAGTCAATTCTAAATAGTCACTTCTCATCCATTTTGTTTTACCTTTGTGACTCTCCTTTGAATTTTTGACAAGTGTATTTATGAACTCCATACATTCAGATTTCAATTGAGTCACTTTTCTTAACATCTTAGAGCATTGAAGATAAATAAAGGTAGTATGAATGTGACCATATACTTAGTTCTGTCCCCTGATTAAGAATTTTGTTTTCTGGCAAGTACACTTTTCCCCAACCCAGCATGATTTCTAGACCATCAGGCTTCATGACTTCTACATGTACCTTTTGGAAGATGTGTTATGTGAAAATAAAACACATCATAATGCTAGTTTGTACTAATTTTTGTTCAAGATAGGTCACTACTCTTCTAAGAGTAAATATTTGAGAACTTGTTAATCAATGAAAATATATAGGGATTTCATATTTATGCAGGCAAGGAGCAAAATATTCAGGGGAAGGTAGTGCAGCTCTGAAGCAAGGGTCCCTAATTTAAAAAAAAATCAGTGCATATGAGAATCTTACACTATCTATAGGTCATTTCTCCAGAAAATTCACCTTGGCAGATACACACTCAGAATCACATGTAATAATGTATATAATTTCATGGGGTTTACATATGCTCTGAAGCAGTTCCAAGACCTTCACAGTAATGATCTTAGACCTTCACCTTAATGATCTTTGTCCTATGGATTTTGTGCATTTTCTTCACTAAATACATACTCTTTGAATGCCTTTTAAGTGATAGATATAGTTCCTGCCCTCATCAAGTAGACACTGTCTTGGGCATATGGATATATGATACAGAATTGATTTATAATACCATAAACTCCCAGTGCTTTCATTATCACTGGCTACTAATAATTCCAGAGTCTTAATTGGACTTCATCTTCCTTTTATTGCTTAAAAAAAGAGTTCCACTGGATTGAGGGCTTCCTTTGTGTTAGGAAACTGATATGCATTATTTCATTGAATCTTTTTTTTGGTGAGGGTGAGTACTGGGAATTGAACTCAGGGTCACTCAACCACTGAGCCACATCCACAGGCTTAGTTTGTGTTTTATTTAGAGCCTGGGTCTCCCTGAGTTGCTAGCACCTTGCCTTTGAGGAGGCTGGCTTTGAACTCACAATTCTTCTACCTCAGCCTCCTGAGCTGCTAGGATTACAGGTGCGCGCTACTGTGCCTGGCTTCATTTAATCTTTTTTTTTTTTTTTAAGTTGTAGATGGACCCAATGCCTTTATTTTGTTTATTTTTATGTGGTGCTGGGAGTCGAACCTAGTGCCTCATATGTGCTAGGAAAGCACTCTACCACCAAGCCACAACCCTAGTTCTTATTTAATCTTAATGGCAAAGTTTGTGGCAAGTTTTATAATTCTGTCCTAACCAGTGAATTCACTGGACTTTCAAGCATGTTTATAATCTTATATTGTCTAAGAAAGGATCAAAGAATGAATAACTGGGACTTAAATCCTCATGGTAGCATTATGCCTGTAATAGAATGTTGTGGCCATAGTGATGAAGGCTGTTGCTCCACCTTTAGGGGAAATTTCCATTTTTCAGAAAGTTTAGAATCCTAGTATATCAAGTAGAATTTATTGTATAGTTTTTATTTCCTTAAAAATGTTCCATGAACATCTTTAAGGAAATAAAAAACTTTTACACATATACACACACACACACACATATATGCACACACACCCATATATATACACACACATACATACATATATACATACACACATGTATGCTTGCATACTATGTATAAAAAGGGGAAAGAATGGGCAACAGTATATTCCTTTGTTCTGAGTGGTGGAGACCAAAGGTGCTCTTTAGATTTTTCATGATTTGCATGTTAGACATTCGTAATATAAAAATTAAATGGATTTTTAACAGAAGTTTCATGATCATTTCTGCAAGGAGCTTGTGTAAGGTGCTGGTGGTGGAGGCAGCATTTTCTGAGCCTGTGGCAGTATTTCTCAGTAACTGAGTCACAGATGACTCAGTGTGATAGCAAGACCAGGGTACAAACATGGCCTGCCAATTTGCAAGATGAATCATAAAATCCAAGCTTTTAACAATGAAAATGTTGTTACACAGAGAAAAGAACAAGTTTTCTGTGTCCTTGCTTCTCAGTTTATTAACATTGGGATGGCGTCTCTGCCTCACTTTATGGCAAAGCTGCAACTTGTGGGCAAAGAGGACACCATGACAGGGAGTTGGGAATGCCATGTGGCTTCCAAAGACTGTGGGACTAGACACATTCCCTGTGGGACCTTGCAAACAATTCCACATATTTAAGAAACTACTCATTTTTTAGGACTCACAGGTTTGGAAGGAGTTTTTCTAAATGCATGGAAATAATATTTGCCGCAGTATATAAGGTGTGATTTACAAGGAGTCATCCTTTACTGTTACACAATTATTTCAGTTTTTTTCATTTTCTGCTGTAGTTAACTGGCAAGCTGTCTTTTTAATCACTTCATGTCAGTCTTCAAAGTATAATATTTAAGTGTCCTTTTTTAGGTAAACTTTTATTTGGAGCCCTTCATAATCACTGCATTTAAAATTGAGGTGCTTTTTAAAAATGTTAGTAGCATATGTCAAAACCAACTTTTAAGACTGTCACACTACCCCAGTGTCATTTAGGGTATATTGTCTCGCTTGCAATGAATGTCTTTAAAATTAATAACTTAAGAGATTTGGTGGAAAAATATACAAAAGAAAGCCCTGTGTCATTTGCATTTTTCTACTCTAAGCCTCTTGTTGGCTTCACATTTTAAGATGTTTTTATTTGACGGGGGAAGTCATCATTTGAAATTTTTATTGATAACACTCTTAACTGCAAGAAAAAGACATAAACCTGCAAAGCAGTAACTATCATGGTGGCCACAATTGGGAGGTCTGCAGAATGGTTTATTACCAGTAGAAGAAAAAAAAGATTGGGAACCACAGTCGTTACAGGGGTCACCACCTCTGCTACGTGAATTTTATTTTTTTCTCTTTCCATTTTGAGAGTATGGACGATCGCAGTGAGGAACTACACACTTTCCCCTCCCCTAATGTCTGTGGTCTTTGTTTTGATTCTCTTTTTATTAATGATGTGAAAATTTGGGTTCACATAAAAATGAGCCAAGGTCAAGCTTTGTGAGCCTCAGAATGCAGAAAATGCCCCTGTATCTAGCCAGTGAAGGGATTGAATAAAGGGGCACATTTGATTTTCAAAGATTTTTAGCTGTTTTTCAGATTTTCAGTTATCCTGGTGACTATATTGGTGCTTTTATTTTCTTAAGATAAAAGCACAAAATGAATTAAAATATGATGCAAGGGAGCATCCCAAGTTTGTTATAAAAGCTTTTATGGTGGTTCTGTGGTCATTTCTGGACTATTAGAGAATGGCACATGTAGCTACTGACATCATCTTGTTTCATAGGTCAAGAGTATTGTACTTTGTTGTTATTTTTATTGTTCAGGCTTTCAGAGAATGCCTTATTTAACACCTTGTTAGGATAAAATTGCTTTTGACTTCGTAAACACAGGTGTTCAGTTTGAATCTTAATGAACTGTGAAATAGGTAGATGTCTAAAAGGAAATTCTATAAATCGTGAACATGGCTCTGTCAGCACGCTAAATGGATTAGGAAAATTCATTGTCTGCCCTGTAACTGAACACCAATGTGATGCGTGTTCATGAATTAGTCCTGAAAAGCCAATAAAATGGAGGAAGAATGTAGAATCTAGAAGATGTTGATGATGGGGTTTCCCCCACCACAAATGAATCTGGTGCAGAAGGGCTTGGAAATCAGAATGGCTATTCAGAGGAAGGCCAAGAAGGAATACATATGAGCAGACAACACAGAATTTATAGAGTAAAACCACAAACACCTTATTTTCCATTGTACCAAAATAATGATATTTTACAGTACTCTTTTTGTATGGAATTCTGCTTTCAATTTTATATTGTTACTGCAACTCAAATCTTATTATAAGTATTCCAACAAAAATCCTTTTTTAATCAAAAACTTTCCAAGCCTTAGCCATTGTCATCGTATTTTGAGCAACTTATTTTCCTACTGGAACAAAAGAATTTGGCCCTTCTTTTTGAGCTCATCAGGATGTTATTTGACCCATACAGCCAAACATGTAATTAAGATAACTGAATCATTTTTAATTTCTGTATTATATCCCTTCATAATCTATGTCCATTATTTTGTGGTGTAAAGATATGGAATCAGAACTCTTTATTTCTTTGAAAGAAAAGAAATGGATCATTAGTACTTTTGTTTGCTTATACTTCTGTTTGAAAAAACGACTTGTCTATAATAAGCAGTGACTGGAAGTGACAATATCCAATTAACCAATCATCTATGAGAAAATACACAGCCACTGGTAAGTGTTACTTACTGGTAAATGGTTTGCAGGGGGAAAATAAAAGTATGTATTTCTGTCATATCTGTGGGAAACTGACTTGCCACTTTAAAAAAGGAGATGACAGAATTTAGGAGGAGGGAAATCCAACAAAACTCTCACTGACCCTCAAGCTCACATTCTTTTCTTTTTAAAAATGAAGTTTATGGAAAACAGAGTTTACTAAGTACTTCCATCCATTTTTTTTTCTTTTGGGGGGCACTCTTTAGAAATAACCAGTGTACATTGTGATTATGTTCTCTGGATCCACATTTGTAACAGTTGCCTGCATCCCTCTGGAGAAGGGCTAACATTGCTGCAGTGAAGTTTCTTTATATATATTTACACAGCAAACCAAAATGTGAAGAGTGAAGTAAGATAGCAGGACTTATGCAAGAATATTTCACCTTTTTAAATATAAACTTCACTTTTTTCTTCTTTAAATTAAATACAGATATTTATTCTATACACAATAGTGTAGTTTTAATGAAACTCTTCTTACTAAATAAAAGGAATACAACTTGAAATAATAAGTTGTGTAGATGAGGACCATTTTAAACCATAGGAGTTTGATTTTGTTAAAAAAATTTCTATCTTCAAGTCTATGAAGTTTATTTTATTGCATTCATTTCTTAAAATTTTCAAATGAAAGGCAATTTCTTAAATTCTTATGACTACAAAAGAACAGTGTTTGACCCCTACAATGTTATTTGGCTGTGGTTAATTTGAAACTGAAGAGACTGTGACTTGTGGCCTTGAGATCTGGCCAGTGTAAAGGAAAAAAAGAGGCTCCACCTCCTCATTTTCTCAGTGTATCCTTAGTCCAGTGCTGGCAGTATCAACTATGAGAAGGGTCACTTGTCTCCACACTGATGACTACCTTTGACAGCTCTTCTGAGAGTAGGACAGGAAGAAGGGAACCGCATGGCAAGCTGGGCATGTGGAGCTACTTGAAACTGTAGCCAGAGACCTGTCTGTGTCTGGGAGAGCAGCTTGAGGATTTGCTAACTCTTTAACCTTGCTCCCATCCCAAGTTACAAAGTACATTTGGTACATCAATTAAGTACATTAATTGTAAAGATTTAATTAGGAAAAGCTTAAATTACACTTGCACTTTGCTCTCAGTACACAAGAGAGACAGAGCATTTAATATGGAAATTAGGTATATAGCATGATTTTGATAACCTTCTTGTTAGATTTCCAGTCAGTTATTTATAAGGTATCTACTATGTGTTAGGCATGGTGCTAGGTGCTGGGAATACAGAGAAGTAAGCAAGAAATAAATACCAACACTACCACTCAAAATATAACGATTGGGAGTTGATTCACACAAGATTGCTTCTCTTGGTTGCCTTCCAGAGCAACCCCAGGAAGACCTTAGGCATCTGACAAGGCATCCCAGTAAGTCCATGAAAATCATTGATGACTAAAAGAACTGTTATGATACTTTCAGACCTCATCACTTACAAATCTTTGAATTCTCAAGTGTATTTTCTTGGAAAAATCTCCAATGAAGATTGTGTAGAAGACAAAAATATAATCTTATTCCTCAGGGACATTGTATCTAGCTGGAGATTTCATTACTAAGCTACACTTGAATATGTATTTTGACTTTTTATTGGCCTGTATTTATATAAAACTTCATACAACATAAGTCTCATGAAGAAAATGACCTTTGGTTTATTCACTGGGATATATGAGCTTTGAAAGCAATACATGGCACAACATAGGAACTTCAAAAATATTTGTTTGATCTATTAATGAACTATTATTCTCTTTTATCATTGTTATCAATGGAGATATTTAGACTTTGGCAATGCTTTAATGTTGGTACTAGGAGAAAAGATTGATTAACTCTTCTATAAATAAGGTGTGGGGAAAACTAACTACCAAGCAAATCTTTGGTAGCGATAATGTGTAAAATAAAGTAATTTATATGGCAATAATTATTATACTAAAAGACAAGTAGCAACTTGGGAAGTAGATGCTCAAGTTTTGCTGCAGATAATGGCTTCAGATTTCTAGTAAATAATGATTTTAAAAATAGAAACCCAAAAGGCCAACAACCCTATAGAATAATTACGCTATCAATCTACACACACACACACACACACACACACACACAGACACTACATAGAAAAATAAATGTAAATACTCCCTAAATTTTAATGTTCAATATGATAAGAAAATTGCATATTAAAACTACATTGAAAAATCATTTTTCACTTACTACATTGGTAAAAGTCCAAAAGTTTGAAACATTATCTATTGGCAAGACTGGTGGGGGATAAATTAGCCTTTCAATAATGCTGGTAGTAATAATGCAGAGTGGTAAATTCCATCTCAGAGGAGAATTTGACAAAATTTAGCAAATTCCACATGTTTTTGCTTTTGACTGGCAATCTCAGTTGTAGAAATAGATCTCAAAGGTATACTGGTAAAAATATAAAACATCCAAGACTTCATTGCAACATGTTTGTACTAGCAGAAGACTGGAAACAATCAAGATGTCTGTAGGATGGGACTGATTGAATAAATTATTATGATCCAGAAGATGGAGTGGTATGCAGTTGTGCGAAAGATGAACTCTACTACCTCAGTATACTGACATGGAGGGATCCATAGTATATTTTGTCAAATCAAGAAAAAAAAGAAGGTGATGAAAAGAGTATATGATATGCTTCTGTTTATCAAAGGAGTTGGGGGACTGTAAAAATTTATGAATGTGTGAAATTGCTTATTTTTATAAAAATGATGGAAAAATCATAAAATTAACAAATACTGGAGATCATAGGATATAATGAATAGGGAGAGAGCCTAGACTTTTTGAGCATATACCTTGTCTTATAGATTTTACTTTGGGACCATGAAAATATTTTACATAATTACAAAGCAAAATTAAATCCTGAAAGGCAATCCTTAAAAAGTTAAAAGGAAAATGAACCAAACCTGTCTGTGTTGTCTGAATCATCATTCAGATGATTGGCATAACCACACAGAGAAGATCTATTCCAAGTGACTTTAAAACAGAGTTTTATAAGTGCACATCTCTAGCGGGATCTAATCCAGGATAAAGACATGTAAAACATCTTAAACCTTTTTCAGTAATTGTATTATTGATTGCAGTGTGGGTATTGCTATTCTAAGCAGATGTATGTGAAGAATGAAATAAAGCAAATGAAAGTTTCTGCAGGTGTCTTTAAAAAGAGTTTAAATTTCCAGCCTGTGAGAAAAAGGAAATACATATGCAATATTAATGAAGTTAAGTGAAAGTACTGTGGCCCTATATTTCATTTAGAATATCAGTATGAACTCATGTTGTATTTCATACTTTAAAACGTATGTATGTTTTATATGTAATATATAGGATACATATGCTAATTGTAATCCATATACTAATATATATCCTAGCTATGCCCCTGAAAAGTCCTAGAAACAAGGATCAATCTAGTAGCAATGAGCATTCCTACTGTCAAATTATACTCTTTTCCTACTAACAGCCTTTATAGAGCTGGTTAAATCTATGTCTGGGACAGGAAACAATGCCTGTAACATCTTGTCATGCTGTAAAACAGGAAAGCTTACACAGGCTGAGAGAAGCACATCAAAAGGACTGAGAGACTCTCACTGGCTAACCATGTACCCCTAATCAAATAATTTGAGCAACAATGGCAGATAAAGTATGTGTAAAGCATGACTTATGGGTAATAAGTATTTTAAAATATTCTTTTGTAGAATCTGTGGAACCAACTTGTTATTTTTGAAACTGGTAAGTAAAGGAAGAGAATTGAATACTCATCATAATTTTTTAATATAAATTGTACCTCAGGGTAATCAAAGGGTAGATTATAAAAGAATTCCTGCTGACGAATGAAGAATCAATGGTAGACCATGAGCATTTTGTAACTGCCAATAACTTAATTGGTCTGGAGATTGAACTTTGATGGATGCTCTGTCAAATGCCCTGTGCCTCCTGATAGACATGTGCTCCATTGCCAATGAAGTTGTCTTGCATGGAAATACAAAGGAGAGAAAGTAACGTGACAAACAACCCCATAGAGTGCAGTGTGTTCATTTCCATCATAGGAAATGAGAATGAGTTGTTGTTAACAAAAAAACCAAAAATATTAAAGGAGCTAGAGAGGTAGAGAGCAAAACTATAGGTTAAAAATATATAGGACACATAAAACTCAACCATAGTGTACAGACCTTATTATGATTCTGATTCAAATAAAAAATGGTAAAATAGTGAGCCCACTGGGGAAATTTAAAGGTTAAACTGATGATATTGAACAATCCTTGGTAAACTTTTCTAAGGTGTGATAATGAAAAAATTTTAAGGTGAGAAATCCTTGTCTCTTAAACATATAAGCTCAATTAGTTATGGATGAAATGACATAAGATCTGACATTTAATTTAAAATCATTAGGGGAATAGAAAAGGGGAGTGGGGTGGTAGATGAAACAAAAGTAGTCATAAGTAGGTTCTTGTTTAAGTTGGGAAATGAGTATGTGGAATTCATTATATTATTTTCTCTACTTTCATAGATTTTGATATTTATGTAATAAAACATCAAAAATGAAATAAAAATAAATGAGTCAGTTGCCTGCATAGGTTCTTTGATTCATTTCCAATGACCAGGGATAAACCACAAGAAGTCTCCCACCTACCTTGGGACTTCATGTCTTCATTTATACAGATGTTGCTGCTGCTAAATTATTTTTAAGATGACGGTGACTATAAAGATGATTTCAGACCTTTTATCAAATCAACCAAAATACACATGCATAAGGAAAAAGTCTTATTTTTAATTTTTTGTAGTTTTCCTGTCTTTGTTTTATGAGGGGGTAATTTGGATGTAAAAGACCTAGAAGAAAGCATTGGGAAATCTGATAGGGAAGCTTTTTATGTTGGAGCTTTTGGAAATCTTTTTTCAATCTAGCCCAGTCCCTGTAAGACTTTGCAGCTGGCTGATGTCAGGAGCCTGCTGATGACTCACTCCATTTAGTCAGGGTCAGTTCTCGATAACTTCCCTGGAAATGGCTTGAGCAGCTAGGCATTGATGATGGCTGCACCTATTTGGCTTGATATCATTTCTTTTACCCACATTTGTGGGTATCATTCATCAGGAGAACTAATTTCTATCTTGCTCTCATTTCAGAAATTTAGAAAACTTTATTTTTGACTGCTTGGATTCTTCCATCAGTCTTACAACTAGGTGTTTTCTGATTAGTAAAACATAACTCTGACTCAAGGAATCCTAAATATTTTTCTGACATATTTTAGAGAGAAAGTATATTAAAAATGAAACATAGTAGTAAGACCTTGTTAATTTTATTTTTTTAATCTTTTTCCGTGCTGAAGCACATTCAATATGGACTTGTCAAAGTGTGCCAATGCATGTTTTGTAAATTGAGTTTATCTAAATCCCAGTCTAGAAGAAGTAAGCCAGTTTTTTCTTTTTTCTAGAAAGTGAATTTCAAAGTAATACCATATGTTGAATGAAATATAGTATAGCTAAGTTCATGACCATGATATCTTACTGTTTCATAGAATAGTTTTGGAAACATAAAAAAGAAAAGGGTGCTTATTAATTTATATAAGATTTGAGAGAGAATTAAGACCTAAGCAACTTGAAAATATTTCTTTTGGTCAGTTATAGAACTTGTGTAGATAGGTTTCTGGCAAGCTAATTTCTCATTCGTTCCTTTGTTTTTTGGATGTATTTCTTATATTCATTTCTGCATGTTATGGTTTAGATATGAAGTGTCCCCCAAATGGTCATGTGTTGAAGACTTGGTCCGAAATGCAGCAATGTTCAGAAGCAAGGCTTTTGGAAAGTGATTGGATCATGAAGGCTCTGACCTCATCAATGGACTAATCCGTTGATGTCTTCATAGCTGATGACATTAGTGGGAGTTGGTGGAAGCTTTAGGAGGTGGTACCTAGTTGGAGCAACATGACCCCAGCCTCCCCCAACCCCCTGCTTCCTGGCTGCCATGAGGCAAGCAGCTTTGCTTCATTATACCCTCTCTGCTGTGACTTTCTGCCTTACCATTTACCTAAATGCAACAGACGCCACTAACTGTGGATTGAAACTTCTGAAATCATGATCCAAAATAAATATTTCTTCTTTTAAGTTGATTTTTCTCAGCTACTTTGTCACAGAAATAGAATGCAGACTAACACACTGCACATACTTTTGGATCTTTGCTGATAGCAGCTGTTGGTGCCTGCAATTCTGGAATGTCATGGACTGTGTCACTTTCTCTGCTCTCCTTTTCATGATAGTTAACACTAGGTTTCTAAAATTGTTCTTTAACTTTACTCTAATTTTCTTAATGATGGAACCATCTTGTATTATATATCTTCCCCAATTCTGCAATGTGTAGTTGTGCTTAATTTCCTCTGTAGCTATTGTGGCTGTTGGTATATCAAGGACTCTTTACAAGGTTTGGAATCTTTCAAAGCCAGGGAAGATGCTGCATTGACTGATGACTATGGAAAAGTAAATAATTCTTTGCATTTATTTTCATCTTTATAACACTTTGTTATAATACCAGTCCTTTAGTAATAAATTATTACATATTTTTTTTATTCTGTACACTGTACTACCTATAAGCTGAAGTTTATAATTTCAATTAGAAACATTTCTAAAATAATACTTCTTGTTTTTACTAGTAAGCTAATGCTCTATACTGGTGACTAACCTAATTAAAGTGCTTCATTCTTGGAAAACTCAGAATGAAGTTGCTAATGGCATTAATGCTTAATGCATTTTGCCTATAGGGAGTCTTATATATCATCAAGACTAAAATAATTATAGCATATCACTTTTATTAAACACTTGACAGATGCCAAGCCTGTTTGTAATGTCAAATCGTCTTTAATCCTTTAAAGTTGGTAGTACTCAATTCTGATGGACTTTCTTATTTTATAAAATTTTAATGTGCAAAGTGGCTGCAGTTAGAATGGATTTAATAATTGTCTATAATACATATTGAGGGAGAATTCCCAGGGTAAGTTAGGCAACATATGGTTGTTCCTAGGTCCTTCCCATGTGTAGATACAGAACCAAAATAACACTCTAGAATAATACAGGCAAAAACAAAAGAACTATACAAACACTGGGGATTCCTGTGCCTGTGGGGAAGGACATCAAGATAAGCATCATAGAAGTGGAGACACTTTAGTTGAACCCTGAAAGATGAAGAATGAAAATTGTGTACAAGTGGGGAAAAGATGAAGGGAAAAGGTTTGCAACAGAAGAAATAACACATAGGGTGAAAAAATGTGGCTGGTTCAGGAAACACCGAGTAATTCCTGTGTCTGAAGTGTCCTGTTTGAAGTATGTCCCTGTAAGAGAGATGAGGGAATGAGGATATAGGACTGCATAGCATAGTGGCTGGGTTCATGAGTTTTAGGTCAGAAACATGCCTGGTTTAAAGCTCTAAGTCTATGTCTTCCTGGCTGTGTATTGGCTGAAAATTTTTTTATTCATTTGTTCATTCAACAGGTATCATTTGATGTGTTCCATAAAAATGGGTAGGAGATAAAGAAATGAAGAAAACAGGCAAAAAAATCCCTGTTTTCATGGAGCTTGTATTCTAGTGTTTCAAAGGTGTATATGGAGGGATCATGAGAGGGAGAAGAAAACAAACACATGTGAAAGGTCCATTTAGTGGCAAATGTGAGAGATCTGATATATCACACAAAATAACAGTATGATTTGGTCAATATCATTCCCCCTTATTTCCCCTTTCCCTTCCTTCCTCCCTTCTTGTGGTCCCTTTCCTCTCCTCTACTGATATCCCTTCGATTTTTATGATATCCCTCCACTCCTTTCTTTTTCCTTTTCCTCTATAGCTTTTAAATATGAAAGAGAACATATATATGGAAGGAGGTGCAAGTACCCAGAGTGTCAGGAGGGAGCTTAGTGTGCCACAGGACAAAGAAAATCAGTGAGGCCCAAGTAGAGTGGGTGAAGCTTGGGGACATGAAGGAGCAAGGTGAAGGTGGAGAAGTTGGAAAGATGAGGACAAAGAGGGTCTTGTCAGTCACAGCAAGAAAATAGAATTGTGTTGTTAGTTCAGTGGGAAGCCATTGGAGGAGTTTAAGAAAGGCAATGGATGGTCTGATTTGCATTCTTAAGAGACTTCTGACTGCTGTGTGGACAATGGCCCATATGGGGCTTGAGTGGAGGCTGTGAGCTGCTGCAGACATCCTGGTGAGGAGTGACAGTGGTCTGGACCCAGTGATAATGTGGAAGTGAAGAGAGGAGGATAGTTTTGTCATGAATTGTGGAAGGATAGTGTCTTATTAGTTCATTCACATTGTTAGAACAAAAATCCCATAAACTGGATGATTTACAAATAACAAAAACATTTTTCACAATTCTGGAGGGTGGGAAATTCAGGATGAAGGTGCTAGTAGATTCCATGTCTGGTGAGATCAGCTTTCTGGCCCAAAGAAAGGACCTTTTCCCGGTATTCTTATGTGGCAAAAGAAGAGAAAAAGAAACCCTAAGAAGCTTTAGGTTCTTTATGGTCTCTTTAATGAGGGCCCTAATCCCAGTCATGAAAGAGGCACAGTCACCTCCCAAAGGCTCCACTTCCTTCTATCCTCACTCTGTATTTTATCACATGAATTTTGGTAGGACAAGACACACAGACCATAGCAGTTAGTTGCTGGAATGTGTGAAGGAATTGGAGATGGGCAGGTTTGAGAAGAGAGATTATTCAAGGACAGATTTTTAGGTTTTGGGTTGGAATAACTAGAAGGACAAGTCACTTGTCTCCTTAAATTCTGGAGAGTTTTTCCAAGGATTTTTCCAAATGAGATAAGAGGAGATGAATTTATCAAATATGCTTTGATAATGAAGACACAAAGCCCATAGAGTGTTAGAGAAATTGAGAGAAAAATCAAAGAGGAAGTGCCTAGCAGAAGCCATGAAACAGCAGAATCCAAGAACCAAGCCAAAGCTGTGAAGTGGAGAGAAAAGAAGATATTGGTAGTAGCCACAGAAGCAGTGGCAATAGAGAGAGTGAGGTATGACTAAGGGGCCTTTTTGTGCTACCCATGAGCCTCTTGATCCTCTGGCAAATCATAAGTGGAGTTTCTATTTTCTTCAGGACCTGGGCATATAGTTGCCTACAGTTTTCTGGGTCTTCTTTTGCCCCTTCCATAAGCCCTCTTTTCCTGGCAAACCTGTGTTTGTCTCTATCACTACAGCCTGAATGAACCAGAATAAGACACCAGACTTCTTTGTGTATGTTACAGAACATATCTTTTTTTAAAAAGATACATTTATTTTATTTATTTATTTTTATGTGGTGCTGAGGATTGAACTCAGGGCCTCTCATATGCTAGGTGAGCACTCTACCACTGAGCCACAACCCCAGCCCCAGAACACATCTTTCAGGGTACTAATAGATTGTGTGTGTTTTTAAATGATAAAGTAATGGAAAAACAAAATTGCATTGTCAAAAATATTTTAGATAGACCAAAATACTTTAAATGTAGAGTAAATTCCTCTGTTAGACAAAACAAACTCAGAAAGTCAAGGTTCATATGTTCTCTTTTGTACGTGGAAGCTAGAGAGAAAAAAGAAAAAGAAAGGTGGTGATGGAGATCTCACGAAAATTGAAGGGAGATCCATACAGTGAAGAAAGGGACCAGGGGAGGAAAGAGGAGGAAGAAAGGGGGAAATAATGGGGAATGATAGTGGCCAGATTGTATTGTCAAATTATGTGATGTATGAACATGTAACAGTGAATTCCACCATTATGTATGATTATAATGTACCAATAAAATTTAAAAGAAAAAAAAAGATCCAAATGATGTTCTGGAAAAAGTAAATGTAAATTCCCCTTGACTCTTCTAAACACACTGAAGTTGTTTCATTTCCCCATACTCACTATTTGGAAGCATATCCTTTCAAATTAGTGACAAACTGTATGGGTGGGAATGTATATTTATATTGTGGAGAATCTCCTAACCTAATGAGATCATATGTGATGAGAAATAAAATAACTTGCCTTTCTCCTGTACTAGGTCTTGGAGGTCCTTTAGTGTCAGTGCACACTGACCTGCCTTGCTATCAATGACTGTTCAGTACTCCACATCCATTAGTGGGTCATTCCCCAATAGATGAACAGCTTGTTTCCCATTGTTTCTATTATAGATTCATTTCTAAAAACTGAGCTCTGTTACTGTGTGACCTTTCACCCACTCTAGCAAAACCAACATAATCTTCTGAAGTTCTTTGTCACTTGGTGACATCTGTGGATGAGGCTAAGATGCAGGTGGACTCTATGGAGCTGGTGTGGATTGCAGTCAGGCACATGTGGCAGCAATTTTTCATGTTTTCTGTTAATGCAGGAAGGAATTAGAACCCCAAGGAAGGGTTGGGAGTCTTGAACATTGAAGTTTTCTTGGGGAAAAAACCCTCAAACCCATTTATATTAATACCTAGTTGTGTGTGTGTGTGTGTGTGTGTGTGTGTGTGTGTGTGTGTGTATGGTCATGTGTATATAGAGAGCATATATATGTATATATATATTTATGCACGTGTACATGGCTTACCTGAACCTATATACAGAAAGCATAAATATTATAAGTATTATTATCAAATTTATATATTAATTTAAAAAATACTCCAACTTTTAGAATGCCAGAGATCCAGGCATTTAATGCAGTTAAATAAAAATATGTATCTTCAATTTTCATGAGATCCCCCCCACCCCCTCTCTTTTTCTTTTTTCTCTCTAGTTTCCACATATAAGAGAGAACACATGACCCTTGACTTTCTGAGTTTGGTTTGTTTTGTTTAACAGAGGAATTTACTCTACATTTAAAATGTTTTTTTTCTATCTAAAATATTTTTTACAATGCAAATTTATTTTTCCATTACTTTATAAATTAGAAGCAAAATCTATTAGTGCCCTGAAAGATGTGTTCTTTAATATAAAGAAAAAGTTTGGTTGTCTTATTCTGATTGATTTAGGTTGTAGTGAATAGAGAAATGCACGCTCACCAAGTAAAGAGGGCTCATGGGGGCCCAAGGAGACCTAGTGTAGTTGTGTGTGTGTGTGTGTGTGTGTGTGTGTGTATGGTTATATGTGTGTATATATAGCATATATAGAATATACATGCAGGTGTGTATGTATATTCATATATGTGTGTGTGTGTTTAATGAGAATTTAATGAGACAGGTTTAATGAGAATTTCTGAACTAAATTTGTAACAGTTTAATTAAACATAAGCATAAACACATAAAGGATACAGAAGATTACCCTTAAGGTATAATGGCTTGCTTGAGGAAAAAAAATATTTAACTGCATTAAACACCTGGACTTTGGGATCTTTAAATGTTGGAGCATTTGTATTTTTAAAAATTAATATAAAAAATTAATAAGAGTACTTATACTTTGTACATTTTCTGTTTATAGGTTCAGGTAAGTCATGTATATCTCTCAAGTAATATACTTTGGTTTAGAGAAAGACAATGTCCTTGCTGAAAATTAGGGGGTTTTCTAATTGTGTTTTTAGAAGTGATGTCATTACCATATTTCCCCCAATACGATTTAATGCAAGTTGTTAACCTTTCTATGCCTGTTTCAGGCAGATGGGAGGCTTGGAAAGAGAAACTGTGGATGCTATGTATTTTATTTTATAAACCTTGTCTTAGTAAAATTTCGTATCAGTCCTGCAGAGTAGATGGTTCTATCCCCATTCTACAGGTGAAAGAGCTCAGGCTTAGAGAAGCAAACAGCAGTAGTATAGGATTTCACGCAAGGGCGGGTTTGAGTTAACTGCTTTTTCCTCTGCATGATTCCGGTTCCTTTTATGTTTGTTTTCCATTTTGGATTTACCAACATTTTTACTAACTGGAACTGAAACAACCTTGATTATTTGGCCCATGTCCTATGGGTAATTGGGATAGAACAATTAAAAAGGTTACTTTGGCCAACCCTGTGGACAGGCTTTCCTGTTGTCCCTGTCTTGATTGTATTTTCTCTACTCACAGTAGGCTTTCCACTGTCTAAAATATGTTCACCTCATCTTTCAACTTCTGTGTCTTAGAGAAGCTAGTTTTTATTGCTATGGTGCCCTTTCCTTCCTCCTACCTGAATAGACATTGGAGTTCCCCTGGATATCAAATTGACAGTACAGTGTAGATGAGGATGGCCCCTTGCACAGAGAGGCATCCACTGCATGTGGTTTCCCTGGGTATTTAGTGAAATATAACTACCATTTCTTTTCCCACTTACTCCTTTTGAATAGCTTACTGAGCACTCTGGCTTCATGCTACACATTCTGCCTATATTACCGACCATTTTCACAACACCCCTAAGAAGGAATCATATTATGCCTGATTCATAGGTACAGGGGAGAGCTGGAATAGGTGCAGACTCTAGAGCCCAGCTCATGCATCTCATGGATGTGGAAGACATCCACTGAAATGCCCATCAGATCTATTTTTGTTATCTTAGCAGCTACTTATGTGAAAAGAAGACCACATAATTTCTTTGAGGATTATGTCAAATTTATATTGACTGGGAAATTCAGGCAATGGCTCATTACCAGATATGTGACAAAGCACAATGGATTAAAATTGCAATTTATAATTTTTAATCATAACTCAAATTGTTCAGTATTATGGACATTAAGCACCCACTATCACCTTTTCATGAGCATTCAGTCAAGCATGGCAAGGACAGTTGCAAATGGTTGGGGCATTCTTAGCCTCTAAGAAGTGTGCAGTGTAGGGTTAGGAGCACCATCTATTAAGGGCACAGGCTTTGTGTCAGAGGAACCCAAGTTCAAATCTAGTTGCCATCAAGTGACTTGGGTGATCTTGGTTAATCTACCGAACTGTTCAAGACATCTGTTTTGTCACCTGTAAAACAGGAACTCATGGAGTTAGCATAAGCATTTGGTGATAGGATGCAGGTAAAACATTTAGCACAGTGCTTGTCTCATACTGAACGCTCAGTGCAGTCTTCAGCACTTGTGAATGTTAGAGTACAGATAAACATAATCCCACAAGAAGGACTAAACAAGAAAACATGAAAGGTGTCAGAGAGACAGGGAAGAGTGATTCCTTTAGGCTGAGTGGCATGTAAGGAGGTTCCACTAGAGAGGCAAACTGGGGTTTAAAGGAGTCTTGAGGGGCAAAACTGGCTAGGAAAGGGAATTGTGTTCCAGTCTGGGAACAGTGTGAACAAAGAGCTGGAATGGAGTGAAGGGTATGTGTAGGCAATCCCTCATGGTGTTTGTGGTTGGAAAGGGGAGGGCAAGATGTGAGAGTCTGATTTTATAAATATTGAATAACATTTCTGGAACACATAACTTGAAGGATGTGGTGTCATCTCAGTGAATGTGCAACTGTTCCTTCTGTGGATGCCTGCTCTACTGGAGGCTGCAAAGTGATCTCCTTCTCCTGCAGGAAGGTATAAAGGCCTGCTATTCTGCTTTCAAGGCTTTGGTGCCTTGAGTCCCCATCACCTTAGGGACAGTTGACCCTCCTAAGTTCAACACCAGAGATTCATCTGCACTTACAACTTAGAGTATACCATAGCACAAAATAGGTCCCTGAATGTAGACATTCCTGAAGCCAGACTTCTGGGCTATGTTTGCTTAGGCTAGGGTAAAAGAGATTTCTTTAATGCTTTCAGACATATATTCATTTTTGTTCAGGTTTGGTGAGACCAACATATCTGAAGACCACTGCCATTGAAAAGATGCTTTGTTATCACTCCTGAAAGGAGAATGAATGGCATGCCATATGGGAACCACACAGGGAAGCACTAGGGGTCAGTCAGGAGGCAAGAGGAAAACATGGGGAGAACCTTTATTGTGGTTTCTTTATTGTGGTTTCCCAGGAAAGGGACAGATGAAGCAGGGTAAGAAAGTTTAGGATTGGCTAATTTGAATAATTCCAAGGGGATTTGTCTTGGTAAGGAAGAGGGGCTGTCCCCAGTTGGTACCTGGCTCTGGGGAAAGGGAATATTGCTCCCTAGTGTGGGTACCTGTTAGAGAGATCTTGGGATTAGGGTCTGGACTGGCTGGGTTGCATAGGAAAGGCACATGAAAAGGTAAGTCCTTTACTATCTCTTGGAATTTGCTAGTCCTGTGAGGGAGTTTCTCCAAGTTCAACAAGACCCCAGATGGCAATGAAAATAAAAAGGTGTGATTGATATAAACTTATATGCTTGATAATCCAAGGAACTTGTATCTTTCAGGAATTTAAAGAAACTTTGATATATGTTTGTGATATTGTGATATAATAAAAATATAGGCCATGCATGATGGTGCACATCTGTAATCCCAGCTATTTGGGAGGCTGAGGCAGGAAGATCACAAGTTTGAGGTTAGTCTCAGCAATTTAGAGAGACCTTCTCTCTAAACAACAGCAACAACAACTCAAAAATACATTGGGGGGAGTGTACTAGGATAGAAAATTCCTGGATTGAATTCCTAGTATTTAAAAAAATAATGGAGCTGGAGAATATCATGCTAAGTGAAATAAGCCAATCCCCCAAAACCAAAGACTGAATGTTTTCTCTAATATGCGGATGCTGACTCACAATAAGGCAGGGGGCGCTAGAGAAGACTAGTGTTACCTTATATTAGGTAGAGAGAAGTAAAGGGAGGGGCAGGGAGAGGATGTGGGGATAGGAAGGATAGTAGAATGAAATGATGTTATTACTTTATATATGTGACTGCATGACCAATGTGATTCTACCCATACACTCAGAAAAATGAGAAATTATATCTTATTTATGTATATCAAAGTGCATAAATGCATTCCACTGCATGTATAACTAATTAAAACAAAAAATTTTAAAAAAGAAAGTAAAAAAATTGGTTGTCCTCATGACCCTTACTACAGAGCTTCTAAAACCCTTGGAATTCCTGAGCTATAGAGGAAACAGGAGCTTTTTTTTGTTACTAAAAATAAACCCATTTCAGCTACACCTGAGTTTATTAATGAGTTAACTCTTGGAACATGGGGGCTGGTACTGTGGGGAACAGAATGTTGGAATTTTGATCCTGTCTTCTCACTTGCAGGAAGGAGAAAGGAGCCGGAGATTAAGCTTAATGTCCAATAGCCAATGATTGAATCAATCATGTCTACCTAATTGAACTCTATAAACCTAAATGATAAGGTTCATAACTTCCATATTGGTGAACAAATACAGATGGGTGCTCCCTGCCACTTCCCTCATACCTTGCTATATGCATTTCTTTCTTCTGTCTGTTCATGAGTTGTATCTTTTATGCCATGACATTGTTTCCCAGAGATCTGTGAGCAGTGTAGCCAATTATTGAACCTGAGGAAGGGTTGTGGGAAGCACTGATCTGCAGTCACAGTGGATGAATGGGAGTGTGAGTGTGAATAACCTGGGAATTCACTGCTTGAATTGTTGAAATAAGGGGCAATCTTGAGAGACTGAATCTTTATCTATAGATAGTTTCAGAATTGAGTTAATTGATACTCAGTTTAGCTATTGTGAATTGTGCTGGTATAAACATTGAGGGGAGCATGGGAGGAATAGAGGAACTCTAGATAGGGTAGGGGGGTGAGAGGGGAAGGGAGAGGGCAGGGAGTTAGCAATGATGGTGGAATGTGATGGACATCACTATCCAAAGTACATGTATGAAGACACGGATTGGTGTGAACATACTTTATATACAAACAGAGATATGAAAAATTGTGCTCTATGTGTAATAAGTATTGTAATGCATTCCGCTGTCATGTATTTAAAAAATAAAATCAATTAAAAAAATAAATTGACATTCAGTCAGTGTTCACAGATAATTGGAGAATTGCTTGGCATGGAAAAACCTTCAAATTTGCTACCAAAAGTTTTGTGAGTATAAAGTTCTTCTTTTAATGTGACATTTGACATTTCTGGAGAACAAACACATGTGTATCACTGCAAAGTGTGTGGAGTTTCAGTTATGTGATAATTATATTGTAGCAAGTTGTAGCACAAGGACGTTTTCTTACAATTTTGTTCAAGAGCCGGTTGGCATGAAGCATCTTTTCTATCAGAAGGGACTGATTTTTTTTGTTTTTGTTCTGAAATAGCATAAAAACGCCTGATTCATTTTCTCAGTAGTACTCACATGACTAATTTCAAAGAGACATTCCAGAGTGAGGTTTCCAGCCTCTTTGTTTATTATTGCCTATTCCTAATGCACCCCTTCTTCCTATGTTTAAGAAATTAAAAAAGAAAACTCATATTCCTACAAGGCTCTAGCATAGCATCTGATGTCTCCTGTAAAACTAGTGCTGGTGTGTTGAGCCCTATTAAGTTGTTTAATTCCCACAATGGGTATTGATATCCTTATCCATTAGATAGAGACATATATATTTTGAGTTTCTTAGTAACTTGTCCAGGATTTTATACTCTGAGAGGCAGAGAAGTTTTTCCTGATTTTTTTTTTTTTGTATTGCCTTTTGGAGACTATTTACCTAAAAAAACCAAATGGTTTTGATCCTATTGTTTCTGGCCAAGTAGCTAATCTCTCTGATGAAAAGTCTTTTCAGATACTGCTAAGGTTTATTTGTTTCTTAGGCCATGTTTGCAGGTATCAGAGGAGTGCACTGTTGACCTGTTGTTAGAAATGATAAATTTAGATTCTCCTCTCCTCCTTTCCAAATCTTAAACACATACTATCTTTATCATGGTAAAGTACTTTATAACCATCCCTCCTGGTTTTCTCATAATGTATGAAGCTAGCTAAATGCACAAATTCTGTTTTCCAGTTTATTCCTGGACTTACATATTTTAAATAGTGATTTTAAAAGTTCAGGATCATCTTTTAATAATGACAACCAGCCAGAACTAAATTGTTTAACGTGATACTCTCCTTAGAGACTGAAAAGGAATCAATGGCCTCTTTAGCAGCAGTTCTGTACTCTCTCTCTCTCTCTCTCTCTCTCTCTCTCTCTCTCTCTCTCTGTGTGTGTGTGTGTGTGTGTGTGTGTGTGTGTGCAGTGTGCTATACTCTCTCAAGTTTTGTTACTCTCTGCTTAATGCACTATTGCCTGGGATTACTTAATTAAACATGACTTAAAAGTTTGCATTATGCTTAAAACTAGTGACAGAAATTGCTTAACATGATTTCTTAGTTATGTGCTGCCTTTGGAATGGCAAGAAAGCAGAGTCAAGAAAATACAGTTACTCTGTTAAATCTTTATTTATTTTCTAAGGAGTGAGAGAGCATTTTTATCCAAGTGATGAGAACCTCCTGGAGTTGATTGACTTAAATTAGCTTGATTGCTTTTTATCAATTGCAGCTGCACTGTTTAGCATAAAAATGCAAAACATCTAAAAAGCATTTGCCTTGCAGCATACTAGAAAGATGTTTTTAGTTAGTTTTAAGATGTTTCAAATTTTTATTCTGCACAGATTCTCTGAGAATGTATCCAGAACATATCTAGTTACACAGAATTAGTACAGATATTGTAAACTTTGAGAAAATGAATTAAAGAAAATATGCTGTTTTATGAATTACATATTTAGAATTTGGGCTTTTTAGCTTTTAAATGTCTCTCGTAAGTTAAACAGTTCAGCAATATTTGTTGCAGCGGCTGAGCCAAGCAACTGCTGCTAAACATTAAAAAACAGTCATTGGAACTTTTCACATAATGAGCCATTTGGCCTTTCTTGTGGAGCTGTGACATGGTTCAGTGGAAACTGGCTGTTGTAAAGTTAGGTAAAACCAGCTTTGTCTTGAAATCCTATGAATGAAGTTCAGACTGTCAGCTTCGTTTTCTCTCTATCTTTGATAGTTTAATGATGAGTATGGCCAAATAATGTCTTCTTGTGGGTGTGCTGCAGAGAGTGGTCTATTCTGCAAGCTGGGTTCTCTTTCTGAACCAGTTGCTTTTTTCCACTTCCCCTTACTTGGCAGATTTTGCCCTTTGACATTTTTAGACATTATCAATACCGATGTGAGAAAAAGTTGCCCTCTCAGGGTTGATGGCAGAGGGGTGGAAAAAAAGAGAGAGAGAGATTACTGACTGCTTGTCCTTTTAAACTTTTTTATTTTTTTGCTGAACTACTCCTTGGGCTTGTGTGATAGAAAGTCAATCTCCTGCAGGCTCAGGATTTGAGTTCAAAGAATAGAGTCTCTTATTGAGGGTGTGTCCCTTCAACACCAGCCCCAGGATGCAGTACCTGCCTGAAAAACAAATTGAACATGTAAACATATTCTCCAAATGGAGAAATGATAGGGCATCATTGGGCATTTTTTTTTGAGTTGCATGTGAGAATAGTTCATGTCTACCTTTACTCAGCTGATTTCTCTTACTTTATAAGGTGTGAAGGGTTGTCCCCTTGAGTCTGTAATGAGAATGCAGAGGCCATGTGCCCTCAGAGAGTTGGAGTCCTTGAGCCCCCCACCCCTGTGAGCACATCTGGGGGGGTAGTGGTGAGGTCAGTAAACAAAAGAGGCAAGGGTATTATACAGGAACAGATGGGCACCCTAATAAGATCAGGTGTGTATCCTGCATTCCAGAGGTATGAGATTGACAAGTTCAAAGGCTTTTTTTTAACCACTAGTTTTTCATTCTAGAAAAGTCTGTGCTTATCCTTTTAGATTTGTAAAATAAGTCAATCAAACAAGCCACTAATTGATGTATCATCTCATTCTGGGGGAAATTTTTGAAAAATACCTGTTTCAATACTGCCTACAGGCCACTTTCTAAAAATAATTCTTCCTCCCACTTTTAATGTATTATTAATATGTTCTAATGTTATTAATGCTTAAATCAATCACATTTTTAACATTGTGACAGAATTTAGAAAATTGTTTCCATGTTCCCTTCCAATCTGTGTTCTGTTGTACATACATTACATTTGACTTAGTTCTGTAATTAATGTGTTCCTGTAGTTATAAGTCTCCTGAGTCTTAGTCTTGATCACATTATGTGTCACAATTTTCCTGGCCATACTTCTGGTTTTGGTCATAGCTGTTGTTTCTAAAATTTTCACTGATAAGATGATATTGTAGTGTGAATGTCTTTGAACATTTGAACTGCTTGATCAAAGGGTATAACCAACTTTTCTGGCATCTTATGTGCACCCCTAAATTGCTTTCTTTAATATCATTATTATTATTTGCATCAGGAATTGAACTCGGGTACACCTGACCACTAAGCCACCTCCTCAGCCCTATTTTGCATTTTATTTAGAGACAGGGTCTCACTGAGTTGCTGAGGCTGGTTTTGAACTGGATCCTTCTGCCTCAGCCTCCAGAGCCACTGGGATTACAGGCATGGGCCACAGCACCTGGCTAATATTATTTTTCGATTGACACAATATTTGTACAATGTTACAGTGAGGTACAATGTGATCTTCTATGCATGTGAACTTTGGAGGTACTCTCATGTACATGATTAATGCCTTAGCAAAAGACTCATACCAAATTTCCTACAATCTTTCTAGCTCTGTGGGTTTTTTGTTTGTTTGTTTGTGTTTTTGTTTGGTACTGGGGATTGAACTCAGGGCCACTCAACTGAGCACATCCCCAGCCCTCTTTTGTATTTTATTAGAAACAAGGTCTCACTGACTCGCTTAGCACCTCACTTTTGCTGAGGATGGCTTTGAACTTGCAATCCTCCTGCCTCAGCCTCCCAAGCTGCTGGGATTACAGGCATGTGCCACCATGCCTGGCTAACTCTGCACTTTTAAAAAAAATTTTTTTTGGACAGAATACCTTTATTTTTTATTTTTATGTGGTGCTGAGGATCAAACCCAGGACCTTGCACATGCTAAGCGAGTACTCTACCACTGATCCACAACCCCGCCCCTAGCTCTAAGTTTTTTAAAGTTAAAATGTTCAGCATAACGTTATTGTGCTTTACTACAAATATAGTTATTATGCAAGAATGGATATATTTCCACATTTTGTTTACTGTGTATATTTACTTAATGATTTGCATATATGGTGGATTCTATGTGTCTTAGATGATGCAGATATTTACCCCCTTGTATTATTTGCTTTTATGTTTTCATAAGTTTTTGTCTAGATGTATGGTTGAATCTCTCATTCATTTCTCAGGTCTTCCAAAGATAGAAAAGTACTCTGTTCAGCTAGTTCTCTATGCTTTGATTTGTTGTTGTTAGTTTCAAATATTTGTTTGTTGTTTTTAAGTTCATTTTGAAAGTATAATACATGCACCTGGTCAAAACAACTTTAACTTTGCAGTTAGAAGTATCCCATGCCCACAGGTGACCACTCTTCACTTAGTAATTTGCCTAAGAACTCATTCCATCACATGGACATAGGGGACTTTAATGCTTTTTACTACTGCACTATATACCATTATATGCATGGACTATAATTTACATTACCATCTTAACTTTATTTGGAACAAAATATTCTTTAAGATCTATCCTATTTTAGCTGCATTGCAAAGTATAAATCTAAGTTAATTTATTTCCATTTTACTCCTTCATTTACTACTATATTTTCTTTTTTTGTTGCTTTTGAGTTCAACTTCAGCTTATTTCCTTCCTTTTTTGTCTCTGGGGGCTTTCTTTCTGGTCAGCCTGATTATTAGTGCTTTATTTTGCAGTGTGATTCTACTTTGTGTTCTGAATAGCAAGACTGCTCTTCTCAATACAGCATTGGTTTTTCAGAATTTTGGTATGCTTGTTTTTTCCCTAGTTGGTTTCTAGAATTTTTTTTTTATTTCTAAAATAAATCATCTTTGGAGCACATTTAATCTACAAATGATTTTAGGGAGGATTGATAATTTACATAATTTCCATACTGTCAGGTATTTCCCTATTTTTTTTCTGGCCCTTTTTAAGTTTATTCCTATGTGCTTTAAACTTTGTGATGTTCTTTTGAAATGCATATATGTATGTAAAAAAGATGTGTGTGTGTGTGTGTGTGTGTGTGTGTGTGTGTGTGTGTGTGTTTTCCCTGGTGGGTGCATTGGAATGTCCTAAGAAGCATTGTGGTTGGCTGGGGTTTATCACCTGTTCATCTCTGATTGAGTTGCTGTGGTGATTGGGTCACAGTCAGAGAAACACCTCCAGCAACCAAACTGATCAACGAGTAATCATATGTATCCTAAAGAATTGAACAAATCACTAGAATCTGTGCTTGGTTAAAACTAATTTGTTATGATCCCAGGTACTTGCTGGTAGATGAATGCTCACACTATTATGAACTAGTTCATAATTAACAGACACTTCTCTCATTTCTATGCAATTCCCCATGGCTGTTGTTATGTTGACCTCCTTGGCTTTTTAAAAATTTCCATTTTTCTCTGCCTTTTCAATATTTTTTTAAATATGGACCTAATCTCTGGAGTTTTTAAACTGTTTTTCCATTGTGCCTTGCCTGTGGAGTCCAGGAGGGACCCAGAAACACCCCAAGTAAATTTCCTCTCCCTTCATTGCATGGACAGGAGAGAGAAAGGAAATAAAAATACATTTTTTATTTTGTCCATGTTAAACATGAATGTTTTTGGTTCCTTCTACTGAGTTGTAGACCTCCACCAAGGGAGGAAGATCATTCTGGGTACAAGTGAACACCTATCTTTTCTTTCTCTGGAGCCAATAGGATACTGAGTCTTGGAAGGTGTCACCTGGCTGAGCTTGGGTGTGTTCTCTGTAGTTCTTCCTCATGAACCTTATACCTAGAGAACAGTCCTTTCTCAAGGGTCCCCTCTCACCCTCAATGCAGAAGGCATTGACAGCCCATAGATTAAAACTTAATGTACAACCTGCCTTCAAAAAGGAATTTTGAAAATTCTTCAGTGAACTCACAACATGCCTTGTAAGTTTCTCTCTGTGTAAGTAACACAAGTCCTAGAATTGTAGCATTCTTTCTAAAATTACCTGCCAACTTGAGATCATTTCTCTGTTTTTTTTTTTTTACTTTGAGTTTGTATTTTAGGAACAAGGCAGCTCATGTCTCATTGACCTTGATCCCTTCATGAGTGTAGCAGTTATTCCAATTACCTGCTTAGCTGAGGTCTTTTTTGCTAGCACACCTCCCAGCCCACCTGTGAGGACATCTTCTTGGCTCTTCCTGAAGTTGATGCACTGCTTCTCATTCCTTCAAAGGGTTGTCAGTGCTTGTTTGCATTATTACAATTGTCTCCTAAGGTCTTCTTGCTTCTCCTGTGCTTCCCATGGTGAACTTTGTTTAAGTCTAGTCCTATCTTTCCTTTGCTCAGAAACCCTCTGGTGGCCCACCATTTCAGTTAGTCTTCACAGTGACATTCAGGACTGTGTGATCTCTCTTCATCCTGTCCTTCACCTCATTACCTTATGACCTTGTCCACTTGCTCACTCCATATCAACCCACTGGCCTCCTGGCTGTTGTTCCAGCATGGTTCCTTGTCCTGGCTCTTCTCTCTATCTAGAACATTCTTTGTCCAACATGCCACATTATTAACTCTCTTGCTTCCTTTGAGCACTTGCTCAAATGTCAGTTTCTCATTGCAGCCTGCTGTGGTCACCCTATTTAAAATTGTAGTCCCCTTCAACTGCAGAATTTTCCTTTCTCTATTCTATGACTGTTTTTAGTGTTCTATATAATTATTTCCTGCATTTACCATTTGTTGTGTTTCTCCTCCTCTTCCTGCTTCCCCCACTAGACTGGAAAGCTCTTTTGTTCATTGTTATTGAAACATTTAAAGCAGTTCCCAAGACACAGTGAGAACTTTATGAATATTTTTAAATAAACTGATGAAGTTCTGTGGGAATGTTTTAAGACATGACCCAGCTGGGTACTTCAGCTTTGGTTTAAAATCTTAGGCAGTTCTTAAAATGTAATGCTAAAAAATTTCTAGGATCCCATGTAATCTAGTCCTGTCACATTCAAAGACACATAGTCCAATAACTAAAGTAATTAAAAAGTAATTTCAATCTGTTAAACTCCCCACAATATCACCAGCTAATTTTATTACAGCTTATCCCAGTAAGGGAGCATGTCACCTTCACAAAACCTTAGCAATATCTCAGAAAGGAAAATCAGATGGAATATTTGTAGGACTTTGGGCTTCACCTTCAGTGGCTTAAGATGGGCCTTTCAGGCAGAACCAATTGGGATTGGCCAAACTTAATGCTATAGTAATTTAGGAGTGATGAATGTAGACAAGTGAAAGCCTTGTAATAAAAACGTGATATATAAACCGTGGTTGATGAGAGAATGGCTTGCCCAGGTAAGCACATTGTCTCCAGAAAATTGTCCAGTGGGAAATGCCTGAAGCAAAGAGTGATTTTTACCTACTGGTATACAGCCTTGTCTTTTTTAGGGCAAAGATTTGTTGAAATAAACAATTAAGATGTTGATGTAACATGAACAGTCATATCAAAGTTATAGTGACAAAGATGGTTTCCAATTCTCAAGTCTTTTCTTTGGCTCACTTTAAAAGGGATCCAATTCATGGATTCATCTGTTTTTCCATTCACTAATTAATTCATCTGACAATTACTTACTGGTTTACAATAATGAGTTGATACTGATCTAATAATATAGTTGAGCTTCTCATCAACCATTTCTTCATTTCATCACAAGTTCCTTCTTTAACACTTGGCTGTTATGTCTCTTGTTACATCTTCTAAATCATTGCAGACTCCTCTTTATGCCAAGGTTTTTCAGGTTATTTGGAATATCTGGATAATTTGTTGTGGAGCTTTTCTGGATTTTATCCACTGGATGTCATTCTTATTCTTCCACCCTGCAATTATGACCATCAAAATTTCCATCTTTCCATGCTTCCCATAGTGGGATCCCTAAGGCATGCTTCTGGTTTCTCATCATAACTTCACATAGAAAAGTTCATAATATCTGAAGCTCTTGATGTCCTGCAATGAAGAAGGAATATGGCCTCAAATTCCTTGCACAAGGAACCTACTTAGACCCAGGGAAAAGTGATGGTAACACATAATAAGTCTGAAGATGACCTGGAAGAAGCGTCTGTTGGCATCTCCTGCTTCGAAGCCATTGGAAACCCTGCTGATATCTGTGTCCTCTCCACCAAGAATCCTGGCCTTAGGCTTAACTGAAGTTTGCTGTTGTACTGGAGCCACAACTGTTGCTCCTGGAGCCTTCACTGTTCGGATATAGGCAGTCCTATGGTGGTATTTGGTCCCAGGGCTGATGACCAACCTCTCAGGGAGGTGTCTGATGTGAACCTGCCTGCCACTGCTATGCGTAACACAGATTCTCCTCTGGGCTAGTGAGCATTGCCAACCCATGAGGTTCATTTGGGGTTTGATGTAGATACTGGCCCAGGAAGTTCTGTGCATACATGATATCTCCTGTGAACAACCATGAGAGGTCATGCCTAATCTCTACTTCTTTAGAGATCCCAAAGAGAGTAAAATGATATAGCAAGCCACTGCTGAAAAATCCGTGTCCCACCTGGATCCACAGGGTGAATGGACTGCCCCCACGGCTGCTATTCTACCTGAGGTTGCAGACTGGTCTGCAGGTGGGCAGATGCACGTTATACTTGTTTAGCAGTACCCTACTAAAGACTGATTTGGAGCACCCACTGCTTAGGCCATCAAATGGGTAGGAAGAACCATTGAGTAGTCTTAAACTGTTCTTCCACACGTTCTTAAGCAAAATATAGATAAAGTTGATGGAAATATATAAATAAATAAAATATATTTATCTCCATACACTGTCAAATGTCCTTCGGAGGCAAGATTACCTTGGTTGAGAACTACTAGCTTAGTCCATTGCTTGAGTCTTACAACCAAGGGGAGTTTGGGAAAGGGGAGGGGAATTGTGTCCCTGCAAACAATAATACTTTTAAGCCTAGTACATCTTTGCTGAGAGCTGTTCTCAAGGACACATCTGATCACACCATTTCCTATTCTCATTAGAGTCAAACTCAGAATCTATATCATGGCTCAGTTGATCTGTCTATTTTGTCAATTCCCCGCCTCCCCACCTTGTCAATGGAACTCTGCAGGTGTAAAAAACTCTTCAAGTTTCTCCAACTAGTCATACTATCTCCTCTGCATACAGATTTGAGATCTTTTCTATCTCAGCTTATCCTCTCCCCTGCCTTGGTTTCTGTCCCTTAGGTCTCAGCTTTAATATCTCCTCCAGGCATCTCTCTCTAATTCATCCTTGATGAATTTATATGACCTCAGAGCACTTTTCACCTCCTCTGTTGTAAGAGGTAATCAAGCTTTATTGGGCTTGCTTATTTGTCTGTATTTCCTGCTAGGTTATCAGCCCAGTGACAAAGATAGGACTATCTTAATTACCATTGTTTATTTCCTTAGAGCTTAGCATATAGCCTGGCACTTGCTCAGTGTTAATTAAAAACTTGTCAAATAAATTTTTTAAGTAGTATTAATGTGTCATTTTGGTGAATAATGCATATTCTTTTTGATGAAGTTTTAGTTGAAGATCAAAAAAATAAAAACAACAACAAAAAACCCCCACCAACAATTACTTTAGTGTCATAGGGTTTAAGAAGAGAAATTATGGGCTAAGTCACTTTCTTCAAGGAGAAATTCAACTTAACCCTTTTTGTCCATCCTGAAGAATTTTTGAATATCAAAATATCAATAAGGACACAGAGTATCTTACTTCTTTTTGTCTTATAAATTTAAAGTAAACCTTTTCTTAAAAATATGTTAAGACTGTTAAACTCTCTGGTCCTCTTTTAAATGGAATGATCTCAATGTTCTCAATTGAAAACCCATAGTGTGAATCTAATCTACAGAGTTAGTTTTCTATATTCACCTTGTGTTCTTTGTTTTGGATTTTGTTTCATGACATTTCACATAATAATACAGATTTCTAGTTTCTCTTGAGCAACAAGAAGCTCTGAAGAGTATCTCGGTTTTCTCCCGTGGGTGGGAGCTGAGGTCAACTGGCTGTCTGCGGGTTGGAAGGTAGATGCAGCCCACCCAGGCCCCACCTAGCCTGGATTACTCATCAGCCTCACCAGCTTTGCCTCCGTTGTCATTTAATTTGCGACTGCAGTGTTTAGTCTATGTCATAAGGTAAAGGTAGGGAAAGTTTAGCCAGTTAATGCGTGAATAAAATATGAGTGTAAGAACATCCAGGTGACAAGGATTTGGTAACAACTGCTGTTGAAAGTGACCCATTTTTCCTGGGTGTAGAGTTGAATTCTGAAAGGAAACCCAATCAAAATCCATTTTGTTCTCCCAAAGCCAATACCTATTGCAAAAGATGAGGGAATACTTTGGTGCTTCTTGGCCAAGGCATATGTAGCCTGCTTTTGTCTGCTCCACAGTCTGAGCACAAACCCCTTGATACTCTCTGCTGAGGCTCAGAGCAGTCCAATTTCCTCTGGGTGGAGGATTTCCAACCTAGTACATTTTCTTCTCTAATGAATGACTTCCTTCCCATATTCCTGGAATACTAAAACTCTAATGGCTTCACCGGACCTTGATTTAAGAGGCAGAGAAGCTGAGTTGGTAAAGGGTACATGTTTGTCTCTCACTAATGTTCTCCAGGTCTCCAGTGTCTAGGTTCTGTTGGGCATTTGAGGCTCACCTCTGACTTTTAGTGGGGGTGAAATTCTGGGGTAAGTCCTTTCACTTCCCCAAGGCTCACTTTCCTTCTGTGAAAACAGGAGAGATGATGCTATCTTACCATCAGTGATGCCCTCAGCCTGGCATGTAGAACTTAAGACAATCAATAAATAGCAGAAGGTTTTTATTATTATCATATTGAGGTGGTTTTAAAGAAGGACTAGAATGAAGCCCCTCAAAAACTGTTATAGGAGTAGCAAAGGAATAATCTGTGACTAATATGAATCCTTTGAGAAAAACATGTTATGACTGTCCATCTTGTAAATGACCTTATCTTCACCATGGCAGAGTTTTTGTGGTGACTGTTTTCCTGAGATGAGAAACCTGAGGTGCAGACTGGAGGACCACAGCAGAGACTCAGAGTGTGGGTCTGGCCCACTCGGCTCTGGTCACATCAGAATATGACTGCTTTTCAGAGGAGGTATCATCCTGTCCCATGAAATAGACTTTTATTTTCACAACCTTTGCAGAGATTTGAAAGAGCAGAATTTCATTCATCTTTACCTGGAAAATAACTTTGCATTCAGAGATGTACCGAGAAGAGAAAAACAGAGGAGGAATCCTTTTATTTTTCTCCTTAATTTGTTTGTCCCTCAAAATTCTGTGTTGAGGACAGTTATCAGAGGTATGAGGAGGGGTTTTTAGGTCCCTTTCCTGGTAATTCCATCTTCTGAATAATTTTTATAGCATGTGTAGTTATGAAATAACCAAGAGATTAGTTTTATAGCTTTTACTATAATAGCACGTTGTGTCAGCTTTTGGAGATGAGGATGACCTCTTCTAATTGTTATGTTCCTAAGGTCTACTACTGTCATGTGGCCTGAGGTCCAGTCCGTTGCTCATTGGTCATCAGAGGGCATTGTGAAAGTCCATGCTTTCTGATAAAGATGTTGGGATCTGGGCAGGAAAAGGAGGCAGTGTTCAGACTATGAGCTTAGCCAGCAACATACATTGAGGTCCTACTGAATGCAGAATCTGATATATTAATCTTACATTTGAAAAACAGCATTATTCTAGCGTAGCATCTTCTACAGTATGTTTGCCAGGATATTAATAGGATGCTACCCCAAAAAAAGGCAAAGAAATTAATTTCAGAAAATGTGAATTAAACCTAAACTGTACTCTCAGAGCATTTTGAAAATTCCTGAAAAAGCATTTCCCAGATTTATTTCACTGTGGGCTATTTTCCTTCTCTATGCCTAGTACATCTTCCCCAACAAGAGTGCTTATGGAACTTGTTTTATCTGGAAAACTTTTGGGAATGTTGGTATTACACATAGCAAAGAGTTTTTGGAGGGAGATCACTTC
This sequence comes from Urocitellus parryii, assembly GCF_045843805.1. Classification (NCBI taxonomy): domain Eukaryota; kingdom Metazoa; phylum Chordata; class Mammalia; order Rodentia; family Sciuridae; genus Urocitellus; species Urocitellus parryii. The sequence goes on along the minus strand of NC_135533.1, from coordinate 173,174,852 downwards.
TGAAAATATTGGTAGTAGGGGAAATAGCAAGATCCAGGATCAGGAACAAAGTTTGTGTTACATGGGAGAAAGTTTAGACCTTTGAGTTCTTGAGTATGACTGAGATGTTTTGGTTTGGGTATGAGGTGTCCCCAAAGCTCATGTGTGAGACCATGGAAGAATTTTCAGAGGTGAAATAACTAGATTATGAGAGGTGTGACCTAATTAGTGGGTTAATCCACTGCTATGGATTAACTAGGCAGTAACTATAGGCAAGTAGGATGTGGCTGGAGGAAGTAGGTCACTTGGGAGTGTGCCTTTGGAGTTTATATTTTGTCCTTGGTGAACAGAGATCTCTTGTTGCTTCTTGGCTGTCACGTCCTGAGCTGCTTCTCTCTGCCACACTCTTACACCATGATTTTCTGCTTCACCTTAGGCTCAGAGCTTTGTATAGTGTCAGCTGAATAGTGGAATGAACCTCTGAAAATGTGAGCCAAGATAAGCTTTTCCTCCTTTATGTTGTTCTTGTCAGGTCTTCTAGCCACTGAGTAGGAAAAGAAACCTTCACATATCTTTGGCTTCATTAGGATTGCCATTTTGCACAAATTCCCTGTTTTTCCTTATAGGAAAAGCAGAAGTGTTGACCAAGTTCACTAATGTGGTATACATAGTTTTAAGATCTCACGTTGCAGTCCCATTCTTGGTGTCTTCCTCTTTCCCCTGCTTGCTCGTGGATATTCTGTGTACCTCTTCCTCCTACCCTATGCATTTAGCCTCTCAAATTTTACATATTCAGAGAATGCTTTCAGTATTTTTTTCAGGAGCATTCTGTACTTCATTCTCATAGTTGTTTATTTGCATATTACTCCCTCTAGAACAAAGGCCTCTGGAGGGCAAGAATGGTATTTAATTTATCTTTGGACTCTAGCCCCCAGTAATAAACATTAGTTGTTGGTGGTGCATGGTTGCATAAAGGGGTTAATGTTTTAGTGTTCTAGGGCTGTCATAACAAATTACCACAAACTTGGTAGCTTAAAACAACAGAACTGTGTCTGCCAGTTCTGAGGCCAGAAATCAGAAATCAAGGTGTTGGCAAGGCTGCACTCCCTCCAGAGATTCTAAGGGAGAATCTTCCCCATCTCTTTTACCTTCCAGTGGCTTTTGGCACTCCTTGACTTGGGCTGCAAAAATCCAGTCTTTTTGTTGATCTTCACACAGCCTTCTCTGATTCTCTGCTCTGTGTGTCCTTTAAAAAGGTATTGATCTTTGGATTTAGGGTACACCCAGATAATCTGTAATTAGGATCTTTAACTTAATTATATCTGGAAAAACTTTTTCCAAATAAGGTCATGTTCACAGATTCTTGAACTTGGATGTCTTTTTTGGGGGCACCATAAAACTCACTACAGATACTAAGTAGATTTTTCTTTTTTTTTTTTTTTTTTTTAAAGAGAGAGTGAGAGAGGAGGGAGAGAGAGAGAGAGAGAGAGAGAGAGAGAGAGAGAGAGAGAATTTTTAATATTTATTTTTTAGTTCTCGGCGGACACAACATCTTTGTTGGTATGTGGTGCTGAGGATCGAACCTGGGTCGCATGCATGCAAGGCGAGCGCGCTACCGCTTGAGCCACATCCCCAGCCCCTAAGTAGATTTTTCAAGGCTGAACAATCTTTCAGAAAAGAATAGAGAGCCAGTTGTTTTTCAGAGTTGGGTGTTCTAGATAATCTAGTGGTCCAATAGACGCTTCCCAAACTTTGATGTCTAGAAAGTATCACTGATTTATCTTGCTGACATTTTCATCAAGTGGGGAAGTTACCTCAGGATCCTTGTTAAGTCTATGAGGCTGTTTCTAATTGACTGGAATGGACTCGTGAGGCAAACAGAATCCCTGAGATGTTAAACAAGGCAGACTTTCTGAGAGGCATGAATAGTCTCCTTGAAAGATTTCCATAAGAGGCTGAAGAATTTAAGTTTATAGAAAACAGTACACAAACATATATTATCCAGAAAAATGTGTTCCTCTTTGGCAGTATTTTGAGGATGAAGTGAAAGTGGTTGCCCATATTTCTGGTGCTTTATGTACTTCCCAACAGGGTCCAAAAAACTTATAAGACTCTCAGAAGAAAGCAAAGCCTTCCTTCCTTCACAATCTACTTCAAAATCTACAGTAGACTTTGGAACTTCTCTGGTTAACATAACCACTTCTTAAATGATTCAATTTCTGTTTCCAAGTTGGAGATAAAGGAGTCTGGCAGTGTTTTCCCTGACAACATCCTAACTCATCTTGTCTTTGTGTAAACTTGCTGCTATTGACATGCACTAGAATAGCAAGCTCAATTGGTGCATTTGGTTTATCCATCATCAGAAGATTGTAGTTTCTAGACATATTTCCCCCTCTGGCTCAGACAGTACTTCCTTTAGATTACTTCTCTCATTTCTGGGTATTTCTTGTGTTTCAGCTAGATAGGATACTGTCAGCACATTTTCCCCCTGCCCCCACCCCTGTAGCACTGGTAATTGTTAAAGGTAGGGCCATGGATTTTAGTGGTTTTTCTATCCAGGACACTCTGTTTAGTATCTAAGCATGATGCAAAGTGCTGCCTGTGTCTGTCCTTAGATTGCACTGAAAATGGTTACTGTTTAAATGGGTAAAATGCTTAATGGCCAGTTTTCTGATAGGATATCAGGCTGCTCAGAAACAACAGTTCTTTAGTTTGTGGGTGGTTTAATGGGTTCTGGTATTGTGGAATATGAGCTAACAAAATGTAATCATAAAACCACAAAATGTTGAACTAGGCTGGGTCCATGACTTGGCTATTGTGAATTGCACTGTACCAATTAAAAAACGAAAACAAAAACAAATAAATAACAGTGTCAGAGTAGGAACTGGATGGGTGAGTTTCATCTCCTCATTTTATAGATGTAAAGATAGTAGGAACACCCCATCACAACTGCTACTCTCTGAACAGCTCAGTTATGATTTTTCATAAAATTGTAGGATTACAAACAAAGAAATTAGTGCTACAAGAGTAATACAATAGGGCTGGGGATGTGGCTCAAGCGGTATCGTGCTCGCCTGGCATGCGTGCGGCCCGGGTTCAATCCTCAGCACCACATACAAAGATGTTGTGTCCGCCGAAAATTGAAAAATAAATATTAAAATTCTCTCTCTCTCTCTCTCTTTAAAAAAAGAGTAATACAATAGAATATTATCAAGTCACAAGTGTTCACATAATAAATTGATTTATACACACAGAGAGAGATAAAAATTGCAGGATGAAGCAGATTATCCATACCAAAATGTTCACTACCATAATAGAGCTATGATCATGCTTAATAATTTCAGGAGCAATGATGATAAACACAGAAAGGGATAACTGTTGTTTTCCCTTGAAGGGAGGAGGAAGAAAGAAAATCAAACTGACCAAAAATTTGATTAAAATCAAGTAGCTTGAATTTAATTATTTTTAAAATCATGGCAGTTCTTGCTTTTGATGTAATTAATTTTTATAGTTATTGTCTTTTTTTTTTTTTACTCATGGAGCTCAGTTTTTTCCAAGCTCCCTGTTCCTTAGTAAGAAAACACTTCCAAGTTGGAAGAGGCTGTTACAAGTCCCAACAGAAACAATTGCTTGATTTGGCCAAGGTAAATTTTGCACAAGGTTTGGTGCAAATTCTGCCCATTTCAGAATCATTTATGTTCTTCCTAAAAGTCAATGATCTGAAGCCCCAACTTGCCTTGGATGTGAAAGTGTGTTCCTAAATTCAACATGCACTTTAGTGGGGAATATTACAATGGAAGTCATGAGCTTTCCTTTCCTTCAGCTATTTCCATGTACAAAAAATATTTCTGAATATCTGAGGATCAGAGAAGTGTTTTTATTACTTGAAAAGTAAATTTGTGAAAACGATTTCAGTGCTAAATATTTGGCTAAAGTTGAAACATTGCGGCATATAAGCATATGTAGAGGGAAAGTGTATACATACAAGGGGTCTTTTGCAGGATTTTCTAGTTGAAGACATTAATTTGGAGCATTTTAGATTGGATGAAAAATAAAGCTACTTTTTTTCTGCCTTGTCTGTCTATATATCTATGCATCTATCTGTCTATCTATATTTATCTAGAGCAAATGCTAGCATACACATCTATTAAATATATAAAATATATAAGTATAAATACTAAACATAATTACATAGAATCACAGCTCCTTTATAGCCTGGAGATTCCTCTGAGCTTTGATGTTTTCACCTGTACATTATCCTAGCTGATATATGAATAGCTATATCTATCTATCAAAAAGGTTAAGATGCACATTATAGTTATAGCTCCTTTACTGTTTTTCTGCTTCATGCTACATTTCCTCTCCACTCCTGTGGTTATCATTTATGTTGTTCAAGTCTTTTCTATTTTCTTCCTTCTCAGTATGATGTTCAGAGTGGGCCCTTTGGAGATGGAGAGAGATATTTTTCAGGACTCAGTTTTGTCATTTATAAGCTCTGCAAATAAATGGGGAACAATAACACTACATGTCTCAGAATGAAAATGGGCCTCATGAAACCTCTTCATAGGTATCTGATAATGTTATAATTATCAGAGTAATTAACTTTTAATGATAGCTGCAAGAGTATTAACATATAATACTCTATGGTTAATATTACTAACTATATGTGGATGATGGAGCATGTAATGTACCATGGTGATCATAAATTATGTTGCTATTCACTATTAAACAGCAGTTGCTGTTCATTGACTGTTTCTACTTTTTTAGTGCACTATAATAAAACACCTTGAAAGTCATGTTTCAATTACTCCTTGAGTTATTATTGCTATTATTATCCTCATTTTATGGGTGAGGAAACTGGAGTTTTGAGAGATTGTGTCTTTCTCTAAGTTATGGTAAGTGGAGGGTTAAGATTTGAACTTGAGAACTCTAGGTCAACAGCATCTACTTGTAGCTATTATTCTTTCTTGCCTCTGATAATGTATTAATATACTAGATAGTCATAGCAGATATATGTCGCACCATAAATAATTATTGTTGGTCAGACTGTGTCCTTGCCTTTTCTTCCATCTATGCCATTTTTGCCCAAAAAGTGTTAAATAGGAAATTCAGATGCCCAATTGATTTTCTGGGAGCTCCAAGCCTACCTGTCTGACTCTGAGATCCCCATAGCAGTTCATGGATGAAATTCCTTAGTTTACAATCGACTAATGTGTTAATTTAATCTTTGTTTTTGTCACTGTATAACTGGGCACAAAGTAGGCCTTTAATAAGTTCTTATTTATTTGCTTATGCCTTTCCAGAAATAGTCTATATACATACAAATATTTCTTCTCTTGTTCCAAATTGGAAACATGTTATATGTAACAGAGTGGACATTTCGTTTTACATTTTTTTTCATAAAAAATTTGCAATTTGTCATTTGTCTTTTTCCATTATGATATTGAAAATTCATATTTAATCTTATTTGTCATTTTCTTTATAATATGTAGCCTTTTAAAAATTGCTTAGAAAGTTCTCTTGTGCCCCAAGAATTAAAAAATGGGCTCTCATATTTTCTATTTTGTAAACAACATTTATTTATTTATTTATTTATTTAATGCTGATCATTGAACCCAGTGCCTCACACATGCTAGGCAAGTACTCTGCCACTGAGTCACAACCCCAGCTCTCATATTTCCTTTTAGCACTTTTATAATTTAAATTTTACATCTAACTCTTTTTTTTTTTTTTTGCATTTCTTATTGCTTGGTTTATTCCACCCCCCCATTAGTAATTAATCTAATGAATGCACTTTTCCTTCAGGGACCTTTCCCTGAATTAGGGCATCCAGATGCATGCTTTCCTCACTCTAATGAGACTTTTTTTCTTAGGCCTACTGTGAGAGAAATAGGACGAGTCATGACAGAACAGCCTGCCAGTGCCTGCTAATGCAAACTAAGCAGAAATGTGGATAGGGGTTGCTGCTTCAGATGCAACCTCCTTTTCAACCTCCTTCTCCTGCCCACGCCAACCCAGGGTTGGCAGCAAGGGGTGAAGTATTACTGAAAGTCTCACATAGAGAAGTTTAATATATCCCCCTGGGGGGTTCTGAATTTGTGTGTATTTTTTTTTTTTTTTCATTTCTGGTTTTCCTACTTGGCCTTGGTTTCATCCCTCAGAGGTTGAGTTTCTATTGGTTTCTTCACAGGCCAACTCTAGCTCCTAATGGGTCTGTGTGCACATTGACTGTGTGTGTGTGTGTGTGCGTGTGTGTGTGTGTGTGTGTTGCTGGGGATTGAACCCAGGGCCTTTTGTACTTGAGGCAAGTACTCTACCAACTTAATCTATATCCTTTGCCCAAAAAGAGCACATTGAGAAAATAAAATCTAATAATTATCAGCTCAACTCAACAGAAAGCAATAACAAGCGCAAATGCTTTCACGTGGAATTGTCAAGATGGTTTCCAGGTGAAAGATTTCCCTTTTGCCTTGGACCATCCAAATAATAGCCTATTTTTCCACTTTGATTTGCTAGTGTCCTATACATCTAACTCTTTACTAGGAATTTATTTTCATCATAAGGGGTCATGTAAGACATTTACCTTTGTTATTTTTCTGAATGAATAGTTTTCATCCACTATTAATAGAATAATCCACACTTTCCCTATTAAACCTAAATGCTACCATTATCATACACTATATTTTCATATGTATATGAACCTATTTTGGACTTCCTCATTTTTATTCCTGGACTGATCTTTTTCTTTGTGTATTACTACCAAACCCATTTAATTGCCCAAACTTTAATACATGTTCTAGTATCTGGATCATTCATTTTCTGACATCATAAAGGGTTGGGTTAGGTAATGATCTTTGAGGCCATTGAGCAAACTTTTGTTGGTTTATAAAGATGGTTGAGTCGTTGTGTAACAAGCAACTTGCTCAAGGTTCCATCCTCAGATGCCAGCTGAGCAAGAAATGAATCTGGGTGTGTGCTACTAGACTTTATCAGAAAATGGGGCTTTAAAAGATACAGCCTTCCACATTAGCCCTCAGAGCCTGTTTTCACCTGTAAACAAAGCTTAACCTCACAGGTGGCCCTGAAAATACATGAGACATCATGACACATAACCTCACACAGTGTTGACCACAGAGGACATCTTGAAGCCCTCTGAAGCCAATAAGACAACATAAAAATGTAGAGAAATTATAAGAAAATTCTTATATCAAACTCATAGACCCTTGAACCACAGGTTCCCAACTTCCAGGAGTATTTGAAACACCCAACTCTAAAATATGGGTTTAAATCAAATAACATTAGTCACTAATTTGTTAGTCATTTATAAATATTTTAAGCATATCTAGATAAAAGCTACTTATGTGGATTTATTGAAAAACATTGGCCTGAAGATCAGTTATTGATTAATTATATTACTAAAGTATTAATGATTTAAGTTCTTTGGGATTCAATGATTGTTTAGGAATTTCATGGCATATCTAAGTAGAATCAATATTTTAAAATTTTATTTTAAAAGCACAATTTGCATTTAATGTGCTTTTTGAAGGGAAAGTGTGATGTGAATGATATATGCTGTTTTCTTGCTTTTTACTTTTGGTAATAATAAATATTTTGAAGATAGGCTTTGCAAATGGTAGAAGGTACCAAAGATTGATAGTTTTGCAAATTGGTTTTAAGTATTTTGAATTTATAACTATCATCATGTTGCAAAATAACATTGACTTTGGAATGGCTTACTTCCTTTAGTAGTAATTCAAAAATATTATGACAGCTATAGTTTTATAGTGAGCATAAAAACCAGTGAGGTAAGTTCAATGAGGTAAGGTTAGTGTTGGAAATTTTATTAATAAAAACTTTAGATATTAACACATGAGTTACAATTCCCATGTGTTTTCAGAAATTTGCTGGAACCGAACTGAACATTAAATTTTGAACTTTGGACTAATCACTTAAAACCACCTAATTTTAGTGTAAGAAGTAGCCAAAAACCTAAGTATGAAAACAGGCTTTATAAAGTTGGCTTGATTATTAACCCACAGATGATATGAATTCTTTCACATAGATGACACACTCTTCACCCAGCATTGTTGTTTTCAGGTAGGTGGTATGGGGGACTTGGGTATAATTTTTGACAAGTTAGTAAGACAAATGCATCTTTACAATCTGAAAATCTCAACTGCGTTATTAACAAGTCGGTGATGTAACTTAACTTTTATAAGCATGGCATGTGGTTATACAGCACCAAATATCCCCCAAATTGATTTTTTGAGTTGAAATCATGTAAGAGACCAGATGTACCATGAAGAGGAAGGGACATTGTAAATTATGGAGCACTCTGTCTAGAATATAGCCATCACTGTTTCTCTCTGTGCTAGCTAAATATTTTAAAATATAATACAGGTTATCTTCCCCTCCTCTAGTATGTAAGCCTTTGATGGCTAGCTGAAAGTTGGCACCCACAGGTGGGATCAGATAGTCTTTTTCCTTCCATGTGGCATCATTCTGCTAACAGTGGTAATCAATAGGAGGATAAATACCTCACTGACCTTAGTTGGCTGTCTTGAAAGGCTGAAGAACTTAACTAAAGTGACCAAATCCCTTATTACTCATGACTGTGAGAAGGAGTGACACCTTGTAACTGAAATCCAGGAACCCTGTGAGGAAAGGGACCTCTCTTAAGTTTTTATCTGTAGAGATGTCTTATCCTTACCCATTTTTTTATGAATTTGATCTTAGAAAACTGCATCTAGGTAGGAGTGAATCTGTAAATATGCAGAAGGTGTCCTATTCTCTGAGAAACATTGATGTTAATCCAGGATTGCATCCCCACATAGGTTAGACTCTAGTCCAGGTTCTGTAGTATCAGGAGCTCGGGAGTCATAAGGTGCTTTACCTTTTGGGTGTTTCCCAGCCATCTCAAACTACAGGTGCCTAATCCTGAACATTTATTTGATTTCCTATCTTCAAATTCTGATTCTCCCCTGTCTTGCCTAGCATAGGCAATAATTCCACTATTTCCTGAGTTGTTGCAGCCAGTAATTTGGGACTCATCTTTGATATCTTCTTTACTTTTACCTCACAAGCACAAACTTTCAGTCCTGCCCGCTACCTCCTGCTTACATCTCTTATTGTATCTTACACAGTTGCCTTTTCCTTCCTACCACTTCTGTCCTAGTTGTGGCAGCCAATACCTCACTTCTGGTCATTGCAGTAATCCCTTTACATTTCCTCAGCCTCCATTCCATTGCCTCTAGTTTCCCATAGAGCAGCTGAGGAAATTTTTAAGAGTGCATCAAATTTCCCATTCTTGGCCAACAAGACTCTATTGGTCTTTAGTAACTTGCTTGCTTTCTGATTCAACAAGGTATTCTGTACTTACGCTGAACATTCTCTGCCTCAGACCTAAAATCAATCATTTCTGTAATGAAAATGAATTTCTTTTATGTTTTAGAGACCACAATCGGATATTTGGGTGGGTGCTGTCTGCTATTGAGGTAGCCAGTTTTTCCTAAGCCTTTTAGTGGACAAAGCTAAAAAATAATTTTTGAAAGAGAATATCCATCATGTATTCGTACTGATATTTCCAAACTGAATTTAACACTATAGTGCTTTTACTTAAGTTCCTAGATTCTATATCTGTATTACTCTCCTCTCAACTTAAAACTCATTTTAATTAATGATATGGATCTAATCCTTATTTGCTTACTCTCTACCACCAACTCACAAATATATGTTTCAATAAGTCATAGACCTCAATATCTTGTTAAAAGGGTATATCCTTATCACCTAATAATGCCTGGCACAAAATGATTTCTTCATATTAGTTTAATGAATGAATACGTGATTTTTGTTAGTGTATATAAAATAGCACCTACAGAGAAAAGACATCTGAAATCAAAGTACCTGAAGAAGCCAAAGAATAGATGGGCATAAAAGAGCACAGGGTAAGAGATGGGCGTGGTCTGGTCTGGTAGAAACAGTTTTTGATGCTGTAGCTGCTGAAGGACAACTTTTTATGTAATTAGGGATTGGTCTAAAAGTTTTTTATTAAAGCAATGATTATTATTTTTATTAAAGCAATGAGTTGTTCTTTCAAAACTGCAGAAATATCAAACCACAGGTCACTGATAGTTATACAGTTCTCTTTGGTAAAGATCAGTAAAGTAGTAGCCCCTGGTAGTTATAAAAGGGAAGCATATGTGATGTACTCCAGGGAGTCCATCTCAGGCACATTCCCTCTCTGAGAACCCCTTAAAGTTCCAGCCCTTTGTCTTGAGGCTATGAAAGCTTTATCTTAATTCAATGTGATGACATTTCCTGTGGCAAGGATCAGACAACCTTGTGTTTGCTGTTGGGCAGAAATCCTGCCTGAAGCATCTAGATGCAAGGAAGATAGAAAACTTAAGCCTAGACCCTTTGTTCCAGGGGCTGAATTTTTTCCTAGAGTCATAGGCCTACACTGATGATATGGTAGCCAGAAGTTACATGTGGTTTTGAGCTCCTGAAATGTGCCTGGTCCTGAGATCTCAACAGAGGTATACTAAAAGTATAAAAATTAAAATTTCAAGATAGTCTGGAAAAAAACAGAATTAAGATATCACATTAATGTTTTCCATATCAATTATATTGTGATAATATGCTAGATATAGTAGGTTAATTAAATATATTATTAAAATTAACCTCCTCTCTTTCTTTTTACTTTACTAACGAACGGGGCTATTAGGAAATTTAAAGTTACCTATGTGGCTTGCATCATATTTACTTTAGACACATGGTCTTAAATCTTGTTCCTGAGAGCGTAGGCATGACTGTGCAGTAGTTCTAGCCAATACACATACCTCAAACACCACTCACTTCACCAAGGAAAATTCACTCCTCATATCAGTTATATTAACTGACCAGTTTTCATTAAATACAAAGAATATGGAGGTGTTTTGGGTAGCTGACTCTGGAATGTTAACTTTCTATTAAAATCTTTCATAAACTAATTGACTACTCTAGAGAATTTATTCCCAGTTGGGAAATACATCCATTCCCCTGCCCCACACCCCACCTATTCAGATACCCCTCCACATTAACCCATATATCATACAGTGGGTGCTGAAATATTTTAAAGTAAGTGTCGGACAGTATAACTCTCTGGTACATGTTTGAGCACAAAACTTTCTTTTCTGGTTCTCTACTCTTCCTAAGGGCTGTTGATCAGCAACCTTTATTGCATTCCTACAGTATATAAATCACTGGATTAGAGGCTGTGGATAGCAGAATTATACAGTAACAATTGTAAAGAATTATTGAGTGTTTCTAAGTGCCAGACACTGTGCTAAGAGAATTTCATGTTATTTAATCACCAAAATAACTAGACGAAGGAAGTACTGTATTATTCCCCATTTTGTGTATAAGTCTCATAGTTATGTTCCCAACATTTGTAAGATCTCTAGGTGACCCCATTTCCCTTACCATGAGTTGGTTGAACATGTAGTTGCAGTATAGAGGTTGTTTAGATAAGAGCTGTCCTCTTGAGCCATTGTCTATCCAATGAACTCTAATCCAATAGTCTTAATAGGTCCTTCCTCTTTAGTTTCTCTCTCCTCCTCAAGGTCTTAATCTTTAACCCCTGTGCCAACTCCCTAGCATTCCTCTCCTTCTCCCTTTTAGCTCCATCCTTGGCTCTCTTTCATTTTTGCCTCTTCTTTAACTTTGGGATGAAAGGAGAGGGGAAGTATATTTTGAGGACCTACATGTAGACAGAGAGGAGGGAGTACAACAGCCCTATTTCTTCTAAGTTTATGGTGATTTCTAGGACAACTAAACCTTTCTAATTTTAAGGTGCCCACCTCTTAGCAAAGTCAGGGAGAAATGGTTTCATATATCATACTGTAAATCCAACCCATACTGGAGATTAGTGAGGGGGAGGTTCTGCCTCTAGAAGTCATTCAAGAATCCAAATATATAGATTCTGGCATCTTATAACATCCTCTGGAAATTGTAGTTCCAAGATCTCTAGAGGAAGGGAAGAGTGTCAAGATGGCACTGACAGAAAGTGATGTGCCTCACTTCTGCATACATTTTATGAATATAAAACACTAGGCCTCATCATCCAACAAGGGACTGGGGATTCATATTTTCTCTCTGTTCAGGAAAGAGAAGAGTTGAATGTGAGATCTAGTGACTACTACCACAGCAAGTTTGGGGATATATGTTATTTTTAGCATTTGTGTCTTTGGAGGCTGTGTGTGTTATTCATACTTTCAACTTTGAAACTGTTTCCCTACTTGAATGATTGCAAGTTGAATCAAATTCAAATATATCCTTCACCCAAATCTGCTATTAGGAAAAACAAACAAATGAAACTTTGAATGTGAAATGAAACTACATTGGGAGCTTTTGTAAGTGTTCCAGTTTCATTTTCTTTTAGAGTTGTTCTTTGTGATAGCGTGTTTATTCAATTCCTGAAGTGTTGTCAAGTAAGTAGCATTTAATCTGTGAAAATTTTCAAGTGGCTCCTTTTTCTCCCTCAAGTGTTTTTCTCTCAAGTGTTGTTGTCATTTTAAGACTGAAATGAACCATTTGATTTTTAAAAATTATTTATGACACATCAAGTAGCACTCAGTGTTTTGTCACAACGTTGAAACTGTTTCTGAAGGCCCACGTAAAATATGGCAGCAAGGTCGGGAGCCTTTTGTAGCGAACGTTTAGAAACATAGCTCACCATTGGAACTGGTTATAATTCCTGGGTGCTGACATGAAGATTGATAATACTTAACTCTGATTTCAGTGATATTTGCCAATTTCATTGCTGTAGTCCTTTTCTTTCAAGTTATTACCTGGAACTGAAGTGATAACAAATGTTTTGTTTTATTCTGCCTGATAAAAGGTTAAAAGTTTGTATGTTACATGCTCTTAAGCACACATGCATGTGTGCATACACACATGTGCATGCACACACAAATATACAATTGGATCAAGAGGAAATAACTCTTCTATAATGGAAAGATGGTCCTAGTTTTAACATCGGTGATTCATTCCCTTGTGGTTACATCACATATAAAAATTGGGAATTCAGCCTTATGGATCTTTGTGCACTGACTGTATCATACAGTTCTAATTTTCTTTCTTTTTTCAGGGAAATGATAGTACTCTTTGCCAAGTATTATTATTGAGTCAACTGCCAAGGTTTGAGAGAGTGTCAAGGGCCTTTAAAATTATTTAGTGTTGAGTGAAGAGGTAGAGAAAGGTATTCCCTATTCCCAAACATTTTAACTTTTATGTCTCTACCCAAAGTTGGAATATAATCTAGACTTGAAGGCTTTTCTGATTCTTTTTAAAATGATGTACATTGTTGAATGAAGTCAGAACTTCAATCTGACTTAAATCTCACTCATTGATACCCAGTTTGGAACATCTCTTTCTAATTTTTAATAGAATGTATTCTTTCTTGCCTAATATTCTTATCTTTAGACTTCTGCGTATCAGAAGGCCTGTGTGCCTTCTGATTTTGTGGTTTGTGGTTTTGCACCATCTGGAAGTTCAAATTTGACTTTAGAAATGATGTCATAGTTGCTTACTGCAAACTGGGCTGATGTTGTTTGAGAATTGGATGCAGTTCAGGTTAAAAAAATAAAATAAAATAAAATAAAAAAGGACCTTCAAGTTTTGTATCTTGATTCTAGGAGACTATGTAAAGCTCTAAAGATAGAGTGAAGGTGATTGAAGGGCATGGTCCAAATTCCTTTGAAGTTAAGTACATGCTTTCCAGCACATAGAAAAATCATCTCCCACACAGAAGACCTCAGCTGGCACAGACTCCCTCCTGCCATGTTGAATTTGGGTGTTGCGCATAGTCTGTTGATCACAACCATCCTTGCTCTCTGTTTTATTCCAGGAGATGTGTTCTCACAGCTAGGGTTGCTTTTCATCTCCTTGCCCAGGAAGATGCAGCAGGACCCTGATAGATCACACATGGAGAGAAGGTGCTACAAATATTAAGTGTATTATTCATCATTAAAGAGTGTTTTTTTTTTCTAAACTCTCTCCAGCACCACTCACCACCTTCCATATTGTAATTTATTTGCACCACAGTTAAAATTGTGGGCATGTATTTTAGGTCCACATATGGGCCATTCAACTTTGATAACCAGAATGTTGAGCTGAGAGGTCCACAGTCATATTTTTTTTCTCTGAATCTCATTGAGTAAGCCTATTGAAAATATCTCTAATTGATTGTAACCACTTCTAACTACTGCTGTAATCTAAAGTGTTCAGCATGTTCTGGCAATTTCCAAGGACCTCACCAAATGCCCATGCTTTATGCATAAGCTAAATACACATTTTGTCATCAGATAGGATGAAAACCCAAAGAGAAATAGTGTTGTTATTCCAGGTTGGTAGATGAAAATAACTTTTCACCCCCCATACTCCGTAAAGGCGTACACCACTAAGCCTGAAGATGAAGATAACTTTTAACAAAGATAAGCCACTTTAGAACTAAGATGCTTAAGCTTTGGTGTACCTGGCATAGGTTTGCTTTCAAGAAAGAGAAGAATCTCAGGACAAGATTATCTCTTCCACTTTCCTAGCCCCTGTATCTGAATGATCATTATGTGAGAAGAGATATAGTTATCTGATATTTGAAGAAACTGTAGTTCTCAGGCTCTCTGATCACAGAGTATTCACCCTCTCTCATTGTGTGGTCAGTAGTTTTATGCCGTATGGGCTTCAAACACCTTTTGTCACCCCTTCCTCATGAGGCCTTCCAGATTCATCCTCTTTTCTGGGCCAGAACTGGAAAAACTACTCATTTACCTCCATGTCAACTTTGACCTTTAGAAATAAAGCATTGGAACCCCTTGCTTGGAAAGGGTAAACAAAGGAGATTCTATTCCAATAACTTTTATCTTTAATATCATCCTTCTTTGCTGGTATAGTCTACCAAAGACTGATTCCTGCCTTCAACATCACAAAATTTTAGGCATCAAGACCCGTCTCTTCTAACCTTTTTGTGTTACATAGGAACAAGCTGTGGCTGAAGGCTAAAAGCTGTGGCTGGAGGCTAAGTTGAGGAGAGTCGTTCATCCTGATTCTCACAGCTACATAGAAGCAAACTGGGGACCCAAAGCCTTGGGTGTTCTTTTCCCATTGTTCAAGTTGTTGTTTGACTCTGTGTCTTCTTAGTGTTTTTACATATCTATTTATTTTGGCTTATTATAGTATTCTTGCAATGTTTAAAGTTTTTTCCTTTCCATCTAGATTTTACTTGACTATAACATAAAGAAGCAAAATATTCAACAAAAATTGTTATGAGATGCAGCAACCCTCGACTTCCCATCGTCCTATTTCTTCTTCCTCCAAACAATCCCCATTAATTATTTTTGCCTGGTTATTTTGACACCTCAACTTCATGGTTATTTATGTTGCTACCATTATTGATTTTTTTTTGTATGGAAGGTGAGAATCAAACCTTTCATCACCCCAGTACCCCATTGCCCATATAAACCCTGTTATTCCCTTCTTTCTCTCATAAGGGTTATATGATAATTTGGTTGCAGCTTGTTTTGTTGTTATTATTTTGGTTTCTCTTGTTCTTGAAAGAGATTTTTGTAAGATGTTTATTAATCTTTAGTTGTATACTCATAAATTTTTCAACTTCATTGAAATATGAATTATTTAACTGTACAATTCAGTGAGTTTTGATATATCATTTAATATACCATTTATCTACTCTCCTAATCAATTTAGAGAACAAAATTCTGTTTTGACCCATTGTAGCCAGTCCTTCCACCTCCCACCATGGACAGCTGTGCAATCTTTTCTATCACCTACATTACTTTGACCAATTTTAGAATTTCATAGAAATGGAAATAAAATCATATAATACAACTTCTGTATTCTTTGCACTCAACCTGCTTTTGGGACCTACCTTTTTATTGCATGTATCTGTAGTTTATTCTTTTCTTTTTTAATTTTTTAAGATGTCAATGGACCTTTATTTTATTTATTGACACACAGTGCTGAGAATCGAACCTCGTGCCTCACACATGCTAGGCAAGCGCCCCGCCACTGAGCCACAACCCTGGCCCAAGCCACAACCCCAGCCCTGTAGTTTATTCTTTTGTATTGCTAGATACTATTCCAGATAAATGAAAGGATAAACAACTATGGTAATATTTGATGGTGGAGATTTGGGCTGTGTCCATTATGATCCATTATAGATAATTCTGATATGAACATTTCTATAAACATCATTTTGTAGACAAATTTTTAAGAATCATTAATGATCTAATTTAATTTTGGTTTATTTGGTTTAATAAGGTACATCCTTTGTTCAAACCAAGGGAATTAACCACAGTTATCTCATATATCCTATCCCAAACTGACCATGATAGATCACTGGAGAGATAACTCCTGGAACCACATATATCACATATGAAGTTGTCTTTAATGATCCAGAGAAAATAAATCATGGTGGTTATCTTAGTCCATTTGAGCTGTTTTAATAAAATATCTGAATAAAGTAGTTTATAGGCAATAAAAATAAATTTTTTTCTAGTTCCATAGACTTGGAAATCCATGCTCAATGTGCCAGATGATGTAGTGTCTGGCAAAGGCGCTCTATACACAGTACCTTCTTACTATGTCTTCACTTGGTGGCAGAGGCTAATGGGCTCCCTTGGATCTGTAAAGGTACTAATCCCACCCATGCTCTAATCATTCCTGAAAAGCCCTTTCTGTTAATATTATTGCATTGGCAATTCAATTTCAATGTAAGATTTTTGAAATGTCACAAACATTCATATCCTGTATACCATTTATCTACTCTCCTAATCAATTTAGAGAACAAAAATTCTGTTTTGATCCTTTATAGTCAGCCCTACCATCTTCAGCAATGGCATCTGCTGAAATGGCAGCACGGTAATTTTTGGCAAAAGGTTCTAGTCTTTTAAAAAAATTCCAATTAAATCCAGGTATGGTGGTACATGCCTATAATCCCAGTGGCTTGGGAGGCTGAGGCAGGAGGATCCTAAGTTCAAAGCCAGCCTCAGCAACTTAGTGAGGCCCTGAGCAACTTATTGAGAACTTGTCTCAAAAAAATAATAATAACAAATAAAAATGGGCTGGGGATGCAGCTTAGTAGCTAAGCATCTCTGGGGTCAATCCTTGGTACCTGCCTAAAAAATACAATTTAAAAGCACATGTCTTGGGAGTAGCATATTAGATATGATTATTCAGTTGACAGTAGTGTCCTCTGAATTCTCAGTCTGTTATTGACAATAATTAATGAGAATAATCTTCACATAAAGTGTCATAGTTGGTTTTTAAAACTAGAACAATGGGTATTTGTAAACATAGAGACAAATACAATCTTATAGACCGATATAGTAGAATTTAGAAAGACTATAGGGGATTAACTTTCAAATGGTCTTTTAATGGCCTTCATATTCTTTTTATTGTCTCATTTTTTTCTATCACCCCAGTGATTTTTTTCTATAATCTAGAATTTGAGTATAGAAACAAAACTTTCTTTGCACATAGGGTTCAGAAGATCTTAAATATAAAAATAAAATTTATGTTTTATCTTTATATTAGTGAAAAACAGGAATTGTATTTTTCTAATTTTTGAGCTCAGGTAGAAATAGGATTTTTTTAAGTATTTGGAAAACAGTTTTTCATATAACTAAAGGATGGGTGTTTAATTTCTAGACCAGTTTCTTCCTCTGGCAACACTAACTTCCTCTTGGCAATATGTATTTCTCTAATTTAGGAATGTTTCTCTATGTGTCAGTCTTGTTCTTCCAGATGCTCATGATGTTCTCCACATATCTGGAGGATGCTGCAAATTGTGAGGAGTGTATTGCCCTCACTGGGCTCTCAGACATGGAGTATTTAATGTGCTTTATTTCCCAGCCTAAGTGAATACATTGTTTCCTGAAAGCAGGGAAGCAAACTTGGGAGCATACTACTATTTTATAAAGTCTTATTTCATAGAAACCTTATATTTAAAAAAATTTCCATTTATATATGCACACAATAGGACTTTAAGGTAGATTACTGGCTGTTAAAATATATGGCATCAAGGTGCCTGTGAGCAATGGGTTGATCACCCTATATTCAAGAAGCTCATGCTACTATCCACCCCTGCAAGGGCATTCCTGATGGTGATTGATAGCCTCTTGGTAAAAACAAAACTTTCTTTTTCCTGATTTTAGGTAGATGCACTGAGATTACGACTGGAAGAAAAAGAATCTTTTCTCAATAAAAAAACAAAACAATTGCAGGACCTCACAGAAGAGAAGGGAACACTGGCTGGAGAGATTCGTGACATGAAAGATATGTTAGAAGTGAAGGAAAGAAAAATTAATGTTCTCCAGAAAAAGGTGAGTAGCTTTCATGTTGAGAGTTGGTATCATGCATGTTTTGTCATGTAGAGAGATTTTGAGCAGATGGAAAATAAATTGTCTTTAAAATTTTAGATTAGGAAGTATATTAGTTATTGACATTTTACTTGTGGTTGTATCATATCATTTTTAGCTTGGCCTAATGAATTTTTTACTTTATCACTTAAAAACTGAATAGAGATTTTTTTCATTTGTCAGCTTAAACATGGAGGTAATTTTATAAATTTGGGTATAAACATAAAATAGTAGAGCCAGGGTGCTGCTAGGTAAGTGGTAAAACTTCTGCTTAGCATGTGTGAGGCCATGGATTCCACACTCACCCGTGAATAAAAAAAATTAAATCCAAAAAGTGAGCTTATTTTTCATTTTTCCTTCTTGAGAGTTGATCAGTGTAGTTTGTCTTTAATGCATTTTAGATTCATTTTATAGTTACATAATCTTTGGTTGGTTATATCCTGATGTCTTAGTGCATTCCTGCTGCTATAACAAAATAGCTAAGACTAG
The DNA here is from genome assembly GCF_045843805.1 of Urocitellus parryii. Taxonomy (NCBI): domain Eukaryota; kingdom Metazoa; phylum Chordata; class Mammalia; order Rodentia; family Sciuridae; genus Urocitellus; species Urocitellus parryii. The sequence goes on along the minus strand of NC_135533.1, from coordinate 173,155,974 downwards.
GCAATTTATAAAAAACAGAAATATATTTTCTCACAGTTCTGAAGAAAAGTCCAAGATCAAGGTAGAAGTAGGTTCAGTGTCCAATGAGAGTGTTCTCTTTGCTTCCATCATATTGCCTTGTTGCCGCATCCTCTAGAGGGCATATATGCCATTCCCTCATGTGATGGATGGTTCCCTCTAGCCCATTTATAAGGTTGCTAATCCCATTTATGTGGTCTCTGGTCTCATAACTTAAGTACTTTCTGTAGATTCCACCTCTTAATATTTTCACATTGGTGATTAAGTAACATTCAGACCATGGCAATTGCCAAATCCATGTAGATTATTTGGAGAGAAGAGTAATGTTTATACGATATACTTATTTGAATCAACAGAGAGAATGTATAAGAAGTCCCAACCACAGTAACCCAACAAGAAGATGCTCAGCCTCATTAGGACCCTTGTTTTCTTTCTTCTTTCAATGGCTCCTTTTCTCCATTATAGGAGCCCTTGATTTTGTGACAGTACTGTGATTTTCTTTGTTTTAAAACATTTTTAGTTGTAGATGGACACAGTACCTTTAATTAATTAATTAATTTTTATGTGGTGCTGAGGATTGGACCCAGAGCCTCCTCTGTGCTAGGCAAGTGCTCTGCCAGTGAGCTACAACCTGAGACCAGCATTGTGAATTTCTTTTAGATAATTCCCATTTAATGATGTGTACGGTTTAGGGAGAACCATAGAGTGCCTTGTCTTCCTCTAGAAAACGGGTCAGCAAGAAAAGAAACCAATTTCTGCTCTTTTATGAAAGACAAAAGTGGTTAGAAAGATATAAAGCACTCAGATTAGCATACAATCATTATGCAAACTGAGTGGAAATTAATGGTGGGCCAAAGATACCACCCTAGGCAGGCATGTTGCTGGACACCATGCTGTGGCTACACTTGCCACCATCCTCTTGGTGTCACTTGCCATCATCATTTCTCACTCAGATCGTATTAAAAGTATCCTAGCTGTTTTTCCTTCATTTATCCTTGTATTTCTTATAGTCTATTCTCAACATAGAAACTTACTCTGTGGTCAAAACTCTCCATTCACAACCAGCTACAAAATTTGTGGGGTCTAGTAAAAATGAACATTTTTTTGTTGTTTTGTGATGCTGGGATCAAACCCAGGGCCTCACATATGCTAGGCAAGCACTCTGTCACTGTACTGTCCTCTCAGCTCATGACCCAGTACAAATGTGGAGGGTTTTGTTCAAAAATTTAGAATTTCAAGATGGCAATAGCAGAACATAAAACCATGTGTGGGACCCAGGACTGCTGTACAAGTCACAGGTCCATGAAGCTGTACCAGTCCCAGGGGCTTCCATTTTCACTCCGAGGTAATAGTGGAAGTCTTTATAAGGGCCCATGATGTCTTATATGATTGAGCTTCTGACTTCCTGTTTTGTTGGTCTCCCCTTTACTCATGTCATGTTGGCCTCCACTGCCTTTGTACTCTTCTGAGGGAGACATCAGGCATGTTCTCATGTTTTACAGTATTCCCCATGGGGACACTCACCCTGGACTTGCCCTGCCTTGTGTGGTAGCTATAAGCCTAAAGCTCCTGAGTTGGGATGTGCTATAATTGTGAAAAACCTACCAGATTTTGAAGACTTATTGTGAAAAGTATATTGTGAGACCTCTCATTAATAATCTTTATATTATATGTTTAAATACAAATATTTTGGACATAGTAGGTGAGCTAAAATATAATTTTAAAATTTATATCACTTTTCTTTTTTTGTTTTTTAATGGTCTACAAGAAAATTTTATATTACCTATGTGGCTCCTATTATGTTTCTATTGGACAGAACTGCTCTAAGTATTCACATGACTCATGCCTTTTCTCCTTTTGGGCCTCTGTTCAAATGGTACTTTGTTATAGACCTTTGCCCTTTGTTACAGACATAAAGTAGCATTATCACATTCTACATGTTGTTCCCTTGTGCAATTTTATTTTTCCTGCCAATTTGACTCAAGGACTGAGCCATGCAATGATGACCATGACAGTTGGTACTTATTTGTTTCTGTAGAGAGGTTGGGATGAGATTATCAATGAATTCTTAATATCCAGACCCCTACTTGTCCACACTTCTGCTTTTTCATAAGTGAGTTCTCTGGGCTTTTCAAATAAAGAGAGACATCAGATCTCCTCTCAGTGCATTCCTGTTCTATTATGGTGAACCAGAACCTTTAAATGGTGTAATTATGCACAGAATAATGTGGCTTTCATTTTATAGAATAATTAAAGTTAGATAAAAATCAAATCATTGAAATTTCACCAAGGAGTTAAAAGTAGAGATCCTGCATTTGTTTGGAACTCTCAAGATATTGGTGATTCAGTGGGTTGTATTATGAGTTCATTTCTGTTGAAATCTTCATGGACAAGGACCTCATTATTGGATTCCCATCTCACAGTACCCATTTGGTTGATAATAGATAACTGAAAGAGACCTGGGCAGAGATAAGTAAAGACCCTTGAATCAAAGGGTTTTTGTTGGGTGGGGTTAATAGAGAAATGTTACATCGACATACATTAGAGCATGTTCTAATGATTGAAGAGAAGACTTTTCATTTAAAATCTCTAGCAATGAGTGACGACAAGAGCTGAAGACCTGCTGGATTTCTTATGTTGCATGCCAAGCACTATTTACTTACTCTTAACTACAACCTGATGAGACAGGTGCAATTATAAATCCAAGGAACTGAGAAATATTTAGGCTTATGAAAAGCTTGCTCAAGGTCACATAGTCTAGATATAAGAATTTGTTTTGTCTTTGAGTAAATAGAATAAATTGGTTAATGCAAATTAAGTGAATGAACCTCATTTTCTTTTGATCTCAATTATTATGTTGATGACACCAGGTATGAGACTGAGTTGAAGAAGATTCTTGTCCCAATTGCTCATTTGCCAAGAGTTGAAACTAAATGTTCTTTCCCTTGAGGAATAACTGACAAAAGATTTTTCAGTAAAATTGTGAGATGGCACCTTCAGTGCATAAGTGACAAATGATCGCTTTTGCTAATATGAATATTTTGAAAAGAAATATTAAACTTTTTTCCATTCCTAGACTCAAAAGTTTGGGAACCAATTTGGATGCTCTGTAATAAAATTGGTGTCTCTTATAGCTCCTTTTGGCAACATGATCATGATCTTGTTTGTTTGAATCATGTAAAAAATGTTTCATATATACTTGGAGGGTTTGCTTCCAGTTTTTGAACTAAGTGTTTACTGATAGGAGGGTATTAAACCACTGACAACATGGTAAATTAACAAGACTGCTGTTAGACCCGCAGTGTGAAAGGGAAATTATCTCCCAAAAAATGATGTCCATAATTCAGAAGCTGGTTCAAACTGTGGAAATAATAGAGAAGCCAGTGGGTCACTGAAACATTGGGGCTGGAGGCCCTTTGGACCACATTTAGCACAATTGGCTGTTTTAGAGAAGGCCTGGATCTGAACAGTACAATCTTTGGATTACTATTTTGGCATGGAAGAATAATAAACCCATGTCAATGTCAGAGGTGCAACATTACTTCGTGGGCATCCTGCACTGTTTTGATGCCAGTCCAACTGGGTAAGTTCCTTTCCTATCCATATTTAAAGTGGCAGAGCTAGGCTTGCACCTCATATATGTAAGTTTTGCTTTCAGAGCCTTGGGTCTCCAATGTCTTGTGTGTTCTGTAAGTTCTGTAGACACATATGGGTATGAAGATTTAAACATTTTTGTCACTTAAGGAAGGGACTGAAACTGAAGGGAGAACCCCAGGTGGCAAGACAACTCTGATCAATCTTTAGTAAGGAGACAAAAATTATCCAAAATGGACTTTTGGCCCTAATTTCATATTCTTAACTCCATGATGCAAGATATGGAGTTATTTTAGTAGGGATAAAAATATACATGTATGAAAAATGTTTAGTGAACTGTCCCCTGTGGCTGTGATACCAGTCTAAAGAGCAGTAATTTTCATGCTAGAGCCACAGAATTCTGTTCCCATACCTGAATTCAAACTGTAACTGATGAAGTGCTACCTGACTATTGAGTTTTTGTAGGAAATGTCATAAAACCTTGATGACATTGTACATTTGGAAAGTGTATAATGCCTAGCAATTTAGGACATGGTAGTATTTTTTGACCCAGATCAAATCCAGACTGTTACGCAGCTCATAGATTCTTACAGCATAAACTTGCTACCCAGGAATTTAAAAAAGCCATTAAAATTGGACAAAAATTCTATCTCCATTTCCATTCTAGGTCTCAGACTCATGCACAGTGTGAATTTATAGAGTAGAGTTACTTTATTTATTGGGGGTAGGAAAACAGATGTTGATCTCTTTGGAAGCCAAATTCACTGGCTGCCTACTGAACTTGTGGATTGCCCTCTAAGTTGAAAAAGGGAGGGAGGTTGAGTGAAGTTGGCTCCTCCAAGTGGTGTATATGGACTTGCTTGCTTCAGCAGCGTTTTTATACCTATTTGGAACTGTGGTGGTGAAATTTCTGAATGACAATAAGCTCAGAGGTAAGGATGCTATGTGTTATTAGGATACTGATTTTCTTCTGGACTTATTTTTCAAAAAAATAATACTTGAGAAGGTGGCCAAGAACATAAGAGATTTTCACATTAAATGTAAAACTGAAGTAAGGCGTAGAAGACTTTTTTAACTCCTTTGAGCTCTTTCTCAGTGTTTAAATATCTAGTTGAACTTTTATACTTATTATTGGCAAATCTCCTAAGTTTTTGAACATATGCAAAATCATATTACTTCTGCATTTACTGAGTGCTTCCTAAGTGTCAGTCAGTTACTACTCCAGGTTTTGTAGGTTCAAAGAGAAATAAGACATTTTCCAGTCCTCAAGAAGCTGACAATCTGGTTGGGGAGACAGACATGCATAATCCTAAATATAAGTGCAATGGAGAGCAACATATGGCAGGTTACCAGAAGCAAACCACTTGACAGATGCATACAGCAGAAGCCACTTCTGGCTACTTTTAAGCAAATGGGAATTTTTAAGAATATCCAGAGCCCCAATATCTGGTCTATAGAACCAGACTGAGGATGATCAAGAACAAGGACAGCTCTAGGGAACAAATACCACCGTGATCTCATATCCCAGAGTGTCTGGTCAGGTGCTGCCTCTGCTGATGGCTGCCCTGACATCATTCAGTCAGGACTCAAAGTCCTGGGACAGAGCTTCATGTTTTATACAAGTGCCTCTCATTGGCAGAATTTAACCAGACCCTTCATCCAAAGGAATCTGGGAAATGTGACTCTAAGCTTTATTCTTGTTCTGCTCAGAGTTGTGAATCACTTACTTTGTGTAGTCTTTGTTGATACTGCAGTCTGGGATAGGTCTTACACTCTTAAAGAAGTACTTACTGGTTATGTTTGAAGTATGCTTCCTTTGGTGAATGTTGGCTTCCCTGACAGGGCTTAGATTTCCATGAGTTCCCGAACCTTGATAATCAAGATACCTCCAGCTCCTTGATAAATTCTTGGAATAAGCTGGTCCTCAATAAACAAAACAAAACAAACAAACAAACAAAAAAACCTAGCCAAATCGCAATGAGAACTTGGGAGAAAATGCTTTGAGATCTACTTCTGGCCCACGAATATTGTTAGCTCTGAGGAGAGTCATTTGCCCCAGCGAAATGTCAGACCCACTCACTGTTCCCAGTACGGTATGTTCTGTGTAGGCTGCAAGATGGAACCATCCCATGAATAATAAAACTCAGAGGAGGAAATGACTGTTGTTCTGCCCACACCTAACACCTCCACCCTTGGTTCTATTAGTGTGGAAGGTAAAAAGAGATAAAGACTTGGGGCAGAGAGCTCAACCACTCTTCCTTTATTTTACATTTACAGAGAATATTCTTATTCTACAAAGAGAACTCCTTTTTTTTTCTAGTTCTCACTTCTAACTTACTGTATTGTTAGAAATGGGAATGAAATTATTGATTATGCATGGTCAATTATGACAGTGGAAATGATAATTTTTATAATAAAAAGATTATCTATTATTGATTGAAACTTTCTTTATACTGCCCTTCTAGACACTGCACTAGAGGTTTTGCATCCTTATGTTATGAGTTCAGATTATGAATTCTTAAAGTAATGATCATTAGATACTATCATAACCCCCATTTTTAAAAATGAGAGATTATAGTACAAAAAGGTAGTTTTTCCAGAGTCGCATGGCAGGAAAGCAATGGAGCTACTCTGAAGCACTAAACCAATGTCATAGTATATGATCCTGCCTTCCAAAATGGAAGAAGTGGAATCATTTACTTTTAGGGATTAACCAAGATACAATTTAAGCAATTTATCAGAGATTGATATATGAAGATACCTAGTTTTAATACCAACCCAGCAGATATGCAACCATCAAATAATAGGAAAACCAGTTAATAATAGGTTTAAAATAGGAAACCAACTAAATTAATAAAATATAACACCATATCTGGATATAAAAATGTATACAATAGCTATATGTAGAAAGAAGAAAAATTGTGGAGGCCTTTAATTCTATTTGTTCTTTTCTTCTCCCATGATTTTTCACATACCATTCTAAGCCAGTGGGTTGTTTTGTTGTTTCATTTTAAAAGCTTCATGCCTTTCTTTTGCCTCTGATGGTAGTTTCACTTTCCTTTAATTGTTGGGTTTTAGAAGACTGAAACTCCAAAAAATGATTTGAGAGAGACATCTAAACAGCTTTCCTGGACCAGTTGCAGATGAACTCATAAGTTTAGAGACTATTGGCTGAGTCCTGAGAGGAGGCAGCCAGAGAAGGCACTCCAGTTTGCAGTGAGTAGTTCACATAAGGTCTGACCATCTTGGTGCAGGCAAACTCACTCTGCACTTGAAGCCAGGAACTAGGGTGGCCTTTCTGGGGATGGATCTGCAACCAGTGTGCTTGTGGGTCTAAGGCAGTGATTCTCAACCTGGCTGTTTTACAACCCTCTTCCCTACCCTATGGGAAGATTTACATGTTTGCTTGCCATAGCTTGGGATTGCTACAAACTTCTGGTGGATAGAGTCCAATCCAGAAATGCTGCTAAACATCCTACTGTGCCAATGATAGTTCCCCTCCTTGCAATAATTATGAATAAAAGCTCTGGTCCATAGGAAACTTTTCCTTTTTGGGTTTGGATTACTTATCTTGGTGCTCTAGGCCCCCTATCTGGTGATAGTGTTTCTTAAATGGTTTTTACTTAGAATAACAGACATTTATCTCTCTTCTGAGTATTACCTCTGTTGATAAACTTGAGGTTTTTTTCTACACTTTTTCTGTGGCATCATCTTATACAGCTTCAGAGATGGCTAATGTGTATGTGTGTGCACATCCATGTGAGTATAGATGATGAGTGGATCATTATTGTTACTTTCTGCTTTATAATTTTCACATATAAGGGTACATACTTATAAAGAATGAACTATTAAAATTATTATAATTATTAAAACCAATAGGGTCATATTGCTCATGATATAAGCTAATTTGTAGGGTGTTGTATAGGAAATATATAATATGAAGAAAGCTTCTGATTTAGACAAGAAGAGAAACGGATCACCTACTTTAAATTTTTGTGGCTAAATACTGGTGTTATGGTTTGGATATGAGGTACCCTCCAAATGTTCTTGTGTTAATGAAGGAATGTTCAAGGGCAAAATGATTAGATCATGAAACATGTAACCTAATGAGCAGCTTAATAGTTTGAATAGATTAACTGGGTGGTTTAACTATAGGCAGACAGGGTGTGGCTAAAGGAGGTAGGTTACTTGGTGTGTGCTCTTAGAGATTATATATTTTGTCCTTGTCTCCTCCCATTCTCTCTCTACTTCCCAGCTACCATGAGCTGAGTAGTTTTCCTCTGCCCATTCACTATGATATTCTGCCTCATCTCTGGTGATGTAGTTCACCAGACATGGACAGAGACCTCTGAAGCTCTGAACCACAGATAAACTTTTCCTCTTCTAAGTTGTTTTTGTTGAGTACTTTGGTTATAGCAATACAAAGCTAAGTAGAGTAGCTCAGTTGGTATTCCAGTCATTTGGAAAATAGTGACCTTTAAGACCAATTTGTTCTTTCTGATAAAAAAAATGAACTTTATTTTATCAGCCTCTGGGCTGAAAATCTCATTTATGTTTGAATGAAGTATATATTTTCATATATTTTTGGAATAAAGTATAATTATTTTTTTCAATGTAGACTGTATGTATATTTAATTAATATGATGCTTAAATACTTGCAACTTAAAAGAATCTTAGTTAATATCTGATTTTCCAAATATAAGGGATAAAAAAATGAACAACATATTACATAATAAGTTCTCTCATGAATTCTGTATTTGTAGGATAGAGTATGTCACTAGACCTAAGAATAAATGTCCTTACTTTTACATCATTTAATATGTCATGTCTTCAACATAGCATGCAAGTATTGTCAAGGGGTCTAGTGTTAAGTAAACACCACAGAAAGAATGATCACTAAGATGCATGGCTACTACTCATGGCTGAATGGTTTTCCCCACTGCTGGTGATGGTTTAGGGCAAAAACAACTGGGTGACTTTAACTGATTGATCCTGCTGGTCAGAAATCCATGCCCAAATAATGTGAAGATATTTCAGGAAGATGTTTGGGTATATTTTGTGTCTCTTGAGTAGAGTCTGTGGCTTCCTTGGTGACCCACACTTCTTTGTGAAGTAATGTATACACAAGCCTCCTCCTTTGTGTGTTATATTTTGCTTTTCTTCTAAGAACTTTAAAGTTACCCTTCTCCTCGAGATGACATGATAAAATGCCATTTTGTTGTCTAAGGAATCAAAGCCAGAAAAATTTACCTTCTGATAGAGTGATTGATCATCTTCAGGCACTGTCTTCAATTAGGTGTGTCTTTCTCCTCTTGGGCTCTATTGAACACAACCCAATATTTTTTTTGACTTTAAAAGACATGCAACTTTGAGTATGCTAATAATGATTGGACAACCCTGAAGACAGTAAACCTGGAACAGATTTAATGGACTATCATAGTTCAGCCTCTTCATTTCCCCATTTAATGATGCAGGGGTTTTAGAGTTAAAGTAACTTGTATAGGGTCACAGAGCTGAGTAGTGAAAGATCCTGGGCTTACTTTTCTTTTCTTTTTTCTATCCACATCCCTATGACATTTGAGACTTTGGTCACTATTGACCTATGCTGGCCATCTTGCCATCCTTCCATGCATCACCCAACCATTCAACAATAAACATTATACATATCCAGTGTCTATAATGAGCTGGATGACATGCAGGCCCTGGGGATCCATACACTATTGAGGAAGGTATAATTTTTGCCTACTGGAAATTCACGTGGATGGAGAAAGCAACTAAATAGGACACTATAGTACAGGATATGATGTATGCTGTGCTGGCCAGGTACAGAGCGCAAATAGGAGGGACTCCTCGCCTCACAAGGGAAACGGGATGAACAAGGACTTCCTGGAAAAGTTGACGACTAAATTGAGAACTGAAGCAGTAGGAGTCATTGTCCAGTCAAAGCAGCAAAATCAGTATTTCCAAAGCTTTGGCAGAAAGAGGCAGCACAGTGCATTTGGTGGAATTAGAAGTAATTTAATATAGCTGGACCACACTTCTTGCCACATTTAGTAAGCAAATTTCACAATGAAGCATTTTCTATTCTTTATGTCTTCCAGCCATCAAATATATTATATAATTAAAGTTTTAGAGACATTTTGATTTCCATACTATAAAATGTTCTCTTCTAGTCCCTTGTGACTTACAAGTGGCAATAGCGATTATCTGTGTTATTTCAAAATGCAATTCAGGGCCAAATCATGCTGAGAACTGATTCTCATTCAATGAGAGAGCTGATCCCAAGGCAGGGAAGCCAATTTTCTTTTAAATAAATATTTGCTTCTGGGTTAAGACTTTATTTTCTGTACTCAGTTTCACCATAATGGATTTTTTAAAGGTTTGTTTATAATAACCTGCAAAATCCCTTGAAGATTTAAAATAAAATGCCTAGAATACCCTGACTGTGGTTGCTATTCTATTGGGCACAGGCTTATTGACACATTTGTCCATTTTAGCTGCCAGCTATTGCCTAGAGTTTTGTGATATGAAATAAGAGGCAGCTGAGCCTTTGTATGTTTCTGTCTGGAGATGATTCTGTTACTCCTCTCACATACTTCTCAGGTCATTTGAAGAATAAGATTTAATCAACCTTATTTATGTGTGGAGGATAATTTTCTGTCTCTTTTTTACTTACCCTGAATTTGGCAGTGGATCCACTCTGAAAAGTGTATACATATAGATATTAGTATTTATCATCTTATGGCATAAGGGAAGTCCTTAATTAAAAGCTTTTAAGATACATGCCTTAGATATTACCAAAAGTTCTCTATAGGTTTAATGCAATGCCAATCAAAATCCCAACGTCATTTCTTGAAGAAATAGAGAAAGCAATCATGAAATTCATATGCAAAAATAAAAGACCCAGAATAGCAAAAGCAATTCTAAGCAGGAAGTGTGTGTGAATCAGGCGGTATAGCGATACCAGATTTCAAACTATATTACAGAGCAATAGTGACAAAAACAGCATGGTACTGGTACCAAAACAGGCGCGTGGACCAATGGTATAGAATAGAGGACACAGAGACTAATCCACAAAGTTACAACTATCTTATATTTGATAAAGGGGCTAAAAGCATGCAATGGAGGAAGGATAGCATCTTCAACAAATGGTGTTGGGAAAACTGGAAATCCATATGCAACAAAATGAAATTGAATCCCTTTCTCTCACCATGCACAAAAGTTAACTCAAAATGGATCAAGGAGCTTGATATCAAATCAGAGACTCTGCGTCTGATAGAAGAAAAAGTTGGCTCCGATCTACATATTGTGGGGTCGGGCTCCAAATTCCTTAATAGGACACCCATAGCACAAGAGTTAATAACAAGAATCAACAAATGGGACTTACTTAAACTAAAAAGCTTTTTTCTCAGCAAGAGAAACAATAAAAGAGGTAAATAGGGAGCCTACATCCTGGGAACAAATTTTTACTCTTCACACTTCAGATAGAGCCCTAATATCCAGAGTATACAAAGAACTCAAAAAATTAGACAATAAGATAACAAATAACCCAATCAACAAATGGACCAAGGACCTGAACAGACACTTCTCAGAGGAGGATATACAATCAATCAATAAGTACATGAAAAAATGCTCACCATCTCTAGCAGTCAGAGAAATGCAAATCAAAACCACCCTAAGATACCATCTCACTCCAGTAAGATTGGCAGCCACTATGAAGTCAAACAACAACAAGTGCTGGAGAGGATGTGGAGAAAAGGGTACACTTGTACATTACTGGTGGAACTGCAAATTGGTGCGGCCAATTTGGAAAGCAGTATGGAGATTCCTGGGAAAGCTTGGAATGGAACCACCATTTGACCCTGCTATTGCCCTTCTCGGACTATTCCCTGAAGACCTTAAAAGAGCATGCTACAGGGATACTGCCACATCGATGTTCATAGCAGCACAATTCACAATAGCTAGACTGTGGAACCAACCCAGATGCCCTTCAATAGATGAATGGATAAAAAAATGTGGCATTTATACACCATGGAATATTACGCAGCACTTAAAAACGACAAAATCATGGAATTTGCAGGGAAATGGATGGCACTAGAGCAGATTATGCTTAGTGAAGCTAGCCAATCCCTAAAAAACAAATACCAAATGTCTTCTTTGATATAATGAGAACAACTATGAACAGAGCAGGGAGGAAGAGCAGGAAGAAAAGATTAACATTAAACAGAGACATGAGATGGGAGGGAAAGGGAAAGAAAAGGGAAATTGCATGGAAATGAAGGGAGACCCTCATTGCTATACAAAATTACATATAAGAGGTTGTGAGGGGAATGGGAAAATAAACAAGGAGAGAAATGAATTACAGTAGATGGGGTAGAGAGAGAAGATGTGAGGGAAGGGGAGGGGGGATAGTAGGGGATAGGAAAGGTAGCAGAATTCAACAATTACTAATAGGGCATTATGTAAAAATGTGGATGTGTAACCGACGTGATTCTGCAATCTGCATTTGGGGTAAAATTGGGAGTTCATAACCCACTTCAATCTAACGTATGAAATATGATATGTCAAGAGCTTTGTAATGTTGTGAACAACCAATAAAAAAAATATAAGATACATGCCTTAGGGCTGGAGTTGTAAGTGGAGGAGAGCTTGTCTAGTATGTATAAGGAAATGGGTTCGATCCTCAGCACCATATGTAAATAAACAAATAAATAAATAAAATACATATCTATGTTTCCCTTGAAAACAAAAGTAATGAAAGGGTAGTATGTTCTTGATAAATATAATTCCACAATTATTGTAGATAACTGGCATCTTCCTATTGTTCTGATAGTACAGTCTTATTGCCAGTGTTTTTTACTTCAGACTTAGTGATTTTACAACTTTTGCAAACAGAAAGATGTAAGTACTTTAAAAAGACTATCTTCACAGAAGCTGAATTCTAAATCAATGTTACAGAATATATGGCACTTTGGTATTCTTTCATACTATTGTATCATGCTTCCTTTTAAAAAACCAGCAATAGCCATGTATAATCAGTCTTTGGCTAATATTATTATAGTTAATAATATTATTACAGTTTATTAAACTTCTAACAAAGGTGCTGTAGCAGTTAGAAGTCTAAGTTGAACCTTAAGATTTCTTACCTGCTTGGTATGCATGTCTTAAATAATATCCAGGACTGTGGATATAATGAATTTTGTACCAGTGATTATGTTTTATTATATTATAACATGTGGCAGAATTGACTTTAAGAAAGGGGGATTATCTGTGTGGATTTGAACTAATTACATGAGCCCTTTAAGTCTAGTTCCGATGGTCAGAGATGGGGAAGGCAGAGATTTGAAATATGAAGAAAGTCAATGCATGAAAAGTTCTCTGCTGTCAAAATGAAGATTGAGAGGCTATGGCAAGGAGTGCAGGCAACCCTAGGGCTGAAGATGCTTTCTAGATGATCACTAGCATAGAAGCAAGCCCTGTAATCCTAAAAACCACAAGAAACCACACTTTGCCAACAGTAAGAACAAGCTCTAAAGTGATTTTTTTTCCCTAGAGCCTCCAGACAAATACTCATAATGCCTGAACATTGATCTCCCCTTCTACTATCTTGAACTAAAACCCCAGCTGTAGCATCTTGGACCTCTGATCTGCACAACTGTGATTTGATAAAAGAATGTTGTTTTAAGCCACTAAATTGGTGGCATTTTGTTAACATCAGTAGAAAACTGATATAAGGGTTTATTAACTGTTTAATAGTTATCAAACCTCTCAGAAATTCTGAGGCAAGTAAACAGGTGTGGAGTACACAGGATACTAACAAGTTATTGATAAACAGTTTCCAATGCCTTGACTATTCCATTTAGAGATCCTGGATATTTTTTTATTATTTAAGACAAACCTGTATAAAATTTGTAGGTTCACAGAAAAATTGAAGGGAAGGTACAGAAATTTTCCATATACTTGAGCCACCACACATGTACAACCTTCTCCACTGTCAACATCCCTCATTAGAGCTGTACGTTTGTTACAAATGATGAACCTACATACACACATCATTATTATCATGGCCCTAGTTTACATTAAGTTCACTTTGGGTATTGTATATTCTATGGATTTGGGCAAATTTCAGTTGACACATAGCCATTGCAACACTGTCATACAAAGTTGTTCTGTCCTGAAAATCCTCTATACTCTGCTTGTTCATCCTATCCTCTTCCTAACCCCCATTAATATCTTTGCTCTTTCCATGGTTTGGCCTTTTCCATAATATCAAGTAGGTCAAATTATTACAAGTGTATTATTTTCAGATATATCAATGTACTTTTAAATTTTGTCTAAGTCTCCTTTTTGGATGGCTCATTCCTTCTTTTTACACTGAATAATATTCCATTATCTAGATGTGTCACAGTTTATTTTGATTACTTCCAAGTTAAATAATTTCAAGTTAAGTCATTAGAAACATGCATATGTAGTATTTTATATGGACTTTGCTTTTCAACTCCCTTGTGTGAATATGACTGTAATGCTGGATCGTATGGTATGAGGATGAGTAGTTTTGTAAAAATTGTCAAACCTTCTTCCAAAGTGCTTGTATAATTTTGCATTCCTGCCAGCAGCAAATGGAAACTCTTGCTCTTACACATCCTCACCAGTATTTGGTGTTGTCAGTATTTTCAATTTTGGCTATTTTAATCAGTATGTAGTCATTGTCTTAACCTACATTTCCCAGTTTACACATAATGTGTAGCATCTTGCCACATGCTTATTTGCTCTTTATCTCTTTTTGCTTAGAAGTCTGTTAAGGTCTTTGTCATTTTTTTTTCAAATTTTGTTTTCTTAGTGTTGAGTTTTAAGTGCTTTTTGCATATTTGGGATAATATCCATTTCTCAGATGTGTCTTTCAAATATTTTCAGTCTGTGGCTTATCTTTTCATTCTGGCTTTTGGTGTCTTTCATGAAGAAAAAATACTTAATTTTATTTATTTATTTACTTTCTGAGAATTTTTTTAACATGATAACAGAATATTCTTTGATTCATTGTACACAAATGGAGCACAATTTTTTACTTGTCTGGTTGTACATGAAGTAGGGTCACACCATTTGTGCAATCATAAATGTACCTAGGGTAATAATGTCTGTTTCATTCCACCATCTTTCTTACCCCCATGTCCCTCCCCCCTCTCCCTCTCTTTTGCCCAATTCAAAGTTCCTCCTCTTGTACCATGTCCCCCTGTGAATTGTGCTTCTATAAACATTGATATGGCTGCATCAGTGTAGTATGCTGTTTTTAAGCCCTTTGGGTATAGACCGAGGAGTGGGATAGCTGGGTCAAATGGTAGTTCCTTTCCAAGTTTTTTAAGGAGTCCACATACTACTTTCCAGATGGTTTGCATCTATTTGCAGGCCTACCAACAACGTTTGAGTGTGTCTTTTTCCCCACATCCTTGCCAACACTTATTGTTGCTTATATTCTTGATCACTGCCATACTGACTGGAGTGAGATGAAATCTTAGAGTAGTTTTGATTTGCATTTCTCTAATTATTAGAGATGTTGAACATTTTTTTTCATATATTTGTTGATCAATTATATATCTTCTGAGAAGTGTCTATTCAGCTCCTTAGCCCATTTATTGGTTGGGTTGTTTGGTTTTTGGGTGTTAGGTTTTTTGAGTTATTATATTTCCTGGAGATTAGTGCTCTATCTGATGTGTATGTGGTAAAAATTTGTTTCCATTCTGTAGGCTCTGTCTTCACCTCACTGAGAAATCCTGGAAATTTTGATGAAGTTTTATAATTTTAGAGGGATTAGTGTTATTTAAAAATGTATGCACAGAAGTGAGCTATTATTGCATCTTTCAGGTTATACTATTTCAGATCAGACAATTAAATTACCTAAAATGCAATTTTATGTGTTTTTCTGCTTTCCATGAAATCCTGAGTTCATTAAAAGAAATAACAAGGTCTTATTTATCTTCTTACTCCTGATAACCAGCATAGTGCTTAGGATGTTATACACGTCATAGGTACTAGAAAATTGAAATTTGATGGAATGAATCAGTAAATCTGTCCAAAGTTCTAGTTATATTCAGAGTGAGTAAACAAATAGGGATGGCTTTTTTCCAATAAAACTTTATTTACAAAAACAGGCAGGGAGACAGATTGGACCATGGGCTGTAGTTTTCTGAATTCTGGTATAGATCACAAGTTATTATAGCCTGTACGCAATTCTATCATATAGCAACCTTCATGGAATGTTTGAAGCTTTTTTATGTATTCTAAATATTTAATAGAAGGGAACAAGGTATCCTTGTTTTCCAGACTGTATTTACTATTTGCCTCAGACATTCCTTCTGGTGCAATAGGAAATAAGTCATTCATTCCCAAGGGTGAGGTCTTCCCTAGTTTCTGTTGCATTCTATAGCTTTTTTGTGAGTAAAGACTGAATGAAGCAAAGCTAAGCAAACAGGATGTGCTCAAATGAATAACACCATTGACATGGGGTGGAGATAGTTCTCTCTTCAGTGTTAAAATATGAAGTTAAATTCTTTAAGTCACATATGATACTGTGATTTCAAAAAAGCCCATGAAAGGTGGCATACACATACTGTGGCTCTCTCCAAATTATGAATGTTTATGAACTTGTGAACATCTGTAGGCACAGATAGACAAGGGCAGCCAGGTGGAAAGATAGGAATAAATGTAAGGAAATTTTCACACCTTTCCATGTAACTCGCATTTTCTTAGAGCCTACAGGGGAACCATCTGCGAAATATGGATGACAGTTATATAAAATATCAGGTAGTTAGGGAAAAACAAATGTGGGGTAATGGACCAAAGCTGCTTAATCTGGTGCCTCAACTAGGAATTAATAGTACAGAATGAATTAAGGGTGTAGACATTGATTTAACCTCAGCATGGTTTTTTTTTTTAAATGTTATTTGGCTGATTGGTGAAAGTATTCCAAAATGGAGGAATAGCTAAATAGTAATAATATAATTCATACATGGAAATTCAGTCAATAGAAATTATGTTATAGAAGAATACTTAATGACAGGAAAATATTAGTTTGTTAATTTAAATAGACAAATACCATATTGTTTTTAATATATATTTGTAATATTTATAAATATGTTGTTTTTGCGTAACTTTACCACCATTTAATTGTATAACTTTATTTTTGCTTAAAAAAGTTTATACACACATGCATGCATCAGTATTATTGTTAAGATCATGGACTGGGCCTGGGGATGTAGCACCGTGGTACAACTTTTATCTAGAAGCACACACTCTAGCTTTGATCCCCCATACTAGAAAAAGAAAATGCACTGGCTGTGACAGGCCTGGTTTGAATCTCAGTGCTATCACTTACAGGATTTTAAGCTTAGGCTCTTAATTTTGTCTCCCCTGCTTCGGTTTACCTATCTTTAAAATGGAGATAAGTTTATATCTCATTTCAGTCTCATTTTTTCTCAGAATAGTAGATGTTCAAGAGAGATTTGTTGAATGAACAAAGAGTTCATTAGAATTCATGTACAACAAATTATTATTTTATTCTAAATATCAGAATTTAAATGCTAAAACTTGTCAATACTTTCATAGATCTTGGGAAAAATGGAATTACTTTATGGAGATCATTTTAAATTGATTTCTAAATTTATATGCAGTAAAAACCACTCTTTGTGTATAGTTCTATGAATTTTAACAAAAGCATAGAGTTAGGTGATTCCCTTCACCAATGTGATACAAGACAGCTTATTTACCTCAGAAACCTCCCTTGCGCTGCTATCTTGGTCAGCCTCTCTACCCAACCTCCAGTCTCTGGTGACCTAGGTTCATTCCACATTCCTATAGTTTTGCAATTTCCAAAATGTCATAGAAATGTATATAGTATACAGCCTTGGATGCCTGGCATCTTTCAATTAGCATAATGTATTTACACATGATCCATGTGGTAGCCTTTATCAGTAGTTCATTCTAAAGATAATACATGTAAAAATAGCCCTGTTATTTATGTGACTGTTCATGTCATAATCACATAGGTCTTTTATCCCTGAAGTTGTCCTGAAGCTACAGTTGTTAGGCTAGATGTTAGCTCTAAAGAGGACTTGAGAAACAGCCTTGTATCACTCAGCTCAAGGAGAAGGTAAGGAGTCTTAGAGCCAGAGATCAAATGCATTGGCTCAAATGAGCTCAAGTCAGAGCTGACACCACAACCCAGAGCTCTTGCTGATAAACTTGAAAATTTATATTGGAAGTTTAAGAGGATAAACAATGATGCTGATTAATGAGAAAGTCCCTGAAGGAAAAGAGGGGCATGCATGAACGTGTGTGTCTCTGTGTGTGTCTCTGTGTGTGTGTCTGTATGTGATGTGTTGTGTTGAAATAACGGTGTTAAACTGTTTTTAGAAAAGAAGAAGAACCAGCCCCCCTTTTTTTTTTGTCTAGAATGAGAAGAAAGCATCCTCTATCATTATTATAATTTTTATAATAGGGGTGAGTTTATGTCAATCCATCTCCATTTTCTAGCTTTCATAGTAAGTAGTAAATAGTTTGGAGAGAGGCCACGGGTATCATAGATGTTGCTTTCATCCCTGGTGCAGATATATGGTAAATGGCCAAGTCTTTAAATGTGTAAATTTGGTCTGATGAGCACCAGATCCCCATAGAAAACACGCCATTTCCACCAACCAGATCTTGGAGAAGTGTATAAAGGTGCCCAGTTTTGCCCTGAAGCCTGAACTTAAGTGTCTGTTTACCACTTATTATTTATCCTATTTACCTTTTTATTCTAAAGGAATAGTACCACCTTATTTTAAAATAGTTTACCTAGAAGTACATATTATATCTCTTTTAAAAAGAGAAATAGCAGTATAGTTCTTTTATTCTTAAAAATCAAAATAGATTTTTAAAAATGGAATCTCTTAAATTTAAATGAAATATTTATTTTTATTGCATAAGGCAATGAAGAAAATAAACATTTAATTTTAACAAGGAAAATTCAGATTTATGGTTTATAATATGAAATGCAGAAAAATTGTTTAGCCTGAAATATTTATTTCCTGATTTAAGTTGGCTGCAGTGATGCATACTTATACCCATGTATATATCAACTAATTTTCTTCTGCTTTATTTTAAACCTCCCTTTTAAAATATATTTATAGAAGTTGACTGAATGTCACAGATATAGAACTTAGTTAAGCACCCATGGTAATTTATATATTTGTTCTGTTTACTGTAACTTTAACTTAAGTTTCTGGTAAACATGGCAGTTTTCATAAGGAAATATATGTTATTTGCCATGTTCAAATCTAAACTTTCAGAAACTGTTCTTAAAGAACTGTAATTGTGTCTTTGCTTTGGTATTTCATTTCCATTCATAGTTCAGACATTTGTTGTATATTTCTGTGTGGTTTATATATTTTTTTAAACTTCATGCCACAAGACCTTTATTTAGAATTTTAAGTTAAACATTTTTTCTTTGAATTGTTCATCCTTTCCCTCTTTATAGAGTCTCTACATTCAGAGTTATTGGTTGGTACTAGGCAGAAACTGGGCCAAATTTTATGGTAGTTGACCAGCTAGTCTGGTTAGATACAATACCTGGTTGGAGTGACAGTACAGATTAATCCAGCCCACAGAGAGGAGGAGGAGGTAGAAAATAACATCCACAGTGCTTACAAAATCAGTGATTTTGATAGGGAAAGAACCTGAGACACCATCCTTGTGGTGAAATGAAGGAAAATAAAAAATGTTAATTGTAGCTATTGAAATTGCCTTATAGTACATGGGAGGTGCTAATTTGCTCAGACATCTTTTCGAAAACTTGCTTGTAGAAGCTGCTCAATCCTGTTGTTATTTATGTGTAGTAGTGCCTGTAGCCAGAGAGCTATCTTTCTGGACTTGCTTCTTTCTAACTGAGAATAAAGGCTTGAGGAATATAGGAGATGTCAGTAGCAACAAGCAACTCAAATTTTTCAAGATAAAGACCATGGCTGGGAAGAATTGAGCAGGCAAGGGAAGGTTACTGACTCTGCATTAATAATAA
The DNA here is from genome assembly GCF_045843805.1 of Urocitellus parryii. Classification (NCBI taxonomy): domain Eukaryota; kingdom Metazoa; phylum Chordata; class Mammalia; order Rodentia; family Sciuridae; genus Urocitellus; species Urocitellus parryii. The sequence continues at coordinate 173,136,317 of NC_135533.1, read as the reverse complement.
ATTTCCGAGAGTGCAGAACAAATCATGCCAGGCCATCTTTATCGTTTTCTAGGTGGACGTGCAAGATTAAAGAAAGGAATTCAATAGTGGTAATATCTGGAATTGAGTAAATCATCTAATTCAGTGTCTCCACAAATCTTTGGGGGCAGTGGATGCAGGGGCGGGGGTGGGGGTAAAGAAACTCAATGAGAATTGGCTCTGAGCACTGTCATGTGGATTCAATTTGGCTGTTGTAATAAATTACAATGGAACAAGATCCATTGGGACGACGTTGGGATCAATAGAAGGTCAGGCTGTAGCATCTCCAGCAGTGGTCTGGAAGACTGGATAATACACTTTATTAAGCTTGGCAGGCCAGGAGATTTTGGCACTATTGTGGTCACCACAACTGTCATTAGCCTTCATGAGGCACCTGTTGGGTATGGGGCATGCTGAGGGTCTCTAGATCACAGAGAGAATGTGTACAGTTGCATAAATGACCAACCTGCTTAAAATGATGATAATAAGTACAACTTATTGAATATGTACAAAGTTGCCATGCATAGTGCTAAGCTGTTTTTATGGATGATATCTTTTAATACTAATTGCAGACTTGCTTGTAGAAGCTGCTCAATCCTGTTGTTATTTATGTGCAGTAGTGCCTTTTCTTCCCATTTTGCATATGAAAAAATGGTATGTAGAGAATGACCATAGATGCATATCAGTCATAGATTATGAGCCAAGGTGGTCTGGATTTTACTCTTAGCCTCTATCAGTATATAGATATCTACTTTGTGCTCATGGAGAAAGATGATTCATTTTTTTCATTCAGTAAACATATTAAATAAAGTGATCCCCATATATTAGACAACTCATTTAAAGATAATTTTTTAAAAATGGTAAAACTGTGACTGTGATACTGTTACAAATGAACATGTTAAAAGATTTTACTTATTAATTAGGAAACCACCAATGTTAGAATTGGACAGAGACTCTGGAGATGATTTATAGATCAGGAATATAGAAATGAATGAACAAATAGAGACATAACTCGTTTTACCCTAGTGTAGAGGGGAAATCAATATAACCTCTACTGGACACATCAGAATCTTTATGTTTGTAGATAATAATTATTTCCATTGCTATAAATTATTTATAATTTACTAAGTTGTACCAGATAATCAAAGCCTAGAATCAGAAAGGGGATGACCTGAGCAATAGTTTTTCTGTTGAGCAACAGTTTTATTTTTCCTCACATTCTAAATAAAGAATTGGGATGCAGGGCTGGGGCTATAGCTTAGTGGTAAAACACTTGCCTCGCATGTGTGAGGCACTAGGTTTGATCCTCAGCACACATAAAATAAATAAATAAATAAATATATTATTTGTGTTTAGCTACAACTTAAAAAAAAAAGAACAAGAATTGTGGTCCAGCAAAATAGGATATGATTTAGGATAAAAGAATTAAAAATAGAGACCTGATTCTTGGTTTCCCCAGTATGTCTTCTTGAGAATGGTCACTCAGTGGCATGTGTCAGTGTTTCAATGCATGTGCCAAAGCCTCTCAAAATCCAACAAAGCTCCAAAGCTGGCTCTTGGGTTTCCACTTCAGTCCTAACTTGCGGAATCTGTTGGCAACACAGACCATGCTGGTGCTTTCCATCCCTATCTGGCCGGGCACAAGGGAGTACTTGCCCACAGTGGGAAGGTTAATAAATATTTGTTGAATGAGTCAACACATGTAGAAGATTTTCTGGAGCAAGATCAGAAAGATAGTTATGATTGTGATCATCAGTATAATTATTATTTTATTTCCTAACAGCACCTAGTGTTTATTGAAAGCAATCATTCAATACAAGTATCTGTGCAAGATACTACGTTAGGCACTTTACTGGCCACATGGATAGGTCCCTTACCTCCTGCAGGTCTCTCCTCCATTGTCACCCTCTCAAGGAAGCCAACCCTGACCTTAGAAATATGGCACACTACTTGTAGTCCTTATCCCCAGCAGTCCTTTTCCTTCTTACCTTGCTCTAACTGTTCTTTTTTCCCCCATAATATTTTACCTTCCACTATACTCTGTCATTTGGTTACACAAGGGTAGGGATCCTTGTCTCTTTGGGGTACTAATGTATCCCAGATGTTCAGATCAGCATCTGCCATGTACTATCCATCTCTATCCATCTATGAAGAATATATTGTATGAATATTTCATTTAACCTCCACAGTACCTTACAGTCTGTGAGGTAGGTACTGTTTTTATTCCAATGTAGCAGAAGAAGAAAGGTTCCAGGAAGATGCTTTGTGTTATATTTTTTTGTATATCCTTAGCTGACCACTCAGGTAAGACAGGAGCTTTGCAGTTGAGAAGAATCCAGAAATTTCCAAGATTTCTAATACCCAAAGTAAGACTTAATCAATGTGGTCCATGATGCTGAAAAATTTTTAAAGAGCATGAAAATGTGTTAAGATGAGTTATTATTTAGTAGGCACAGAGTTTTGGTTGCACAAAATGAAAAGAGTTTTGTGGGGTGATGATTGCATACAATATGAACGTGCTTAATGCCCCTGGACTGGACACTTTAAATGGTCAGGGTGGTAAATTTTATATCATGTGTATTTTGCCACAATAAAAACTAAAATATAGAATAATAAAACGTTAAAATGTGTTAAGATTTATAATTATTGTTTAAGAAGTGTGTGGGAGGAGGGAGGATAGGGCAAGAAATGAAATAATTTTATTAGGGAAATGGAAGGAAGAAAACTATTGGGGTAAAATTTTGGCTTTTCTTTGTCTACCTCTGTGTTCCTTAGCTCCATCAGCCTCTGTTCCCCCAATAAACATGGCCCCTGTATCCCTTTCCTAGAGAAGTTGTGAGGATGTATGGAGAATCAATGTAAAGGTGATGGCTCCTAAATGAATCCTTTTTTTAAAAAAAATATTTTTAGTTGTCGATGGACACAATACCTTTATTTACTTATCTTTATGTGGTCCTGACCATTGAATCCAGTACCTCACCCATGCTAGGCAAGCACTCTACCACTTACCCATAACCTCAGCCCCTGAATCCTTTTCTTTTAGGGGCATTCCTAATCAAGCAATCAGGAAAGATGCCTTTATTCTTTCCAGACTCTTAATAAATTGTTTGTCTCATTGTATAAAACAGCGAGTATAGTATTGAGAGCTCTAGGGGACCAACAGCAGAGAGCACCAGTATCACCTAGTCCCTGCTGTCCTCTACTCAGAGGATGTAAAGCAATGTCAAGAAATTACTAGCACTTTGTTCTCGGCTCTTGAAGTTTGGCACCCTTTTGTGTGAGTTTATTCCTATGTCTGGGTAGTGCTAGGAGACTCTCCAGCTCTCATAATGGCTCAGACGAGAAACAGATTTATTCCAGGCAAGCTTCAGTCATGTGACCTGTTCAGTGTTGTTGATTTGTGTCCTTTTTCTATCTGAGATAGTTGACAGTGGGGTCATGGAGTTGTAACTCTTTCTTTCTTATTTGGGGTATTGAGAAGTAGATTTCTGCTGTTTCCCAAGAGAAGCATCACAAAGTCATAGGAAACATTCAGGCATCCTTATGACATTGAGGAAACTATAAAGACCAAATGGCATTTCATGTCTTCCTTCCCTCCCTTTATGGGAACCTACATAAATTATCTCTTAGGAATTCAATAGATTAAACCTTGAGTCCTCTAGGGACAGGTATCCAAATGCATTTATCTGTAGATGAGGAAAGAATTGTCACATGGCAAAGGTCAAGATCTTGGTCTGGCAAGGCATGATGGTCCAAGGGTCTTATTTATATCAGGGATAATTTTCTGGGAAGCTAATGATGCTCAAGTCCTCCTTCCCTCCAAGTGTCTTCCAGAATCCTGGCAGTGTGATCTCATGTTCATCTGTTTTTGTAGATTTTGTAAAAGTAAGATATTTCTGTATTTTGTTAAAGACCACCTTCTTCAACTCCCACCCAGTTTGGTTCACTAAAGTCTTGATCTTCCCCTGCTATTACTGATTTTGAAATGTGGTCATACAGAACCAACCACAACAGAGCAACTCGCAACATGAGGGGAAGCAAGTACAGATAGAGGAGAGGCTCAAGTGGAGTGGGTCAAGAAGTGGAGATGGAGTATATCACTGAAAGTAAGAAGAGTCTTTCTCTGCAGCTGGGGTGTGCTAGTGATGGGGCTGATGGGTCTCTGGAGAGGAGCAGGTTTGGAAGCCAGTCTCCATTACCTCTGCAGTTTTTCTGTCTCGCCTGTTTTACAGGACATTCTGGGAGGAAAAGTACTGCTTGAGCTCTTTGGAGTAGACTCGATGACTAATATCTTTTAAGTCAAATTTCCTCTGAACAATGGAAGCTAAGGTTGTATATCAGAACCAGACATCAATATATTTGGCCATGGATTACAATGAAATTTACTGGTGCTAAAGATAATCAAACCATTTCATTTTCCATGCATTTTATGGTCTGAATAAAGTGATATCACTCCTTCGAAACGAGGAAAATGACTTGCTTTACTTGCTATTCTGTTGGGAGAGAAAAATCTCTGAAACTCTAGGCAACCAATGACTGTCTCTCCTCTCTGTCTGCCCTCCCTGTAGGGGACCCTGCCATCCCATGTAGGAGGCACCAGCTCATGTTGTTCCTTTTGCCTACACAGGTTTTATAGCTTGAAGGCTATATCACATTCCCTTTGCTGGCTGGTGGAAAGAGGCAAAATGTTGAGCAGATGTTGATTAATGGGGCCCCAGTTGCTGTGTTTGGCATGTCAGTTTAAGTTTAGTGGGGCTCTAATAGTTTCTACACACAGGGCCTGTGTCTCCCCAAAGGTAACAAATGCTGCAACCCAACACTAGCATTGTCTTTCAGAGCCTTTGTGTTGCAATATTGAATTACATCAGACTGCCATGAGGGCTGTGAGCCTCTGAAGACCAACATTTGGTCTACGTCAGATCTTAATTACTTTTTGATATAAAAGTACATATGCAGAACATGAGGGCAATTCTGAATGACTTAATAAAGTGTCTTGAAAACAGACTTTGGATTGTTGCTGCAACAGTTTTTCCAACTTGCTTGCTTGGATGTTGGCAGAACCACTTAATTTTAACTGTTTTTCTAAAAGAGATGGCCCATGGTTGATCAACGGGCAATGTGTTGCACCAGGAACTTGCTAGCTATGTGGACTGAATCAAATTATTTTACTCCTTCAAGCCTTAGTTTCCTCATCAATAAAATAAGAACAGAGTATCTCTTCCACAGAGTTGTTGTGAGATTGAAATGATATCATGGATGTTGAAAGTGTCTAACAGGGTATAGAAAATACCTACCAGAAAACGTGGACCATAATAACCATTAAATACATAAGAGATATTCATACTAAGATATACTGTCATCTCTATGAAGGACATTTGTTCACTCATTTACTCAGTAATATAATTGCTTCTCTACCATGTTTTCCACATGGACCTCACTCAGTTATCCCCAAATTGGCTGCAGTGGTTTGAACTGTAGAATCCTTGTAATTTTTATTTGCACTTCCTTGAACTTGAGTTTCCCCATTCAACAAAATTTGTTTTCCTTATTCCAACTCAGAGCAGATCTGTCCTTCTGGGCCATGCGTGGGCACAAACCTGCTATTTCTCTTTAAGAGATATCCCCTAAAGAAATAGCCCAGGATGAAGATAATCTACACAATTTTATTAAAAGAATGACATTATTTAATTTTCATCTGTTTTCCCAAACAATTTAAAATTAACCCTAAAAGCCAAGTGAATGTAATGATGGCCATGTTATTGATAGCTGTTAGTAATATCTAACTTGGCTGGAACTTGGAGGAAAGATTCACAGATGATTCGAGTGATCTCAGCCTATCAGGGAAACACAAGTTGTAGTGGCCTGTTGGCTTTGAAGTGTTGGTTTTAAAGGGTTTAAAGCTGCTAGTGTTTAGTAAAAATATGTCAGATTTATCTTAATGAGCCACTTTATATAGGTATGGCGCTTTATGATTTTCATAGAACACATGTTGTGACATTTGATCCCCTCCCTACCCCTATGGGGTTGTCAAGGCAGCTATTATTATGGCCATTTTTGTAGATGAGAAAACAAGGTCTAGAAGTAGTTAAATGGCTTAAGATCATGAGGTAGAAAAGCAAAGGGAATCAAGTTTTCTGGGTTCCAGCAAACAATAACAACAGTGATCATAATGGTAAGGAGACACGAACAATCAGGCAAGCGTTTTATATGTCAGCTCTGTGTGAAGTTCTTAATGTATGTAACTTGGTTGCCAGCTGAGGTTAGCCTGTATTTTGAGATGTAAACACAGCTTTCATGTCCCACCCCACATCCAGTAAGAAGCCCATCCTCCCAGCTCTCTCCACCCCTCAGAGTCTCCTCAGAATGACCTTTAGCTATGGATTTTAATCCCTGTTACTCTACTGTCCTCACACCTCCTTCCCCCAGCAGGTCTGGTTTTTCTGTTTACCTGGTGATGAAACAAACCTTTTCTTTTCTTTTTTACATTTTCAATGTTACATTCACACAAAGTATTAGGACTGAGCCTTCCCTGAGACTTTGGGGTGGGATGGCAGGGATTATATCAGGTTATATCCTAGTAGGGCAGAGATGAGAAAATGGAACATCGGTCTTCCATGATTCTTTGAATTGCCCCATGGTGTGTGATTTCCCATTGGTCACTTTTGCCTGCTTCTTTCAGGAGCTTGCTAAGTTGCTCAGACTCCTCTCTTCCCCACCTTTCTCCCTCGTGCACCTTACTACCTCCCTTCTCACCTTTAGCCCGATCCTACCTGAGCATAGTGACGTTCAGGTCTCTTTGTACTTCTCTGCATCCTATAGACCACACCTCTAGCCTCTTATCTTTCCCATGTAAAAAGGACTGTGTAATTAATAGTTCACATGTCCCTAAACAAGGGCAACATTTCTCACCAAATAAAACTCAGGTACCAGCTCTTAAAATTTCATTGCCATCCCCCCAACTTTCTATTGATGTGTAGATTTGTTAGACATTTAAGCTGCCATAACTACCCTATGGGAGAGGTATTCTTATTATCCCATTTTACAGTTGATGATCCTGAGGCTCAAAGAAATTAGCTGATCCTTCTAAGGTCATCCAGAGATCTTATCTCTGCATATCCACCTCACTAGGGTCATTGAATGTTTTCTTAAAGGGTCAGTTATTTGTAGAGCTGAAACAGGTCTAGACATTACATTCATGAATGGACATGACTGAGTTTCAACACATTTTATTTACAAAAACAAGTGATGAGCTGGAAACAGGCTGGTGCGCCAGAGTTTGCTGACTTGACCATCCTGCTGCCTTTTTTCCATAACTGGTTCTTTATTTAATGTCCCTAATTTAAAACCTGAAGTGGATTGAGAACAGAAACCATGTGGCCACATCATTTCAAGCTTCTTTTTCTGATTGAAAGCAACCTGTAGCTTTTCACAGAGAAAACAGGTCTGTGATGATTGTTAAGCTATCCATAGGGCATCCACGAGGGTGCTCCCTCTGAACTTGGTGGAAGACATGCTGAGAATATACAGTCCATGCCAAGGTCACATTGGTGAAATCGTGTGACTGTTATTTGTACTTTGTTTTAAGCAAAAGGGACTATACATGCACTGCCCACATTTCTCAAAGTCTGATTTCTCTCTGGGGCCATAGGAGACCTTAGAGAGCATAATTTATGCTCGATTTATTATGTCTAAAGAACAGCAGGAGTTGCTATTTCCTACATCTTGGGACACTAACTCTGACAATTAAATGTGACCAGGTTAAATTTGTGTATTTTTTAATGGCTTCCCAGTGTACCATGTTGATGGATGTCAATGTCCTATTTTGCCTGAGTCACTTTCCCATGATCTACTCTTGTTTTTGCAGTGGTCTCATCTCTAATCTGTAGTTCTCTAGATTAATGTTGAAAACAAAGATATTTTCTCTCTGCAGGGATGATTTAAAGAAACACTAAAAACTGCTTTTCAGTGGTTCTTTTTTGGCAAGTTAGTAACTGACAAGCAGTCAAAAGTCATATCACCCTATCTTTTTCTCTCAAAAATACCTGTGAAGACTGTCCATCATTATTTGCCAAGTTTTCTTACTGGCTTTTCATGTTGGCCCCTGAAGATAGAGGTTTATAATGAAAATATTGGTGCCATCTTAATCTGTTGGTAAATGTTTTATTCTAGCACTTATGTGAGCTCCAAGAGGACTTTGGAAAATTATTGTTGAGACTCTTATTGATTCTATGAATCATGAGTTACACTTTTTGTGGAACAAGCAAAGTTCCATTAAACTTACAGCCCAGGGATGTGCCTTATTCTGAGCTGTAAATAGGTCCCACTGGCCCTGGTCTTGTCTTGGGCTAGGAAGTGATCTGAAGTACTTTAGCTGGGTGTATCAAGGAATGATTGGAGAGGGGTCGTCTGTTTGCAGAAACCTTCTAAGGGTTGCTCACCTGCTTTCCTGAATAACTACTACATGAGAAGAATAAAGATGTTCCAAAGCATCTTCTGCAGATGTAATATTTCTATTGAGCAATTTATTGAAATTTATTTGATACATCCTTATACCAAATTTATTTGGCCAACTATGTTCTATGTGCTAGAAATACAACTGGGAATGAAAAAGTTGGAATTCCTACCCCCATCAAGCTTTGGCTCAGTGGAAATGACAATAAACAAAAATAGAGCTAAGATTACGAATTAATGGCCTGACTACAGTTAAACAAAGTGTCATGAAGGGGTGCAGGTGCAGAGAACACACTTTTCTTTTCAGGGACAGGAAAGTCTCCCTAAGGATGTGATATTTCAAGAGAAGGGGAAAAGAAGGAAAGGTCTTTTTACCAAGCCAAAGAGGGTAGAATTGACGGAACTTAGTGCTAAGTTTCAGCACTTCAGTGTGACTGAAGTAAAGAAGCAGTTTTGGAAGGAGACTGGGGAGCTGGGCAGGGTCCTGGGAGGAGTGATTGTAGGAGAAGCACAGACTTCACACTTGACACTGACAGTTGCCCACATTTTTTTTTTTTTTTGTATTGTGAAGCTGAGACAAGGTAGCCACAGCCATCCATTAGCTGGCTTCTCCCCTAGTCCCCTGCAGATCCCAGATCCAACTGGAGAGTGTTTCAGATTGAGAAAGTCATGCAATAATGCAATAATGACTCCAGGAGGCCACAGTTCTGCCTCTGCCTTAGTGATATGACCTTTGGGCCTTTTTATTAGTCAAGGTACTTTTTTAAAGATATGGTTTACATACAGTAAAATTCAGTTTTTTTGCACTTTAATAATGCAGTTTTTTCTATGCACTTTAATAATGCATGTAGTCCTGTGACCATCATTGCAACAAGATGCACAATTTTGTCCTCCTTCAAAATTCCTTCACACCCCTTTGCAGTCACCAGCGCCTTCTCAGAAACCACTGACCTGTTATTTTGTCTCCATTGTTTTGCCTTTTATAGAATGTTATATAAATGTAACTATATACATGTAGCCTTAGGGGTGTGGCTTCTTTTGCTTGGCATAATGCATTTAAGATTGTTCATCTGTGTCATGGTGGGTCCCAGTAGTCTGTTTTTTTTTTTTAATTTCTGAACAGTATAAACAGTATTCCATTATGTGGATGAATGGAAGTTGTTTGTCTATTCTCCTGTTAAAGTTGTCCTGTCACTGTCGCATTGAGCACGGCTATGTGCACTCCTACTTACTGCAGTGCTTTCACCATGACCCTCCCATACCTTCACCCACAGCAGCCAGAATCTTCATTATTAAAGCCCAGTCAAGGCCTGAGGCTCACAGCATTGAAGCCTCCCACTGCCCTTGGGATAAAGATGCTTTGCATTCTCATAATGAATGCAATCTGAGCCATGCCTACTTTCCTGGTCTCATTTGTGCTACCACCTACTCTCACTATCTCCTCTAGCCATTTGGAACTACTTCCAGGTCTCAGAACCAGTCTCTGCTCTCTTGCTTGTCACATTTTTTTTTCCTCAAAATGGAACATCCTCCCCTTCTACCATCTCACCCACCACCTGTTCTTCAGGTCTCAGTGTAGTTGTCACTTTCTAAAGAACATCTTTCCTGAAGAATCACGTGGTCATTCCTTCCCAGGTGCCTGCCACAATAGCTCTAGGTTTATAACATCACACTATATCATAATTCTCTTGTTATTTGGAATCTTCTCCCATTAGACATGAAGTTTTCTCAAAATCGGAGGCTGTGCTATTCACTGCCATATTACAGTACCTAGTAGATGTCCACTGTTCAGCTAATCCCTGTCAAATAAAGGAAGATGGCCAGGGAAGCTTTTTTACCATTCCACTTGTACAGGTTAGAACACTGAGGCTCAGAAAGTTTAAATGAGTTGCTTTATGTTGCTTGGTTATTTGGAGGAATTCCAGCTTCTCCTGTGCCAACTTCCACTGCACTATAAAACATGGATGCAGGATGCAGGGAGCCTTCCAGTTTTCTGCATCATAGAATGTCGTCTTGCTACAGGTATTTCCCTTTTCCCCACTTCAAACTTGTTTGAAATCTTATAGTATTGAACAACTGGGGTTCTAGAAGTAGAACCCCAACTGTTCAGTATCAAATTCATTTGGGCACACACTAGATTTGGGGACAAGGTTCTGTCAAGGTTTCTAGGCATTATGTTCTACTCCCCTTCTGTCTTTGTGGTGACTCTTCTGAATTGGCCCCTAGGTTAGAAGTCCTGTGGTAGGGAATGTATTTCTGTAAATCATTGACCCTCCTCCAGTAGACACTCAATAATTATCTGTTAAATAAACAAGCAAACAAATAAAAAATGAATGGATGGTTGGATATCTCAGGTTTTGCAGATATTTTAGTTATACTTTTGGAGATTAAAGCTTTGTTTCTTCATTGGCCCATGCCTTTGTTGTTGTTATTGTTTTTGTTTGTTGGTTGGTTGATTGGTACCATGGATTAAACCCAGGGGCTCTAACCACCATGCTTCGTCTCCCACCCTTTTTATTTATTTATTTTTCATTTTGAGACAGAATCTCCCTGAGTTGATTAGAATCTTGCTAAGTTGCTGAGGCTGGCTTCAAACTTTTAGTCTTCCTGTCTCTGTCTTCCAAGTCACTTGGATTACAGAATGTGCCTCTGTGTCTACCTGGCTAGCCATGCTTGTGAAGCAAGAATGCTGCTTTGAAGTTTTCCAGCTGGTTTTTCTTATCATCCACATCTCTGCTCAGAAGTCATCTCCTCCAAGAAGTCTTCCTAAACAGCCATCTTATGTAACTCAGCTCCAAACTCCATTACTGTTCACTGATCTAGTTTATTTGTTTTTCAGAATTGCTTTATACTTACCACTGTCTAAAGCTCCTATGCTTTATGGCATTTGTTGACTTAATTATTGACTATTCTCCCAGGTTGTGCATAGATTCTATAGGGGTGGGGACCATGTCTGACTGAATACTGAGTAAATTTTAAAAATATGTAATCAGTCATTGAAAACAGAAATGCTTCAGTTTTCTTATTAATGAAGAATTTTCCCTGTGGTGTTGTGTAACTGATCTTTACTGAGACTATATCTGCAGAAGGTGACCAGGAGAAACTGTTAATGGGGTATAGTCAGAACAGTTTAGAATAAATGATTATAGCTGTGATCTCCATTCATGAGCATATTGTGGCCAATTCACATTACATATTAGAAAATAAATATAAATATTAAAGTAGTAGCTAATTGACTATCTCTTAAAAAAAAAAAAGCACGTACTATGTTTTTAGCCTCTGACAGATGTCAGTTGAAGTCCTACTTTTTCATCTGGTAGGATGGGACTCTTATCTGTAACACAGGGACCACTGTCACCAAATCAGAGGATCTCCATATGGATTCAGTTTGAAAACACCATGCCTACCATTGGGAATCTTTCCTCTGGGAGTAACACAGTTTCCTTCTATCCCCTGTTTTCCTATATTAAAAGACGACTGAGGTAGAGTTAGGCTAAACATTGAAGAAACTTAAGCTTTAATATTTAGACCAAAATAAGCATGAAGAACAGATTTGACTTGCTCATCTGAATATCCTTAAATTAGCACCCCCCCTTTCTCTCTCTCTCCTTCCTTTTCTTCCCTTTCTACCTCTCTTCTTCTTTCGTTTTCTTTTTCTCTCCCCCTTCTTTTCTCCCTCCCCTCTGTGTTTCTTGCCATTCTTATTAATCTTTTTCAAAGAAAATTACCAAGGCATCCCATTTAGGGGGACTAAATAGGGATGTACCCTATGAATTGCAAGGTAATTGTGTTGCCCTCTTAGAATTTCACTGCATCTAGGGCTCTATGGTATAGAAGCTGTTACTTCTTTTGTGGGTACAATTCTACATCTGCAACTGATTGAGCCTGCAGATGGGGCTTGTACAGAAATAATTAACCACTTGCCCCTTATTTTGAGGGTACAAGTGGTCCCTCTTGCCAGCAATTACTGAATCATGGAAAAGAAGAAACCTATAGGAGAGTCCATGGAAATTTAAGCACAAGAGAAAGTTATTGATTTTTTTTTAAAGAAGTTGTGACGATCTTTGTCTTTTTTTTTTTTTTTTCGATGTAAACAGCAAAGAGGTGTTTATTGAGAGCTAGCTCGGTCCTCCACGCGCACACACAGCTACTGGTGACGCTGAGAGGACTGAGCCCAGGGTTTGCAGCAGTTTTATACATTCTTTGGAGAAGGCAGGGACCTTACTTACATCATAGCATCTCTTAGCATCTTTGTCTTTTTTTTTAAAGTACTGTACTGAAAGTCTGTAAACTGCCCTAGAACTGACCTACCAGCAGCTCTATATACCTTTCCCAGGGCGTAACACTTCAAATACTCCCCATTTACCCCTTAATTATATTCTAAGGACTTAGATATGCTATGTGTTTTAAATGCTGCATTTTGTTTCATAGTTGGCTCATTGTACACATTAACTATTGGTAAAGCAGGCATATGAACCCTGATTCATTTTCCTCTGGAAAGGTACCTTTCTGCCTTATAGCACCCCCTTGCATTTTAATATATTTTGCAGAGAATTTTGCAGTAACCTACAGTGTGGCACCTTTGCATACATCTGGATTTGGGTCACTAACCCCAAGTGTGTCCTTTGATTAAGGACATCCAATTGTATTAGGGGGGCAGAGGAGTTTGGTAACAAACCATAAGTCGTCGATGGCCATCCTCAAAATCTCTCCATGAGATTCAGAAATTACACGTGGGGAAGCTGTCTTGGACAACGAAAGAACAAAACACACTCTGGATCTTAATAGGAAACAAAAGTGCATAAACAAAAGCAGACCGCTGCTTTAAATATCCAATTTCAGAACAAGACTAGTCTCCCAGGAAAGTTTAAGGAACCCAGAATTTAATTGGGAAAAGAAGCCGGTTTATGTTTTTTTCAATGTCAGGCTAGCAGATGAGATTGAATTTTTGACACTTTGCAGAAGACAGACTCCTTTCCATTAGCCAAATGAAGCTAGGGCCTGCGTCATTATTTCACTTTGTAAATACTACTTGGGCTGTAATCAGACCTCTCAAATGCAGATGGTTACTGCTGGAAGGAAAGAACAACATTAAACTTTGAAAGGAAGAAAATGAAAGGCTTTCTTAACCATTTCATTTCTTCTGCCCAGCCCCAGGGTTTAAATCACAAGTCTGTAGGATTACTTTTCATGATCTTTTTGTTTCTTCTATCTGATACATTGCTACATTTAAGATCCATGAAATTCTTTTACCTGGAACTTAAGAGGTGAAAATATCAAGAAGCTGTTTTATTTATGCTCAAGCTCTGTCTACAAGGTGTGTTTTTTTTTTTTTTTTTTTTTTTTTTTTTTTTTTTTTTAGGTGTTTGCTGTATCTCCACTGTTTATCTTCTGGACTCCAATGGGTTCTAAGCAAAGATGGTTATGAATAGGATTGTCATAAGTAACTGCCTATTTACCATCGAAAAAGCCTTTGATAAAGATTAGATATTTTCAGGTCCTTTGCTTCTTATAGAAGATAACCCTATCAAATGCAAATGCCACTGGTGTATATTCTATTCTTTTGAAGGAAGGTACAAAGGACAAGAAATCCATTCCCTTACCAGGACCTCCTTCTCTAGCCTCTACCTGGATCCCTGGATCTTTGGGGGTGTCTCTTAATTGCCAGTGACTAATGTTTTTTGAATTAGACCTTTGAAAAATAAGTTCAGTTACTAGAGACTGAGAATATTGCTTTTCCAATATTTTAAAGATGATGGTTGAGGGAGAAATGGGGATTCACATTATTTTCCACTCAGTTTGTTATAAAAATGTTTTAGTTTCAGTGTTTTTAATACTCTAGTTCATGTGTCACAGATGAAGAGGTGTCTCCAGAGAAGGGTCCAGGGATTTCCCAGAGGAGAGGGGGAACATAACACCGGACCAGTGGGGATCTTGGATTATGACAGAAAATAATTTCAGCACCAGCCAGACAAAAGCATAGACAGGTTTATTTAGGAAGTAGATACACATTCAAGGGAGAATGTGGGCCTGCTCAAGAGTGAGTAAGCCCTGTCTTGTGTTGGGGTCCAATATTTATAGAAGGGCTATATCAGGGGCCAGTCTAGGGATGGATCCAGGGTTGAGCTGTGATTTTGCACCAGTTTTCCCTGCTTGTGTATTTCCCGAATTTTACAAGGGAGTGGGTCAAGGGCATAGGCCAGTGGTGTGTTGCTTAAGATTTACAGCTATGTTTTCTAGGTCCCAATGGCTGTGTGTATTTCCTTTAGGATTCAGTCTCTCTCTCTTTATCCTAAATCCCTATCTCATGTACTTCTAGATCAAAATCATATGTAGCACTAGTTAAACATGCAGATTATCAGATCTTTTTATGAATGTGCTGAATCAGCATCTCTGGCCCTGAGGCCTAGGAATCTGCATTACCATATGATTCTGGTGTACCATTGAGTTGGAAGCCACACTATTTTAGGTAATTTTTATATTTTAATAAGTGAGTATATTTTTTTGCAGATGTGTGATTTATCACAAGCAGTGAATGATAGGAACAGATGACCCCTGTGGGGTCTCCAGCTGTTTTCAGATGTGTAAATCTTTTGAATGCCTGAGATTGCTGAATTGCTTTCCTGTAGGGCTTTTTCACCCCCACCACTTCCTTTGTTTCAATGAGTAACATAACCCATTGTGTCAGGGAAAAAAAAAATTTTAAGAAGGGATTTGACCTTAAGCTCATGCAAAAATCTTCCTTTCCAGGAATCCTTTCATGCTTAGTTTCCAAAATATTTGAGATAAATGTTAAAGATGCTCAAATTTTTACTGTATATCAAACATTTGTGAAACACAGACACAACACTGTGGCTTAAATTAGAATGACAGGTAAGCTTATACATTCCTAAAGAAATCTATCTGAAGTAAAGGGAAACTGGGGCCCAGGTAGGATTCATCTTTGAGATGCTATCAAAGCTACTCACAACCAGGTTCTGGAAAGTTAAGGCTTGGGCCAATCTTGCCAAGTATAATGTAAGATTCAGTGTTTAAAGAATCAATTGTACAAATCAAAGAAAAAAACCCCCACTACATTAGAGAATTGTTTTCTCACATCTTGTGCTCATCTAACTAAATGAAGAAATATTATTATTCTTTAAAAGTCCCCTCCCCCCAAGAAGAGAATAAAAAGTGAGTTTGCAAGTACTGCCTTTAATGTTTGCATGTTAACAAAACCCTCTTTTGGAGATAGTCTGATGATGGTGACATGTACTTTAATATATATTTCATAAAGCTTGTGTTCCAACTAAAAAAGAATTCTAATACGTTATTTGGTTACTTTACAGGTTGTATTGATAGTGAAAGTCATATATACTGAACTTTAGTAACAATGTACATTTTTCTAATCTACCACAAAGTACATTCTATATCCACCAGAACTGTTGCTTTGGTGGTTTCTATTTCCAGCATATGTTACTATGTTTTTGAAATGGAACATTTGCTGTAGGGGACAGAACATTTAGCATGAAGGATAGTAACCAATAACAAAATAAATTGTCTGCAAATAACGATGTAGGGTGCTTTGACATAATGTTTCTATTTTTCAGTATAGTAGTTCATCTCCCTGTCCTTTCTCCAGTTTGTATTTGATTTGGGGAGAGAGAGTCAGGGTTTGTTTATTTAGGAAGCAGATGCAAGAGTCTAAAAATGAACCACGTCCTAATCCTGCCCCCAGTGACTATTATAACAACATGGTGGGGGGACATTTTGAAATGCTATCTGTTCTTAGGAGGAAATTTTCTGCCATGTGGGTATTTTATCCTATTAAGTATTTCTTAAATTAAATTAAAGTGCATAGATAGAGTATTTTAAGTTGGAAAATAGTTTCCTGAGTACTAAACTTTTGTCATTTTTTCCCCAAATGCATACATATTTTAAATCTCACATCTAATTTCTTCTGTTATTTTGTTTTTGAACTCAAAGGAAGTAAATCTCCTATTTTTATTCCCTCCATGGGTTTTAAATGTTTAGATCATAAAATTATATAATCTCTTAAAAAAGCAAAAGACCATAGCCAAATTTAGAATTCAAAACAAGGACTGTAAATAAAATAATTCTTAAAACAACAACAACAAAACCCCCAAAATTCTTAAGCCCCCAAGAATACAATCAAAATTGGGAAAAGACATCAAATTGAAGTAATTTAAATGACACAGTTTTATAGCTGTCTTAGCATGACCTTAAGAAAATATTTCCCAAAAGGAATTCTCCATTAAATAACTCTTTTAGACAGGGTCTTGAAGAGCAAACTCTCTTGAACTGAATTGTTTTCTTTGATGCTGCCATTTTTTTCTACAAATTCCAGAGGACAGAATACTTGGTTTTATCTTAAGATAATGAAAGTAATTTTCCTTTGGGAAATAGGTTTTCTGCCCAATTGTAAAGCCTGTCTGCAGGTGAGATTTAATTTAATCCTTTGGGTACTTAAGAAGCATTCCTGAGACAGTGGCCAAAAAAATGACAAGATTAGCACTCTGTTTATTGACAAAGTGTAGACAAGAAAAGACTGTTATCCTGAGGTGTTTAATGATTTTATTGTCAAAGTGATTTTAATGGCATTTTTAAATTACTAAACAATATATTATTTAAATAGTCAAAGATTTGATGCTATACTTAGTTTTAAAGAGAGCTGAAATTAAATTTTAGTGTAGGAATTAAATAGCAAAAAGCAAGCATGGAAGGCAGGTAGTATCTTGTCAAATAAATTTCGAGTTTAGAATAGAGTTATGGAATAGAAATGAATGCCTAAATATTAAAAAAGAAAGTCCATCAGTGAAAATCTTCAGAAGACCAGTTGTATCTTTGTCAGAATCAGAATCACTTATGTATGGTTTTCATGAGAGTTTAACAATTTTGTAAAAAAAATTTAAATTTATTCTATTCTTCTTAACCCATGTTTTGGGTGTCTTTTGTATTCTAATCAGCAAAATATTTTTTTCCTGATTTTAGATACTATTTAAATAAAGAACGGTATGAACATATGAAGTATATACAAGGTTGAAACTTGAGTCCAAATCTATGTAACATATATACTTATGACTTTCAGGTAAAATTAGCCGTAAAAATTCTTAATCATTTCCTGTTCAATGTGTATGAAAATGCATTTTTGCTGTATACAGAGATTCCTTTGTGTGTACTTTTCTTTTTCTTTTATTGGGGTGGAGGACACAGACTATAACAATCAAGATTTTACATATTAAATTTAATTTGCATAGTAAATTAAATTCAGGTTTTTATGTGAAAAACAACAAAAGTGAGTCTTTTTTTCTATCACAATTTCTTGCAAAATACATTTACCTGATATATTAGAAGTTTTTCCTTTTTAGGAAGCTCTAGACCTCTTAGCCATCCTGCCATCCTTCCTTCCTCTCAGTAATGTTAGCCATGGTTGGGCAACCATGCAGATCTTGTTTATACCAATCATTTATTAATATTTTTACATTATGAATGTTTCTAAAGCTGCCTTGGGCTTTGCCATTTTATCATTGGACTTTTAAAGGATGTTTTGCTTTAGAAAATTTGGGGATGTTTTACATTTGCTGCCTATTCATTTTATGTCTAAAGGAAAAATTACACAAAATTCCATACTATTTGGGAACATGCTGTCTTGGTTAAGGATTTGGATCACGTTTTAAAATTATTTTTAAGAGAAAGGAAATCATATAAATGCTCTGGAATTCAGATAAGCACCAAACATGGGAAGCAGTTGCTTTTACTTTAGAGTACCTTATTGAGGTCAGGCTGCTGATGATAAAAGAGCATCACAGACCTTTAAATATTGATTATGTACTTTGGGGAACTGTTTTCTTTCTTGCTTTCCCTCGGAATTGAAATTTGGGCTTTGGTAGAGCTCATATAGTGCAGTATCTCAGATATTCCACAGGGTGTCATGATGTGGTTGGTTGTTCTCAAGAAAGCTGTCTGGTAGGAGGTAATTTGAGCCAAGGTTCATCTAGTGTTTTTAAAAAGACTGGCTCATTTTTGCCTTCAGTCAGAATATTTATTGAGGGCCTACTCTGTGATAGCCCCATGATAGGAAATATAGATTTTAGTTGTGTCATGCAGGGCATCTTTATTACTTTGTATTTGACATTTTTGCTCTTAGAACATTTACCAACACAGTGAGTTTGCTTGAGGTTCTTTGAATTCATTTGCCACATAGCTTCATGCCATTTGGGAGTGAATCTCAAATGGAGGATCAAGTTTTCTGAACTATTGAGTTCCCCAGCTAGACTCTGACTCCCTTTCCTCCATCATCTATTAGGCATATCCCTACATTTTCTGGTGCAGGAAGGAGCTGAGATTGTGTCTTCTATAGGTAACTGGGGTAGTCATGGGGAGACTGAAGTAGAACCTTGGGCCTTTTGAGTCAGTCTGAGTATGAATCCTTGCTTTGCAACCTAAGTTACTTCATTTTTTGTTTCTCATTTTTAAATCTATGGTGGGCTTTCTAAGAGTAAATGAAATAATCTTTTTTTTTCCTCCAAAAAATGTATTTAATGATTTCCAGTTGTGGGATAAGATGGCACAAATTTATTTATGCTTACTACTTCCCTCTAAATAGAACTAAATAGTTGGAAATAACTCAACAATCATAAAATGACTTGGAAAGGTAGGAAAGAAGGTGGATTGTCTAGGTGCCTCAGAACTTGAAGCTCCATGATAAGGTCCCTAGATTTTTTTCCAATCCTGCATATATCCTCTGACTGTATAAGGGCCCTGTAACCCTGAATGTCCAAGAGGATGGATGGCCCAACAAGTGGGAAAGGGGAAGCCCATTTGGGACTTAGTTATGCCAGTCTGTCCACAAAAGTATTGCCTGCAAAAACCCCAGCAAGCTAACCCATACCCATCTCACATCTACTGTAAATGGTGTGATCAAGCTGCCCATGGTAGCTTTACCAGCAAAGCCATGGCAAACCAATCATCCCTACTACTCAAACTCCTGGTAGCAGAGAGCTTCTTTGTCTAACAATGATGTTAGTGACTCAGGAAGATCAGACAGATCCCATATGCTTCACCAAAACAGAGGACTACCTTATAAAATAGAAGATATAAGAAGGAAAAAGACCCCATAAGCTTTTCATGTATATCCCAAAGGCCCAAGATGCAATAAAAAATCTCCAGTCATCCCAAGAAAAGCATACTAGGAAATCCATCATAGAAGAAAAATCATGATTTGAGAAGGCAACCAATGCCAGCACTGAGATTAAATCAGTTATTGGAATTGACTGACAAAAAAACTTAAAGTAATTGTCATAAAATTGAAAAAATAGAAAACCTCACTGGAAGGACTCTCCAATAGAGTAGAAATGACAGAAGGTAGAATTAGTAGTCAAACTTGCTTAATCCAAACAACAGAGAAAATATATGGAAAATTAGATGAATACAGCTCATGGACTTGTGGAACAATAGCAAGAGATTTAATATTCATGTCATTAGAATCCAAGGAGAGAAGAAGAATGTAGAGCAGAAAAAGTATTGAGGAAGTAATGGATGAGAACTTGTGGAGTTTGGCAAAAGATATAAGCCTACAGATTCAAAGAAATAAGTGAAACTTATATAGGCTAAACCCAAAGGAATCCATACCACGTCATATCATAATTAAACCCCTGAAAACTAAGATTAGTCTTCAAGCAGCTAGAGAGAAATGACTCACTGCTTACAGGGGAACACCATTTCAAACAACAGCGGATTTCTCATCTGAAACTAAAAAGATCAGAAGGATTTAAGCCAATAATTTTCAAGAGCATAACAACAAAAATGTCAGCCACAAATTCTGTATCTGGTGACAGGAATAAAGAGGAAATAAGGAAATCTCAGATTAGGGGAAACTACAGGTATTTGTCACTATATATATATACACACACATACATACACACACACACATATATACACACACACACACACATATACACACACACACATACACACACACACACACACACACATATGGAAGCTTTCTAAGCAGAATGGAAATGATAATAGAAGGATTGGAATTCACAAAGGAAAAAAACAGTGGGATGGAAACAAATGAGAGTAAATGTAATATACTGTTGTATTAATCAGCTTCTCACTGCTGTAACAAATATGTGACGTAAATCCATTCACAGAAAGTAAAGTTTTACTTTGGTTCACAATTTTGGAAGTTTTAGCCCATGACCTATTGGTCCTGTTGCTTTGGGCCTGTGGTAGCATATCAGGGCAGAAACATGTGGCCTAGCCAAGCCATTTACTTCACCGTGGGAAAATGGAAGAGAAGGGAACAGGGTCCCACAATCCCTTTTGAGGACACACCCCCAGTGACTTAAAGCTTCCTACTAGGTCCCAGCTCCTAAAGGCTTCATCACCTGCCAATAGCACTATGGGCTGTGGAACAAGCCTTTAATATGGGGCTCTTTGGGGGATGTTTAAGATCCAAATTATAGCAATTGTATGTAAACTATATAGAAAATGAACTATCTTTTTTATGAGTTTTAGATTGTATTTGGTGGTTGAAGTAAAAGCTATAACCACATCTGTGCCCTTTTCTGTGAAAGAGCTTTTTAGTTTGATGCAATCCCATTTGTGTATTTTTGTTTGTTTTTGCCATCAATGCATTTTGGGTTTGTACACCCCCCCCCAAAAAAAAAGAATCATCACCCAGAGCAAGTACACAAAGTTTTTTCCTATAATTTCTTCTAGTATTTTCACAGTTACCAGTTTTACCTGTAAGTCTGTGATCGATTTTGAGTTGATTTAAAAAAAAATTATAAATTTTTTATTCTAATTTGTTATATATGACAACAGAATGCATTCTAGTTAATATTACACATATAGAGCACAATTTTTCATATCTCTTGTCATATACAAAGTATATTCACATCAATTCATGTCTTCATACATGTACTTAGGGTAATGATGTCCATCTCACTCCACCCTCTTTTCTACCCACATGCCCCCTCCCTTCCCCTCCTTTGCCCTATCTAGAGTTTGTCTAATCTCCCCTCCCAACCCCATCATGAATCAGCATCCTTATATCAGAGAAAACATTTGGCATTTAGTTTTTTGGTATTGGCTAACGTCACTTAGCATTATATGCTCCAACTCCATCCATTTATCTGCAAATGCTATGATTTTATTCTCTTTTATTGCTGAGTAATATTCTATTTGTATATATTCCACATTTTCTTTATGCATTCATCTACTGAATGGCATCTAGGTTGGTTCCAGAGTTTAGCTATTGTAAATTATGCTGCAATAAACATTGATGTGGCTGTGTCCCTGTAGTATGATGTTTTAAAGTCCTTTGGGTATAGATTGAAGAATAGGCTAGCTGAGTCAAATGGTGGTTCTATTCCAAGTTTACCAAGGAATCTTCATACTGGTTTCCACATTGTCTGCACCATTTTGCAGTCCCATCAGCAATGTAGGAGTGTGCCTTTTCCCCCACATCCTCTCCAACAAATATTGTTGTTTGTATTCTTAGTAGCTGCCATTCTGACTGGAGTGAGATGAGATCTTAGAATGGTTTTGATTTGCATTTCTCTAATGGCTGGAGATGTTGAACATTTTTCATATATTTGTTGATTGATTGTTTTTCACCTTCCAAGAAGTGTCTGTTGAGTTCCGTGGCTCATTTATTGATTGGGTTATTAATTTTTTTTGGTTTTAGCTTTTTGAGTTCTTTATATACCATAGAGATTAGTGCTGTATCTGATGTGCAAGTGGTAAAAATTTGCTCCTAAGCTGTAGGTTCTCTATTCACTGTATGATTGTTTATTTTGCTGAAAAGAAGCTTTTTAGTCTGAATCCATTCCATTTATGAAGTCTTGATTTTTTTGTAGACCCTTTTTGGGTCTTCTAGGTATAGAATCCTGATATAACCAATATACATCCCCAAAACAAATGTTTGCTATTAAGACGTTTACAGTTTGGTCACCGTGTAGAGAAATGGTGAATTAATTATTAGCTACAATATACTCAGTAGGTTTGTAAAATGGTTTACAGTTTCTAATGGTAGATAAAGAACTGGGGGTGAGGAGTAGGATGATACATACTAAGGAGTTGGGAGGTGAAGATATAGAGTTATTATCTTAGGAAGTGTGAAAGAGAAATCTAAAGCGGAAGATTAGTAGTAGGAGAAAAGAGAGGGAGTAATTTTGGAGTAGTCAATAAGTGGGAAGACAGTAGAGTACATAAAACAAACACACATAAATATTAAGAAAAATAAATGTTAAAATAGTAGAAATTGGTGGGGAAAAAAGAGAAAAAAAGGAATATACGACACAACTGTAATATTACTATTCAGAAGTCCCAGTCCTTAAAATCCTAATTCATGCAAAGTACTTGGTTTCACATATGTTGGGGATGTGAGGGTGGAAGAATAGAGAGGGAGAGGGAAAACAGAAATCTTGAAGGAAGAAACAGGGATTGTTTTGGTTGGAGATCAGTATCTTTCCTGTTTCCCTTCTCATCATCTCATCTTATAGTCTGTTGGTAACTGGTATCTCCGCCCTCAGGATGGTGAAGGTAATTAGGGTGTCACTGTGTTGGGCTAGCAGCTACTGGGGAGAGTGGGTAGTTAGAAACTGGATACTTGGCCAGCCGGAGTTGCAAATTGAGAGTTCCCCCCGACTGAAGATGGTGATGAAGGTGACCCAAGATGGTGGCGCCTGCTTTCAGTGATGGGGTGTTAGGTCGAGTGGGGGGAGCCAAGTGATGGTGTTGGATGATGAGTTCAGAGACGAGCTTTGTGGCTTGCAGTGTGTGGCTGTTGACTGACTTCAGAGCCTTTGTTAAGTTCTCAGATGCAGGCAGGCTAACTGCACAAAGGGGACTATCTCTGCTGCTGCAGAGTCCCAAGATAGCAGCCTCCAGGGGAGCCCCACATTGGTAGATGGGGGTCCACACGGGATTGGTGGCTGGAGTTCTTATTTGTAGGAAGCTGCTGGGTGTTCTGCAGGGAGCAGCATCTGTGACTTCTGGTTGGGTGTGTGACCGAAAGTTCTGCTCAGGTGCCGATGCCGATTGTCCTGCTTGGGTACCCAGTAGTCCTGTGTGGGTGAGTAGTTGGGAGACCTACTCTGATGCTGAGGCCTGGAGCCCTGGACAGCACGGTGGCTGTGATTCCTGTGTGAGAGTGAGAATAGCACTCCCAGAGAAGCAGTATTCTCACTATTTGAGTCCCAGGTCACAGGGTGACATAGAAAGCTGCCTTCCTTTGGCCCTCCATCTTGGATCCTCCTTTGAGTTGATTTTTTTATGTGGTGTGAGGTAAGGGTCCAATTTCATTCTTCATGTGGATGTTCAGTTTTCTCACTTTTTTTGGTAGTTGGGATTGAACCCCCAGGAGTGTTTTATTACTGAGGCACAGCTCCATCCCTTTGTATTTTTTATTTTGAGACAGGGTCTCACTAAGTTGCTTAGGGCCTCACTAAATTGCTGAGGCTGGTCTCCAACTTGCAATCCTGCTGCCTTGGCTTCTGGGTTGCAGGGGTTACAGATATGCACCACCATGCCCCACTCAATATTACTTATTGAAGAGACTGTTCTTTCTCCATTGTGTGCTCTTGGCAATTTTTCAAAAATTAGTTGACTATAAATACATGATTTTTTTCTCTTTCTGTTCCATTGACCTGTATATCTGTTTTATACTAGTATCATACTATGTTGATTATTATAGCTTTGTAGTATATTTTGAAACCAGGTAATGTGGATGCCTTCAACTTTTTTTTTTTTTGCTCAAGATTATTTTGGCTACTCAGAAGTTTTTGTGGTCCCATTTGTTTTTAGAATTCCGTCCTTTTTCTATCTCTGTGAAAAATGCTACTGGCATTTTCATAGGATTCCATTGGATCTGGAGAAGCTTTGGGAAGCATATTCATTTTAATAGTAATATTTTTCCAGTCTACGAACATAGGATATCTTTCCATTTATTTTCATCTTCTTCAATTTATTTCACCACTGTTTCATAGTTTTTTGTGTATAAATCTTTCACCTTCTTGTTTTAATTTATTCATTAGCATTTTATTATTTTTGTCTACATATAGAATCATATCATCTGAAAACAGTGATAATTTGACTTCTTCTTTTCCTATTTTTATCCCTTTTGTTTCCTTCTCTTGCCTAATTGTTTTGGGTAGAATTTCTAGGACTCTATAAAATAGTAGTGGTGAGAGTGGACATCTTTGTCTTTTCATAGATTTTAAAAGAAATGCTTTCAGGTTTTCCCCATTTACTATAAGGTTGGCTTTGGGTTTTTCATATATATGTTGTTGAATTCTGCTTGCTTGTATTTCATTGAAGGTTTTTGCATCTATGTTCATCAGGGATGTTGACCTGTAATTTTCTATCCTTGTCTGGTTTTAGTAATGCTGGCTTTGTAAAATGAGAGTGGAAGTGTTCTATCTTAATATGTTTGTGTTGCTATAACAAAATATCTGAGACATCATAGTTTGAATAGAATTTATTTCTCAAATTTTTGAAGGTTGGAAATCTGAGATCAAGTTACTGGTATTTGGTGAAGGCTGCTCTCTGCTTTCAAGATGGTGCTTTAAATGCTCATCCTTTGGAGAGAAGAGAGCACTGTATCTTCACATGGCAAAAAGTGGAAAGGCATAGAACCACACTTCCTCCATCAAACTCTTTTATAAGGTATTAATTCATTCATGAGGGAAAAACCCTTATGACCTAACATCTCCTGACACTAATGCACTGGGGACTAAGCTTCCAACATATGAATTTTATGTTCCCATGTCCTAAGACCATGTTCCCATGTCTTCCATTTTCTGGAAGGGTATGAGAAGGATTGACATTAGTTCTTTAAATGTTTGAGAGGTTTCATTGTGAAGCAAACAGTTTCTAGATTTTCAATCATTGTGATATTTTTTCAGTACTTGTTTCAACTGTTTACTTTTTATTTGTTCACTCTGAATTCTTAGTTCTTTATGTTTCATTATTGGTAAATTGTATGTTTCTAGGAATTTATCCATTTTTTTTAGATTCTCACATTTTTTGACATAAATATTCCTAGTAATCTCTTATTAACCTATAGATTTTGTTATGTCAGTTGTCACATCTCATCTTTCATACTTTTGTTTATTTGAGTCTTTTCACATATTTTATTAGTCCAGCTAAAGGTCTATCAATTTTGTTTATCTTTTCAAAAAGTCAACTGTCAATTTCATTGATATAGTTTTTATTTTTTTATTTTTAAAATTTTGTTTGTTTCTGCTCTGCTTGTTATTATTACCTTCTTTCTGCTAATGTATGGCTTAGTTTTTTTCTTTTTCTGTCTACTTGTAGTTTAAAGTCACATTGTTTATTATTATTTTAAAAAAAATATATTGGTGTTTATCACTTTAAAATTCCCTCTAAGAACTACCTTTTCTTCAGCCCATAAGTTTTCATGTTATGCTTCCATTTTGTCTCAATTTTTAAAAATTTTTTCATATCTTCCTTGATTTATTGATTATTTAGGAGTGTGTTATTTATTTCCACATATTTGTAAATTTCCCCAATTTCCTACTATTGTTATTTTCTAATTTTATATCACTGCTTACAAAAGACACTTGATACAGTTTCCACCTTAAAAATTTTGAGACTTGTTTTGTGGCTCTACATATGATCTATACAGAAAAATATTTTGTGTACACTTACAAAGCATGTATATTCTGTACCTTTGGAATGGAACATTTTTTAAATGTCTATGAAGTCCATTTGGTTTGTATTGTTATACAATTCCGTTATTTCATTGTTTTTCTGCCTGAATGACTTATCTGTTGTTGAAAATAGAATGATGAATTCCCTTAGTGTTATTTTATTTCAGTCAATTTCTCCCTTCAGTTTTGTTTGTATTATTTGCATAATATGTTTAGGTGTTCCAATGCTGAGAGAGAGGATCTCTCTTGATTTGTTGACCCCTTTATCATTATTCAGGGATTTTCTTTGTCTCTAATGTTAGCTTTTGACTTACTGTCTACTTTTACCTGATGTCAGTTTAGCCACCCCTCTTTTGTGTGGTTATCATTTTCATGGAATATTTTTTCCATACCTTCATTTTCAGCCTATGTATGTCATATGAAATAAATCTTTTATAGTCAGTACATAGTTGAATTTTGGTTTTTGGTCCATTCAGCCAATCTTGGGTTTGATTGGAGTATTTTATCCATTTACATTTAAAGTAATTACTTATAGGTAAGGACTTAATGCTGACATTTAATTAATTGTTTTCTAGAACCTATATTTCTTTTTATCCAGGTATCTTCCTTTGTTCCTTTGTAATGTGTGTGTGTGTGTGTGTGTGTGTGTGTATACCCTTTTAAAAGTGCAAGTGATCAAACACAGATCCTTTCACATGTTAGGCAAGCCCTCTACTACTGAACTATGCCTGCAGCCCAAATGATGTTTTAATTCTTTCATTTTTTGTCATATCAACTCTAGATGTTTCTTCTTGTGATCACCATGGGACTTGACTAAAAAGTGTTATAGGTATAACAGCCAATAACAACCTAACTTTGACTACACACAGAAACTCTATACTTTTACTTCTCTTCCTCCTATATTTTACATTAATGTCACAATTTATGTCTTTTATATATTGTGTGTTATTAACAATTTTTGTAGACATAGTTTTTAAAATTTTTTTCTTTTAATTTTTATATTAAAGTGAAAAACAATTTATGTACCACCATTAAAGAATGTAGTATTCTGAATTTGACTACATTTTTTTCTTTACAGTGAGTTTTACATTTTATATATTTTCATAATTTTAGTTAACATTCATTTCAATTTGTAGACCTCCCTTTAGCATCTCTCATTAAGGCAAATCTAGTGGTGATGATCTCTAATATCATTTTATTTCTTTATCATATTTGAAGGCTAGCTTTTCCGGATAACAGTATTCTTGGTTAGACTTTGTTTTCTTTCAGCACTTTTAATATAATTGTTTCATTTTTCTCTTGGCCTGCAAGGTTTCTGCTAACAAGTCCACTGATAGTATTAAGGAAATATTCTTATATATGATGAGTTGCTTTTCTCTTGCTACTCCCAACATTTTCCCTTTGTCTTTGAATTCTGAGGATTTGATTTTATTATGCTTCAGTGAAGATTTCTTTATATTTACTCTATTGGGAATTCTTTGGGATTCATGGATCCTAGAGGTTTACTTCCTCTCCAGATTTGGAAAGTTTCCTGTCATTTCTTTGAATAATCTTCTGCCTCTTTTTCTCTTTCTGCTTCTTCTGGGACTTTCCTTGATTGTGTCCTGAAAGTCTAAAAGGCATTTTTCTCCCAACTTTTTCCTTCATTTTTCTCTTGGTACTTCTGTGAGAATAATTTCTTTGATTTATCTTAGACTGTATTAAGTTTGCTGTTAAATCTCTCTGGGATTTTACAATTTAGTCATTGTGTTCTATAGCTCCTGAATGTGTTTATTTTATTTTTCATAATTTCTATCTAATTGTTGAACTTCCATTTTTTTTTCACATATATGATTCTCCTGGTTTCTTCTAGTTTTCTCTCTGTGTTTTCTTGCATCTTGCTGAGGTTTTTCAAGATTATTATTTTGAATTCTTTGCCAGGGAATTTGTAGATTCTGTGTCTACAGGAATGGGCCTGGAGCTTAACTCCCCAGGGTCCAGCCTGGTGCCAGGGGTGGGTCTGTTGCTGGGGTCTATGTCCCTTTTACCACACAAGGGGTATCTTTCTCCCCATACTTCACTACCTGATTTTCTGGAAAAACTGCAAGTTTTTTTTTTTAATTTTTATTGTTAAAATGGCTGCATCAGAAATGCCATGTTAAAATGTCACACATCACATTAGAATTATTTCCTCAGTTTTGGAAACATTTCTCTTACAGAATCTTCTTAAGGTATCTAAAAGAACAGCATAGGTATAGAAAGCAAAAATCTGGGATGACCTCTGGTGCCTCTGGTGCCTTTGTTTAGGTTACATTTTATGCAAAACAGAATTTGTAGATATAACTAAGGTGATTACTCATTTGACCTTGAGCTAATCAAAAGGGAGTTTATCTGGGTAGGCCTAGCCTAAACCCGGGATCACTGTAAATCTAGGTCTAGAGGTCAGAGACCTGGAAGTCAGAGGAAGTCATAAAAGGAGGGAGATTTCACATCCAAGAAGTGCTTTGTTGCTGATTTTAAAGATACAGAGGGCTATTTGATAAGGACCTGAGAGCAGCCTCTAGAAGCTGAGAGCAATCTCTGGCTAGAGACAGCTCCTGAGTAGAGACAAACCTGAGTTTTAAAGTGGACTCCAAATTCTAGATTAGAACTCAGCCCCTCTGATTCTTTGATAATACCTTTGTGAAACCCTAAGCAGGAAAACCAAGTATGCCATATTCAGACTTCTGATGTACAGACTGTGAGATAATAAGTCCATGCTATTTTAAGCTTCTGTGATTGTGTTGGTTTGCTAGGCAACAATAGAAAATAAATGCAGTGGATTGATTTTAATCTTTGTCTTTAAATCTGTGGTTTAGTGGACCCTCTACTAGCAACAACTGACTTGAATTCTTTGCCAGGGAATTTGTAGATCCTGTGTCTACAGGAGTAGACCTGGAGCCTGGAGCTTAACTCCTCAAGGTCCAGCCTGGTACCAGGAGTGGGTCTGTTGCTGGGGTCTATGTCCCCTTCACCCACACAAGGGTGGGTTTTTTCACTCAGTGGCCTTCTGCAAACAGTATTTCTGAAGGCCTGTAAGATTAGGAGACCTATGAATTCATGTTTCCTCAGCATTTTTTCCTTTTTTAAATTTCTAAGCTGTCTTGGAGCAACATGTGATCCTACTATATATATATGTTCAGTCTGTGCCTCTGTCCACATACAATACATGATTTTGACATACCAAAACTTGCTGTGTGCTGCTCATGGTGACAAGCCGACAAGTATTTCTTGAATCTTTGGGTGATGAATAAACACTCCTGATTCTGAAGTTATCACAGATTGGTAACAAAGAGTTGAATGGACCAAACTGGGGAAGTGACTGACTCAAACCTTAGCCTTATTGGCTTATCCAAACTTGAGAGAAAGAGAAAGAGGGCGAGAAAGAAAATTTGAGAACTTGTACAATAATTTTGTAAAAGATACAAAATTTTTCGTTCTTCCATCTCCTAAAATTTAAATTTTAAGAATTTAGTTACACAAAACTGAAGGATCACTATTTCCTAAAAAGTGGGGAGGAGAGGGTGGTGCTCCAAACACTTAATCACCTTCTTCTAGACTAACTCTTAAAGGCTTCACCAGCTCTGGACACCGCCATGCAGAGGACCAAGTTTCCAACACAATAATAACCTCTGGGAATGAACTATACCCAAACCATAGCACTCGGACAGTTTGGTTTTGATTAGGGAAGTAGGGATTTGTGTTAATTTGTGTTTCTTTCAGGGGGCGGGGTGAGGTACTAGAGATTGAACCCGGGGTGCTTTATCACTGAGGCAAATCCTTAGCCCTTTTTATTTTTTATTTTGAAACAGGATCTCACTAAGTTGCTTAGGGCCTAGTTAAGTTGCTAGGGCTGGCTTTCACCTTGTGATCCTCCTGCCTCAGCCTCCCAAGTTACTGAGATTACAGGCATCCAGTGTGTTGTTTTATCATTTTTATTTACTCATCTATTTAATATTTATTTTTACGTACAAGTATAAACTAAAAATAAATTATAGTCATACCTGCCAAATAACCCTGGTTGGCATTTAAAAACCCATAAGGTTAGAAAAATCAAGCAGAAAACTACAGAAATATGAAAAAATGAAACCCAGAATCTCCCCCTACCTCCTACCTCTTAGACCCTTCCCTCAAAGGTTAAAATTTCTTGAGATCCCCCCTACATAGGTGTCTATTTACAGATTTATATATTTTTATTTATGCAATTAACTCTGTACTGTTCTACACCTTTAGATTTTCTCTTAAGAATCATTCTTGATCTTTGTGTAGCATTTCTTGAAGACTCTTAGTCTTGCCTGTCGTATCATTGGCTATTTTACTGGCATTTTAGATTTGAGATAAATAGATAAATGCCCCCCCCCCCACATCCCACATTTCTCTCAGACCCCACTGCAATGCCAGTGGGATCCCAGCATCTGTAGTCTTTCTGGTTATATGGAAGGCCCACAGCAGTACCATAAGCTCCTAGTCTCCTTTGGCCTTTATTTTCAGTACCCACAGTCCCTTTAAATCAGTGCCTGCCACTACTCCAGGGTTAATGAACAGAGGGTAAATCTCCCTTCCCCTGCTCAGGGCACTGTTTCTCAGAATGGGAATGGCAGGCCTGGTCGATTTGCTCACAAGCCCCATGTCTTTGCACACATATGCATACGAAAATGTATCCACGGGTGTGGGTATCCTCAAGGTAATAATGTACACTCTTTCTACAAGTCAGTCCCTCTCAGCTGGTGACTTTTTCCATGTAACTACTATCATTCAAACACATGAATATTCACATACTCACACATATATTTGCTTACTGTGTTGTGTAAAAAGCACATGAACACTTGTCTGGAAAGGAGGAAGAAGCCTTTGCCTGAAGATGCTACTGCTTTTTGAGTTCTTATGTTTTCGGTGGAAGGGCAGTGAATTCTCAGAGTGGTGACTGGATGGGAGGGAACACTTTGTGTTTCCATGAAGGACAGAGTTATTTATATGAGCTGGGTTTCCAAGATGTCTGTCTCAAGACAGAAGGAGGGCTGGGGTTGTAGCTCAATGGTAGAGCACTTGCCTAGCATGTGTGAGGCAATGGATTCAAACCTCAGCACTGCATTAAAAAGTAAATAAAATAAAGGTATTCTGTCCATCTAAAATGAAAAATAAATTTTAAAATAAGAAGGAAAAGGAAGGAAGGAAAAGTGGAAGGGAGGAAGTGAAGGATGTTGGAAGAGGGGAAGTA
The DNA here is from genome assembly GCF_045843805.1 of Urocitellus parryii. Taxonomy (NCBI): domain Eukaryota; kingdom Metazoa; phylum Chordata; class Mammalia; order Rodentia; family Sciuridae; genus Urocitellus; species Urocitellus parryii. Next base: position 173,104,928 of record NC_135533.1, on the reverse strand, counting down.
AAGAATACCATCCCCTCTTTGTTAGCCTACGTCCATTGTAACTATTGAAAAATTTAATCAAGCCCATTATCTGTAGATCAATGGTCAGCAAAGTAATTATCTTGCTTTTAGAGTTATTTTGATGCTCAGACCTGTGGATACTCATTATCAATGCTACTAACTGCATTATTTGTGTTGCCATTCTGGATTCATGCTTAAAGAATCAAGTAATCAAAAAAAAAAAAAAAACAACCTTACTCGAGTCATACATTGTGAAACATGCATTTGGAATGATTCCCTGAGAAAGCTGGGTGCAGAATACAAATATTTTGAATGGACTTATCTTAGAGTTGTACTGCTTTTTTTCCTTGTCATTTTAAAACCCTTAATACGAATAAATTGTTTGTATAGTGAGGCTTTTTTAAAAATCCTTAGATAAGAAATACATGGTTTGAAAGCAGAGAATAAAAACATGAATGATAATGGACGAAATGCCCAGGAGAAGGTCTTTGCTGCTGCTGCTGGGCAGGCGTTATAATCGGCTATTCGGTGTGTTTATTTCAGGCTGCAGATACTAGATAAAAGTGGCTGGTTGGTTGCCAGCATATGACTTAGTTGCCAAATGGAGTGTTTAGCACTTGTTACATATGACTTATATCACAAGTTCTTCCCATTAACAGTCTGCTGGTGATAACCTACTTGGCTTTTCATGTGGTTACTTTGAAACAGCCACTTGACAACATTTGGTATATCACAAAGTTTAATACTGAATAAAGAAGTTAGTCAATGACTACATGGGCTCAGCCATATACTGATATGGTACTTGGTGCAGAATTGGCACCCAGTCAATGTCTGTTCAATGAATGAAATAATCCTGTGTAAACATTTTTCTAGTTTACTGAACCAAAGTTAGGTCTATGGACTGAAAATATAAATGTCCAGAAAAGGGACAGAAATATAGTGCTTACATAACCTGTAGGCTTGCATTTATATGGGAAGAAGACTTTCTGCTCATCTGTATTGTCATTGAATACAAAGTTGAATTAAATGAAATAACTGAAGTTCTCCTCGGAATGTCCTTGAGTCTGAGTCAAAATGTAACTTTGTGATATTAAAAATGTCCATAATCTCAGGTCTATTTTTAAAAAATAGATTCACTTCAGGAATGTTGGCCCTTGATATGTAATAAAATATAGATTAAATATGATGATCTTTATTTTTAGATTGAAAACTTGCAAGAACAACTTAGGGATAAAGACAAGCAACTGACCAATCTGAAAGACAGAGTGAAGTCCTTGCAGACGGATTCCAGTAACACAGATACTGCGCTGGCGACACTCGAGGAAGCTCTGTCAGAGAAGGTGAGTTTGGACTCAAAAATGGGGGCATCAGGATTGAGAGAAGCAGGGTTCGGAGATGAGCCAAGTGTATTAAAATTTACCTGCTTTTCCCCATTTGCTAATAATATCTTTGGTTTCGTCTGGGCCTCACACTGCCTTACCAGACCTCTTCAGTAGGCTTTGTGCTCAAGACTCACCTGCAGCCAGGGAAATCTTTTTGAAATGCAAATCTGATCACATCACCCTTGTCCCCTGAAAATCCTTCACTAGCTTGTCATTGCTGTTAGAATGATAAAGACTAGACTCCTTATGCTGGCACAGTGCACCCCTCCATCTGAGCTGACTCTTTTCTGACCAACACCTCTCCTGGCTGTTCCCTTCCTTCTTCCTTTCTCCCTCCCTTCCTCCCTCTGACCTTTCTTCCTTCATTTCCAGTCTCATCCCCATCCCCTATCTCTCTTCCCTGGTTTTCTGTGCTCTAGCTCTGCTGGCCTTCTAGATTTTGAAGTGTATCATGTTCCCTTCTCCCTTAGGCTCTTGGGACTTATTCTCACCCAACCTAGAATGTGGTTTAGTGTCTGCAGATGTAGTTCTTCACTGGAGAGGTCAGCTTCTTGAGAAGTTGTGTTGTACAGTAGTCAAGAGTTTGGAATCAGACTGTCTGGGTTCAAATCCTCATTCTCACACTTAGTCCTTTGGAAAAATTAATTAACTTCTCATTTCCTCAGGGAAAATATTATTTTATTAATTAATTTCTTAGGGATACCTCCTGCGGACCTCTATTATGTTCTCCTGAATACCATGAGCTTCTCAGAGCTCTTGTCACAATCTCAGTTGTTCATGCATCTGTTTTTGTTTTTCGTGTTTTTAAAAAAATTTTTGTAGTTATAGATGGACAGCATGCCTTTATTTTATTTGTTTATTTTTATGTGGTGCTGAGGATTGAACCCAGTGCCTCACATGTGCTAGGCAAGTGAGGTGCCACTGAGCTACAGCTCTGGCCCTCATGCATCTGTTTTTATTTGATTAATCCATCTCTCTGCTGGAGTCCAAACCTAGGCAATATTGTGTGTGTGTGTGTGTGTGTGTGTGTGTGTGTGTGTGTGTGTCTGAGAGAGAGAGAGAGAGAGAGAGAGACAGAGAAAGTGCCATCCCCATGGCCTTGCACAGTATTTTTATGGAGCTGCTCTGTGGATATTGGCTATTGTGGTCACCGGGATGTCACAGAGATGAGAATGGGCAAAATCTTGACTCTTACAGACTTTAGATTCTACTGGGGTTGAGGGGAAAATAAACGATAAACAAGTAACAGATATATGTAGGATTTCAGAAGGTCATAATGTCTATCAACAAAAATAAAGTGGGAATGGGTACAGGGACTGTTGTGGTGTAGTGGCCAGCTGGGGCCAGGAAGGTGACATTTAAAAGGAAAGGGATGAAGGAAGTGACTGGTGAGTCACAAGCCCTTCTGAGGCAGGTGTACTAGGTGAAGGGAGGAGCAAGTACAAGGGGTGGGGAGAAGCTCATCTCCCAGGATCTCATGAGAAAAGATTTTGAAAATTGCCTTTTACTCTTTGGAGCTGGGAGGCCACTTTGAGGCGTTCCTCTGAATACATTTATAAGGATTATTTTGAATAAATAAAAATAAAGAAATGAAAGAATAAAATGAATGAATTAATGAAGAATGAAACAACAAATAAATGAAATCCATTAAGTAAATAGGTTATTCTGGGGGCTGGGGATGTGGCTCAAGCTTGCCTGGCATGCGTGCGGCCCGGGTTTGATCCTCAGCACCACATACAAAGATGTTGTGTCCGCCAATAACTGAAAAATAAATATTAAAAAAAATTCTCTCCTCTCTCTCTTTCTCTAAAAATAATAGGTTATTCTGATGTTTATTGACTTTTAAAATGATTTTTAGCCCATTTTAGTTTGGCCGAATTAGTTCATTTATTCTCTGAGCACCAATTATAGTTGAATTTCTGTTCTATATCTTCACCCCCAACACTCCCAATGTGTCCAAGAGCCAGTGGCCAAAAATAGTTCAGGTAAAGTTCTTTAGGAATTCTGAGACACAGCTTTATTTTGGGGCACTCAGACATGCAAAGTGTTGGGGAAGTCTTTAGGCCAATGTTTATTCACACTATTTTCAAATTCAGCTTGAAACAAAAGAGATCTCTTTTTTTCTTTGTTAATATTCTTTTCTTTTGTTCTTTTTAGGTATAAATGACAGTAGAGTGTATTTCAGCATATTACATATACGTGGAGTATAACTTATTGTAAATTCAGATCCCATTCTTGTGGTTGTACATGATGTGGAGTTTCAGTGGTCATGTATTCATATGTGAACATAGGAAAATTATGTCTGATTCATACTACTATCTTTCCTAATCTTGTCCTTCCATCCCTTCCCTTCATTTCCCTTTGTCTAATCCACTGAACTTCTATTCTTCTCTCTTCCCTTTGTTGTGGGTTGGCATCTACATGTCAGAGTGAACATTCAACCTTTGGTTTTTTGGGATAGGCTCATTTCATTTAGAATGATAGTTTCTAGATCCATCCATTTATTGGCAAATGTCATAAAGTCATTCTTCTTTATGGCTAAGTAATATTCCATTATGTATATAAACCATATTTTCTTTATCCGTTCATCTGTTGATGGGCATCTGGGTTGTTTCCATAGCTTTGCTATTATGAATTAAGCTGCTATAAACATTGATGTGGCTGTGTAGTTGTAGAAATCTTAACTTTTAAAATGTGCAAGTAGATCCATTTGTGTTTTTTTCCCCTTGATGCTCTCATCATTTTCGATTCTGTAATACTTTGCAGTACTTGCCCACAGGCTTTCTTTTGGGTGTCTTACCACGGTTATAACATTGCCTACTATGTTCCCTATTATGAGAGGATATAAACTCTGGGGTAATGAGGTCAGATAGAAGGAAACCTAGGAGCCAGTGTCACATTTGCCACTAAGTAACTAGTAGACCCTGGCAAGTAATTCTTCTTTACAGAACCTCAAACTTCCCATTTGTTGAATGGGAAAATTGGATTAAGTGGCCCCCTGCTTTCCTGAGCCAATGTATCTTAAAGAGGATTTCTCTGCAGCTGAATTAACAGAAGGTAGTTATTGTGAAAACCTAAATTGTTAGGCCCGATCAATATCTACCAAATCTAACCTTGAGTGGTGCCTGGAAATCTGTATTTTAGCAAACTCCTGGTCTATGGGATGTGCACTGTAGTGTGAGAATCACTGCTAGGCCAAGAAAGAGCTATAACACTGTGGCTAGATATTCTTCATGGTTCTATTAAAAATTATAACTTTAGGATTAAAAAATAATAATTACAATATTTTATTTGAAGACATAAAAATATTGAATATGATAACTTTTCAGGAAAAAATATTCTTTCAATATTCAAGAATTTATTTCCAGAGATCTTTGAACTAATTTTGCTTGTAAAATTGGAATGTGGCAGGTGGGGGGAGATGTTGCTTCAAAAACTATTAAGATTATGTATGCATGTTGGGGTGATATGATGTCAGCTCATTCTTAAATCTTGGTTTCTTTCTTAAAATTCATAGAAGTAAACATATACTATATAATTTTTCATGTTGTGGATTCTTGGCGTGATTTTATCTCCCCCCGCCTCCTGCACAGAACCTATTAAGGTTTGATTTATTCTAGTTTAAGTCCTAAAGAAATTCCCAAATCTGAAACTAGTCTTTTTATTTAAATATTTCCTTGAGGCTGAGGGGTGTTCTGGAAGGAAATCTGAGTGAGGTCTGTGGGAGGCTGCCTGCACCAGACTGTCCTTACTGCTTGCTAGTATATTGGAGCCTCTTGGAATTTCATCTTCAAACTGCACCCTTGAATTACTTAAACTCCTAAATATCATACTCTTCTGGAACTTGCTTGACAGTTTGCTAATCTGCAATCTCAGGCCAATGGCATCTGAATTGGATGAGAAGTTGAAAATGTGGATGACTAAAAGGATCAGGCAGGGAGCAAAAATGGGAGAAATGGGATGCAGAGAGACTATTGGTGACTATGGCAAGCTAGAGCATCCCTGACCTGTTTCAAAACATTTGAATTTAGATTTAAAAAATATTATGATGATCAAGTTAACCAAATTATTTTGTGGGCCAGCTTTGATCTATGAGCTGTTTAGTTCCAAATATTATTTGCATCCGATGTTTAGTTTTTCATACAAAAATGAATGATAACAGTGCATACAGAGCAATTAATTGGGGGAAATTTCCAAAAGATTCCCAAATCAGAATGCTACTATATTTGAAAAGCACAGATAAAACCATTGAATATGCACTGACAAGTTTCTCTATAATAGGGCAAACAATAAAAGTTCAATTATTCCAGTGATTATCAAACCTTGTTTGTATCTAAATAATCTTATCACCTAAGGAGTTTCTTAATTATAGTTTCCTTATTCCCATTTCCTAGAGGTTTTGATTCAGTTACTCTGCCTTGAAGCCTAGGAACCTGTGATTTTTAAGCATACCCAGAAATTCTGATACAAGTGGTTGAAATACCACAACTTCTAGCAAAACGCTAAATTCAAGCTTTTCCATCTTAAAGTTGGGAAATAGGTTCAGTGAAGTGAAATGATTTGCCCAGAAAGAAATATTCTAGACATGTGACCATCATGCCCTGTTCCTGGGTGTGGGAAATTATCATTAATTAATTGTGACACATGCTGATTTCTCAACCCAGTACTCCCCAAGCAACTTTCAAACTAAGTTAGCTCTTGGTTGAGACTGTTTCCCCTCTTGGCACACCCATCTAAGGCTTCCCAGCTCAAAAGTGGTGGTGTGCTTATAAGAACTTCACAATGTACATTTAAATTATTTTCTTCTCACGAATTCCACTTTTATCCCCACTTAATTTACTAGATCCTCTGTAACAAGGCATGGGGTTAAAAAATAAAATGGTGAGTAAAACCTTATGGATTCATAAGTACACGTAATTATTTGCTGCCTTTTGGCTGGTAGACAGAATCCATCAGAAACTCTTCACCATTTCCCTTGGATTATGGCATCCTGGGATTGTGTTCCTTGTTTTACTCTCCAGGAATTTGTTCAGTTGTTGAGTTAAGGCTGAGTGTGACTCAGGCTGGGAATGTACTGCAGTGGCAGAGCTCTTGTCTAGCATGCAAAGGCCTACTTCAGCCTCCAGCCCCACAAAAAGAAGACTGAATATGACTGAATTCTGTGATTGACACACAGAAGCTCCGGAGACAGAACTCACCATATTTATAAGGCTGGTCTCGCCAAGCTTTGCTGTAACCACCTAGAAGATAAGCAGTTGAGAAAGCCAGAGAGCAGAGCTAGAGGCCCCTGCAATGCAGTTCCCACTCAATGATAAAGCACAAATAGATTAGACCTGTGCTGTGCCAGATGAGTGCTCAAGGAACACTTGCCAGTGCAAATAAGGCTAAAGCAAGAACACATTGGAATTTCTGCAAGTCAGTTGTTAATCAACTAGATCCTGGCATATTAGGGCCTTTTAACACATGTTTTTGACATCTGGCCCCACGTGGCTGACAGTTAAATTAGTTTTGTGATTGACAGAGAAATATTTTGTACTATTGAATCATCAATAACAGTGCTGGCTGATTTTTTAAACTTTGACACTTTCTTGGTATTAACACAAATACATAATTTTATGAACCTTTCTTTGAAGCCAAGATGATCCTACTTTGTGTCTCTTTCTTTCCACCTGCCTCTTTAGGTGTGTTTTTTATACCATACAGTTTGGCCCTGTAAAGGTCATAGATTGCCCTCTGGAAGGCTGGGTGGGGAGGGTGGGCATGCAGTGAAACTATGCAAAGGGTGCCAAGTGGGAATAAATGCCATGTGATCTGGCTGGAAGGATTCCTGGAAGATTTCCAAACAATGAAGTGACATGGTCAGTTTGGACCTTTAGAAATGTCACTCCAGCAGCTATGTGGTGGAAGTGATGAGAGAGGGCCTGGTGGCCAGGTAACTGGTTGTAGTAGAAGCAAAAGGTAGAAAGGGCTCCGTTAAGAATTTCTTGGGAAATATACTGTGCACTATGGTCATTTCCTTCTGTTGTAGATCCCATAATCATCCTCTCTGCATTATCCAGGCAGAGTAATTTGGGACTGTAATTGGAATCATGAAGCAATAAATACAGGCAAACCAGTCTCATTTTTATTTCTATTTCCACCCCTATTTTTATAATAATATATTTCAGTTACATTTTTTAAATAATTGTGAAACAGTAATGGTACTTTTTTTCTCCTTCAAAAGCATTAAATGTATAAATTATCATTGGGATAGCACAACTGCTTCCTCAGGGGATCATAAATCACATGCTGTGTTCAAACTAACCTCCTTCTGCACTAAACCTTGTTTTACAGTTACCTTGTGTATCTGGCCTCACCTTGTGCTATATACTTATAAGAATATAAAAGATAATATCAGGATCTTTAGGGTGTTTTTTACACGAATATTTTTTTAACATGGCCATCCAAAAGGAAATTTAGAGAAGTGTTGAATACTTTGAAACTTATTTTAGAAATTTCACTCAATCTTTATCCAGGTGGAATGTTTCTGATCCCCCTTCCCAAAGAGTCTTTCTTTGGTATCAGTCAGATTCCACATTTTTAGAAAATATCTACCAGAGTAGTATTTTCATTTCAGTATGAAATGGAAAATCAGACAGACCTTCATGCTCCTTGAATGTTTCTGGGCATGTATTTGTGGTTATGTGGTCTCATAAGCCTGGTTAAGTATCAGAGATCTTCTGTTAGCAAGTCACCCTGGGGTGAGTCTAGTTCCTCTGGGCTCTGGGTTTCCTTACCGCCATCCCATCTCCAGTAGTACTGACTCTGCCTCCAAAGTTGTGATGAGAACTGAAGAGAAGAGCACATCACAATATGCAGTATCTCCCAGTCAAGGAATACTCTGAATTGTTCAAACTTAACCAGTGTTTTGAAATCTCTACTGATCACCAAGGAGTTATTGAAATTATTGAAAAATAAAACACAGAAGTAACATTTCTAGGTGCATTGGAAAAATCACATACATATTGAGCTTATTCTTTATTTTGTCTTGAGTTCTCATTTTAATTAGTCTATCCCTAAGTCCTGGAGGTCTAAATTCAGTCCCCTATCTAGTCAGAGAAGAGTCTTTAGAAACCAGAGAATGTTCATTGATGCCAAACTGGGAGGCCAATCAAAGAGGCCCAAACCAAGAGGTTGGTTCTGCCTCTTCCCTTTGCCTGTAGAAGGTTTTGGTAAGTTTCAAATCTTGATGCTAGAATATGTCTCTTTTAGAACTGCGTTAGGCTTTATCCAGATACCACCATGAACCAAGTATAGCATCAGAGTTTGAATGTTAAGACCCCATACAACCCTATAATGCTAATTTGTAATCACAAGTCAAAAGCAATATTAATGGTGTTTTGCAGATGCCAGCATGCACAACCTCTTTCCACAAACCCAATTTTGTGTTTCTTGTGTGTGTTGATTCCTGTATTTTTAAGATAACAACCCTTTACTTTCCTTAGTGATTTGCTTTGGCACACACTAAATGGATTTTCACCTCTTCTTTTTTCATGACGCTTTCACAGGAGAGAATAATTGAGCGTTTGAAAGAACAGCGGGAGAGAGATGATCGGGAAAGACTAGAAGAGATAGAATCTTTCCGCAAAGAGAACAAGGACCTGAAAGAAAAGGTCAATGCTTTACAAGCTGAACTCACAGAAAAAGAGGTGAGCCTGGAGAACCATGAACCACATTGATGTCCTCATAAACCTGTATTCATTGAAGCTGTAAGAAACTTGGTGGAAGGGCTGTGGGAAGGCTTAGGGAACATTGTAACCTTTCTCTTGTTAAAGCTGTATGAATGGGAAGGAAACTATTTCTTGTAACTTCCTTCATCAGCAATGCCCTCTGGATAGCTTCTCTGTTCTGCTATTTGCAGTGTAGCTCCTTGAGACTTTTCCTTGTCTTATACCAGCTTTGTGTGGTTTAGCATATTCTGCAAGTTTTTCAAAGTTCCTTGATCCTTTTGATTGAGCATGGATGAGGATGACAAGGATAACTCCACTCTATTGAGGGTCTGCTATATGCTAATGCTTGTGTTGGATGCCTTGTATTCATTTGTGCTTCTCAAATGGACAACCCAATATCGTAGTTTAGGAGTTGTAGCACCATGATGGACACAAAGATGGTTACTCTTCTGGAATCTTATTTTTATATTTTAGTAAACAATTTCAAACAGTATTTTCATGCTGTAGCAAATATGAGTATAGAAGGTCAATGCCACCTGTGTTTTACTTTAAAGAAATTTCTTGCTTGGGGATTCTGGAGAGGATGCTTTGGGTTCTTCCCCCATACTCCAGCAGATACCTATAACCCCTTCAGTTTTCTTGAGGATGCTTTAGTGGAGATGAATGAGAAGTAGTATACATATTATTTTGTCTAACCTCCACAACTCTGAGATTTGTGTCTACAATTGACCCATACATACCTGTTTTTGCCTGTAAGAAGTGTGCATCTGCTGTCCAACTGCTTGGGCTCTTTCACCCTGCTAGACTGATCCCATTGCACAGTTGTATATTTTCCTCCTTCACAGGAGTATCTCACCCTTGGGTGTTGGTAATGTTATACAAACTAAAGTCCTGTATGAATTGGGAATGCAAGTAAAGAAGAAAAAGATTTGATGAGTTAGAGGAGTTTTGAGGAAACCCAGAAGCAAAATCCCTAAAATTTATGCCTGCAGTGTTTTGGAGAAGAGATTATTTCTTTGACATGAAAATTAAGAATTTAAGTCTTCTGCCTTCTATTTTACTGCTAATCCAGCTTGGGGTTCTATAGTTACTATAGTTTGTGTGGAAGGAGGAAGGCACAGAAGCTTTGTCCTCATGTGTCACATTCCTCACTGATTAGAAGTGTTATTTTTTATACATCTACAAAATACCTTGTACAACAACTTCCAGATTAATATCTGAGGAGCACAGCCTCGCTAAGTTGACTAAAATGGCCATCAAAACTCATGTTTTAAAACTTATAAAGAAGAATAGCATAGATTTGCAGTTAGCAAGGATCTTATAATTTAGATGGGGTGATTGTATGTCTTTACTATGACAAAATAACTAGATTATAAGGTCCTTTGTTGTTTCGGTGGAAGTGATATGATAAGTATATGAAATCAGAGTTGTAGACCTGTGTTGAGACTGTTGTCTTCCTTTAATAGCTGGGTGACCTTCAACAAGATGCATAGCTAATGTGAGCCCTAGTTTCCTGACTTGAAACATGAGAATGGCTAACTGACCCTCACAGAGTGGTTAAGAGTGTGTTGCTGGGTGATGATGCCCTTTATCCTCAAGGTCATTCCAGTGCACATGAAGCAGCCTAGCATAAATTGTTATTATTTTCAGAAAGATTCTGTGTGCTTAGTAACTCCAAGGTGCTGCAGAAAGATAAGAAAGTAATTCACACTGTCTGATTTGGGATGAAATTGGTTTTTTTAGTCCCATAGTTAAATGTTGCTACCCATTTCATATTTGAATAGTGAACATTGCCCTTGTATGTAGTAAAGTTATGTTCATAGATACATGCAAATATTTATATCTTTAGTTTTTGAAATTTAGATTGAACAATGAAGTTCTTGGTTTCTGGACATGGTTGATGGCTGGAAGTATATAGGTAACCCCATGTCTGAATTGGGGAGATTCATTCTATCTGTTAAATCTGAATTACAAAGGACTGTAACATGAAGTCTACTTTACTCTAAAATTCAAAATATTTTATTTTTGATTCTCCAGAAGATTTTTGAAAAACAGTGATCTGTTTAAGTAATGAAATTTGATAAAAATTTAATAGGGACCGGTATGGTGGCACATGCCTCTAATCCCAGCGATTTAGGAGGCTGAGACTGTGAGATTGCTAGTTGAAAGCCAGCATCAGCAACCTAGCAAGGCCCTAAGCAACTTAACAAGACCCTGTCTCAAAATAAAAATAAATAAATAAATTAAAAGGGCTGGAGATGTGGCTCAGTGGTTAAGTACCCCTGGGTTCAATTCCTGGTACCCCCCTAATTTTTAAAAATGGGATTTTAAAAAGTTTTAGATTTACCCTTCAGGGGAAGCATTAAAGTCAGAATCTTCTTTCGTTCTGGTCTTAGAGTCTTCATGGTCTGATAGCAGTAAATGTAAATGAGGTTCAGGGTGTCTGTTTTGCCATGATAGGTTAAGACATTACTTCTATCATTAGCATGACTTTGAGATGTGAAAAGTGCATTCACCACACCGTTTGGTCACATTTGATTCTACTGCAATTAGATCCTGCTTGATTCTGTAAGCTGGCCAACTTTAATTTCCTGGCCAGAGCTGACTATTGTTACCTTGGTAAGACTATATTTACCCTTTCTGTCTAATGCATGCTTTATTGTTAAGTATAGAATCAGTATATTTCAAATTGAAGACATAGCTAGGAGAAATTGTGGTGTTTCACTTACCAGCATTCTTTTTCTTTCAGTCTAGTTTAATTGACCTCAAAGAACATGCATCTTCATTAGCTTCTGCAGGACTGAAAAGGGACTCCAAATTAAAATCTCTAGAAATAGCCATCGAACAAAAGAAAGAGGAATGTAGCAAACTGGAAGCCCAGTTAAAAAAGGTAAGTGAGGTCTAAGAAAAAAAAGCATGCTCATTTTCAAAAGAATTTATAGAATGGGAAAGGAAAAGGCATTTTTCAAAAGAAAGAAATTCCTTATCTTTGCTGTCTACTGATAAAAGTATTACTCTTTATTCCTAAGAAGTCTACATTAAATCTGTCTGTGAACCTAAAAAATTATCTTAAGTTTCCTGCCTAAAGAAAACTTGAAAAATAGATGAAATTAGTAGAAGAAATGAAAAATATAAAAACCAGCCATTATTCTCTGGGCAAATCTCAACTATCATAAAAAATAAATGGAAATGTTTTCAACAAACCAAGGAATCCAGGGGCCCCATTATACTTCGATGAACTAGTACTACTTTTAGAAGTAGGTTAATTTTTGTATGAGAACTTTGCGAATTTTCCCTAACAACACCAAATTCTAGAAATTCACCACTATAGTCAAGTCCCAGCATATCTGTAGAATGACTGTTTATCCTTGACCCCAGATGACCTTACTGTCTAAGAAAGCTTGTTGTGTATAGAAGGCTGTGGAAAGGAAAGCAGGGGCTTTCCATTGTGGCATTCACATGCTTTCTCTGACCTGGACATTCTTGTGGAGTGCATTTCCAGTCATGCATGGTTCCTTTGACTTTTTCCCTGTGTTGTTTGGTACGTCTGCACTCATCGTTCACATACAAACTCATAATGTTATGAGTTTAAGCATTTCGTTTCCCTTTGACAACTTATAAATTTATTCAAAACAGAAGAATTTAAACATTAACATATAAAGCATATAATAAAAGTTGGACGGTGTAATTCATAGCACACTAGAATCTACAGATATGAAGACAAATGACATGGATGGACAGGGATGTGATGGAATCACATACTGATGGAAGAATCATTCCAAATATTTTAAAAATTAATATCCTATTTCTTATGGTGCTGTATAACTGAAATGTGACTAAAGTTATGCTCACTTTACAGAACATTTTAGGAAATTGTCATTAGAAATTTCACACTGAGTCTACTTACTAATACAGAAAGAGATAAATATACAAATTGAATCTCTTTATAACGAAATGGCAAGAAAAATCTCTGTATTACAAAATATGTTTCATACTGCACTCACCATTTACCTGATTTCGAGCAATATTAAGCAGGAATCCTGAACAGTAAATAAGAGAATTAAATTACCCATTTAAGGGCATTTAAGTGCAATTTGATTTGGCTATTTATGCATTGGGAGTATCATATACATTATTGACACATTATAAAAGTGCCCTTCAGTGTGGCATACATGCATATGCATATTAGGATATATATCTATGAAACATCATTTTTACTTAATAAAACAATTTTGTGACCATAAGGTAGGTGCCAAGATAACTTTATGAGACAGAAATTCACCAGATTCTTGGTATGGTCTTCATGATCTTACCTCACTTGTAGTGTGTGAGTGTGGAATGAAATAGGACCTCAAATATATATGATCCTGAAAGACACCCTCCATCAACTCTGATGAGCTGTTATGGAGGTCAGGCCACCCTGTTTATGATTTCTGTAGACCTCATGCACTGCACCCTCCTTTTTAGTGTAAGTCATCTCTGGAATTTGAAATTCCCTGGCAATTAAAAAGAAGGTTCACATATTGATGCTTATAGTTTTCATGTACATGACTTAGTTTAATAAATCAACATCTATGCAATTTAGTATAGTTTCTTCAGCATAGCTGTGGTTTGCCCGAGAGATCACTCATAGTGTTTTCCTTGTACTCTCAGGTAGACAAATTTACTGGAATTCACAGACCAAATCCTGTAAATATTATATCATTATTCCTAACAGATTTTAACATTTTGTAATATCACCAGAAGTGAAATGACAAATATGGTGTCTTTCTATAAATAAACTCTTTAATTTATGAAAGGATAACTTATTTCTAAGTATTTACATAATCTTTGCTTATACTGTCTCCTAAGTGCATAGTACAGTGAGTTTAAATAAGGTAATGATAATTTAAATATTTTTATTCCTAACCTGTAGATGTTGTTTTGTTGCTTTTGGCTCTTTAGCATTAACTACATTCAAAAGTTTAAAATAGTTTTTTTCAGTAGTCTTTAATTCTGCTAATAAATAGTTCCATAAAAACCTCAAGTACCCATCACCTTAAAAAGAATTGAGATCTACATGAAATATTTGAAATTATAAGCCAACAGTATGTGAATATGCATATAAACACATCATTTACTCATGGAAAAATAAGCAGCTATAAAAGCTTAAGGAGTGTCTGGGCCTCCTTTTAAGTAAAAGGGTTTGTGACTTGTGAATAAAATATAAAGGTTGACTAAATGAAAGCTGAAAATATAATAGTTTTATTATGTCATAAATACACCATGTATTCTCAGTGGAACTTTGCTCAAGATTTGTGAGAATCCAGTATTTTTGCCTTAAAATCTATACAAGATCATAGATGTGTTTATTTGAACAGGCACCTAGTTGGCCAAAGACAGTGAAATCCAAAGAGAGATTTTAATTGATTTTTATCTTACGAATAATGCTTAACTTTGATAAGCTGAATTTTTACACAACAGTTTGGGCAGAACATTCATACACATTATTACTTTTAACCTTTCATTATACTGTGTAGATTTAAGACATCTTCAAATCCTTAGTGATGAAAAATGGTTATAGCAGAAAAGGAATTACCCTTTAGACATTCCATCCCACCTCTTAAACATGGCACAGTCAGATGTTCATGTGTGAAAAATCTTTACTGATATTGGTAAGACTGATTAAACAATGCTAACCAAATTATGAGTAACCAGTAGTTATGAGTATGCTTTATAATTCAGTGCATTCATCAGTTATAGACATCGACATATAGAAAAGAACCTGATTATTAATGCATGGATCATATTGGTTTTTTTTTTTTTGAGTATTTGAGGTTCAAGTTGTAGAAGGTAATTGATTTGTATGACTAGATCAGTTCAGAAGCAACAGTAATTCAAAGTGTTATGATTTATGCTCCTCAGTAACTTTCTAATTAATGTCATGCTTGAGGAGAGGGTTTTCTAAAACCATGATAAAATCATTATTTAGTTATTCAAGTTGAAGGAACAGGAATCTGGCTCATAAAAAGGCATATCTCAGCTTAAAGCAAAGTAACAATTTCCATAATATTTCGCCTTCTACACCTTGATGTCTAGCCCCAAATAATTGGTGCAGGTATTTAAGAAATATCGCTAGAGGGTGCTATTTAAAATAATATTCAGTACATTTAAATCCAGAAACCTAAATCTGTACAAAATTGACAGGAGACCATTACAGGTTCTAAAGCACTTGGAACATAACAGGATATCTTTGAAAAGTATTTATTTCTTAATTCTAAACTAACAATAGAAACTGGTAATGGGCAATGGATAATACTGTATTGTAGGTCTCTTTTGTTATCTTACTGACTTAATTTTTTTTCTTTCTCCATTTAAGTTAATCTGATAATGTTTTGTTTACTGATATTTTGCTATTGCTAACCTGCCATTTGCTAATCTGTATTTTTCTGGAGTCAGACTGAATTGAAAATTCAAGCTTGTGTTGGTATAAAAGAAGAGCTATAAATTCAATGATAAGATTTAATTAATCTTTTATTATTACCATCTTTGAAGTTCAGGTAATAAATTATGGGCTTGGCCAAAAGTACTTCTTCTGATTCATTGCTGGAGGCCCGCACTTCATGTATCATCAAAAGTGGACAGCTTTCTTTATTTCATGGGTTATTTAACTTGAGAAAGGGAAAGTAATACAAACCTTAAATTTCTTATTCCAGCTATTCTTTTATCGGAGCCAAAATCAACATTTGTATTTCCCTAGAGCCTCTCACTTTCACTGTGGAATGTTTAGAAACTGAAATTTCTTCTTTTTTAATGACCAGTTAGTCTGTGCGAATGCACTGGATTTGTTGAGCTAATGTTGTTTTTCTGGATCTTTCCTTCTTTCCCTGTCTGTGCTTCAATGCCTCCCCAACTTTGCAATGTAGCAAGCTGAGCAGTTGTTCAATCAGATGTACAACCCAGTAAGTCATTTCTGAAAGTTCCCGCTGTAACATATCAAAGCATGAGGATCCACTGATCACATGTCACAAAGTGCCATACTGGGGAGGCTTCAAAAATATTTATTAGTCCCTTCTCATTTCCTTTCTATCAAAAGAAATGACTTGTGCGGAGGCCATTGTCATTTCTTTTTAAATTAAAAAAAAATTAAGAACTCAAGGAAATATTCCTAGCTCTGATACTAGCTTCTTCTTAATTTCAAGTCTATTTTTCTGTAGAAAAACAGAAGTCAGCTAAAGATTTACACTCATGAAATTCATCCTCAGATCCTTTGGACACAGACTAATCTATGTCAAAAGGAATAGCATTTGTAAAATAGCAAAAATTCAATGTATGTTGTGTTGATGAGATAGACATTAAATTTAGATTTAACAATAAAAATCTCTTTGAGATTAGTAAATATATGACATTATTGTGGGTTTTGTAAGACATGTTTTAAAAACATGTCATTTGATTGGGGAAACCATAATATAGTATCCTAATAACAGATAATAGCAGTTCTCCTTATAGCTTCTCAGAGTACAAAAATCAGGTAACTAGTAAAAAAATTTATAACATGGTCCAGATGCCACCACTATTTTTTTTATCCTAATGATGTGTATATTTATGTGAAGCAGTTTGTTTCTTTATTTTTTAAAAAGAAGGTTTTATTTTTTTTTCTTTTTTGTCTCAAGTTGGCTTACTGGGAGAAATGTTTCTAAAGGTGGCTAGAATTTATCATTTGGCAAATATGATCTGAACTATCATGCATTCTAATTATCTCCTATTTATAAATTTCCATCATGGAAAAAAAGTAATAGGATGGATAAAGGAAACAAAGTTAGCTAACGACTTTTTGTTAAGCATGCTCCAGGATACATTTAGCTTGATGTGCAAGATATTCGGGTGTACTTAATTAGATTCATCCTCCACCCTTCATTCTTTACAACCAATTTTATTTTTGCAAACAGAATTCCTAAAGCCCTGTAGGAGCTTCTTTATTAACTATTTCCCAAGCATGGATTTTAGCAGAGTAAGCAAAAACAATCCAGGTTTCCTTTCCCTTAGCACTTGAATGGAAGTGTTAATAAGCAGGCTGAAGACAGTAGAGAGGTGAAGAAAGACAAATAAGATTGGAATATCTTTAAGCTTGAAAATACACCCTGGGAAAAATGCATGTTCTTTTTTCTTTTTTTTAAAGATTATTTTAAAAGGGTATGAAGTAATCCTGCTGAAATTATTTCATACCTACTCGTTAGGGACAGAAAAATAACCTAAGTATTTCATAATTGTGGGAGGTATAAAGGACAGATGGGGATGGCTTTGTTTCTACAGCAGTGAAAATTTACCACAACCATAGCAGGAGTTCATATTCCTGTCTGGATAGGTAGGATCAAAGACACAACTCAGTTAACTTTTAGACCATTTTTCAAAATATTGATCACAAACACCATCAGCTTCTCCTTCACTTCAGCCCCAGTGATCTTCTTCAGTATACATAAGCAAACTTTTTAGTCTTTTCAGTGACTAATTCAAAAATCATTGACTGACTTTCCTTCCCAAGTTAATTAAGCTAGCCCATTGGTTTGGCATCCTGGGAATATAGCCAACCCTCATTATTTTAACTCCCCTTGCCTACAGATATTCTCAGGGTCCAATTCTTTGTTGGACTGATAGGAACAGACCATGATGGATTTTCTCTCCTTAATAGTCTTTTAAAAAATGACTATGTTTTCCCTAGTAATAAAAATAATATATGTCCACAGTACAGAATTTGTAAAGTATAGAAGGATATAGAAAAAAAATAACAGGATGTCTCAGTGCATAGAGATAATCACTAGGAACATTTGGGTTGCTCCCTGCCTAGGCATTTTTTTTTTGCTGTTACTGTTCTCTTCTGTTCTTTATCTTCCTCTTTTCTTGCTTTCTTCTTTCTTCTTACTTCTCTTTTTGCCTTCCTTCTCCTTTCTCCTTTATCTTTCTTTTTCTTACCTAATATTCTATTTCTTTTTATTAAGTTGTGTTAAAGTGATTATTCCATTTTATATCCTATTTTTAAAAAACTGCATATCATTAGAAATTTTTTATATCATTAACTATTCTTCCAAAATGTCCTTTCAATGGTGTTTACTATTCTATGTTATTTATATTAATGTTGGTCATTTCTTCCCTCTTTTCTTTTTTGGTTTGCTAGTAGTATAAATAATGCTCTGAAAAAAACTTTATTTATTTCTCCACACTTTTTTTTTCCTCATAGAATAAATTTCTGGGCCAATATTTAAAAAAACTCACCATAGTTCCTGCTGTATTGCAGGAACTCAGAGAAATTCTGCCAAGGCACACTCCTTTAAGCACTGGTTAAATGTGGCCTTTTGGTCACACCCTGGCCACTACTGAGAATTGTCATTTTCCATAACTTTGAAAAATGCTCAGGTAGAAATTTTTTCTTTTTAACTCTCCTATCTTTAATTATTAATGAAAGTTAGGATTTTAAGTATATTTTCTTAATATTCTCCTTTCTGTAAATTGTTTAAGTCATTTGAGCATTTCCCTTTGAGTATCCTGGTTTATTCATCAGTTTATATGGAGTATGCTGTAGCTTATATAGAAATTTTGTCAGATTTGTGGAAATTTTATTTAATTAAAAAACTTCTTTTTTAAAAACACATAGAACTATTTTTAGGTTCTCAACCTGTGTTTCTCTTTAGGATATTCTCATTGCCTTTATTCTTTGAAGTCATTTTCCAGTTTTATTTGTGAGCTGAATTTAAATTTTTTGCATTGTTATGTTTTACATAAATTTAACTCCTTTACCCCTTATTAATTTATTTTGATTCATTATGAGAAGTGAGGTTCTAACTATATTTTTCTAAATTATTGACCAATATCCTACCACTGTTTATCAAATAATTCATTCTTTATCCACTAATCTTGATATACTTTATTGTATACTGAGCTCTCATGGATAAATGGCTTAGTTTCTGGGCTGTTCTTCAAAATTTTAACTATTGTGGCTTTGAGATTCCACCTTAGTTCTTTTTGCTTTTCATTTTGTCTTTTTTTTTTTTAAGTTTCATTTGTTTGTTTTAAGGTCCTTATAATTTTCTATCTTTCCAGGTGAATTTCAGGGTCACTTTATCAATTTAATAGCACAACTGGTGATTACTTTAATCTAAATTACATTCATTCTAAACAGTGATTTTAGAATGATCAATATATTTCCAGGTTTTTTTCCATTTATAAACTTGATACAATTTTTATTCATTTCAGTGGTTTTTCATAGTAAAGTTTTGACATATTTCTATTATAGGACTGTGGGGTGTTTTTATAGATAGTCTGAAGCAGTTCTACATTTATAATTTTTAAGTTGCTATTTGAATGCTGTCTTTCTTATATTTTCTAACCAGTTATTGGTATCAAGGAAACGTCTTTTATTTATTTTGTATGTTTATTTTGACCATGGCCATCCTTCACATTTTTGGTGAATTATACTCATTGTTTTTGCTACATAAGGTAAATTTACAGTCATCTCTAGGTCTATCAATCTGTACTCAATCAGAGTAAACAAGGATTAAGCTTTGAAGTCCTCCCACATGTATTTTTTCCCCATAGAATAGAAATAAACCATTTACTTTTTTTCTTCTTTATTCCAGTCAGTCCGTTGTACTGAGTGATACTCTGATGCCATTTCTAAAATTTTGCCTTTGTATCCTGACTCTTTCTTATAATGATAATCTTTCTGTAGCTTAACTACTGATCTTTGCTCCTGGAGGAGTTTTGTCTTGTCATTGTGAAACACTGTGCAGGGTATCTTCAGTTGAGTCCTTTTTCTTCCCTTGATTCTTAATTCTAGACAAATAATATGGTTTTTTCATCAGGCTCAAATACCTTATTTGCTGTAGCCCTCCTAGTATTGTGCTCAATGATGGTATCCAGGATTTGTTCCTAAAATTTTAAGTAAATCTTTAGAGTTTCTAGACCCCTCAACTTAGTGCTTGTATAATATCCTCATTACTGTATGATACTGGGCTTGGTACTGCCGGGGGTACCCTTGAGACTGGTCTGATGATCCCAATACAGGAGCCTCCCCTTTGACCCTCACCTAATTATTAGCTATTTGAAATCCCATCTCTTCTGAACATATCTTTTGCAGGGATCATGTTTTACAAGACAAAAATCAAGCATTTTTCCATTCCAGAGAAAGAAAAAAAGTCTTGTCAGTGTTCAGTGAGGTCTTCCTGAATTATGTGTCATCATAGGACTATGTGATCCCAGGAGCGCAGTGGGCTGAATAACAAATGCTATCATAGTGATTGTTTAGGCTTAGTGCTTTCTTTTTATGATATTTTTAGCTTATTTCTGAAAACTATTTGATTTATTCTTAGACTAATATCCCCTGACATAATGGAAGATTATAGCTATTTAAGAGATAGCTCAGTGAATACATACTGCATGTGCGAACACAGGCACACATAAGAACACTCACTGGATGTTCTAAAACATAGGACTTCAAAAAAGAACTTTGGTTCTTTTACATTGCTAATTTTAGGAAATTCCAAAGTTAACAGGAACCATGTTAATAATTATATTTTGGTTGGGGAGTCTTACTGTATGTAAAGCATATAGTTGGTTCTTTTTTGGGGGGGGGTTGACATGAGAAAAAGTATTTGGAGTATTTGTTTTATATATATATATAATTTGTTTCATCTATGAAAAAAATCTCTATTTGGTATGATTGTTTTAACATAAAAATTGTAAATATACTGGATGTAGTTAGCTTGAATTGTGAAAGAGTAATTTCCCATAAAACTAGGAAGTACAAGATTTCGATGTATTTCATCATTAGTTTCAAAATGTATTACTTAGGCTCATTTATTATGCCTAGTATTGATTTATTGTATTTAAATGAAGTTTAAATTTTATAACATATTTTAGTTCTATCTCCCCCTTAGAAACTTTATTTTAATAAGTTAATATTTTGTTCATAACTTAGAATTAAGTGAAGATTGGTACTCTTTTAGAAGATTGAAATTGAGTATAATGTTTGAAATAGTTTATATGCCCTGTTCTGCTGTTAAGATATGAAAGGAATGTTAAAGCGCTGTCAAAGGACTCTAAACCAGCAAAGCACCGGGAGTAGAGAATCATATTTTTATAGTACATGAATTTATCAAGTTATTGCTAAAACCCAGAAGCAGCAAGGATGAAAAATCAACAGATTAATTAGTTAACATTCTGCTTGTATTTTATGTTCATGACTAATCATTTGCTTATTTTGAGGGAAATTATTTTTTATTAAAATTGTTAAGACTCATTTCAAAGGGAGAGTGTTATATAATATTATAATTGAATATTCCCTGCCTTGTTTCATAGCAGGTTTTTTGGACCAAAGTTAATGCTTTCCTTCCTAGGCATCTGGAATGATGAACTAGTATTTTACTAAAAATAATCAGTGATCAACCTTTATAAGATTAAGTTCAAATAAAGTTGGGATGTGTGATTTGGATACCTGTCAGCCTCCAGCTTTGGCTTTAGCGGCTTTTTGCTTTAGTTTGATTTAGATAGAGTATTAATCTGAATTTTTTCTTCTTCTTCTTTTTTTCCTGAAACAGTTCTAATTTCTTTAATTAAAATAACTGTTAGGTATTGTAATGCTATTCATCCCAAGTCATGACTAGATTCCTCTTTATTCTTGATCCAGGCTTTCAAAGTAATTCACATCAAAATGCTGAGACTTGCCCATATCAGTGAGGCAAAAACTTTGTTTTGATTATTCCCATTTGTGGGGAAATTTTCCTACATATGGAAATACAAGAGACATAATCTGGAGTCCCCAAAATCTTACTGATCTAATATACAATACAGAAATTTCTGTAATGCCAGTTCCCAATTATCTGTGTGTTTCTAAAAAAAACGTTTAAGTGTTATTCTGTAAGTTTTAAGAAATATTTTGAGGCAGAAAATACACATCAATATGGATTATCAAGAGGGAACAAAGTTGATGTGCCTTAGAATAATGGAACAGGCAAGCACTTCCCATGTGGGGGAGCTAAATTCAAACCAACAGATCCCTAAGAGGAAATAATTACTCGACATTTTCAATTTAAATCTTGCATAGGTCAGAATCATGCCATGGTAGGAATTTCTTGTGGAAATGATTTATTGAAATAAGTCCATAAGTCTCCTCCCCAGCACCTGACACAGTATCTAGGGCATGTTAGGGTAAATCTGCTACCTACTTTGATCCGTATCAGGGTCAGCCAGTACAGATTAAAAAACTCATCATTTGAAAAGAATATTTCCTAAATATAAATAAAGTGCTTCCTTCCATTTTTAGAGCTTGTTCTGGCCTTAAAATTTTGAAGGTAGCATTGGTTTTATAAACTCAGTTTCTTCCTTTATTTATTTTTCAGTATAGTGTCACCCCTGTGTCTGTGGATCTGAGTATAACACACCCATGTTAAAACTTTCAGCCTATCCTTTGAAAATTTGTGATTTACATTGAATAGAGCTGATTATCTTTACTAACAGTTATAAATTCTTTGGCGACATCTGCGTCCAATATTTAGGATGACCAAGGAGTCCACCAGCCTTCCCAATCAAGGGAAGCTCTGTCATTGTTTTCATGTGACTCAAGAAGCAGCTCTTATTCTCACATCTTTTTATAGCTCTTTTAAAACCTGTCTTTTATCTTTTAACATAATCACGTTTTAAAGTTATCTATTTACACATTTATCTAAAAGTCCTTCTAAGAATTCTAGCATCAAGATTGAAGGTAATTTGACTTAATTTTTTTTCCTTGAGTCAGTAGATATTAACCTGACAGTAGAAACAGAAAGAGATATTTAACTCACAGATATTATTGAGGCTTGTCTATTCTTTTTAAAAGGAAGAATCATTAGCACATGCAAGTATTATCTAACAGATACCAAGCCAGCTATAAACTTAGCTATGGGCTTTATTTTAATATTATGACTTAATTCAACATCACATGAGGTCAGGAGAGCTATAGTCTAGTATACCCCCACCCCACCCCAGCTTTCTGTATCTCTCAACATCCCATGAGTCCTTTAACCATACCTACTTACCGAGTTGAAAAGACTGTGAACCCATCTAATTCCACTCAGGGTTGAAAACTGGCATGGGGGTATCCTCCTCAAGGATTTAAGAAAAAGACTTGTGCTTACATACCTACACTAGTAGCTGGCAGGCTGTGCTTTCTTTGAAAACCTATCAGGGAAGCTTTTTAAAGAAGCCCATAGTATTTTGGTGATGAAAATTCAATAAACCTATTCACTTAGCTGTTTCTGGGATGCATATTATAATAATGATAAAAATGCAAATGAATAATACCTTCCCCATGTTCCTTATTTTGTAGTTTTTACTGTCTTTAGAAAGGTTAATTTATTTGCCATAGACATTAGACACAGTGTTAGATTTAGAATCTAGGTCTCAACTAGTAATCCGGTACCCACTTATTCCAATTAATGATGATAATCAAAGAATAAAGACAATCCAGATAAACCACAGTTGTTAACTGCTAGCTCATTGTGAATCTTTAAAAATCAGAATTGGGAAAGAAATTTTGACTCTAGACAGAAACAGGCAATCAAAATATGTTTATTCATTTGTTTTGAATGCTTCTACTTGCTCATTAATTAATTAATGCTTTTTAAAGATCTCAATGTCCTTGGTTTGGATAGTTTAAGAAATCTCAGGAGAAGGTTTTTAGCTGCTGTAGAATAATGGTAACAGGATAAAAATGAAAGAGGCTAATGTGAAGATTTTACTTCTTAGTTTTTTAAAAACTGCATATTTTTAATGTTTTTCTGTCACAGAATTAATGAGTTGATTTTTATTTTTCACAAATAGAAGTAGGTGTGTGGAGTAGTTACTTTTATTTTAAAAACAGAATACCTACATTTTAAAAATGGAGATTAGGGAATTTGAATATCTATTACTTCAATTTAAAATAAAATTTTTTGATGAATAAAATCCTGAAGGTCTATTAGCTCAGATTTCTCTTTCAGACTATTTAAATTATAATGAAAAAGTTTAATAATCTACTATAATGAAATCCTGAGTGAGTACTAAATAAAAATAAATGTCTTCGGAGATATGTTGGTAAAAAGGAGTTAATTGGTACCTGATAGTATGTTGAATTGATATTTTTTCCCAAGTTCTTTGAAGTTGAGTTTATTTCTTAAATAAGGAAATCTTAGATGAAAGAACATGAAAGCAAATTATTCCCCTTTTATCCTCATGCTTAAATAATATGTTACATGCAAAATTATTATTTTAAAATGATTATTTTGTCATAAGTATGAAATTTATTTTATTTATACTAATTTTTGAATTTTTTCTACTGAATCATTGCAAAGACTGTCAACCCTCTAATAGTAGTATTAGTATTAATTTTTCTAACATGCATGATTCATTGGACCCCACAATAGCTGTAGCTTGCTTGCCTTGTTTTTTCCCTGAAATTAAACAAAAGAAAACGTGCAGTAAAGTCCAATGAACATCTGCTCTATGTAGCAAAACAGCAGAACAACTGAAATCTTAATAAATTAATATTTTATTGCTTCATATGTGGATTTTGGAGATCCATACAGATATGACTCCTCTGAACTTTCTATGTTGAATGTGCACTGTTGTTAAACTACTTGTTTTTTCCCTGCCTGCTCTTTGAAGAAGTCAATTAGGAATAATGGGAAACAAGGGGTAGGCAAAACATTGCAGTGCAGTGTTATTTCCATCTGTCTTTGAATATTTCAGCCAAAAGTTTATTTTGGGAAAAAAAAAGCCACAATGCATTCACACACAGAAGATCACAAATACTTTGGCTGCAAATTATTCTGCAGTGTTATTGCTCTGTTGTTGCCCGTGTGTGTTCTTATGTGTAAAGCTACCACCCACCCATGCATGTGTTTGCAGATTCTTGTCTGTGTGCTTGTTCATGAATTAGCTCTCATCTTCCTCATGTTTAGGTTAAGTTTATTCAAGGAACAAGAATTTATGGGTATGACTGTTGGCTGGAAAGCCCTTCCCTCACATCTGAGTCTTCCTTCCAAACTACATCTTCTGCTGAGATTTCTCAGTAGGGCGACATGCTCAAAGATCAGTCAGCCAGTCTCTTCTATGTTACCTGGCTCTACATAGGCCCTTGATGGATCTTGGAAAACAACTTAATATGTTTAATATGTGCTGCTTAAGTTCTCTGCATTGGAAATGGGAGAAATTGAATTGTCTTGGTTCTGCTTGCCAAATGAGCAGTAATGAAGACACCAGAGTCTCTAAACCCACCTATGCCCCACTTTTACTGGAAAGAAAAGCCCAAAGTAGCACCTTTTAATGGATCAAAATATCAATAAAGAAAGGAATTCCCTATAAGAAACTAACATAATTTTAAATCAACATTTTCTAAGGTAACTGGAAATGTGTGATATTCTCATTTTGCCTTCTTACTGACAGAATACCCATAACTCTTGTTGGTTATTTTGTCTCTAAAGTTAATTTCTGGGCCATTGGTGGCTACAATATCTACTGTTACAAATTGTTGTCTTAACTACATTCTTTAAAAATGTAATGTTGAAGGCACATAATATTGAAGATGACTCCAGGATGAACCCTGAGTTTGCAGACCGACTAAAACAGCTTGATAAAGAGGCATCTTACTACCGTGATGAGTGTGGCAAGGCCCAAGCCGAAGTGGACCGGTTGCTGGAGATCCTCAAAGAGGTGGAAAATGAAAAGAATGACAAGGACAAGAAGATCGCAGAACTTGAGAGGTAAGTTTTACAGACATGTGAACTGTCAGTGCTGAGTGAGCACTGACGACTTGGTTGTCCATTTCAGGTTGTGGTTAGATTTAGAAGGCACATTTGCACGCTCGGATTACAAGTTGGAAACATGTTATATACGAGGAATATGGCATGATAAGAGATAATGTTGTTTCTATGGGATACCAAGAAAGTAATTGACTTATCTTTTGAAGGATTATGTAATTCTTCAGTGTTTAAAGAAATAGTGGTTGCTTTTCTTGAGTGATGTTTGTCTGTTCTAGCATTTGTGCCAGCAGTGTACATAAAAATTTGACTACCTGAAACCTCTGTTCTTTCCCATTAAAGATGAACATTTGTGGTGTATGGTTTGTCTTGAGCAAAAGAATATGGAAGAATACAGTTGGGAATTCTTCACTCAAGATAGGAGGAAGGGAAGGGAGCTGATATCTTTTGGATGTCTTTTGGCACATTACAACAATTTCATCCTTGAGATTTATCTTTTGAGAAGATCTTATAGCACTTGGAAAATAAATATGCTTGAATAGGGCCTACATGATAGCAAATTTTGTCTGAACACAAGGAGGGTTGTATCAGGGTTCCAGAGTATTTAGATTTTCAGATAAATCATATCCATATTATATTCATGTGTAGTTGGATCTCTAAAAATAAGCTTCCTATCAATGCTTTTTCCTATATTTCATATATGGGAAGAACTTTCTGAATAATCTTACGTAACTCCATAACCTCTAAGGATTTTTCATTGGTTCAGCAATAAGGCAGAATTTGTCTTTCTTAGATTCAGTCCATATGGAAGAGATCAACAAAGTTTGAATAAATCAGTGAATGTTTGCCAGGTCTGATCAAGACACTTGTGAGGCCCTAAAGGACTTCAAGATATATGCAAAATAGCTCTTTGTGGCCTTGCAGAAAGATGATGGACTTTAGCAAAAGAAAGACCAGGGTTCATATTTTGTGTTGGCTTTATGCTAGCTGTGTGGCCTTGAATCTTTTTGGAAATGAATCTCTAATAGCCTTTTAAGATGTGTTATGCTTTGCAAGCACCTAGTCCCCATGTAAGAGGATGAAATGATGTTTATATCATTATTATTAACAGTTGAATGCTAAAAAATATTTAGTATTAAGTGGCTCTGTACTTAATGTATAGGCTATTTGCAATAAAATTTCAACAACTTTTTCAAATATTAAATTATTTAATAATTTCTTTCAATACCCTTAGCCTAAGTTTAATGATGATCAGATAATTTTGGTTCAGTGTGACCAATCTTAGTAAGGAAGGCAAGAACCTCTTTCATCCTGAGGCCACCATACAAATAAAGTTCTTAAGGATTCTGTTTTAATTTTAAAATGTGGGAATGTTCTGCCAGTCTACTGATTCTTAAAAAGCTGGGGACACTGTTGATTTTAGATATATCTATCTACATGACTATTTTGAAATTATATTTCAGGGCCACAGTTTTTCTAAAACAGCTACCATGAGATCACAGGGAAGTTATGTCTGTGTCTTTTTTATTGGTGAGAAAACAAAGACCTCAAAAAGTTGAGTGACCTTCTGGAGATTGGTCCCATGGTCAGAAAGATGAGAAACTATAACATTATAGTTATAACATTATGTTTCTGGACTGACTTCTTGTCCACTGCTCTGAGAAGCAGTGAGCCCTATGGCAGATATCCTAGATAGTAATACCAATAGTATTTTAAAAAGCAATTATAATCATAATGATAGTGTCAGTATATTTTATGCTTAGTGAGCCAGATAGTCTGCTAAGCACTTAAGCTGCAATATGGTATACATTTAATCTTACCCATAATACAGAAACTATCACGATCTCCATTTTATAGATGAGAAATTATGACATATACAGATTAAGTAACTTTCTTAAAGATTGCAGAACCTGTAAGGTTCAAAGTCGGGATTTGAACCCAGGAACAACAGAGGAGATACTGAGAACAATCCCTTCCACCAATGGGCCAAAATGGAGAAACGAGTCCAGTAGTGCCAAGCAACCTACTGAGAGCCCTTCCTGAGCAGGCATTGCAGGGCAACCACAAGAGATCTGCCTCTTCTTTTTTAGTTTTCATGAAGGAAAGTGATGTGCCCCATGTTTAGAAGGCATTTTTCTTTATTAAACCAGCTCCCCAGTACTGTAATTGAAAATAAGGATTTAACTACTATAAACATTTACATATAAATACCTTAATTGTCTATTTGGGCAAACAGGTCTTAGCTAGACACTATTGCCATTAAATCTTCAAGAATATTCACAGTTTTATTTCTTCAATATGGAATGCATTAAAGCGGCAGTGATTTTACAAGCATTTATCTTTATGTACTTTCTGCACATTTTCTTTATCTCTGTCTTTGCCTCTCCTTAAAGCTGATGCCTCCCAGGCTCTGTAATTCATAAAACGTGTGGTGGGACTTGACTCTGTCCCAGGTCTCTGCCTGCCCGTGTCTTGGGTCCAGCAGCAGAACATAGTCTGGGAAATGTCTGAGTCCCAGCTCTAGCACAGGCCCCTAGGGAGGCGGGGGTGGAGATCTAGGAGGACCAAGCTTTGGCCTGCCTTTCTGAAGCATGATCTGCTGGGCTACATGTGTATTGACTAAAACATCTTCCTTGAGTTGTCAGGCAGTTGTTTCTACATTTGCTGTCTTAAAGTACAAAATTCATACCTCATAATGTTGGGAACTAAAGATTTCTTAGAAATATGACATAGATCTCCATTTTGGAGTCATTGAGAGAAGGGCTTACAATTATGTTTGTTATTTTGAAAACCAAAATATTGAACTTGAAATAAATTTTTGGTCTCTGGCTTATAATGTGATCTACCAGAGTGAAAGGGCCTTTTAAAAAGCAACTTGTATTCTAAAATATGACAAAACTTCAGTCACATACAACAAGAGGTACAGGATTAGGAATAACTCAAATAATACTGGCCTGCTTCTCTCTGAGGGCAGTTTGTTTGTTTTTATTCTGCTAATCATCTCACAATGGACATGTTCCTAAAAGCATATGGCTGGCATTTACCTCTTAAATTCTGTTCAAATGATATTTTTCATCAATCATTAAAGATCTTCTTTTTAAGGTGCACACTGCTCTAGTGTGGTTCCTATATGCACTTCTGCCTGTAAACTCTTGCACTTGATTCTGACAGCCCAGTTGGGAAGCTTCTGCCTTTGACTAGAGGCTGTGAAGGTAGAGGACCTTGAGTATATCCCTGAGAGTTGGTCAAAAGCAGTCTGATGTTTTGTTTCATCACCAATGCCAGAATCATAACCATGTAGCTAATTAAACCTTAGAGACACTGAAATATGTGGCGCTTCTGTATCAGTGCCCATCAAGGTCTCTGAGTTCTATTTAAAGTTTCAGAATTAATCCTGTGGTGCCTTAGGGGAAAGAGAGAAGTTAATAGAGTCTGTCAAACAAGACCTACTGCCACTGGATTTCTTGCATCCCACCCATGGGAAAGGATCAGTCAGGTTACTTTTCATGTAATTATCTTAAATCTGTTAGGGGATTTTGTCTGTGTTTGACTAGAAGATGGGGAATGCCCAAATTGAGTCCTCTGTCACATTCCTCCCTGCAGTGACAGGGTCCCAAGGGCTTCTTCTCCTAAGACATACCATCAGACTGGAAAACAGGGTACCACTTAATTATCTGGATGGAGTACTAATGCCGCCAGACATTTGGACATTGATAAATGATTTTAGGTGCCTAACAGAACCTTATCTAAGGTTGAAAGAGAAATTATTATTTTTCCTTCTGATTTGCTCAATAATGTGCTGACATAATTTCCTTGATGCCTTTTAGAACTCTTTTCAAAACATAAACTTAAACTTTGTTATTATTTCTAAAGTATGATAATGTGTTCTGAAAGTTCCATAGCACATGGAAGAAACTTGATAGAGTTCTTTTTGTTTTGATATACACTCTTCTTGCTGAGTAATTTCTACTTATGCTCATTAATGTAGTTGAAGGAATTTCTTTAAATCAAGTGGCAGATGGCTGTATACTATCTCTGACGACCTTTTGGGGAGGACCATGAATGTCATGGATGCTTTTGAGAATTTGATGAAAACTAGGAATCTTTGGGAAAGGCAGCTAACTCTTAAATGTGTGCTTGATATTTTAGTTTAGGATTCCCTAAATTGGCCATGGACCTTAGCCTAATTACCTCTGATCTGAAGGATTTGAAATGACAGCTGGGCCCAGTATTGCTGAAGTCTCCACCATGACCTAACTCATTTTTGATCAACTGTACATTTATGATCACAAAACACTTTGTAGAGAGATCTCAGATATGAGGGATTATCAAATCATCACTTTCACATGTGTTTAATATTGAATTTTAGCTTTGATTTTTATCATTCTAGTCAAATACTGTTTTCACTTGAAATGTTCTAGCATAGACTTTATCCTAAAGATTTATTGTTTTTCCTTCCTATGTGAAATGCTTAAAATTACTTATAAACAGTGTGGAATGGTGAGGTTCCACTGAGCAGATAGCTGGTAAAGTGTTTATCCACTGTGTTTTGGCAAAGGGTATATTATAGATTAACGAGAAATATTCACTATGTTCCTGAGGGAGCCTGGAAGATGATTGTGACATTTTTTCTTTTAATTTTTGTTTGTCATTAGAGACTACTGTTTTGATTGATTAGAGGGACATATTAGACATTTTTGTGCATATAAATTAAGTATCTGGATATTCTCAGTGATGAAGTCAGAACCCCATTTCACAACTGAGAAATATTACTCTTAGTTTGGAACTTAGGCTGACGGGCAGGTGGTACCCCACCAGCAGGCCTCCTCACAAAGCCTTTAATCATTGCTAGGTAGAATACTCTGTGAACATCTAGGCAGGAAATCTTTGAACTAAAAGCCTAACTGCTCAGCTCCTTTTGGTTTTTCAGAGATGAAGGAAAAATATTTCATAGTATATAACCATTCAACGTACTGGTTCAAATAAAAATTCCTCTCAGTTTAGTGCTTACTTACCACCAGTTCTAACACCTTAGTAATTAACCATTTCTGTTTATGAAATAATAAAAGTTTATATTCACACAGATAGGAACTTTCTCTAGCCCTTCAGAAAGTATGCTGATACCACCTCTGGTTGGTATCAGTGCTTGCTATTATTGTACTTAGAAGAGCAGGTACCAGTTTCTTAAGTATGATAGTTAATAGAAGAGCTTACAGTTTGTGCCCAGGGCTTCTGGGGGGTGATATCCAATAAAAGTTGCTTTATTGTCCTTTGTTTGGTTATAAAACCTGCTAATATGACATCTGTTGGCTGTATGTTTAAAACTAATATGTTTCCTTCCTTTTATTCTCTTTTGCTATCCCTTTTCCTTTCTGCTTATCCTCCAAATTGCTGCTTTCACCCTTGCTCCAATCAGCTTGACTTTCAGGTCAGTACTTTCAGTTTTTCTCCTAACTGCCTTTCCCTCCTAAGCTCAATTTATTGCTTGCACTTGTTTAACAACACATTTCTGAAATGGTTTTCCTCTGGCCACCACATTTTTTTTCCCATTTCCATCCCATGCCTCGGGGAGGTTTATTTTATGAGAAGGCTGTATAGGTGGGAAAAGCAAAGAATAAGGAGGAAATAAATCACTGTTGGATTATTTGATAAATTTGATTCCTGGATTATAAAATAAGAAAACCATTGTGATAATTCCCCAACGCATGCCTCCTGAACAGTTTGGAAATCTGCATGACGACACAGTGTGAATCTGTGGAAAAACAAAATGCAAGATGCTAAATTTAACCTGGGGGAACAAAAGATCCCTCCATGACACAGCAACTTAAAAGCTAAATTTAATAGTGCAAACCATTCAGACTTTTTGCTAAATAAATCACTGTGATTTGAAAGATTTATAATACTTTTTAAAAGTCACTTTAAAAAATTATCAGTGTGTTAGTAACATATTGTACACACATGTTATTTCCTGTCGTTGTTTTGGTTTTAACTTTTTAACTTCATTTTTATTAGCCAGAAGATATACTTTAATTACCTAGGACATAGCATATGGAACCAAATTTCAAACTAGATTCATTGTTGATGATGTGTGTACCCCGATATTAAGAAGTGAAATGGATATTTTGCTTGAAAATGCATCCCAGATTTGATTTCTCTAATATAAAAGGCTCAATGCAATAATTTCCTTTTCCTTAATTCCAGGAAGACTTCATTTTCTGATAGCACACAATAATAGTTAATGATTTCTTCATCATTCAATTAATGAGTTTATTAATAGATGTTCATTGTATGATTTAGAGCTATTTATAGGCTTCAAAAAAAGAAAGTCTTAGGTTTGGGGTGTAGCTCAGTGGAAGAGTGTAGGAATCATAGGAAAAAGAAAGCTTAAATTTGTAGTCTATTGACTACTCTGAAAAAGTTGCTCTTTTTGAGAGGTACAGTATATTTTTTTCCTCCTCTTGATGCAGGGTCTGTATCTTTTATTCTGTCTTATCCCCTAAGCTACCAACCAGTGCATTTACTTCAGCAGCAAATAATTTCAAAACAAGGACTCCTGCTCAAAGACCAATTTTGTCCCATCACAGGCTCCCAATCATGGTGGCTCACAGTTCTTGACTTTTTCTCCACTGTTCCTACATACTGTGTTGCATACTCCACAGGAACTGCCTGAACTCCACCATGCAGAAGGAAACTCTACTCTCAAATGTTTCACCAGGAAAGGTTTAATTAGAGATTAGAAGCATAGCTCTACAGAATTACTCCCACCAAAAACCTAATGTCTTCTGGAACAGACCGAATCTGGTGCAGAAATCCAGACATCATAATGGAAGGTAGTTAGGAGGCTTGGGCACATGATATCCAAACCTTTGCTTCAAGTTCTGGATCCACTCATTTAGTAAAGCTTTAAGCTTTCTCCTTGTTTTTTATTTATTTATTTTTCTTTCTCCTTTGCCTTCATTTTGCTGCTGCTAACCTGTACCTCACAATATTGAAATCCTTTAGACCGGGTACCTCTTTTGATCTCATACCTCAGGCCCCCTACCTGGTCCTTCAGTTTTTTATTGATGTTCTGCTGTGTTTCTTATGCACCAGTAACTTTGCTGGTGGTACTTAGTTTTCTCCTATTTTATGGTGAATGAACATAAGTTCTGGCTTTCAGAAGGTACAGTTCAGGGGTAGGCTGGTAGGGGTTCTGTGTAACCAATGGTTCTCTGGGTAAAAGGGCTGGGTGTGCTGAATGGGTTTGGTAAAATATACTTGCCAGATCCAGCTGGATGATCTATAGGGGTTAAGTCAAGGTTCAGATCATTCCAACATAATTTAACCTGTTGCCTCAAATGAACATAATAGAGAAAATATGCAATCATTGTGAATAATCTCTAGTTATATTTTTATTGTAAGAGGAATTGGGCAGCCCTGTCCTGCTGGAAACAAAAAGTCTGTAGAATTTTGGAAGCTTTCTTGAACTTTGACAAGTTTCCACAGTTAACTATACATTTTTTTTCCCCCTAAGCACTTCCAGTTTTACCAGTTAAAATAAAGTGAAACGTAACAACTGACTTGAGTGCATCCAGGATCTCTGGCCCATATGCTTTCTTTGTATGCCTTACAGTTGAGACACATATATACATATACATATATGCATACATATATATGTGTATATGTATATAAAAATATCAGGGATTATAGAAAAGTCTTGTGTGATCTTTCTCATCAATAGAAATTTGTGACCTGCCCTGCATGTTCCCACCTCCTAATCTGAGGTTTTAAACTTTGAAAACTCTGGGGCTTTTTTTAATGCGCTGTGGGCTCCATGGGAAGTTCTTCATTCCAAGAGCTTTCTTAGGTGATCTCATTTCCTTTTCAAACTCTGTGTGTACTCTCTTTCTTAAATTCAGGTGGACAGATATTAAGTATTGGGTTTGGTAAAATGCAAATATCATATTCTAAACCTGCTCAAGTCTGCACTTCAGTAAATTCCATTTCTGTCAAGAATCTCTTTATACACAGAACAGTGAGAAGCTGGAGAGGTTTAACAGGATCACTGCATTGCAATCTGGGAGAGGGTTGATGTGAAGCTTGCTCACTTCTAGGAACTCTTTGTGAGATTAGCATGTGACTTATGACAGATGAGGTTATCTCCATAAATGAATGCAGGAATTGAGGTTTTTGTTTTTTTTTTTTTTTAAAGAACAAATATCCTCTGGGATTCAGTTCAAAATCCTGCCAGAGAATCAACCAAACAAAACCAGAAGGCTTGGGCCTCTCCCAGGCTCTCCCATCCTCCAGTTTACTCTGGATCTTGGGTCAGCCATTTCCTTGTTTGGGCCTCAGTGTCCCTTCTTGGAGAGGAAGGAGCCCTGTTTGGGGCAAATCCTCTGGGATCCACCCCGCACATGTGCATCACATGTCTGATGGGTGGGGGCCCAGGGGGTGGTTGGTGATGGGCCTCATGCATTTCCCTGCAAGCAGGCTCACGCTGATGGCTGGCGCCTGGCAGCAGGCGTGAGCTCATTGTTACAGAGTCACTTCAAACACTTCTACGAAAATAAACTCTTTGTGATGTTTCCCCAAAGTTGAACACTGTGCTCTCAATCCCTCATTCTTTGAGGAAAAGATGAAGTCACTCCTCCCAGACCTCAGAGGCCCGTTGCCCAAGGAAATAATGAAAAACACCTTGTCCAGAGCATCCTCTTACTGTCCTGCAATTTGGTAGGGTCAATTGTTTGCCCCATTTCCTCCACACATACATAGTGAGTTCCTACTGTGTGAGAGGCTGGGTATTACACACTGACTTGACATTTCCAAAAAATAGCTGATAAAAAACTGACCAAACCATAATCATGTAAGAAATGCTACATATGACGTTTTTCATTTTATATTCATAATACATGATGATGATAATAATAATAACAGGAGCAGCAGCTATAGCAATAATATATTTTATATAGTGTGGTAAAATGTACTTACCAGATCCAGTTGGATGATCTATAGCGATTAAGTCAAGGTTCAGATCATTCCAACATAATTTAACCTGTTGCCTCAAATGAACATGATAATGTGCAATCATTGTGAATAATCTCTGGTTATGTTTTTAGCATAAGAGGAAATGGTATATTAACTAAGTGCCAGCGCTAAACTGATCACATTTTACATAGTATTCACTTCTCATAACAACTGAGTTTTTATTAGACAAGAGGAAACTGGAGTTCATGAAAGTTGGATATTTTTCTCAGGTTAATACAGCTAGTAAGTAAACAAACTGTGTGTGTATCTGTGTGTGTGTGTGTGTGTGTGTGTGTGTGTGTGTGTGTGAGGAGAGCTCCCCCAAAGACAATCTTTCTGCTTTACATATTAGTTTTTATGCCACTCCTGGTGTGATTACACAATAAAAGCTCTGAGAAGACCTGCAATAAAGAATCTGTGCTGTTTTGTTCAACCTGCAGTTTTACAAATATGGTTCATAGACTATATTCCATGAAGCATTTGGGGAATAACCATCCTGCCTGCTGTGCAACCAACCTTTGCCTTCATTCTGAGATTCTCTATTACCCTGGTTTTTCTTGTACAGATCCTGCCTCTCAAGGGTCAGGTGTTATCTCTCCTTCTCGGCCATCCCTCAGTCTGCTGGCCTGATCTCTGTGCAGCATGTCATGCCCTATTCTAAAGATGCCAGTTTTGCTCTTGAATGTTGATAAATAGATGACTGATAAACGAAACAACTTTTTCTAGCTTTTTCCTCTCACTTTCTACCTTTTATTTCTTCCTTATTCTCAGTTCCCAGAGAAAGTTGCTGGTGGGCTCTTTCTGGAGGCTTGAATTGACAGCAATGGCTAGAAAACCTAGCATCAGACAGGAAGCCCAAAGAAAAGATGATTGCTTTTCTGTCAGGCTGCAGCTTGAAAGTTCAAGTGAAATAACTCCCCACACACAAAAGAGGGGAACAGACCTCTGTCTGAACTATTCTCATCACCCCTACCCTCCTGTTTCCTTCTTCCTTTTCCCCTTCTTCCTATATTGTTCATTGAAATCCTTCTTTGTGGAAGGGTCTGTACTCAGTGTTGGGGATATGGCAGGAAAACAGATATGACCCTTCCCCTTGCCAATTCAAAGACCAACATTTCCTATAAGGAAGGATTTGACCACTAAAAAAAAAAAAAAATTTGTCCTGTTTATACTAATAACTGGAAAAACTGGGTTTCAGGTGTGGTTTTTCCCCAGCTTTCTTGTTAGGGTGAAAGGGGTTATCCTCAGGTCAAAAAACCATTTCCCTCTTTAAAGCTGCCTTATACTAATGCTGACATTTCTGGTGAAGTGTCAGAAAATTTTATGCCCAAGCAAAACTGGTAGAAAGCCAGAAATTGGCTGATTTTGCTTTGGGTGCAGATATTTTATTGGGGATGGAAAAAAAGTTGTTTTCCCTGATTTACAGCCCCTGCAAACATGAAGTCGGGTCTATATTTAGAATTGGTTTTGAACCTTTGAGGCGGAGCCAGGGGTGGGTGCTTGTACCTTTCCAATCCTGGCCTGGGTGGAACTTGCCATGGCTAATGTTTTGCTGAGACAGCTCTGATTTATAGAAGGAGGGCTTTATGCTTCGTATTGTTTTTCCTTTTGATTTTGCTTGAGCTGCTGCTCTGCTGATCTTTCTGTACCCTCAGAAATGGGGAAGACCAAAGGAACACAAAGGCATTGCACATGAAATGTTTTTTTGCACAGTGTTTCTGAGGTTTCTTGGAGATGAGTAAAGCCATTCTCAACTTGCAAATCCATTGCAACAACATCAGCAAAATCAAGAGGTCATCCCAGGTAGGCCTGATAAGTCCTGGACCACCAATAAGAGATACCAAAATTGGTAGAGTTATTCATCCATCTGGTTTCCACCTCCCACCCCCCAAAAACTTGTCTGAGTTCTTCCACTCCTCTTGGCTTTCAGTTGGTACTACCATATGGATGAATATCAGCAAATAGTAAATCTCTCAAGATATGTTAACCTTTTCTGTAAATGTTTAGAAGGGAAAAGGAATTTAAAAAAAATAGTTTCTCAGTATTATTATAAATCACTTTTTAGAAAAATAATATCTTATTTCCTTTATATGGCTTTTCTTATGAAATGTGAATTCTATCACTTCATTACCCATAAGACTAGCTCAGGTTGTAGGGAAATCTAGTGACCGAGACTTTCTTCCATATTGGGTGAAGGTGCTTGGAATTTCCACACTGCATAATGTCATATTTTTGTGAAAACAATGTTTTAGGGTGAGCCAATTGAAAAGTGAGTGGATAAAGTGCATCTGTCTCTGAAGTAAATATACTATTCTTATATCTAACAAAGATTCTGGAAATTTTCATTATGGGGATTCTGATGATTTTAATATGTACCACTCTTTCATTTTACTTCAAATCAAATGAGTACTATATGTGTGAAATTTAACCACAATTTATTTATATCTATCTATATCTATATCTATATCTATATATATATATATATATAATTTTTTAGTTACAGATGGACACAATATCTTTATTTTATTTATTTTTATTTTTATGTGGTGCTGGGGATCGAATCAGTGCCTCATGCATGCTAGGCAAGCACTCTACCACTGAGCTTCAACCCTGACCTCTGAGCTACAATATTAAACTGACTAAATGTCAAAAATAAAAATTGGCTGAAATTGGCAAATTTTTGCATGGGTTCATTTGTTTTTATTAAAGAATAAGGAAAAAGTTATCTTTTCAAAAAAACTTTATAGCTCCTGCTATAAAGTTTGCATAAATTCTATAGAATTATTCTTGTATCAAAATTTGAATTGTGGGAACTATAAACGAGGCTTGGAAATAGAAATAAATTTCCCCTTGAAAAGTCTGTGTGACTTTCTTTTTTTCAGTACAAGAGTGGTGAGAGTCATATTTATTTTTTTTTAGCTTTCAGCATTTTTTAGATTGTTAATATTGTTAATATAAGCATTGCTCTTTAGAGTGTCTACAGAACTGTATGTACAATAATTTGCACTTTATAACATTTTCTCCAATAAATGGTACAAAGTCTGATTCTCACAGTATTTTCAAGAAATGCGCTGTTTCTTGTAAGACCCCATCTATAATTATGAAGACACAGTCATGAATATTTTAATGTTGGGTGCAAGTAGAATTTTATACAGAGAATTGATTTGCAAACTTTTACTTCAGGTCCTGGGAAAATTCCTGTTTTATGAAAACAGCCACCACCTTTTTCAAATGGGAACATTTAGTAACAGCAGAGTTGTCCATTGGCCTTTGGTGTTGGGCAACTGGAATCTTCCTGTGGCTGAATAGATCTTGATGTGATGTGTGAGTTGAAGTGTAAGAGAGTGGTTTTAAATTTAACTTCAGACCTCTCTGCTATTTAATCATATGTCAGTTTGATGGTTCCAAGGACAGCATGATATGTTGCTCAAAGATAATTACTGTGGAGGGAATGAGTTGGTTATAATAATGAATAGCCAGAGGATCTTCTGATAACCTGTGGTGAATGGACCTTGGTGAGAAACACTCACTGAGTAATTGGCAGATAGATGTCCTATCACTCTGTTGAGTGTGGGTGCTCTTGCACCACCCAAGTACACAAAGTAGGGGCTCTTTAGGGATTCCTGAGCAGATAAAGAAGCTCTGCTCTTGAATTTCATGCATGTTGTTTCTCCCAGACCTGTTTTTACTTTATGATAATATTTCACTCCTAATTCAGGTTATTTGAGCTGTTACCTGTTGTTAAGACTGTTAAATGTAGAAAAGTAAATAAACTGCATTCTGAAAAACAGCATCATCATTGCCATAGCACCTGAGACATGTCTTTAAGCCATTTTCTGTGTCTGTAAGATGGATACAGCTATTTTATAGCTTATTCCATATGGGCTTGTGGCCAGGATGCACACTCAGGATACACACTGGAGCACAGTCTAGTGCTTAGTAGATGTTCACTAAGTGGAACTGGTTGTGGTTGTCATGATTATGGCTGTGCTAAAGCTTTTCATGAAAGAGTAACAGGGGAGAGTGGAGAATGATACACAAGAGAAGCGGGAGATGAACCTGTTAAGGCAGCCTTCGTTGTTTTCTTAGTTGCAAAAATCTGAGGGACTAGAATAAAACCTTTAGACCCACCCACCCCCAAGCCATAGAAAGATTTCTTTTTTCTGACAGAAAGATTGGAAACAATATCATTTTGCCGAATGCTGTTTTTTCTCTTAGGAATGTGAATAAGTAAACATAGAAAACTCATGCATATTGAAAAATAATTTTTATATATAAATATGTAAACTCATACTTGTTTGTATTATATAAGGACACATTTTAGATTTTTCTGGAAATATGTAGCCAGGATTTAGCTGTCTATATTCATATATAAAAAGATTGATTTGAGGGGCTGGGATTGTGGCTCAGCGGTAGAGTACTCGCCTCGCACGAGCGGGATCCGGGTTCGATCCTCAGCACCACATAAAAATAAAGGTATTGTTTTGTGTCCATCTACACCTAAAAAATAAATATTTTTTTAAAAAGATTGATTTGAATTAGAGGCTACATATTTGGAGCCTATTTAGAGGCTACATTGAATTAGAGGCTACATGATTAGAGGCTACATATCCAACTGTGTTCCTTCATCCATTTATTTCCTTTCTTCTTTGCCTTATTCAATTTCACCAAGTAGTAATTGAATGCTTTCTCTGTGCCAGGCCTGTGGTGTGACTAAGATCATTCCCACAAGCAGTATCATGAGATCAGAAAAGATTGATAGTTTTTAATATTATGTTCATACAAATGATATCATGTAATATACAGTGCTGTGCACCTTGGATTTTTTTCCACCTTTAACAAACTATCTTTGAGATCTTTCCATATTTGTACACAAAAATTTTCCATTTCTTTTTACCTCTGCACAATACTCCATTGTATCAGTCTCCTCCTGACGATTTTTTAAATTGTTCGAGGTCCTTTCTTCTCACATAGAGTGCTATAATTAATACTTATGAATAGACTTAATTTCATATGTGTATGAATGTATGTTTAGGATAAATTCCTAGATGTGGAATGAGTAGGACAGCATGCTTCTAATTTTGCTAGATTTTGCCACTTGCCCTCTACAGAATCTGACCATTTCTAGTTCCATCAGTGGTTTTGTAAGATGCCTCTTCTTGCATTAACTCTGCAAAGACAGTGTATTTTTCAAACTTTTTTTGTCATTGTTAACATGAAAGGTGAAAAATGGTATTTAAGTGGAGTTCTTTTTTTAACATAGTTCTGATTTTTTAAAAAATCTCTTTACAAGTTAAGATGGACATATTTAAATGTGTTTATACTTTGTCATATTCTTTTTGTTGGTCTTCTGTATTTGTAGGAGCTCTTTATGCATTCCGAAAATTATCCATTTGTTTATGATATGAGGTTTTAAATGCTCTTTACCACTTTGTTATTTTTATTTTATTTTGCTAATGGTGATTTCATTATATAGTTTTTTTTGAAAATTATTTTTATGTAGTCAAACATATTCAGTCTTTTAAAAATATATTTTCTGAACTTTTCATCATAGTCACAAAATCTTCCTACACTGTAATATTGTGAGAATAATGGTCCTGTGGTTTCTTTTAGTATTTTTATGGTTTTTGTCTGTTCAAAATTCCATAAGTATTTTGCTGGGTAGATTAAAAATCATAGAAGTTTATTTTTCATAGTTCTGGAAAGTGAAAAATCCAAGCTTAAAGTGCTGGCAGAGTCTGTCTATGGTGAGGACCTGCTTTCTGGGTAGACAGAGCCTTATTACTCTGTTCTTACAAGGGACAAGAAACAAGCAAACTTTCTCCTGTAGGCACCTTTTATAGGGGCACTAATCCCATTCCTAATCACTTCCCTAAAAACCCCACACCTCAAGCCATCACCTTAGGGGTTAGGATTTCAGGATATGCATATTTGGGAGGACACAAAACATTCCTTTAGTATGTTTATGGTCTGCTTTTCTGCATTTAAGTCTTTGAACCATCTGGAATTTATCTTAGTCTAAGGTATGAAGTATGGATGTAGCTTTATTTTTTTCCTAGGTCAAGCGAAGTTTAAATGTCACTTCCTTCCTTTGCCATTCACTGGAGGCAAGCCAGTACAGGGTAGGTTTGTGTGTTACAAGTTCATGGAGCTTCCCCCTTGAAAATGGAGCATACCCTTAATTGCTGGTTCAAAATCTGCCTTTCAGTCTAGATTAGAACTTCTATCTGGAAAAGACGTGTCTTACCTAACCAGTGTCTG
Organism: Urocitellus parryii; assembly: GCF_045843805.1. Classification (NCBI taxonomy): domain Eukaryota; kingdom Metazoa; phylum Chordata; class Mammalia; order Rodentia; family Sciuridae; genus Urocitellus; species Urocitellus parryii. The sequence goes on along the minus strand of NC_135533.1, from coordinate 173,063,825 downwards.
CAAAATAGTGGACACTTAATAAATACTTGTAGAATGAATAACTAATGTGAGCTGCAAAGAAATAGAGTTATAAGGAGGAAGACATTCTGACTAATTAGAGGCTATAGAAAAAGGTCTGTAGAGCAGAATGTGAGTCGCTGAGGCAGTGATAGAGAGACCCAAGTCAACAGAGTGGTGAAGATTAGCCAACTCTTGCTGTATGGGACATTATAACAACTCTGTATCCTTCGACCCTCGATAGCTTTTTCCTGCTTTTCTATGTGAGACCCAGCAGAAATATTATGGATTTCTTCTTTTTTTCTCAGGAAACTTAAGTTTCTCAGCCATTCCTGTATTTGGTGAGATATACTTGCATGGTTGAGATCCCTGCCTATTGCAAGATGTAGCAATAGGTGTGGAAAATATGATGGGCAGAGGCTAAAAACAGGCTTTGGCCAGGCTGTGTTTTAGATGCTTAGGAATAGCTAAGTAGCTCTGCTCAGTAAAAAGGTTGGAATAAAAATCTGGAACTTGGCAAAGAGGCATCCACCTTGACAGAAGGTGACATATTCTATGTGAATGTCATGGACATTCAGAGGGGGGAAAGGTTGGAGAATTTTCTATGAATGTGATGGTATTTGCACTGGACTAGAAAAATGGAAATGATTTTACCAGATGGAAAAGTAGGTGAGGAACCTGAGGAAAGACTATAGAGGTGGGAAGGTACAGGGTATACTCAGAAAAAGGAGTAGGATTCTGTAGCTTGGTCCCTAGAATAGGAGGAAGAATGGACAAGAAGGATGTCCCAGGATGAGTGAAGCTTCTAATGTTTACCTAAGAGGTTTTACACTTTTTGAAGAGCATAATCAAGAGTATCTCCTGGGGAGATTTACCCTGTAGTATCTCTGCTGGAGGAACACAAGCCCTCATGGTGTGGCCTGAGAGAAAACAAGTTCAAGATATGTGGGGATAATGAAAAAATATGAAAAATTTTCATCACAAGATGAAAGTAACAAATCAGCAGATTTTTAGCTTTATCCCCCTTTTGTTTCCCAAAGAACAAGACCATGTTTTAGCAAGAAAAAAAAAATAAACAGAAACGGAGCTACTCTAGGTAAATGAAGGTGTGGTGGCAGATTGTGCTTAGGTAGCCTGTAGCCATTGCTGATGCTTTGTGGTAGCAGAAATGAGAACAGACTTTGTGGAGTACTTACTTGGTGTCGGCCTCAGTACTGTGCATTCTGCAAAGCTTATCTCTTGTGTTTTTCTAGCAACTCCAAGACAGTAGGTCCTGTTATTAGTCCCATGTTTGAGATAAGGAAACCAAGGTTCACAGGTCGTAAGTAACCTTTTCATTCCCATGCAGCTACCATGTAAGGAGACAGGGTTCAAACTCAGTTATTTCAACTCCTCAGCCAGAATCTTAAACCACTGTGTCTTAGTCCACAGCAACTTTTTGTGCTCATATAAATTGGTTTGGCCCAACTACTCCTGAGACCATAGGGACTACTCTTTAATGTGCTTCTTTTGGGGTGGAAATCTATTTCTATAATAGAAAGGATTCCAAACATTGATGAAAGCCTCTTGTAATGGAAGTTGAGAAGCTGTTTGTCTTGGCAGTTGCAGCAGCCTTTTTTGAGCTGCTGGTCCGAGTCCTCACCCTCTCTTGAGCAGGAATGCGAAATTCCTCTTTCTGAAGTGAGTTTGAATGAGCCCAGCGAGTGGCCTCCATGGAGGCAGCAGCTTTGTAGACTGCAGACAGTCATCAGCTCTGGACGCACTTCAAGAATCATGAACAGCAGAGATGGGGGAAGACCTGGGGTCATCCATCCTCCTGCCAGCTTACGATGGTTGCTGGCGGGGGTTTCTGGGGAAGCAGCCAAGAGAAAAGATGTATTTCTAGGAGGGGTTTTTTGCTTCTTCCAGGAATCATTTTTGGGACAGTTCTTCACGGCCCCACACAGTGTGATCAGAGCATCTCAGCAGCATGAGAGCTGAAAGAAATGAAGGCGTTTATTGTGATATATGATGATTTTCCTTTGGAAAAACAAAACAAAACAACTCTCTGAAGGAGAGCTGAACTTCTCTGCAGCACAATATCAGCATCTGCCTTGATTTTGACCGAGACAAGTGGGAGGGTTGGCAGCATGTATCAGAGGCTGAGAATTCAAACCCCTCGCTAGTACCCTTGTTCAGGAAGTAATCATGCTGTGGAATCATTCCTTCCTCATCGTTACGTTAGGTCAGAGGGTAGGTATCATGCCATCAAAATGTATGGGCTTTCTCCTACAGAGCTTGGGGTTTTTTGTTTTGTTTTGTTTTGTTTTTAGACTTTTAAACTTTAAACTTTGAAGCTTTAATGACTTTGTCTATATGCCTGATGGAAAAGATCTGTGTTGGTTTCTCAGTTCCCGGAGCTGCTGGGGAGAGTAGGATGTCTTTCTTGTCTGCCGTTTGTCAGTTTGTTTGGCTTACCTTCTCATCTCTCAAAGACATTTTCCTTCCATCCAGTCCTCCAGAACTAAGATGTGTTGGGCAGAATGAGTAATATTTCTTTCTTCAACTTCTCTACAATTTAAATGTTATTTGCAGGCTGTTTTTATCAGACGATCAACTCAGTTTTGTAAAGTTTAAAAGCACATGAGATCTTTCCAGAGACCCTATATATTTTTTTTTGCTGTAATTTTGGGGAAAGATAATTCCAAGTGCCTTTTTAGAAAGATTTTCTGTTGTTCCCTGAGCCCTTTCCATGGGCCAGGCTCTGTACAAAACAGTGATGTGCAATTTTTTCTCATCCCCACAATAACCCTGTAAGAGCTATTAATTTGCAATGGACACATCATTAAACTGAGCAGGATTTTGGTAGGTGGAGAGAAGGAAAGGGGCATTTAGAAAGTGGGAAAATTATGCTGCAATGTAGAAATGGGAAAAACCTAACAACTTTCAGAAATGAGAGAAATTCAATGTAAGCCAATACCTTATGGGAAACTGAAGAAGAAGAAGACTCTGTTTATAATGGGGTTAAGATGTGCAGAGTATTCGGGGCTTTGTAAGCCATGCTGTGGAGTTTTATATTCTGCCCAACATAAGGAGAAGAACCAACAGGGGCTTCTAGGCACAAGGTTTTGCCTCACTGACTTTATTTGGATTGGGACTGTGGCTCTCTGGAGGCTATTGCAGTAGTCTGAATGACCAGCAGGAACAGTAGCGTTGAGAACAGAGAAGGGAAATGAAGGAAATGAAATCTGCTGGAATAGATACTGTGAGGCATGAGCCACGGACTCCTTGTCAGTTTCTATCTTAGAAAAAAAGATGGAGGTTGTGCCAGTTCTAAAGCAAAGTATCAAATATATGGCGTGATGGAGGATGGGGAAAGGAAGGCTGCTGAGTCCAATTCTGATTGTATTGGAAATATAAGGTAGACATATTTCTGTAACAGTACTATTCACATTACCTTCAAAATAAAAAATATGTCATTTTTATATGGCATATAAGAAGGTATCCACATAATACCACATATGCTAGAAACAAACCACATGCCTCTTGATCTTGAGATAACTTTGGTTCAAGTTCAAAGTGACCTTGAGCAAGTTAACAATAACCTCAATGAAAACAAAGGCATGAATTAAGATGACAGCATTAAAAAGAGGCAGGAGGTAACTGTTTTGATTGATAGAGTACAAAAGAGGGAGGATGAGTCAGGCCCTGGTGATGAACAGTTGAGATTTAAATTTTGAATATATTGAGATATATGTGTGATATCCAGGGAGAGTTTTTCAACAGACATTTGAAAAATTGAAAACCTTACAGATCCTTGCTCCTTCAAAAGGTGATTTCATTGTATTGCATGGCATCCCTTTTTCCAGCTCCACACTCCCTCTCCAGCCCCCTCCTCCACATCTTGGCTCTATGATCCTGATGTGGGAAGATGGCCAAGACATATTGAAAAAAGGTGTAGCATTGTCCTTGTACTTTTAAAGGGTGTGTGTGTGTGTGTGTGTGTGTGTGTGTGTGTGTGTGTATGTCTATGCTTGAATCATGCCTAAAAGAATTTGTGGAAAATTTGACAAAAACCCTTAAAAGTATGAGTGGTCAATGGAGGACTCAAAGAAGAAATATAGCTTTTCTTTTTATAAACTCTTTGTACTATTTAATATTTTTTTGTTTCTAGCATATGTGATTTTTTTATTTATATAAAAGTCCACCCTTAAATGGCATAAAATGTACCCTTTTCAAGCATATAACTCAGTGGTTATTGGTATATCCATATAACAATCACCACTATTTTAGTTCTAGCATTAAGGTTTCATCACCACAGAAAGATCTCCCATGCCCATTAGCAGTCACTCCTGTCTTCCCCTCTCATTCTGTCCTTTCCCCAGACCCTGGCAACTAGTAATCTACTTTTTGTCTCTGAGGATTTGAGTATATGGGACATTTCATGTAATTGGGATCATATGTGTGGTCTTTTATTTTTTTAATGGCTTTTTTCATTTAACATAATGTATTTGAGTTTCATCCTTGTTGTAACATATATCAGTTACAAATATATGGAGTGATGGAGGATGGATGAAGAAGGCTGCTGAGTCCCAATCTGATTGTACTGGAAGTATAAGGTAGACATCTTTCTATAACACAGTACTGTTCTCATTGCCTTCCAATAATACATTTTTAATTTTTAAAATTTATTTTATATTTTCCTTTTTATTGATGAAAAATATTCCATTGTCTGATTATACCACATTTAAAAAAATCTATTCATTGTCTGATCAACTTTGAGGTTTCTAATTTTTTGCTATTATGAAAAATGCTGCTACTATGTAGGAGGATTAGAACTGCTGTGTCTTACGGTAACTCTGTGTTTAACTTTAGGAGGAACTGCCAAATTGTTTTCTCAAGTGGTTATACCATTTTGCATTCCCACTGTCAACATGTAATTTTTTCAAGTTCTCCACATTCTCACCAAAATTTATCATTATCTTTTTTTTATCATAGCCATCCTATTGGGTATGAAGTGGTTTTGATTTGTATTTCTCTAATGACTGGTGATATTGAACAGCTTGTCATGGTCTTATTGACCATTTGTATATCTTATTTGGAAAAATGTGTATTCAGATTCTTGGCTCATATTTAATTGGATTATTTGTCTTTTCATTATTGAGCTGTGCTCCTTATGTATTCTAGATACTAGATCATTTTTAAGTACATGATTGTTTTTCTTCTATGCTTGTATAATTTTACACTTGTTTGGTGAATTGTATTTAAAAATCCTGTCTAACATGCAATATGTTTAATAAGTTGAAAATTGGAAAAAGTATGATGTTGGAGAAAGCAAGTGAATTTGTACTATTATCATCAAATATGGTGCTTAGAATATCATGAAAGCTTTTATGTTGGCACTGCTTTCTGAGGGTGTCATGAGGTAGCATTAGGAACAGTTTACCAAATATTAAGAACTTTCTCAAATTGTAATCTTGAGCCTAAATAAACATTCTTTTACAAACATGCATCTGGTCACTTCTAGGAAATAGATGCTTGCTTTCTTTTGGTAATGTCTTAGCTATCTTTGAAATGCACCCTCACCTTGAATAGTCACTTAGATTTTATGTCTACTGATGTGATTGAACTTCACAGTCTGAGCCATGTCCAACCAAATAATTTGCCCATTTAAATGCTTAGGGTATGGCCTCATTTTATAGTGCCATAAAATGAAATTTAAAAAGCCTCTCCAGAGAGCTGTGATTACCATTTTTTTTCTTTAGTTTTTAGCCAAGCTAATAAATATTTTTAGCAGTTCTGTCGTCAAATGTCAAATAAAACTAGACCTAATGATCAAACCTAAAAGAAGATCCTAAGCACTGTAGCCTTCTGTTTGGCTCCAGAGTAAGAAGTGATCCACCTGATAAATAGACCCTTGGATTTTCCTAAGGAGGATTTAACACACACCCCTGAGAGGGATGTATGAAGGGGCTCTTGGAAAAGTTGGCTTACTGCAGATCAACTGGCTAGGAAAGTGAAGATGAGACCACATGGTTTCATGGTGTTGTGTGTTCCCAGTTCTCAAGAGATTCCAGACTGTGCTTAGAGAGAATCACATCAACCTCTCTCTTCATATATAAATACTGGTAATAAAGATAGATATATTTATATCTATATCTTTATCTACCTGTCTCTACCTCCAATTTCTGACTGAGGGCCTTCTAGTCTTCCAGCTTTTCTGCCTCTCCAGCATACCATCTTGGGTTCTCTAGCACATGATCTCTCTTTTTAAGGGTCTCCATTAAAGCTTGGGACCCTTTTCAAATTTTTGACAGCCAGTAATTCATAAAGGAAAAATGAATTAACTCCATTTTAGCATAGTCGTAGGGTAAGAGAGTTGTTTGAAAGTGATTGCTGCAGCCTATTAAAGACAGCTACTTAGCTTTCAGGGTTGGCAAAAGAAGGATGAAAAGTAATGAGTTAACCTGCTAAGAATTTGGCCATTTTAATCATTTGAGTCTGAGTATACTTTGTCTCCATTTATACTGAGTGGGGAAACAGTTATCTTGATAAGCAGGGATTTATCTCACCCCCACTTCTCAGTGGCTGCCTGGATTCAGAGTAGAATAGACTTCTTTATGTAGCAAGGGCAATGGGCATGCTTTGTATGAGTAAGTAAAAGAAAAAAAATGCCATTGGTATTTTTTCAAAGTTCTTATCAGCAAAGAGCATTACCGAGAAATCCAATAGGGTAGTGATGACATTCAATTTTATTTGTACCAGGAATGCACAGATGGCTGGAGTTAGCAGCTATTCATTTTTAGGACATATCTCTCATTATAGTTACTGGGAATTACATGGACCTATCAAAGGGGGGAAATAGAGGAGGTTCTGTAGTATCAAATAAACGTGCATCGTTTTTTGTGCAAAGGTCACATACTTTGAATAATTCCTTTCTGTAATTGTAACTTTCCGTAGTTAGTTTATTCTTCTTGCTGAATTTGAATGCTGTCAAGGTATTTTTAATGGCCTGCAGAAAAGCATTTCAGCAAACTACACAGGTCTGAAACTTACAATTAGTCATTGCAGCTCGTGGCTCATATTCGAATAGCTCAATTGAGATGTGTTTTTACATAAAAGCTCCCCTTGATTAATTGACCAGGAAATGCTTCTAGTTCATAGAGATTTGTAACTCTGTAGCATAAAATATTCCACTCTCAACAGTTCAGTTAGGGAGAAACCTAGTTTTTTCTTTCCCCCTGAACTATCATTGTTTTAGGTGTTGCCTAAATGACTTTTCCTTTAATCAGTTTTCTCCAAACAAAATAATCACCCTGGCCAGGGAAGTTACAATTTCATATCATTGCACTTCTAAATTGAGACCGTAAAAGAAATATTGGTTTTCTAGAAGATTGCATATTAAAACCAAATATATAAAAAAGTAAAATTTCAGACAGAAAGAAATTCAGTTAATTAAAAATGTAAGCAGCATGGGATTTGAGTTCACAATATTAAAAAAAGTATGAAGAAGAATTGGACACATTATTTTCAAATAAAGACTTTGCTGCTATAATAGAATACCAAGGTCCAAGATCATGGGTCCAACTGGTAAGGGAATTCCATGGCAGAAGGCAGAGGATAGAAGGGCAAGAGGGAGTAAGAAGAGGCCAAACTCGGCCTTTTTCAATGAACTGACTCCTGAGATAATGGAATTAATCCACTTATGACTGTGCTGTCCCCAGGACCCAGTTACCTTCCATTAGTCCCAAGCTCCCAACACTGCCACTTTGGGGATCAAGTTTTCAGCATATGAACTTTAGGGGACACATTCAATCCATAGTATATAGAATGTTGCTTTTCTCATGGTTTGGACTTTGGTTATATTGATTTTAGAGGTTTTCCTTTTTTTTTTTTTTCAGTTGGTAAAGGGGAAAATCTTTCTTCTGATTTGCTTGAGGGAAGAATTCTGCTTTTATAAGGTACAGTAAGAAAGAATTTTTGGAAAGCCAAGGCAGGAGGATTTCAAGTTCAAAGCCAGCCTCAGCAACAGTATGGTGCTAAGCAACTCAGTGAGACCCTGTCTCTAATAAGATACAAAATAGGGCTGGGAATGTGGCTCAGTGGTCAAGTGGCCCTGAGTTCAAACCCTGGTACAAAAGAAAAGCAAAACAAAGAAAGAATTTAAGATTGATATTCATAAATGGGCCTCATGGTAATCAAAATTACTGCATAGGCTGAGAAATACAAGGTTGAGCTCTACGTCAGTAGAGCAAAATACCCACTTTTGGGGTATTTTGATGAGTTTCTTTTCTTTGTTTTATCTTGAATCTTAAATATTTTATATTCATTTGTAATTAGTATTAATAGTGTTTTTCTTTTTTCTTTTTTTTTAGATTTTTTTAAAGAGAGAGAGAGAGAGAGAGAGAGAGAATTTTTTAATATTTATTTCTTATTTTTCGGCGGATACAACATCTTTGTTTGTACGTGGTGCTGAGGATCGAACCCCAGGCCGCACGCATGCCAGGCGAGTGTGCTACCGCTTGAGCCACATCCCCAGCCCAATAGTGTTTTTCTTATAAGAGTAAAAATTTAAATATAACTTATTACCTACTGGTTTAGAAAAAATCTGTCTATACAATATGACTTGAAATTATTTCTCATTTCTAAATTATGCTATAGCTACATTTAAAAAAGAGTCATTCATATGTTATCCTATAGGGACTTTCTAAAACTTTATCTATTTCTCCCGCCAGTTGCTGGCAGGGTAGTTTCCTTGCTGGTTGTGTGAGGAATTTTAGAAGAAGCTTACTTCATTGTCTTCAGAGAGTCTCTGGTGGCTTTTGGTCCATATGGTATCTGTTTGCTACAATACATAGGGCCTTTGCCCAAAGGCCTTCACAAGCAATGCTTAGGGGGGGGGTGTCCTCAGATGTGAGAAATGTGTATGTGATGAGTTCTCTGAGGGACAAGAGCACCTTTCTGGAGGGGTAACAGTGACATAGTTTTGGAGAAACAATTTTATAGGTAGGTAATGAGTTTCCTTTTTAGTGGAGGAATTATCCTAGACCACTATGATGAAAGGAAATTAACCTTTTAGATCTAAGAATAGCAATTTAAAGTAAGGAAAATGACATTAGTTGTGGAGTATAACAATTTGGGATGAACTCAAATTGTCTCCTTTTGTTTGGAAGAGGCAGCTAAGCAAGCTTACCTGTTCAGTCTCATTTTTCAGTGTTTACAGTCCTGTCCCACATAATGGCATTTTGGTTCATGATGGACCCCACATATGGTCTATAGCATGTAACCTAAGTGGGTAGTAGGCGATTTCATCTAGGTTTGTGTTAGTACACTATCATGTTCACACAATAACAAAACTGATGACAATTTAGAATGTATCCCTACCCTTAAGTGATGTATAACTGTACCATATCTGTGTCATAAGATTGTTGATGATTAAATCATGTAAGTGAAATTAACATTGCTTAGTCCAAAGAGATGTGGATTAAGTGACGTAACATTCTATAGCATTCATGCTTATGAATCTGGGTTGGAGGTTCCCATGACTGCTCTTGGGTTTTAGATGGGACGACATTCCTAAGAATTGGGTTACCTGCCCTTGTGGGCAAAGGAAAGACTGTGCCCTGTTTCTAAGCAGAATCCAGATTGGTCAGGGCTAGATTTCTTTCTTTTTATTTTTTACTTAATTAATTAATTAAATTCTGTGGTGTTGGGCATTTAGTTTAAGTATGTATATATATATATATATATATATATATATCTCCACATCCCAGGGCTGTCATTTCTTAAGGAGGAAGTGAGATTTCACTGTCTCTATCTTCCTGGGAATAATAAAGTTGCTGAGCTGAACTACAGCAGAAATGGTGGCTTACTGGGTTACTGAGCAAAAGCAGAACATATAATTAGCTCCGGTTGATAAAACCTGGGAATTAGCTCAGTGGAGATTATTGATAACTTCTTGTATCTCATTGGTAGCCTGGCAGGTCCCAGCAGCTATTTGAGTGTGTGCTAGCCAGTGAACGCGTCTGGAGGATATGGACTTGGCTTTTGTTCCTAAGTACTATTTCTATCATTTTTAGCTATGCTTTTAATAAGGCTTTGTCATTAAAAAGTCATGCTTATAAATGAGACATTTAGGTGAACATTTATGTATTTTATTAGCTTTTCCTTTCTTTTTTACTATATAATATACATGTAATTTTACTGATTCTTGCTCAGGAAGAATCTAAGATTAAAAAGTATACAGGGTAAAATACTTAAAGAAAAATATTAAATAGCACAGATGGTTGATGGGTAGAGCAAAATTCATTGAGTGGATACAACAGCAACAATTTTGAGACACTGATTAAGAATATTATTTCTGGGCTGGGGATGTGACTCAAGCGGTAGCATGCTCGCCTGGCATGCGTGCGGCCCGGGTTCGATCCTCAGCACCACATACAAATAAAGATGTTGTGTCTGCCGAAAACTAAAAAAATAAATATTAAAAAATTCTCTCTCTCTCTCTAAAAAAAATAATATTATTTCTCAGATTTAATACTTCATAGTAATAGTTCACTGGAATGATCCTGATGATAAAAAAAGGGTCTTAGTCAAATAAATCTAATAAACATACCTACTATGCCCCTTTTGGGAGAGTCACAGTATACTTTATATTAACTCATCAAGTCCCAAATTTTAATTCTGTGAATATTTCAAAGAAATCCACATAGGTACATTAAAATTGGGTGGAATCATAATCTAGAGCTTATGTATCCTTTATATACTTTTTGTTTATCTATGAAATGTGTATATATTTTCACATGCTATAATCTCCTAATCTTCTAATTTTTTTAGAAGAATAGAATCCTAAAGACATGTTTATTTCTAAAACTTATTATAGATGTTATATTTAAGTTTTTATAGGTATCCCACATCTGGGATCATGGGACTTAATCGGTTACAAATTCTGAAAAGTCTGCCTGCAGTATAAGAAACCTGTTTACATTTTTTCTTTGTCTCTGCTCTCAACACTTACTTGATCCTAGTCCCTCCCCTTTTATTCCTTTTTAGTGATAGTAATTAACAGACCTTAAGCCAGTGCTGCTAGGACACTGTTTGGAAATCACTGATTTAGGAAAAACATGTCATTGAGTGAAACTGAAACAGGTGACATTGCAGCAGTGGATTTGGAAATAGTTAATTGTGTTTAGGCAATTGTGTGGGGAAGTGGTTTATTCTGTCTTCTCTTATAATTGGGGGGAAGTGGTTTATGCCCTCCTTGCCTATAATTCTGCCACTTTATTATCCTTCATTGATTTTCGTTTTATCCACCACCCACCACTGATACTGTTTTACTCATTCACATCAGACTAAGAGAAGTGGTTGGAGTTCTGCAGAGAAGAGTGGAAAGAACAGACATTTGTTTTTGCACTGTGTTGTCATGGGGATAAGTACTTGGGAAAGCATAAGGATGCATAAATTACCACAACCCCTTGTTGGCCATAAGTTAAGCCTTCCAGATTCCTTGAGTTGCATTGGTGAAAATGGCTTGGAAAGAAGTTTGGGACAATGGAAAAATTAAGTCTGTTAGGTAGTTTCTATGGCGGACAGTTTCTAAGAACTGTTTGAATTTGACAGTAAAAAGATTATGAAATCTTTAGAATAGTACATATAAAGGTTTAAAATATTTTAAAATAATTAGCATGTAATTTGCACATTACTTAATGCCCATATCTATGCTGACCATAAAGGTAATCATGAGCCCCATGTAACTATTAAATTAATTAAAATTAAATAATATATAAAATCATTTCCATAGTTACTCTAGCTGTATTTCAGGGCTTGTCGCTACAGAGCTGGGCAGCATAGAAATAGAACAGTCCCATGAATACAGAAAATTCTATCCTGCAGAGTATAAGATAGAATTCTGACATGGTCCCCAGGATCCTTACCCCTTGGTTTTCACACCCTCATATAATCTTCTCCACTTGAATGAGAACAGGACCTGTAACACAAATCCAACTGATCGAATATGGCAAAGGTGATGGGATTCCACTGTCTTGCATAGGTATGTTATGTGGCAAGGTTCTAGGATGTCACTCCTATAATTATGTTATATCAAATTCCCTGTTAGCAGACTGGAGATATTCTCCTGCTAGCTTCCAAAAGACCAAGTAGCCATTCTGTGAACTGTCTGGGTAGAGGACTATGACAAGAAGCTTGAGGTGGCCTCCAGGACCTGAAAGCAGCTTCCATTCTCCCAACAGCCAACAAAAAGCTAGGGACCTCAGTCACACAGCTGCAAGGGAAGGAATTCTGCCAAAACCCCAAATGAGGTTGGAAGTACATTCTTCCCTTGTTAAGCCTACAGATGAGAAATGCAGTTGGGCTGACACCTTGATTTCAGCCTGCTAAGAGTAAGAAGAGAGACCAGCTAAGCTGTGCCTGTATTTCTGCCCCCTAGAAGCTGTGAGATAATAAATATAAGTATTATTTTAGGCTATGAAGTTTATGGTAATTTGTTATGCAGCAATAGAAATTGAACTCAGTGCTGGTCCAAATTATTTTGGGGATGGTCTGATAAGCCATGTCTCAGATGAACCCAATCCCAAAGAGTATAATTTGCTTTATTGAGGCTAGCCCTTGGCCTACTTCATAAAGAAAAAAGGATTAACTTTCAAAAGTAAATGTCTAGGCCTGGTTGGTATATGTCATTTACTTTTGTGGCAAAACAAATCTACTAATGTATAATAATGGTTTACTGTTTTATGTAACATAAAATATGAGGCCATGATTTTTGGCATCACAAAAACAATGGTTCAAGTTCTGCTTGATGTTGATGCATGAAGTCTGTATGGTGTGGGGCAGGTAACTTATCTTTTCTAAGCTTCTATTTCTATGGGGGGAAAGATTGTCTCCATGTAAGGATGTTCTTCCATTTAGATTATACTTTTACAGTGCTTAGCACAGCACATGATACATAATCTGACATCTGAAAACAGGGAGTTTTTATTACTTAAAAATATTTTAAATTGACTTTTGATAGCAAATAAGAGAAACTCCAACACATTATTTCTGTACTCTAATTTGGAAAATCATCACATAAGATTTTTATCTTCTTACACCTCCACTTTATTTTATGTCTGAGCTGCTGCAGCCCAGCTCCAGATTGGATGCAATAAAAATAGGTCTTGCATACACGAAGTGCCCCTTGTGCTCATAGGTTGCTCTGGCTGTATATTGTCTGGGCAAATCGCCCCCAACCTCTGGCCAGACTGTGGAATGTTGGTTTCCTCCAACATTAGCCTCCTGGGGGTCAATGTTCACAGTTTCCATATGTTTTTATATTACCCCAAACTGTAAATACAGCTGACACTCTACCAAATTGGCCCTAATGTGCCTGCATCTAACAGTGGAGTCGTAGGCTTTTAGAAGGATACAGTACTCCATGGAATTGTGGCACTTATACAAATGTTATATTTTTAAAAGTGCTCAGATTCTATTTTTTGATTTGAAAAGAAGTAAATGATGTGCAAAAAGAAGATATGAAGTAGAAACAGGGCAGGATTTTAATACCGAGGTCTTGCTGTGTCTTGAGCTTGCCCCGTGGTTCTGAAAGTTCTGTTCTCAGATCTCTTAAGCAAGAACTGCGTTGTTCTTACCCCTTTGTCCTTCTCTAAATTTCCATTTATGTTAAGCTCCTACTTTTATCTTCACTTATTTTGTCACCTGCAAACTGTTCATCTCTAATTTAGTCTGTTGTGCAGAAAGAAGAACCAAACTCATTATGATACAGTGACACTCCCGGATGTGAAAAACAATAAACATTTTTGCTTGTGAGAGTAGATTCATTCATAAAAACTAGAAATTTGTTTAAAAAACCTCACATTGAGGTTAATGAGTTCAGGGAACAGAAGTTAATAGGGAAATTGCATGGCACCCTTGTTTTTTTTATGTTCTTCTTTAGAGCTCTGTCCTCATATCAATACTGCTATTTCCATAGTGACATGACTTCCAAGCTGGAAGCTCTCACCTGGCATTCTGGAGCTCCTGTGTTGAAAAACTCACCTCTCCAGTGTTACCTGGTTTCTTTCTAGTTCTCTAATAGTTGTCCCAGTTGCTGCCCAGGGCATTCTATGAAGTTAGGACTTTTGTGTCTTGAAGACATTTGTTCTTAGAGAAGGGTGCTAGGGGCATCAGCAATCATCCTGCTTCTTTCTGCTTTCTGTTCTCCCAAACAGATTCCCACCGTCTTTTTCTATTTTTTATTTTAGTTTCTGGGTTCCATACATGTCTAGGGTGACATCCTTCATTATTTGGGGGAGAAGGTCCTCCAGGATCAAAGTGAGGAACACCATTTGAAAGGAGTCTTCCTTCTAGAGCCTCTCCAAAATGAAATGTCTTCAGGGTAAACAAATTCTCCTCTTGCTAGTGATGACCATCTTCTTATGTAACCTCCTAAGATTGCTCCCAAGGTCTTCTTGACTTGGGTGAGAAGGTCAAAGCTCAGGGGATGGATATATGCAACACAGAAGAAGGTTTGAGGCAGGGGAACAGGTGCTGGTTTAAGAGCCTTATGTTTATAGCATGACTTACCCCAAGTGAGATAACTGCCAAAGTCACAGACTTCCTAAGGACAACTACTGCCATGACAATGTATCCAACCTGGCAACAAAGGCCTTAGACTTGGGTTTCTTACTGCATCGCCACTAGATTCCCTTAGTTTCAAGTGATTCAATCATTTCATCAAACTGAACAAAGACCAGCCTGATAGGGTCATCTCTTCCAAAGAAGGTCTACTGAATAGGACTTGGTACTAGAAGAGGGAACATGAAAATACTTTTGCCTCCAGAAAACTCCACTTCTCAAGTTTTCAAATCTGAACCCTCCCTTTCCTTAACACCTTCATTCTATAGATAATGACATTAGGTTCTAGGTACCTTCTACTGTCCTGCTAAGTGAAGAATGATATCTTTTTAAGATGTGTTGGCATCTTGTGTTTTATCTGAGGGTGACCTGTTTCTGGGTTCTTGTGTAAACCCAGGTACCCAAAGGGTGGAACGGGAAATGAGGTAACACTCATTTCTAGGGAGCAAGTACTATGGGGAGGGAAGGAGGAGGAATACAACAGGGAGGGAAACCAAGTTAGAAGGCATGGAGAGGTGGGCTTAGATGGCCTGCTGAGGGGTTTTGACAAGGACTCAGCAGTGAACTGTCATGAAATTCGTGGCCAAACGTTTGCTCTTGAGAGACTGCCTCAAGATGCAAAGTCTAAGAGATCTGGCTTATTCTCAAACTGAGTCCTCAGACTGTGGCCCGACTTGTGTCTCCTCAAGCTGTCACAGCAGATGATCCTTCTGGTAAGGAGCAATCATGCTCATGACATTTAGCACATTTGTAATTGCTGTAATATATCTTTAGAATATTTATGATAGCTTTCTAAAATTTATAGCTATGCTGAAGTACTCACTGGTATTTACAAGCTTTAAAAAAATGGGATCCTCTCAGTGGTTAAAAGTAAGAGCTTTTATTAACGGAAATTCTGCATGTAATATTCATTGTCAGCTTCCATTGTGTGTGTGTGGCCCATCGACTTGTGCAGTCCCTTCAGAGTCTCACTTCCCCTTGCTGGTCCTCACCTTCCCGCCATACTGCCATCAGCATAACCTGCCGGGAATGTAACTCATCATTAAGGAAAGCACAATTGGAAGCTAAATGTGTTACAAAAAGCATTTAATAATGCATTCCAAAGTTCATTGTTTCAAGTATTTGCAATACTTGCTGTTTGGGTGTGGGAAATGAGACACTAAATATATGTGCACAGTAATGCACAAGACATTATTGCATTCCTGTTGTAAGCTAAGAGTGAAACAGAAAGTGAACATGCTGGGATCTGTTTTAAGCATTCTACTTATACTAACTCATCAAGCCTTCACAATAACCCTATGAGTTACAGTTGATTATTAGTCTCATTTTATATGCAAAGAAGCAGAGGTATAGAGAAGTTAAGGAACTTGTCTGTGGTCACACAGCTAGAAAGTGACAAACTTCTCCAGACAGTTTGGTTCAAAAATTTATGTTATTTGCTATTGCACTGCAGCCACACCTGGCAGGATCATATAGCCCAGAAGTGGTCTTCTGTAAAGGTTGCACCATTTACACCTCTGGTTAACCATACATCAAGTTATTTATCCAGAAGAAATGAAAGCATATGTCCACAAAATGTCTGGTATAAAAATGTGTGTTGCTACTTTATTTATAAACATAAAAAATAGAAAAAAGCCCAATATCAAGTAAGAAATAAGTAATCAAATCTAGCATATTCATACAATGGACTGTTACTCAGCAAAAAAAAAAAAAAAAAGGAATGGAATGATATACAATGAAATATCTGAAAAAATGTTATGCTGAGTGAAAGAAGCCAGACACAATGATTCCATGTATATGAAGCTAACGAAGAGGCAAATCCATATGGATAAATGTTAGAACAATGATCACTTCTGAGCAGGGGGAAGGGACTTGAGTCTGGGTGATGGTAATGCTCTGTATTTTGATTGGTCAAAAATCATTGCCTTGTGTATTAAACATTGATGCATTTTCTTGTGTGTATTTGTACCTCACTTATACACACAACACATACAGTAAAACTTAAAGTTCCCTTCTTCTCTAATCTTATTCCCTTTCCCGGTGTCAACCGTTGTTTATAGACTGGTGTGGCATTTCCAGAAATTTTGATTTCCATGCATATGAGTATATACACATAAAAATAAACTTTTATATTTTAATGTGAATAAGATCAGATGATGTATATTGTTCTGCTACCTGCTTTTTTTTCAGTTAATAACATGTCTTGAAGGTTTTTCATTTGTTCTTAATTTTCAAAGCTAGCCTGACACCATATTATGAACACAATTTTTTTCAGTCAATTTCCTTCTGATAGAAAGTTAGGTATTTTTCAAATTTTCACTTTTAACAGTTCTAATGAAAATGTATTTATATAAATATTTGTGCATGTGTGCAAGCATTTTTGTAGGCTTCTTTCCTAGAAGAAGGATTTGTTGGGAAAAAGGTATGCATACTTTAGTGGATACTGCCAAATTGGTTTCCAAAAATGCTTTTGTGAATTCTACTCCTCCTTCCCATGTATGAGAAGTGAATTCCTGAATCCTCTCCAACAATGAAGATTATCAATCTTTTAAAGTTTTTGAGTACAGATGGGTAATAGCATCTTATTTCTGCTGAGATTTAAAAATAAATTTTTATTTTCTACTTTATGTAAAAATATACACAAATCCTTGGGGGACTGTCCAGTACTCCCAGCAGTGTAATTCTGGAAGTGTCACCAGCAAGTTAGAGACCCATTTTCTAATTTTAATTTGACAGATTACTCTAGTGAAAATAGCTAAAGTCTGTTCTCTCTGGCATTCTTTCTGAACCATTGTTGACTTTATGTTGTAATTTTTAAAAATTTTGTTCAAATTCCTTAATGGTGGCTAAATTTTGAAAAGTGACATAACCTGTTTTATGAAACTGCTTCATAAAGCTAGTCAGTTTAAGTCAAACATTGAACACTGACTTTACCATCATATTTTTCAACTATCCCCTCCCCAATCATTGCTTTTATTATTATTTTAATTTGCATTTTGGATATGCTTTTAATGGTGTTTCCTTGGAGAAAAACTCCTTCCAAAGAATGCCTGCCCCCCCCCCCCAAACAGGAAGCAGATCAGTTTTGAGTGGAAGCTTGGAACTGCCCAACTTGCTAACTGAGTGGGAGTTTGGAAAGAGGTACAAATGATAGTTTCCTCTAGGGCAATACAGCAAGAGAGTGCTGTGGTCTACACTGCTAGAACCCTACTGGATTTTGGAGATAGCTAGGGACTGTATTAAGTTTGGCATGTTGATTTTATTCAGTGTGGGTTTACTTCTGCAGGTGGGGAGAGATATAGAGCCTAATAGGTCACTTGCAAATTTCATTATTGGAAATTCTGAGGTTGTTACTAGGAAGTCCCTGTGGTCATTTTTTTCACTGAGTATCACTGGGCTTTTGGGGAAAGGCAAAGAGATCTAATATTTTAAAATTTCCTGAGTCCTCACCTGCCTCCCCGCTAAATTGCCATTTCAACCTCTGCTTCAGACAACATTAGGGTTTCCCTGAGGGATAACCAAGAGAAGGGCTATTTAGTAGCTAAGGCTCTCCTCAATATTTGCTCACTATTCCCTACCCTAGCCATTCCATCCCTTGCCTCTTGTCTACCTCTGCAAATCAATTCATTCCCTTTTTGGTTTTCAAGGATGCTTTTTTTTTTTTTTTTTTTTTTTTTTAGCTACACATGACAGTACAATGATCTTGACAGTTCATACATTTGAATCAAATGGGGTATAATTTCTCATTTTTCTAATTGTACAAGTTGCAGAATCACATTGGTCATATAGTCACCTATGTACATACAGCAATAATAAAAAGGGTTTGACTGCCAGGGATATTTAAAAGTCTCAGAAATATGTTGGAAGCACAAAGGAGTGTGTGTACTTGATAGGTAGCTATTGGTAGTCACATGTACAAAATGATGATTCTGATCACCTTGTTGTGTATTGATCCTAATTGGCCACATCCTAAGCAGTGCTACTCAAAACACAACTTTTCTTTATGAATTCCTGGTGTCTCAAGAAACAGTTGGGAGGGCTGGGGTTGTAGCTCAGCGGTAGAGCACTTGCCTTGCATGTGTGAGGCACTAGGTTCAATCCTCAGCACCACATAAAAATAAATAAAATAAAGGTATCATGTCCATCTACAACTAAAAAAATCAAAACAAAACAACAATAACAACAACAAACCTTGTTCTCAGGTTGAGTGTTCACACTGCTTTGAGAACTTCCTGGGATTCTTTATGCAAATGATATTTCTAATGATGATCCATTTTATTTTGTCACTGGCACTTGGTGAAGGGAGAGATATTTAGCAGTTGGTTCTATTTGATGGTATGATCTAAACAAATAAAATGTATTTCTTTATAAAATTTCCTCTAATTAGGCAATCTCACTAACCATATGATCTCTTTATCATATCCTATTTCTGGGATGTGGCCATATTTTCCTAAGTAAGTGGAAAATGTGCTTGCCCTGCTCAAGGCAAGCTTTAAAAATACTATCCTCATTCAATTAGGAAGCAAGAGGTCATTCCTAACATCTTAAGAGTAATCAAAAAATAATTTTCTGAAAGCAGACCTGTGTGTTGAGTTGGTGATTTCATCCATGTGCACCACTATGTTGAGCAACAGTAGAGAAGATAAAAAAAATTATGCAATACAAATAGGGACCAAGGAGAGGGTTATTTGATTTTGCCCATATTCTCCTAAGTCCACTGAAAACACTTATATCACTGCTTCAGTTGATACTGGAAATATTTCTTAATGAGCCCAAGTGTTCAGAAATACTTATTAGCAGGAGTCCTGATAGAGGATTGTTCCACTTGGTAAACAGTTATCTTGAACTTCATTTTCTTGTGGTGGGAGGGAGTGGGGACTGCATAATTTTATGAGGACTGGAAATAAAGAGTTTCTTATGGAGAATGCTTTTTATTTTCTTTTTAATTTTTTCAGTTTGACACGTTTGCTGTTTATCATCTAGTTCTCATCTTGTTTGTATTTCCAAAAGAGCAGTGGTCTCCATACACTTGTCTCTGGAGTCAGGGCTCAGTCACAGTGACTGATGTAGCAGTGCTAGGGAAATGGGGGTGAAGGGATTAAGAAGGACCTCAAATGACTGGGCTCTTTGGCCCTCCTCTTTTGGAATCACTGCTCCCAAGCCCTCTCTGTTGCCCTCCTGCCTCCTCATGTGTTGGATTAGATTTATAACAGCTGCCGTGGACATGGTTGCCTAAATCTGTGGAATGTTTTGCTAAATGCTGCTGGTGAAATAGTCCACATTAAGCCTGTAACTCCTGTTTTCTTATTTTTAACCAGTCCTTTATTAGTCTTTAACTCACTTGATCACTTTATGATTTTACACTTGACATCCTATAGATTCATTAAGATCTTTTAGTCCAAGCACCAGGGCTCTATTTAACATTATGATTAGCCAAGCTGTTATTCTGTTTGAGCTAAGTGTTGACAGTGTATTTGATTGGAACCCTGTAATTGTTATTTTAAAATCAGAGTAATGGATTATGATCTCAGAATAAGAATATGATCCAAAAGAATAATAATAATTAGAACAGAAACCACTTAGAAGAAAATAAATGTCCCATCACAGAACCACAGGGCCCCATGTGCCAGGCCCACCTACCTTTGCAGTCTTGCCCTCCCTGTGGACCTCCCATTACTTGAAGCATCCACTTCTTTCCTATCTTGGGAATTGCTTATGCATTTGTTCTCTTTACCTGGGGAGCTCCTTTACTCATGTTTCTCTTGGTTAGCTCCTTTGAGTCTCAATCACAGTCTCTTTTCCTTAGAGAAACCTTCCATGGACTCAACAATGTTTAAATTCATCTCCTCCCACCCCCAACACCTGTTCACATCATCATCTCTCACAGCATGCTATTTGTTTCCTTAAACATTAGGAACCATAATTTGTGTCCCCTTGGTACTTGTCTTTCTTGCCCTTTGGACTCTAAACTCCGTGAAGCTGCAGACCTGTCCCATTCAGCACTGAAGCCCCACTATCACCCTGACACCTAAAACTCAATTCATATTTGTAGTTGAATGAACAGAATATTCTGAGGTCCTGGCTTTTTTCTGAGTCCACACAGATATTTTGTTCTTAGTAATAAATCTATTCTGACAACATTTGCTTTTCAGTAGTTTAATATAACCAAGTTGTGCTGGTTTTTCTCAGGCATATGAAGGATCAGAATAAGAAGGTAGCCAACCTCAAACACAATCAACAGCTGGAAAAGAAGAAGAATGCCCAGTTATTGGAAGAAGTTCGCAGGCGAGAAGATAGCATGGCTGACAACTCACAGCATTTGCAGGTAAGCCTGGGTTTATGTTCTTAATCCCTAAATAATTGGAGACTAACTGACTCTGGAATGTAGACATTGCTACAGGAAAATATGCAGAGAAATGGTAAACTTGCCTTTGCTCTGACATCAGAGTTATCAGTATACTCCCAGGGACCTGAGAGGTCTTTCCATGTATAAAGCATCATTTTCAAAATGGTGCCCAAGAAAGCAGCTTATGATGGAGTTTAGAAATGCTATGCAGAGTCTGATGGTTCCTGTACCTTGCCTTAAAAGGTAAGAGCTACTTTTCTATATTTGGCAAGAATCTTAAAGCATAGAAATGGCTTCCTTTTTTAAAATTTATGTTTTAAGTTGTTTTAGGGTTAGTAGAAGGGAAGTGTATGTGCATTATCATGGAGGTGTTTGAGAAAGGATGCATTCCTCTGATCTCAGACAGTTTACAAAACTGGTTTTATTTTGCTCAAAACTCTGAGGCTCTGAGATAGATCATTGGTCTGTTTTCTCCATGAATATAGTTATCTCTCAGTGACATCCCTGTCTCAGAGACCAACCGACTGGCTGAAAACAACAATTTTTCCTCATTAACCATCCCTATTTTTGGCAAAGGAGTTCTTCCCATATGCTCAATAAAACATTCAAGCTAACACAGGGCATTTGCTTTGAAGTTCCTTTATTTATTCCAGTGTGCCTTTAAACAGAGCAGTTCTAGTTCGACTTGGCTGCTGTTCATGTTAAATTTTGCTTATTAATTAGTGTCTTTCTTCAGTTATATATTAGGTTTCCTCCTTGGAGATAGAAGAAGTTAGATAATTTCAATATGTACTCATAGTTCATCTTTTTAATTGACCAAAAGAGAAATAAATAATTATTCCAGAGTAGGAAATACAAGGAAGCACGTGGCAGATGGAGGTTATTTAGTCAACATTAATTTATTTTTTCTCTGTGTCCTGGTCATGGCATAATGGTGTCATATGAGCTCCCTTTGCCTGTGTGTTTGAATAGAGTTTTTACACAATAGCACAATACTAGGATCAGATCCTCTATTGAGTGCTCAGGTCACCCTAGCATGGATCATGTTCACTTGAGGTCACAGCTTCTTCAATGCTCTTGACAAATCAAGAGTTGGGTTTGGGGTCTTAGTTTCCCAATCTCTGATAAGAGATATTAAATTGGAGCTTAAAAATTGAGATAATAATAACTAAAATTTGTAGAATATTTTCCTGCTTTTTTCAAGCATGTTTTCATTTATAACAATGTTGGTGATTTTGCATGTGGTGAAACTAGTGTCCCAGAAAAGTTTTGAAATGACATCCTAGTAAAGAGTGAAGGTAGACCTGACTCCAAGGCTTTTCTGCTTTCAAAAAACAAATGCAGAGAAAAAAAGTGACAGTGGTAGGTACCGTTTTTGAAATATGCTGGACACTGTGCTAGGTACTGTATAGTAGCTGTTATCCCATTTCAGTTTTATGTCAGTCAGGACTCCTAAGTGCAAATGACAGGACCAAAACACAATCTGTATTAAGAAAGAGAGAAAAAAAACAATTAATTCACTGCAAAATCCAGGGAAAGATTTTCATCTTGACTGAATTCAGATTTCCAAACAGTGACATCAATAATATGTTTCCTTCCTACTTGGAGGATGATTTAATCTATTGCCTGGGATCCTCAGGAAATCTTTCCACAAATAATGCCCAACACCAGCCAGCCTACCACCTAAGAATTTAATCACTCCAGGACAAAGGAAAGTAGCTCTAGTAGTTCTAACAAGCTTTTGAGATTAGGACATATAAATTGACAGCTCAGGTTCAGGCCATGTGATCATGAGGAGCCTAAGGGAAAGGGGTCAGCTTCATCTAAATCCTATGTGCTAAGAGTGGAGACAGATGACCTCCCACAGAGAAAAATAAGTCCTGGTATCTGAAAAGGTTCTGTGCAGATAAAACTACAGAGGTTCACTGCAGCCATTATATGGTAGATGAACAATTATTATCCCATTTGGTATATTAGAAGAAGGAGACTATGAGAGATAAAATAACTTTCAAAATTATTTATCTAATAAGTGGCAGACCCAGGACTTAAACCTGTATGTGACTATCATTAGATGATGAGTTTTCTGAAGAATTAGGAATGCAGGAAAACCGAGTCTTCATGGATCAGGTGGAATTTGAGCCAAATGAGTTTGAGATGAGAGAGACAAGTGGTAGGGAAGGCCCTACAGGAAAGAGAACCATCGGAAAAGGTACAGAAGTTGATAGAGCATGGTATAATCTGGGCACAAAACATCATGAATCAAGTGATTGGGGTGCAGTTTTCAGTTAGGTAAGCATTGTCCTTATCTTTGTTTAACTAACTCTGGAACTAAAATGCCTGAGTTTCACTCCAAGCTTTAGAATTCACTGAGTGTCCTTAGGAATGTCACTAAACCTCCCAACATCTCAGTTTCCCCATTTGTAGAACAGGAATAATAATTACACCTATTGCAGAGTTGTTCTGAGGGCTACAAATTAAATGTATACGAGGAATTTAGAATTATACTTGGCATAGGCTATGCTCAGAATAAGTATTGATGATCATTCTTATAATCACAGGGAAAGGTGAAAGAAGCATTTAAATAGAGTTTTCTAGTACATGCAGGATATTTACATAGTTATACTTGGGTAGGCATTAAGCATCAAAGTCTTTGTCTTTTCTATATATAGTAATTTTTTCTCTTCTAAGGACGCATCTAGTTATGGAAATTAATGTCTTGTTTTGGCCCGTGAACTTTCACATAGCAATATTTTCATAAGGAGCCTTGATAACTACCTTGTAGACCTATTCATAAAAGATAGCATGGTCTGGAATTGCTTAGTTGCATTCCTGACCACCCCAAACAAAGGATAACATTTGAAATGCAATAAAAAGTAATCATGATTAATTTTGATGAAAATGTCTCTGGTTAAGGTTAATAGAGACTGAACCTCCCACTTGAATGGATTGTTAAGCAGATGTGCTCAGATGCAGTAATTATTGCCTTCTGAGAACAGAACTTTCTGGAGGCCCTTGACTTTTAACATTACTGTTGTTTTAAGTACTTCCTGTTTATAAGTTTGCCTGTTAATCCCTTTAAGTATCAGTCTACTAGGATTTAGTCTGGTTAGTTGTTTGGCTGGTGGTTACACGTTTGGCACCTGCTAAATTTGATTTATTCATCACTGGTGATTTTAAATGATCAGATACCCTATCTTTATGATTTCAACCAACCAAATGGTATTATAACTATAAAAATATCAGGAAAAGTATTGCCTACAAAAATAATAGCTATTGGATTAGGCTTCAAAGGAGAGCTCAAAGAGATTCAACTAGTTGGCATGGAAATTGGGAACAAGTTGAATGATAGAGTGACCATGCTATTTATTGTTTCAAGTAGAACATGATGGCAGTAGGAAGAAACTGGGCCAGCTCTGTCAGCCCTAGATATATAGTCATGTATGATATGAAACATTTTGCAAATCCTACTTTATTTCTTTCTTAAGTTTATAGTTTTATGGCAGGAGTTGCAAACTCAAATACCTTAAACGTCTACATTGTTAACATAAGAAACATGTGAAACATGTGAAAAAAATAATATCTGATTCCTTCAGCCATTTTTTTTTTTTTTACTTTTGGTAGAGACATGTCAGTTAGTAATTCCATCAACTGCTATGTAACCATCACTCCAAAACTACTTTACAACCAACTCAGTGGTAGTAACTTATTCTACCAGATTTGCAGGTTGACCGAGCAGCTCAGTTTCTGGAGGGTGGCCTTGTTGGGCACTTCTGCTACTCAATGCACATCCGTGGGAAGTTAGGGCAGCTCTGTTTTACATATGTTCATTCATTCTGTAACTTAAGCTGAGGAAGCATCAGTGACCCAGGAAAGTTCTAATGATAGTAGCAGAGTAAAACATGCAGAGTAACAGAAGGCCTAGTCTTGAACTGACACTGTGATTTCTACCCCATTTCATTGGCTGAGCCAAGTTTGGAAAGTTCGCTCTACAGGCAGAGAACACTGTAAAGGGACAGATACAAGGATGGGTAAAAAAATTGAGACCAATCATTCAATCTATCAAAAAAGATAAAGTTTGGGGAAATGTTTCTCTATTACAGGAAAAGCAACAGAATAATCATAATGAAAAATTTCAGTTGTGGTTGGCCCTAGCAGGGCCATTTTATTCCCCATTTGCCTACATAATTGAGGGCAAATGGGGAATTAAGGAACTCAAAGAGTCCATGCTTCATCCAAGATAGTAGGAACCACTAAGCTCTGGCTGCACTTTGCTGTAAAAGTGGACCTAGGGTTGTGGGACCTTCTGATTGTCCAAGATAAGTCATTTAATGTGAACATTTATGTGGAATCTGATATTTGAGAAAGTTGGTTCAAATTTTTTTTTAAAACATTGCATGATTACAGTCAGCCACATATGCATATAAATTGCTTTGTTTTGTGGCCTGTTGCACATCAGTCTGATCCCTCTGAATTCAGAAGGTATAAATAAGGAAATTAAGAATGCTCTTTAGCTAATTCAACTTGACTAATTAAAGAATAGTGACAGGTTAGTATTTGTCCTGAGTCCTGTTTTTGTCAAAAAATACCTTGTGTTATTGCTTATCAGAGGCAATTACCCACAATCTGTAGGGATAGAGAGTGTTCTTGATTTTTTGTGTTTGTGTTTTGTTTTTTGTTTTTTTGACCCCCTGAGCATTGTAAAGAAAATAGGAAGGGAAGGATAAAGAGCTATGGAGTTGAAATGTTCAGAGTTCAAGTATTGGCCCTTGTTACTATTATCCGAGGGCCCTGAGTAAGGCAGAGAACCTCTCTGACCCTTACTTTCTTCATCTGTACATGGGATTATAATTTCTACCTCCCTGGATGAGTTTAATAAAATGAGGTTTGAGGAAAAAGCTGAGTACAGTCCCTGACCTGTGTGGAGTTCAGTTACTAGAGCTTTTTCCCAGAGAGACTGGTAATGAGCTTTTAACTACAGAAGACAGTGACCACTGGGAGTATTGCCCAGCAAACCCTTTGCAACTGTTTTATACTGATGAGCAATACAGATATAGAGTATACTTCAGTCAATGAAAGTTTCCAATGAAGCATTAAAAACATTTGGGGCAATAAGGAGGAAAAATTAAAACATTCTTCAAGTTACTGTTGAGTTGTGTCTGAAAGGTGAATGTGAAAGATCGTGATTTTCTTGTATAATTCTGCAGAACTTTTCCCCAGGACACATATTATAGCGTGTGATATTTACGTCTGGCCTTGGGGCTTTGGGCTTCTGTGTATCCCGTCAGAGCCCATATGGAGATTTTTCAACAAGCTATCTTTCTGGAGATTCACACTAAATTGTCATTACCAGGATGGGATGCATTTTTTTTTTCCACCTCTAGCTATTTCTTGCTGAGCAAAGATACCAATTTGAAATCCCAGTGGACATCCTTGTAGATTTTGGCTGCATTTTTCCCAATGCAGCTTATCGAGTTAATGAACTAACATTCTAAGAAATGCACAAGCCAATGTTTTATGCTCCTTTTCTGTTGTATGTCTGCAGAATTCTCTTCAATTTATTGCCTGAAAACTAAAGTCTGTTCTTGTGTGCTTCCGTTTCCAAATTATAGGTTCCCAGGGAACTGTAAAGTTTCTTCTCTGCCAGTGGTTAAACCCGAGTGTGATCAGTTTAAAAAGCAAATGAATGTTCTCATTTATTCTTGTTCTTTTAGTAGAATCCTAAATAAATAAATAAATATATTTAAAAAGCTAGAAACAATTTTATTTTTTCAAAGTGTGTAACAAACATCATAAACATCATAAACCTCAAAAATGCATAGCTTTCAGCAAAACATATAGCTCATTACAAGGTTCCCAAGGTTCGCTAAGTTGTTTCTTTGCAGAGTAACTTGTACATCTTAAACATCACATTTAAAGCTTCATATCTATATGTTCATCTCTCCAAGACACTGAGTTAAGTTCATTTCTCTTTCAGTTCCCCAAACTTAAAATTGTTACTATAACCATGATCTATGTTCATGTGTTATGGTACACTTACCTAAGTACTGCTATTAGGAGAAACCTGACCAGCAGAGTTCGGGGATTTATCATTGTCAAAATGTGTTTATTGAGTTCCTAGTTTTCCATGGCTGTAGGTAGGCATGGTGTGAGGTGATTTAGGGGAGTTCCATTTCAGTCATCGTTTTCAATGTATGTAAAGATGAGAAAGGTCATCTTAACACAGGTTGAAAAGAAAATCCACGTTTGTTCCAATTTTCCCAAGAACTTAACATCATGATAATTAATACTGCAAGATTTTTATTTGTTTGTTTTGCAATTTTCTACCCTGCCATATAAGGGTATATGGCAGGGTAGAAAAGTTTATCCATTCAAGTTTTGGATAAACTCATCACATAGTTTGAAATGTGAACTAAGCCTCATCCCACATTTCCTGCCTATGTTCCTGTTTTCAGATATAAATACCCAACTATTTGTGAATATGCAGAGGACATGGAATGTTGACGAGTAGGACTGAGGTTTAGTACAGAAGTGTTTTCTTTCCTTAGGGATTTATTTTGACATTTGTTTTTCTTTCACACTATAATCCCCCACGAGCCAAAAATGACTTTTGTTATGGCAGGTCCCTCTGGGCAGTCTTGGAAAATCTTATTTGACAATCAGTTTCTGGTAGCCTTGAGTTGAAATCGTTATTCTCTGTAGTAACTCATGGACTGTCAGGAGTGACAAGATATCCTATGTGGTGTATTTGGGAACTAACCGATTTTTAGAAACGTTCCAAGAAGTCAAGTGAAATTGTGTAAATAAAACTGTTGTACATGAAGTTTTTTAGTTTTTCTTCTTTGCTCCCAATAAAGTATGACTTGTTTTTCCAAATGTGCAGTAAATTGCATATTTCTTCTGAGAAATGTCTTCTGCTTTTTCCTGTGGATTTGTGACCTAATCCTCCACTTCATATAGCCCCTCTGTACAAACACAATATATTTCTATAGAAAAAAGAGGTTTACCCTTAATCGAGTGTTGCCTAATCTACCTACTAAATTACCCCCTGGAGATGGAGGAAGGTTCATTATTCTTTTCTGAAGGGTTTTTAGGTTTCACTCCATTAGTGGCTGTTTAGCATTCCCTGGCAAAATGAATGAATGTTTGTCAAAGGCTGAAGATCCTGCAGAATGAAATGCAACGTATCTGTCAAATGAAATCATTTTGATTATGGGTGTAGAGTCTGGAAAGATGAGATCTGAGGAGGAGATGTTTAGAAAAAGGAATCCTGCTAGAATAATATGGTGATCTTTTCCTCATTTGAGGGTGGGCACTGAGGAAGATCAGATCATCTTTTAGATATTATCCAATTTGGTGCTTTTTAAAAGTCCCTGAAAGGTAAATCAGGCAAAGACATTGTTCATTCTCCTGCAATCACCAATAAATACTAGAAGCAGATAGAGATCCTTTCCTAGAGAGGGTGGGTGATCAGCTCTGGGGTAAGAGGAGGGCCCACTGATAGAGTCTTGCTTGCTTCTGTTTACCCCAAATTCTGACATCTGGGGTTTATCCCAAAATCTGGTCTCTGAGGTTTGGGCTGTAAACTGGAGTAACCATTTTTATGTTTATGAAAATCACTGCTGCAGCTGATTTTAGTTAATAAAGCAATAGCCCATTTCAGTCAGACAAGTGTACTTTTCAAAGTGCTTTCACAGGTTGATCTTTATATTGGGTCCTACCATTAGCCATAAGGATTGGAGAATTATCTTTCTTCACTTTCTAGAAGAAGAAACTGAGACTCAGTTGCTCAGTGACTCATCTGAAATCATGGATCTCATTAGAAGCAAAGCTTTGAGGAGACAGCAGAGCCTATAAGTTCTCCCTCTGAAGGTCAAAGCAAGTCTCTGATCAGAGGCTGGAGAAATACTTCCTCAGTCAAAGGATTCTGAACCAAAAGCCACTGAGAAATGAGAACTTTCTAGTGTGTACTTAAGAGTATCTCAACGTTTCTCTATTCTATTTGCATCCACAGAATGTGCAGAATGATTTGCCGAGTAAGTATGATGATGGCATTACTGAATAACCCACAATTTAAACTCAGGGTAACTAACTGAAAGGAGAAAAAAAATCTGACAGCACACATTATTTTTTTCAAGGTAGAACTTGTAATAACTCACACATGGAGGACTCATGTAATCCCCAGGGGGCGATCTTGTTCTACTGCATCGCAAGAGTCAGTCCAGTTAAACCTGCTATCCGCTACCAGGGTCATAACTATAGACCTACCCTGGGATATCCCTACCAGAGGTTAGTCAGAGGGGGACTTGCAAATCACAGTGCATGTCACTCTGACATCACTAGCCTCTTTCTAATAATTGCTGATATTTCAGCACATCACTACCTAAGGAAGAGACCGGGGCATGGTTAATTTTTAAAAATGTTAACTTTGACTTATGGCTTGTCCAAGGCATTGCTAAGTTGTATATTCAAACACACCAGATTAAGGAAATGGCAATCAATGCCATGGGCAATGATTTAAATGGAAACCTTGCAAAAGGAAAATACAACTATAAAATCTGTTCCTATTCACTTAATAGTCTCTCCTGTAATACATGTTTGGGAAGTTGGTAACTTGAATTTATGACACTTTTAATTTCTTCTCTGCTGTTACACTTTCCCTCCACATCTTTATTATTTATGTTGCCTGGAAAAATCTCTGCAAGGTTAAGCAATCATAAGTTTTTCTTACTATAGAAAGGACCTTAGACTTTATAAAATACAAGCTCCTTGTTTTGCTGATGAGGGAAATAGGACCCAGCAAAAGCAAATGACCTTACTAAGATCCTAGAGGAAGCTACTGGCAGAGGGGGAGATCAGATCCCAAGCCTTCTGCATCCTTGTCCAGTGCCATTTCTGTGGTTCACTTTTTCCGTAGGTTTTGTCTTCTCTCAGTAGAATTTGAACAGTTTAAATGCTTGAGCCCATAGGTCAGGCCTATTACCCCCCCCCCCCCGCCAGCATTGGATATCACTGTGACTATCTGAGATCACATGGAATTACCCCTCACAATAAATTAAACTTTGTATTTTATAAATAGATATCTGTCATTTCCTTATATCTTTAAAACTAGAGTACCTAAAGAAGTAGTAACTTGGTGGAGGAGAAAATTACTGTGAGACCAGATTACAGAATTTAGAGCTCTTTAAATGACAAATAAAATTGGTTTGGGTTATTTTTATCTTTGGCACTTTTCCTCATCCATAAAGGGATGTTAGCCATAAAGAAATTCAGGAAGTTTCTTGTTATGGAAAACAAGTGTGGATTACTTGGAAAATTCAATAAAAAGAATGATACCTCCTAGTTTTTATTGAGCAATGAATTAGGCCAAGGATAATGTCTTTGGTTGAGTTCTCTGGGAAATTGAGACTGAGATTAACATGTAAGGAAGTTTATTGGGGTACTCTAGGAAGGGAGGAAAACCCGACTGGGAATAGTGAGAAGTCAAATTGTGATGTTATAGCAAAGGCCTCAGCAGTTCCTCAGTTGCTCTAGAGCTGGGATAGCCATTAGGAGGGAATTAACTCTAATTGAGGCCAGAGGGTGGCCTTAGTTTTCCTTCATCAATAAGCCAGTGGATGTGAGCAGCCCCTGGGGAGGGGTGTAATCTTTGGACAAGGCAGCCCTCAGGAAAGGTACATCCATGGCCACTGGGAAATGAGTTCCTTAGTTCTCAAATGAGAATCTGGGCAGCATACCACTGAGTCTACAGCAGTCACTAACATGCATGTTGCTCTCTCCTGTTTGACACCCATGATGAGTACATACAGCTAATCTTGCCTACCCAGCTTCAGAATTCTTTTCAATATCAGCAGCCATTAAATATCAATTCTAGTTGGCCAAGTGACTGTGTACACATATTAATTTTTAAAAATCTTATTTCCAAACTAATGAAGGTGCCTCTATCTCATTTTACAGATGAGAAAATCAAGACTTGGTAATACTAGCTGAAAGAGCTGGTGTTCTTTCTCAAGTCTGTTTGCAAACTAGCCCCTTCTCTCCCTCTCCTTCTCCCTCTCCTACATGGAACTGTTTCTTTACATTGGCCATAGTAACCATAGCAATAGTAAAAATGACCATTAGGCTGCACCAAAAACAGATATGTTAGGTGGCATAAACTCATAAACTTGGGTAAGAAGGCTTTGCCTGTACTTCCTGGGGAAGGGATAAGCTTTCCTTTAACTAATGATATAGATTTTAATGTTTCCTAGATATTTGTAAGGTTCTGCCTGCAGTTCAGCAAACTGTCCCACTGAGGTTTTTTCAGGACCTTTTGTGCCCAGACACTGTGTTACTTGCTGAGATTTAACAATAGGTAAAACAAGATTCTTTACACTGAAATGTCTCAAAGTCTTGTCTTCTAACTTAAGGGTTCTTTCCCTGAGCCTCTGAGATGTTTATTTGTAGTAGCTTCTGAATGTGAACTGCAAATAGTTCACTGGGCTGTGACCTGCCTTAGGACAGGAGATCATTTCAAAGAGATAGCAAGGGTCATGTTTGCAGCAGGAGCTTGAACTTGACCTGAAGTTCTGCAGAGAGCTGCAAACCTTTGAGTGCCGAGGGATGAGAGCAGCAAGTAGGCAGTCAGGGTCTGGGTTCTAGTCTAGGCTCAACCACTAATGAGCTGTGTGATTTTAAGCAAGTGATTTTTTTTTTGAACCACAGTTTCTTGTCCATAAAAGGAAAGGCTTATAGTGGGGGAAGGCCCCTTCCAACTCTGAAATCCTGGGGTTTGGGGATTAATGAAACATGTATATATATGGTGATTTAAAAACATCTTCAAAGAGTGTGGCTCATGAACCAAATGGAGATGCTCCAGTCAAAATAGTGTCTTTATGCAAGGATCAGGAATGTCCTCCAGTTGGGAATCTGGAGAAGTGAGGAAATGGGTGTTGTTGAATCATCCTGGTAATATAATATCTGGCCTTAAGTATAAATTACTCTTAAGAATGCTTTTGTTTTCCTAGTGAATTGAAGTACAGAGTCTGTCACTTTGAGGAGGCTTTGGTAGAGGGCATTAATGTACTGTTTTCTTTCTTTAGAGCAATCTGTTAACATAATACATCCACTAATTGTTACTGTTTTGGGATAAGATAGATTAGAACTATGACAGTCTGGACACAAGATACACAATGCAGGGACTTCTCAGAATTGAGCCACCAAGGTTACTGACTTATTTTTCAAGGACAGGAGCTATGTGGCTTTTAAATGTAATTATTTGTGAAGGGCACTATTATTTTGATAACCCACCATATCAATATGACTATTTTTCCCCAAATGGTGTGGGTCTTAGTGAGCTGTGGGAAAATAGAAAATAGACTACTTAGACAAATACAAGTTTGATATTATCTAGGTTTGCATTTCCCAAAACATGTTTGTCAAAGTGATAGTTTATGAGATATAATACTTTAAGAAAGAAACATTTCATTTATCAAATGCTTTTGGAAAACAATACACACTCTTGCTTTCACTTGGAAAGCAGTTGTGTATTAACATATTGAAGGCTCTGAGAAGTCCCGCAGCTATGAGAAGTGTTTAATGTTCTTTAATGCAAACTTTCCTTAAATCACTTGACAAAAGAAGTCTTTTGTTTCCTCTCCAGAACATCTATTAACATTGCAAAGAATTTAGTATTGTATGGAATGTGGATAAATGCTGATCTAAGCAACCACAGTGCTGAGACTGTGATATATAACTAGTTCTTTGATTATAGTTTTAGGCTGGACAGACCCTGCAAGGAAACTATATTAAGCAGAATATTGTCTTTGCTGAATCAGAATTCACCCAGATTATTCTTGCTAGGTGATTCAAAAATAGTTCTAGTAGAATGATTGACCAAGAAAATTTTACTTTTGATATAATTTTTAAAATTTGCACCTCATTAATAAAGCTACTGAAAAATGTCTGTAACAGGCTTAGGAATATTTTCTTCTGTGATTTCTTCAAAATCCACATTGATTTTTAGATATAATCTTACATTAGGCTATGCCCCAAATCCAAATTTGATGAAGAATGTTTTGGAAGAAGATGTAGAAATTATCCCAGCTTTAAAATATAAAATTACATTTTTTTAAGGTTTCCATTGTTAATTCTCATTTGGATGCAGTTTTACTTGCTTTCTGCTAAGGCAGTTCATTGGCAGTGTGGAATATAGTGCTTAGGTTCCAGTTGGGCTGTCCAAGTCAATTATACGGGTCGAAAATGAAGCACAGAGCGTCCCTGTGTCATTACCAGCAAAGTTGTTTTTATTTTGGTTGTACTTTCTTAGCTGTGAAAAGATCCTTATGATAAATTAGAAAACCACAAATTTGAAAATGGTGATAGTTAAACAATATAACCTTGAATGCATGTCTCCTAGATGCCTGAACTTGCTCATAAATGGGCCTGTCATTTCTGAATGAACTGCACCTCTCTTAACCTGGCTTAATGATGATTTTACCCTTTTACTCATCTTTCAAGGTTATTTTTCTCCATACTCTGAATGGGGGATTAAGGTCACACTCAACTATGGGTTTGATTTGCCTGAATGAAGTTTCACTTCACCAGAATCTCATGTGCATTACAGTCCAATGTTAGAGACCAGAGTAGGAGTCAGAATTGTGTCTTTAGGGGAGATATGTACTCAGTAGGAGGAGGATCATCTCTTTATTTTTAACAGAATCCATGTTGTTTTTCATTTTCAAAGCTTATTTTTTCCCTATACAATCTTAAGTCTGTATCTTTATATTTTAGATTTAATGAAATGAAAGTTTCATTCCACAGCTTTTGTCTGTCACTGCACTAACCCTGAGACCAGGTTCTTGTGTGTCTCTCACCCTGTGTAATGGAGAGACAGACCATTAAGTCACACTCATGATGAAGACATGCCAGGAGATGGGGGAGTAAAGGCCAAAGGGATTCTATTTTATCTATCAGACTAAGTAGCAGTGCAAGTTCAAAAAATGAACATTATAAACAAAAGTGGCCTTGAATTTGTCCACCAGATCAGCTCCTGTAGCTTTTTTGGGGCTCCCTTCAAATGTTTCTTTGCCAAGGGGTGAGCCTCTTCCCCTGGTTCTGATGACTGCTCCTTTCCATCATTTATGAGTCAATAAATATTGATACCCCAACATATACCACCTGAAGATAAATCCATCTACCTTTTCTCAAATAGAAAATTTATTTTTTAAAAAATGTGAATATTAAACTTAAAAAGATATAGATAAAATAGTCAACTCTATACTTCAAATATTTGTGTAAACTTTGAAATCACTTGTTACACAAAATGTGCCTTTCAGAACCCCTGTATGTCATGGAACAGTGTCATTTGATCAGGGTCTCCACAAGCCTCTTCTACCTAAGGGTCCATGACCCCTGTGGAGGTGCTCCTGAACCCACTTGCTGGAGTCTGCTACAAAGCCACAGTCAGCCATTCACATATTAGCAGGGCTCATTTTATAGTTTCCAAGTAGGTGTGAGTATTTTTATCTCTTTGCCAGGGAAAGGTGTAAGGTTTGCTTTCATTCCACTGGTTTAGATCATAAGCTCCCACGTGGACTTTTCTTGTTGCCTGTTACAAGCTGTGTGTTATGCCATGAGGTTGTTAAGGTTCTAGATCATGACAGTATCTACCTCCTAGTACAGGTAGATACTTATGTGATCTTTTAGGAAGCAGTGCTCAGCATAGTGTAAGTGGTGGCTCGTGTTATAAGGATGCTGGTGTGGGTGTCAATGATGTTCTGTGGCTTCACATTCACACTTGTGAGGGCTCCATACAGAAACCTTGTAACGCCCTGACCAGTTGGTTCCAGGTACCTTTGGGACCACTTTCCTTCTGTTCTCTCATTATAACTCCTCCAGCACACCAGTCTCCATCCTTCCTTGTCCCTGGGTCTTGGAACATGCTGTGCCTTTGAGTAGAAGGTTCTTTGTTTACATATGCTTGTGACTTCCTCCTTCCCTTAATGCAGGTCTCTGCTCACATGCCATCTGTTCAGAGAGGCTTTCTTTGAATGCTCTTTCTAATCAGTTGTTCTTACAATTCTTATGTTCTTGCCTTTATCTTTTTTCATGATGAATATCATGTTCTAAAATTATAATAAGATATAGTTATTTTTGCACTTGTTTATTAGCCATCTTTCCAATGAGCACATACATGGGGGCACCACTGCCAATCATCCTTCCTCCTAGAAGTCAGGACTCTGACTTATGTATTCAGACCAGGATTAGCATTCAGAATGTATATTTTTGACTAACATAATAAATTAATTATTACAAGTTGGACTCATTAATGGCAAATGATCAGACAGGCTAGCCAGAAGTGAAGGATGTACTGTCTAGACTTTAAACACAAACATTGTTTGAACAGGAATTTGCTTTAAGAGACATTCTTATTGGCACTTGAAGAAGTCTGTCTGTGGAGCTCAGGCCTGGTTTTATCTCTTTTCACATTTAAGCTGCAGAGGGCACCATCCTCATTGGAAGTTGCTCAGAGTGGCTGTGGAGAGAATGGGAAAGGCAACGTAACAGGAGATCAGAAGAAACCAAATTCTCACCCTGCCCTCTGAGCAGCTTCCTTTTATGTCAGACACCTATGTCAACATTTAAGACACAGTCAGTCTGCAGATAGAAACACCTAAAGAAAGGTGGCAAAATGAGAAGACAGGTTCTTAGAACAGCCTTTTCGATTTTAGTTCTCCAGTGAAGCTGGACTTCTTTTGAGCATTTAGGTCTTTGACAGGTAGCTATAAGGTGAGGAAAGAATTTCTTAGTAGCTAAGAGTTTGTCCATTGTATAATTGATTGATGGACTCAGCACGGAGTCATTTAGAAAATGTTCCCTCATGGTGAAGGGAATGCTGAGCCTGTCCAAGCACTGTGATAGCATTATGCCCCCAGCTTTTTCCTTTTTGTGAACCCAGGGGTGCTTAACCACTGAGCCACATCCCCAGCCCTTTTTCATATTTTATCTAGAGACAGGGTCTCAATGAGTTGCTTAGGGTCTCTCTAAGTTGTTGAGGCTGGCTTTGAACTCATAGTCCTCTTGCCTCACTCTCCCAAGATGCCCGGATTATAGGGATGTGCTACCTCGCCTGGTGTCCCTATCTTTTTGGACACTCACATTTCCAAATGAATGTTTTTCCTCAGCTGCCAATCGGTGGAGCAAGTATTCATTTCCCACTATGGCAGCTGTTACTCACAGATTTTCTGTACTCCTCTGACCACCTTGAAAGCCACAGAAAAGGCTTTCTCTTTGGTAATCACAAATTTTTCTTCTCTAAAAGAAGCACTTCCTATTTTGATCAGCAGCCATATTCCCCAGACTTAGTTCTATAAAACACGTGGCAACAAGGTTATACTGCTGGCATGATGTTTTTTGTCACAAAAATGTGCAAGGCTTTGGAGATGGTTCCAAAGACAGGGTGTCCAAAATATCAGGGAGTTAGTATTGCATCTTTGGAGTAGGTAGCAGCCTTCAAGGTGACTAAATGATGACTGTGGAGATGAGGATATTCTGGCATATTTTGTAACCTTCCCTCCCTCTCCTGCTCCAGACCACATGATTTTATTTTGAAATGAAGAGAACTAGTTTTTAAGCATCATATAAATAATATACTGATTGGGTTTCCAAGTTTTCAGATGCCTGCTTCTATACTGTGAAAAATCCAGTCATTTATAACCACACAAGAGTCTTATGTTGCCAAAATTATGTCAACATCATAGGTGATGTTGACTCCATGGAGGCTTAACTTATCCAGAAATTCCCTGAGTTCTTTCCAATTTTCTTTCTTTGTCTAGATCTGGTTTTTGTTCCTTTCCCATTTCCCATTTCAGAGGGGGAGGTCATCCCTTTTCATTCTGTAATCTAGAGTTAAACAGACCAGGAGTCCATTGCGGTTTCTACCACTTCACAGCTGTGTGATTCTGAGATTGCTTCTTCTTTCTTTGTCTCAGTTTTCTCATCTTTAAAACAGGGATAAGAAGACTAGCTGCCTGTTTGGTTCACATGAATCAATAGCATCTCAATATAAAGTCATTACCACAGTTTGGATATGGGGATGTGCTGAGACTCATTATAAATATCATTAGAGGTATCCAAATACTCAGTTATGTTTTGATACATTTTGTTGGAGCCATTGCTAATTTTAGACCTTCAGTTAAACTCTTAATTCTTAGGGTTACACAGTGTTAAAAGATCTACCTTCCTATTCTGGTGGTTTAGCATTGATTGAGAGAAAAATCTAAGATTTGTGTCTTCATATACTTTTTCCCAGCATCATAAATTTTTAAAACTTTTCTTAAGGTTTGGCAGGAAGCCATACCTACATTGTTTGCGCACACATGCACATATGGTATATATGTATGCACATAGATATATATATACATATATGAGTATCTTTTCTCAAGTGGTTTTGTTTTCTTGCCTTGAAACATCATAGCCTCTTTAATTTCACTTGCTGACATGAGATGGCTATGTTTTCCACCTCTAAATTAAACACCCAAAGAATTTGACACTTAGGCACTAAAGTGGTAGCCTTTAAACAGCCATTGACTTCACACAGACAGATACTTGAGACAGAAAACCCTTTCTTCTTTGTGCTCACTTGGTGTCTGGCTTCACCTGGTTGGGTGAAGTGAACTGTGGGTAGGTTGAGCTAAATATGGCTTTGCATGCCCATGTGCTAGGGCAGGCAAGGGATTCCCGTAAATTGAGAGACTGGACACAGTCTCCAGGCTGGAGGCTGTGGGAGTGGAGAGACTGAGGAGGAAATGGCATGGCTCCTGTGGCCACGCGGTTTGCTTGCAGTTCACTTGGGCCACAGAGGACCCTCCAAATGACTTTGCTACCTGACTAATTTGATTGATGTTATGGGTCATAGTGGGGCGGGTAGTGATCCCTGAAGAGTATTTATAACGCCCTGTTCACACAAGCTGCAGAGACAGCCACAAAACCAAGCTAAACACAAATGTCAACTATGAAATAAATTTTAGAAATGCTGTGTATATTTCCCTGTTGGCCTAAGTGCATACAACTATTGTCTTTCTTTTTTCTCAAGGCAGAAGGATTTTGTTTGTTATCTCTATTGTTGTTTATGGTTTGCAATGAAAACTTGACCTAACCAAAATCCACATAAAGCTGTGTTGCTGAGATATGGAAATAGTTTTCCTTGGCCTCATTTCTGCATGGAGGGCAGGCTTTTCTCCTTCCCAGCTTGCAGGTTAGCGTTTGAGATCAGGCACCATTACTTTCTTTATTCTCTTAGTAATTAACATGAATGTTTTTCCTGGCCAAACCCAAGTATTAATTGCTTGCTTTTTTCATGGTTCCTTGTTGAAAGATATTTGCAGATAGGGCTGGGAGTGTAGCCCAGTGATAGCCTGTATAGGCCCTGGGTCTGATCACTACCATGGATGTGGGGGTAGAAAAATAAATAAATAAGCAAGGTGTGTGTGTTTATAAGTTATGTGTATTTTTATGTGCACGTATGTATATAATAGATTGCCTTGATCCCGTTGGGTATTTATTGAAAAAAAAATCCAGGATAGCTCAGTCATCAGGGTTATTTGTTACTTTTGAAAGATTTTACCACATTTAAAGCAGGAATGAAAAAATCTATCAAACAGTTGCTTTTCTGAATTCTGAGTGTATTGGGGAATGTAATTTGGGGAGTAACAGAAGGGAAAAGAAGGCTAATTGCGAAACAAGATATGTGTGATATTCCACCTAAGAGCTGAAGAAGCAGCCGGAGTCAGCCCTACAGGTAGCGGGGAAAGCATTCCAGGTTGAGGAAATAGTACATACAAAGGTCCAGAGGTGAGAATAAGTTTGGCCTAAGGAACTGATAGCAGTATCCACCATGGAGAATTACTAAGATAAATAATGTCTGTTTCTTGGGGTTGGTGTACAGATTAAGTCTGATGAATTACATTAAATATTTAGCCTCTGGCATACAGAATATCAGATGTCACAATAACAGCATCATTATTGTCTTTATCTGATTTACAGTTCTCTGAACATTGTGACTCTTAAAAATACTTTAACAGACTGAAAAGAAGGGCATTATGTTTTAGGAGATAACTCAGGCCTTTTTGTCCTTAAGTTGCCCATTACTTACAGTTTTCTCTGGTTTAGCTATCCTTAGATATACTCTCTGTCCCCAAGCAGATCTGCTGTGATTCATGCCTAGGGGCAAGCAAATGGAAGTTGGATAGGAAATATTTAATGAAGTGATTAGAACTTGCAGAAACATCAGAGACTTGTTAGTTTATTTTCAGAACTAATTTTATAGAAATCCAGTTGATTATTATTCCCTAGTCTTATGGTAGAGTCCAAGTGAATGAGAGATTTTAATAAGAGCAACATTTTTATAATTATAACAAATTTAGAAAATGACCCCCAAAAGTACAGATAATAATTTTATGAGGAGAACACTTTTGGTCCACCACTCAGGAAGGGCTTGGAACTTCCTAGTTAGCCCACAAAACTTCCACAAGGTCCTATGCACACTAAGAATGACTTCTTACCCCAAGAATGACCACTATCCTGGTATTTGTGATAATCATTACCTTACTTTATTTGTAGTTGTTATTATCCAGTTGTGGACCCCTAAATATTATAGCTTAGCTTTGTACACTCTTGTTTTTCTGTTTGAAATTTTCATATTAGAGGAACACAAATGAAATGAAAGTATAGAGAAGATCAAAAGTCAGTGGAAAAAAATTGTGTAGAACTTGAACTCAACCAATGTTAGTGGCAAGAGGGAGCTTCTCAAAGAAATTGAGGGGAGGGAGGTACCTGAGAAGGGCATGGCAGCTCAGAGTCTCTTCCTCTAGAACATCTCAGAGCAGGGAGTTTTGGGGTATGGTAAATTGCCTGTATAAGCTAGTCTAGAGCTCCTCCTTTGCAGGAACCACAGCCAGTCCCCCAGGGCCTTTGGCTCAGGCAAGGGAGCTCAGCAATTAGCAGATAGAAATAATGAGAAAGAATTGAATGGTGCCTCCCTTGGCTGGCTAAGGAAGAGGGATCCCCACTGGGGAGGGGAGAAGTTAACTTTCCATAACAGAAAGCAATGGATGGTGGGGTGGGGAGGATTATTCCCTAGGGTTCATGAAGAAAGAAAAGGAACTGGATGGGACAAAGCCTAGTTCTAAGAAGTTACTTTGATAATCTATTTAATTTTAAAACCTCTCTACTATGTGCTATTTATAAAAACCATGCTCAGGCTCTTTATTGCTATTAACATAAAATTGGAGACAAATCTAAATGGAATTTTTGACTCTCCAGGAACCAGGGTGCTCTGGGGAATAGTTAGGAATATGGCCCTTCAGGGCCTGGTGGGAGAATTACTAATAAGTGGGAAAACTTAAAACAAATCAAGTTCCCAAATTTCTGATAGCAAAGAAATGATGGACAGGGATCCAACTTAGAACTAAGTATCCTCCATTTCCAAGGAGGTCTTGGAAGATATGAATCTTAATTTTGACATTGCTAGTAACTAACTACATAAAGTTTTAAATATAAAAGTATTGGGAATTCCTTAGAGGCAGATACTTGAAAAATGTTTATTGAGATTCTACTGAGTAGAAACCCTGTATGTGGCATTGGACATACAGACGTCTACAAGATTACATGACTCCATCCTTCCAGCCAAGCCATGGAGCTTGACATGAGGCAGGTAAAATAATGATAACCTTTTTAAGTGCTTCAGAGTAGTATACTGAAGGACTCCCCACAGGCCGCCTAGCTGGAAGGGACCTTCATGTTCTAGTCCAGCCTCCCCATGTTTCAGATGTTGAGACAGAATGTGGTGGACTAAAGGAGGAACACACATTCCAGAGGATGAGTTATCCAGTGTTAGAGCCAAGACAGCCTGAATCTTACACAGGTTAACCATCTTGTAGTCCACGGACCATGGATGTGCTCCATGAAGCTGGAAGCTCAGGAGCGGTTTGTGAATATGATCTATTGCAGTTCCAGATAGAGGATATAAAAGTCCTATGTGTCTTCCAGGTTGTAATGCTTTTGCTCCTCTAGTTTTTAACAATGTTCTGTTAGGGCAGCAGTTGGAATGTAGACATGAGCATCCCGGTTCTTGCTTTGCACTTAAGCCCAGTTTGTAATTCTTGAATTACCTTCAGGGAACAGAGTTTGCCAAGTCCTTGGGCAAAAATTGTGGTTTCATATGTATCTGCCTCTTAGGATTTGGTTTTCCTATCTCTTATCCTCCATTTTTAATTTAGTTAATCAAGACTTGTAGTACTTTATATGTCCAGCAACTCTATTTATTTTCCCTAATAATTTTTGTGTCTATTTAATTATGCATATATTATTTATAAGCTGAAAATATTTTTAAAATTATAGGAATAATAGTAACTTAGAAAACTAAATAGAAATGAGTGCCCACACACTCCAAACTCTTTTCTGGGTAGGTAATTTAAAATACATACTTACTGAAATTTCTTCCATTGTTTAAAAATGCTATGTCTGATGAAATACTACCGGACAGAAAGTGTTCATCTGAGACATGGCATGGTTGTAAAACACACAGACACACATGTGATATACATTTTATAGCTTTGTATATTTTATAAGCAAAACATTGAAACATGGTAGAAATACTACCGTGTACAGTGAAACCGGCTTTAATAGTAACATCATACAGCCGTTCCTGTCTGGTGTCTTTTTATTTATATGTGTATAATTATGATTTCCAGTACTTGTTACCAGGTATTTCCAAACTTGGTTTTATCTTTCCCTTCTGGAACTTCTTCCAGATTGCCTGTTTGTTGGGAGAGCGGCTCTCTCAATGTAGTTAGAAAATTCGTATTGGGGTATGGTCTGACCTGGTCTCACAGAGACATGGCCTGGGTATCTGTTCACTTGTCCAAACTGGAAATCCAAGAGTCATCCTTAGTTCCTCATTGACTCTGGCATCTCCTTCCTTTTCTATCTAGTTGCTCGAAAGGTCCTATTTATTTTAACTTACTAAATACTTTTTGAATGGACACTCCTTGCTTCTACCTTTGCCTTTGGTCTGATCCTCATGGTCACTTGCTTGGATTCTGTTCTGCTTTATTCTCTTTCCTCATCACTGCCCTTCCTGAGATTGTCAACAGCTCTGCCATTGCATGGAGAAACTCTGTGCTCTCTATTGGGACAGTCAAGGCCCTCCGTTGCCTCATCTGGGCTTAACTCAGCCTGTCTCCAGCTTAAAATCTGGTAACACTGAACAGATCTGTTGCCCTCATACACACATCCTGAGCTCACTCACTCTTGCTCATGTGCGCAGCCCCCCATGTCCCTCCTTCCCCTTCACCTGGCTCTAACATGTTCTGTACTCACCTGACTATAATGAATTGTGATTGAAACTGAATTTTCTAGAAGTGGCAATAGAAAAAATAAAATTGTCTTAGTTTTTAATCTCTTTTACAGCCATTTCCAGAGCAATCTAAGGATATGACTCTCTGGGACTACCACTAGCAAGGAAGTATGTCCCATAACCAAATGGGCCTTTAGACACGTCAAGCTCACACATGGAATCCAGGGGCCTATCTCCTGAAGTTTCACTTTGGAGGGATTTGAATTTCCTATTCCAAAGCACTTACTTTTGTGGGTGGGCAGAAACTGGGTAGTGGCCCCTCTTCTCTACAGACCCATTCTATGAATTTGGCTACTCTAAGTACCTCAACTGACCCAGTATTTGTCTCTTTACTTATGATTTATTTCACTTAGCACAGTATCTTCAGGGTTTATTCGTGTGTCAGAATTTGCTTCCTTTTGAAGGATGAACAGTATTCCAGTGCATACATACACCTCCTTGTGTTTATTCATCCATTCCTCAATGGATGCTTGAGTTGTTCCTACTGCCT
The DNA here is from genome assembly GCF_045843805.1 of Urocitellus parryii. Lineage (NCBI taxonomy): Eukaryota > Metazoa > Chordata > Mammalia > Rodentia > Sciuridae > Urocitellus > Urocitellus parryii. Next base: position 173,020,991 of record NC_135533.1, on the reverse strand, counting down.
GGCTATTGTGAACAATGCTGTGATGAACACTAGTGTACAAACATCTACACAAGATCCTGCTTTCCTTTATTTTGACAAATATTTCCAGAAGTGAAATTTCTGGAACACAGGGAAATTCTGTGTTCCACTTTTTGTGAAATTGCTATAATGTCTTCCACAGTGTATGCACCATTCCACATTCCCACCAGCAATGCATAAGGACTCTAATTTCTCCGGGTCCTTGCTGACACTTTTGAACAATAGCTGTTCCAGTGTGTACGTGCATGTCTCTGTGTGTGATTTCATTGCAGTTTGGTTTGTATCTCTCTGATATCTTATGATGTTGAACACCTTTCCATGTGCTTATCAAATATCTTCTTTGGAGAAATGACTATTTAAATTGAGTCAGCTTTTATATTTAGTTAACTCTGCTGGTCTCTTTAAAGATCAGGAGAAGGAGTTTTGCCAGGAATTTCCCTGTGCAGGACCTTGAAAGGACTTGTAGACTGCCATGTGGGAGCTCCCTAGGATTGTAATTACAATCCAGGGTCATCTGGAAGGACAGAATTGCTGAGTAAAATGGGAACATTTTACAGCAACTGTAGAAATGAAGACAGAGAAAGGTGAAGAGCTGCCAGATTTTTTTCGATTTGTGTCTTCTCTCCTTTCCATGAGTCAGAGAAAGGGGAGGGCAGACAGAGCTCCTCAGTGTGCTGCTTCCGTTCGATTTGTATTTAGAATAGGTCTCTCTCAAGGCTCCAAAGCCTCAAATCCCACAAGTGACATTTTTAGGGCAAATTTTTTTTCTGTGTGGAGGTCTTTGATTATCTCACCATAATTACTATGTTTATGGTGTTTTCCCCTGTTGGCTATATTTAAGTGAAGCAGAGTTTGAGTTGATTCTGTTAGAAACATCCCTCTGGGAGCATTGAATGTATTTTGCTTCCAGTAATAAAAAATAATTTAAGTTTTAATGTACTTAAAGCAACTGATTTCAAACTATCAGGGTCTGAAACATTCTGGAATAGTTGACAGAAATTTTCATTCACATATTTAATTTGAAGACTAATTGACTAGATAAGCTATGTTTAGGAAGACTCCTGAATAATTTCTTTGTGGGGCAGTTCATCCAAACTGATCTATGCAATTTTTAGAATTTAGCAAGAGCAAGGAGATAGAGTTGTGTGTTTGATCTCAAAGTTTTGCTCAAATGGGAAAAAATATTAATGATAAAAATTATATAGAAAAAGTAATTAATCACCAGTGAATTTGTTTTCTAGATGTCCCATAGAATATCTTTTGGAAATTCCCTGTTGCTATAATTTCTGACAAACAAGATTTTCTAGTAATACAGGTTATTCCTTTTCAAATATGGACTATACACATATTTAATCTATGACTAAAAAACTAGTACAACAGTGGTATGCTATTTTTTCATTTTTGTGGGTAGATGTAAAATAAAATGATTTACATTTATCAGCTTTGTTTTAGGTGATGTTATGTACCTTTGCATTGTATTCATTTGGATTCAGCATCTCTCCCTCTCTTTCAACCACATTTGACTTTAATTATTTGTAGTGACAGAATTTTGGACAGACATGCTGAGAATTCTAAGCTAAGTGGTCTCTAAACCTTGCCTTGTGGGACTCTGATACATCTGGGAATATAGCCTTCAAGGAAATGAATTTGAATTTCAGTGAGAATCTGGAGGCATTTCCCAAAGCTAAATAGGACCCTGCCCCCACCTCCTTCCCAAACCCCGTCATAGGAATGATGGTGTTTATGAGAATTTAAAGGATCATAACTATTTTTGTTTCAGTTTTGTTAATTATTCTTAAAATTTTTAAATTTTGTTTTAATTATAGTAGAATGCATTTATACACTTTGGTATATCATACATAGATGGGACATAATTTATCATTTTTCTGATTGTACATATTATAGAATCACATTGGTCATGCAGTCATATATATATACATAAAGTAATAATATCTGTTTAATTCTACTATCCTTCCTATCCCCATATCTCCTCTCTTCTCCTCCCCTCCCTTCACTCCCCTTTACCTAATCCAAGGTAACTCTATTCTTCCCTAGAGCCCCCCTCATTGTGAATTATCATCCATATATTAGAGAAGACATTTGGCCTTTGGTTTTTTGGGATTGGCTTATTTTGTTAAGCATGATAGTCTCCAACACCATCCATTTACTGGAAAGTGCCATAATTTCATTATTCTTTAAGGCTGAGTAGTATTCCATTATGTATATATACCACATTTTATTGATCCATTCATCTATTGAAGGATACCTAGGTTCCATAGTTTAGTTATTGTGAATTGAGCTGCTATAAACATTGATGTGGCTGTGTCATTATAATATGATGATTTTAAGTCCTTTGGGTATAAACTGAGGAATGAGATACCTGGATCAATGGTGGGATAGTGACTGGGTCTGTGAGGGCTGATCTCAGCCTGGTGATTCATTAATTTATTTTTATTTAAAAGAGTCAACAAGATTTCAAATTCATGTTGGTGGGCAATTAAGGTTTACATAGATTCAACTGAAGCCTCTAATTCCATCAAAGCAAATTTAAATTATACAGTTAATAATTTATTGCCCAGTCACACAGACACATTCACAGTTGGATTCAACTTTAGCATACAAGCAGCAAGTTGTGTGAATAATTTTAGAGTGTGCTCAGAGGTTTTTGCATTTCCAACAGAGCTTAGTGGTTTAAGTTCAACCTCTGCCTTCAGGTAGCCTGCTAGGTTTGAAGCTCAGATTCCTCTTGTGTGACCTTGGTCACATTACTCACCTCTCTGCCCCTCTCTTTTTTAGTGGGCAAATGGAGATAACCTTATAGAATGGAAGATTAAGTGTCCTAATATGAAATGGGACTTTGGAAAAGGAGCAAAAGCTGGTGGTGTTGTTACCATCGTTAGTATTTACCTCAACTCTTAGTGTACAGTTTTGCATCAATACATGTTCTTTTATTTTGAATATAATTTCACATTCAAAAAGTTACTTTGAAATGATATTAGAAGCAGATAAACAGGCAGTAAAAAGTTAAAGTAAGTTGGTATTTGCCATTATCAATATAGAATTATGCTAACTGATGTGGATTAAATCAGTGAAACCCATCTCCAGATATCTTTTGAGTTTCAGAAAATTAACAAATGTCCTTCTCACTTTGTGTTGTACTTTACTTCCCTATTTAAACAACAGTTGCTAATTAATGCTGGAATACTTATTCATTTCTTTTTAAAATTGATTATGAAATATTTCAAACATACTGGAAAATCCAGAGAATAATCTAATGAAAATCCATTTACTCAACCCTCATACTAAGGAAATTATATCTAGATTACATTTTCTTTATCTACTCATTGAAAAAAATGGATTCTACTTATTAAATGCATAAAAGTATATATAAATTTTCCATATTTGCATGACATTTACTTCCATTATCCCCCAAGGGAAACATATATGTTCTTCCATGCTTACGTTTACATGTATTTGACAGCTGTATGCATTCCTAACCAATATTGAATATTTTTATAATTTTTCAAAGTACTTATGAATGCATAAAGAATCTATACTCCTACTTTGTGCATTCTTACATACAGCACAAATGGTTTTATACTTTATTCATCAGTAATATTACTCATCAGCCTCCTCTCCATTCCTTAAAAACACCTGAGGAGCCCCTGTCTCCAGTCCTGCATTCCTGGTGCTCTTTGCCTGAGACACCCTTTGCTGATAGCTTCATCTCTGGCTCCCTATCCCTCGCCCCATGTTTATTTAGATGGCTTTGTCTTTGGGCCTTCCTTGGTTTCCCATCTAAAACTGCAGATCCCTCTAATCTTTCATTTTCTTCTCCTGCTTCATTTTTCTCTTTAGCACATTTCACCCACCAGGTTATTCATTTTATTTCTTTATTTTTGGCTGTCTCTTGCCACCAGACTGCAAGATTGTTGCAGGCAAAGTTTTGGGTTTTTGGGGGGATCTATTTTAATAACTGCTTTATTCTGAACACCTACATGGTATTTAGTAAATATTTGCTGATTGAATGAATGTTTACCAGTGAATAATTTACTTTCCTTACTTAAGAGGGTGTGTGTGTATTTAAATTTTATTTGTTCTTTTTAGTTATACATGACAGTAGAATCTATTTCGATATATTTATATACAAAAATGGAATGTATCTTATTCTAATTAAGATCCCAATCTTGTAGAGGTACATGATTGTGAGATTCACTGTGGCATATTCATATATGTATTTAGGAAAATTTTGTCATTCTTGCCACTGTCTTTCCTATTCCCATTCCACCTCCCTTCCCTTCATTTCCCTTTGTTTTATCCACTGAACTTCTATTCTTCTCTCCTTTGTTGTGGGTTGGCATCCACATATCAGAGAGTACATTATTTTCATTATCTATTCATCTGTTGATGGGAATCTAGGTTGGTTCATATCTTAGCTATAGTGAATTGTACTGCTATAAACATTGATGTGACTGTGTCACCGTAGTATGTAGATTTTAAGTTCTTTGGATGTAAACCAAGGAGTGGGATAGTTTTCAAATGGTTGTTGCATTCATAGTTTTTGTAGGTACATTTTTGAAGTTTATCCAAGTTGATACTCCTAGCTCTGTATATATCCATTATTTTTTGTAGTGGTTGACATATCTGTCATTTCTATATTCTTCCTTTCACAAACAGTGCTATAGTACACAATCTTGAGTATTTCTCTTTGAGTACAAATTTGAGAATTTATCTCTAATATATACTTAGAGGTGAAATTCCTGTTTTTATCACTTATCCATGGCTGTATAACTAAATACCCCAAACTTATGGACTTAAAATAATGATTTACATAATTCCATTTCTTGGCGCAGTGGTTCTTCTGCTATTCCTTCTCATCTGGTTGCCATTAGATGGTGCTAGAATGAGTGAATGGTCCAACATGGCCTCAGTTATGTATCTGGCTGCTGGGGCTGTCTGTAGGCTGGGGTGCCTTGGATCTTCTCCACATGGCTTCTCTTCCTTCAGCTGGAGAGACCAACTTCCTCACAGCATAGCATTCTTGAGACAGTGTCTCAAAGAAACTGCTGGAATGCACCCAGCATCGCTTCCACTACAATCTATTGGTCCAAAGCACATCCCCAGGCCTTTTTATTTTTTATTTTGAGTTGCATAGGGCCTCAATAAGTTGCTGAGGCTGGCCTAAAACTTGGGACCCTCCTGCCTTAGCCTCCTGAGTCACTGGGATTATAGTCCTGTACTACCACACCTGGCTTTTCATTCACTGATTTTTAATTTAGTCACAGAGTTATGCACAATCATACAATTTTAAAGTATTTTCATTACTTCAGAAAGAAACCCGTATTGAATAGGCAGTGACTCTACATTCTCTCTGCCCTCCCCCATCTCCAGCTTCCTTTAACCACGAATCTGCTTTCTGTCTCTGTGGATTTACTTATTCTGGACATTTCACATAAATGGAATTATGCAGTGTAGGGCCTTTTGTTTCTGTCATCTTCTACTTAAGATAATATTTTCAAGGCTCATCCATGTCATAGTATGTGTCAAACTTCATTTATTTTCATGAATTAATCACATTCTATCATGTAGACATATGGATATATCACATTTTTTTTCTATTCATTAGGTTGATAGCATTTGGGTTTTTGCTACGTTTTGGCTATTATAAATAATGTTGCTACGAATATTCAGGTACCTGATTTTTTTTCTGCACACCATTTTTTTTAATCTTTCAAATATCATGATAGAAAATATATAAGTTTATTGTGAACCAATTTAATAGAAACAGGTTGATTTGCAGAATGAACTATTTCAAAACACTGGCCTCCTACAAGGCAAAGTGTAGCAGGGTATATTTATAATTAAATTCTTGGGTACTACACTGCCCTGAAATTCCAAGGAGCAAGTTGCATGGAGTTGCCAAGTGATGGGATAAATTGTTACTTGAAGTGCTGAAAGCTAAGAAAGAAAGGAAGGTGATATGATTGGGATATTCCTCTGAGCACCACAGTTCAGTTAGTATTCAGAATTCTTTGTTGCCTCTATATTAGAGTCTTTGTTGTTCCATCATTTGGCTAACGTCTCCAGGATAGAATAAAATGAAAACTAGGATGTTTATAGGTTAAAAAAAGAAAAGAAAAAGAAAGAAAATTTGGGAACTAGTGAGTTAATTGAATCCCCTTCAGTCTGCAGATTATGACTCGATCTTAATGCTTCATCTTTAATATACCTTGTTTTCATAATAATAGAATACGTACAATACAATCATATGGCTTTACACAATAGGCTAGTGCAAAAAAATCCTGGTGGTTTGGAAATTAAACATTTCATTCATTCATTTGGCATACATTTATTGATGGCCTCATCTGTTCTAGATATTGCTCCAATACTACGAATGTGATTGCAAGCCCGAAAGATAAGGTACTGCCCTGATCAACGAGAAATACTTTTTTTTTATGAACAAAAAACCATTGGAAATTGTAATGTGTGCTGCCAAGGAAATCAACCTGATCATTACCTGGAGTGTGGTTTAGAGAGGCAGAGGGCTGCTTTTGATGCTGAATGATGAGCAGGAACCAGCCAGCACAGCATGGAATAAGAGAGTTCCACGTGGCAGGAACAGCAAGTGCAAGCTCCCTGAGGCAGAACCAAGTTCAGTATTTGGTGTGACTTACCCTGTTGTCTCTGTCTGATACCTAGTTACAGAAGGCTACTTCTGCTAAGAGGAGATATTAGCAGGCATGGACCTCACAGAGTAGGGAGGGAGGTTGAGGGGGTACAACTTTTGATGATGTAGTACTAACTTACATAGGAATATTAATGAAGAAGTATTTTTACTTTTTGCATAGATCTTGGCTCTGTGTTGTGTGATTTGACATTAGTTAAGAGTTTTAGAAACATTTTTTGCCCCATGTTCTAGAATCACATTCTGGATTCCTGGTAGTGTTGAAAAATCACCTGCTATAAGCACAGTCTAAAAATCTGTCAGCGAGGTAATAAACATTTAGAAACCCTGGAGTAAATCTTTCCAAAAACCTGGATTTTTGAGTAAAATGAGCCTATAGTCAATTGGCATGCCAAGTATTTTATGGGAATAAATTGGGTGCTTTGTGAAGTACACTCATTCTTCCAGGCCACTGGGACTGAAATACCTCTTACCATGCTGTTGCCACAGTGATCTGAGAGGTTCTGCAGTGGCTGAAGGATTTAGCACTCATCTCAGTCACCTGGCTTTACCCCACCTCAGAGTTCATGCTCTGGGGCTTTGGGTCAGCAGCCGTGTATGGGTTGGGATGGCCTTATACAAATACTGTGGACGTTGGTGTCCTATATAGAAGATGTTTATTATTAGGAAAGATTTTAGTGAGGTTTTATTTTTGTCCTATAGTCAAAATGTCTTGATATTTTAAGTATTCACCTAATTTTTAGACCCATCTTTAATGCCTAACTTTTTAGAAATTTACTTATCCAGCATTCTCACCATCTACAATACAGCGATGAATTAGAAAGCAAATACCAAGTCTCTGGAGAGGCCCCCTAAATTAGAAATCAGCTTCCCTGGATAAATTCACTGGAACCTGATGTCTTTCTGTATACATATATTGCTAGCGAGCCTGGACATCTAGTTTCCAATCCCTCAGACCATCAGAAGACAGGAAAGGTGCTGTCAGTAGTTGTATTGACAGCAATAAGATTGGTTACATTAGCTCTTATGGCATACTAGCTATTTTACCTCTCACATTAATCCAGAACAATTCGACTTATTCCTCTCACAATAAAAAATTACAATGGTCAGGTGACACAGTCAAAAGTCTTAAAATGTTAAAAATACAGCCAACTATTTCCCAAAGCCAAACAGTGTTATAAATTAATACAAGTTTCTTGGTTTTTGTGAGTTTGGTTTTATATCTTCCATGCTGGCACAGCAGCCTTTTGGGTATCATCTAGACTTTCTTTTTGAATCAGGCTTACTGTCTATTCTTTGGGAATGTATAATGTAAGTCAACAGCAACACCTTAATTTTTTGTTGATACAGCCGAGACTGCATAGTATCCTGAGCTTTTTAACCTCATTTTATTTTTATTTTAAAATGTGCTAAAAATAATGGTAAAAACCGTGGGGTTTTTATATTATGGCAGTTGAGGTAACTGTGGAGATTACCAATGTCCTGACAGATGTCCATCTTGAGACTATCAGAAACAGTATGGACATGAGCATTTCAACTATGAGGTGGGTTAAGTTGAAAGCATATATAGAATATGGAATAACTGTCTATGTTTTATAAGAGTGGGTCTGATTAGCAAGATATAATTGAATATTTTGATAGTATGTTCCACATAAAATAATATCTGGTAATTATCATGGTCATCATCATTTCTCTTATTAGTGCCAGCACACAACAAATAACATTGCAGAGTGAAATGTGCTCTGGGATACCTTCTTCAAGATTTCTTATTTCTTTCCTCACCAGTGGGTACTCTCACTTTTCACTACACACCATATACTATGCCAGCTGTGGTCTAATTTAAGCAAGCCTATTTATTGCCAGTTCTTTAAGAAAGATATCCAACCCGTACCTAATGTTACCAATGAAGAACTTTGTATAACCATCCATATTAACTGCTTCCCTCCAGTAGATCACTCCAGTGTGTGTGGACTCCATTTGGACTCTGGCTTTGGAGATCTATGTGTCCCTTTGAGCCCTGAGTCCTTGCCGGTAGAAGGACCATTATTTCTCCTGTCTGTGGCCTATATAGAGCACCCACAGTCAAATTGCTCCTTTGACCTTTCAAGTTTGAGGGGAACAAGGGAGACCATTCAGCTGGAATTACCTAAAAATTTGGTTGTATCTACATGAATATGGCATTATGACTTATGGTATTTTATATACACAGTACCTAGTGGTGATTTTATTTTGTGGGGGGCATTAGCAAAGAAATTCACCCCATTGAAGAAAAAGAATTTTAGTGTCTTAAATTTTTCCCTTGCATATGGGAACCTGAAATCTCATTCATGCTCTGTGAAATTGAAGAAATTGGATATTTGGGAATGGAAATTGGTGGTCCTCCAAGCAATATGGGATCTAAAAGTGTTAAATCCTTCCATAAATAAACCTTGATTTAGACTGGAATGTCTTGGCTTGATCTTAAAGGTGATATTATAGGAGACATATAGCCGTTGACTGGCCTTAAAGATAATTATCTGCACATTCCAATCTTGGTCTGCCCTCAGCAGGGCCTGGCTTGCGATGAAGTCAGTGCTCTTTCCCTGACGAGAATATTACATTTAGACAGGCCTCCAACCCCAGGATGTTTATGACCCACACTGTTCATGGACTTTAAAGTAAAAGAGATTTCTCAATAGTGACAAACATTATCTTTCAAGCCTTCTAGATTTCCAGGCTGTGTATATTGTCAGTAATATTGGTTTATTTCCAGTTGGGCCATACTCTGCTATCTTTGGTGATTTCCTTTTTTAAAATTTGTAAATTTAGTTTTCTTTTAGACACATTAAATTACATCATCTTGGTATGTTCATGAGTTTTGGGGTGAAGTTGTGAAATGATATCTGTTCATGTGGTGGATAATTTCCTTGGGTTAGAGAAAGGAACAGAGGGAGGCAGGGGGATAGGAAAGGAGGGGGCACAGGAGGAAGGGAATAAAGACTGAGTTCCTTGCTAGACTCTGAGCTTCATAGTGCAGAGACCGAATCCTTCATGTCAGGCATAGTGTCACAAGAAGTTTTGTTAAAGTAATGAAAGAATTTTATTTTTAAGGTTTAGAGAATTTGAAAAGTGGTACCTTTAATGCTCTACCTTTAATTCTCACAACATATGTTGGAAAATAAAGTTCTCTGGTGGTTGTCAGACACTGGAGCCTGATAGCCTGAGTTCACATCCCTGCTCTATCATTTATTAGCAGTGTTACTGCGAGCACATTGCTTAACCTTTCTGTCTTGGTTTCACATATGTGAAGTGGGAATTGTAAGGAATAAGAGTATGTGTGAAGAATAAATGGGATTATCAACAATTATTACACTCATGAGGTTTAGGTCAATGCCTGGCACAGAGTGAATGTCATACAATTATTAGTATTAACAATTAATTTGTTTTGGGTATTACTGTTAGAGTTCAGGAAAAATGCTAGAATATCTAGTTTGCCCCTCATTCCTAGTGGGTTAGAAACAAATATTTATGGATTTTTCCTTTATCTTATAGACTAGCTTTTGAATCAACATAAATATAGACTATGTGAATAGAAAACATGGTGTATATATATGTAAGGGAGGGAAGGTTTTTCCATATCCAAATGGATAAAATTCCTCCAACTATGAAACCTTCTCATACAAATATTTTTCCATGGGAACAAATATAGGTGGCCAAATTTATCTTATAATGTTTAGATGCGAAGATGTATTTTTTTTTCCAACTCAAGTTAAATATTAGCTCATAGCAGCCTTGGCAGAAAACCAAATCGACCTTATAAAGGTCCTGCTCTGTCCTATAGGGTCCATGTAGGACCCAAGGCTCACTTACACAGAGTGCCTTCAGGGGGCACGTGGTGGTTCAGGTTGCTGCCAAGGTGGTTTAAGATGCTGAGTGTTCATGCTAACAGTACTTGCTAACACCTCCCTCCTGTGACTACCTAAATCTTTGCCCATATCATTCAACTCCAGGCTCCTTGTCCTCAAGTCTGGGTTCCATGTGGAACACAGAACCCCTGCCATTTGTAAGATCCACAGCACCTGTCACCACAGGTGGAATCTGGATTTCAGTGGGTTTACCTACTCCCCTGTTAGACCAACTCATTCAGACAATTTGACTCCTTGGACCAAGAAAACAGGTTTTTGGAAATAAAGTCCTTTTGCCTTTCTTCTACATCAAGAGAAGTACACAATTCCCCATGTCACAAACTCTTGATCACCCTCTGGATTGGGAGAAGGGAGCCTAGTTCTTCTTCATTCCTGTACCCATGGCCAAGTAACATTCCCAGCCACATACTTTTAGTCACCATTTTGAAAGGAACATAGAAGGAAAAACACAGATTTGACAAAGGAAGCATTCATGTCCAGCATAGTGGCATGTGCCTGTAATCCTCAGCAACTTAAAGGCCCTGACGCAAAATATAAAAGGACTGGAGATGTAGGTTAGGGGTGGTGTGCCCATGGGTTCAATCCCCAGTTCTTCCTACCTGAAAAAGGGAGACAGTTGGACAGGTGGTTGAATCAAATGGACACTTGCTCTATTCACTGTAGGTCCTCCTGTTTTCTGGCTGTTCAATCATCCTGTGCCTGAGCTGTAACATGGAAATAATAGTAGGATCTGCTTCATTGCATGAATGAACTCTGTCCCATAAATGGAACAGAATTGGGTCTAACATGGTTATTTAGTGAAGGTGAATGTGTTACTATTTGAGCTACTGCTCCACCTGGGAATTAACTCTATGTTCAAGGCTGTCGGTTTCCTCTGCATTGCTCAAGTCGCTTGTGCTCTGTGACTGTGGAGATGCTCCTGGCAACATCTCCTGTTGGTAAAAGCCACCACCCGTAAATTCCAGAGCACAGAAGCCATGTATAGCAAACCCTACGTGGGAAAGTGACAGAAGCATCCTGAATGGTATGGATGGGCCAAAGAAGAGCTTAGAGCTTATCTAACAGATGAACTAATTTTAAAGAAGGGAAAACTGAGGTCCCAAAGGGGAAGAGAAGAAGAGTGTGACCTGGCCAGCTCACTGTCTCCCAGCACTTGGAACTTCTTCCTTCTCCACATCAGCATTCCCAGCCTACCCTACCAACCAGCCCATGCCTCTTCCTGCAAGCTTCTCCAACTGCTTGTTGTTCCTAGACCTTCCTTTCCTTATCTGCTCCATTGTGGCATCCTGGAGTGTATCTGATTCTTGAACACTCCCTGGCCTTTCCTGCCTCCATCTCTCCCTCCCCTTTCCCCTCCTTCCGATCCTATACTGTGTTCTATTAGAATGTTGTTCCCACCATTCCTATTTGACTAAAGTCTACCCAGTATTTTTTTTAATATTTATTTTTTAGTTGTAGTTGGACACAATACTTTTTTTTCCCATTTATTTTTATGTGGTGCTGAGGATCGAACCCAGGGCCTTGCACACTCTAGGCAAGCACTCTACTGCTGAGCCACAACCCAGCCCCTACCCAGTCTTTAAAATGGGGCATTTGAATAGGTGAATAGGTGTGGTGGCATAGGTCGTAATCCCAGCTACTCAGGAGACTGCAGCAGGAGATGGCAAGTTCTAGGCCAACCTGGGCGACTTAGAGAAATCCTGTCTCAAAATAAAAAATAAAAAAGATAGGGGATACAGCTTATTGGGAAAGCACCCCTGGGCTCATTTCCCAGTACCAGAAAGTATAATACAATAAAATAAAATAGGGGGTCAGAACTGATCCAGATGTTGCCCACAGCTGTGTTCTCCTAAAAATTTAGGATTTTTTTCCATTTAATCGAAGTGCTATTTAAAACATAAGACATTTTAAAAATCTGGCAGATTTTTTTCTTCTCTTGATAAATCAAAGTATGCGGTCACATAGAGCCTACATTCTTGCATACAGATATTAGCAGTTAAGGAGCATTTCCCTGCTTGGCCAACATTTCTCCTGATGATAACTGAATTGCCAACCAGCATTTAAGTTTGCAACCCCTGCTTTAAGACATTGTTTAAATGCTCTCACTTCCAGGATGCCTCTGCTGCTTGTCTTTCTGTTCCAAATATGTCATCCCTCCCATTTATGCTTTTGACATTCTCCTTATGCTACTTCTGTAGTAGAGATGGAATTCTGTGCTGCTTGTTGTTTGTTTTAGTAAATAACACTTATCATTTATCAAGTGCTTCCTAAGGATAGGGCACAGGGCTGAGTGTTTCATAGATATTTTAATCTCCAGTCCTTACTATGACCCTGAGTGAAGTTTATTATCTCCAGTCCACAAATGCAGAAGCCCAGAGAGTACAAGTGGATTTCTCAAGGTCACACAGCTGGTAAGGGGCTGAAAAGGGATTTGAAGCTCAACACTCCATCCTCAGCACCTGGGTTTCCTTGTGTTTTATCCTGATGGATCTCCCCATCATATTGATAGCTCGAGGTTGGGTACACTTATAGAACACATACTACATCTGACGCACATACCTCTAATCTATTTTCCCAAGTCAAACAATTAAGTAAGAATGTTATTATGGGCCATTACAGGGACTCGAGTCCTCATTGCATGCCTGATGTGCTGCACACACCCTATAATCTCATGTCATTTCCACAAGAGCCCCCTCTGGCAGGATGAACTATTTCCAGTTAGCAAGGCCAAGCACCTTGACCAGAGACACCAGGGGCAAATGATCAGGATTTAAACTGAGGTCTTTCATTTTTTTTTTGTGTGTGTGTGTGGGGGGGGCAGTGATGTACTGGAGATTGAACTAGGGGCATTCCACCACTGAGCCACATCCCCAGCCCTATTTTGTATTTTATTTAGAGACAGGGTCTCACAGAACAGCTTAGTGCCTTGCCATTGTTGAGGCTGGCTTTGAACTCTTGATTCTCCTGCCTCAACTTCCAGAGCTGCTGGGAACTGAGGTCTTTCTTAACTCAGTCCTGTGCTTTTTCTCTCTTTTGTGCTTTTGTTTTTAAAGTTCTTGATGGACCTTTCTTCTATTTATTTTTATATGGTGCTGAAAATCGAACCCAGTGCCCCATACATGCCAGGCAAGTGCACTCTTGCTGAGCCATAACCCCAGCCCCTCTCCCTCATGCTTTTAAATCAGTTTTAATAATAGCTACTAGTTCATTAATAAATCCAGGAAGAAAAACCCCCTGGTATGTTTTCCCTAGCTACATAGATGATACAACAGCTTCTTCTGCCATTGGTTCTTCCATAGATGCTTTCTGAAATCTGTACTAGATATGTCAAGGTCAGGATGCAGCAATGACAAGCAATGTCTGTGTCCTCAAGAAACCTTGCCATCAAGAGGGATATAGGAAGGTCAGAGCCCCTAAAATTTGATTCATGTCTGTGGATATAGCCCCATATTAGTGATTTGCCTGTAACATCACAGTTGGTCTCATCACCCACCTGCTGGAACAGAAGTGAACCTGGGGGTCCTTCACATACATCACTTTCCTTTCACAACCTTCCCCTAAACACAGAAGTACTTGTGAACTTGGAGTCTTTTCTGGGCTGAATGGTCTTAGTCCTTTGTTTGTAAAGATAAATCCCCTATGAAAGCAAGCTCATTCTTCCTTCTCCAAATAGAGGCAGATCCATGCCCAGTGTTGGATACCCTTTGGGAAGTGGGCATTAGGATGTGAACCAGTAATGTTCAAACTTAAACATGCATCAGTATCACTCTGAAGGGTTGATAAATGTGAATTATTGGTCCATATCTGAGTTTCCAACTCAGGAGCTACAGGCATGGGGAATAAAGGGAATTTTTTGAGAAAGTATGTTCTGACAAAATCCCAAGGGATGCTGCCACTGGATGGGGAAACCTCCCCTTTGAGAACTATTGGTATAAACATTAGGTAGTGGTGTTTTGGCTTATTCTGAGTTTAGGTGAATATTTCTTGTCAGTTATATGCCAAGCCTTAGCATGGGCATTTAAATGCCGTAGTTAGATAGATATGGATCTAAGAGCCTAATAAGAGAAATAGGAAGATATGTATAAAGAAGTTCTTAAGTAAAGCAATTTTAAATTGTGACACATACTATGAAGGATACAGTCTTGGGGGTGAGATGAAGAATACCAGGGACAGGTAGAAGGCAGGCCACTACTTTATTAAAGGGATTCAGAAGGGCCTTTTGGAGGTGGTGACATTTACACCAAGACCTGACAGCTGAGAAGATGCCTGCTTTACAGAGTTTGGAAAGAGTGGGTTGGAAATAAGGCACAATAAGAAATAGCAGATCCGAGAAGCCCCAGGAAGGATCCTGAAGCCAAGGCCAGAGTGGCATGGAATGCAGTTGAGTAGGTAGGCCAGGGCTTCACAATGCAGGACCCTTGTCAGCCACAGGAAGTGATTGTTGGACTATTTGCAAGGCAGTAGAAACCACACTGAATCTTTTATGTTTTGGCTTTGGAAATCAATGCTTATAGGTGCCAAAAAAAAAAAAAAAACCAATAACAAGGCTGTAGCTGTAGCTCAGTGGTAGAGCACTTGCCTTGCATATGTGAGGCACTGGGTTTGATCCTCAGCACCACATAAAAACAAATGAATAAAGATGCTGTGTCCATCTACAACTTAAACAAACAAACAAAAAGTACCTTACCACTTCACCATTGCTGAGGGTGAGAGTGTGTGCAAGGACCAGTGGTGGAAGGGGGAAGTAGGGAAGCTATATGTGTGTGCACAAACACACACTTACATACCTCTCCAGACTGGAAAAATGAAGAGTAGAATGTGCAACACGTCAACAAGTAGGCAACAAGCTTGTTTCATATTCGCTCTCTCTCTGCCCCTCCCCCCCCTCTTTCTCTTTCTGCATATTTGGAGACTGGCGCTGCTTTTGCTAGCTTGGAGGAGTTGCATCTGGATAGGAAATTCTGTTTCTGTACTCACCTTTGCCTTTTAGAAGGTCAGCTGTGTTGCCAAACATTGTAAGTTAAATCTTAGCAGATATGACTGTAAATGCAGGCTAAATCACAAATTAAAATAAATTTGGATTATTAGTCTCATATTTTTTTCTTTTTCTGTAAATCCTAGAAAAGATGCCACTGGGCCAACTGGCTCCATCCTCACCTTGGCGGTCATGGGGCGTGAGGGGTTCACATGACCACCCTGTTTAGCAGTGCTCTTCCCCAGATGTTTTTTTTTTTTCTTCCCTCACTGTACAGTGAGTAAGTTTTACTTTATTAGAATCATCCAGATGAGAACATGTTCTTGATGGTTTCTACAGCATTAGGAATTCCTCCTTCTTTAGGTCTGCTCCAGTTGTAAAAGGAAGCTTTCTGGACATTAACTTTGTAGCAAAAGGGTTAGAATGAGGTTGGCAAGGGAAGAAACAATTTTGATGTAATAAAAATAGGATTGTTCAGAGCTGAGATGAGAGCTTTCTTACTATTTGGTATTCAGATGAAATTTAGTTTGGAAGTCACATCAGTGAATATTATGTTTCTTCAGAACCTCAGCTGTGTTTTCCATCAGGGGGCATCTCAATTTCACTTAGCTTGGGTAGCCATCAGAAAATGGTTTCAACTGTGTATGTGTGTGGGGGTGTGTATTTATTTTATATTTTACCTGCATGGTTACTCCAGCCATTAACTTATGATTTCAGTATCTATTTGGGGGACCTTGAAGCAATGACTATGGATAAACGCAAAGATTTTGTGCCACCTACTCCACACCAGTCCCTTTCTTTCCAGGCGTTTTTGCATTGCCACTTAATTTGTTACTGTACATTAGAACATGTCCCCATCGCCTCTGAAACTGCCTCATAGGCAAGGCTTTTAAAACCTGCATTTTTTTTTAAACACAAAACGGGATTATGGATTAATCTCAGGCAGGGAAGTCCCTGAGGGTGGTGTGACCTAACAAGTCAGACTGCGCTCCTGGCAAGTCCCTTCCTGGTCTGCCCCTCTGTTCCTTCCATTGACCTAGTGGACGAAAGAGTGGATGTGTGTGTGAGGCTAGGCATGACTTCTCTAAAGATCAACATTTGTACACACTGGAGTCACCTTTTATACATAGTGCTACTGACATTAACCAGAGAAGTGGGCCTGACAGCCTGGCCCCAACGCCAGCGAGAGAGTGGCCTGGCGGCGCATGCACGGTTTATCTGAAGGGATTGAGCATGAATTACACAGCCTAATTGTTGTTAGTCCAAAAGGAACTATTGCCCAGATAGAGGCGGCTTTAAGATTACTGAGTACGACACATTAAAATGGGGTATTTATTTCAATATATGTATAGTTGTTATTTATTTTAGGTATTGAGGCTGTTTCTCCTCTTAAATTCTGAGCATCCCAATTTTGTGATAGCTAGTTATAACTGTGTACATTTTTGAAGAAGAAAGAGAAAACATAATGAGAAATATTTTTTAAGAAAGCAATTTATTTGAGAAGCTGTAAAAGTGGGAAGAAGTCCCAGCTGAAGTAATCAGATCTTTGAGTGAATATTTGGCAAATCAAGCAAGGAATCCGGCATTTTCACTTGTATCTGTCTTGAGACTTTTTAATATTAGGGTTATATTTGATTCAGGGTTGTGCTGAATCTGTTTAAATGGAACTAGGCTATATAATCTCATATTGGTAACAAAAATAGTGAATTATTTTTTAATCTGAAAAGAGCTACGAGGGTAAAAAATCACTTGTTTTGAAAATATAATTCAAAGGCATAAATCCTAGAAAATGTCCCTTGGAAAAAACACAGATGCATGCTTCCAAAGCATGATGCATGTATTGTGGGTAAAGCCTGGTGTATCATACGTGAATACAACGTGTACATTCTGACAGACAACTTTTCAACACAGTTGTGGATTTTTGAAGAACAAACTGCCACGTGTTAAGATTTAAGTAGCTTTTATTTCTGACCAGTGAAACATTGATTCTTCCTGTGCATCAAGGTTATCAAAGAAAACAAAAGGTTCTGCTTTTAAGCATGAAAATTGTATGTGGCAGGATGTGTATTTTGGTTGTTTATATAGGAATGGGCTGAATTTGACCCTTGCCATTTACCCACTCTCCACTGGGCTCCCCTGGGACCAGCCATAGTCCTCAGCAGGGGCCGGGGACAGGCTTTGGTGAGGAGCCAGGTAAAAAGTGGAGTAACTGGTCCTGGGAGCCCACTGTCAAATCCCCACTCTCTTTAGTTCAGCTGGACAGCCAGAAAGAAAAGTCTCACTCACTGGAGTGATCAGCACACTGACAACTGTCAAGACTGGAAGGGAGGCAGGGCGCAGCAGATCTGCTGTTGCATTCCTGTGGATGCTCCATTCAAAGGCAGGAGGGAAGCTGCAAACCCTCTCTTCAGCATTAGAATGTAGTGAGGTTCGGCCTGTCTACCTTTTTATGTGGCATTGCTCATGCTCTTTCAGGTTGCTTCATATGTGGGAATAACTGGGTGGGCGTCTTTGTTCTGAGTCTTGTCTTTATGGAGTGATTTTCCCAAAGTTAACCAATTAAGAATTGTTTTTTTCCATGTAGTAGTAATAGCTCTGGGAAGAGGGAGCCAAGTCACTATGGGGGATGTGATACCCTAGGGACGCATTTGGAAGGATTTCTTTCTCCTGAATCAACAGGGTCAGCATAAAGCCCCTATAAAATGTTTTAAATAAAGGAGAAATTGAAGTGGAAGATTTTCATTCTGGCCCTTCGTGTCTAGTTTTTGCTTTCCTCCCATTGAGGAACTAGCTGAGCCTGCACTCTATAGGATATATTTAGTTTGCAGATAATGAAGCTTTACCATGATGTTTTTCTTACCTGAATTATAATTATAAGGAATCTAGTAACTACTGGTGGCATGTATGGGTTCACATATGATGCAGTAGAAGTTGTTGTTGAACATGGCACTTATAAATGTGTGTGTGTGTGTGTGTGTGCGTGTGTGTGTGTATGATGGTTTGTTTTATAAAAAGAGGACACAATTATGACATTTTAATCACAGGCCTATCAAGGAAGTTGATTTCATTTACTGAAATGATGTCAAGTCCTTGATTTGAAAGCTGACTGCTTAACCTGGGTATGTAGTCATCCTCTGGAATGGAAGGCATTTACAACATGAAAATTCTCTGCTGAAATTCTCACAGCTCTGCTGTTTGGGAATGGTTTCTGTCTTTAAGAGCATGGCCTCATTTACTTTACATGAACATCTTTCTTCTTATGCCTCAGCTTTGCTCTGGCTGTTTGCTTCCCTGTAAAGTAGGTCCCTAATATGAGGCATGTACGTTTTAAATTAAACCCTTTTATTTTTAGATAATTATGGGTTTAAAGGCAGTTTTAGTATCATCTTGCAAAATCACAACCATAGTATTGACATTGGTATGGTCAAGATACAGAACCAGCTCAAGAATAGCTTTGCAGCTTCATCCACCACTATTCCTTACCCATGGCAAGCATTAATCTGTTCTCTATTTCTATAATTTTGTCATTTCAAGAACATTATAGAAATGGAATTATGTAGTAAGTGACTTTGGGAATTCACTCTTTTTCAATTCGCATGATTTGCTGGAGATTTTTTCCAGGTTGTTGTGTATTAATACTGCATTTATTTTCTTATTGAGTAGTGTTCCAAGGTATGGAGGTATCACAGTTGAAGAACATCAGGATTCTTTCCAGTTTGGGCCTATTATCAGTAATTCTCTTATAAATGCTCATATACTAGTTTTTATATGAATGTGCATTTCTAATTCTTGAAGATACATAATAAAAGTGCAATTGTTGGGTCATATGGTACTTGCCTGATAATTTTTATGAGAAACTTCCAAATTGTTTTCAGAGTAGTGGTACTATTTTATATTTTATATATTTTATATTTTATATTCCCATCTAATGCACAGATACTTTATTGTGATTTAGATTCATATTTTTGTAACTTGTGATGATGTGAAACATCTTTTTGAATGTTTATTAACCTTTGTATTTATGTTTCAGGGAAATGTTTGTTCATGTCTTTTGCTTCTTTTTAAATTTTATTAGATATTTTATTGTTGAATTTTGAGAGTTTTTTAAAAATGTATTCTCATACTAGTTCTTTGTCAAATGTGTGGTTTGAAAATATTTTCTCCTAGACTCTAGCTTGTCTTTTTTATCCTTGTAACAAGGTCTTTCATAGAGAAAATATTTTTTCATTTTTTTATTTTAAAATTTTTCTCATTTTTTATCAGTGCATAGTAGTCATACATAACATTAGGATTCATTTTGACATGATTATAAAATCATGGAATATAATTGAGAAAACAATTTTTAACGTCCAGTTTACCAGTCTTTACTTGTATGGATTGTGATTTTGGTATCAATTCTACCACCTAATTCCCTAGCCCTCGATCCTGAAAAATTTCTTTTGTTTTTTTAAATAAAAGGTTTGGTTTTATGATATTCACTTAATTCCACAGTCTATTTTGAGATAACTTTTGTGCAATATATAAGGTTTAGGTTGATGGTTTTGTTTGTTGTTCTTTGCCTATATAGTTGCCTGTTTTTTTCTACAACTTTGTTGAAAACACTATTGTTCCTCCAATGAATTGTGTTTGCTCTTGTGTCAATATCGTTTAGGCATGTTTGTATGGTCCTCTTAGAAATCTACCAGCCACCACTTTCTTTACAACATAGATAATATAAAACAAAATGGACCCCCTAAAATATGGGCACATGTTAATCTATGTCTCCATCACACTGATAATATCACACTGTCTTAGTCTCTGAAGATACACAGTAGGTCTTAGTATTAGACAGAATGATTTCTTCTTCCTTGTCTGGATTGTTTTAGCTACTCTGAGGCCTGAGCCTTTTTATACAAAGTTTAGAATAAGCTTGTCTATGTCTATAATATAACTTGCCAAAATTTTGATAGGAATTGTATTAAACCTATAGATCAGTCTAGGAAAAATTGACCTCCTTAGCATGTTTAGTCTTCTAATTCATAAACACTCTATATCATTCCATTTATTTAAATTGTCTTGATTTCTTTCATAAGATTTTTATAATTTGGGGCAGATAATCCTGTACATGTTTTATTAAGTTTATACTTACATGTTTCATTTTTTGGAGTTATTATAAATGATATTTAGTTTTATATTTTGGTTTCTGTATGCTTATTGTTAACACTTAGAAATGCAGTTTATTTTTGTACATTAATCTTGTATCATGCAACTTTGATGAACTTATTTATTAGTTGTTGGACATATTTGGAGATTACTTGGGATTTTCTACATAAATATGTCACTTGCAAGTAGGAGCAATTTTTTTTTCCTTTCCAGTTTTTATGTTTTTTACTTATTTTTCTTGCCCTATTACAGTGGTTAAAACTTCCAATATTACACTAAATAAGAGAGGTGAAAGTATATCCTTACCTTGCTCCTAACTATAGAGGGAAAACATACTTAATGTATGATGATAACAGTACCTTTTTTGGTTTGTTTGTTTCATAAATGATCTTTATCAAGTTAAAGAATTTTTCCTCTATTTGTTATACATTCCTAAACATGATTTTATATCATTTAAGGAAAAGGAAGGTAAACAGTGGAAGTATTTCAGTAGGTTGATTTTATTTGATATCATCAATATTGTAAAGAAAACAGTGGTTGGCAGAATTCTAAAAGGACCTTCAAGATTCTCTCTCCCTGGTATGTGGCTGATAATCCCTGGGACTATGGCTATAATTAAATATTACTTGAATTGTTCTGTGTGTTATATGTCACACTTGTCTTTAAGAAAGGGACATTGTTCTTGGTTGGCCTGACCTAATCATTTAAGTCTTGTAAAGGAACTGGGCTTTTCCTAAAGTAGGAAAGTCAAAGCATAAGATGCATTTGATGCAAGGGAGTTTCTCCATTGCTAGAATTAAAAATCTGAAGAGGACATGTAGCAAGAAATGCAGGTGACCTCTATGAGCAGGGAGTGGCAAGGAAATAGTGACCTCAGACTTGCTTAAGGAATCATATTCTTTCTCATTTATGAGTTTGGAAGAGGACCCTTAGCTCCAGATGACACTGCAGCCTGCCAATATCTGATTTCAGCCTTCTAAGAACCTGAATGGACAGCCCGATCACACTAAGCCTAAACTTCTGACCTACACAACTATCAGCTGTCAAACTTGTGAAAATACATTGTGCAGTAACAGAAAACTAACACTAGTCAACTAGGCCATGTAGAACAATGCTGGGATCAAAGTGAATATTGTTCTCCAATGAAGCAAAAGGACCCCAAGCTCCATTTCCTAATTTATGTTCATAAATACATTTTTTGGTGCTGACTATATACAAGATATTCTATTTAGGTCTAGAGACATGGAGGAAAGTGAACCGAGGTCTTTCCTTGCTCTTAAGGGGCTCCTAGACCAGACCCTCTCAGTATAGTCTAGTCCCATCTAATGATTCTCTCATTATATTTGTGCCCAGAAATCACATTCACATCCTAATTAGGAATAACCATTTGTGATTTTGGATAAATTTCTTACCTTTTCCAAACTTGAGCTATCCATCAGTTAAAGGGTCTGCTTCTTTGGGAATATGTGAAGATCCAGTAAGATGTGGGAAACTGTTATTTAAATCAGAGGCAATGGTTACCTTTTTATGGTATAGCTGCTTCTCTTCTTCACCCTCCCAGTATCTGTCCCATAATTATCTATTGACCATCTCTGTGTGTTTGAGGAGATCCTGTGCCAAGAGGGAGGACACAAACATGCATTACATCCCATGTGCTTCAGAAAGAAGCAAAGTGATATACTGGGAGACCATTATCTATAGTTGAAGGTACATAGGATGATGTTAGAAGGATCCTGAGGGAGCAGGCTTGGAGTCAGGCTTTATTTGTATCAACAGGTATCTTCAAGGGCCAAACCAGAGGAATCAGAGTAAAAGAGACTCATTTCAAATCCTTTTTGGAATTTCCCCTGCACTGATCCTTGCATCACAAGAAAGTAGGTCTATTAGAGAACACCACCCTGATGTGTTGAACAGGAATGGAGAGAAGTTGTCAGTGAAGGTGGCCAAGTGACATCTGGTTTTCTACAGCCTGACCACTTATTTTAAGTGCTTTAGAAACTGATAACAAAATCATCCAATGCTAAGTAGGCACAAAACAAAACAAATAAGAGAATAATCATACTCACTTTTCAATCCCTTCAGAATTTTATTAGGGAAGAAGGTGGAATGAGCAATACTTGGGTGCATTGGAATACAGGGTGGAAATGGCAGGAATCTCCATTGGCAGCTCTGGGGTCACTACCATGTGGGCACTCCCTGGTGAAGAAGATTATAATCAGTGTAAATTTAAGGAATTGTCAGGGCCAAGTGCTTATGCCTAGAAATGTAGCTGCCTTAAAGTCGTTTTGGCTGGGAGTAGCTGCCACCCCAATAGCCACCAGAGGGCCCTGTCCTGTTCTGCAGTCCTGTGATTCCTTCTTTGGAGCTATGGTCTACTTACCATGGGAATGGAAGTACGTTCTATACAGAGCTTCCTTGATTGAAATTTTTAAAATTGCCCCTTTTAAACATTAATTATGCATAAACATAGCAATAAGTACAAGAAGAATGTAGTGGGTTACCTGAAATCTCTAAGCCTAGAAACAAACCCAGAGAACAATTTCATGCCTTTCCTTCTATTTTTTTTCCTATGAAAATACATTAAGACCCTACACATATAGTTGGGATTTATTTTATTTGTTAATCTGCTTTACTCACTTAAGATTTTATGAGCATCTTTTCTTTATATTTAGTCTTTCCACTTATTATTTAATATCTGACAAACATCTTAACTATTTGTACTTGTAATATATTATCCAATTTCTTTGTAACACTTTCACACATGTACACATGCCATATTTTATTTAACTCATTTCTTTGGAAAGTATAAACATACATGTATGCTCATATATGTATGTATCATGTATATATGTATACATACATACATATATGCAATTTCATTCTAGTGTTTATAAACAACATTGTGATAAATATATTAATTATATCCTTAGAATAAATTCTTCTAGAAAGATCCATTATTATATCCTTAGATGAATCCCTAAAGTAGAATGGCTGGATCAAATGGTAATTCATGAGTCATATTTCATTTAAGGAAATTTAAAAAGGTTTTCTCAAATGATCCCAAAAGGCAAACTTTCCACAGAGATTGATATATTTTCTGAACACCACTGTTGGATAACAGGGCTGTGAAGCTTGGCTGCTCTGATACTGCTCTTTCCAGTTCAGTAGCCACTAGACATGTGGCTACTTAAATAAATTAAATTTAATTTAAAAATTCCCTTCCAAGGGTGAGCCAGCCACATTTCCAGTACTTTGTAGTCACATTAGGTGGGGCACACACACTAGATAGCACACGTTAGAACATGGCCACTACTGCAGGAAGTTCTGTTGACAGTCCTACTCTATCATCTTGTTCTGTTCCTTCATTTTTATGTTTAGAATTTATCCTAAGATAAAAAAATGAACAATGCATATTTTGTGTATGATTAGTTTGGTTTCATGACTTAAAAATTTTCCAATGAAGATGAAAAATATGAGGTGTCTTTCTGAAAATATTTTTTTTAAATGGAAATCTGATTCTTTGTCTTTCTTATTCATCCTCTCCTGGACTGAAAACTTAATGCCAACATTTAAACTGAGATCACTGTTGATAACAATTGGAAATTTATACCATCCCTTATACCATCACTGTGTGCTCACTGTGTGCTAAGCAGGTAGCTCTGTAGCTCAGGTAGCCCTCACAGAGACCCCAGCAGGTGCAGTTATTACCCACATGTCACAGAGGGAGAAACAGATGCACATTTTTGTCAAGTACCTTTCCCTAAATCACACTGCATGTGTGTGGCTGCGATCTGGGGAGGGCTGAGCCAACTGGCTTTAGAGCCCAAGTTCTTCACTGCTCCTCTGAAAGCTGCATAGGGAGGGTCCAGGCCAGCCGTTTGGTGTGCTCTGAAACTGTAACACACATAGAACATAGAAAGCCTCCCAACTGCCCAAGATGTGCCTACAGCATACATACCCGGATGCATATCCACACTGCCTTGCTTCCTCCAGGCTCTGCTGAGCTGAATGCCATCTGGAGTGGAATGGAGAGGGCTCACAGGCATATTGGAGAGACTGTTACTCATTCGTACTCTAAGACTGTGTGATTCATTGGACTCTGTCAAGTCAGTTGTATTTTTTGCACATTTCTTCTCTATCTTTCTTTCATTATCATGTGAGAGTTTGTTAATTAGCCAGGGAAGAGAAGGGGGATAGGGAAATTTTTAAATGTACTAAAAATAAAAGAGCTTGAGCCTGCATTTGCTTGAAGTGGATATCTGTTTGCAGTGGAATGACCGGAGGTTACATATTCAAGCAGAGCTTCTAGATACTTCGACTTCAACTAAGAGAAAACAAATCACAGTCTTGAGATGGTCGGGTACAGGCAAAGAGCAGTCTGGGGATTTTCAGTTTCAACCATTTCCAAAAGGTGTCACTCTAAGGCAGCAGTGGGCAATGGGTTGGAGAAGAGATAGAAATGTCAGATAAGACTAATTGGAAAAATAAGATTAGCAGTCCTCATTTTTAACAGATCCTTCAGCTTATACTATCACTGTCTGCATAGTTACTGAGCTGGGGAAGGAGGGTTTAAGCATTTATCTTCACCTTCTGATCTCAGGGTGACCTTCTGAGCCTAGAGTAGTGTTGGGCCAAATCCAGCTGGTCCCATGGGACCAATTCACATTCTGGATGCACTGTAACATGGGGCATGGGGATTTTATTGTCTCACTGTTCTCATGCTAACTGAAAGCTCCCATCCTCTTCCACTAAGGATGAAATGAAGACAGGAAACAAGGATGGGTAATGGAGCCCAATGGGGAAGAGCCAGTCTGTTTTTAAAATATGGATTTAAGAATCCCAAATCATTAACACAAAATACATACCAACTCAAAACTGACACAAATTAAAGAGGAAGATATTTTATCAAAATATTTGAAGATCAACCCATGCTAAGCAACCTCCTGAAAAGCATGGGGAGCTGCCATGCGCTTGGAAGAGACCCGAGGAACCTGGAGCGGTGGTCTTGGCAGATAACTGAGAGGGAAGCTGGTTTTTAAATATTTTGTTAAAAAACACATGTGCAGGTGCAAGTTTAAGCTGACACATGTTAATGATTTAAGGTCTTAAACAGGTTTTTTATTTTATTGTTTTAAGGCTCCGTTGTTCATTCTAAAAGATCTGACAGTTTCTTTGGAGCCGTTTGTAAGCAATAGACTCTTTAGTAATCCATTTGATGTCTTTGTTATTCTTAACTGTGCAGATTTGTGAATTATTCAAATACAATTGAGTAGTCTTGATACCTCAACCAATTTATAAGAGTTTTTATGATCTGCAACATAGTAGCCTCGAAACCAGAAATGGCACGTGATTAATCAGGGTATTTTGTTTTTATTTTTTTTAATTGGGCAGGTCAAATTGACATCTAATTTAAAGAAAACTTAATGTTCTAGATATGCAACATCAAGTGAATATCTTTTATTTATTGTTTGTTTGTATGTTTATTTAGCCAGGGATTGAACCCAAGGGCGTTTAACCACTGAGCTTCATTCTTAGCCCTTTTAATTTTTTCATTTTGAGACAGGGTTTTACTAGGTTGCTTAGGGCCTTGTTAAATTGTGAGACTAGCTTTGAACTTGCAATCCTCCTGCCTCAGCCTCCCAAGCCACTGGGATTTCAGGAATGTTCCACCACACCCAAGCCAATATATTTTAAAATATAGTCTCACCTTTCTAGGTTATAGGTGAGAATTCTAGTCTTGCCATACTTGGGAGCCTTGTAGGAGATTCTTTTAAGTGAAACATTTAGAGTACTTCAGAATACTTTTGAGGTGGCTGTGAACCTCAATTTTCACTATAATGACATTCTAGGAATTAAGCACCTTTTCTGAAGCTTTTTTTTCCAGGAAATATTATTATCCATTGAATTGCTAATAGATGTATTTCTAAAAGAGACTCATGGGGGAGTTAAATGTTGGCAAACAGTTTGATGTCCTGTTTGACTTCCCCAAAGTGTATGTTTGCTTGTCATCATTGTGACTCTATAAGTAGCATTTCACTAAAAAGCAGGGCCACAGGTCCTCCCTGAGCCTGGGCCATTATCTCCTCTTTATAGGTTATTCTTCTTTGCCTGTGAGGCCAGTCATAGGCCTATGGCAGAGCTGGCTGTTGTTAAGCTTTGATATCATTCAGTACTTTTCTTTAAAAGCTTTTAAAAATCATAATTATGACTCAGTAATTGCATTTGATTCTGAACTTCCCTGGGCAGAACCTGGGATTTTTTATTATGCTACTGTGATATTTAGGGGTTCTTGAGTGCTACTGGCAACTGCTGGGCAGCAAAGAGCTTTGGGCCTCCATCCTTTCAAGAGCTGTAATGGAGCCCTCTGGTCTCCATTGCAAAGAAAAGGTGCTTGAGGCAAACAGAGAGCAGGACCTCAAAGGGTATTAGGTGAGGACAGGGAGGGAACCAGTAGTTAACAGGGTAGGAAAGTGTCCCATTTGGACTTACACTTCATCCATCATTGAAGTAAGTGGGCCAAAGATGGTGTTTAGGAATTGCATCTGTGTGTTGCCTTCCTTAGTTGTGTGGGGCTCTATTGAGTGTGGACACTGGTACCAGGTCAGATACTGAAAGGGCTTCCAAAGAAGATGAAGATGTGGTCCCTACCCTCTAGGGTTTTACAGTCCAGTTGTAGCAAATAAGAGTTTGCAGAACAAATGCAGATGTTAAAACAAAAGGTCCTCAAGTTGGGTGGAGGTGGCATGGCTAGGAACTGCTTTCAAGGGACATTTGCAAGACATTTGGCAGAGAGCTTTTTGCATTTGGCTGGGTAATTTACATGTGTTATCTCATTTTGTGCTCATAACAGTCTTGTGGCAGTTTTCTTTCCACCCCAATTGTTAGGGGATGATCTTCAGGCTTAGAGGTCAGTTATGTCCAGGGTTCTGAGGCTTGTCTGCACTTTGGAATCATCTGGCTCTTTAATAAAATAAGGATGTCAGATTTCTGCCCTCAGCTATTTTTATTTAATTTGGAAGAGTGTGACTACAGAATTGGAATTTTTAAAGGCTTCCTAAGTGATTGTAATGTGCAACAAAGTTGAAGCATTGAGTAAGACTGAACTAAGGTCACAGAGATCCTTCAGGTGCAGTCAAAACTTGACCCATGTCTGACTGCTTCCAGAGCTCGGGACTTTGATCACTGAATGAGATGGATGCCATTGGTAGACAGGGCTTTGGAAGATGGGCAATTTTGGTAAGCTATAAAAGAGAATAGGTCTAGGAGTGTATAGGGCGGGGGTGCAGGATTTGGAGTAGGTGGACACCAAGTACAGATTTTGAATTCAGTAATAAGCAATCATAAAATATGTTGAATATTGACCAGGCACTGTATTAGTAGGAGCTCATACTTCTATGACACCAAATATTCAGCATTGTTTTCTGAGTATCACACACACTAACCCACTTAATCCTCACAAAAACCCTGTTCTGTTACTAGTCCCATTTCACACGTGAGGATCTTGAGGCTCAAAACTTTCTTAACTCACTTACTTATAAATCTCATAAGTAGCACACCACCTCCTGAATTTAAGTTTCTAACTACTATGTTATGCTACCTCTTGTGTGAAGAATGTACTAAGTGTTCTCATATTTGCCAGTCCCTGTGCTAAGGACTTTATATTCATTGCTTCATGTTGTGCTTGCAATAACTCTCTCAAAAACTACTACTACTGTAGGTGAGAATTGCAGACATTTTCTCACGGTCCCACAACTGGCAAATGGTATTAGTATAGCCTTGCCTCATAATTCATGATTTTAGCCATTTCTGGTGTTTTAAAACATTGAAGTTATTTAAATGTTCAAGTTAAATCCTTAGAGTAATGCCACATATAAAACAGACAGACAAAAAGGACTGGAACAGCTTCCTTTGAGTTTGGGATGCTCAACTCAGGCCTCTGTTTCTTCATGCTCCTTTGGTTCCACTAACCTGTTTTTCAGCCCCCAGACACACTTATGGAATCCCTGGCGACTAGGGAACACAGTCTGAAAAATACTGCTGTGGATAATCCAAATCTTCAAGATGTTAGAACCAGGCCAGTGAAATCTGACAGATACTGATGGTTCAGGCATGTTTTCTTGGCAGTGGGAAGACAAACTGTGATAGTGATTCTCATGGTGCTTCTGTGAGTCACAGACCTGTGGGTCCAAGTTCAAAGACACATTCAAAGACACAGCCAAAAATGCTGGGGCGGGGGGAAAGAAGTCTAACCTTCAATTTACAAATTTAGAAAGCCTTGTAAGAGCTCCACAAGTACCCTTACCGACTTTGCTTTTTCCCCTTTTCTCTTCCCCAATTCTCTTATTTTGTACTAAGGCAAAAAAATAATTTCACCATATTCCCCAGCCTCAATGATTTTCTTTCTCTTTCTTTCCCTTACTTCCTTCTATTTTCTGTTATAGAAATCTTTTTTGTCTGCTCTTCAGAGCCTATTCCTATATGTACACTCTGCTACCCATTTGCTAATTCTATTTCATAAAATCCAGAAGCAGATGTGGCTACTCTTACATGGGAGAAGCTGAGCAGACAAATGATGTCCTCACTTAGGGTAGAGGTAGGGGCAGAGGCTAAGACTGTGTGTGTGTGTGTGTGTGTGTGTGTGTGCGCGCGCGCACACAAGCATGCGTGTACTTTAAATCCTATCATATATGGGGAATATTATACTAATGATCAAAGGGAGTGATGGATCCAATAAGCATTTCCAAAACAGAGGTATTGGATGTGGTAGCACATGGAAAATAGGAAGGAAAAGGAAGAGAGAAATTTAACTCAAACATGAGTGATTGGGAAAAACTCAGGGCATGAGACCAAAATGGTGGATATGTTAGGGAGTGACATTGAGAGGGCAAGGCTGTAGGGATTTTTTTTTTTAGATGTGCATGGATCAGAAGTTAGCCTTTGGTCATCTCCAATTTAATGTTATATTAAGATAAGCAGATTGAAGTGATCCAGAGGCAGTAGGAAGATGGAAGCAGCTACAGAGCACTTGATAAGAAGTTGGATGGTTTACCAGTCAAGATGAGCCAGGGGTTGACAGGTACATGTGAAAGAGTTTGAATGAGTGAAAGGAGAAAGAGAAAGTTTGAACAGGCATCTGCATGAAGGTGAGAACTGTGAAGATAGACTTCATCTCCTGAGTATCTGTATAGATGAGGAAGTGTCTCTAGGACAGTGGCACCTGGGGAAGGACCCAGTGATGGACTGCAAGGAGTTGAAGAGTTTGCAAAGCAATTAGGGAAAATAAGTTCCTATGCATCTTAGTCCATTTTGATTCCTGTAACAAAATACTATAAACAGAATGATTTATAAACAACAGAAATTTCCTCCTCACTGTTATGGAGGCAGGGAAGTCCTACATCAAGGTTCCTGCATGGTCAAGTCCTCTTCCAGGTTGTGGATACTGACTTCTGTACTCTCACATAGTGGGAGAAGAAATAAACTTCCTTGGATGTCCTTTGTAAGGGCACTAATCCCATTCCTGAGGGCTCTTCTCTCATGACTTAACTCCTCACAAAGGCTTCACCTCCTTATGCCATCACCTTGGGGGCTAGAATTTGCACATATGAATTTGGGGGGATACAGCATTCAGACCACAGCATCAGGTTTAGGAAAATGGGGATTGGGTAGAACACTGACAGATTAAAATGGGATTTTCAAAAGACTCTTTAATGACAAATGGAAAATGCTCACAATACATTAGTTGTTCATAATATTATATTTTATATGGATATATTCATATATAGCATCTCAATTAAATATGTACATACATAGAGAGGGATGGAGAAGCTGGAAAAAATTGTTTATAGTGTTTATTTCTAGGTGCTGGGATGTAGGTAGATCTTAACTGAAAAGAATGCTATTTGACTTAAAAATTTTCAAAGTTTTCATATCAGTAGCTTTCATGTTCTGTGTAATAAGTCTACCTTATTTGTATTATCAGAAAAATTTATTTTCTTGATATCAGTGAGAAGAGGAAATGATTATGGGCTATGTCATCTCACTTCAGTGCCCACAGACAACTAATAGACAAGCCACATGGTGCCCAGATTACTGATGAGGAAACTGAAACTGAGAGAGATGAAGAAACTTGTCTTAGTCACATAGTTTAGTAAGTGACACCATAATTCTAATCTGGTGGTTTTTGAGACACAAACTACATGTATATTGTTGGTTAAGATGTTATTTTAATGAAGGGACAAATACATTTGGAGGAATGTAGCTCTGTGAAAGCTGCACATTAAGAAAAGACATTTGGCAAAAAGGAAATTACCAGTGGCCTGCAAAAGTCTCTTTTCCATGGGATAGCAAGAGTAACAAGCGATTTCCTCTTGAAGAGAGAAGGCTGTTGTGGGGAGTACAGAGCACCCAATTTCAACTTCCCACACCAGCCTTGAAGGTTTACAGTAATGGTGTAGCACAACAAAGGTGTCTATCTTGCTTATGTGATGTGGGTTGGCCTAGGGCTTCATTATGGCCACTATGGATTCAGGCTAAAGGAAGTGTCATCTGAGACATGCTTCTATGTTTGCCTTGGTGCAGAGGAAGGAAGGTTGGAATTGAATGCTAGCACTACATGCTTCTCCCTGGAAATGATGGTATTTTATTGGCTGAAGTCATACTCACAGGGAGAGGGAAGGTGTAGTCTTACCATATGTCCATAAGGAGGACAACTGAAATACTGTAGGCTATCCTAATGATCACCACAGCAAGAAAACATTTCTTACTTTTAATGCTCCTGCTTTGGCAATAAAGGAAACATTTTTCAGAACTCTAATAAAACATTAAACATAGAAAGAACCATGGGCATTGTCTAGGAAACTGAGATTCTGAGATTTGAATGGTTGCTTACAAAAAATTACAGTGTACCTTATGGTCCTTAATGTACAATACTTCCATATCAATTGGAATGAGTCGGAAGCCTTGGCCTGCAATTCTTTAATGACTCTATTTCCAAGGTGTTGGGAACAACATTCTTACATGGTACTAAGCATTATTGATGTTGGGAGCCAATGGCATTTCCATCAGTTAAAACACTGGATTACATATCCTAAGTGTCCAGGTTTCTTTGTGTGGTTATAGCTGAAAGGTGTTTCTCTAAAATGTAATTATTTAAAGATGGATTACCATAGAGCTCCTGGTGTTTGCACAAGAAGTCTGATGGTGAGTGAATTAGTAACTTGGAAATCCAGGTGAGTAGATTAGAGTCTATAGATTGCAGATAGTTCAGTTTCAAAGAATGAGAGAGAATTCAGTAGATATGAATTCTTGAGACCTTTCCTCTCTTTTCTGGAATCAGTATCATGTTTGAAATAAATAATAATTTGTGACAGGGTCAAGTGGCAAAGACCATCCCCTGTGGAGGATCAAGCAGACTACATGAATTAGTCTGTGGAATGGTCATTATTCTGATAGGTATTTTTTTACACTATTGAGTACATAAAAAATAGGGACAAAAAGTAAGAAAACTCTTATTTTAGCCTTAAGTATTGCTTCACAGAAGGGTTTCTAGATATATTTGTAATATATGGGGTTTGTTATTGTTGTTGTTGTTATTGTTGTTTTGGTACTGAGGACTGAACCCAGGCATGCTTTATCACTGAGCTGCTTCTCTAGTCTTTTTTAATCTTCTTAATTTGAGATGAGATCTCATTAAGTGCTTAGTAAAAACTTTGGATTCTTCTGCTTCAGCCTCTCTAGTCACTGTGATTACACATGTGCCCCACCATGCCTGGTCATATTAAAATATTATATGACTTATATGAGAACCTAAGAAAAACACAATTGTTTTTTTTAAATTGTATATATTTATAAAGTTAAAAAATAATGCTATTTATTCTACAGTTAAATAGGTGTGGTCCTGTGACTTTCATAGATTATTCTTTTTATGTCTTGCTTTATTTTAAACTGTTTTTAGTTTTGGCTTTGATTTAAATTACATGGTCATTAAGTTTCCTCTTTCTATCAGGGCAAAATGGAGAATTTTCTGAATCTTAAAAGCTTGTGATTTACCTTGGACGTGAACTATAATGCTTATTCTGAATAAATTCCATGTAAAACTGCAGAAATTGTGTAAAAAGTCTTTATGAATTGAAACTTAACATGTCATTGACACATTTTGAAGGGTGTTCTGTTGACTTAAGTGATGGATGAACCCATTCTGCCAAGTGCAGCGGGGAGGGGTGGCTTAGAAACTCAAACATCAGCTCTGGAATCTAGAAACTTCCTGGAACCATGATTTTGAATCTGCAGAGTAGAAGCAGCCTGTGCAAGGCATGGCATTTCACCAGCTTTCTCCACGGAAGTCTCTGGAACAGAACCATAAACACCAACCCTTTTTGTTGTATGTTGGCTTTTAAAAGTCCCTAATGGTTTGGGGAGAGTAAGGCCTTGCCACGGGGCTTCCTAGTCCAATTTTTGGGACCTGGCTGGAAAACCCTGGATATTTGATAGTCTGGCTTATTTCTATGGTGTATTAGCACCCTATAAAAGTTACATGTCATTTATTTCAAGTTTAGAACCCTCTCAAACTTCAGGGGCAAACCAAACTTGAACCCTTTGTGGCTGGAATTCTGTTTACCTTTGGCCAAATCTTGCTTCCTGAATGTAAGTCTGGGAGGTGAGGTGAGAGGGGCTACTGAGGCCCATGGACATCAAATAGCTGTGACCAAACAAGGCTTTGATAGGTTAAAACATAAATGAATCTGAAACACATCGATTAACTTCCTGTCAAAGTACCCTGGAGTCTACACACAGGAGTAGATTGTGCCAGGAGAACTGTGTTGAGTGTTGCCTCCCTCTAACTGTAAGGAAGTAGCTGAGAATTTTGCCAAATGTGGGTTGAAATTAGGTCAAGTTACTCACCCCTACTTCTAGAATAGATATTAAACAGTGGACCTCAAAGGTGGGCCTTGGAGAAATATGGACTTTTATTTTTGTTTTTGCTGTCCTGGGCTTGGAATGCAGGGCCTTGTGTGTACTGGGCAAATCCTTTGCTACTGAACTCTATCCCATCTCAAAATGGACATTTACAGTGTTAGAAACATTTATTTTTAATCAGTGATAAAGAGAGAGCTCCTGGAAACAGTGTCTCTACTTCAAGAGCACCCACAATTTCTTTGTATTTATCATTGGAACACAGGGTAGTCAAGAATGCCTTATACTTGAATGAAGGAACAATCACATACACAGCTCCATGTACCTTTCAGATAGAGGAACTGATGAACGCCTTGGAGAAGACCAGGCAAGAACTGGATGCCACCAAAGCCCGCCTTGCCTCTACACAGCAGTCCCTGGCTGAGAAAGAAGCACACTTGGCCAACCTGCGGATAGAGAGGAGGAAACAGCTGGAGGAGATCCTGGAGATGAAGTGAGTATTCATTTTTGCTTTCTTCGTCTTTCCTAACCTCTCTCTGAGGGTGACAAAGGGGAAAGGGCTGGAGAAGATGAAGAAAGAGCATGGTGAAAGAATAATTTGGCTAATACCTGACATTTGTGAGACTATGTTTCTTATTTTTTAAATTTTAATTTTGGTGTCTCAATTTGCACATTATCCACATTTGTTATTAAAAAACAAAACAAAACAAAAAAAACTACACATCCAGCATTAGAATTTGTGCCTGTGTTTTATGGAAGGTGCTGATATTCATAGATCTGTCGCAGAGGTCTGAGTCAGCCAAGAGACAGAGGCCTCAAGCACAATGGTAATTTGAGCACTGCTCAGAGTTAAGTGGAAACTTTTCTGAGGAGGTATTTCCTAATTGTGACTATAACTTTGCTAATTATATTCTTTTCACTTGTGCACAATGCCTGGCTTGTGTTCGCTTTCAGAGTCTCAAGGTTGGCACCTCTTTGTTTAGAAAGCAGAACTCTGATTTGCTGAGCTGATAAAAATAGCTTAGGAACCCCCCACCCACTCACCAAGGTGAAGGGAGAAAGTGAGTAAGGAAAGCAGGGATTTAGGGTTGGAACTGATTGATTTTTCTGATTTAATCAATAAAGTGGAACCTGAATGCTGAGAAATGGTCCTTCCTATGACACACCCACATGCACCTAGCTCTTATTCCACACTCTCAGTGAAACAGTAGCATGCAAGAACATATGAAAGAAAGAAAATCTTACTGGAAGATTTTTATAATAATCAGTTGTAATGAATTTGTTTCTCAAGAACTAGTTAGGAAACAGAATCTCTAGAAGTGTGTAAATGAAATAATCACTAAGATATAATTTAAATCCTACTTCCTTCCACAACAAGGGGAAACATACATAATTATGGCATCCTAAGCCTATAACACAGACTTTGAAATTGGTGGCTAGGTATAGAAGAGTGACCTTATGGTGACCCAGCAAGTCTTACACATGGTTAACATTAAACCCAGAAAGCTTAGATCATGGAAAATATGGAATGAAATATTTTGAAGGATTTAATAATGAGGACAAAACTTTTATGCCTCATCAACTACCTCAGTTTCTCCAAGACCAAAGAATAAGTAGGATTTTTTTTCACATATAAACTAGTATTTTTCCTAATAAAAGATGATATAATAAAAACAGATACTATTATACTCAGTTTAAAGGTAAGGGAGCTGAGACTCAGAGAGATTCAAATAATTTGCTTAAGGCCATCTGGCCAGGATTAAAACCAAAGTCTTGGGCTGGAGTTGTGGCTCAAGTGGTGGAATGCTTGCTTAGCACACGTGAGGAACTGGGTTTTATCCTTCACACCACATATTGTGTCCACCTAAAACTAATAAATAAATAAGTAAACACACACACACACACACACACACACACAACAAAATCTTCTGCCTCACCCTTTCTTTCTAATACCTCATTTTCTTGTGGAGCTTTTGTGAACTTCATCAAGTCTGGGACTTTTGTCTGTCTGAATCACTGGAGAAATTTCTCTGCTTTTAGCAGTGCTGGGAATATGGTAGGCACTCAACTGTTTGTCAAATGAGTGAATAGTTAAAACTCTGTAGACTGAATTTTATGTCATTGAGCAGAAAAGTATTTCAAGCTTCTGTGACATTATCATACCTTTTTCAATAATTTATTATCAATAGTCAGTTCCCATACTAATGTATTAACAATATGGATAATAGATTCTATCAGCAGTTATTGTGTTCTGTTTCCTATCATTCTCCAGTTGTTCCCAGGTTAACTCTGTATTTTCTGAAGTAGTGTATCATGCCACCTTAGTGACTTCCTGCTTTAAAAAGAGCATATACATAATCTCAAGGTTTTGGGAGAATAGGTAATAAGGGTAATGTGCTGGTTTGGAGTCATCAGACCTGGGTTGTGATCCTATCACTTCCCCTTGTGTCTACATGACTTGGAGGAAGTACCCTCAGCCTCAGTGACCCTCGGGTTTCCTCTGTAATGATTTGCATGGGGGTGATTATGAGGAGAGGTATTAGGTAGAGGGTTTGGCACACAGAAAATGATATATGTGTATAAAGGGCTCAGTCAGCCAATGAAAATATGTCATTTGTTTACTATACTCTGTGATGACTATCATTTATCTAAAATTTGGATTATTTTTTTAGAACATATAAACCTTTCCATGTGTATGTTTTCCCACTTAATTTCATGATTTCAGATAGCACCTAACTAAGACCTCTTTTGGTGAATTGCCACATTATTACTGAAGTGCTTAATCTGCTGCCACTGTAAAATAAATACAAAATTTCTCTTTTAATTTTCCTTTGGTAAAAGGAACAAAGCCCTGCTTCATTAAGTCCCGTATGAATCCCATTCATTATTCAATTGGCCCCTCAGCCCAACTTTTGAACTCCTTACCTGCAACTATGAAGGACACAGGTATAAGGCAAATATATTGACTGAGATCCCTAGGCTCAGCAGCCTCTTGGGTGTTCATTTCAACCAGTTGGTTTTATTGATCATGATTTTTGAGTCAAAATGACATATTGGTTATTCGACCTTGACTGAGTTGATTTAAGTTAGTGGAATCAACCAGATGTGTATTATCATCATTGATACTTACTATCAAAACTTAGTTTTTCATTTAACTGACACTCATCATGCAATATTGTTACCAGTTCTATCCAGTTTGCAAACCCCAGTAGAAAAGGAGAAGCTGCACAGTGTTTTTTAAAGGAAAGGAGTGGAGCCATAAGGCAAGAGAAATGTATGCTCTCATAATTTATTTTTCATCTCACCTACCTCAAAGTATGAAAAGAGATTACTCTGCTCTTGCCTCAGTTTTTCCTTCAGTAAAATGGAGGTGATAATATCTGTTCTTCCTATTCTACAGATGTGTGATAGGGACAGGATTTTTAAAAAGTACTGGACTAAGGCTAATATAAAACAGCATATGTGAAAGTGCTTTGAAACATAAAAAGGGCTTTTAAAATGATAGGTGTTGTCTGTTAAATTCATTGCAAAATCAAAAGGCATAGAGTTTTAGAATTGGAAGGCAGTTTTAGAATCAGATCCAACTTCTCAGCCTGCATAAGCCATACTCCCTTCCACATAATTACTGATAAGGAATTTGCCAGGCCCTGGTAGATACCATTCCCATTAGAAGCAGTGGGCTCACAGGTGGTGGTTCATGTTCAGTGGCCCATAGAGAGAGCTCAATGCATTGTTACACAGAACTGAAATGTCTTTCCATGTAATCTTCCCATTTGTCCCGATTCTCTTTCAGAGTTATGCAGAATTTATCAGAGTCACACACATAGGATAGATGGCCTTTTACATATTTGTTAGATAATATTGTGCATTTGAGAAATAAGGGTAGAAATATGGAGAAGCAAAACTGAAATAATAAAAAAATCACCCTGAAATAATAAAAAATCACCCATGATGCTAACATAGAAGTAGACACCAATGGCATTTGGCATATACTTGTACAAATGCTGTTCCCCACACACTTAAAAAAAAATAAAATTAGATTGTACTTGCATGTTTTATAAGTCCTACTTCTTTTGCTTTCTGAATGCAAACACCTTTCATGTCACAATCATAGAAATGTGTTTTTTTTTAAATCATTCAATATACTGTCGTATAGGTTTACCCCATTATTGAGTATTCTTTTGGTCTAATATTTTGCATTGCTTTCATAACAAACTGCTATTTAATTTTATTGATTTACTTTGAAGTAATTATAGTTTGACATAAAATTGCAAAATAAGAGATGTTTTTTACGCTCTTCAACTCTTACAACATTGGTAACATCTTACAGTAGTAATTATGGAAATTGATAATGGTACAATCTGCCAACTTTATGCAGATTGCTTCAGTTTTACATGCATTGGGGTATGTGTGGGGGTTGCAGTTTTATCACAGGTATAGATTTATGTCAAATCTACCACAGTCAAAATTACAGACTGTTCCATTTATTCTTATAGGGATCATTGGTCCAATCTTTTGGTAGTTCACCCACTCCCCACTGATGCATGTGTGTGTGTTACATCATTTTGGGACATGTGACAAAAAGTTGGAAATGTATGCCATTCTGGCCTACATTTTCTTCTGCCATTCTTTTTGGGTGGGCAGAGAACTGTCCTCTTATTTTTAAATTTTGATTGAATTTAGAGTGAGAAAAATATGATCTGTTTTTTCTAGCTTAAAGATTTCTCATGATGTGACTTTATTTATAGTGAAATTTTCTGATTGGACCTTGAGAACCTGTAACATGTTAGGGATCCAGTAAACATCAGTGGAATGAAAGAGTGAATGAGTTCAAAGATTCATAGCTATTCACAGGCACTGTTCTAGTGAACAATCCATGAAAAGCCCTTGGCCTTGTTGAGATCGTAATTTTAATCAAATGAGTGAAGGAGATGAGTGAAGAAATAAATAAGCCAATAAGTGACTAGATAGATGAATAAAGTGGTTTCTTGCATGACCAAAGAGGTTTGTAATCCCACTTAGATGCCATTTCCAGCGGTAAGTTATTTGGGATGTGGGGAGACATGGATAATGTTGCAAACCTCCCCATCATATATGTTTTAGTTGGCTTTTATGCTGCTAAAATGACTAACAGAACTGGCAAGAACAATTTTAGAGGAGAGAAAGTTTATTTGGGGGCTCATAGTTTCATAGGTATCTGGCTCCATTCCTCTGGGTTTGAGGTGAGGCAGAACATCAGGGTGGCAGAGTGTGGCAGAGGGAAGAAGCTCACAAGGCAATCAGAAAGCAGAGAGAGAGAGGGACTCCACTTGCCAGATAAAAAAAATATATATACCCCAGAGGCACACCCCAATGCCCACCTCCTCCAGCCACATCCTACCAGCCTTCAATTACATTCAATCCCCTGTGAGGGGGATTAATTCACTGATTGGGTAAAGGCCCTCATAACCCAATCACTTCTCCTCTGAATCTTTTTGAATTGTATCACACATGAGCTTTCGGAGTACACCTCACATCCAAACCATAACAATGTGAGAACATTCTTAGGAACTGAAACCAAATTTATTCCAATTTTAGGCCTATAAATATGTTAGATACTGGATTCTTCAACCCAACACCCCTTCTTCAGTTTGATTTTTATTGGTTGGTGTTTAAACTATTGGTCATTATTTCCACCCTGGAAGGAACTAACAGTTATCCACTATATATTTTCATAGAAGAACATAACATTCTTCTTTCCCTATGTATAAGATTTTTACTTAAAAATATCACAAACCCCTCGCTAAAACATTTCATAATAGTTCATCTGTACATGTGTCCCTATTTAAAGGAAATTTTATTAAAAGAATATTAAGAACATTATTCTATATGTTTGGTTTCATTAATACTTAATACTTATAAGCTTACATTCTAGTAACCAAAGCTCAATTATTTAATTTGTGTCAGGTGAATTTGATATCTGTGGCTAAATGGAATGGAGGGCCTTAAGATAAAGTGCTTAAAATCTGTGTGCGTTTTCTTGGATGATTTTAACTACCACAGAAATTTAACAGGTAGACAAGCAGCTAACTGATATTTTTCATTTAGTATAAAGTGTTCTGTTGAATAAGGGTTTTAATGACTAGTTGATAATTTGAAGTGTGCCTTTTAAACTTTTCATAGTGATTTCCTGTGCTTATGTTATATAAAAAATGTAAGCAGACTCCTACATTTTTAACTCTTCCAATGGCGTTCAATCTATCTTAATTTACTGGGTATTGTTGGATTTTAGACATCTTCTTCAGATAGCCTCACAAGCCTTTGTATACACTGAGTTATTTTAGGACATTTACAGTTAGGTAAGGCAGCAGCTCATTCTAGGGCATTATCCTGTTGGCCCCTTTGATCTGGGATCCTTTCTGGAGAGCCACTCATTAGGTAAGTACCCTTCAAAGGAGAGGCAGCATGCAGAAAATGATAAAATCAATTTATTCTCTACTTCATGCCAACATGAGAAAAGACAAATGACATTTCTTTAGGGAGGAATCCTAAGTGCCTGGCAATTTGCACAGGATAAATGGAGCTGGAAGAGGAGTTTTGAAGACAACTGTTTCTTAAAATTGATAAACTCAGTAGCATGGGGGCTGTACTATTTTACAGAGACCTTATGGGGATTGAATGAGATTATCCATTTATGAGAAAGTGATTTTTAAGCCATACAAGGCTATAATCATGTCTTATGTTACTATTAATATGCTAGGTATGTTCATTACAGTTAACATACCCTGATCCTGTTTCAAATCACAGCTTCACTTTGTGAATTCAACCGTTTTATTTTTTGCTACAGCATGATTCTTTCTCTAACCAGTGGTTTATTTGTAAAAACTTAGTTAAGTCCAATTAAAATTATTAAGTACTATGATAGTGTGTCCTAGATACCCTTGTCTATTTCAGTTTGCCACATGCTCAGTTCTAAAAGATTTTTGAGTTAGCTGGAACACCGATGAAGCCTCTTGAGGCCTCTTGAGTGACCTGCAGTGAGTAGACAGGTGACAGGGTGGGAATAAAGGTCACGAAGAATGGCTCATTCGAAGTTGAATTTGGTTTGAGCTTCAGGATGTGGCATAAGTGCACATTTGCTTACCGCTTGTGATTTCTGTTTCCCTTTCTAAACCCTAAAGTGAGTGGCTTAGAGCTTGCTGTACACAAAACAATGTGGGTAAGTCAAAGTTAACTATAAAGAAAATAACTTTAGAATGGTAGAATGTTCCAGTTAACTTTGGATGCAGGGAACAAAGAGCCCCACATTCTGGAGGCTCAAACTTGCATCTTTCTTGTCACCAGGGACCTGTGCTTCTCCAGGCTCAGTACTTTGGCATTGTTAACATTTGGCTTCCACCTCATGATGCAAAACTTACCTCAGCTTCATCTATCCAATTCATATTCCAATCAGCAGAAAGAAGGAAAAAAAGAAAGCACCCTTTCTGCCCTTTAAGTTGTACATACCACTCATTGACATCTGAGCCATCTAACAGTTCATTCAGTAAATAGTTGTTGAGCATCTGCTATGTGCAAAGACTGTTCTAAACCCTAGGCACTTATCTAAGTGTTGGTCTAAGTGAACAGAAAGGACTGAACAAAAATCCTTCTGTTCATGGAGATTACATTCTATAAAATGCCAGATCTAGTGTGTGTGTGTGTGTGTGTGTGTGTGTGTGTGTGTGTGTGTGTGTGGTGTATGGGGGGGGGGTACGCTGACCAGAATTTTAGGTCACATGGTCACACTAGCTTCCAGTAGGAAAATTTAGTCTTTAGTTCAAGTAGGAAAATTTAGTCTTTAGCTTGTTAGCTATATGCCCAGCTAACATCCTGAGAATCCGTTACTATGGAAGTAAATGAAAGAATGGGTAGGGCGAAATTAATAGTCTCTCTACCATAATGAAAAAAAGAAGAAGGAGAAGAAGAAGACCAACTGATTCCTTATCTCGCTAAGCATAAAAAAATAATAATAACTTTGCAACTACACCTTTAGAGAGAATATTCCTAATAGACATTTGCTCCTAAGTGTGTGTGTCTAGTGTATATCTGAGTCACTTCTGGAGATCATGGTTGATAAAAACATGAGGAATCATACAGTGGGTGAACAAGCTGAGGGATATTTGGATATCTTATTATACTTGGGATTGCTGATGGGTGAAGGTTGTTAGTTCTACAGAAGCCAAGAAGACAAGGTTTCTTTAAATTGTTAAAGGGGTGACATGTAAGAAAAGACGTAGACTTGATTTTATGCTGCCTTGGAAGACTGTGCTAGAGCTTCAATGCTAAAGAACTCTGTAGCAGCAGGAACCCTCTTACCTGTTCCAGGTGAATTTCCATCCCAACTAGAGGGACCATGGAGATCTCCATGATTCTATTTATGTTTCCACTAAATAAATGACTTGGGAAGTAGATGATACTTAGGTCCTGCTGGGATCTTCTTTGTTTTGTCCCTTGAGGAATTCTATTGGAATGCAGAAATTTCTATCAAAAATCAAAAATTACATCTTGATTCTAGACCCTGCTCTCTCTTATAAGGCTGCAATAGAATTCCCCTGTATTTTGTGCACAGCATTTACTTTTCATAATACTGTTTGAATATGAAATATATAAGCCAAGAGGATATGAGTTTCACAAATGATTATAGGAAAAGAATTGAAATGGATTAAGTTGCACATCAGATAGAATCAAGACCCTTCACTGGTCCTGTGATAAAGATTATATTCTGCTTAAAATGCCTTCAGAGCATTACACTAGCCCACCTATATGTACTATTCAGTGCATGCACACTTTGGACCATGGAATTAATCTGAACAGTGAACATAGATTAAGTACTTCTTACATATCAGGCATGAGCTAAGTACTTCACTTACATATTGCTGCCATTTTCTGCAAGCTGGGCAGAGTGATTGCTCCCATTCTGCAGATGCAGACACTGAAGATCCAATACCTGGAACCAAATCTACTTGATACAGCCTATTCACAGAACACAGTTTTTTAGTGGAGAACTTGGGATGTCATTTTAAGATTTTCAAGTCTGGGACCAGTTTTGATTAACTAGTAGAAGCATCAAGCAGAGAGATGCTTCTTCCACTTTGCCCCAGGGGAGCAGGACAGCAGGCTGGTGCATTGGGAGAGGGAGGAGGCAGGAAGAGGACTAGATGGGGAAGGTGTTTGAAGTTTGCTTCCTTATCTTAAAACAAAATAAGAGAAACCCTGTCTTTTGGCCCCAAACATTCACTGTATGTATAGTTTTAGTAGTGAAAAATGTCAGTCAAATGGGCCCTGGGCTTGGTGGTTTTTAATGGAAATACAAACATTTTCTGAGCTAGAGAAGTATAGGCTTTCACCTTAAATAATCATAATCAGCAGTTAAATAATCTAAAGGCTTGTGAATTGTACAGCTTAAGTAATTCCAAGCACCATACTTTATGTTATCTCCATCTTCACAGCAGCCCCAGAGGGACCAGGAAAGGTCACCCATTAAAAGGAGGAAGAGAAATGTATGGACCTCCCAACCTCCTGAAACATGGCAAGTCAAAGGGGGTGTTGTGGCCCTCTCTTCCCATCCAAGAGCAACATCACATTGGAAGAAATCCAAGAAGGACCTGATCTAACACTGTAGGAGGCACTACCAGTTTTAACCCTATGAAGCAAGGATAGGACAGCCATATCACACAAAGAGAGACCAAGGGACAGTAGAGCCACACATCCAGTCCTAAAAGAAGGATTTTCTGGAGCAGTGATCAGGGCTCTCAGGATTAGCATTCACAGCTTAAATCTACTCACAGTAGCAGTGTGAGCCCTGGAAACCTGAGACCATTTCTCCATGTGTGATGAGGTCTCTGGACTCAGACGAACGTGTTAAATTCTCCAAAGCCATGGCCCTCAACCTGATTTTGTTCCTCAGAATACTTGGCAAAGTCAGGATGTAGTTTTGGTTGTCATGACTGGAGTAGAAGGTACTCCTGGAACCTAGTGGATAGAGATCAGAGGTGCTGTCAAATATCCAGCAGTGCACAAAGCAGCCCCCCAACAACAAAGAATTACCTGGCCCCAAATGCCAATGATGTTTTTGTTGAGAAATTCATAATTAACCTCCCTTTTTAGATTGGTGTACTTTAACTGTGGAAGAGAAGAAAAGCTTTGTAGGGTCTCATCTTTGATTTAGCCTATTCTATTTTATTTTATTTTTTTAATATTTAGTTGTAGATGGTCATAATACCTTTATTTAATTAATTTATATGTGGTACTGAGGATCCAACC
Source organism: Urocitellus parryii (assembly GCF_045843805.1). Lineage (NCBI taxonomy): Eukaryota > Metazoa > Chordata > Mammalia > Rodentia > Sciuridae > Urocitellus > Urocitellus parryii. The sequence goes on along the minus strand of NC_135533.1, from coordinate 172,977,073 downwards.
CAATGCCTCACACATGGGGAAGGATTTGGGTGGTCCTGGTCCCTGGTAAGTTTTAAATGACCATTTGTGGGAGAAATGAATGAAATGACTCTTCATTGTTTCATGATGCTACTGCCTACCTTTTGCATCCAGCTGGCTACCTTTCCTAAATTTCCACTCCCTGATCAGCTCCTCCTTTTCTGCCACTTCCTAGTCACAGAATTTGGGAACCAACAGATTGGGAAAATTAAAATGCTTGATCTTTGGGTTAAGCCGCTCTCCCTGGGGGTCTTAAATGGAATCTGCAGGAGCTTGAGGCCAACTTTGGAAATCTGCTATCATCTCACGCCCTATGCTTCACTCTGAGTGCATTGCAGCCCCAGCGCCAGCATGCACTTGTGATAACAGGTAAATTTCTGACTTTCTGTTGTATTTTAAAATTGATGTTTGTGTGTTCACTTCCCCAAGCCCCGATCTTGGAGCTTCTAACTCCTCCTCGCTCTGCCTCTGAAAATTTTCTTGGAAAATGCTTCCTTCAATGCATTTCTAAGGTTCCTGTTAGCTAGTGCTTTATAAGGTCCTGTGGGATTGGGTAGGCTCAAGGCTATTCTCTGCTTCCCCCCCCCATCATTCTCTGGGAAACTGACCCTATGGGCCACATCACCAGGATTCCCTTGCTGGCTGGGTTCTGGTTGGGTCTGAAGTCAATATGAGGCACTGCAGGAGATGGGAGGGTGGGGGAAGAAAAAGGCTAGAGAATGTTCCCTCAGCCCCAGTTTCTTGCCACATCTCATAGCAGGGGCTTCTCTCCATGACTACAGCCCCCTTTGAACAGAGCCCATCCATGGCTCCCTGTCACCACAGTTAGCTCATTTTTGCATTCATCCCTTCAGCCTAAATGTGGCAATGGTTGCCTACTGTTGCCAGTTTCTGGATGGCTCAGCATCTCTTGTTTGTTTCATTAACCCTGCCCACCCCTTCTTCTGAAGCCCCTTCATTGAAGTCTCCTCATTGGAACCATCTGTGGTAGATTCCATTTCCTTCAGGATCCAGACTAGCACAGTGGGGAAGGCTATGGTGCCTTGGTCAGATACATAAGATTGTGAGAATGATTTAAGAAAGTGTTGTTAGAAAATGTTTACATTTCCCATATTAAATAATTTTGGGAAAAGAAGTAGGTTGTTTGATGCTAAAGTCAAAACACTAAAACAAACCCTTCATTCTGTGGTTTTCTAAAAATGAATGGCTTTCAAATGACCCTTCGACATGAATGACTGCTACTGCCCCCACCTTAGAAAGATGTGTGGCTGAGGTTCCCAGAGTCAGGCTGAGTCTTGGACTAGCAAAAACAGTTCCCTCCTCTTGCCACATCCAATGGGAAGAACTGCTCCTTTGTTCTACAGATGTTGGGGAGTTGCTTTGGCTGAAAGGAAGAGGTTCTTGAGATGCACTGGAGGAAAGTTTTCCAGGAACATATCATTCTTTCGGTCAAGCTCAGAGCATTTTTGGTTTTGGGCAACTGAAGGCATCTGTGGCTTTTTGTAGCAGCTACTGTTTTGTAGCACGTTGGACTAAAGCACTTCTCATTGATTCTATCTTTTGTTTAATCATTGACTCATTCATTAGAGAAATGCGAGGCAGTCAGTTGTTTCTTGAGAGAATGAGCAAATATTTACTGAGTTCCTAGTCAATAAACTAATGTTCAAAGGATTAGAAATCAAAATTACAGCCTGAATAAATATGCATAAAAGGGGAAGTACATAAAGCTATCAGAGCATCCTGCAGGATGTGGCTGTAAGCCCTGATAGGTTGCATGAATGGAAGAACATCAGGTAAAAGGTGTTTGGGGGTACATTGTCAGAGGAGGATACTTGCCTGTACAAAGGCCCTATGGAAGATAGGGCTCACTTGTCTTCTATTAGCTTGTAGGAGGTCTAAGAGGCTGGACCACAGAGACAAAATGGGAAAATAAGGTAGTTAGGCAGAGAGGTTGGCAAAGTCCATATATTCAGGACTTTGGCGTCATGGTCAGATTATTGATAATTATCCTTAGAATAGGAATGCTACATTCAACAGATTATAACAGGAGCACTCTATTCTCATGTTTGGGCACCGCCTGAGTCCTATGTTTCTGGGTAAATATTTCCTAAACAGCTCCAAAATTCTCCTCTGTAGACTTACATTTGTTTAGAAGGCCATTTTATTAAAGTTAAATGATCTGCTCATTTGGAAAGATGGATTTATCAAATGCTTATATTTAGAGGGGAAGAGACAATTCCCTGCTAATTCATGTATTTCTCAAGTGCCATGAGAAGCTTGCCTTTCAACCGGGCATCCCTGAATATTTCTGGGGAGAAGTTCCCAAACACCTGAATGGGGTGTAACTATAAGTCTGGTGTTGATGAGTGGTGAGGATTCCTCTGTGGAACTGAGTGCTGTATTCCTATGAGAACCCTCTTTCCTAACTGGTGCCCCATTAAGCTTGGGTAAATTACTGTTATATCTTTTTAAAAAAAGTCAATTGTATATAAAAGTAAAATGAACCCCATGTCCCTTCGTCCAACTTCAGCAATTATTCAACCCATTGCCAATCCCCACCCCTATCCCAGGATTATTTTGAAGCCGATCCCAGACATTATATCATTTCATCCATAAATACTTCAGCATAAACATTATTTTTTCAGATAAACATTTTGACACCAAATTACAAACACTCAAAGGTGGAAGAGAATTTTAATGTGAAAGGCTCAGATTTTAATATTTTCAAAATGTTATAAAATCAAAACAGACCATTTGGTGATATTATATGGGAAAGTCAGAAAGATTTACAATGCTGGACACTTTCCTTTATTGATTTTCATCTATTCTCCCTGCCTTATGCCTAAACCTCAGTGTTCCCAGGATTGACAAATTCTATCTCTTACTCATCTCCTAGTGATTATTGATATTTCTACCTAAATATTGATATTTCTACTAGAAGAGAAGGCCCTTTTTTAAATTATAGAAATTCATTTTTTTGTGGGTTTTTTTTTTTTTTTTGCTTTTGTTTTTGTTTTTTGGTACCAAGGATTAAACCTAGGGGCACTTTGCCACCTAGCCACATCCCAGCCCTTTTTGTTTTTAGACACTCTCACTAAGTTGATTAGGGCTTTGCAAAATTGCTGAGACTGGCTTTGAAATTATGAATCTCCTGCCTCAGCCTCCTGAGCTGTTGGGATTACAGGCATGTACCACTGTACCCATTTGAGAAGGTCTTTTCTTGATCCTGTCTCTTTTTAACTTTTTGACTGAATGGTAACTTCAGGATTTTGAGGGAATAAACAAATAAGTTTCAAAGTGTGTGAACCAGAACTGCTAATTGGTCACATGTCCTACACTCAAGGGTTCTTAGGATTTGGTTAATGATAACTTTTCTGCAGAGAAGAAAACTGAGATTAAGCTCACTTTGTTAGAAGATTAAGTTACTAAATCTCTAGAAATCTCTGAAAGTACCCATTTACCTTCTTTTATTAATGATCACATAGGCATCACATCATCTTGACCTCAGGACAGTCCATTTTATTGGGAAAAAATAACTATCGGGGTTGCTCTTGATCATTTATTCATTCAACTGTCAATATCTAAGGACTTCTCACTGTGCTACAGGCTTATCCACTCATGGCTCATGCTATGCTTTCTGGCAGTTTACTTCAGAATTGATTGTGTTAATGTCCATTTTCCATATGACCTTGGAACACTTTGGCATTGAGATGGCTTCTGTATCCAGTTATCTCTCACTTAGGTAAACATGGGGTATCTTTGGGCTGAGCCAAGTTTTTGTCTTGGGCTTGACTCTCAAATCTACTTACTCTAGAAAGGAATGATTTCAGAACATGTGTCAGCTGGGTCAGGGACTTGGGGATCATTCTAGTCCTGGCTTTAATAGAAGCTGGGAAGAGACAGCGTCCCAAGAAGGGTGGGATATGTGAAGGCTGGAGCCTTCCATCAAGACAGACTTTGTGTCCTTCACATTTTAGTTTTTAGTTTGCTCTATACCAAACAAGACTAAGCAGTGACAATTAGGTTTCACCAAAATTTACTGTTTTATAGTGTCTAGCCCATAATTTCATCTAGTGGTGCTGCTTAATTCTCAACAGCATCTCTGAAGCTTTTGGTCTGCCTTTCCCCTGAAGTGGTAAAGGATTCATTAACACAGGAGTGGAATGCCTGGGATTTGGGGCAGGGAGATAGATGATTTGAGCTTGAATCTTGGCCCTCCATTTATTCTACTTGCTCTGTGACCTTGGCCAAGTGTGTAAATGATATTATGTCCCCTGTGGAGTTCTTCTGAGGATTAAGTGAGTTAAGACGTATAACACAGCCCAAATCTGCTACTTAGTAAGCCTTAATAAATCTACTCATCAGCATTCAGAGGGAACTCATTCTCTCTTCAGAGAACCGACTCTGCCTTTTGTTATACTATAAAAACTTCCTTTATCATTCCACCTCCTTGTTCTTTGGTACTTTTGCATTTTGCCACTGGAGTGTTTATTCCTTCCCAGCCCTTGAAGATCTAAGGCAGTTAGTTCTCCTGTGCTCTTTTCCCCAGTACCCTCCATGATGCAGAAGAATCTCACCTCTGTGTGAAAAGTCCCTGGCTCCTCCTCATCATCTTGTGGTGGGTTTTAAGGACTCACCTTCTTTAACCATCTGTGCATTATTTCTGTACACATTCCACAAATAAATTCTGAGTATTTCCTATAGGAGGGGCACTAGGTCCAGCCCTTGTGATGTGGTGCTTGCCTTGTGGAGCTCATGATACAATGAGGAAGTTGGCAGTATAAGCTAGTAATGTCTATACAAGGTGGTAAATGTGCAGATAAGGAAAGTTCTGAGTGGGGTATCTATGATCAGGTTGAAAGGAAGCATGGAGTTTGTTGGTAGCTTCTGGGAAGGACAGACATGTCAACTGAGACCTGAGGGGCAAAATAAGTAGCTGAGATCAAGGAGGGGAATAGAAGTATTTCTTATAGGACCCACAGTAAAATACAATATTCAAATGGCCTATACAAAGAATTCAGTGATAAAGCTGAAGTGATCTTGCTACTTGCCCAAACAATTGTGGAAGATTCTCCTGAAAATGGCTATTTATATGAAGGTGGGGGCAGGGGGTCCAAAATGTCATTCCCATAACTATGCAGTAGTAGATGATCTACTACAATATCCCTGACTCCTAACCTTGGTCTTAAAACAACGAGGTTTCCTTCCAAGCAAGGTTGGAGCTCCCCTTTTCTTCTATTCGCACATTCTTCTTTACATGTGGCCATTGGAAGTTGGCTTCGACCCTACGTCATTTTTTTTCAAGCTGCCATAACAGCTGGCGTCTCCCTAATGCATAGCAACATTGTTTACATTTGCACTGGTCAGCTCGGACTGGATATGAAATTGTTGGCATTACCTTTCCCTCATGACGATATTAGAAATAATTTATATGTTTATAACAAGAAAACTTTTTATTTAAAAAAAAATAGTGATACACAATAAAAGAGGCTCCCTGAACTGGTCTGGAATTTTTCAGGATAAAACTAAACTTAGACAATATTATTTAAAACTCCAACTTGGAGTCAAGCTGTTTTAACACAACTAGAAGTTGCAAGTGGACCTGGATGACTTTCTATAATGTAAAGTTTTGTTACCTTAATATCTGAAATAATACAATTATAAACACTTTAAAGCCTGAGGAGAAGAAGAGTTGACTCCTTCCATAGCTGACCTCAACCGAATAGCATCTTAGCCCCTCATCTCTGAAAACATCCTTTCTTGAAGTTTTGTTAACCCAGGAAATAATAATGATCAAAATTGTGGAATGGGGCACATTTTTATTGAGCAGAATCCAGTGAAGGACCAGGAGGGCTTCTGTCTCTGATGTCCAAGTCCACAGAGTAAGGACTCTCCATCACTGGAAGGGAGGGAAGGAGAGCCAGCATCAATTGCCAGAGATTTCTTTGTCCCATTTTTGTAAGTTGAGTGAATTATACCCTTGTTTCCCAGAACCCTCTTAGGAACTTTCTCTTTAGCCTCAGGGACACCCTGAGTAGAACTGGTCAGCTAGACATAGGTAGTATTTTGACTGCACTGCAGCCTGCCTGTTGGAGATGTAGACTTGAGTGTGTGTGTGTGCGCGTGCGCTCAGCCCCCACACTGCCACTCAGGTGCTTGCTCATGAGCCTTACAGGTGTAGAGGTTGCATTATTTACAGGTGAAGAGACCAGTAGGTTCATTTTCTGGGGGGGGAGGCGGTGGAGGGATACCAGGGATTGAACCCAGGGTCCCTTAACCACTGAGCCACATCCCCAGCCCTCTTTTATATTTTATTAGGAGATAAGGTCTTGATAAGTTGTTCAAGGCCTTGCTGAGTTGCTGAGGCTGACTTTAAACTTGCCATCCTTGTGCCTCAGCCTCCTGAGTTGCTGGGATTACAAGTATGTACCATCCCACCGGATAGTAGGTTCATTTTTTTTTTTTTTTTTGATACTGGGAATTGAACCCAAGGGCATTTTAATCCATGGACATGTACACAGGGTCTATAATGCAGGAAGGGTGAAGGAACTGTGATCATCATAGCAGGCCTCAAGGAGCAGACTATGGGAGATCATCAGACGTTCTGAGTGCCAGGCATTTTAACAGCAGAGGGGGTTGGATAAAATTAATTCATGCTGCTCTTATTATCCAAGATGAGAGTATAAGAACATATAATTATAAAATGGCTTTCTCTTGCAATGCATTTTAAGTAATCAGAAGCAGTAATATTACATCACTTTGCATATCTAAAGAATTAAGAATAAGTGATATTTATTTTGAAATACACTTAACTCTTTTTTTATTTGATTTATTTATTTGTATGTGGTGCTGAGGATCAAACCCAAGGCCTGACATGTGCTAGGCGAGCACTCTACAGCTGAGCCACCACCCCAGCCCCAACTTTATAATTCTTTATTAAATTTAAGTCCTATCCAAAGTAAATTTGAGTACATAATGTTTCAAAGTAGTGAATTCATTCATAATTCTTTGAGAAACATTAACCTGAACATGAAGATTATAAGAGAGTGGCATTATTTTCACTTTAATTATTCAAATAATATGCTAATGTATTTTTACTATGAAGAATTCAAATAATAGATGTTGACAGAGAATAATATAGAAATTCTCCTTAATTTCAATCTTACACTACTGTTTCACTTTTACATTTTTTGTCTTCCACAGAAATGTCATTAATAATTTGTAGGTTATTCTTTCACTGCGTTTTCATGCTCATATGTAAATATGAACATTTACTTTCTTTTTTAAATTTTTTTAGTCATACATGACATAGAATGCATTTTGATATACAATACATACATGGAATATACATACATCAATCATATTGTCTATTCTATTCTGCTGCCCTTCCTATCCTCCCTATTCCTCCCCTCCTCTCCCATCCTTTCTCTCTATCCAATCTAATGTGACACACTTCTTCTTTTTTTCTTTTTCTCATTACACATCATATATGTATTCTGTATAACAATGAGGTTCTCCTTCCATCTTCTGTGCAACTCCCCTTCTCCCTCTTTTTCCCTCCCACCTCTCTTCCCTATTTAGTGGTAGTCTTCTTCTCATGCTCTTCCTCCCTATCCCATTTTGAGTCACCCCCCTTATATCAGAGAAGACATTCAGCATTTGTTTTTTAGGGATTGGCTAACTTCACTTAGCATAATCTGCTCTAATGCCATCCATTTGCCTGCAAATGCCATGACTTTATTATTTTTTAGTGCTGAGTAATATTCCATTGTGTATAAATGCCACATTTTTTAATCCATTCATCTATTGAAGGGTATCTAGGTTGGTTCCACATTCTAGCTATTGTGAATTGTGCTGCTATAAACATTGATGTGGCTGTTAACTCTCTTTTTTAAAAAAATAGAAATTATATATGCATATTATGAGAAACATTGACCAGCAAAATATAGAAAGCATTTAACTAAGAAAAAGGCTTGACTTTTTGAGTTCTTTTTTTCTTTATTCCCATGCCTACATTTGCATGTAAGTAGTTGTGCTTTGTGACAATTTTTTTTTCTATTTTTGAATCTACATAGAGTGGTGCTTCTTTTGTTATTGTAAAATAATTGCTTTTGCTCCAAATTGGAATATAAATGGAATAGTGCATGTTCCATTACCAGAGGAGAAGGGAACCCTTGTAGTTGTATTTGGAACTCATGGACTATTAAAATCAAATCCTAAAACACTTGCTGAGCATAACCTAATACCTGGCCCTGTCCTGATGCTAGATGGTGAGGTGCTGTGGAGTTGGCCAAGACCTAGAGGGTGCTTCCAGGGAGCGTCATTTTAAATGGGGAGGAAAATAAGGGAAGGAAATTGGGCTGTAAATAAGGGGAGGTGGCAGTTTATGGAGAAAGGAATGGAGGGTATATAAGAAGGAAAGGGGAAGATTGCAGTAGGAGGAAAAGAGGGAAGGAGCAGAGGGGAGAGAGGGGAGGAAGGAAATAAGTAAGCAAGAAGAAAAAAACACCAAGAAACCATTAGCACCTACTGAATTTTCAATTTCCAGAATATAGAAATGGTTGAAGACAACCAAAGGAAAGATTTTACAAGATACTATAAAATCAGTTTCTGAGGAATTTTACCATTATTAATCGTGACTTGATGATCAAGCTTTTTGACTTTCCTAGATCCTTCCTGTATAAAATTCTCTGATATCTTGAATACCACATCTCTTTCTAAAATGTTCAAGAGAAAGCATACTTGGATATTATTGCCAGAAACTGTTGGTAATCTGACCTTGAGATACACACACACACACACACACACACACACACACACACACAGGTTTGTTTATTTGTTTCTTAAAACTCCAAACTACATCCAGAGATCTTTCACATCATTTACAAAAATTAATGCAAAATGGATCATGGACCCAAATAGGAGAGGCAAAACTATAACATTCTTTACAGAAAACACCAGTGTATGTTCTTTGAGATCTTGGGCTAGACAAAACCTTTTTAGACATGTCATCAAAAGCAAAAGTAATTAAAGTAAAAAAAAAAAAAGATAAATCGGTTATGTCCTTCAAAGGTTATCATCTAGAAGAGACCACCCTCAAAATAGAGAATCCATTTCAAATCAATATCTTACAAGGGACTTGTATCTAGAATATATACTCTTACAAGTCAATAATAAAAATGCAAAAACCTAGTTGGCAAGGCATTTTAATTGACAGTTCTCTAAAGAAGATAAATGGATCATTAAAAGATGTCTTACCATCATTGTTTAGGGAAACATAAATGAATTCATTGTAAATGGTGAACTGTAAGGTATGTAAGTAGATCAGTAAACGATTGAGGACAAGTGTCTGCATAGTGCTGTGAAATCAGCAGAGACTTGTGAGTCAGGGTCCATGTTCGTGTTTATTTACAGCCTGTCTGAAGTAGAACATATAAAATGATTGTAAACGCCAGATCACAGCCTCCAATCACTTTTAAGCTTAGCATCCAAGGAATGCATTAGCAAATAATAGGCACTGGCATTTGAAGGCATTGACATTGAGCAAATAGAGATGCCAATCTACTCATTTGAATGTAAACTTCCATTTATTTTGAGTCCCGTAGTAGATACCAGTCACAGTGCTAGGAGTTAGGCAGGTGATATTGGATAATTGGTTCATGATTTAAATTTTTTTTTTTTTACTTATAGATGGACACCTTTATTTTATTTATATTTATGTGATGCTGAGGATTGAACTCAGTGCCTCACGCCTGCCAGACAAGTGCTCTACCACTGAATCACAACCCAGCCCTGGGTCATTATGTTTTAATCTAAATAAATATGCACAAAGGGCTTTTTTCAGTGGCTCCACATAAATGACAGACATTTATTTGGTCTGTAAGGTGGAGAAGGCTTTGATGGGTGCTATTTAAACTGGGTCTAAAAGATTGAGTAAGGGTTCAACAGGAAAAGAAGTAAAAGCATCTTAGGGAAGTGGGCAGAATGACTCCATAAGAGCTTATTAAACAGCAGGCCTGGTCATGCTGGTGATTAACAGTGATGATGAGGATGGTGCTGATAGTGATGACAACAGTGCTGATGGTGATAGTGGCCGTGATGATGATGGGGACGATGATCCATGGTGATTGGGCTGCTGCTGCTGGTGATACTTTTGCAAAGATACCAGTTGCAAAGATACCAGTTGAGGCATCTAGGTGATAAACTTCCAGGCACCTACAGCCATAGGCCTTGAGTTGCCCATAGTTGCCAGAAACACCTTTTGTCACTGGTCAGTGCCTTGCTTTTTGACCGCTTAAAATTGTCAGTCAGACTTGTACAAACTGTATGTTTGCCTGTGGAGGAGCCAAGCACATTAGCAGCTAATAACTCATTGATGTGCAGTGGCCCTTACCTTTGTAGTCAGCAACCGCTCACATCAGTGATTTCTTTGCAAGTCCCCTGTGTGCATGGTTCTCACAGGGACCCCTCTCTTTGAATTAAAACATTAAATTGAACCATATGAAATTGCTGTTTTTATAGGTCACAAGTGGGTGAATATTCGTGACTTAATCTAGATTAAGTTATAATAAACCCGATGCTAAGGCAGGCATATTTTAGCTTAGTAAACTCTTCCACACTACGCCCCCTTTCCTAAGTGAATGGATTGCAAAGGGTCAAAAAATGCACACTAGTCTGAGTTCTGTGGTGAGTGTAAAACACATGATTCCCTTTGTTATGAAAAAATCCATAAATTATCTCAGCAATGATTTTTATATTAATCACATGCTCAAATAATATTTTGGAACTATTAGCTTAAATACAAATGTTCATTTCACCTGTCTCTTTTACATTTTTAAATGCAGTTACTAGAAAATTTATGTTGCTTTACATTTCTATCTGGTGGTGCTGCTACAGACAAAAAATCCTCCTCGGTGCAACTCTTTTGGCAGATTCAGAAGGAAGACAGTTCAGAGTGACTTTAGAAACTGGCCCTTGGATGTTCTGGGCTCAACTTTACTTCACTTTCCTTGAAAAGGGAAGGAAAGCAATCTAGCCTCTAAAGTCTCTATTTTGAAAATTGTAATATGGAAATGCCGCCCCCTCTACTATGTGAGATCCGTTCCAGCGGCTCATAGTTTCTCCGTGTACTTACAGTATTTTCTTTGCTTTTCCTTTTTGTTCCCTGTGTTCATCCTGTCATCACTTTATCAAAGTATTGAGGCGCTGGCATCGAGCAAGTAGAGAGATTCAAGATACGAAATGCTTCGCTTGCTCAGACCCACGTCTGGCCAAGTCACCCGGGGGCTGGTGCAGTGCATAAGCATTCGGATGTCTCTGAAATTGAGACCATGCCATGCAGTGCCAGAGCAGTGGGGAGAAAAGTATGTCACTCTCCTGGAGCCGACAATTTGAACTGTCAGGGTCAGGGCGTTGTGGTCTCCTTTTGCTCCCCTAATCCTGACTAAGGAGGTAATTTAAGTAGAATCCTGGGGTGCCAAATTAAGGAGGCTCTAATGGGAAAATGAGAAACGGAGGCTGGGGGGACTCAAGGACACCCATTAGCATGCTCACTTCAAGATGTGCTCCGGTCAGTGCTCCTTAGGAAGGCCCACACTCCCCAGCCATGTCTTTTCTTATTGGAACACAACCAAAGGCAAGCATGGAGATTTCTAAACATAATATTTTGGAACCCAAGGGAAGGTAGAATATTGCAGACAGTGATAAAACCACAATTTAGTAATTGTGTTGCGTGATTATGTAGTGTATGGTGGGGCTGCTGGGAGGGGAAGAGTAATGAGTGTGGGCAGCAGATACTCGACCCCTCAGGTTGTGATCTGATCTTTTCTTAACCAGGTCCATGTAAATCTGCAGGATATCCTGCAACTCTCTTTTCCCTGTAGCCACATCTTCTGTGGGTATAAGAGAAATCATTGTAGGGGCTATAGAGCAGTGGTAGAGCACTAACTAGCATGCTGGAGGCCCTGGAAGGGAAAAAAAATGTCTGGAGGTCCTATTACTATTTTATTTTTTTTATCTGGCCATAGCTAGCTTTTTTCTTCAACTTGCAAAACTGCTGCCATAGCTCAGCCATCACATCTGTATTCCAGCAGAAGGAAGGGTAAATTCCAAATGATTTTACCAGTGGGGAAAGAACAGCCTTTCCAAGAACTGTTGCTTATATCATTGATATGAAATGGGTCATATGACTTTTCACGGAGGCCAGAGACTGAGTACATGAAAAACCAGCTAGAATGTGGAGCCCATCACACTCACCAGTCTCACAAAGGAAATTATAGTCTACATAACCAACTCCTTGCTCAGTTCTGTGCACATAGTATACAATAAAACAATGAAGCTTAAACAACCTCAGCTTTGCAGTCAGACAAAATCAGGAAACACTATGACTGTCCTCTAAAGTAGAAAGTAGTTTGATGAAAAGCCCCTAGAGCCCAGGACAGGGTTTGGTGTTTTACCCTCTCCCTTGGAAACAACCAAATTTCCCCGGGTTTCACTGAAGGAAACTGAGGCTCAGAGAGTCTAAGTAAACTTGTTTAAGGAACAAGCTAGTAATTCCTGAACCCAGGTCAAAGCTTGGACCTAAGACCTTAGAGTGATTAGCAAAAAGAACCAAACGTGGGAACAAAGAAGAACTGGAAAAGCTCTTAGTATAACTTTGAGGTAATTAAAACAGGTCCCATTGTCATGGGCTATTGAGGACCTGAATGATGCGGTTCTGGACTCTCTCCATCCTAGAATATTTTTCACGGATTCTCTGTTTTGAAGGATTTGCTGTGTCGCCACATGTGACAACAGTTGGTTTCGGGTCATCCAGGGGCATCCTCGGGAGCAGTTAGGCCCGTAGGCGCAGGGTGCCTGCCAAGGGTGAGAATGAGCCATGTGCATTTCCGGGGGTGCAACCAGCTCCTCTGGTGGCCATGAGACCCAGCAGTGTAGGAAGAGAGGTAGAGGGGAATCGCCTCTCAGGAATGGAGATTTCCCGAGAACCATGGATCTGCCTTTGATGTCAAGCAGCTTCCAAATAGCACAGAAATGATACAGATACATGCCAAAAGGGGGAAAAACAACTTTTGATCTAGTTAGAACCAATTAAACTTTCAATGTGCATGAAAGAAACTTGAGTGCTAGCCAGTTGTTTGCTATGGATGGATTTTGTCAACGAGCACAGTTGAAAATAATGAAACTAAGGCAAATCCATGCCTGGCCTTCTACTTGGGGGAAGTTAATTGTGTGTGTGTGTGTGTGTGTGTGTAAAATGCTAGGGATTTCCACCTCCCCCCTTTGCAAGCTGAAGCTACCCACACACACCCCCTTATCCAGTGATATTAAGAGTGATATTTTTCTTTAATGTTTTCTCAGAAGTCTGTCCCTCAGCCCTTTCCTTGTTGTCAATGCTGTTTAGTCTAATGTGTGCTTTTTGTTAGTGTGTGGACTAAAAAAGGTAATCTAATTAAGAGTGAAGGTAAGAAGCCCTGCAGGATTTTGGCAACAGAGAAAAAAACTGTAGGCTCTGGTATTTGATTAGCACCTCCCCCTTACAGCTTAGGGCTGTTACCTCCAGAGAGCTGGGAGTTTCTGGAACTTTATAAGCAGCCTTCCCCAGAATGTAAAGCACATCTCTGACAGGACAACAGTCAGGTCTGAGAGTTGCTTGTCGAAATTCTGGCTGCCTTTATTCAGAACGACTGGATTGGTAAATGTTTAGAGGGTCCTAATTACTCTTTGGGGCGATTAAAACATTGTGGATTTATGCTGTTCCACTAAGGAGAATGGCCTACGCCACATACCCAAAAAGAAAAAAAAAAAAAAAAAACACTAAAAGGGAGGAAAGAAAAGAAAAAGGGGAGGTGGGCGTGGGGGAGCGCAGCCCCAGCTTGGAGAGGCGGCCTCTTGGTGAAGCATATGAATCCACTTACATGTAAATTGCTTGTCGCTATGAATTAAGGGAAGGCTATGAAAGAACTGCTTTGCTGTGTTTACTATAGGATTTTTGACAGACTCTTTCCTCTTTCAAGTAAATTTGGCTTAAGTCCATAGTCAGTCCAGTTTTAAGTAAACTCCTCTTTTGTTACATTAACAAGGTTATAACATCACTGAGGCAGATTTCCAGCTGCAGGAACCCAGGCCTACGTATGGGGCTGAGGGTATAATTAAAACCTTCGGGTAGGAGAGTTAAACTCTCAAGTAAAATTGGATAAAAGGCTAATTGTCCATAGCAACATAATACATGCTTTAAATATCTGTGAAATGAAGATGAATAGTGGGAGGCTTGGGGAAAAAAAAAAAAAAGACCGTTCTACCCTGTGAATTGAGAAGTGATTTTTCACTTTGGGACAAAAGGCATTCCCTGGCCCACCTCACCCCCTCCTAGCAAATGAATTTCACAATCCCAGTACCATCCCCTGTATCTCCTATAACTTGTCGTCCAGCTGTGCTGAAGATCTTCCGTCTTCAAAGTGGAGAATGTGCATAACCCATAAGAAGGACCATGCCAGAGGCCTGGATTTTCTGTTGCCTTAGGTCCAAATGAGGATGGTGAGCACTTTGCCCTCAGTTGCTATATCTTCCTTTAAAGGAGGGGTGATATTAGGTAGAGAGAGGGGAGTCTGGGGAAGGGTACACATACCTTTGGTGACCTTCTTCTCAAAGATGACATGTAGCCAAGCAAGATGATACATTACCACAATGCTAAGAAAAACAAAACAGTGTGTAATGGTAGCCCTTCCAGAGAGATGGATCATGAAGGCCCATTTGTTATTTATTAAGAGCAGCCTGCCCCACTGGTGTGGTAGGGAACCTAGAGACTTACGGTCATTCTACACCATTGCCCCAAGTGGCACGGACAACCATGAATAGAGCTTTAGCAGCCCCTGCCCTTCTAGACTTTGCCACGCTGCTGTTTGAAGCCTGGAAGGAATGGAGGTGTTCTAAAAGAGTTTATTTCAAGGGGGAAACAGAGCAGGTGGGATGAAAGGGAAGAAAAGGAGGAAAAAAATTTTAAAAAGACATGATTTTGTAGGCAGACTTTCTCCATGGAGCAAAGCACCATGCACCACAGCTGAAAAGCCCCACAGCCTCCCTTCAGCCACCCAGGAAGCATGTCTCCAAAGAGCTCTAAGCCTCACCATCTGGGCTAGGGGCAGCTACAAGAAGGGAGCATGAAAGCCTCGGCTGTGGAAGGGTAGCTAACGCTTGAGGGCTTGCTGGAAGTGCCTGGCCATGCCCAGCTGATAGAATGGCCCGTGCAACTGGGGAGACACTGAGGATGCCACGGGGCTGCCAGACAGCAGGCCAGTTCTTTGCAGCTCCAGGGTTGCAGTCAGGAGAGGAGCTTGGGCTGGGCAGGGGCAGAAGAAAGAGTCCTTCTGGAAAGGCTGGCAGTTTTGAGACCTCAGCAGGGGAGTAGTGAGAGAGGTTTATCCAGGAATTGAAGTTTCAGTACCATCAGCTTAGTTGTACCAGAGTATTTTTGTTTGTGCCACAATCAGGAGACTTGTGTTTTGAATCAAAGAGTTCATTCCTTCTTTGAAAATCAGAGTACATTAAGATGGGACTCACCGCTTGTGCTTGAATGCTGTCTGTAGGGCTGCAGCACCCATCTCCTGGGTCACTAGGAGCAGCAGTGTGCTTTTGTTACGGCATTGGAGCCTCCTTTTAATATTTTTGCTCAAAGAGTTGATTAGATCACACATTTGCCTTATGGCAGCTTATTATCAGTAGTGTTTTAAGTATGTTACATTTAAGTGTGTTGAATAAGAGCTTATATTTTAGCGTTTATAAATCCATTTCTCCTGCCAGCATTGTAAGTTTAAATTCTTTCTTACATGTACCAAAGTCGTGTAATATATAAACTGGGTTATAGCCCAGAGTAAGAATGACATTATGAGAAAATAAAGCTGAGAACTCTGTATTTAATAGAAACCAACTCTTATTAGTTCATATGAATAAAACTTTACCACCTTTACATTTCTTTGGCTCTAAGTAGTGTATGTTTTCCTTTTAAAGCAGAAGTTTAGTTATCTTATATGTGTCTGTATGCACTGCATATAAGTTAGTTTCAGCAAAAAAAAAGGGCTGCTCCTTCTGTAAATTATTAAGGTAGATGCCAAAATATGGGAACATGGTTCTGTTTTTTGAAGTTATGAACTCTTTGGGGAGCAGGGGAAGGAGAGGTTGAGAATTTTTGGAGCTGCATTGGTCGGATGTCTCTTCATTCTGTATAACACATGGATAGGGGGAGATTGCCTGACCACTTCAGAGAGGAGAGTCCACCCTTGGTGATCTTTCACAGCACAGTGTTTCCTGGTCAGGGAAGGACCTTCCTCCAAAAGGCTCGTCTTGCCACATATACTTTCTCCATCCTGGCTGCTTTCTCTCCCAGTGAGAGGGACAATACAATCCCAGCCATCCTCTTCAACCCTTTCTCAAATGTGACGGAAGTGAAATAGCAAAGTAGGTACGTCCCTAGCTCACCTGTTCTCTTATAAGTTATTTGTTAGTTTTATTTTTCTTCTTTGTTGTTAGTAGAGCATCGGAGAAGGTGCTATGTTAGTTAATGAGGCCAGAAAAGACCTCTTGGATAAATGACACTGAAGCATAAGTCCTGAACTTAATGAAGTTACAGGCTCTTTGTTCTCTGCTCTCCCCACCTCATCCTGTATCATTTTTGTAATTGTGGCAAAATATCTATAATGCAAAAATAGTCATATTAACCATTTTTAAGTGTGCAGTTCATTGGCATTTATTACATTTGCAATATCATAAACCACCATCATTCTTTCTAAAATGACTTTATCCCCCCAAACAGAAAACTGTTCTTCCTCTTCTAGTGCTACAGTTAGGCTATTAATATGGAAAACAAAACAAAGTTGTCACAGAGCCTGCTGCCAAGCCCATGTCCAAAGACATAAAATGAGGCTATCTAAACCAACCGTAGGCCCAAGCTCAGTTTTAGATATGGCTATGGCAGACATTGCCTTGTGTTTTTAATAAGAACAGAGATAATATTCTTTTTAGTAGTGTCAAGAAGAGCCTGGCCTTCACCTTCCTCAGAGGTGTGATGTCCATCTCTCCTTTGGAAGAGAGGCCAGAGAGGAAATAAGAGGATGTTATAGACTGAGGGGTGATAGCCCAGTGTGTTATCATTCACCAGTTGTATTAAAGAGGCCAGGAATACCTTTTTATATAGCCAAAGTAAATTTAAATTACTACAGAACTTTCCTATACTTTGAGAAGAAAACCATTAGTTCCAGAGAAAGGGAAATAAGGCATTCTAGCATTTGCTTTTGCATTTCTAACAAATCCTAGCAAGTATTATTTTGACTTTTAGGAAATATCCTAGGTCCACCTTTGTCTTCATAAACCATATGTTTATAAATATTTTCATGAGTTCTATAATATTGTTATTCTATTCGATTCTGGTTTTCCTTATAGTTAATCTGCCTTAAAGTGTTTGGAGAAAATAGTTAGTTTTTTAAAAAATATCCATGGGAAGTAATATGTATAGTTTAAATGATAAATATTTCCACCCAGAAGAAATGTCATGGCGCAGAGGCAGACATAGTTATCATGCTGTTTATTATTTTACTTGGCCAACAGCCTAGATTTGGGTTCTAATTTTAATATATTAGAATGTACATTTTTGTAAGTTTGCATATAAATACTATATTTATGGCAAGTGAGCAGAATAGTAAGTTCAAATTACAGTTGGATCATTTTCTCCATGTTTATTTGTCATTTCTTTCATCAAGGAATGAGGAGTCTCTCACCTAGTATATTATAGGCAAGTACATTTCTATTTGAGATGCTCTTGTGATGAGATGGCTCATGATTACAGATTTTGGGTTTATTGGGGAGGTTTATGTCTCAAAGATGCCTTTGGTGACTATGGGTGGACTATCTGTTGCAGTGTAGGTGGAAATAGGGTGGCATTTGTCTTCCTCTTGAGGATGTCCTTAGCTTCTTGTTTTAATAAAGATAAAAATTGATAAGAGAGAATCTTAAAGGAATTCAAATCACTGGGCTTCCATGGTTCTTGTGGGCTAATCATTTTTTGGGAATCATGCTTTTAGGTACACAAAAACTGTAAGACTTAAGCAGGGACAAGAAGGCCCCCATTGTTGGAGGAGATGTGGGGAGGATGAACCATCCCACCCTCCCCATCAGCCTCCCCTGACAGTTTACAGTACGCCAGCCCATAGGAATGCGAATCCCACTTCAGAGCCCATTGTGAATGTGTTTCTGAGTTGTTTAACGTGTTTCTCACAAACAGGACATGACATGTATGGTTTAAATGAAAATAATGGCCTCACTGCTCAGTGCCAGACCGTCTTTTGTCAAGAGCATCCTGGCGATTGGAAGGTCTCTGGGCTGACGTGGCCCACAGGCCAGGTCCTTAGGGGATCTGGTCTCGATGTGTTTCACACAAGAAGGCTCTTAAATCAGGGGGCCTCTGGAGGGCTGGTGTCCCAGGAGCAGGCATGCATGGCTCTGCAGCAGGCTCTAGAGCCCTGGGGCTGCTGCCGCTGCTTCTGGCATTCTCAGCCAAAAGAGGAGAAGAGGAGTTGCTTAATCTTTGCAGTCCTTAGCTGAGGACGTTATTATCAAAATGAAACAATCGAAAAAACCAAAAGCAACAGCCAAAACAACAACAGTACCCAAGGTGCAAAAATAGGGGAGTTTTAAAGCATATCTCATAAAGGTGCTTGGTGCTTTGTGGACTAAGCCTCATAATGATTTGTTTAAAAAAAGGTGGTTAAATATACAGAGCATAAAATTTACCAATTTAAGAATTTTTAAGTATTTACTTCAGTGATATGAAGTTGCTGTGGTGGAATGTTTCCCAAAGACTTGTGTGTTTGAAGGCTTGGTCCCCGCGGTGGCATTATTGGGAGATCATGGGACCTTTAAGAGGTAGGACCTGCTAAGTCACTGGACGCATCCATGCCTTTAAAGACAATTGGGGGACATTGGCCCCCTCCTCCCTCTTTCTTTTGCCTTGTGCCATGAAGTGAGCAATTTTGCCCTACCACATGCTTCTACCATGCTATGCTGCCTCACCACAAGTCCCAAGCAATGGTCCTTGGACTGAGACCTCAAAAGCCATGAGCCAAAAAAAAAAAAAAAAAAAAATCTTTTTTTAAGTTGATTTTCTCAGTTTTTTCATAGTAGTGACAGAAAGCGACTAACACATAAGCGTATCCGCATTGCTGTGTTACCATCACCAACCACCCATCTCTTAAACTCTTTTCATCTTCCCAAACTGAAACTCTGTATCCATTATACAATATCTCCCTATTCCTCCTCCTGGGCTTCTGGCAACCACTGTTCTATTTTCTTTCCATGAATCTGACTACTCTAAGTACCTCATAGATGTGGGATTATATAATATTTGACCTTTAGTGACTGGCTTATTTCATTTAGCATAATGTTTTTAAGGGTCATGATGTTGATATAAGCAGATATAAGATTAGAGCATATCTAATTCAATTCACATTTATATTTTCTGATTATTTTCTCTGTGCATCTTAGAATCAGCAACTGGTTGATTCATCAAGCTTTTGTGTCCCAGGAATGACCTGGAGGGTGACATGTCACCATAGATTAGTGGTTCACAAGCAGGGTTAGTTGTGTCCCTGGAGAACAAACTAGAAACATTATTGACTATTATAGTTAGACAGAGGGATGAGGAGGAGTAGGAGAGATGCTACTAGTATTTAGTGGGTAGAAGCTGTGGATTCTCCTAAACATCGTACAGTACACTGAACAGTCCCCCACAACAAAGAATAATCTGGTCCAACTATCACTGAGCTAGGTTTGAAATCCTATCAACGGTTAATGAATATGCCAGTCATTTGGGGAGTGGGGCTGGACTTTGGAGAAAAATTCAGGACATATTCTTATTGAGTGGTTTTGATATATATTTCTTACTATCACCAATTTATTACTGTGAATGAAATGTATTAAATATTGAGATTTTAGTCATGTGTCCATGCAGAGTGATTCCTTGTCTTCTTGGGTGACTTCAGTCAAAAACAGGAAGGAATCAATGTCTTTGTCGTTGTTAGAATTTTTTGTTTCTCTGTGAACAACCTGGTGATCAGGTTGGGGGCTCCACCGAAGTTGTGAAGTGTGAAGGACCTGGGAGACTGTATTCTGTTACTGAGTGCTAGTATGACATTTAGAAGCTCAGATGATCTTTCTGCATCATACTTTTCTCACCCATAAATTAAGGGAGTTGTATTACATATGAGAATCTATGTCTTTGGTATGAGTAAAATAGAAAAAGCAATTCTCAGTAAGTGATCTTCTCACACGGTGTAATTACCATCACTTATTCTTATGTGAAGACTAAACATTCCTCTAGTAATAACAATGTTAATCCTGAAGTGGGCTGCCATTAAAGGGAATGTTCTCTGCAAAGAGCCTGAGACCCTGGGCTCTTTCTTCTGTCATGTCGTCTCTTAAGGACAGATTCCCACAGTCAACATTGACGTGACAATGCAGTGGTGTGATCTAGTGGGCTCTTATTATTTTATTATTCAGTTTTGTTGTGGTCCACTTTAGTGAAAGCAGATGGTTTATCTGGATTATTTTAAAATTAGGTGGATAGGAAAATGAAAAATATATATACACAGGGAAACTTATTTTTATACTTCTAGATGGGAAAGATGAGGAACAAGTATCTAAAACCAAAGATCTGAAGTCCAGTTATTGACATGCCTCAAATAGTAAAAGCATGACCCAATCTAAATACAGCCCTGGTGATCCTCACGTTTGGATGCTGTGAACACAACCCAGAAAGATTTTGTTATCTCCTTGGAATGCATTGTGTGTCTTTTTCCAATTTGTTCCATCTAATTTGTGTGTGTGTGTGTGTGTGTATTTAAATTTAAAAGTTGCTTATAAAGAGAGGTAAGGGCTGGAGTTGTGGCTCAGTGGTGGAGTGCTTGCCTAGCACATGTGAGGCACTGGGTTCGATTCTCAGCACCACATCTACAACAATAACAACAACAAAAGAGGTAGAAAATACTATTATCTATAGGTAAGTTTATGGAGGAGCAGTGGATCACAGAGAATGCTGGGAATGAAGCCTGGACTCTGGGAAGCCACAGAGGTGGCTGCTAGAGGCCAGTGCCTCCCACTGCCCTGTTACTAGGTGTGTTCCAGTCCCACCACCAGTCCTTGTCACTGGCTTAAAAAAAAAAATTACCTAGTCTTTTTTGTCAACCATCAAAGTCCTTGTCACTGGCTTAAAAAAGAAAATTACCTAGTCTTTTTTGTCAACCATCAAAGCAAGGTTTCTTCCTAAGGCCCATGCTTTTCCAAGAATGTGCCAGCAGCCTTGGCGGTCTCTGAATTTCAAACAAAGTCTGTTGGGGTCTGGATTTTGAGCCTGGACTTCTGTCTGCCTCCCCATGCTGTTTGATGTGATCCAGTCTTGCTCTGTCTGTCTGACTTGGAAGGCAGATACATGTCCTAGAGAAAGGGAGGCCAAAAGATGGGGCAGGGGCTGACCTTCCCACAGGAGATGAAAAAGACCAAGCCTCATCCTTCTGCTCCCTCCATTTTGTTTTATAAAGAAAATTCTAAAGCCAGGATGACAAGAAGGTTTTATCCTGAGTGTCACCTTCGAACTGACTGCTAATGCATATTTGGAACAATTATAATTATTTTCTTAGGCTCCACAGGAAAGAACTCTGTGATCAATTAGTGATGCCTGACGTAGGTGGTTGGAAGCTGTGATGGCAGATGGGTTTTATATTTTCCACCATTGTCCAGTATAGATTAACAATGTGACTTTAGGAGTGGCACTAGCTTTTAATTAGGACGCTTAGATTCCTATAAATGCATGTGAGATAGTAGACCCTGATGGAAAAAGATGAGCTCCTAAGTCAGATTATCTGGATTGGAATATAAGCTGTCTTTTCCTACCAATGAACTCTTAGAAAAATTGCTAGACCTTTCTCTGTCTAAAGAGTGATGACTCTTTTCAGTTGTTGTAAGCATAAAATGACTTAGTAGACATTATTTGTAATAATGCCTAGCATATAATAAACCTTTAATCAGTGTTGGCAGATGAGTTGAACAGTGACCCCAAAAGATATGTCCACTTGAAATCTCAGCATGTGACCTTATTTGAAATAAGGGTCTTTACAGATACAATTAAGATACATTAAGGTGAGATCATCCTGGATTAAGGTGAACCCTAAACACATTAATGGGTGTACTTATGAGGCCGAAAAAGAGAAGACAAATAGAGACATAAGGGAGAATTTCATGTGAAGATGGAGACAGAGATTGGAGTGATGTACCTACAATCAAAGAATGTCAAGTATTGCTGACCATCATTGGAAACTAGGAGATGGCCATGGTTTCTCCTTCAGAGTCTCTAGAAGGAACCAAATCTGCTGAGACCTTGCTTTTGGACTTCTGGCCTCCAGAACTGTGAGAGGATAGATTTCTGTTATTTTAAACCACCAAATGGTAAGTTATTTTGGCAGCTGTAGGAAACTAATACCCTTGAGTATTGGTAGTATTATTGATGTTGTCTTTAAGATAAGGATCAGGGCCTTGGCTATTTCGTGATTTGGGCAGTTTTAAAAGTTTTTGACTTTGATGAAGTTAGCTAGAATCTTAGATAGCTAGAAGCACTGCTGATGGTGAATGACTTGTTTAGTGGAGTCCTTTTCCCTCTCATCACGCTGCAAAAGATCTAAATGTGAAATTATGAAGATACAGAATGAAGAAGAGAGGCATGGAAAGTTGATGAGATGGAAGTGGAATGATTGGCAGTAGAATAGACAAGGAATCTTTCTGGTATGGATACCAACAATTTCATCAGAACTTGAGAAGATAGAGGGAGTTTTAATTTAGGAAAAGTGAGCTCTCAGACAAAGATTTTTAAATCTGTGAAGAGAATGTTATCTCCAGACTGATCCCCAAACATTCTTGGCAAGGGGCAGTGGGGACTGAAAGGGACAGAAAAGAGACCCAAAGAATAGATGATAATTTAGCTGACTTAAAGCAAGCTGAAACACATTTATAACCTGAGAATACAATAACCACCTTCTCGGTCAAGAAACTGGATTTTTTTTTTTGAGCCAGCACTTTCTGCATGTTCAGATCAGTCTAGCTCCATGTATGTTTTTGTAGAAGCACAGGTCAGCCAAGGGAAGGATGGCCCTGGACTCAAGACAACACTCCAGGCCTGTAATCTCACTGTAATCTCAGATCTGCCATAGTGCATGATCTCTGGTAATGTACTTTTTCTCCCAGTCTCAGTTTTAAACACGTAGAAAACGGAAGTGAGTGTGTCTAGCACCATATTCTGAGAACAGACAAATACAGACTTACCTTGCACAGAGCCTGGAAGGTAGCAGGGGAGGGGTGTCTGTGTGTGTGTGTGTGTGTGTGTGTGTGTGTGTGTGTGTGTTTAGCTTTTATAAACACCTAAATTGAGAAAATCCATGAACTAGGCATCTTGGGGGATTAAAGAGATGTTTAAAAAAGTTGTCTACATGTAGAAAAGCTCTATATTGTATAGAAGACAAAGGCATGCATAGAAGAATGCAATATTAACCAAGAAAGCCAATCATTTTGATTCTGTTTTGGTTTTCCAGATTAGAGATTATGCAAGGGCTTCACAGAGGATACTCAATTGAATGTGAATCTTGAAAAATAAGTAGAATTTCCATAATTGTGTAGATCAGGCATGAGCTTCTTAGAAGACAATTCGATGGATGGTGTAGAAATATAAACACATGCCATGAATATACGGAGTGGAGCAAGCAATTATCAGGAGTTCAGAATAGGGAGGTAAGGCTGCAACTGCAAATTTGCACTAGCAAATTGGAAAGCCACAGTAAGGAATTTTGGCCCAGAATCTAGTGGAGAAAAATGATTGGGAAAGAGGGGAAGGACAGAGAAACACCAAAAAAAAAAAAAAAAAAAAAAGGAAAATACGTATTGAGTGAAAGTCAAATTAATAGAAGATGGACACAGATTGTCTTGGGGGAAAAGGCAGAGGAAGGAAAAGAAGATGGTTTGAGGTTTTTAACCAGAGTTAAATATGATATCATAAAGATGAACTCCAAGTACGTCTCAAATTTTTTCAGTTACTTAGCTTTGTTATTTTTGGTTATGCTTTTGTTTTTTCAAAGTGAATATATCCTTTTTAGTAGTTGTAAAAATAAAGTATTTCTATTATCATAACATCAATCATTCAGAAGTATATAGGCAATGAAGACACCCCCACCACCTCATGGAGACAGTTGTTGTTAACATTTTAATAGCTGAAATTTATTTTCTCCTTCCCTCTTCCCTTTCTCCCTTCTTTTCTTCATCCTTCCTCCCCTTATTTCTAGGTATATATAATTTTTCACGAAAGTGGTGAAACAGTGCTTTGTTAGTGAGCACAGATTTACCTCATCATTTTTAATAGCCATGGAGCATTTCACTTTATCTATGGTATGATGATTTATTTAACTATTCTCTGTTATATGCTGAGTTTGTCTCCAGTCTTTCTGCTAGAGATCACACATTTTATAGCCTTTGTATATATTTCTAAACACTTTTGCCAACATTGACTTTAGATAATTTTTTTAAGTCTTTGATTTGGAAGCTCCTACACATGACGTGGAAAGGAGGGACAATCCCCTCATTCTTGTGTGTGTGTGTGTGTGTGTGTGTGTGTGTGTGTGTATTTTGTAAATGAAGAAAGATTTACAGGTGTATAGTCCATTTATACTTGTTTGTGTATGAAATGCCTATTTCTTCCTTTTGCCCCTTTTGTCTCGTGAGACATTTGATCAATCAGTTTATATATTAAAGAATATATCTTTCATTGTAAACATGAAAACATGTAAGTTTCTGTGTGTATTGGCCATTTGTTTATTCATGTTTTCACATCTACCAATCCTTTCTTCCTAGTTTTTGGTTTTTAAGTTATGCCTAACAAAGGACCTACTACTATTTCCACAAATGGCAGATAAATGTTTGAAGCAGCGGGTCTGGAAGCTGCCCTGTTGCCCTCTGCCATTTACTGAATGGACTGTACAATTCTTCTGCTGAGCTTCCTAGTGGCAGGATAAAAGAGGATATTATTAAGAGTTTTGACTGTCTTGAAATGGGAGTTTGCCATCTCTCTGAAATGTCACCTCCTGACAAATTCCTCAAACGTAACCTGAAATCAGAACCAATGTTGGGGTGGGGTGGGGGATGAGAATGACTGTGAATGGTATTCACTGCAATCCTGGGGAGAAGTCATTTCCAATTCAGAGCATGGCCTTTTCCCTGAGACTTTCCTCACTCCTTTCTGTCCACAGTCATGGTGTCAGCTGATATTTGTTTCTGACTGAAGAGGCAACAACAATATCAGCTTTTTTGTTCTATTTGTACAACCTCTGGTGCAGGTAGCTATCAAATTGAAAAATTAACCTGGGCTTCTGTGAACTTAGCTACCTCCATCCCTTTATAAAAGGAGCTTCTTGAATTCAGTGTTCTAGGCCTTTATAAACCAGTGTTCTAGTCTGTGATATGTGATCTAGAGGGGAAAAAAGTAATGGCAGGCTCTTTCTATGAACACCATTACAAAGTTTAAAAGGAGAAAAAAAGAAAAAAGGGATTCTAAATAATTTAAATTGTGAGGTTTTAGAGTGAAAATGCTACCTGTAAGCAAACCAGTTGGGTTTTTTTAAGTATTTTAAGTTTTTATTTATTTATTTATTTATTTATCTTAATTTGCATTTTGATTTATTATACACAATTTCAGCACAACTTTTCATTTCTCTGATTGTACATGATGTAGCATTGCACCCTATGTGCAGTCTTATATGTACATAGGACAATAATGTCCATCTCATTCCACCATCTTTGCTGACACCTGCACCCTCCCCACCCTCCTGCCCCTTTGCCCAATCAAAATTCCTCCATTTTTCTCATGCCTCCCCCTTCCCCGTTTTGGATCAGCATCTACTTATCAGAGAAAACATTCAGCCTTTGGTTTTGGGGGATTGGCTTACTTCACTTAGCATAATATTCTCCAACTCCATCCATTTATCTGCAAGTGCCATGATTTTATTTTCTTTTAATGCTGAGTAATATTCCACTGTGTATATAGACCACAGTTTCTTTATCCATTCATTTATTAAAGGGCATCTAGGTTGCTTCCACAGTTTAGCTATTATGAATTGAGTTGCTATGAACATTGATATGGCTGCATTACTATAGTATGAGGATTTTAAGTCCTTTGGGAAAACTACAGACCACTAAAGAAAGAAATTGAAGAAGACCTTAGAAAATGGAAAGATCTTCCATGCTCTTGGGTACTCAAAATAAATATTGTCAAAATGGCCATACTACCCAAAGCGCTATACAGATTCAATGTGATTTCAATTAAAATCCCAACATCATTCCTTATAGAAATAAAAAATCAATTATGATATTCATTTAGAAAGATTAAAGACCCAGAATAGCCAAAGCAATTCTGCTAGCAAGAAGAGTGAAGAGGTATACACAATATCAGACCTTAAACTATACTACGAAGCTATAGTAACAGAAACAGCATGGTGTTGGCACCAAAACAGATAAGTAGACCAATGGTACAGAATAGAAGACACAGAATCAAACCCACATAAATATAGTTATCTCATACTAGACAAAGGTACCAAAAACATACATCAGAGAAAAGATAGCCTCTTCAACAAATGGTGCTGAATTTTTTTATTGTTAGCATGCAACCCAAATGTTGTTAGCAAATTTTCATAAGCACTTTTGCTTTTCCATTTCTGCCTATTCTTCATAAATTCTGACATCCATTTAAAAGTAGTATCTATAGTATTTTTCAGTATCTATATTTTAGATGATAGTAGCAATAATCTTTTTATATTTTTTCTTTGATTTTAGTATTTTAACAATTATATGTATTCCTTTAAAGTTTTTTTAAATTGACCTGTAGCATGTATAGAAGTTATTATAATTATTATTTCAGATGGCCAAATTTCAAAATGAGAACATATATAACTAAAAAATCCAACACCCAGATCAATAACTAGAATATATTGAGCACTTCAGAAGTCTGCCCCGTCCAATCTTCATTTCCCTCAAAGGTATCACTATTAAGATTTCTAACACTGTAAATTAATTTTGCCTTGTTTGAACTTTGTTAGTGGAATCATATGTTATACAGTCTTTTTTTTCTGAATTATTTTGCACAACATGTTCATTAAATTTATCCATATGTTTGTGTGTACTTGTAGTCAATTTATTCTCATTATTCTGGAGTATCTGGTTGCTCCAAGTATGCCATGTTGATTTTTATTCTTTTTGTCAATAGATAATTTGGACTATTTATCTTTGGAGAATATTTTTAGTAGTGTGGCTCTGATGTTCTATTAGTTGTGTTTTAATGAACATTTACATACTTCTCTTGTGTGTACACCCAGGAGTAGAAAGGCATATATCAAACACATACATTCAGCCTTTCCAAAGTGGTAGCAGGGAGTGCATACCCACATTTTGCATGAAAGTGAACCTGACTGCTATACAATTTTTTATATTTTGTTGAGAAAAATATCAGTATTTAATATTTGAAAAGAATCAAAAACTGTTCATTTACTTTGGCATGGTTTCCATTATTTGCTTTTATCTGAGAACTCACAAGTTACTCTATAGGTAATAGGGTCTGAAGTAAATTGGGTGTAAATGCACAATCCTTCTCTCATTCCAGTTTACAAAGCCCAGCAGAAAACATTTGTTACCCTATATTTTTACAATACTTCATTGTGATATGAGGAGGCTCCACGCTTTAAGAAAAGGAAATTGGGAGGGGAGAACTAATATGATCCAGTGTGATTTTAGTGTAACAACTGGAGCCTTTGCAAAGGAAGGAGCCAACAGGTCTGACATGAAGCACTGGGGCCACATGGTTTTGCAGTGGGATTAAGGGAATGGAAGAACTTTGTGCTTTTCATCAGAAAGTCATCCCCACAAACAATCTATATTTAAAGTGAAATATTTCAAACTTTCAAAAAGAAACTGCAAGGGAAAATGAAACTGGCTCTACAATGTGAAGACCTCTTTCTAAATATGAAATCTATGACAATAAATCATGATTTCTTCTTAAACTTATACCATAAGTTGGGTGGGAAAGGTGTGTCAAAAGAATTTGATACAATGAAATAAAATTCCATGTTCCATCCATCTAATTCAATATTGTTAACCTAATTATCAATCTTATAGAATCTGATCTATCAGTTGGGAATTTAATTATGCTGCTGTAACCAACAGACACTGAAATCCAGTGGCTCCCACAAGATAGTTTATTTCTTCCTAACATCAAAGTCTGAATAGGCCATGTAGGACTGACTTGCTGGTTTGACAGTGATGGGATGCAGGCTCTCTCTTACTGCTCTCCTACCCTTAGCACAAGGCAGTTCTTCCTCTGTCCAGTCTGTGCTTTAGCTACCAGAAGAGAAGCAAGGGATAGGGAGGCCATATTCCCTTCCTAGAAGGAAGTAGTGAATGCTGTGTATATTGCTAGTGTGTTCATGGCGTGCCCAGAACTTAGTCTACATGACCACATCTAGCTACAGGTAGACTGATAAGTGTGGTCCTTAGCTGAGTGCCACAGGCCAGCTAAGCTTCTGTAGCTATAGAAGGGAATAATGGAGATGGGAGAACATTTCTACCTATGTAGTTTCTGAAACTTTATGACTGTTTTTATCACATTTTTATTTGTGTATGCTGATCTCTCCTTCATCTCTCTCTCACTCCTTATCTTTATTTGTTTTCTTCCTTGTATAGAACTCATCTCTGAACCCACCACTCACTCACTCTTCCTAACCAGGACACAAGGACAACCAGCATTGAGGTCTTTATCTAGGAAAACAGAAACCTTTCCTTCCTTTCTTCCTTTCTCTCTTTCCTTCCCTTCTCCCTCCCTCTTTTTTTCCCCCTCAGTCTAGATATAATTTGCCTAAGGTAATGGAAATCATTTCTAGAATCCCAAAAAGAGTCTATGGTACCCTTGATAAAGTCAAGCTAAAAAAAAAAAAAAAAATTCCACCCTAATTCCTAGCAACCTATATTTAACCAGAGTACTTGTCAGTATGTGTTAGGGAAATAATAGTTATCAGTCTCTGGTGAATTATAAAGGAAAATAATTCGTTAACCTTGAGATAGCAGGGGTGCTGGACAGCTGAATAGCAGAGCCCCTCTACTCTTCAATAGGACTGGGAGCTTGGAATGCATTGTCTTCAGAGACAAGGCCAACCCAGCATTCATTGTGTGTCCCTGGAACAGGACACCCACATTCCTTTGTAAGCTTTTCTCAGCTCATCTGCAACCCTTCAACATTTCTGAGCCTCTTGTGGTTGTCTTAAAGGGTGCAATTTTTTGGCAGTCAGATTTTGAACATCATTTTAGGAGAGAAATTGAACTCATTTAGCTCTGAAATTAGACAACCTGAGTTTGACTTCAATCTCACCATTACTCACTGTTGGGGCTTTCGGCAAGTTTCTTAATGTTCTTCTGAGCTTGAATCTCCCCCACTCCTTTCCTTTTCCCTCCCTCCCTTCCTCCTTTCCTTCCTTTTGTGCCACAGATCCAACCAGGGGCTTTGTGCATGCTAGGCATGCATTCTACCACTGAGCTACATCCCCAACCTCTCCCTGCATTTTTTTAGCATGAAGAGATTTTGTAGTGACCTTGAATTAATTTACTTTACTCATTCATGCAACATGTGGTGGTTGCAGGTAAACAGAGGAGGGATAAGTGTGGGTCTCATCTAGGATGAATATGGAGGCCAGAAAATACACATTTCATTTGCACAGATGTGGTCAGTCTGGGTTGACTATATGCCTGGGAGGATGTTTCCAACAAGAATGCAATACAATAAAGCAATTAGGAGTTTGGATTCTGAAGTTAGATCTAGGACAGACCCCCAACTCCATGTGGCTGCCTCCGAGTTTTAGCTCCCTTGTGGTGTATTGCCAAATTCTTTGTAGAATCAAATCCCAGTTCCATCCCTTTCTAATTATGTGGCTTTAAGCAAATTATTTAATCTATCTCTATTTAAGTCTCTTTCTTTAAATGGAACCATAACAGAACCTGCCATATATTTTTTAAAAATTTAAATGATGTAACACATGGAAAGCATTTAGTATATAGCACCTGGATCATAGCAAATGCCCAGCAAAAGGTAGCTGCTGTCATATTTTGGTCATTGCCAAGTTTTGTTTTAATTGTTTATTAGTTGAAGGTTTTTTCTCCCTGATTGGAGTATCTGATTTATTTTAAAAATGCAACACATTTATTTATTTGTTCTAATTTGTTATACATGACAGAAGAATGCATTTTGATTCATAGTACACAAATGTAGCACAATTTTTTATTTCTCTGGTTGTACACAAAGTAGAGTGACACCATTCATGTCTTCATACATGTACCTAGGGTAATGATGTCCATTTCATTCCACCATCTTTCCTACCCTCTGCTCCCTCCATTCCCCTCCTTCCCCTTTGCCCTATCTAAAGTTCCTCTATTCCCCCCATGCCCCACCTCCCCATTGTGGATCAGCTTCCACTTATCAGAGAAAACATTCAGCCTTTGGTTTGGGGGATTGACTTTACTTCAATTAGCATGATATTCTCCAATTGCATCCATTTATCTGCAATGCCATGGTTTTATTATCTTTTAATGCTGAGTAATATTCCAATATTCCATTGTGTATATATACCATAGTGTCTTTATCCATTGATGAATGGATTGAAGGACACCTAGGTTGATTCCATAGTTGAGCTATCGTGAATTGAGCTGCTGTAAACATTGACATGGCTACACCACTGTAGTATGTTGATTTTAAATCCTTCAGGTATAATCTGAGGAGTAGGATAGCTAAGTCAAATGATGGTTCCATTTAAAGTTTTCTAAGGAATCTCCATACTGCTTTACAGATTAGTTGCACCAATTTGCAGTCCCACCAGCAATGTAAGAGTGTGCCTTTTTCCCCACGTCCTTGCCAACACTATTGTTGCCATTATTCTTTTTATTTTATTTTTTATTTGTTTTAATTAGTTATACATGACAGTAGAATGCATTTATGCACTTTGATATATCATACATAGATGGGATATAATTTCTCATTTTTCTGAGTTTACATGTTTCAGAATCATATTGGTCATGTAGTCACATATATACATACAGTAATAATGTCTGTTTCATTCTACTATCTTTCCTGTCTCCTCAACCCTCCCCTTCCCTCCTATCACTTCCCTCTACCTAATCTAAAGTAACACTATTCTTCCCTAGTGCCCCCTACCTTATTGTGAATTAGCATCTGCATATTAGAGAAAACATTCAGCCTTTGATTTTGTGGGGTTGACTTATTTCGCTTAGCATGATATTCTCTAACTCCAACCATTTACTGGCAAATGCCATAATTTTCCTCCTCTTTAAAGATGAGTAATATGAGTATATATACAACATTTTCTTTATCCATCCATCTATTGAGGGACACCTAGGTTGATTGCATAGTCTAGCTATTGTGAGTTGAGCTGCTATAAACATTGATGTGGATGCATCAGTGTAGTATGCTGATTTCAAGTCCTTTGGTTATAAACCAAGGAGTTGGATAGCTGGGTTAAATGGTGGTTCCATTACCAACTTTCCAAGGAATCTCCATTCTGCTTTCCATAGTGGTTGCACCAATTTGCAGTCCCACCAGCAATGTATGAGTGTATCTTTTCACCACATCCTCACCAACATTTATTGTTGCCTGTATTCTTGATGATTGCCATTCTGATGGGAATGAGATGAAATCTTAAGAATAGTTTTGATTTGCATTTCTCTAATTGCCAGAAATATTGAACACTTTATATATATATATATATATATATATATATATATATATATATATATATGATCAATTGTATTTCTTCTTCTGTGAAGTGTCTGTTCAGTTCCTTAGCTCACTTATTGATTGGGTTTTTTTTTTTTGGTATTAAGTTTTTTGGGTTCTTTATATATCCTAGAGATTAATGCTTTATTGGAGGTGCATGTGATGAAGATTTTCTCCCAATCTGTAGGCTCTCTCCTCACATTATCAATTGTTTCCTTTGCTGAGAAGAAGCTTTTAAATTTGAATCCATCCCATTTATTGATTCTTGATTTTAATTCTTGTGCTTTAGGAGTCTTGTTAAGGAAGTCAGATCCTAGGCTGACATGGTGCAGATTTGGGCCTATTTTTTCTTCTGTTAGGCACAGGGTCTCTGTTCTAATGCTTAAATCTTTGATCCACTTTGAGTTGATGTTTGTCATACTAGACAAGGGTGCTTGTATTCTCAATAACTGCCATTCTGACTGGAGTGAGATGAAATCTTAGAGTAGTTTTGATTTTCATTTCTCTAATTGCTAGACATGTAAAAAAAATCAGCAAATTTTTAAATGAGACAAAAATTATTTGCAAAAAACATTAAGAAATGATTATATTTAACCATGGTCAGCTCATAATAGAGCAAATAATTCATGCTGTATCCATTATTCTATATTCTATAGCATGTTTACTGAACTGGCAGCTGAGAAAGATTTGGTTGAAGGAAGGTAGAGGAACTTTATCTGGTAAGACTCAGAACCAAGGGGCTCCATAATTATCTAGCATACTCTCGATATTGTATCTATGGTTAGAAATGTACATGATAGGAACTCCAGGTATATTCTGGAGTCTTCATTTAAGGTCACAGTCAATTGTGGCCATGATGCAACACTTGATCTGAGTTACTTTTTGTACTAAGCAGTCATCTGCATAGATTTCTTTGTGCTTGCATGGTAATGGTTCAAACCATGGATCCTTTGCAATCCTTAAAGTCACTCAATACTTCTACCCCAATTTTTCAATTTCAGCCATTACACAATCAGTTATACAAGGGATATACTTGGCATACAGACAGTCAGTCCATCATTGATTGCACTAGGTCCAGTTTGGATTTAATGGAAAAATTGATCAAATTGATATCAACCAGGATATGATAAGGTAGGCCCAGTTGTGTATTGTAATGGAAGAATAAGCAGGAAGAGTGTTGCGGAACTTCTCTTTCCTTCCATGCACTAGGATCGTTTTTTTGTTTCTTTTTAGGTTTTGATTTATCCTTTTCTTTCAGCCTCTCTTCTCTAAGACTAAGCATTCGTTTCATGGTCACATACTTCCTTGCTTTCTTTTGCATTCCATGTTCCACCACACACCTGTTTCTTTGGATACCTACTTGAAGTTTTAACAATTTTAAGAATGATTGGCCTACAATAAGCTGCACTAATTTAATATATACATTTTGATATGTTCTGACATATGGAAATATATGTTAGACAATCAAGATAATGAAATACCCATTATTCCCTCAAATTTTCCAGTTCCTTTGAAATCAATCCTACCTTTCCATGACTCCTCCATTCTTATTCCTAGCAAGTACTGATCTGTATGCTTTATGTCACTGTGCTATATATGAGTTCACAATTTCTAGAATTTTATATAAATGAACTCATGTACTCTTTTATGACTTGCTTATTACCACTCAACATATTACATGAATCATAGGTTTTGATTTTTATTGCTTACAAGTATGTATGTCATCAATATTGGTATACTCTCCATTGAATTTTTAGACATTAAAATTGTTTCTAGTTTGGAGCTTCTGTAACTAAAATATTACATTCATTCATGTACAAGATTTTCTATGCACACATTTTTCCTTTTCTCTTGGGTAAATACCTAATAGTGGAATGACTGTGTGATATGGTATGTTTTTTTGATAAATTGTTTTTTGTTTTCCAAAGTGTTTGCATTATTTTGCCTTCTCAGCCTCAGTATATAAGAATTATAGTTTCTCCAAATCCTAGCCAATACTTTGTATGGTCAATCTTTTGAATTCAACCATTTGGATAAATGTGCAGTAGTGTATTATTGTGATTTTAGTTGTCTTTCCCTAATGACAATAAACACATCTCCTCATGTGCTTATTTGCCACCTGTATATATTCTTTAGTAAATGTTTTAGATATTTTGTCTATTTTATATTAGGTTGTTTTGTTTTATTTTTCAGTTTAAAGAATACTTTATTCTGTATTTAACTTCTTTATTACATATATGATTTGTAAGTATTTTCTTCTGGTGTGGGGATTGCATCTTTTATTTTAAAGCTTTTTTTAATGGGAGCATAAACATTTAGGATTCTTATGGTTAAATGACTCATTTTTCATTATGGAATGACCCTTTTCATCCCTGCTAATACCATTTTCTGAAAACAACATTAATTTTCTTCTGATTATTATAAGCCTATCTTCCAACTTTTTACTTTTTTATTTTTATAAAAAGATAAAATAAGTCTTTATACTTACAGTGTCTTATTTGTAGGCAGCATATATTTGAGTCTTCCTTTTTTAGCCAATATGAAAATTTCTGCCCTTTAACTGAGGTAATTAGGTCAAGTACAGTTATTTTTATTCTTTGTTATGGTCAGGTTTGAATGTATCAGCTTGCTTTATTTTTTTAACTACCCCATATTTTCGATAATCCTTTTTTTTTCTGTTGACTTCTTGTGTCTTAATTGAAAAACTTGATTGGAATTACTTTTGTTTTCTTTTTCATCTCTTTCACTATAGCTGTTTGTTTTATTATTTTAGTGGTTGCTTTAAGGTATATGGCATATATCCTTAATCCTTAACCTTCCTTCAAATGATATTATACTGTTCCATGTATAATTCAAGAACCTTACAATATTGTATTTCTGTTTTTCTCTCCTGACTTTTGTGCTTTTGCTATATACATTTTATTCCTATTTGTATTAAATAAGAGCCACCAAATGTTTTTATGTTTACTGTAAGTAGTTAGTTATCTTTTAAAGAAAAACAACAATAAGAAAAAACATATTTACCTATGCAGTTAACATTTTTGCTGTTCATTATTCCTTTTTGTACGTAAAAAATACCATCTGCTATCATACTTCTAATGCTAAAGACATTAGCATGTTTTATAGTTTAGGTCTATTGGTAATGAATTTCATAAAATTTATTGGTGTGAGGATTCTTTATTCTCATTTTGAAGACACTTTTTCTAGATAAAAAATTCTAGGTCTACTATTTTTTTTCTATTTCTTTTTTTCCTTCCTCTCCCCCCCCCCACCTTTGGTACTTTAAAATGTTGCTCCACTGTCTTCTAACTTACATTGTTTCTGATGAGAAATCTGCTGTCATCCTTTCTTTCTTTGTAATAATGGATCAGTTTTCACCTGACTGTTGTTAAGATTTTTCTGTCATTGATGAGCCTTGCTTTAGTGTTTTCATGTCTCTTGTTCTTGATATTTATTATATGTCTTGGATGTCTGGGTTTATAGTTTTTGTTACTGTAACTTTAAGCTACCCTAATTAATCGCAGGGTGTCATTTAATAGATTATTTAAATTATTCATTTCTTTTTGTAGTTTGTTTCTTTTAAGAAATTGGTCTCTTATTAGTGTTTTCAGCTATATGGACAGATAATTATAGGTAGTATTTCCTTATTCATATTTTAGACTTTATAATAATTATAGTATTCTTTTTTTCCCCTGATATAATTTCTGTGTTCTTTCTTCTATTTTTGGTCAGTATAACTGAAGGTTTATCAAAATTTGAGTGATCTTATCAAATAATAAACTTTTCATTTTTTTAATTGCAATTTGAATCCTTTGTAGTTTAGACTCTTGGTTTTGATAAAATCTTTTAGAGAATATTGAATATTTTTATCTTAGCAGGCCAGAAAGACAAAATTTCTCTAGGACTTTTAATTGTGTAGGTTGCTGCTGGAACCTCGGGAGTCCTCAGGAAGTTGCTTTGTAATTTTTTCTGGGGTGCCTAGCTGTAAACAGTAAGAAGGATTACTGAGGCTATAATGGGCTATTCTCTGTTGGCCAGCAGTGAAGTCCCAGAGTCTCATATAAAGAATTGATGTCACTTGCCATTATTCAGGTTTCCCTATATTCTTTAGAAGTTCCCTTTGCAGTTTGTTTTCTCATACTTCTTTTGGCTTAAGCAGTTTTTCCAGCAGTCATATTGGTAGGACAACTGTGACTCTGGCTGAGCGTTTAAGGTGGCTGATAACTTTCTAGCTAGCTTCAGTTGGTTTGGCCACAGAGATGGTTGTCCTGAAATTGGGCAATGCTATATGGCTTTTCAGTGTTGTTTCTGAGTGGAACAGGTTTGTAAAAACCTGAATAACAATCCCTCCAAAGGAACTCTGCATTTATCATGTGTTCTAGAACTTTCTGCATATGAAAATTGTAACATTCTGTCCACGAGTCATATAGTTCCAATTCCTATCATTTTCATAGCTTCAAACCCAGGTTTTGTCAGTGAGATGGATGAAGCGATAAAGAACTCATAGATATCTGGACACAATGGAAAATGTAGGGTGATGTTTTCAGGGAGGATTTCTAATAATTATATGTGAAATGCAGATTTTCAAAAGCAACTCAATATATATTATGTCTGACTGATTAGATTTGTCTAGTGATAATTCAGTCACTGTCTTTATCCACATGTACAGTAGCATTTCTGAGTAATTAGATGTATCATTTGTTGAAGCAAGGTAAGGGTTGATTATGACTATATAACCACTTACTCTGTCTCTGTCTCATTTTCTCTCTCTCTCTCTCTCTCTCAGGGAATGAATAAATATACTGGAATAAGGCCAGGAATCATATACAAAAAATAACATAGAAAAAATGTTCCTTACTCAAGAGGGAATTGTTGCAGAGGAATCCAGAACAATTAGATGGTGTTACTTCCTTTTGTTAAGGTAGAAATCTGAGGTCATAGCTAATGTAAAGAAGGGCATTGTCAGTTACAAGTAAAGTGATGCTGTTGTTAAAATGAAACAGACTGTGCTTTGCTCTGTGACCTCTCACTCCTGCCAGCTCTCCAGTGATAGCCATTGGCCCCAATGAGAGTTGGGCAGAGAGTTGGAACCCTTCCCAGACCAGAATAAGTCTCACTAGCCCTTGTGTTTGAAAACTATTTTAAATCTTTTTGGAGCTATTCATGTAGTCATAGATAATGTGGGAAATAAATACCTTGCTAAATAAATACATTTAATAAAGACTTTTCTATAGAGTGAGCAAAGGAGAACAAAAAGTGAAGTATAGAAATTGTAGCCTCATTACCTTGCCATGGCTTAAGATACTGTTTGGATCCCAGTTTCAGCCTTTTATAAAATGGGGAGGGCAATATATCTGATAAAGTAAACCATGAAAGAAAATTATTAAACAGTGATGACTGTCAGACTTTCTGCTGTGTGTGCTACATGGACTATCTCATTTAATCTCCCAGCATCCTAGACTATCCACAATTAGTATTCTTTTCAGCTGTGTGAGGCATTGGAGCTTATACAAGATACCTGTTTTGCCAAAGTCAAGTAGTTATGCTTAAAACTAGTGTATTCTGACTCTAGATTCTGGTAGATTCTTGAACATTATGGCTATCCAGTCACAAAGGTCAATTAGAGCCCTCAGTCTCATTGGTGGTGCTTCCTGGATCACTGTGTCCACATTCATTTCAAGGCCTGTGTTGGTTAATGCCTTGCACTCAGGCAATCCTAGATTGATTCTTGTTGCCTATCATGTCATGGAAGAGCAAAATGAAGGCATATGTGAGAGTTCCTGGGGGCACCTCTGACTTCTTATTGACCAGTATTGCTTTGGTTAAAGCAATTTGTGGTGCTGTTGACAGTCACCTGAATGCTCATTAGATGCTGAGGACTATGTGAAGCTTTGATTCTTATAGCAGTTTCTTCCTTCCTCCCTCTCTCCCTTCCTTCCTTCCTTCCTTCCTTTCTATTTGTTTTGTTTTTATTATTTTTTACTTCAATTACTCCAGAAAGGAAACTGTTCATATCTCAACACTGTAAAACAGGAGTGGAGATAAGAATAGAAATGTTATACTTAGAAATAATCAAAACAAAACTGCCAAACACAATAAAGATACTAACACTAGCAAATAGTTTCTCTTGTACATTAACTTGAGAACTTTGTGATATTGCCACAGATGAAACATTAGTTTTCCAGAGAAGAGTAAAATATCTTTTAAGATACAACTGAAATTATCACAGGACTCAAAGACTGATAATACATGGATAATGGTCTAGATATAAAATTTTTCAGGTTAACTGTGCCAGTCAGAAAAACCAACACAATATGACCTCAAATAAGAATTATTAGCAGAAACCAAGGATATAGCTCAATGGCAGGACGCTTGCCTAGAACGTGTAGGACTCTCAGTTTAAACTCCAGCCAGCACTGCCACAAAAAAAAAGAAAAAAGAATTATTACTGATTTTAGGTGGATTTTCATATTCTAGAGAAAAGTAGGGCTGGGGTTGTAGCCCAGAGGAAGAGCATTCGCCCAGCATGTGAGAGGCCCTAGGTTTGATCCTCAGCACCACATAAAAATAAAATATTGTGTCTGTCTCTAACTAAAAAATAAATATATATTTAAAGAATAGAGAAAAGTGATGTTAAATAGAGCTACACAGACAGAAAGATATATAAATACCAGCACACATAAAAACACCTTGTGACAATTCCAGAAAATATGCATATTATATCCTGCTCTGGGGGGTTCAGAACATAATTATTTAGGTAAATAAATTTGTTAAATTTCATATTGTATTTCCCAGTCACTCTGACCATGGAACTTTTCTTTGTTAAGTGATTAAAAATCCTAGGACACAAGGGCCATACTTTGGGGAATGTCACTCCAAGACCCATCTGTATAAAACAGTGTAAGAGTGTTTTAGGGGTAGCGTACATCTTCTCTGCCTCAGCATAGTCCTGAAATTGTGATGCTGAAGATGAAGCAGCCCTGCACACACAGCTTGAAATGGGAAAGAACTCCAAGCTCTTGCCCCTTGGTACTCCCTGGTAGAAATTCTTTGTGAACCATAAATCTAGTTTTTAAAAAGTGAAAGTTACTAAAATAGGTCATGATAAAAAAAAGATTACTCAGCCCAAGACCCCAGTCTAATGGTGAGTAATCATAAAATAGTGATGATTAAAAGGGAAAAAAAAGAACTATTGGGCTTATCTAGAACAGAGAATAAAAATGAAAGAACATGTGTGCTGTAATTCCATATAATTCTCCATTTCATGAGGAAAATGTAAACATTTATCTCAGTAGCTAACCACAATTAGGAAAGAACAGCTTTGCTATACCCATTTCATGTTAGTGTACAATTAGAAACCAAGAGGGTAAGCCAATACTTCTTAAATTTTAGTGTACATCTGAGTGACACATAGGTTTTCTAAAAAATTCAGGGCCCCCAAATGCACTGAGATCTTAATTAGCAGGTGTGGGTTGAAGCTCAGGAATCTGTGCTTTTACAACATTTTGAGAAACACTGATTTAAACCATGTGATCATACTAGAAGTGATAAAGTGTGTAGGAGCCCTCAAAACCCTCAACATAAATAACCATTCCACCTGGGCTGATTTTTGGCAAAATGTCAAAAAATCCATTGCCTTTTATATTAGTTGGAGTCAACTAACTGCTTTAACACATAGACCCTAAAAGTATAAATACAGAAACATACTGGACTTTGTTTCTTGATCATACCAAGTTTATTTGCCACTCACATAAAAACCCAAAGAAAGTCCAAGCTAACAGTGGTCCCTGCTCCTACATGATTATTCTGGGACCAGGATGATGGAGGGTTGTCCATCTTCAACTTGTGCCTGGAAAACTATGAATAGGCTGAATTTGGGCTCTCCCATTCATATTATTGACACTCTAACTCCCAGTACTTTAGAATGTGTGTTTGGAGACAAGACCTTAAAGAGGCAAGTAAGTTTACATGAGTCCTCTAGGATGGGCCAATGTGACCGGGTCTTTGTAAGAAGAAGAAATTGGGGCATGTGGAGACATCAGGGGTACATGTGAACAAAGATCATAGTCAGAAGGTGGCCATTCACAAGCCAAAGAGAGGCTCCAGGAGAAATTGAATCTACTGCCACCTTGATCTCACAGCCTTCCAGACTGTGAGAAAATACATTTCTGTTATTTGAACCACCCAGGCTGTGATATTGGGTTATGGCAGCCTGAGCAGATTGATACAAATGGGGATTTAAGGACTGTCATGGAAGTGGTACACATTATTTTCATTCGTACTTCATTAAATAGAAATCAGTCACATGTTTCACTAACCGCAATGTAGACTATAAAGTGGAACCTAGCTACACACCATTAAGAAGATAAAATGAGCTTAGTGAATGGTACAATATAGTGTCTGCCATACCCTTTTACCGTTGTTTTGTATTTGACTACCCATTTACGGGTCTAGAGGAAGCCAGTCGATTTCAGTAGACCAGTCACTATATCTTCTCCAGCTTTTTGGTGCTCTTCTAAAGTGGAAGTGGGAGAGAGGCCCCATCAAAGGTAGAAGAAAGATGGATCTGCAGAATGATATTCAGTTCCTGGTCCCATATGTCCTAAACTAAGTTGGAAGGAAAAAAAATATGGAAAGAAGAAAGATTGACAGCTAGGAATGGGAAGGCCAAGAGGAAGAACCATCATTGTTGTCCATAACCAATGGGAAAAGATTATTTCAAAAGCAGGTCTGTTAGCTACAACCCTGTGAGGTAGAGAGGGTTTATTTTTAATTTTTAATTTAAGGCTAACATCTATTCAAAAAAAGTAGACAAAAGAAATGTATATCTGGAGGAATTTCTTCACAATCAGTTGACCCATAAAACCAAAGTCTGGATCATGAAATAGAAGATGAGCCTTGCAGCAGCTTGGTCTTACATCTTCAGTCTCTACACCCCCTTGGGTAATCTCTGTCCAGACTTTTAACCCTGTAGATTACATTTGCTTATTGAAATTTGTGCAAATGGGATCCTATAGTGTGTACTAATTGGTGTCTGGTTTCTTTGACTCAACAGTATGTTATGAAATTTATCCATGTTTTGCTTATCCATATTTAGTCTTATTGTATTCCATTGTATAATTATATCATAATTCATGTATCCATTCTCCTCTTGGTGGTCATTTAGGTTGTTAGTAGTTTGAGGCTAACACAAACAATAATGGTTCTTGATATGCCAAAAGAAATGTGTATTTTTGGCTTTAGTAGATATTGCAACACAGTTTTCAACAGTAGTTGCACCAAGAGTTTGTTTTTATTCCATTGCTTCTTCCCTTTGTGCCCCACTTCCAAAATATTCTTCCTGCTACATTCCCCCAGCTATAGTGCAGATCTTTGATAGATGAAGGTGCCCCAACTCCCCTATAGGGGACTTTCTTTAGACTTGCCATATGACCCCCACCAACCCACCAAAATTTGCCTGTTATTTGTCTCATTTACTTAGATCTTTTTTTAACTTTAGATAAAATCAATTCCAAAGTAATTTTGAAGGATTCTACCAGTCAGTACATTGCAGTTGATAGAAACTAAAACATAAAGTAATTTAAGGGAATTAGTCCTCATAAGTCAGAGGAACTTGGAAGATTCAGTGCTCAATCACCAGGATCCTGTCCCTCCTATTATCCCCCAGCTTTCTTCCTTCTTCATAGCAGTTTCCTTCTGTCCTATTAGGGCTATGTTTTCTCTCTGCATTTGTGGAACAGCTCCAAATTCCCTTTGCTTCTAACTGACCTCACTTGGGTTACAGATAACCTCTGAACCAATCATTTGTTGTGGGGCTGAGGAGAAGGGAGCTCATGCACTACGAATGACTCAGGCTTGGCAAATGCCCACCCTGTGGCAGGGAGGAGTGGGACTCGAGATGTTTACTGGGACAGCAGGGCATGGTAGCTGTTGTCAAAG
This sequence comes from Urocitellus parryii, assembly GCF_045843805.1. NCBI lineage: Eukaryota > Metazoa > Chordata > Mammalia > Rodentia > Sciuridae > Urocitellus > Urocitellus parryii. Next base: position 172,935,219 of record NC_135533.1, on the reverse strand, counting down.
TGTGAAGGCTACTAGTCCAATAAAGACAGGAGGTGTCTACTACGAAGGCAGACAATATACTCCCTCTGGGAGAAAGTTGGGATTTTCAAAAAACATTGCATGTGGTCCAGCTTGAAAGATGGGAATTTAAGGCCCAGGGGCAGGTGAACCCTCTGAGGTCACTTCAAATCACTCAGATGGGTGACTGCCCATGACCGGCTTTCTCATGAAACCAGCTCAATTACAATGGACATAAAATGTCTCATTAAAATGGACCTAGTTTGGGTCCAGTAACTCAGCACAAAGAGACCAAATGACTCCTTCACATCTTTTAAAATGGAAATGAAAGACCCGCACAGTGTCTAACCTCATCGGTTTAGCCAAGATGATACTGGTAAAGCCATGTCTGATTGGTGAATGAAAGAAAGGAAGAAGGGATTTGCCATGGTGATCCTGGGCAGCATAATGCATATTAAAAATTCCTGCAAATAAAAAACAGTATAGCTGCTGATAAACAAGTAATAGAGGTGAAAAAAAATTAAGCTTGCTCTCTAAGAGGGGCACTGAACCCCTGTTTTCATTGCCATCCACAGCAAGACAGGATAATTTAAATAAGTGGTCTAACAGGTCTTGGCTGTAAAGAACTAACTGGAAGATTATGTTGTAACAGCATAAATTTCAGGAACAGGCCTCAAGTGTTGATTGATCTTAAATTCTTTGTGGAATATGTGAGGATCTTAAAAGGAAATTATTTTGGATGACTATCAACATGCCAAGGTCAAAACTTCTTAGATGACTAACACTGTGCCAAATTCAAAATCTCTTGGATGACTGTACCATGCCAAGTTCAAATCTCAGGGCACTTTAAAATGTACTCTTGCAAGGCTTTTGTAAACCAGTAGAATAAATGTCCAGCTATTTAATGAAATCCTTAAAGCAAAAGGGACTTTTACAGTGGAAATATCCTCAACACTCTCTCAGAAAAAGAAAATATGTTTGATGTTTTAAGTAAGGTCCTGAGAAACATCAAAGGAAAGATCATTTTCAAACCAACTCCACGTGCATGCCGGCGGCATGGTGTGAACACATCTGAGTGCACATGTTCTCTCTGCGCTGCCATTTGCCAGCCGTGACACCTTGGGAAAGATGTGGGACTTCTCTAAACTCCAGTATATGGTATCTACTGGTTATTCTGAGATATTCTCCATCATCAGAGAGTCACCATAAAGGGCTTTGCACAGTGCGGGATGCACAGAATCTCTCAATATGCATTAGCTTTTATCAGGTTCATAGATTCCCAGATACTCATATAAGTTCAACATGAGGCCTAAATGATGGTCCCTGTGACAAATTTAGCATGTGTGCCAGGTCAGCTCTTGTCACAATAAGCCTCAACCCTATCAGGGAACATTGGTTCTGTTTCTTTTGGTCCTGAAACTCTCTCAAGTTTTGTATGGTGCCAAGGGAGACAGGGTCCATTTAGGTTTTCAGATTTGAATTTGGAGAGTAAGTTTTGACTATCATAGGGAACATCTGTCCCTGCTGTTAAAGCAATAAGGTGAGCATCTGAAGGTGCTGCAGAGTTCTCCTTCAAACCCCGCTGGTTGATTGCCGAGGCCTCAGTCCTCTCCCTCCTAATGGGATTATCCTCAGAAGACAACCTGATTCCCCGGGTTGCCTTTTCCCCTTCCCTTCACTCTGTAGCTCTTGCCTCACTCCCCTCCTTCTCCATCTCTTTCCCCTTCTCTTCCCCACATTAAACAGGCTGCCAAGGAAACTTCTAGATTGTAAAACATTTACTTGACACTGGTGCCAATCTGTCTCCCTCTCCCTTACGTTGGTGGCCAGCACAGTGGCTGGACCACAGCACTCCCACAAACAGAGCAACAAATGAGTCTCCTCTCCAGATGCACCTCAGAGTGCATTTTTTAAGTACCTGATTCCATTCTCTCCATTAAAAAGTTTCTCATCTTGAGCAGCAAGATAGCCAGTGACTGGAGCCAGCCCTTCTGACTTTGAGATTCATTTTCACTACTTATGAGCCATGTGACCTTGGCCAGCTTCCTTCATCTCCCCGGGCCTCAATTTATCTTCTGTAAAACAGGTATAATAATTCTTTAAAATGGTAGTTAAGAACATTAATTGAACACACACACACATTTTTAAAATAATGTCAGACACAGTAAGCACTCAGTGTTGTTATTAAATTTTTGTATGGGAGTTCACATGGATAATTTATGTGAAAATGCTATAAATGTAAAACATGTTGCAAAGTTACTTGAGAATAATTTTTTTTGCATTTAGTTGCTTTTCTTGTTTTAGAAAAGTTTAATTCTATAGTTTGGGCCCCTCCCACCTCAGAGCTATTTTTTTCTTGAATTATTCTATGTAATCATCCCAGAATTTGTATTCCCCTATGTCTCAGAGAACCCTGTAGTCCTTGTTCCTTGATGCTGTTTTACAGCTACACTGTCATATGGATGCAAAGAACCAGAGAAACTCCCCAACTCCTCTGCTTCATATGGGACTCAACTTCTAGAGCCCAGATGTACACCTGACATTTCCTCTGAATGCCCAGAATTCTCTTTTGGGAAGTTTGATAGCCAACACAGCTGTCTGCAGTGGACATTCTGTTAGACTGGGTCAGGAATCATTACCACCTTGTGGGCACAATTATCCACTTGCCCCCTCAAAGTGAGGTGGAAATTGCTAATTACACCTGTAAGAGGCTAATTGGGAACTCACTCCATTACATGCAGCCAAAATGCACCTGCAAATAATTAACTTCAGACGCCCAAATTGTGCCCACAAGAAAGAAGAGGAAGGCCAAGCTGAGACTCCAGCCCCTCTGAAAGGGTTCATGTTTCTCAGGTTTGCAGTTGGATCCTTTGAACATCCAAAGGGACTGAGAAGGAAGTCTCTGCGCACAGCCACGGAGTCTAGTGCAACGTTCCAAAGTGGCACATGCCTTTACAGTCCTAATATCATCATTATCCAATAGATGCTGTCCCACAGTGGGAAAACAAAAATGGGCTCTAGAGCCTTTCCTTTCTCTTCTCTCTGTGTGTGGTAGAGAATTTCCACTCACCACATGTCCCTCTATTATATCTATATGGAATCGGCCAAAATAAATATTGTAGTCCCTTTATTTTCAGTTGGTATTGCACAGGTCCTTCTCAGATTAAACAGTCAGAGGTCAGAAAAGTTGAGATGAACCGGAGTTTTAAAACCATTGTACTGCATGGAGTTATTTATATAGAGGTTTTTCATATATAGACTTGATTAAAAGCGGAGGATATTTGCTCAGCAGAGAGGAGAAAAACCATCATTATCTGATTTTACATGGAATTCAGTGGCTGCTAATCAAACCCTGGCCTGCATCTGGTTAAGACATACTTGGCACAGGTTTGTCACAAGTCGAGGTTTTGCCATGTCAAGGGGATCTTTCACTCAAAGCAGCGACCCATATTGGACTGAACAAACACATGAGTTTTTAATCGAGAACAATAGTTTAACAAACCACTTCCCAGGACTATTGAAAGAAAAGTATGTGCCCATGGCAGTTCTGGCACCAAAAGATGTTTATTTGAATGCATTTACTTCAAACCAAAGCCCCGAATGCCCAGCAGAGGAGGACCATTAAAAGCTAATGCAAAAAAAAAAAAAAAAGGAAAAAAATTTCCATCAGGTGACCCACCAGCACCAACCTTGAAGTGTTTTCTGGTCTCAGTAAAAGTTGGTCCCTTCTTATAGGCCTGAGTGGACACAGAGACACTTATGGATATGCGGACACAAATTATGTTTGTTAACTTTGAAATGCTTGTAATATTCCTTCTCTGAATCCATTAGAGGCTTTTTGTGCTGAATTGTTGCCAGAGAATCTACACAATGAATTTTGAGGTAATTTAATAATAAAAAGAATTTCTAACCACTTTTGAACACCAGGTGCTGTGTTAAGTGTCTTAGCTGCATCATTACACTTAGCCCCTGAGGTGGGTGGTCTTAATATCTCTATTTCACAGATAAGGAGAATAAAGCAGGGGATGGTTAAGTCACTTGCTAAATAGCCCTGCTAGCAAGTAGCCAGCCAGAGTTTAAACCTAGATCCATTGGAGCCAGAGATCAACTTCTGTGGTTCTGTTTTTCCTTTGAAAGGAAGAAGAAAGTGTTTTATAGAAATCTTCGTGTAATAACTTTTAAAAGACACTTGGTCAGTATTTCATCTAGAGCAAGGCTTAGGTTGGCACCATCCATCTAGGCATAAAAGTTGATACTAATGTTTTTAAATTATGAATTTTAGGACTTATTGATTCTTTCCAAGTTCTCTTCTCCTCTGGGAAGGTGAAAGTCACATCACCATGCTTTTCCCCAGGGCAGGGACTAGGCTGATTCAGCTGTGAGGCCTCAGCTCTGAGTGTGGAGCTTGGCGCACAGAATGTGTGTTTCATGAATATCACTCTAATGAATTGAAACATTCAGAGTACGGTCTCCTTCCAGGGCAGCTCTGGAAGGTCTTGGCAGTTTTGCCAAAGAAAAGAGGAATTCCACTCGACAGTCCCATCATGCAGACCTTAAATCTTACTCAGGATCACCCAGAAGTGTGGTGCCCTGTGAAAGAGGCGGTGACAAGCAATCAGATGGCTGTCTCAAAAGGTCAATAGGGGAGGCTGAGTAAAACTTTATCCAGTTGGAGAACTGCAAGCCTGCTCCTTCAACTTAGCTGGAGCTCCTGTGTCCTTAGCAGCTGGAGGTCTGCCACTAACAACAAAGAACTGGAGAATAATAGATGTCATGACCATGATGGGTCTAACATTGACTGAGGGTCCTGCTACAATCCAGGCGTAGTTCAAAGCTTTTGAGGCACATTATTTCACATGATCCTTGCAGCCACCCCATGGGCAGATACTCTAAAACAGTCCATTGGATAGATGAGGAAAACTGAAGCTTCATAAGCCTCTTGTCTTAGTCTATTTGTGCTGCTATAACAAAATTCCATAGACTGGGCAATATCTAAAGAGCAGAGACTTATTTTTTTCAGTTCTAGAGGCTGGGAAGTCTAAGATTGAGGTGCCAATTTCTGGTAAGGGGCTTCATGTGGCATTATCCCATAGGGGAAGGGAGATCATGTGAGAGCAGAGGAGGGGCTTGAACACATCCTTTATCAGGAACCTACTCTCTGAATAATGGCATCCATCCATTCATTCATTAGGATGCAACCCTCATGACCTACTAGACACATTAGACCCCCTCCTCCTAATATTGCTGCATTGGAGATGAAGTTTCCAACACATACCTTTTGGGGACACATTCTCACCTCTTGTGAAGAAAGTAGATGAATTCAGAAGTTCTTTGGGCTGTACATTAATGCCTCCATGGAGGTATGGGAACGCTTGGCTTTTTTCTTAATATTTGAGAGTGAATGCAAAGCTATTTTTATAACAAGTCTCACTTATTACAGACTCTTAAGTACTTTCTAGAATGAACTAGGTGAAATTGGACTTGATAAGCAGAAAGCTGCCCATCCCTTGGATAAATGCCCAAAAGTGTCCATTCATGGACACCATGGCACAAGTCAGAGTTCAGAGAAGGCAGAGGACAGCTCACCTCGCTGCTGGAAAGGCTGTCATTTGGTTCTCGACACTATGCATTTAGAATATGAAACATGAAAAGCTAGTAAATGTTTATACAAGGGATAAGAGCGGCAGGTCACACCTGTGTTCAAATCTTTGCTCTTTTTGACCTTGGGCAAGTAACCTGACTACAAGGCACATGACTTCTCATAGCGTCACTTGGGAGTAAAATAAGAATGATAATAGCAGAAGGTGATTGTGAATACTTCAAGAATGATGCATAGCCCAGAGCCTAGAAAATATTCAACATATTATTGAGACTGAGTGGAAACCCAAACTTGACTTGAAGCATTCTGTGCTCAGTGATACATGATACTAGCCTCTGACATGAGTGTTCTGATAAATCTGCCAGATTCAAGAAAGAAGTATCTCAACTATGACTTAGCACTGCCACTCATACCAGACACTAGCAAACGTTAAATCCTTTTCATGGTATGTATAAGAAAGTTCCACCTGGCCAGCTCTGCCTACCCATGGCAACCTACAGGCATCTCCTTTCAGTTTGTTCTGTTTGCTTGAGGTACTGTTTTCAGATATAATAGTTTCATAGAACAATTCAATTAATTCTTGTTGTATAAAACGCCTTGATTTGTAATCACAGCTTTTCATCTGAGCTAAAGTAGGACTTGAATTGTCTTGAAACAATGGGAATTGTGTAGGGAATGAGATTGCATCTGACAGAGGTATAATTGGACCCCTGCTGAGAACACAGTTCCTCTGGTAGAGTCGCCCACATCCTCAGACTGTCCCCATGCACTGGGTTTCATTCTTGTTCTTTAGATTTATTACCATCATTGCTAGTATATAAGAATAGTTCTTTGTATCTATAATATGACTTTCACTTGAGAAGCCTGGAGTGGCTCAAGATGTGTACAATGGAGAGAAACCACACAAAGCACATTTTAAAAAATATTTTTTGAGTTATACGTAGACACAATAGCTTTATTTTGTTTGTTTATCTTTATGTGGTGCTGAAGATCGAACCCAGTGCCTTACATGTGCAGGGCAAGCGCCCTGCCACTGAGACACAATCCCAGCCCACAGAGCATATTTTTGGTAGGTCTCATACCTGTGTGCATAATAAGCTTCATGGATGTTGCAATGAGTACAGATGAGGATTTGGTGGGTGGAAGATGTGTAAGGAGACTAGGAAAACCTCTCCCATCTAATACATGTTAAAAATTCCTCCATTGGTGTAAAGTGGAGTGAGGAGAGAGGTGGGGCTGTGGGAATGGGAAGGACCGTAAAAACATGTTCTAAAAATCAAACAATTTCTCCACTGGACATATACTGTTGAGAAAGTTGAATAATGCCTATAAGTCACCATCTGAATGCACAGCCATGCCCAAGGGGTCATATTTTAGTTTCTGATGTTTTCCAAGGAATTATTTTATATTTGCATTATTCTCCTAGAGGAGAGACTTCACTGAAGAGGAAATGGAGCAATGCCAGAAGTACTGAAGGGTTACTGTCCCTGTGCAGAGGAGAAGTGATGGACCATAGTCACAGTTTTCTGTCCTCAAAAGAGGAAACTGAGACAGGCTCTATACATTCCCTGGAGGCCCCTCATGGGTTTTAGCTTTATTCCCCCAGTGGGTAGCGGCTCCTTGGTGCATTTTGTACAGACTTCTTTCTCTTTCTCACTTCACTTCTTTACTCCCTTACCAATTTTGGGGGGGAATCGCTTCTCCCATTGAGACTTATAGTCAAATGTGCTAGGATCTGCCATATTGAGGAAACTTGCTGTATTATGATCTGGTGCTGCCGTGACATACTACCACCAGCTTAATGCATCACACATTTGCCGTGGCCATTTCTCTTAGTTAGATTCTAGCTGAGTTTTCTGATTGGGGTCTTACAGGCTAAAATTACCGGCTGGGGCTGTGATTCACATCTAGGACATTACTTCTCCCAGCTCATTGGTTGTTGGCAGAGTTAATTCCCATGTTTGTCACGTCACATAGCCCCCTCCATCTTCAACAATGACACTACAGGTCAAGTTCTTATACTTAAAATTTCTCTGACTTCCCTCCCTTCTGCATCTGTCTGACTTCCTCTTCTACTTTTAAGGGTCCACCAGAATAATACAGGATAATTTTCCTATTTTAAGACCAGCTCATTAATGGCCTTGATTACATCTGCAAAGTCCCTTTTGCCAGGTAATATAATGTATTCATGAATGTGACACCAAAATCATGGCCAAGATTCTGCCCACCACACTGGACTAAGAGCAGATGTCTATGCACATTTCTAAGTGGCCATCTTGCTGTATTTGAACCCTACTTGGTGCTTGGTACTATTTGTTATGTTCTTGTTTGTTTATGCATCCATTTGCTAAACAAATATTTTTTAACAAACATAACTGGTAACGTCTCTACGTTCCACCCAGTTCCTGTATTTCAAGAGTCTGCCTTCTGGAAGCTCCAAGCCTTCTGGTAGAGACAGACTATAGACAGGGTTACAGTAGGCAGACTGTCCCATGAGATGGGCTGGTCTGCTACTACAATATGGATAAGGAATGCTAAAGAGTCAAGGCCTCTGGCTGGGGTATCGCAGCAGAACAAAGAGCTAAAAGATGAGAAAGATTTGATCACCTTGGGGGTGAGGCAGAAGAGTCTTCTTGGCAAACATGGCTCCTACTTTAGATAACTTTGCTGTTGTGGCACTGGGTTCACCGAGTTCTAGCATCTGCTGTTATGTGTGTGTGAGTCTGTTGTGGGAGGAGAAGACCAGGAAAATGTTCTCATATGGGACCTGGAAAAGAATGATCAGAACCATATATTTGTCCAGCTTTTGTCTATTTTAAGGTCTGCTCATCAGTGACCTGAATTACACCAACAGAGTCTCTTTCGCCAGGTAATCCAATGTGTTCCTGGATGTAACACTAGGGAACAAAATCACAGCAGCCAAGGTTCTGCCCACCACACCCTACCAAGAATAGCCCACATTTGCCAGCCCACACATATCTTCCGACTTGTCATCTGCCACGTAACTAATTTTATAGAAAGATTGACCACGTCAGCCCAATTTTCTATTCCCTTAGTTATTTCAGGCACTAGCTATGAATGTCAAAGGTTTTCTTTACATAAGTCCTACCAGTGTAGGTCTGAATTGAAAGGGAAGAGGATAAAATGTGATTCATGCTTTAAAATGCAAAAATAAAGTGAAGTGCAACATAATAGCAAAAAAATCTTTGGTGTGGGCAGTAGAAAACCTTGGTTTGATCCTAGGTCATCTATGAATTCTCCAGCAGTTTCAAGCTTCAGTTATCTTGTTTTTATACTTCCAAAATGAGTATACTTGTACTATCTTAGTGTACATTCCAGTATTGTCCTGAGAATCAGAAGGAGAAAAACATACACGAGATGATCCTGAAGGTTGGATTAGAGCATTTTTCTGAATTTTAGGACAGTTGACTTTTCTGGTTCCATGAAAGGGCATTTGATTAGGATATTAGAGGTGTACTATTTTTTTTTTGTTGTTGTTGTTTTCCATTTTGTTTCATCTGCAATTTGCTCGTGCTGATGCATTTGCAAAGATGTTCATAAATGCTTTCATCTTCCTCTCCAAATTTTATATCTTTTCCCATCCCTGGAATCTTTTCTTCCTGGTCTCATAGATCCTGTTCCCTCCTCCCACATGCTTTGAAGTGGGTTCTGTTGCCTTCACAGTAGCCAAGAGGGTCACATGAGAAGAAGTGGAAAAGCGTGTGCTGCCCAAGGCTAGGAGAGTGGTTGACTAAACGAGCCAATGTGGCTTTGATGGAGGGACTTGCGTTTAATAGGAGAAATAATTTTGAAGGAATGATAAAAATTTGGTGTTCTATTAAGGCTAGCTCTTTGAAGGTGCTGTGGCAAGCCTTTTATTTTCTTTTATGTAACTATTTACACATGCTGAACATTTCTGTGTCTCATAATTTTTGGTTTCTCATTAGTTAGGAAAAATGAGCAGCACACAGAGAAAGACTAGCATGGAAAGCTGGCCACCTGGGCAGAGGCAGTCCTAGGTTGCTCTCCGTCCTCTCAGCTCAGTGCCAGGCAGATATCCCAAGAGCCTTTTCAAGCAGAGGTTCTGCAAGGACTATCAACAACAGAAACCTGTATTTGGGAAGCAGTGTGGAGTAGTGGAAACAGCACACAACCAGGACTGAGTCCACTTGAGCTCTGTTCCTGGTCCTTGGCTGTGCAGCAGAACTTTCTGTGGTGATGAGTTCACCATCTGCACTCTCCAGGATGGTAGCCACTCTTTCCATGTGGCTACTGACAGCTTGAAATGTGGTTGCACATATAAAGTTTAATTAAAGTCAGTTTAAATAGCCCAACATGATTAGTAGGAGCCATATTGGACAGCTCAGGTAACCCCTGTAGCCAGAGAAACTTTTATGGAACAGTGGTGGAGAAGGCGGTGAATCTGAATTTAAATTACTTTTGTACAATTCCTGATACCTGTTCTCCATAGTACCTTGACAAGGTACTTACTTACTTTATGCTCAGGTTCTTAGTATATAAAATGAGAATAATGACTGTACTTACCTCGTTGGACTTTTGTGACAATTACGTATAAGGTACTTACCTTAGGTTATAAAATGTTTAAATCATGATAATTGGAAACAAGTAGATAGATACTTAAAAACACAGATGAATGGAATCTATTATAGAATCACATGTGGCAGTAGGGAGGGGAAAAGGAAAATTTTTATTTGTTCAACAGTTGGGGGGTTGATGGAATAAATAAACATACATATGTATGTTTAATAGTGGAATACAATATGGCCATTAAGAGAGAGAGAATACCAATATGCATTTATTTTCCTTAAAAAGATACTGTAAATAGATCAATGAGAAAAAACCTCAGGTTAGTGTGTATAGTGTGCCTTTGCTTTAGGATGTGTATGTCTGTATATTGTGTATATAGACAATAGGGTATAGCAGCAAGGTTACATGAGAGAGAAGCACAGAGATATTTGGAGGGATATTTTCCAGCATCTCAATATTGCTTTTTGGATGATATAATCAGAATTTTTTAAATTTTCCTTATCTTTATCTTCTGAATATTCTTCAATGATATGAATTGTTCACATAACTCAAGAAGAAAAAAAGAGCAAAAATGTTTGCACATGTCAGAATATGAAAATACTTACATAAACAGCAGGCTGAGAGTTTTAAAAATGTACAGTAGTCTCCTGATGACTTGCAGACATGCAAGTTACCCTTATTTTATGAAGAAAAAGATTTATCTCCTTAAAATCTTGTCATCGTGGATTATTCTGTGTGAAGTACATCTTAGCTCTTTATTTGGCAACCTTCACAGCCCCCTGACACCAGGCTTAAGAACTGGCAGAACCACCTTCCTCTACCTGCACTGATCTTCTTGTAGTAACATATTAGGTGTATTTGAAAATGTGTTGAAAAGTTTTGATATGTTCATTTTCCCTGTAGTTTGGGGGATCAAAAAGTAGCCCGCAGTTGTTCTAGCTACTCCTTTACCACAGAGTCTCTATGATTTGAGGCATGAATGCCAGCTAGCTTGCAGGAAAGCTCACAAGGATTTCATGCTTTGGCTTTGTCGATATATAGATGGTCCTGGAGAGATCTCCCAGAGATTTCACTGTGACCCCAGAACCTCCTAGCCAATCTGACTTTTTTGACCACCAGATGGGAGAATTTATATACAAATGGTCTCCAATTTATGACAGTTTTTGACTTTCAGTTTTTCTACCTCACAATCATGCAAACCACTCTGTTCTTCACTTTCAGTACAATATTAAATAAATGGCATGATCCTTTCAACACTTCATTGTAAACAAGCTTCATGCCTGATGATTTTGCTGAGCCATAGGCTAATATGTATGTTCTGAGCATGTTTAAGGTGAGCTAGACTGAGCTATGTTGTTTCATAGGTGTATTAAATGCATTTTCCATTTAATAATATTTTTGACTTAAGACAGGTTTATTGAGTTGTAACCCCATAACTTGAGGAGCATCTGTATTTTCACCACTTAACTACTATAAAATGCATGGCTTAAGAGAAAGTCAGCAGCATCAAACTCATGTTCCAAATGGTTTCATGCCCAGCTCTGACTTTTTAGACACAATAGCCTATTAAAGGTGGTAGTTGGAGTCTTTCTGATTTCTTGTGTGTTATATGTTTCTACCATTCTGAGGGAGACAGAAAGTAACTGCTTCAAGACACAATCCAATGATGAGTGGCAGCCTGGTCCAAGGCCCTGCCGGGTGTAGCTATCTGCATTGTAATCTTTTATGTTTCTCTAGGCTTAGATGCAGTATGCCATAAGAGACTTCAGAAGTCAGGAGAGAATCTATGCAAAAAATAGGGAAATTAAAAACAGAAAAGTTAATTTTGCTTGTGATGCTCTTTAGCACCTGACTCAACATGTGACTGGCTCTTTCCTCTTCTTTCTTATTCTGAAACCCACAGAATTCTTTAGGAAAAAAAGGGGGTGCTACATTGAAAGGCATAGATGGCATTACTTGACAAGAGCAAATTTAAATATCCTACTTCCTCATGTCATTTCCCTTCAAAAACTGGGTGGAAATTTTTAAAAAATCAAGGCTGGGGTTGTGGCTCAGGGGTAGAGCTCGCCTGGCATGTGTGAGGCTCGGTTCAATCCTCAGCACTACATAAAAATAAATAAATAAAATAAAGGTATTGTGTCCAATTATAACTAAAAAATAAATTTTTTTAAAAAAATCAGCCCAGCAGCCTGCAGCAGGGCCCGGAGAGCCAGGCCAACTGATTCGCGTGGCCTGCCCTGCGGCTACAGAAGGCGTGGCGCCTCAGTGAAGCCATTAATTGGCAAGCAGGGAGGTTAGGGAAGGCCATTAGGTGGAATCCCACCAGCCAAGCCCACACGGACCCTTGGGCCGAGCACGGGTTCTCAGAAGGGGAAGGAAGCGGTACAGTCCCATCCCCCACAGCGGACACTCCGCCGAGCCAGTCAGCGGCCACCATCCGGGAAAGCTGAAGGATACACCGCCACTCTCCTTCAGAGTGCAACATCAAAACAGCGGACACTCCATCCAGGCAGTCAGTGGCCACCATCCGGGAAAGCTGAAGAATACACCACCACTCTCCAACAGCTTGTAACATCAAAACAGCCAGCAGCAGGACCCCGGAGATCCAGGCCAACTGATTCGCGCGGCCTGCCCCGCAGCTACAGAAGGCGTGGCGCCTCAGAGAAGCCATTAATTAGCAAGCAGGGAGGTTAGGGACTGCCATTAGGTGGAATCCCACCAGCCAAGCCCACCACCCACGCCCGGAAGAGGCCCAGCGATCTGCCAGCATTGTAGTCACGACACCCCAATTGGAATAGGGACAGAGCAGAGCCGCCTTCCACTCCCGGAACAGGCCCAGAGAGCCGCCAGCGTGATAGACACGTCACCCCAATTGGAGTAGGGGCACAGCCGCCGCCCGCACCTGCAAGGGAGACTTTTCAAGTATACAAGAGCAACATAAATAAATAGGGGGTAAATTTCAAAACACAACAGTTGCACCAAGCAGAAAGAAACGCGGGCAGTATGAAAAGACAAGGAAAGAAAGGACCACAAGCAATGCAGGTCAACTCAACTTTAGAAGAGGTAATAGCTGCAACAGATGGAATATCAGATAAAGAGTTCAGGATATATATGCTTCAGATGATCTGGAGTCTCAAGGAAGACATGAGACAGCAAAATCAGACAATGAAAGATCACATTGACAAACAAATCCAGGAAGTCAAAGATCAATTTCACAGGGAGATAGAGGTAATAAAAAACAAACAAATTGAAATTCTAGAAATGCAGGAAACAATAAACCAACTTAAAAACTCAATTGAGAATAAAAAAATCAGTCAAAATTCTGCAGTCAAAATTAACTTCAAGCTTCATAAGAGTTTGTGATGTGGTCATAAAATTGATTAAAGAATTGAGGTCCACAAACATATTCCTCTGAATCTTTTCAATATAAAGATAAAAACAAATGGACTGGTAGAGTTATGTTTTTCCCCAATTTAAGGGAAAAAAACCTATAAATATCACAATTTATAGTTTTTATCTCCGGACCATACATGTGCATTATTTCTAATTTAAATTTAGTGATCTCAAATAGTTAACCTCCCTGGTCCTCAGTTTTCTCACCTGTGAATGGGAGAATCAGACTATAATGGATACTTTTTAAGTTTCTTCTGGCTCAGTCATCTTGGCAGTACCATCCTATTGTTCCCTCCAGTGCTCAGGCCCATGTAACTGTTTATCATAGTATAGAGATTATTTAGAATTGGTCTTGATTAATTTATGATGGAAGTTGGGTTGCCTAAAATATAGTTGATGCAAATCAATTATGAATGTAAAAAGTATTATGATTATTTTGCTTCAAAGTCTTTTGGAAAAAGTTCTGCCTGGAACCCTTTTGCCTTCTGTTTTAGTCAGCTGCTGCTGCTGCTGCTGCTGCTGCTGCTGCTGCTTCTCCTCCTCCTCCTCCTCCCCCTCCTCCTCCCTTCTTCTTCCTCCTCCTCCCTTCTTCTTCCTCCTCCTCCCTTCTTCTTCCTCCTCCTCCCTTCTTCTTCCTCCTCCTTCCTTCTTCTTCCTTCTCCTTCCTTTCTTCTCCTTCTCCTTCTCCTTTTCCTTCTCCTTCTTTCTTCCTGTGACTAAAAGACCTGAGAAGAACAATTTTAGGAGGAAAAGTTTATTTGGAGACTTTTGTTTTCAGAGGTCTCAGTCCATTGAGAGCCACCTCCATTCCTGGGGTCTCCAGGTGAGGCAGAACAACATGTTGGAAGCGTGTGGTAGAGGGAAGCAGCTCACATGATCAAGAAGCACAGAGAAAGAGGCTGTACTTGCCAGATACAAAATACATACCCCAAAGTCACACACCCAAAGACCCACCTCCTCCAGCCACACACTACCTTGCCTTCAGTTCCCACTCAGTTAATCCCACTAAGGGATCAACTCACTGATTGGATTAAGGCTCTCATAACCTAATCATTTCACCTCTAAATCTTCTTGCATTGTCTCACACAGAACTTTTGGGGGATACCTTACATCCAAATCATAACATTTTCCCACTTCCCCCAGAAAAATCAGCTATAGAAATAATGAATACCAAGCAGATGGGTCTTGAGGCCCATAAGAAATTACACCTACCCCCTAGGTAAAGTCACTTAGGCAGTATGGCCAGCCTGCAAGCACCTGAGTTTGTTCATTGTCTCATCCCCTCATTGGTGTGTGTTCTTCTGTGATTGAAGACACCAGTTGTTAACTTTGGGGTCTTTAGGATGATACCAATAGTGTTAGATGATTTCTTAGGTTTTCTATAAACCTTTAATTTCTAAATAATGTCTTTAATTTGTATCCCTCAGCTGGATGGGGAGTGAGGGCTGAGAGTTTAACTCATACCCTTGTGCTAAAATACTAGCTCCATCCAGCCTGCAGGCAGCCTTGCTCCCAAAGGTCTAGTGAGCAGAGGTCAGTTCACCAGGAGACCCTATATGATGTGTTCATAGTTGTGAGGCTCCCAGACAGTCTGAATAAAGCCTCATGACACCTGGGAAACCAATATGTTGGCTAAGCTATAAGGCTTAAGGAATAGATATTTATTTCTCTTTCCTAACAGTCCTGGGAGTGGGGTGACAGGGAATCTAGATTGATAGGGAAGTTTTGTTCCTTGCTATCTGATATGAACTCAATTTCCTTTCATTTTATTATTCCTCCATCTCTTACAAATGTTGGCAACCTGTAGCCTATAGGCCAAATCTAGTCTTCTGCTTATTTTTATAAACAAAGTGGATTTTTATTTACTTTTTGTTTGTTTGTTTGTTTTGTTTTGTGCATTTGCAGTACTGGAGATTGATCTTGGGGCACTCTACCATTGAGCTTCATTCCTAGCCCTGTCTTTTAGTTTTCATTTTTGAAACAGTGTCTTGCTAAGTAGCTAAGACTAACCTTGAACTTCTGATCTTCCTACCTCAGCCTCCTAAGTCACTGAGATTACAGGCATGTGTCACCATGTCCAGCTGTTGCTGTGGTTTTTAAGATCCATTTCTGCTGCGGAAGATGACTGGATTCTGTTAGTCACCAAGGGCAGAGTTACAGAGAGGCTAACATGCTGTCAGCCATATCTCCTCCCTAGAGTCCCTGTTTCTGTAACTTCTTCATAGTGGGTCATGGGGCAGGGCACTAATGTCTCTGAGCCTCAATTCTCATAGGAATGCTGGTGCATCAAAGGATAAAACAAGCATAACTAATTATATTCACCTGGCAGTTGACTCCTAAATATTCTCTCTGCCCTGGGATTAGACAAACATTTTTCAGCTAAGGTTCTTTCTAAAGGCCAACTGACACTATCTCCCTATGTTGTCTTGATAGCAGACCCCACTCTGCTTAGGAAACCACCAGGAGTACCAAAAGGAATGTGACCAAGAGAGCTTTATTCTGCAAGTATATGCAGAAGTGGAACCAAAACTGTCAAGAGTTGCCCTCAAAGGGTAACCTGATCACAAAATGACCTGGATTGATTATAACTGATGTACTAGACACAAAGAAGAGGGTATGAGAAGGATTAGATGATGGTGTTATTATCTTTCATTTTTTTCTTTTTTTTTTTTTACTACTGGTGATTAAACTCAGGGCTTCACTCATGCTAAGCATGTGCTCTACCACTGAGCTCACCCCCAGTTTGGGATTAGGTTATTATTGGAGTTAAAACTTAATTATACTCATTTTCATTCTTTTAATCCATTTGAGCATCCTACAAACTATATGATATTTGAAAATGTACTATACATAAAATGTTTTAAGAACCACTACAGGATGCAAGATTTAAACACAGAGAAACTAGTTTCAGTCTTGTACTACTCCTAGTCAGTAGGTAGTGCCTTCCAGAGTGCATTTTGAGACCTATACCAAGGCTAGTCTGAGCTCTAAAAAGTTCTAGGATTGATTAGCGATGTTTGTCACTATGGCAGGAATAGAGACTAGAGATTTAAATATAGGGTTTTTCTCTCCCTAGATTTACCTGTGTGGCTGAAAAGTTGCTGAAAGGGGGGAGACTAAGTCATTAATGTCCCCTGCAATCAATCCCATCATGGAGATGGACTAACATCTGTTCTCAAAATGAACCAATATTCCATGACTATGTTTACAGTTTGACACACTACTACAGTTCACAGTTGTTAACTTTATACATAAATATTTATAAATTGAGCTCTGTGTAATTTCATTGTGAATTAAGAAATATTGGCAGTTTAACTGATATAAATCAACAGGAGACCAGATACAAAACATTCTTTGATCTTTGCTTGAAAAAAGAAAGACACCTTTGCAAAGAAAAAAAAATTACCAGAATTTCATAGAAAATATTTATCTGTTAAAATGCCTTTGATTTGAGGATTTTCACTGAAAACTACAGTCCTCTTAAATAACATACTTCTATGTCTTCAAAGTCTAGTATTAAATTTCTTTAGCATTCTTCACCAATATTCTTTCCAGTAAATTTCTGTGCTGGGATGCATATATATTTTCATCTTCCTCATATTTAAATGAGAGGTAGGAGTTCATGAAGGCAAATGCCACTTATTTTTTCAACAACTTCAGTTTTTGGAATTTACTAAAATTGCTATTGGAAAAGCAATAAATTCAGCTCAGAATAGTAGGAAGTTAATTATCAACACTCAAGGTGTAGAGAGAAGAATGTGCTAGAAATTGCAGTCATTGCAGTTGGTTACCAGTCTTTCTTTGAAGCCAGACATGACCTTATCAGATTTGTTTAGTATCACCACAGTTCTCCTATTTTCCCCTGGCTTCAGAACAATGGAGTTCAGGGGTCAAGAATACCTACATTCCACAAGAGTGAAATTTCCATCCTTTGAAATCATAATGATGAATGGTCAGCACCAGCCACACTGTATATTCAGGAAGAGAAAACAGAGCACTGAAGCTCCCCGAACTCTTGCAGGCTGTGATGCAGGAGCTGTTTGTGAAAATCAATTGTCAATAGCTCTGTGAGACTTTGTAAGTGATGATAGGGTGGTTTAAATCTTCTTCCTAGAAGGATGTCTAACTTTTTATTAATCCTAAAGAAAAAATTTACCTTAAATTTGCTGATATTCCTAACCAATAACTTGCATATTTCAAGTGGAGAATTTGAAAGCTTCTGAAGGTTTTGTTTGTGTGCTCATGGACTGGATGTTTCAACATAGGACAGAAGTTTACAACTCTCAATAAACTTTTGTAGGTCACCATGAGAACTAGTATCTCATCCTTACTTGAAAGGAGAACTTCAGTACCATTTAAAAATCACCCATTTATGTTGTCTCTTATATTTTATGTAGCAATTATATCATTGCCAAATGGTTTTGTTAAGGTATGTTATTTCAGTGGGTCTATAAGCTTGTTCTCATTTTTTAAAAAATGACATAGCTTTCCCACATTTTTAATTTTCCTACCAATGGGTTCTCACCCAGTGCTATATCTACCCCTTCTCCACATTTGAGATCACTATTCTAAATAATACCTTCATTTATTTGTGACCTTCATAATGCATGAGTAAGCATAGTACCCTGGCACACAGTAGACAGTATTTATTAAGAAATGGAATACTCCAATCTTATATAATTAATGTTATTCAGGGTATTAAATTTGTATCTATAAATTTAGAAGTAAGTTTAATTTTTTATAAATTGTGGATATATACTATGAGACTCCATACATCATCCATTCCAATGGTTAGTTTAAGCTCTAAATAGCTAGGTTAGTATTCATTTTCTTCTGAGATTCCCCCTTATCATTTATATTCTCTAAGGTAATGATCTGCTGACTATGGCTCCTGGACCTGCAACATCAGCATCACCCAGGAACTTGTTAGGAATGCAGATTCTTGGGTAGCTTCAGACCTACTGAATCAGAAACTCTTCGAATAGGGCATAGCAGTCTGTGTTGTAATGGGCCTTCCAGGCATGGTGAGTTTCATGAGTGGGCAACCTGTGCAGTCACACAGGACCATGGAGTTAGGAAGACCCCATGTTTGCTATAGAATTTTTAAATAATTTTTAACAATAAACTCATGTTTTAATTTTTCCCAGGACTCTGCCAGATTATAGTCAGTCTTTCTTCTTTGGTTATCTAATCAATTGGTCATCTGATTATAAATTGATATCTATTTTAATTGTTCTCAGGAAATTTTCAAAGAGAAAGCAATAATAAGTTGTGCTAATATTTCCCTTTACTCAGTTACTTGGTTTTTAGATGAACTTTTGGCCTTCTTTTGTCTTTCCATAGAAATTGCCCAAGAGTTATAACCAGAGGTAGAGTCCACCTGACTTTTAAAATCAGTCTTGGACTTTTTTCTTCCTGGTTATCATAAAATATTATCATAACAACTTTTTTTGAGCCCTCTACATGCTGCCAAATAGTTAACCACTTTTGTATTACCAGGTCTCCAGGTTTATAGGCATCTTAAGAAAATCTCTGCCTGTAGGCATTGGTTCACAGACATTGTGCTAAGTAATATGTAATCACAGTTTGTGGATCAATCAGGACCTCTATAGAAGAAGATTATTTTCAAATTAAGATAATTCAAGAAGCATTCACTTATAAAGGGGTTCATTCCAAAAATGGATATAGTGTAGGGGAACCATTAAGGTTTGTGTAAGAACCCAGGACTGCAATAGCAGAGAAGTCACTACTTCAAGCTCCAACAGAAAAAGAAAAGGAGCAGTTTCCAGAATGTGGGAGAAGAGAGTCACATACAGCCACCTGGTAGGGACAGTAACTTTCTCTGGAGAGATACAGCTAGTCTGTATTGAATTTACCAGGAGAGAACCAGGGGAATATCTGTGCTGACCTCAGCTTTCTCCCTACTAACCACTTCCTGCTCTTAGCTAGACTCAGCTGGAAGCCCAAGTGTGCACAGCACCCTGATGGCACTTGTGCGTGTCCACTCTCGAGGAGGAAAGCAAATAAAGAAGTGTCGAGATGGATCTATAAGAACAAATGGACAGTATCTGGTGCATTTTGCTCCATTTTCTTCTTGTCCATTGTCCAGGTGAAAAGTATTGTCCCCCTCTCAGGGAAGGTACAAAGTCACCTCAGGTCCTGTGTCATTGTGAGATAATGCCATTTCCTACATCTAAAACATGAGCTACTACAAGTGTTATCTTTTTTTATTTTTATTTTTTGGGTAAGGTAGAAGGGGGTGAAGGGAAGAAAGAAGTGATCTGGTGACTTGAAGCACAACTTCCATCTCTCTCTCTCCATAGCTGGCTACAAGGTCCCACTGGTAATCATCATTTCCTTCTTCCATCACCTTTCAGTGATGAAATTCCCCTTAGACCTTGATGGCTTTGACTTTATTAGGTTACCACTGAGCAAGGAGTTTGCATAAGGGCATCCCAATGAATCCCTTGATTATACGTCTCAACTTCCTTATCCCTGTTGTATAGCAATAACAGTGACTTCCCTTTCTGACTCCCACTGAGTCAGTGGAATGAGGATCCCAGAATGGCTGGAGAATCTCTGTTTCTAATTCATCACATCATGATTATATTCTCTGGTGGAAGCAAACATTATTCCATGGAGTTATTAGATATTTTAGTGAGAAGGGCCACTCTCACTACCTCCTCTTAGTTTACTGACCCATGCATCTTTTACTGTGGGGAGATGGCACTGAATATTGTCCTCTGACTTAAGACATATTCCAAATTACTTTAGGGTAATATCCTAACCTCTTTGTGTCTTCACCCAGCTGGTACTAAATCAGCACTTCTAGGCAACAGATCCAGTATGCACTGCCTTTGTACAAAACTTATCCCATAATTGGTGGTGATGATGTGCAGGACAACAGGTGTTAGATAAGTCACTTTATATGCCTAAGAATTGTGATCCTGACAAAAGTGCTGAGAGAAGAGAAGGGAATTCCACAAACAGAATGTTTCTGTTCTATTGAAGCCAATGCCTGGCTCTCTCCAAAGTTAGAGAAGTCTGGTGTCATCAGCCTGTCACTAGGTAGCTAGGCAGGGACTTTGGTGAGTAAAAAACTATGACTGAACTGTGTATGGCCCCTACTATCCTTGCTGCTAAAGCCAATGAATTTTCTCTTTCAGTCAAGATAAAGATAATAGAACATTTTAACTCTATTCACCGCCCTCCTAATGATACATTATTGTTCTTATTGACTTTATCCTTTTTTTTTTTAGTCAGTCTTGATTCTTTTTTTAATTAATAAATTAGACAATATTTTTTTTAAAAATCACATGGACAACTCTATGCCATATATAAAAATTCTTTTTAAAAAATAATGCTAGGGGATGGGGATGTGGCTCAAATGGTAGCGCGCTCGCCTAGCATGCGTGAGGCACTGGGTTTGATTCTCAGCACCACATAAAAATAAAATAAAGATATTGTGTCCACCTAAAACTAAAAAATAAATATTTTTTTAAAAATAATGCTATATTTTAACCTTTTTTATTTCTAGTTTTCTTTCTGAACTTACAATTCTTTATGCTTTTATAAGTTCTTTTCATGTGTACTATTGGTAATCAATTCTTTCAACTTTTGTTTCGAAATATCTTTATTGCATGATCAGTCTTGAGCCACCCAATTTTAGGTTGATCATTATTTCCTTTAGAACATATTTATTGCACTAACTTCTGATTTCTACTGTTGCTGTGGAAAGGTCTACTCTCAGGCTCATTGTAAGTGACTAGCCTTCCACTGTGATTATTTTTAAGATTTCGTTTCTTTGTAATGCTATGTAGTCTTAACTACAGTGTTATCAGTGTTAAGTTTATTTATTCTGTTTCCTGTACATATGAATTAATATTTCTCACCAGTTCTGTTTAATTCTCAGCTATTATGTCTTCTGAGTACCTCGAGTCTCTCCTAAGGGGACTCTAATTGCCTGTGTGGTAGACTTTCCCTTTGTCTCCTCCCTGTCACTTCATATTCCATTTCTGTTTTTCTTCTCCTGTCTCCCTGGGCTGCACTCTTGGTAATCTCTCTAGTTTTATTTTCCAGTTCACTTGTTTTCTTTGCAGCTGTGTCTAAACTGTGGCTAAACACCTTCATGGAGTTTTTAAAGTTAATGCTAAGTTTCTCATATTTTTCTCAAATTTCAATTTGGATTTTTCAGCTCTTTCTAGTCTTTTCGGTAATCTTTATTGCATGCTCATTTTTATTTAATTCTCTTTCTTTCTTTTTCTTTTTCTTTCTTTCTTTCTTTCTTTTTTTTCTTTTTTTTTTTTTTTTTGCATGCGTGAAATAGCACCTAAAATCTACCCTCTTAGCAAGGTTTTGGTATACAATACACATTATTTCTTTAATCATTTCTTAAAATAGCCATTTTATATTCGATAATTAATAATTTCAGGGCCTGAAACCATTGCAGTATGTTTATCTAAATTTGCACTTATTCTTGTTTGTTCCACTGTCTTTCCCTTATTGGTGATCTTTAAGGATTTATATTTGACAAATCTTAGTGGGTCCCCTGAATGACTGAAATAGAGATGCTTTTCTCCAGAGAGGATGTAGTTTGGCTTCCTTTGAGAATAGGAAGCTGCTATCAACCTGAGATCACCTAGCTCCTTGAGAATACGAATTTATCAGGATTTCCAGAGTAAGCTCCTCCAACTTGCCACTGGCTTAGTTTGCTCTCAGAGTAACCCCTACTATTTATGTGGGCGTTCAGCATACTTTTCTGACTTCAGCTGAATTTTAAAGTTTCATTTGTGTGTTTGCTGGTTTATTTTACTCTGTTAGAGGGTTTTCTTACTTCCTGTGAGCTCAGCAATGGAATAGCAATTCTCTCTTAAGAGGGCCCTTCAGAGCATCTAGTCAATCATCACGCTGGCAGTAGAAGTAGCATTTTATACACAGAATGTCCACAAGCTATTAATAGAAACAACTTCTGAAAAGTCTTAAAATATTTTCAGTCTGTCCATCTTAAGTTTATAATACATGCATTCTCAGTCTTTCCAGGATTTTCCATGTTTCTTTGCCATTTCTCAAAGATTTTTAAAGTTCGATTACTTACTGACTCCTATGGGTAGATAATTTTTTGTTTAATCTTGTTTTGTTGTTCTTTTATTTAAACATTTAATGAGGATTTATCTGTTTCACAGTTGGCAAACGTTTTATTAAAGGGCCTAATAGTAAATATTTTAGACTTGTGGGTCTATTGCAGCTACTCAACTCTGCTCTAGTGGTATGAAAGCAACCAGAGACAGCACATAAACAAATGGATATGGCTGGGTTCCAATTAAACTTTTATTATAAGAATTGGCAGTGGGCCCACAAGCTATAGTTTGTTGACCAGTGATCTATTCTAAACCTTGGATCAATTATTTTTGTGAGCTGATTCTCTACTGATCTTCATTTTGGGGCTTTCTGCTTCTCACATAGTCCCCTGAAGACAGAATATCAACTTTCTTTCTCCAAATATCCTGGATTTGCCTTCTTAGGGCCTTTGCACATGCTGTTAGTTTCCACAGAATTAAGTAACTAACCTGAGGTCTTACAACTGTTAAGTGGCAGACCCCATATTGAATCTGAGGAGGGTCTATCTCATTCTAGGTCTTGAGCTAATGCCCAGGCCCTCTGTGGGCCCCTTGATTTCTTGGCTGTGTGTAGAGTTGAAGAACAAAGCCACCCAGCTATTCTTGGAGACCTGTCAAGTGAGCAAGAGGTAGGGGGTGGAGAGGTGGAGTTACAGAAGCATGGTGTTAGTATCAAATGAGCTGACTCAAGTTAAAGGGGAAAAGGATCAGTTACCTAATTGCAAACAATCCCACTGTTAAGGTACAGCATTATGATTCAGGGTCAAAACAGTTTTATGCCAGCGGGATCCCAGTGTTCTTAGGGTGGTGAAGGGAAAGTAAGTGGGAAGGTTCCATTCTCAGTGGAGATCTGGGGCAAGCACAGTGCCCCAGCTTATCCAGGAGGTCTGGCAACCATTAAAGAGAAATGACTTCCTAAATTCTAACTGACAGGGGGACTGAATGCATTGTACCATCCAGGATGTAGAGCCCCCATGCTCAGGGAAATGAATATGGTTTAAAAACTCATGGGATCTTTCCGGTTTGTCCCAAGCTTGGGAATGTAATGTGGAACATTTTTTAAACAACAATTTGAAAGAAAGTTAATGTACTTTTCTTAGGATTTTGGAAAGCTGTGTTTTGCTTATTAGTCAGTGGAAAGTCTATATGACTAAAATATGTTTAAATGTAAGCTGGCTAATAGAACAGGCTCAGGGCAGAAAAATAGACCATTTGAAGCAAATCAACCATTAATTTCATATGTATTATTTAAGAAAAAAGAAAACATTGAAGCAAAGTGAAAATGACATGATGGTCCATTTCAAACATTTGGTGAATGTAATGTGAATGAATTCTCTTTAGTAATTCTGAGACTTCAGCCAAACCATCAGAGCTTACTTTAAGAATGTCATGATAACTGTGAGCTTAACAAAGTTTTGCAGAATTAACGTGTTAATTTTCTGGAAGGCATCAACTATATATAAGGAGGTATTATTTTATCAAAGAAATAATCTGCAAGAAAAATAAAATATGTCTAGCTAAATAACACTTAACTTGTGTGGGAGTAGTTATCCCCAAAGAAAAAGGCAAGATACGTATGCTCAATGATGTGTTTGAAAGTTATTTGTTCCCAGAAAAGCATATTTTGACATCTTCCTGGATTTTTAACCTTTGTGAAGTAAATGCAATTCATCATTTTAAAAAGTACTTTAAATTATAAATGCTCATCTTCATCTGTATGTGTGCACAAACATGAAAATATGATTAATAGAGCAAAAAATTAAAAATAAAAGCCACAAAAACTTGGAGGAAATAACTCTTGTAACCACAGAGTCCATCTTAATTACTGTGATTGACCACCAAGTTTAGCCCTGAACTTCCTGGCAGCCAGGGCAAAAAGGGAAACAGGATAAATTTGTACCAGTCTTAGTATTAGAAAGGAGGAAACAAAATAGTTTCTTGAGATAGAGATTTTACTGGTACCAGATAGTGAAAGGAGTTTCTTATGTGTGATTTTTCTATGAGAATATTTAACCACATAATGGATAATGTTCTCAACAGCACTTTCCAGCAAATGCAGATGTGGTTTTTCATAAAGCTATCTTCTACAACAATTCCTAATAAAAGCTGGTACCATAACTTTGAAATGCAACTCAAAGCAGATAGATATTGTAAGAGTACTGTTTTCTATATCCATATTGTGAAAGGTGTATAGTTTTTCTCTTTGCTCTCAATATATAGTTACATGTTCAAAAAGAAATTCTAATTTGCAGAAACCTGGCAGCCTGTGTGTGTGTGTGTGTGTGTAAGTGTGAGTGTATATGTATATATACATGAACACACACATGCAATTCCATGGGAATTTTACTTGGATGTATCCCACTTAAAATTTTTTAATTTACTGTCATCTAAATTTCATGAAAGTTTGACCTAATAGATTAATAATATACCAAAGTCTTCAATAACTAGGTTAATTGTAGACAGAAGACCTAAATAACATGGTTATTCATAGGAAATAACAGTGTTATATCCCTTTTAACAGATTTAGTGTAAGCTATTTCTCCTTAACTAGGCAGAAAGTTTTTTTTTTATTTTGATTTTCTTATCAAATTCAATTTTCTTATTAATAATATCATTGTTATTGTATTTATATCATTATTAGTATGTCAAACTAATAAGACTTATGTACTAGTTAAAACACAACTATTTGGGGGGCTTCCACCATCCCTTTAAACTGTTGTGTGTGTGCATTTGTGTGTGTGTGCTAGCCTCAGACGTGCTAGGTAAAGCTCTGCCTACTATGCCCCTACTCCCTTTTTAAACTTTAAATCCTAGAAGACACCGTCACAGAGAACTGGGGGAGAACTTAGCAGGCTCAGTATCTTTTCTGCTCGCTCTCATGCAAAAGCAGTTGGCAGTGACCATAGGCCACAAACATTCTGCAATTAGAATGTACACTTGGCTTTTTTGATCAGGAAACATAACCTTACCACATTTGAAGATGATGTTAACGATGGCTGAATCCATCAGCTTAGAAAGGTTAAACTGGGAGTTCTCACTTTTTTTGTGTTTATAGCTGTCTTTTAAATTCAGGTATTACAAGTATTTGTAGAGTGTCTGCAAGGAATTGTATTATATCCCCAGTTATCTTAACACCAGGATTGCTATTTGGACAGGTTCATCTATTCCCCAATTCTCAGGCTTGAAGCATCACCAGGCATAGTACCCACACTGTGAGAAAGCCTGTAAACTTCTGGAGTGAGAACTTGACATTTGGATTTCCTCTCATTTCTTATTTGCATTAAAAACAAAACAAACAAAAAAACCCTACTGTATTTTATACTGTATCCCCAAACTCATTCAGTTTTCTAGTCTCTGGAAGACGTGGTGATCCTTGACAGCCCAGAACCTCATTTGTAGACATTAGAGAACTACCAAGGACTACGCATTGCCTTCTTAGCTTTGGGAAATTCATCTGTTAGCCCACCCTTCATTTTGTGAAATAGTAAATGGGAGAAGTTGTCTAGGTCCAGTCTGCATGAAGGTGTTGAATTCTATTCACCTACCCATTACTGTTGTTACTGGACATTGTGTATTCACCTGCACATCCCTTTGCTGTGTCTAGTAGACAACAAATGGAAAGCAAAAGGGGGTTCCTGGGGCTGGTGTTGTGACTCACTTGTAGAGCACTTGCCTAGCAAATGTGAGGCCCTGGGTTCGATTTTCAGTATTGCATGTAAATAAAAATAAAGGTCCATGGACAACCAAAATAAATAAATAAATAAATAAGGTAGTTTCATTCAACAAATGTTTATTGGAGGCCTACTATGAACTGAGCACAGGGGTTGTGCTGGGGTATGAGAAAGGAGGTTGGTCAGCTCTCTTAATTTTAGCAGCACAAAAGTCTAAAGATGACATGAACATTTGTCAACACTAAGTGATTTATTAATAAGCTAATGGGTAACCTAGTAAATATGGAGAGATTTTTTTAAATGTCTAGCTTCAAGAGCTAAATGACAATCTCTCAGTCCTGTGTCTTCTTGCCTGCTCCCATTATTGGAAAGAATGGGGTTGGGTTTTTTGGTTTTTTTTTTTTCCATTGTCCAGAGTTCTGCTGAGTTAGCAAAGGCAATTCCATTTGCCCAGTCTTAACCTCAAAGACTGCAAAGAAGAGCTGGTGAAATATTGCACAAGCCCAGCCTTGGTTTAGCCATGAATTATGCATTGTGTATTTAGACTATTCTACTGTTATAGTCTGTTTATCTGTTGACTTCCACCAAGATTTAGGGTTTTGTTGTACTTAATAACTTGCTTTATTTTGTTTGACATGTATTTTATGTCCTCCATGTGCATGGATACATAAGATACACAGTCGTGGGTGAGGGTCTGGAGAGAAAGCCCAGCCCTGGAAGCACTAACTTTGAGAACTCTGGGGTAAAAATTTTCACATAGTTTTCACTCTTACAGAGCACTAAGCAATATGAGAATGGATCTGTTTTCTCCGTTTTTCTACTCCAAATCACAAGACAGTTGAATGAAGAGAAGGAAAATTTACCTGTGCTCCTGTTACTTCTAAATTTTTTAAAATTTTTTTAGTTGTAGGTGAACACAATATCTTCATTTTATTTATTCATTTTAATATTTATTTATTTATTTAGTTGTAGTTGGACATATACCTTTATTTTATTTATTTTCATGTGGTGCTGAGGATCAAACCCAGTACCTCATGTGTGCTAGGCAAGCACTCCACCACTTGAGCCACAACCCCAGCTCCAATTCTGAATTTTGACTTCTCATGCTGATCCTTAAATTAAAAAGGTGTCAAAAGATGTTTACTTAATTCAGTATCAACCACAAGTGAAAATTCAACTGTGTTATACCGTATTCTAATTTTTATATTTCTTTTATTACACAAGTCCTATATTCAAAATTTCTATCTGCTGGGTTCATGTAGGTTTTTGCGTGTCTTGAAAATAGAAGCTATTGTGGAGATACGACTGTTACTTGATCTGCGAACATCCCAGATGTTTCTCAGCATGTCTGTGTTTTGTGCTTTGGAATTCTGGAGCAGTTAAAGGAGAAAAACATGCTGAGATTATTCATATTTAATAGGATTCATTAATGTCTGCTGTCATATGTGGGAGAGATGGATGACATTTATCTCTTTTATGCCTATTTGTGTTTAGCAATTATTTATGGACTTTTTCCCCATGCTTTTTATTGGTGCATTATAGTTGTACATAATGATGGGATTCATTGTTACAGATTCATACATGCACACAATCTAACAATATAATTTGGCCAATATCACTCCCCAGTATTTCCTCTTTTCCTTGCCTTCTCTTTCGCTTTACTCTGCGGATCTCCCTTTGATTTTCACGAGAGCTGCCCCCAACTTTCTTTTCCTTTTTCCTCTGTAGCTTCCATATGGGAGACAAAACACATAACCCTTGACCTTCTGAATTTGACTTATTTTGCTTAACATAACGTTCTTATTTTCCCGCAAATGTCTTACTTATGGACTTTTAAGAAATTGACTTACTCCCTAATTTCCATTCTGGGTTTTGGGAATTTAAATGATCTTTATCAAACAAAGATGTCAACTCTAAAGGCTCCCCAAATAGAATTACCAGTTTACCCACTCGGGTTTTCACCCCCTTCTTATTCCCGCTGTAAGTACCATCGTGTCCAGAATGAAATCACTTGCCCAATTCAGTCACATAGAATTACATGAGTGCCTAAAACAGGCACTATTTATACTTGTGTAACTTGCCACAGTTTTTATCAGCTGAGTCTTATGAGACTGCATGAGTAAGAGGATGCTGAGGCTCAGGCGTCTCACCCAGCCCCCTGCCTATGGCCACACCCATCACAAGTGAGGAATCCCACTTTTTAAATTAAGGCAGGTCTTTTGACTCTAGAGCCTGTGCTACTTTATTGCCTTTAAATAGAAACCCACCAATGAAACAAGTGTTCATTGAGTGTCCCACCACATTCATTCAATAAATATTTATCTACTGTATGCCAGGCCCTGGTGATGTCTGATGATAAACAAGAGACCTCAAGTCCTAGCTTCACTGAGTTCACGGTCTTGCTGGGAGTTGGGCCAGTGTCTGGGTTAGATTTTTTCCCAGCAGCAGGCCTTCAGACAAGGATTTGAGTGCAAATACCTTATCTGGAAGGTGAGAAAGCAGAGGTATTCACCCTGTATCTTCCTTTCACCATTACCTGAGAGGTGCTCCCAAGAAGATTCACCTCCAGTGCTCCTAGCCTGTATGTGTGAAGCCAGTCAAAAATAAGTCCTCAGATGGAGCTGCAGGTGTCCACTCTGTTGATAAGTTCTAGGCTCCTGAGTGCTAAGGGATTGAGAATGAGGCCCTGACCAGGCTGCCACAGCAGGATTAGTGATTAATACGTTGCAGCCAGCTACCAGAACACAAAGGGATCACCAGAGAAGCTTTTTCAATGAACCTGGCCCAACTCTAAGGTCCGCAAGACAAGCAGAAGTAGCCTGATGAAGACGGAGGGGAAAGCATTCTGGGCAGAGAGAACTCTTAAGAATTTCTATGTGGCTGGAGCGGGATGAGAGATAAGCAAGGCTAGGTAAGCAGATGTCAGATCTCCAGAGCCCTGAAAGCCCCAGTGGAGAATCTGGGCTTTATCCTACAAGCAATAGGGATTCATGGAAGGATTTAAAATGGAGGCATAGAGTGACCAGGTTTGTGTTTGGAGAAGATCCTTGGGACTTCAAAGAAAGGAAGGAGGACTCACATTTGGAGGCAGGAAGCCCAGTTAAGACTGTGCATTAACCAAGGCCAGGGAAGATAAGTCATTGCCTTCCATCTGGCCAGGAGAACAGCCTCTTAGACTTAGTATCTTAGCTATAGAAATCTTGTGGTGTAGTAGCAAGTACAGAAAGGTGCTGTTTAAAGAAGTCTGATGGTATTATACTTTTCTTTCAACATCTCTGGGTGTTTTAGAAGGCACTTGGCTTCCCTGAGTACTTGAAAAGAACATGACATCCATGGCTCCAGAAGTAGTAAATGAAGTCTTTCTTGGGCTATTCCAGGCAGATTCTTTCATTTTTCTGCCTTTTTGAAGAACAATGGTAGAAAGTCATAAATTATAGAATAAAGTTGGGGACACCTGGTAATAACTTCAAATATTAAAACTTAGACTAGTGGTGTATTCATGCAGTGGAACACTCTAGAACAATAATAAGAATGGACTATTGTAACATGGTGCAACAAAGGTGAATCTCTCTAATATATTGAGTAAAAGAAGAAAGGACAAAGGACAAAGTGTATAGAATCCCATAAAGTCCAAATGGACAAAACTAAGGTGATAGAACTTGGGACAGTGATGACCCATATTGGATAGATAACTGGGAAGAGGCACAAGATGTCCTTCGGGTACTGATTATTTTCTGTTTCTTGAGATTGGCACTAATGATTATACATGTATGATCACTTTGTGCAAATTTATGATGGGTGAAAGTTTCTGTATACATGTTGTTTGTCAATAAATAAGTTTATTTAAAAACAAAATGAAAATGGAAACTTTAGTCCATCAGTACTAAAATAGCTGACTCTGATGGCCATCTGGTCCTGCGTGTTTATGTTTGCATCGGGAAACCAAGGCCCTAGAGAAGAGGTAATGTGTTCAATACCCCAGTCAAACAACCAACCACAGAATCAATATGTGCCCAAAGGGATCCTTTTCTAGGCTATTGATCCTGACTCTGTTATCTTCCTAATTAGTCTGAATTCAAGATTCTCTTTGGGACTGACTCCTGCTATGGACAAGTCATGGCCCAGCTGTCCAGTGTTAAAGGAACACTGGGATCATCAGCAGAGATTCAGGCCTATCTTTTAAGGCAGATATATAACAAAACTCTTCATCCTAATTGGAACTGGACCAACCCCTGCCGAATTCTCATTGGTTTTCAGATGCTAGAAGGGAGGGTGGTCTAAACAATAACAGAGGCAAATAACTGAGTATCTGAGGGATTAGTGAAGAACCCTATCTAGTAATTTAGAATACTTATTCTAGTAAATCTAATGTGGGAGCACTGGGTTATTTTGTGTCATTTTCTCATAATGAAAGGCCAGTGAGGATGAATATGTTGACTACTTAGTCTGTAATACTGGTGACATGGAGCTGGATCCACAGCAGAAATCTCCCAGGGTTGCAGAGGTGGTTACCAGGACATGGACTTCTTGTAAGGACTAAAAGGTCCTGGGAATTGGAAAATCCCTGTGTTTCTGAATTGCCATGAGAATTCTTTGGGGCTGGGCTGTGATCTTTTCTACAGTATTTGACCTTGAAACCCTTTTGAGCCTATAGGAATAGTGGTATAAGATGTGGAGTACTAATCTCTCTCCAGTGAATTCTGGTATCAATAGAGATCTGTTTTGAGTCTTTGTGGATTTATGGTATACAAGAATGCTTCTTTTTTCCTTTGTTCCCATTTTGCATTTATAAGAAAATATTAGTAATTAAAAGATCCCATAAGAGGTAAAATGCATGAAAAGTTAATAGTGAAATATTTTGCCATGTAAGAAATAATTGAGATTCCAAGTCAAATCCTATATCTGAATGGAGATGACTGAGTGCAGCTAACAACAATGAAAATAGTAGTTATTTTTAGCAAGCATCTATTGGGCATTATCTACCATATTACTCATAATAATTCTACTAGGTATTAATAGATGCATGCTATTCTTATTCTCTTTATAATGAGGAAATTGAGGCTCAAGAACAACATAGCTTGACTAAGGTCATACAGATAGTAATTGGTATTAAAACCAAGCTGTCTGTCCATAGTTAATGTTGAATCCCTCTGTATCCCAGGGGAGGGACTCACAGTATTGTATTTTCCTGTGAAGTTCTAGAAATGACCTTCCTAAGGGCTGATACACTAGCTAAGGAGATGTTTCCTCTTGGACACAGGCCAGGGGTGTTTTTCATTATTCATCACCTTAAGGAAGATGATGGTGATAACTTTGGATGGGGCTCATTTAACTCATTTTCCATTCCAGACACAGCCCAAACCAGGACCAACTTGACAGAGGACTCTGACTTACCTACATTGACATTCTGAATGTATGTAGGTATTGGTCAAGAACACCAAATTGAAGTTGACAGATTTTGGTTTCCATGACTTGTATCTTTTCAAATATCATTTTATTTATGTGTAAAATTGAATAATAATAGTACTTATTCAGTATCTTACTCAATAGTATTTACTCATTATTAGTTTACCGAGAAAACTAACGAGACATTTATGAAACACACTTGGCCTTGTGCCTGGTTCATAGTAAGCATTGCAAAGTTATAGATACAATCATGTGTCTGTATTATCAATGGCAGCAAGAAAGCCTCTTGCATTCATATGCACGTGCACACACACATCCACATTCACACACATTCAGTGTTACACGTGGAATTGATTGTGAGATCTGACTTTAGCATGGAAAACTGAGACCAAAATTTTCATCCTTTTGGAATAAGTTCAATAGGTATGGACCTTGTCACCAAGTGGGCAATTGAATAACTTTCATAGCATTAGATTCAATGTGTAGAGGGCCTTAAAATCCCTTCCAAAATATGGGAATAAGCCAGGCTTTACTTTTCTCCGGAAACCCCCTACCCCTCTGCCCCATCTTCATGCACACACATTCCACAGGATAGGAATTCACTCATTTTTTATTAGATTTGCAAAGGAAAAGATAATTGTTCTGTAGTAAGTTGGCATATTGCAAGTTATGTATGACATACTATGGAGAGTTTAACTTAAATGACGAATGAATTTTAAAAAAATTTCACATCTAAAACAGATGTACAGACTGGATCCATAAGTGGGAGTCAATTCACGAATTAAGAAAATAGACGAAAGGATAAATGCACATTTCAAGATCTAAGTCTTTGTTCAATATTTTAAACATATGGCTAATTTCAAAGTCTCTGTAACCACTGAGTTGGAACTCAACCCACTCAGAAGTAGCTGGCACCTTGCAGGAAAGGATTAGAATTCCTTGTGACCTTGAAATGTTAAAGAAGTGATCAGAAACAATCAGCATGAACTCAGAAGGGCAAAGCAAAAACAAACTCTGTGAGCAGAAGGTGGTGCAGAGCTGGCTTTGTATAGGCCAGTAAAGAGAACCAACCCCAAGTAATAGTCTAGGGCTCATCTAGACAGCAATCCTAAGATGTGGCCTGCACTGACTTTTCATTGACACCAGGTGGAGCACCTTTCACTACCTTGTGAAGCCCACAGTGTGGGGGAGGGTTGAGGTTGGGGAATGCAGGGCATTGAGGGGTTGGGCAAGGTGGAAGGACACTCATTGTAAGAACCACAGTAAGTAGCTATTGCCTATGGAGTTAGCAAGAAGGTAGAGATTCAATTAATATCAAAAGGATGGAGGATACCTAAAAGAAGGAAGTGAGAAAGTGGGGACAGAAATTTTTAAACTTTACAAGTTTCATAGCATCTGTTTTCTAAAATAAATAAAGTGAAATTTACTGAGAAATCAAAGGATAATAATGCTGGTTAATTTATGAAGCCCACCCTCATCTAAACCATCAAAGGGTGAGCTGGAACCTTCAGCTCAGGACTTATTTTGAGGTTTGTCAGCTGTGCCCTGAATGATATCCCCTCCAGGTAGTTCTTTTTGCATTCCCTGTGAGGCAAATGCCCTTTGTACTGTCCCTTCAAGGACTAACCCTGCAGACACCTTTTCCAAGAAGATGTGCAGGAAGGTGAAAGGAACTTTTACCCCTTTGAGCCCTTGGTTCCTGCCCTTATTAAGCTTCTCTTCTGAATCTTTGCTTAAATGTCCATCTGCCCTATTCTTCTCAGAGCCAGAGTCTCCACATATGTTAATGGCTGAATAATACACAATGAAAGCCTAAATGTCTTTCCTTTGTTGGCACTTCAGGAAACTCTGGCTTTAGCAGCAATTCCCAGCCATGAGCAAAGAACTAATTCCCAACAAATACTAAGAGGCTCAGGGGCATTTCCCCTGCAGGCTTCGTGTGGATGGTGATTAAAGCATAACTTGAACATCAAGGAAGATTTCAACTAAGTTATTGTAACTCTGTGGATTTCTATTATTTTTTAGTAGAACCTAGAAAAAACTAGAAAAATGCAAGAGGAGCTGTGCTTGGTGGTGCACACGTGTAATGTGTAATCCCAGCGGCTCAAGAGGCTGAGTCAAGAGGATCATAAGCCAGCCTTAGCAACTTAGGGAGATCCTGTCTCAAAATAAAATATATAAAAAGGGCTGGGGATGTGGCTCAGTGGTTCAATCCCCGGTACCAAAAAAAAAAAAAAATGTAAGAGGGAAAAGGAAGGGAATGGTCGGTAGCAAAATGTGAAGGGTGAAGAAAGCTTTCCATGCCATCCATGTTAGGAGGGGACTCAAAAACACTGAACAGACCATCTTGAGGCTTTTTAACTACAGGAATAATTTATGAGTTTATATGAAGTATTTCAAAGTCTCACAGAGTCCTTTTGTTGATATGACCGGTTCGAGTCCTGTGACCTCACCAGGCAGCCTTTTTCACACAGTCCCATAAATTGGTAACCAAAATGAAGAAACGTGACAAGCTCTGTAGAAACTCTTTGAAACTCTTTACTTTCCAGAAAAGATGGAAAATGATGAACTTCTGTGCCATATCTGTATATTTTAAATCTCCTATAAAACAAGTTGAGTTCCTTCTCGGGCTTCATTCTATCCCTCTGTAGAGATGTAGGGGAAAATCACAATGACATCAGAGCTTTTTGTTGTTGTTTTTTTAATGAAAACCACACATGCACACAAAGACAAATAATTTTGCCTCCTTTTATACGTCTCATGAGAATTGTTTTCCTAAAAGGTCATAGTCTGTTTTTCAATGCATTTTATCTATTATAAAAACTACTTCTTTCTCTTCTGGAAAGAAAGTGGTCTAGTTTAAAATAGTTGTCTTAATCATGTGAAATTAATTTTTAAAATCTTTGAAGGAAATGAATGTGGTAACCTAAGTGGTCGGGATGAATGACATGAACATGTGGAATACAATACCATTTGGGGTATCTGACAGTTAACCAAATTTTCTTAGTCATTGTTTTATCTTTTTAATATCCATGTGGCCTTCAGTGTTCGAACCTTGCCTTGCAAATGTGTATTTGGTGATCTTCACATGATCAACTGGAGGAGCAAGCCATCATAATCATAACACTTTGTCAACCAAGAAACCTTTCCTATTTGGTCAAGTTTGGGCATTCTCCTCCTCAGTCAGCCCAGGTGATAGGTGTATCCAGATGATAGCATCAACCTGTCTCTGAATTTAGTTTGTAAATAATAACGATATTATAAAATGGTTCCATCAGAAAAGTTTTTCTTTAGGATCATCAGTTTTAAGAGAAAGAGAAAGAAAAATAGTTTAAAAAAGTAGATTTCACTTTGG
Organism: Urocitellus parryii; assembly: GCF_045843805.1. NCBI lineage: Eukaryota > Metazoa > Chordata > Mammalia > Rodentia > Sciuridae > Urocitellus > Urocitellus parryii. Next base: position 172,900,134 of record NC_135533.1, on the reverse strand, counting down.
ATTAATATAGCACAGGTAAATTTAACAATCACAGGTGGGCTGTCGGATCAAGAAAGGTGTTTGCTAGGCACATGACACTCTGTAATCCCAGCAACTCAGAAAGCTAGGCAGGAGGATCACAAGTTCAAGGCCAGCCTCAGCAACTTAATGAGAACCTAAATAACTTAGTAAGACTCTGTCTCAAAATAAAAAATAGAAAGGGCTGGGGATGTAGTGTCCCTGGGTTTACTCCCAAGTGCCAAAAAAAATGGTATTTATTTATGTGATCATATTAAAAAAATAAATACTTTAGGCACCATGATGAATGTTTACCTTGGCTTGCCTCGTTTAGTCCTTACCTTAGTGCTATCATCTTGGTACTTTAAATATTTGTTCTTTTTTATCCATGTGGAAATTGAGACCCAGCCTGGTCCCTGGGCCAAGGAATGGCCAAGCTAGCACTGGATCCCATGCAGGCATCTGCAGAGCCTGTGACTCTTTGTTCTGAGCACTCTTTCTCCATGCAAAGTCCAAGTATTTGTAAAAATAAAAATCCTTCACTTCAAGCTTTCATGAATAATTGCTGCAACCCTCTGGGTACTATTTGTTGAGGATCATTTGAGGAGTGGATGTTTCCAAGTAGGTGACTTGATCTGATTTGTACCTTGAAAAGATGGTTCTGACTACAACATGGGAGAAAGGGAGGAGCTAGCAGAGGATGGGAACAGAAGAGTCTTCTTCTTGCCAGCCACCCCCTAGAACCCTATTCTTAGGATCACAGTGCTTTTTGTCCCCCACGTCACTTCCCCTTCATATTTTAATTGTGTGTTTGTTTTCTTCCTGCTTTGATTCCAATACCTAGAATAGTTCCTGGAACATAGTAGGGACTCAGTGTTTGTTGAATACATGGATGAAAATAGAACAGTCAGTAAGGAGCTTATTGGGGTTATGCCATGTGGGATAGTGATTTGGGATGAATAAATGGAGTGAACCTCATGAGAGAAATCTAGTCTTTCTGGTCAGATTAAACAGCCGGATGATGGTGCCTGAAATCAAAGGATGCAGGAGGAAGTGGTGAGGGTTTAGGGAGTTGGGAATAGGCAGAAACATCAATGACACTGACTACAGAAGCCAGGGAAATGCTGGCACCCCCTGTAGATGAGACTCCAGGTCACCCATCACCAAGAATGTAGGCCTGGCTCCAGGAGAACCTCCTCAGTGGGCTGTCTCTCCTGGAAAGTTGGAAAGGAGAGGAATTCCAGCCAAGCTGTGAGGAAACTTTAAGATTACAAAAGGCTGTCTCAGAGTTCACAGTGGGAATTTGTATGGGATGCCCCTGAGAGGAGTAGAGCAAGAGGGGTCCCCTCTGCCCTTCTTTCTTTACAACTTTATCCTTCTTGTTAGAAAGGCTAGTAACTTCAAGCTAAGGATCTTACAGGCCTCTCTTATTCTGTTCTTCCATCCTGTGTGCCTTTGTCTTTTTTTATGTAGGGAAATTTTATTTCTTTATACTTTCTGGGAGAAGTAAAGGAAGCAAAGAATCAAGGCATGACAAAAAAAAAGTGTTTAAAAAAATGAAGGCGTTACATAAACTTGAAAATTCACAGATGACAAATGGCTCCTCCCTGCAGGCCTCCATTAGGATCATATGGAGAAGTCTAGGAATGTTTTTTGAGCACCTACCCTAGAGAGCAGGGCTAGTGGGGCGGGGGGCTGTGGTTTCAGGGCTATGGGGTCTCATTCCCTTCCCAGTGCTTCTCCGCCAACAATTCTAGTGTTGCTTTCAGTTTCACATGCAGGGCGATGGAAGAGGTCTCAAGGGCAGGTCTGAACTTGAAACACAGTGAGCAATATGGGATGTCCTCTGCAAAATGTCACAGCCCTGTGAATATTCCTTTCTGAACCTCTGTGACTGCCTCAGCACTATTTTGAATGTTGACAGAGTATTCAGTATGGCAGAGACGGATTTCTTTGTCCAAGGTCTCATGCAAAGTCTTGGGCAGGAGCCCAAATCAACAGCCATAACAGAATGTCCAAATGTATTTGGGTGACATACCACAAGCTGAGGCCCCAGACATCAGCCACAGCTCCTCCAAAGGCCTTTGTTACTATTCCCCAGCAAGGAGGTTTTAGTCAAAGTTGACGTGGAAAGGGTCTTGACCCTCATGCAGCTGAGTTCTTCTGGACATGTCACTTAATAATGCACAACACAGTACTGCAGAATATGATGCCCCAGTGGAGGCAGATACTTGCCATGAGCCATGGTTAGGAGCATGGCACATCTGGCTAGATTGGAATCCAAGATTTGCCTCCTACCAACTTTGGGCAAAAGGTACATCTGTAAAATGGGTATAATTTTGACATGTACCACACAAGATTTTTCTGAGTAGGAAATGAAATATGCACGTAAAATGCTCATCTCCACACTCAGACTGGAAGATGTTGCAGCTATCCTTTTACATTTTGTTGTGGTAATTGTAGTCATTTGTTGAAGTTTTAAATCTAAGATGCATTTTTTCCCATTTTGATATTTATAAAATCGGAACTCATAATTGATTTTTTATGTCTTTTATTGATTTTTAACATTCCTGTTGTCCATGATAAATTGAAACTTTTTCCTTGTCTTTTTGAGTTGCCCTTGCAGGTTAATGGAGAGCTGTGGCATTTTTTTTAACCTGTCAACTTCCTGAATTATTATTATTTTTTAGTTTAAGTAGTTTTTTAGCTGAAATTTTATACTTTGTGAATAAATAATCATATGATCTATAAACTGGGTTTCTGTTTTGCCATAGCTATATTTTAATATTTTTTTCTTGTCTTATTACTTTAGTTAGAATATCTGGAACAATACTAAATTCTAATGATGACAGTATGTATTTTTGTCTTATACCTAGTTTTCATAGGGATGCTGCCCTTGCTTCACTACTACCATATTTACTGTTCAGAGGTGATAGGTTATATTAAAGATAAATGCTCTTATTCTTGGTTTCTCATGATTTTATGTCAGGAATTGTTGGATTTAAAATTAGTAGCTCTTAAACAAATATGTATGTAAAAATTCCCAAAGACCAATACTTGCTCCAGTTAAAGCAAAGCATGATTAGCCATGATAGTACTCAGACCTATGATTTTGATATGTACTAATAATTAAGAAGTATTGATTTAAATGATCACATATATCTTTCCCTTTCTTGACTTTTTAAAGTGATGAGTTATATTGTGGAATTCCTATTATTAAACATTTCTTACTTTGCTTGAATAAACCCTACTTTGGCCATGTTTATATCATTCCTCTACTGTACTGCTAGAGTTTTCTTTATAAGAGTAATGGCTTACAGCTTGTATGTCATAGTCTTGAATGGAATTGGCCTGTGGTTTCTTCTTTTATGTATCAAAATATTTATCTAAAATGTATTTACTTAATTGTCATTTATTTTACACCTCTTCTTTTGTAGGGGGTCTAGCAAGCTGTTTATTTTGGGTGGTTGTTTTTTGCTTACTTAACATTTGTAATTGTATGAGTCTCAGTCTTCTTCTTTACTGATTCTGGCTTTCATATCTTGAAAAAAAATCTTTTGAAAAATCTTTTCAACATCAAGATTTTGAAAATAAAAATGATAAATAACTGGACAATATGTCTAGCAAGGTTCATGACACATAATGTACACTTACCAATGCTCCTGCTCAACCTCCTCTCACCCTCTTTTTGGTCTTCTTCCTGTGCATCACACCACCATTAGTTGGGAATAAAAGTGCCAAAAATAGAGTCTTTGGGACCAGCCAGACTTACCCAAATGTATGTCCTGGTTTCTCCATAGTTACCACTCTCAGTAGCCCTTGAGGATTTGAAGAATACCTGCTTCTAATCTACATGCATACACATATACATACACGTATGTCCATTTAGTTGTGCTTAGGCATATGTATAAGCACTAGTTTTAAAATGCCTGTTGTGAAAATTTTTAAATATAATTTTTCATAGATATTTGGATTTATTTTATTAAAATGGAATCATTATCAACAATCAATAAACCTTAGTAATCTTATGCAGTTTGATGCAAATATCATCGGGAAATTTCCTGTACCCTGAAAGTTTAGTATTTCTTTTAAAAAATAATGAAACTTTGCAAAATGGATGTTTCAAAAATTGCCTCATTGGGGGAATAGTCAATTATGTCACATTTTGATCTGATAAACAGTACACCAAATGGGCACAGTATTCTGAAATTCACATATGGAAGAGAACCACACAAGTGTAAAGAATAAAATTTATATACAGGATTAAGGGTAAAAGTGTATGTTACAACATGTTTGTCTAATAGTGTTTAATTGCTGAGCATTATTTGTCGGTTAGGGGGATCAGCTAAAGCCTGGTGTATAAAAATTCATGCCAGTAGGAAATTTACTATAAATCAAAGTCTAGATTACTCCATAACATTACGTCTTCAAGTTGTAAATTAACTCACACAAATTTGGCTTGCTGGCTAATGAGCAAGATTTCTATTAAAGCTTAAGCCTACCATAAATAAGCTCAGATTAGACACAAAGTGTTGCTTTCCCTTCCTTCCTCCAGGCTGGGTGGGGGACTGTGTGCCAACTTTTGTTACTGGGCTTCCCATGTAGAGATGGCCTAAAAGGTATGTCACTGGGTGTGAGTTAAGAGCATCTAGCTCTAGATATAGATATGTGTCTAGAGAGCATCTCCTGAATTTCATTTTCACTATAGCACAGTTTGAAGTTATTTCCTGTTGTAGCTGGATGCCCCCAAACCTAGTGCTGCATGGGCCTTCAGATGCTGCACTGAAGCCCCAAGGGCTTGGATTTCAAGGAACATTGACTCCAGGTATGAACCACATAGCACCTAGTGCTTCTGCCTGGAGAAGCCATGTGTCCCTGAGGAAGAATCACACGTTCTTTCATGAGATGCTTCATATTATTATTGTTGTTTTAATGTGATTTTAACTATTCATATGATGAGAAAGGGAAAGAGAGGAGGAGGGCACTTGGTCCTATAATCAAAAGGTAGATCTTTGTAAAAAGAGGGTCAGAAAAGTCAGGAAGTTGTAGATATTCCCACTGTTTAGTCCAGATTCTTTTAGCCCAATGGACTCAAATTCACAGAAAGACTATCATTTACACCAATACTAAAGCTAATGCTAATTTTAACTATAGTACTAATGCTTAATATTTGTCGTGTCAGGTATAGTGCTATTACTCTGTATGTGGTTTTTCATTTTCCTCTTCTAGTAACCTTATGGGATGAGTATCATTTACGAAAAGGAACCCGACAGTGAGAGAGACCTAGGTTAAAGGGTCAGGGTTACAGATAATAACCTTCAGAGTATTCTAGAGCCAGTATTAAAATACAGGTCTTGCTGACTCACAGTTTGTCCCTTAACAGACCCCTTCTGTCCCTCCAAGACTCTTTTAAGTGACTCAAGCCCACTTCTTTTAAGGATTTTTCTCTGTGTTCCTTGCCTCCCCTGATTTCAAGAATCCCCAGTGGATTTTCCCAGTGAATCCCTGGCCCTGTTTCACATTAATCCTGTACTATTCACTCAGCAACTTCCTGACTCCAGCCCTGAGAGAGTGTCTACCTTTCCCATCACATGTTGTACGCAAGGAGGTAAATCACAGTCTGTCCCACACTCCTCTTCATGATATTCTCCCTGGGTTAGTCAGCTGTACTCACTGCAACCAAAATGCCGGACAAGAACAACTTAGAGGAGGAAAGTTTATTCTGGGATCATGGTTTCAGAAGTTCAGTTCATGGTCAGCCAACTCCATCACTCTGGGCTGAGGTGAGAGGCAGGAGGACGTGGTAGAGGAAAGCTGCTCAGCTCATTGTAGTGAGGAAGTGGGGGTGGGAGTATGAATGAGGTAAAAGGGACAAAATATAATCCCCAAGCGCATACCTTCACTGACCTACTTTGTCCAGCCACACCCTACCTGCCTATAGTTACCCAGAATAGAAGTCCTTTCAAATTGTAAATTCATCAAATGAATTAATTCACTGTTGAGGTTACTGTTCTCACAGTCTAATCATTTCACCTCTAAACATTCTTGTGCTGTCTACTGTGAGATTTTGTGGGATACCTCATATCCAAACCATAATACTTTCCCTCAATTTTAGCCATTGTCTCCTCTCCCGATAGACAGACCTACTTCTACATGTCTAGGGCCTAGAACAATAGCTTGCCTGTCTTTTGTAATTCCTATTCATCTGGTCAGTTACCAGACTTAGAAACAACAAACTTTCTGAATAACTGGGGAAAAAAATATTACATGATGTTTTGATGTGCAGGCCTTTAGAGCAGGGCCCTTTCTAGCCATTTCTCTGGGTGCTCTGTCCCAGCCCAGGGAGGCTAGGCTGAAGCCACCTCCTAGCTACCTTCTCAGTCCCTCTCCTCACCTGGTACACAGGTTCACATGTGCTATCCTCTACTTAGAGGAAAGCAGTTGTGCATATTACACAAGCACACAGACTTTCCCTGAGGAAGCCAATAGGGCTGACTGGTCTCATGTACAACAAAGCTCTTCACCCCCAAACTGTCAGGGAAACATTGATTTGGGGGTCATGACTAATTGCTACCATATTTATCAGAGGATCAGGAAGAGAAAGGATTTTCCCCATTTGATTTTATTAGCCAGGCCTGGAGGGGAGCATTCTCGGGATCTTTTTTCTGTCTTTTTTTTTCTCATTTGTTCATATTATCTGTCCTTCCTTTTTTCTTTCTGCCTGCCTCCCTTCCTCCCTCCCCCCCCCTCATCCCCTCCCTTGTCCTTTCTTTCTCTCCCGCCCTCTCTCTCCTATATCAATAAGCAAGGAAAGTAGGAGGAAATAGTACATTAAAGACAGAGAAGGGTTTTCCCCTGCAGTTGGGTCTTTTGAACACTGAGTAAGGAGATTAAATATGGGAGGACATACTGGGGCCCTTCCAAAAAAAGTTGGGCTGTTGACTCTTCTAAAATGTCCAGTGGATTAAGATTTGTCCTCTAGTTTGTTCTCACCTTGAAATGAGAATGAGTGTTGATATAAGCAGTAACCTGTAACAGTTTAAAATTTAATGAGGCAAGAACTAGAACTAAACTAGGCTTGTATTTTACGTCTCTTAAACTTGTAAAATGTGCCATTCTCTTAACTATGTTAAAATTAATATTAGTAATTAGTTAATATTAATGGCTTATTATTTTGACAAAGGGCTTTCTTTTATAAATAAAAATTAAGCTAATTGACTGGAAAGGCTTATTATGTTCCCCATGACTGGCCAAGGCTAAGGAAAGCCCATATGGGTCACCTCACTGAGCCAGACTGTGCTGTTTACCTGGTGGCAGCCACCCAGGCTGAAGGCCAAGGGTCCGGGGGAGATGAGAACCTCTACAGGAAGGCCTGGCCTTGCACAGCCAAACCTGCCGAGTGAGCATACATGTCATCACCTGTAAGCCAAGGCTGTGGGTAACCGCTGATGCGCCCAGGGAGCAGGACCCAGACCTCAGTACCCTGAGAGCCAACCACGAGAAAGGGGAATACCACAGCATCATGAAGTTGACGAAAGACCACAGAGCCAGTGAATCCCAGAGTGCTTTGTATCCTGCTCCAGGCCACAACTCTGGGAAGTCCATTTCCCTGGTGTCTGAGTGCACGCTGGCCCTGAGCTCAGCTGTGGAATTCAGTTAACATGCTCTTAGAACCCATGTTGACACAATGCCTCTCTGCATGAGTTCCCATGGGCTTTCTTCCCAGCCCAGCGAGGTGGGTCTTCCACTCTGGGGTTGTGTCCCATTGTCTCCTCTTTCCATGTTTCATCCAGCCTCGTAGGAGGCTGAATGTATCAGATTAGAAGTGTATGTTAAATGAGGGTCTCAAAAGGCAGAGGGTTGTGGGGGTTAATTACTGCTCTGAACTTAAGCAGGGCAACCAGAAGGATGTTTTTTGAAAAGATTATGATTATGGGGCTTCTGGTTAGAATAGTTTGGGCATCAGGAAGGGGTAGCAGCCCAAATTGGGGAGAGGAGAATAAAATGACAAGAATCTCAAATTGGATAAGTATATACACAAAGGCCTCCTCCTTTCCCTCTGTGATCTTTGTTCCTTACAGTATATCCCTGGTGCTCAGTGAACCAAAACATATACTGAAAGTTTTTTCCTGTGCATTCTCAAAGAGGCCCAGGATATTTTTAAACAAAATTGCCTTTCCCAGGAGCACCTGTTAGCAGTTAGGTTTTTTTTTTTCTAATTTTAATTGAAACTGAAACTCCTGAGTCCCATTTTTTTATTCATTGAAGAGCTATTGACCTTGAGGTTGCTTTGTGTCAAGTACTGTTCTGGGTGCTGGAAATACAGTGAACAAAATCAACATCCCTGTCCTCAGAGAACTAATGTTCTAGATGGGTTTGGGGGAATAATCTACAAAGGGAAATGTTAGGTTGACGCCTATGAAATTGTCCTTCATATAGGTTGATTTTTTTTGAATGGGAAATTTTATGTAGTTCACCTTAGCATATAATATTTTTATAATGACAAGTACTGAGGAGAAAGAAAGGGAAACAGGAAATAATGAGGTTAGAGTTTAAGGAAACAACTCACAAAGAAGGTGAGATTTGAAGAAAGATTGAAGGGAGCCAGATATGGGCACATCTGGGAAAAAAAGAACATTCTAGGCAGAATGAACAGCAAATGCAAAGCCCCTGAGGTGGGACCAGTTTTCTTCTTCTTCCAAGCTCACAGCTTTTATACTTATTTCTCCCCCTGTCTTGTATGCATTCCCCATGGTCTGCCCATAGGTATTCTCATTTCCTCCATTCCTTGGAGCTAAGTTCAAATGTCTTCATCACAGAGGGGTGATGCTTTCCTTCTGTTGCTATAAACTATACACTCTCCTTTGTAATTCTTTATCGCTTCATTCCTTTAGATTATCTTTATCTTAAATCATATATGTTTACCAGTATATTGCTTTTCTCGCCCATGAGACTTTGTATTTCAGGAAGGCAGAACCCAGTCCATCATGCTTACCACTGTGTCCTCAGCACCAAGCCCAGTGACTGTTGGAGTTGATGATCATTAAGTATTTGTTGGATGAATGAATGAATAAGATGAAGTGCTGACTTACAGACACCTAGATGATGCTTTGTTTTAGAGCTGGTGTTTTTTGCAAACCAACCTCTTTCTCCCACTTCTGCGTTTAGTACATAGAAGACACTCTGCTGAGTGAATGAGCATTGAGAGTATTCATAACTTTAGTTGGACACAAGAAGGATAATTCATTTTCCACACATTTATCACTCACAGCATTTGTTGCTCATCTTCAAACTCTTTTCAACCTAGTAATCTTGGAGGCCGTCACCCATGGATCAGAGCTGACAGGAGAACCTCTGCCATCCCTGGCTTAAGCTGAGTCTTGGTGTAACTGGCATCCTCTAGCTAGACAAGCTTCTTAGAGGTCTTTAGAAATGCAGAACAACTTTGTTTCCTGAAATTAAAGTGTCTTAAGGAAAGAAAATTTGAGAGGGAGGAGCTACTTTGAGTAGTGCGAGGCATCTGTCACATGCAAGGTGTTCTGTTTTCCCTCTGTGGCACATTTTACATTTTTTTTCTGCATAACTATTTAATGAGCACCTCTACTCTCTAGCCACCCCCATCCACGTGAAGTTATAGATCCATCAGTGCAGCAGGACACTTGCTTGTGTTTGTTCACCATTTTATCACAATAGCTCAGCACAGGGCCTGGAACACAGCAGGAGTCCCATAAATATTTGCTGATTGAGTGAATGAGGGATTTTTTATGGGCGGTTTTGTATGGAAGGATTTCTAAAGCCCAAGTTAATATGACTTGGGAAACACAGGTGGCAAGAAGAACATGATAAACCAGGCTATGTGTGGTGGACCCACTCTGAGGATTACTGATCTAGGAAGTGAAGATGCCAAGACATGGAAGGGCTACAACATGCTTTTGGGCAGCTCTTTCTCCCCCAATGCTGGGTTCTCAGATAAGGTTAGCTCTGGGGGTTTTCCCCCAGAATTTTGTCCATGACCACATCCCAGTGTGCTTGGGGTATCCAAGAGGATGGCCAACCCTTCTCCACCTGTGCATGATATAGAAGGTGCATGCTCCCTTCCAAGATACCCACCTGCAACAGTTTTCAGTCTGTCCCCTAAGCTTTCCTCATCCCTTTCTCCTGGGATGAGCTGCAGGTTGTTTCTTCCATATCCACCTGAAATGCCAACCTGCCCAGCCTCATTGGGTTATATCCAAGTCTGAACAGCTCTCATATTGTGGTTGGATTCAGTTAAAATCATCCACCTGAAATTTTTATGTTCATTCTCCTTTTGTTCTCTTTGAGTCCTTGTTCCCTTTCCTTGTAATGGAGACGGGCATTAGAGACTTTGAATGGGGCAGGTGTCCTTCTGCAAACTGGCAGTTTTCCTTCTATTGCTAGTCCTGCCCCAGCAGAAGTCTTGTGATATGCTAAGACTGAGTGGATCTGCTCATGGTCTGGCCTAGGAAGCCAGCTGCTCTTCTGGCTCCTAGGTGGTAGATTCACATGATTCCTTTTGTGTTCTAGGACATGGAACCTTGACCTACTTTATGAGGGTTCAGAGCCCCTTAGCAGATTCCTTCCCACCAGGAACGTGGCCTTGAACCAGCTCTTCTAAAAGACTGCATCCTACTCTTCCATCGCGTCACTTTTACTCTATTGGAAGGCTTTGGTTATTATTCTTTTTCTTGAGATTTATGAAGAATAAAACAGGCAGGGAGGTTGCTTAATCATTTTTTCCCCAGCCAAATGACTGGAGTCAAACTCCTGGGAGCAGACAGGGAATAGAGGTGTTACAGCAGAGGGCAAGATTTCCTTGGGCTCCTGGTTCAGTCAGTAGCACTTTGCAGGGCTTTATATTGATACTTTCTCTGCAGAATGCAATGGCTCCAGTGATAACTGCTGCCTCAACCTTGGGGAAAAACTCTCCAGTAATGACCTACTCCCTGACACGAGCTCCCTCTGTCAGAGGATGCCTCTGCCAGTTCAGATTGTCTAACAGTGTTCTTTTTTGAGTCATTGAGTCATGAGGGCAGAAAGCCATAACAATAGTTGCACAAGCTACGTCATCAGGTGGAATACAATAGCTCTCTCAGACCCTGGGAAAGATTGATTACTGCACTTTTCTCTAGATTAAATATAAATTCAGGGACTCTTTAGGATCAGCCCATGCAGAACCATTACACCAGTTTGAACAAGTACCAATAGCTAGAGATGGATGGGCAACTTAATATGCCAAGAAAAGTAGATTTCAGATTATTCTTATGTCTTGGGAGGGGGAAAAGTCTCCTTTTATTCAAGCAGGGAATGGGGGGTAATTGTATGTGTTTTGCATAATTTGATTTATGGAGGTTACAGCAGTCACATATGTGCCTTCGTCTGAATTCTGCGTTCTCTAACTCAGGAGTTTCAGTTTCATTCAGTAAAAGAAAAGCTGTGAAAGAATATGAATATGAATATGAATGTGAACTTACAGGGAGATTTGATTATGATTTACTTTCCTGACCATTGGAAGAGCCAGGAATACACTGACAACTGCTAAGACACTCTCTCGAGTTGGATTTAAATTGATCTCCCCAAAGTTGTTCTAAGAAGTCATTCTTAAAATTGACAAAGTCTTGGCACAGAGTTGAAGGGCTCTAGTTTGGCAGCCATATTCTAACCTTGGGTATTGCCACAAAGAAGAAAAACTCCAAGAAAAATGGCCCTTGCTGGCATGTGCTATGTGGTCTGTAGTCACATTGAGCAACATACAGTAGAGATGTATTCCTCTCATTTAAGAGACAGTGAAGAGAAAGCTGACATCTCTATTTTTTGTTTAGTTTAGTTTTGTTTTGTTTTGTTTAAAGAGCATAACCTTTTTAAAATTTATTTGTTTTTATGTGGTGCTGAGGATTGAATCTAGTGCCTCACCTAGGCAAGTGCTCTACCACCCAGCCCCTGACATCTCTATTCATAGCCTCTCGATTTTGTTGGGTGTCAGGTGATCAGACAAATTCAAGGGAGACATGTGAGAAAATACAAGTGAGGATTCTTTCCAACAGTTATCAAAAATTGCATATGCAATTACATCAGGATCTATCACAAAACCTTATTAGTTTGGAATCTGTTAATTTAGACTTAAAATTGATATAATGTAAACAGAACTTAGCTTTTGTTCTAGCATAGGAATGTTTGATGAGCAAAATGACAGCATGAGCAGAGCTGTAAGGCATACACTACATCCATGTAGTTACTGAGCTGCCTCTCACGTCCCACACGCCAGGGTGGATACCAGAGATGCGATGAACACAGACGGTGTGTGCCCCATCCAGGAGAAAAGAATCTGATAAAAGGCAAACACGGGGCTGGGGATGTGGCTCAAGCTGTAGCGCTCTCTCCTGGCCTGTGTGCGGCCTGGGTTCCATCCTCAGCACCACATACAAACAAAGATTTTTCAAAATAAATATTGAAAAATTCTCTCTCTCTCTCTCTCTCTCTCTCTTAAAAAATTATTTAAAAAAAAAAGGCAAACACATTGCAAGAGTCACAGAAGCTGTGACAGAAAGCAGTTCTTAAAAGAAAGGGAGTGTCTGTACTCACCTGGAAATAAAAATTGCTTAAGAAGGAAAAGAAATAGCTTTCAAGTAGGACCAGTAATTACAAATGTGCTTCTTGTCTGTTATGGCTATTGAAGAGACATAATTTAAGTTAAAACTGTCTGTCTTCAGAGAAGTAAACAGTTTTTCTAAATTTGGAGAATATTGCAGGGCTCTCAATGACAGATGGCACATCCCCATGCTTTAAATGCAAAGGTAAAAATTGAAATTGCTTAAAAATGTTCATAATTTAATGTCAGACTATATCTATATATTAAGTACTTTCTATGTGATAAACAATTACCCTTGGTATTCAGTATCCATCAATTTTCCATCTCACAAAAACTGCAAATAGAGTAAAACTATCTCTGCTTTAAAGATGGCAGAATTGAAGTCCAAGGTCACCCAGTTGGTAGGAGAGAGAATTCCTCTCCAAAACTGGGTTTGTTTAATGCCAGACAACACACCCCATACACCTTAACTCACAAATTTAATCTCTCCAGAGCAGGAATTCTGTCCATGATCTTTTGAGATGGTCATTTTTCTACCAACCTCAGCCAAGGGTTTGCTTAACCCAGCTAGCTTACAATATTATCTAACACTGATAATACTTTTTAAAAATAGAACCTCATGATCTGGATGGGAGACCTTTGAAGGCAGGGACGGGGTCTCATTCATTTTGTACCCGTTATAGTTTGTATGACCCTGAAACTTACATATGGGTCAAACAGTGATTTTCAGTGCCTGTGGGATCAGGTACATTACAATGTAAGGAATGTTTTCCTAAGCAAGGTAGTACATGAGAAGGCCCACGAATTTTGTCCAGGCGGTGGTGAAGGCTTATTCTGTTTATACAAATGAAATAAAATGTGGCATTCACCATGTTTAAAATAGTCCATGCTTTCATTAAATCTGAGTATTTCTCTCAGCATAGACTCAGCTTTGAGCTTTGACCTGGGTTGGCAAGCTGTGGCCCAATCAGCTGTCATCTTTGTTTCCAAATAAAGTTTTATTAGAGCACAACCACACTTATTTTTTTATGAATGTGGATACATGTAGGGCACACTTATAACTACTTTAAAAATTCACTGTTCAGGGCTGGGGTTGTGGCTCAGTGGCAGAATGCTTGCCTAGTACATGTGAGGCACTGGGTTCAATCCTTAGCACCACATAAAAACAAATAAAGTTATTTACAACTAAAAATATTTTTTAAAAGATTCATTGTTTGTAAACAAAAAAATTCAAATATAGCTAGACTCCAATTTGCTGAGTCAGACAACTCTTCTTTCAAAACTTAAAATATATGTTGTCAAGCCCCTTATAGAAAACACTAGCTGTCACTTGAGCTACAGTAGTAACAACATTGATATAGATAGGAAGAGCAAAAGTAAGAATAATAACAATAGCAGCCACTCAGTTGATCCCAAAGCATCTATCCTAAATTTGGCACAGCTCTGCATCACACACTGAGCAAGGGGGATGATTCAGACTGTATCCCTGCTTCCTCAGTGGGCAGTCCTCCTCTACTAGCCCAGCCTGCCTACCTTTTTGGAGAGAGGTTTGTGTGTTATCATGGCTCTTTTCCTACAGGTTTATATCCCACTCCCTTAAGGCTCTCCTTTTTCCAGAATCAAAGCAGGTCATGCCTGAACCACTAGTGTGTACTCATTCCATCATTTGGTTAACTTACTCCATATGCTGATTATACATGTCAAATAATTGTAGCATTATTTCTGGATTATTTTATCTGAGAGTTATTTTTACATAGCATATCTGAGTATGCCAAACCACCTTTGTGTAGACAAGAGACACCCTTTGGGAAGCCAGATTTTGTAATAAATGAGTGTTTCCGAGGGACATGCTCCCTCAGGGCAGTCTTCCAACTATCTATTGTTGTGATCCTGTCACCTATGGTGAAGCAATGTATTAATTATGCCGAAGAGTTCACCCACCTTTCTTCCCCCAAAGTATATGTGAAAATACTTTCATAATGTACTGAGAAGCAACTGGACTGTGTAATGAAGTTTTGCTCCTTAGTCTATTTCAAGTCTACTTCTGAACAGAAGTAAAATAATATTTGTGTCCCTAAAGGTAGCAGATATCAAAAAACTGATCAATATAACTCTGTTATGAGGGGCTGTGGCTCAGGGGTAACTCAGTTGCCTAGCATGTGTGAGGCGCTGGGTTCTATTCTCAACACCACATATAAATAAATAAAATAAAGGTCTATCAACAACTAAAAAATTTTTTTTAAATATATAACTTTGTTATTAAAAACAGAGGATTGGGGTCTCCAAGTGCCCCTAACCAATTTTTCACAACTTCACTGAGTTATTTGCTTACACTACAGACAGTAGACTATTGCCTTTAAGGGAGAAGGCGATTGGAAGATAAGATGGCTTCACAATGTGTTGCTGAAGAATCTAGTCTGCTCCTTGACTGGGAGCAGTGGGAAGCACATTAATTTACCTGTGGCATTGCAGCTCTCAGATGTCAGCGTGCTGCTCTGTCTGTGCTATGACTTTGCCGTGTTCACCCATAGGAAAAGGAAGAGACTGAAACCTGCAGTCTGTTTTCATGTGATAACCTTGACCCTGAACTACTGTTTGGTAAGGAGTTTATATCAGAGAGGGGTGCTGACACTCTGTAGGTAAAAAAGGTTAAGTCCAATCACAAAGTTTGTCTTATGGAAAGTCATAGTGTTGGAATTTAGAAACTTTTAAAGAAGCTTCAACCAAAAGGCTAAAACTTCAAAAATACAAAGATGAGCTCATTAAAGTAAAATGCAACTTAATACTATTTTTCTTGTGAGTAAAAATATACTTCGTATGAGTTTAAGTGCACTGCTCTTCAGAATCAACCGTAAAACTTGAAAGTGTCAGTCATTCAGATAATTAGAAACATATAAATCTAAGGAATGTGCAGCTATAAAATTAACTACTGGATTCATTTAAAACACCAAATTTACTAAAGGTAAAATCTATTGTTTTCCAAAACCCCTCTTTTCCTCCTTAATTATGTTGCAAGAGAAGAAAAATATTCATCATACTTTAGTGAATTTTAATGTCACATTTTTTGTTGTTGTTGTTTAGTCTTTCATCCTTGAGTATAGAGAATAGAAACTACTGTGTTTATCATACTTATTTTGACCTTAACCTTTTTTTTTTTTTTTTTTTTTTTTAATGAAAGGGACTTAAAATTTCCCAGCTGGTCTGACTCCTCATGAGAGGGAGAAGACAATGGCAAATCTCTTTCCTGTGCAAATGCAAGGGTGAGACCTGCATGGTTGAAGTGAACTGTGGAAACTCTCATCTTTTTGTGTTTGTGAACAATTTAGAAAACTATTTCTTAAAACTATAACATCATTGTAGTTTTCACAGTGACAAGCAGCTATGCACAGCAGTGCACCAACTCAGGGTTGTCTTGTGTCCTTTAGAGCACTGTATACAATGTGCCTAACTTACACTCTGTTGCAGTGGTACAAAAGGAGGCATTGTCCAGATACATAAACTGGGGGAAGCTTACATGTTGTAAAACAGACTTGCTTTTGAGGTTGGGCTTAATTGTTAGGGAGTAAAATTTTATTCCAAATTGAAATTCCACTACAAAGAACTAAAAATATCAAGAATTAGTCAGACTCTTTGTGTTAGTCAGTTTTTCGTTGCTGTGACCAAAATACCTAACAAGAACAACTTAGGAAAGATTATTTTGGTTCACAGTTTCAGAAGTCTAGTCCATGGTCAATTAGCTCTAAGGCAGAAACATTATGGCAGAATGGCCTGGTGGAAGAAAGACACTCAGCTCATGGTAGCTGGAAGCAGAGAGCGGGGGTTGGGGAAGAAGGTCCAAAGAGACGATAAACCTTTCTAGGTCATGCCCCCAGTAACCTACTTCCTCCAATTAGGTCTGATCTCCCAATAGTTCATTCATCTATTAATGGATTAATCCATTAAATGGGTTAATGAGGCCAGAGCCCTTATGATCCAATCATTGCCTAAAAAATCCTACCTCTGAACCTTGTTACAGTGGGGACTATTATTTCAACACATGAGCTTCTGTGAGACACTGAAGATCCAAACCATGATACTCCACCCCTGACCCCCCAAAAGTGCTTGCCCATCTTCTGGAGTCCCCATTGTCTTAACAGTACTAGCATTGCTCAAATGTGCAAATCCAAAATCTCCTGAGGCTCAAGGCAAATTCTTGGCTATGAGCCCCTATAAAAATTTAAAAAACAAGCAATTTACATGCTTGCTTTCAATATACAATGGCACAGAGTAAGCATTCTCATTTCCAAAGAGAAGAACAGAGGCATAGAAAGAAGGAACAGGGCTTGGGTTGTGGCTCAATTCTCAGCACTACACACAAATAAATGAAGAAAATAAAGGTCTACCAACAATTAAAAATATTAAAAAATAAAAAGAAAGAAGGAATAGGACCAAAGCAAAACCAAAACTCAGCTGGGCATATCCAGCACCTGGGGTATGTAGTGGTGAGATGTGGGCCCCAAAGAGCTTGGAAAGCCCTTCCCCTATCACTTTACCAATTGCAACCCACTTGGTCTGTCTCTCAGGCTGGCTTCACTCCTTGCCTGCAGCTTTCCTCTGCAGATGGTGCACATTCCTGACCTCTCTTCATTCCTGAGGTCTCCATTACAGTTCCAGCTTCATTTTAAGATATTGACAAATTGTTCTCTCAGGGACTTTCCACAGAGATCCCAACCCTGCCACTTATTGCCTGGCCTCCTGGGTCTTCCTTTGAAACGTTGGTAGAAGCCTCCATAACCCACTAACTTCAGCATGCTACATTCTTGCAGAATAGCACCATGTGGATAATGCCAGGGTCTGCCACCAACTCTGGCAGTAGTGGACCTTAGACCATGTCTGCAGTAGCCTCTGAGTGTCTGGGCAG
This sequence comes from Urocitellus parryii, assembly GCF_045843805.1. Taxonomy (NCBI): domain Eukaryota; kingdom Metazoa; phylum Chordata; class Mammalia; order Rodentia; family Sciuridae; genus Urocitellus; species Urocitellus parryii. The sequence continues at coordinate 172,882,630 of NC_135533.1, read as the reverse complement.
GTGAGCATAGTAAAACTACTCCTGGAGGGTGGGAAGGACCTCTTAGGCACCCTGTGCAGGCAGGTCACTTTCTTGGTCTCTTCTTAAAGCAGTTATTCAAATAAGTTTTCACTTTTGTACCACTGAGCCTGTGATAGGTACAGCATACCACCCCTGAGATGCCTCCAAGGCATCTTTCCTATGGTCTCTATACAAAGTACTTGGTTTCTCTTTAATGGTACTAATCTCTTCAGCCTCTACATCTTCAAAGACCCCAATTTCATAAGCACTTCTTTTCTGGACAAATCGTGAGATTTTCAAATCTCTCTTTTCTGTTTTTTTTTTTTTTTTTCCTGATTCTCACAGTAAATCTGGCTAAAAGCAACTAGTAATCCTCATGCCACTACCTGAATTCTGTTCTGCATTGGAGTTTCCTCTAGTAGATTAAGTAGTCTATCACCTTTTAATTCAGTCTCACAGAAAGTTTCAGGACATGAACAAAATGTAGAGAAGGTCTTGGTCAGAATGTAATATGTATGACTTCTAATCCAATTCCAATAGAATCCTTGTTCCCATGTGTAACCTTAGAAGGATGGTCTATACTTTCCACATCCCTTTCAGAAGTTTCCATTAAGTAATAGATACAACATTCTAAGGCTTCTTCCTCCTGCATCTCCAAATTTTTTTCCAAACTCCTCCCACAAACCAGTTTCAAAGGCTTCCAAACCACATGGTCATGTATCATTTCAGCAATGATCCTACTTCACTGTACCCATTTCTGTGTTAGTCAGCTTTTTGTCACTGACAAAAATACCTAACAAGAACAACTTAGAGAAAGTAAATTATATTTTGTCTCAGATTCCATACGTTTAAATCCATAGTTGGCATATTCTCAGGCAAAAATATCATGGTGGAAGGGCATAGTGGAGTAAAAGTGGTTTTGAGGATGACAAATTTCCAGGAAAAGCCCCAAATGAAAAGAGGCAGAGGTTTCTCTTTTCTTCCTGGGTGTGAATGGAATAGCTTTGGTGCTCATTGTTTGGATCAGGGAACCAAAGTCACATGATTCAGCTCAGCTCATGTCAGAGTCCTCAACTCCTCAACTATCTCAGCCACAGATACCAGGCCCTTAATTATCTCTCAACAGTGGATAATTTAGTATGATACAGCTTTTGCACAGAAGAGTTTTAGATAAACTTGAGCTCTGACTCTTTTTCATTATTTTAGAACAATTCATATTACTTTTGGGGAGAATAGCAGATTATTAAGAATCACTTGGCACAGTTCAGAGACTTGCTAAGAAATAGTGGGTAGCAATGACATTGAAAAAGTTATTAATATTATAGTCATTCTAATAGTAGTCATCAAATGTAATTTTCTCCAGATGAGAAAATGGGATCTATAGTTATTTAAATACAAAAATTAGAACTCAAGGCACGAATATGTATGTGTGTGTGTATATATATATATATATATATAAACATATATGTATATTTATATATATATACATATATAATTGATTTGATAGAATAATCTTTTTTAAAAGAAAAATACTACTTGAGCCTCATATAAAATTGATTTTTAAGGTATTATAGTGAGATATTAAAGATATTACTGTTAATGCTAAGAGTTGTGATTACTTTTCTTAAACTGCAAACTATCTGATAAATTACTTATGCTTATGTAATGGGAAAGAGCCTAGAATATCAGAATGTTAAAAATGAGTAGTATTTATAGGTTTATAGCTCCTCCACTTCCTTCTCCATTCAATTAATGAGTGCTTTCCATGTACTAGGGACTATGTGAAGTCTGTTGTGTGCCCTATCTCATTGATTTTTCATAGCAATTCTATGAGATAAATTATTGAACTAAATTCCTAAGAAAGCAAGATACTTTGTTATTAAGTTGAATCTTTCAATGCTGCCATCTTTGTTGGATGAGCATATCTGGAAGGGACAATTACATGAGTCTACCTTGTTTGATTTTATTATAATGATATCTTTACTACATGAATTTGGATTTAACACTGATCAAATTTTATCATTTTTATGAACCTCCTCACCTCAAATTCTGAAACAGATATATTAGTCTAGGAAGCAGATTCTCTACTACCTCATGGGTTTCCTTAAAAATCCAAGTTCGAATTATACTCAGTGCTCATCTGTAGATGTAGTTGTTAGGTCTCCAGACCAATTTATATATTATAGAATTTTTAATTTAAGCTTAGGGATGTATCACAAATTAAGAAGAAACTCCTTGGCTGGAATGGCAATAATTCAGTATGCCTACAGATGAGCATGATGTTTCTTTTCTGATTATAAAAATGCAATTAGGGTACAAGAGATGCCATTTGTTCCCTGTGGAGCAGTCTCAGAAACAGTGTACTGAATGTGGTGTGTCAGTATATTAATAAAATAGGTTTAAGCTAAATTTGAAAAGGTAGGAGCATATTTTAATTTGGATTTAAGGGTACTCTTTTTTCTTTGAATCTCATTATTTATAAAAATCAGTTTAGAGAATATATATTCCCTTTCTCTCTTTTTGAGGGAGGAAACACTAGGTGTTTTATTTGCTCAATAGGGGCATGAATGGAATAGGGTGGAAAGTGAGAAAGATGCAGAGGTATAAAAGACTGACACCCTTTCCATCAGTAGTGATATTCCAGGTGCTTTCATGACTTGGAAACAAACAATTGCTGTTGCCACTTTGTTTCTGAGTGGATTTGATTTTTTGTAACTTGGGCCAGTGTTTGGAAATAATTCATCAGAAGATGTCAGGATGAACAAGAGATACATTAGAGTCCAACAGCCTTTGACATGTCCTCCCTCTGTTGCTCAGAGATTTTTAATTTTGAAATTTTAGAAAGATAAACTAACCGGAAAAACAGCAATCCACAGCCTCAAAAATACTTACTGTCATGTCCAATTTCCTTTTTCTTGTGTCTCATAGGGCACATGTGGGAAGCCATTGCACCTTTTAATGTGAATCTAGCCTTGAATATGTTGATGTCGGCCGTATAAACTGAACCGTACCAATATTTCAGTCACTAAGATCATGTTTAGCATCAAAGAGCCTCCTGGTGCCCTCAGTGTTAGTAATTATCAGTGCCTTCTAGGTACAGAAACACTTAAAGATGATAAAAGTATGTTTAAAAGTCTGAGAATAATGAAATTATGCCAGGGTGGCTTTTTAGCTTAGTGATTGTATTTCAATTTGTAAATGTTATAACTGTTTAAAATTTTTTTTTTCTCTAGCAAGCTGCAAACTTTTAAAGACATTAAGTCTGCCAAATTATAGCCACTTATTGCTGCCTGACGTATTTTTCAGCTTAGAACCACAGAGGGACTGCCAAGCCTGTTCCTTCTCATTACCTGGCCCTGAGTTTAGATTTTCGAAAATGGAAAAAAGCTGTTTGCGAAATCACAAGGCTCTTGAGCTCTTAGTTTCTTCTTAGTATCAACGTTTATTTATTTAGGTTTGGGCTAGGTTTCAAAAGATTGAAATTGGAAACAGAGAAGGTGACTCTGAACACCATTTATCTGTATATAAGCGAACGTTCGATGTACGTTTAATTTAAAAAATTGCTGTTTCCTACAAGAGGGAGCTATTTTTCACATTGTTACAACATTTTTAGAGGTCACTAGGTGGTCATGTCACCAGCAGGGAGTTTTTGTTTGGCAGGCGGCGTTGGCAGTTAGTTACAAATGCCTCCCATGATTCAGTGTTCAAAGGGGGCTGCTTTGCAAGCAACAAATACTTACAACCTGAGAACTGAAGTATAAAAAGTAGTGACAGGGGAAAATGTTTGGAAATGTAAAACAGCATCTTTAGTGGCCAAATTGGGGTGTTTGGGGAGTTGAAGATTACATGTCTATTTTATACTCAAGTTTAGCGTTTACAGAAGCAATAATGTCTTAACTACCGTAGCTGGCTGTCACCTTGCTTCTAGTTAGCAAGTGCACTTAATTTGTGACTTATTGGTTTCCACGATTTGGAATATCATCAGGATTCCTGACGATAATCTTTATTAACCTCATCCACAGCAATTGCCATTCTGGTGGTTTCTCAACCTGTGCCTCTCCATCATTCCACATCATGAACGCTGGTAATTTAAGCAAGATTAAGTGGGCAGCTAAAAGCCCATTTACCAGGGCTACTTCTAGGCTTCTGTCTTAACAGAGTGGCATTTCAAATTTGGGAGAAGCGAATTATAAGGCATCTTTATGAGGAAATAAATGAATGAAGTGCAAATGGATCTTTGAAGAAATGACAAATGAAAAAATGATAACCGACCAATCACTAAAACTGTATGTATTTTGTTTGTAGTTATTTTCTAAAATGCATCAAAATGGAGATTAATTTTTGTCTTCCTGTTGGGACAATTACTTTGTCTCCTCTTGCTTCCCACTTTTGGTTAAGTAAGGAATGAAGCTCTCACTTAAAAATGTAATAGTTATTTTATTATATAATTAAGCTCAAGAGTTAGAGATATTTTATTATTATTTTTTAAGATAGAATCTAAGTTCAGTTTGAGCACAGAATTGTCATGGCTTTTGTTGAGTTGTTCAGGATATAAAATCATTAGAATTTCAGACTTTTCTAATAGAACAAAGAAAGACATTCAGTGCCTATGTCTCTTTGCAGTTCTAAAAGAAACTATAAATAAATTGATGGGACCTTTGCTTATTTAACTACAACACTGTTGATATTTTTTCTGTTTTAATTTTTAGGAGATTTAAAAATTCTTTATGTAAACATGGGTAAATATCACAGACATGTACTTTTCTTTGTTTCCCCAGCCAAATAAATTCATAGTCTTAATGACATTTTACTACTCTAATCCTTTGCAGAAAGTTTTTTGGCTGTAAAGATCATTGAAATATTGAGTTTAGTCATTCAAAAAAGTCCTGCTAAAAAACAAAGCCAGAGTCCATAGTGGAGATAATATCTTGGATACACTATAAATTTTATAATGTAAATTCTTTATAATTTTATCAGAAAAATTAATTACTCTAGCTTATATTTGTTTGAGTATAACTGTGATACTGTTTGTAAGCACTAGGAATGCACTAAACTTGTAGATAAAAATACTGAAAATACTGTTACTCAAAATCCCCATTTTAATAATGGCATTGCTTTGGGGTCTCTAGAGATTGATGATTTTAATGCATTTATCTTTTAGCTAATAACAGTAAATTTATAAAGCACATGAATAATAATGGTAATGATAACTAAAGTTTGTTTTTATAATAGGCATATCTGCTTGTAACAAACCCAATTAAATGTGTTAGATGGTTTACATATTTTATCCCATATAGTACTCCATAAGAGTGGGCATAGGTTGATTGACCCTTATCCAAAATGCTTGGGACCAGAAGTGTTTTAGAATTTAGATTTCAGATTTTGAAATACTTACATATACATAATGAGATATCTTGATGATGGGACCTGTCAAAAAATGAGGTTCATTTGTTTCATAAACTATACATTATCCACATAGCCAAAGAGTAATTTTATGTAATATTTTTAAAAATTTTGTGCATGAAGCAAAGTTTTGTGGCATGGAATTTTCCACCTCCTGGTGTCATGCTAGTGCTCAAAATGGTTTTTAGAGCATTTTGGATTTTAGGTTTTCTGTTTAAATTTGCTCAGCTTTTACAGATGAAGAAACTGAGATACATAGAGTTAATTAACTTTCCCCAAATCATATAGATGGTAGTAGCACACATCTAGGATGTGAACCCAGATTTATAGAATCCCATTCAATGATTGCATGTTTGGTAAATTTTTTTTTTTTTTTTAAGAGAGAGTGAGAGAGGAGAGAGAGAGAGAGAGAGAATTTTTAATATTTATTTTTTAGTTCTCGGCGGACACAACATCTTTGTTGGTATGTGGTGCTGAGGATCGAACCCGGGCCGCACACATGCCAGGCGAGCGCACTACCGCTTGAGCCACATCCCCAGCCCCTGTGTTTGGTAAATTTTTAAAATCGATTATTTTTCAAGACTATTCATTTAGAAATAGTTATTGTCTTTCCACCAATAGATTGTGGTCATATTCTGATGACCCAGAACCACTGTAAAAGGAAAATTGTCTTGTGTTTCCTTCAGATGGTCATTTTTCCCTTCATAGATTTGTGTTTTCCCAATCTAAATGTCTTTTAAGTCATTTGCACTGATGTTTTTACTTTAGCTTAATCAAGGGAAGCAGGCCTACCATGTAGTATGTCCAGACCACCTTTGTTTGAGATGAATCAAACAGTATCATCCCTGTTCGGATTTTCAAGGCCACAGCTGTTTGGGTAGGAATACCAACAGTAACATCAGCCAATCATGGGATTTTGTAGTTTATTTACATGCCTTCCTGTGAGTTATCTCATGTGACCATAGTGGTATATAATATCAGTTTTATTTCACAGACCCCCTCAGCTAAGATACATAAAGTTAAATGACTTTTCCAAGACGAGCATCTCTTATGTTCCTGCTTTCTGTTTTCCATGCCGATAGCTTATTAGTACTAGTAGGAAAAGGAGGGTGAAGGTTCAGATTTTTCTCCCTTTACTCATTGGTATTGAGACAGCCCATTCAGGAACACCATGTGATATGCTGTGTCTACCAAGTCCTGAAATGCTGCTGTTGGTCACTTGGGGAGTTCTGGTACTATATGTTGTGAGTCTCTCTTTTCTGTGGATTTAGTTAGCAACATTTAGATTTGGTTTTAGTCCTTCGGCATCCCAAGTATTGGAGCAATAAACATCCAAGCTGCAATTGTAGAGTTGCTTTGGGCTATTCTCACTGATGATAGTGTTGTAACTGAGGTGTGATCCTCTTATTGGACCTCAGCCAAGTTCTTGCTGGGTTCAAAGTAAATATGTTGTGTGTTTTTTTTTCTGTGTCAAGCAAAGGATATAACAACTCAAAACAGTAGACATTATCTATTTTGACTGGGGGCACCTATAAATTTATGGACTACCTGGGTTCAAATTTGCACTTTGTGCCTTAGTAGACGTGTTAACTTGGGCAAATTAATTCACTGCCTTTGCTTCTTTGTCTGTCACATGGAGACATTATAATGCCCACTTCACTAGACTGTTTTGCAAATTGAATGAGTTACATGGAAAGAACTCAAGATACTGTTTTCTCTTTACACCGAAAACATGATGGTGTGTGTTCACGATGTATTTTCTAATGTGGGATCTATGACATGTCCTCTTAGTGTTTTGAAGTCTTGGCAAGACTGATCAATTATTTAGAAATGTTTTTAATAAAGAGCTGGTAAACCAGGTAAACCAGGTCAATGGAGTGTGAGGAGTTCTGATTGGTAGTGATCACCAATTTCCATGGTGTAAATACTCTTACCATGGCCAAAGTATATGCTATTAGAAGGAATCAAAGGAGATGCCCATAATTGACTCTTACTACCTCAGAGCAACCAGCTCCAGCATACTGCAGAAAAAGATCGACCCTGTGGGCTGTAAGAACCCTAGAATAGTTGCTAATTTGGATGGCCCATAACTCAGAGCTGTCACCTTTGGTTTTAGTGTAACCCTGTTATTTCAAGTAGATATCTGGTGAGGAGGAACCCAGACCATAGCCAACTCACCTACATTGGGTCAGTTGACTTTTATTCCAGAAAGGTCAAACATTGTTCTTTTTTCATGAAGCTTGGAGACTGTAGCAGAGTTTGATAGGTAAGTCTTGCCAGGAAAGATTTGGGATTTCCTGTTATTGGAGATCCTGGAGTGACTTTCTCACTGGCTTTCCTAAAGCTCACTTCTTAGCTTTTTTCTTTTCCTTGTTCTATCCAAGTATCCCTATAATACTTTCTAATTTTTTTTTAATTAGCCAGAATCAGGTTGTTGTTTTTTTTTTTTCTTTAGTCCAAAGAACCCTAACCAAAATATGTGTTGAGTGGCACCACACTGCTAGAGCTGTCTGGGAATTCTTCAACACGGCCTTCTGTTCCTCACACCAGTGCCTTCCTTCAGAGATGGTCATGAGGAAGCCCAACCCATTGTTGGATGGCTCTGACTCAGCTGCACTTTCTCCTTTAATGGAGTGTTGTCAGCTTTACCTACCTATGACTGCCATCCTTGAGTCCTAGTTCAAATCTAAGGGAGCAAGCCTCCCTGGGATTCATTCTAGCAGGTAGGCAAAGGAATAACCACCCATGGCTCCAAGTTTTCTCTGACCCTGATTATTTGCACGTTCCTAAGTTCATCATTGTACCCATTGCATTAAAAATCCAACTGAAAGGAACAATAAAAGCCTTAGCAATTAGGAAAATGCCAAGCACTTTTCAGAAGGAAAGACAAGCCCCTATCTAGTCAGCATAGAGAAGGACCAAATGTATTTTTCAAACACACCTGAATTATAACAGTATCCAGCAATCAAATGAGTGCTTTCTAGACATTGGATATCATGGACCAATAATATGAAAAAATATTTTTGAAAACAATGTGTGATATTAAATTAAATCAGACTGTTAAAATGTTAACTACTTTTAACATAACTTAAGAAAATAGCATTTTAATATGAAAAAGTAGAAAGGACATTACTAAATTTCAAAATAGAAGATTGTCCTTTCCCAAAAAAGATAATTGGCAATCTCACTCCCACCATATGTGACTGTATCCTACGTATGTATGCCTGTATGTGTGAAAAACGTCTGTGTATGCTAATCTCAGTCTTTGAGCTGACACTTAGAAATCACCTATTTTGATCACATTTTTTCTTCAGCTGTACTCCAACATCCCTTAAAGTATTGCACTGGAAGTCAGTGTAAATAATCAAGAGAGAAACAATTTTAAATAATCCAGTCCTCTCAGCTTTTGCTCATACACTTACCCATGTGGAAGCCCCTCTTTTCCTTCCTGAGTCCCTACAGTCCTGCCTTTCTTCACACCCAGCTGTCACCCTTGCCCTCCATGAACCCTGCCCTTATCCTCCCAGACCAAAGAGACTCTTCTTCCTTATTGCAACCAAGAATTTTAAGAAATGGCCAAGAATTTAGGCTCTGGATTCAAATTGCATTGCTATCCTTAAAAGCATGGGACCCTGAGCAAGCTACTACAGTTTTGCAGCTTACTCAGTTTTACAGTGATGACCTTAATTTTCTCTTCAAAGGCCATTTTCAGAGGACTGAATAAAACAATGTGTTTTATTTTTCCCTGGCATATTTAAAGCTCACAATAATAATCATTAGCAGTTGTTTATCTTCTACCTTAATAATGGAGTCACTAATCAGTCATTATTTATTTTTTGTTTTATGATTTATTTTCATGTGCTTTTGCTTCTTTACCAGAATAGTTTGCAAGTCTTGTCCATTGCTAATTCATCATAGTATCTAGCACAGTACTCTGTTCATAGTCAGTTGTGTCTGGATAAGAGGAGACATTAAGTCCCTCGTTGACAATATTGAGCCCCTACTTTTAAAAGATAATACCTATATGTTTGCAGTTATCCTTCAGGGTGCTTTTTTATTGAACCTCTCTTCCACTGGACTTTGAAGAGACCCCTTAATGTTCTGCAGCCTCTTTCTTCTTTGCCTTCTGCCTTTTGTCCTGTGACACTTGAAGTTCAAATCTAAATGGGGATCCTTGGTTTCTGTTCAGTGGAGCTAGGCAGCCTCAAGACTGCCAGGAAGATAGATGGTCTGGTTTTAAAGCAATCAGTCAACAGATCAGTATCTCAGAAAATGGTAATCAGTGTCAGATTGGAGTCTGGTCACCAGGATGTTTTCTCATTAAGTGGTTTTCTAGGTCTAGGGGCCTCTATGATGGGTTCTATCACCTTTCTTGGCTTCTAGTCCCCTCCTCCTCCCTCCGATTCCTATAATAGTCACCCTGCACACCGAGTTAATTGCCACTAGTGGTCAATCTTGGGTGCAAGTGGAGTAATAGTTGGACATTGTGGGAAGGGAATTGCCTCAGTCTTTTTAAGTCTTTAAGGGCATAAAGGGATAAAGAATTAAAATTATCTGTAGGCATAGGTTATAAATAGGTAAACCAATAAAGAAAGCCATAAAGCTGCTTTGATTTGGGGGAAAAAAAACCTCTTAGATTGAAGCTTATAAAATTGTCACTGTTCAATTACTTCTGACCCACAAAACAAGTGAGTATCATATAATTCACCCCACATCTATGAATATGAGGTTTCAGTTTTCTATTTTCTTGTTTATTTATTTATTTATTTGCAGTACTGGGGATTGAACCAGGGGTGTTTTATGACTGAACTCCTTCCCCAGTCCTTTTTTATACTTTTTATTTTGATACAGGGTCTCCCTAAATTGCTGAAGGTCTTCCTATATTGCCAAGGCTGGCCTTGAATTTGTAATCCTCCTGCCTCAGCCTCCCAAGTTGCTGGGATTACATACATGTGCCACATCACCTATTTGTTTTTGAGGCTCTGAATTGTGCTGCACATTCATGATGAAAAGATAGGTAATAGGACACTTTGTGGTTGATTATCCCAGCACTTGGCACACATAGATGGAACCCTGTGGTTGCTTATGCCCAGCTTTTATATTGTGAACAGGATTCATGGACACCTGCTCTATGTGATTTTCCATATGATCTGGAATTTGTTTCTGATAGTGATAGAAAGGTATTTCTTCAAGTTCTGTCGTATTACCACACCATCAGTTTGTCTCATTACTATATGGATTGTCTGGGATCTGCTGTGTAATAAGTTCCACAGAAGCATGGACAGTGTCCATCTTGTTTATATATTCATCCCCAGTACCTGGTACACAGTGGGAAATCAGTAAACATGAGGAATGAGTTGAAAAAATAGAAGAACTGGGCTCTGATCATCTGCCTGTTTTAGTCTTGCTTATATGGCCAGTAAACACCCACTCCAGAGGAGCATGTTCAGTTCAGTTGCTTCAGGTTGGACTTCATAATTTCATGTCAAAATTGTTCCTGCTTCCAGTGATTGCTCCTCCCAGAGTGGAAATTTCACTTCCATGAGCCACAAGGCCACCCATACTGTAAATCTGAGACTGCTTTCTATACCATTGTGTCTTGGGCTGGTTCCCTCACGATTCTTTCCAGATGTGGAGTGCTTTCAGGTAGTTTACCAGACTCTCTCATTCTGCATCCGCTGTCTGGTTTCGCATTCCCTCACCCTCTGAGAAGGAAGGATGATTGTGTCCTACATATTGTATTCATGAATCCAGAAATTTCAGATAACTAATAGATAGAATTTCTCATTGCTTCTGGGTTCACTAGCTGGGTTCTGCAGCTCTTTGTCATGGAGATCTTTTTGAATCATTGCTCAGCTGCAGTGGTATGTGTGTGGATACATGGTTTTATACTTTAAGTTGGGTTCTGAAGTTAATTTATGGTCATTAAATATGTTCTTACACCTCCTTTTAGGTAAAGACTATGATATACTGGTAGAAACTCATCAGGAAAATGGCCATGTGTATTTGCCTTTTCTTCCATGAAGCAAAGATGGGTAGTGAGTGTGCATTACTTGGGTCTGGTGTTTTTGTGGGAGTATTTTTGCAGTTTCTTTAGTTCTATCAGAACTGTGATGAATTTGGTCTCACTTCTTCTTCGTACAGTGTTGAAGTGTGTATTTCTAATCTTGGTCATTTGGTCTTTTAAGTCATTTCCAAAAAAAGTATTTCCCTGCAGTTTTCAGGTATACAATCCTTGTTGGATTTATAGCCTGCTTTCTTCTGGGTGTTCTCTTAGCCAATTCATGGCAAGGACAGAAAGGCTGAGACTTTTATTCATTTGAAACAAACTGCATATCCATTAAGTGACCTCCTTTAAAAAAAATAAAAGGATACAGTAATCAGTACCTAAAGCATGCCTGTCACCTCTTTACTGACTGGTCAGCAGGCCCAATCCTAAATTAATAAATCGATGATTTGATGCATGATCATTTGAATCTATACTTTTCATCAAAGAGTAAAAAAATATCAGCAGAAGGAGTAGAATGTAAAATGGCCTAGGTCTCTTTGCATGGCGAATCTCAACTGTGTTTATTTTTTTTCCATATATAAAAACTCACTTTTGGTACCTTTTAAAAATATAAATTATCTACTTGGGGGTTGGGGGGAGAAAAATGGCAGTATTTATTGCAGTGGCCACGAGGTGGCAGACCTAAAATCCAGACTTCTCAAAGTAGCTGAGACACTTAGCATGAGGAATTACATCTTTGTGAATGCTTTAAAAGCATTAGCTTCCCAGAGGAAAACTTTTTCAGGTTATCCTAAATTAATGTCTAATTCATTGGCAGGCTCCGCAAGAGAAAACACCCTTGAGTGGATGGGCATCTGTTCCATCCTCCTCCCTTGCGGCCATCTCGCCTTCCTGCTCCTCCCAAAAACCTGCTCTTTGTCCGGCCACTACCGTCGCCCACATCACACACACAACAGACGCAACCACTGCTGTTTCCTTCCTCTATGCAGAAGCTCAACTGCCCTTTTTCCTCCTTTTAAATAGAAACTCCCTCAAAGGAACTGCCTCTGGAAAACTCAATTTTGTCTATTTCAATCTGCAAAAATCTATTCCATAGAACCTTAATTCGATTTTCTTTAAGTATTGCACTAACAACATTCTAAAATATGTCCATTTTTGCACATATCCCTCTCACATCATGACAATCTGCTTTGTTCTTCATTACAATTTAGCATATGGAAATAGTCTGTTCCATGTAAACATAAACAAGGGGATGACTTATTTAATACAAAATATTTTGATTAAGAAGGGAAATATCTAGTTCAGGATACAGGAGAGCAATTTGCTGCTTGGTGTAAAAATTGACTAATCAACCCTAGTAACTTTAAATATGCAGTAGAAAAAAATTAAAATATATTATCATTAGGAAAACTTACATACACATATGTATATACACAAATATGCCATACTTACCAATAAGAAAAAAAATTGATCTGATGGTACTATAACTTGAAATCAGTAACCTATTCTCTGACAATTGCTCATTTCCAACCAAAAAGTTCATGCCATAGAACAGGCCTCCTGACAGTAACTGATCACCCATGGACAATAAGTTTAGTTTAGGTGGACACTGGGCAAAGTTCTACCCCACAGTGAAGGCTAGATGTATTTGGTTTTCTCATTATCAGTCACTGATAGCCCCCCGGGGACTCTGGTTGGGTGCATTTCACATAGACAGCCACCTTGACAAAGTCAAATGGTCAACAGAGAAACAACCTCATCACTGAATGGGATCAGCAAGACCAAGCATCATCATCTAACAGTGCACCCTAACACAGGGTCTCATAGTGGGTCCTGAAAGCCAGTTTTACTTACCCTCTCTGCTTCCAATTTTATTTTGTAAAGGATTTTTTAATGAAAGAATTTTTTTTGAAATTGTTTGACATAGGTTAGATTGTGCACTTGACCTTGACTTCTAAAGGGTTACCTTTCAGAATGTTTCCATTTCTCAATTGCGCACACAGTGCAAAATCACATCCTGTCACATTCTGTGTGGCCTTTTGGCTGAACTGGTATTGAATAGTTATTGACTAAACCAGGCCTGGCTGTCTGGGATGCAACTCTTCTATGGTCAACAGACCCTTTTCCTCACTTAAAATTGGTTTTCTCCTTTCAGTTTGTTTGTGAAACAGATGTCAGCTCATGAAAGTCAAATGTGCAGCTTAACAGAAACCAATTTTAGAGGTTTCTTTGAAAGTTTGTCTTGAAAGTAAGAGACTCATTAGCATGTTTAGATATATTTAACACAAAGAGGAGCCCAGTATGAAATAATGCAAAACTTTCAAATCTTTACATTTGGTGGCATCCATGTTATGTAATAATAGGTAATTGCTAACATATATTGTGTGATCATGTCAGACACTGAACAAATTCTTTACATGCCTTGTCACATTTAATTCTGACAGGGTCTGAGAGAGAGAGAGTTATTATTATTATTATTATTAGTTCATTTATTAGAAAACCTAAGTTTCAGAGATGGTAACTTGCCTCAGAATCACAGAAGCAAAAAGTATTACTGAGATTCAAACCCAAGAGCTAAGCATCAGTACCTTCTCTGAAAGACATGATGGTATTTTATTTGCATGGGAAAGTTAAAAAAAAAATCATAAGCTATTCCTGAAAAGAAGTCTCCCTCCCTCCCTGCTTTCTTTCCTCCTTTCTTTTAGATGCAGTGCACAACAATCAGTCATCGCTTACACATGTCCATCCTCCATTACCTTTTCATCAATTCTTCAAAGGGATATGAGTTGAGAGGGTGGCCTAGGATGGGGCCAGTAGCTCTTCCTGGCGTACCTCCTCCTCTGGCTGTGGACCTTTTCCATATGTGGGGAAATTAGTTGGCTGCACACTTACCAACACCCTTTGTAGCTGGCTACTAGGTGGTACTGGCAGTTGCCATCTCTCAGTGTCCCAGAGCACATGGAGCTGGCCCTTGAGAGCCATATTTCTGGTCTAAGTAGCACTTAGGGAAGCCCACAAATGGATTAGCTACCTCCCTGGGTCATGCACAAAGCTAAGATTTGGATAGAAGCTGATGTGAAGAGCAAAGAACTTCCCCAAGTCTCTGTGGCCCCCATTTTAGGAAATTCCAAGCATATGCTATTAGGTTTCAAAGGCAGAATTCTTGGTAATTGGAGTAAACTATTTTTTGAGGTCAGTTTTAGATGGGCGACAGAGAGCAAACCGCATTCAGGAGTCTGGACTGCCAAAGCCTGGCCTTTATGAATCTAGTCTGTTCTTCATCCTTGCTGAAACTTGTGATTGTTCAAACATATCTCACCCTGTGAGCCACACCTCACACTAGCTGCTTTGCTTTCTGAGTGGGCCCTTCTACTTATACCATATATCCTTGTGCCGATAGGGTTGATATTAATGGATATCAAAGACTTTTACTTTCTCAAGATGCTATTTGAAAATACACCTTTAAAATCAAGGCAAATAAACATCTATCTCCAGGGTAATCACAGCTAAGCTCCCCCCAGCCCTGATCTCAGGGGTGAGAGAGGCTGTTTTGAACAAGATCTTTCGTCACCGTCTGTCTTAAGTCACCTCCTACTGAACTTAAGGTTGAAGATTCAGGGTCATGAGGGAAAGAAAACAGTAATTAACTGGAAAAAGTTGATTGAGCTGAATTTTTTTTTCCCACAGTCTGATTGGAACATGACTGCCTGGGGCTGAGCACCATACATAATGTAGGTTCACCCTCATATGTCATTATCCAAACATTTCTTAACGGAAGGCATTTTTTTTCAAGCATCTGCTTTTGTAATTGAATGTGTTTCTAAAGATGGGTCAGCTGACTAAAACAAGAACCAAACAAGAAAAGTATATATATTCATGCTTCTGCCCTAATCCAATATCTAACAGACCTTAATTGGCTCACTTCATTCCCAACTCCTAAAATTAATTTTAGATCCCCTCTCTGAGCTCGAATCACCATTAATAGTAAGACTGCAACAGGGAGTGAAACAGAAATGTTTACAAAGCTCCCTTTTAAATTGACGGTGATAAGTGCCACCACAATGTATAACCATCAGTGGATCCTGGAGCTTTCTTTGTGGGGGTTAGCCACAGGCGACACACAAAAGGAGGCATTCATCTTGGCAGAAGATGCCCTTCAGTCCTCTTTTGTTGTAGTCCCTAGAGGAATTTTTTTTCAGGGTGACTTAAACCATTTTTTTTTGGTATCTTATTAGCTGTGTCTTGACTACCTCCTACAAACTGAATGACAGCTTAGGGTTATTAAATGTGTTCTTACACATATTTTTATCCATTGTTAACCCTGACTAAATGTATGAGAGGGCACAGAATTCCCCCCTCTTTTCCTCCATTGTTGCCCATATTTGTTAAAGAAATTATTCCCCTTGACGTTTGTTTAGGCTGCACTTTGATAAAATGCTGTCTATGATCCACTTTCTTAGCTTGGCATTCAGCAGACTACTATAGATTTATTTCTCTTTGCATTTTCTTATCTTCCTTCCTAGCATATTTGGGCTTCCTTTTCATATTTTAAGCTATATTTTCGGGCATAGACAGATCACCTTAGTAATTGTACACTGAAGTACAGCAATGTTCTAAGGATAATTTTTCAAGCCTTCAATATATACTTAGCCTCACTAACTGTCAAAGGATGCATTTACATGTATTTCTCATGTTGTCTAAGAATAAGCAAATAGATAAATTAAGTGTTGAATGTGATTTCAGACTTAGTAGAACTTTTTTCAGCTTGATGGAACAGTAACAATTTTTGAAACAAGGTAAATTTGACCTTGAATCTAAAAGGTAATTTATTGGAGAAAATAATAAGAATTTTTCTTTGTTTTTCCAATTCATATCCAAGTGTCTTGTTACCAGTATAATCTATATACTTCAACCTTTTTAAAAATGGTGTATGAACTGCAAATATTTCACTTTTCCCAGTTTTAAATGGCTGACCCAAATTCCCCACAATGGAAGAAAAAAAGAGGGATATTTCACCTAAGTTTTCTAATCTATTCTAGCGTTTGTCATTTTCTCAAAAATAGGCCTTTATATGATCTTATTAAAGTATATATCACTAGATGCTCTGTGTCAATGTATCAGTAAATTGGCTCATGGGAATTGTCAAAGTATAGAATCTGATGTATGGTCCATAAAATGGAGTTAATCATTATAAAATTATGTTCAGTATTCCCCACTCTCAAAAAATATTGACCTTTAAATCAGAGATGATAAAATTTTTTCATTTCACAGAATTAGTTCACAGTGATTTAAATTATTAGCTATAGTGCTTCAGCTTTGTAGAGAGTTTTTGACTCATTTTTAAAGGTTTGTGCATAAAAACAAATCCAATGGCTCTGTCAGCCTACGGCTAAGGGCTAACTTAACCTGTCACCCCTGTACAAATAGATGACAGCCAGGTTAACTTAATATAGTCAGCCACCTTTCCGTTTTATCCAAAAGTGTGAAATATTCACTTTTCTCTAGTTCTATCCGTTATCTTCTGCTAATTATTGTTTGTTTCAAATAGACTCAAGTTATTGAATGTTGATCTTAGTCAAGGCCTTATTAAGGAGAAATCATTAGTCATGGCTAAAAGGAAAATGAGGGATTCAAAATACATATGATTCCCCATTACAATAATTTTATTTAGAGTTATATTGTTTTATAATTCCAATATTTATAAAATAGATTTGTTAACTAAATGTTAAAAAACAAAAAATGTTGTATAGAAAAAGTTTATAAAAAATAAAATAGATTATTTTATATGAATGTTAATGTTAATAAGAGGCTGTATATGTATTATCATTATTATTCTCTTTGGTACTTGAGATTGAACCCAAGGTTGCTTTTCCACTGAGTTACTTCCCAGTCCTTTTTATTTTTTTTTTTTTTTGAGACAGAGTCTTACTTGGTTGTCTAGGTTGGCCTTGAACTTGCCATCCTTCTGCCTCTGCCTCCCAAGTCTTGGGATTATAGGCATATGCCACTGTGCCTAGATAAATGTACTCCATAAAAATTATTTAAAGTGTATTTTGAGGTTTAGTAATTAAGAATAATTTGATTCAGAGCTATATTTGGTGATTTATCTATAAAGAATTAGAAATTGATTTGTGTTTTTACTAATAGTAAAGTGGGAATTAAAAATTAATTTATTAGGACTTTTGATGGTATTTTAAGAGGAAAAATAAGTTTAAAAGCCTAGATTACAGGATCATAGGGAGCAGGTAGTTTGGAATGATCATTCTTTGGGTTTATGATGACATTTAGTAGTTATTAAAGCTGCATAATTTTGACTTAGAAGAGGAAAGTAAGTTAAAGGGGCTAAAAGAAGACATGGGGAACCTAGTTAGGAGATTACTGCAGTTTTCCAAGTGGAAGTTTATGTACATTATACCAGAAATTGTGTGCTTGTGCATATAAGTGTGTTGGCACCTATTTTAGCTTAACAGATGGGAAGGAGAGACAGAACATAAATAACCTGGTGAAAAAATGAGAAAATTTCACATTTGCTAAGCTTTTAAAGCATGTACCTGCAGTTTATTTGGCAACTGAAAACCTTCACTTCTAATTTTTAAATGTTTACTCTTAGGATATTTTGTGGGAGACAGCAATAATGCAGAAAAGTATAAATAGAAGAGAAGTAAAGATAACTTCATCCATTCTACCTTCCTGAAATGATGACTATTATCTTTTCAGTGTATTTTCTTCCAGTTTTACTTCTCCCTATGAATATAGCTTTATGTTAAAGTGATCTTGCTGAATATATTCTTGCATGTTAAGAACTGTGAAGGGCCCAAAACCTTCCTATTAGCATCCTAACAGATGAGTCTGCCTTCGTTTCACAGATGCCAGCAAATGGCAAGGGACTTCTGGGGCATAGATAGAAGAGTTTATTGTTTATAGCACAAGGAATAGTTTAGCATATTTGTATCAGTTCCTCTTGCTCCAGAGACTCACAGAAGCAAAAGGGATGCCTCAGATGAACATACACACCTAGATGGTTGCACTACAGGAGAGCAACCCTGAGCTTCAGGAATTTGAATACATTATAATTGGCAGTAACATGCTTGCCCTTTGTTCCAGAAGAAGACACTATTATGCAGGGCAGTAAACATGTCTACTCCTAGATCCAAAGGAAGATATCTCTGCCTTTCAAGGCCTGTCCCTATACAAATATCCTAGGAAGACTGTCAGAAAAGAAGATAATGTCTTTGCTTGTAGAATGTGCAGAAATGAAAGATTCATGGATAACAGCTTCTCAGCAAATCTAAATGTTTTCAAATGCCATTAATATTTTTAAAATCACCACTTAAGATGGCTGCATATAGCTGTAAAGAATCAATCATTGGCATGTGACACAATTTACCACTATTTCCCAATTTTCCTAATATTGGTCTGTTAGGTGGTTTCCATTTAAAAAGCTTCACTTACACATGTCACTGGGGCAAAGGAGGTAAAATATTACAGTTACCTTGTGTGTTGTAGCTAAGTGTGGAGCAGATAGCAAATGGGCTGCCCCTGATTTAAAGTCCGTACAGCCTCTTGAGCTTGGCCTTCTATATAAATATGCACGGCTATGAGCGGAAAGCATGTCTATTGTCTCAAGATGTTATCCAGAAGGAGACAGGCCCTGTAAAGCTGGTATTAATGCTGCTGGTGGTAGTCCAGGCTGCCCTGGTTTTCTTCTGGAAAGTAGAGATATTCCCTGACATGTTCTGCTGCTCACCCGTCTGCCTGAGCCTGAGACAGAAGCTCATACTGCCTGGCATTAGTGGGGCCCAGAAAAGTCCATGTAAATCCCTTCAGTGTGAAAGGGAAAAATCTAAGATCCAATTAATGACCATCTTGTCCAAACATCTGGAGGGGGCCTGGTCTGGTGATGGGGATTAAAGAAAGGCAAAACAGGATAATGACCAGGTTTTAGTCCTGAGACTTATATGCATAGGAAGTACCCAATGTGGAGCTTCCCTGGAGCTGTGGGATCCTCTGTAGAATCTAGAATACTTCGTCAGAGACAAGTGGTGAAACCAAAGGAGGACTAAATGAAACACACCCTAGAAAGTCATTTCCTAGTCAAAAATTATCCCTGATGACCCAAGGTTGAAATTTGTGAAAAATTTGAGCACAAAACTTAGGTAACTTTAGACTTCTGAGTAGGCAATGATCACAGATAAAACAGGAGGAAAAGCATTCAAATTCTTTAAAAAAAAGAGGGAGGACAGTGATGCGTTAAAAAGTTTTGTGGGGGGAAAGTAAAACGTGAACTTTATTCCTCAAAGCAACATCTTTAAGCACCTACTATATTCTCAGGCATCTTCTAGATGCTGGAAAATTGGTGACACACAAGATAGATGAGGTCCCAATTTCATAGAACAAAAGTCTAGAAAGAAATAAATAACACATATTGAAGATCCTGGGGTCTAGGGTTGTGGCTCAGTGGTAGAGCCCTTGCCTAGCATGCGTGAGGTACTGGGTTCGATCCTCAGCACCACATAAAAATAAATAAATAAAGACATAAAAATAATAAACGGAGTTATGTGACAAACCCCTAACTTGAACACAAGGTGGAAGTGGGGGAGGCAGTTTTGGGATGAGCAGCCAAAGAGAGATTTTTCTGAGGATATAAATCTGGGCCGAAACCTGGAAGATGAGGAGTTGGGTGACAAAGGAAAAGCCTATGAGATGAGAACAGGGGTACATTCACTAAATGAATTGAAAACCCAAAGGGGACTGGAGTAAATATCTCCATCTACCTTCAAAAGAAACTCTTGCTTGAAAAAAAGTAATAGTAATACACAGAGTCTTACATGGCAAATAGATGGATGGATAGATGGATGGAGGTATCTTAGAAATAAATGCTCAGATTGATCCCCTTTTTTATTTCTAATTTGTTTCTGTTCCTATGAAGCCATGAAAAATGTCTCTATCAAAAGACACAGTGCAGGGGCTGGGGTTGTGGGCTCAGTGGTAGAGCGCTTGCCTTGCATGTGTAAGGCACTGTGTTGGATTCTCAGCACCGCATATGAATAAATGAATAACATAAAGGTCCATCAATGTCCATCTGTGCACAGGTCTCAGGGATTCTGACCCAAACTACTTGGTCCATTGTGAACGTTAAAGGCACAGTTTATTTTAAGCAGTATTTGTAATTCCTTCCCATGGAGATCATAGTTGGTGACTCATTTCAAGTAGAAATGACAATTGTTTAGGGTTTTTTTATCTACTATATAAAAAATGATCACAATAATCTTTATTTTACCAGACAGGAAGCACTACTTGCAGCAATCAGTGAGAAAGATGCAAATATTGCATTGCTGGAATTGTCTGCCTCCAAAAAGAAAAAGACGCAAGAGGAAGTCATGGCTCTCAAGAGGGAGAAAGACCGACTAGTGCATCAGTTAAAGCAGCAGGTGGGGCGTCTGGCACCAAAGGTGTGTTTTTCTGGGTTTGGGGCCTTGGGTGCTTCTTCTGGGTTTAGCCACTCTTCATTTCCCATGTCCAACCTGCAGCCTCAAGCAGCTAAAACCAGGTAGGAGCAAAATGGCCCGAATTGTTGCTGGAACATCATTTTATGGCTTTTCTGTTTTATGTGCATGTGGCTGGGCTTGTGTGGTTTGCAACCAGTGCTGTTTTTCTTTCTTTTATATTAGCATCATCTCCCCAGGAATAGCTCTCTGCTCTCTTCCTTCCAGTGGACTTCAACTTCTAGTAAAATTCTAAAAACTCCTAAATTCTGGGTACCTTTTCCCTGGTAGACCTGTTACCTTCTGTCTTGCTCACTTCCTGGTCCTTATAAATAAATCCCCTCATCCAGTTCTTTGGGTTCCTTTCTCTCTATATTTCCAACTTTGGTTCTTCAACTAGTTCCCCAGGACTTTTCAGTCAAGGAACATCTCTCAACCCTTAGTACTGCTAGGCCAGGCTTAGAGACCTCGGAGACAATATTTGGTCTAATGTTTTTTTAATCACCTATTTTTTGCCCCATAATCCTGTTTCCTCATCTCTAGACCACTGTACTTGTTTTGAGAGGTGTGGAAGGAGAGGCATAGACCTAATTTGTGCAGAAAATTCTTTGCTTTTCTGAGGGTTTTTCTGGAAGTGACTTAAATGGGAACAGTTATACCTGAAGCATGTTGGAAAATCATCCCTAAAACAATTTACAGATGTTATTCCTCCACCATATAGAACTTGGGAACTTTTGTAAAGCAATACTTAAAGATTTTCACTCAGATTACAACTTCATCATGAAATCCACTCAGCTCAATTGTCTGTGGCCTCATAATGTGGCTGCCACATCTTAGCTAGGGCCACATGCGACTCTGGTGCTTTCTCAATGGCAAATGGTTACCATGTAGTATGTCCACATCAATTTCCACCCCTGGGACTGGCTCCCTGCCTGCTAGGGTAATCTTTGCTAATATGCTAAGCATAGTGTGTAGGGTAAGTGGAAAGGAAGCCTGAAGGAATAAGCCCCCTTTCCTTATAACGGGGCAAACCTTTTCCTCCTCAGGAAGGAAAAGGCATCCTTTGGCCCTGAACCAGAGTCCATTTCTCATGGGACTGCCTTGCGAAAAGACAGAGACTGCCGCCATGCCTGAGCACCCTTTCCTTGCAGAGGGAGGGTCTCAGTTGCTGCCAGACATTGGGGTCATTCCACAGAGCGGCATGCCTCGCTATCGCTGGCCCCCGGGGAAGGGGACTGCTTCCATCTGACCTCTTTGTTTGGAGCTGTGCATCTTTTATACTGGATTTTCTACCCACTTGGCCATAGAAAGTCAAGATGAGCCTCCTTCTTTGCTTTCCGTTAAGTCCTTCCCTGTGCACCCTGTGTCCTCCCCTCCTGCACCTAACCATTGTAGCTTTCTCCCACAGGTTTATAGACCTAAGAAACATCCCCTGAGCTCGAATATACCATGCCCTTGTGATGCTGGCTACAGCCCAGATATTACGGCCAAGTACCACGGGTCCAGCTACGATGCATACGTGAGCCAAAAGTCTCAGGTCAGTCAGCTGCTTAGGAGATAATTGCCCCACCATGGGGGTTGGGGTGCATAAAAGCTACACCCTATCTTGACCTTCGCCTCTTCTGATGATTTCTAGTACTTCTTGGCCCTAAAGTCTGAGACCATAGGTGATTGCATCAGATCAGGATTTGCAATGTAGTTATTATTTATTTCATTTTATTTGTACTTACCAAAGGTTCCAAACTTGGTGACCACCCTATATGGTGAATTCTGAAATAACCTGAGAGTACTACAAAGCCAAAACAGCTAGAGACATTGTTACCAGTCAAAGTGAATTATTTTTTGCTTTTACCTTTTAGATAATTTTCTCCCCATATCTCCATCTACTTTTCTCAATAAAGATTTTTTTTCCTGAAGCTGCTTCTTTTTCTTTCTCAGCATCCTGAAAATTCACTCCTAGATTCCAGTAAGTTTTGAGTGTAGCCCTTCGGTTTGCTCCTGGGAAACTGCACAAAGCCTTCATTCTTTGTGTCAGCCTGGGTTTTGGGTATCAAGGGGCACATTTGGGAAATCCCAGCCGTGCAGAGTGAGGCTCCTGCCTGGTCAGAGGCAGGGTCTGAAAGGTTGTTGTGGAGAAAGGGCAGCAGAGGAGGAGGGTGGGCCCCTTGGTGTTGTGGTTTAGGTTTGAAATCCCTCCTGGCGTCCTGTCCAGCAAAGAGCAAGATAAATCCCATGAATTTAAGTATCTTTGTTACAAATGATAATGATTCTAAGAATAACAGCTGATTTTCTTATAAAAGCACCTACCTTTGAGCGCTTTTACTGTGTGCTTGACCCTGGGCCCAGGGCCCCTTAGGATGTTGTCCCCTAGTCATCACTGCAGCCTCTTCTGAGGGGAGCATCCGTGAGGCTCAGAGTGTGGAATTTACCAGCCCAAAGACACAGTTTGTGATAGGGCTCCAGCTTCCCATAGTCTGACTCCACACACACCCAGCAGGCTTAGGAAGGAATTCAGAGCAACAGGCCCAAAGATATTCCCCAAAATTATGAGGTTCTTTTATCCCCTTAAGTTTGACATAGATGCCCCAAATCCTAGTTAAGGTGCCAAAGACTCCAAACATGGATTCTACCTGGAGTGCTTAAGCTCAGGTTATTTGACCACATCAAGAGTAATTCCTCCTATCTGTCAGCTCTCACCATACACCAGCCATAGGTCTAAGGGCTTTGAATATATCAACTCATCAGCTGCCAACAGAACTGAGGGATTGGTGCTGTCATAGAGAAGGAGCCAGAGATCAAAGAGGTTGAGCTCCCTGTTTAGGCCTCATGGTTGGACATGCCATGATGCTTAAGGGAACCCTTTGCCAAACAATCTTAAATGGGTTTCACAAATGCCATCTAAAATCAAACTGTTTGGATGAAATTTTGTTTCTAACACTTGTTAGCAGGGTAATCTTGGGGACCTCCTCGAACCTCAATTTCTTCATCTAAACATGGGCTAATAACCTGATTTAAAGCGTTGTTTTGAAGTGCAGTGCTGACGAGTACTTTGCACATTAATGGGCACATAGTAGTAGGTGCTTTGTATGTGTGAAATGCTATTTCTTTTTTTTTTCCAAAATATTTTTTTAGCTGTCAATGGAACCTTATTTTATTTTTTTATATATGGTACTGAGAATCTAACCCAGGGCCTCACATGTGCTAGGCAAGTACTCTACCACCGAGCCACAACCCTAGCCTGTGAACTGCTATTTCTATTTCTATTAATTACTATTAATAAATATCACACCAGTCTTCAGAGGTAGTTTAATTTTTATTTCATTATACACAGCTGGGAGTTACAACTCATTGAAAACATACTATGGACTATGACAGAGCAGACAGATGTCAGCACCTAAGCCTTCCTAGTCCTCCTCCCCTAAAGCTAAAGTAGTTGGGAAATGGTGAGCAGATACATCAGGAATCCTAGATCCCAGCTCCCAGCTTGCACTGAAGAGGTGCATAGGGCTTAAACCTGCTTGGTTTGCATATGTAGCCCCATGGTGAGACATCAGTCATCTTCACCTGCATGGCCAACTTGGACTAGCAGAACCCTGTTGGGGGCCAGATCAATGGAAAAGGCAGACAATGGATCTACCCTGCCTGATTTTGCACAAATGGTGAGGTTGACTGGTTCCTGAGGGATGTCCACATTTGTTAGGCTGCCTTTTTTTTTTCTGAGTGTACATGTTTGTAGAATCATATTGGTCATACAATCACGTATATACATTTTGAGCTCGGCTTATCTTATGTAGAAAGTCTCATCACTGCCCATACCGTCCCTGATGACTGAACACAAGTAGTTCATTCAACAACCACCAGTTGTTGCACTTTTATAGGCACATAGTGGGTACTCAGAAAACATTCATTATGTGAATATATGATTACAACATGACAGGCACTATGCCAAGTACTTTATGTATATGAAAGTTTTTGCTGATAATCCACCAACCTTCCATGTGCCAGGCTGTCTGCCAGCTGCTAGGGATTCATCTTTGACAGTTTTATTTGCCACAATGAGAAAAAAAAAATCATCCTCATTTTTTAATTAATCAAACCAAGGCTCTAAGAGACCATATGATTAACCACCATCTTCTCACTCATTCCTGCAGTATAGAATTGGGTCCCAGGGATGTGGGAATACTAAGGTCTTGCCCTTGACTGAACTGAAGACTGCATCCCTAATGCAGTCTGTGAGTCATGTCTTCGTCCCTATACTTCACAAATGTCATCAGAAAAGCCTAGTTCTGATGCTGCAGCTCATGACTGCCAGCCTGCCCAGGAGTGTGGGGAGAGAGGGATTGGTAGCTTGGTAAGACCAAATGCCGCATTTGAATTCAACTCTACAATTATTTATGGAGTGACTACTCTCTGTTATAGTGCCAGGCATTTTTGGAATACATCAGTGACCAAAAGAAAGAAAAACCCTTTCCATGAGCTTGCTTTTTAGTGGGTAAAGAAAGACAATGAACAATGAATGTGATAAATAACTAAATTATGGGATAGGGAAAAAGAAAAATGTAGATCAATGTAAGAGAGAACAGGAATAATGATATGATTGAGGGTCTGCTGATCATTTAAAATATGGTGGACAGGAAGATCTTCATGTGGAAGGAATCATTGGGGCAAAGCCTTGAAGGAGGTGAGGGAATGAGGCATGTAGACATCTGGGGGAAGGATGTTCTAACAAAGAGAACAGGCTTTGTAAAGGTTCTAAGGCAGCAGCATCTTAGTGTATTTGTGGAACGGCGCAGAGGTCAATATGGCTGAGTGGGTGACAAGAGGATGAGTTGTCAGAGCAGTACTAGGTGGACTGGGCTGTGTAGGCCTCTCTCATATTGGATCTGTCAAGAGTGGTATGTTCTGAGGCACAAATTTTCTGCAGTTAGAAAGCATAATACATGAGCCTCACAGCCTCAGTGCAGAGAGGACTCCCTCTGGGCAGTTCTGGACTGCCTGCATAAGGCCACCCTGCTCAGCCCACTCCCTGTATCCCCAAGCTTGATACTTGATTTGCAGTTTGAAGAAGCATTGCCACTTCTTTGGTGCCACAGACCACTTCTGCCAGAATCTGCTGTCATACCTAATGAGATTTTCAGGCAGTGTAAAAGCAAAGCTCTTTGATAAGACATTCTCCCTAACTTCCTGACAGTCTCAGCCACATGCCACAGGAATCCTCATGTGCACCCTCCTTGGTGTAAGGCGGTATGGAGGCTGATGGCTGTGGCTATCTCATCCCATTGGCCCATGTACCCTGCTGGCTCTACCTAGGCGAAGCATAACTGTCCTCCAGGCCAGGCCCATCTTCCAGACTTCAGTGAACAGAAACATGATCTTCTCCAAAGAGGAGTCTCAGGTTACACTCATCGCTCTCCAGCTCTCTCTGTTAAGAAGACTTCCTTGGCTCTGCTGGGTGTTAGGAGAAGGAAACTCAAGCCAGTGCACTCTCTACCTTACACATACCATTCCTTCTGCCTGGAACACTTTCCCTTCTTTTCTTCACCTAGTTAATGCCTACTCTTCAATTCAACTTTGTTCCAACATCACTTCTTCAGGGAGGATTTCTGGGACTAGAAAAAGACCCAGAAAAATTGGATCAAATCCTCCAACTTGGCCCTTCATAGCATATGTATATCTATTTTATAGCACTTATAATCAATGAAATGCTGTTTTTGTTTTTGCAATGATTTGAATAATAACTATCGGCCATGCTTGTATATGAACTGCATGAGAACTGAGAACATGGCTTCTTTTTGTTCACCTAATTTCCAGGCCTAGCACTTAGCAAATATTAGTTGAATATATGAATGAGAGGGAATCATCAGGGCATCTTTGTAAGAGATAGCAGTTCAATCATGACCTTGTTCCCTTTAAGACAAGACTTAGCCTCATAATTCTCACCCCAGTATTCTAGGCACCCAACCCCAATCCATAGGAGCTGATAGAAGAGTGAAGTCTGTTTGCCAATTAATGACTCTACACTGACACCCTGCCCTCTCTCTCTCATCACATTGGAGGTCACTTGACTCCGGTATTTTCTCAGTCTGGACTTGTTAAGATGGTAGCTAACTTGAACCTTTTCTCTAAATCTTTTTATCTTATTCTACTTCAAATACTCTCCAATTTCTTGAATTCTTCTTGAATAAAATGTCACTCAATTCTCAGGTATGGCAGAGAATTCTCATTATGAAGGGAACCCCTCCAATCCATCCCTGGAAACTTCTGAGCATCTCATAAATCAGTTTGCCTGGAAATACCTTAACTCCTGTTAAACATCTGTTGAGGAAGCCAGAGGTGATATGAGATGAGCTCAGAAATTCCAACTATGCCTAACAATGCAAGAATCTTTGTGACGCTTTTCACATGTTGACATTTGGGTGGTTTCTAGGCTGAGCATGGTATAAAGGTAAAGGAGTAAAACGTTTAACCTTCTTGTTTCACTGAGAGATAAAAGATTGAACATAGTTTGGTATAGTAGGCATCTAAGTCAATCTAACTTTTGTTTTCTTCCCATTTTCATTTCTTTATAAGCACACACCTTTGACATTGTACTCCACCTCTTTAAAAAAAAAAAATCTGGCTTCCAGATTTGTGCAGTTTGGGGAGAGTGTCTCAGTTGGAAATGAGTTCAGTTTTATTTTGTTTTTCTCTAGGGGAACTAGTTCTAGAAATTATTGTTAAAAATTATTTTCCTTCTTTTTTTGGTATTTTGGATACCACCCCCCGATGGTCCCTCTATGCTTAAAGAAAGGACTGACATCAAAATAATTAATTCTGAAGTCATTGGATTTGCCTGCTGCTAAAGGGTTTTTGAAGAAAGCTTAAAACTAAATCTTACCCCTTAAGCCTTATTCCCAAATGCTTCCCTGTTGCTGAAGTAGTGATATACACATCCTTGATAAAAATGCCTTTTTAAAATGAGGGCCAGACACTATTGTTTAGTTAAAATTAGAAGCAGCTTATTTCTCAGAACCGGTTAGAATACTTCTGAGATCAGAGATACATGGTACTTGATTTCCTTTCCTCTTTTCTACCAGTTATGGGCATTGCTTTGGGCCACCAAGAAACATGAAAGTCAGTTAGATTTTAAGACCAAGAGATAAGTTCACTGGTTCCCTGTGTTTCTCCCAAGAGTTTGCGGGGGGGGGGGGGGGGGGGGAGTCCTATCTCTATCTCTAGGCAAACATCGCGATGGCTGTGCCAGGTTAACATGGCATAATCTG
Source organism: Urocitellus parryii (assembly GCF_045843805.1). Classification (NCBI taxonomy): domain Eukaryota; kingdom Metazoa; phylum Chordata; class Mammalia; order Rodentia; family Sciuridae; genus Urocitellus; species Urocitellus parryii. Next base: position 172,854,470 of record NC_135533.1, on the reverse strand, counting down.
CTTGGGTAGAGCCTCCTTGGCCTCTGTTGTCGAAGTCCTAACTGTCTTAAAGGACTAGCCAAACAGATGTGGCTAAGGATGGGAGAAAGCAGAGGCTGCCCTGGAATGTGCTCAGAAGAGACGCTTGTAAGGATGGGATCCTAGTCAAAATCAGATATCCCATCCTTTTGGGAACACAAGAAGCACTGAGTGCGGTAGTTAGCCATGCAGTTCTTGTCCCTCTCTGTGAGGCCAGATGGCTGCACTTCCCACTTACACTTCCTTTGCATTGTATGCTGATAACTCTTAATTACCCTTTGTGGTTCAGGAGGTGAGCACAATTAACCAGCAGTGGAGGAGCCCCATACAGTAGGGTTCCCATAGCCCTGTGTTGTGTTTGGATGCATTCCAGAAAAACTTGATTTGATCCCAGCATTGTAATGCATCGCAGACTTGCTTCAGATCAAATTGCTGAGATGCAAATGCATTGGTCTTTACAGCAGACTCACTATGGGTTAAGCTGTTCCTGTGCCCCTGGTAGAGTCTAACCACATCTCTATTTATCTTTGACTGCACTGCAAAGTGTCTTTGCAGTGTGCTCTGGAGAACCCCCTTTTTAAAAAGAAATGCTTAGATCCTTTCTCAGCAGTCTGAGGGCAGGTTGTTCTGATGAGGTAAAATCTGAGCTCCGTGATGTTACTGAAAACAGTTTCCTCTTAATGTCCAAGTAATTGGACGGGATGCTGGCCTGCTCATTTAGCCTGGAAACATTCCTGCCCCGGGTCCTCTGTTGCCTCAACCCCAATACTCAGGGAGTCCATTTGTTTGCCAGTTGCACAAAGTATGCTCAAAGATCTTGGAGGGCAAAGTATTTTCTCTGTGATTCCATATGTTTCTCAAATTCCTCTCTTCCCAGAGCATCAAGCTGACTCTGATGGACCACTTTCTGGGTTTCATTTAAAGGTCTTGCTTTGTTGGAAGCCATGTTTTAAATACTACTTTAGCTCCTTTCCCTCAACATGCATGGAACACCTGGTATGATGGATACTCTTTAGCTGTAGAAGATGTTGACTTTGTCCTTGAGCCTCAGAGTCTTATGGTCTATACCAACAGTGAGATAGATATTAGTTCATGAAAAGGACAACAGGACAAATTGCCATTTTTTTTTTTGATGTAGTATTTCCAAAGTTCAAAAAATTCTTTTCTTTGCCCCAGGAGTCAAAGAACATGTCTTGAAGAAATAGAAATTCCTATGAATTTATGATTGGCAAATTGATCACTTGTCTTTTGTAACAAATGCCTCTCCAACCATAAGTTGTCAAGGATCTTAGAATAAGCATGTCTAGTTATAGGGGGGAATACCCCACAAAACCCTCACTCTTTGATTTTAAAGTGTAGCTTTTTAAAGTATAACTTTTTTAGGTAGAAAAAAAAACTTAAAAAGAAACTTTACCATTGTGTTCCCTGCTTTTGGAAATAAATAATAGAGGAGATGGGTCTGGATTTTTCAAAGTAAATCACCAACTTTGCTTCAGTAATTTAAAGTACCCCAACAGCATCCAGCAGTTGGCAGAGCACATCAGAATAACACGCTTAGCCCAAGGTGACCAAAACAGAGAATAGCATGCCAATGCCAAGAAGATCTCTCACTTGCTGACTCTCTCTTTTTTTTTATTCAAATTTCACATCTGTGCTCTATTTTTAAACATTTATTCTTTAAGTGATAACGCATGTTTTACCAAGCCTCTTATTGGATTAGACATGTTTGAAATCTCTTGACTTTAACCTGTTCCTTACCACAGCCAAGAACACTCGCATCCATCACCAAAGAAGAGAGTGTATTTTCATACTTTGGGGAAAGTTCTTGAGATGTTGGCTGCCAGGAAGCCCCTGTGCTTTGGGAAGAAGAAATCTACCTTTTGTACTATGTGGTCTTGGGGGGATCTTGGAGTGACATTGCTTCAAGAAGGCTTCCATGTGGGTGCACTGTGTAGAGAGCTCTTGCTCTTCTGAGCAGTTTTTCTACTCACATTTTAGACAGATGAACTGACAATTATTTGAGCTCTTATTGTATACCTAGTATTGGGCAAGGGCTTTAAAATACATTATCTCATTTAACTGTGACAACAATCCTGAAAACTAGGTGTTAATAATCCTGTTTCAGAGATGAGGAATCTTAGGTCCCACCAAGGCCACAGCCAATGAGGGGTGGAACCAGAGCCCAAGGAGATCTCACATCAAAGCTCTTCAGAGCTGTCCCCAGCAAATGATGATTAAAAAAAAAAGAAGGCTTTATTCTGTGACCCCCACCCTGTCTGGGCCCCAGTTGATTCCTGCCCGGCCCTGAGGCCACAGCATGCAGGCTGGGGAGGCCCCTTATCTCTTGCAGTATCACCTGGTGTCACCTACTGCCACTGGAGAGAAGGGGCTGGGACTCTATCAAAGTGTCAACCTTTTCTAAGAAAAGTGGCCATTTGTTGTCTGTGGCTTGAGAGTTTCATTCTCAAGGTATTTGCTTGAAAGTGTTTTTATTCTCTCATTTTCCATTTTTTTTTCTATTATCTAATGTATAAAAAAACAGGTTTCTCCTGGTCCCTTTCTCTCTCTCTCTATCCCGCTCTCCCTCCCTCCCTCCCTTCCTCTCATCATATAATTAAAAGTCCTTTCAGGCTGTCTTCACCTTATCATTTCAAATGAGTTGAAAAAAGACCCGACTTCCTGCCATTGTGTCCTCCTGATGCTGAACTTCAGAAGGAAAGAAAAGCCCCTTTTCACTTCATACACCTCTTGAATAACTGTATTCAAGTTGTGCAGATTTTTTCATTGATCAGCACTGTTGTGTAAACCAAGTTTTCCTTTCCTGGCTTTTGCAAATAATAATTTCAGAGGGAAAGGACTTTACACCTCCTCTCTCCTGATCACAGTCAGTTAGACACGGAAGTGAAAATGTCCAGCAAACTGTCTTTGCTTCTACTGGACTCAACATTCCTTTTGAGTACATTCCACTTTCTTTTTATATATTCTCTACAACACGCTAAAGTCAGTATTAAAATTTCCAGAATCTCTCATGTTTGTTATTTTTTTTAAATTTACTGCACCTTTACGTACTGTACTAAAAAGAAATGGTGATGTGATTTTGTAACCATCCTTGTTATGCAAATAAACTTTTCCATAATAGAAAGCACATTAATAAATATTTTATCATAAAAGAAATACATGCTCATTATTAGAAACTTAGGAAAATGTCAATAAAAACTAAAATCACGCATAATCCCACCACTCAGAATTAACTGTCATTATGATTTATAGTGTCCTACATTCCATTGTCTGCAGGCATTATTTGAACAAATACATGACATAGTACACAATGAAGATTTTTTAGCCTTCTTAACAGTTAATATTTGCATGCATTTTCCCATGTCCTTCAAAGTCTTCAAAAACAAACACATTTCTTGGTTTATGATTGTTATCATGCTGTAATTAATTTTATCATGCCCCTGTTCTTGGGATTTTCTAGTTTTTCACTTTTATAATTACACTGTGATGAACATTTTAAAATGTATTTTTCTATTATTTTTCTTAATGTCTAAAAATTGAATCATTAGAGTTATGGCTGTTTTTAAGGATTTTAGAGAATCAGGAAATAGCACTCTCCTACAAAGGTATTTTATATCTGCCAATTTTAAATGAATGTCAACTGCTTGTGTTACCTTTGTCAGGCTACCCTCTAAAAACATTCTACTTACAGATTGGGACAGAATACTGCTATTGGTAATGCAAGTGGTCAGTAAGCTGAAAAAAGAAAGAGGCAGAGGGAGATTTTTAAAGTCCTTGAGTGGATAGGCATGTAGACAAGTAGACCATCTAGTCAATAAGTATTTATTGAGCATATACTATGTTCCAGATGCTGTTCTAGACATGGGATGGGGGATACTACAGTGAACAAAACACAAAAATCCCTGCCTTGAAGAAACTTACATTCTAGTAGAGGGGACAAAGAAATAAAATTAAGATATCAAATATATGACATGTTAAATGACAATAAATGCAATGGAAAAAAAAGATGATGTTCTGGGAGGGATTTGGGGGTCCATTTGAACAGGGTTGTTCATGAATGCCTTCCTAAGAAGAGCAAAGACTTTCAAAGGTGAGGGGGTGAGTCATGTGGGAGCATTATCCTACAGGGAAGGAGTGCTAGTGGGGACACATCTCAGCCTGAAGGGTTGGAACTTGTTCTTCTCAGGGCGACTCCCCAAGTGCAGTTGCTAAGTTGACAAGGTGGGGGAGCCAGAACCCTACAACACTAGTATTTAGATGAGATTATTTTTAAAAAGATATATGCACACTACCACCACCACCCCAAGGTCTTATCTTTGCCCTGATACAGCCGCCATTGGGAAATGCCCATTGGACACAGCCAGAAAATCTTTGTCCAGATGATCTTTGACAAATTCTGGGAAGAGAACTGTGCAAAGAGGTTATAAGTTCAGACCAGACAGAGAAACTATCATCCCAGAAACAGAGAAAATCCACAAGAATGGCAACTCAGCCAAAAATATAGGGTTGTTTTTATGCCCTAGAAACCTCCTATTAACTGATCATATTGTAGCTGGTTTTATTTCCTCTTTTTCATGAGCCTGTACCCCTAGAATTACAGGCACAGCTCAGAAGCCCACCAGGATCTCTGCTGCTCTGGGCTACCTGGGGTGTTCCAAAGCCATTGGATACTAGAGGAGGAGGAAGGGATGTGGTTCCCAAAGCCAAGCAGCGCTTCTGTTGTCCCTTTTGTTGGGTCTGGAGGCACAGTGCCCTCTAAGATATCTGTTGCAATAGCCATTTTGAAAACCCTCTGTCAAAATGTTCAAACAAAACAAGGCAGCCCACCTTGCCCTGGAAATCCTGGTAGTCAAGAGAAGGTTCAGGATCTGAGAGTGGGCCTAAGAATCAGACTTCTAGCCCAGCTCTGGCCATAACACCCTGAGAAACCTTGGACAGCTCATTCTGCTTCTCTCTTACAGGCTCAGCAGCCCCATCTGTAAAATAAAGAGAAAACTAACAGCCTGCTAAACCCAGAGGTGTTTTGGTAGTCTGAGCCTAATCCAGGCACACATAGGCACACACAGCTCGCTGAGTACCCAATTCATGACAAAGACTTTGAAGCTGTACAGGCAATAGCCAGTGGAATAGGGAAGATGCATCATTCACTAGAACATAAACATGATTCACTACAATATTGAAGGAATGATATGCCAGGCACAGTTGTACGCTTTTGTTCATTTATTTCAGTCCTCACAAAACCCTGAACAGGTACTACCATCATAATGGCTCACTTTGCAAATGGAAAAGGAAAGCATCTTCTCTGGAACAAGGTCTTGAAACCCCTGAGGATTATACACATGTACAGGATGTTGGTCTCCCAGGTGCAAAAGTGGGGCTGTCTTATTCTTCCCCATAGGGTTGCACTGAACTTTGAAGAATGATGGCCCTCAACCATCTCTGGTGATAATCCCTCAACATGAACCCTCATCCACTCATTTTGTTTCCTGACCAAGGAATAATGAGCCTGAGTGGGGTGCTCATAGAGAGATCCCCCTTTTCTGGGAACCAGATCCTAATTTATTCTTAAGGAAAAAAGAAATAATGTGAATTGAGATAACACTGATTTGAAAGAACCCATTTCAGTGCGAGCTCAGACATATTCCTTCCAGGAAAGGGGCATTCACACCTCCCAGCCCTGGTCTTGGATCTCCAGGCTCCTGGGGATGGGGGTCTGCTGGGGCCAATGTTTTCTGAGGCTTCTTGAGATGAGATTTGGCTTCCAAGCCTGTGTGCTCCTGAGCTTTTTAGTGATGAAATCCTTAGTGAGGCAAGGGAACAAAAAGCTGATATTTTGGAGAGGGAAGAACCATCTCCAGGGGATTAATTTTTATGAACCAAAGACACTTAAGTGTTGCTGATTTATCTTAATAGCAGATACTATGAGCAAACGTCCCAGTTGCCTCTTTGTGCTTTTGGCAAGTATGGATGAGAAATGGAATGAGCAGACTCAACCAGAGCTGGCTAGCCCAAAAGTTTAGGAGTCTTAATCTCACTCACTGCAAATATGTAATTCAGGATTGTTTCCAATGTTTTCCGAGGTGCAGGTGGACACCTAGCTTTTGCCAGAGGCAATGTTGGTTCCATCACTAGGGTTTCTGTTTCTAGAACAATTTACTTGGGCTTGAGGGGACAAATTCCTGCATATTTCTTTGGTGGTTAGTTCTTTAAAATCAGTTACCAGGTTCTGGTTCTACAGGTCCTGTTGTTGTGTAAAGAAACTTCCCTCTGTCATGTGTTCCTGCTTGTCCTACACGTGATAAGGATTCTCAGAGGACACAGCATGAGTGCTCTACATATCTCCCATGTCAGGGCTGGAATGAGACCACACTAAACCCAGTGCCTGAGAAATTGGAATATAAATTATGTCAAAGTCATGTTCAGTGTTATATCATTTACTAATCCTTATTAGATATGGATAAATTCTCATGGCTTAATTTGGCATATTGAATCAGTTCTTCAGATTGTCTTTGGGGACAGGAAAGGAAATACACAACTTTACTATAATTTTTCTTCTGTTTCTTCAGAATGGGACATAATTTTTTATTGTTAGCCGGTGGAAACTTTGGTGAATCATGGCCAACTATGGTTCACCCCCACAGGAAGAAAGTATCAAGCCTTTAGCTAAGAACATATTCTTTGAGACAAAACAGAATATTTGATTTTTGAAAAATCTCTCTACTTATAAACATGCTGTTCAACAAATAGTAATGTTCTGACCAAGACCAAGAGAATGGAGGAAGTAGAAAGCTGAGATTTCTCTCAGAGGAAAATTTTAGAGTGATGTGTGATGTTTCAGTTTAATAATAACCCCACTGAGCATGGAGAAATCCTATGAAGTGCAGACAGAGCATCCTTCTGACCTTAGTCCATGCTTCCTCCAAAGTGGAAGGAGCTAGGTGTTGGCTACAAGTCAGGCATTCTCCATTCCTGCAGCAGGTCACCCACATATGCATGACCTCAGGCACATCCTGTCATCGTATTTCCATTCTGATGTTGGATCCAGAAAACACACTTAAAGATAGATCTTCCTGTTTTGCCACCATGCAGTTTTAGGTCAAAAACCATTATTGAGTATTTTAAGTTACTTGCATTGGAAACTCTCATCCTGTTCATTTTCTTTTATCAGCATCTCACATAGCTTAGCGGTAGTGATGCATGCTCAGTAACCACCTTTAGTGGACTCAGATCTGTTAAGTTTGAAGTTTCTGACTGGACTTGAAGGGTATTGAATCAATTGGCATTATGGGTACAAAATTATCTAAGTGGGATTCTCTTTCTGTTCATAATTACAGGTTTCTTTTAACAGATCTGTTTTTGCAGTCTTTTATGAGCAGGAATCCTCTTGGGCAAATCCATCATAAATTCTTCATGGGGAGAGGGCAGGTGACTTTTCATCTCCTGGGTGCTTTGTCAGAAGGGGGTCACATTGGAAAGTCTGATTTTTGTCCTCTTAGCCACACCTAATCTTCAGCTTCTGCTGAGAGCAGGACCCAAAATTATCCCCATGTTTCCATATGAAATCCTGTTGAGAATGTTGGTCCCCATGCACTGTGCACAAAGCCAAATTACTTTTGGAATGTTCCTTGGAACTCTGGAATCCAGATAGGGATCAAGGAAACAGCACAGCATCTTTCCCCCACTCTCTGTGCAATCCGTTGATTGATTTGTAGATTATGCCCCTACCTTGAGCCATCTGAAGTTAAATCTTGGATCTAACTTCTATTGTTTGTTAATTATTTTATTCTCAAACTCAGAGGAAGCAAAGTTCTGGGAGATCAGAAGCCTCATTCTCAGTTGCACACAAGATTTTCCTGACTATTTGCCAGGATGTTAGGATATTTCTCAGATCTTTACACTGGTGAAATTCAAATTTAAAAAAGGAAAAAAAAGAAAGAGGGAGGAGAAGAGAAGAGGAGAGGAGGGGAGGGAAAGAGGGGATAAGAGAAAAGAACTGACAAAAAGTACAGGGGTTCTTGGGAGGTGTGGTGGGGGTTTTTTTGTTTGTTTGTTTTGGGTCCTGAGGATTGAACCCAGGGACACTTTGCCACTGAGCTATATCTCCAGTCCTTTTTATTTTTTTTTTTTTAATTTTGAATCAGGGACTCCCTAAGTTGCTGAGGATGCCCTCAAACTTGTAATCCTCCTGCCTCAGCCTCCCCAGTCACTGGGATTACAGGCCACTGTGCCTGGCTCACCACAGTGTTTGTATAGGCATGAAAACTTCCCTGGACCTCATAGAGGCAAACCTGAGGAAGAAGGGTAAAAACTGGTAGGGGAGGAAGGAAGAACCTTTTCCTGATTATTCCTCTGCAGAGGCATACTGAGAAGAGATGGAAATGTTAGGCCTTTTTTAAGCACACAGTGACTCCCAGGCTGGAAATTCTAAAATGCTTCATATCATTCCCACACCATTAGATAAAGGACAGCCACATAAGAGTAGGAAATAAAAGAATTATAAAAATGGCACAATTAACTTCCAAATCTGACTATTTCAAGGCAAAATCCTCAAAAACAAGGTATATGAGTCTTAGTATTTAAAATAGTTCCATTGCCTGCAGCAGCAGTTCCTAAAAATCTAAAGTCGCTCTGTAGGTTGTTTTCCCCTTCTTCACTAAGTACCAGCTCCAGGACCACTCTGCAGATCTACTCATTCAGAATCTCAGAGGAGGGACACCAAAAAGCCAATGGATTTGGTTGACAGAGCAGCATTTGGGAGGCACTGATCTAATAAAACAGGTCAGCAACCCCCAAAAGGGAGACTCCTGTCCTCCAAGTACTTGGTCTCTGTACATATAGTCTTGCAGATTTAGGTACTGCCAAAATAAATGGCAAGATTTGGGGTGGCTGTTGGCTGTAATTGTGACCAGAAGAGGTATACTAGGGGCTGGTACAGGACTGTGTCCCAGGAGTGAAGGTGTGGGTGGAGTAAGCCTGTCAGTTTAGGGTACCTTTATGATGCATAAAAGGAGTCAATTGGTCAACAGAATTTAGTGAACAGAGAGTCTGAGCCTTGTTCCAGATGTTCTAAGGCTACAAAAGGGGAACAGAAGCGACAAACTGAGCACAAGTGCCGATGTCTTGGGGGGCACCAGAATCAGGAGGCACCACACAGCTTTGTAGGTTCAAACAGCAATTCTTTATTCCCGATCTCATACCAGCCTCCACACACGTTCAGGGGCAATTCCAATATCTCCGATCCCAAATCCTACTCCACGAGGCTTTTTCCAAATCCCGTTTTAATCTCACGAGAACTCAACGGGAACAAGCAGCAGGAACACCCTAATCCCAGCATCAATAATCTTCAACCTCAACTTCCCTAAAACTCCTATTGTCACGCCCTAAACCCAAGGACAGAGATACTTCCTGCAGGAATACACCCTAATCCTGGATCCACCCTGGTGATTGAGCAGGGTCACCTTTCTCAAACACACAAGCAAGGTCGCAGCAAATGTCCAAGGCAAGTCCATTTAACATGGGGTACACTGGCAAGGATTACGATGCGTCATACCTACTTGGTAATGGCCCTCAGCACACAAGTACCTAGAGTACCCTCCTGTCTGGCAGCCTGCTGATGCCCTTTGCAAAGAATTATTTTCACAGAATCAGAGAGGTGGGATAACTTGCTGGTAGTTACACAGCTGTTAAATGACTTAACTTTGACCATTTGGTCCAAGCCTCCTGACCCCGCTTTTGGTTTTCTTTACTCCCCAGGACACTTCTAGTTATGGACATTTTCTTAACAAGAGTCCATTTTTAGCTCAATTGTGGTACAGGGTAGAGAGTCTGGTTTTCTAGGGAGATGTCATTCCTGGCCTGGGGAAGCCCCAGGGTAGAGATGAATCTGTGTGTGTTCAGATTAGAAACAGACCATCTTTGGGAGGGTTTCTTGAAGGAAGTTGGGAGGAGGTGGATTGTTCAGGGGGAAAGGGGGAGAGAGGTTGGCCTTGCCCAGTGACTAAACTGTTTCTATCTGATACTCAAGACAATAGGGAGTCACTATGTTTTCCTAAGCAAGTGTGATTTGAAAACTGTCAACACGAAGCAAGCTTGGAACCAGAATTTTCAATTAATGTTAAAATGTCTCCCGAGGCTAGATGGCTGGGTCATTTCTGTTCATGAGTGCTTGCCTTGTGTTTGATAAATCTTGGGCACCTCCTGGGGCATGTTCTTGTTTTCTGCATACTTAACAGAAGTAAAGTTGGTTATGGTTTGGGTCTTTCATTAATGCACCCCACCCCCCACCATCAAATCCAAGAATAAAATATTTTATTCAACTTATGAGACCCGGAAATTTGAAGTCTTCTCTATGTAACTAATTTCAAGTAAAGTGTCTTATAAAGCTTAAGAGTCGAGATCCTTGGGTTATTAACCTTAAAATTCCAGAACTAAAGATCTAATTTGATACCTGATTCCAATTCATGCCTCTTTCTGAATGATCATGATGGTGCATTATTCTTTTAGTGGGTTATTTCCCAAAATGGTGGCAGTAGGGGGAACAGTGTATCATTTGATTTTGATTTTAGGATGCTCCTCTTTTGTTTGTTTTGTAGGGGAAGTGTCTCCAAACACATGCTGCTTCTGAGCTATAATTAGTTTTTTTAACCAACTCTTTTATGTCTGGGTCCTTAATATCCAAACTCCTAAATAATTGCCCAGTTCAGTGAGTGGGAATGAGAGGAATGTATTTTGCATGACTTTAGCCTGTACATTACTGCATTGCTGTATTATTTCCTGAACTTGGAGCATACTATTAACTCTCTCAGCTTGAAAAGACCCAGCAGTGAGATACTCCCAGTCTTTGGCCTATGATGCTAAATTCAGATGGAAAATGACTTGTTCCAGCTGAGATCCCCTGGGCACTTGGGGGAGGATTTGAATTTGGCACTAGTGCCTTGGTTCAGAGCGGGACAGGGACTTGGGAGCTCTTCCTCTCTATTCAGCTGTTTGTGCACAGCCACAGCCTCTGATTGTAGCTGTGAAGTAAAGCATTCTTCAGTGTTTGAAAGGGGCCAGGTTTGTTAACTGAGCCCTGTTACTTTTTGCTAAACTAGAGGGAGATGGATAATGCTGGTTGCTAAGAGAAATCAGAATTCAAAATGATCTGGCTGAAAGGGGAAAAGCTGTAAGTCATGTGGCTCCATTTAATCCTGGACTGTCTACTTCACTGAAATAGAAGACAACAGTAGTCTCAGTTACCTGAAGTCAAACTCCTCAGTCTCAGGAGTCTCTTTTCCAGAATTAAATGATTTAAACTGCATTTCTTCCTAAGTTTACTAATAATTTCTACATCGGCATTTTTATATATGGCACAGAGAAATCTCTTTTATTGTTTCATTTCTATTTCCTTACATTGATTGAATATTCAAATACTATAGAAGAAAATAAAGGAAAGAACATAAACTTCCTGAAATCTAAGCACCCAACAATAAGCATGAACATTTTATGATTTTTTTCTTTCTGGACCTTTCTCATAAATGCCTGAGAAACCCAAAAATATGTTTATGTGTAGACATTTATATATTGTTTTTTATGAATATGTTATAGTCCACTCTTCTTTCCATTCACCTGCATGGTGTGATGTCCTTTCCTTCTGTTAAATATAAATATACATTATTCTTTAGAAAGCTTATGAGTATTTCAGTAAGGAATAATGGATATTCAATAATTTGTTAAATCAAATCCTGATCTGTGGACATTTCTCTTCTCATTAATTGATGCTGTGATTAATGTCCCAGTGATATCTTTTTATATTGACATCTTTTCATATTCATTTTGTATACCTGCCCAACTTTTTTTCCTCATGAAAAGATCATTGGCCTTTAGGATATGAATATTTTCACCCATATTCCAAAGCAAGTTATTAAATCAGTATTTATAAAACTTTGAATAAAATTGGGAATCGTGAAGATATCTTTAAGATTTTATTTAAAACAATTTTAAGTAAAAATTTCATTTAAAATTTAAATCTTAAATAAAATTTAAGATTTTATTTCAAGTGATTTTATTATGAAGATTTTATTTGTCTAAGTGATGTTAAACTCACTTTGTTTTTTGATAAGGTGAATGGAAAGGTAGGTCAAGGAAAGGCATAGTCACGGGGTACCAAGATATCATATAGGTATTTAATATTTGACATGACCAACTCATAAGGACTGAATGAATGTACTTATAGTTGACTGAACACTCTACCCTATTAATTAAGGAAATCCTGTCATCTTTAAAGAGAGATTGCTAGAGGGGCTGGGCTGTGTCTTCCCAGTACATGCATGGAACTAATTACATACAGCCTTTGAGAACACACTTTTTGAAAGTGGGATGCCTTACAGTGGGAAAGGAGCTGGAACAGTGGCAGACATAAGCAAAATTGGGAAACATCTCAGCAGAACGGAACTAGAGACCCAAATTTAATTAGGATAAATCTAAAGAAAATATCCAGTAAAGAAAAGAATGGAGTCTATACTTAAAATTAAAATTCTGATGTGCTTATGTATATATGAATGAATGTTTGTCAGGGAACCCAGCAACTAGGATAGAAGTGGAATCGATTGCAAATATGAATATTTAGCATCACACAGCAGATGCTTAAAAATCAGTGGAATCGAAGTTTTAAAATAGTTTTGAGCACATGTAAGGGCACCTATGAAGACTTGGGTTCAGACTCTGTTCAGGAATTATTCTCTAAGAGGAGCTATCACATCTTGTAGGGACCTCATGTATGATGGAGCACAGAGAAGGGACAAGAGAAGTGGGTATGACTAGTCAAAAGGACTAAGAATGATGAGGCTAAGCACAGCTGGAGATGAGACATAGCTGTATTCAAATATCTGAAGATGTATGCACCCCCCTCCTCCCCTGCAATAGAACACCTTTGTAGCTATAGGTGACTATAGCTACAAAGCTCAGAATATGAGAGTGTGGCAGGAGGCATCCCCTTTAAGCTGTTTAATCCATTGTCTCATGAAGTGTTGAGTCTCCATCTCTATGATGGAGTGTATGAGGCAAGGACTGGATCCATCCACCAGGACTATTATCAAGGAAAGAAAGTTGAAATCGACTGTTTTTCCAGTGTATGCATAATGCTTGGCATTTACATGCCCAATTCTCTACTATGGATGACCTAGACTTTGATAAAACCAAAAAGTATTTTGCAGAGAAGTGAAGCACCACATTAAGGGAGCACTCCAACCCCTTCTAATGGTAACCAACCACTACCTGCCAATCCTGTGGCACAGAAGAAAGGGGGCTGACTCTGTGTGCCTCTCTGCATGTCAATTAGCAAAGACCTCCCCCTTTCCTGCTTAAGTGAACATAGCAGATACCAATGTGTTCCAATGATGGGGCTTCCCCAGCATTCTCAAATCACACCTGTCTGTGCACACACCCACCCCAATAATATCCTCTGATATTTCTTCTTCCCACCTTTATTTCTGCTCATCTCTTCCTGAAATGAGTCCCCACTAATTTCCCTCTTTTTTTCCTAATTTTTATTTTTAGCCAGGGTCTTACTAAGTTGTTGAGGGTCTTGCTAAGTTGCTGAGGCTGGCCTTGAACTTGTGATCCTCCGGAATTGCTGGGATTACAGGCATTTGCCTCCCTGTCCAGCTATTTTCCTTAATATAAATAATTATTATCACAATAAATAAATAACAAGTTCCCAAATGACCCAAAAGAAATGTGGAGCAAAGGAAATTAAAATGAGGCTTACAAATAATGAAGTAGTAATGGCCATTAAATGAATGAAAATATGCTCAGTTTCAAATTATAATTAGGGAAATATGCATGGGATACAATTTTTCATCTCTGGGCTTTTTGAAGATTCAAAGGTTTGAAGAAATTTCATGTAAGTACAGTGTAGGGAGAGAAGTGCAGACTGGATGTTGGTCAACAGCTTTGAAGGGATTTGGCGATATCTTTCAAAGTTTAAAATGTTTATGTTCTATGCCAGGAATATCTCTTGAATCTCTTTTTTCTTAGCACATTATAGAAACAGCTATTACATGTTTAAGCATTTGTTCTTGCTGAGAACAAACATATGAGGACAAGCAAAGCTGTCCCCTTGCAAAAGCAGTCTTTGAAGCATTGTTGAAAAAGGAAAAAACTGGAAATGACCCAAATATCCATAATTGACTCACTTATTCAACAAATAGTCATTTGTGCCCACTCTGTGGTAGGCAAAGCTTAAGGTACTTGGAATACATTTTTGGAAAAAAATAAACAAAGATACCTGTCCTTATGGAGCCTCTCTTCTAACACATCAACGAAGGACTGAGAAGACACATTGGACCTTTTATTTTTGAAGAATGTGCATGTGTGTATGTGCTTGCATTATGCATAAAATTTTTCTAGAAATATTGACCAAAAAAACCTTAATATCAGGAGTGGCTATTAGGGTAGGGGAAAACAGAATATGTTTTTGTTTTTGTTTTTCTTTGGCACCTAGTAGTGCTTCACCATTGAGCCATATCCCCAGCCCTTTTTATTTTTTTATTTTTGAGACAGGTTCTCACTAAGTTGCTCAGACTAAGTTGCTCTGGCTAAATTGCTGCGACTGTCTTTGAATTTGTGATTCTACTGCCACAGCCTCCTGAGCTGCTGGGATTACAGGTGTGCCACCACCCCCAGCATGGTTTTCTTTTTAATAATGTCTTCTGTACTGTTTAATTTTTTACAACTAGCACATATGATTTCTATAATAAAAAACTTACAGGTGTTATAAATAAAGAAGAAAATTATAAAGCTAAATCAGTAGCTCTGTTCCAGAACTAAGGCTTCTATCTCAAAGAAAATGGAAAATTCCTTAACTATCTATAGCCCTGAAGACCAAAATGGTAAAGTGTTGGATGCTATTCAGACTGCAAGAATGGAAATGAATACCACTGTTCTTTGGCACACAAAACCAGTGGCCTGAGGGGATCTGTGGTACCCAGGTCATGGGTACAGTAGACTCATCCACACATTGAAATCAGTGGCAAGGTGGCCAGAGACAGGAATAGAGACTAGTTTCCTCAGTGGAGGATTCTGGAGCTTAGTGCTGGGTCTGTCAAGACTAACCTTCACCCTCTAGTGGCCTCAGTCTCCCCTCTGTAAAACAGTGAATTGGAATCATTGATTGAAGATGTTGCCCAACACTAACATTTTATGAATCTGTATTCTTCTGCCGATTCCTCATTTGTAGGGGAGTTTTGACAAAGTTGCTAAAATTCTCAAGAATCTTCAAGGAGATCCGTCCAGCTTTCCAGTAACCTTTTCCTAGTGCTATGAAAAAACACCAATATGTACTTTAATACCTGTTTTTATTTAGATTCAAGTTTAAATAGATTTGGGCTTTTTTTTTTTTTTTTTTTTTTTTACTTGTGCTGTGTCAATGGCAGTGTCTTAAAAAACCAGACTTTTTTGATCCTGTCTTAAAAAGATCACTGAAATTCCTTTAAAAATGTACCCATTCTGTGAATTCAATCTGATGTGTTGGTGGGAACAACATGGACAACAACACGACTCAACACACTAGATGTTTCTAGATGAAAGTAGAAATCCATCCTTTCTGACAATTGAATTTCTGTGAGATTCCCAAACCTAGAAGCTCCTCTTTGCCTTTCTTCAGGGACAAGTTCTGGCAAGAGAAGAGGTGGTGGTTACAGATGAGCTTCCATTTTCGCGTGCTGGAAGGATGTCAGCTGGGAGGAGCCTGTGAGGAGACCTGCAAATGATGAGCTGTCTGTGTGTCTTGCAGGGTGGGGGGTGGAGACCTGTCTTGAGTGGAATATGTGACTCAGACTCTCCTTCCATGTAGAGCTAAATCAGTCCTCTTAGGGTAGGTTCAGCGTATGCCATATAAAGCCAGTCAGGGTGCTGCGATCCAAACAGAGAGGGAGGACAGCACAGTGAGCCAGCGCCAGCAACCAAAGAGAAGATAAATGCCCCAGGGAATGCTTCAGAGATTTGGAATTTGGGACTCTCACTGCCATTTCTCTCTCCCCATTTGTTTTTCAACTGATTGGAAAACGACTAATGAGTGTGTTTACATTTTCTCCAGTTGTCTTACCCAAGCAGAAGAACAGCTGGGGAGAAGGATTTGTTCCCTGTCCCAGGCGCTAGCTGTTTCTCCTGAATGCCTGTCCCTCTCTTGGCTGCCAGGCCCTCTCGGCCCTGCCAGGCCTCTCCTCCTTGTCTCCTTAGCCCTCTCCCAGGGATTGGGGCTTGAGTGGTGCTCAGCATGACCAGCAGTCCCACCACGTGTTTTGCAATGCTCACACCATCTCTTCTCTCCTTCTCTTGCTGTCATTGGTTTTGTTTTGTAGCTTGTGAGGTGCAGGAGAGGTCTTAGGTTCATGCCCTTCACCTGAGCTTCAGAACTGGAAGGAAACCCAGATGGCATTAGCTTCCACTTCTGCAGAGACCAAAGCCCCTGTAGGAGAATGTTCCTCTGTCCTGTAACGGTCCCTAGAATGTGTTTGGGCTGCTTTGCGTGTCTGGTCTCTACTGTCTGCCATCCATTCTCTGTTGCTTCTCAAGTGTCAGTCATTTTGAGGACACCACCTTCTCCTTGTCCATGTCCCAAGACATAATAGCCATGAACCTTCTCTTTGATGTATTGTAATACATTTTAAAATAAATACAAAACTATTGGAAAGTCCATCTCTTTCCTGTGAATCATCTGACCTCCAAGGGTCCATAGATACTTCTGCACGAAGCCCTGACTTGTCTAAGGCTCTCTTTGTGCCTTCCTGGGTTGTTCAACTTCAAGCTCTCCTAGAAGAGTGATGTACACTGTCAGTGTACCGACTGCTCGCTAGTTCTGTTAGGCCAGGCCCTGCGGTGTTTTCTTTTTCCATTCGTTAGTTAGGAAGGTGATTTGGTGATGCCAGTTCTTCCCAAGCCAGGAATAATGAGTAAATATTTGCTGAATTATGTGTTGAATGAAGATATTGACCTCCTTTTTCAGCACAGATTTAGAGTCTGAATCCAGTATCTGTGGTACCATTCTCTTTTTCTTTCCTCCCTCCTTTTATGCCTTTCTCTATTTTCTCCCTTCCTCTTCCCTCTTGATGTGTCCTTTCTTGCTCTCTCACTTCTTTCCCTCTCTTCTTTTTTCCTCCCTCCCTCTTTCTTTCCTTCCATCTTTCCGTTCTCCTTCATTCTCTACTTCCTTTCTATCCCCCTTTCTTCCCCGTTTTACTTTTTCTGTGCCCCCCCACACACACTTTGATTTAAAAAAATATAGAATTATAATTTCAAGTCTACTTTATTAAAAAGAACTTCTAACAAACCATGCAAGGGTTAGAGAAGATTCTAGGGTTTTCTGAGACCCTCTATTGACTCTCTGAGTTGAAACAGTTTAGACTCCACATAAAATATGTGTTGTTTACCCAGGCTCTTCATGCTCTGCATACTGTTACAGTCCTTGAGGAGCTTGTCAGTGACAAGTAAGATAAATGAATGAAGAGGACTTTACAAGTGTTTAAAAGCTAAGTATAGCATGTGCTGCCCACTACTTAATTAAACAGACCTGTGCTTAACTAAGTAACTTTCTGGGGGAAACTTCTAGGGCCTTCCCCCTCCCCCGGACTCCACCACCTGCAGAGGTACTCAGGATGTTAGAAATTCCCGGGTTGTCTGCAGCTGCTAGTGTGTTAGCCTAGAGCCCAAACCGTAGTGTTGGTTGAAGCATGAAGAGTTAGTGTGCATTGCAGATGATGACTTTTGTATTTATATTAGGGTTGGTCAGCAACATGGGCTCCTCTGGGGCTCCATTGAGATTTTGTAATGTGAATTTCAACTTTTTCACAGAGAACTTTGAAATCAAAGGTGAGCTGCTTCTTTTTTAAGCTCTGGTTGGAATTAGTGCTCAGAGTGCCCATTTCCAAATCAGTCTTGCTTTTCTTGTGGAGGGGACAGTCCTCATGGATCTGAGCAGCAGGGTTCAGTACTGTATAGGAGGCTAGAGTTAGAATCCCAAATCTACCAGTTATTGAGTTCAGACAGGTTTCTTAGTCCCTCAAAGCCCCAGTTTCTTCGCCTCTATAGTGGGGATAACAGCCTCCAACAGGCTGATATTCAGGACCTATGTTTCATGTAGCTTTTTGTTCTCACAGGTTTCTGCACCTGTCACAGCAGCTATTAAAGATTTGGGGTACAGTCCCCCACTCCAGTCTATATTGTAGAGTTGGTGTGACTGACTAAATGCACAGCAGAGCTCTGTGGGCACCCAGCAGGGGCTGGGTAAACATTGGTTGTTACGGTCCATGTTAACAGGTGGCTCCATCTCATAGTGCCAGTCTTCCTTCTGCCCACTGTCAAGGAACCTAACCTCCATATTAGAACAGAGTTTATAGAACTCTCTCTATATAAATAATTCCCCGCCCCCTCAAGCTGCACTGGCTGGTGGCAGAATAGGGAAGGTGAGGCTTCCAGCTGTAATCATTGTCCATGAGCCTCGAAGGAACTCCTTAGGTTCCTGAGGTGGCAGCAGGAAGCAATTTAACAGAATAATCTAATTTTAGCAGAAAAAGAAATAAAGAAAAGAAAAAAAAATAAGCTGCCCAAAATGTTCAGTCAGGAATAAGAAGAGTAGAATAGCATCTCCCCATATGGTATTTGATCCAAGCTGAAGACATTCTTCCCTCAGTTGCCCATTTGATAGACACAGAAACTGAGGCTCATGGAAAAGTAGTTCAGTCTGAGTCTCAGAGGGAATGTTTGTCAAGACAGAACTAGTGCCAGGAAGATGTTACTTCTCCAGAGAATGTGCTAGTTCTATCATCCTAGACGATGAGGCATCTCAATGAGTTTCTATGGAAAGGAGCCTGAAAGTTACAGGCATGTTTGTCCTATGCAAAAGTTTTTTAAATCTCCCAACAAGTGATTTAGATGGGATTCCTGCAAATAAGTTCCCAAGACAAGGATTCGATGCAGGAAGTGTATTTGGGAGGTGACTACACAAAGCACAGCGAGAAAATGGCGAATTGAGACAGGGAAGGGAGCCTTAGGGGCAGTAGCACAGTCTTGTTTCACTCAGGAACCAGGATGCTATTTCTCCATCCCTCCTTCCCTCACAGATTAAGGGTTAATCCAGGGGCCTGAGCTCCCCAGCACTTATGATAGACCCTGTTCCAAGTCTGTACCTGTGGCCAAAGAAGACCTCAGGCAGAGAGAGAGAAGCAGGGGCTTTAGGTGGAAAGAAGGTAACACTTCCAAGCTTCAGGTGACCTCCAAAGTAGACCAGGAGGATATGAGAGGAGCACTGCCTTTATCTATAAAAATAAAGATACTCAATGAGTAGATATAAAAACAGCATCCAATCCCTCATAGTGACCTACTAATTGTCCATCCATAATTAACAACTAAGGGAGGCACCTTAAGGGGTTGGGTGGGAGAGTCTCATCTGATGGAGGCTCTGAGGCTAATGGATGGCAGGAAGGAAAGGCAAGCTGAATGAGTTGGAGAGATAGATCATTTTTTCAAGATGGGACTAACACTGTAGCAGTGGATTGTAGATATCTGTAAATCATAGATGCCAAGAGCCTGACCTGTCTGCCCAGAGACATCATAGTTTGACATGTGTGAGCATATGGCAGTGGCTGTATCTTAAATTCCTCTCCAAATGCCCCAGATTGATGTGTTCTTCTAAGAAGTAAGATGGCAAATGATCATCTCAAACACATCTTCTGCTCTTCCCACATCTAATAAAGGAATAAAGAAAGTAACACACACAAACACACATACACACACATCCCACTTCCTGCATTCCCAGGTCCTGATATGGGCCTATTTTTCCATTCAGAGTGGTTAGAAGGCCAGTTTGGTATGGCGTCTCTCCAGCCCCACTCTGCTTTGTACTTATATCTTGGCTAACTTTCAAATCTTTGCACAAGGGACATGCACCCATTTGATGTATTTGCTCTCAGCTGGCAGAGATATTTCCTGGACATCCATTTAAAACATTCCATTTTTTTCCCATTTCTCTTCCCATATTGTATTATAGTCACTCTTTTAATTCCTCATGTCTTATTCATCTTTGCTTTGTCCCCTGAACCTGGCCTGTGACTTTACTCTTCATACCACTACTGTCAGACTCTGGAGTCAGAAACCTGAGATTGTATCCTGTTCCTCCACTCACTCACTGAATAATTATGAGCTCATCAAAACAGTTCTCTCTAAAGCATGCTGGCTGAACATTTCACCTGGCATAGTTACTCTTGTCGTTGTAGTTTGACAAGTGTTGAATGAATGTCTATCCGTGCCCACAGCCTTTCCATCATTGATTCCTCTGATACATTTTCCAGTGTAACATATTCCTCTAAAAGCTTCTTCATCTTCTTTTTAATTTTTTTGGTGTCAGAGACATCAGTTTCTTATTTGTTCTTTTTAGATATAGATGACAGTAGAGTATATTTTGACATATTATAAAAACATGGAATAGTTCATGCAATCATTGATGGTGGGCATGAAAATTGGTACAACCACTCTGGAAAACAGTATGGAAATTTCTCAGAAAATCTGGAATGGAACATCATTTGACCTAGTTATCCCATTCCTCAATATATACCAAAAGGACTTAAAATCAGCATCTTACCGTGATGCAGCCACATTAATGTTTATAGCAGCTCAGTTCACAATAGACAAGCTATGGAACCAACCTAGGTGCCCTTCAATAGATGAGTGGATAAAGAAAATGTGGTATATATACACTGTGGAATATTACTCATCCATAAAGAAGCATGAACTTTTGGCATTTGCCAGTAAAAGGATGGAACTGGAGACTATCATGCTAATTGAAATAAGCTAATCCCAAAAAACGAAAGGCCAAATGTGTTTCATCCTCTTGCTTCATTTTGTCTTCCAGTCATGACTTGAGCATTGGAACCCACAGTCTACCTGATTATGATTCATTGCCATGGGAACTTACTGGATGCTCAGAAAATACCTCTCCTCTTTCTTGTCAGGCTTTCCATCTTTTATTTGCAGATGAGAACTGCTTACCTTGCTCTGATTAGGCAGAAGCTAAACAAGTAGAGGAGTCCTGGAATGTTTGTATGTCCCTGGTGGAAAAGAAGGAGAATAAAACTTTGATAGTAGTGTAATTGCTATTGTATAGTATTATCTTCATATCCTGTGGCAGCAAATCTTATTGTACATCTTTTTTTTCTTATTTAAACCATATTCATGAAGATTTTATTGTTAACTTGATCCAGATGACTTATCAAAGCATAGTTTCTTATTGCCACCTTGCTAAAATATTTTAAAGGCCATTTTAATATCACACTTTTATAGCTACATATTGCCCTTAATCTATTGAGCCAATTACTAGTCAATCAAGGATTTTCATTTAGTTTCAAGAGCTCCTTGGATAAAGTCTTCAGAAATGTCAAAAGAGATGCAGTCTCTGGCACCTTTTCACAGATGTTGTCTATCAGGAATTTTAGTTAATGGATAAAGTTTCTGTTTTCCATGGTTGACTTTTGGCACTTAACAAAAGCCTTCCAAAGTCCCCTGCTCTTCCGAAGGCTGGGGATAGTAAGAAAATGCACCAAGAGCACACCAGTTCCCCTTATTCCTAATGAGGTGAGCAAGTGGGCAAGTATAAGACTAAGTCGCCAGATCCAGTTTACTGAGAAATAGAATATTTCTTGAAGAAGCCCAGTTTGGCTTGCCCTACATATCTCACCCTGCTCTCGCCACTCCCAAGAATAGCCATCAAAACCATACCCAACAGGAAAAGTTAAACTGTCACATCAAGAGTTAAATACTGAACTGGTTCATCACAGACTCTCATTGTATGGTTTTCCCTCTCTGTTCCAAAGTCACCGGTGCCCTCTGCATTCCTTCTTTCCTACCTGCATGCACTGCTGAGACACACATTTCCTTACTGCTTTTACACCAGGCTCTGCCCCAGGTGGCAAGTACAAGGGAAATCCAGGCATAGTGCTCCCCTTAAGAGACTTTCAGCCTGGTGGTGGAGAAATCCAAGCAAATATGCAATTGTTTACCATTCTCAGAGGTAAGCACTGTAAGGCAAAGGGTGGTGGTGGGGGGGGGAGGGTGTGGCAAAGGATTCCCTAGGAAGCAATGGAAGATTACATAAGCCCTCACGAGGTAGGCTCAGGGAAGGTGTGTGTAGAGGTCATGATGTTGACACTAAGACCTGAAGAACTAATGAGTCTAACTTAGGTTTAAGGACTAGAGGATGAAGGGCGCAGCGGAAACAGAGAACAGACTTGTCCCAAGGCTGGAAGGAGGAAGAGAGAGAGAGGTGGGTATGGAGAGGGAAATAGCAATCACCTGCCAGAGACTTGTAAGCACTTGGGGAGCAGGGCTCTTTTCCTGAGGATAGCAGGGAGCCTCTGCAGAGCCAAATGCACAGAATGTGATGTTACTCTGGCTGCAGAACATTCACATCTGAAGGGAGGCAAGAGTGCAGCAGGAGCATCCTTAGGAGGTCAAGACCCTGGAGACACAAACCTGTGCCTGGAAGAATGAGGAAACAGAATGAAACCGGATTAAATGAGATAACCAAAGGCAAAAGCATCAAGTTAGCAGGTTGGTGGATACTGAAGAAGGAAAAAGTAGGCTTTCTTTTTTTTTTTTTTTTTTTTTTGTGCAGGGGATTGAACTCAGGGGCACTTGACCACTGAGCCACATCTGCAGCCCTATTTTGTATTTTATTTAGAGACAGGGTCTTACTGAGTTGCTTAGTGCCTCACCATTGCTGAGGCTGGCTTTGATCTCATGATCCTCCTGTCTCAGCCTCTTGAGCTACTGGGATTATAGGCATGTGGCCACCACACCCGACAAAAGTGGGCTTTCTTGAATCGCTAAATGAGTCCCTACTGTCCAGGGGCTACGCTGTGGGAAACTGTCTCTCTACAGCTTGCAACTAGTTTTCTTAGGTTTTCAGTGAGGACAGTCCTGAAGATCTGGTGCTTAAGGCTTTGTCCAGTCCCATGTAAGTCTGATGGCTTCAGAGATGTGACCCATTATATCTGGGGTCACCTGGTCAAACTACAGATAATATCTTTGTTCTAACCCCTGTTAAAACTTTCTGCAGTTTTTCTTCCATTGACTACTAGGGAGTGTTATTTGTGACTTCCTATCCTTCCGGATCATTCTCTATATGCTAGGAAACCAATATCATTGGGTGGAGGTGAGGATAGGTAGTACAGATTGGAAAAAATTTTTAAAAAATCAAAAGGAGGTCCAATTGCAATTTGAATTAATGGAGCCAGATTGGTCAGATTGTTTTGAGAGAAAGAACTCTAGCAACCAGCCTGTAAGAAATCAGTCACAGTTTAGGGGATGTGTTACAAGCAAGATAAATAAAAAATGGTCCAGAGTATCAGACCAAACCCTCATTTTTCATCTCTGTTTCACACTCTACTCTCCCAGCCCAGACTAATCAAAAGGAGCCTCTTCCGTTCACAATTGCTCTGTGTACATTTCCCCCAGATCTGGTATTCACATGAACAACATGGTTTATTTATATTTCAGCACCAAATTGGAAAGATGACATCATTCATTTACAGTCTTTATCCCATGACATGCCTGCTCTCCAACACCTCGTTTCAGCGGACACATTTAGGACTGCATATAGCATCTTGTTTAGCTTGTGCATTCTTTTATGGGATACAGTTCAAAGGTAGGGAACTTTAGGCTTGTTGCTGGTAAGAAAATAATCTCATGAAATCACAGGAGCTTCCCCAAAGGATAAGGACATTACAATGTTTACAATAGCAGAGTTATTATTTGTTCATTTGGGCTCCATCATTCATGCCTGGGCTAGTCCCTTCCTCCTTGACCATCGCAGATCTCACAGCTCCCTTCAGGCTCTCACAATTTTATTTAGAAGAAGCAATTCCAGATTTATTAGTTTGTGAGTTCAAAAGTACATTCTCCCGTGACAAAACTGGAATTTTAGGTGTGAACATTGAACTTCAGAATCCCATGTTCAAGGGCGGAAGGACTGAGGGGAATCTTTGGCACTTGGTCCCCAAGAGCTCCATGGCCCTGCTCTTTCTCACAAGGCCTAACTTGTCCATTGGGTCTTCTGACACATTAAGTGGACAAGGAAAAGATGGAAATGCTATCAGCTGCCAAAGGTTGCCTGGGATTTTTTATTTAATTTTTAAGTGGATCTTTCCCTATATTTTTATTGTTTTTATCATATACATGCATTTTTTTTTATATTCACTCTGGGACCTTCCAAATATTGTACACATTTTAAAAGATGGAACAAATAAATCATGAGATATCCTTTGGCAGGTAGAATTGGGTTGTGAGGTGTTTCCAAAACTTAACAGAACCAAGTCATTTATGGGAAAGCTATTTCTACCTGTCGAGCTGTTTGCCTGTTCTGCTAACAGCAAGGCATGGGAAAAAACCTACAGACTGAAGATTGGAAGACCCAGAAAATCTCCATGTCCCATGGCGAGAAAATTACTCTAAAACCTATGCCTTACTTTTCTAGCTGCTAAATGATGATAATAATTAATAATTCCTCCCAGGAAAGTTTTGAGAGTAAGTTAGGTTGTAGGGGGAAATACTGTAAAAATGCTCCATGTTAGGGCCAGAGTTCTCTTTATTTATCAGAGAATTATTCATATTACATAATAAAACTCCAACCAGTTGGCGAGCCTGCCAACATCTGACTTCTGGCTCTTTCAAGGTACTGATGGCTTCTTTTCATCTGGGGCCTCCAGCAGGACGGTTATGGAAACTCATGCCGTGTCCTCAACTCTCAATGACCTCCCCTGCACAACACGTGCAGTTTGTCTCTAGGATGGCAGCATCCTTCAAAGCCATTTCTTCAGTCACTCATTATAGCAGCATGCATTGAATATCTGCCTCCGCACAGCCCTGTGCTAGATTGTGGGGAGACGCAGATGAAAGAAACAGCCTTGAGGTCTAACAGCAGATGGACAGATAAATCCATGGTCAGAGAGCCATGGTAAGCAGGAAGCACGTGCCACCCAGCGTAAAGGGTGGGGGAAAGAAAAGCCTCCTTCAGGGGCTGGAGTGTGGCTCAGTGGTAGAGCAGGTGCTTAGCATGTGTGAAGCCCTACGTTAGTTCAATCACCAGCACCAAAAAAGAAAAAGATTCCTAGAGAAGATGATAGGAGTTAGTAACACATAGGGTGAAAGAAAGGGTCCAGGGGAGGTACTGGGAGGAGAGGCAAAGCAAACAGCATGCAGAAAGGAGAAATTTCATACAGCAATCAAGAATACCAGCAATAATGGTAGTAATAGTATTTGGCTTTTACTGTCAGCTCATTACGTATCAGGTACTGGACTGACACTCGAAGCCCTTCACCTCACTTGCTCCTCACAGCAACGTGAAGGAGAGATGACTGATTACTCCCATTTTAGACTTAAGGAAATTGAGATTTATGCATTGAGATAACTTTCTTGATGCAACACAATCAGCAGAGTCAGGCAGACCTGTCCCCAGATTTCTTGACTTTCTGGGCTGGGTAATTTTAACACTTTTTTCCCCCCATGGTCCTTGAGAATTTTTCTAGATTTTTGTGGCCCTGTGAAGTCACTTCCCTCTGGTCCATCTCTTGCCCTGCCTAATAGAAAAATATAATTCTATGAGTGTCAGGGGACAGGGGATTGTTTAACTATGATACCTACTTGCCTCATGTGACAAACTTCATGAGGTGTAAATTAAAGTGCTCAGCCCTTTTTGCATGGACTTCGAACCTTTTGCTCAATTCCCTCAAGGGATAATATCAGTTAAAATGTCCAAAGAGAGCCCTTCCCAAGAAGTCATCATAGCAATAAACCATCTCCATCTGTATTTTCACATTTGGCAGCTTTCGAGTGGATTTTCCTGCCTTGTCTTGTGACTCCATTGTTTGTAGCTCTGTGTCCCCATCCACCCTTTTCCATTCTTCCATCAAGGCTTCCTTCTCTGGCTTGCTCTGGAGTGTAGGATGTGAGTGTTGGCACTTTGTAATTGCAAGCTTACTCTGGTTCTCTGTCATTGCTTGATAATGTGAAACAAGTGCCTTAGCATATGTCCATTTTTTCTCTTTTAAGTCACAAGGGGGAAGTACCTTGATATCTACAGATGTACCATAGTAACTTTGAGGGTGTGACAAAAGCCTCCTTCACCAATTTAATGGCATGGTTCTCTTTATTGAGTTTTAATTTAACTAGAAATGATAACTTCTGGGTTAAGAGCAAAGGGAGTCCTAGAGGTGCTATCCTTATGCCCTGAGTCTCTTTGACTGGTCCTCTAGCTCCTGATGGAATCTTTCCTGGTTTTTGTTCTGCACAGACCCAGAACAGAATGAAGCTGATGGCAGACAACTACGATGAAGACCATCACCATTACCACCACCACCACCACCACCACCACCATCGATCTCCTGGGAGGTCGCAACATTCCAATCACAGGCCCTCTCCGGACCAGGTCAGTTTCATTGCTGCTTACCTCCAGGACCCCTTTTACCCTTTGGATATTTTAAGATAAAATAAATAATCCCCAAGAAATAATAAACAGCATAAAGTGATACGTTCTTTGAACTGAAACTAATAGCTTTGGTATTTATTTCCATCACTCAAGGAATCTAAATGTTTTCCTTTCTCCTTCCTCTTTAAGGTTTTGTCTTTTCTCATTTGTGCTAGGCGTTTTCTTTCCTCTCCTCCTTTCTTCTTTTATAGAGTTAAGAGACTATTGCTGGTATCTTATGGCAGGTTACTTTGGAATGTCTCTCTTTCTCGGAGTTTTAAAAGAAAGCACTTTGTTTCCTGGAGCTTGGCCACCAGAGAAGCCTCCAGTTTGCTGAGCACTTTCCTAGTAAATTCTTTAGTGATGCAAATTAAGGATGGGGTAAAACAACAAGAAGAGAAATCCATTTTGAGTCTGGTTTATTTAATTTGAACCCTATCTTCTCCCTTCACTCAGGGAAGCCACTGAAAAGCTCAATTGATAAAAATAAAAATCACCTAATTTTCCATTATATTCACACTCATTCACCAAATATAAAAACTATTTATAATGTATGGTATTAAAACTCTTGAAGGTGAATCTTAGGCACATTAGAAAATTAATGAAACTATCAGGATAATGTAGTCAGTATAGGCAGTTTTTCTTCCTTTACTGTGCTTGGTGATCCCAGTATACTTTCTACACTACCTTTCAGTAGGGGCAGGGCAATGGGCAAAGGAATGGAAGCCTCTGAGTAAGTGTGAATGTCTTTGGACAGGGCTTGGTACAGTTACCTGTGTGAAGAGGGGGCTTCATTGTTGGGGGAAGGAAGGGCTTGTTATGCTCCTAAAACTTTTTTCAGATGATTCTGTTTTCATCTTGTTGTCACTGGTATCCCAGAAAAGTTAAGGTTCAGTTTCCAGGTCGTTTTGCCAGGAGTACAACTCCAGGGGGCACTATTTATATAGAGCAGAACATTAGAAGCCCTCCTCAGTGCTGCACAGGGAGGCAGCCAGACCAAGAGGCTTCCTATCCCCTGGGCTTGGCCAGACCCTTGTATGCTGAAGCATTTGTCCTCAGAGCCCCCACCGCTGCAGAAAGTGTTTGCACAAGACATCTACATTTAGGCACCAGTTTTTTTTTTTTTTGCTCTCAAAATGAATCTTGATTTGGACATCTGGAAAGTAGAGACATATTAACTGTATGTCATTATCTTGTATCTGAACTTTTATTTGGTTTTGGGTTTATTTATTCAGTTCTCACCACCATTACCTCCTCCAACATTCACCTACTGGGTGTACCTGGCATCCTGATAACTTGATCTCTTCACTCTTGTTCTTGGTCCCAGCTCTTTGGCTCATGCTCTTTGCTCTTTACCTTCTCCCATCAAATGTCAGTGTGAGGTTTTATCGGCGGGAAGCCTGTAGACCTTATGGTAGCCATTCCTCTAAGCACACATGCCGGGAGGCCACTCTAGGCTTCCCCTTTCCACCAGAGAGACAGGCACAGAGAGCACAATAAAGGCAGAAAGCATTAGGAGCTAAATTAGAGGAGTGGTCACACAGGATAACAGATGGTTTGTCTCATCATAGAGATACATGTCCTAATATGTCATGTTGGAAATTGGATGCCAGGTCAAATTTACCGGCATCACGAATGATACTTCCTATGAAAGTGGCCTTCTGCTGCTATTCCAGAGACCTGTAATCACAGGCTAGAATATCTTATCTGCTGGGATGGGGGTCTTATGTTTGTCCATAGATAGTAGAGGTTGCCATAGGGTAGAAATGATTGCTCAGGGTGGAGCCCTTCTGAAGTGTTAGCATTCCTGGAAGAGTGTCTGGGTACACTCTGGATACACTACTGCTTGAGGACACAGTGATTGTCTTCCACTTTCCCTTCAACACCTCAGTGAATGCTCTCAGCAACCCATGGATAGAGAGGCAGGCTCATCCCTTTTCCAGGTGAGAAATCCTTGCCCTGGGGAGGGGGTGAGATGCTAGAATCCTGCTTCTAGCTATTTGCTTTTTCAAGTATATTTGGGGCACAAATTCTGTGCCAGCCAATATGCAGAGACTGGAGAGAAGCATGATGAGCAGGACAGGATACTGCCTTCAGGGAGTTTGCTATCCAGTCTTGGGACAAGAATCTAGGTCCTCAAATATCTAGTTCAGTTCTTTTCTGGGTCATGACAATAAGAGCAAGATGGATTGAAGGTAACTATAACTTACTTAGGGCTCCTATGGTTTAGGAACTGACTCTGCAGTGGCTTTCATGGTAAAGGTGAAACTCCCTTGACCAGGAAGATAATTTTATTGTTTTCAGTTGTAGTCATGAAGGCTATAGGCTCTATTGCCATACCCTTTCAATTAGTGAAGGAGAGTTAAACAAGGAACACTGGTAGGGTATTTGGTTGACTCCAGTGATGGAAATGGCTAGATCTTTTAGTCTAGATGCCCTTTTAGATTACGTTGTTCCAGAGTTAGAAAATGATGTCCTCCTCTATACTTGAGACTTGGGACCTAGTAACAGTTGTTATAATAACTTTAATAACAGTTATTATAAAGTTCTGTCCCAGAGGGTAACAGTTATTAAAGACTAGGAAATCCTTCTCAATTGATTATAAGCCCTATAGGTAATTGTTAAGTCACATATACTAATATGTATGAGTAGTAACTTCTTGTTAAAAGAAAATAACAACCTTATGTCAGCCTGTGACAGCATGAGAATCTTAATCATGGGTTGATTTGGGTGGGTTTCAATTAATGTACCCAAGTTAGCTGAGATCACTTAAAAGGGAAAGATCTTTTCAGGGATTCCTGGCCCACTTCCCATGAATCTTCCAGCCTTGACCTTCCTGCAACTCCAGGGTTTGAGCCACAGTGTCTTCTGCTAGAGGGGTTATGAAATATTGACGTTGCCTCTTGAGTTTTATTAAGAGATCAGAATACATGAAAATGATGAAATATGAACAGTCAGAAACTTTGCTATGTGCCCAGAGAAACTCATTTTTCCTTAGGAAATTCAAGTATTGCCAGGCACTTGCAAAATTATATTCTTTTTCCATTTCTTCCCCGTCCCTTTCTCCTTTACTATGATTTCTCCGTTACTTTGATTTCTCCTTGAGAGGAACTGAATCCAAGTATTATAAGTCTAGACTAGCATTTCCCAAAGTAACTTTCAGAACATTAGTCCCAGGAGGGAAGTCTTGAGACAAAGATTAGGTGGGCAAAGTATTTTGGGAAAGTGCTGCATATTTTAACTCTGTTTTTCAGCATCCTCAAGCATTTAGCAGATCAAAGGATCTAAAAAGTCATATAAGAAGGAAAACTCTCCAATTTTATTTAATCCAGCATTTCCCAGATTTATTTGATCATTGATTTTCTCCCCTTTTCTAATAACATCTGTGCTTGGAGAAATAGTGTTCTCAGAGTATCAGAAGAAAAGAGACTACCTAGTTTAAAATAAGACCGACCTATATCTAGTATCCAGCAGCATTCTTCATCAGAAGGTAGAGTTTTTAGGTAGTTTGCCCTACGCTTTGTATAGGAGAAGATGAAAGTCCCTCTTCCATTCATTTCCTGAGATCTTTTCTCAAAGTCTATAATACCTAAGAATGAGATATCCCACCAAGAACCCTGAACTAAAAGAGGCCTCAAGGATGAGGACCCAGGAAATCAACAATAGTCATAAATCTGCAACACGTAGGGATTGCAAAGGAATTTCAAGAGGGTGTGGGAGGATTTTGGAGAAAGTATAAAAGTAGTTAGTGCTACAATGTGGCAGTCACACAGTCTAACTCCCTACCTGAGAAAGGAACAGTTGATAGCCAAAGGCCTATGACCCCCAGGAGAGCCACAGCCATTAAATATGTCCAGGTTATACCTGTAGACAAAATCCCTATAGAGACTTAAGAACTCCTTCAAACAAAGTAGTAGTCACATGGACAGACAACAAGTATTTCCCATGACACAATAAAGATCAAATCGTGAATGAAACCTGCTGGAGACACAGTAGTGATCTTATTTTTGTTGAGGTAACCAAGATTGATTGTACAAAACCAAGTGGAAACTCAGCTTCTCCTAAATGCCTCTATGCCTCTCATCATCAGTATCATATATTATTTCTTTTAAATATTATCCTTCCTTGCCTTTAGTCATATCTATAATATCAAGTCTTTCTACATTCCTTTTTGTAGGCATCTTATGATTTTTATTGTCCCAGGAAAAGTCATATTTTAGTAAGCTTCTCCTAGTGGCTCCCATAAATGAACCAGCCTTATTAATAAGAAGGCATAGCATGAAAGTGAGTGCCACACTGCAGCCAAAGTAAAATGCTGAGCTGTCCTTTTCACATCTAAGATTTGCATTTCTGTGATGGGTATTGGATTGGGAGTTGGGTCTTTAAGGGCCTGCATGCTTTCTTATGCAAAATACATTTATATTTGTTAAAATATCTGCCACAGGCTGGTTCCAAGTGGCATTCTATGCCACTAGAGTATATCTGGCCACTAATGGTGACCAGGAGAAATCTCCTCTGTCTTTTCTCCCCCTCCTTCATTGAATGAAAATGCCCACTCACTGGAGTTGGGGAGCTCACAGGATTTTGTCACCTTTAATATTATTAATGATCTTAAGACACAAAACTAAAAATCAGTGGTTCCATGGGCTTCAGCCTTTGAGTGAGGATGTTGGTGGCAGACCTCTCTAGATATTGGTATGGATATATCTGGACAACTATGTATATTTAGGTTGCATGACCAAATCCCATTCACCTTTCCTAAAATGCAAATGTGCTCTTCCTTTCCACACTGAATTATATTAAATTTTATCTTATTGTGACTTTACAGTGTTGAAGTAAAATGTTATCTCATCAGTTCTCTTTCCATTTGGTCCAACCATTGTTGTCTTTATTTCCATTCTTCTGTTTTGTGCCTTTATTCCTTTCTTCTTACCCCCTCCATTTCACATGTCCCCATTTATTCCTCTCAATTATTTCTCTCCCTTGGCCAATAAAAATGAGGCTTACTTGAAAACTCTCCCAACCGCCATGGAATCAGCAGAGCAAGGTCTTCAGTGAATAGGGATTCTGGCCCAGAAAGGGAAGGAAATTGCTCTCTCTGGGTCACAGGAAGCTAGTGGCAGTGAATTGCTAGTACCCACATCTATTTGCTTACTTACCCGAGGGCCTCTGCACACACAAGGGCCTGGAACAAACCAGATCCCAGAGCGAAACAGAAGGCATTTCATTTGGCCAGGGCACCCAGGGTGTCAGGAATATTTTTGGATAGTCACTGTCCTCTGGCAGAAGCTGAGTTTTCCATTTTGCATTCTTAATTGTAGAGGGTCTGCTCTGTTGATCAAGTCATAGAAAATTGATTGTACACATCTAAATATTACCTACTCTACTTGGCAGTTTCCAGAATCTGTCTGAAGATAAATAGTGATCATTGATCCTTTTCTCTGTCTTCCTGGTTACTTCTTGGTCCCAGCATGCACTGGCTCTCAATTGAGGTGTGAGTTTGTATCACTTGATATATCTGGGAGCACTGAACATCCACTTCCACTTTCTGCTAAAAAATCCCATAGAATTCTGTCTGGAACTCTTGTCGTAAGCCATCAAATGACTTGGTCACTAAAGAACTCAGAACCGATTCAGCCTTCTTATCAAACTGGGGTCATGGGACAGATATACAGATTGTATTTCAAGATACAATAAAATGATCTCAGTGACCCAAGTCTCAATTATTACAGAAATCTGTTTTTTATTTCTGTGTAGGGACCCTGGGTTCTAACATGCAGGCCAGTGCTGAGGAGTGATCCTATGAACTGCTTCAGAGGATGTAGTGCTCACTGTCTTGGTTATGAAATTAATGGTCCCCAAACACATCCTCTCCCCTCTGTTCCTACTGGATCTGTAAGGTCCAGTAAGCTCAGAAAGTAAAAACAAGTTTCCTGTCCTCTTGCCCTCTCATCTCTGTCCATCCATTCTGCACATACCTGAGTCTTGGGTACCTGCTTTCAGATAGAATTAGACATTGTCTTAAAGAGCATTCATGTGGTAGGGAAATATCCAACTATCCCTACAAGTAGGTCCTCATTGACATCATGGCTAGAGGCAGGTAGAAGCCCCTAGGCCCCATGTTTCCTGGTTCCAGATCTGTCTGCTAAACCCTGTCAACATTTTTCCTCCTCTTGCTCTTCTTCCTCCTTGGGTCCTGCATTTTGTGATTAGTCAATAAGAAGTTGGTAGAGTCCCAAGAATGAAGCAGTCCCCAGCTTGCGCTTCCCTGGGTCCTGGGGCTTCTCAGAAAGCCAGTGCAAGACCCTTAGTTCCCCTCTCACCCTCAGCCCTCTTTCTGCAGTGCTGGAGGGGTTTGTGATTGATGTCCTGCTTTCCTTGCACTTTCACCAGCAGATTAGCCAAAATGAAGCCCTTTGAATTGTAACAAACAGACGAGGGGTTTAACTTGCTCCATTGCCCCCAGAAGATGGATTCTATATGTAGAGTTGTTATTTCTAGCTTTTGCTTAGGGAGGGAAAAAAAAGAATTTATTTTATGTTTTGAGGTTAAATGAATGTGGGATAAATGTATACATAGTGTCCTGTGTGTATATATGTATATATTGCTATATGTCAGATGAACTGAGGACTTTTCCACATATGGAAGAATTTCTCAAGATCATGTTTAACTGGAAATTTCTCTCCCTAGCTTCCCAAGAGCGTGTCTGAATATACATTATGTATACCTATATACATGTGTTTGTGTATATATGCATGTAAATATATTTTCACATTTCTTACACAGACAAAAAATTAGCCATGTGTGTCAGAGCTTATCAAAGTGTAGATAAAGAACAGCAAAACCCAGAAATTTCTAGTTCCCCATGACAATAACCTGATAAGAAAAGTTATGTATCTTAGGCTTTTAATATCAGTTTCTATCAACTCTAGTATGTCCAAAGCTTGCCTCAATAAGAGAGAATAGATTTTTTTCTTTCTTCTTTTGCATTGCAAATTTAATTTCATGGCCCACTTGTTGGAAGAAGCCTTGCATTTTAGCTTCATGTAGGGATGAAACTTTTGAATTCAATAACCCATGAAGAAACTTCTTGTTGGTACTGATATTTATTGAATGGGAGAAGGGTTCAGAGATTTCTACCATTGTCCCTCCTGGGCCAGTCCTCTCAGAACAGAAGCCAATAATATTTTCGCATGCATTTGGAAATAAATCTTGTGAGCCACTTGCTTCTTTTCCAGTACTTTTGTCACAAGTAGATTGGAAGATACTGTGTTTAAACTCAGTAGTTTCATTATTTTTACAAAGTATAAGAAACAAAAAAAAAATAGGACAGATGCCCCCCCTTTTTTTTCATTATTCCCCAAAGACTACTAAACATTGCCAAAGTCACTGAAATGTAAACCAGAGGGCCTATGTGATTTCTCACCACTGGGAAAATAAGGTGGCAATTTATTTGTTTGCTTGCTTTTAAGAGCAGAAGCTCTGGAATAACCCTCTGTGAGGCCACAGGTAAGAAGGAAATGGGGACAAATGTCTAAACTGCTGTTGTGGGAGGTATTTAACTGCCTCCTTCCTTACTAGCAGTTACAGGCTCACCCAACCATCACCAGCTGCAGGAGAGGAGGGGCCAGGCTGCACAGCAGCCAGGGAAGCTGCCTTGCAGATGAGCACGTTATTGCCAAAGCTCTTTAATCTGGGTGTGATGTTTATTCTTTACATGTAAGCACATGAGGGCATGACTTGATAAACCCTGGCGGGTAGGGTCTTCATGTATGAGAGAAAGGCAGAGCTTCTTAATGAATCAAGATTCTTTGGTTAGAAAAGGATTTTTCTATCAAGAAGGCTTGAGCCTATTAAAGATTTCAGCCTTACTCTATTTTGGGTAAAGTAGATTTTCCCCCCTTCAACTGATTTGTCTAAGTTTTACACATTGTTTGCAGTATTAAGGTTTCATTAAGAGATTTGTTGCAGTGTCTTTGGAGTCCACAGGGGTTTCCAGACAGCCTGCACTCCCCAGCTTATAGATGGAACTCCTCTTGGCAACATAGGAGGCTTGATTTCTTTTCAACTTGCTGCCTTAATCCAGTCACATTTGTCTAAGAGGCAGCATTTCAGCTCCCCCATTGAAAGGGGGTGGCCAACCTTGAAATGCTGGGAAACAGGGAAATCCATTTTATATTGCTAAATACTATCGCCACCCCCCCCCCACTTTCTTGAACTGATTTAATAAGGGTAGTGTTTGAGTTACACCCTCCAAGCACTTGCAACACTCTAAAGATAAGGAAACACTCAGAGGAAAAGGACTCGGAAATATCTTTTCAATATGCACTCCATATACTGTTTACAAATTCTGTTAGTTTTGCTAAAAAAAAAAATCACCTTACTTATGAATCACTGGAACTCTAACATTTTTTTGGCATCTATTATTGATCTGGATAAACTCTAACTTAGAACATCCCAGAGAAGCTAAAATATTTAAGAATGGTTTTACACAATATCAGATTATTTTGACTCATATCATTTTGCCTTTGCATTCCTGTGCTATCAAATAATTTGTTGCAATAATACATAGTAACAAACTCTTGAATGCTGCCATTATGAATGATGTGCCCATTTATATTTACATAAGTCCTCAGCAACTACAATGTAGTTTAATTTACATTCTCCAATTTAATTCTCATAACAATCCTATGAAGTGTCAGGATCAATATGTGGTCCCATTTTCTTTTTTAAGCAACTGAGGAAATGAAGAGTCAAAAGGCTAGGAGATTTGGTTGCTTACCAGCCAGGAAATGGTAGAACCAGAGTCATGTTAAAAACCCAATTTTCACTGTGTTTAACAAAGCCAAGTGTTAATGACTGATGGATGAGGGAGCTAAAATAAAGCCTGTCTTCACTCCCACCCCTTTTTTTATGGTTATCTGGCGATGGCTCAGATTTTAGCAGATGTTGACTTTGAGCTCCCAAACAATATTGTTGTCCAACATAGAGCTTTCCAGCAGTTTCGTCTTCAGCTGGGTATCTTGTGTTCTTTAGCTGAGAGAATTGGCACCATGCACCAGAGACTAGTTTGTCAGAATTTCTTTTGCTTTAAGGAAATGGAAAGTTAATTTTTTAAAGATGCCCCACAATGATAGTGCTTAAAAATTGAGAAGAGCACATACACATGTTTCAATATAAATGAAAAGATGACTACCCCTAAAACTTCTATAATGTTCTCACCTGCTCCCCAAAGAGGTCTTGGGTGACTGCCTGGCCTCAGGGTGTCCTTGTGAAGCAAACTTGCAGAATAGAACCAACTTATCCAGTCTTTGCCTTTTATCTGAGAGACA
This sequence comes from Urocitellus parryii, assembly GCF_045843805.1. Classification (NCBI taxonomy): domain Eukaryota; kingdom Metazoa; phylum Chordata; class Mammalia; order Rodentia; family Sciuridae; genus Urocitellus; species Urocitellus parryii. The sequence continues at coordinate 172,818,611 of NC_135533.1, read as the reverse complement.
CCCATGAGTGTCTTAAAATTCAGACAATATCCATCATCTCCCTGCTCAGCTTAGTGAAGTTTCCGTGTTCCCCAAATGGTAATAGAAGAACAAACTAGGCATTTGGCTGGTACATTAGAAAGGGTAAGAAGTCATTCTGAGGACACAGGGTCAGCACAATCTTGACAACTCTGAGAAACTCTGAAATCCAAGCAGCACCCTCTTTCAGAGGAGCCCAGTCACTCAAAAGAGCAAGAACCAAGCCTTATTTAGTTATTCATCAAGAAATGTTTGTTAGGCTTCCATGACTGAGATCTTATGGGGTGGAATGAAGGAAGTAAAGGTGCTGCCTTTTCCCCCAAGGTCCTTAAAATTTGGTCAGGTGCCACTGATAATCCATACATGTACGCTTGCAGTAGCACATGAGGACCCCTTTTCTTTCAAGAAAGCACAGAGGGACCCAGCTGAAGTTGTAGTGTCTCCCTCCAACCAAGGTTCAAAAGAGATCTGAAAAAAGGGCAGTTCACAGTTCAGAGTCCTTCAGAGCTGAGCTCAGCAGACCAACAAACACCATTTGGGGGCAAACAGAGCTCTTTTTTTCTGTGACTTTGCAGCTCATATGGCAGAGTCAAAAGGGTGTGTGTACTTTTGCCATTAGGTTGGAATCTGACCCTCACTCCACAGCTCCTGGCCAGGTGTCTGTCCCTGAACCTTTCTTCCCACAGCTGCACAAGAACCCTCACCTGTGTCTCTGGGCCAAGGTGAGACTTGTGAAGAAACAGGTACAGCTGCCAGAACTCTCTCTGAGAGGAGGCACTAATGCAAGTTAGCTCTTTCTGGCCTGGGTATTTAAAAAGATCAATGAGCAGGTATCTGAACCTGGATAGGACTTTCCTATTTTGGGGGTCCTGCAGGATATAGCAAATATAAGTCAGGTAATACCTGACCCATCACCTGAACAGAAACATTTATCCATTGGCTAAGCTATGCAGGGGGTAGGAGAGATGGAAGACACCAATAAGTAATCTCTAGAGGGAAAGTATGGACTTGAACTTGGAAGAAAATATAGTGTCCTGATGAGGTCACTGCCTTTCTTTTCCAGGCTCACACCTAAGCCTGTCATTTTCCTTCACACATATCTGTCCATTCTCTGTGCTGGCCAAGCCTATAGTTAGAAATGTCAAGAGGATCTGCTTTGCTTAAATCCAGCCTCAGGGCACATCATGAATCCCATTTTGTGGTCCTGCTTTGTGATTTGCAGAGGAAGGCTTTTCAGAGCTTGAAATTTCAGAGAAGCCACAAGAACTGAGAGTTGCTCCGGATTCGGTCCACTCAGACCTAGTTATGATTTTCCTAATTGTCCTGCAAGGAAGTCAGGTTGAACCTCCTGGCAGAGACAGCCAGTGAGTTGCCACAAAGGCAGTGGGCTATTTGAAAATGACGCTTCCCTCATTCTACCCTCCTTTCTACCTAGGAGAGGTGTGACTCTAAGTTTCTCATTAGACATATGGCCCTCCTATGTCAAGGAAAGAGTCAGGCTATTAACTCAAAGGGAAATGCAGGTGTTTTGAAAAGACTTGGGTCTGCCTTCTGGCTGTATCTAATATATCAAAATACAGATCAATGAAAAGTGTATATCAGTTTATACTGTTTATAATGTCCTATTATAGAGTTCCTGCTCAGAACTTTCTTGCTGGGGCTAATAAATGCCGCCCACAACAGCAAGACTCTCTTTAGCAATGACTCAGTTTCTTTGCTTTTCAATCTTGTCATCAACACAGCCACTGAGAGCTGTTGATCAGTGAGGAGTTTTGTTTTATCTTGGTGTTTAGAGGATCTTATTAGAGCCCAGCATCTGGGCTTTCCATGCAGCCTCTTGTCTATCCCATCATCCCTTGAGCTATCGATACATCCTGAGGTTACTTGATAGTGAAGCCTGCCTTCCTCTTTAATCTTGCTGTTTTGTGGACGCTGTGCTCTGGGCTTTAGTCCACCTTGGATGTTTTCAGCCTCAGATGCTGTGGACAAAAGCACACAAATGACTGTTGGGCCAGAGCCTTTCTTCCCATCCACATATTTTGGCAACTTCTGGCAGAGCAGTGACTCTCAAAGGACACACAAGGGATCAAGCACTAGGCAGCATCCAGAAGAACTGCTACAGAGTCGATTTGGAAACAGAAAAACAAGGAAAGGAAACAGACTCTCCCATGTTTGATAGATGCCTTTTAAAAATCCAAGTATTTCTAAATAACTTGGCATATAGTGAGAGAGCAAGTGATACTTATCTGTTTCTTATTTTGGGGTTCCCAGATTTACATTTCTGTGTGGTAAGGTTGCTGAAGAAATTAATATTTGCACACAGAGATGCAGGCAGCAGGGCAGTGAGACAGCTGCAAATGTTTGGACGACACGGAGCTGCCTCTCTGATCAGCTCCTGCACTTTTGTTTTTTATTCCCCAAGTGGACACTCACTCTGACCCAAATCACTTGGTGATGAGGGTCAATTCATGTTTACACTTTGAAGACTAGAGAGATCAGAAATGATCTCTACTTCCCTTTCTAGTTCTTTTAAGAACTCTTTCAACTTTAAAAATGAAAACTTTTAAAAATGCATAATATTCTGAGTTCACAAAAGGAATTCACCCACATTTCTGCCATGTTAAATGTTAGCACAGTTTATGTTGGACTGTCATATTTCTTTACTTTATTCACCAGCGTACAAGACGTCGATCTCAACATCTGGTTTTTAATAACCCTCGACATGTGGGAGCTCCTTTTTATTCCTATGTTGGACTAGGAACAGTAGTGATATTGGCAGTGTATATTTTCAAGCTACAACTCCTGTCTGATTCAATCATAATTAATTACCACTTTTTAATATATTTAATTTTCTTAAAGTGACTTGCATTAGACTACATTTCACTGTTAAGAAAGTAGCAGTAGATTTTGGTGGCAGTAGCTTTTCTTTTTCCTATTTTTTTATTATTCAATTAAAAACCCATATGAGTGAATTTGGAAGAAACTGCATGTATATATGCTATTGAGTTATAAATACACAATGAAATAAACAAATCTGAAAGGAAAGTTGTTTTACAGCCATTTAGGATGGGGTCAGCAGGGGCCATAGGCTGCATTTTAGAGAAAGCCTCCTGTTTTGTGATTTTGGCAAATGATAGCATCTTTCTGTGCTTGGAGTTTTCCTACAGCAGCCCTTTGGGGGTCAAAAACCTTTTGATGAAAGCTCAGGCCTTTAATCAGAGAAGTCTCTTTACATGCACACTCAATAGCTTTCTACATTGAATTTCAGGGGGTTTCTAGACCCCCTGAAACCCACTTGTGGATGCTCTTGGGTCTCATGTTATGTATGCTTTCCTTCTTTTTATTTATTTATTTATTTATTTATTTATTTATTTTTAGAGAGAGAGAGGGATATAAATTTTTTAATATTTATTTTTTTAGTTTTCGGTGGACTCAACATCTTTATTTTATTTTTATGTGGTGCTGAGGATGAAACCCAGCACCTCGCGCATGCCAGGTGAGCGCGTTACCACTTGAGCCACATCCCCAGTCCTATGCTTTCCTTCTTTATGACCATAAAAAGAACATCAACTTTGCCTTTCTCCAGAGATAGGGAGGAAGTTCAATGCATGTAAAATTATATTTTTCTCAAGTCATGTAGGAGAAGGAAAGTTTATTGCTAGGAGCAATTACTAGACCAAGTAATAAACAAACAGTAATTTTTATGTAAGATGACCTAGCCAAAATCATGAATGTGTCTTTTTTTTTTCCCCCAGAATATCCCTACCCAAACTCTTAAGAGAAAAATCATCCCAAATTGCCCAATTCAGATTCTGTATAAATTCTTTGATTAACTCAAGTCCCTTTGTGGGCCATTGAGCCCTTTGGCAGTCTGGTGAACTTTCTGAATCTCTTCTTAGAATAACATTTTTAAAAGCATAAAGTAAAATACATAGAGTGACAAAGGAAAGAAATTATATTGAGTCAGTTCAAATACCACACATCTAAATCCTTAGGTAGATAAAAATTACCTTGACTTACTAGCAAGATAGGGTTGAACTATATGAAATTACTGTTTTTCCAGGTCAAAAATGGTTAAATATTGGCATTTTCATATGATTCAACCTAATATTATAACAGCTTGAGTAATAAGGATTTATGTGAAAAAAAAATCTTTTTTTCCTGTCCCTGGTTTTCAAAACAAAGAAGAAAATCATAGTAAATTCTGGTTTCATTGGGATTTATTAAATAACAAACACTGCTTCCAAACTGTGTGTGTGAGACTGGGATATGGACCACACAGTCTTATATACTTTGTGTCAGTTCTCCCGGTAAACAGGAAAAATTGTTCAAAATGGAGATGTTATGATGGCGAATATACTTCTGTCTTCAAAGATTCCATTTTCCTGCATATTGGTCTCTGGACTAAGAGAAGAAAGTGGCCAGGCCATTTTGGGAATATTTTAAGCAAGGATTCAGACCAAATTAGTTTCAGTTTATCCACAGTTGAACAAAATGTTAAGTTAAACAAAACTTCCTTTCTATAAGCATTCTACTGAATTGAACGTTTACTCTCTTTTAAACTTATTTGATTGCAAATGTATAATCATTTCATGCAAATGTATAATCATTCCATGGCATGCACATCCTCCTTAATGCTGACAGCAAAATAGAACTTGAAAAATAAGATTGAAGTATTCTTTTGTCTTTGTGAAATAACCAATATGAATTATTGCATGCAAAAAAAGCTTGTTCCACCCGGGTAGATGGAGATTTTCTTTCTTTCTTTCTTTCTTTTTTTTTTTAAGTTCATATTCAGTCTTTATTGATACTTTAAGCTTAAGAGAAATTAAGAGTATTTGATTACTATAATTACTTCTCTGCTTACTTTAAAGGTTTAATCTACTCCTTAGGCATATGCAATTCAGATTGTATGCTTTCCAAAAAATAATCATCTGCTAATGTAGACTAATTTTAATCTTCTAATCCAATCTTGACACAGAATCAGAACTGGGTGGGTGAAATGTTTTTGTGTGGGGGTTGCCATAGATACAAAACTTGCTTATGCATTTGACAAGTCAGTCACGTGGAACTTAAGTTACTACAGATTTTATTTATTTATTTATTTATTTATTTATTTATTTATTTATTTATCTATCTATTTATTTATTTATTTATTTTGGTCCTCGCTCTGTAAGATTTAAAAAAAAAAAAAGTGAAGATTCATGTGCCTTTCCAGTGCATCTCTGTGTAACTAACCTTCTCTTCTTTCATTCTGGTGCTCCCCTCCTCTCTGTGCACCTCCCTACCTCGGGCCGGCGGCAGGATGACGAGGAGGGCATATGGGCATAGCCGGGCCTGTAAACCAAAGTTCCAGTTTTGTTTTGAGGGGTGAGAAACCATCTTTTATATCATTTTTCTAAGAAAAAACAAAAAAGAAAAAGAAAAATTGCATTCTAGTGTTGTATTGTGCGCGTGCTCAGTTGTGCTTGCTGATGTTTGTGATTGTGCCCTGTGTTTGCTACTGTGTTCTGTGAGCGCAGAATGTCCGCGCACCCTCACCATTCCCAAGAGCCCCATCCATCCTTCCTCACCTCCCCACCTCCCCAACCACATTATTGCTCTGCCTTGTTTGGGCTGGGTTTAGCACGATTCCAGTGTTTCTGTGTTATTTGAGATGCAAACTATGCCCTTAGTAGGATGCATACCACTTTTTAAGGCATGATTGTGGACTCAGAAATTGTCGCAATTCTCCAGTTGTGGTTTTCAGCCAACTGCTTGCTTTTACCAGATATGCCAGTGTGGTGTGACTCTCACGTCCTTCTGGTTGTGTCAAATGTTTGGCAAGGAATAAGGAAAATAAAACTATATCTCTTCATGGAGCTGAAACTGTCACCTCTAAGAAGCCCATTTAATGGATTATGCTATCTCTTCTATGCAGTGCTGAAGAAAACACAAGGATCAAGGCATAGTAATGGTGAATGGGTAACTGTAACTCTTAAATGGATTAGATCAGATATGTTAACTTTAGCAGGCCTCGTTGTTGACATTTTATCTGTTGCTTTCTTTAAAATTCACAATTCTATGGAACTTTGCATTTTAAATTACACATGTTGCATTTTGAACAGAGTTGCACTCTTTTAAAAGCTGATTTTGAGCTAGTAAGAAGCCACCCTTTATTCCCATCCTTTCTGCGTAGTTGAATAGTGACACATCTAAATTACCACATGGTCATAAATGGGACATTGGGCTCCAGCAGCTTTTGCTGCTGGGAATTGTTCCTATCCTGTATATATTGCTGGGTGTTTAACACAAAGTTACAAATTCCCTGGAGTTCAATGTTCATATAGTTACACAAAATACTTTTAAACTTGACATTGCACATGACATTTGGTTCAGAACAAGGAATTGTGGAGATTGTGTATGAGGATCTTTTTTGTTGTTGTTCAGAAAGTATTCCACATGCAGTTCTTCTTCTTCTCTCTCTCTCTCTCTCTCTTTTTTTTTCTGAGACAAACATAAAATGTCACATTGCTGGAGAATCAACAGGTTTGGGACTATTCTTTGGGATAACTGAAAAATGTATGCCCTTCACCAAGTCTTGCTTTTCTCAAACCTGCTAGAGAGATCAGGAAAATTTTCACCAAGAACTAATGTTTGGCCCATGGGTGACAGCACCATTATTGTGTTTCACTTCTTAGTTGAACATGCTGTAGGTCCCGAGTGTGTCAGATTGCTGTGTTTGGGACCACAGGGAACACTCAAGGGTTGGTTTTTGGATAGAGCATAGCAAAGATGTAATGCCTCTTGGATCCGTTTGCTGCTTCGTGTTCCCTTTGGGTACTCACCTCTTTTCCCTTTCTTGATAAAGGGGGAATAGCACAGGAATCAACAATTTCAGATACAGAGTGGTTCCAAAGGGAAGCTTGTCAATGTGTGGAAGTGGGGAAACCAGAGAAATCCTTGAGGTTCTCACTGTCTAGGGACAACTTTCAGAGAAGCATTGCATTGCTAATGAAAGTATAAATTGATCTAAGACAATTAATGTTAAATGAGAAAATTTTATAACATTAAAAAGAAAACATATAAAACCTGCCCCTAACATGTAGGGACTAGGTAGACAAAGAAAGGTTCTAAGTTTGAGAATTGCCTTAAGAAGTAGAGCCCTTCTAGGAAGTCACTTCTTTGCTGTAAGCAAGCATCAGAGTGCAAAGCTGCATTTGTGTCTCCTGCTGAAAAATAAAGATTTTTATTGCTCTTTCTCAAGATTCATGACATTCACTGTGCCATTCCCTGAGATATGATCCCCATTGTTATCATCATCCTTAGGAAGGAATTGGCTCTAAGAGACATAGAAAATCTTGCCTAGTTCAAGGCAAAGGTAGATGATGGTGTTGATCCCTATCCTCTTTATTTCTACATGAACTTCCCCAGACACTGTGCACCCCAGAAAACAAGTGTCTACAGAAAATTAGTCAATAGATAATCCTACTTTAATATGTTGTAATAAATTTTATTGGCTTCTGAGGAAAACTACTTATCTTTCTTTATGACTCCTTTAAACAAGTTTGCTCAGATATCCTCAGGCTTTTAAAACTGTATCTTTAAGGATTTGAATAACGAGATAACTGGGGAAATCTTCTATTTTTAAATAGCCACTGCATGTTTTAAGTTGCGTTACAATCTGTGAGGCCTAAGGAGACATTAAATTTATAACTAAAGATGGATAATAGTGGTACATTAAAAATTAACTGTTTTGAATGTTTTGATTTATGGCCCTTATAAAGGAAACATTACAAGATGTTATTTTACTAGGCATTAGTAAATGTGCTCATAATAGCATCAGAAGGCTTGACTTGAATCTGGAATTTTGGTGCTGAAATGAATCATAATTTAGAAAAAGTTCCTCTAAAATTTACAACAATTTGGAATTAGCATAACAACCCTGACGACTCCTCCCTTTTTTGCCACTTCTGGATGCCAAGCCGGCATGATTTATCCGTCTCACTATGATCATTCAAGGATGGTATTTTCTGAGAGCATAGTGAACTGGGGGAAGTTTGCTTTTTTTTTTTTTTTTTCAGAATTTTGCTTTTGTACAGAATTTAGAACTAGCTTTTCCCTACTGTGACTCTCATCCCAGTATGTGGCCTCTGTAGTTCATAGGGCACTATGGTTTGAAGGGCTCTGCTCTTAGTTTAAGTCTCTGGCCACCATCTTGAAATTCTCAATACTTTTCAGATAAAAGGCCCCCCATTTTCATTGTGCTCTGAGCCCCACAAATTATGTAGTGTGTGTTACTTAAACCCAGCACATATTCCTAGATTTTGCTTTTTATTGCTTTCTACTGCCCTCCCCCTCAGCTCATGCACATCTCTGTTTTCTAGGCCAATGATATACATGTGGCTTCCTCATTGCTCTAGTTTTCTTCTGAAGACTCCATGGAGTCACATTTCCATCAGGTAGTTGCCTTCATGAGAATCCTAGCAATGTGTATCCAATCACTGCCCTCTCGCCGTGGCCCCTCAACCTACAACTTTTGACTGTGAAAATGTGCTCCTGGAGCCCTAACTGTATTTTCTCACTTGAAAATATACAAGAAAAGCAGCTGTTCAATTCTCCATAACTTTCTTCCTGGAAAATCCACTTGATGTGGCAGTCATTTGTGTCAATAAATAACTTCATTTCCATCCAACAAAGGTGCTTTCCTTGGACCCCTACTACCCAAGCAGTGCTTTGGTCCTTGAACTTCAGTGAGATGGGGCAGCAAGGAACCAAACCAAGGCATCGTGTGAGACCTAGTGCCACATCTGCCCTGACATTTGGAATGTTTGCGTGCCTACTGTGCAATCTTGTATTTGAGCAGACATAGAACATAAGAGCATTTTTATTTCTTAAATTACTAGCAAGATATACATCTTTTTCTAATGAAACATATGCAAATTTTTAGGACCTGATTCTTAAAAACAGAGATGTGGCATTAACAAGTTTTGGCATGGAGCCAGGATGCTAGTAGATGCATCCTGTTCAGAATGAGGAATTATAGCTGGATGCCAGCAGCACATGGACAGTGCTATGGTGAGTGCAAGTCTAAATCCCAGAACATCAAGACATGTAGACACAGGAAGAGCTTTTTCACACATAGGAGCAGTTCTGGAATTGCCAGTAGAACTCTGTGGCATGTCTACCCTCAGGAAGAATGGGGAAGGGATGTTTCATTGTGACTGGGGAGTTAGTTTAATAATAATAATAATAATAATAGTAATAATAATAATTATTATTACTATTATTATTATTATTATTTTGGTACTAGGGATTGAACCCAAAGGTGCTTAACCACTGAGTGACATCTACAGCCCCTTTTATTTTTTATTTTGAGATAGGGTCTCACTTAAATTGCTTTAGAGCCTCACTAAGTTATTGAGCCTGGCCTTGAAAACTTGCAGTCCTCCTACCTCAGCCTCCCAATCCAGTGGGATTACAGAGGTGCGCCACCACACCTGGCAACTGGGGAATTGTTATGGTCCTTGTCTTCCCTCAAAAGACAGGGTGTTAGACACTATGCCTGTGTTTGTCCTGGGGAAGGAAATATCCACTGACCAAGAAAGAATTCAAGGAAAGAACCCTGGGCTCTAATGCTGTGTGGAGGTTTTCTTTTACACCTTCTGTATAAAGATGCCTGCTGGTGTTTGGATTCAACCTAGATTTCATGTGTCTAAGAATCTAATATGTCTCCGCCTTATGCCATTGGCCACTAAGACTTTCATTTATTCATTCATCCTTAACTCATTTACCCATTCTTTCATTAGGTGATTAAGTCCTTGGTTAGATACTGGGAGAACAATAACTAAGACAAGTGGATGCTACCCTAGGATTTACCTGTGTCTTGCCTTATTGTTCTGATTTTCTTCTAGAGATTCCCAGGGATTACATTTCCAGCAAGTTGTTGCCCTCATGGGTATGAACCTTCCTGTGTGGTTGAGGGAAATAGGATATAAATAATTAAACCTATGAATAGTAACCTTATATATTTTGATCATTGCTTTGATGGAAAACAGGAGATATTGATATCAATGAGAGGAACCTACTTAAGAAAACACGTTCTTTGGGCAGATTTTCAAGTATGTGAGTTCTGAAAGCAAAGTCTTGAAAGGGGGAGAGTCAGGAGGTGCTACATCAAATTATGTGCTTGGAAAGTGGTTATGAGCACGATCATTAAGGACTAGAGGTGGGAAGAGCTTTATGGGATAAAAAATCTTGAAAATCATAACTTTAGGTAGAGCACAAAACAGATGAGGAGGGGGAGTGGGGAGGCAGATCACATTGGGCCTTGAAGACCCTAATAGGGAGTTTAGATGTTAGCCTAAGAAAATGAGCAAACTTTGGATGATCATACACAAGGATGTGACATGATTCAGTGTTTGCTGTAGAACAACCCTTGTTGCCTGTATAAGGTGAAGTTCCATGGCAGAAAAAACAAATGTAGAAGCCGTTCCATCATTTATGAAGGAATTAATTGAGTGTGCTGACCCAGGGTGGCAACAGTAGAGCTACAGACAAGCAGATAAACCGGAGATTAGACTAGAAGGCTAAGCTAGTAGGACTTGGATGGGAAGGTCAGATGAAGGATGAAGCTGAGGATGCCTCCAGATTTCCACTGCGGTGTCCAAGCCAAGGCAGGCATTGTATGAGGGTGTAGAGCTGAATAGGAATCCAAGGTTCTGTTTTCCCCAGTGGTCCAATTGGGCTGGCCAAGTGACAGACTTTTGACTTATGCCCTTTCCCGGTTGCCCATATGTCAGCAGGGAAATCTTTGGCCTCTTCTTGAGATGATGGGCAGACTAACAAGTTTAAAGCATGGCCAAAGTCCAGTTCCAAGATCATGTGGCTCCTCCAACTCTCAAAGAAAAGGACAGGACTTGAATATCAAAGTCTGCAAAGAAAAAACAGTAATCATAGACTAGGGAGATGTGTGCAGGAAGAAACAAGGCTCTGAAGTTGTAGGAGGTTGAAAAGGTCCTAGAGAGAGGAGGAAGACTCCATGAGCTTCCCCCTGAGATCACCAAACATCAAAGATTCCGTCAGTTAAGATGCCTCTAGGTTTTGGCTACTCATGATGATTGGCTTCCCATCTTGAACTTCTGGTTTTATTTTCTGTTGAGGAAAAGAGTTAAGATGAGAAGTCATCAGAAGTAGCTATGAGATATTTCAGAACCACCATGACAGTCGACTTCTAGTTGCAGAATCAGTTTTTGGGCAAAGTGAGATATAAAAATATATAAAATGTAAAAATAAAATAAATATCAGATAAAAATGAAAATATCTCAGCAATAGCTTTATCTCTATAGCCCTTGCCACCGCCACTGCCTTCTCCTCCCCCTCCTTCTGGAAAGTACCTAAATGTTTACATCTTATGTCCCAGTTTCTAAAACTATTGTTCAGAGCTACAAATTAAACATCCTACCAATAGTCCTTTCAATTGGTTAGTTCATTCAAAAAATTTTCTTTATTACTGGAGTCAAGGCAGTGGTCAAAGTATAATTCTATCAAAGGATTTTCAAGTAGATGCTTAAGCTGGTGTCCATGAACCCCAGAGGGTCTGCAAGTACTCTGTGTGCTCATCTCCCCATGGAGAGCATCTCTGATTCTCAGCACACACTCAGAGGTGTCAGTGATGTATAAAAGGTGAAGAACCACTCATCTGGGGGAGACTGGGTGTCAATGTGGTGGGTAGCTGATAGTGTGGTCTCTGGACTCAGACAGGCTGAGTTTGGATCCTAATTTCGGCACTACTTGGCTAAGTGACCTTGAATAAGCATCCTTTCCTCTCTGCCCCTCTATTTCTCTTTTGGAGAAGGTTATGTATGCCTTTCAGGGCTATAGTGGGGGCCAGGTGAGATGAGCTGAGCATACACGGCTGGCATGGCTGGCTGGTGGCACAGGGTACAATATCATCATCACTATGACCTGTAAGCTGGATAAAGCCAACTCTAACTGCCAGCTGAGGAAAATGGTTGATGCTGTGGGGTTGGTGCATTTGGGAAGTAAAAGAAAAAGGGCTGAAGGAAAGAAAATCAAAAGAGGAAATCTATTCCTATTCTCTAGCAGGTCTTAAAGCATGTTTTCCCTTAAAACACACCCTCTCCAGTTTGATTTATTTTTGACCCTTGAGTGTGGCAAAGGAAGATTTGACTGCAGGAGACCATGGATTAGCCCATGTGTGCAGAGGAGGGTTTCTTTTAGCCAAAATAGACATCTAATGAGTAATGTGAAAAACCAATTAATATTTTTTTGATTTTTTTTTAGTTGAAGATGGACACAATATCTTTACTTTTTTATTTATTTTTATGTGGTGCTGAGGATCAAACCCAGTGCCTCACACGTGCTAGGCGAGCGCTCTACCACTGAGCTACAACCCCACCCCAAAAGCAATGAATACTTAATGAACAACTGTGAGGTGATGAATTGGAAGAGAGAAAGGGACAATAATGTCTTAGTCCACCTCTTTCTGCTCTCAAGAGTGGTGGGCTTGGGAGCTGATTAGAAGCTTTGAAGCAGAATAGAGAGCACTGAATTTGTTATTGTGGGCTTTTCTGGAGCCTCTAAGGGTTGCCTGGCAAAGCAGTGCATGTTGGCTTAGATATGACCACACTCTCAGGACCTGGAATCTGGCTAAGAAATCACAAACAAACAGTGGTGATAAATGACCATGGGCCAGAGGCAGGAGGCGTCTGTGGAGTGTTGTTGCATTACATTACAGGCTCCCCGTGCCAGGGCTGGTGCACAGGGAGCTCCAGCCCTCCCAATCCCTTGTCATTTGCTCCAGAGTGTGATGCTGATCTGGTCTTGTTTAACCTCTTTACTAATGATCTGTAAAAGGGGAAGAAAGAACATGTGAAGGAAAATCACAGATGACACTAATTTGGGAGGTGTTGGAAACACTAGTGAGTTCAGAGAAATCACACAAGTGGCCCTGAGAAGGTTAAGAACATGGGGAGGGAGGGATAACAAATCTTAGAGAAGTCCAGATGCTCACATCTGGTGAAAATTAATCTGGGAAACAGATATCAATGGATGGGAAGGATATGAAAAACTGAACGCTAAAAGAAAAATAAAAGAAAAAAGCCTAGTGGACATTAAGAAATCCATCCCAAAGGCCAGCCATGGCTCAGAGCATCCCTGCTAGTTGCCAATGGCAGGTAGCACTGTCTGGATGTTAGTAGGTACTAGAGAAAGATAGGCATGAGCATTTGTGACAGAATTGCTCATCAATCATGTCTTGTACTTAGGACATTACATGTGATGTGCACTCCTGGTCAGAGGATCCCAAGTTATCAGAAAGATAGAAAGGGTCTTTTTTAAATTTTTTTTTTATTGGAGATTGAACCCAAGAGTTTTAAACCACTGAACCACACCCTCATCCCTTTTTTGTAATTTTTTTTTTTTTTTTTGAGACAGGGTCTCACTGAGTTGCTTAGAGCCTGGCTAGGTTGCTGAGGATGGCCTCCTGCCCCAGCCTCCTGAACTGCTGGGATTCCAATGTATGCCACCATGCCTGGCTGGGAAGGGCTTTTAAAGAAGGCAACCACTAGCTGAGGGCAGGGCACCATTTAATGCTGGATGTAGATTCAGAATTCCTCAAAAGCATCAGCATTGGAACATGGAGTCAGAATGGCATTTTTAAGGGAGAGCATAAGAGATTCCTCTTGGAATTTGCAATGAGGGTAAATGTGGACTTGAGAAGTCTCATTGTTCTCATTCTTAGACAACTATACTGCAAGTAGATCCTTCTCAGAGGTCCTTTTTAGGAGTTAGACAGTTGGTAGGCAATGTAACACGTTGAGCCAGAATTGTCTTGATGCTTCAGGGAGAGAAACCCCAGTCCCATCTCTTTTCAAACATCTCTGCAGAAAATGGAAAAACCAGAGAACATCTAAGCAAGTCCAAATTTATGGCCACCCCTAGGTGTATCAACTAGAATGGCTATATTCCTTTCTGCCACTGTAGCATCAATTGGCTGAAGGCCATTAACCATACCCAGGTGAACCTCACTCTATCCTCAGGTCCCTCCATATGTGCCTTACCAAAACATATGAAGGAAAATTGTTGTCCCACCAGGCAGCTACCAGATGTTCTCATGAAGCAGGTACTGCAGACCCCATTTAGCCTTCCCTATGAACATCTGTCAGAGACTTTGGAATGGGAACGTACATTCCCTCTAGTTTTGTCCTCCAGAATAAACAGTGCAAATGCTAAAAACAAGAGCATTCAGTAACTGAGAACTTCTCCTGCTCCAGGGCCTAATCCTACTGGCTCATGTGTTCACAATGGAGTGCAGAAAGATCTGGGTATCAGCAGGCGCAGTGGCACAAGCCTGTAATCCCAGCAGCTGGTACCTGCTGCTCCCCCAAAAAAAGAAAGAAAGATATGGGTGTCAAGCACCCATATCTCCAAAGTAGGTCTTCCACTTGTAAACACTGGGCCATACTTGCCTTGGAGCTCACAGGCCTGTGCCCATGATGACAAAAGTCACTGAGGTCCTGAGTTTATATAAGGAGGTTGCCTGTCATTCCTTCCAGCCTTATGTGAGTTTGCCTGCAACCAGAGGGTCAACCTGGCTTGTTTTCAGCTGCACTGTGTGCCCTGTTACTATGTGCCCTAGTAAGCCAGGCCTCTCGTATTGTATTTGTATTGGTGGTCACTGACATAGGCAGTTTGGGATCCTGCCTGAACCCAATCATTTCCTTTGCGCCCCGTCAAAGTGGTAGAAACAAAGCTCTTGTAGAAGAAAGGTCTGTAAAATCTCTTTGAGAGAAGATCATTTCTTTCAATGAACCCATTAAACCTGTGATACCCAAAATAAAAAGGGGAAATTTCCATATGTGGCCAAAGACCCCTCCCTCTACATTTTATCTTCATCCTAGAAGAAAACATAGGATGAGGCTCTGAAATACAAATTGCCAAAATTGCTTTCACTGGGAAACCTGAGCTCCCTAGAGCCACCACCTCATTTTGCCACTTATTAATTTTATGTTCAGTGTAGAAAACTTAAAAGATTTAATGAGGAATCAAGAAAAAAATTTTCTTAAAATCCTAATTTAGAGAAAAGTACTATTTTTAACTTTTCAGTACACAGCCTGCCATATTTTTCCTATACAAATGTGGTCTTATGAGCACATACTTGAAGGGACCAGGAGTTGTGCTTTACATAGTTTTGAGTCCAGAATGTTGGGAAGTGCCCAGCTTCTGGAGTCTCACAGACCAACTTCAAATTCTGGATTCACCATCCTTACTTGTTTCCTCAAGCCTTTAAAAGTAGTGAAGACCATTATTTTCATTATTAACTCAGTGTCACATGACTGTTTCCATGGTGGTAGACTAGCATCTGTTTATGATTTTGATATCTGCCCTGCATTGGGAAGCCAAGGGAGCCTGGCAGACCAGGGTGGGCACACTGGATCCCCTGAGGTATGTGAGTTAGAAGGGCAATGCCACCTAGGTTTTTTTTTTTTTTCCTGTTAGTGATATCAGGATGCCTGTGGCTACCTTGAGTCATCATGTGGTTGAATTTACAGCCCTGCTGGTTCTCTAACATCCATCCTTCCTTCCCCACACCTTGACCTCCAGTGCCACTGCATTATTTGAAAGTAGTGCTGTACTAATCCCTTTCCCATAAAAAACAAAACCCAAAAGTCCTTTGTGATTAAGAAAGGGGTTTTGAATAGATTCTGCATTTGGTTCACCTTTGGTTGCTGTTGCTCTGGGTTGGTTTTCTGATTTTTAGTAATTTGTTGTAATTTCATCCCCTGATACCAGGACATTGGTTTGGGAGCATGATGAGAAAAAAAAGATCACATTATAGAGAAGCGTTTTCACTCCTCTTTGTCTGAAGGCAGGTGATACCCTAGGGATCTAGAAACAAGCTTGTTGTCGTCTGAGGAGGGAATGGCTTGTGAAACTAACAGCATTTCCACCAGCCAATCGGAAACAGGATTCAGGCTCACAGGCATGTTCAGTATAATTGGTCACAGAAAAGAATTATCTTTCCCTCTCATGGAATGTGGAAAGGAGAAAAGGAGAATAAGGAAGTGCTCCGTAGCCATAGAGCAATCTTTGTCTCTCCTTATACAACAGGCCTGGGACTTGGTATGAAATCTTTTATGTGTGATCAGGAGGGGACCCTGTGCCAGGGTGCACAGAGATATGCCAGATAAATTTTCTCCTTGTTATTATATTTTGAAAATTATGAACACACTAACATGTTCTTGGAGGCCAGACTATGAAACCATCTCCCCTCTTGCTTCCTGGATGTGAGCGCCTGGCGGAACCTCAGGACTTGGGACTCAAGCACCTGGCAGAGCTTGAGGTGACTGGCATGGCTTTTTGTGACAAGCCTGAGCCTCTTACCTGGGGTGGAGCCTGGGCTGTCTTATTACCCCATCTACAGGTCACTGCTGTCCCATCAGTAGGAAGCAGGAGGTCTGTGGTCCAATGACTCTCTGCCTGGTCCTCTCCTTTTCAAGGAAAGCCATAAAGCTGAGGATTGACCTGGCTGCCTCTCCCACGTCTGTCTCCCTCACATAGCTCCCTTGCTGGGGTACAAAAAGTGCCTCACATCCCAATTTTCCTTTGATCTCCCATCAGCTGTATGAAGGTGGCGAGCAGGTGACACCATGCCTCTTTTGCAGAGTCAAAAAAGTGAGTTTAAAACAGTTGAGATTTAGCCAAGGCTGTAGAGGTGGGACCTGGGAGAATGAGGACATGAACTTCCAACCCAGGACTCTTGGTCCACTGCTCCTTCTGCTGTCACTGTTTTTCCCTATGGGTGTTTCTTAGAGCATTGAAGGTATTGGATATTAAAGGACATTGTTTGGGGGTTTTTAAAAATAATATTAAAGGCGTTCTGTGTTCAATAAATTTGAGCAAAGCTAGATTAAACATAATTCAGTAGGATTCTGAATTTCAGAATCACAGTCCTTCTCAGAGCCTTTGATAGGCCAGTGTCACATTCCAAGAAAAAGAGAGGTTGTGCTGTGCCTGTTGCTCATGGGCCTTTTTCTCCCCACACCCTCATGTAGACTTTGAAGACACAGCATATATTTTTGGAAAGCTTTGTGACTTATCTTTAAAAATATCTGTCCACACAGACAGGTAATACACTTGGCACCCCAAAAGTTGTATGTCAATCACAGCCTTGCTGCCATTTGCACACACAAAACCATGAGAATGTCACTTGTGGTCTTGGGTGCCACTGTTCAGCTCTGCCCCTGCAGTGCAAAAGGGCCAGAGATGTAAGGGAATGAATGGGTGTGGCATCATTCCAACATAAATGCCATTTAAAGAATGAAGTTTAAATGTCATATAGTTTTCATGTGTCACAAGTATTCTTTTTTGGACCCCTACCCCCTGCAACTGTCAAAAAAGGTAAACCCATATTTTGCTTACAGACCATACAAAAGCCAATGGTGGGCTGGATTTGACCTATTAGGTGGTCAGCCACCACCCCATCCCAAGTGCTTTCACAGGGCCATCCTATTCTGTTCTGCCATCTCCCTATGTGGCAGGTACTGTTTTTCAGATGGGAAAACTCTCTCACAGAGGAGTTTTGTAGCTCTTGAACCTCAGAGCTGGGATTCCAACCCAGGTGGGTCTGGCTCTTGTTTGTGTGCATGGGCTCACATTGCATTCCCCAAGGCCAGCCTCCCAGATCTCTGCTTTAGTCTTCAAGTTCCCCACCTGGTCCCCCTGATGGGAAAGGGAAGACAGGCCTGTTCTTCTGAGATCATGAAGAAAGCCCACAAGGGCTCCGTCCATCTTTCTCCATCTTGGGATTTTTTTACCCCATTGATCCTGTCTTCACTTCCTTCTCCTCATTCTTTTCATCACCTCTTCCTCTTCTTGTTCTTCTTTTATGAATTACATATCCATCCTCAATGTCCTCATTTGCAATATAGGGGAAATTGTGTTTTATTTTCCTCCCTTGTGGAGTTCCTGTAAAGATAAAATGAATTAATCATGTCCAATGCTAATGCAGAGCTGGTTCTTAAACCTCAATAAACACTCCCCTTGCTGTTTTTATATTGGCTTCCACTGTCACCTCCTCTGATACCCACTCCAGCTGTCACCCCTCGGAGTCTTGCAGTGTCAGAATCTCAGCAATTATTTATCAAGAATCAAGTGTTTTAAAGATCTAAATATTTACTCACTTCAAGTCTCCTGAATCAGCTTGAGCTCTGAGACCATCTTGCATGATCACACATCGCCAAAGGGGCAAGTGGAACATTCTCCCCTGGGGATCTTCATGTTTTTCAACCCCACCCCCACCCCCACCCTATCTGGAATAGTCAGATATAATTCTCCTAGCAGCAAGTAAACAGTCTAGACAACAAAAAATGCATACCTACAAATTCAAAAGCCTGTAATACACAGTTCCAATAAAAAAGCACAACAAATAGCCCCAGTTGGTATTGGGTACAGGAAGAAGCTTAAAGCTTTTCAGTCATTGCAAGAAAACATCACCATGTTTTGAAACTGGGAGAGACAAAGACAGAAACCATATAACAAGTGAAATCACAAAGAAAATCTTAAAGCTATACATTTCCTAGATGTTTGACTTCTTATCTTGGCTAGTGCAGAGTAGAGAAAGGAAATATTGGGAACGACTTATTGAGAAAGGCCACATCACACCTCCTTTGCCTGAAGAAAAGCATGTGCATGCTTGCAGCCTGTGCGTATTCTTAGAGAGACTGCAGGGCATTGTGCAAGCGGGGTATGCTCCAGGAGATTACAAATCCTTTGTGTTCCGCATTTCATGGCTGCCAGCAGCTGGCATCTTTCAGAAATCACATGAAAAGTGGGCAGAACTCGTTGTGCAAACTTCTTAGCAGAGGGTTAACAAGGCTTTGTATGTGACTCTTAATCTCATTGGGAAATTTTAAGGTAAAAAAAATGTAATTATATCTGAAAAGCTGACAACCAAGGCCAAAGGAATGTCTCCTCTTTGGAAGTCTCTTTGTTGATGCGATTAAAAACTAAGCTCTTGTGCTCCTGCCTACAAATTATTCAG
This sequence comes from Urocitellus parryii, assembly GCF_045843805.1. Classification (NCBI taxonomy): domain Eukaryota; kingdom Metazoa; phylum Chordata; class Mammalia; order Rodentia; family Sciuridae; genus Urocitellus; species Urocitellus parryii. The sequence continues at coordinate 172,799,548 of NC_135533.1, read as the reverse complement.
ATTATTTGAAAAGAAGTGAAAGAAGACCTTGGGAGGGAAAGTGTCACCTATCACACTATGTGGCGCTTAACTAATGTTCCTCAGTATAGTAATTAGTTCAACAAATATTTATTGAGTGCCTACTATATGCAATTCAACAGCAACTTGACAGATAATTTTCTGTTCTTTTTGAGCATTTTACCCAAGTATAGTCTTCATTATCTGTCAGAAAAGGTACTGGTCCTAAGAAGAATTCAAGGACTCAGCAGTTAGCATAGGGCAACTTTCATTAATTCTGTGTAGATGTAGATTAGCATGGGCAATTTGAGTGGCCGGCATTGAGAGCTGTTCCATGTGGCCTGAACACCAGGGCCAGCAGTGGAAAGAGGAGTAAGACACAAAGGAACTAAAAGGAAGTTGGAAAAGTGACACAACCATATTCTATATTGGAATATGGAATTGCAGTCAGCTAACAGACCCCAGTGGAGTCTTGTGAGCCTCATAGCCAAGGAATCCAAGTTTTAATGATGAATATCATTTGTCCAGGGGCAGAGAACAGCAGTCATTGAGGGCATCCTTTGTCCACACACCCCTCTTCTTCTGTCCCAGCACGTAGGTCTTATGTTACCTATTTTACAGAAGAGAGGTTGAATCCTGCTGCCAAGGTCACACAAGTAGGAAGTGGGGGAACCCAACCTGAAACCCAGTTGTGTCATTCACTACCAACCACATCCTGTGTCTCATCTTCATTATTATGTGGCAACCAGCAGCCATTAGATAGCAAGCCACATGCCAAAGTCTGTCCCAGAACAGGTAAATTTCCACAGGTTTGTGGCTCAGCTGATTCATGGTTAGGACACACACACACACACACACACACACATTCTCTCTCTCTCTCTCTCTCTCTCTCTTTCTCTCTCTCTCTCTCTCTCTCTCTCTCTCTCTCTCTCATATATATATATATATATATATATATATATATATATATATATATGATCTATTGTGGGGGTTGGGATAATGAAAGATAATAGTTACAGTGTCAGTAAAAATAAATAAATAAATAACATTGAATGAAACTTAAGCTTTGGTTGATCTTGGCCCCAGATACTTTATGAGAAGTAGTCTTGTTTAGAAATAACAAGAGAAGGTGGTACCCATCTAACCAGATTATTTTGAGAATTAAATCCGTTAAAACATGTGAAGTGTCTAGTGTGTTATAAAAGCAATGTAAATGTTAGTTGCATAGCTAAGTTGGAGAACTTTAAAAAGATTCCGAAGGAAATTTCTGAACATTTAAGGATTTCAAAGAGGTTTCCATAAAATGTTTATTCTGTTTGATTTTAGTCTAAAACCAGAATTTCCTTCTACATCACACCTTGCTATGTGTATACACAGTAAGTACCTTGCCATTCATAGTTCTGAGACTCCCTGTCACAGCTAAAATTGCCAAATAGTACAACTGGGCAGCACTTACTGAAGCACCATGGTCTTAGGCTTAACTTCCCAGCTTTGGAAATAATGAAAGTGACTCTCATGAGCTACACATTATAACCACACTGTGCCACTCACTTTACTTAGTGCCTTGCTGTGGAGAAACTCATTTCATCCTCAGACTCATGAGGTGGGTACTGTTTTTCAGTCCCATTTTGAAGCTAGAGGAGAACTGAACCCTGAAGAGTTTATGAACCAAAGAAATCATGGCACTAGTGAGTGACGGAGCTGGATTAAGTGGGCAGCTTGCCCACTCTGTGCCAGGATTTCTCAAACTCAACAAGACCAGATACTTCTTGGTCTTGCATCCTGTGTATTGTAGTGTATTTAGCTGCATCCCTGGCCTCTACCTACTGGATGCCATTAACATTCCTGCCCCCCAGTGTGACAACCAAAAATGATTCCAGAGATTGCTGAATGAATGTCCCCTGGGGGGGCAAAATCACCCCTGGTTGAGCAGCACTGCTCCACATGCTGATGTGATCTACATGTGTGGCCTGGAAGAATGCCTGGAATCGACTTAGAACATCATCAAACTCTGCCCCACAGACTGAAGCAACCTCACAGACTGCAGCCATTAAGCCACCTTCCATACTGCTTAGAAGAAGCAGAGCTTCCTTGTCAAGGGAAGGAAGGCTCGTGAGCATTTTTTAAATGCCTGTGTGCATATGAGGACATAGAAGGGAGAACCATAGTGAGGATGTGCATGGTAGGTGGAGGTCCAGAGGTTTGAGGACGCTGAGCTGGAAAAGGACACACACCTGAGAGTCCAACAGATATGAGCCCCCTGGTCTCCCACACAGTGACTGAGAGCTCTTGGCACAGTCCACAGGCCTGTTTCAAATCCCAGCTCCACCATTTAGGAAGGAGCTCTGTGACCTTGGGCCAGTTGTTAATGTAAGTGCCTCTGTTTTCTCTCTCTCAAAATGCAGGCTATGTTAGTCTGTGCCATGGTGATATCATGAGTTCCTAAAAGCACTGCGGGCATACTTAGAGAATGGGCTGAGTGGACACTTTTCAGTTGTCCTGGCCACTCTACCCATGGCTATGATGTACAGTAGCTGTAGGAACAGGATCTGAACTGCCCCAGCTCAGCCACATACTAGCTGTGAGACTTAACTAAGTAGTTCAGTCTCTGTGAGCCTCAGCATCCTTATCTCTGGATTGTGCCTCAGAGAATTGATGTGTGGGTCCTCTGAGAGGTTGCAGAGCCCTCCACCCAGTGCCTGGCACCCAAGAAACCCCGTCAGCATTAGCACCAAGGCAGTGCTTCCCTCCTTATGATCCAAATTCTTTTCCTAGGGTTGCTGTAGCAAAGTACCACAACCATTGCTCCAGGTGTGGGCAAGAGGGCTTCTTCCTGGGACTCGAAGGAAGGCTGTTCTGTCTCCCTGGCTTCTAGGGATGTGTCAGCAATCTTTATGATCCTTCAGTTTGTAGACACAACACCCTGGTCTCTGCCTTCATCTTTATAAAGAGTCCGCCCTGTGTGCGTGTTTGTGTCAAAAATTCTCCCTTTTATAAGGACGCCAGCTCTATCAGTCTAGGGTTCTGGTATGTCCTCATTCTTAACTAATGACATCTGCAGTAACCCTGTTTTCAAATAGGGTCACATTCAGAAATACTAAGGATTAGGATTTCAGTGTACAAATTTTGAGGGAACTCAACAAAAGTTTATGAATCTTTTAAAGGTTTCTCCAAGCTCTTAAATTCCACAAGAGATCACTGAGGTCTGAATAATTTAGGTCAATCACATAAACGCACCCCTGCGAGCAGTGTTGTTCCATTGTTTTAGGAGCTGGGAAATATGCTTCTTGAGAGAAGTGTCTTTATTTTTTGACTTAAAAAAAATCTGCTTTCTTGTTCACATACCTTCTGTGTCCTATGGGGTCAACAATGACTGCCTTCGACACCTTCATCTCTCCACAAAGAAATTATCCTGTGTATGGAAGAAGAATCTGGCTATGAAGTCACCTTGAAATTCTCCAGGCTCTGTGTGGGTGCGATGTTACTATCCACATTATTTATAAGGAATAAAGTGAAATGGTGATTGCCACGTGGGGAGCTGGCGTCTGTTAACAGGGCCTCATTGCTCTATCACTTGTTTGTCTCTCTCCATCAAATGCAGACCTGCTGCTGAAGTTTTCAAAAGCTCCCTGTGTTGCGAGATTTGAGCAAACTTGATCTTCCAGGTTTAACTTAAATATTGTTTCCATTTTGAAGCCTGTCATGTGGGTGTACCACAAAGAGCATTCGGTTGCCCCCCGCCTCCTCCCAATCCCTGGGCCGTGGTATGTAGGCAAGTAACAGAATACTGGGAAGAAAGAGAGAGCCTGAAATGGATCCTCAGCTCTAGGCCGGTGCAGAGACAAAGCAGGATGTAAGTAAAACCATTACTTCTCTCTCCTGATCAAAGGCAAGATGGAAGCCCCGCCCCTCCACCCCACCACCCAGCAAGCAATTAACACAGCCTGGCGTCTCCTCTGCACTGATGGGGAACTCCTGCTCAAGACCGGTTCTGCTTCACCATTGGTTGAAGGTGGGGCACCCTGTGTGCCCAGGTGGAGAAATGCTCATACTCACAAATAGAAAACATTAGGAAACTCTTGTTGGGGGAAACATACACATCACCCTTGCTGACAGATTACTGTTTTCTTCTGCATTTGATGTGGGGTGAGATCAGAATTTGCCAGCAGAACTTAAAATGTTAAAATCATAGGAATCAAGTAGGCCCAAGTAGATTTTTACAATCAACCATAATCTTTTGTTTAATGCAGATTCTGATTCCTCCAGGTCTCCCTGAAGCCTGATATTCTGCATTTCTAACAGGCTCCCAGGTAGTATTGCCAGACTGAAAAGGGAAAGAGAGGGAGGGACAGGGAGAGAGAGAGAATGTACACCCAGTTAATTTGAATGTTCTATATTTTTTCTGGCAGCTCTATTCCCAGGCAATGTTAATATTGCTGGTGTGTGGACCACACTTTGAGTGGCAAGGGTACACATCAGAAAAACATAAAAATCTGATGAAAACACCAGGCTGAGTTAGTGGATGAGCATCTGGTACAATTTAGAAACAAGCTCGTGGTTTACAGGATAGTCACACTGCAAAATGTAACTCTGCAGACACAAACCAATAGCAGCAACCAGTGTTCTCAGGAACCTGGTTCCTGTGTTCTTAGGCTTAGGGTCCTGGGGATCAATGTGGCACTCAGGTTTGCTTTCTTTATTTACTTGACCACTATTTGATATTAATAAATCCAAAGTGAAGTTATGGCTATAAAAGCAAAAGAGTTTAATCTTTAAAAAGTTAAAAACAAGGGGCTGGGCTGTGGCTCAGCAGTAGCGTACTTGCCTGGCATGTGTGAGGCACTGGTTTTGATTCTCAGCACCACATATGAATAAATTTAAAAAAAAATAAAGGTCTATCAACAACTTAAAAATATTTTTTTTAAAAAGTTAAAAACAATACTAAGTTAAATGTTGAGGGCCTTGGAATGGTATTTTGGCATATTCTGCCTCCTTTTCCAATCCCCCCTCCAACATGAAGAGGCTACCACGAGGCTTCCTGCAGCTCAATCTCCTGACAGGTGACCTGCAGAGAGGTGGGGGCTGGGGCTCAGGTTTACACTGACATTTGAAATGCAAACCCAAGACTCTTTTCCTTTGAAGCTGAAAGAACCTATTTCAGTTCCTTTGAGGATAAGGGGCCACCAGAGCAGCCACTTACAGATTGCCTCAAGGTTGGTGGCTGGAAGGGAGCTTAGCCATGGTTTATTCTAGCCCCTGAATTCCACTGATGAAGGGTTAGTTGCAGAGAGCAGGTTCCTCCTACTCTGAGCCCCCTTCTTCTTTACTGGCCACTGTGGCATGTGCAGTATAAGAGGTTTAACCCAGGGGATCGCAAGTGGTTAGATCTGGTTTTACAGGGGCTTCTTGGTTTTGTTCTGTTTTAAAGTACACCAAGATTGCTTGTATTTGCTAGAGGCGAACACTGCCTTTCTGACCATCCATTCTCCAGATTGGGTTGAGTCTTGTATATGTGTTTACCATGATTTTAGGAGGCTTTATTTCATTAACCAGTGACAGATCCAGTGGGGAAAAATGCTTTTCCAAATTAGTAGTGCCATTTGTTTTAAGATCTAGTTAATGTATTGAACATCTATTATGAGACAGGTTTTAAGGACAAATAACTCTCTTGCCCAGCGTGTCTCCTCAGGACTTGGCTCTGCTGCAGCAATGAATAAGTATGGAATTTTCAACTGAAATGCTCAGAGATTTTTTTTTTTCCTTAATTAATCTCAGTTTTTTGGCAGGCTTTTGTTTCTGAAACACTTTCAAATAGCATCATTTACAAATCCCATTTGTAGAAGTCCTAAATGTCTCCTGCCACCCTTGGTGGTGTGTCCAACATGATATTTTTCACCCAGTATTTTTTCAGTTTGCCGTCAATTTATGATTTAATTCTCATTGTAAAAGATTTAAGCTATATTGAAGTCAGTGGCTTAAAATCTGAATGTCTCTTTCCTTTTCCCCAATTCCACACTTCTTCCCAGAAACAATATACCTCAATTAATCTGTAAATGTGCCATTTGTATGCATATACAAATATATGTACATTTATTTACACATTAGATAAGAATTGGATCCTATCATACAGATTCTTCTGTAGTTTTGCATTTTTCACTTTATGTCTTATTAAACTTTCCAAGTACCTTTGAATCTAACTCATTATTATCTAATAACTGCAGAAGTATTCCTTCGAATTCCCCTGCCAAGGTTTACTTAACAACTCACAGTTGATGGATATTCAGATTGTTTGTCATTTTTTTTTCTATGACAAACAAGACTGCAGTGAGCAATTTGTATATTTGCCTTTGAAAGTGTGTGTAAGTATTTCTATACAAGAGAGGCCCAGAATTTTAATTTTCTACACGAAATGGATCCGATAAGCTGATGAGAACAGGATCGGTTGCCAATTGGCAAATATGTTCAGACTTGAGTCTTGAGTTTTTCAGCCCACGCTGTCCCATTTGAATTAATTTGGGATTTCCCCAAGAGTCCTCCATATTCAGCCCCTTGCTGGCTGACATTTTGAGATTGGGAGTCAAGCTTCATAGATAAAAGCTTTGTATTTACAATACTGAAATACCTTAAAATGTTATAAATGTTATTGAGCAGAGAATAGAAAAAAGAAGGAGAATTTCCCTGAGAAGTAGATTAAAAACTTCATATTCAACAGTCTTCCAGAAAAGGATATGGGCTCATTTTTTTAGAATGAGGTTTAGAAAAAAAGGTTTAGAAAACTTAAAAAAAATGGTTTCCAGCTAAGCCAACTCCATAAATAACTAAAATTAAACACCTAATGTGTATGCTGTGTCAAGATAGTGTTTGTTTCAGATTTTTAAATGCAAAAGTTTTGAAGATGTCACCCCAAGTCACCCGTTCAGAAACTGGGTATAATGACTTTGCAAATGAAATTAAGGTTACTAATCAGCTGATTGTGACAAGGAGAATGTCCTCATGGACCCCATTTAATAACATTGGGCCTTAAAAGTCAAGGAAGCAGTTGGGGGTCCGGAGTATAGCTTAGTGGTAGAGCATGTGTTCAGCATGTGTGAAGCCCTGAGTTCCGTCCCCAGCATGCAAGAAATAAAGATGTGAAGGAGGAAAGCAGAAGAGTCAGAGAGGTGCACTCTGGGAAGAAGAAAGAAGAGAGATGAGGCAGAAAAACAGGTCAGAGAAATTCCAAGGGAAGAAGGAGGAAATAGGGGAAGTGGCCACATGCCAGGGAATGTGGGTGGCCTCTAGAAGCTGAGAAGGACTCCCAGCCAACCACCAGCAGTGACAGTCCTGCAAACACATGGAACAGAATTCTGCCAATGACCTGGATGAGCTGGGAAACAGATCCATCTTCAGAGTTCCAGAAAATATTGTGCTTTGGCTAAGACCTTGATTTTGGCCTTTTAAGATCCAGAGTAGCAATGCTAACTAGACTGTGAAATGATGAATTTTTTTTAAAGTCATTAAATAGGTGGTAATTTGTTATCACAGCAACAACAAACTGATTAATGCACAGGGGACGAACCAACATCAGTGTATGGACACAACAGAGATGGACCATAGGGGAGGTGCATTTCTCTCTCCCTAGCTTCTGAAGCAGGGAGGGCCAATGTTATGCAATGAAGAAGGAGCTGCTTGCATTTCTAAGCACTTATAGTGTATCAGGTACTGTACAAGGTATTAAGGTACATTTCCTACCTTGTTCCTCAGAACAGCCTCACAAGCATTGACACTTTATTATCCCCATTTATAAATGAAGGACCTGGTCAGAGAAATCAGGTACCTAAGCAGGAGTCACATGGCTTATTAATGGCAGAACCAAGACTTGAACTCACACCCATGGGACATCACACCCATGTCCAAGTCCAGGCACATGGAAACTGTACTTCATAGCACACCAACACTACTACCCCAATTAAATATGAAGCTAATATCCTTCTGTACACAAAATTGCTGGTATTTAAACTCTAACTAAATAGTCATGCTAAAAATGCCTTTCACCACATAGAGCCCCTTGACCTTGTTTTAATGCCCTTGGAATACTATACCATCAGACACTGAGCAAGGAGAGAAAAAAATAAAAGTTGAGTGGTTCAGGAAACAGGAGATTTCCCACCCCCCTTCTCCAGGTTCTCCAAGCCAAAGCACAGTGCACACTCTTATATTTCTCTTCAAATCCTTGGAGGTCTTGCTGGCTCTAGATTGTGTCAAAGATTGTGCCCTTTTCCCCACACAGTCACTCAATTCCAGAGGTGAAAGTTGTAATGGAGACATTTTTATACCTTGGACACAAACATCAGGAGCCAAAAGGAATATTAAGTGGAACAAACACATTGCGTAATTGACATTTCATCCGGGGGGCAGAGTTGGATGTGCTTATTTAGTCTCAGTTGTCTGTAGAGAAAGTGTGACCTCACATTTAGCCAATGGAAAGTCTGAGCTTTCAACACGTACTGCCTTCTTTTATTTATTCATTCACATAATCAACCATTTAACAAATATGAACTGAGCATCTATCATGTGCCAGAGTTTGCATTGGATGCTGAGGATACAGTGATGAATCAGATGAGCTTCCTGTTCATGGATATTTCAAACTAGTGGAGGAAACATGGAGAAGCCAGTGTTGGCAGAATAGTGCTGTAATGGAGGAGTCGTATCTTCTTGATGCCAGAGAGCATACAGGAGAGATTTCAGATGCTAAAAATACTAGCCCCTAAGTTGGAGTATAAGGAAAAGTAGGAGTTGGCTAGGCACCTATGAAGTAGAAGATAATGTCCCAGATCAAGGGAATGTCATGGTGCAGATCTGATCTGGAAACACACATATGTCCACATCTGCATTAGAGAATTCAAAGAGACCGAATGTCCAAGGCTGAGGCTGGAGACAACAGTAGGACTAGGTCAGCAAGGCTTTCTGCTATTTTTAGGAGGTTGAACTTTCTAATAAGGGAACTTGGAAATCACTGGAAGAAAAGCTGAGGAGTGACATGAGTAGACACGAGGGCTTTAGAAGACATCCTCTGGTGGAGGTCAAGGATTGGAAGAGGAGAGAGAATAGAGGCAAGGAGACCATTGGGACACTGGAATTGGCAATGTATGAAGAATGGGTGGAACTAGGGCTGGAGAAGGACAGCTGGATTCCAGAGAGATCTGGGAAGGTGGATGAATGGGGTTTTGTCATGAAGTAGAGGAAGAAAAAAAAGAGAGTCCAAGGTGCCTGCCAGGCCTGACTTGACCAAATGATCATCCACACAGCCTTCTGGGTCAACAGCTATGGTCAGCTGAAGCTTGAGGAATTATCATTTGCGATTGTGAAAAATCTGAGGAGGAGGGCATCAGCCAGGAAGCAAGTTTTCCTTCTGTGGCACGAGGTAGCAGAGAGCAGCTCTGTGGACAGGTGTCATGGGGATGTTAGAGCAGGTAACTCCTCTTGGTTGTTTTGAATACACTGACAGAACAAAAGCTTTCAAGGAAACAACCCCTTACCAAAACAGGAAATGCTTGTCCTCTTCCCGTGCCCCTGTTTTCTGTGCAGAGGGATGCCTTGCTGTTTAAGGTGGCAGGTGCAGTTTGCTCCGTGGGTCTGCAGAAGGGTCATTGTAGCTGTAACCTGTCTACCCTGTGTGCCCTGAGGCTCAGTGATGTCTTGACAGGTGCCCTGACTCTTGGCTTTGACATATCACAGCTGCCAGTCAGCTGGAGCCAGAGGGTCAGGGACTTCACAGTACTTGCTTGGTTAAACACCTGTGGCTGCTTTGACCCCATGGCTGAGCCCTGTCACAGGCTGACAGCTCAGAACTACTCATATCCACTTACAAGGTGATGGTCCTTCAATCAGAAGGGAGAGGGAGATTTTCATGAACAAGTGTGGAAACTGCATTTAATAGCTAACAGTGGTATACAGTTATTACTACTTTGTTCTACCTTTTATCTGTCTCTCCCTCTGTGATACCAGCAGCCAGGTTTTCTTGAAAGAATTCTGTTCAACTTCTGCAGTTCTGGAGAAGTTACTTTTTGGCCAACATTGTGTGAGGTATGGGCATGTGACTCAAACCAGCCAATCAGATCTTCTTTCTCCAGATCCCATCATTCAGAGGAAGTTACCCTTGGGACATAATGATTGGTTCATGGATGAGCACATGACTGAGCTTGACCAATGAGTCTCAGTTCTGAGACTTTGTGATAAGACTTTCTTGGGAGGAGGGGGGGAGTGACATTTTGTGGACTTGGAAGGAGAGAGGATGAAATTTGGAGTACTTGGGGCCACAGGTCCACAGCATACAGGGAAGTCTGTCAGAGAATGACATAAAAAAAGAACATAGTAGACATGAGTGATGGGGGGTGGGGGGGGGCAGAAGTCAGGCAGAAATTGATTCCTAGGGACATCATTTAAAATCCTGAATTCACTTATGCCCAAAGCCAGCCTAGTTCTGAAAGATTTAGTTACAAGAGCCAGTTAAATACTTTTTTCCATAAGCCAGTTTGATCCTAGATAAATAAATATTGCACCCACTATTGAGTCCCAGTTCAAGTCAATTGAACAAGTATTTGCTGATGTGATGTATGGTATCATCAGAGCCATTCTATTTGTTGGACATCTCCTCTATCTTTAGATGCTCCTTAGCTCTCAATATGCATTATTTCATTTGCTCCTTTGAGCAAATCTTTGAATCAGTAGTAACTATCTACATTTTCTGAAACTCAGATTAAGAAATATGACCAATGTAATGTTGATAATAAATAGTGGCTATTGAGTGAGGTAGGACAGTTGTTATGGTTTACTGTGGCCCCATCATCTGGATTCTCACCATCTTACTGTCTTGCCTCCTTCCCTTGGGTGGCTTATACTATGGTCAGAGAAGACATAAAGGAAACACTGGGTATAGTGGGCAGGTGAAGTTACTCCCTCCCGCCTCAAGGATTTGGAAATAAGGGAAATAAGACACCTGTGAAAGCAAACAAGAATGGATTAGAATAGAAACTTTCCAAGTTTTCCTAAATAAAAGTGGTTTCCAGCCATCCAGGCTAGGTTGTATGAAAATCTTGGGAATAAAAAAGAAACAGTTGTGTCAGAAGTGTCAATCTACCATGGAAGCAAAGAGCAGAAAGATCAGAGAAGATAATTTAGGGGATGTGCATCCCAGCACTATTGAGGAGATGGGAACCATAGCCACGGGACCTCCCAATGGCCAGACTGTTACTATTGGGAGGTGAGTGAAAAGGTGGGGGCCACAGAACCCAGAAGTGACTCTTCCCATGAAAACCACCATCCCTCTGTGGATTAGTACACTGGGTTCTTAACCTCGTGTTCTCAAATACTTGCTTCACACAGCACTGCTAGTTTGGTGGTGATAGTCTCCTCTTCATCATGACCCCTTCTACCCTACACTCATTTTAAGCCACTTTAAGCCTCTCCTTCTTCAGAGGATGCATCTGAAGGGAGAGGACTGTACTTGCCACACTTAGACATTCCAGGTTCTCTAGTGATGATTTAGTCATTGCAAATTACAGTGGCATTTAGAGTCTAATCAGCACTCCCTTGTGAGTTCCTACATGGAGAGACTGCATTGGTGAGAAGCTGGAAAGTCTTTGGGTCCACACGTCTGTTAGAGTTTTCCGGATAAAATAGTCCCAGGGCCTTCTGATGACAGGGTCTGGCTGTTTTGGAGGCTGCCATCTGGAGATGGGTTTCCTCTTTGCACTGACAAGGTCAGTTTCAGAACCTCCCAGACTCAAGGCCAGGCCTGGAGGATGACAGCTTAGTAACAATTTAAAATTCTTTCTCCCATGTACGTATACTTTTGCCCTGAATGAGAGGGACTGAGTAGCTTTAGAGACAGAAAGAATAGCAGGTGCTTTGGAGTAAAATGAGCTTGAACTTGAGTCCCAGCTTCACCACCACTACTAGCTACAAGTTCTCTAAGGACAAGTTCTCTAAGGCCCAGTTTGCTCATGTAATGGGATCTATGAGGTCTAAAAGGAAAAAAGGGAAAGGAGAATGCAGGGTGTTTCACATAGTCGCACTCAGTGGCTGTGAGAGTTTCCTATTGCTGACATCATGACTCCCTGGCCGAACATGGCCTACTGCCCACTACTTTTCAATGTATGGTCCAGGCCTGACTGTTCCATAAGTGACATTGGCCCTCAGAAAAGCTGGATGTCTTGGAGAAAGACATCGTACAGTCTTACAGGGAGGCAAGTCAACCCAGGTGGCCTCAGGGTCTAAACTAAAATGTCACTAAAAGAGATGGCCCAGGTGAGATGGATTGGATGATATAGTCAGGCCTGGAGAAGTGACTGCTGGGTTCTGTGGCCCCACTCCTAAGACCATATGGGATGCAGGCCTAGTTTACCCATATCTGTGTTTTTTCAATAACGGCCAAAAATCTGGATTTCTTCGTGAACTCTGCCCCCCCCTCGGCCCCCCCCACTTTTTTTGACATGATATTAATTGATTTGTATTCTTTTAAACACTGTGCAGGCCCACGTGCCTATGTTCAAGAAGCAATCTTGGGGCTTTAGTTTATGATCTCTATCTTAAGTTTGGGACCCCGCAGAAGCAGATCCTATGACAAAGATTGAGCACAAGCAGCATTGGCAGGGATGTGATCCCAGGGCTTGGGGATGGCCAGGGAGTAAGAAAGAAATGGGAAGCCAACGAATACAGGGGTGCTGTCAAGTCACAACTGCAGGTGACTAGATGAGGTGCAGCTTAGTCCTGCTAGGATACTCTGAGAGCCTCGGGTCATTCACCTGAAGCTGAGGGAGCTAGGATATGTACATACTCCTGTCAGTTACTGGCTGAGGGCTACTCTCAGGTATCAGTACCCTCACACTCCTCACCTGCCACAAGCCTGTGCATTGCCAGCTTTGGAGGTCAGAGGTGCCCTCAGGCAAAGACAGGTGAGGCTGGGCAGTGGGAGATTGGGCTGTGTACACTAAAATGGTCAGACTGGACCAGCTATGGGAGGCATCCCTGTGTCAATGGGAAAGGGACAGAAGGAAGTAGAGTTAGCATTGCGCTGATGAGTGTTTAAACATCCATTCACCCTGATGATGGGGTGGGGTGATACAAAGGCCTGGCACTGGCCTCTTCTGTCCTGTCAGATGAGGCCTCCAACCCATGCCTCTGACTTTCTTCTTGTGCCAAAGTGGGAGCTGAGGCAGAGAGAGATGTGAACTCCTGGCAGGAATGCCCGCTCACCGCACTTGCCTCTCCAAGTTCTGCTTGTCAATTATAGAAAGATCTGTGTGATTCCTTGGCCTCCATTATCTTCCACCGGGGTCTCCAGTGGCAACCTGCAACTGTTTTCTGTGGAGAGGTTCAAATTGTTTTCTATCTCCTAAGCTGCCAAGTACAATGTCATAAGCAATAAATAAATAAATTGTTGGCCTATATGGAAAGCATATTTTGTCCAGATGTGTCCTTGAAACCTCAGCCCTGAAACATGAAAGTCAGATTCAAAACCGCACTCTCAAAGCCTGGGGGAAGTGGACTCACGGGGAAAAGTCTTGATTGGCAGGTGTTGCCACCCAACACCTGATCTGTGTCCTGCTGATATGCCAGGTGGTGTATTTTGTGAAATGCTGAGTATGTGAGGTGGTGCCCAGGCATTCCACATGCCTGTTTAGCATGCATGGCCCAGCCACAGAGGCAAGGTGGAGGGAAAAGCAAGCTTGGGGCATTGCCTGGCCCAGGAGCTGAGACCTGTGTTCTCTTGACCACTTTCTCATGGGATGAGCTATGGTGAGCCTTCCTCATCAACAGGGCTAAGTTTGGCAGTTTTTTCTGTGGTACAAACCGTTCCCAGCTATTTTGGCCTTGCTGGATGCAGAGGTCAAGGCCAGGGGGCTGTGTAACCAGGAAAGAGGAACAGGAGGGAGATCTGGAAGACTCAAAACCAGGAAGAAAGATCCTGGGCATGTTTTAGCTAGTTGAGTCAGCCCTGAGATGGCATGGGCATTGTATGTAAGACAGTGTTGCCCCAGCCCCACAGGAGATCCAGGAGAGCAGACATGGCTTTGGTGGCAATAATTACCACATAATGTTTGTCAGTGGTGACTTAGGCTGCATATGTTGGTTGGCTGAGAACACTCTCAGATGTCATCTTTATTACTTTTTAAATTAAAAATATATGCTTATAAAAGTTAAGCAGACTAGAATACATGAATGGAAAAGTGAAAGTTCCTCCACAACATCCCAAATCACCCCATCTGTTTCTTTACAAGAACACACACACACACACACACACACACACACACACATTTTTACAAGGTTTATGCATATATTATACAAATTATTCTCTAACTCCCTATTTTGTACTTCATGTAATCTAGATATCTTTCCACATCAATACAATCTTTGTTATTATTTGCCATGCTGTTTTGATAGGTTACAGTGATTTGTTAAAATTTTCAAGGTGGGTGTGGTCGTGCATGCCCATAATTCCAGTGGCACAGGAAGACTGCAAGTTCAAAGCTAGCCTCAGCAAATTAGCCAGGCCCTAAGCAACTTATCAAGAACCTGTCTCAAAATAAAAAATAAAAAGGGCTGAGGATATGGCTCAGTGGTTAAGTGCCCCTGGGTTCAATCCCTGGTACCCCCCAAAAAAAATAAAAAAATCAAAGTGGCTTCTCAAATAGCTTTCCAAAATGTTAGCAGTTGATACTACTATAATGACTGCTAGTAAGAGTAAACTTTTACTCTCTTACCAGTTGAATTCAGTGGTATTAAAATTAACTACAGAGAAATTCATGAAGAAAAATTATTTCAGAAATAGTGATTTTTAAATGCATATACATGCACATGAAATATAGATAGATAGATAGATAGATACACATACACACACATCTAGTGAGATGAAATTCAAGAGAGGTAATGGGCTGAGTAAAACTAAAGACATCGTTTCTATACCTGAGTTAATTTTTCTTAAATGAATCCCTTTATCCACTGCCAATCTTAACTGTGGGCTTGCCTGTTCTCTGTGTCTGGAAGGCCAGCTGGGGAGCTAAGTATGAGGCTTCTTCAAGCTCCTAGATGGTTAAGAATGTCAGCTGCGGCATCAAATACTACTACTGATACCTCTCAGGACAGAGCCTTAGTCACGGTGCTTAATTGTCTCTCTGCCTCAGTGTCCTTACATCTCAAAGCAGAACAATGACACATGCTTCCTTGAGGGGTTAAGCAGATCAGAGAGAAAGCCTAGGAAAGCCTTGCATTATCCCGCATTTTAGTAAGCAGTACGTCTCTGCCTGGCAAGGGGTGATTAATAGAAGTGGGTTAAGGGGTTGCCAGCATCAGCGGATGGCAGATGTCTCACCAGATGCATGTACCGCAGGGTCCTACTCTGGGAATATCTACCTTTTCAGGTGCTCACTGTCTTCTCCCAGCCAGGTACTTGGGGAAAAAAAGTAATACAAAATGAAATGAATGTAGAATAATTTTTAAAGCCCAATAGTCAACCAAGTAAACTATTCCAAAATGCCTCCAAGCTTGTCACAAACCATCAGCTGCCCTAAACCAGAAACAGAACCTGATTTCCAGTTGTAGATGATAAATAAACACAGTGCATTGCCCTTTACGATGAGTGGCTATTTTTTTAACCCATGCAGATGTGTCCTATTTACATTGAAGCTGTCATACAAATTAGCAAAAGCCTACAGAATCTGAAAGAAGGCAGGCCTCTAGTCCCGAAATGTTCACAGGAAGAAAAATGGCTTCTCTCCTCCTCATCACTGGGGCATTGTGGTCCTGGGAAGGATTGGGAAGAGCTGAGAAACTTTTCCAGGCCAGCAGAAATGCCTGCTGACCAGACAGGCTCTGAAGCTAATTTGCAAGCCTAGGTAAAATGGAATGCAATACAGTTTAGATTTCGACTGCTGGGATTTCGACTTGTTTGCAATCTGTGAAAAGCCCTGCATCCTTAACAGATATGAAAATCCCCTCATTTAGTACAAGCTTGTGCATGGCAGATTGAGTCTGAATGAAACACCAATTAGAGAGTAATGGATGCTCTCCTCATTTTCTGAGCATAAGGTTTCCTTGGCAAACTACTTGTTTGCCTATAATTATCAGACTCTTTGCGAATCCACATGTATGGGATCTTGGAGGGAGACTATGAAGAACTGAATCACAAAATCAAAACAAGTAAGGACTGGGAAGATATTCTGATGCCAGATTTTCAACCCCTTCCATGTACTAAAGATATAACGGTTCAGAAAGGAGAAAAGGTTAGCTCCAAACTCCCCAGCCCAAGACCTGAGAACAGAACCCAGGATGCAAGGCTCTCACTAAATTTCCACAAGATCGGGTCCCTTCCAGATGATCTTCCTCTTGAGGGATGCGCATGGACAGGAACATGTAAACAACTTAAATAGAAGCTTTAAGACTCTTATGGCTGATCTTTCCTGGAAAAGAAGCAAATCCCCAATTTTGTGAGTACAGAGGTGATTTAGTTTTAGAAAAGCAATTCATTCTCTAAGCACCATGGAGGACCTTTGCCTCCAGCAAAGACCTAGAACTTACAGAATGGACCCTTCCCTTAAAACATTTGAGGACAGAGTTGCATAGTCCCTCCTGAGAGGCAGGCACAAAGGTCTGTGGCAAGGGGGGTGGCTTTTCAGTTCTGCTAAGATGACTCAGGAAGGCTTTCTTTGACCTGGGTCTCAAAGGGGCCAGCCAGCTTTTTCCCAGCGCAGAATCATTTATTCATTCATTACCTGAAATTTACTGAGCACCTACTTCTCGCCAGTCTTTGTGTCAGACAAATAAGCAGTCAATATGTAGAAATAAGCAGCATTCTGCCCAAATGTGTTGTTTTGAAAAGAGAAACTAAGCAGGTAAATTAACAAATAAGATGATTTTAGATAATGCTAAGTGGAGAAGAAAATGAAGTGGAAAAAATCAAGGGTGAGGATACTGTCTCAGATAAAGTGGTCTGAAAGGCTGATGTGCGAAGGTGATCCCTGGTCTGAGAAGGAGCCAGCACAAGTGGACCAGGGGGGTGGTAATCCCAGGAAATAAAGGGAAAGATTGGGGCAGAGGAAACTGGAGAGGTGAGCCATGGCCGAATGGCACAGGGCCAGCAGGCCTAGAGCAAGCAGAATGGATGTTGTAGGAGAACTAGGGAGTCATGAGAGGCGTTTGAGCAGAGGAATATTTGAGGAGTCAGAAAAGCATCAAAATCATCAACATGGGAGCAGGCCTGGCGGATTTGGGGTTTCCTAGAATGCCAGGCGGTTAAACTGAATTCCACCAAGCCTTCCTTCTTTAGGATCATAAATAGGCAGAAGTAAAAGACAACACAATCCTTTTGTTTCACAGTGTGGAAACTGAGGCTTGGAGAGTCAGCGCAGAGACCAGCTAGTGCAGTGGGAGGGTGGGTTCGACACTCAGGTCTGGGATTCGGTGTCCCCAGCTCCCCACTCACGCCTGCCTCTCTGCCTCTTTACCCACCTGCGCGTCTGCCAGTGGCTTGCATTTAAAATCTGTTCCCCATCAGACATTTCAGAGAGGGCTTTTACGGTTTGTTTTTAGTAGTGTGTTAAAAGGCAGTCACCTTGAATGACTTCTGCTTGACAGAAGTGTCAGCATTGTCACCACCTATTCCAAGGAGCAGTGGCACATGACAGGAGTGCCCTGGCTCCATGGGGAAAAGAGGAGAAAGGCCAAGAGCTGTTTACCAGAGCTCCAGTGTAGGTTCAGCTTTGTTCCTGACTGTCTGTGTGGCCTTGAGAAACTCCTGTCTTCTTCACCCTGGACCTGCACTTCTTTGTGTATAAAACGAGAGGACAGGAACCTAAGCATTATTCCAGGGTGGGAGAGAGTTTTGAACCAAACAAGTTACACAGTTTGTTGCAGGACTTCTCAGAGCCTTTCATATGCTAATGAGCACCATCAGACTCCAGGAAGGACCAATGGAGCTGTCTGATGCACATCACAGATGTGTTTATGCATGTGGCCTTGGAATGCTTATGGCTTGTGCTCCTCGGGACACTCTTAGGAAGCTAGTCTGTGAGATACGCCTGAGGTTCTAAAAGAGAACCTTCATTCATGTCCTTTCCGGGCCTTGTTCAATAATGGCACAGAGCAACAGGTTGCCCGATGTTTCCTCCCCATCCCACTTTCACCCCTGCTCTCCTGCCCCCCCCACCCCAGTGACCCACAGAGGCTGTCTTTGGAAGGAGCATGATCAACAGAAATAGCCTCTGTCCCCCAGAACCCTCTCAGAGCACTTCATATGCTCCCTCTCCTTGGAAAATTGCTTCTCCCACCCCACGCTCTAGCCACCGTGGCCAAGAGGAAGGGAGACTCCTCTAGTAGTGATTCTAGGCCACTTGGTCTCTCTCTGTACATGAGGCTTTCTCTGGACCTTTGTTTAGGAACATTTTCACTTTTTACATTCAACCTTGTTGCTCATGACTAAGACTCTTCTGCTTCACACACACACACACACACACACACCCCCCGCCCGTGCAGGCTAGGAATCTCAAGAGGCATCCCCATGGCCCTCACAGAGCCGTCCTGCTCATCCTGGTGGCTGCTTTTAGGAGGTGCTTACTACGCACAGCACCAGCAGCGTATACAGAACTTTACAGGCACTAACTCCTGTGATCCCGGCAGCAGCCCTGTAAGATACAGGCCTTGTTATTATTCCTAGTATATATATTATTCCTTGATCAGGCTTGGTCACTCCCCAGATGTCCCACCCAATCTGTCTCCCAAGCCCTACATTAGACTATTGCACTGTTTTGCTCTGCTACTATTTAAAGGAAAGGAAGGGGAGGAAATGAACAAATGTATAAACTAATGAATGAATGAAGCTTGCCTGGTCCTGGGGAAAGATGTCTCCTTTGAGCCTTCCCCATCTTGTGGTCCCATGGGCTCTCTCTGTCCCACCATCACCTCCCATCAGAGTCTTGAGTGGACACTTAGTGCCCCAGTGTGGGACAGGGCCGCTGCCGACTAGCAATCCAGTGCATCCGATCACCTCCGCCACCTGCCCAGTGTACACACCTCTGCCATCGATCGCAGGCGGACTCACTTCAGCCCGCTGGGTCTTGTGTTGCCGCCACTGCCTTTCTCAGCAAGAGGAGAGCAGCTGTTCTGGGATTGAAACATGAAGAAAGATGGGCTGAGATGAGATAAGCATCCCTTCCCAGGCAGACGTACCTCCCAATTTGCAGGCCTTTGTTGCATTACCAGCAGTTAAGGAATGTTGAAATGGAGCTCTAGCCTTGATGTGAATTATAATCTCTGAAGCTGTATTTAAGTCTACCTAAAGATATTTCAATTTGCTCTCTCGCTCTCTTTTTCAACTCTCTGTGGCTCAGAGCACACTTGTAGCCCTGGAGAACACAGAAAGCCGGGACATATTTCTTAATGTTTTACATTACAGTCGTAAGTCCTTCTTATCCTTTGATGATCGTATTTTAACTGTTAGTCAGCGGGCTTGTGGGTGCGCCTCTGTGTGTTACATGTGAGTTCACATTTATACCAGCAGCATTAGCTCCTTTTATCTTTTCCCCCCCAAAGCCTTACTCCTAAGACTACATTCAACAGCGGATTAATTCCCAAATAACTTCGTTCAGCTTTCGCAGCTGCTGCCAAACAGCCTCCCTCGCAGCCTGGTGTAGACCTGGGGGTGGTTATAATTAACAGTTCACTGGGGGTGGGGGTGTAGTGCACAGAAGGGGACCCCGGCAGGGAAGTCATCAAATACCAGTGAGGACTGCCAATACCAGGGCCCACAGGGGGTTTTTGTTGGAGGAGGACAGGTCCAGGAGGCAGATGGGGAACAAAAATGTGTCCTTTAGCCTTAGGCCTGTTGTGAGCTAAGCACAAACACGGATGGACTGGGGCAGTCCTCTTTGTATGTGTGTGTGTTGGGGGTGGGGGGTGTCAGTGCATATCAGTGTGGTTTTGTGTGTGGGTATTGTGTAGAAGAGGGAGTCTGATCTAAGGCTATAGGTTAGGGTATTGTGCTTTGTTTGAAATCTAATTTTTCACTTTTTACCTCTGTGACCTTAGGCAAATTGCTTATAACTGACCTCTCTGTGCCTCTGTTTCTCCATCTGTAAAATGGGGTTAATTCACTATTAAGAAAATGTTTTTCAGATATCTACTCTATTCCTGGCATTGTTCTAGATACTAGGGATGCAGCAATAAGCAAAAAGACAAAATTCCGGGTCCTCATGGAGCTCACTTTCCACCGGAAGGCGGAGGTGGGGTAGGGTCAGCTTGGGGACCTTACAGAGAAGGATTTCATAAGGATTAAGATAGATTGTGCAAATAAAATGCTTCACACTGTATGTGATGCATAAAAAGGAACAAATATGAACATTATTATTCTTTAGATTATATTTACAAAGTGACAACCCCTCCCCTACCCCAAATAGTAATGACTCTTATCCTGCCACTTTTTTTCACAAACAGATTTTTTTCTTGGGAAGTAACACAAGAATATGTCGGGAAGAGATGCTCCATAAATGTTTTGCTAGTTCAGTCAAAACAGTGTATCTTTGCTCCAGACATCTCGAAAGGCAAAGATGCTTCTTGAATGGAAGTTAACAGGGGAAGATCAGCTCTCAGGTGACAGCGCAGACATGACAAACTGGAACAATGCAGAAAGGAATGCGTGAACCGTGGGATTAAGAATTGCAGGGTGATTACTTTGTGCAAACTGATATGCAAGAAAGAAACAGGCACACCTTGTTATCCAGAAACACAATAAGCAAAAATTCACTATTACAGAATTGTGGAATAGGCAATCCCCTACATAAAAATGGGTTGTTATTAAAATGCTGCCGGGGGCGGGGGCGGAGGGGAGAGGACATTGTGAAATTGGTTTGGAATGTGGGCCTCATTTTCCACTAGAGTGGAGTTCATGGGCTGATCCTCAAGGGCTTATTTAACCTACATTTGCTTGAAATGTATTATTTCCCCCTCACCAGCCAATATGCGCAACAGGGCTTTTGTGGGAGAAGACATTTAAGGGGGTCCTCCTTCCGGCACTCAAGTGGAAACAGTATGTGCTAACTATAGAGGGTTTCTCCTTATCCCCTAATTCATGGTCCAGGGCTGATGTTAAAAAGTGGCAGGAAAACCAGAGTCATCATACTGTGAAAGCAGTCACAAGTTGACCACTTATCAAATTAACCCCTCTCAGATTTCCTTCCCCATTTAACAGTGGGTCTCCCACTATGTTGAGAGTCAACTCTTAATGCATCTTTTTCCAGATTATCTAGATGCTTCCAGCATCCCAAAGCACAGGAAAATAGAGTGTGTAACCCTTGCAGAATGTAGTAGCAAAAATTTCAAAAGATGCAAGGTTTTCTTTAAGTTGATGGAAAGGAAATTGGAAACCAGGTTTATGTCATGTGCAAATTAACAAATGGAGATAATTTGTTATCAATTAAAAAGAGAAAGTTAATAGGCAGGATGGGAGCTGAGGGCTTCAGAGTGACTAATTGGATGGTAGAGGCTTATGACAAGTCCTTAGAAAAATGATACAGGTCTCAAATATTTTTGCAAAAGTCACACTTTTATCAACTGCACTGATAGGAATGAAAAATGTCACATCATGACCTCATACAACCTTCCTGAGGAAAAACACAGCCCCAAATAAATCAATACTTATTTTATTCTTTGTTCTTTTTTATAACTAGGGAGTTATTGCAATTATAACCTATACCTTACTTAAAATAATGTCTATATGCTCATTTCCCAAAATTTTAGTTTGATTTTTAAAGATTAAAAACTCAAATATCTTTTGCATTATTTACTATGAAATTTTAATCCCCATCAAAGTGGCAGATGCCCTGGTCTCAGTTTGCCTCCAAGAAGGAGAACCTTATGTATGTGAATTGAAAGGTTCTCTGGACAGCCACTGTTTGGATGTTCTAGATTAGGTCAGTGGGCAATATGGCAGGGGTCTAACCATCTCTTTGTGTGTGCTGATGATGCTTAATCTTTTCAAGGTTATGGACTCTCTCCTAAAATGAAAAACATGATGATAACTGAAGATTCTTACTCTAGAAATTGTAGAAGCACAAAATAAATATTAAGGGATTCACACATCCTCTTGGTATTGGTCCATGGATCATAGGTACCAGGTCATTAATATAAATAACCCTGATCTATAACTCTGGCTCCCCAACATTTATTCTTTATCACATATATCTCACATATATGTATTTGTATGTATAGATGTGTATGCATATAGAATATACACGTGCACACACACAACCATTTAAACATTATTATAAACTGCAAGGGCACATTTTATATTTTCAACCCTTTTTGTTCCTGGCGGTGACCTGATGGAGAATGTGATATTGTCTCAGTTTCACAGATGCAAAAACCAAAGCACAGGGTAATGGGGTCACTCGCCCAACATTGGAACGCTAATAAGGAATTTGCGTATAATTCTTTCAAGTCCAGTAAAACCCAACACAGTGATACAACAGCAAGTCCTTTGAAAACAGAACCACACCCTAGAGGAGGATTAGAGACTCTTTTATCCAACATTGTATTTGCCAGAATTCTGTGTCTGCATGATGATTGATGCTCATAGCGATTACCTCAAGGCAGACTAGGATTTTGAAAAATCTCGACAATCGATGAAATATCAATATCAAAGAAGTATTCAGGGGAAAGTTCGCCAAGCTTTTTATTTATTTATCTTTTACAAGTTGCATTCTAAGTCTCTGGTGATTGCTATTCCAATTTTTTCAACTTGTTTTCTAACTTTCTCAAGATACTTTTTTAAACCAAACAGGTTGGCCCTACTGAAAAAGAGTTTATTGTATAAATTTATATCTAATTTTAATCTCCGTGTTTACCTAATAAGAATCTAAGGAGAAATTGACATTGTCTTTCACAAGTCAATCTTTTTAAAGATAAAGTTCACTTAGACAAAAAAAATATTTATGTATTATCATTAAATAGAAATGAAAGGCTTAAAGACTGAATTCATGACTAAAAGACACTTGTAGATGGGAAGAATAAAACCAAGCATTGTCAGACCTGCCTTATACTCTGTGACAAAAGTGACCTCTTGCTTAACATGCACTTGGTTATCTGTCATGGTGTAACAAAGACCTGTCACAGAGCTCACCTGTGAGCACACATAGACCAGCATGGCAGAAGTTTCTGGAAGCTAAGTAGCCACTCCCTGTCAAATTTTCAAGAGTAAATTTCACTCCTATCAGTGCAGTTGATAAAAGTGTGACTTTTGCAAAAATATTTGAGACATATATCATTTTTCTCAGGACTTGTCATAATATTTGCTCCTGAAAATATAAACCCAGTTTACCATTCCAATAAAATGGTAACAAGATTTCATAATAATGTTCTCTTTTTGTGGGTAGATGCACCTGTATACCTAATATTGTGTGACTTTTCAGTGTAAAAATATCACTTCTTTCCAATCAAAGCAAGTATTGCCCCTTATCTGTTTCTGAGCTGCTTGAACTTGAGAATAAAACACATTATAAATCTGTATGGAGCAAATTGAAGAAGTCAACGCCCATGTTCTCCCTTCTTCATCCCACCCAATGGGACATTTAGCACACTTCGAGGTGGCATAGGAATGGCACAGTCTAATTTTGTGGAGAGAGTATACTGAGATTAAACCTGTGCTCTGTGGCTGGCATGCGAAAATGTGTAACTGTGGAGAGAGACTGAACAAGGAAAAGCCTCAGCCAAGTGTTAACAGTGAGTGGAATAAGGCTTTTCTGAATCCCTGCATTCTCTCCTTTACCTTAAAGTTTGAGGCAGAATCTCAATGAAATGCCCACAAAACCCAACTGCCCACATTCCCATTGTTTACTCAATATCTAGCAGGCACCAAGAGCCTGCTGTGGGCACTACTGTGCTGGGGTGATGCACAGGGTGCATCAGGGTGTGTGAGGCCAGTGGAAAGTGTCTACTCACCATGGCTGGCTCTTCCTCCTGGTTAAGAAAAAGGACGTTTCCCCACCATGCAGCCACATTCTGAGTGAAAGCCATGAGCACCACTTTTGTTCTTCATCATGAAATACCCCTCATGGCCCTGCTTATGCCCTTAGAAGACACTTGAGACCACTTGAATCAACCTGAAGAGCATGGCAGGCTAGCAAGGTGGATGGAAAGATGGCTAGGTGGTGAGTGTATGGCTTACAGAGGCACCATGGTCGCTGAAATTGGACATTTCTGCTTTTTTCCAGACAAGGAAAGCAGTGGAAGGAAAAAGGGGCAGGGATCAAGAGGCAAGGTTTCTGAACAGCAAGGAATAGGAACCTCTGTAGACTATCTAAATCCAAAAGTGACCTGTCACGACTTCTGACATGATATTCATGACTATCAGGACTTCTGTATCGATTCAAACTAATTTTTAAAGGGAGGAAAGGAAATATATTTGACCCTATAGCTGAAAGTCAAGGTGGAATGGCTTCAGTAATGGCAGGATCCAGGCGCTTTTAAAAAATGTTATTAGGACTCTGTTTCCCAGCCTTTTTTGGCCTTGTTCTTCCTTAAGGGGATTCCATTTTCTAGTAGACTTCTCCTGTGAGATTCACAGCAAGAAAAGCAACTGCTCGCCTTCCCAGATGTTTATGTAACAATGTGGATACCACACATATACGGAAGCCTCTCTCCCCCAGGAGTTCTGATAAAATCCCCCCAGGGTAGATATTCACTGTTCTAATGTTCCCATCCAGGAACCAATCACTGTGTGAATAAGAAGTAGAATATTTTAATTGACTAGGCCTATGTCATGCTTCTTCTCCAGAATCTCAGAATGGGGAAGTATGTTTCCCCAAAGGGAAAAACAAGATACCGTAGTCCATGATGAGCAGGCAGAAAGCCCTCCTGCAGAGGATTTGGTGAAAACATGCAAGGGACTGTCCCAGAGCGGGAGGGCCAGATGTGTAGCTGAGCCACACAGGGTTGGATCTGGGGAGTGGGAGTCAGGATGCTTGTCTTTTTCATCTGTTCTTCTTTCCCTTCTTATCCAACCTCCTCCACCTTGATCATGCCCTGGCCACAACCTGTATGTCCCCACAACCTTATCATAGACTGGTCCAATCTCTTGAAAGCTTTCTTTCTCAATCCCTAGTGAGAGAGAAGCACATTGATTTATCTCAGAACCAGGTCACAAGCTATGGGTCACTGGCTAACCTCACCAGTGTATTTGCCCCGAGCAGGGCTTGGTGCAATCAACTCTACAAGTTAGGGCAGATTGAGCTGTTTGTGGGTTTCTCCTTCCTAGACTGTGGCTAAGGTAGAACATTTAGAAAGAAAGCAATAATATATGTCAAGAACAGGCAGAGACTCGGGCAGAATCAGGCTGCAAGGCCATTCCTGGTATGTGAGCCTGGTTGGAAAATGCAGACTCTTCATTCCTGAGAAAGACAGGAGTAGGCTGTAAAGGAAGCAGGAAAGTGGGGTTCATTAGCAGGAGACAGACAAGTGAGGCAGAAGCTTAGCTGCTCCAGCACAGCCACAGATTTCTCCTCCCAGAGAGGGAAAATGCAGCCACAGGACCTGTGAACTGGGGCATCTTGGAATATCAGGCAGTGACAGGTTTCCCAGGCAGCCCTGGTAAAGCTGCTTCTTGTGGCTCCAGACCTCTGTGGATCTGCTTCCTCCTTAGAAAGGGTAGCAGTGATGAGCATGATACACCATCTTTGCTCCTACCACCTTAGTCCAGGTTTGAAAATACCACTTCCTGCCCTTGATAACTCATAAGCAGCCTAGGGGCCTAGGTAGGTAATTTTATTAGCATGTATACACCCTGCAGGAATAAAAGTACCATAAAGCCACGCAAGTTGATTGAATGGGGGTTGGCTGGGTTAAAAACAAGAGGGAGTTCTGCTAAATATAAGTGTCAAAATTAACCTAGGTGCTGCACACCATTAATTTTTCTTGGCTGATGTAGATTTAAATTGACAGAACTTTTCAGCCCAGGCAGGATGTTAGGTCTCTCTCAATCACTATTCATTTGTTGGTTGGTTCAGTGAATATTTACGTGTCTATTATGAATCGTATATTGTGTACCAGCCTCTTCTTGCATGTTTAGCTTTAGTCTGTGCTTTCTCTCCTGTCTGTAACTACCTAGGCTTCTCTGTGGTTGATATCCTGGTTCCTGGCCTCCTGGCTATGAATGAATACACTCTCTTTCCCACCTCAGAGATTCTTCCCCTACAGTTCTGTACCCGAATCCCTAAGATTCATTGTCTCACCCTTGAGATCATTTTTTTCTTAGTCCATTCTGTCTGGGGACTTGCTAAAACTACTTCTCCAAGCAGATGAAGGTAGAACTACTCTCCTAGCTCCTGAACCTGGTCTTCCTAGAGGTGGGTGACCTATTTCCATGGCTTCTGAGCATCAGATTCTGGGCACAGAAAAAGTTTTCAACCTACCTACATGTTTTAGTCAGCTTTTTCATTACTGCTACCCAAAGACCTGAGAAGAACAATTTTAGAGAAGGAAAATTTTATTTGGCATTCATGGTTTCAGAAGTCTCAGTCCATGGACAGCCAACTCCATTGCTCTGGGCCTGATAGGGAGGACGTGGTGGCAGAAGGATGTGGCAGAGGAAAGCAGCTCGGGACGTGTCAATCAGGAAGCAGAGAAAGCCCTGCTCACCAGGTACAAAGTATATACCCCAGAGGCACGCCCCCCAGGAACCCACTTCCTCCAGCCATACCTTACCTGCCTACAATTACCACCCAGTTCATCTCCATCAGCAAATTAATGCACTGATTAGGTTAAGGCTCTTAAACCCAATCATTTCACCTCTAAACTTTCTTTCATTGTCTCACACATGAGCTTTTGGGGGACACCTTATATCTAAACCATAACACTACATGTGCCTGTTTTTGTTTCTCTCCAGAGAGCTCACTGACCCTAAATCTAATGAGCAGTTCACCTGACTTCCAAGGTATTCCCCCCGGCCTGCTCTCAACACCCTGGTGTAGTCAAGGGAGATGTGATAGGTAGTTCTTTTACCAGGAACCATTCATCATATTGTCTTTGAAACCAAATACTGTGCTGCCCACCATCTCCAGCAAGATAAGAAGGGTCATCATGTGAAGGTTTCAACTATACTGTTAACATTATTCTAATCTACTTTGATGAGTAGAAGTGAAGAAAAATGTTTAACGTTTTCCCGATTTCCTTTTAGTTTTTAGAACAAAGTGGTAGTGATTAGCCAGCCCTATCCACCCTTAAGGAAGTCAATTTAAAACCTGGTAACCAGCCAACAACATAAAAGTATTTGAATGCTATGTATTTATTAATTAATGTATTTACTTGGGGGATGGGAGAGGACTCTGGTTCCTGTTCATATGGTGCCCTTTGGCAAAAAGACCGCAAACTCTAACATGACTCTTTGGGGAAACTCTCTGAAGTAGTAAGTCGTTCATGGCCAACCTTTTAATTGAAGGTAATAATAATTCCAATAATATTATTAAGAACCACCATTAGCTTGGGAAGGACTGAATTTACTGACGTAATGCTACAGCTATGCCCAGCGATGACTGCTTTGCTGAGCCCCTGGGGGAATAACTTTCATAATCCATGGAAAAGTTATGAGCTCCTCATGTGAGCACCAAGAAAGAACTCGGCGTTAAGCATTTGGGAAGCCATGTAAAAATGGAGAAAAAGCTACTTGTACTTTTAACAACTTAATTAATGGCTGCAAGTAGAGTTAATTCTCACAAAACCTCCATGGAGGACGTTGGGATGTAAGTTGACAATGGAAAATTATCCTGGTTTTATAGGTGAGGGCAATTTCCAGACACTAGGAACAAACATAGGGAGAAAGAGAAAACATGACTTTTTGTTGGAAAGAATGGGGCCCTGGGCGAGTGGGTTCACTGTCTGGTTTGGGACAAGGGGGATCATTGTATGGGGGAAACTGAATGGAATAAGGGGAATCTAGGTTAAGAGCCTAACGGAATTGGGTTCAGTGACTGCTTTTGCCATTTGTTAGCTATCTGACCTTAGGCTAGAAGGGTTAATTTTTCAGAACCTTGGTTTTATCATCAATAAAATGTAGGAAATGACAGCAACTAAGTTGTAGGATTGAAGGGGTTGGTGAGATAATGTATGACAAGTTCTTAGTCTGGCTCCTAGATACTTCCTACTATCTAACATCCTTGTCATTTTTCTTCACTAATTCATTCTGTGGATACATAATAAACACTTGTGATGTGCCAGAGACCATGTTGCATATAGAGATCAGTTTCCTTTGAGTTTATAATTTAGTAGGAGAGATGGCAAAAAAAAAACACCAATAAATGCATGAATAAATGAAATGCTGGCAAACTATACTAAACTTGAAGGTCTAGCCCCAGAGAGAGTACCGTTTGCACCTAGAAGCAATGTGTCAATTTTAGTAATTTTGCCTTTAATAAAGTTGGTCAGACATGGGTCAGACCAGTTTGGGCTCCAGTCCTTGTTCCCATTATTTGTTCACAAACAAGTCTCCCAAGCTTCCTGAGCTCTGCTTCACCCTCTGTACACAGAGGTGACTTTGGCAGTGTCTGGAACATGGAAGGAGCTCAGCATTTGAGAGTGTCACCTCCACAAAGTCCCAACCCAGCCTTTTAGCAGCTGTCGTTCATGTCCTTCCATCTCCCACAGTGTGATGATGAATTCCACAGATGAAGAGTAGTGGGGAAGGAATTGCCTTTCCATTACTCTGCTAGGCATAAGCAAGAAAGTTCCTCTCCCCATCTCTGAGGATTTGGACAAAGGAGAGCTGTCATTGATTTGAGAAGGAAAAGAAGAGGAGCATTCCAGGAGGGCCTTCCACATCTAATAGGCTGGCTTATAGGATGAGAGACTCTCCATGAAAGGAACTTGGAGGCAGGAGTGACCTGGCACACCTGTGAGAACACAGGTGTGCCAGGGCACAGTAAATGGTTGGCATGAAGCTGGGAGAATGTGACTTCTTCTTGCCTTCTAGTTTCCCTTTGATTGATCTGGTCTTACACTGGGCTTGTACATCCTAACTGAACACTTACATTGAGAATCAGATCTTGTTTGGCCATGAGGTGTCCTCAAGAGCTCCTGTGTTAATTTAGGGACATTCAGATGTAAATGATTAAACTTGGAGAACTGTTACCTAATCAGTCCAAGCAGCTAGAATGGACTGACTAGGTGGTAACTGTAAGTAGGTGGGGGTGCGACTGAAGGAGGTGGGCCACTGGGAGCATGCCCTTGAAGTGTTTATTTCCCTTCTCTCTGCTTCCTGGCCACCATGAGGGGAGCAGCCCTTGCACTCTGATGTTCTGCCTCACTATGGACTCAGAGCAATAGACTCAATCAACCATGGACTAAACCTTTAGAAACTATGAACCAGAATAAACTTTTCTTCCTCTTAAGTTGTACTGGTTGGATATTTTGGCCACCTTGATGAAAAGCTGACCAACACAGGTCTGATTTGTCATTTGCAAGTGAGGCCTTCATAACAGGGGTCTGCAAATTCTGGCCTGCAGGGCAAATCTAGTCCTCAGCCTGTTTTTGTAAATAAAGTTTTATTGGAGCACAGCCACACCCACTTGTTTATTTTCTGTGGCTGGATTCCTGCTACAACACAAGGTTAAGTAGTTGGGATGGAAACCATATGGCCAGCAAAGCTTACTAGCTGCCCCTTCCAGGAAGAACTTGCCCCAGCTCTGATTTAGTTTCAGTTTGGGTAGGAATAGACTATTCATAGATACATTGATTCATTCATTAATGGATTAAATAACTATTGATCATTTAAGACCAGTAGATGGCTAGGCTCTTGGTATTCCAAGTGCTGTGCTCAATCCTTTCAACAGCCAGAGGTGATGATGTTGTTATCCCATTTTACAGATGGTGAAACAAAGGCTGAATGATTTGCACATGTCATCAGCCAGCTAAGGGCCCAAACTGGGACTGGGACCAGGCCTGTCAAGTCTCCAAATCCTATGGTGTCAACACTGCTCTCTGACAATGTGGCCACCTTTATCTTATTCTCCCCCATCAGTAGGGGTTACTGTGAGAGGGAAAGAAAGATAAAAATACTGAAAAGAATTTTTAAAACATCTCTGTTGATAACCATGCTCTTTAAAATAATGGGTAAGAGAAGTTGCTACTTCTTTGGCAGAGCTGCGCTGAGTCTGAGAGATGGTTCTTCCTTGTGCATGGTCCTGACCTCACTCTCTAATTGTTTTAAACCATATCAAAAAATCATCTGAAAATGTTTTCCCTCATAATGATATGATTTCACCACTAATGTTGATAAACATTAAAATGACATACAGCATTTCCTGTTTCAACTTGACAGAGATCTTAGAGGATTTGTCTAAATATTAGCATACCTTTAAAATAGTCAGCGGGTGATTATCTGGATAAGAGGTCAAAAGAAGGATGTTTAGAAAAAAAAGAAATAGTAAAGCAAATCAGGTTTTCCCTTTGAGAATGCCCTCAACTGCAGTAAAGGAGAAAGGATCTGCCCTCCCACTTTAGCATTTAAAAATGAACCACTATTAGTGAGAAGTGAGATGTCATTATCCTTTTAATGCTCATTCTGGACATGGTTTTCACCAGGATTTCCACATGATAAATGCGAATCAGAGTGTCTAACTAGAAATAGAAGAGGATCATCTTAGCTGAATGGACCGCACTTCCTTCTAATGACAATTTATGAAGATGGTTTAATCTTACCATCTCACTAGAGGTTTACTGACAAGTTCTCATATGAACTGATTAGGCTTCCTCTGTAGACATTTTTATCAGACTGATTCATTCCTCTGGAAGAATGCTGGCTTTGACATTTTTTCAGAAGAGATTCCAAATGGCTTGTCAAGATTACATCTCGCATGTGAATCTCAGCCAGGATTATGTTACGGTAAGGACTGACAATATTTAATAGGTAGAATGCAGGCAGGATCATAGAAATGAAGCACGCTGGTCCCAATAAATAGTAGGAACATGGATGTATGGCACACATATATCCCAAAGAGTTTCAGGGCAGTCTGTGTGTTGGATATCCTGGGAGAAGGCATGGATACATAAAATGTAATATTCAGAGAAAATAAATAACTTTAATTTTTGTGTGGTACTTTATGGCATGAATAGATTGTTATAAACTCATGTCTGGACAATCCATGACCTAAATTCCTAGCTGCTGCTTCAGATCCACTATAAAGCCACATACTTGAGAAGAGAAGGTAACCAGACCTTTTCATGCTAAGCTGGTCTCATGCAGAGGTCTAGGCTGCATTTGATAAATGCTGATAAACTGCATCTGAAGGGGGCCCCTTTAGAGTAGCAAGTCCCCGGGTCTCAGAGCCTAAATGGACCTCCTGGAGGCCATATGGGAGGTGGGCAGAACACAAGGCTGTCTCATCCAGGACTCTTGACTTCCAGGCATGGTATATTTCCAAATAAGAAAGTCAAGGCCACTGGAAAGAGGTACATGGGAGTCATCTTCATATTGACTAAAAAGAATCAAGGAAAGAATTCCTTAAGGTTTTTATTTTGCTTTTGAGTGAAATATAAGAGGAGAAGTGCATTAATTCTTCCTCAACCCAATAGATCATAAGCTCCATAAGGACAGACACTTCACCCATTTCCTTCACTGTTACAGAACCAGGGTCTAGACCAGTGCCTGGCACTGAGTCGGCACCCAATAAATATTTATGGAATGCTTGAAAGGCCACTGAGGGTTCACGTATGTTTCTGCTCTATCATTACAGAATGTATTAAATACCTGTTCTGTACCAAACACTGAAAAGAGCAGTCCCTAAGGAGTTCACAGGCCAGTAGAGGGAGATAGATATACCAACCAATTGCTCCCATCTTTTAGGACATGGAGTTATTTTATGAAGTTCCCAAATAGACTTGTCTGTCGCTTGGATTGATGAGTTTAAAAAAAAATGTGTGTGGTTGATTACTTTTCAAATATGTAGAGATTTGTGTATTTGTAAAATATAAAATAATTTAGTTGGACACGGTGGTACACACCTGTAGTAATCCCAGTGGTTCCGGAGGCTGAGGCAGGAGGAGCCAGAGTTCTAAGCCAGCTTCAGCAACTTAGCAAGGCTCTAAGCAACTCAGAGAGACCCTGTCTCTAAATAAGATATAAAAAAGGGCTGGGGACGTGGAGAAACCACATTGTCACAGCCTGGTGGCATGGGCAGGAACTGTGCATTCACTGGTATCCCATTTGCTTGAGTGAGCCGTGCGCCTTCTCTAGTCCTGAGTTTCCTCCTCTGCTACTCTGGTTCAGTTAGGACATGCCAACATGACGTGATCATATTGACATTACCATTTTGATCATCACATTTTTGTTTTTTTAATTATAACGTTTTGTATCATATATAATTATTGTCCCTGAATTTTGAATCATGTTGGAATAGTGTTAAAACCACTGTTCATGTTTTCAGGGGAAAGAGAGTGAGCAAGGACTCTGGGGCCAGGCTGTCTGCACAGAGCCCAGCCGAGGCACTTCCTGGCTGTGTGACTTTGGCAAGCTGTTCAACCTATTTACTCTTTACTTGCCTTATCCCCAAAATGGGAGATAATAGTAGTACCTGATTGCTTGTGTTGTTATGAGAATTGAATGTTAATATTATTTCTGTAGTGCTAAGGTAAAGTCAGTAAATAGGTAGGAAGGATGGGAGGAAGGGAGGGAGCAAGAGAGGAAGGAAGGAAGGAAGGAAGGAAAGAAGAGAGGGAGGGAGGGAAAAAGGAGGGAAAGGGAAGGAAGGAGAGATGGATGGATGAAAAATAAAAGCTCTTAGTTAAGCCTGATAGAAATTCCTGTAGGATTTCTTGACCATTCCACATTCTCTAACCTTCCAAGCAACCCAATCAGGGATGTTCTATTTTGAGAGGATCAAGACTGGGCTTGCCTCAGGACATATGTTGATTAGGTGGCACAGCAAGACTCCAATGTAGGTCCTTCTGATTCCAGAGTCCTGAGATCTTAGCTCCTGAACTAAAACAAGACCACCTAGAAAAGATTGCATGAAGGAGTTATTCCTCTAGAGATCCTACTGCCTACTGTTCCTAAAGCCCAGCAGTGCAGATTTTGATGGACTGATTTCTATTTGTTCATTCATTCATTTAAAAAAATACAATGTAGTGCTTCTGTGCACCGAACACTCTTCTAGTTTTTGAGTGTTCCTAGCTCCCCACAGTCGTCCCTAGACTATGATACCTGGATGCTTTCATGCATTTCTTTAATAAACATTTATTGAATGCTTCTGTAGGTTAGACACAGTCCTAGACATTGGTTGTTTGTCCTAGAGCTCACAAAGGAAGGAAGTTACTATTTTTGCTTTTTTTTTTTTTCAGTGTTTAGAAGATGGTGGACAATAAGAAGTCTCTCTTGATTGGACAAAGATGTGGAGAGATAGACAGTGCATAAGCAGAAAAAAATAGTGGCAGGACAATAAATGGGAAGGAAGAACATAGTCTAGGAATTTGAATACTAGTGTTCTAGTCCTGATTTTATGACTAACCTGGGACCCTTCATAAGCCATTTAGCTTCTTGGAAATTTAGCTAGCTAACTAACCAATATCCTTTTTCTTTCTTCCTTCTCTTCTTTTTTTCACAGAATTTTATTGAGGATCTTGACTGCAAGTGGGTGGCAATTGGGAGGGAGATGGTATTGGTCTGAATGATCCCCAAGAGTCCTGCCAGCTCTAAATTCTATGACGTAATGGTTGTTTAGATGAGTTACATCTACTGTGTGGTTTTAAAGGCCTAGGTGGACACTGTAATCACCTCAGGCTGCTAAAAATCCTATAGGATGGGATCTGGATAAAGGATAATTAAACCATGGCCAAGCCAGATGTCCTGAGGCTACCCCTTGGGCTTCCACTTAAACCAAATTTAAGAGAATAGAGAGATGGGGGATTGGGCCAATGGGCCTTGCTTCCTTATCTCCATCTCACCTGGTCTCCCAGAGCCTGACAGCTTTCCAGGAGTGGATTAAGAACAGATTTTAAAAAAATTTTTTTGGCTTGAACTTGTGGTTATCCATACCCTGTGCCTCCTTGCTTTTCTTCTCCAACCAGTGAGTTCTCAGGTCTAGCTTGACTGGGATATGAAGCAGACGTTCTGTGGATCCACTGGTCTTCTCATCCTTACCAGCCTGGCAGCTTGGTATATAAACGGGCACACAGCACACTTTTTTTTTTTTTTTTTGACTAAAGGAGCAAGACTTCATCTATTGGTGTTCATGGAGAGAGCCAGCTGTTTGGCAATCCTTCATCCACCCAATGGGAGTTCATTTAGAGAGTAACTCAGCACAGTATCAGGTGTGAGCTAGAGTTAGTGCAGACTCCAGGATCAAGCATCTTTAGTTGCAATCCCAGCTCCTCCATTTACTAGCTGTGAGACCTTGGGCAAAGGACTTAATATCTCAAAAGCTTCAGCTTCCGCCTGTGTTCCATGGGGGATAATGGGAGCACTGACGGCTCAGTGTTGTCGTGAAAGTTGAACGAGATGATGTAAATGGAACGCCACACACAGGGCTCATGCAAAATAGATACACAGTAAGCAGAAGCAGTTTTTATTGCTGTTTTTGTGGAATTCTCTCAGGAGCCAGTAGTGCAGATTCTGTGTAGATAAAATCTCCACATCTTTGTCCATTCACCTGTCAGGTGATGGTTGGTAGCTGTCCAAGAGATGTCCGTTGGGCCACACTATTCTGGAAAGAGCATTCCAGTGATTCTTCCTATCTCCTAAATTTTCTCAACTTTCTCTCTGTGGAGAGCTTCTGACTTGAATATAGAAAGAAACCAAGGGAGAGTTTAGTTGAACATGCACTGTAAAGATGGTCCATTTAGTTAGCAGAGCTAGAATTTTGAAGGGGGAGTTTGGAAAACGACCTTGTAACTTTCAGTGCCAACCTGGAGGCATGAGGCAATATTTTTCCTTTCCTTTTGGAAGGTCCACAGCCTCCTTCAATGGCAATCTCTTGGGTTTCCCTGAATTGGCTGTTACATTTGGAAACCAACTTGTACATCTGAACATTTTAGGGGAAAGTATTGACTAACCCTTGCTCTTTTTCAGCCTTTCTCTTTTCCCAATATTGAGGAGCCTTGGCCAAGACAAAGAGCCCATTGTGTCCCTGGTATAGGCACCAGAACTAGATTAAACATTCATTGAATCTTAATTAATTGTATTAAAGTTGGGCAATTCCCATTGCTTGAGGAGAAAAAAAAAATACCCAGATACTTAATTTACTCACAATGTGGTGTGTCCCCTAGTATTGAACTAAACCACCACAAGACAATCACTCACTTAACAGAAACTGGGGCCTCGGCCCAGGAACTAATTAGCCCCTCTTTCTCTATATATAGCTATCTTCACCACCAGGACCATCTGGAAGTTGTTACCTTCCAGATTCTTTCCATCTATTTTTTTTTCCAAACCAATCATTACTGCCATGATTCTTTTTTTCTTATTTCTGTATTACGTGACTTCCCATTCTTAGATTCTCCGGTGCTATCTAGATCACAGTCCAGCTGCCGTGGATATTTACTCTCTGTTTAATTTTCAAGTGGCACACCTACTTTTATGTACTTTTCCCAGTGGTAGGGGAAAAAAAAAAACCCCACCATCTGTGTAAAACCCAGAGCGGAAGCAGGGATAGTTGCCAAGGGGTTTGGGCCTACCCAAGTTGACTGTGTGCCCACCAGGAAGGCCCTGCACTCTGTGAAGCTCCTACAGTAGTGTCTTTGATGGTTAGGGACACATGGGGAGTTCTTGGAAGAACTTGGTTTCTTGCCCGACTCATTGAAGAGAAAGTACCAGTGTAATCTCCCTTTTCTTTGAGGAAAACTCACCCTGATCAGGGTTTCCTGCTCTTGGAGAGTCAGTAAGGAAGTATAGAAATCATCCCTGATAATATACATTAGGAAAGTGGCCTTGTGTATTTTATGAAAACTTAATTAATTGAGAGTCCTTATTGTTGCTTGCAGGTGCCCTTCCTGTCTGGCCCCTGTGTCCCTCTCCCTGTCTTGTTAGGCCACCATGCACTGGGTCACACAATTCCTAGAATCCTGTCTTCCTTTTTCCTCTCCCCACTGCATGCCTAGTGTATTGCCACATGAGGATCTCTAAGCCTGCTGCACCTGTGCCTGGAACTCACCTCTACCATCTTGGAGACCTGGCTCCTTACCATCATTCAGTCTTAGCTTAGTTGCTACCCCCTATAGGCCCTCTGGGACCATGCCATCCCAAGGCTGTCTCCTACCCTCCAAGGCCCTCTGTCACCTGTCCCTGTTCCCTGTTTTGAACTATTGATACCATTTTTCACCATAGGAATCATGCCACTTATTTATTAACATGTCTTCCTGTCTTTAGTAGCATGTCCATCCATGAAAAGCCATTTGCCTTACCTCTGTGGTTTACCACTTTGAGCCCAGCCCCTGGTGGAGTGCAGAGCTGCAAATAATTGTTTCAAGAAATAAATGATAAGGGAATAGCTAGTGGCTTTCTGGGTATCATTACACAATATAGGTGTTTAGGATTCTCTGGTCATTTAGAATACAAATGAAAAGTAGCAAGAGATGAGGAACTTTAAATTTCTCTAGTCAAATTACCAGGAAAGCTCACAATCTTAAGTCCAATTTAACATGTTCTTCATGTCACTATAAGTTTCAGTGTGTTTTAGTTTCAATCCCTGCACTTCTGATGTTTTTTAGAGTCCTTTTTGGGGTAAGACTATCACCTTCATTCCAAGTCCAGACATCAAAGCAGAAACATCCTGAGACTTCCAGAGTTCGTCATTTAGAGCTTCTGATTGTCTGTGGGAGCCATGGCCTCCCGGTCGCCCCACTGGTCTGACACCCCTTCTGATACGGAGCTTCCCAATATATATTGCTCATTGGCTCAGAGTGCGCAGCAAGGTCTGGGAGTGTCATGAATTCGTGTTTTATGGAGGGTGGTTCTCATCTTCAAGCCTGAAGACGGACTCCCTCCAGGTGGAGGGAGTTTTCCTTTTGGTTCCATTACAGTAGTCTGCCTGCTGCTTTTTCCTGCTGCCTTCATTCCTACTTCATAGTCCCAAGTGGCAAAAATCCCTGGATAACTAAGCTTCTAGCTCTCTACTCCATTCATATTAAAAATTCCCCATATAAAAAAGGCCCATGGTGTCCAGATTTCAGCAGGGCTAGCAGGACACTCTCTACAAAGTATCATGTGTCCGAGCAGTAAGTCCCAAGGAGGAATCCAGTTACATGGGAGTTCAAGTCCACAACCTGCTCTTCAGGCATTTTGATTTCCCTTTCAGTGTCACATTGGATTCAACTTATTCATTCTGGGGAAGGGAGAAAATTTTCTTAACAGCCAGGCTCCTGGCTTGACTTTCATCTGGGAACCTTTGGCTTTTCATCTTCTCTTTTTCAATCATCTTTTCACAGGCCTTTTCCTACCGAGCCTGTGAGACTCGAATTCAAGGAAGAGGGGAGTCAGGCTCAATAGAATCCCGCCCTAGTCTGTCTCTTGGCTTATGACTGGACTTCATAAAAATAGTCAGACTAAATATAAAGAAGTAGAAGGATTTTTTTAAAGTCAAAAGGTGAATGAAATAGAAAGTTATCAACAGTAATAATAACAAGAAATGATCTATAAAAATAAAAGCTGAATTTTTAAAAAGACTGTACTAGACCTGCACCATCCAACACGGTGATCACAGGCCACAGAGGACCATGTAAATCTAGATTAAGTAAAATTCAATAAAATTTTAAATTTAGTTCCTCAGTCACACTAGTTGAATTTCGAGGTGCTCACTAGCCATGGTAAGCTAGTTGCTAATGATACCATATGGGACAGTTATCTATTGTACAATGCAGAAAATAGCTTTCTGTTGTTACAGAAAGTTGGGTTTGTGCAACATGACCCTTCTCTTTTCAGGTTATAGAGAAAGAAAGTAGAGGAGATACAAACTTCCTCCTTAGAAAGAAAAATTGGAACATCACTACAGATATCATAGGGACCTTTTATCATTAAAGTATTTTGAATAGTGTTGTTCTAATCAATGTATTTTAAAATTAGATAAAATGAACAATTTGTTAAAAATAAATTCCAAATATAAAAAGTAAGCCTGACTATATCAGTAATCACTAGAAGAACTGAATTGATAGCTACCCCTTTTCTCCCACCAAAAAAATGGTACCAAGTATAGATGATTTTATAGTCAAGTTCTTCTTAAAAGTCCACAGAACATCTAATCTCTTTAGTTAAAAGAGGAAGTGGCCAGAAAGTCCCTGCATTGAGAATTTTCATCCTGCCTGTGTCCCTCCATGACCTATGGCCCATGCCAGGACACTTTCCCTCCACCATGAAGCAGTTAAACCAAAAGGCTTTGCAGAGCCTGGGAAGCTCTTTTATCCAGTGTTTCTGTGACTGTAAGACTGTCTTCTCACTAACCTTGTCCAGACAATTTGCAGGTTGTAAGTATTAAAGTGACAACATTGTCACCCGTATGGACAAATACTGTGCTGAAGATGATTGTGAAGTAGACCCAGAGGGAAGCAAATTTTCTACTGAAACAGTTGGCCCAAGAGTACCACAGAACTAAAGCTGAGTTTTAATTTGTTCCTGTCTCATTTGGGAAGGATTTATCCACGGAAAAGAATTTACTCATAACCCTGAGTAACAGCACTATCCAGAGGAATGGAGATTGTGCTTTGTCAAAGAAAATTTACATTAATAACAATAACAAAAATTTACAGAATGTTTTCCTTATTTTCACTCATTCTTTGGACCTGAATGATGTCCTATGAACTGGGTAGATATTGGCTCCATTTTAAAAGCTAGAAACAGATCAGAGATGTCTTTACTTGACCAAGGTCACATGGCTCTTACATGTTGCACAGAACACCATGTCCAAGAACTCCTTAAACCTGTCTTCTTATGCACGGATGATGAATTATGAGGGCTTGTGGAGCTTCTGCAGTGGCTAAAGGCATTTATCTTTGGGTTTTATTTCTCTGATGAGCTGTAGCAATTCTTTTGTGCCACACATCTGTAAGGTTACTTTTTCAATACCATCTTATCCAAGGACCTGGGAAGACATTTATCTCCTTTCGTAATCAAAGCAAGTGCTGGTGTTGGATTTTTTCAGTAAGGAAGCAGAGCTGGCTAGTAAAAGCTAATGTGTTGTAATAAGTAAAGAATGGGGGGAAAAAAGTGGTAATTGCTCAGCATTGCCGGGTCTAAGTGCACTGGCATGTCCTCCAGGAATACGCTTCAGCCAACTGAGGGAAGTTACTTCAGCATTTCTCAGCTGCTGGTTTCTTGAAGAATCTGAAGTTCTTACATCTTTAACCACCTGGGCGGATCATTGGTGTTCATCAGCAGTAGTCATTTGCCTGATAGGCTTTGATTTTGTGACTTTTCTGCAAACCATTTCCAAGTGCCTGGGGCTTAGTGGGGAGGCAAAGAATTGCATGCTTGGGGCCATCAAGGATCGTTCTACAAAGATCACAAAGGCATGCTCAGAAAGAATATTCCCCTGTGTTACTCACTTCCTTAGCCATCCATTCCAGACTTTCTAGGTCAAATGCAACTATCTCTGCAATTTGTATTTTGCAAGGTGGACTTTGGGAAACTTAGGTGGCTGAGAGACATTTTTCAGCAACTGAAGCTTTGGAACACACCTACCTGAAATAATCAGGTACATCTTTAAAAGTTTTCCGAACCCACTGCAAAACCTGCAGAAATGCAGACATGCCTTTCAGTCCCCTTAAGTTAACACAGGGGCTTAGAGGGATAAGGCGTCCTGGATTTAGCTTCAGTTTAAGTCTTTGTGTGGCTGACAGGGCTTAAAATGGGCAGGTAATCACTGGCACGATGTGTCATCTTTTTTTCTTCCCTCTTATGAAATAAAGTGCAAAGTACTCACCTTAAAATTAAAAAAAAAAATAAAAACACCTTAAGATATTTCTTTTAAATGAGACAAAGTTATTACCATTTTCCTTTGGTCCTAAATATTGGAAAGACTTGGTTTCCATGGAGAGATGGAAGTGAGTTAGACAGGTAATGCAAAAGATACAATTAACAAGTCTCCACTTACTCTGACACTTGTATTCATTGAGGAGGCCTTAAAGGGCTGAGAGTAAATGTTAATGAGGTCTCCAAGACCAGGAGCCAGGCCAGGCCAGGCACTGCATCTCAGTCAGTGACTTTGGGACCATGTGCACAACCTCCGATTCTTGCCTCTCGTTTTTTTTTTTTTTCCTCCCTCTTTCTTTATCCTACCAACACCACAGAAATGGGTACCATCTTTTGACCAATCTAAGGTGAGGCAGGCATGGTGCTGGATGCCCATGTGCAATAGGCACCCTTATTCCCATCTTGCATAGGAAGAAGCCTAGACCGTGCTGAGCCCATGCCCTGGGCCAAGGCTATCAAGAGACAGGACTGAGCATAACACCCGTTCTGTCAGACTGCAGGCCTGGCACAGCTAGACTAATGGTTAGTCACTGGCTGAGGCCAGGGGTCCTCCCCACAGAGCGCCTCCCCCTCCACCACTTCCTCCCTATTCTCTCACCACTGGTCTGAGGTGAGCCACAGCACCTCCCCACCAGGGTCCCCTGGGTGGATTTTGTGACTCAGAACTCTCCTGGCCATCAGATCCCATGCCTCAGCCAGGTCCACCTTCCTGAAACACTGCTTCCTCCACGTCCCTCCCCCAGCGACAGCTTGCCAGTTCCTCCATATTTCCAAACCACATCGGGTTCAACTACTTCTGCCTCGTCCTCAGATTCTGCCCAAATGGGTCCCCCTGCACATTTTTTATGAGTTTTCCACCACTCCCTGATAATAGGGTATTTTTTTTCCTCTTCTAAAAATAGCTGTTCATTGCTTTTTCCATGTCTTTGTAATTACAGCTTGCCATTATCTGAAATGCCCTATTATCTGCTGAAATCCTACCTATTGGATTTCTCCCAGAAATGCTTCCTTAGGAAGCCTCCTCTACATTTTCAGAAATGTCACTATCTCCCTCTCTCCTGATCTCTCGAAGCTGTTGCAGTCCTAGCCCAGTTTTCCTCAGACTCTCCTTCTTTTGGTCTCCACAGTGTCCCCTAGGGTGATCCTCTTTCCAGCTAGTCTGGAAGTTCTAAAGCAATGTTCTTTGTGCCTGTCGTACAGTCTGTTTTGTGCAGAGAACTAGAAAATAATACTACAGTTAGTATTTATTAAGTAGTTGGGATACGCCAGGTACTACTTACATGCATTAATTCTTGTCATTTTCACAACACGCCTCTAACATAAAGACCCCTATTAGGTACTTTTTCAGATGAGGAGAACGGAAAGCTTTGCTGACCAGCCCAAGTGGAGAGTCAGAGGGACCTGTGCCTCTGTGCCGCGCTTGGCCAATTCCCACCATCCTAGGGTCACAGAGAATGAAATATGTGCCTTGGCATGGAGGACAAATGAGAGAACACAAACACTTTATTTGAATTTTGTTCAGCTGGTAAAAAGCTCACAGATCCCAGACTTCCTCCCAGTGATGGGTTCTCAGCTCCTTTGTTGGTGCCCAGCAGCAGGGGAGCTGTGTGTTAAATCAGAATATTCCGTTTTAGCAAAGCTTTTTGCATATGCACGAGCAGTCACAGTCCATGTCCCATTCAGAACCAGCCTGACAACTGCTGGTGGATGTAACTCCAGCCCACTTCCCCCTCCTCAGTATCCCAAGACTCTTCTGTTTGGTATTAAAGGCTTAATCCTGTTTGGAACAAGGTAGAGTGTAAACAAACAAAGCTGAATATTTAAAATTTTTAACAGCCGCAAACACTTTCATAAGGTACAGTTTGATCCACTGGGGGAACTTCTGAGTGCCTGGGTTAACACTGTCACCTTTTTTGGGTGTGCATGTGTGTGTGTGTGTGTGTGTGTGTGTGTGTGTGTGTGTGTGTGTCAGAGAGAGAGAGAGAGAGAGAGAGAGACCAAGGATTGAACCTAGGGGTACTCTACCATGAGCTTCATCCCCATCCCTTATTTTGAGACAGGGTCTCACTAAGTTGCCCAGGCTGG
The DNA here is from genome assembly GCF_045843805.1 of Urocitellus parryii. Classification (NCBI taxonomy): domain Eukaryota; kingdom Metazoa; phylum Chordata; class Mammalia; order Rodentia; family Sciuridae; genus Urocitellus; species Urocitellus parryii. The sequence goes on along the minus strand of NC_135533.1, from coordinate 172,757,499 downwards.
TCTTGAACTTTCTATCTTCCTGCTTCAGCCTCCCAGGTGGCTGGGATTACAGGTGTGTATCACCACACCTGGCCAAACACTATCATTTTCTGACCCTGGGTCTCCATAGCACATTTAAGCAGCAAATCTGGAGAAATTACTGGTAGCTTGTGGCATGCATTTTCCCATACTGCAGATTTTCAAGTGATATGGTACAGTTCCTATGCTACCTTCTTTCTTTTGCCTGGAAGATTTTTTTTTTTTTTTTGAGGGGGTGGTATCACAGGAAACTGTATATTCATTATCGGAAATGGGGTGGTGGGGCAGGGACAGGAAAATGAACTGATTAAAGACCATTAAATTTGAAGACCCGGAGTGTGTCACTGTGTACCTCAAAATCACAGTGCCTGCTGGAGCCACGCCTCTCCACCACACCCTGACTCTTCCCCTGGACAGTGTCTCCTGTGGAGTCAGCACTTGGCACCTGTTTACCAGGTAGAGTTGTGGATGCTTTACCTGCTTCTACAAATAGTATAGTTTTGATAACCAAAAGCAAAGCGTTCTGTACCAAGGGAAGTGTGACCAGAGTTTCAAAGAGTTATGTTTGTCAAGTTAGATGACAGAGGAGTGGAGGGTGGCCGATTTGACAGGGCCAGTTGTGGATGAAGCATGAAGAAAACAGATTTGGGTGTGGGAAAAATGGATCTTACCCAATTACATCCATTTGGCTTTGTGAAGAGTGTGCCATTGTACCAGGTCTACTTTAAACAAGAAAGGTAATAGTTTATGTCACATGAACACAAAGCCCTACAGGATCTTGCTTTCTATGGTGGTCTCAACTCTCCACTCATCAGGGACATGGAGCAGTGACCTGCTTGGCAGTTTCTGCACATCCTTCGACCTCCTCAAGTTCATGTCTTTATGCTTGCTTTTTCTGCTAGAAATACTGTTCTCCCCCAATTAGCCTAGCTGTCTCCTTGTACTTTCTAAGGATCAAACTAGGTATTTTCCCCCCTAAGGAATCTTTCCTGATCACCTCTCCTCCCTGCAAAAAGTGGGAAAGCTACTTTTTAATGCTTTCAGAATTTGTGTCCATGACTTTCCTGGAACCTGTTAACACTTTGCATTGTGATTATTAACATGTCTGTGTGTCTGGCCAGCTGAGGCTTCCTTCAGCTATTTCCTTGGCCTAGCACAGTGCCTGGTATATAGTGGGAGTCCTATTGGAAGAATGTGCCACAGAAAGTGCTATTTTTCAAAGGAAAAGGAAAAGCTATAACCTTAGTGGATGGAATCCCCCAATAGATTCCATTCTTTTTTGTCCCCCTGTTTTGTATGAGGGAATGTTTTCCCTACATGAAAAATAAAAAAGTAAACCCACTCATCTTCAGGGACATGGTATACATATTAAGTATATATCTATATTTAAATTATAGAGCATCACAAGAGATATCTTAAGTCCTTGGAGCAGAAAAGATGATCAAAGACACCAATCCTAGGGGAGGTTTCAGAGTCAAATCCTGATTTTTGTGGCTAAGGAAGGGGACAGAGTGGAAACAGGGTATGGATGATCATGACGGGGGCAATGCTTCCAAGGCCTCCTGGCCATTCTCACATTGCAGCTATCTTTCATATCCCTATAAGATAAAATCACCATCAAGGGTCATAAACCAACATCAGGGTATTTGGCGAGCCCCATAGGTGGTTGAACCGAGCCAGTAACAGCATCTTAATTGACCTAAATGACAACAGTTATGTTATAAATATCTGAATTTATGACCTGAGAAAGCATAATCACATCGTCCATCAGTTAAGTCTGCATAGGCGAAGCTGGAGGATTTGAGATAAGGCTATAAGTTGGGGAAAATCTGATTAGTCTTAACTTTATGACAGACACAGAGCTAAGTGAATCAGAGTGCTTTCAAGTTCCTGATCCCTGGGAGTTAAAGGCAGTGGTATTGCAGAGTCCGTAAGAGCCACCCAGTCCCCTCTCTGCAGCTGTCATTTTATTGGCCTTGTAAAGTTTTGCGTCCACCGTGACAAATCCAAGACCATATACCTGCGAAAAAGAGATGGTTTAGATTATGGGGTACGGAGGAAGCAGACAGTGGGGGGAGAGGGTGAAAGCGTGTGTTTATGCCCAGTCTTCTTTGGAATGTGCAGAGTCATTGTGAAAGGGAGTAGATAGGGCTCCAGAGAGCGCTGCAGGCTCTGATGGGACTCTGGTACTAGCCTGTGCTGGAATTAGGTAAAAATCAAGACAGAGTTTTAAAATGAGCTTATGTACTAAGAACTCCACCTATCTTTTAATTAAAAATCCAACAATTAAACTTGGACTTTATAACTTGGTTCATTTCCTGAATTTCTTGTATGGGAGGAGAAGTGTTAATATTGAGCAGTATGACTGCACTGAGAGTAAACAATCCAATCCACAAAGGGAGGCGTGTTTTAAAAGAGACACATTACACAGATGAATTTAATATCATTGATCAACCAGCTGATTGTACAGGGATTTACCTATCAATGGACTCAAGTCATCTTCAAGGTAAAAGGCAGGCAGCCAGCCTAATCCCAATTTGCAGAGCTTCAAAGGTAAATGGTCATTTTGCAGAGCAATGAAGAGCTCAGGTTATCTATTTAATGCCAACGACTGTAAAGTCAGTGAAATTTCTTTAATGAATTTGAGAGCAATTCTTCAAAGAAAGCTCCGATTGAAACCCATAGAGAGAGGCCACTTGTCTTTGAACTCGAGAGATGAAGTTTATCCTAGATTAACCCCATCTTTCAGTTTGCTCTGTTTTGTAATCTAGGGACAGAGTTCTGCATTTTGAGAGCAGCATTATACTGCTTTGGCAGGCATACCTAAAACACTGATGTATTATTGCACTTAGGATTACTTTTCACTTCCCCTAGCTCCATTTGTTGGTAAAGGGGTTTTCCAACCAAATGTCTGTTTTACACATGAAACTTTTACAAGTGTCCATGTTCTACCAGTTTCGAGGTCCAGATGGTTTTCAAGATGGGTCGTCCATTTGTTGCTTATCGGTAGAACAGTAGAAATGAAACAAAACTTCACTTTGGTTTTTATTTTTATCGTCCTTTCCACCATACTCCACACTTAAAATGTAGCCCCTTAGCTAATCTGGAACTGTGTGCCTTACAATGTGGAAGAAATGGGAAATCTGGAACTGATTATGAAATTACAAAGCAGGGAGAAGCAGAAATGTGCAGGGATCAGTGTACAAATGCATGATCTCTGATGTACGCAAAGCCCGGTGTGAAGGACACATCGTTTTGGGGGTTGGAACCCTGCTTTTACATTTCAGCCTAATGCAACCTAGCATTTGCTTTGGGTAGTGCTTGGGGAAGCTTTTGGTGTTAACAGAATTCTTTTCTAAAGAAATTCCTTTCGATTCCTTCAGAATTTGTCCAGTTTCCAGGTTCCAATAAGAAAAACATGGACACGCTTTTAATAGAAAAATAGTGCTCCAGGTTTTTCAGTTGGCAGACGCCCGGCTCTAGAGCGGCTCTTGCTTGATTAAGTGGAACAGGTCAGCTTGGTGGAGAAGCCTGTGGCATCTGCACCCTGATTTAAGGGAAGAGAGAAACAGGAGAAACCTGGGAAGTATACCTACTGAGGTTTTTGAGCCCTCTCTTGGCCTTGTCCTTCAGTTCTTATCCCACTAGAGAGTACATTGAACCAAAGTTGCCTGTTATCCAACATCAGTCCTTTAATGTCCCTTACTCATGTCTGAGAGAGGGAAGCTGGCTCTTTCTCTAATGTTATTTCAGATGTGACTCTCTGCCTGTCAATCAGAGGAGTGGTGATAGTGGTGGGTGTTTTGTTTGTTTGTTTGTTAATTTATTTTGCTTTAGTGTTTTAATTGCTTTCTAAAGGTCTGGTTATTATTAAAAATTACTATTAAATTTTTCAAATAATTCAAAAATCTTGGGGCTGGGGTTGTAACTAACTCAGTGGTAGAGCACTAGCCCAATGTACATGAGGCCCTGGGTTCAAAGTCCAGCACCAGAAAAAAGAGACTGCAGGAAAAAAAAAAAAAAAATCCCCTCTAGTCCACTATCTAGAAATGTTGACATTTCATTCTTTTAAAAAGAATGGCATCATACAATAAATGTTTTTATAACCTGCTTTTTGAACCTAACGTATGTTGGACACCTTTCCATATTACTATATAGCTACCATGTCACCTTTACTTTTTAGCCTTTCCTTAGCAGTGAACATTTCATTATTTTTAAGTGTGCCCTATTAGAATGTTGAAGTTCCTATGTTTATTAACCTTTATTCATGTATTCAAAACTTTCTTTAGAATACATTCCTAAAAAGAAGTTGGACATTGATATTGATAAATGTTGTGAAACCCCCTCCTAGAGAGGTTTTGCTCATCTCTCCCCACTTCCCATCTTGAATGGCACCTCCTCTCTGCATCTGGTCCCATGTCCTTTGGTTGTGTTTTGCTTTGCTTTGCTTTGCCAATTAAATAGGCACAGAGCCTAATTTCTCCTGGGTGGCAGGGTACAAACCCACAAAAGCAATCAACATGTAAAACAAGAAGTGAACATGATGTTCACAACTTGTATCCACGGTCACTCCCACCGTCCCCCATCATCATGGTGGGCATGGCTTCCCTCCTGTCAGTGTCAGGGTGAGAATAGTTTTCTTCTATGTAGGTGAAGCTCTATGTCTTTAATCAATGAAAGGGAAATGACCAGTTCTAGAAACCAGCGGAAGGCCCTGCTTTCCTAGCTCCAGTCCTTACAAACACCTAAAACAAAGCTTAGTTAATGGGTTAATTTTTGCAGGTCATGCATTTTGAATTTGGTCCTTCTTGGCCATTTGAAGGGTCTGAGGTTCGGGACCCTTTTATCCTTTTATTGGTGAATTCACTGAAGTGTAGGCAGACAGAAAATGTTCAAGTGGCAGGCAGATAAACTTGTTAAATCCCTGGGAGTCTTTCCTTCCTTGCTCTGGGAGTTTATCATCTTGGCGGAGTTAAAAGGCAATTAGGCCTGTAGGTCTTTGCTCGCTTGTTTATTGGCGTTTTACACATGGGTGTTGAAGAGACAGGGCCATATTAAACATTCCTATCCTGCTGGCAGGAGGAGGGGAAAGAGACCTCAGCCCAACTCTGAGTAAGTCTCTTTGAGAAACAGCCTTGCCAAAAAGCTGGAGGAAAATCGTTTAAATATAGTACCTGTGCCCCACGATGCTCATTGTTGGTGGAAAATTGCAGTCGGCCAGCTCCATGCTGTGTTCCATTTCCTGGGAAATGGTTTTATGGAAGGGCGTTTGATGAAAAAGTTCATTCCTTCTGTAATTGTTAGCTGCCCCACGGTGTTAGTGAATGTAAGGGCGCCCTGTGAATGTTCGAATGTTCGTTGCCCTGTCTCTAGGGCGAGCCCACGGGTGAGCAGGGAAGTCTGTCATTTTGAAACAGGTAGGGCTAGATTTCCACTAAGTACCCTGGTTGCTCTGATTCTCAGTCTCCCAAGCCAGGCTGGTCCTGGGAAAAATTTATGAAGGAAACAGGTCTTAGCTTTCTACAACAACTCTTTCTTTTTTAACCCTTTTCTCCCTCTGCCCAGTACCTTGAAGGATGCTCTCCTGGGAGGGAGGTACAGGGTTAGATCCATGCCCACTCCTTCCCACTCACACCTTAGGGACGTGACAGGGCTCCTCATCCCCACTCCTTCCAGGGAATTTTTTCAGCATGGGCTCTCCTGCTGAGGGAAACAGTGCACATTTCCATCCCTGATATACTTCAGTGGTTTAAACACAGGCTGAGGAGTCAGGCTCTCCTAAGTTCAACTTGTAGTCTCTATGTCTAACTTGGTGGCTCAGGTCAACCTTGCCTTTTTTTTTTTTTTTCTTTTTTTTTCTAGCTATAAAATAGGGACAAAGATAGTTTCTACCATGCTAGCTTGTTTAAAGATAAATGAAACAGTTTTGGAAAATATTTACCATGGCATGTAAGAACGGGAGAGAAAATGGTACCTTTTGTTATTATTAAAATATGCCTTATTTGTCTAACATATGTATATAAATTTATGTATAAACATACACAGTTAAGGGACAATTCTATTTTTTTTTAACAAAGCGTAGCTATTTTTATTTTGTCCATCGCGGGTGCTACTGAAATATAAAAACCAATGTGTATAAAATGCAAAACATCCTTGCTCACGTCCTGAATAAATACCTGGAATGTAAGAACTTTGTGTTTCCACAACCGACCATTGAACTCCTTTCCTAAGTGGCTGCTACTTATCCAAATCTTGGTTTCTTAAGAGCTCGGCACTCTGCCTTAATTCTTTCAACTAAAGAAAACACAATAGATAACTGCTGCTTTTATTCCCAATCTGACCTTCCACGTTCTGAAACTAATTTGCCCTAGTGTCTTGCCAGCATCTGCACAGGGACTTCCTCTAGCTGAGTAATGTGGTTCTGATTAAGGACATCCTATAAGACCCAGGAGGACGGCAGGGAAGGAAACCCTCCTGGGACCAGAGTGAATTTCCATCCTCCAGTCAGATATATGATATTGAAGACCAGAAGGTATACAGAGTTTATCATTGGGAAGACTGGGAAAGGGAATTAAAGCAAATGGCTGACAAATTGGCTGTCTTTTATGCAAAGTTGACAGGCAAGCCGGCCTCTTACCAGAAAGAGGATATGCATAGCCCTGAGGCCAAATGGCTGGGCAGGCAGGCAGCAGGCTTTTTGAAGTCCCTGCTTGCATGCCACTTCTAACAACAAGGCCTCTGCTGAATTACCTCCTCATAAAGACAGGAAAACTTACTATTACCTAAAATATCGTAGTTCTCAAAATGATAACTCATTCTTCTCTTTAGTGTATTCTGTGTTAGGGCAAAATTCTAGGTTATGTAGAATTGGGGTGTGTTTTTTTCTCTCTACTGTTTTATGAATTGGGTTATAAAAGCTAAACGGTTTAGCTTCAGTCCTTGGAGGCTAAGACCTTTCCCTGGGGCCCCTAGGCCTGCTGTAACTAGGAGGTGATTCTGAGGACCCTGGGAGAGCCCATTTGCTCTGCCAGGATTTGTGGAGGGTCTGCAACCTCTCACAGAGGGTGAGAGTGGTGAGCAACGAGTAGAGGAGTTTGGAGAGCTTGGAGTTTCTTTACCAAATATCTAAGAATCTACTAATAGTTGTAACTCTAATATGATTTTCTTGTTAATCTCTGTCAAACCATGTAATCTGATATGTTAACCATGACTAAGCCGTGAAATTTGTCAACTTTGTCTGTGATTTACACAGCTCTGTATTTTTTTTTTTAAGTCTTAACACAAAAGTGCAGAACATTACTTCCCAGCATGCTCTTCTCAGCAGGTTCCTAATGTCCTAGGACATACAGAAAGAACAGAGTGTTGGCTTTTCTCATGCTGTTTCAAGGACCAAGGATGGATAAGATAAAACCTAAAACTAAATTATTTATTTTCCTTTGACATGATAACTGTGAACATAGATTTGCTTAGACATGAGTAAGTATCAAATAAACATTCAAAATAGTTTCATGGTTCATGTCATTGGGCATAATAATAAACTGTCTTAAAGTGGTAGATGGTTTTTGAGAGAAAATGAATGGCTAAGTCATATATTATTTGCTCTCTTAGTTGTGGATTGTTTGATTAATCTCTCTACACAGTATGAATGTAAGGTTCGTGATCTGAAATCCCTCTTTGTCATTGGCTAGGTGGGTAAATTTGTTTAAATCACTTTTCTTCCCTTAGTTTTTTTTCTTCTGAAAAAAAAAATGAAGATGATAATACCAGGACCTAATTTATAGGTGGCTTTAAGGCACAAAAGACACCTCACCTATAAAGCTCAGTGCTGTATATACCTATCCTTTTTCCACTTGGAAAATTATGGTTGGTGTAACTGGATATAATGATATAATAGATTACTGGGAAATTTTGTTACCCAAAAGAAAATTAAAGTCACAAAATTGAGGGATTTTTTTTTTTTTAAATAGGTCAGAGAAAGAGGAAAAGTGGGTGGCATTTTGGGCAAGGTTGTGGCCATATTTGTAGACAGTTTTCTATAGGAAGGGAGAGAGAACAGCTAAAAGGAAAAAAAAAATGCTGAAGAATGGGAGAGTGGTCAAGGCTGGGGTCACTTTCTCTCCTGTCCCTGCTAAGTGTTTTTTTCTTGGACTCAAAGGGAAGTGTCCAAGTCCTTCTCAGCTGTCTCCCAACCTCTGATCTGAAGAATCTAAGATCAGATCATCAAATGACTTAGAACTCAGAGTGCTTTGTTGACTTCAGTCACCATGAATCCAGTGTTTTTAACACTTTTTTATTGTTGTTGTTGATAAATACAAAATCATGTGCAATTCTCTAGAAGTTAAAAGAGCCCTCCCCAGATACTTTTCTGCTAGATCCATGAGACTTAACCTGTGAAAACAGACTGATGTGTTCATTTCATAGACATTGAAACATGAGTCCAAGGAATCAAGGGAGGTTACCCCCACCCCACCATGGAGGATTGGGAGCACCCTGCCCCTGCCATCTTGCTTTACCAAGTTTCTTCACCACTCCTCCAAGAGGAAAGGAAAACTCTGTATAAGATTTCACAATGGGGCTGGAGATGTGGCTCAGCGGTAGCGCGCTCGCCTGGCATGCGTGCGGCCCGGGTTCGATCCTCAGCACCACATACCAACAAAGATGTTGTGTCCGCCGAGAAAGAAAAAATAAATATTAAAAATTCTCTCTCTCTCTCTCTCTCTCTCTCTCTCCTCTCTCACTCTCTCTTTAAAAAAAAAAAAAAAAAGATTTCACAATGGCTTTAGTCAATTTGCCTAGTCTCTCAGTTCCTTGAATGGTTCATGAACACTGTCACAGAATCAATGAAACCTTTCCCCTCCTCAAAAAACAATTCTCTGCAAAAGAGAATGTGTATGTGCACATTTTTCTACAGAGAAGATCCATAATTTTATCAAATCCTCTCAAAGGAATTTGTAACACCCCCCACAAAAGGGTTAAGAATGATTTTGCCCTATAATCTGTGCCCCTAAAAGTCACATTTCCAGTTATGATTGTGAGTTGCAAGGTTAACAATTACATCCACTTTAACCTTTCAAGGCAAATGTAGCATATAATCCTATGAATGCCTGAGGTTCCAGGCTTGCTTGTAAAACAGCAATTGGGTTGTGAATTGTTTAGGTAGTTTCTGCAGCTTTAGTTTTCAGCCTGAATTCTAACTCGAACCAGGTTCTATCCATCTTAGAACTGAGATGGTTCAGATTTAGTAAAATAATACATGTTTATTTATAATGCTCCAAACCAGTACATTTCTTTCTAGGTGTGAGTGTTTATTTACTTCTTAATTCTGCCTTGGTGTTAGATTAGGGTTGCTAGATTTAACAAATATAGGAACAGCTGGGGCATAGCACAGTGGCAGAGTGCTTGTAGCACATGCAAGGCCCTCCAATTTCCAATGCCACCACTAACAACCAAAAAACAAACATAGGACACCTCGTTATATTTGAATTTCAGATACCTAACAAATAATTCTTGGGAGAATGCCTGGGAAGGGAAAAAAGCAGACAGAATCTTCTCCCAACTCTAGAACTTTCATTGTAAAAATTAACAGAAGCCTTTTGTAAATAGTCACAGGACCTTTTGGAGGATGATGGAGATGTTCTAAAACTGGCTTGTGGCGATAGTTTTGCATTTCTATAAATTTACTCAAAATTGTTGAACTTTATATTTAAAATAGGTGAACTTAATAAATGATTCCGTGGGGGAAAAACTGTTTAAAAAAATTAAGGGATAGCTGGCTTAATTTTTGATTCTGAGTCAGACCAATTTCAAAATATGATGGAAACCATTCATCTTCTCCTCAGAAGAAAGCATGTAAGCACCTGCATCAAATTTTGCATAAAATTTCTGAGCCTAGCAAAGCTGGTCTCTGGATGCCAAGTTCTACCTTAACTGAGATTCTAAACACTGTTAAAATATTTTTCCTTGTGTTGGAAATAAGGCTTATCCCAGGCCAAAGCACACAGTTGCTGTTTTTAAAAATCTTTAGTTTTTGCCTGTGAGAGCAACCTCTTGGGACTCCTGCCACCCCAGTGAGATCTCCTCCATTTCTTGCTAAAAGGACATGGGGAAGGCAGTACTTGTTTTGTCATGTATGTAGAACCTTGGTTTGGTTTGGTTTGTTTATAGAAATACAGGCACAGGCCTGCTAAGCAGAGCCATTTTCCTACCTCTTCTAACTTTTTGGTCAAACAAGGTGTTGACATGCCAGTGTGGTAGACTCAGTCAGGAGGCACTTCCAGCAAAACATACACAACTCCTTCTGTGGTTCCAGTGCCAGTTGGAATGGGGACATGGGCTGTTCTTCTGTCTCTGTTGACATACCCAGATATTCCGAGAAATACCCATTGGCTAGGATGAAGAATTTCGGTTGAGAGTGTGGGTTGGGGATGCCGACTCATAGGAAGAGCGTGCCCTGAGAAACTCTTCATTTATCAAGGTTTGAGGTCTAGCTCCAGGTTTAAGAAAGAAGAGTTGTTTATGCAACTCACAAGAGTCACTGTGGCTAGAACCTCAGGACAAGCTCTTCTGTTTTTCTATTTGTTCTACATGTTAGCTCTTTACCAAAAGAAAAGCCAACATGCCTACAAGAACAATGAAAAGAAAGCCAAGGCCCCTCAGAGATCCCTTTATTCCCATTCTTTCTCCAGTTGAGACATGCCACTCCCTAAGCAGTCTGATTTCACTAGAGAGATGCACAGGCAGGTGGAGAATGTGGGGCCAGAAGAATGGGACAGCAGGAGTAAGCTGATAGCCAGAGGGGAGGCACCTGAGAAAGGAGGAAGCAGGATGTCCCATCTCTGGGAACCTGACCTCCCTTACACCTCTTCACCCCCAAGGCATTAGAACTTGTAGCTAGACAACCATAGAATCCAAATATTTTCATACCAGGAAGCCCCAACAAAGCCCAGTTTTCACACACATACACACACACACACACCAACATGGATCTTCTAGTCAGAAGATCAGGTCAGAACTCAGGACCTTTGAGGCAGAAGTCTGTGCCTTAAAGCAAAGTCTTTTGGAAACCCACTATTCTGGAATCCCTGGGCTGGCTGCAGTGTGAAGGTACAACTAATGGCCCTCCTTGGGAAGAACTAATTCAAAGCCCTTCTCCCCAGCCAAACAAGTCAGATGCTAATTCAGTGAATTGTCTATTCTCATTCAGATTCTTTGAAGGAAGGACTTCTGCTACTCCACTCTTGGTTATGCGATGGCATTGCAGGGAAAGTAAATGCCTTTCCTTAAAAAATATGCTACAGACCCATCAATTTTGCTTATCTTAAATGTCTGCACCCACATTTGTCCAAATCAGTGAAGCATTACCATTTTTTACTTTTTTCTACCAAGTGGCTGAGTTTTGGTTTTTGCTGGAGGGGTGGTTTCTGTTGAGCTGGGCCTCTTTCATGTTTTGGGCTACACTTGAATCTAGAAAAGATAACAATAGCCTTAAGGTTTCATTTTCTTTTCCTGTAGAAGCAAGGAACTGAATACCCACTTTGAAACTCACTGCAGTGAGTTCTTTGTATTTAATTTTTCTTTGTTCCCTTACTCTTTGTTTCTAATTTTTCTTCTCTACATCCTTTTTCTCTTGCTGGTTTTTTAGGTAAAATTATTTGTGTCTGATACATTTTTCCTCCACCTTGGTCTTTAATGGGTGAGCCAATTATAGTGGTTTCATAGCTGTGATGAGTCAACAGTGTTGCCATCTTGAGTTTTTTGGTTTTTGTTTGTTTTCTTGTCAGCTCTTGTTAGGGGATACTTTACATAGTTTTTGTTCTAAAGAAAGTGATGGTTCCCTCACTTTCACACTTCAAGTACAAGACATTGATATACTACCGGGATCACATTTTCACAGGTGCCGTAAGGAAGACCCAATGAATAGCTCAAACATTCTATTAAAGCAGTGGTTCTCAACTAGAAGTTATCCTGACCCCCACCTGGAGACATCTGGCAATGTCTACAAACATTTTTTTCTTTGTCCCAAACTGAGGAAATGAGTGCTTTTGGCATCTAGTAGGTAGAGGCCAGAAATGATGTCATACATCCTACAGTGCACAAGGCTGTCCCCACAGCAAAGAATGATATGGTCCCAAACGTCAATAATGCCAAGGTTGAAACCTGCCCTTAAAGGGATTCTTGCTTTTATTTATTTGTTTATTCTTGTTTGTTTTTCTTTCCCTAAAAGCCAGTGAGGAGAGAGAGAGAGAGAGAGAGAGAGAGAGAGAGAGAGAGAGAGAGAGAGAGAGAGAAATGCTCCATTTCGATGAATGCAAGTATCCTGAGATTTTACATCCCACATGGATCCAGGAATTGGAGAGTACAAGAATACCATTGAGCAGGGCAAAGTGCAAGGTCGAGGGAGATCTTCTCAGCTCCAACAGCTGTCTCAGCTCCATGGAAAGACAACTTTGTCTAAAGTAGAGGACCAAAAAGTTACAAGGATGTTTAGTTTGTGATAAAAATCATTTTGCAGATTAAAGTGCTTCCTCCTGCCCATAAAATGCTATGTTCTTTAAATAACTTGAAAATTGGAGGCATTTAACTATGTTGTGAGCAGGAGGCAAGATTGCTGCTCACAGCCATGCTCAATCAGTTTTGTTCCCTGTGATCAAGTCTGCCAAAACTTAGGTGGTAACAAATCTTTATATTTTCTCTAGCATACTTTTGAACTAACCCATACTTTCAATATGAAGCAACCAGGAGTTAGGAAGGGATTGTTTCCTGGAACCAATCTCTCTCTCCACATCTCTCGGTTCGTTCTCCTCATTCCTTTGCTGGTGGCAAGATGGCAGCTTAACTGCCAGAGCTTACCCCTTGTCACAGGCAAACACAGAAGAGTGAGACCCTTTCCCATAATTCTCAGCAAAGGCTCAGTGTGTATCATTGGATTGGATGGGATTATATGCTCATCCCAGTACCAATTCCAGGAAATGATTGGCTGTGGCTTTTGTTACAGCATACCCTTGAGCTGGAATGGAACTTCATGTGATACAGATGTGACACAGGGGAATTGGAGTAAGATAATTAAAATGGGAGGAGAATAAACACAATACACACGTGCACACAGGCAAACTCACGTATGCACACACAACTTGCCTCTGAGAAACTTTGGATTTTACAGTAGAATACTTTGGTTCTCAAGCTCTAGCATTGCAGCTAACTAGCTGCAAAACTTGAGATAAGTTTATAATTCTCCCTGCCTCCTCTTTTTCGTCTACAACATGGAGATTACTATCCCGGTGGGTATGAAAAAATCAATGGCCTTAGCATATTGGAAGGATTGTATTGTTATTAGAACCAAATGAATTAACTTCAGCTTCTGGGGTCTAGAAGAATCTAGACCAACTAGTCTGTGCCAGCCTTCGGAAGCCAGTGTCTAAATTTATCCCAATCCTCATTGTTGCAGGTCAGTGTGGGAAATCTTCTGAGGTCAATGATTGAGGTAATTGGCTTGAAAAAGTCTCTGTTAAATGACATAATTGGTTTTAATTACATAATTACGGCACTTAAAGTGTGGGGGTGAAAGGTTACTATTATATTTAGAAGTGAGATCCCCAAATGAACCGAGGGCCTTTAAGCCAACGTGTCTTCGCATTTCTCTTTTTATTTTTTCAGAGGGAAGCCAGAGTAGGCCGGCCTTGGCCCTGGTGATTTGGGGATGATTAGCCTGTATGAGGTAGTGCCGGGGCTGCTCCCGATATCATAGGAACCTTTGTAAGGAGACGGAAAGGGCTTCTGTAAAGACCTCACTGCGATCTGAAGTTAATGAGCAGTGGGAACTCAACTGTCAGCAATTGAATCTGATTGGGCAGGGTAATTATATGATTGCCCCTGGTGTTTGCACATGCATGGGGATATTTTTATTGGAAAAAACCTAATTGCTTACTTACTTAGTGGAGGGAAAACCTAAACAAATTTGTGTTGTCATAGGTTAAAAAGACATCCTTTCTTTGTCTCTAAAATAACTGCCTGCTCTGCTTCTTAGAAGTCGGGGTTTTGTTTCTTTCTGTATTCAATCAGAGGTTGTTTGCAGGACTTGAGTTATATGATAATATTGAAACATGAAGGAAAGCTTCTTTGGATTGTGCATTTTTGGTAAAAATGGTTTCTTTAACCATCCCTTACAATGGTTTCTTTCATGTTGCACAGGCAGCTAGAACCCTGGGCAACATTTAGACTTCTGGGACTTTCGCAGGCTGTTTGTTTGGTTTTGCTTTGTTCCCCACGTGGAGGCCATGACAATACTGGCTTCATCAGCTATCTGATTTCCCTTAATTGCATAAGGCAAGTGGGAGGTATTATGTCTGTGATAGCCTTATAGACATGAAAACAGCCAGGGGAAGAGGCCCAAAATGCTCCCTCAGCAATTTCCCAGGGACTTGGAGGGGAAAAAAGGGGTAAGGTGGGAGAGTCAAAGCAAAGAGGCCTTGGGGATCCTGAGCGGGTGATGACCCACTGCAATCCCACATCTCAGGGTTGTCCGTTTTGACAATCCAGAGTGAGATGGCATCTCACCCCCGATGCTGGTGTCCATAAAACCAATCGCTACAATCGGGTCTATTTTAGGGCGGTTCAACCTCACATTGTTTTCTTCTCACTTCTTATGGAACTAGCAATTTTTCAGTCCTTTTCTTTCCTGAGATCCCAACAGAGCAGTAGAAGCACAGCAGCTTTCTGGGAATTGTGATGAGGGATGCTGACTCCAAGTCTGGGTGCTCCAGATGAGCATAGGATCCTGGGCTGGAAAATGGCTAAGAACAAAGAACTTTGGACCAACCCTGCTTTCTGGCTTCAGGAGTCTTACACATACTGACTCACTCCTCGCCTGTCTGGCTAACTCCGGGGATCCTCAGGCTCAGTGTTAAATGTCACTTCTTCTGGTAACTTCCCTGATCCACTCACCCCACCCCACCCCAACCCTCAGTCTGGGCTGGCTGCCTTGGCTTTGTACCCCATAGCACCCTGTAGGTTCCCATACCTGCTGTCCTGTAATTGTCTCATTGTCTCCTGAATAGCCCCTAAGCTCCACAAGAGCAGGGCCTGTGTTTCTGTTTGTCATGACTCTCACTCTAAGCAGAGCCTGGAGCATGTGGAGTGAATGAAAAAGGGAAGGAATGGCTGCTGGCTGTCCTGGGGAACTGTATGTGCTGCCTGGGTTGCCCTACTCTTGCTGTTAATACTGCTTTCTTGTTGCTTACAATTTTCATTGCCCTAGATGATCCAGCTCTGTCGGAGGCACGTAGGCACAGCCAAATCTCATGCTGTACATTGATCACCTGTCCAACCTTTGCCTAGAGTGGGAGCCCCCAGTTCCTTCAAGAGATCCAACTTTACCTGTCTGTAAAGAAGAAGAGGAGGAGGGAGACAGCGGGGAGGATCCGGTGGCAGTTTAACAGCAGAGCAGGTCCAATGTTTACTTTTACCCTTTTGGAGGTGGGTAATTGCAAATGCCTTGGGGTGCTGGGTTTCAGAGAGAGTCTGCATAATGACCTTGGATTTGGGAGCTCATGTGTATTTCATCTTTTTGTTAAAGTGTAGGGGTTGCTATTTCTGTATTCAGTTCAGAGGCAGACTGTCCCATGATTCCCACCAGCATAGAGCAAGGATCCAGGTTCATCTTCCACAGGACCTGAGCTGCATCTGCCTCACAATGGCTTCACGTAGTATTGTTTGTGCCTTGCTACAGGGAAACAGAGAAGGACTCATTGGTTGCTGTTTAATGACTATTATTTGCTTGCCAAGGTTTCTTATTTTCAATAGCCTTTCTTGTTTTGATCAGGAGGCTTTTTTGATATTCTGAGTTTCTTCCATCTCCAGTTGCCATAGTAGATCCTGAGATCCTGAATAACTACAGAATAGATGAGTTTCACTTAGGTTCACCCTGGGTATTTAAGAAGATCCTGCACAATCCTAGTGTTTCTAACTAACTTCCTCCCTAATCAGATCATGAACCTATGACCTTATTGGCCTCAGGCAAGAGGGCTTCCTACTGAACCCCCAATACTCAAGCTGTCCCTGAGTTTGAACTGCCTGGTTTTGATTAGCCTGAAATAAAAATTTCTGGGTGAATGGACACTTGCACTTGGAAACTACAGTCTCACCTGCGGTGGGACAGAGTAAACCCACAGAGACAGAGGACAATTGCCACATACTTCTTGTCTGTCATCTGCACCCCACTGTCCTAGGTCTGCAGTGTGTTCTCCTTGTGTTGATTATGAGTCTTGATGCACTTGGCATTGATGAGTTGCATTTCTATTTTGGCATAATAAGCACCTAAATTGGGATGTTTAGGGCTTTCTTCTAGGAAGAGTTTGGATTTACTTTGTTTTATAGTTGGTGTGTTCACAAACATTGTGTACTTTCAATCAAACAGCTGTGGGTCATGGTGAGCTTTATTCCTGAGTTCTAAGAAAAATTTTTGCAGTTTTGGAATAGCACCAAGGGATACCTTACCACTGCATAGCCTTCCTGGATTGAGGAAGGTAATAACTGCCTACACAAATCACATCCGTTTGGAAAAAAAAAAAAATCTTCAAATGACATTTAATTTATAATTGAACTTGGCACTACAGTCTCTAAAGTGTCTCATCTTGTCTAATCACAATGATCTATTTCCTTTCTGAGTATCTCTGCATGGGATGGGTTAATCCTTTTGTTATCATATAATATAGCAAAGAGAATAATTGTTAAAAAGAAAAATTAGAATAAATGATTGCTATTTTAGGTCACACCCAAACCACAGATGGCTTCTATTGTTTTGTTTTAAAAAATATTCCCATGTTCCTTCTTTGATTGCTTTATTCAACTAAGAGATTTAAACACAGGTTCTCTAAGTGCAGTTCCTGGTCCAGCAACCTATATCACAGAATCATCTGGGAACTTCTTAGAAATATAAACTCTCAGGCCTCACCCAGGCCTACGAATTAGAAACTGTGGGTGGGGTCCAGCAAGCTATGTCTGAATGAGCCTCCGGTGATTCTGATACACTCGAGAAAGTCTGAGAGCCATTGGTTTAAAATTCTGCCTGTGTATGAAGTGGGGTATTAAATGGGTGTGACTATAGTCCTGCCATCCAGGAGCTTGTGATCTGATCAAGGGCAAAAGGCATAAATTCATCAGACAGTTAAGCAGAGTGATCTTTATAAAATGTAAATTACATCATACACTCACTTCCTAAACCCCTGCAGGCAGTTCCCTTTGTTCTTGTAATGAATATAAATGCTTGGCTAAGGCCTACAAGGCCTGGCATGCTCTTCCCCTTCCTACCTCTCCAGCTGCATCTGGTGCCCTTCCCTCCCTCCCCCCAGTGCTCTGTCACACTGCAACAAGGTTCTTTCTGATCCTGAGCCATGAGTATGGTGTTAGTGGAAGAAGAAAGGGAAGGAGGGACAAGAGAATGGTGAAGGGACACTAGTCGGCCTGGTCACTAAAGTGTTTTTTCATGCAATACCATATCTTTAAACTCCCGCCCACATTGGTTAATATACAGATAGATGTCACAATATATTGATATCATAGTCAGTATTATTGGCCTCACATTGTAACATAGCCAACTCCTACAAGGACTTGCCAAATTGTTGAGGAAATATTAAGCAGAGTTTTTTGGTGGTTGTTGTTGGTGGGTTTTTGGTACTGGGGACTGAATCCAGGAACACTCTATCTCTGAGCTTCATCCCCAGCCCTTTTTTAGACTTTATTTTGAGACAGGGGCTCACTAAGTTGCCTGGGATGGCCTCAAACTAGCTATCCTCCTGCTTCAACCTCCCGAGTTGCTGAGTTTCAGCTGTGCCCCACCACTCCGGGCTTAAGCACGGATTTGATTTCTCTCACTGTCAGGTATTTTTATTGACTTCTGCCTTTGAGAGGTGGCCAGTCAGGCACAGGTGCTCAGTCACACAGTGGGAACTGACTAAACGTGGCTAGAGATTTGAGTGTGAAATTGCATTACACCAGAATGTGATGGAGCTGACAAATGATTCTTGCTGTCTTTATTTAGTTTTAGGAAAGATGGTGACCACATCTGTTGGGATTTGCCTTTTTAAAACTGTGAATGCCAATATAGATCCTTAGGATATAAAAGGCACCATGTGATTTGGAAATAAAGCAGCTGTTTGGATTTTTATGGAATGTGAAAATATCATATCTCAGAATTCTCTTCATAATGAGAAAAGAGGATACTTTAAAAATGTGATTTTTTTTTTTTATTTGAAGCAAAGGGGTTCTTGAAAATTTAGAACTTCTGAGGCAGAGAATAGGCCTTTTTTTTTTTTTTTTTTTGGTTTGTTTTTGTTTTGACTATCCCAAGCTCTCATTTTCATAGTACCAGTTCTATTGTTTTTATAAATGTAGCGACTCTGGTTTGGGACATCATCTTCTCATTAGGAAGCCTCTCATTTGAGATCTTCTGCAGAAGAGCAAAAGGTCGGCTTGGAGATGCCATGGAGAGTTGATCATGGGCTTGGGGGATGTGCCCCTTCCAGCCCCCAGCTTCCCTTCACATTGTAAAACTCTCCCAGGCAATGGAAAAGAAAAGATTCCTTGCTACCTGAAGCCTCTCTATTCTGGTTGGACCCTGCCTAAGACAGACGTGCCATGTCCCCACCCTCTGGGAACCCAAGCACAGAGGCTTTAGTGAGGAGCCACATTTTTATACTTTGAAACACCCTCTAAAGCATAAATACAGATAATTAGGAGAACAGAGAACAGGGAAACCGGCTCCCTCTGGGGCTGGCAGCAGGGGATATGTGATTGAGACTGAACCTTAAGATGATAAGATGTTGGTTTAGGTGTGTGTCTAGGTTGGTGGTGTGGAGGGGGCAAGGGACTGTGTTTCCAGGGAGCTGGCACCACTTCCCACACTAGCTAGGATCTGCTCCCACAGGCTACCACAGCAGGGAAGCTTCTTGGCACCAACCAAATGGGCAGAAACTCTACTGGGGAGTGAACTCTAGGGTTGGGTCCCTTTGCCTGCAGAGACTACTTCTCAGGCTGCTGATAGCAGATGAACTGTCCTAACATGACATCAGTGTCTTGGTGCCTATTCCTGATCCATTTTTTGGTACTTCCAACTCTTCTCTCACTTCTCTCTGAGTTACCTCCTTTTGGGAGCAACTTCTGCTGGCCTGGTCTTTGAACACAAAGCTGCCTGCTGGGGTTGTTCACATCCCCATGGTTTTCAAGGAAGCATTGTGAGCATCTTCAGGGAAGCTTCCCAGGCATGGCCAACAGCTCTAGGAGTGGGGGGACTGCCTTCCCCCTCTGCCTTCTTGACCCAGGACTGATAGTTCAGGATGCTGGGCTGGGTGTCTGCTTCTCTTCAGGGAAGCAGAGCTATCCCACAGGAAGCAAGTGCTTCCTTAACTGGTGACATGAGCCCTGATATTTTAGAGTGCCCAGGGTCCCTGGTTATCTACACATGGCCAAGATGAACACAAAATGACAGGGAGTGGTAAACTTCAGGGCAATCTGAGTGGCTTTTAAAAAAGTCACAAAATAATGAAGACGGGCATTGAGGCACCTAGGTTTTCACTTGCTGAAGAAGACCTAAGCTGTTTCTGAGAAGGGAGACTTTTGTGATTGAAACAAAAGGATAATTTCCACAGACAGGAAGAGTTTGAGGCTGGGGTCCCAGGCAGAGCCTACAGGTCAATTCTGCCTCGATGGCATTAGGAACCCCACACAGGGTTCCTAAAACCTAAAATATACAATTCTGGCTTTCTGTATTTTGAGGGGAAATCAGATGATCTAGATATACTGAGCAAGCAAACCCTCTCTCTACAAACCTGGCTCACTCCCTCCTTAGGGTTCCCTCCCTGGTCCCCATCAGTAGAGTGTGTGACCCTGACCAGACCTGCAGGAGAGGGCCTTGTAGTTGGCTTGCCATGATCTGCAGGAAGGCCAAATGATGCTCAGGTTTGCCACTCCAGCTTACTGTCCAGATGCCATGTGGCCCAGCTAAGGGGTGATGGCAGTGGCTTGCCACCAAGGCTTTTCATGAGAATGAAGTGGCCAGTCGCCCAGGCCCTGACTTGGTGGTTCTGACTTACTCTGGATGCAGATCCCAGGTTGGGCCCAGCTTTGGAAGGACTGCATTGTGATATGTGCATGGCCCACCTGCTGTCAGGAGCCAGTGTACTGAGCTCATCCTCCTAGGCTTCTGTTCCTCTTCCTAATCAGTCTTGAGCATTGCAAACCACTGTCATAAATCTGGACCAAAACGCAGGTGTCAAAAGAGACTCTCAAAAGGGGTGTAATACAAGAAATAAAAATAGCATCTGGGTTTGAAATCACAGATATGTCAACTGAAGGGAAACTGGGGATGGGGGAGGGAACAGACCCCTGTCATCTTCTGCATGATGATGGAGAGGCGCGTCCATGCTTGCTGGTGCCTGCAGCCCACCTGATCTGTGCTCCTTGTAGGCACATGTTGTTTCCTTACGAGAACTTTGTGGGCTGTTTTTTCTTTACATAGGTAAGTCAGTTATTTTGCCAGATTCTTCCTAGTGTTTGCCTCTTTTACATTTTCCTGGTATTCACTAAGCCCTTTTAACCTGTTGCATATGTTTTTCATCTACATACATTTATTGCTGCTTTCCTTAGTTTGGGCCTTTTCTTCCGGAGTATCTGTTATCTTCAGGTTCCTATATCTCTCATCTCATCCCTCACAGATTATATCTCTATATTCTTGGATAAACTAGCAACTTATTTCACTGATGATATTTTTGTTAATAATGCCCTTGGCTGCTTTTAACGCTGGCTCTGATTCCATGAGTGCATTTTTAACGCGTGTTGGATGGTAGAAATTCCCTTCCAGTTTTCATCATGGCTAAGCTATTCAGCCTCAGTACCCTGTATAAACGTCTTCACTCATGAGGAAACCGAGATCCAGAGAGTATGAGTATTCCAACTGAGAATTTCTACCCATATTTACTCTTCTTTTTCTATAGAATACCTTGCTTATCTCAATAAGCAGCTCAATTATCTTCATAAGGAGAAAGTTTAAAACAATGGTTTTCAGTCCAGGACAGTTTTTCCCCCAGGATACATTTAGCAATCTCTGGAGACTTTTTTTTTTTTTTTGGTATCATAACTCAAATATGTTTGGAGGTATGCCATTGGTGTCCAGTGGGCAACGGTCAGAAACATTGCTAAGAATTCTGCAAAGCCTAGAACAACACCCAAGAATTATCCATTCCAACATGTCAGTAATGCTGATGTTTAGAGACCTGGCTTAGAGGGAACCAAATATACATTCTACATCAGTAGCTCCAAAGACCCTTGGGTGATCTCACACATGTACAACCAAGCCTGGACCAGGACAGAATGCCCTATAAATAATACATGTGGCCATTTCTCTGATATGTGTAGATATTACTGTGACTTCTAGAAATTAAAAATATTACTTGATTTAAAACATTTAGGCATTTAAGAACACTGCTTAGTTCTAATATATTTGATCATCAGGTACTTTTCTGAATCAAAGGAAAAAAGAAATAAAATTAAACTTTGGTGGAGGAATCTCCAGAATTTTCTGATGTTTAAAGTAAGTTGCTATGAAAATTGCACTACCCTGTCTTCCCTGATGAATTTGAAGTTTAATTGTACTCTTCTTCAGGTAGTTTCCAATCCAAGGAAAAAATTCATTGCCTGATGGCTACAGTGTTGGGGCAGATTTGGCAAGCAGATGCCTGTGAGAGGAACTTTTCATTCTGGAATAGTTCCTTCTGAGGAAGGAGGAGGGTTAGGTCAGAGAAGAATGTCCCCAGACAATCTGTCCCTTTGTTAATCAATGGTGTCATGTTGGCTGCCCTTCTAGCAGCCCCATCTTCCTGAAATCTTCAGCAAAAAGACCATTTCACAAATACATCTGGCATTGGCCAAGATTTTTCTAGTTGTGCTTTCACAACAAGGAATGGATTTAATGAGATTCAAAGGGCCTTTCAGACTCTCTCCACAATAGAGGTACATCTCTGGAAGGGCTCTGGAAATGGATTACCCAGCGTCTTGAGAAAAACTGGCAAATCAATGCAGAATAACTGAACTGACAATGCAAAAGCCTGAAATGTTAGTGACATTTATCGAGACAATTGGGGCACATACTGTTTTCAATATTTAAACAGTCATCTAATTACTCTTCATAACTTACTATGAAGAGAGCATCTGTGAAATTTTGACCATTTCATAGATATGGAAACTAGGCTGAGGCCAAGAAGCAACTTGTCCAGAATCACACAATAATTCCTCCTCCTTTAACCATTGAGCTGATGATAAGCCCACACTGCTGATTTTGAGTTAACAAGCTATGATTTTAAGCTCTATCTTTAGTCTCTTTAATTAGACAATGCAGCTATTATAAGAAAAGATTATTCGAGTCAATTTTAATAGATTTGTCAAAGGCCAATATCTATTATAAGAGTAACAGAAACAAGAGTTTGTTGAAAAAGACATTTACAAGTAGTCTTCCCCATCCTCATTTGCAGCCTCCACACTATGATGTGGGGGACATGGAGGCCACATGGAGGGAAGCAGAATGACACTCGCTGTCAGGAGTCAGGCACTTATATCAACAAGATGTAGTTTTAAACAGGTGATTGTGGTTTCTCAAGTCCTCAAGCTTCCTCTGGCACACAGAGGAGGTCATAGTTTAATCACTATTCAACAGCCATTTGTTTGACGTCTAGTGTACATTGCAAGATATGGTGACGAACTCACTATCTCTTGTTGAGACCACAGCACAGATAATCCTAATGTAACAGGATCTGTTCTAGAAGAGAGGTCTGTATCTCTATGAGGAACAACGGCCACTTTAGGCTGCCAAGTCAGGCTGACATTAGCAGTAAACACTGAGTGCCTACTATGTGCCAGGCTTCAGTCCAGGAACTAGAATATTGCAAATCTATCACATTTCAATGGGGGTGAGAGACAGTAAACCAGTGAACAAACAGCCTGATTTCAGGGACTAGTAAATCGCATGAAGAAAATACAGTAGAGGAATTAAGGAACGACTGGGAATAAGAGGAACTCCCAGATCTGAGGTGGTCAGAGAAGGTTTTTTTCTGAGCAGGTGAAATGCCAAGACAAGTCTTGGGAAATGAGAACCGTTTTTTTTCTAAGCAGACAGCTGGATGAATTGGCCTTGATGTCTGGGGTTTTAAAATTGCACTATTCTTTTAACAGAGAAATTCAGATGTCCAGTACATCTTGCTACATCTTTTAGTTCATTGATGTTTCCTAAGGGCTAAACACATGTTTAACTTTTTGTGAACATTTAATGTGTACTTGAAGTTGATGTGTATTCTGTCTTCATGTTCTTTGGGTGTTCCTTAGCTTATAAATTATGCAACTAAAATCTTCCAGATCTCTATAAGTTTTAACAGTTAACTGTTCCATTTCTGACAGCTGCAATTTAAAATCCTCATGCCAATTGTGGATTTGGTCATTTCTTAGAAATTCTATCCATTTTTGTTTTTTCTAGTCCTGGGATATGCTTTCAATAACTGTATGAAGTCTCTTCATCTAATTTTACAGCTCCTCACAACTTGTTCTTATCTTTAATTAATATTCCCTTTTGCCCTATTAACGAGTTTACCTTTATTTTATTTTATCTGATGATATTGCCAGAGCAACATCCCTTCTGTTTATATGTATTAGTGCATATTTTCTCTTTCCTTTTATTTTTAGCCTTCGTGTGCCTCCAGTCTATTTTTTATGAGCAACATAAAAATGGACTTTTTTTATGTTCTTCTTTTAATGGGTGAATTGATGTTATTTGTATTTATGGTAACTTATCTATATGGACCTAACTCTGTGTTATTGTGCATATTTTAGTATCTTGGGGTTATTTCTTCCTTTTCTCTTTTTTATTGGCCTGTTTGAATTCACTATACTTTCCTATTTCTATTTTCCCCTGTATTGGTTTGGGAGTTACAGATTCTGTCCTTTTAGTGGTCTAGATAGTATCTAAAGCAGAGTTTGGCAAACACTCAGAAGCTCTTAATGTGTCACCTTAGGTTGGCTTAGGGGCTTTCTCTAGCATTCTGGTTCCCAAGTGCCTGGGTCTTTAATGGGGTGAGATGTAAATGACAATGCAAAGGGTGGTCACCACCATCATTGTACCTGAGAGTGTTGATTTCCAACTGCCTTTGCCAGGACCTGTTGCCAGAGGCTGCCCGGTGATTGACAACTGCACAGCTCTCACTGGTGGTGGTTAACCTGGTGGCTTCTGAGCAAAGAGTCACTTGATTTCTTCTGTTGCCCTTTCCTTTGAGTGCATTTGAGCTCTTGTAAGTGATGATAAATGTTAAATAGCTCCTGTAAAACTGTTGAATTGTCAGTTTTTAAACTGCATAAAACACTGACGTTTTCATTAGGTCCCAGGCCTGAGGAATGCCCGGCTTTCATCATAACAGATTTGTTTACTTCTGCAGAGAGCCTTAATGTGCTGCCTATGGGAGAAATCTTTCTGTCACCTGCTCTTAAATGGGAAAGTCTTTGTTCAGCCAAAGATTTTTGGAAAAGGATTTACAAGAGGGCTTTTCTACCTCCCTTCTTCTCCCCCACTGTCTCCCAAAGGGGTAAGGGATGGGAATGGAGTCTGAAGATCTTTGGTATTGGACAGGAAGAATTTTAAGCTAAAATCATCCTGTAAAGTCCATTAGGAGAAAAAATGCTGGAGAAATGCTATTAAATCACTATTTGGTTTTAGTATGTCCTTTCAAAGATAAGCAAGTCATATCTAGTATTGATGACCTCAATCTTTTGGTTGACATTTAAACAGATACTTTGATTTTTAGATTAAAAAGTTTTTTTGTGTATGTTATAAGAGAAAACATTTTAAACTACCAGGTCTTTAAGCAAATAAGAAGAGAGAGGACTTTTATCTTCAGATATATTTTCAACATTTTTTTAGAAGATTTTTTAAAAGATGACAAATTTTTCATGAACCAACATGGAGTCATCTCAATTTAATGATCTGGAAAACATGTGTGCTGAAGGACAATCCTGTCTCAATACAGCTGGGGTTGGGGATGTGAACTTTCCTGGCATCCACATGTTCGCAATTTATGGCAAGATTTCTGGCTTCTTTTACAAAGGACCTTCCCCTTGTTGAATGTCATTGGCAGGTTGTCTACTCTCACCTTTCAAGAAAGGCAGCCTGGCATAAGGGAGCAAAATCTCAGAGTCTAGC
Source organism: Urocitellus parryii (assembly GCF_045843805.1). Taxonomy (NCBI): domain Eukaryota; kingdom Metazoa; phylum Chordata; class Mammalia; order Rodentia; family Sciuridae; genus Urocitellus; species Urocitellus parryii. Next base: position 172,732,256 of record NC_135533.1, on the reverse strand, counting down.
AGGTCAGCATTTGCATTCTGGTTCTAGAACCTACTGCCTTTTGCAGTCACTCATGAACTAATGCACCTTTCTGAGTTTTGATTTTGTCATCTGTAAGACTGAAATGAAAAACTGACAATTGCTAAGGTGTCACGGCTCATCCCACCTAGACATGGGTGTTTCAGTGAGCTATATGGAAAGAGCACAGCAAGAATCAAGGGCATGAGTGTAATTCCAGGTTTAGTTGACTAACCTGTCATTGTCCCTCTGTGCCACAGGATATCATGTCTTTCTCACTTGTCATTATATCACCAGCATGTTGTCCACAAGCTGGCACAAGCTAGGTGATCATAGAATTTATTTGAATGAGTGACTGGTGCGAAATAGGAAAAATTTTCAAACACCCTGTCATTCTATGCAAATGTTAAAATATGCATTTTAACAGGCACAATGTCAGTGCACTGAATGACACTCTAATGCTAGAATGTCAGCTGCCAACCGTGGGAGAAGGAACATACTTTCAGCAGAGCTGGAATAGGGGGCGGCAGGGATGCCCAAGCTGTTCTGATTGAACCATCCAGGTGTCTACACCTATTGGTTTGGTTTTTAGATGAATGAGCTCCTATCCCTACAGTAATCTGATCCAAGGTGATTTAGTCGTTTTTCATTGAAACTGTTGAAAAAAAACATACTTCGTCATTGTAGACAAGAAGCTGAAGTCCTGGTCAGGCCAAGAGAGATGAGAACAGGTTCCAGATATAGAAGCAGAGCCTGCTCCTCAGTCACTTGCTGCAGCCCCCTCCTCCCTCCCCTCCTTTCTCTGGCTTTTCTCCATGACTCTACTAGCACAGAGAAATCAATTGCCAGCCAAATCCCAAAAGAGTAAAAGAAAAACATCTGAGAAGGAGAGGGCAGCAGGGAAAGCCAGAAGCATCCATAAAGACTAAAGAGACCTGCCTGGAAAATGTGGAATCCAGCAGGGTGTTTATTCTCAAAACAGCTTACTGATCAGGTACTTTTTCACAGATGAGAAGAATGGAATGAGCAGACATGAGGACATGCCCACTGTGGCCTGAGCTATCGAGTCAGCAAACACGCCCTTTGTTCCCTGTGCTCTGGTGGCAGGCTCTGCATTAGCAGGATGCACTGGTGAGCTCCCTGAAGCTTGAGGAAGGTGGGCCCAATCACTCTTCCCATTTTGATGGGTCACCTAGCATCAGCTCCCAAGGGAAGAGCCTCAACTGTCACTCCTGGGTACACAGCCTGGGACTGTTGGAGAACCTTCTGTCACAAAGAGTGCTTGGAGCTGGCATCTTTTGGGGGTACTAGTCTTTCCTATAGGCATCTTTATGAAAAATATCTTTGAGACAGAGAAGTAGTTTTTCTTTGGAAGCTGTATGTCAGAGCATTAGCCAGATATGACTGGATTCAGAATCTGCCTCAGCCTGCTATGTGACCTTCCCCAGCTGGGTTGCAAACTCTAAGCCTCAGTTTTCTCATTGGCAAAACAGGATAAAGATAAACTGTCTCCTAGGATGTACTGAGGATGAGAATAACAAGAATGAAGAGAATTGAGGATCAGTGATTGGCAGTTAACCTGGCTGGAGAGATCCCTGGGACCGACTCAAGATTTGTGTTTGTTTATCCTCACTGCAGATGTTTGGTTTGGGCCTCAGTCAGCTGCTTCTTCAGTCAGAACCACATGCATACACACTTACATTTTAAGTAGTCATGCTCCTTGTAATTTGTTCCTGGTCTGCGTGAGAAACATCTTCTAGGCTCTGCCTACTCCCTGGGTCTTGGTATTCACAGCTAGGAGATAAAATGTGTGACTCCACTTTCATTCATTTGAGCCAGCTTCAGGGTTCCATTCAAGTCCTAATAGCTAATGATTCTCTTATGCTTTCTGTACCCCAGACCTTTCTTCCTGATCACAACCCAGGGTCCCATAGAGGTAGAGACATGAAGTGATACATGAGACGGAGCAATCCCAAGTAAGAGAAGAAACAAAAGACAAGTGGAAAAAAAAATGAGAAAAAAAAAAAACATTTCTCAGTATTTCCAAGCTTCTGCATAATGAGCATTTGCTTTAAAAAAAAAATTGTGTGGGAAAAAAATGCTAAACAACGCAAATGAAAATCAATCACATTTCTCCTCCTTAAAGTTGTGTACAGTTACAAAGTAGAAAATTAATGTCCTGCACCCTGCTCTTTTGGGGAGTTTGTTATGACTATGCTATGACTGTTGACAGTTGGGCATGGCTCCGCATTTTCACATAAACATACACATTAAGTATAATTTTTATAGAATTGTGGACTGGAATTTGCATTCTGAGGTCATTGCGGTTCACCTGGTACTGCATCAAGTTCATCCTTTCCGGTCAGTACATAGGAGCCACCCCAGTATTTAATGCCACTTATTTCTTTATGCTATGGAAAAAACACACTAAGTTTTAGGTCGTTTCCACTTTTTCTGTCTTTACAAAGCAGGCAGCAGAGAACCTCATTTGAGTTTCCTGTACATTCTGATGCTTTTTTCTCTGTGCAATCAAGTTCCAGAGGTAGGATTTCTGAGTCAGAGAGTGTGTTCTCTTTATATTTCAATAAGAACTTCCAGATTGGTTTCTACAATGTTCTAAAGCTACCCTCTGCACCCACGATGAGGGTAAGAGAGCTCATGCCTCCCATAATTAAACAGCATTGGATACCATCCATCTTAACTTTGCCCCAATCTGATGAGTGGGAAATTGTCTTGTTCTCTTGGAACGTTTGTTTTCCTTCCTTAGATTTAGCTTATTTTCTTTATCCATTCACCATTTCTTTCCTGAGAATTACCCATTTATGTCTTTGACCTTTTTTTTAATCTCTTGTTTTTGTAATAACTTTTTTTAAAAAATGAGATTATAGGGATCTTTTAGAATGCAAGCCTTCTCAAGGATGTGGGGAGCACCAGGGTTTCAGGGAGTCAAAATGAAACAACCAAAGGTTGCAGTGACCCTTCAGCATGCCTTATAATTGGTGGGCATTTTCTTCCTTGTGTGTTATGGCCCCGTGTGCTCTCTGGTGCAGTCCTAGGAGGCCAGCTGAGCTCCCAATGACCTCCTGGCTGTCAGACCTTCAACTTGCCCTGACTGATGAGGCTTGCCTCTTGGGCTTGACCTGAGACTCCTGACCCCTCCACTGGCCTGTCTCCTGCTGAGACTATTGCCTGACAGCTTTGCCTACCTCCCCACACTGTCCCTCCCAAGGCCCCCATCTGTGAGCTCTGCACATGTTTTGGAGGCCTGACAACTCATTGACAAACCCCTCAGGAATTCAGTGCCATCCTGAAGACTGCTCATGGAAGCCTCATCTGGTACTGGTTTTTATTCTTACTAATAAAAACTAGTTACGGCTTATTATGCAAAACTCACTTGCAAGCCCGGTGGGTAGGGTTTTGCAGGTTGCCCATCGCACAACTCCAGGGGCAACATTAGCTGTTACCTACATGTTGTGGATGACTTCTGACAAATGACAGGCAATTACTTCTGCCAAATCAGAGTTAAGTGTCTTAGAGAAGGGTGTCTTGTTTCTAATTCTCACAGAATCACCATAGGAGCAAGCGGCGGGATTAACTGTGTGCCAGGCACTGTGCTAAGTGCTCTAAACACATTATTTTTTAAAATTCCTAACAGTAGCCAGCTGAGGTTGGTAATATGACTTCCCTCTCTGTATCCAAGGAAACTGAGTCAGAGACAAGTTAAGTCACTCACCCAAAAGACACAGATTAATAAGTGAATTCAAATTCACATCCAGAAGACCCAAAGCCTTCTTTTTGTCTGCACTGGGATCTGATTTCCACGCCCCCCTACCAGGGGTCCTCTAAAACAGCACAAACCATGGTTATGGTACAAGCTCTGAGTCCAATTGGCCTGTCCACCACCTTCCTCCCACCACATTCTAGAAGGGCTGGTAAAGGCAGGATGAATTTGAACTAAAACTGAAGCAGCACTGAAGCAGAGCTCCTGCCCAACAGCCCTTCATCAGGAGGTCTGCATCTCTGGATCACCTGGTGGTAAGGGGGAGCCCCCACTTTTGATGTTCTCTCATTTTGATCAGGGTTTTCTGGTCTCTGTCCAGGATCAGTTTTCCCCAACCTCACTCAGACTGTAGATAACTATAACACAGAGGTGTAAGAGTCAGAGCCGATAGTTCCCATCCTCTGAGTCTGGTGCTGATGGATGGGAACGGGTGAGAGGTTTTTTCTGGAACCGATTCATCAAGCCAGGGCAGGGGGTGGATTTCCTTCTCTCTCTGTGTTTTCACATCTGAGGTTCCTCTGTCTTTCTGTCTTTTTAACATTCCATTGGCTTATGTGGGCCTAAGTTGAAAGTCAATTTTAAGATCCATTTGTTCTGATTCAGTGGCCAAGGCTTTAGGGTGTTGCCCCCCCCCTTGAAAAAATGCTCCAAGTGGCTCACACAAAGGCTGCCTCTGCCGTACCCTCACTGAGGGTGAGGAGGCCCTAGCTAGGAGGGGAAGGAGGGTCTGTGAACACCACTCCCAACAGCCTCTGGATACCAGGGTGCCTGCTGTGGATGCCGCCCAGCCTGAAGCCTTCTGCCTGTCCCTTGGGGAAAACCAACAAGGAAACAACTTTGACATTTGCATCAGGCTTGAGTTGGGGGTGAGGAGGCAGGAGCTCCAGGATAAAGAGCATGTACCTACTTTTCTGTTTCTCAGACAACTTAATTTTACCTATAATTAGAACTCGTGTCTGGTCATTGAAAAAGGATGTTTTTGTAGTTTGATATTTCCTTTTTAAGAACTGTGCCCAACCCACCACTGGCTGTCAGGGTGACCCCACGTGAGTGGCTGCCCATGACCCGGCCTCTTTCTATCTGTGAAATAGGATTGATAAAACCTGCTTTATAAAGTCAATGCTAGGATTAAATGGGATAGGACATATGAATAGTTTAGCCCCAGGCCTGGCACGCAGAAACCTCTGAATAATGTGACCACCAGCTCAGCAGTCAAAGTAAAAAATACCCTACCCCACAGAGAGCCCAGTGCCCTGACTCTGCTGGTGCAGGTTTTATGACCACTTTGGGGAGTAATTCATCAGTAACTAGTCCAGTTTAAGTTAGATGTTCATTATGACGTTAGCAATGCAACCTCAAAGTGTGTGCTCCAGAGAAATACTGTACCTATATACAGGAAAGTATGTACAGTTAGGATCATTGAAACTTCATAATAGCAAAAACTGGGATACCATACAAATGTTTGCCAATAAAAGTTTTGCTGTATTCAAGCAATAATATACTTCTCAGCATTAAAACACACTCTTTATGAAGGCAACTGCATTAGCATAGATAAATTGCAAACACATAATCTTCAATGAGTGAAAAGTTATATGGTGAGACATAAAGGATGATAGCATTTGTTTATAATTTTAAAACTTGCAGATTTATAGTATGTTTTTAAATGATTTATAAAATATGACAATAATAACATGAATGGAAATGATAACCCCCACTTCAGTTTAGCATTTTCTTAGGGATTAAAGATAGGAGTAAAATAAACATAGGAAAGAGTGGGAAGAAGACTTCAATTAGATCTCTAATTTTTGTTCTTAGAAAAAAGAAATTGAAGAGACTATGGCAAATGTTTAGATTTATTTCACTGGATAAGTGAAATAAATCTTAAGTATTTTTGCTATTATTTTCAATTATACTTTGAATACTTGAAACATAAGAAAAAAAATTAGTAAATAAAATTGTCTTGTGCAGAGAAGGAAGGATAAAATAATAAAAATACTTCTTTCAAGAAGTTGTATCTTATCTTACAGAAGAGATGGAGCTAAGGAGCTTTGTGGTGTCTCACAAATGTGGAAAAAAATATTTTATTAGAAGATTTAAAAAAGAGAATTAAAAGAATATTTAGGGCCAGGCATGGTGGCTTGCACCTGTAATCCCAGTGACTCAGGAGGCTGAGGCAGGAAGATTGCAAGTTTGAGCCCAGCCAGGGTGACTTAGAAAGACCTTGTCTAGTTATAAAGCACTGGGACTGTAGCTTTGGGTTCAATCCCCAGTACTATAAATAAATAGATAAATAAATAAAGGTATTTAGTTCAAAGGTAGACAGTCTTTTAAAAAATAAAAAGGTTAGAATTATAGAATTATATTTGTTTTGAGAATACTTATCCAAATAAATTAATAATGGCCAAAGAGATCACCAATTTGATCACAAGCTCAGATTGTGTTTCTGTGATTGTAAATTCAGAATGGAAATGTTTCTCTGTAAAAAGCTTTCTAGTAATAATTGTATTTTTGCTGTTATAGTCAAATAAGCAATATAAAATTATACTTTAATTATAAAATTTTTATCCCAGGGTATCATGGGAGTTATGAAGAGAATCTCTCTAAGCACCATGGCTAGAATTCTGAGGAAAATGAAGAGACATGTTCTTTTTCCGAGGGCCACTCCACACATGTCTCCCTTGGTCTTCTGTGGGACATTTAATTGCAAGGGTCCTCCTCTTGCATCTCAGAATGGCTTTGGGGCCTCTCTTTTTCCCCTTATAGGAACAAGTTATTCTCCTCTTTTGGTCCCGCCCACCCAATCCTTTCTCTTTGCAGAAATATCAACTGCCATTTGATTTCTTCTTGGTTCTTTCCTCTATAATCATTGCTCCTTTTCTGGCCCAGGTCACCTCGGGTGCACCAGTATGTCTCCAAGTGAGGCCTCCCAAGAGGACCTCTGCATGAACCAGGACAGAGCCCACAGGCTCCCAGACTCCTCTCCAGGAAGCCCTGCTCCCAAACACTGCCCTTTCCAAAGCTTCCTGGAGCCTTCTCCCCCTGTGGCTACAGGCTGAGGAAAAAAAGAATTTCCTTTTCTTTTTCTCAATCTGGTTTTCTGATTTTCATTCTGTGGTTCTGCTCTGCTTCGCTTTGTTTATCAGCATCAAAGATGAAACCAGCTGTGTTTGTTTGTGGATCTTTCATTTCCATGAAACCTGCAGATTTTTCTGGGTCATTCTGTGTTCTTAATAATCAAGAAGGTGGTCACTCACATAGCCACAAAGGAAGGACTGGGGTCATAAAGACCTCAAACCCACAGAGTGCCCTCAGTAACCTTACCCTTAGCCTGGGTGACAGGGAACAACCATTACATGGATCTGTTATCTTCCAAGGTGAAGTTCCCCCAAAGACCTCTCTCTCACAGCAAAAGTCAAATGAAAATCGTACTTGTCATTTCTTTAGTAACACTTTATACCAAAGATCTTGTGTTTATGAGTCTAGAACCCCAGCAGTTATAGAGATGGGTTGGAAAGGGGTATTGGGATTTTTTTTCATAATTTAATAACTGGACTCTTAGTTGAATTATTAGCACCTAGTAACAACTTGTGGTCACAATTATCAGGTTTCTTGTTGGGGGCATTGAACTGAATGAAGCCCCTCTTCAGTGGTGACATGTCTGGCCATTCAACAGGTCACTTGATGTCCAAGGGCAATTACTATTACTTAAACCTCAAGCCCTCTGATGGAGGACCCTTTTAGACATTTAATTCTAAAGCTGTTAACCCATCTTGCTGCCCAGTTGACAGGACAAACAGCTCTGGAGATCATACTGGGGAAAACAGGCAAGAAAATTCAGACTGAATGATGGTACTATCAGGGTTCCTATGGTAAACCAAGGAACTGAATCTCAGGGACCACAGGAAGGAGCTGCCAGCCTGAAAGGGCCCCATTTCCACGCAACCTCCTCCCCACCAAATGGACTGACATACATCAGCTTCCTGAAACAGCCAAGACCAGACCATATTTGGATTTGTAACTCCCAGGGTATTTTGCAGGCAGGTCTGTTTCTCGTTGTCCACTGACTCTGTGATAAAATCAGGGCCTCTGCTTAGCATGAGACAAGCCATTCATTTGGGTACCCTCCCTCTTAGGACAGGAATGCCAGAGTGCTATGTGGGTGATTCCAATTTGCTGGTGGGCGCCCCTGTCAATCTTCCTAGTTGGGTAAGGACTTGCTGCTCTCTGTGTTAATTTATACTTCCTGCATATGTCCTCTTTTTCTATCCCCACCCTATTTTTGGGGTCTCCTGTAAAAAAAAGAAAAGAAAGAAAAACAGTCTTAGCAGGAAGATGTGAGGAGCAATGTCTGCTTCTGCCCACCAGACTTAGGCAACAAAGCAAATCTGTCTCAGTACCTCTGGGTCTCTCATTCAGCGGAGTGAGTGGGAAGGTAGGAGAGGTGTGGTTATAGAATCTCATTCCAAAGATGACTCTGCAAGGGGAACTGCCTTTCTGCTCAATTTCAGGGAGACAAGGACACAGGCTAGTGACCCCAGAACATCCTGGCTACTTAGCACAAATAGCTGGGAGTAGCAGCAGCTGTCATTTAGTGAACATTGACTGAACATTAATTAACACTGATTAAATGTAAAGTAGGTGTGGCTCTTAGGACTTCATTGTTATTGGCTCATGGAGTCCTTATTAAAGTTCCAGGAGGCAGGTGCTCTTACTGATTCCATTTTGCAGATGGGGAAGATGTATCTGAGACAGGATGAATACCATGCCCAAGGGGCCACAGAACTAGGATGTGGCAGGCACAGGCTTTAAGCCCAGGTCATCTGGCTGCAGAGCCTCTGCTCTTACCCACTGGGCTTCTGTGATGTCTCTGAGGCCACCATTACTGCTCATAATAATACCAACAGCTGTCTACTGAGTACCTTCCCTGTATCAGACACTATTAGGGAAGTGTTACCTGGAGTCCCTTTAATGCCTGAAGTTAACTTTCCAAGGCTGTGGCAGTACCTGTTACTGTTTTACATGTGAGAAAACAGGGTTGGCTGGCTTACCTAGAGCCACATAGCTAGTAAGTGGAGGAGTCAAGGTTCTAGCCCAGGAGGTCTTGGGAGCCTAGACCCCTAACCCCTGTGCCCATGTTGGGAGGAGGTTTAGATAGCTATGGTTGGACTGGCCAGCAAGGGCTACTTCTAGGTCCTTTGAAGTCCATAGCAGGAGAGGCAGCTCAGTGAGCCCTTGAATACAGGGGAGAGTGGGAATTTTCCTATCATCCACCACTGCACAGCTGAGCTGAGTAGATCCCCTGGGTTCCACCAGCTCATATTGTCTGATACCAGCTTACCACCAAGCAGAATTGCTGGCGAGGAATTATACTGAAAAAGTTGTTGAGAAAGCTAATATCACCCAGTAAGTACATCCTTGCCCTTTTTTTCCAGATTAAATGATGGAGTGAATGGTTTAGAAACTAGCCAGGAGCTAAGATGCCTGACTTCACCTTGTGATTTTTCTAGATTCATTTTCACTAGTGCAAACAGAGTGAAGGCCACCTTTCGTGGGTAAGAATTTGATGAAAAATCTGGGTACCTCTGAGTAAACTCTTAAAGACATCTCTTTAGCTTAGTTGTAGGAATATCTGTATCATGTTCTGGTTCACATAGGATAACAACTATAAGCTAATACAATAACAATACTAGTACAATAGTTAGTTAGTACTTACTATGTTTAGTCTCTGTGCAAAGTAGTCAATATTTTTAAAGCAAACCTTTATTAGTCACATGAGAAAACTAAAACTAACAAAGATTAAGTTGCCTGTAGAAGGCCACTTGGCTGGCAAGTGTGAAGTCATCATTCAAACCAGGACTTCTGGGGCCGAGCACATAGCTTAGGGATAGAGCACTTGTCTAGCACATGTGAGGCCCTGGTTCAACCCCTCCCCCCCCACCGCCCTCACCCAGTACTGCAAAACAAACAAACTTCCCCTCCAGATCCCCACTCTTAACCAACATGGAGTTAATCATGTGCCAGAAAACTGAGTCTCAGAGATACTGGATGGCTTTATCAAGTCCTTCAGCTGTTTGTAATTAAGTCAGAATTAGGACTCAGGCTGTCTATGTCATCCTATTTTGAGAATCCCTCTCAAAGTCAGAAGATTGACAGTGCTTTCTCCTTCCAGCCAGGGCAGGCACTGCATGGAACCCTATAGAAGAAGGGCTGGGTGACATTGTAGAGATGGATGGATACAGAGGCAATCAGTATTTTGGGCTGGTTTAAAAACTAATTGAAATGGGACTCAATTGGTCATGCAAAATCTGTTCATTGAGATGGATCCACAATTTTCTTTTTTTTTTTTTTTTTTTTTTTTTGTGGTGCTGGGGATCAAACCCAGGGCTTTATGCATGCAAGACAAGCACTCTACCAACTGAGCTATATCCCCAGCCCACAATTTTAAGATTTTACTTCAAGAGATTGATAATCAACTTCTGAGTATAATTAAGAGGTCCATTAAATGGGCAATAGTAGTAACATTGTAGGATTGGTCATGGTAAGCCATTTTCTGGTCTGGCCACTGGTTGGTGTCCAGACAAACTTGCCTGTATGTGAAGAGAATTGATCAGCACATCCATCCATTCAACCATCTAGAGATATCTATTGAGTGCCTCCTAAGTGAAGGGTTCTGTGTTAATGGAGGAAGTCTCACTTCCTGCTCTTCCAAAACTTCTAATAGGAAAAGTTTTTGTGAACTCAAAGCTCACAGTAAACTCTTATGGGGTCTGACTGAGAACATGGGGGTACTACAGGGGCCCATCAATCTAATCTAGTTCCCAGGAATTGCCTCCTACAGGACATGTAGTTTTGCTGAGATCTGAGCAATGTGTGAGTTAGTTATGTGAAAACCAGGGAAGGCTGTTCCAGAGGGGACAGCCTGTATGGAGGCCAGGAGGTCGATGGGAACCTGTGTGCAGTTGCAGGACTGAACAATACTGAGGCCCTTTGGAGGATGGGGAGGGGAAATCATGCATGTGTATTTCAAAGCTGTTGGTATTGGGTTAAAAAATGATCTGCCTTGTGACTCACATAACATAATTTGGGTGCACTCTCCCTAATGGCAGAATTCTCTGGGGGTAGAGCGGGGATCTACTGATTTACCTCCTTGGAAAAGAAGTGAGAGGGAAGACAGTAGTTCTTCATATTGGAGGAGGCCATGAAAATTTCTGAGAAGTTCTGGATGCTTTTCCAAGCAAAAGCACATATGAAATTCAGCATGTCCTTTCAGGAAGTTCACAGGCATCTCCTGAAGCCTATCCATGAACATGGGATACAAGGAGGAGTGGGCACCTGCTTGACAACTGCTAATGGTATTAGCCACAAATAGTAATCAATTGCTGTATAAACCCTTTCACTCTTTCCCACATGGACAGACCTTTCCTTACACAGCCAAAGCTCTTATGCCTGGATGATGCCCCTGAGTTAATTTGCTATGGGCAAAATTAATATTTTAAAGAAGTGAGGTCTATAACTCACCCTGATGGATGACCCAAGATGTCTTACCTTTTCTCCCCCTGGGAGGATTAACTGATATTACTGCTTATTATTATTCACCTGTCTTTCTTTCCCACTTACTTTCTTCTTTAAAGGAAGTGGCAATGGGATAGCTAGAGCTTAATTGTCAGTCAAGGGAAAGATGGATAGTTCTGAAAGACCTTTGTTTCCCCCTCTGAGCCACTCATCCTAAAATGTAATCCCTCCAGGGGGAGTTACCCAGTGCTGCCTCCTGGTCAAAGGAGCACATCCTGAAAACTGGTGCCACCCAAGATCCCTATGCAGTGGGTTCTTATTCCCTCCCACCCTCCTCTCCACTACTACTGGCCTCCTAGAGGCTCCCTAAGCAGGCCAGATACCTGCTGCCCAGGGCCTTTGCAGTGGTGCTCTTTCTCTCTGCCTAGACAACTCTTCTTCCAGATAACCATATAGCTTGATCTCTTACTTCATCCAAGTCCCTTTTCTAATGTCACCTCCTTGATGAGTCTTCTTTCAATGACTGTCTTTTTAGTAGCCCTGACCCCTGTCCTGGCTTAATTGGCACTTATCTTCAGGCATACTGTGCCTCATTATTGATTTTGTTTATAAACCCCACACAAGCAAGCACATAGGCTGTTTCATTTACTGAGCCTAGAATAGTATTTGGTCTCTATCCAAGGTATTCATCCCGTATTTAACAATTTAGTGGACTGATAATGTTCCTGAGTGGGTTTAAAGAAGACCGGCACCTCTGGGATCATATGTATGTGGTATGTGGTCAGTCAAGAGGCTCACCTTCCAAAACCACAAGGCTTGCATAAGCCCTGAGAAAGAGCATAGCACTAGCTAAGCTCTTGGGTCCTGCTCTAACCTGCACCCTTAGGAAAGCAAATAGCACCTTTGATTTGAAGAAATGATTTCAAGGCTCTTGTGAGAGGTGGTAACACCCTGAGTACCCATGGTCCAGATCAGTGGTTTCAAAGGTAATTAATTTGATCTCTCCTAATCTCCAGCCTCTGTCTGTTCTTCCAGAGTTCCCTGGTATTGAAGAGTCATTGCGTGTGTGTGTGTGTGTGTTTGTGTGTGTGTGTGTGTGTGTGTGTGTGTGTGTGTGTGAAAGAGAGAGAGAGAGAGAGAGAGAGACTGACTGACTGACTGACTGATAGGTTTCTTCCTCTCATATTTTCAGCATTTATTCTTTGGTGAAGCACTGCTCCCTCCCCAAATGGAAGCAGGCTTCCCAAAGAGGGGGAAAAAAAATCCTTCCTATTGCTGTCAAGTCACATTTACATTAACTCTACATTCACTCTTCTTGCTGTTTGGTGTTTTTGCCTCATCTCAAATGTACAGTCATCCCTAAACTATTTTATCACCTTTTAAGTTCTCTTCCTATGCCTCTGAGGCTGGCTGTGGACTGTCTTGTTGGAAACCCTTACGACTGCCACGGAGATATAAAGTAAGCATTGCAGCTTAGCCTGGAATGTGTAGATACTTGAAACAGGATTTAGACGATGTTCTGATTTCCTAGAAATGTAACAGTATATTGCCTTGGAGCAGAAGGAGCATCTTCTTCTGCACCGAGCCTGTTGCTTTTCAATCCAAGGAGGTTGAACCATGAGCCGAAGGCCAAGCATGTGAAAGGTTGAGGATGTGCTCTGTTTGGGAGACCCTGTAAACCAACTTGTTTTGCTGGGTGGAGGGATGAATCATTTCAGCCATGCACACCAGCTGCAGCCTGTGGAAGTAAACCGAGGGCTTTCCCACAGCATGCGCTGTATATTTCATTGTTAGAGCTTTGCATTTTGACAGGTAGTTCTTATCCTTCTGGAAAGAGAGGTCTGAAGCCAGCAGCTGGAGGAAGACCTGGCAGGGCCTGCTGTCTAAATTGAGAGCGAGCATGTGCAGCGAAACCTCATTATAATGTGACCTGTTATTACGTGGATTTTGATATCCCGTGGGGCAAATATGTCTCCCAGCATAGAACAGCTCCATGCAGCAGATGCCTGTTGTAACTTGTCTAACTCAGAACACAATCCTGTTCCTGAATCCAGTGTTATAAAAGGGGTTGTGCCATTTTTTTTCCTTCAAATTGAGAACCATACCAAAAAAATATGATGAATTATACAGACTACGTAAGAGAATGGTGTGGAGGAAATATTCACTGGGATCCTCCCTCTTGTGGAGCATACATTACAAGAGGAGAATGTAGATTGATTATAAAAATTGTCCCCACTTCTTCAGGATGCCTGTATCTTTGCTCTTTGCAATGTGATTTTAAAGCTATTTCCATAGAGGTGAAATTTGGTTTCCCCTCTGCTTGAATGGAGACTGGTTTTGACGCTTGGGCCAATAGAATGCAGTGGAAATGACAGTGCGCTAGTTCTGAGCCTCAGCCTCAAGGGACCTTTTGAACTCCTGTGTAAGCATGTGCTCATACTCACTCCACCACTCTCCCATTGCCCAGAATTCTGCCTAGCCATGTGCATACAAGCCCATGTACTAGCCATGTCTAAGAGAGCCCAGTTGTCCCCACTAAGACACATCCTAGATCAGGTCATAGCCAACCAACCCCCAAACCTGTAAGGGAGCCCAGCAAAGATCAGCAGAGCCACCTGGTCAACATTTATAGAAACCTCAGTGAGCGCAGCCAAGACCAGACAAATCACCCTACTGACTGACCTGTAGACTCCTGAGCAATAATAAGTGGTTGCTTTTAAGCCACCGAGGTTTAGAGTGATTTGTTACACAGCAATAGCTACCTCGTACAAGAGAACTGGAAATATGAAAGCAAATAAATTCATAAGGAGGAGAAGTTCTGATAGGGACTGACAGAATTCAGATAGCATCACTTGGAGAGGTTATTTTACATAAGAAGCCTCTCTGAGGAGGATACAGATAAGCCAAGACCTGAACCAGCAAAGGATGCTGACAGTAGGAAGAGCCAGGCAAGAACTTTACTGGAGCAGAGAAGAGCATGTTGAAGGCCCCCAAACAGGGCTTGGAAATGAGGAAGCAGGAAGGCAACAGTAGGAGGAGAGGACTGGGAGAGGAGCAGGGGCCAAACCCTGGAGAGCTCTGTAGGCTACAGCGAGGAGTTGGGATTTGGGTCCAGGAGCTGGGCGAACCATGGAGGACCCTGATATGGGAGAGTGACATTGTATTGTTAACATTCTCTGGCTGTTGTGAGGTGGCAAGAATGGACACAGGAAACCCAGCAGGTAGGTCACCTCAGAGGTCAGAAAAGAGAGGCTGGGACTCAGACGGGGCTGCTCCTGAGTGGGGAGACAACTTTCCTGCCTTGCTGCCACAGCCCTTGTCCTTCCTCATTAGCTCTGGCTGTTCACCTGCCTGAAGGTGAGCTTTCTGCCTCAGGGGCTGCATCTCCTTTAGGACTTTATCTCCAGGGGCTTAGGCCACACTTACCTCAGTAAAGCCCCTCTCTGAATTTCTGACTCCAGCTCACGCCATGATGGCCTATCCATCTCCCCTCTCCTTTCACTCCAGTGGATGCCAGAGGTGCTCTTCCTCTTTCCCAGAGCTGTAGAGCCTGCAGGAAGCACTCTAGGAAATGGTCTTTGTTATTACTGAGCATGTCTTAATGGCCTGTGGCCACCGCCCAGTGGGTTCCTCTCCAAGGCCCAGAGTGCTGTGTGTGCCTGGGCTCTGTTTGGGGCTCAGCCTGATTCATCGGGTGGCTCTGGGGAAGTCTCACGGTTTCTTGGCTCTTCTTTTTCCTACTATCAAATTCCTCTGATGTGCACTTCCCACCAGCCCTCCTTGAAGGCTGGTGCCTACTGCAGTCCAGTGTTTATGGAGCATCCAGAGCAATGGAGGCCTCCATGGGGAGCAGAGGCTCTATTTGGGAACCTGCTAACATTTGCCAAGAGCCTGGGGAATCACAGTGAAGGGGCTTTATGAGGATATAACCTTATTATTTTTACCTCATCTCTCACTGCCCTTTTATTAGTAGAATTATTCAGGACTGGCCTTCTCCTTTCAACTGGCATAAATTTTCTTTGACTCAGCTTGGATTTTTTTTTCTTTTTCTTTTTTTTTCCTAGGGAGGGTGGGTGGAATTTAGAATTAAAAAGTAGCAATGCAGTGGGAATGCAGACCTGTCTTAAATTTCACAGCAGTTCATGAACTTCAGGAAATCTGAACACACAGCAAGCAATTAAGAGCAGGAGGGGATTTTTTTCTTTTTTAAAAATCAGTTGTGAAAGAGAAGGTGGTCGGCTGGAGAGGGGCTGCATGGAGGCCTCTGGGGCCTGGAAGGCAGCTCTGGGGACAGGGTAGACAATAGCCCATTGGCAAGCCAGAAGCCCTCACTTGTCTTTTGATCTTTTATCACCCCAACTTTTCTAGAACAAAGCATGGCAAGTCCCTCCTTTGGACACAGAGGCCAGAGCCAAGGTCTCGGGGCTCTGAACAGGGTTCAGGAAAGGACACAGGGCCCTAGAACCTGTCCTCGCCCTCAGAAGAGTCTCCCTCGAGCCTCACGTGACTCTGTGGGTCGAACTCTTGTCATCACTTCTTAGCTGCAGTTTTCTGAAGTGGTGTGGTACAGTGCGAAGCTAAAGGCTGAAACCAGGAAGAAGCCATCAGCCAGAGACCATAAAGAGAAGGGAGGAGGGGAACATAAGGCAGCCAGCAGGAAGGCCTCCTGCAAGCCAGGAGACTCAACTCTGCAGCTGGTTCTCTATCTCCTGTCTGGGCACAGAGAAGAGGAAAAGCCAGGCTCTTTGCTTCTGCTCTAGAGACCAGAGGTGAAGCCATGAAGTAGCAGTGCCCAGATGCCAAGGGCCCCACGTACTCCGAAGACATGGGTTCGAGTCCTTCTTTTTCATTCAGAGAGGGGCTGACCCTTCACCTCTCTGAGCATCAGTCTCCTAGTCTATAAAATGACATTCTAATACCTCCCCCAAAGTGTTAATTTGGGGCACCAAGTGTGCTGATCTGTATAAACTTGCCAGTAGTTCCTGGTGCATAGTAGGGCCTCCAGGAAAGCTTCTCTTTTGGAGAAGATTTTGTAGAGGTCAATGGCATAAGCATCTGGATTCCCAATACCTGTGTTTGAATTCTAGGTTACTTATAACTGTGTGGTCATTAAGCAAATCACCCAGCAGCCTCTCTGAGTCTAAGTTTACTCGTCTGACAAATAAGGATGGTCAAAGTGTTTGTTCACAGTGAGGACTGATGCAATCAGGTATGTCTAATGCATAGTCCAGGGCTTAGCACATTTCCTGCCAGGGTCAGGTTGCTCTTGCTATTCTGATTTTTATCATTCAGGGAGTCAAGTTGACACCCATGCTTCTGTCCTTCCCACCCCTTGTGCTGAGCCCTGAGTGGGGACAGGGAAGCCCTTGAGTCCAAGCAACCTAGAAGGTCATAGTGGGGGCTGGTGGGGAGGACCTCCAAAGCCAGGAACCAGGCTAGGCATCCTGATTGATGAGCATCAGAACAACAGCAATTGACTTCCATGTCCTACTTAGCACATGTCCATCTTCTCCAAAGGATTCTGTAACTGCCCTTCTGGGAGCTTGCTTTTTGTCACCCCCATTTTGCAGATAAGTAACTGAGAGGTTACCTGATTTTCAAGAGGTTACGTGTCTCTATCTCTCTGGAGAGGCAGCAGAGTCTTGAACTCTAGCAGCCTGGTAATAGGATCCTGATTTAACCATTGTACTCTTGATCAGAAGAACCCTGGGTTGGCTACACCACAGGCATGGGGCAGTATGCCTCCTGTGAGCCAGTAGCTCAGAGGAAAGACCTGGAAGCTGACACTCTGGTGTATGGTTTCTCCACCTTGGCTGGGTGTGCACCCGTATGGTGATGGAGCGAGCTGTAGAGCCAGCTCTTGGAGACAGAGGCCCCCTTCAGGCCTGGGTCTGAGGGAGACTTAAGTTAATCTAGGCTCTGGCTCATTGATGAGACCCGGATAGACTTTGGAACTTGAAGAGACAGGCTTGTTGATCAACTCAGGGCTAAGCAGCCACACTCACAGAGTCACCATCCCTTTAGCATTCCTATGTCACCCTGAGAACATCTCGAATCCCCAGATGTTCTACAAGACCCTTCCTCATGGCATAAATGCAGAATACTGAGGGAACAGAGGCTTAGAGAGGGCCAGTGACACATTCAAGGGCATATACTTCATAGGTGACAGATCTGAATCACAGCCAGCAGTTCTTCTCAAGGGCATAGGAATCTTCCTGAGGCATCCTCCTCCTCTCAGATGTATCTAGTGGCAGGGAGTGCATTTCTCCTGGGAAAGTCCATTCTGTGCAGTCCCTTATTTAAGCCAGATAAGTGGGACATGTTTGTTTCGTGGACCAGTTTCCTCATCAGCCAAATAGAAATAACTGAACCTACTTTTGAGGGATCTTGTAAGGATTAAAAAGAGCACATGGAAAGTCCTTGGTCATTGGAAGGACTTGACACAAAATAGCTGCCAATCAAAGCAGTCATTGCTATAATTTTAACCCCAACCCCAATGAGACAGCATTTAATCCCTGCACAAATGCACAGATAGACGAGCATATTCCCTCAAGTCAAAAATGCCCTTCCATTAATGAACAGCCCTTCAGTGAGGAGGAGAAATGCTTTATATCAATTGTAATCACCGAAAATAAGCTATCTTCTAATTTTAGAAAAGGTCAAAGGTAGGAAAATCATACAGTCTAGGACTCTGGAAATTCCTGGCTCTTCCTCACTCCAAAGAAGTTTTTGGGCACACTTGTTACTCAGGATGATGGTGCATGGCAAGTCTCACTGTTCCACGAACAGTGACACTCAAATTGAAGCTGAGACAGAGGCACATGGGCTCAGGAAGGTCCTGGAAACTGACTACAGTAAACAGAGGACTAGTGGGAAGGACAGGCCTTGACAGTGCAAATGGAGGAAAAAGTAATGAAAACTGTGAGTCCCCCAAGAAGGCTGGTCCAGTGGGTCAGGCAGCTACCCCAGCCTTCCCGTTTATGGCCTGCCTCCAGCCAGCCATGACATTGCCTCTTGGCGTTGCGCTGTGGACCCCCGGTTTTGACTCCTCTAGCATCTGCTGCTCCTCACAGCGTCATTCCAGATGCAGAGGCATGCGAGGAACAGAATGAATCATAAAGTTCAACGATCATCGTAACTGCTGACATTGATTGAATGCCTGCTCTTGCCCGGCTCCCTGCAAAATGCATCTCACAGACAATTCTCCGAGAACCCTATGAGAGATTGCTTTTATCCATGCCCATATTACAGATGAGAGAACCGGGGCACAGAGAAAACTAAATATTTTGCTAGTAAGTAATGGAAGTAAGGGTCGGTCTGTCTGATATCAAAGCCCATTTCTTTTCCAAGTCCATGTGTGTTATGTCCTGTAATTCCATAATATAACTGAAATATTTATTTTGGGACAAGAAGACTGGTAGGGAAAGATAGGGTTCAGGTGTAGAATACTTGGAAAGAGTCTGGAGTTTTGGAGTCAAAACTGCTTAGGGACTACTGTGATCCCTTTTCTGAGGCTTAGAGAAGTAAAGAGCCATGTTTAAGATCGCACAGCCTGGGGGCTGGGGTTGTGGCATAGTGGTGGAGCGCTTGTCTTGAATGTGTGAGGCACTGGGTTTGTTTCTCAGCACCACATATAAATAAAAAATAAAGGTCCATCAACAACTAAAATGAATAAAATAAATAAACATTTTAAAAAAACAAGATCACACAGTCTGCAAGTACAAGGAATTTCAAAGGCCCTGTGGTTTTCTTAGCTCCTGGAGGAAAATCTGCAGTATGTAATGTTGCTTGTTGAATCAAAAATAAGAGGGCAGAAAAACACCTCTTAGTGAAATCATGTGGGGCAAATTCCTCACAGTACAGAGAGGGAAACAGAGTTAACTAAAACTTTTGAACACTTAATAGAATGTGACTATTTGACGAAGGCTATATGGGGTAAGAGAAACCAGAGAGCAGGACTTTAAAATGGCTCCACCCTTCACTGTGTGACCTTGGGCCAGTCCCTTCACCCCAGCGGCTGCCTACCTATTTGAAAATGGGGATAGGGTTGTTGTGACTGTGGCTATCACACTTTGTATTACAAAGTGCTCAGTGTAGCACCTGGCAAGAAATGACTGCTCAATTAACAATGCCTGCTATTTTCTAGAAAATTCCAAATATCCCATTAAGGTCAAAAATAATGGCTGCTGCTGTTATTTATTTTCTTTTTGATACCTCATGAATATACATAGGAGGTGACTGGGGATGGTCACTAAGAAAGCTCATTGCCAGCAACCATGTCCCCTCAACAATGGAATTCTCACTTCAAACCCCTGCATTACTTGCTGGCCCAGCAATTCACCAGGGCATTTCTCCAGCTGCTGGCCCCACGACCGAGGTACAAATAAATGGGTGACAGGCCTGCCTGGCCCCTAGTTCACTTTCTAGGCTGTTCCTGAAGCGCTGCCCGGATGGAACCATAAAAGGCAAGGCTCCCTGGCTTGTGGTCTTTGTTCTCTTTGTGAGCTGGAATGTTTCATAGTGACAGGCAGCCAGGAAAAGCCCCCTCGATGTCCAATGCCATCTCCCTTCAGCAGCCCCATCAGTCTCGCCTTCCTGAGCCACACACACCCTGTGGGTGGCCAGAAGAACAGCACTCCCTGAGACTGGAGAGAAAGCCCTCCTGAATTCCCACCTAGCAGGTGGCCCGGTGTTGACATGATCTTGTGAGGAAGGAAGAGGTGGGAGGAAACAATGGCCCTGTGGGTTTTAATTGAACACCTCCTATGTGCCAGCACTCTGTTAGTGTTTTAGAATGTAGGTTTTGTCATTATTCGGGTGGGGGTGAGGCTGACATATCAGGAGACCACTGCCATTATAAAAGGTAGTTTGTGACTCAGAGTCTCTCAGAGCAGGAGGCACCATGTGACATGCAGGACCATGTGGGGAGTGCTGGTCAGAAGGCAGAGGGAGCAAGGAGAAACATGGGAAAGAACCTTTATGGTGGTCCCTGTGGATGTCCAAGTATCCTAATAAAGACTTGGGTCACACCAGCAGAACTCCAGAGAATATGCTGGTACACAAACGAGACCCGATCCCTGTCCTCATAGAGTTTTCCCTCTAGCAAGGAAGAAAACATCAGATCATGAATTATTTTTAAACATGTGAGAGATCAGATGGGGAAAGAGCAGGCACTTGTGGCATTTTTCATAAGTAATTATTTTTGATGGCCTGAAAAGAGCCCTCCTCTCTGCTCCGAGATTGGGGATGGAGAAGAGAGCGTCACTTATCATTATTGAGGTCGGCTAAACTGGTTAAGGATCGGAGCCTGTGGAAGGTGAGATGTATCCAAGGGGAGAGGCTGGAAGTAGAAAAGAAAGGGATTTGGTATTTTCCTTGGGCTTCCTAATCCCATCCCAGACCCGGTGGCTTATCTCAACATAGGCCATTGTTTTGGGCCTGTCCATGGTGGGTGGGTTAGAGAACATTAGCAGAAGGCTTTGGACTCCCAGGAGAGATGCCCTCCAATGTAGCCACCTCTTCCCATCCAGGCTTCCTCTGGTGGCCATAGCTCCTCAGGGCCTTTCATCCACACTCACCTTCCAATCCCAGACCATTTGGAACCAACTTGGAAGTGCTTGTCTCCTTAAGTACCATTGTCACTTCACCACATGCCACATGAGAAATTCTAACCATAGAGATAAACCAGGGCCTTGGCTTCTCCTCTGGTCTCCTTTCTTACCCCAGCCACACTGGAGGGACTGGGTTCCTTTCAGATGTCCATCCCAGACTTCCTCTCCTGCCCTACCCTGCCCACAATCCAGCTGGCACTGGAAGTACCAGGACGAGAACTATTTTGGAGCAAGGAAACTGAAATGGAGGGTGATTCAGTGTCCCACTCATCCTTGGGAGGAAAGGAAAAATCAATGAATCCAAGAAATGAAGCCATCTTGAAAGTCATCATCTCAAAGTGGAAGTTTATGGACTGTTTCTTTCCATCCCCAAACTTTGGGCACCAACAAAAATGATAATCAAGCCCAATTAATGGCTTGTCATGTCATTTTTTCAAAAGATGAATAGTGAAATGTTTTTAAATTCTTGACCTAATTGAAATCAGTGTTTATATGACTTGCCAAAGTTTAAAAATGTGTGTGACGGGCTGAAAATGTTAGCTTAAGAAGCGGTTCGGGCACAAGCAGATGCAAAAACATTGAAAACCATTCATCTAATTTAATTGTCAAGTTGTGCCAAAAACGCTAACGTGATATCTTTGAAGAGTAATTGGTACAAAGAATATCCTCAAAGAGAAATATTTCCACACGTCTGGCTCTTATCTTGCCCTCGTTAAAAGTTTTTTTCCCCCTCCTGTTGGCAGAGTGGTGCCTGCTCCTTCCCCACCCCTCTGCACAGGGACCCAGCTTGTTCTGTATATTCTTCAGCCACTGAACGTCAACATGTTATCAAAACGAGTGCAGATGCCTTTTCCTAGTTAGCCCAAGGTATCCATGGAACGATTTCTAATCCATTGTCGCTGCCAAATGTGGTCTTTGTGTGTATCCGTTTAATCTGATGGTCGAGGCTGTTGCTCACAGGACTCTTAGAGACTAGCGTGCCTGCTCCCCAAAGTGTAAAAGACCAGCATGCCCGTTCCCCAAAGTGTAGTGAGTTTTAAATTTGGTTTTTATTTCCTGGAAGTGGGTCCTGGAGACAAGTATGAGCCCCTCCCTTCTATCACATTCCTTGGAAGAGTCCCAGAGACAAATGAAAAGTGAGGAAAACAGGCCTCATCCTGTGTTTGCAACTCTAAAAAGAAGAGGATCAGTGGAACCAGGTACAGTGGTGCATACCTGTGATCCCAGCAACTCGGGAGGCTGAGGCAGGAGGATTGCAAGTGTGAGACCAGACTGGGCAACCTGGTGAGACAGGACATCACAAATGACATGATAAAATTTTTTTTAAAAAAATTTTAAAGATTGATGTCATTCAGTGATAAAGTGTCTCTGGGTTCAATCCCCAGGAAGAAGAGGAAGAATTTAGACATTGGTAAACACCAATAGTTCTCCATCTGCTTCCTGGGCTACGGGTGCCCCAACTAGATCCATCACCTCAGCATCCTACAGAGCGACTGTATTAGCCATATTCTACATAAAGACCCATCTCTGGACACATCTGAAAGCCCCTTCCTCGGCTCCACCTCTGCTTCTCCCATGTCACTTAGCACTTGCCACCATCATAGAGACTTCTTATTATATCTGTCACCCTGATAGGACTTGGTCTCCTCCAGGGCAGCTTTGTTTCATTTTCTAGGTACCTGGTATCCAGTAGATACTTAGTAAAAATTTGTTGAAACAGTGAATGGAGATTCAAGTGTTCATAAAATGACTGATCAAATAGCATCTCTATCAAAAGGAATCATCAAGGAATTGGGTGTTTCTGTTAGTCAGATCGTCTGATCAGCCCTCCTAAATTCCATGCATTAAAAACTAATAATAATCTAAATGGAGTTTTCCTTAAGGCACAGAATGCCAAAGGGCCAGGTCTTCATCTGGTCATTTCAAGATCCTGGTGTTACTAATGTGGAAATCAGCCAGTGCTGTACTCTGGCCAGTGGGCGGGATGCCATGTGCTGGTGCTACCGGCACAGCAGGACATGTGAACTCCTCCAGCCCTGTCCCTTGGCCTGTGTGGGGCTGGTCCTGCTGAACCAGGCCTTTGGCTTCTGTGTGCATGTACATTGTGGGGAAGAGCCAGGCTGGGAGAGTGACATTCTCTTGAAGGAAAGAGTCGGAGGAGCTTTAGAGGACAAGGAGGTGGGAGGAACTGGGTGTCATTTGGGCCCTTTACTATTGTTGCTCTGGGGCACAGGGCAGGATTTCACCTCTGCTCCTAAAGTCAGACATGAGCTTGAGCTTGGGTCTTGCTCTGACTAATGAATTTTGAATAGAGATAAGGTGTGTCATTTCCAGACAGAAGCTTCAAGAGTCACAGATGGCTCCTATTGCTCTCTCCTCCCTGCCTTTCTGCCTGGGAAAGCGTGATGAGCTGGAGCTCAAGTAACCAAGACAAGCAGAAACCCTTACAATCACATGAACAAGGACTCAACTGTGCTGTGTAAAAGCACTGAGATTTGGGGTTGGGGTTGTGGCTCAGTAGTAGAGTGCTTGTCTCTCACACACGTGTGAGGCATTGGGTTTAATCCTCAGCACCACACAAAAATAAATAAACAAAATAAAGATACTGTGTCTATTTGCAACTAAAATAATAATAATAATAATTTAAAAAAAAAACACTGAGAGTTCAGTTTGTTACTGCAGCATACCTTGGCATATCCTGACAAATATATGACCAGTGCCCTTTATAGTGTTAAAGACAATTAAATAGAAAACTCGAATTTTTAAAGAGTCTTTTAATTCATCCATTCATTCAGTAAATGTTGATTTCAGCAAGCTTATGTTCTAGTTTTGGGAGACAGATAAATTTGTAAAAGATAAACCTATGCAGTATATGTTGCTGATAAGTGCTTCTGCGTAGTGTTAAAAACAGAGCCAGAAAAGAGGAAGCTATAAAGGGTGTGGAAGCTTTTATAGTTTTAGATTAGAAATGCTAGTGAAAATGCCATTTGTGTGAAAACCTAAGCTCTGAAGAAGAGCATTCCTGGCTGTGGAAACAGCACATGCAAAGGCCCTGAGATAGAGCTGTGTCTGGTGTGCATTCATGCAATGGATGTGAATATAGTGAGCATAGGTAGAGCAGTCAGGGATGAGTCAGAGAGGGAGTAGGCTCAGACAGAGGAGGGCCTCAGAGGCCACAGCAAAGATTTTGACTTTTGCTGTAAGAGAGAAAAGGGAAGTCATTGGTAAAGACAGGCAGATGTTTGTTGTGACTGGATGCCCTGACTTCATTTTAGTGGTATTTCCCTGGCTGATTTGAGAATAGACAGGAGGGTGAGGGGACAAAGGCATGAAGGCTTAAAAAAAAATCCAGAAGGTAGACATTAGAAGGTGTGGACAAGATGACAGTAGGAGAGGAGAGGTGGAGGGAGGTTGATTGATGGATTTTTTTGGGGGGGGGGCAGTTTAAAGGGCAAGATGGTCATAGTTGTTCAAATATTGGATGCAGAGTGTGAGAGAAAGAGAAGTCAAAGCTGATTCCAAAGTTTTGGCCTGACCAGTCAAAAGAGCAGAGTTGCCGCCTTGTGGAATGGGGAAGCGGGTGGGAGGAGCTCAGCTTGGGTGGACATTTTCATTTTGAGATGCAGGCAATCCTTGTTTGCTGAGTGATTCTTCTACCTCCTCCCTGCTCTGGGCCTCACCACCACAGGGGTCCCAGTTTTGTCACCAGGTCGGAGTAGGGGATGGTTTCACTGGCACTGACCCACGTGTGCCATGGGCTCTTGCACTCAGGTGCGATTCATCACCATTGGCGTTGGAGGGGGGGGTGTGCAGACTTCCGGGAGATACAAAGAGAGGAGAGTTATGAAATGTGCTTGGCCAGTGAGGCCTCTGCACTTGTAATGAGCTGAACATAGATTCGACTGAGCTATAAAATAAAATAACTTATTTTGATATACAGCATCTCTCTGCCAAGGCAGCCGAAGAGAAGGCTATGAGCAATAAAATTAGTCCAGAGAAAGAAATGAAAAACCTCTGAAAACAGCCACCTTCTAAAAAGAAACAGATCAGAAGGGCCCCGAGGAGGGAGGCCATCACCAGGGGTGGAACTCACCAGGTAGCGATAAAACAGCCGGGAGGGGAAGGCCGGAAGGAAACTTTCCAGGCTGCTGTCTGTTGCTCCACTGATCACCGGAGTGACCTCATCTCTCCCTGTGGCTTCACCTTCTCTCCACGGTGAGGACTCTAAAGCGCAGATCGGGGCTGCAGACCCTGCTGCCTTCCGTTGCTGACATCTCTTTCTCAGCATCTCCTCCTTCCAGATGTTGAGACCTTGGAATCACCTCATCTTCTTCTTCTCATTCACCTCCTGCCAATCCCAATCCTGTCCATTTCTTGCTCTTTCACCATTTCTTACCCCGCAGCAGTGTGAGGAACCACTGTCCCCCAGCTGTGTCCTGCTACCACTCTGGTCTTCATACATCCAGAAAGATCAGGTTTTAAAATGAACTTCAGGTCAGGCTCTCCCTTAAAACCTTCCAACGGAGTCTCATTTCATTTCAGTCTAAATGTCTCATTAGGGCTTCCAACTTCTGGATAATGAGGGACATGCCTACCCCTCCCACCATGTGTCAATCTTCCCTTGCTTTGATGGCCTCTGTCTGTCCCTCAAAACACCAGGCCTATTCTGGCCCTAGAGCCTTTGCATGGGCCTATAGCTCATTGCTTGGGTCACTCTCCCCTAGACCTGTACATGGGGCTTCAAGCAAGGTTCTCCCAGTTCATAACACCCCTACCATTCCATATTTGGAACTGCCATTCCAGCTGTGGTCATTGAAATCCTAGGAAAGGGTCTTGTTTTTGTCTTATATATCACCTGCCTTTCCCACCATGTGTTAAGTGCTATACACATGGGGATAGGAATTTATCTTATTTCCCTTTGGATTTATTCCCTTATTAAAGGAAATAGGAATTTTTTCTTATTTCCTTTTGGATTTCTAATATTTGGAATATGTTCCAACCTTGTGTGTATGTGTAAATGAATTATCAGCATAATAACAGCAAAGCATTAATTGAATAATTGCTCTGCACCAAGTCTAGTGCATGCCAGATATTTGGGATATTTGTCTCCTTTGTTCTTTACATATGCACTCAACAGAGCCTGCATGTAGTAGGTGCTCAAAGACATTTTTTATGATGAATAGATGGATTTAATCCTTCATGTAACCCATTTTAAGATAAGAGATCATGTGTTTTCCCACAGTTTCACAATTGATAAGTGATGAGGCTGAGATTTGAACCCATACAGTCAAAATAGAGCAGATACTGTTGGCATATGACAGAAGTTCAATGAGTGGATATCATGGAGTGAAAGTCAAGTTACCTAAATGCAGAGCCAGAAAACTCAGTAGCCAGGACATTTTCCTAAGGCTGAGAGACCTCTGCCTCCCTGTAAGATGTAATAATTTCACTCGAGACATAGGAAGAATAAACTTGGAATTCAAGGGAAGTGTACTTTTGGATTTGGAACTTGACCGTGGGAAGCTTTTGACTGGCCCTGATGGCTCTGGCTGCTGGACGCGCCTGTGTACATAGAGCATTTACATCCAGCTCAGCACAGGCCGCGCTGCAGAGTCTGAACTCCAATGATTATTTCTGAAAGTATTTTATTTTAAAAGCCTTTGAGTGACAAATGATTTAGCAAGTTTTCAACACGGTGCTTCATGCAGCTTCAGTTGCCAGAGGGTGACTTACGGCCAAGCCTGGGAGCTGTAGCCCAAGTGAGCCTGTGAGGATCTCGGCAGTCACATTTTCTTTATGATGTTTAATAAAGCTTAGCACTCTTTCTGTTCTGAGAGGTTTATTATAGTCCTGACAGCGACATCTCAGCAAGCTGTGAAGGGATACCAGCCCCATCTAAGAGAGGGCAACATGGAGGTAGATAGTGGATTCATTGACCCGTCTACACCCGAGGTGCACTACACAGTGGGGAAGGGTTAACTCTGTGCCCTGCCTGTGGCCTGGAATCTTCCCTGTATGCCCCGCAGGCTTCACACACCTGTCAGCCACTAAGTTCTCCACTTGGACCTGGGTTAAAGCTTTTTTTAGCTCTCTGGTTATTATGAGGAAATACCTATCTCTGAAATTTTATGCTGGCTATTTTACACACATTATTCATTCATTTCTTAACTCTTTTAAGAATCATAGAAATTCGAAAATAATTGTGAAATCTTTTTTCTTATAAAAAAATTAAGCCTGGTGGGAGTCCACCCATGTCAGGGTGATGTGTGGCATGATGTCATCACATCCAGGTTCTTTAACTTGCTGCTCTTCTGTCCTAGGAAAGGGGTCAGCAAACTATGGCCTGCAGCCCAGCACATGTTTTTGTGAGTAAAGCATAGTCAGTGGAACATGACCTGCTCACTGATTTATGTGTTGTATATGACTGCTTTCCATCTACAGAAACAGAATTGAGTAGCTGCTACAGAAAGCACAGGGCAGCAAGGCCCAAAATACTTGCTATCTAACCCCTTATGGAAAACACTGGTTGATCCCTGCCCTAAGACCGCATCTCTGCCTCTGATTAAAATGGCTGCCCAGGTGCCTGCCTTCTGGCTATATTATAGGCCATTGTAATGAAGGAGGATAAAAGGTGGAGGGCCTTTTATAGACCCTTCTTAGTGTATACAACCCCTTGGCTTACATGTCGTTCATCAGGACAGAGACAAATGGTCATACACAGCTGGAAGGGAGACTGGGAAAAGTCCTAGTTACTCTAGAGCTGTGAGTAGTCCAGCTAAAAAGCCAAGAGACCCTAACTGAGAAGCACAGTGAATGAAAGGTGGGATGACCAGCTGGCTATCCCTGTTTCTGTCACAAGTGTCCTGAATGCTAGTATTATCATCCCTGTGTTGCATTTAGGGAATGTGAATCTCAAGCACTTGAGTAAGTTATTTAAAAGCACACCCCAGTTTCACAAGCAATTAAAAGATGGGAGGCACTTAGAATTGGGGCACTAGAAGACATCAAGGAAGCAGGAACATTTTGCAATCTCTGGTTAATGATTCCCTGCTGTACTAAAACACCATAACTGGGCTTCCAAGTGCATATCACCAGAGCCTTTTCCTCTTCCCTGAAGCTTTGTATACTTTCTTCAAGAGCAAAATGGTCCCCAATACCACAGACCTCCCCATCTTCAAAACATCAAGAAGGAAGACCCTGTAGGGTGAGGTGCGTGTCATATCCATCATGAGTCACTTGCTCAGCACCTTACCAGGGCCAGAAACAGAATAGATGCTTTGTAAACCATTACTAAATGGAACACAATTAGATTGTGAGTTCCTTTGAAGTAAGAACCGTGTCCCCCTTCCCCACTGTCCAACTTCTTTTATGGTCTTGATCATGCTGCAAATATTGTGGGTAACTGTATCAGTGAAAATTAGTTCAGTTCCAAGTGGCAGAAGCCCAGCTCAAACTGGCTGAAGCTGAAAAGAAAATTTATTGGCTAAGGTTACTGAGAAGTCCAGGGGTGGTTCTGTTTGTAGGTACAGCTGGGTCTCAGATCTCTCTGACTCTATATCTCTCTATCTCTGTCACCCCTATTGCATTTATCTCTCCCTCTCCTCTCCTCTCCTCTCCTCTCCTCTCCTCTCCTCTCCTCTCCTCTCCTCTCCTCTCCTCTCCTCTCCTCTCCTGCAGTATTGGCTTCATCCCCTCCTTCTACATAGACCTTCCTTTGCATGGCCAGGGGAAGGCAGCGATTTCTCCACATTCCATGACTTTTTCTGCTCAGGGTCCTGGAGGGAAAGGGTCCATTTCTCTGTCATGGTCTCTGTCACCACTTCGCTGTCTCTCAGCATTGACTTATCAGATCTTACAGAAGACCCAGATGGGACATTTACCCATCCTTGAACCAATTGCTATAACCAGGAGCTCAGTAATCTGGTTGGCCAGGTCCCAGTCAGGAATCCAACTTGTGGCAGGGAAGGAGTGTGACAACTCCGGAGCTCATGACAGAGAGGGAGGGTCTCAGTGCCTAATCCACAGGGCAAATGGTTGTAATTTTCTTTTGTTCCTTTTATAGATGTAGTCCTTAAAGTAAGTACATACAAAGATTCTCAGGACACAAAGCCCCTCTGAGGAGAATTCATGTGGCCATTCCCAGGGGAACCACTCACTTTGCTTCTTGTTAAGGGACAATTGTTAAGGTTTTGGAGAACAAGCCTTCAAACATACTGTGCCACACACTCACATGTGTGTCCTTTCCAATATCTGGAGCCCATACTCAGCCTTCCCTTGTACATCAGTTACTGTTTACTGGGGATTCATGTTTCTTTGACCTCCTGTGCAAGGTTGATGGATGGGTTTTTAAGCATCTTTAAATGAATTACAATATATGCCAAACTTATATTTTTGTAATATTTCTGCCAAACTGGACTACAGTGGATGGCTTATTTCCACATTCCTTTGGAATGTGCATGTTCATAAAATTTTACGCCTGTCAGTTGGTAATTTGCCAACATTCATTTGCTATCACATCATGATCATTTTTTTTTAAACAACAACAAAAAAATTTAAACACAGGTATTAAGGATGGACAGAAATGTCTTCCAATAGCCTGTCATTTGGGATGTCTGAGCTAGAGAAAGATGAGCCCCGTAAAAATAGGTGCAGCTGGAGAAAAATGAAAAAAAGAGAGGGGGGAGGCTGGTGTGCCTGATGTGTTCTGTGATGTCACACGAACCCGCAGGCCACCGACCTGGGAGGTTGTTTCTCTGCAGGCAGGGAATGTCGAGCTCTTGGACTTTTCTCATATGACATCCCCAAACTCAATTAAGCTGTACTAACTTATTCTGTTAGTGGAGACTCTTGGTTTCAAGTGACAAATACCCAACTTAAATTGGCTTAATTTAAAAAGAAGAGGAGGAGAGAGAATGTCTTAGCTTTAAAAAAAAAAAAAAAAAAAACATAAGGTCCAAAGGCCCAGTAGCTCAAAAGCTGCCATCAGGCTGCCGTCTTTCTCCATCTCCTGGCCCACCTCTTCTCTGGGTGGCTCCTTTGTTGACTTGGTTTTCACACTGAGGTGACAGAGGCTGCTGTCAAGGTCAGCCTGGCATTCTACAACTCTATGAACAGATGGGCACCTTGGTGACAGTTCCAGTGAAAGTCCAGGGATGGCTTGGGTCCTGTTCACTTCTATTCCTAAGCACACTTGTCACAGCCCAAGGGGATGCAACATTTCAGTTGACCGAGTCTGGTCACATGCTCCATGGGACAGGAACTGAGAGTAAGACAGGGGAGGTTTTCCAGAAGAAATTGGGGGTTCTTTTATTAAAGATATTTGGTACCTCTTTGATCATGTTTCTAAACTGGCTTGGTACGTTTCTGAGCCCAAGGACAGATATTCCTCATCTATGTACTTTTTTCCAGTTATCTTTTGTTTCATAACAAACTACCCAAAACTTGGTGGCATAGACGCACAACTTTGTGGGTCAGGAATTCTTCCATCAGTGCTGGGCTGGAAGCTCGAATGCATGGTGCATGTGGTGGGGTCACTCGGTGATTCTCAGTGCTGGCCTGGAAAGCTTAAGACGGTGTCAGTCCAGCCTGGTACTCTGCTGAGGATGACCACAGACTTCGTACTGCCTCCACAGTCTCCCTGGGCAGCCTGATTCCTTAGGGGATGGCTTAGGACTCCAGAAGTCCAAGGCAGAAGCTACTAGCCTCACAGAGCTAGACCACAGCACAACTTCCACCAGATTGCTTTGATCCAAGGAGTCACAGGTTAGAGAAGCTTCAAGGGGGTGAAAAACAGGCTCCCTCCTCATGGTCATCTTGAATTCATGCAGTAACATACTGTAGATCCAATCCATTCTTTCACTACAAGTGCTGTTGCAGTTTACGGTTATATCCATGTAGTCAGAGGATCTCCCAGCTGCAGCTTAGGCTGGACTTAGAGGCAGCAGTCTTCCATTTCCAGTGCAGAAGCTATCTGGCCATGGCCTCCCAGGCAGGTACAGGTGTGTGCTTTCTACATGAGAGGACCCTAAAGCAGAGCTACTCAAGCTTCCCTGGCATTTGCTTCTCTGGGGGCTCTTGTGAAAAGGCAGATTCTGAGATGAGGCCATGTATTCTATAAACCTGATGAATCTCACAGGTCCCTAAGGATCACACTTAGGGACCAAGACCCTACAGCGATGGCTTTTAGCTCTGTTTTAGTAGCTGAGCCAATTCTATGGAAGGAATCCCAAGTTAAGGCTCTCTAGGTACAAAAACGAACCACGTAGGTGCTGCGGTTGGCAAAAGAAGGGGACATAGGATCTGGCTCATTGCTGCCCCCGAAAAAAGTCCCAAAAGAACCTCAGGGGAGGGTTGAGGGGTCTCAGAACCCTAAATAATAAATACAAACATAAAGAAGGTAAGAAAGAGAGCATCAGCTCTAGCTAGTATCGGTAATGGCACCAGTGTTCCTAGAGAACTTTAAGGCTGGTGAAACCTTTAACTCCCATCACCTTTTTGGTCTTACAGTAGCTTTTCAAGGGTAATGCTCCTGATGTTTGTGCTTTGCTGACAAGGATTCTGAAGCTGAAGCAGAAGAAGCTGCTTGCTCAGAGTGAGAGAGCTGAGCATGAACCTGGAGGGGTCTATCTCTATGTCTACACTGCCCTTGCTGCAGGGCAGAAAGTAGAATATTCTAGAAGGACAGGTGGCTTCGAGATGCCCTAGCCTCCGCCAGTGTTAATACTGGGTGAGGAAGGCTGATGTGGCAGCTGAATGGCTGGGTCACTTTAGGGAGTCGGCCTCCAGTCCCTGGATTCAGTTTCTTAGCCTCTCCACCTGGCTGCGTGTTCTTGCCCACCCCCAGATTTGCTCTGATGGGTGGGGTTGGAGGCAGTGCCCACTTCATAGGGTTGTTGTGGTGGCTTGCATGAAGCACATACTCAGGAAGTGGCAGCCATAGCCCCTCTTTAAGCAGGTGGTGGTCCCAGGTAGAGTGATTGTTCCAAATGAGAATGTCAAGCATCCTCAAGTGGGGATACCATCAAGAGCTGTCAAATGTCAGGGTCTCTTTAAGTTTTCTCCAGCTCAGTAGGTCTTAACTGCATGTGATTTTGTTCCCTAGGGGATATTTGGCTATGTTTGGGGATATTTTTGACTTGGGGATGACAATGCTGCAGGTATCTAATGGGCAGACGCCAAGAAAGTGCTGAATTGTACACAGGACACACCCCCACAACAGTTACCCAGTCCAAATGTCAACCATGCTGAGGGCGAGAAACCCTGCTCCAAACTCACCTTCTGAGATGGTCTCTACTCCAGGAACTCTGTCTCTGCCAGGCCTTATACCAAGACAGAGGTGAGCGCGAACTGTGGCTTATGATCCAAACCAGCCCCTGACCTGCTTTTAATAAAGTTTTATTGGAACACAGCCACACCCATTCATTTACCCATGGCTGTGCTTGAGCTTCAGTGGCAGAGCTGGGTAGTCGGCATCCAGAGTGTCTTGCCACCACACTATCCTCCCGCCCCAGGTGAAGAGCTGGACGGACGATGGCTTACTGCTCCTGGTACTGCATTGCTCCTGGGCCCAAGTTCCTTTGGCAACACAATTGAGATAGCGTCCCTTGCCCCCACCATGCTCTCAGGGTGGGGATGGGTGAGATCATGTCTGAGCGGCCCCCGTGGACTCCTTTGAGATAGGATGGCTGTCCATACATGGGGTGGTGCTCTGTTCCCCTAGAAACTGATGATTCAACATGAAATATGGCCTTGCCCAGGGAGAAGCTGAAACAGGCCAAAGCAGCGGGTCATCCCCCTGCTAGAAAGGAAGGATTAAAAAGAAATTAATCTCTCTTGTTCTCTTTGTTTGCCATCACCAGTGAAGAGAGGCCAGAGGCAAGGAGGACATTGATGGATAGACCAACAGTGTTGTCCTCTGAGGCCTCTCTGGGTGGAGTTTTGCAGAGATCAAGGCTGCACCCCTGAGAACCAGGCATACCTCAGTACTGAGGCCCCGGCCACCCCGGACTTCATCTTCATTTCACAGGGTAGGCCCCCTAGGGACACACGCCTTGTCTGATGTAGATAATTGGAGTTCTAGCATGCTAGAAACCAACAACCTAGCTGGCAAACAGATACTGATGGAGACCTAGAAGAGGCAATGAAGTAGGACCCAGAGAGGTGGGAGTTCAGGTTAGTGGTGGGGATGGGGCCAGATTCGTTGGCACCTGGAGGCAGGAGTACTTGGGGCCTGTGGGTACTGGATGCCTTCTGCACTTTCATCCTCTTTAGAAGCCATCAAAAGGATTCAGAATTACACTCCATGGATGCTTCATGGAATCAGAACCCCAGAGTCAGAGAACCATTTCTTTATGGTAAAAAGGAAAGAGGCAAAGACAACCTTCACAAGCCTGTGCAGTCAGGGAGGAGAATTGAGATCTATAGAGAGATCCCAGGATGCCTCAGGTGAGTGGAATGAGAGAAGCTGGCTAAGGAACTGCACCCTGCTCCAGGGAAAATTGACACCCAGTAGGAGCTATATGCCTCAGTAGATCCAAAGGCAAACAGACTCCAATCTCCTTGCCTATCAGGGCTCGGCCTGCCCATCTGCACCTGCAGACCTCGCTGTGGGACTAATTCGATGGGTTTTGCAGGGGCCATGCTAATGATGTCTCCTGGCAAAGCATGCCCACTTTTGCTCATTTGTGTCCCCGCTCTGCTTTCTGGAAGACCAAAGGAAAACAATGGATCAAAAGTTTGGCTTAGATCTGGGCACAGTGGTTCATGCCTATAATTCCAGGAGGTCTGGAGGCTGAGGCAGGAGGATTACAAATTCAAAGCCAGACTCATCAACTTAGTGAAGCCCTAAGCAACTCAGCAAGACCCTGACTCTAAATAAAATATAAAAAGCAGGCTGATGATGTGTCTCAGTAGTTAAGTGCCCCTGAGTTCAATCCCTGGTACCAAAAATAAATAAATAAATAAACATGTTTGGCCTGGATACCTGTTTATCCCTAGATTATCCCTAAATCTGTAACGTATTCCATACTTTGGAGATTCAGTCTAGATCTCAGAAGAAAATCTGGCCCATTATATGGTATAAGGAACACATTTAAACAGACCCCAAACATGTAAACTCTCAGACAATAGCATTTCAGAGCAAAACATAATATTATTTAAAATCTAGACCAAAGGTCACAAACTCAGAAATTTCTTTTCAGAGAAATTTCTGCTGGAAGAGAAATAAGAGTCATTTGATACACATCAGATTGACTTCTGCTAACTGGAGTACTACATCTGGTTGGCCAGCCACATTTGCTCTGAGCCTTCTATCCATTTTTAAGGAGTAAATGGATTACTGAAGGGTAAATGGATGACCAGAGCATCTTCTGGATCCTGTTTTCTTTGAAACCATAGACATTTGAAACTTTCAAGATCTTGCTCCTGGATTACTTGGAGAAACCTTCTTAGGTCAGAGTTTTTACAAGAACATCAGGGCCTCGTTTCCCCCACTCTGGTTTCTTTTATTTCATACCTGTATTCTCAAGATATTTATCAAGTGCCTATTATGTGCTAGGCAGTGTACTAAGTGCTAGAGATACTGCGGGGGACAAAGCCTCGTGGGACTTTCGGTCAGTTGGCAAAGACAGGTGAGAATCAAGGTTCACATGAAGGCATTAAATTGCAACTGTAAAGAGGCCGATGAGATGGGTTGCTCTGAAGTCGAATGGTGATGGCATCTGTTCTTTTAGTGTTTGTTATATGCCAACACTATTGTCACTGTCAAGTCTTTCCATTGTGTCAACATTACACATGAGAAAACAGGCACAGGAAGGTAAGCTCTGGAGCAAAATTCAAACCTAGCCATTCTGTCCCTGGGACCCTTAGCCTTCACCTCTACACAAAGAGGAGTTGAGCCCTAGAGGCCCCAGAGGGCTCCCTTTATGAAGCATCCCTTCATCCCTTCTTAAGGATAAATTGAAGTTAATTAGGTAAAGAGATAACATAACTGACAGAGGAAACAGCATGGGCAAAGGCCCTGTGGCTGGAGCCATAGGGAATGCAAAAGCCAAGGGATAAGAAATAGAGGCCGATGCCAACTGAGCTGTTGAGCTTTTAGTGGTGGCAGAGCTTATGAGGCAACTGCTTCTCCCATAAAGGATTCCCCCAAGGGTACTGAGGAGAAGCGAATCCTTTGCAGACAGATCTATTATATAGACCTTTGCCCTCAGCAGCCAGACATGGCAGAATTTCAGGCAGAATGGCTGCAGGGTCGAGATGAAGACATTCAAGGTGCTCTGAGGGGAGAAAGGGTGGGCCCTTCTCACTGTCTGCCCTTGCTTCTCTGGTGCTCATATGTCAACACAACGTCTCGTGTTCCAGAGCACGTCCCCTGCACCTTTGCTCATGCTGCCTCTCCACCAGCATGCCATCTGCCACTTGCCACCCCAAATTCTGCTGGTCAAATTCCAACTCTCTTCCAAGTGGTTCTTCTCTGCCATCTCTATGAACCTGGCTCCTGGTCTCTAGCCAGAAGCAGGCTGTTCATCTTCACGTTGTGAGACCTTGGTATCTCCCTCTCAGCACTTATCAGGATGCACATCTCATCTCTAGATCTATGTGTGTATGCATGAAATCCTGGTATCTGACAGTATAACTATCATAGTGCCTGACACAGAGCAGTTTTGGCTAGATATGTGTTGGATGTTGCTGATATATTTTGCAATCCTTTGGTTACAAGTGAAAGAAAAATATCAAAATCATTTCAACAAATGAGAGGATTTTTTTTTTCATGTAGAATTAGAAGATTGAGTTCCACCTTCAGGTCTGGTGGAGTCCAGGTGTTCAGATGATACAGTCAGCAGAACCAGATTTCTCTTCACCCTGCACCTACCTGTACTTTCAACTGTGTGTTAATCACCTCCTTGGACTTTACCTGGTAGCAAGATGGCTGTAGCCATCTTTTTCTTCCAGGTTCAGGTTTATTTTCAAAGACAAGACACCTTTCTTCCAATTGTGTAGCCAAATTCAACTCAGATCAGTGGATCTGACTAGGTCACTGTGGGCCAAGGAGTGTGCTCCTGTGACTGGACAAGCTAACTCATGTGCTCTGTGTCTGGAGCTGGGGATGGAACTTGTGGACAGAAAGTGGAGGAGTTTGGCCCTCCTTCCCAGAGGACAAATGGATGATATGTAATAAATCCCCCCTGTACCCCTTTAGCAGGAAGCAGTGTGGCTCCATTTTGGGCACTGGGAGGCTGGACCTCCCTTTTTTTGAAAAACAGGGTGCTGATAACATTGTTAGTGGGAATGTCCAGGAAATGGGAGAAAGAATTATTCAGAGCCAGATTTTAGGTACTAACCATCCTCCCCAAAGACCTGCAAAGTAAATCCTCACATGTTTAAGGCTGGGTGAAGAGTGAGGCAAGGCAATCAAACAAACCCTTGGGGCTTCCTTCCTGTTCTGTCTTTCTCACCCAAAATGAAATGTCTCTAGTCAGGCAGCTGCCATCCTCTGATAGGTAGGAAACACCGATAAAAACAAATCAAGCAACAAATATACCACTTAGTGTAACTGGAAATAATAATTGAATATTTATTATGTTTGTAGAGTTGAAAACCTGGGACTTAATGAAAAGGTAGAGCTGCCTCCTTCTCTGGGCATTTCCCCATCCTCTCATGGTTATCAGTGTGACGGGCTCTGGGTGCCACAGACTGGAGGCTGGGATTTGAAGGACAGGCATTCCAGTTGCCCCAGTCCTTGAGTACAGTCACACTGGAATTATTGAAGGGACTGTTCTCTTCTTCGAAAGCTTCTGAGAGAGCAGTGCAGTCCTAAGGGTACTTACTGACAAGGGAACAGAAGGGCTCCCAGAAGACCCCCCAGAGCTGGGTCTGAGGGTCTGATTAATCTACTTCTCTTGAGAACGGGGACACTGCCAGATTCACTCACCACCCTATTAAGGGTTCATTTCACTTAATCATGACCCCGGAAGAACCCCAAACTAGGAAAGTGCAACAATTTTACCCAGGTGGAAAGACATTGACCCTGTTGTCTGATTCTAGAACTTTCCCCTCTGACCCATTTTTGCTGGGCAGCCTCATCCATTTCTAAGATTTCTTCGACCCTCTCTCTAAAACATGAATGCCCTGCTGATCTTTCTCTTTCTGGAAGCTGCCTGGAGCTTGCTCTGTCCCTTTTGAGATCAGCTGAGGTGAGGAGACCTTGTCTCACCAGGTCTCTTCCCGGAAGGCCTGGCTCCAGGCCTGTGGCCTTTCCCAGTTTAAAGCTCGGATGTGCGCAAGTGGGGCTCCCCGGGCTGCGCCTTGGGTTGAGACAACGAAAACGCATTTTTGGCATGGTTTGAATTAAAGGAGAATTTCCCGTTTTTCATAAACATTTACAGTAGTTGTGGATGCAGAGTTGAAAGGTTTAGGGTTTTGGTGTTTAATTAGAAACAAATGCCCTTTATGGTCCTGTTAGCAAGGGCGGCGGGTCTAAGATTATTAGGATTATTCCTGTTACTTGTGCAAGCATTTTGATTTTTTTGTCTGCAGCGCCTGGTGCTGACTTCCCCGAGGTGGCCGGGTGTGGTGGTGGGAAGTGGGATCCGCAGGGTCGCTGGCAGAGTGTCTGTATAGGAGCCAGAGCTTTGGGCTGTAGCCCAAGACCCCTTTCCTTCCTTTGCAGAGCTGAAGGCTGAGGAGGCCCAGCAGCTGTACTCTCTCTTGGGGCCTCGCAGAGGGATGCTTGCCAGCCCTGTAAACCAGGCTCTCCAAGCTGAGGCCAGCCGTGCCCCCAGCCCAGCCCTAACTCTCGGTTTAAAACAAGGACAGCCGATAGCAGGGGGCATGCTCATGGAGTCCCAGTCCCTGGGAAGCAGCAGGGAAGAGTCACAGCCATGGTGTTTGCAAATGGCTTTGTTTTGCCATTTTCTTAGACTGCGCCTTCACAGCAGGAGAGGACCTCTCCAGTCTCAGCAGCCTGAGACCCACCATACCCCAGGAAAGGGTGTCATCCATTTGGTGCCTCCTGAACATGGGCCCAAGTCTCTCCCCAGGATTCCAAAGAGGCCAGCCTCTGCCTGGCTGCTGGCTCTTCCTGTCCTCCCCCACCTATCTTGAAGGCAGGAGATATCATAAAAGTTCAGGAGATAGCTGGGAGTCCTTCCTACCTTTAAGGACATCTTGAGTCCCCATAACAGAGCAGAATCTTTGAGTATTTGGTGACGAATAGGCCATCTTTGACTTCAAAAAAGTTTTTTCATAAACAATTCTAGGGGTCATAAAAGTTTACAGCCAGAAGGGCTCTTGGAAACTGCTTCAGTCTGTCAGTCTTGTTCTACAGATAGGTCAGTTGAGGTCCAGGGAGGGCTCCTCATCTTCTGGATGATAAGGAGACTGGCCCAGTCCCCTGCACCCTGGAACACTGCATTTTACCTCGGTGCATGCAGGGAACCATGCAAAGGTCTATATGAGGCCCTCTCACTACACAACCCTTAGTCATCCTTAGATGAGCCCAGGCAGGATTACATGATTTCCCCACAAAACAGTTTTAAAAGCAAAGTTCCATAATGCACTATAGAAGATTTGTACATTTTAATGAAGGTTAAAGAAAACCTCCAAGGCTCTCATATTCCTACCTCCTAAAGACAAGATTATTATTATGATCATGGTCTCCAATCCTTTTTTTTTTTTTTTTTAACAAAAAATATTAGGCTTCCGCGCAGAGCTTTGACTGTGAGGTCAGAGTCTCATTGCTGCCATTTCCTAGCTGTGACCTGGGGGCCAGAGATTTAACCCTGCAAAGCCTCTGTGTCCTCTGGGACTTTTGTGAGGATCAAACATAATTACCATTGTAATTAATAATTATGAGGGCATTCAGGACAGTGCTGGTGCATTCAGAGTGATTTGTCATTGTTATCAAGAAGATAGAAAAGGTGGGAGAAACCCACCATAATAACAACACAGAATCAGGAAGTTACAAAAGCCAGACAAAATTATGCCCAACTAGAAGAATGATTACCAATTATTCAACCCCTTAAGAGAAGAATCCATTCGTTCCATTTTTAAACCTCAGTTTCTAAATGCATTTGCACATTTTTTTAAATGTAGGCTTTTTTTTTTAAGAAGGAGAATATTATAAAAAACATGAAATAACTCCTGCATCTCTTTCCTAAAGGAAAACTCCATTGTAGTGAATTTAAACTATGAGAAACAATAGAAATACTGTGGGATTATGGGATATATATGCCAAGAGGGGCATGCTGCTCAGGAGTCCCTTTCTTCTCTCTTTTTCTCTCTCTCTTTTTCCTAATTTGCTGGGTTGCTTAGTTACACCAGGCATTTTAATAGAACAAAGTCCTCTAATGAACTTTTTCACATAAAGTGGATTTTTTCCATGATTCACTCACTGTAGCTTGTTTATGAAGCTTGTAAATACAGTAGATTAAATAGGTCCCTTTTTCTGGTGTGCAAAAGTCCAGACCCCTCAAAGACAGAAAAGAATGAGGGGGAGGGAGAAGGGAAGAAAGAGGGAGGAGAAAGC
Organism: Urocitellus parryii; assembly: GCF_045843805.1. NCBI lineage: Eukaryota > Metazoa > Chordata > Mammalia > Rodentia > Sciuridae > Urocitellus > Urocitellus parryii. Next base: position 172,692,829 of record NC_135533.1, on the reverse strand, counting down.
AATAAAAGGATGGAAAACAGGCAGGCGCAACATGAAAATGAAAACAACACGTGGCCTCCGACAAATGGAGACTGATTTGCTCCCTGCCCCACCCCCACCCCTGGCCAAGGTCAAGTTAATGTACAGTCTTGCCTGAGCAGAGAGGGAGGTTCTCACTGAGACCATGGAGATTGTCCTGCAAATCAGAGCTCCCTTTAGGTGGTACAGACGGGATGTGAGTGCCAAGAAGCCTCCTCTTTGCATGGAGAAGTGGGGTTTACAGGAACAGGGTTTTAGGGAGCAGAGCCCTGGCAGGTACAGGACTCTTGTATGCATTGAAGTCAGCAGCTTGATTTAGAAGGTAGATTGGGGCTTGAAGATAGGGGGCCTGGTGTATGTTTCAAAACATTTCGCCAACATGAAAGAAAAGGAGAAAAGAAAAAACAGGAGCAGGCTAGTAGATAGAGCATTTTGATAGTGGTTGAATCTGAGAGATGGGTAGATAGAGGTCGTGGTGATTAATTTTATGTGTCAACTTTGTTGGGCCATGGTGCTCAGATATTTAGTTAAACATTATTGTGGATATTTCTGTGAAGGTGTGTTTTGAATGAGATTGACATTATAATCAGTGGACTTTAAATAAAGCAAATTTGCCCTGAAATATCCATGGGCCTCCAAATGGAGGCCTTCACAGAACCAAGACTGACTTTTCTGAGCAAGAAATGAATTCTGCCCGCCAATCACTTTGGCATCAAATGCTTTCCTGGGTCTCCAGCCCTGTGGCTTACCCCCATCAGATATGGGACTTGCCTCCAACTCTCCTGAGAGGTTTACAATAAACCTCTCTCTTTGTAAATATGTCCCTTTGATTCTGGTTCCCTGAAGAACGCAGACTAATACAGTGACCCATTCTGTCATTTTGTAAATTGTACCTTTGAATATTTGGAAATCAGGCAGACCTTGGAGGAATCTGTCTCCATATCCCATGAGCTGTGTGACCTTGGGCAAGTCAACTGACCCTCTCAGACTCAGTGTCTGCCAGGAGCAAGGGACAATTTGTAATGTCTACCTCATCAGATTTGGAGAAATCACATGAGTGGGTGTAACCTAGTTAGTCCATTTATTTATGCATTGGCTCAACAAATATTTACCATACATCATCTCTAATGCTGGAGTTGTGACCTTGAGTCCAGAGAGATGACGCTTCTGACCTAGATCAACTTAGATTTCAGTGAAAGAGATGGAGCTAAATGAGATCATCACAAATCTACCCATGGAGATAAGGGCTTCGGAGGAAAGCAAGTCCTATGCCACATGAATCAGACCAAGAACGGGGTTCTATGTACCTACGTGTCTGAGTGTGTGTGTATGTGTATATGTTTGTGTATATGTTAGAGAGCTCACGGTGCCTAGAAACGGATGCTGCTTTTGCCATTATCATTACTGCTACCCAAAATAACATTTACTAAAGATGCTGCAGTGGTCTCAAAGCGTGCTGAGAAAGGGCCCCATGCATTAAATCTGTGTTTCTGCAAGCAGCCAGCTACCCAGAAAGGATCGTCAGAGGGCAGCCATGGAGGCTCCGGCTGTCCTTCTCACGCCACTCACTGTCTCTGCCACCTCGGCCTCATCATTCTTATCTCTGAACCTCAGTTTTGCTCTCTGGAACTTAATAATACCTGATCTGACAGTCTGTCTTTCAAGGCAGCTGTGAGTTTAGTGATATCAGAGCTCATGAATGTGGAAAGACTTTGAAATGTTACAAAAGCACAGGGGAGGGGGAGGAAAAAAAAAAAAAAAAAGGTAAGGCGGTGTGTGCTCCGCATCTGGTTTCCATATTGTCTCAGGCATTTTGCCTTGGGAGGGCTGTCTCCGAGATGGCTGCTTAGCTCCAGGTTTAGGCTTCAGGGTCCCTGGTGGTGAAGACAAGAATTTTTAGATAATGAGAATAAGCAGGGTATGGATACTCTGCCCTTTATGGAGTCCTATTGCAAAGGGAACCTCTTTTTAACCCCCTACACACATTGGTAGACCCTTAGGGCAGGCATAGAGTCCCCATCCCATAATGAGGACATGGAACACTGGAGGTGACAGGTTCTTTGAGTGAGTGGTCCATCAGAACTCAAGATCTTCCCTTCATTGTCAAATTCAGTTCTCTATTTAATAATGCTCTGCCTTTAAAATTAAGGAAGGATCATGAAGTTTTAAAACTGATATGACCAGAGATCCACAAATCATCTTGGTCAAGCTGCATGCACAGTATCCCATACATTTGATTTTGTGGCCAAGATTGAAGAGTTTGGTAGTTTACATAAAAATCCAGTCTTCCCATTTCTCTTGGGAAATGGGGGACTCTTACTACTGAAGAGCTCCATTTCTTAAGAACAACATTGACTAGAAAGAGAGATGACTGTTCCTTTAGTTAGTGTAAGAATTCTCCCAGTTTGCCTCTCCTATGAGGATACTGTTGCCTACCTGGTGCCCAAGTAAACAGAGCACCTTGCTTGGAAGGGAAAATGGAGATTCAGAGAAGTCAAGTGACCTATCAAAGGACACTCATCTTTTAAATGTCAGAACTGGAGTGGGAAGAGACTTTGCATGCCCTAACGCCCCACTCAGCCCTTGCCCCTCCCCAGCAGGGCCCTCATCTCTTCCTTGCTGATGCACAAATGTCAGGCTCACAATGAAGGAAATCTGCACAGCCATTTCTCCTCTGCTCTCGTTTTCCAGCCCCAAAGAGAAGGGCTTTAGTGAGAGCAAATATGGAGCCTGGAGCGACAGATGAATTGAGGTAACAGAGTAGGTGCATTTAGAAAAATCTATGTCTAACTGCAAAGAACCCAGATTGATCCATTGCATTTAACCCTTTTAATCTTCTGCAGGAAGTGGCAATCAATTAGTAGAGTAATTCTGAAACGATTTATTATCACAAATAGAATCTGAAAGGAGAAAATCACTATGTCCCTTCCAGACAGCTACACTGTGTGGATGGTTTCCATGTGGCCTGTTTGGGGAGGACCTCTCTCTCTCTCAGTGCAAGTGCCGGGCCCCTGGCCTGGCTGGCCTGGCTTGGTGGTCACAGGGTGTGCTGGCATTCAGGCACATGCTGCAAGGGTGTTTTGTATTTAAAGGAGGCCTCTTGCTCTCTGTGGAAGTGACCACCAGCTGCCTCCCCAGTGCCCACTGCAGACCAGTCAGATGCGTATCAGGCATCTCCCTCCCAGGCCTGGCAGTCAGAAGAAGGTCCCTGACCCTGTCTCATGGAGTTCTCCAGAGCGGAGGGAGCTCTGGGTGAGAACCCAAGTGAACTGCTTCTCTTCCTAGTTTGCCCCATCAAATCCAGCTCTGCTGTGTGATTTTAGGTCTGGTGCTTCACTTCTCTGGACTTCAGATGTTTGTTAAGGGACTTAGAAGGACCTTCTTCAACAGGTTTTTTTGTTTGTTTGTTTCCTTCTTGAGAGGGCTTGAGGGACTCCTGCTCCATTCCCCAGAAGAGAGCATTCAGGACTCCCCCTCCTTCCTGGTAGAGGCTGCGCTTGCTTTTTCCCCTCTCTCCAGCTTCCCAGGGACTGAGGGGAGCTCTCCTGTGGCTGGGGTTTTGTGTGCTACCCCACAGAGGGAGCGTTCATCTTCATTACTCCCATAGAGGAGCAGCCGGAGCAACAGTGAGACATTTTATGAGAAAGAAGACCTTAAACTGGTTTTCATTAAATGTGGCTTGATGGAGGCGAACCGGAAACATCCATTGGAGCAATGGCAGCCTTTCAAAGCCCCCCTGCAGGAACGATAAGCTATAAAAACAAATGGCCCAGCAACAGAACAAAAAACAAGGCTCCGGGAACATTTGCCCGGCTGCAAACATGGGCCGCTGCGCCCTACCCCGCCTCTTGGAGGCTGAACCATCAGACCTGGCTGATGTTGAGGATGAAGGAGACAGGGCGGTCCCTGCCCGGGAGCCCACATCCACATGTGCCAGGCACGGAAGGAGCCCTTTACAGGCTGCCCCTGTGGCCTCGCTGACACCCCGTAGAGATGCATCGTGACCATTCTTAGTTTGCAGCCAACAAGGAAATGGAGGCTCAGAGATGTTGAGAAGTATCCCAAGGTCCCAGAGCTGAGTGGGAAAACCAGGACTCAAACTCTGTTCCAGAGAAAGTGTCCCAAACCACCTGCGACTCCCCTCCTGTGGGAAAGGGTTATGGACTTGAACTGAGTTCCAGATCTCAGGAGAGAGCGCCTTGGAAATAAATCAAGTAAACCATTGAGCCGAAACTCCCCCGTTTTCACAGAAGTTGGAAATGGCCGAGTGGGGAGTAGGGACAGTGTGCATGTCCTCCTCTCTCTCTCTCTCTCTCTCTCTCTCTCTCTCTCTCTCTCTCTCCTTACCAGCTGTTTGTGCTCAGGCCATTTCCAGCCCTCATGGAGCCTCAGCTTCCTTATCTGTGGAATGGAAAGAACCGCAACACACAGTTTTAATGAGTGTCATTGTGATGGATAAGAGTCATGGAACACGTGTTTATTGAACAGCTTCTATGTGCCAGGTGCTGTGCTTGGCCTTGGATTCATAGCAGTGAACAAAACAGACCCACATCTCTGCCCTCACAGGACATGGATCCCAGTGGAGGAGACAGATAATCAACATGATAAACGAGGAAATGGTGCCATGTGTCAGAAAATGATCTATGTGCCTTGGAGAAACATGAAACTGAGAAGGGGTGGGGTGGGGCGGGGTGGGGCGAGGGACAGGATTGTAGGGTGATCAAGGAGGTTTTCTTGGGAAATAGTATAGAGCAAAGAGTGGACAGGGGCCAGGGAAGATCACACCTGGAGGAGGGCACAGGAGAAGCAAAGGCCCTGAGGCGGGAGCAGGCCTGGTTGGAAAAGAACAACAGAGAGGCCAGGATGCCTGGAGGAGCCCGTAAAGTGCATGGCAGTAGCTGGCTCCTGGATAACTGCTGAGGCTCCGATTCTTTTTTCCATTATATTAACAGTGGAGCAGGCGCCCAGAAACCCCCTTCCAAACTGAAGCCCTCCCCAACCTATCCTTTCCTGCCTAGGGGCTCTCTGGTTCCTAGCCAATGGCTCCTCACTTCCTGCTCTACTTCCCATTCGTCTGAGTACCACTGCATACACTCTGGACCCCAAGGCAGGTCCCTAACAGATTGATATAAATCGTAGCCTCTAAGTGGGACTCTCTCATTTCCCTGTCCCTTGTGTTCCTGTAATAGCAACGGGGTTCCCAGATGTCCACCCAGCCATACTCTGAATCACAGTGGAACTCTGGGCTCCTTTTACAACCCGACCCAGCCCAGTGGATCTCACCTGGTGCGGCAGATGTGAGCACAACTTGCCATCCTTCTCTGGACTCCCTCTCCCCATCCTGTCCTTGGCAGTGTTTGTGTCTTGCTTCTGCTCCATGGGACACATACAGAGACTCTTTCCCAGAGGGCAGAGATGAGCTGATGTGAGAGCTTCTTGGAGTGGTTCAGTGGAAACAATTACCTTGAAATCCCAACCAGAGGATGATTGCTTCTCACAAGCTCCGATGCTCCATCCTTCCCACTTAGGAGGCCTGACACGTTCCCGTGATCTTGGCATGAGATCCCACCCAATCCCACCTGATCCCACCCATGGCAGCCCATGCCCTCTGCAGTTCTCCAGAAACACAGCAGGACATCAGCTTTGCTCCTGCTTCTCACCACTCTGTCCTCATCCCTCCCTAGAGGAGTCACTTAATCAGACCTGCCTGTTAGAAGGAGCCCGCTGGCTGCCCTTGGGGACATGGAGTGTGGCCGGGATGAGCGGCCAGGCAGGGAATCCAGTTGGGAAACCAGGGCAGGAGTCCAGGACAAAGATGTAGCCATTGTGGCGGTGAGGATGGAGAGCAGGCGCCAGTTTGCAGAGTTGTTCTAAAGGTGAAATCAGTAGACCTGGTGACTGAGTCCATGGAGAGGACTTGAGGTCCCCTGGAGAAGCACTCACAGGACCAGAAAATTGGTAACTGCCATCACAGGTGAAGGTGCTGTTCAGTGGATGAGAAAAGCAGAGGCTGTGACATATTATGTGATAGTAAGAGGATGGTGACAACCACAAGACTCTATACCTTTAGTAAAGATTCAAAGGGATGTCCAATCTCATATCTGACACTAGTCACAAGTCCTTGGGCAGGGAATTTCAACTTTCGAGAAATATTTCTTCATCTGTTTAATGAGGCTCAGCCCGTGGAATTGCTTGAGGAGGTGATGAGCCTTAGCCCCACGTCTGACTCTCGAGAGGCAGCGTGATGATTTGTATATGGTTGTGTTGAGTGATGGTGACTGCAGCATCGTCCCTTTCCTTGGTGAATCTCTCAGAAGTGGTTCCTTGCCTTAAGCTGTCCCATATCAAGCTGAACTCTTTAAGAAATCTAAGGAGGACCAAGTATAGAGCCAGGATTTGGCAAACAACTCAGATTTTTTAAAAAATGATTTCAGCCAGGTGCAATGGCACACACCTGTAATCCCAGCGGCTTCGGAGGCTAAGGCAGGAGGATTGCAAGTTCAAAGCCAGCCTTAGGAACTCACCAAGGCCCTAAGCAACTCAGTGAGACCCTGTCTCTAAATAAAATATAAAAAGGGGCTAGGGATGTGGCTCAGTGGTTAAGCACCCCTGGGTTCAATCCCTGTTACCAAATAAATAAATAAATAAAACCAATGTTTTAAATGACTCTTGTAAGTGAGTGAAAAACAATAATGAACCAGGGGATAGTTTGTAGAAGGACTGTCTCTTCCCCACCCCCCCACCATGGATGTGAAGGTACATGATAAGTTGGGAAGGATTATCCTCTTCACAGCCAGAAGCAAAGAGTGGAATGATAGAATTGGGGATGGAGTTGGGACGTGGGGGACAAATGGCACATCAGTCACTAATACAAGGCTGTTGTTAAGAGCTAATAAACACAGTAGCCAGTCACCGGGCCACATGCTCGAGTGAGAAGGTGGCCTTATTTCTGTCTGCTGAGCACTCACCCAACCCAAATAGGAAGGCCTGGGAGCTCAGGGGGGAGTCCAGCTGTAATGGGGAGGCTATGACCTGGAGCTTGGAGGACTGAGATTTATGTGCATCAGAGAGGAAAGAGGGAGATCCAAGAGAGGCCTGGTGATAGCTGAGGGTTCGTGTCACTTTCTAAAGAAATGCCTCCCATCCATAACTGCTGCCACCTAGGGAGCTATGCTCGTCCCAGGCCACCCTTCCCCAGCCATCACTACTGGGTAGAGGCTGAGCACCTGGACCAATGGCAGACAACCTCGTCGCCTGCATCGTGGCCTGTGGGAAGGGATGAAGTGGGCCAATCAGGTTCTTGTTCTTGGGAACCTGAACTGAGGAACACAGAGAGGTAGAATTGCTAAGCTGTGAGAGACAGGACTGCAGGGAAAAGGAGACATTGGCCAGGGAGCCAGGACATGCCAGCAGAGGGCAGGACCAAGCAGAGTGTGTGACAAAGAGAAGCCGGGGGTTCACAGAACCTGAGAAGCAGGGGTGAGGAGGTTTGTGCTGTTCCAGTTCCTGACACTTCTCCAGTTCCTGTAGACTGGCTAAACCTGGCCCCAAACTCTGTGTTCTTAATGTGGTTCCCAACTAAGGAAGACTCATGGGTAACATCAACTATTTTCTGTGTCATCTACGTGAGCCACCTCTGAGGTCTTCTCCACGGGAAGGGGACCTGGAGGGAGGCCAGCTCCAGCCCATCCGCCCAAGGCAGCCAGGTTTTGTTTGTGACTGTGCTAGAGCTGAGCTGGGGAGCCTGCAGCAGTGACCTGGCCACTCGCTCATCTTGATGAGAACATCCCCCATGTGGGAGCCTTTTCTTTTCATCAGGATGTTTTTCTTGATGTCCGGCCGAAAAATTCCCATTTTTTATTTCTTCCTATTAGTCTAAGCTCTGGCCCTCGATATCACTGGCTGATATAAACCCTGTCTCCCTCCAGCTCTCCCTCCAAGTTCAGATACTTGACTGCTTACGCGTGGACAGCCTTTCGCCACTACTCCCCTCCCGAAAGACTCCTCCACAGCCCCTGTTGTTGTCTCAGCCTTGCGCCTCCACTCCCCCCAGAGACAAGGTCTGGTGGAGTTCAGGGACAGATAGAAGGGCAGATTAAACACAGCGGGTGCAGGAGGGTACGAGGAGGGCAGGCCAGGGGAAGGGGACTCCCTGATTTTCAGAGGAACAAGAAGTCTAGATGCTTTGATCAAACATGGAGCCTAGAGATCCACCCAAGTGTGCAAAAGTTGGAGGACTCCCTGTTGAGGATTCCCTTCCCAGAGTGGGCGGGGGGGGGGGGACCTTGGAGCATGAGTACACAACTACAGGGAGCTAGAAGCCATTCTGGTTGAAAGTAAGAAGCACAGGGGAGGTGCCGTTGGCTAAGTGGAATTTATTAGGAGGCTTAGAAGAGGAGGCCTTGGGCATCTCTTTCAGTGTCATGCAGAGACATCTGGTCAACCCTTGGGCTGCTTTGTGCATCACTTTGAAGTAGAGAAGAATCTAGGTGAAAAGGGGGACTTAGAGCAGCTATGAATGAGAAGGAGCAGGGGGAAAATTAAATTTGGAGGTATTGGGGTCTCTTCCATTTTCTGCCAAAGGAGATCTTGTACCATGTTCTATTGTCTGTTCTCAGATATTTCACCCCTAGAGAAAGTCCTTGGGGAAGTTCAGTGCCATGTGTTATGGAATCACAGTGTTGTGTTTTCTTTCTTTTGTTCTTTTTTTTTTTTTTTTTTTTTGTAGTAGCAGGGATTGAATCCAGGGGCGCTTAACCACTGAACCACATCCCCAGTCCTTTTGTTTATTTTATTTAGAGACAGAAACTTAGTGAGTTGCTCAAGACCTCAAATAAGTTGCTAAGGCTGGCTTTGAACTGGCAATCCTCCTGTCTCAGCCTCCAGATGGGATTACAGGCGGGCACCACCACACCTGGCTCAGTGTTATGTTTTCAAGATGTGAAATGAAGGGAGTTTGGGTCTTGGTAGTATTCAGATGCTATAGTTAGAGATAAGAACTATATGATCCAGATGCTACCACTCTCCAGCCCTGAGGCTGGCCTCACAGTGCTTTCCAGCTCTCTGCAGGGATCCTTGGGAAGCGCTGCTTTCCAGACAGCCAGGGCTCAATTAGCCCTCTCCATAGGATGCACATGTCATCCGGGGCCATGTTCTTTTTTTGATACAATCTTCTATGGTCTCAGAATTTGGGGTTCAAGTGGCACAAGGAGAGATGGCTTCTGCTATAGCTACATTAAAAACAGTGAGAACTGACATCTTCTGCAGGATACAGGGGAAGGGGCCAAGCTTTGCATATTTAGATTCAAAGTTGGCTTCACCATAAACAAGCCCTGTGACCTTGAATTAACTTCTTAGGTTTTCCAAAACTCAACTCTAAAGTGGATTTTAAAATATCAATGAGACAGGATTACTATAAGGATTAAAGAGAGTAAAGTGCCTTGGATTTTCACAGTGCCTAGAACATAGTAGCTGCTCAATAAAGGGTAGGTTGGCAAACTTTTCAAAAATCCTGCAGACTCTTTCAATTTTAAGTCACTTAATTAGTATGTTTGGGGTTGAATTGGTTCAAACAACATTGGGTTGTCACAATAACACATTGACTTATCTATTTTCATCATTTGTGAAACCAACTAGGCAAAAGTATTCCTGCTTAGATTATTATCTGGAATCTAATGACAGGCCTTGTCTGACTTTTTAGACAAATGTGAAGACACTTGGCCTCCCAGTGTTGGGATTCTGTGGACGGAATCTACAGAGGAATGACAAGATTTTATGTTGGAGAAGGCAACATAAAGATCGTGAAAACTGCTCTTGATGAAATCGTTAAACTGTCTCATGAACTTTCTTTGCCAGAGATAATCAGATACACAAGCCAGATAAGAGCTAAGAAAGGGAATGATCATTCCTGGCTTTTATTTACAATGGAAAAAATCAGTGAGTTTTCCTCTAGGATCCCCACCACTAGGGCCCTTGTCATGCAGAATGCAGGATCCAAACCTCAGCAGGCACGGGTGATGTGACTTGATATTATAAGGCCTCTTTCTCAAAGCTGTAGTTTTTGCGGGGACCTAAGAGGAAGCCGGACTGTTTCTAGCCGGCTCAAGGTCTTTGTAAAAGTAACTTGTTGCCATATTAATTTTTTCAAGCATGGAATTTGAAGTCATGGCCAAAAAAATCAGCAACCTTGTCTACTGCATGTAGCTTGCATAACAGATGGTGGTCTGGGAGGTTGATGTTTTAGAAAACTTGATGACTTCACGGCTTGATGTCCCAAATAAAATTGTTTTCTTTCAGATAGCGTTTCAGGAATGGGGACTTTTGTTAAGGAGGAAGACCTGAACTGAACCCAAACTTTGGACCTAACTTATCTGAGTTTCTGAAGTTCCCTTCCAAAGAAAACTTTTATGTTCATGTGCCTGTGTGTGCGTGTGTCTGTGTGTGCATGTGAATGAGTGTGTCCACGTGTATTTTTGTGTGGATTTATTGGCTCCTGCACATCTGACCCTTTGCTTTCTGCATAGGGAGAAATGTAACAAGGGAAGCTGTTATCTGAGGTCTGCATTCCCTGGGGAGTAAAGAACAGCCAGCCCTTCCAGCCTGCCCTAGGTGTCTACCAGAAATGGCATCAGCTTTGCATAAGCATTTGGTCTGTGGGGTGCCAGTCCCATCTGACCTTGCTCTTTTAAGGAACAAAGAACTTTCTTTCCCAGAGAAGAGGATTTTGACTTTAAAAGCAGCTATTCATGATCATTGTGTGAAAGCAGCTTTGAGTGTCACTCCCAGGAGAGAGGAAGATAAAGAATGTTAAGGCTGGGAGGGGCTTTCAAGATAACTCCAGGTCAGCTCCCTAATTTTACAGATTGGGGAAGCCAGCCGAGGCCCCTGGAAAAAGGCACGTCCTGAGCTCCCACAAGAGGTCAGTGGCTGAGCCTTTGCTAACTCTCCACAAAGAATATAGGCTCTTAGCTCCACCTATAGCTGCTCACCTCTAGCCATCTTGGGCTCCATAGTTTGTTAAGTCTCACCAGCCTAGTCCTGTGGCTGCCAGTCTAGAACATTCCTACCACACCAAGCTATCAGCTGGAACAAAAGGTTGAGGTATGAAATGATTGGCATGTGTGCATAGTGGCACCTGCTCTGATGAACTAGCACCTCAATTCCCCAAGTGCATTCTGATGAAGCAGCTCTTATGAAGGCCAGAAAGAAATGTGCATTGACATATCCTGATCAGGGCTTGGAAAAGAGCACTGAATCTGCCTCACCTGTTTTTCTCACCTCTCAGGGAAAATATAACCTCAGGTAGGGCATAAATGAGGTCCAACCCACAGGGCACTGCCCTGGAACTGCAGTGATCCAATATCTGAAATGCCCTTGGAACCCTGAGCAATACTTTTTCCTCTTAGTATCTTTTCCCATAAGGCATGGAATTCAGATTTGATTGACGCTTCCCAAAGTACATTCTGAGGAACATGGGTTCCAAGGGATTATAAAAAGTTTACCAAAAAAAAAGTAAAAGAAAAAAAAAGAAAGAAAGAAAAGATGCCCCTCAGGGATATATTAAATCTGTAGGATTCACAGTAAGTGATCTTTATTTTTCTTGTAAACTTTCCTCGAAAAAAAAAAAATTCTTTTTAAAAACTGTAACTTCATTCATTTGGCCAATTCTGGACCAAACCAAATTAAATGTGTTGCTCGACTGTGGGACTCAGCAGAGGCTTCAGGATGAAGCTGCCTTAGAAAATCTCTAAGCATGGATGAAATAGACACCATTTCTCACTCGTATCTGCTACGATGGTCTTGTTTAATCAAGCGCCCGGTCTCAACTTGACAAACACAAGACAGATAATCTCTCAAACCACATGGTTTAGAACTTTTTTTTCTTTTGTGATAGCATTGTGGTTTTTTGTTTTTTTTTTTTAATGTGTAGTAGCTCTATTTTCTAAAATAATGGATAGACTCACAGGTTTTTCTCTCTCATTATCAGTGTGATTCTGTTTGCATTTTCTCAGCTTATGTTTTTTTCAGATGCAGAAAATTATGTAATTAGCTGTGAGGTCTGGGGCCATAATTTGGGAAACATTTCCCACTTAAATTAAAGGCTCTGCACGCCCACCCAATCCGTAATTGTGTGGATCTTTCAAAACCCTCTGTTGGCTTCATTTAATTGTTAAACATTAATTTAGTTGGGGGGAAATCTTCAAAGAATAGGTAGAAGGATAGAGGAAGCGTGGCTGGTAGGACAGAATATTAATAGAAGGTGAAAACTAAAACAATAATTCTTCTCGTCTAAGCTTGCAGCCTTTGGTCGGGTGGAAAAGAAACAATCAGTTTTCCGGGATTATATAGGTCTCATTGACTTAAAATGACCTAGCAGCAGCCAGAGGCGGATTTACCTCCTCTTTATTTTATTGCCCGAGGAGACAGAAAGAAAAACAGGGTTTTGTTTTTTGAATTCAAAAATGCCCTTTTCCAAGATGGTTTCCAAAAGCGTTTGCTAAAGAACCCGATGCTTTCGACAAAGACCAAAATTTAAAACGGAAAAATCCCGTATTGCCAGCAGCCTTGCTCATGAAGCTACTGAGCTCGGCAAACTCCAACCCCGTCCCCAGTGTGGGGCAGGACTCTGCTCCGCACCTTCCCGGGCATCTCGGAGTCCAGGCTGGAGATGTGTGGAGTTGTCATGGTGATTGCTGTCAACAAAGGTTACCCCTGGTGGAACCTCTTTGGCCCCGTGACCCACACACAGAGTTGGAATAATAGACTCTGTAAGTGGCTTCTGCTCTGCAAATAGAGACAGGGCTGCAAATCAATTATTAATGAGCTGGGTGACATTGACATTCATCCACATTTAATAAGCACAGCCCAGCAACCGGAGGAGAAGCGGGGGGGGGGGGGGGGGGGGGGGGGGGGGGGGGTTTGCCCAGCAAAAATCTCACGGGTTGGTGGGGAATTCAGAGAAAAAGAAAAAGCTAAGGACAAAAACCCAAAGAGGAAGAGATGATGGTCTGTAGCCGCTAAACAGATTTTAATTATTTAGATTTCTCTGCTTGACATTCCTTTTGATACTCAAGTTTTTTATCCTAAATGACCTTAAAGGATTTAACATGCGGATCATACAGAGCATGTCTTCCCCACTGCCTCCCACATGCCTACCAGAGACAAACCAAGGGTGGTGGGCTCCTTTCCGGCGGGGAGGGCTGAACTGTGCTGCCGGAGTCATAGGCACGGCCTTCATTTGTGGTTCAAAAGCTCTTTGGTCCATGTTTGGACTTCTTTGCAGAAAAGTAAAATTCGAAGGAAGTTTAGAAAAAAAGTAAAAGGTGTTGAAACACGTATCCCCTGGCCTGTGTTCTCCACACAAAATAAGCAGGACTTTGGTTTCTAAAGCTTTCTGCAGGAATTACTCTGGTTTGTCTTTCTCATTTCCTTCCAAGGCAGCTGGTAATTTCTTTCTATCTAAAATAGAGCCAAGCTGCATCGGTACCAAACTAGGGGGGGGGGCCCCAAACTCTGCAGCCTTTACAAGAAGAGGAGGGGCTTTCTTGATTTCAACATATGCCTCTGCTCTAACATGGGAGTGGGGGGCAGAGACGTCGATGGGTTTCTAGAACAGATGGGTAAACTAGGACCCAAAGAAATGAACTGAATATGAAATTTACTCAGCTGACAAAGTTTGAATGAAAAAGGCCAGCCAGCCCATACTTTGTCCACTCTCAGGCCTGGCATCTCCCCCTGGGACAGTCTAGATGCTTCCTATTATCTGTCACTTTGGCAGGGGACCTGTCATTCTCCACCTCTCTGCTTTGAACCTGTCCAGCTTCTAAGACTGTTATTTCAGCAGCTTTGACATTTCCAGACACTGACTGCTTATGGCACCCGGAGTGGCAGTGAAGGGTGACTTCTCAGGGAAACGTGGCTGGCTGGCCGCAGGTCTGTGGTGAGTTACGGTGTCGGTGGGGCCCAGCCCGTCCCCCAGTGTGCTGACAAAGGCGGCCGAGGTGCTGGGCAGAGACTGGAGTCAATTAAAGGCTGCAACTTGGGAAAAGCCCTCCTTACATCTCCCTTTTTAATCTGGACCCTCTCCCTTTTGATATTCTAGACGCTTTTCTTTTGCCCTCTGTCAGCGTAGAATTTTTGAAGGTGACTGATGTCTCAGGTCAGTAATTATATGTGGCAAAATGTTCTTAAGCTACAGGTTTAGATGCCTCTAATTTCAAGGAGAAAGCTGGAGGTTTCAGAGTCCCTTCCTGTGGGGCAGGGTGGAGGCACTGGGGCAGGCAGAGGGGGCTGGGAGGCCGTCAGCACACTGAGAGCCATCCAGGGCTGGCCTCCAACTTCCGGCAGGGTCTCTGGATATCTGGAAGGGGACTCCCACCCTCAGCTACTTCCACAGCCCTGTGTTCAGCGTGGCCTATCAGTGGCAAGAAGTTCAGATTCATCGCTCCCAAACTTTTTCAATAACTTTCAGTTTTTATATTTCACCGTTTCTCACTTTAACTCCTTTGACAGAGGCTGACAAACTTAGATTCCATAACCTTATTCCAGGTCCTGATCAAGTCAGCTCAAAGAATCAAGATGAATTTACTGGGCTCTTACCGTGCATGGGGACACAGTCATAGACTGAGTGGACAGGATCCCTGTCTTCATACAGCTCATGGTCCAGTGGGAATACTGGGCAGCTACATCAGGAAAGTACCAGGATGGGGGAGTTAATGGGCACTGTGGAGTTGAGGGCACAGGTCTTTAAACTGGACCAGGAAAAATAGGAGGGCTTCCCAGAGGAGTCTTATCTAACCTGCCGTCCTTAGGTGAGTTTGAGCTTGAAGAAAGCTAAACAGAGCATGGGCAGATGGGAGGATGGGCAAAACTGAAGAGGTGACTGGTCTGTGGCTTTCTCTAGACAATAGCAGGCCTTGCAAAAGGGGATTAATAATGTTTATGTTTTAGGAGGCTCACTCTGGACATACTGGGGGCAAGGAATTGGAATTCAGGACTTTAAAGTATTATTTTTTTATTTGTTTATTTTACTAAAAAGGGCTCATGTAGGGTAGGGTTGGGGAGATAGTTCCCCCCCACACCATGTCATCAGGGGGAGGAGGATAGGACAACTTCAGTCAGTGTGTCAGCCTTATGTCCACCCTTACCTGCTGCTGTGACTCACACAGGACTCCAGAACCTCAGTTTCCCCAAACACTTGTCTCCTGGGTGTATGTTTTTTGTTCTGGCAGGACCCCTCAATTGTGGCTTTCACTTTATCTCCCCCACCCTGCTCCCAGCCTTTCTCTCCAAAAATAATATTCCCAAGCCCGCACACGCTGCCACACACTCTTGGCCATAGCTGAATTTGGAAGAGGGTCATGCAGTAGAATTTCACAAAATTGGCTGACAGTACCCACTTAGTCTTGCAAGTTTCCTGCTTTCTAATGTTGCTGGGGATATTTCTCCTGTCACTTAGAACAGGAGCCTGGTCAAATAACAAATCAGCAAGACAAGGAAGAAGGTGTCAGCCCTACTAGGAAACCAGGTTAGGAAATGAAGCTCCAGCCACTGAAATAACATGCTGAGCTCATTCACACGAGGAAGTGCCATACCCTGGATACAGGAGAATGAGTTATGGGCACAGAGGAACCCTGGTGGGGATGACCAGCAGAGAGTCAGTGACATAAGCCCCAGCGGTTTCCAAGGCTAGACTCCATGCACTGGGGTCTTTGGGGAGACCTGCCTCTCTACCATTACATCTTCCATTGACCATTCACTCAAGTCTTTCCTCTCCCAAGTCTTGGAGACCAGCAGTCTTCTGTTTGGGTGCTGGTTTTAAAATAACTGGAGCATATTATGTCATTACCTGGTGGTTTCACAGATCACAGTCTTACTTTAAAAAAAAAAAGACTAAGAATTTGAGTAAGACTGAGAAATCCTACTCTGTATTATTCATTGAGCTATTACTCTGTGACAGTCTCTGCACTGAGTTCCTTAGTACATGATCTCATCAAATCTGCATCTGCAGCATGGAGTTCCTGTCATTCTTTCACTGAGGAGGAACCTGGGCACCATGAGATGATGAACTTGCCCAAGGCAGTTGATCAGTAAGTGGCAAAGCTAGAATTCAAACTGGACCCATATGATTGTAGCAGCCACATTCTTAGCCAGTGTATAGTGCCATTATGGCCATTAGAGTGACCTGCCCTTGAGCATCACTGTTTTTTTTTTTCTTTTTCTTTTTCTTTCTTTTTTTTTTTTTTTTTTTGGTACCAGGACTGAACTCAGGGGCACTTAACCACTAAGGCACATCCCCAGCCCTTTTATATATTTTATTTAGATACTGGCCCTTGCTGAGTTGTGTAGGGCCTCACAAACTCAAGATCCTCCTGCCTCAATCTCCCCTCCTGAGCCGCTGGGATTATAGACGCACCCATTCGGCTTCACTTTCTCTGTTATCATCAAAATGACGTGGAGCCTAGAATTCAAAAGAAATCTTATAAGGAATCTCAAATACAGAGGAGAGAAAATGCAGAACTGTCCTGGATAATGTGAGGGGACCAGAGAGTTGAGGGGCAAGAAGGGAGAGGGTCCCAAGATTCTCAACCAAGCCTCCTCCCCCAGGAGAGAAGCCCACGTGCACTGTCTCACGTTGTTACCTGAGTCCTGCCCTCCCCCCCGACCCACCATAGGGGTGGAAACTACATCTCCCTCTCCTGTCTACTCCTCTCACCCCACATCTTCTCTTCTCACCTCCTCCCACTATCTCTCTCCATTTTTTTGTAAACTTCTAATCTTTGGCTCCTTTGCTCCTCTTGCCTGAGTCGGGAGTAGGTTTGGGATTGGGATGGGAGCATAGTCACCTGTGGCACACAGCGATAGTAGCATTAAATGCTAAGTACACATCAAGAGCCCGAGCTCCTGAACCACAAACGGTGGCTCCCAAGATTAATGTGAATATTGTCATCACTAAGGATAGAGCCTTGAAGAATCCTGAGCCCTGGGTAGAATCCTCGGTCACGTTGTTCTCCCTCTACTCCAAGCTCCCAAACTGCCCAAACCCATCTGCCCATCTTGGATCCTGTGTCTGTTCCCAGGAGTCCTCCACCACAGCCTGACCACTCCTGTCTGTAACGCCTCTGCCAGACTTCACTGTGTCCCCTCAGGAACACACATTTGGCAGGTCTAGAAAAATCCCGTTAGGTGAGAAATGTACTGGGGTTCGAAGACAGAGCAGGTTCTCTTGTCTTTCTCAGTCGTTGCTGTATTTCACCTGCAGCCTTGGGTCCATCTCCTACCAGTGTTCACAAGAATATAGGAAGAAATGAGCTGTTCAACCAAGAATCCAACACAATGGAGGCTGGGCCCCATACCAGCCCTAAATCCTTCATATGGGAGGCAGCTCACAAGGGCCCTGTAAACAGGCTGGGTCTGATCCTGGCTCTGTCACCTTATACCTGTGTGTCCTTGAACAATTGTCACAACCCGCTAGGTTCTCAGTGTTCTCATCTCTTGAATGAGAATGAAAAGAGTACAGTATGTTCTTTAAAGGGACTTGGGGAAAACGGAAGGAGGTGATATATGGAAAAAGCCTTAGCAACTACTCTTGACACCTGGCTTGTGCTCAGTTAACATGGTCACGGTGATTACTCACTTGAGACACCATTAGAGAGGTTTGTTGGCTTGTTGGTTTGAGGGCCATGAAGGGTGGTGCTGGGTTTCATACCCCAAGACTACCCTTGCCTAGCAGAGGGCAGTGGCCTCTGTTGCTAATGCTGTCAGTAGTGGTAAAAGGATCGCAATTACATTGTGTTGGTCACCGGGGTCAGAGGGAGGGACTGTTGAGCTGGAGGGGCCCTGGATTAAGGTGTCGCAAAGCTGAGCAAGTTAACCCAGGCCCCTCTGTGTGCTAAGGTGTACGCTGGGACAAGAACACAATGTCCAGACTTGTCTAGAAGGCAGCCCTGGGTTCTTCCCAATCACCTGAGCGATTCTCTTTATCAGTTACTTTGAAATGGCCCTTGTTATCTTTAAGCCTCAAAAGAGATCAGAAAGTCCTATGGAGGGGATGATGTGGCTGGAGCAAAAAGACCTCCTGTAGTCCTGGAGTCTTGGTGTGAAGCTGCCTTGGATCTGGTCTCGGTGTGTTAAGGCTCAAGCCGAGGACACTTCTCTGCATTGTACTTGCCCAAGTCTCTTTACTATCATGATTAATGACTGTGACGTTTCCAAGTGTTTCTTACAAACAAGTGAGATCTCCCCTCCCCAAGTTTGCTCTGTGCCTTAAAACTCCTCAAATATGTTGAAGCTGGAAAGAGAGAAGAGGAAAATTGTGTCCTGTCATTGCCAGGGGTGGCCCTCGGGAAGCTGATCTTTCCAGGAAAAGGGGAAGGCGGGAGAATCCGCGCAGCAAGCACTGAGCTGGGCTCCTGGGCCTGGCTGAGTGTTCCCGTCAGCAGGTTGAAATCGGGAGAATTACCTCCTGTCCTGACGGGATCATGAGCATCTGTGATTTGTGCATGCGGTTATCCGCCAGGCCAGCCTTTATCATCTTTTTAAAGGGAACTGAGAATCTCTGGGGACCTCTCTGTGCTCTGACATTCTGCAAGCAGGAAGTGGAGATTCATTAGTATGAAAAATGGCAGCAAGGACACAAATGTACATCAGGGGCGGACAGTGGGCTGAGCAAACACATTAGTGTTCAGGGGGCAGGGGAGGGGTGGCTTGTCATGGGGAAGGATCAGCTTTCCTTCTCTAGAAGGGACTCCCAGTGACTGCTTTACAAGATGGGAAACTTTGTGCTTGCTTTGGCAAGGGTTCCCACTTGTGACTTGAGGGTTGCATCAATTCATTCCAAATCGTGTTGGTAACCGATGGGAGTCTTGCCTTTTAGAGAATTACTACTCCTTAAAGACATCTGAGCCAGCAAGTCCAGCCCAAGGAGCAGCAGGCCAAGGCCCCCAGAGTGGATTATTCACTTAATAATCAGGTCTTTCCTCCTGGTTCTCTCCATGGTGCTCCTTCCCCTCAGCCTGTGCCTCTCTATCGAGGCAAAAATCTAACCATCAAAGGAATGCAGGGGCAAGGAGACTTGGAAAAAAATCAGAGAAGGGATCGACTCAGAAATGCAACATAATGAGGTTCCCTGAGCAGACTTCAAAAGGTCATTTGGGCTCTGGAGCCCCGTGTGATGACCTCACGATCAAGTTATTTCTTCGTAGTTCTGTTCGAATCCAAATTGTGCTCATGTGTGAGCCGGAAAGGTGTTCTGATGGGAGAAAAGCCCACCCCCCACCTCCAACTGCCGCCTGCAATAATTGGGCTTCGTAACTCTTTTAACACTTGGATTTGATTTTCCAGGGAAGACGAGCCAAGTTCCTGTGATGGGTGCTGTATTTCCAGCCATCCCTTCCTTCTGATTTCCCTGTTCTTGAGGCCCCAGCCTAATGCAGAGAGACAGGGTGGCTTTTGATGCCAATAATCTTGGAACTCTTTGTTTCTCAGCTGCAAACTGGGTTCTTGCAGGGAGAGTTTTGTAGACTACGACTACAGGAAGATGACCCAAGTGTGTGAAGGGCTGTTCTTACTGCAGATCTTTTAGGCATCATCCCTACCACTCTCCAGGTCCAGAGTACCAGGTGCTGGTCACAACGGAGCAGGCATAGGTCAGATGCTTCAAGCCATACTGTGGGCCACAACCTGATCTGACCTGTCGTTCAGTTTTGTTTTACAAGTCCACAGCCATACCTATTCATTGACTTATTTTCTGTGGCTGCTTTCATTCCATAATTGCAGAATGGAGTGACTGTGCCAGAGACAAGACTCAAAAGTCTAGAGAATTTACATTCTAGCCCCTCTAGTGTCTTGTGATCCCTAGTCCACATGTGGTTTTCATAACCCTATAAATGGTGTATGTCCCAGAGCAAAGTATACCTAGCTTTTTTGGGTTGGGTTTTTTTTTTTTTTTTTTTTTTTTTTTGGTACCAGGGATTGAACCCAGAGTGCTTTACCACAGATCCACATCCCCAGCCCTTTTGTATATTTTATTGAGAGACAAGGTCTTGCTGAGTTGCTTAATGCCTTGCTAAGTTGCTGAGGCTGCCTTTGAACTTGTGATCCTCCTGCCTCAGCCTCCCAAGCTGCTGGGATTACAGGCGTGCACCACCTCACTTGGTAGTTATACCTAGCTTTGGGTCAAATAAGATGGCAGAGGCAGGGGCTGGGGTCATGGCTCAGTAGTAGAGTGCTCATTTAGCATGTGCGAGACCCTGGGTTTGATCCTCAGCACCACGTAAAAATAAATAAAATAAAGGTATTGTGTCCAACTACAACTAAAAAATAATTTTTTAAAAAAGATGGCAGAGGCAGCTCAGTGATTTAGTTTGAGGAAAACCACACTCATTTGTTGATTTATTCTTTCATGGGGTTCCTGGTGTGACACAATGTTAATTTCATAGTCTCTTCACCAAAGGAACTCACAGACTTCAAGGGCACAACTGACTCAAAGAAGGTGACACTGCTTAGAAAATCATTGGCTTTTAAAGCAAGCAGAATCCTTTGTTTTCATCTAGTGCAATAATCCAACTTTACAGATAAAGAAACTGAGGCCCAGTAGAGGGCAAGGTCTTGTTCCAGGTCTCACACCAGTTAATGGCAATGTTAGGACCAGAACTTACGTCCCCTAGTCCAGCATAATCCAGTACCAGTAAATGACTGTATTCCTTCTTCTGAATTCTATCAGTAGCAATCGGTGGCCTTGGCATCATTGAGGGTGACTGTGTGACTCAGCAGTTCCTTCCCCTGAAGAGCACGTCCCTGGTTCCTTCTTAAGTGCAGCTGATTATGGTGATTATTCACATAAATTGCACCTGTCACTCCTCTGCACAATACCAGACCAAGGGTAACGTGAGCTCCTTGAAAAAGGAACCTTTTTTTTTTCCAGGGTGATTATAAATTAGATATGAATGTAGGCTTAGGAGCCTGGCAGTCATTCTCCCAGGGAATTCTTTATCTTGCATATATTTGCCAAGTAACCTTTGCAAAGGTTAGGCTACTCTTGGAATTGAAACACAACTTTGAAGTTGAAGAATGCCAAGATATCTGGGGAATAGAATAATCCCAAGTCTCTTTCCTCTGAGTCTTTCTGTGCACCCCCACTGACTTACCATTTAAAGAGTCAAAACATGAAACTGTGCTCCAAAGGCAATCCAGCAGCTCACTGGAGAACCGACTCACATTCGTGGCAATAAGCAAGGACATCTGGGGTTCAGAATGTGGGTTAATCAAGTTTCCTCCAACTCTTGAGAATTAAATGTTTGTGACTGATGTGATATGACACAGAGAAAGAGGAGAAAACCAAAGACTCCAAAGGTATAATTGAAGGGTGGATGTGCATTGATGCTAAATAAGATAGGACCCCACTGGTTCTGGCTCAGGGACCCCCACCTCCCCGTGGGTCTCACCATGCAGACACAAAGGCATTTAGACTTCAGGGATCAGCTCTGACTTCTGCTTCAGATGTGACCTTGTTAGACTGCACCCTTGGCCTTAGCCTCTCGGTCACTCACCCTGCTCATCTCTTAATTTAAGGTTGCCGTTCTCAATCAGGAGCAGTCCCATCCCAGGGGACATTGGCAGGGTCTGGTGACATTGTTCATTGTCAACTGTAGGGTGTTCCTGGCATCTGTGTGGGTACGGATCCTATAACTCACAGAATGGTCCCCACAACAGAAATCATCAAACAAAGTTCTCAGCTCCCAAAGTCAGATTTATTAAGATTGGGAAACCTTGTCTTACAGAAAGGAACTAGGCCTTTTTTGTTGTTGTGTCCATACCACACACCATCAAGCCTTCCCATAATGGACACTCTAGAAATATATCTGAATATGTGAATGATTGACTCTTAGACCTGTCTTATAAAAGTACTCTTTTTTTTGCACGAAATAAAGCATCTGTGCACAGTTCCTAGCACAGTGTCCAGCGCATAGTAGGTACTCAGTAAATGGCAGCTCCTGGTGATGCTGAACATTTACCTGAATTTGCTTCATGCTCATTTTCAATAGGAATTCACTGGTTTTCATCCTTTGCCAAGATAATAGGCAGCCTGTGCCGGCAGAAAGCCCAGTGGGGCTTTTACAAATATTGGTTTACGGGGAATCTGTTTTATCTTGTGTTTTTCAGATAGGTAAGCCAAGGGCCACTTGGTTGTGCCTTCATTTCCACTCCTTCTGGCAGAGTTTTCCTAGGCAGGGTTTTGTTTCTCTAAAATCATTGTTTCATTGCTTTGTTGTTCTGGAGGAACCTGTTGGTTAATATTAATGCATTTTTATCTTGGACCATTTCCTTTCGGCTCTCTTTTCCAATCTGCCATCATATTTTGCTTTATCCTTTCTAATACCACTGCTGCTTATGCGGCCCTTTCATGTACATATTACCCCTGAGCCCCAGAGTGAGTCTGTGGGTGTGTTACCATCTCCATTGGACAGATAAGGAAACTGAGGCTCAGGAAATAAAATGACTATGAGTCAGTAGCTTCTGGGTTCAGTTTATTCCCCCTCCAGGGATTAAATCCAGGGGTGCTAAACCACTGAGCCACATCCCCAGCCTTTTTTTTTTTTTGTATTTTATTTAGAGACAGGGTCTCGCTAAGTTGCTGAGGCTGGCTTTGAATTCTTGATCCTCCTGCCTCAACCTCCTGAGTAGCTGAGATTAGAGGCATGCACCACCAGGTCCAGCAAGAACTAGAAGATATTTAGGGACAGAAATCAAAGAAAGGGAGGTCAATTGTCATCTTACACTCTCATCCTTTTTCAGCCCTCTTACCTCCACCTGTATCTGAGATTCCTTTTGTGATTGATCTCTCATTCTTTGGTTCAGAAAGGAGTCCAAAAGCACCTTGCCCTGATGTCAGGGGAAGATTCTGGGCCAGGGTCTTATTCTACTGCTTATCACTGGAAAGCATTTGCCAGAGTTTCCTTAATCACTCTGAACTGAAGATTCTCTTATCAGAAGTGGAGATAACAAGCCTTGCCCAATGTCACAGAGTTGTCAGGACAGCCAGCTGAGACCCAGGCAATAGAAGGGATTTGTGATCTGGATTCTTAGGAGGTTTTCTCCATATTTTCTTCTCTCTTTGTCCCCCACCACCAAATCTGGAGCCAGCAAATATGAACACTTCTGGTATGTTGGCCTATGACTCCGTGATAAAAAAAATGAAACTCATACTGCCCGGTATTCACTGAGCCCTTTTTACTATCTGACACTCCACCAAGGCCACCGGGTACATAGTCTCTTTTAATCCTCTAACACCTTTGTGAAGTATCTGCATTTTTACCCTCTCCAGCTCATGGATGAGGCAGTTGAAGTCCCCAAAAGTGCAGGTCCTTGTCAAAGGTTGCACAGCTAACCAGGGCTATGCCAGGATTAAACTCAAGTTCAGTTGGATTAAAGATCCCAAGATCCTATCCATTCATATATCCATTTATCAAGGACCCCCTGGTGAGCTGGGGTTGTGGCTCAGAGGTAGAGTGCTCACCTAGCAGGCGGGAGGTACTGGGTTCAATCCTCAGCACCACATAAAAATAAAAATAAAGATATTGTGTCCACCTAAAAATAAAAAATAAAAATAAATTTAAAAAAAAGAACCTCCTGGCACCAGGCACTGTGCTAGACACCAAAGAGCCAGGCCCATACTTCCTGACCCCCAGTCCCAGAATTGGATGACTAGGATGTCCCTTCTTCCTGAAGGAGATGTGAGGACCTGTGTGCTCCTGTTGGCCCACAGTCCTATCAGCTGTGTCAGCTAGTGTCCTGGGGAAGAAGATGACCTTACCGCTTCCAGCTGGGAACAGCTGATCGGCACCAAGGGAGGCAGGGAAGCTACAGCTGAGTTCCGCAGCAGCACAGCGCAGCAATTGTGTGCCGCG
The DNA here is from genome assembly GCF_045843805.1 of Urocitellus parryii. Lineage (NCBI taxonomy): Eukaryota > Metazoa > Chordata > Mammalia > Rodentia > Sciuridae > Urocitellus > Urocitellus parryii. The sequence goes on along the minus strand of NC_135533.1, from coordinate 172,668,905 downwards.
CCCTGAAGACCCTGGCCCGGGACCCATCCCCTGGAGCTTCCTGAGTGCTGCCTGCCAGAGCCTACCGTGTGGGTCTTTTATCCTTCCAGGCTCATCTTCAGGGATTTTCTTGGGACAAGGTTACTCCATGGCCTAAAGACCACACAAATTGAAATCTCTGAAAAAAACTCTTGGGGCTTTCATAATGCAAACACCACTGTTGCTGGGCAGATACTGACCTCTGGTACTAGCTCTCTCGTGCGCCGCCACCTTGGGAGAGCCCTGACTCTGGCATCTGAGCACAGGATGCTCAGCCAGGTAAAGGAAGGCAGAAGCAAGGAGTCTTCTTGGGTCTCAGATGACTCTTCCCCCATTGGGCCTGGTAGTCTTAGCACCCAGGCAAATTGGAGTTTGGGTACTGTTAATAGCGAAGCAGCAGGACTCCACCATGACTCCTGTATTCATTTTCAAAAGCTGCTACAATAAAGAACTACAACCCAAGTGACTTAAAACAACAGGAATTTATAGGCTCGTGGTTCTAGAGGATGTAAGTCCAAAATCAAGGTGCTGGCATGGCCATGATCTCTTTGAAGGCTCTGGGGAAGAATCCTCCCTTGCCTCTTTCTAATTTGGGGTGGTTTCTGACCATCTTTGGTGTTTTTTAGCTTGTAAGTGGATCATTCCAATTTCTGCATATGGGTTATTTTAGTCAGCTTTTTTGCTGCTGTGACTTAAAGACTGATCAGAACAATTGTAGAAAAGGAAAAGTTTATTTGAGGGCTCACAATTTCAGAGGCCTTAGTCCTTAGGCAGCTGGCTCCATTCCTTGGGGCTTGAGGTGAGGCAGAACATCATGGCGGAAGAGTGTGATGGAGGAAAACGGCACACATGGTGATCAGGAGCAGTGAGAGAGGCTCCACTCACCAGATATAAAATTTATACCCCATGGCCACACCTCCAGGGACACTCCTCCTCCAGCCACACCCCACCTGCCTCCAGTCACCACCCAATTAATCCTATCAGGGATTAAGTCACTGATTGAATAAATGCTCTTATAATCCAATTATTTATCCTCCAAACCTTCTTGCATTGTCTCACGTGTGAGCTTTTGGGGGACACCTCCCATCCAAACCATAACAAGGCTTTCTGTACAAGTTATCTGCCTCTCTGTGGTCACATTTTCCCCTTCTTTTGAGGACATCAGTTACTGGATTAAAGTCTTCCCTAATTGTCTTGTATTTCATTTGATTACATCTATGAAGACCCTATTGGGCAAAAAAGGACTGCTTGTAGAACTGAATGAATGAATGACAAGAAGCAGAAACAGGAACAGTAGCCCAGCTGCTTCCTAATATTCTGAAAATTGCAGTCTTTTCAGCCTTTCTACGAATTCACTGCCGTACCATCCAATTCTACCAGGTTCCCATGCTCAGAGACTCCAGTGCGCTTGAAGGATTGGAGTGTATCTTTTTAGGGGACACGTACAATCCATGCTGCCCATGCCTGTTTGTTCCTTAGAAAAGGGTTGTGGAGCCTCCAGGTTCATTCCTCCAGCCCCTGTGCCAGATCCTGCTTCCACAGTGTCCCTCTGCCTGGTGAGAAGTGACTAGACTCCTTAACGTAGCCACCAAGTCCTGTGTGACCCGACCTTGCTGGCCTCAGTGCCTGTTCCACCACTTATCCCTTCATAGTCCCTGTTCATCTGTCCTCAGTACTTGCATTGCTTGGCCTAAGACCGGGGCATGATTCTACCACAGGCCTTCTAGGCCCCACTCCTCTACTCAGAGAGCCCCTTGACCCCCTCTTTATCTGGGTAGTCTCCTCATGACCCCTCACATCTCAGCCTGGGAGTCATCTCCTGTGGGGAACCTCTGCTGACCCTCCTGACACTATCTGGTGCCTCCAGGGCTGCTTCTTTGGCACCCTGCTCTCCCTCCCCACCCACCCCTGTTACCCACACATGGCATCCTATGCAGGTATCTGTCTTCTCTATCATCCTGCCTTGATCAGGGTCTATGTCCTACCAAATCCCAAACCCGATCTCCTGGCTGGAAAAAAGAAACGCTGGTTGGATTGAATAACCAATTGAATGAATGAATGAGAGAGTAAACAGAAAGAAAACATAGCAACAGCAGCTCAGCTGCCTCCTTAATTTTGTGAAATTTAGGGACTTTTCTGCCTTTCTCTTAATGAATCTGTTCCACCCAATACAATCAGGGGCCCATGCTCAGCGGAATTATTTTGTAGAGACCAATTCATTCACCGGGGCTTGGTCAGGACTGAATATAAACCAGGAAGGCAGTTTCTGGAAGAGACTTCATTTGTCATCAGGAATGTCCTGCCTTGGGCCATGCTAAGGACCGCACTGTGGCATGTGTGGCCTCCTTTTGAGTTTTCAGTCCCATTTCCTTGCTCAATAAAGGTGGAAGGCAGGTGAAAAATTAGATAAACTCAGCTTGTTATTTTCTCCCTTGGCACCTGTGTGGGGTAGCTCTTTTGCATGATTAAACGCCTCAGCCCACTAAAGAATAAGAACTGTAATTCCTCTCTCTCTCTTTCTCTCTCTCTCTTTTCATTGTGTTTAGCCAAAACAAGCTGTGAAAGAATGTAAAATATATCATTTTGTTGGCACCCATTCACGAGTGAGTCAGTGAGCCCGCTCGCATTTACAACGAAAAGTAGATTCCAGCCTCCCCAAAATTTATGACAACTGCTCCTTCTTGTGGCTTAAATGTTGACATATAATTAATTTAGGATTTCTTCCTGAGGCTTCCTGTCCAGGTTTGTACCTGCCACAGAAATATCCTTGAAAGTTTATCTACCAGCTGGAGCCATGAAATAAAAAACCCACTGAAGCTTCACGCAGCGGGCTCGGCTGTGCCAACAGGAAGAGCCAAGGGCGAGTGGGAGGCTGCAGGCTGGCTGCTGGAGGTGCCCCAGGTTGGAGGAATGGAATTTGCCTGTTTGAAGGAAGCTTGGGGTTCCTTCTGCCACTGTTCCTTCCTGGCCCCTGTGATGTGCTTCCTCTCTACTCTGCACACTTCTTCTCATGAAGATGACTGGTCCCTGGTCCTGTCCATAAATAACCTGACTTTCTGCACCCTGGATCAAGCTGGTCCTGATGGTCCAGCTCTCTGTTCTATATGGACTTATGTAGAAGGGGAGAGAATAAAAAATACTGCTTATTGGACTCCTATTATATATCAGACACTCACTTAGGGCTTTATGGACAGGACTCCTTTTATTTATCTACTTAACCCTCTAGAGAAGTTAGGGTTATTGTCTTCACTTTTGAAATGAGAATACTGAACTGAGGCTCATAGAGGTCAAATGACTTATCCAAGTTTACCCAATTAGAAAGGGGAAGAAATAATAGTTGGTCCACAGGTGTGGAGCTCCATCTGGGTCCTCTCTGATGCTTGCTTATTTACTGCCATGGCAGCAACTAATTATCCAATTCAAAATGTCATCAGTGCTGAGGTTCAAAGTCACTGCTGTACAGTATTTGGAACTATTCCCAAAATACGGGATGCATTTGGCAAATGTTTGTATCATCAATGGACTCAGTTCTCTCCTTAGTCTTTTCTAATATATTTTGAGCCCCACTATGTGGCAGGCAGTTAAGATTGGGGCAGTGAGCAAGACAGATGTACAGTCTGTCTTCATGAAGGTGGCCAAGGACGTTATCACACAGACACCAAATACTAACACAAATGATGACACCGAATTGTGCAGACCAGGAGCGCATGGGGGACGGGTAGAAGGAAGAGCCAAGGAAGTGTTTAGCAAGGGGATTTGACAAGGAGCTCCTTGAAGAAGGGAAATTGAAGCTGACTCTAAAGATTAGCAGCAGACAGCAAGGCAAGGGTGAGGGGGCAGTGCTCAAGGTAAGGGAACTGAAGGTGCCGACACCATGAAGGGGACCCAGCGTCGTGCCTCCTCCTGCAGCAGGAATCACTGTCCAGGGGCTGGCATCACCATGCAGGGGTTCAGGACACCTGTGTGGGCGCTTGCACTTCTGCTCATGGGACTGGATTCCAAGGGAGTTCTCTGCAGCAAAGCCAAGGGTGCTGGCCACGAGCACACAGAGGCTGTCAGAGGTCCTGCTACATTGGGCCTTGGCAGTGGCTTCGAGGGTGCTCCCAGAAGCCACTGGTGTCATGCCTCGGGTGCCCACATTGTCATGCCCCAGTCCCTTGGCCTCTGGCCCAGTTTTAGTCCCAGGTGTTTTCCAGCCCAAAGTCCTGGATGCTACGTCTGTCTTAGAGGAGTGAATCCCAGCCCCTGCCTGCCAGGATCTGGGGAGTTCATGGGGAAACTGCCAGCCAGTTCATGTATTATGAGAATGCATTTCCCCTCTTCAATCTTCAAAGTGACCAGCGGCAAAAGCAATGTAAGAATTCCCTCTCAGGGCACCTCCGTGTCCAAGTCATGAACGTTTGTGATAGCTGGAAGCCCCGGGCCCACAGCAGAGCCCATTGTTAATGTGCTTGATTATACTCGGGAGCCTCTAGGCTAAGCCTGGGTGATGGTCCCAGAGCTCCTTTAGATACTGACCTGGAGTGGAGAAGGGAGACCAGGCGCTGCAGCCTTGGATCTCTGTGCTTCCTGTGCAGACCTACAAGGGCAAACTTCGTCATGGGACTCAAATGTAAATTCAAACCAGAGAGCATGTCTGCTTTCTGGCACTATGCAAATGTGGCTGGCCTTAGATTCCCCCTGAAATAACCTCTGCTTTTATCAAAGTCCTCATTCTTTGGAAGGAGATGTCATTGTTTCCCTTTAAGATGGTCCTTTGGGCAAAGGGCTTCCTGAGCACACTGTGCATGCATGTGTGCGCAGGGATGGCTGAAGGCAAGCTTCTCCCTTCTCTCTCTCTCTCTCTCTCTCTCTCTCTCTCTCTCTCTCTCTCTCTCTCTCTCTCTCTCTCTCTCTCTCCTTCTCAGTACTGGGGATTGGAGCACCAGGGGTGCTCCACCACTGAGCCACACCCCCAGCTCTCTTAATATTTTCTTTTGAAACAAGTTCTCTGTAAATTGCCAAGGCTGGCCTTGAACTTGTGATCCTCCTACCTCAGCCTCCGGAGTCACTGGGATTACAGGCATGAGCCACCACACCCAGCTGCCACCCTGTTCTTTGTGTTTCTTAATACATACACCAGAGCATCCCACACTGAATAGGTCCTCAGTTCAGATCTTCCATCATGAAGCTCATACTCAGACTTGAGGATGAACTTATCTGTTGCTTTGGCAACCCTGCTGCCATCCGCACATCTAGATCAGTGATACTGTGAATACATCTAAAGCTTCATTCTATAGCAACATGGCCAATCCTCCTGCTGACCAAGCAGCTGTATCCAACATGAAGATACTATAATGATGTCCTGGGTGGGAAACAAGAGTGGCAGCTACCATGCCAACAGTCTGGACCCAATGTCCTGGGAAAGTGCCCTTTTGATGTACTGCATTAAAATTCCATTTGGACAAAGAGGCTTTGGGTTTAATTGACAACTCAGGAATGAGAAGCTCCTGTGCCAATGCGGGTGAGCTTCATGTCAAGTTTTCCCCAGGCATTCCAAGCTTACCTTTGGAAGGTCAAGAGCAGGCAGGCAAGAGTATGTGGAAAGGAAAGGAAGAGTGGGAGTATCCCAGCAGCAGACATCCCGGTCATCATGGGGGGAAGCTCTAATCTGGAGCAAGTCTAGCTTTAGAGTTATACTTTGCCTGCAGAGGCAGACCTTCCCTCGGTAATCTTTTTAGCATCCCACTTCTTCAAAAGCAACTTGGACCCCAAAGCCCTCTTACAGCCAGGAGACATGTGAATATCCCATCAGCTGTGTGGAAGCAATAGATTGAAATCCTCCAGATAGTTCACTCAATCTCAGAATGATAAATGATCGATCATTGCATTCCTTCTAAATGAAATTAAGATGTTCAGATATATAGCTAGGGGCTTCTGGATGGGATTTCTGCATTTGAATTTCCAATGGAAAATGTATTGCTTTGGAATCCCTGGGAATGGGAAACACTCTGAATCTATATTAAGGCAAAAAACATTTGACAGTGGTGCAGAATGCTTCAGACATGTTCACTTTTTTCATATTTAAAAGTGATTAATCATCCTAAATGCCACAAAGCCAGAAGGCCATAGTGCATAAACTCTTGGAGGAGAGAGAGGAGGCATGTACTTTGACCCTCTAAAGTGGAGGCTTTGGAAGGAGGCTGTAGATGACCTTACGATGGGAGACCCAGACTACTAAGAATCCCTTAGAAAGTGCAGAAAGTCAAGACAAAAATGTGCAGAAAATGAGTCATTTTTTTCAGTCAGTGCAGTGTAAATAAAGAGGTCGTTCTCTTCCAGTATGTATATGTACACCCCTAAAGATGTTACTTCCTTGGAAAAGTCTTGCCTACCCTCCTGTGAGGTCAGGCCAGAGTCCCAGTGATACCCTGTAAGCTGGGGATTTGCTGTCTCCGTGTGCAAGGGTCACACTGCTGTCCCACCACCCACGAGCTATATTTCCCCAGGCAGGATGATGGGTTAACAACAGCAATGTCTTCAAGGTGTAAGGACTGGTGCAGCGAAGCAAAAGTGTCCATGCTCAGTAGATGTCGGCAGGCCATCCTCATCCTTGATACTTGGCATGATGTTAATTAATGTGATTCACATGCTCAGTTGAATCGTTTAATGATTTTTTTAATGTAATGTCTGACATGCTCATTTGATGAGCATCGTATAAGTCAGAGCTGTTGGCTGTCTTGTTCAATCCCAGTATCCCTAGCACTTAGTCTAGCTTCTGGTAGATGCTTTGAAAAATGTGGGAGGTAATGAGAGATGGAAGCAGGAAAGGGAGGAGGGAAGGAGGGAGGGATGGAAGATTCTTGCACTTTCCACAAATATAACTTGAAAGCAACATAAAATGCACATTGACCTTTTCTCTAGAGCTTGATTAAGAACTCATTTCACTTTCAGTTCTAAAGACCAAGAAGAGGCAGCATTTCCCCTGTCTTCTTTGGAGAGGATCAGGCCTCAGAGACCCTGCATATCTTTGAAGGCTGGACTTCCTCGGGCTGGCTTGTGTTTGTCCACTTCCTTTTCAGAGATGTTCCCCTCCTGGGGAGGGCCATTTCCTTTTGTTGCAGGAAAATGATTTGGTGGTTGCTTAGAAAACACCACGTGTGCAGCCAGTGGAAATTAAACTACAGCTAATCAAATGCAAGACTCCATCGGTTTCTATCTGCCAAAAAGAAATCATTTTAAAAATGAATTTCAGATCGCTGACAATGATGACTGCACTTATGGCAGCGGGTTCGCCTGCCTGCAGCCGGCCATGGTTGGCGGCGTGCACCCAGCATTTAGAAATTAAACAAAAACAGATTGAACTTGCTGCACTGGCTGTTGCCACATCGGCACGCTAATGGGTTTAGTGACCACAACCTACCCAGGCCAGAGTGTGTCAACAGCCAAAGGACCAACCTCAGTCACTGTTTGTGCTTTGCCCAAGTTGTTACAAGCTTAATTTTTTGCAGTTTATTTTTCCTGCTGTTTTGGCCTCTCCCCTCCCCTGTTTAAAGAGGGTTGCAGCCAACCCAGGCTCATAGAGCAAGGCCACCAGGCCCTGAAGAGAGGTCTGGATGTAGATGCAGCACCTTAGCCTCTGAGGTCTCATGACCTGGTGATATTGGGGTTCTGCCTCCTGCCTTCTTGAGCCAGTAACTTCTCATATGCATTCCGGAGATGGTCTAACCTGAAGCAAATGTGAAGAGCCTCTTGGTTTGCCACTCAAGGGGAAAAGTGGAGCCTTCCTGCCTCTCTCTCTCTCTCTCTGTCCCTCCCACTTTAAGAAAGCATGAAGCATAGCATTTGCACCTTGGAGGGTATTTCTCAGCATCACAGCCAAGCTTCAGCCCTGCCCGAGAAATAAGGGCCAACACCTCCATCTCTGGGCAGCCGCATCACACATTGAATGGGAACATGCATCACTGGGGTTGCAGGACCTTGGTGGTGAAGAGGTTAAATTGCTCAAAAGGCTGGATCTGTGGTTTCCTGCCCACACTTGCTCTGGCCTAAGGCAGGGTTTGCTGTTTGGGGAGGGGGAAAGGAGGTCTCGCCTGGACCCAGGTGGCCGACAGGCAAACCATGTTATTAAGAAGCAGGGATCGCAAAACCTTGATCTTCAAACGAGACCCCTAATTAGTCGCCAGCCCAAGAGTAAATGGCATTCCACCTCTGTGAGGCGGGAAGGGCGCCTTCAAATCCTGGAGACTAATTGCCATTATTGGCTCGATGAAGATCCTGTTGTAAACACTTGTCATCCGAGCCACTTCTGGTCGGTAAACTTGAGATATCAAATTGTTCCTTCATGTTTCAAATTCTCCCAAATGCCCCTCTGGCCCCTTTTCTCAGAAGGGACATCTATTTCCTGAACATGACCACCTTCTTAGCATCCAGTATAGGAAGGTGTCTCTCGTGTGTGGTTCGTGTGTGCTTTGCCAAACTCACCCTGAAAGGGACTTCTTGTCAGTAAGGGATTTAAAAAGATATTTTGCTTTATTCTCTTTTGAATAGTAACATGCATCTCCAAAATAAACTTTCACTGCAGATAGAAGGGCCTTATCCTGAAGATGATCGGGCTTCAGTTTTGGAGCCCCACAAGTACACTGATCTTGGGCAAGACCCTGAGAGGATCCCTAATGTTCTGTTCACAAGGATATATACATATATAAAGTTGTAGATGGACACAATACCTTTATATCATTTATTTATTTTTATTTTATATATTTATTTTTATTTATTTTATTTATATCACTTATTTATTTTTATGTGCTGAGGATTGAACCCAGTGCCTCTCACATGCCAGACAGGCGTTCTACCACTGAGCCACAACCCCAGCCCAAGGCCATATATTTTTGTTAAGTTTGAAGCACTCAAGATACAAAAAAGTTTGTATATTCTTTTTCCTAAAGATGGCCTCCCCAAGGGTAGAAACATGGGGCCACACAAAACCAAGATGTGTTCTCCACTCTCCTGAGCTGTGTTTCTTATCTTTTGATCATGTATGCTTACCATTTGTGGAGATAATATTTCCTCCTTATTCTTGAACTTCTTGCTTCTTGGTCCTGTTTAGCATTTGGGAAGGGAAAGGAAAACATCTTCAGGCCATGTGCATGGTACTAGGTTTCATCTGAATTTACTCTTGAACTTGGAGAATGTTTCAAGGGCTTGAGAACGAGAGACTCTGGGTCCATCCCCTTCCAGGGCAGCATAGATAATACCAAACTTAGAGAGTCAAAGAGGCCAACCTTAAGAGAGGTCCATATATATTTTTTAATTTTTTTTAAATAAAAAATTGGGGATTGTCCCAGAGCTTCAGGAGCAGAGATCCTATTATCCAGACCCTTTCATGGCAGCCAGTATTTTAAAGGAGATAGAGAAGAAAAGGAATAAGGTAGTTAATAATATCTTAATAGTCCTTGGAAAAACGAGTTTTCTATTCATTATTTTTCTTCTTGGTACTGGGGATTGAACCCAGGGTACAACAGTACCACTGAGCTGTATCACCAGCCCTTTTAATTTTTTTATGCTGAGTTGTTGAAACTGGTCTCTAAGTTGCGATCCTCCTGCCTCAGCCTTCTGAGTCACTGAGGTGACAGGTGTGTGCCACTGCACCTGGCTCTATTCACCTTTAAAATTGACTTTTTTTGGCTGGGGTTGTGGCTCAGTGGTAGAGCGTTGGCCTAGCAAGCATGAGGCTAAATTTGATCCTCAGTACCACATAAAAATAAAATAAAGGTATTGTGTCCACCTGCAAATAAAAAATTTAAAAAAATAGATTGACTTCTTTGCAAGCATCAACAGTCTCCGAGGTGACGGATTCCATGTTAATATCTGCAGCAGACTCTGTTGCAGGGCCAAATGTCACATAATGGCAAAGAGCTGCTTTCTACTGAAGCTCAACTTCCCAACTGTTTCTTGAGTCAGTCAAGGAGTTGCTATTACTCAGCAATAATTCCTTCCTGTGAACAGTTTGGGGTGGGACAGGAAGGTGGGAGTTTTTAGTGCAAGTTTAGGATATTTGCTTGTAGAATTCCATTATCTGTGTGATGAGAGGGATGGTTTCTCTGTGCAGGTAATCTAGTGACCTCCTTTGACTAGGAGCACACAGAAGCACCAGCTTTACCTAAGTGGAGTTCTCCATGATGACTTGGACAATTTTCCCTGTCTCCAGAGCAAGGGTGTTTTGTTTGTTGAATCAGCCTCCATCCCCAATGTCATTAGCAGCACCCCCAAAGATTCCCAAAGCATTATTTTCACCTATACATTTCACTGATTCGAGATGTTAGAAATTGTATGACAAACTTTCAGTTATTTTAACTAGTCGAGGAAAGAAAGACTAACATCGGTTTTGACAACAAACAAAACCAGTTTTTGTTCTATCAGTTATGTTTAAAAGATTCCAATTTCAAACTAAACACAATGTGTGGTTATTCTGTCAGCGATTTATATAGCCACCAGGGCGCCACAGTTACACACTGCATACATCATTGTATTTTTAAAATGTACTTAATGAACATTTTTTTTCTTTTCTAGTAACTACTTCATTGCCTTAAATGAATGCATTCCAATAGAATTTGTAACAAATGACCACTTTGTGTTTGCATTAATGCCAAACACGTTTAACAAATTTTTAACAAGGAACCCTGGCAAAATGCCAAACTCCTAGAGGGACACTGAAGGAATGCTATAAATTTAAACTAGATTTTACCTTTTCACTTAGCTCAGCAAGTGTCTTAGGTGTCTCACTATCTCAGGATTTCAGCATTTCTATCTTATGTCAGATGAGCTGTACATTTTCATTATTTTTATTACTTAGATTGTACCTATTTCCACAGGACTCTTAAACCTATGAAACCATATCTGATATAATATGAAGCAATTTAGAAATAGGCCTTTATCTGCAGAATTATTCATATTTTACACAGGTAGGTAAATGCATGGACATGCTTACCAAAATAGCACTGTTTAAAACAAAACAGTCAGCCAATTATATACAAAAACAATCAATTAGACCAATGGTTCTCAGCTGGGTAAGGTTTTGTGTGTGTGTGCCCCCCACACACACACACATACACATACACACACACCGCCCCAGGGATATTTGGTAATAGCTGGAGACATTTTGATTGTCATGACTGGGAGAGGGGCAGTGCTACTGGCATCTCATGGGGAGTGGCCAGGGAACTTGCCAAACATCTTTCAATGCAAAGGACCGCCCCTCCCCCAACCAAGACTTGTTCAGCCTCAAATGTCCACAGCACTGAGATTGAGAAACACTGGAGTAGGGTGGCAAAGGCATTTGACTACAGGGATAAAGAATATATTCTCTGAAGAAAAAATGGCAACCAAACACATTTCTCATCAACCAGTGTTTTAAAGATTACATAGAGTTGCTAACATTGGTTTGAGTGATAGATGTCGATTTTTGCTTCTGATGCCTTGCATAGAAAAGAGTTCAGTTCATAATACTTTGGCCCAAAATGTAGATGAAAATGCTGCTGGGGCTGACTGGTGGAGGGAGAAGGCACAAGACCTGCCATAGAGTGCCAAGCCCTGTCCCTGGGGTGAAGGTTGTTACTGGGCACAGGGAATGGTCTCTTAGGCAAGGCTAGCGGTAGATGGGGTGCTGCATGACCACGAGATCGTTTCAGTCATTTTGTGGATAAGCCTTTATATTTCAATAGCTGCATAATTATTATAACGTGTAGTAGACAGGTATTGGTTCCATTATAGTTTTAAAATAAATCTTTCTTTAAAGAGAAATTTATGTTTTCAGAGAAAAAGAAAAATATTAGATGCTTCAAGTGTTATGGAAAAGTTATTGGAAAAGTAAGACACAGAGACCAAGGGTTAGGAAATCCTGGTCCCACTGTAAAGGGAGTGGGGCTCTGGAGCCAAAAAGATGTGGTTCAAAGGAGACCCAGTCAATCCCCCCCAAGTTCAGTTCCCTCATCTGCCTCAAGGGCTATTAACCAACCAGGTCAGTGCCATGGTGCCGTCAAACTTGTTTGAGATAATTCATGTAAAAGCAGAGTGCGGTAGCAGATAGCGAGTCCCAAATGTGAGCTATTAATAATTCTGACCACAAAAATAATGACAAAAATAAATCCTAAGGAGACATAGCAGTATGTGCTGCCGTTTCCATGTATACATCGCCTATCAATCAGAATCCCTTCACTGAAAATATTATAGAGGAGTTCTGCCCAGCGCACAGCAACCCAGGGCAAAATTGAGTCCTGAGGTCGCCTCCTCCAGCAAGCCCTGTCATCCTAACAGGGGTTGCAATCCTGAGCCCGGGGCTGGCTGGGCTCACCCCACCCCCGCCCCGCCCCCAGCACTTTGGGCTCTGAAGTGTTACATTTTATTGCCCCTGGAGCTGTAGGAGGCCACTCTCAAGGTAAAAATGTTGCTTTCCACTCATATTTTTGAATTATGGCTTCAAGGTGGTTGCTCCTATCAAGAAAATTAAATAATTTAACATAATTTGTTGCCACTTTGATCACAACAATAATAAATAAATCTTCATGGGGAAAACGGGAAACCCATTCTGCCCCGTTTTTAAAAAAGATGTTAAGTAATAACACAGATGTAGTTATAGATTTTTTTTTTCTTAAGCAGAAACGACTCTATTGGGTTTTCCTGTGAGCAGAGTTGCTTGGTGGAGCTGTTCTGCAGGATGCCCGCAGCCTCCAGCAGGAGCAGCTCTCCTTCCACAGACCGTTGTTAATTAGTCTATCAGGAGCTCGCCTTTTATGTGGGCACCATGTGTAATACGTTAGGGGCATCCAAAGCTGCTGTGAATGGGTGTCTGTTTTTGTACCTGGGGGCGTACTGCACACATTTGGAAAGCACATGGAGTATAATGGACATTAGCCCAGATGTCAAAAATAGCCTGCGTTTTACTACTGTTATTAAACAGTTTCCCCTTTAACCCCTCCGTGTTTACCAAAGACCCCTTTCTCCCAGCCTGTTCCTGCAAATCACTACTGAAAGGGCAGGAGAAGAAAGCCATAATCGGGCAGGTGTCTTTATTCCAAAGAAAAACAGTCTGAAGGAATATTTGTGAGACACCACAGGTTTATAGCCTGCTCTCCTGGGGGCGCTTGTCCTGGGGTGGAATCTCACTGCTGTTCTGGCCTGGCCCACCGCCCCTCCTGCTCCCGCCCCTGAGCCAAGCAACACCATCCACCCAGGACCTATTCCTTTTTTCCCACAAAGGAAATAGCTTTTTATTTTAGTAAGATACTATTCACACATTCTTCAGTTTAAAATATCCAAAATAAGGCCAAAAAAAAAAAAAATCCTAAGTAGAAAACCTCTAAACAACCCCCAGAGGAAAATATTAATATTCTGGTATGTACACTTGCAAATGTTTACATTTATGCGTATATAGATGTAAAAATAAGGTTGAATTATTCCTATACAACATTTATGCGTATATAGATGTAAAAATAAGGTTGAATTATTCCTATACAATGGTAATCTGCCTTTTTTTTTTTTCACTGAAAAGTTGGGGACATCTTTTCCTATCAAAAAACAGATGGCCAGGTGAGATTTGCATGCCTATAATCCCAGCTGCTCCAGAGGCTGAGGCAGGAGGATCAGGAGTTTAAAGCCAGCTCAGCAACAGCAAGGTGCTAAGCAACTCAGTGAGACTCTCTCGCTAAATAAAATATGAAATAGGGCTGGGGATGGGGCTCATTGGCTGAGTGAAGGCTCTGGAAGCATCCTCCTGCACACTCACTCAGGTTATTGGCAGATTGAAGAGTCTCATCATTATAGGACCTAGGTTCCTGTTTTCTTGCTGCCCATTGGCTGGGAGCTACCTCACAACCTGAACAAAGCTCTCAGGTTCTTACCCTATGGCTCCCTCTGAGTCAGCACTTGAACCTCTACGGTGTACCAGACTTCAATTACTTTCTTTTTTGCAACAGTGGGAGGAAAGTCTCTGATAATGAGGGCTCCTGTCATTACATTTGGTCCATTCAGACAGTAGTCTCCCTTTTGGTGAACTTAAAAGTCAACTGCTAGTACCCTTCAATACCTTTGTAGAGTTGTACAATGGTCATCTGATATCGTTTTAGTTCCAGCGTTGGGGATTATGGTGGGAAATCTTATGGAGAAAGGTAGACATTAGGATTCTGCCTCTAATGACTAATATCTGTGAAAGGAATGAGTAAACTGACCTGTTCTAGAGCCTGTATAAGGAATGAGAGATCCCAAGTGAGCAAGACTGGCCTTTGTGCCCTGCCCTCATGGAGCTTACAGTCTAGACTATGACAGTTTAGCAGAAGTATTATTGGATGGTAATATATTTTATTGGATTCAGTATATCTCAAATATCATTTTGACATGAAATCAGTATAAAAAAAAGTCACACGGGGCTGGGATTGTAGTTCAGTGGTAGAGCGCTCGCCTAGCTCATTGCAAGGCACTGGGTTTGATCCTCAGCAACACATAAAAATAAACAGAATAAAGGTATTGTGTCAAACAACAACAACAAAATTTTTAAATGTCACACAGATTACTTACCTTTTTTTAATATTAAATTTTCAAAATCGGGGCTGGGGTCATGGCTCAGTAATAGAGCCCTTGCTTAACATGTGTGAGGCACTGGGTTCAACTCTCAGCACCACATATATATAAATAACAATAAAGGCTGATTTAAATTTTTTTTCAAAATCTGATGTGTGTTTCAGTCTCACAACATATCTCAGTGTGGACCAGCCACATTTCAAGTGCTCAGTGGCCACCCATGCACAGCAGTTTTGAGATCCTGCAATGAAGGATTCCTAGAAGGCACAACTTCTAGGCGGAGACTGAAGAAGAAATGGGTATTAATCAGATTGACAGCTGCTGTGGGTGCATGTTAGAGAGACAAGCAGTGAGAATAAAGGAACAGCAAGTTCAGCATAGGTGGAACTGAAGAGACGAATGTTAGAGCTGAGGGTTGAGCTCAAAAGAGAGTCCAAAGGAGGCCTCTCCAGCGTGGCCTGAGGCATGGGTCTGCCATTCTGGGGCCACAGGACTGTAAACCGGCTGTAAACAGGGTTATAAAGTATAAATGGGGACTGTAGGATGGAGTGATTGTCCCCTGGAAATAGCATTTTTGGCTGTTCCAAGAGACTGCAGAGTTGGGTGCTGTTGAAGAGGATGCTGGGGGTAGTTAGGGCTGCTGGCCTCACCATCCAGGTGAGGGAAGACTGGCCAGAGTTCATCCAAGCCACATATTTTATTTGCATTGCTTAATGATGGCTTGAAATAGCTGCCTACCTGTGCAGACACCAGGGTCTTTGGCATTCTCATTAGTAGGTATGACCTGAGAAATGCTGTCTAGCAACCACCAAATGGGTGAAGCAGCCCCATTGCTTCATTGACCGAAGCCAAGATTCCTTTTTTAAAAACATAATCTCATGTGGCCCTCAACAAGGGATCATCTGAAGATCCCCCCGACCAGCCCATTTCAGCCGCTCAGTGAATGGATTTTTTGATGGAGGAGTGGCAATACTTTTCAAGAAATCTCCACAGAGTAAACCTTACCCCAAACAGTGAAGCTGCACTCAGGAGGCCCCGTATTCTGCCCCGTGACCTGTTGCTCAGCTGGAAACCTTTCTCACGACTGAATAAATGATTGTTCTTTGCTACTTTATCTTGGAATAACATCAAGGACATTGGACATTCACCGTAATTATTTTTCACTCGTTTCCCCATATGTAAAAAAAAAAAAAAAAATGACCTGTGCATTTTAATACTGCTTTGGGTTTCCCTTTACCTTTTAATCATGTGGCCTCTTATTATATTGGTCAGCCCTTTAAGAGGATGATTAAGAAATGCTTAATGCACAAAAGAATTAGAGCTATGCACAGCTCATGAAACAGAAGGCGTGCTCTGACTTACAATTTTCATACAAAGTTTGCAGAGATTTTATGTGCCAGAATGAGTAATATGATCTGCTCTAGGAACTCCCTAACTTTCTGGCTCTGCAAAAGTCATTTTTTTTTTTTGCCCCGATTCAAGTTTCTTAACCAGAAGAGTTACACCAAACTCCTCAGAGTATGAATTAGCAGAGTTCATCCAAGCCACATATTTCATTTGCATTGCTTAATGATGGCTTGAAATAGCTGCCTACCTGTGCAGACACCAGAGTCTTTGGCATTCTCATTAGTAGGTATGACCTGAGAAATGTAGTGTAGCAACCACCAAATCAGATGGCTCAGGCTATTTGAAAAATGTGGTGTCTGTGTGTGTGTCTGTGTGTGTGCACGAGGCATGAGTGTGATGTGTGTGTGTTTGATCTTTCCCCTCCCTGCAGTGGTCCCTAGATGGATCGCTGTGCCATTGCCCTGTGTCTGGAAACTCCCCAAGCACTCAGAGACCCCATGTGAATAACAATGGCAGAAACACACACTGAGCATCAGCCATGGAAGAAAGCAGTGTGGATGGTCCCCTCTGCTCACCCAGCTCAGGACAATTGTGCGGTGCCCTCTTCTTCACCCAGGCTGCGGTTGTGTTTCACAATCCCATATCCCACCCTGGATGGTGATAACAGTTTGGAGCACTCTGGACGCCTATCCCCAGGGAATGAAGAAGGCACGTAGATGACTGTTGCATCTATGTTTGGCGAGAAGGATATGCTCGCGCCATGGGACGTGGTGATGGAAGCCAACTCTGTTGCAATCTCTATTTAAGGAGATGTCAATATTATTTTAAAATTTCTCTTGTATAACATGAAGTTTACCAGTTTAACCATTTTAAGAGTATGTTTCAGTGGCACTGAGTAACTCTACCAGATTGTACTACTCTATTTACTTCCATAACTTTTTCATTACCCCAAATCATTCTGTACCCATTGATAAAAAAACTCCCCATTCCCCTCCCACTCTCTCCAGCCTCTGGTAATTTTATAATCTATTTTCTGCATCTATGAATTGGTCGATTTTGTATATTTCATGTAAAGGAATCATACAGTACTTGTCTTTTGGGGGCAGAGGGTGTAGTTTATTTCGCTTAGCATGACGTCTTCAAGATCCATCCATTTGTGGATTGCCTCAGAACTTCATTTCTTTTTATACCCCCATGCCACATTTCATTTCTCCATTCATCTGGGGATGAATGGCTATTGTGAATAATTATACTTTGAATAATTATGTATAAGTATCTGAGTTCCTATTTTCAGACCTGTTGGCTATCTACCTATGAGTGGAATCACTGCTCCAACGTTCTTTCAAATGGTTGCTGTTGATGGTGTATAAGTAAATGTGAAAGAGTGTTTTTGGTATCTTAACTGTATTTAACTCTCTAATCTTAAGAGACAAGTTTTTTAAAAAAAATTAAAACCAGAGTCATTGTAAAAAAAATTTTTAGGCGGTGGGGGAGACGCAAATTTTTGTCATGTAGAAATAATCACGGAGCTGGGCCTGGTGGCACACACCTGTAATCCCAGTAGTTTGGGAGGCTGAGGCAGGAGGAATGAAAGTTCAAAGGCAGCCTCAGCAATTTAGCAAGGCCCTTATGCCACTCAGCAGGACTCTGTCTCTAAATAAAATATAAAAAGGACGTGGCTCAGTGGTTAAGTGCTCCTGGGTTCAATTCCTGGTACCAAAAAAAGAAAAAAGAAATAATCACTGAAACCTTTTGGCCTGTCTCTCTTCTCTGTGTACCTATAATGTGACATAGCTTGAGTGAGGTGTCTTCTCAGCTGCATTTGCAGGACATGGTTTAACTTTCTATTCACTTTGTCCCTTCTCTGTGTTCCCTCCCCATTGTCCCTTCCCCAAGAGAGTGGCAAAGAGGCAATGCTGGGGTGGGGGATGGGAGAAATCCTGCCAGGCTTAGTTCAGATATTGCAGCCTGTTTCTCTCCCTGCTAAATCATGCCCTTTCTTGTTGCAGCTATCAGAAGGGCTGAACCCAGGGGAAGTGCAGCTCTGCGGCAATATTCTGACACTCCTTTGCAGTGGGCTCATGTCACTGTCCTCCACCACCACCGGGAGCGGCTCAGCAGAACCAAAGGGGAGTTTTCACTTTCATTCTCCAGTGCAGTTTTGTTCGACTTGGTATTTCCTTCATCCTCTCATGTCGTTTCTCATGGATTTGGATTGGAAAGGAAGAATACACAGGTGGAGAAAAATGACACATCCTCCATTTTATGTTGGGATTTGGGCATTGAACATGGGACCATCTCTTCTGAATGCATTTATTTGATAGCGTTTTATTTCTGTTACTTATCTTCATTGGATATGTTGGAACTCCATGGGATTTTAAGTATGGATTCAGCTTCTGTTGGACCGCTAGCTTCATCTCCAGTTATCCTGCTGGTTCTGTCTCAGTGGTCATTCCTAATGCATTAGATTACCAACCAGTGTACATTTGTCGCGCGCGAGTGAGTGGTGTTGGCGGTGTTTGTCAACCACGGTGCAAGGAGCATTTGACAAAGAAACCAAAACACCAAAAAGGGCGAGCCTTTACCCTCCTCTGTTTCTTTAATCCGCTGTTCGAAGAACCGTGTTTTTGATGGTACAAACCAGTAGTTACCTCTGGGCCAGGTTGGAAATGATATCAATTTTTTAAACCACTAATACTTGCCAAGAAATCGCCTTATGAGAATATGGTGTGTGTCTCTGACAATGCATGGCACATCTAAATTATTCATTCATAATTTTCTTTCCCTGCTTAGGTATTGGAAGTGGCAACAGCCTGAGGCGCCTGCATATCAACTCCTTGTGTTCCCTGCACCCCAGGGCTGGGATTGATCCAGCCTCAGGCTGTTACCATTCCTGTACTCCCAGGTCTCCATTGAAGAAGCTGGGACGCCTGCCTTCACACTTCAAGATCCAAAAGCTGTGCAAACAGTGTAAGCTTAGATCTTCTAGACAGGAAGGGTCATTTCTCATTTTTTTTAAATGTTTGCAACATGGATTCCAAAGCATTTTCAGCATCAAACACGAAAACATTGATGAATGAGGAATAATCCCCAAAGCTGTGTATCTGTATATAGCCTGACACAACACGTATGTGGATACAGAGTCATTATTTAAAGCACATGCCAGGGAAAGAGACCCAATTTCAAGGTCTTTTACATATAGTGACATGGTACTAAGGAGAATTCAACTCCTACTGCTTCCTCTGAAGATGAAAAAAAAAAAAATTAAAGTTGTAGTAACTTCATAAAACTCACGACTGAGTCTGGCAAAACACGTGCAACTCTTGTATTGATCCATTTTCTTGTCGATGGAAGAAACCCTTCCACGTGGATGCAAGTGGGAGATGAAAACCTGCATTTTTAAAGGACAAACAGTGAATTTAAGCATGAGTGGCCTTAATAAATATAGTTGTCTTTTTTTGCTGCTGTGGAAAGGATTCTAAACAGATGTTCCTGAAGTCCTGCATTGAATTTAGTCATTATTACTTTTTAAAATGTTGGTGCAATTAACTCTGGACCTCTCTCGTGAGCCATAGAGATATTAAAAGACAAACTTCTTATTTGTTGGGGAAGATAAAATCATCTCTAAGCTGCACCCTTCCCTCTCGGTGCATCAGGAGTCATATATTCAAGCTGGTTTCTTGCTTCTGGCTTTGTTCTTGTCGTCAGGATAGCAAACTATGTAAAAGCTTTCGTGTTGCATAAACAATCCAAATACATTCATGTTTAAAAAGTTTGTCCTTTAACTATTCAAGGGATCTAGGTCTCGGTTGGAGGAGTGAGCAGAGTTCTTTGCAAGCTTATTTAGTACATTTTGACACGATGTCGAACTGAAACCACAGGCCACAGACACATCCCCATGAACAGTTTGTCCTCACTGCCTCCTGTAACCAGGTCCTGGCCTAAACTCTGCAACTGAATACTTGAAGTAGGAAGTACGAAATCCAGTAGGGAAAGTAGGGTCCTTAAAATAGGAAAAAAAATTTTTTTTTAAATACAAATAAATACACCTGACCATAATAGTTAGCTATTTCTATGTCCGTGCCAATTTTGTCACAGATATTGTTTGAGGGATCATTTTGACCCTACTTTTGTTGGTTGAAAGTATGATTGACCTTACCTATATGCAAGCATCTAATTTAGTCTCTTAAAATTAAATTCTATCTACAGTATCTTTTTCTCATTTCATGTCATATTCTCTAATGTTTGGGGGTTACACACACATGAAAAAATCCCTTTCACACATTGAAAATAGCCTCTGGGTTTACAACAAACACTGTGAAGTTGGGAAGCTATTTCCTTTGCACAAAGTTTAGCAAGTTCCCTTCTAATCATAATGCAGTTGGAAAAAAAAAAGTTTGGGCTAACATTTAGGAAAAGTTGGTCTAAGTCTTTCTGTGGGCAGACGCAGGCTTGTAATTTCTAACCCATTTGATTTCTATGTACAGTCTCAATTTTGTATTTAATGATTTTTGTGTATCCAGTGTGCACGTTAACAGCGTGTCGACTTCCATTTGAGAGTGGGCTTTACTTTTTAAACAGTGTTTCTGATGAGACCTCAAACGTGTTGACATCAGCTCTCTCTGCGATGTTTTTTTTTTTGTGTGTGTGTGTAGAGTGGCGTTTGAATGCTGCCAGGGGTCAGTGTATCTACTTCCCAGAGACCCTCGTTTGATAGTGCTTCTTGTAATATTTCTTCAAGTGAGTGGCATGTGGGTTGTGATATTGACCATGTGATTATGGACATCGATATGAAAAAAATAAAAATAAAAATAAGGAACCCTGGAAACTACCAGTGGGCATGTATTAGCCAGTCATTGTAACCTTGTGTCTAGTAGAAGTACAATGTACAAGGTATGTACAGTTCATAAATTTGTTATCATGTGTATGAGAAGTACTTTGTGCTGATCGCCTTATTTATATTCATCAAATAAACCTTGTTTTCTTTCTGAAGTGAGTTCACTCCTTCTCTAATATTCCAATTGTAGTGGTCTTTAATATTTGGGGGGAATGAATACCCACTGGAAGAATCCTATGGACTTGGAAGGAAAACAAACCAAAAAAGTCATGGACTCATATAAACTGGAAAAACAAACTATAAATATTCCATCATGTCTGGCTAGCTCTATAGAGGTTCAAATCAAGATATTAAGTCATTAGCACAATCTTCTTCCCTCCCTCTCTTTCTCATCTTTTGGTCCTTCCCTCTCCCTCTTTCCCCATCTCTCCTTATCCCTCCCTCTCTTTATCCTTTCCATCTTTTCTTCCTCTTCCTCTAACTCTTCCTTTCTCCTCCTTCTCTTCCTGTCTTCTTCCCCTGAACTTTCCATTCGGTTGGCTCTGTCTCTTCTAAGCTCTCTCCCCTCAATGAATGGCAATAGTTTTGAGTATTGGGGGATTTTTAGAAGAGACCCTCTTGACCTCCCAGAATCCACATCTGTCTCCTCAAGGGGTAGTTGATCCTTTTTAGATCATACACCCAATGACCGTATTTCAGGGAGTTGGAGGGGGAGGCCGTGGATTGACAGCCTCACAGCTTGTGGGAGGGGTAGTTCCCAATAGGGACAAAAATAGATTCTCTTCTAGAAGAGAGGGACAAGAAAACTAGGCAAAGAAACCAATTGCTAGCTCTGCCAGCACTTGGATGCACACAGTTGTCCATGCAAGGATTTGCTGGCCTTGGCAACCTACCATCGATTACAGAGGATGACCTTTGGTCTGAAAGTTCTTTTGGAGCCTACAGAACCAGCTCTTGGTTCCTTCAAAAAGTTGAATTTAGAGGGCCGGGGTTGTGGCTCAGCAGTAGAGTGCTTGCCTAGTGTGTGTGAGGCTCTGGGTTTGATCCTCAGCACTACATAAAAATAAATAAATAAAATAAAGATATTGTGTCCAACTACAACTAAAAAAATAAATATATTTTTTTAAAAAGTTGAATTAGACTCCAGGGAATGAACTTCCAGTTCTTAACAGGATTAAAATCAATGAGTGATTGCTAGACACTATGTTGGATGTTATATAATCCAACATCCTCATTTATCAAGTGGACAAACTGAGGTCCAATCAGAAGTGACTGAATTCCAGACAGCCACGTAAGTTCAATGACAATTCAGGACTGCTTCCAGAGCTCCATAAACAGGACTGTGCATCCCTGAAGGCTCTCTAAGGAGAGAAAGGGACCAAAAAAAAAAAAAAAAAAAAAAAAAAATCATCCTGTTAGCTCTTGAAACACAGAGAAAATATCATTTGGTTTCTGTACTTTTTAAGTTTATGGGTTTCCATTCCCTTGCAGTCAGGTACACTTTGGAGGACCTGCAAAGTCCTTTGCCCTTTTCATTGTTGCCTATTTGTAGAAAGAGAAAGAATTCCTTTCTTCGTAGCCTTCCTGAAATAGCTGACTTGCACGCAGGCCTGGTTTTGCAAATCCAGCTGGCCAGAGAGAACCTGTGCTTCTTTACTCAAAAGCAGTCACTTTGGTAGGAGAAGGAGCAGCTCACATGCTGCTGGACACCTGCAGGCCGACCTGTACCTTCAGTCCCACTGAGCACACAGACATGACTTAGGTACACTTGAGCTTCTGGCCTTCAAGCCTATCCTGAAACAGATACTAGAACTGGAGAGACCTCCTAAGTCTTGGAACTGCTGATCCATCAAAATCATCATACTGATAATAAGTAAACATAGGTAATAAATATTTGCATGTTGCTGAGTGTTTGCTAGCAGCCAGGTCAGGATACAAAGGATTTATGTGCATTGACTCCCAATCCCTGACACAGTCTCAGGAGGTAAGTACTGTCACATTTACAATTTGCAATGAAGGAAGTAGAAGTACACAGAAGATGACCAGAAAACAGTTTGTGATTATTGAGCACTTATTTTGAACTAGCATTGTGTTAAATGCTGTGCTGATACAAACCCATTTATGTGCACAGTAATCCCATAAGGCAGGGGCTGTTGTTACCCTCACTTGGCAGACAAGTAAAATAAGAGCTGACATGCCTCCCTGAGGATCCCCCAGGCTTTGAACCCAGTGCTAGCAAGATCCTGTGCTTAGGGGTTACATGGAGCTCCAGGACAGATGGGTGACATGTCGGGGCCTGGGATTCAGATCACACTTGTACCTACCTGGCAGTACTTTCATGTTGCATTTGACTCCTGGCCTGGCCAGGTCCACGGGGCCCAAGGGAACTGGTTGCTTCAACACTCACTGCCATACTTGACCCATATGAGAATGGTCTGCAGCACAGTAAGGCTGTGGATCCTAGGGGAAATCAAACCACACAAGGAAAGGAAAACTGGATAAAGACCAGGAGAGGTGGAATATCCTTATCTGAAAAGCTTGGGACCGGAAGTGTTTTGGATTTTGGATACTTGGGTTTCAGAATATTTGTATACACATAATAAGATATCTTGGAGATGGGGACCTAAGTCTAAACACAAAACTCAATATATTTCATTTACACCTATACACATGAGGTCACATATGAAATTTTCCACTTGCATTTTTATTTCTATGCTCTAAATGTTTCAGATTTGGGAGCAAAACTGATTTGGGATTCTCAGAGTAGGAATACAGAACCTATACATTGGATTTAACCTGGCTATTCATGGGCCTCTTGCATTTCTCCTAGTCCCCAGTACCTGGGCATAACACTACTGACCTCCTGGCATCTTGGTCATCCTGGGGGTGGGAGCATTCAGGTGGAGAATCTGATGGCAGGGGACTGAAGAGGGACCCTCAGGTGGGGAAGATCTTGGGTGCCATGTGAAGGGGTATAGACATCATGGTATTGGTCATTGGTTCTTAGCATCTGTCATTTGAATACCACTGTCTTGATGTTTGCTATATCTGAAAACCATGAGTAGTCTTAATTTTTAAGAATTTTAAATTAAGTTTTATTATTTATTTATGTATTTATTTTTACTTTACTTAATTATTCTTTATTATTATTTTCATGGTGTAATGTTGCAGTTTTTTTTTTTTTGGTTGTTCACAACGTTACAAAGCTCTTGACATATCATATTTCATACATTAGATTGAAGTGGGTTATGAACTCCCAATTTTACCCCAAATGCAGATTGCAGAATCACGTCAGTTACACATCCACAATTTTACATAAGATAAATTTATATCAAACAAAAATGCCACTATCATTAATAAGAAAGTAGGATCAAATGTGGCACATAAACAGACCTTCCTCAAGTATTACAAATATTTTTTAAAGATAGAAGAGAGAGAGAGAGAGAGAGAGAGAGAGAGAGAGAATTTTGTAATATTTATTTTTCAGTTTTCGGTAGACACAACATCTTTATTTTATTTTTATGTGGTACTGGGGATTGAACCCAGCGCCCCTTGCATGCCAAGCGAGCGCATTACCACTTGAGCCACATCCCCAGCTCGAGTATTACAAATTTTAAAAATAAAAATAAGAACAACAGAGACAGTAAAATAATGAAAGCAAAGCTCTGAGGCCAGGGTTCTCTCTTTCCTTGTTAAGGAAACTGGCAAAGGTTAGAGAAGGATTCCTAGAGCTAAAAACCAGAGTTCCTCTCTGGTACTGAGTCAGAAGGGTTGAACAGTTACCAACCAAGGAATCTCAGAGTCACTTAAGGCTATGTCCATGCACCACCTAAAATCATTTCTAGGATCTGCTCTGATCTTTGACATATAGAAAACCCTTCTGCAGCTACAGGAATCTATGAATTCGAAAATACATATTTTCACAGGCATTTTTTTCAGAATAGTTTTAGATTTAGAGAAAAAAGTGAGCATCTGACACAGTTTATATATGCCCTCCCTTCCCTCAGGTATACAGTGTTTCCCATTAAGATCTTGAATTAGGATGATACATTTGTCACTAATTGAATTGATGTCAATACATTGCTAACCAAAGACAACATCTTATTCAGATTTCTTTGGTTTTAACCTAATGTCCGTTTTCTGTCCCAGGATCCCAGCAAAGGTACTATATAACATTTAGTCGTCACATCTCCTTGGGCTTCTTTTGACTACAAGTTGCTTGGACTATTCTTATATTTAATGACCTTGAGAGTTTGGAGAGCACTCACCAGATAGATTGTGGGATGCATTTTCCTGACATTGGGCAGAAGTTGTTCTCATGATTAGGCTGGTGTTACAGGTTATTGGGAGAAGACCCCACAGGTGGAGTGCTTCGTCCTGACGTCACTGCAAGGTGGGGTGTACCATCGACACGACTCGTCCATTGCTGTTGACACTGACCTCTGTGGCCTGGCTGAGGCGGTGTTTGTCAATTTTCTCCACCATGGTTATAATTTCCCCTCACTTGTGATGAGATAACTCATTGCATCTGTCTTAGAATGTTCTGGTGGAAGTACAAATTATGCACTAGCTAAAGAAGAAAAAAATTTCAAAAATCTTTCAGGTCAAAAATGTCCCAATTGGGCTGGGGTTATGGCTCAGTGGTAGAGCGCTCACCTAGCATGTGCAAGGCCCTGGGTTCGATCCTCAGCACCACATAAAAACAAATAAGTAAAATAAAGGTATTGTGTCCAACTACCACTAAAAAATAATATTTAAAAAAATGACCTTATCAACAGCTTCATGGTTTGAATAGATTTTTCTCTCTAGCCTCGCCCTCCCCTGTTGGATGACATGAGCATTTGTATCAGGAATGATGATGGGAGCGAAGAAGGTCCCTTCCTGAGTGCAGAGGAAAGCTAGTATTTCTATACTAGTTTAAAAATGGCTGTTGTCTATGACAACACTGTGATATGATTTAGGGAAGACTCAAGAGAGAGTCCCTACATGAAACCCAGATAAAGTTTCTGCATCTGCACAGGTGCCACTCATTGGCTGAGGATGTTACAGCTCTGCATTTGGAAGCAGCCATTGGGCTTTTTATTTGAATAAGTGAATCTGCTTTGCAAGGACTGAGCCCACCCACACAAGAAAAGAACAGAAAAACAAACACAAGCACAAAAATGTATTCACACACATACCCATTCTTGGGTACTCTCAAGGTCTCAAGTGAGACCCGAGAATCTGTATCCCTCTCCAAGGGGACCTGACTCCTCCCCACTGGGCCTGGGGGAAAAGAGACGGCTCCCAAAGTAAGAAAGGAAAATGGGTACTGGGGAGGCAGACGATGACCGCACACAACTGTACAAAATGCTCGAAGCAGAGCAACATTTGGGCATAGTTTGTTTTTCTTTTGAATAAGGTTTTGGGCCAGAGAGGGGCAGCAGGAAGTGTGTTCAGGTCAACACAGCATCAGACTGGCAATCGAGATATCTCAACTAAAATTTCAACTTTATGTTTCCAACCGGCTCTTGGGGATGCACACATGGTCTCTGTTTCGGATCACCCTTGGGCGTGGTGTATGGCTCCTCACCACCAGACACGGGATGCCAGCTGATAAAAAGAGGTAAGAATGAGGGCATGTTAAGGAAAAGCCTTTTAACAAGTAACTCTCTCCGCCTAACTCTAAGTCTTGGTGTGGATGTTTCCATGCTTAGAACCTGTGCTTGAGTCTCCTTCCTTAGATGTCAGGTATAAGGCATCAAGTGAAGGTATCCAGCGGTAGATTTGAGATCAGAAGCGCTGTGGGAT
This sequence comes from Urocitellus parryii, assembly GCF_045843805.1. NCBI lineage: Eukaryota > Metazoa > Chordata > Mammalia > Rodentia > Sciuridae > Urocitellus > Urocitellus parryii. Next base: position 172,642,360 of record NC_135533.1, on the reverse strand, counting down.
GATGAGGAGCATGTGCCAAGCCATCATGAATCCTACATAATGCCAGGCAAGAGCAGACGGACAAGAAAAGAACCTACTGTGTAACCTCATTCATATAAAGCTCAGGAGAAGACAAAATTCATGTAAAGGTTTAGGAGTTGAGATTCTTGACCTGGAAGTGAGTTGCATAGTTACGTTTAGCTTGTCAAAATCCATCAGTGAAGTACTCATGACTTTTACACTGTTTTGCCAGTCTGTTATATCTTATTTTAAAGGGTTTAAAATGTTGATGCCATGAGGCATTGATGTGGTTCCAAATCACAGAGGTTGGCAAGCTAGGGCTGGTGGGATGAACCAAGGCTACACATCTTTCTCCTTTGGACATCACCATGACTTGGAAACTGAGGAACTGTTCCAGATTAAAGGAGACTTAGGAAATATGACTACAAAATACCCTGTGTCCTGCCAGCCATGGTGGCACACACCTATAATCCCAGCAGCTCAGGAGGCTGAGGCAGAAGGATCAAGAGTTCAAATCCAGCCTCAGCAAACTTAGTGAGTGATAAGAAACTCAGGGAGATCCTGTCTTTAAATAAAATATAAAAAGGGGTGGGGGATGTGGCTCAGTGGTTAAGCGCCCCTGAGTTCCATTCCTGGTACCAAAAAAAAAAAAAAAAGCAGCATATCCTCCTGGATGAGGTCATGGACCACCTGTTGAAAAAGGGTAGTGAAATTTAATCAGGGTCTTTAGATTTGATGGCAGCATTGCATCAGGTTTGGTCTCCTTAATTAAAGGGTGGGGTGGCGGTTCTGTATAGGAGGGTGTCCTTATTTAGGGGAAACATACACTGGAGAATTTTGAGGCAACATCTGCAGCTTATTCTCAAATAGTTTAGAAAAGTTGATAATGGAAAACTGATAATGGGATGACACACTCATGCACTCACATACAGGGACACATACAAGATGAGAAAGAGGAGAAATCCACGTGAAATGACAGAGAGGGGCTAGAGTAAGGGAGACAGGGAGGTTGTTTTCGTTGTTCTCCCAACTTTTCTGCAAGTTTGAAAGGATTTCAAAGTAAAAGAATGAAAATAAAATAATTTGACAGGGCAGTAGTAGTCGGCATAGAGTCTAGGAACTTGGGAAAGTGTGGGGTAGAGTTGCGATTTCTCTCTTTAATACCATGTGATATGTTTGTTACCTGCCTGACCTTGAATGTATTTGAGTTCACAGCCTCTGTTTGAATCCTGACTCCATCACACGCCAAGCAGTCATTCTAGGCTGGTTACTCAGGCTCTCTGTTTTTTTCTCATCTTTAAATTATTACTCAATCCTAAAAGGCTTTTTTTTTTTTTTTTTTTGCAGGGGGCAGATACTGAGGATTGAATTTAGAGGCACTTGACCACTGAGCAACCTCTCCAGCCCTATTTTATATTTTATTTAGAGACAGGGTCTCACTGAGTTGTTTAGTGCCTTGTCATTGCTGAGGCTGGCTTTGAACTCATGATCCTCCTGCCTCAGCCTCCCAAGCCGCTGGGATTACAGGTGTGCACACTATAACCAGCTGACATTTTTGTTTTAACATGGACCAAATGGGCACTTAACACAATGCCACTCACATAACAGATTCTGAAAATAAGGTGGAAATGATAAAGCTAGCATTTGCAGTACTAATATCACAAGTCATAATTGTGTTTAATGAAATAAAATGGATGGTCCCTGGCTGACTCCTGGCCATTCTCTCAGAGGAACTGCTGCTGAGCTGGTCCTTGTTCAGTTTCCATTTGCTGCATCAGGGTCTTCCATGACCATATTTAATAGCCAGTTTCCAGTTCTAGATATTGAGGGCTATAAATTTCCCTGGTGACTGTGGCCAATGACAAGTTAAGGAAAGACTTGTGTAATTACTGCCTTGTACTTCCACCAGACACAGGAACTTGAGTCAAGAGCAAGGATTTGGGGCAATAAAACACAAGTTTTTTAAAAAGCAGGAAAAATATTCCCAACATATCTGATAAGAGATTTGTGCACAGTTAAAAAAGAAAAAAAAAACAGAAATAGGACTGACACTGGTGTGGCACAAGCACCAGCCTTTGGTTTGGATTGGACCTTTTCTGAATGCTGCATATTCTTATGCCTATGAGAAGAATTCAGGCATTAGGATGAGCCAGGGGTTAATTGGGAACCAGTATCTTTGCTTGTGGCCAGAAACCAAGGTGTGACTTTCCTGGTTGATTTTTACAGCTTGGTTACTTTCAAACAGGGTCATGCTCTTCAACAACTGTCAAGTAAGCTGGCTTCATGGGTTCTACAGAAACACCCCAAGACAGCAGCTCAAACTTTTGGCATCTTAACAGCATAATTCCAATTGGAGATGTTCAAGATAGTCCTTTGCATATTGTTGGACTTGGGCCCCAATCTTTCTGGCTTCTGAGCATTTTTTTTAGCTTATAGAAAAATAGGTGGAGGTGGGTTACAGAGAAGGAATTGTCTTGCTTTAGGATTCCTCCAAAGCATTTGATTTTTTGGAAAGAAGACAATGGATATGCTTTAAATATTTTCCCCTTGTAGTGTCTGCATAGTAACAAGATAGCATTTCTGTCATAGATGTTGATCACATTATATTTCTGAAAGGAGCCAACCATGCAGCACAGGACTCAGGGGTTGAGAAGAGGTTGAGCAGTACAGGGACAGAATTATTATTACTTATGGTGATCAAGCCCAAATCTCTTATACTTCCTGAAATCACAAAGTCACAGGAAAAGAATTTCTTCTAGGGTCTGATTGGGCCAGTCAATGAAACTAAAATTCAATAAATCCAAAGGTGGCCACTGTAAATACTTACAGAATAAGCCCAGAGCATGGTGTATCATCATTTGTAAAGTGGGTTATCCCCATCAAGTTAATGAATTGAGAAATATTTTCCTTCCAATAACAACAATTTCACTGAAATCCCACCTTGTTCCATACTAGTCAAAACTGATAAGAGTAGTTGATTTGGAATCATCAAAGATTCATGCAGGCAGAAAGAAATAAAAATGTGTTCCAGGTATTTGAAGGAGTGAGCCTCTTTGCAAAATGAGACGAGAGATCATTAGCAGAGCATTTTCTCCCCTCAGCCTGTTTTCTATGTGCATGACCTTGGAATCGTTAGCTTGAAGCGCAGATTCTTCCTGGCTCACCTAGAAGTTTTCTCTCTTCCCAGTCGATGACTTTAGATCATACAACTTCACCTCCTGTCAAAAGGGTAGAGCTGAAAGAGTAAAGGGTATTGAAGAGTGACCTTGAGCTCAAAGGTGAGTAATTGGATTCCAGATTTTGTACAATCCAAAGATAGTTTATGTTCATCTTTCCTCTGTCTCAACATCAAAGAAATTGCAAAATGACCCCTAAACCTTTTTATGTGCTACAGATTATCTCTAAAGAAAAGAACACACAAGCCCTGCTTCTTTGTAAACCAGTCTCCCCTCATCCTCCCAAACTGCCCTGGTAGGTATGATAAAATGTAACAGATCTAGGTAAAATGGATACTATGTTTACAGCAAGGAGCAAGAACTCTTTTTTTTCCCTTGTTCTAGCTAATACTTTGGAAAAATCTGATGTCAATTTGGACATAGGTATTAAATCAGTCCACACAAATCCAGCCAGCTGCAGCCATAGACATCTCCTTTAAACGCTGGTTATTTTATGCTGAAGACTATAACTGGGTTTGAGCACCTGGTGGAGGCAGCCAATTGGTTTGTGCATTTGATTAGAATTTCAGAAGATAATTGTTTCATTCCCAGGTCTGTCTCTGGCTCACTATTTGACCTTGGACTAATTGCTTAATCTCTCTTGGCTTCAAATTTTCTATTTTGAAAGTGAAAATAATAACTTCCAACTACCTATCTTGTCTGGGTATTGAGTGGATTAATGGGGTCATGTTTGTAAAGCCCTGGAAAATTTTCAAGAGAGAAAGCATTCTACCACTTTGGCAATTCCAGTAATATTTTAGGGCCATAGATGGGTAGGTCTGCATTTAATGGAGTCATTATCTCAGAGGGATATTCTCCCCTTCCTTACAACTAAGGACACTTTATTTTCATTTCTATGAAATCTCCCATCTGGTTGTTGGTAGAACAATCTGGAACTCCCAAGGTGAACCAAATATTCTCTTCTAAGCAATACCTGGAGCTCTGAGGAAAGAACTACAATTTCATGGCCACTGGGGATTACTCAGAGCATTTCAGCTTTAGCAACACATCAGCTGCTTTTCTGAGTCAAACAGGCTTGGTTGGAACCCTGTCTCTGCACTTCCTTTCTGGGCAACCCTGAGCACATCACTTGATTTTCCTACCCATGTCTAGAACATGGCAGGCTGCCAGGAAGTATTGCCCATGGTAACATAATAGCTCTGGCATCCACTCAGGTCATGAAGAATTATAATGCATACTGGGCTCTTAGTCAACCAAAGACCAACTCATCAGAGCTTGTGTTTAACCAGAACATAGCCATCCACAGCCAGACATCGACGATAGCCTCGTTTTTTGTGAGCACTCTAGATTTAGGAAAATGACAGATCAAAAGGAAACAACTTTGTGTCAGGGACTTATGCAAATTCCCATAGTACGTTTTTCTGTCATAACTGATTTAGTCCAGTCTCCTGAGCTCAGGCGCAATATTGCTGGGAAGCTTTGGAGTAGGTGACATTTACTGAGAATACCAAACATGATGCTAAACACTGCTAATAGACCTTCTCATTTCCTCTCTCCACAGCCCAGGAGGTGGGTGCTGTTAAACCCCTTTTACAACGGGGAAAGCTTTCCTGAGGTTCAGTAAGCTGACCAGTGTCGCTCCACCATTCAGTACAGACTCACCCCAACTCCAGCCCTGCATGTAATTTTAAATTTGTTAGGAGCCATATTCTTTGAAAAGTGAAAAGAAGCAGGAGAAATTTATTTCAATACTATATCTCCTTTAATGCATCCAAAATGTTATCATTGTGATGTGTAGTCAATATGGATATTGTGAATGAGGTATTTTACAGTTTTTTTTTGTGCTATCTTTGGAACCCAGTTTTAATATTTTACACTTCAGGCTCATCTTACCTGGAGCTTGTCATGGAGTTCAAGGCCTCAGCACCTCATGTGGCCTGTGACCATGTGGCATGTGACCATAACTGCTAGGCTGTCTTTGAAATCCGCACCAACTGGGTTTACCAGGGTATATTTACTGAGAAAGAAACTCACAGATTTTCCATGGTCAGCAAAAGTGATGAGAAGGAGATGTTGGAGATGTCTAAGAGTTTAACATGTTAACTTTTACATTTTTTGATTTGTGAAACAATTCGCCCTCAAAGAAGTGCTCTTTTTCTGAAACATTCTGCTGCCTGAGTTTTTATTTTGTCATATATAGTGCATATATTATACGTTTGTGCAAATAAATAACAAATTAATAAGCAAATAGATTCACTACTGTGAGGGAGGAAGATCTCTGAGGCAGGGAAGATACATATATTTAATCTAATTCTTGCCTGCTTCTGTAGCCCTACTTGGCACATAGGGGGCTTGTGGTAAATTGTGGGTTTTTTTTTGTTTTTTTGTTTGTGTGTGTGTGTGTGTGTGTGTATGTGTTTGTGAGACTGAGGATTGAACCCAGGGCTTCACAAATGCCAGGCAAGTGCTCTACCACTGAATCAAATCCTCAGCTCTTACAAAAAGCAATTTGTGTGTGCACGTGTGGTGTGTGTGTGTGTGTGTGTGTGTGTGTGTGTAATAAATTTTTAGAGCCATGTGGATAAATTAAACATGAATATTTTAAATTTTATTTCTCATTGGCATAGGGCAACTGAGGTCCTTCTTTCTCCTGTCTGAGAATTTGGATCATAAGGCCCAAAGACAACCCTTAATGGATTTCATTGACTTAAGCCATTTAATTTGATTCCAAATGAAATAGCATCAGAAAAACTACAGAGACCAAGCATCTCCACGGAAAAGATGGTTGCTGACATTACCACTGATGGTCTCAATCTGTCAAAGCCAGATGTCCTGTAGATGTGGTTGCAGGTCACACAGCTGCATCATCTGTCACTCAGCCTCAGGGGCCCCCAGGACAAGCCCCTCCCATTGTCTTCATGACTCAGATCTGAGCAGCACTGCCTCCGGTCTCTTTCTGGCCTGGCAAGATATTCTGCCTCAAGGAATCTAAAGATGATCTCAGGTCAAATCTCCTTTAGCCTCTGTGGTGCTGGGCCAAACCCCAACAGGGAACAGGTATTTGCCATTTAACCCTAAATCTTACTCTGCCTTTTTGAAGTAAATATTAATTTCTATAAAACAAACGTTGTGGTATTCTCAGAACTCTTTCAATTTCAGGTGACAATGCCCAGCACAAACTGAGATCATGAAAAAAACAAAATAAAGAAGAAAGGGAGGAAGTAAGGGAGGAAAGGAAGGAGGAAAGGAAAGAGGAGCAACTTGAGAATCAAGTCCTTATCTTGACACTGTTCAAAGGTATGGATTTTTTTTCTCCTTTTTTTGCGGGGGGCGGGGGAGGATGTGGTATAATGAGGATTAAGCTCAGGGGTGCTTAATCTCTGAGCCACATCCTCAGCTCTTTTATTTTTTATTTTGAGACAGGGCCTTGCTAAGCTGCTTAGGGCCTTGCTAAGTTGCCAAGGCTGGCCTGGAACTTGAGATCCTCCTGCCTCAGCCTCCCCAGCCACTGGGGTTACAGGCGTGCTCCACATCACCCAGTTGGATATGGTTTTATGGCCCAGATGAAAATCCTTCATCATGAACAATGACAGATGCCATGAAAGGATGACAACCAGAACCAAACTGAAGAATGTTTGTGACTCCAAGACTGGGTTCAAAACAGAACAGAACAAAGAAAGGATCTGATTTGGGCCTCAGGAATGGTTTACCAGGTGTGTGCAACCTGTGAATGATTACAATTCACAGACATTTAATGGCCTGTCGGCTCATCATCTGTAGTCAAAGAGAAGGAGCAGGGATATTTCTTTTCTACTACTTTTTTTTTTTTTTTTTTTTTTGGTATGGGAGATTGAACCAAGGTGCTTAACCACTGAGCCACATCCCTAGCCCCTTTTTCATATTTTATTTAGAGACAGGGTCTCTCTGAGTTGTTTTGGGCCCTGCTAAATTGCTGAGGCTGCTTTGAACTCGGGATCCTCCTGCCTCAGCCTCCCAAGCTGCTGGGATTACAGGTGAGCGCCACCGCACCAGCTTCCACTAGTCTTGAGGGAGAATTCTCTTGCTGTTTTCCGCTATCTGTCTCTAATTCCCTTCTCAATCCTTTTCCTCCACCTTGCCCACCCCACTTGCTTCTTGCCCTCCTTCCCTCTGCTTTCGTCCATTTCTCTCTCCTCCTCTTCTGCTTTTGCCCCCAGCCATCCTGGTTCCTGAATGGAAGGTCTCATTTAAATCCCGCCTCTGTGACCTTGGGCAAGATGCTTCCTTGTTCTCCCAGCTTGCTTTCTTCATCTGTAACACTGCAATGACAACCTCCTTACTAACATTCAGGTCAGGTTCAGTGATACTTTGTATGTCAAATGTTCAGCACAGACCAGAGTAAGCACTTTTTGAAGGAGGTGAGGGACAATTCCATTTTCTGTGAAGTAGTCAAGATTGTAAAAAAAGAGACCATTTGGATTAGGAGTTCTCTCTCTTTGAACCCAGGCTTCTCTAACAGAGTCCAAAGCGCCTCTGTTCTCTGTCCCTTCTGTTGGATGCATAGCAATAAAACAGCCACATATAGTGTTTATCTTCGATGGGTGACAGACCCACTCTCTTGCTGGAAACTCTTTGGACAAATTTCTGAGGTTAACCAGCCAGTCCAAGGTAGAGGGGGTGTTCCTAATGTTGAACTTGGGCTGTAAACCCTTTAAAACCTGTTCCAGAACTAGGGAGCGAAGACCTGCAGCCTAGCGACCTTACCCAAGCAACACTAACACCCAGAATACCTTCACATACATCTTGGGGACTCTCTTTCTCATCCACGCATTTGAGACTTTCTTGAGTCTGTTGAGGTCTGGCATTTAGTAAGTTCTCAATAATTATCTGTTGACTAAAATGGGCAAACCCACATGGTCTGCCATATACAATGAGAAAAAATGAATGAACAGGTTTGCCAACATGCTTGTTAAATGAATAGTTGAATGCACACTGCGTGGTGGTCCATAAGTACATGTCAAATGAGCAAACACTCAGTGAATGATTGAATGGCATATGGGTCATCCCTGTTACCATTACTTTCTAATATGTTTTAAACTGCCAGTTGATTTCTTTTTCTTTCTTTTTTTTTCTTTTGTACCTATAATTTGGTCCCAACAAACTAAATTTATGGTTTGCTCTTACATTCTGTTGGTGCATTTTGAAATAGATATGATGTCCTATGGATTGAATTTCATTTTCAAACAGCCAAGAGATATTTTCAAACTTTCCTGAATTGAGTGTGTGCAGGACAAGGGAGGGATGGCGCTTGCGTACCAGCTAATCTCTGTTATGACAGATCCGCATGACTGAGGAGCAAGGGCTATGGAGGGGGAGGACCATGCCCCTTGGAGGAGCAGAAGAGGGTTGTCCACAGATGAAGCATGAGTGTGGCCATCGTGTTCCTGTATATACTTGGTAGATATATGTACCCGCCGGAATAGGTAAATCTAATCCTTGGCCATTATTCATTTCACTTTCCTGAATTCTGTGGTATTTCCAAAGAGTGACTGCTTTTCTTCTGGGTTAAGTAGAAATCTTTGCTTAAGTCAAAACCACTTACTTTAAATACATTTAGTGACATCGGGATCTTTTTGCCCTCGGAGTGCTTCTCATGTTTTTAAAACTCAATGAATTGTCACTTGACCTTAAGGAACACTTAGAGATCAATGCATGGGGGGATTAAACTGAGCAGAGAAACGAAGCTTTTATCCAAAAATCACCGGTTTATGGAGATGTATTTGGGAAGTCATAACAGAGTCACATCACATTTGGCATTGATATTTATAATTGCAAAGTATACAAAATAAAAAGGAGTTGGGATTAAATTCTGTTATTTAGAATTGAGTTTCCTTTTAAGGAGGTTGGGGATATTTGCATAGGAGAAAAAAATTATATTAGTCTAACTTAAGTTAAAATTCAATAAGGGGAAACTACTCTGATGTCAGAACATCCTAGAAAAGTTTTAAAAACAAATGCAGTCGGCTTCCTGGTTAATTTGTGTACAGCTTAGTTTCAGGAAAACCAAGTGACTGACCAAAGGGCTAAACTTTGTCCTTTTCATTTAGAAACATTGCTGCCATGTGACACACTTACTTAAAATGTTTCTCCATCACTGCTAAAAATTAAAAAGTAAGTGTCATTTTATTGGTGGGGATTTAAATATTTGTTGATGGGATTGTAAATTAGCATGGACAATATGGAAAACAGTTGGAAGGTTCATCAAAAAGCTAAAGATAATTACAATCCAATAATTCCTCTTCTAGATAGAATGGACATTAGTAACCCGAGGCAATGAAATCAGTATACTGAAGAGATACCTGAACCCCCATCTTTATTGGAGCAAAAATAGACAAGATGTTGGTGTTCATCAATGGATGAAATAATAAAGAAAGTGTAGAGTGTGTACACAATGGAGTACCAGTTGACCTTTAAAAAGAAGAAAATCTTGTCATTTGTGAAAACATGGATGAAACTAGACGGCATTATGAAATAAGCCAGGAGCAGAAAGATGATCACATTTATATGTGGAATTTTATAGAAGTTGGATTCATAGAGGCAGAATACACATGATATTTATCAGGTTTGAAGGGAGAAGGGTCTGGGGAGATGTCGATCAAAGGATAGAAGATTTCAGTTATACAAAAGAACTGAGTTCAAGTATCTAATTCAGGGTGCATTCTTGGAATCCCAGCAACTCTGGAGGCTGAGGTACAAGGATCACAAGTTCAAGACTAGCCTCAGCAACCTAGTGAGGTCCTGTCTTGAATTTTTTTGGGGAGGGTATCAGATAGAACTCGGGGGGCACTAAACAACTGAGCCACATTCTCTGCACTATTCTTTGTATTTATTTAGAGACAGGGTCTCACTGAGTTGCTTAGCACCTTGCTTTTGCTGAGGCTGGCTTTGAACTCAGGATCCTCCTGTCTCAGCCTCCCAAACCATGGGATTAGAGGTGTGCACCATTGTGCCTGACTTGAAATTTTAAAAAGGTCTGGGAATATAGCTCAGTGGTCAATGCCCCTGAGTTTAATGTTCCAAAAAAGTTCCAAAGATCCACCATTCAATGTGGCGATTGTACTTAATAACAAGGTATCATATACTTGAGAATTTCCAAGAAAACAGATTTTAAAAGTTCTGGTGGGGGTTGGAGGTGTAGCTCAGTGGTAGAGTGCTTGTCTACCATGTTCAGGGCCCTGGGTCTAATATCCAGCAAAGCACAGAAAAAGAAACAAAGTTCTCATCACACACACACACACACACACACACACACAAGTATGTGAGGTAATGGATATGTTAACTAGTTTGATTTAGCCTTTCCATAATGTATATGTATATGAAAACATTATATCATACACCGTGGATATGAGCAATTTCTGTCAATTAAAAATAAATAATTCATTTGTAATTTTTTTTTAAAAAAGCTATGTTACATGTCTGAAATTTATAAGGAGAGATGCTCATGTTCCTAAGCAGTCATGACATGCCATAAACTTTCCCAGGCAAATCCTGGTTTGACCCTTGTCTAAATGTGTCCCCAGGTAGCTTCCTAAGTGGTCATGAAAGGACTGCTTCTTATCTGGAAGGCATAGATTTGATCTCTATTAGAATCTAGCGAGAACCAAATCTGAGCATTAGCTCGGCTCTCCAGTGAGCTCTTAGGCTTCTGCCAGTTAATTTCCCAGCTGACTTCAGTCCAAATCATAAAAAAAACACCTCTCTAGATTTCCCTTCCAGAGCATGGAACTCAGTTAAACAGTCTAACAACTTGATATTAAATACCCAGGAAGATGACTGTGTACTGGGTTGTTTGAGAATAAAAATAATTATTTAGAAGAACTCAGTTGGACATCCAAAGCCTGAGCACATAGATTTAGACACATAATATGGATGATTGCAATAATAACAACAACAACATAAAAATCAAACTCCCAGTCATTTTTCCTGCTTCTCTAAGAAAATCAGCTTCTCTCTGGGTAAAAGGACTTGTGTTCCCTAGGAAGGGCCGGTCTCTGTTCTCCTGGATCCAGCCTGTGGACTGCCAGCTACACACAGAAGATGTGGAGCTCACAGTCTTGAGCTGCCTCATGGGACCGACCATACCAGCTGCCTTTCATAAGAAAATGCCAGTTTGAAGAATTCCACTTCATGAAAAGGCAGAACACATGGAATACTGCCTTTCTTCAGAGGAAAATGATTTCTCTTATCAGACTCTCTCTACTTAAGGCCAACCCTGTGTGGGAGGGGCCAAGGGGAAAAGCAAGGGCACTTTGGGGGAACCACGGAGACACCTTCTAAAAAATCTGCTTTGTCTTTCTTTATAGGTAAAGTCTCGTGGTTAAGTCCTTGGTATTTAGAGTTAGATTTCAAACTTTGGCTTAGCAGTAATGTAGCCATGGATAAAATCACTGCGTCATTCTTTTTTTGGGGGGGGGTGGGGGGTGGGGGGAACATTCTCGGTGCCAGTCACTGGTCTTCACAGCTTTGAACAAGACAGAAGAGATGCCCACCCTTCTAATGAGGGGGAACAAAATATACAAACATGCACATAAATGAAATAAGATCACTTTAGATCATGATGAAAGTTGGAAATTTTAACAGTCAGCAGGTAGCGGATTATGGGGAGAGAAGAGCAGGAGTGGCTTTAGATTGATGTGTACAAGCAGGAGGTGACCCAAAGGGACTGAGGGTACCCGGGTGGGAACAGTGTTTCAGGCACAGGGAAGAGCAGATATAATGGACGTAACCTGATGAAACCTGCAGGCCAGGTAAACATGTTTAGACGTGTTTGGATAAGCTCTGGGGTGTCCCTGAAGGACATTATGCAGGGAAATGGCTTGGCATGAGCTGCACCCAGGAGAGAGAGCCCTCATATCTTCATTTGGAGAAGCCCCACTCCAAGTTCCTTTCAGGGGACAGGGAATTCCAAGGACACTGCCCATTACAAAGTAAGAATTCAGGGTGAACTACCAAATATGGATGCTGCCCCCACCCCTGCAGATGGACACAATATCTTTATTTTATTTGTTTATTTATTTATTTTTATGTGGTGCTGAGATTCAAAACCAGTGCCTCACACATGCTAGGCAAGTGCTCTACCAGGGAGCCACCCACCCCAGAAGGATGTCGCCATCTTGATGGTAGCGGTAGGGCTAGGGCAGGGGAGTCCTGGTTTCAAAGTAAGCCGATTAATGAAAAAAGACCAAATCTTTTGACAACTCTGTCCAATTGGACTTGAGCCAGGTGTTCCCAGGGTTTGTATGGTTAGTGCTGAGAGAATCAGAAGCTGCCAAGATTCTAGCTCCTGCCCCACTAAAACAGCTTGGAGTTATCGGGATTATGACCTTTGAAACTTCACTTTTCTCCATATAATGCAGACAATAATAAGATTTACCTTGGGGGTGTCGATGAATACCTGAAATCCAAGCAGCTCAGGAGGCTGAGGCAGGAGAATTTCGAGCTCAAAGCTAGCCTCAGCAACTTAGACAGGCTCTAAGCAACTCAGTGAGACTCTGTCTCTAAATAAAATACAAAAAAAAAAAAAAAAAAAAAAAAAAAAAAAAGCCCTGGGGATGTGGCTCTGTGGTTAAGTGCTCCCTGGGTTCAATCCCCAGTATCAAAAAAAAAAAATCTCCCTCATGATTGAGTGAGAAACCAGGCAATGAATATAAAGTCAATGAATATAAAGCATTAGGTAGAGCTAGTGTCTGGCACATAGAAAGAGCTCTATAAACATTGCCTGCAATTATTATTATTCAGCCCTCTTATTGCAACACATATCAGCCTTGCTTTTATTGTACGCCACCCTGCAGCCAGGGTGGGTAATCACATAATTGCTTGTCACATCTCTTTCCTCTTCAGGTACCCCCCTATCTTCCTCAGACTCCTTAATTATCTCTGGATTTCACCCAGAGACTTGGAGGCAGACATGTCCAGTGCTGAAATAATCACAGTGACCACCCATTCTCAGAGCTATCACTCAAGGCAGAGGCTGCACCAAGGTCTTCTGTACATTCCCAATTGCTAGAACCAGCTAATGTTTGCTTCTTCTCTCCATTTTCCAGGGAAGGAAACAGAAGCTCGACAGGCTAAGGTGACAGCTCGATCCACAAGAAGCAGAGCCGTGATTCAAACTCACGTCCACCTAACTCCCATGTCCTTTACAAAACAAGCAAAACCCAAACGAAATCAAAGCATCCACTCAGGCCCCACCAAAAAAGCATCACTGAAATCTCAAAACAAAGAGGGCTTCAGAGTTAGATCAAGCCCAGCCCAAGGAGAGCTCAAGATTCTGAAGGAGCCTCCTTGAGTCTGTCCAGAGTCCAAAACTGTCCTGCAACTTCAAGGGAGCCTTTGTCCCCCATAGGCCAGTGGCCGGTGGCAGTATAATATGATGGGATTACTTTGACTGTGGCCATGTGGTGGCCAGGAAGCCCCCCGACCCTTTCCGGCCCCTTTGTCCTGTTTAATGCTCCTTCTGTGGGGCCCCTCTCACACAGCCCTGCTGGTCTTGACTCTGAGGTGAAGGAGTAAACATCTTGGGGCTCTTTATTAGTTTATTTCAGAAGATGGAGCCTGTTTGTCCCTGGGGCCCGTCCCTCTTTTATGGCCTCGAGCCTTTCTTGACAAATTCTAGTGACTGGAGAGAAAACCGCTTTCTACAGCAGATCATTAAAACACCACCATAAACCAGGGTCATAAAACATTATTTGCTGGGCATAAAAAGGGGGTAGATTTTCCCAGAATGACAACCCAGGCCGGGCTTTCTCCCGCTGGGAAAGTCGACACAGGGATGCAATCGTTCATAAATTCCTTATCTTGCGCCTCTCTTTGTAAAATAACGCCGTTGGGACAGCAGCCAAAAAATATTGATTTATTAGTTCCACAGGCTCAAAATCATTTTTAATGAGAGAAGAACGGCGATGCCTTGCCAGTGTGTCTTCAGATGACTCAATCCAAGAGCACACACCCAACTGCACACAGGGTTCGCAAGGGGAGACATGCCCCATATTGGAGGGCTGTGGGTCACAAACCTTCACAGACAGAGAGGCATCAATTTCTCTCCTTCCAACTGTCTGCTCATTTCCCAGCCAAACCAGGCAATATCTCCAATGGGACGGATGGGTTCTTATAAATGAGCCTGGCTCTTCAGGGCAGCCCCTACCACCCACTACCACTGAAGGCTCAAGGAAATTTTCAGTTGATCCTCTTTGATATCACTCACTGAAATACTTCTTACATCCCTGCACCCATTCATTCACTTGGTTGTTAGTGAGTATCTCATAAGTGCCAGGAATAGCTCAGACGACTGAGGCCACAGCCATGGAAAACACAGAGAAAGTCCTGATGATAAGGAGCTGATTACTGGTGAGCTATAACCTCAGAACACCCATTATTAATATTATCATATAAAATCCACATCTTTTTATCTGAAGACCTTGGAACAGATAGATTTGTTGAAGATTTTGAAATATTTTTGAAGGATAAAATAAAGCCTATGATTCTTGGTTTGCAAAACCAGTGAAGCCTGGGAAGTACCCCGCAATTGCGTGTGTATTTCTTCATATTCAACTACAAGTGGAATAACTCAAGATTATAAAGGTCTTGTCAGGTGAGGTCCAGTTTTGCCACCAAAGAAGTTTGAAAAGCTCTGTTTTCAGAGCTGCTTTTTAGAAGAGTAGGTATCCAATGCCAAGTGAGCCCAACCCAAACTCAGTGCCACTGAGATTATCATGGTGTGTTCTTCTCACCAATCCCTGATTTTCTTTTTCCCTTCCTCCCTTGAACCAGGTGTTCCTTTTTTTTTTTTTTTTTGGTACCAGGGATTGAACCCAAGGGTGCTTAACCACTGATCCACATTCCCAGCCCTTTTTAATATTTTATTAAAAGACAGGGTATCCATGAGTTGCTTAGGTTCTCGCTAAATTGCAGAGACTGGCTTTGAACTCAAGATCCTCCTGCCTCAGCCTCCTGAGCCACTGGGATTATAAGCATGCATCACCAAACCCAGCTCTAATCCCTGATTTTTCAAGGTCATTCCATTTCATTCTCAGTGCATCCTACAAGGTATATCAAGCTCTTTCTGTTTGTTATTATGGGCTTGTGTTTAAGAAGATTCAGAAGGGGGCTTTATGACTCATCTAGGGATTTACTAGAGAACAGCAGGGCAGGGAACTGGAACTCCCAACTCAAGTGTTGGTACTCTTAACCACTAGCCAACACCATCTTCCACTAGAGGGGAAAAACTGCAAAACAAAGAACCCAGAATTGTTGAAGCTGTGTCTGTCATGCAAAGGCAATTGAAGAGAAGCATGGAATTATCCAGATAATTCAGAAAACAGCAACTTTTTAAAAAAGTTTGTGGCTGGGTAACCAGTGTCTCTTTACTGTTTGCATCTTTACAGAATGGGTTCATTCAGGAGAACTGCCTCTGGACTCTAGGGCACTTTGGTGCCAGGTGACTCCATGCCTTCTTACCTCTCCTTTCATAGCCACTAACTTTGTTCAACCTCTCAGTTTTGCCACAGAAAGCTAGGTGCTCCACATCCACTGTCCCAGGGCAGAGCTAGGGTGCCTACTGAGGGGGCATGTGGACCCCCCTGGCCAGGGGGAATTTCAGGCTGCAGCCACTGGACAGAATATCTAGGAAGATAGGGAAGGGCAGAAGGACACTGTTTAGAGGCAGTTCTAGAGACTCAGAGACTCCTCTTTTTAGTACCCTTGTGTCCCATGGGCAGATTTCAAACTAGATGGGAAAAGCATAAAATGCTTTCAGGTCACCAAGTGGTCAAAACCTAGAGAGGGTTAGAGGAAAGGAAACCCAGGATGTGAAGAGGAGTTTTAAGAACCTTGGGCTCTTTTTCCTTAAGGCTCTTTTCCCTTAATGTGCACTAGATGAAAGAAAGCCAGGCAATCTGAGCAAGGACATCTATTTCTTTGCATTTTGTGAGAGCTTCCACCACCATTTTTGGTTCCAGGCAAAGGAGAATGGGGGTGGGGAGGCCCTTAGGGCCAGGTGGGCATTTTGGGCCTTTAGGGTGGGGCAATTTAGGGCCAGGAAGAGGCTGTAGAAGGAAGGATAAGGTCTGGAGCCCCAGCTTGCACGCCCAAGGATAATTAGCTGAGGGTGGAAATGGGGGACTGAAGGAACAAACCCAAACTGCCACCACCCGAAGTACCCAGGCCACAGACATTGCCCCTTAAGATCAAGTGCATGCCCACAGATGATGAAAATCGATTCCAGTGTGTGTGTGTGTGTGTGTGTGTGTGTGTGTGTGTGTGTGTGTGTCTTCCACCCTTGACCGCTAGAGGATGGGAACCACAGAGAACAAGAATCGCGCTGCAGTGTGAGGCACTGTTTTGGGGGTGGCGCTCTTAGAGTGCTGAAGGGAGGGGGACACACATCCTACAACCCGCCCCTCCAGAGTCCCAACAACTTCGGGCATCTGAAAGTGTCTAGAGGTTCCGGGAGCCCTGTTTGGCCAAACTTCACAGTCTTCTCACCTGATAACCATCACCTAGATCCGCGCGGCAGGACCACGCGTCGCGCCTAGCTGCACTGGGTCTCATCCAGACGAGCAATCGTGCCCCCCGAACCCCCTCCTACACTGGCGGCTTTGTAGGATGTTTGCTTCCACCCTAGCCTCTAGCCAAGAGCTTAGGTACCCTCCCCCAGGGGTAAGAATGGGGAGGAGGTCCTCCACGATGTTCCGCGTCAGGGCAGCAGTCTCTGCGGAGCCCCAGTGGGAGCGGTCTGGGACAAGCCAAGGGGTCCAGTTTGGAAAGTTGGGGTTCAGTCTCCCGCGGGCCAGAGGCTTTGGAAGAAGCATAGACAGGCAGGCGGCGGGCAGGCAGCGGCTGCGGAGTGGACCTCTCTTTCAGCAGATGCCTGGGGGATGGGGAGCCTAGAGAAGGGGGCCCAAAGGGTGGTGTACCCCGCCTCCCAGCACCCCAGCCCGTAATACGGCTTTAAAATCCTGCCGAGTTTGTCATAGGCCGGTATCACCACGCATGCGCATAGGCAAACTAGAGTTTTTCTCCCCCCCACCCACCCCCCGCCTTCCCTCTCTCTTTCCAGCCGCCTTTGGTTCTGCAACTTAAAAAAAAAAATTATATATATATATATTTTTTTCTTTTTTTTTTTTCCCTGAGAACACCAGGGAAAAGAGGAGTCCGAAGAAAGGGAGGGAAAGAGAAAGGCAGTTGGCCAGCAGGGCCGGGGGGTGGGTGGGTGGGGGGAACGGTCCCCACGGTCGGTCAGTCTGTCTTTGGGGCACACGATCGCGTGGAAAGCTGCTGCAGGCTCCGAGGCGCCGCCTCCGCCGCCCAGAGTCCGGTTCCCTGCCGCTGCTGCCCAGCGAGCTCCTTCCGCCGCCGCCACCGTGCCCTGGACCGGTCGCCTGCCCCCCCACCCCCTGCCCCTCGGACCCCCGGCACCGAACCAGGAGGTGGGCAGCCTGGCCGGCCATGGACCGCCGGAGCTGAGTCGCCGATGTGGAGCCCTGAGCTCTTTCTCCTCCCAAGCCCCGAGCCCGCGGTGCCCTAGCTCCTTTTCGCCTTCGCCCTGGAAAGGCGGGGAAAAGAGGGACATTAACCCGAAGAGAGAAAGAAGGGGGTGAAAAGGGAAAAGCCAGCGTCTCTCCGGAGGCAATTTCCCATTGCCTTCTCAACAAACGGCGCGGCAGAAAGTTTAGGGGCCGATTTTCACTCATTTTTGCGCCCCGTTTTTTTTGCCAGACCCTAAAATGAAAGGACAAAATTTGGCTCCGACTCTTGCAGCTCTGATGGCGACTTGTGCGTTTTCAGCGGCATCTCCTGGAGAAAAAGCCATGCGCGCCTGATTGTTCTGTGGCCCCAAGGCTGCAGTGGGTGTGTGTGTTTGGGTGTGTGTCTCTGTGTGTACACAGACGTCCGCACACTAACTCGGCTGCAGGATCAGCCCCTGGAAGCAGACGTTTCGGCCACAAACCGAGAGAGGAGGAGCTGGAGATCAGGAGGCGTGAGCCGCCAGAAGTTTGCAGAATCCGTGGTGTGAATGAACTGGGGGTACCTGGGCGCAGGGATCGGCCCCCCTTCCCCCGCCTCGGGCCAGAGTTGAGTAGTGGGTTTTTTTTTTTTTTTCACTCTCTTGTGAAGAATTTTTTTTATTATTTGTTGTAAAGTCTTTTGCACAATCACGCCCACATTTGGGGTTGGAAAGCCCTAATTACCGCCGTCGCTGATGGACGTTGGAGAGGGAGCGCCTCGCCGCGGAGCAGTAGTCTGCGCGCCCTCGCCGGACCCGCGGCTCCCTCTTTGCGCCCCGGCGCGGCCCTGCTTCGGCTGCTGGCTCGAGCTCCTCCGCGCCCCCTCGATTCCTGGGCGCATCTCAGCACTACCCCAGCTCGGAAGCCCAGGCCCGGGCGCCAGTGCCCGCTTCGGCTCAGGTTCATTGCGCCCACCCGACGCGCCCGGTAGGACTTCTCAGCCCTGCTCCAGATCGTCCCCCTAGGCTTAACCCGGCCGCTCCGCTTGGATTCCTTGGCTGCCCTCGCTCGGGTGGCGACTTCCTCCCCGCACCCCCTCCCCCTCGCCATGAAGGTAGGTGTTCTATGCGCCGCGGACGTTCGCCACTCATTCTTTTCTTCCCTTCTTCTCTTTCTTTCTTTGCTTTTTTTTTCTTTTTGTTTTGGAAGTTAACCGAGTCCCTTCCACCTCTTCCTAGTTCTCCCTTTCTTCAACCCTCTGAACTCCTGTGTCGCTGGCAGGGTCTCCTACCTCTTCACCCCCTACCCCAATGCTCCCGCTACTGCCTCTGCGTACTCCAGAGACCTCGTCGCATCAAGCATTCTGCAAATCTTTTCAACTTTGAAGAAAAAGTGGGGAAGATCGATGGTAGAAAGACTGAGAGTAGTTCACGGACGACTTTCTTTTTACCCTGAGATTCTCGAGTGTAGTTTACTGTGTATATATTTCAGGAACAGGATAATGATTCAATTCAACAGATATTTATTAAGCGTCCACTGCGCGGGCACCAGGGGGATGTGTAGCAGGGGCTCGAAAGGGGAAGGGAACTCTTTGGTTGGGAGATCTGGCAATGGGACTAGAGGCCAGCTACTCAGAGAAGCGCATTCTCTACCCCCCACCCTCCCGACTTAGGCCAGGTTGCAGGCTAGTCTCTGCCGACTAACAGGGAGGTTACAGGCCCCTGTGCCTTTAAGAGTGCCTGGCGGGGGGCCAGCGCGCACCCCGGCGCGGGGAGTAGGGTCGCGTTATTAGCATTATTAGCCGCCACTGGGTGAGCTCAGGCACTTTGCAGTGGTGGTGGGGGCGGGGAGTAGTGGTCTTGGTGGCTCTAATCCCGTGGGTTGAGAGAGCGCGCCCCGACCCCCTGAGCGCGATCGGCCTGGTTCTTTAGAAACCCTTGGGCCTCCGCGTTGGGAGAGCGGGCGGGGGCCAGTTTGTGAACTCGTGTTTGTTTTAATTGTCAGTTGTCTGTTAAAGCCGAGTCACACACTCCGAGGGTCATCGAGAGTTCACTTTTAAGAAAAGTTAAACGTTTCTTCCTACAATATAACTTTGCTTTTCCCCCAAACAACTTTTCCTCTTTCTGCCTTCCAAGTTTAGATCCTTATTTCTATTCTTCTTCGTCTTTCCCATGTTCAGTTTTCTGGAGAATGAAGTTAGAATTGGAATTAAGATGTTTCCTAAAAGCAAACAACATCCCTCTCCCCTCCCCACCCCGCCCCAACACCACAAAAAAATGGTAAAATAAAATAAAACTCGAGTCCTCACGGCCCTGTTTTACTTTCCAATCCCGGTCTAACATCGGGGCCACTTCTCTCTCGTCTTTCTTTAAAAGGACAGTTCGTTGTTTGGAAGTAACTTGGGCCCTGCTGTGCGATCACACCTCCTCAGCTCTTTGCCGGCTCACCAACATTCGCATTCACTGCGGAATCACCAAGAGATTTGTTTTCTAGACAGCCTCTACCAGGGGGCAAAGCTGAGAGCGCAAAGCGACCCAGAGGCAGTCGAGAAAGTGGGGCGTGTGTCGGAGTGTGTGGATTCTTGCCCTGCGTGTGTGGGGAGTGGTGGTGGTGGTGGTAAAGGATCAGTTGTTCTCAAGACTTGACATACCAACGTTAGTCTCCCTCCCACCCCAGGGAAGACCCTCCCAGGGAGGCCCAGCCCGATTCCCTTGTCTTCTCTTTCCAACCCACCCTTCCCCTCCCCTCCCTTCCCGGGAACGCTGCGGTGCACAAGGGGTTAGCACTGTGCGCGCAGAACTCGGAGCGGTACCCTGAGCTTTTTCTTCCCCCGCTGGACGGTACCGGCTGCCCCCTGTTGGTTATCTTGAGGTAGGACGCCGCCGAGCTCCGTTCCTGGAGCCCGCCTGCTGCAACTCCTCTCTCCCTCCCACCTCTGCACCCCTCCATCCTTTCCAACCATTGGGCCCCACTCTCCCAGCATGGCATCTCTAAAGTCCCCAGAAGATTAATGCATTGCGCAGCCGCTGCAATAAGAAGGGACGGTGGTCTAACCTAAGCAAAAGGGGCTTCAGGTTGAAGTGTTGGTACCTTTTTCTGGGTGTAGGAGAGAATGTGGCCCTGGGAGGACTCCAGTGTGGCCTCAGCTGTCTCACCAGGTTTCTCTGTGGTCTTTCACAAGTATTGTTTTCCCTCCCTCGGCCTCAGTTCTTCGTCTATTAAAAAGTGGGGGTAAAACTGTCTCTAAAAATTGGAAGTTGGACTAATTTTTAATTTTCTTTCTCTCTCCACGGACTCTGCTCACCTCTGGGCAGAGTTGAGCCTATTGCAGAGAGATTTAGACAACCTGCATGAGAAAGGGTAAATGGTGGTAGTGGTGGTGGTGGTGGTGGTGGTGGAGGAGGAGGAGGAGGAGGAGGAGGAGGAGGAGGAGGAGGAATGTATGTATGTGTGTGTGTTGGGGTCTGAAGAGTCCTGTGGAGGGGATGCATGCATGGCAAAAAATAGGAGAGCTAGGTCAGACATTTCTTCTCTTGGAGCCTCCAGTCCCCTGACCTGCCATCGGTTCTAAGACCAGGGTGGTCAAAGGATGTTCACCTTCTTTGCACTGATTCCTGCTCCAGGAGTTACCTCTGCTTTCTTTCCCTGGCTATTCCCTACCCCTGCTGTGCGCCTGCACACAACACAGCGCTGTGAGAATACTTACCCCTGGCTGCGTGGGATGGCTGTAGTTCCCCTGCTCCTAATCACAGGGCATGGGGAGCAAGGGCTCCTTCCTCTGATGCCCCCAAAGCGGACCCCCTGCTGGCCTTGGTCGGCCCATTCTTTCGCATCACATCTCTTCTCTCTCCGCATTCTCCCTGGGCAGGATGTCCCAGGTTTGTGGTTGCAACAAAGTTTTTTTCTCTGCAAGTTTTTTCATTTCTCTTCTTGCTTTTGGAAGAAAGTAGAGTGAGGAAAACAGTTGCTTTTTTTTTTTTTCTCCCCCACCAAGAGCCGATTTTCTTCTTGGAGTTTCCCATCTTCCTTTTCGTCACCGGGAGCCCGAGTCAAATCACTTCTTCCGCCTAGTTGGCGTCCCTCATCACTTCCACTCCCAGACTTGGGCCCTAGATGTACAATCTAGTAGAAGGGGATGCCCAGACCGACTGAGGTGATGGGCCCAGTGGAGGAGGTTCGGAGACCGTGCCCAATCTTTTTTGTCATTTCTTTTGAGCAGTCACCGCCTGTGGCTGCTCTAGAGTGCTGGGCGAGTTTGCGCGCGCGTTCTGAAGCTCCTTGGCTGGAGTCCGGGGGACATCCTCTGATCAGTTTTCCTCATCAAAACTTACTTTCCCTTACCCCTCAACATCCCCCACAGTTGACACCTTTGATCTAACGCGGAGACTTTGGGGGAGAGACTTAACGCAGGAGCCAAGACATACATAGATAGAGCTACTCTGGATTGGAAAGGAACGCCCTCCCTTCACCTTACCCCACCCTTGCGCTGAAACTGGCAAATGCCCCCAACCCTCCTCTTGGTGCACAGGAGGAACAGCTTCCCAGGGTCCTTACAGTGTCGGCTTCCCTGGGCCTCTGTTGGAAAACATTTAGCTCATTCTTCTGACCAGAACTTTTGTTTATCCCTGGTGTGACAGTCTCCTGAGAAGTCCCATTTCGTACTGTCTTTTCGGATCAGATCTTTTGGTAAACAGATGGGGATGTTTTACCCTACAGAGTGGATGTATTTATTAGTGAGTTCGCTGTGGGTTCCTCGAGTCTTTCAAACTTGTGGGGCCTTTTCTGGGTTGCGATGCAATTGGAGCGGGAAGAAGGCCAAGGTGTTTCCGGGCAAGAGCGCGGGGTTAAGTGGAGGCGCTACTCGCTGGGGCTCTCCTGTTCGATCCCGGTTGGGACACCCCAGCCTACCCTACCCCGGAGCTGGAGAGACCCGAGTCTGGAGACCGGATGACTCCACTCCTAGCTGGCCCCGGTTCTGGGAACTGGTGGACTCGTCCCGGGGCGTCGGGCCACAAGTAGGTTCGGTTTGTGGGGTTTCGGCTCTAACAAAGAGATCCGCTGTAATCCGCCGAATCTGTTATCAATTTCTCCTCTGCCGGTGCCCCGCCCCACGCGCCCCGCCCGTAGCGAAGCTCCAAAAGTGCGCGCAGCCAGCAGAGATCTGGGTCACCGACTCAAAAGCACGTCGGAACCTGTGTGTCTGTGCACGAGTGTGAGTGTGTAAATGTGCATGAGGGTGAACGTGTTACGCGTGTGTGTGTGTGCGCGCGCGCGGCTTTGGCCGCGGTGGAGCAAAGTAGACTTTGCAGCTTGGGCCGCGCGGGAAAGCAGACCTTGTAGCTCACCCCCTCCCCTGGAGGAAACTTGACACTTCAGTCGGGGGTGGGGAGGGAGACTGAGTATTCTATCTCCCAGGCTGGGGAAACCCCAGATTTCCATTCTCCAGGATGCGCCCCCAGCTTTGCGGTGCTTTGGGGGAGGACTGGGCCACGGGTGCGGAGCCCTGGTTAGCTGGCGCTGGAGAATGCATAAGCATTTCCTCTCCGAGAAGCCCGGAGGTGTCTGGACCCAAAGGACTGGCTCTCCGGGAAAAGTCGCGGCACGCTCCAGAGCCCCTTAGCATTTTCAGCGCTGCCTGGGTCCCCTCCATCCCTTTTACCATGGTTTCCAGGCAGGGCTCTTCCGCTGCTTGGAGGAGGCTCACCTTTCTTTCCTTTCCCGAAGAAGGGGCTCCCTCTGGGGCTGCGGGCGGCACAGCGCGACAGAATTACGCTTATCAGAAATGTAAAATGGGATTTTGGAAACCCGCTCCTCCCACCCGCACTCGCCTAGCTCCGCCGCCGCCTACAGGTGGGGAAGTCACCAGTGGGCAGGAATGTCAGGGGAAGCTTGCAAGGCCAACTCCTGCCATTGAAATTCTTCACGAAAGGAACCTTCGCCGCCCGAGGCCCTGAGACCTGAACTCTGGGGCACAGCTGCGGCTTGGGAGCCAGTGCATCTCTGGCCCTGCCAGGAACTCAACTCGTCCTGTCCTCTCCCCACTTCCCTGCCTTTCGGAATTGACTAAACTCTATCTAAGTGGGGCTGGAGAGGCTAGACTGGAGGCGGGGTGGCAGCGTTCCAAGGCCAGGCTCTTGGTGCAGCGATCGCGAAGTGGCCGACAACCCCAGACCGGGAAGGACCCAGAGAAACTGGAGTCTCTCTGGGCTTCCTGTCCCCTCCCTCCACAGCAGCTGCCGGGCATGGGCGCAGGAGGGGAGAATGAAAAAAAAAAATCAATTTGGGGGGAGGTTGTGAGAAGGGCAGGGAACGTGTTCTCTCCCAGAAGGATGGGACCCAGAACCTCTTCTTTCCTCAGGAGTTCCATTCCTTCTCTGAATCTGAGGAGGAGGCCGCAGGCAGGGGTGGTGGTGGTGGGGGGGCACCATTTTCCGGTTTCTTTGGTTGGGAGAGCAGACCTCTCTCCCTGTTCTCCCCTAGGCCCCCTCATCTCCTTCTCCCCTCCCCAATCAGGCTGAAGAGCGTCCTAAAGGAAACCCGGGGCTGCTCTTCCCCATCTGGAAGTGGCTTTCCCCAAATCGGCCCGTAAACTGATTATGAAACATACGAAGTTAATTCTGAGCTGCATTTCCCAGCTGGGCACTCTCGAGCGCGTTGGTCCCCGGGGCCTCGCCCCCCACCCCCTGCCCTTCCCTCCCGCGTCCTGCCCCCACCCCCCACCCCCACGCTGGCCACCCCGCCTCCTCCGCAGCCGCCTGCGGCGCGCTCCACTCGCCTTCGCGCTCCTCTCTCCCGCCCATGGAATTAATTCTGGCTCCACTTGTTGCTCGGCCCAGGTCGGGGAGAGGACGAGGGTGGCGGCGGGTTCCCGAGTGAATTCCCGAGGAGGGACCGAACTCAGCGCGAACTAGAGGGGAGCGAGGGGGTGCGAGACTGGAGCAAAAGCAGGAAGGAGGCAGCGCCTGGCACCGGGGCTTTGACTCAACAGCATTGAGACATGTTTGTAATCGCTGGCGTGCCCCGCGTGCAGGATCCTAGCGAAATCAGATTTCCTGGTGAGGTTGCGTGGGTGGATTAATTTGGAAAAAGAAACTGCCTATATCTTGCCATCAAAAAAAAAAAAAAAAAACTCACGGAGGAGAAGAAGCGCAGTCAATCAACAGTAAACTTAAGAGACCCCGGATGCTTCCGTTGTTTAAACTTGTATGCTTGAAAATTATCTGAGAGGCAATAAACATCTGCTCCTTTCTTCCCTCTCCAGAGTGGAATATTAAGCCCAGGAGTGGCTTTGAGGACGGCTGGAAGTGCAATGTCTTCCAAGTTCTTCCTAATGGCTCTGGCCATATTTTTCTCCTTCGCCCAGGTTGTAATAGAAGCCAATTCTTGGTGGTAAGTTCATTTCTATGTGTATATTCCTCTTTTTTAAAATTTTAAATTGGGAATTCTTTTGTAAGATGCTGCAACATTTAAAGCTAGGTAGTGAATGTAGGTTCATTTATCCAATCCATGTATGTATGATCTATTTTACTTATACATATTTTAAAATTGGTATTTTCTTTTAACTTGTTGATATATTGTAAAGCTTTATCTTCAGTTCCTTAGGAAATCAGAACCTGTAAATCTAGGCCTTTTTTCTGTAAGGCCCTTGTTCAGACCTGCGCTTGTAGAACATCATGTAATAAAAGGGAACAGAAATTCACTTCTCTAATAATTGTAAGCCTATCTATAAAATTTATTTTTTTTGCCACCTCTAAGTAGTAAAAATGAGTCTCAACTTTTATTTTATTTTATTTTTTTTTTGTCACTTGAGGTTATTAACCTACAGAGCAGCAGAGTGGTAGGGAGACAGTTCTACACCAAGTGGAGAAGTGTTTGGGCTTGAAATTTGATCAAAAGGAGGTGAACTTGAAGTAGTCAAATATCCGTAGTGGGGGTTTCTTTCTTCTTTCTGGAAGGGCCTTGTAGACTGCAATATATCCAGAGGATTATTTTTGACGGCACTCTGGATATTTTTTCCCCTGTAAATGAATAGCATTTTTCTGTCTGTCAAACATGACTTCTGTTCACTGGATACCCTGTGCTGAGTCCTTCACAATCACATAAGGAACTCTTTTAAAGTATCCAGAAACGTGGTGAATTTTCTTCAGTGCGTATACTTGTCCCTCTGTTCTTCCATCAGTCAAAAAGAACTGCTATCTCCTAGCCATGTCTAATTGTGTCTACTTTCAGCATTCATATGTTTTCAAGGAAGGCAAATCCAATTTGTGGGGCAAAGTGAGTCACTTTTCTCTAATGTCAAAGGCAGTCCCCCCCGAAACTGCCATTTCTCCCTTTTCTGGGTAGATTTTGGAAATATGGGTTCAGGTATATGGCAAATGAGGGCAAGAAAGGGAGTGAAAGCGCTAACTACAGAGCCAGCTGGCAGGATGGGGACTGCACAATACCTCCGTTTTCTGAGCGGAGTTTAAACAGAAGAGTTTTATGAAGCCCTCCTCATACTTTGTCATGAGGACAAGCAGGAGAGAAAAAGCATCTGTGTGCTTAAAACTATGTATTGCTGACATGCTTTCAGGGGGCCCACCTCCAGAGTTCACGTAAATCTTGAATGCACATCTCCCCCCCCCTTTGCAGGTCGCTAGGTATGAATAACCCTGTTCAGATGTCAGAAGTATATATCATAGGAGCACAGCCTCTCTGCAGCCAGCTGGCAGGACTTTCTCAAGGACAGAAGAAACTCTGCCACTTGTATCAGGACCACATGCAGTACATTGGAGAAGGCGCGAAGACAGGCATCAAAGAATGCCAGTATCAGTTCAGACATCGAAGATGGAACTGCAGCACTGTGGATAACACCTCAGTCTTTGGCAGGGTTATGCAGATAGGTAGGAAACCACTTAAAATATATGTGAACTGTTTTTGGTTTTTTTTTTTTCCTACAAAAAGTCTTCCATGTTTGGGCTGGATGAGGAGGGCATCTTCCAGCTTGGATGATGGCCTGGGGATTTTTGACATTGCAGTGGTCCCACATCTGATCCTAAGTTTCTAACTTCTTTAACCAGATCACAAGGGGAGCATAAGGGACACCTCCATTTTCCTGAACACCTACTTTTTATAAAATGCATTTTGTTGAAAGTAGAAAACTTCTTCTAGTTTCTCAGAAGCAAATGGTGGTGGGGAGAGGGGAGTCAAGTCATTTAGAACCTTTTAAATGTAAAAACTCTTTTGTTAGAAGTTTTCTTAAGCCACAATTCAAAGGACCAGACATCAAACTAAAAACCGTCATCTTTCAGAATGCTGGATAAGTTGCAAGTGAACAAGGTTTTAATTTTCTTAAAATAGATATGTCCTGAGACCACGATGATATATATGTTAAAAGCTTTTTTTGGGGGGGGGTTCTAGAAAGAATTTTAATTAGAAATGATGCAATTTGCATGGATGATTTTGACAATTGACAGAAAAGCACATCTTTGGGCTCTCAACCTAGGAACTTAAAAAAATAAGTTTTAAGTATATTGCTTACAGTTGGGTTTTTATTTTAAATACGTTGTTGAACTTGTTATTCCATTCAGGGAGAAGATAGCATTTAAAATGAACTCAAGGCAAAAAAAAAAAATTGAAAGATCAGTTTGCTTGTGGTTTGGTTTAATAGTCTAGGATCCTACTTGACAGATGTGGTCCTATGTGTGTTTCCTAGTGTGAATATTTTAGGTCTCTTTACTTTTATGCAAACAAGACCTTATAATTAATATGACTGCAGTAACTGAAACTAAGAAGCTATAGCTATTTATCAAAGCAATTAACTGTTTATACAGACTGAAGATAAAAGTTAGCTTAATATCCATCACGGATGGATAAAATGCTTAAAAAAAAAAAAAAACCAAACCCTGAAAAGTGCATTCATTGAGAACAAAAAAGAGTTGTCAGTAGATGTTTGAGCCAAGGGGCTTCATAAACTAAAATAATACGAAATTGGAAGCCATTCCTCTTACTGAATGGGAAAATGGCTTGGAGCCCCAGCTTGCAAGCTTCATAGGCCTTTGTTCTTTCAGTTAATGATTGAAATGTGCTAATGTATACACCAGGGTTGGATGGAGGGGCTGAGCTTCAGGAACATAGGAGTGGTCCTTGCATCTAGATTCATCTGATGGAGTTAACTTAGGATGTGCTGGAGACTTAATTCCGCATTCTGATACTGTGTGAGAGCTATAGACTCTTAAAACTCTTTTCAAATAAGTTTTCAGTCCCCCCCCCCCACTTCTTTTATATTCCTCCTCAGCTGCCTGCCTCTTCAATTATGGGACCATATATATTTTTTTTCTACATGGATATGAGTTAGCAAAAAAAAAAAAATCATACACCTCTGATGGGAACTAGAAGAAAAATCGCAGTTGGAACTGTTTTTCTGTGTAGTCACTTGAACACAGCTTTGATTTAATGTCCTCTTCTCATCTTCATACATGGCCTGTTTGGGGCCAAAATGCTCAGAATAAGCTATCATTTGCTAAGTGAATTTAAGTTCTGCTGGAGATGTATTTTTAAATTCGATCCAAGATTCAAAGAGGCTATTTCCTCAGGGAATAAGCAGAACACTTGGGACAAAGGCCTACATTTAATTGTCCCTTGCAAGAACACTCTCTGGTCCTCCCTCAGCTGTGTCGCTGGGATGTGAGTGGGTGGGGAACCTCCAGACAGCCTTGAAGGGGCCCTCCTAGATGTTGTGGGCAAGTCAGCTGATGTCCCTGGAAGATGAGAGCACATGCCGCATCCTTCCTGGCCAAAGTCCCACAGTGCCTGGTATCTCAGAACAGAAGGCTGCTGCTGGGTGGCTTGTGGTGGGACATGGATGGGGCCTTCTCTTTCATGCTTATTAGAATGAAGAGATAGAGAAAAGTAAAAAATAGAGTCAGTTTTTATGAAATAGGAACATGGACCCAAATCCAGGAGGGGAAAGTTTCTTTGCTTTTACTTCTCCACTTCAGGAGAAGTTTGAAGGGAATCAGCTTAGAGAAAATTTGAAAGACCTTTGATGCCCAATGGGTGTGGGTGCACCCCTCCCCAAAGCACTTAGTAACCCAGGGACAGTGAGAGTTAATTCTTGTCTGAGCCAATCTGACTGTGTGAAGGGCCAGTGTCTGAGAAGCTCAGCTGCCACCTCTGACCCGCTCCTCAACTCATTTTTCTAAGGTGCCAGTTGGCTTGGAGGCACCGTGCACAATTGCCTCATGAAGGGCCCGCTCTTCGTTTTGGAAACTCTCATTTTTCATCATGCTAACCCTTCCCATCCAGCTTTTGTCCCCGTCTTGTCTTTGTTTCCACACTGTGAAAAGATATGTCAGGAGGGCGCCATTTTTAAGGGGTGTGAGGATCCAAGCAGATGTGGATTTCACACAGAGGGAAACCTCACTGAATTAGCAGTATTCCAAACCCGGGGATGACTGTATCCACAGGCCATTAGCCAAAGAGCACTTTTCAGACTAACATTTTTTTTTTGCTGCAATGACCAGTCATCTTAGAGATGTCTACCAGGTTTGCATTCTAGGGCAAAAAAAGGAAGACGGACAAAAAAAGAAAAAAAAAAGCAGCACTATTTGTATTTTCAAGATAGACTTAACGAAAAAAGCAACATTTGTGTTTTGTGTAAAAGCCCCTTTATACTCTGTGTACTCAAAGGGCAGTGTCTTATTTCTCTCTGTCCTCAGAGGATCACTTTATCTCCTCTTCCTTTAGCCACAGTTTCTTTATTCTACAAGTCTCCTGTCCATGGCCATGACATTTTCTGTATTATCAGCGTTAATCCTCAAATAACTCCCTGGTATCTGTCTGCTCTCCTCATTTGTTTCCACTCCCTCCATGTTCTCTGCCTCTCTAATCTGAGCTAGATAGATTAGATGCTGCAGGAACTTTCTGGATCCTCCTGCCAACCACGAGCCCTCCTCAAGTTATTCATTTTTAAAACGTGGGAGGGGGAAGGTCTGTGGTGAATCAGAGCCACCGCCATTCCTGGAAGGGGATATCACAAATGGCCACAACTCAAGTGTGGAGCAGGGACGTCCCAGGAGAGGGCCGTCTGCAGATGCTTGAGTTGGCATGGCCATCCTCCTACAGAATGGTCTGCTGGATATGTAGTTGGCATAGCCGTCCTCCTGCACGGGACTAGGTCCTGTTGTCACCTGTCCTGCTGCTGACTTCTCATTCCTTCAAAAGAGGCGGTTAGCAAGCTCTCAGAGTAAGTGCAGGAGAAACTGATTCTGATATAGGGATTTCCATGCCAGAAGGGGCCTTTCCCCCCTGAGCATCTCGTTCAATACCCTTATTTTACAGTTGAGGAAAGTGAGGCCCTTCATCCCAAGCCCTGGTCCCAGCTTCAGCTGTCTGAGTTGAAGGCTTTCTCTCTAATCGGACACTTTTTTTTTTTTTTTTATCAAGTGGCTTCTTGTTACACATAGAAATGTCTCCATATGCAAATGGAATTTGAGGTGGCTTAGGATAGCCTCCATTTTTCTTATTACAAATAGAGATCCTATAACTTTTATGAGAATATATATATATATATATATATATATATATATATATATGTATGTATTTTTTTTTTAAACTGGAAGGAGACTAACTCCCCCTCCCTCTTCCCCCTAAGCTGTGTGTGCGTGTGACACTCTGAGGCAGAGACAGGAAGATGGTTGCTGCAGTGGCAGTAGAGAACAGCAGTGTTTTAAAAGAATATGAGTAGATACTTGTACTCTTGCGTGAGAAGTAGGCCAATCAGTTTGGGATTTAAAAAGCAAGTTTTCATTTATCACTCTTTATGAATACGTTTAGAACTGTCCCCTGGGCAATTAAAAAGCCTTGTCCAGAGGCAGACTTTGTGCTGCATGATGAGACAGAAGGAGAGGTTACAAGTGGCAAAGGAGGAGGTGCCAGGCAAAACCCAGTATGGCCACAGCTTGTGTGGCCATAGGAATAATCTGGCTTGGATGGGGCTGGGGGCGTCTAAGACATGTAGAGGCTCCAAGCCTAGCAAATTCTATGCTCCTGTGCGAAATGAAAATAATACCAAACGTTAGAATAAGGGTAACAAGTCTACCCCAATTCCAAGCTTTCCTTCAGTGACTTCTTTCATGGACACTTTGGGAAATAAGAAGTTTGGATATCTTCAAAACAGCCGTAGAGAAAATCAATCCAGCACTGCTGCCTTAGGTTCTGAAATGTCAGAGAGAAGATACCAAAGATCTCTCTTTTGTTACTTGTTGCTTCTCTCTGTGTTGAGGCTCTTTCTTAGCTCCCCCTTGAGGTGGGCCCAGAGCCTGGGTGTCAGGGATAGGGAGGGCCTGTGGTAAGCAGCCAGGCTGAGGTTTATCTCGCTCGGCAGGGCTTACAGTGTTGGGGGCTTTGCCTGGCCCCATCCCCTAAGGTAGTCCAGGGTGGGCATGTGCTGGGGTTTCTCCTGCCCTGCTCAGTGGGACCAGGGCTGGTCTGTTAGGGGCTCACCCTGCCCCTCAGCAGGGACTGCACACCTGGGTGTGGGGGTGTGTCGGGGGTGGATTCTCCTTGTTCCCCTGTCCCCAGCCTCCCAGCTGATGTGCTGGGGCTCACCCTGCTCCCCACCCCAGCTAGCATGTGTTGGGCCTCCCTCTGCCCTCTCCAGGAGACCCAGCGGGGGGTTCTCTCCGCACCCCCAGCGGGTCACAGGCCTACTGGGTGGGCAGGCAACCTGGTGACCCCACGTCCTCGCCCGCAGGCAGCCGCGAGACGGCCTTCACGTATGCGGTGAGCGCCGCGGGGGTGGTGAACGCCATGAGCCGGGCGTGTCGCGAGGGCGAGCTGTCCACCTGCGGCTGCAGTCGCGCTGCGCGCCCCAAGGACCTGCCCCGAGACTGGCTGTGGGGCGGCTGCGGCGACAACATCGACTATGGCTACCGCTTCGCCAAGGAGTTCGTGGACGCGCGCGAGCGGGAGCGCATCCACGCCAAGGGCTCCTACGAGAGCGCGCGCATCCTCATGAACCTGCACAACAACGAGGCGGGCCGAAGGGTGAGTCTGCCCGCGTCCTGCCCCGCCACCAGGCCTGCTGTCCCCAGCCACAGTGGCTTCCGGTGCCTCTACCGCCTCCTGGCTGTTTCTGGCTCAGCATCTCTTTCTCTTTCCCGGTCTCCTTCATCTTTCCTTGTGTCTCTCCGCCCCTCTCCTGTCCTCCTGTCACCACCCATCTCTTCCCTTCACGTCATCCGTCTCTGGAGAGGGGTACACACCCCTGAGAGGGTTCCTAGGGGTGAATCATCCCACCTGCCCATCCCAGCCAGCTGCTGGACAAGCTAGCTGGATCTCCCCTTCCTTGTGAGCCAGTCCCCGGAGCAATTTTAAAAAATAAAAATGTTAATAATTTTCTCCCTCCTCCTTGGATCATGTTTGTGGTTGGGTTGCAATTTGGAGAGAGAATTTGTGTTTATCCTCAGTAGATGCCCCACTGAGAAAGGCCTCACCCCAGCTCTGAGGCCTTCTCTTTCTTTTCCTTTCCTTCTCCCTGCTCTCCTTATGTCATTAGATAGCAAGCCCGATGGGTTGAGGGTTTTTAAAGAGGGCTTTTCTAGGAAAAACGACAGCATTTTTAGCAGCGTGGAATTTTATAGGGCTGACCAACGGGCCAATCACAGGGTGGCTGTGGAGAGGAGGGGAGCAGCAGCAGTGCCCAGTGAGACTGGTCTTGCAGCCCTCTTGATTCCCCGGACCCTACTCTCTCCTTCTCCTGGTGGGGATATGAAAAGCTACTCCACAATAGTTAAAAAGACCCTTTTTTTCCTGCGGTTAAACACATGGCACTTTATGGCTGCTTTAAAATGAAGGGGTGAAAACTTTTCTTAACTTTGGCAGCAGTGAAAACCAGGGCCATTATTTTTTTTTTTTTTTTCACAGAACCCAAGGTAGGTGCCAGGAACTTTCTGGTCAGAGATTTCACTCTTCTGTATTTTGGGGTGAGGAAAAAGAGAGATAATCACAGGGTAGATCGTACAGGACTGGAAGGAGCCTTAGAACCCTCTGGCCCACACTCTCATTTCAAAGATCGGGAAACTGAGGCCAAGAGAACCACTTCGTGACCGTGGAAGAAAATTAACGGATTGAAATCTAAGTCTAGGTTCATTTATATTAAACTCTTGCATCATAGTTAGGGGTGAAGGGCCAGAGCTTTTGGAATTAGAGGTTTCAATCCAGTTTAGTCTGTTCCTTTTGGTTTCTGAGCCTCCGTTCCGTTCCCTTACCTCCACCTCTGTCAATGGCCGTGACAGTGACTCTCACTTGGGGTTGTTGTAAGGACTAAACAAGATCATGTGGTAGGTTGAACCATATGACATTGGCAATTCGTGGCCATTTTTGACTGACAAAATGATAATTTCATTTGATTCAATCTAAGGTTTTAGTGTCAGCCAGTAGTAAGTGCTTGATAAATGATCACTTAATTATTAAATGTTATGGAGTAAAAGATGTGGAGAAGTCAAAGATTGCATAGATAAATCCTGCTAACTTATCT
This sequence comes from Urocitellus parryii, assembly GCF_045843805.1. NCBI lineage: Eukaryota > Metazoa > Chordata > Mammalia > Rodentia > Sciuridae > Urocitellus > Urocitellus parryii. The sequence continues at coordinate 172,609,181 of NC_135533.1, read as the reverse complement.
TCTTCTCAAATATTAAACATTTGGGGGTGTCAGGAAAAGATAAAATTCTGCCAATTTTTGCCTGTGGTTGCCTTCAGGACTCAAATAATCACTCCAGTTGAAATGTAGCCTCCTGTCCCCGGCCTCCTCTGCCACAGAGCCTGCACTATTCGTTGACATGGTTGGGTTCAGCCCTGCTCTGTCTGAAAGCCCGTGACCTGGCTCCTATCCTTATCAGGGACACCTCACTCCACTCTGTGCCTCTGACCAGAAGCACCTCCAGGAGAGAGGTGTGGTTGACTGCTCTGGGTCCATCCAGGGGTGCACCCATATTCCACACTCTCAGCCATCTTTAGAACATTCTTACAATTCCCCCCCCCCCCAACATGGAGAAATCATCAGGGGCTTGACAACCAAGGAGAGAGGGTTGGGGGATTTATAGATGACAAGAGGGGACTTTAGGAGATTTTGAAAGGTACCTTTCATATTTTAATTTCATTCAATATCCACATTTTTAATAGTGGGTTTTATTGGGGGCATATTCTATCATTGGAGCAGTAAGCTGAGTTTAGATCCTGGTGGGTGAGGTTACATAGAAGACAGCTTTTCTCCAGGATGGTGGGGGTAGGGGTGGGAAGTTGGGCACTATGCCAGGAAGTCATATTAAAATTTCCTCAGGGCATTAGCTTTTTATTTTCCTCAAAGGGGAGCAAAGGTTAAATATGTTTGCAAAACCTTCCTCTGACTAGCTGAGTGCCTGAAAGTCTTTATGCAGAGAGTACACTTTGGCCCCTTTTAAAAGAAAGCCCCTTATGAATCCCTGGGGGAGGAAGGTAGCTGTCGGGTGGAAGCGGCCTCCAGGTTCCTGACTGGCCCTCACCAGCAAACCCACGCCATGTAGATTCTGCAAGGTTGCTGGCACAAGGAACTGTGGGCAGTAGGGACTATAAATAGGCAACCACCACCTCCCAGACTGCTGGGCACAGTACTGTGGGGCCAGACCCATGGGCACTGCTACTGGGAGGCCAGAGATGACTGGGCAAGGGCCCAGACGCCATGCCCCCATCACCCTGGAGCAAGACCAGATGCACTCTTTCTGTGCCTTCCCTTATTTTATCCTTTTAACAGTGTTGAGAGGTTGGTACCTCACAATCTCCTAGACAGATGGAAAATGATGCTTAGCAAGGTGCAGCCAGTTGCCTAAGTTCAAGGGCAGAGTCAGGAACAGAATCTGTGTCTACCTGGCTCCAGGGTGGGTGCTTTTGGCCTGTGGGGTAGTGGGCAGGTTAGAGACTATGCTGGAAGCAAGAATGGCGACACCTGAAATCTAGGCCTAGTCTCCCCACATTCTGTCTGTATGGCCTGTGCAGGTCTCGTACTGTCTCTGTATCACTCTGTTGTCATCTAACCCAGATCGAATGAGATCAAGAGCTGTGGCAGTGCCTGGCACACAGTAGTGATTGTAGGATTGTATAAAGGTTCAAACCCCAATCCCAGTGGGGATGGACCCCCTTCTAAATTCAAGACTTACCAACTGTGTGACCATGGGCAAGTCCCTTAACATGAGCTCAGAGTACAACTTCCTGGGTTCAAATCCTACTCCTCCACTTCCAAGTGGCTGGAGGAACTCATCTCTCTGGTTCTCACTTTCCTTCTGTGAAATGGGGGTAATAAGAGCATGTGCCTTGTGGGATGGCGGTGGGGATTCATTCAGGGAATGCAGACACGGGATTGTGAAGTCACTGAGATGCATGTTCCCATGTACTGGGTTTCCCTAAAAAAGAAGCAAATGGAGTTATCCACCCCTGTCCCCATTCAAAAACTTTGCCATCATATTTATTTTGTTGAGTTTTTATAGAAGGCAACACAAGCCTTCTGGTAGTGGAGAATGAAGAAGTAACACAGCCCCTAATTGAAACCAGCTCCACTAGAAGGTGAAGAGCTTTGTTAATACAACCCACACCCACGTCTTGGGGTCCTCCATGAATTCGCACACTAACTCCCCTCCCTGTTGCTCCTAGACGGTGTATAACCTGGCCGATGTGGCCTGCAAATGCCACGGAGTGTCTGGCTCATGTAGCCTCAAGACGTGCTGGCTGCAATTGGCAGACTTCCGCAAGGTGGGTGACGCCCTGAAGGAGAAGTATGACAGCGCCGCGGCCATGCGGCTCAACAGCAGAGGCAAGTTGGTGCAGGTCAACAGCCGCTTCAATTCACCTACCACGCAGGACCTGGTCTACATCGACCCCAGCCCCGACTACTGCGTGCGCAACGAGAGCACGGGCTCCCTGGGCACGCAGGGCCGTCTCTGCAACAAGACGTCGGAAGGCATGGATGGCTGCGAGCTCATGTGCTGTGGCCGCGGCTACGACCAGTTCAAGACCGTGCAGACGGAGCGCTGCCACTGCAAGTTCCACTGGTGCTGCTACGTCAAGTGCAAGAAGTGTACGGAGATCGTGGACCAGTTTGTGTGCAAATAGTGGGCGCCTGCCCGTCACCTAGCCCCATTCCCAGGACCCACTTATTTATAGAAAGTACAGTGATGCTGGTTCTTTTTTTTTTTTTTTTCTTTTTAAAAAATATTTTTTATTTTTTCCCCAAGAATTGCAAGCAGAACCATATTTTTTTTCTGTTACCATCTAAGAACTCTGTGGTTTATTATTAATATTATAATTATTATTTGGCAATAATGGGGGGTGGGAACCAAGAAAAAAATATTTATTTTGTGGATCTTTGAAAAGGTAATACAAGACTTTGCTAATATAGGATGAGGGGATTACAACACACCCCCCAACTTAGCTGCGTGGAGGTAGTGTGCATCCAGAAAGTAAATACATTTTTTTTTTTCTTCTCAACTCCGGAGTCATATGGGATGGGTTAGGATCAGTTGGAAGAGGATGGTGCAGGTCTGCTTGAGATTCTGCCTCTGTGACCAAAATGAGTTGTAAATGCTCTGGTGCAAAATAAAAGGTCTTGTAACAAAAAAAAAAAAAAAAAAAAAAGAGAGAGAGAAAATGAGATACTGCCCCCTCCTGCCACTTCCCAGGGGTTGCCAGCCTGCTTTTATATTTCCAAAATGATCATGTTAAATATAAGAGCAAGAATCTTGATCTTCAAAGAACAAAAGGTATATCATATATCTCATTCTTCTCACATATTCCATGTACAGATGGTCTTATTCTAATAGCTGGTGCAACTTGGGTAGCAGAGAGGAAAGTCCCCAGAAATTAAAAAAAAAAATTGCAAGCTTCTAGAAGGAGGCCATGATTGGAAGGTGTTCTCCCCAAATGATTCTGGCTATTATTTTGATCCAAATGATTTTGCATAATATTTTGTTTGGGGAGGGAGCATTATCTTGACTATAAGGAAAAAAATATCTTGTGATTTTCTTAGGGATACTTGGTTCATAAAGGCTAGTAATGAAAATAATGCATGAATTCCATCCACAGATCCTCAGGCCAAACAGCAAGCTGATTGCATAGAGTTCCACACTGCACCAGAACAGAAAACCCAATTTGAGGGGGAAAAAAAAGTGAAATCCACCTTCCCACTTGACCCCAAGCCCTCTCTGGTCTCTCTGTGCCGTGATGTGATGCTGGCCACGCTTCCAAACGGCAGCTCCGCTGGGTCCCCTTTGATTATAGGACAGGAAATGAAATATGAGGAGTTCCACTTGGAAAACAGTGCGCTACTTAGGGATTTTTTTTTCTAAAACTTTTATTTTGAAGTGCAGTAACTTCCTATGTTTCAATGACATTACTCGGCTAACAGAGTCCACAGAGATGTCCCAGTGATTTGCTGTTATAATCCTGTGTTGAGACTATCCACCCGTGCTTTTCCTATTTTACTGCAGGTGTACCCCAAAACTGTTCCTAATATACTTGAACAGTTGCATTTATAAGGGGGGGGATGTGGTTTAATGGTGCCTGATATCTCAAGTCTTTTGTACATAACATATATATATATATATACATATATAAATATAAATATAATTATATCTTGGTGCAGCCAGTGATCTAGATTTACTGTTTACTCGGGGCTTATTTTTCTGTCTGGAGCATTGTCGTCCTTCACTGCAATTTATCCAGTTGGGATTTTTCCAAAAGTTTTTTTTTTTTTTTTTTTTTTTTTTTGAGTCTTGAGCTTGGCCTGTGGCCCTTGCCGAGCACCAGGAAGCAAGCTGATTTCTGAGGAAGCTTGACAGTCTGACTGGCTGAAGTGCATGTTGATTTGGAGATTGTTTTCCTCTTTCCTGTCCAACTTCTTTTCTCCTGCCTCCTTTTCTTTGTAGACTGTGTGGAGAGGGCATTATTTGTTCAGTGCAGGTGTGGATGGTAAGAGGTACAGCCCAGAAACATTGTCATCCCTTCTCACTGTGTTTAGCTCCTTCTGCAGAGTGGAAACTGGTACCTGTCAGACTTGATGGCACTTATTTGAATCCCTAAGGAAAACCCAGTCCACTATATAGATAGCTATTTTTTTTTTTTTTTAAACCAGGACACCTCTTTTCCCAAAGTGCCATCAAGTGTGTCCCTATCTCAGACTCACATGGTTTTCAAGGTTTGGGACGATGCACATCACCCATACCCTTTGTAGGCTTGGTGGCCTGCACATCACCTCAGCCAGCTGTGGCTCTTAATTTATTGCACAAGGATATTCACTTCCCCTTAGTTGCAGTGAATTGAAAGAAAAGATCTTGAAATTAAAAAAAGCACTAATGAGTTTAAAATGTCACTTTTTTGGTTTTTATTCTTCAAAAACCATGAAGTACTTTTTTTTTTATTTGCTAAATCAGATTGTGTTCCTTTTTAGTGATTCACGTTTATGAACAGAGTTGAGTTTAACGATCCTAGCTTTTAAAAGAAACTATTTAATGTAAGATATTCTACGTGTCATTCAGATATTATGTATATCTTCTATGGCCTTTATTTTGTACTTTTAATGTACATATTTCCGTCTTGTGTGATTTGTATATTTCACTGGTTTAAAAAACAAACAAACATTGAAAGGCTTATGCCAATGGAAGATGGAAGATAGAATAAATAAAATATTACTTGTATATTGGTAAGTGGTTTCAGTTGTCCTTCAGATAATTCATGAGGAGGTTTTTGGAGAAAGGCATGAGGGATAGCTTAGGATGACTACAAGTTAAAATAACGGAAGAGGAGAGAGGGTTTTTTTTTTTTTTTTTTTTTTTTTTTTTTTTTTTTACCAAAACCAAACTATTTGGAAGCTTCAAAAGATTTCTATATGTAACAGAACAAAAGGGGAATTCTCTTTTCCTATATGTGTTCCTCAAAAAAAAAAAAAAAAAAAAAAAGCAAGCAGATGGCTTAAAGCTGGTTATAGGATTGCTCACATTCTTTTAGCATGATGCATATAACTTAATTGTTTTAGAGCGTGTTGCTGTTGTAACATCCCAGAGAAGAACCAAAAAGGCACATGCTTTTATCCATGACCAGATTTTTAGTAAAAAAAAAAAAAAAAAAAAAAAAGATAGCTTTATGTTTACCACTGCAACTATTGCACCTTTATGTTAGAGCGTGAGGTGGAGCAGGTGTGCTATCTCTATGCCCCTTTGAAAACAGTTTTTATGAAAAGAAAGCCTCAGTCTGCAATTAGAACACGTTTTTGTGCTTTATGGAAATGTACACCTAATTCTCGCCAGTCCCGCACAGACTGATACTTAGCCCTTTGCATCTTTTTGTTCTTTTTTCTTTCTTTCTGGATAACCTTGTAACATATTGAAACCTTTTATGGACGCCAAGAATACATTACTCCACAAAAAAACAGTAGGCCAACATATAGAGTGTTTAAAATAGCATTTCTGGGCAAATTCAAACGCTTGTGGTTCTAGGACCCACATCTGTTTCAGTTTTTCCTCAGTTGTATATTGACCAGTGTTCTTTATTGCAAAAACATATACTGGATGTAGCAGCGTCAGCATATTTTTTTTTCCTTCTCATCCTGGAGAGCATTCAAGATCTTCCCAATACAGGAAAATTAACAAAAAATTTATATACAGGCAGCAGCAAACAGGGCCGTGTTCAAAATGGTCATTATGGCCTTAAGTAAAAGCAAGACTTTTGTGTCTCAGTCTAGCGTCTCTGTTCAGTTTTTTTGAGGTGCTGGCCTCCTGAGGTCAGTAGCCTCTCCAAAGTCTTTCTCAGATGATTTTGCCAATACCAGTTTTCAATTTGTGTTTACAAAACATTATTCAAACCACTGGTGTCCCCAGATATGATGTGATAGAAGGACACTGAGTTCTCCAGACAAGACTGGTAGTAGCTGACTCCTGTAGATCATTAGCAAAACCAGTCCCCAAAGATGGAGTGGCCCATAATATAAATATATAGAGAGATAGATAGAAAAGTTGCTTATAACTTGAAACATATATTTAATAGAAATAAGCACCAAGGCACAGAACTAAATAGTGCATTATTGCTGTAAAAAGTATACTTTAAAATATTTATTTTTTTAAAATAAGTGTTTTCTAGTCTCCTCTCTATGGAATGGTAAATACAAGATGCTGTGTTTTGAAAGATAATGAAATAAATTGTTTATTCAGGAAACAGAGACATAGGAATGAAAACTTAGACGTCTTCTAACTTACCTGTTGACACAAATTTTTACACTTCAATCGGATGACTGGATAGTGTTTTATTTTAGAAAAACATCAGCAAAAAAATGGATGTTGAGAAATTAAAGGTTGGGTTGAGTTTTTTTTTTTAAATGTATCAATTTGAATCTAGAAGATTGAATTAAAATGCTGTCTTAGGATTTCCAAAGCAAAAGGAATGGAGAGAAATTGCATCTTAGACCATTTTTATATACAGTGTACCATTTGCTGGGTTAGAAATGAGATAAAGATTATTTATTTTTGTTCATATCTTGTACTTTTCTATTAAAATCATTTTATGAAATCCAGTGTAGTCATGTGTGTGTGTTTAGCCGACAGGGGTACCCATTGAAGTTTGATGGGGGACCCCGGTTATGGCTTAGGGTGTCTAGAACACTACCATTTCAGGCATGTACACAATATTATGTTTGAATCTCAAGGATTCATTTTGTACTTTAATACTCTTATTTTCTTTTCCTGTTGCTAATTTTTCTATTTCTTGTTTGCTCTGTGGCTGCTGCTAATATGTACACGTTGTAGTGGGAGGTTATTCTTCAATGTAGTCTTTTAGCACAGAGAGATGGGTTTTGCCATGCAATGCTAAGGCAAGAAAAGAAAGATAGAAGGATTTGAGGAAAGAAAGAAAACTGTGTGAGATATTTTGCTTGTTGTCTCTTTCATGTTGCAATGGTTGCCAGTGAGCGTCTTAGAGCAGAGTTCCTTAGGCTTGGCACTATTAACATATTAGGCCAGATCATTCTTTGTTGCAGGCACTTGTCCCGTGCAGTGTTTAGCAGTGTGCTTGACCTCTACCCACTAGATGCTAATGACATCGTTCCATCTGAGACAACCAAAAATGTCTCCAGACATTACCAAATGTGCCCTGGGTAGCAAAATCACCCCACTTGAAAAAAAAAACCCCAGTTTTAGATGGAGAAACTGAGGTTCAGACCACTTGAGGTATCCAAGCTGACTACAGTGGTGACTTGTGCTTGCTTAGGTTGACTTATGAGTGGGAGAAGTCCCTTTTGAATTTCACTGTGAAGAGTTTGCAGATCCAGCATGGTGTCCAGGACCGGTTTAGTAGTTAGGGACACAGGTTTTGGAGCTAGATAGCTTAGGCTCAGATTCTAGTGCTGCTACTTGCTGGGAAAGTTGCACCATCTCTCTATGCCTCTGAATCCTTTGTCTTTAAAATGGGAGAGGGTATGACTATTTACCTGTTCAGATTGTTGTGAAGATAAAACGGGTGTTTCCAGTAGGTTCTACTATGAGGTAAGAGCTCAATAAAATTTTAGTGAAGAGGAGAAGGAAGGAAAGACACAGGAAAAACCCTGTGGTTCCTGGGGCTGCTGGTTTTAACACCCCTAATCCAGGCTCCGTGCTGGGGAGGCACCCTTCATGTTTGGGGAGGCTGCAAACTTGTGTCCTGCTGTCTTCATCACATGTCCAATGCTTCCAGAAGGGTTTTGTTTGACAGGCATAGTATTAAAAAAAAAAGACTTAAATTACTTGCCAACATTTCCACAATGGGTATTTTCACATTAAAATGTGGATTTCCGGCTTGGAAAATGAAAAGAACTGGCTACCTGGATACATGTGTTGTGGGTCCCAAGGAGCGACAGCCAGCTGCATCCAAACAGCCACTGTTCCTTTTTAGACAGGGCCAGGCAGGCCCAAGTAGCCAGTCATCATGTCACTAACTGGCCTCGGCAGGCTTTTGTGGTTGTGATGGTCTCTGACAGTGTCTTTCCTTTCAGTCGGGGTTTCTTAACCACCACACGGTTGACATTTGGGGCTGGACAAGTCTCTGGACAGGGGGTTTTCTTGTGTATTGTTAGCTACATCCCTGGCCTCTATGCACTAGATGACAATAGCATCCTCCTATTTTCGACAACCTAGAATGTCTCCAGCCATGGCTGAATGTCTTCTGGAGTGCAAAATCACCCTGGGGGTGAAGACCGCTGGTCTCAACCAAAAAGGTGTGCATTTATGTGCTAGCCAAGGAGTTTAAAACAGAAATGAACAAAAACAGATTCATCTTTCAGTGCAGAGAAATACCTATCACGGCTCAGTGAGTACTCAACAAGTGTATGAAAGCCACGTCCCTCCCCGGGTTTCCCTCCACCCCTCATCTGCAGTGTCCCGTCCACCGGGTTCTTGAATCTTTCTGATCTGAGCATTCTCCACTGAAGCACGGGGACCAAAGCAACCACCCCACCTGGGTTGACATTTAAATAACATGACAGAGTCTACAGAAGGCTCACAGTAGTATCGACTTCATAAAAGGTGGAATTAGTTTTTAAAAAACGATCCATCATCAGCTAAGTTTCCTAGCCAGCCTGCCCCTGCACAGCTGAACGTGAGCTCTGTTCTCCAGGACTTGACACCGAGCTGCAGTTTCTAGAGAGCATTCCATTGCTCTCAGACCCTGGGAGATGCTCAGCAGGAAGTGTTTCATGGCCAGACAAGTTGGGGAAATGGTGAATGATGGATCATTGCCCTGCTGAGAGATGTATGATGTTCATTAGCATATTGGCAGCACTATAATCAAAGAACGGCAGGAAGGAAATGTGCCATTGAACTCCCACTTGGTAGGACGCTCCCCACTTCCCCTCTCTGAGCACTTGCTACCGTCCCCCAGGCTGGCGGCTGGGAGGTGCTGGTGCAGCGCACCCCTCTCCTTGGCAGGTTCTGTGGGCATGTGTTTCCTTGATGTCAAGAGCTGTCTGACTTGCTTGATGCTTGTGACCACAGAGGGAGGGGGTGCTACCTGGGAACGCTGTCTGGAGAGCTGGGATCCGTCTGTCCTCCTTATGGACACATGGCTACCTTGGGGGTGGCTAATCCACTTCACAGCCTGGGTGAGGAGAGAGTGTTTCAGTCAGCTTTTTCACCACGGTAACCAAAAGATTCGACGAGAACCATTTTAGAGGGAGGAAAAATCTTACTGGGGACTTACGATTTTAGAGGTCTCAGTCCATAGACAGCTGGCTCTATTGCTTAGAGCCTGAGGTGAGGCAGGACATCATGGTGGAAGGGTGTGGTGGAGGAAAGCACCTCAGGACATGGCACCAGGAAGCAGAGAGAGCTGTGCTCACCAGGGACAAAATATAAACCCCAAAGTCACACCTCCCAGTGACCTGCCTCCTCCAGCCACACCCTACCTGTCTGGGTACTGCCCAGTTCATCCATTCAGGTGGATTAATGCACTGATTAGATTAAGGCTCTCATAACCCAATCATTTCACCCCTAAAATTCCTTTCATTGTATCACATATGAGTTTTGGGGGGATGCCTCACACCCAAACCATAAAGAGATGGAGAAGCTAGTTCTCTGGGAGGCAGAAAGGAGAGTCCTAAAACTTGCACCAAGAGGTCAGAGAGGGAAAGACAGACCACAAAAACAGAATGAGGATAGAAAGAGGGGAAAGGGAAGATGTAGAATATGGAGGAGGCAGATGAAGGGAAGAGCGATCCAGCTGTCCTTTGACCATTGTCTTCAAACAAATCTCATTTCTAATAACTTAAAAAATAAAAGCACTGGAAGAACGAAATATTTGCAAGCATTTACTCCTGTCTGGCATGTGTTAAGGGCTTTATGTTTCATCTCCCTTAAGTTAGATTCCCAAGAATCTCTGACCCTTAATTGATAGCTGAAGGAATGGGAGTTTGGAGAACTTTGGTCTGACCCTGACTTATCCACCATATATTCATGTTCTCCCTCTATAGATGTGGGTTTGTCACAGGAAAATGGTAGCCTGACCAGAGACTGCATTTCCTGGCTCCTGGCAATCCAATGTGGCTGGACATGGGTCACCAGTGGAAGATGCATGTCAGCTTTGGAGCCCAGGTTTTTGAGAAGCCACGATGAATTCTCTACTATGTCTTTTGCTTCCACCAGTCTGAAGTTCTAAGGGTTGATGGAGCCACAATACTGGAGAGACCCGAGTTCTTAACTCACTACAGGGAGAACAGCCAAGGACCCACCAGGACCTCTCTCCTTATTCCAGGGTGTGGCTGTATTATAACTTCTACTGTAAGTCAGTAAGATTTTGGAATCTGAGATAATCATTAGTAATTCCAACACATTGCTTCTCCTGGTACTTCCTGAGGCTGTCAAGGAGTCCCCAAACTCCATGGGGGTCTCCTACCCATGGATTCACTCCTGTGGGATGCCAGCCCCGGAGAAGCATGCCATTGCCTTCAGTCTCCATCCCCTGGGGAAGCTGGACCTGTTCCAACTGGTGCAAAATAATCAGCCAGAATTCTCCTCCTTCATCAACCTGGGAACCTCCCAGCCACTTAGGAAAATGGGGCTCACTCTGTCAAGGTGGACGGATCCTCCCTCGCCTAGATCATGCCACAATTCACGTGTGATTTGGGCACATCTCTTCCCCTCTTTGAGCTTCTGATTTCCTTTTGGTTGTCATTCTTTTTTCCTTCTAAAGACTTCTCCAATTCTTCTCAATTCATCCTTTACATAGTAGGAGGGCATATTTAATTAATACCTACTGTGCGCTGCGCACTGATTTAGGGGATGGAGTTACAGAGGTGAGCAAAGAAAACTCCACACCTGTCCTCCCAGAGCACACATTTCAATAAACAGCAGTTACCACGACTTCAAGGGCTCAGAGAAGGAAAGACCAGCCCAGACCTGGGAATCAAGGATGCTCCACAGAGAAAGAGGTGTTTGGCTGAGCTTTGAAAGACACACACAGGTTATCAGGGAAAAGTGGGGGAAGGATGGGCAAGAGCATTTGAGCATAGGCAGAGGGTGGGAGAGGACATGGTCCATCCCAGGAGGTGAGTCTGAGGGTAGCTGGGGAGTACAGGTGCAGGGGGTGGGTAGAGACGAGGCCAAGCACATAGTAGCTCTGAGGCAGGTTGTCCTCACCTGGGATGAGGAGGCTGGCCTTCCTCCTGGAGATCAGACGCTGACAATGGTTCTCAGCAGGGCTAGGCATGTCCAGGATAATCTTTAAAAACCCAGTGAAGGGCTTCCTCCTCAGTGCCTTCGTTCCTGCACCCTCAGTTTGGCCATAGAACTTCCAAGCCTCTGTGACCTTGGGGACATTTTATTTTTTGCATTGACTTAACCCCACCCCCCGTTCAAGGCTTCCAGCCAAACTTGGGGTCCTCATGTCCCTGTGACCTAGACGATCCTAGCCAGATGCTTGCTTCCACTTCTATAGCAGTGTCAACTCCTATAACTGCCTTAGAAGACCTACCTGGAGCTTCTGGTACCAACACTATGCCAGATGTCGCGTGCTTCATCTTGTATACTCAGCATAACGAGTTTGTCAATATGGATCCAACATTGTCCCCAGTTTACAGATGAGAAAACGGAGGCTGGGAGAAATAATGTCAATCGTTATCAGGTACCTATGGACAAAAACCACACCATCGGACCCATGTCTGACTTTAGCGGCTGGAAACTATTACCATTGTATTTGCTTACAATTCTGTGATCAAAGATTTGGGATGCTATAGTGGGAAAAGTCTGCTGCTCTCAATTTGAGGCTCCACATGGGTCGGGGGCTCTCAACCCAGGAAGCCTCGCTCACAGGTCAATGGCTAGTTCTGACTATTGGCTGGGCCTTTCTTGCAATGTGGACTGGGATTGCTGGGGAGCCTAGCTTGGACCCTTTCACATTGTGGTAGCAGATTCCAGGAAGGTGAGACTAAGTTTCAAGGCCACTTGTGGCTGAGACTTGCAAGTTATACTCTGTCACCTCCACTGCATTCTGTTGTCCAAAGCAAGTCTAAGGACAGCTCTGATTCAAAGAGGTCGAAAAATAATGCCACCTTTCAGTGGGAGGAATGATAAAGTCACACTGCAGGAGGACATCCCCACAGGATGGGATACCCAGCCATCCTTGTGTTATCTACCTCTGGGCTAAAAGATTCTACAGTTTACAAGTGGTGCTCTACCTACCCTGGATAGCACCCACAGGATACTCTTCTCCACTCCTCTCCCCGCCGCCCAAATCTCCAAAAGTATGATGAAGATTTGCAGTCAAGAACCATATGTCTCTATGCTTGGCTCTAATTAGCTGTGTGTCTTTTGGCCAGTTCCTTCACCTCTCTGTACTTCAGTGTTCTCATCTATAATATGACGCCATAACAATGTGACAGGGTGATGGTGAGGTTGCTAATCCCATAAACAAAGGGCCTGGCATGGAGTAGGGAGAAGGATGGAGGTGGCCATTACTGGTATCCAGGGAGGAAGGAGCCACCTTCTCATCACAGGCTTCCAATGCCTCATGAAGTTCTCTGAGTAAATTGCAGGGTACTTCCTTCAAGGCACAGGGAGGGGTCTTGATGAGGCTCAGGCTGAGAAGCACAAGGTAGGGAAGCTAAGGAGGGATTTGGCCTCAGCTCTGACTTGCCAATTCCTCCCCATCCATGGGAAAGGCTGCAGAATGTTTTTCTATGTCTCAGGAGAGATCTGGAACACTGGCAGCGTGGGGACTTCCCTCCTGTCTACAGAGCAAGCCTGTGAGGCTGGGCAGAGTGAGACCAGCTCCGTGGTCCTGCACCAGCGGCCTCAGCATAGCCCTGGACCCCAGAGTGTTTTCTGGAGTAAAATCTGTGCCTTGCGCAAGCCACCAAGCTTCCTCTGGGCCTCAGTTTCCTCTATAAAATGAAAATAACACCTGTCAACCACAATGCAGGCTTATGGGGTCCCCCATACTAAGCCCATCCACCTACGGAGCTTCGTGTTAGGTATAGGTGTCACATTGCTTTGTTTGAACCTGTGGCACCTGAAAAAGGACATGTAATTCTTCCTCTGTTGCCGATGAAGAAAGAGAAGCTCCAGAAGATTCTTTCCTCAAACTGTAGAGCTAGCAGGAAGCAAAACCAGGTCTTTCTGATTTCATAGCCTGTGCTTTCTCACTAGGATCTAGTGATTTGAAGGTGCAGGGGAGAGAAAAACGGAGGCCCAGACATGCTGGCAACCTAAGGTTCTACTCCTGACCCAAAGTTACCTGGCCTCTTTTTTTTCCATTTGAGGTCATATCAGAGTTTCTCACTCTTAAGTCACTGGAGGGCTGTAACGGCTATCAGGCAAGAGACTCGTCTATCTCTGTATTTGAGCCAAGGTGGAGAGAATCCTAGACCCAGATTTGGAGTCTGGCCCTCAAACAATTTCACTGTCTGGGTTCTGTCTACCATTTTGCTGTGTAGCTTTGGGGGAATCCTTTGTCCTTTCTGGGCCATTCCCTGACATGTGCACGATGGTTTGGAAAGGGTCACATCAGTGAAATCAAACCTCAGGAAGCGGATCGTAGATTGAGATGGAAAATAGGACCTTAAACTCTTGTCTTGGTGAATAAAATGAGAGTAAATGTAACCTGGCCTACATTGCTTCAGCCTGGCTCTGGCAGGATGTTGAGAAGGCACTTCCTTGGCAGGTCCTCTTCCTTCTCAGACCCACGTGTGCGTACTATCCCACCCAGATGTCCTTTCAGCATGGGGTGGGGGCACCAGAAAACAAGGAGCTGTGGAATCAGAAACACATTCCAAGTTTCTTGACCTCTCTGAAACTTTTTTTTTTTTAATTATGGAAGGAATCCTGGGGTACTTAAACATGGAACCACATCCCCAACCCTTTTTCATATTTTATTTAGAGACAGGATCTTGCTGATTTGCTTAGGGCCTTGCTAAATTGCTGAGACTGGCTTGGAATTTGTGATCCTCCTGCCTCAGCCTCCTGAGCCGCTGGGATTAGAGGCATGTACTACCATGCCCAGCCCTTTCTGAACTTTCATTTTCTCATTTGTAAAAGGAGCAAACCTATTCACCATGCAGGGGCTGGGGGAGAATTATGCAGGAAGTGGTTTCTGCAGAAAGCAGCCCCTGTCATCATTTGACAATGGCATTGTACTATCATCTCAATCTGCTAGCCCTTTCTTCAGCCGGGACCTGTTTCTGCCCTGGAGAAAGCCACCTGACACATTACTTAGTGGTAGATAACTCAGTGGCTAGACTAATATGCTGCTTGGCTCATTGTCTCCATGAGCCTGTGTTCGTTCAGAGAATAGATGTGAAGAGGGCATTTCTCACCCCCTGGTCCCAGCCACGGAAGTCTTTAATGGAGGAATTTCTGGCATGGAGCTGGGTTTCCTTTGCTATGGCCTCTTCCTGTGCATGGGTCTCTGGGTTTATTCTTCCATTCCACATGTCCTCAGTGCCTCTGTATACCAGGTCTTTTGCTGGGTGCAGAAATTAGAATGACCCGCCACTTCTTGGAGGAGCTGATCTACTAATAGGTGCAATTCCAGGGGGAACCAGGGAAGAATCCTTATGCTGAATTGGCCTCTCTAGGCTGGCAGAAAACCCATCCTCCATGGACATTTTCAATGAGTAGTTTAAACCCCTTGGATAGGGGGCTTGAGAACCAAGAAACCAGTTCTAAGTACTTTCGACCTCCCCTAAATTTCATTAGGGCTGACAATTTGTATATCCACTTACGATGTAATGTGATTTGAATGGCTGACAGTAACTGTTAGAAAAGAAGGGTCCCCTGGGCGTGGTGAATAGGGAGGCAACAGGAGATGCTTCTCAGGCAGTGGGCCCTCCCCACAACAGGGGTGCTGTATTTTAAAGACAGCTTGATGGACGGGGTGTCCACCCTGGGAAATGGGAGAGACTGGCCTCTTGGCCTCCTTCCCTCTTCACCCAGCAATCACTTTTGTTCCTGGAGGCTGAGCTATCTTGGAGTTTTCGGCATGCAATAAAACATCCTCGACCACAAGGCCTATGTTGAGCCAGCACCGCTAGAGTTGAACGCCAAGCCGGTTGGCCAGATCGTCTGCATGGTTAGGCGGAATTGATAGTGTGTGTCCGGCTTCGTGGCTTGCCTTTTTGTTTTGGCTTAGTAACTAAAACAGAACTGATGCCTAAGAGATGGGACGTTCCCTTTTATTTGATCCCCTATCAAAGTTTTACTCGGTGTGTGTGTGTGTGTGTAGCAGTTATTGTATCTTGGGTTGAATTGGCATTTGTTTGAATCCTCACAGGCCTGTCACTTTTCCTCTCTAAGTATCGATTTCCTCATCTATAAAACTAAGCGGGTGCTTCCTGCCTTGCAGAATTAATTAGGTAAAGCCTCGGAAACGGCACTGTCCAATAATGGAGCCGTGAACCCCCTAGAGCGATTTCAATTTAAATTAATAAAAAGATTCCATTCCTCAATTGAGCTACCCACATTTTAAAATCATGAAAAGAACAGTGTAGCTATAGGATTCCCCCCCCCCCATCATTGGAAGGTTCTGGACAGCATTGCCATGGAACCACATCAGAACCCACTATGTACTCAATAAACTCCCCCCAAAGAAAATGTGGCCTTCACTGTCGTTCACTAGTGTAGAAATGGTCAGAAATAGACATTACAGAGGGACATTCTCTTAGGATTTCAAATTTGGAATTCTCAGATGAGCCAGCAGAGCTGACTTATTCTTGGGGACCCCCCCTCCCCGTCTTGTATGTAACTAAACTCTCTTGTCCACACCCTAGAGAACCCTTCCCAGATAGAGGAACTGCAAGAACAGCACAGAATGCAAACAGTGGCCGAATGCCACAGGTATGCGGAGAGCCAGAGGCCCAGGAGGCAAGAGTGAAGGACATGACAGAAACAAAGTCGATGAAAGAACCTTTCAAGGTCTTTTGAAACCCAAGAAGGAATCAAGGTGGCTCTGGGGGTTTGGGGGCGAGAATTTGTGAATTCGCTTTGGCTGTGGTTTCCAAATTTGACAACACTTCAGAATTGACTAAGATACTCGTGGAATATCAATTCTAGGGCCCCTGGTTGGATGTGCCAATGCATTACGCTTGGAGTAAGTCCTGGGAGTCTTTTTCCGGGTTCCCCAGGTAGGCCCAAAGCAGCCACTTGGAGCTCTGGGCTCCTGCCAGTGCTCCTGGTCAACCCGCTCACTGGCTCTCAGATGGAACCGGCCTTCCCGGCAGGAGGATCTGAGTGGTCCAGTTGTCTGTCTGTTGTCACTAGTTTGGGTTGGAGAGGCAGGGAGCTCGGCTGCTGAAGTCAGATTTCTGGTTGCTGAGCTCCTAGAAAGTTACCCTATGATCCAGCAATCCCTCCACTGGGCATATACTCCAAAGAATTAAAAGCAGGAGATCATGAAGAGGTAGCTACACTCTCAGGTTAGTGGTAGCCACCTCAGTGTCCAATGGACAAGCAGAGAATATAAGAAAGTGGGTTGTACATACATACAATGGAATATTATCCAGTCTTATAAAAGAAGGAAATGCTGCCATATGAGACAAAATGGATGGACCTGGAGGAGGTCATGCTAAGTGAAGTAAGCCACACACAGGAAAATACTGCCGGATCCCACTTATATCAGTGTTATGGTTTGGATGTGAGGTATCCCCCAAAAAGCTCCCGTGTGAGACAATGTGAGAGGGTTCTGATGGGGAAATGAGTGGGTTAAGAGAGCCTTAACCCAATGAGTGAATTCATCCCCTGATGGGATTAACTGAGTGGTAACTGGAGGCAGGTGAGGTGTGGCTGGAGGAGGTGGCCATTGGGGGTGTGGCTTTGGGGAATGTATTCGTATCTGCTAAGTGGAGATCTCTCTCTCTCTGTGCCTCTCTCCCTTTCTCCCTCTCTCCCTCTCCCTCTTTCTTTTCCTCCCCCTCCCCTCTCACTTTCTCTCTCTCCCCTTCTCTCTCACTCCCTCTCTCTCTCCCCCTCTTCCTCCTCCCTTCCTCCCTCTCTCCCTCCCTCTCCCTCTCCTTTCTGATCACCACATGAGCCGCTTCCCTCTGCCACACTCTTCTGTCACGATGCTCCTCACCTGGAGCTCCAGGAGGAGCAGAGCCGGCCTTCTATGGACTAAGACCACGTGAGCCCTCAAATAAACTTTTCCTCCTCCAGAATTGTGCTGGTTGGGTCCTTCAGTCACAGCAGGGCAAAGGCTGACCAAAACAATAAGGTATCTAACACAGACTCATAGAAACAGTAGGAAGGTGGTTCCCAGGGGGACAGGAGTATGCAGGTATACAGTTAGAGTCTCCTGAAACGCCCCAGGTCTAGAGAACAGCTGGACCATATTGGGCCTATAGTGAACAGTGCTGTATTGTGCTCTTAAAAGTGTAATAAGGTAGATCTCATGTTGTGTTCTGAGAGGAGGGGCAGGGGAAGAGTAAAGAGACTGAATTTTAATGAAGTGTTCAGACATGAGAACACATTTCCTCTGGGGGTAATACCATTTTCATTGCATTTATATTGTGACCTCTAGGGGGGCAGTGAAGAAATTCGTTACATATAGTACACAACTGATATCCAGAGTTTGCTTCCTTTTAGGGGGAATCGTGTGAAAGCATCTCTCCTACTGTTGGGTGTGCTGCTGTTGGTTTTGCCACATTTTAATAACACACAGTTAATCCTGTGAACATGTGACCTTTAAAGGCGGCTTCAACTATCTAACTTGACGGTCTGCAAGGGTCCTCATTCTCTTTTTGCACCCAGATGTAATGTCCTCTTTCACAGCTGAAAGGATCAGGCAAAATCGGTCATATATCTGTATAGAAATGAACAAAGAGTGCACCAAAGTGTTCCCAGTAATCCTTGTAAGTGGTAGAATTTGTTTTTAATTATGAATTGTCTATCCTAATTTTTAATAATAATCAGAAGTTATTTTTATGATAAAGGGCCAGGGTGGTGGCTCAGTGGTAGAACGCTGGCCTAGCATGTGTGAGGCACTGGGTTTGATCCCCGGCACCACATAAAAATCAACAAATAAAATAAAGGTATAAAAAAAGGATACATTAATTAATGATTGACATATTTGTAATTACCCCACCCGAACACTTTGGGAAACGATACCTTTGTGCTTGAAGGCCAGAGAAAGGTAATCTTCTAAGGGTCCAGGATTGCTTAGCAGTTTGGCAATTTGGAATCTCACACCTCACTCCCTAAGATGTGATAAAAAGAACAATCTTCTGGGCTGGCTCCTGAGAATCCAGCTGGGTACTCAGAAGGAATTTTTCCTGTGTACCTAGAATGGTACCGAGCACCTAGTAAATGTGCAGTTATTGGCTGACTGAATAAATCCACGAGTGATGAACCTAAGATTCTCAAGAATCTAAATTGGACTCATGATTTCACATGGTGAAACTTGGGTCAGAAAGAGACTACTGGTCCACTTTTTGTCCTAGTGACCAAAATACCCAACAAGAACAATTTAGAGAAAGAAAAGTTTATTTCAGCTCATGGTTTTAGTCCATGGTTGGCCGACTCCTTTGCTCTGGACCCTGAAGTGAGGCAGAACAACATGGCAGAAGGGCTTGGCAGAGGAACTGCTCAGCTCATGTCAGCCAGGAAGCAGAAAAAAAGAGGAGCCAGGGGCAAAATCTAATCTCCAAGAGCACAAGCCCAGTTACCTACTTCCTCCAGCCTACATGGGCACTTGGTATCTTTCTGGGGAAGGGAAACTTTAATTATATAGTGTGTCTCTTTACACCTAATGTTTATACCTCAAAATTTATTGGGTTTGCTATTAATATGGCTATAAAAATCTTCTTTTGGTTCGTATTTGTCTTTTTCAATCCTTTTATTCAACTGCTGTGTCTCTGTAGGTTTTAGGCATTTCTTTTAAACATCTAGAGTCTGAGTCTGACACTGTCTGATAACTGAAGACTTTGGTTCATTCTATTGATTCTCATCATTGCCATATTTTGAGCTCTGTCTAACCGTTTGGTTGGTGAAGAGCAGGTAAGTCAGTATCAGCCATCTCCTGTTGTTTTCTTCCCTCAGTTCCCTGCTCCATTCCTGCCTAAATCATCCCCAGCAAGCTCCTCATCTCAACCTCAGAATCTGTAATTTTTATCTTGTGAATGTAAATTTTCATGAGCACAGCACCAGATTGGCAGTTCCAAATTATTTCAGATAATTAATTTTATTTTCTTTATTTTAATTTTATTTTCTTCAAGACAGAGTTTTTCATGCTTTGGCATATTGCAAATAATCATATCCATGTACTATAGCAACTAGGTATTTCATAAACCATTGACTACCCTAAAATAGGGATTCTTTTTCTTTTTTGGGGGATGGGGCTTCAGCTCTCTATGAATGGAATTCCCTTTCCCTCTAACACATACTTGTCCCTTGCTGGACATTTTTTTTTTTTTTTAACATTTGGTTTTTGTGAACATTTAAAAAACTTTAATAGAGGGGGCTGGGGTTGTGGCTCAACGGTAGAGTGCTGGCCTTGCATGTGTGAAGCCCTAAGTTTGATCCTTAGCACCACATAAAAAGTAAAAAAATAAAACATATTTTAAAAAGAAAAAGATTAGTTTTAAAGAAAATAAAATTAAAAACTTCAATGGTAACTAATATACAAGTTTGTCTGTGATTTGCTTCAATAGGTAGTAATAATTTAGTCAACTGCTATTCCATAGGGAAAGTAATGAAGAATAGAGTCAAATAAGCATTTTGCACGGGACTATTTTGTCCTATAACAAGTCACCTGTATTTCTACCCATTAGTTTTACTGAAGCTGTTCAGCAGTTTGACGTGGAGGAGCTTAATTTCCAATTCTGTTCACATAGATATTGCTAGAGTGATCTGGGTCAATTACAATCCTTCTTTCAGTCCTGGTTTTTCTGAATACAGAACTAGGAGTAAACTTATTTCATAAGATTAAATAAGAAATAAGATCATGCATGTAAAGAGCAAGTTGTTTGGAAACAATAAATGTTGGCATTGGCTTCCCCTTTGCTTTATCTCTTCTGTAAAGCTGTTCCAATCTCTGTTTTATTTTGCTAGTTGCAAGTCAGTATCACAAACCACAGTTAAACTTCACACTACTTGAAAACCAATGTCTAATCTTGGGTGGGGTTAAGTCCATTAGAACATTCTTCCCACTTTAAAAAAAATTTCCCAAAGCCTGATTATCAGAACCTGGGTGCTGATTAGTTCTCATGAATTCAAGGGAATGCACAAAAAAAGTATCATAACTCTTTACTAAAAGATTAAAAAGAGACAATACACAATGCTGGTGAGCATGTGGCGAGATGGGTATTCTTACACATACATCGCTCATAAAATGGCTCACGCAGTCATTTCCAGTATTCCTGCTGCTAGGAGGCCACCATAAGGAAGTCATCAGGGATAGGTGGGTGAATAAAAATTTATGTAGCAGCAAGTTCATTGCAACATTATTTATGGTTGTGTGTTATTAGAAACTCCCTGAATGTCTAACGATAGGGAAATGGCTAAATACACTATGACACAACCAGATGATAAAATATTATTCTGTTCTTAAAATGTGGTTTTTAAAGAATTTTAATGACAAGGCAAATGGTTCTGATATAATATTGAAGGGAAAGACAGGCCACGAAAGAGCATGCGCAGCATGAGCCCGGCTCTGGTAGGATCTGGAAGCAGGTTTCTGTCTTCACCTGGAGGCAATGCACAAGACACGGATGCTGTGTGGTTCCTGAAGGGGAGGATTAGCGTGTATTTTCTTTTTTTTTATACAGTGTGCACTATTCCTTTTGTTTTGGGGAAGAGCAGGTAGGCTGTGGTGGTCTGCCTCTCGCCCGCCCTCCCTTCCTTCCTTCCTTCCTTCCTTCCTTCCTTCCTTCCTTCCTTCCTTCCTTCCTTCCTCCCTCCCTCCCTCCCATAAAGCGCATTTCAGACTCCATGGGGTGAAAGCCTTCAGGAGAGCTTCCTGCTTGGTCAGCAGCAGGCTCCCAGACTTCTCTCTCATGCACACCCCCCTACAACCCTTTCTTGGCTAAGGCATCCAAGAGAGGTGGTGGGGAGATGGACTTCCTGCCTTAACCTGAGGATTGGAGATTCCCGTGAGGCTGGTCTCCACCATTCCTCCCTCCCTAAGGTTTTCTTCAGCGATGAATGGAAGCAGATGAGTCTACTGTCTTGTCTATTTGAGCTGCCATAATGCAATACCGTAGATGGGGTGGCTTAAACAACACAAATTTGCCTTCTCACATTTGGAAAGGATGGGAGTCTGAAATGAGGGTGACAGTGTGGGTTTTTTTCTGGTAACTGGGCTCTCTTCCTGGCTTGCATATTATTATGGTTTAGATATTAGGTGTCCTCGGAAAAAGCTCACGAATGGCAATGCAAGAAAGTTCAGAGGAGAAATGACTGGGTTCTTCTGAGAGTCTTAATCCAATCAGCAAATTAATTCCCCTGACAGGATTAACCGAGTGGTAACTGAAGGCAGGTCGGGTGTGGCTGGAGGAAGTAGGCCACGCATGACTTTGGGGTATATATTTTGTATTTGGCATGCAAAGTCTCTCTCTGCTTCCTGATCACCAGGTGAGCTGCTTCCCTCCACCACACTCTTCTGCCGTGATATTCTGCCTCGCCTCCAGCCCTGAGGAATGGAGCCTGCTCTTTATGGACTGAAACCTCTCAAACTGTGAGCCCCTAAATAAACTTTCCTCCTCTACAATTGTTCTGGTCAGGTCTTTTAGTCACAGCAGTGAAAAAGGTGACTAAAACACATATGCTGCCTTCTCACCATGTTCTCACATGGTGGGCCGGAGGGTGAAAGTGTGGGTCAGCAAGCTCTCTGCTGTTTCTTCTTATAAGGGTACCAATCCCATCACGGGGGGCCCACTCTCATGCATCATGCAACCCTAACTACTTCTCAAAGGTCCCATCTTAAAATACCATCAGTGGGTTATTTGTTTTTTGGTGTTAAGTTTTTTGAGTTCTTTATATATCCTAGAGATTAATGCTTTATTGGAGGTGCTTGCGGTAAAGATTGACTCCCAATCTGTAGGCGCTCTCCTCACGTTATTAATTGTTTCCTTGGCTGAGAAGAAGCTTTTTAGTTTGAATCCATTTCCAATTATTGGTTCTTGCTTGGGCTTTAGGAGTCTTGTTAAGGAAGTCAGATCCTAGGCCAGTGTGGTGCAGATTTGGGCCTATTTTTTCTTCTACAAGGTCTTTGTCCTAGTGCCTAAGTCTTTGATCCACTTTTTTTTTTTTTTTTGAGTTGATTTTTGTGCAGGGTGAGATATCAAGGTTTAATTTCATTTTACTAATATGGATTTCCAGTTTTACCAGCACCTTTTGTTGAATAGGCTATCTTTTCTTCAGTGAATATTTTTGGCATCTTTGTCTAGTATGATGTAACCATATTTATGTGGGTTTGTCTCTGTGTCCTCTCTTCTGTACCATTGGTCTACAAGTCTATTTTGTTGCCAATACCATGCTTATTTTTGTTACTATAGCTCTGTAGTATAGTGTAAGGTCTGGTATTGGGATACTTCCTGCTTCACTTTTCTTGCTAAGGATTGTTTTACATATTCTGGGTCTCTCTCTTATTTTTCCAAATAAATTTCATGATTGCTTTTTCTATTTCTATGAAGAATGTTATTAGGATTTTAATAGGAATTGCATTAAATCTGTATAATGCTTTTGGATGTATGGCCATTTTGACAATATTAATTCTGCCTATCCAGGAGCATGGGTGAGCTTTCCATCTTCTGAGGTTTTCTTCAATTTCTTTCTTTAGTGTTCTGTAGTTTTCATTGTAGAGGCCTTTCACCTATTTTGTTAGATTGATTCCCAGGTATTTTATTTTTATTTTTTGAGGCTATTGTGAATGGAGTAGTTTGTTAGATTGATTCCCAGGTATTTTATTTTTATTTTTTATTTTTTGAGGCTATTGTGAATAGAGTAGTTTTCTTAATTTCTCTTTCAGTGGCTTCATTGCTGATGTATAGGAATGTGTTTGATTTATGGGTGTTGATTTTATATCCTGCTACTTTGCTGAATTCATTTATTCTAGGGGTTTTGTGGTGTAATTTTTTGGATCTTCTAGATATAGAATCATGTCATCAGCAAATACTGATAGTTTGAGTTCTTCTTTACCTATTTATATCCCTTTAATTTCTTTCTTCTGTCTAATCGCTCTGGCTAGAGTTTCAAGGATGATGTTGAATAGAAGTGGTAAAAGAGGTCATCCTTGTTGTTCCAGTTTTTAGTGGGAATGCTTTCAATTTTTCTGTATTTAGAATGATGCTGGTCTTGGGTTTAGCATAGATAGCTTTTACAATGTTGAGGTATGTTTCTACTATCCCTAGTTTTTCTAGTGTTTCAAACATGAAGGTGTGCTGTATTTACATGACCAATATGATTCTGCAACATGTACACTCAGAAAAATGAGAAATTATATCCCATCTATATATGATATATCAAAGTGCATAAATGAATTCTACTTTCATGTATAACTAATTGAAACAAATTAAAAAATAAAAAGAAACATCAGTTGAAGGTAGTTAGGGATTCAACATTTGAACATTAGAAGGGACACAGTCAGTCCTAACACTGTCATCTAAACCCCTCTATCCTGTAGCCTGCAACCTCATGGACCTTGCCAGGTACTTAATCAGGGGGGACTGAGAATGGCTCAGGGCCCACTACTCATACTACAAGTTCTCACAGCCGAGTGGAGGA
This sequence comes from Urocitellus parryii, assembly GCF_045843805.1. Classification (NCBI taxonomy): domain Eukaryota; kingdom Metazoa; phylum Chordata; class Mammalia; order Rodentia; family Sciuridae; genus Urocitellus; species Urocitellus parryii. Next base: position 172,585,117 of record NC_135533.1, on the reverse strand, counting down.
CATGGCTGGGTAATTATTTATGTCAATAGTTACCACTGACAGAACACATATTCCACAATACCTGTGGACACTCTCTTAATATCTTTGATGTATTATGATATATATATATATATTCACTCACACTGATCACTGAATTCTCACAACTCCAACATAATCACTTTCTTTTACAAATAAGGAAACTGAGGCATAGAGGGGTAAAATAGTTTGAAATAAGATCCAAATGTCAAAGAGAAATTTGTGCTCCCCTGTTTATTGTAGCTCTCTGCATAATCACCAGGATAGGGAACCAACTTAAATATCTATCAATGGAAAGTGGATAAAGAAAAATGTGATTGTATATATATCCATATCTATCATCTGTCTATCTATATAATACTACCCAGCCTTGAAGTGTAAAACCTTGTCATTTGCAACAACAGGGAGGGACCTGTGGCCATCCTGTTAAATGAAATAAGTCAGTCCCAGAATAACAAACTCTCCACGATCTCACTCATTTGTGGAACCTAAAAAAAATGCTCTCACAGAAATGGAGAGTGGAATGGTAGTTCTCAGAGGCTTGAGGGAGCAGAGGGTATGAGGATAGGTAGAGGTTGGTCATGAATAAGTTTTGGTGTTCTATGGCACAGCAGGGTAAATATAGTTAACAATAATGCACTATATATATCTCAAAATAGAGAAGGGAATTCTGAATAAACTCACTGTAGAGAAATGATAAAAGTTTAAGGTGATGGATATGCTCATGACCAAGTTGATAATTATTCAACAAATACATGAATCAAGACATCACATCGTACTTCATATTATGAATAAGCACAAATATTATGTGTCAATCAAAAAAAGAAAAAAAGGAAGCTTGCATGAAGTCACACAGCTAGAAAGTGGGATTCAAAACGTTGCTCATCTGTGCTCTCATGACACTATCACTGAAGCCTAGAGACTAGCTGCTTGGGTTCAGAGACTGGCTCTGCCTGATACTGAGAAAGTTCTTCTGTCACTCAGCCTTTTTGGTTTCTTCTCTGTAAAATGGGGATGATTCTTTCCACATGCAGTTGCTGCATGAATTCAACACTGCAGGTGCAAGTGCTATGTGGACAGCCAGTGACCTCAGACAATAGGGTCTCCTTGCTGGGCCTCAAGTGCTTTTGGAGTCCCTAAGAGTGAAAGCCTTGGACTCAACTGATGAATGGAAGGGAAGACTGAGTTGTATGGGGGGATAAGGGGGCGGAGCCTGCATCCTTGGAGGTGGAGCCCGCATCCTGAGAGGCAGAGCAGGGAGTGGGCACTGCCAAAAGAGCTGGGGGGGGGGGGACGGATGACTTGCGGGAGCAGGGAACATCCAGTCAGGGCTCTGCCGGATGCCAATGCCTGACAGGTGTGCGGCTTGGGAGTGAGAGGCTGGGCTCAGTGGGCCCACACCTGTTGGGCATTAGCTCTAAGTCGAGGTGGGAGTGGCCAGGCAGCCACCAACTCCAGACAGAGGGGCAAGTCTGGGCCCATGTTCCCTGTACCCGGGAGCCAGGAGCTCATTAAAGAGGAGGGGAAGGAACAATTACTGCCAACTTCTGAAGGTAAAGACCTGGAAGAGTGGGAGCTGAAGGGGACTGCTCTCTACCCGGGGCCCTGGCGTGTCAGGAAGGCAGAAGGGATGAAAGGAGGAAGGAGATGGCTCCCAGGGTTACTTACTTAGGTCAGGACGGGGCTGGTTAATCAACCATGGTGGCCTAGAAGGCTAGGAGGGTGACCTGAGCTTGGGCTTGACGTGACCTGTATTGGGGAGCATTGGGGAGCTCCGGAGCAAGGGAGGGGCCAGCTTTAAAGAAAGGAGGGAGGTGGGGCTGGTGACTGTGCTGCCCAGGCTTGAGAGGATGGAGGAAGAAATCCCCAGGTGTGGCTGTGACTGGGTCCTGGCTCAAGGGGTTACCGTGTCCTTTATCCAGGATGGTGCTGTCAAATACAGATACAATGCTAGCCACATCAGCAATTGGAAAATTCTCCAATAGCCTGTTACCAACTACAGTTTTATTTTGGGGTGGGGGGTGGTGCAGGGATTGAACTCAGGGGCACCTGAGCCACATCCCCAGCCCTATATTGTATTTTATTTAGAGACAGAGTCTGAGTTGCTTTTGCTGAGGCTGGCTTTGAATCTGAGATCCTCCTGCCTTAGCCTCCTGAGCTGCTGGGATTACAGGCATGTGCCATCATGCCCAGCCACTAACAACAAAATTTGAATGATATATTTTATTTACCATAATACATCAAAGATATTCCAATATTGAATCACTATGAAAATTATTGAGATATTTATCCTGTAGTAAGTCTTTGAGATTGGGTGCATTTCATGTAGCACATCTCAGTTCAGGCTAGCACATCCAGGTGGCTCATGGCTGCTGTACTGGACAGGGCAGGTCTAGACCTAGAGAAGTCTATGTGATGTTGACCCCGGGTATGCCCTTTCCTCACAGTTCCAGTTCAGTCCCTTTTTGACTGCCGTTGGAGTTGGACGTGTTCTCTGATTCTGAGACAGGGCAAGAGGGGTCCTGGCCATTATCTTTCCTCACTGCTCTACTAACTTGTGGCCTGGGGTGGTCTCCATTACACTCCCAGAGTTGAAGATTCACCTTGGATTTCTCAGGGATATTCCAGGGGAAAGAGTTGTTAAAACAAAAAAAATTAATTTCTATTCTGAAAGACTGCCGATTCTGGAGTTGAACAGGGTAGAGGAAGTAGATTTTTTATTGTATTGTAGAATTCTATGCCATGTTCACTTGAGGTGGGAGGCAGGGTGGGAGATTTAATTTGAAAAGCCAGATTTGATTTGGGAGCTACAGCTGAAGTTCTGAGGACACTTGATTTAAAACATCAGCAGCTGGTTGTCACAGGTAACCAGGTGCTGTGGGTAGGAATTGACCTCTGATGTCAATCTTCTGCGTCTCCTTGGTTTGGATTATATTTGGTTCCTGGCAGACTGGTGTGGTTATGGATGTTAGGAAGCACAATTGGATTTAGGTAATTCTGAGTTTGAGTTTCAACTTTATGACTTTTGGTGGGAGGAATCACCCCCTCAGTGTCCTTGTCTATGAAATGGGAACATGAATACTTGAAGATTTGAGGGTTTATTCATAGGATACAATGAGAGAATGTGCATGAAGGTCTTTACATGGAACGTGAGGTCCCAGTTCTTGGGAAATCATTTATGGGTTGCAATTACTGTTATTACCGTTATTATTCATGGAGCAAGGCCTGGGCTGAGTTTGTGGTTTGGGTCTAATGAGGAAGGTGAAGTGGGGAGGTCTCCTTACCAAAGCAAGTCTAAAAGGGGGTCTCTGAGGGAGGAGAGCATGGCTAGAGACCTCCAGATGGGTAGGACAAATGTGGGGGCACAGCCCAGGACTCTTGTCCTGGGCTGCCATGGGGCTGTCATCATGAACTTCACTGAGGAGTCATCCCCTTCTCTATTGGTTTCCAGCTCCACCTCCCTGTCCAGAGGTACCCAGATATTTTCCAAACCAGCCTGACCCCTTTCTAATGTGTTCCAGATGCATTCATGAGAAACAATGCAGGGCGGAGCAGGAAGTTACACATTTGAGTTCCATGTTGGGCCAGATGGTTTTGCCTTATTCCAAGGGAGGGGTTACCTCTGCTCCTTTCCTTCCCTTTATGTCCCCAGGGAGGAGCATTTAGAGTGACAGGATTTGTTTGACACATACACATTTGCCCTCAGTTCCATCAGTGGGGCTTTGACTCACTCATTTTCTCGGTGTTTATTGAGCACCTATTATGATTTAAGCTGTATTTTCTTAATGATTAATAGCTTACAAAAGTAGTGGATTCTCTGAAAAGATCTTGGTTCGGGGGACCACACTTGAGGAACTTCTGTTTCAAAAAAAATGTACAAGGGGCTATGAGAGCTTAAAACATGGTAACCTGACCCAGGCTTGGAGATAGGAAGACGGATGAAAAAGGAGGGCATTAAAGCATTTTGGACACAGGCAAAGCATGTGTAAAAGTCCAGTGGTGAGGGTGGACATGGCATCTTGGAGGAGCTGAAAGAAGACCTCATGAGCCCTCTGTCTGGGGTATACTGGGGCTGCTGTGACCCCATCCACATCATTCTTAAATTCCTGCCCCTGGAAAGTCATTGAGATGCTGTCACATACCAAATACATTGCATCTCTTCCCTCTTGGCAGTTTCGAAGGGGCATAGCATATCCTCTTCCTGTTTGGTGCTGCTGGGATAAATGCTCTGGCAGGGGAGTGGGTGGGGCTCTGAGGGAGGCTGCTCCTGTAGCTTCAGAGGAGACCCTTCTAACCCTGCCCACTGCTGGGCAGAGAAGGACCAGGCTGGGTTCTCTCAATCCCGGAAGACTTTTTCCTGGGATCTGTGAAAGTCAGGGTCCGCCGCACACCTCAGCCACACCACTGAGCCCACTCAAACACAGGTGTGCTTTTTCCTGAGTAGGGTCATCTGCAGATGGATTGAGGGGATGGGGATCCAGGCCTGGTCTCAGGCCTTCTGGGCTATGGCATCCTCACCTGGGCAGGGATGTGTTCAGTGCTCTGGCAGCCCCAAGATGGCGGCTCCCTGCCTGTCCACCCAGGGTGATCCACCAGCCCACTGGTTCTTCCTTCTGCTCATGCCCTCAGTTTTGGTTTGAAGGTCAGCCTTGCTGGGTGGGGGAAAGAATGCCAATGACATGCCCTCCCAAGTTTGTTTTGACTCCAACACTGAAGGAGACAGGAGTAGAGGTTGGCAGGGAGGAGTTCAGGAGCCAGACTGCAGGTCTGCATCCTGGTTCCACCTGCCAACAGCCAGGGAGGGGGTGAGCTACATAGTATCATTTGTCCTCCCCAAAAGTAGGATAATAAGATCCACCCCATAGGTTGTAGAAGAATTAATGCTGGCAGTAAATGGGTGGGACTGGAGACTATCATGCTAAATGAAAGAAGCCAATCCCCAAATACCAAAGACTGAATGTTCTCGCTGATATGCAGATGCCAACACACAATAAGTGGAGGAGGAAAGAATAGAAGTTCATTGGATTAGACAAAGGGGATTGAAGGGAAGGGAGGGAGGATGAGAACAGAAAAGACAGTAGAATGAATTGGACATAACTCTCCTGCATTCTTATATGAATACACAACCAGTGAAACTCCACATCACATACAACCACAAGAATGGGATCCTAATTAGAATATGTTATTGTCCATGTATGTATAATATGTCAAAACATACTCTACTATCATGTACATCTAAAAATAATAAATGCATCTGGGATTGTGTCTGGCACACAGTAGTTGCCCAATAAATGTTCACTGGGGTTTATCATTTGTGAATCACTTGCTGTTTTCCAGGCAGTGTGTTCAACCCTATGAGTGTGTTGGTCTCTCTTATCCTCATGATGGTCCAACAAGGGCGCCTCAATGCATGTTCTTGAGTTGTAGGTGTGGGGTCGGTTGCTCAAGGTCACATAGCCAGAAAAGTTCAAACTCATCTCCAACTGATTGCAAAGTCCATGGTTTCAACTGGTCTCCCTGTTACCTACGGCAGTAAATGTTTTTTTTTTATGCTATGTTCTGGCTGGAGGTCCTTGGTTAAGCCAACTCCTTTATGTGAGCCCCCTTTTTCTCACCTATTGAAAAAAGAAACAAAGCATAAGAACCCAGCTGGGGTTGGGGCTCAGAGGTAGAGCGCTTGCTTAGCACATGTGAGTCACTGGGTTTGATCCTCAGCACCACATAAAAATAAGCAAGTAAAATAAAGATATTATGTCAATATAGCTAAAAATGTTTTTTTTTTTCCAAGAAGCATGATGGAGCAGAAGAGATCAGGAGAGGTTGGACTTCCCTGAGATCCTAGCACCTCTCTCTATTTTTTCCCCCCTGGTGCTGGTGATCTAAGCCACAGGTGGCTCATGCTAGGCAGGATCTGTACCACTGAGCTACCCCCAGCCTTTCTCCTGCTGAGTTTTGGAGAGACTTGGACTAAGCCATACTACTGCTTGCATCAGTTTCTCCCATCTGTAAGCATGAAAGGATTTGCCTTGAGGCTTCTCAGGATCTTCCTAGGTTAAGCATCCTGTGCTGCTGCGGTCCAGAGAGGCTGAGAAAATGGCTGGGCACAGAAGCGTCAGACGGAGCTGCTGAAGGCTGTCCAGTTATGGGCTTGCTGAATGCTGGCACTGCAAAATTGCAGGATGTACCTATACCTGGTGAGCTGGGTCTAGCCAAGAGACCCTGTGGAACATGACAGAGCAAGGACACCAGAATTCGACCTTTCTGGGATGGAGTTTGTGCTTTGTTGTGACTTCACTGGGCATGTCCTTTGCTTTCCTCAACCTCAGTTTCCCCATCTGTTAAAATGGAGCAGAAATGGTGCCTCTTTCGTAGGATTGCTGAGTGAAACGAGGTGATTCGGGTGCTGTGCCAGACTGAGCACACCCAGCACAGAGCCTTTGTGCCTGTGCCACCCTGAGCTGGCATCCAGCTTCTACTCGAGAGGCTCGTTAACAGGAGAGAGCTGCCTAAAATATCTGTGCCCCTAGGCCTCACATAGCATTCACCCATGCTCATAAAATACCTTCTGAAATAGGGCATGAGCTTGCTGCATGTCATAGATGAGCCTGACCAGGGTAAGGGGGGACAGCCACAGGGCAGAAGAACCAGCCCACAAAACCCAGCTTGCAGGTTTGGGCCAGTGGTGTCTCCATAGCAGTGCATAAAACCTTGAATTTTGTCAAGACTGCCAGTTGATGGTGTTGTGATACTTGGGCTGTCCTCCATGCCATGGGGCAGAGGCAGAGGCAGGGGATTCAGGCCCTTTGATCTGTTCTGCACCTTGGGGTGGGTTAGCCATTCCTGTAAAACTGATCTGGGAGGTCTCTGAGCTCGAAAGAATGGAGAGGGGGTATCTGGGGTACGATGTGGTTAATTCTGTGTTTGTATCCTTGCCAGGAAGATGGGAATCTAAGAGGTGACTTTTCTGTTTGTTTTTTGGTGACCCAAATGACTCAAAATGCTCACAGAAATCTCTGAAGACCTCTTATGTCCCTAGCCACCTTGGCCTTTTCAAACAGAGCCCTCCTGTTTAAACCAGGGAACTGGTTTTCCAAGGCCCAGGGTGGTTTCAAGTTGGGCAGGAGACATTTTTCATGAGCCTTACATAATGAGGTGTGGTGACCTCTTGTAATGAAAACTCATCCTCCCTCCAGGAACCCTGCCTTCTGCACTGGCTTCCTGCCTGGGGACAGTAGGCAGTGACTGACATGTGTTACTTGAGATAATGTAATGAAAAGGATTCTTATAAATGTTTTCAGATGGCCAGATGGACGTGTATTTTAGTCAGCTTTTTCTCTGCTGTGATGAAAAGATTTGACCCAGAACAACTGTAGAGGAGGAGGAAAGGTTTATTTGAGAGCTCACTGTTTCAGAGGTCTCAATCCATAGACAGCAGGCTCCATTCCTCAGGGCTTGATGTGAGGCAGAACATCATGGCAGAAGAGTGTGGCAGAGGGAAACAGCTCACATGATGATTAGAAAGCAGAGAGAGAGAGAGTCCACTGTCCAGATAAAAATGTATACCCCAAAGCCCTGCCCCCAATGCCCTGCCTCCTCCAGTGACCACTCACTCCATTCCGTCAGGGAATTAATGCACCGATTGGGTGAAGGCTTACAGCCCAATCATTTCTCCTCTGAACTTTCTTTCGTTGTCTCACACATGAATATTTGGGGGACACCTCACATCCAAACCATAACAGAGGTGTATCAGGCTGAGAGGGATGGGGTGTTGCTGGAGCACCTAGTTGCTGCTGGTCATAGAAACCCCATTGTCCCTGGGCAAGGGGGACTTGAGTGTCTGGCTGAATTGTCTGATTGGAGGACTACTCATGTCCTCTGAACTCACCCTGCCTCCTGTTCTCACATGGCCCGGCAGGTTCTGGCTTTCTGGCTCTTCCTCCTTCAGGGTCTCAGTCTTTGTCATTCTACTGTGTGGATTTTTTGTCCTCTATGGATCTCAGTTCGAGTCACATCCCTCTAGTGATGCTTTCTTTGACCTCCACCATCAGTGTCTCCTTGTCTTTTCATTCCAATAATGTCCTTCCCGGTGTGTTCTGTGGTCTCTTGCCTTCTTGTGAATGTTTCTACTTTGTCTGCTGCCTTCCATAATATTGAATATTCCAGTAAAGAGCCAGACAGAAGGCATTCTGGATCTTGTAGCTGTATAGCCTCGGCCGTGACTGCTCAATCCTTCCATTCAGTGTGAAGGACTCCAGTTAGACAATGTATAAATGTGTGTGTCTGACCATGTTCCAATAAAACTTCATTTGGGGACACAGAAATTTGAGATTCATGTAATTTGCATATATCATGACTGCCAGTTGATGGTGTCCTGATACTTGGGCTGTCCTCCATGAAATATTATTATTATAATATTATTAATATTATGATGATATTATTATATCATGAAATATTATTATTCTTTTGATTTTAAAAAAACCCATCTTTATATAGAAGCCATTTGCTGCTCAGGGGCCTTGCAGAAATACACAGTGGATTGGATTTGGTCTTCAGACTGTAGTTGGCCAACCTGTGTTTAGAATGTAAGCTCCCTGAGGTCTAGGGTCAAGTCTGTCTTTTCCATTACAGTATTCCAACTGTGCTGGAATTCTTGGCAGATAGCAAATGCTCTCTAGATTCTTAAATAAATGAAAGGAGAGGAGACTATATGTGGAGCTTATTAGAAAATCACTCAAACATGGGACCATCATGTTTTTGTAAACCAGGAGTAAGGGAACAAGAAACAAAAGGAAACACATTTTAGAGATAGGACATCTGAAGAGCAGCCAATGAGAATCTCCAGACCTGAGTCCACCATTCTCCTCTAGCCAGGACAACCACCAGCCATGCACAATCTCTATTTTCTAGGGCCCAGAGATGATTCCAGGTCAAGCTGGAAGCCCCAGCTCCCTGTGAGCAGTCCTCCAATCTGACAGTCAGCAGACTCTCAGAACCCCATTGCAGGGAGAGGTCATGGGTGCTTTGTTGACATTGAGTACATTAACATTTCAGTACTTTAATAAGGAAAATTATTCTTGAGTTTTAAAAAGGAGAATCAACCTCTCAATTTCACCTGGCATTTGTATCAGTCTTTTTGATCCTCATCTCTCTTGACTGCTGGCTTGGTCACTATTTCTGTGATTTCTCTAAGAGTGTCCCCCCGAAATTATTTTGACATAAAATACTTTCCTTAATAATACTCTCAGAGGGAAAATATTTGGCGCTCTTCTCCATAATTTATGATGGAACCTGTTTATTGCCTTGTGGTAACTGTGACTGCTGGTCATTGGATGCTGTGGGTCACTCAATGAGGCCCCTTTTGGGCTGTGTCTTTGAACAGCAGGAGAAACATTTGGAAAGTTAAAAAAAAATTCAGGCCACAGGTCGAATTTTGGGTCAAATATAACTAACCCTTACCTCTCACCTCATCTCAAAAGCTTGGATCAATTAGATTTAAGTCAGAAGAAAACATTGATGGACATTGAAAAGACATAATTTGGGGGGACATGAATGTAACTAAATAGATTATTAAAATGGAAACAGAAAGCAAGTTGATTGTACACAATTTAAAAAGAAAGCTAAGGAACAGAAGAGAAACCACAAACTCACAGAATTATTTATAAACCAGGAGCAAGGGAACAAAAAACAAAAGAAAACAAATTTTAGAGATAGGACATCTGAAGAGCAGCCAGTGAGCATCTCTGGCTGAGATTCTTAGCAGTCAAGATCTCTCAGCAGTCAAGAGAGATGAGGATCAAAAGGACTACAACTGATACAAATGCCAGGTGAAATTGAGAGGTTGATTCTCCTTTTTAAAGATCAAAATAATTCTCCTCATTAACAAAGATTTAATTCTTTAATGTAGGAAACCCTCTAATCACCGAGTGGGAAAAAACCCAACGGAAAAAGGTGTAGAGAATATATAGAATCTGTAGTGGTGGTGTGTATGTGAGTTTGTGTGTGTTTGTGTGTTAATAGAAATATTCATAAAGGATGATTTACAAAATAAATACAACGAATCAGTGAATATTTGGAAAATTATTCAGCCTTACTAGTAATAAACCCGCCACCCCCAAATTAACCTGTGAAGCTGACAAAGATCAAAAAGACTTTGAGAGTGTGTGGTCAGCCATCAGCAAGGCAGGGTAACCATGGGCACCCAAAGCCCTGAACTCAAGTTTTTCTTCTAGAAACTTAGATTCAGGCAATATTTAGAGAGTTTTCTTGGTTGTCATCACTATTAGGTCTGACTTAGTCACCATTTGTATGCTCCTAAGAGGTGTTGACAAGAGCTGGTTGGATAGAAGGATGGATGGGTAAATGGGTAAATGAATATATAGAGAGATAAACCAAGGACCTGGCAGTGTTTTGAGCATCAAAACATTTGCGACACTTTCCATGTTCACCAGTGATATGTTAGTAAAATATCAAGAGTCAAGGCTGCCCAAAGACCAGCAGTTTAATGAATTGCCTGGTCAGTTGCTTGGCAAAACTGACATGAATTCATTTAAATGATGCCCGAGGGAGTGGCTTGGCATGGCGTGGCAAATGCAGAGTTTCTCTTCCATCAGGTAGATGGGTGGGCACACTTGTTTCTGAGTTGACTTGGGGTTCAAGTTTATCAAATTCTTTCCTTTTTCCTCCCTCTCCCCACTTTTTTTTTTCTTTCTCATCTGGGATCGAACCCAGGGATGCTTAACCACTGAGCCACATCCCAGCCTTTTAAAATATTTTATTTAGAGACAGGGTCTCACTGAGTTGCTTCAGGTCTGGCAAAGTTGCTGAAGCTGGCTTTGAACTTGTGATCCTCCTGCCTCAGCCTCTTGAGCTGCTGGGATTACAGATGTCCACCACTTCGCCCAGCCTATCAGATACTTTCTAAGTGAATGGGTTAAATATATTCATGATCACCAATTACTGAATTTTTAAGACCCTGGTAGACTAATTATGATTATGAAGTCAATTATAAATGACTCTCTTCCAGACTCTTCTGGAGTCAGAATTTTATAGAAAATAGTGTCCTCCGCTGTAGCAGGCACTTGTAGGTTGGGCTTCTGTCCTGGAGTTAGTGCCAGTATCAAAAGCCTTGGAGAATAGCCGCCTAGCTTGAGGCGATCTAATTAAATTCCATATTGACTTGAAGTGGCCCCCAGTGGACAGATCAAACCTATTTTTAGGTTGCAAGTGTTCAAAGAAGAAATATTTAATTAGAATGGGGGATGTTTAAAATAGCTTACTCTCTAAACAGGGGTGCCGGCTGGCTTGTTCTCCCCGGTGTCATTAATCACCAATGAAAGGACGTCAGAATTCACAGTCAGTTAAAATTCCTCCTGAAATCCTCCTTCTGTGGGCCGTTTGTTTCTCTGGATTTTGGTAATTTCCTTCAAGCTAGTGGCATTGAGAGCTTTAGACGGGTACATTTAAATCACTGGTTCAGAAAAAGACCCCGGGGCAGCACATTTCTGGCACAAGTGTTCTGTGGATCTTGGAATCCATAGCGAGATGGTCCAGCCTGAGGAGGCTGAGCATGCTCCCTGCTCATGGGACCACAAAGGGCCTTGAAGAACCAGATTCACTAGCAAGTGAGGGAAGGGGCATCCAAACTCAAGCTTGCTCAGTGTCTCAAATTTAGTTATGACATTCTTTTTTATATATTCATCTATATCTATCTATTTATCTATCTATACATCTATCTATGTGATCAGCAGGCTAAAACTGTCTCTTCAAATCAGAGAGCTAAATTGACTTGACTTTACCTACAAATTGGGCTATAGAAAACTATCTAGATTCCCTCATAGCAGCCATGGGAGATAGGTTCTATTACTATTCCCACTTCACAGATGATGATACTGAGGCACAGAAAGTCTACACCACATTCCCAAAGCTATTCCTTGGTAGGTGGAAGAGCCAAGATTGGCGCTACAGTAGGGTACTTCCATTTTATGACTTTATGATTAATTTGGATGGTTTTCTTCTCTCTTCCTAGTAGATTTTAATTACAGCTTACCTCTTGTAGGTTCACCTTCAGAATGCCTTCTCATCAATTATTGCCCATATCTCAAACTAAATAGCTGTTAGGAAGTCATTGTTTGTGAGAGGAAAGGTTACTTTTATCCTGTATTTGTATAAATGCAATCTGTACAACCCTTTTTGTCTGATGATTTTACTTTTAGAAATATACTCTTAGGGAAATAATCTAAGATGTCCATAGAGAAATCTGTGAACAGAGATCTTTGTCTAGCTTGTTTCTTGTATCATCAGAACCTACAACCATTCCTGGCATTCAGTGAACATTCAGCAGGGAAATGGTAAATGAACAAATTGCAAATTTTAAAAAAGAAAAACATAAAAACTCAATGTCCACTCAGAGGAGGAAATCATTTCCCATCTATCGGGTGTGAGCTCCACAGACACTATAAATCATGTTGGCAGGAGAATTTTCATTGATAATAACTTTTAAATAATCTAATAAGTGAATAAATCAGGCTCCAAAATTTATGGACATGATTTTCTTGGTTTTGATAATAATCACAACCCCCATCAGCAAAATGACATATTTATAGTTTGAGGCAATAGGGTAGAATTCATTTCAAATGTCAGTAGTAGTTATCTGTGGTTGGCGAGTTGAGGATGAATTTTATTCTGTACTTTGGGTTTGGAATACTTTCTACCTTTTCTTTTTTCTTTCTCCTTTTTTTTGGGGGGGGAGAGTGGGGAGGTACCAGGGATTGAACTCAGGGGGACTTGACCACTGAGCCACATCCCCATCCCTATTTTGTATTTTATATAGAGACAGGTCTCACTGAGTTGCTTGGCGCCTTGCTTTTGCTGAGGCTGGCTTTGAACTCGCAATCCTCCTGCCTTAGGCTCCTGAGCCACTGGGATTACAGGCCTGTGCCACTGCACCTGGCACTTTCTACCTTTTCTGAAATAAGATAAATGTGATTACCTTGCACTCAGAAGAAATAGATATTTAAAATTGTATTTTCTAAGGGGCCACAAGTGTTTTCACAAGCAAGGAACAAAGGATAGTGAAAGAGAGAAAAAATGATAGGAAAACACTAAGAGGTTAATAGTGGTTGTATTCACTTGGTCTGATTGAGATAGTACCTCACTCCCAATTTTAAACAAAGCGCATTATTTAAACAATACAGAATTTCCTTTTGAAGTGGACAAATAGTCTAGGTGGAGAGATTTAGGATTGACTGCAGTCCCTGCTGCTGGTCAGGAGCTTCAGTCTGGTCCCCTGGCCTTTTTTTCTTGCCATTTTGCTGACCTGTTGGGGACCATGATGTCCCAAGTGCCTGGCCTAGAGTAGGCTTTGGTATGTTTGTTGAATGAACGAACTCAGTTGTCTTGGAGCAAATCGTTAATTTTATATTTTAAAAGATGTGATTTTGCTTTGTCAGGCATGATTTTCTCCTGGCGTCCTCACCTCTAATAACCTTCTGTCTCCAGGCACCACCTTCCCACACGAGGCTCACTTCCAAGTCAGCCCTATGCACTCAGCCATTTTTTATCTTGTGGAATTCGTTTCACAAGTAGAAAGGCCCATCCTTTCCAACTCCCCCTTTTTTCTGGCTGTTCACATGTCATTAGCCTTCACACCACAGCCTCCTCCCCAGGAATCGGATTTGAGAACTGGCTGATGTCTCCCCTGGAGTCTTTGGGACAACCTGAGGAGACATGAATGCAAGGAGAGAGATCCTGCCACCCGTCACCAGGGGGACAGTCTTTATTCCCCAGGGGCTCTGGGTCATCTAAACCAGAGAGGGCTTCCCTCTCGTGGCCTCTCTAGGCCTGAACTCTTCATTCCTTTGACTTTCTCCTTAAAATATATTGTTTTATTATTTTATATATATATATTTTTTTTCTTATAACTTCATTCTATTATAAGTCCAACCAGATGTGGGTTTCACGCATTTCCTTGCATTCCACATGCATACTCACCGAATCAAACTCAGTTCTAGATTCTGTGAAGATGGCAATGGATGCATCCTTTAGAAATTGTCCCAAATTCCTTCATATAAAAAGAATACCTGGGTACAAAGGTGGGGATGGGGTGGGAGGGGAGGGGAAGGTCATTTACCTAATCAATACCCTAAGCCCTTCTCCACAAAGCCAGGTATCATACAAACTTCCAAGTGTAGGAAGTAAAGGGAAACCATCAAGAGTCAGAAGACCTACGTGGTCTCAGCAGGCCCACATTTCTGTGCAGCAGATGGCAGAGGGTAACAGCAGGGTGTCCTATGTACTGTGAACAGGAAAACCTGAAAATCTCCTACCAGTGTTCACTGGGCAACATGGCAGCCCGTTCAGCAATGGCAGCTGAAACTGGGGCAGGTCTTGCTCTGTCTCATTACAGATGAGCTCAGGGACCCTCAGTAAAATTAGAAGGGGAAGGGACAGCCCAGCACCTGTGAACTCCAACAACTGATCTGCTGGAAAAACTCAATGGCCCCCTGTTGTTTAGAGTATTAATTCTAGACTGTTTTTTTTTTAAAGCTCGACATCAAATGCCTTTCACATTTTTACTCTAATATACTTCTCTAGTATAATTGCCAACCACATCTGTCAATTTGCCATACATGCCAACTACACTCTTCTCAAATGGTCCCATCTGCATCCCCCAATCTCTTTTGTTTCTCGCATTTCACACCAGCCATTCTGGTATGGTTTGGGTCAATTCTGGACAACATCCCTGAAACACAAAGGTTAAAACACAGGTGAGAACTCTCAGTCCACTTTTGGTAAAAAGCCCTTTTGTAAATACAAATTCTTTTTGGAAGAGAATCCTGCTTCTACCAGGCAAAGTTCCCTTCATTCCACACATACAAAAAAGCATGACTCCTACTGCTGTGGTTCTTGCTTCCACACGTGGGTCCCCCTTGGCTTTCTGCTAACTTAAGATAATAATGGTTTTATTAAAAAATATTAATTGGGACTGCAGATGTAGCTCAGAGGTAGAGCATTTACTTGGCATGTGCAAGATCCTGTGTTTGATCTGTAGTAACACACACACATACAAACACAATTCTTTGGTATTGTGAAAGAAAAAAATCATCTCAGAATTTGAACACAGGTTGAAAAGGTGTTTACTTGATTTTTGAAATGTTGATGGAGCATTTCCTTTTACCCAAAGAGTGCAGTTCAAGTTCAAGGTCCACAGCATGGTAATACTAGGATCTCTGCTCAGCACTGTTGGAGATTCTTCTGGAACATGAATGCCCATACAGGAAATTCTGGGCAGTGAACAGGATGCCAAGGGTCTTCCTAGTGGCTGCCCATACCCTGTCCTCTTCCCACATAAGAGGTGAATAAGACTGCCCTTCTTCACAAAGTGCATGGCTTATGAGTAGTTTTTTTTTTTCTTCCACCAAATGTGTGTGTGTGTTGATTTCATGGTGGGGGGAAGATTTTGATATGTAGAATCCCACCACATCCTCAGTTAGAGAAACAGATGTACCATATGATTTTGAGTGTGGCACCCAGGATTTGAGTCTAGTTCAAGCACACAGCTCATAAAAGTCCAGACAATAAAAAGTGAAGATGTAAGAGATAAAAGGGTTTCTTTCAGATGCCATAAAATATTGTTTAAAATCATTCTTAACCATAGTGTTCTAACCTTTACATTTCCATTTTTATACTGGAAAAAAAAAAGGGCTGTTCAGTACACTCACCCGGCCTCAGGAAATGAACATCTTCTGACCATTAAAAGCAGGTTCTACTAGTTCAGTAATGGCATTTGAATCACCCCTTCTGCGATATGGGGCTTGCCGTCATTCTTTGGAATGCATTCATTTCCTCGTGCTCAGGACCCTGCTGATGCTTTAATTCTTGTAGGTAAATCCTGTGGCAGAAAGTAATAGTACATTTGAAATCCTTAACAAAAAGTCATCCAAGTTTTTTCTATAACTTAAAGGAAAAGTTGCTGCAACTAATACAAGATAGCAACAATTGTGGAGTCCTCTTGAATATAACTATGGTTAGACCTGAACCTCTAAACGCTTAGGTAATGCATTTATTTAAATTAATAGGTATTATTTAAATTAATAGCAAACTAGCAGCTTATATATATTAAATGTGTGCTAAGTGATAAGCCCTCTGCTTGCCCTGCTGCCATCTTTTGGTATCTGGCCAGCAAGTCCCAGGCAGGTACCACTGGGCAGCTCAATTTTGGGACTCAGAAAAAATGAGACTTCCTGGGACCTGACAGACCAGAAAATAACTTGTCGATGTTCAAACAGTACAAAATATTGATTTCCAATTTGTTTAGTTCAAGAGACCAATTTTAAAATCACATTATATACACTATATTTTGCCAACTTAAAGGTTGTTTTTTATAAAATGCCAGTTAAAGCTGGGCACAGTGGCACATGCCTGTAATCCCAGTGGCTTGGGGGAGGTTGAGGTATGAGAATCACAAGTTCAAAGCCAGCCTCAGCAACAGTGAGGTGCTAAGCAACTCAGTGAGATCCTGCCTCTAAATAAAAAACAAAATAGGGCTGGGGATGTGGCTCAGTGGCCGAGTGCCCTAGAGTTCAATCCCTGATACCCCCACCAAAAAAAAAAAAAAAAAAAAAGAAAGAAAGAAAAGCCAGTTAAAGTGTCTTTGACCCCAAAGATGGGAGACCATATTGCCTCCTATGTAGAGGTGCTATAGTCACAAGAAGTAGTTTAATCTCTCTGGGTTTTAGTTTTCTCATTTACAAAATGAAGGAATGGCTAAAACTAAATACTATGGAAGAGGACTTTTCCTCCTGATATTAATTTATTTGTCATTTCAACAAATGTTTACTTGAATTTCTATTATGAGGAGAGAATTGAGTGACATAATCATCATAATGGGATAAGGAGATATGATTCCTGATTATCAGAGTCCAATAGTCTGTGCCACCAAAGGATGAGCGTGGGTGTGTAGGTATGCAGACATCTCTCCATGTGTCTATGTACATACATGTATATGTATACAGTAGATATGTGCACAAACCATCATGCACACACATAAACCTGTGAGGACAGAGTAGAGTCAGGGACTTAGAAGCTGGTGGTTTTGCACATAAGTGACAGTGCTCATAAGGAGGGAGAAGCTAGGTCTATTTTTAGTCCATGCTTTCTGGGACCTAATAGACCAGTAAATATTTGTTGAATATTTGCATTCACAAAAAACAAGAGACAACCCGAGTTGTTGAGGGTCCATGGGATTCACCAGATAGAGAAGAGCAAATTGGATGTTGATTCCAGGCAGCAGAAACAGGAGGGACCAAAGAAATGAGCACTCAAAATTCCATGATGGGGGGCTGGGGATGTGGCTCAAGCTGTAGCGCGCTCGTCTGGCATGCGTGCGGCCCGGGTTCGATCCTCAGCACCACATACAAACAACGATGTTGTGTCCGCCGATAACTAAAAAATAAATATTAAAAATTCTCTCTCTCTCTCCCTCTAAAAAAAACTCTCTCTTTAAAAAAAAAATTCCATGATGGGTTGGAGAAGACATTAAAGCTGGACCTGGAAGAAGCATTCACATGGGTTAGTAGCAGATGAGGTTACCAAAGATAAATTTGGGCCAAATTCAAAGTGAGTTGGAAGCCATTGGGTTTAAACTGACAGGTGACTTCATAGAGTTCTTTTAGCAGGAACTTTCAACTTAGGTGACCTTGTAGTGCTCCTTGTTTGGGAGAACTTCAGTATCACAGCTGTTGGATCCCAAATAATTTAATATCACTACTTACAAATAGAAGGGTTACACTGACAACTCCACCAGGAAAGGAGGCTGTGGGGGAGTTCCCATTTTAAGGAAAACAACAACAACAACAACAAAACAAAACAATCCTCACTGGACTTTATCAGCCTAACTTAGAGGAGCATTGTTGACTCTAAACAACAAGAGGTCAGGCTGAACTTGAGTGTGGGAACCAGTTTGGTTCCAGGAAGCCACTTGGCCGGTGAGGCTTCTGGTAGCCTATTAGGAGAGTTTAGAATGAGGGTAAATGTGAGGCAGCCTTGGGAATGTGAGTTTGGAGCTCTGTTCATGGTGAGGTGGGAGTCTATCTCTCTACTCTTGGAATCTAGCCTGGTTTGTTGACTAGTGTTGGATCCCGGAATGGGGTAGAAGTTATGGAGTGCAAATTATTAGCCTGGGCCATAAGAGGCCTTGCTTACTTCCACTCATTTTTCCACGTGAACAAGCAGCCCAAGCCAGCTGGTTGCCGGTCACATGGTTGAAAACCAGCTTACCTGTCTAGACATGTGACTGAGTCTACCCTAGAACAGTCTGTCCCCAGCCAAACTGTCAGCCTACTGCAGGACACAGACCCATGAGCAAGCATAGCCAATTGAGATCAGTGGAGCCCGGCCGAATTCAGCAGAACTTCCCAGGCAACCAAAAGACTTAGGAGCAAGAAATCATGGTAGTTGGATGAAGCCAAAAAAGATAGAAGAAAAGGCAAGAGAGAAGAGGGAGATGGAGACAGAGATGAAATGGTGACTGACCAAAGTTACTGCAAGTCAGGTGGTCCCAAGCTACTCACTTTGCTTTCCTTATTTCATTTAATTCGTTCTTGGAAGTATTACATTGGTCTGAAAATTTACCACGGCCTTATTCAAACCAGAGTTTGATTCTGAAGACTTCCATCTTGGTTTGCCAAGCTATATGTCAGAGGATTCTATTCAAAGGTTTTAGAGTTAGACATATGTGGGGTTGGATTCCAACCCCTCCTGGTACCATCTTGGTAACATCTTCATTGTAGTCATCCATGGCGATCTCTGCATCGGAAACATGACCATATGGAAACTTCTTTTTTTGTATTGAGGACAAAAATGACCTAACTCAACCCCAGGATCTGTCACAGAATTTGCACACTGCCATCCTCAGTGCCATTAATGAATTTACATCAGTTGTCATTTGAGGGAAAGAAGGTCCTAGCAGTAGCACTCAGCCCTTTTACCAGTGGACATCCTGATGTACTTGCGCATGGCATGCCCCTTCCCTGGGCATTCCTGGGCTTATATTTAATTTTTTCCTGTACCACCTTTTTCTTTCATTCAAGCAACCTATTAGAGAGTGAAAGTGACATCACAGGCTCAAACTGCAAGCCAGTCTCAATTATAAGTAAAGACTAAATGATTGCCGAATTTGAATATTTACTTCCTACGCATTCCTGGCAGCAACCTGACACCTGTCAGGATCCAGCCAAATGCTATACATCAGGACTCAGAGGTTGAACCAGGGTGCTCAGAGGGCCGTGCCTTGCCTTCTCTGCTCTCCTGACTGTGCGCTCCATTCAGGCAGAGGCTGTGCGGACTCTTCCGTTCTTGGCACGTGGTGTGTTGTCTGGCACATAAACAGTGTTTGATAAATATTCGCTGAATGAACAATTGTGCTCCTTGACTCCCAGGGAGTGACAGGGCAAAGCTTCTTCCCCTCCACCCTGGTAAATGGGGGAGACTCCAGAGTTGGAAGAGGAGAATCGGAAAGGATGTCATGGTTTGACAGATGAGCACCAGTGTGTCACCAGAAGCCTGCCTATCATTCTGGATTTACCCAGCCAGAGAGAGTGAAAGGGGCTTTGTTACCGAGTGGACCATCGTCAACCATCACAGTTCCCATGCTAAGGCCAGAAGCAGGGTTCATGTCCTTTCGAATTCTGGTCAAAACTATCTTTTGTATTTCAAGGCTCACAGTTTGTTTTCCATATTGAAAAATCTCCTGGCATAAAGAGGTGGGGCAATAAATTCTAAATAAGGCAAGCAGACCAATCCCAAATGTTAGATGGTGATGCATAGTAAGCCAAAAATAAAACAGGGAAGGGGTTGGGAGCACTGAGGGGGAGTGTGGGCTCACTTATGAGGGTGAGGGAAGGACATTGAAGGGAGGGAGGGAGCTGGGACCATCAATGTGTAGAGATTGAGGCAGAAGAAACACAAGTGCAAAGGCACTGAGGTAGGAGCATGTTTGGCTAGGAGGGAGATTATCAATGAGACTGTTGCAGCTGGTGCAGAGAGAGCTGGGCAAGAGCAATAGGAATTGATGCCCTGGAAGTAATGGCTTTCAGGTCTTGGAGGGCCTAGTAGGCCATGAGAACAATATCAGCTTTTGCTTTGAAGCATTAGAGGTATTTAGCAGAGAAATGCTAAAGTTTGGTGAGATCCCTCTGGCTGCTTTTTAAAGGAAAGGTTGAAAGAGGACCAGAGTGAAAATGGAGAGAGGCATTAAAAAAGGCCACCTGGTGAGGCATGGTAGTAAGGTGGAAGGTGATAAGAATTTGTTGGGTTCTGGGTGTACTTTCAGAGTACAGCTGATGGCTTTGCTGATAGCTTGGATGTGGGGATGAGAGGGAACCTCCATAAAATGGGGGCTCCCATCTCTCAAGGTTAAGCCTATTATATATAGAGAGGGGGTGGTCAGATTATCATCAGGGTACACACCAAAGGCCTGCCCATTCTAATAAGTCCTGTAGCCATTGGGCTCAGCTTTCCTTTCTGAAACCCTTTCCAAGTTAAGAACTATTTGTAGCTTTCATTGAGTGTGAAGAACCTTCTATCAGCAAGTCACAGATGGTCAGCTGGGGAGGAACTTAGAGATCAAATGAGCCAGTATGTCCCACAGTGTGAGGGGAGGTGCCTGGTGCTCAGCCAAGGAGATGCAGATGATACATCGTAATGGATGTTATTATATTACATTTTGAGACAGCAATTTCCTTTTCGATCCTACTTTCATTATATATCAAGAGGCAATCTCAGCTTGGTGGTAAATCTTAAGTACTTCTTGAACACTTCTTTTTTTGTTTTCTCTTTTAACCAAGAGAGATCTGACCATGAATTTACAGCTTCAGCAGGCAAGAGGACCTCACTAGAATTTAATAACATGATTTTGAATTCACTAACTGTATTTATTTTTTCCCCAAATCATATTTATTTGTAGACTCATTTGTTTTTTTAGACCCCTCTTAGTAGAACACAAGCAACTCTTGACGTTCGATATAAATAATTCCTAAAAGCATTAGGATGATTGTAGATATTCTCTTGTGTGTTTGATTTTTAAAAACATGAAAGAATGGTTCACAAAGGAAAATAAATGTAAGTGTACAATTTAATGATTTTTCACAAAGCGAACACATGTGATCAAGACACAAGGTATTAAAGTATCTTAGAAGTCCCCTTCTTGGTATCTAATGTCTCTTTCCAATGCTAACTCCAAAAACTCCACTATGCTGACTTCTAACACCATAGATAAACTTTGCCAAGTTTGATTTGATAAACTTGGCTCCTTGTGGGTTAGGCTACAGTTGAGTTTCATCTATGTGGTTTACATAACACTAGTTCATTCTTTTCCCTTGCTATGTATTATTTCCCTGTATTAACATGTTACAATTTATTTACCCATTCTATAGTGACTAGACTGTTTTCAGTGTTTTATTCATGGTTAGGCGTGACTCTAAACACTCTTTTAAGTAACTCTGAGCAAACACATTGGTGCGTTTCTTTTAGGCACACAGTTTTTAGCCATTGTAGTTGTGTAGTTATATCTTGTGGTTCTGATTTGTATTTCTTTGGTGATAATGGAACGGAGCATCATTTTTCTGTTTGTTGATCACTTGAATGTCTTTCTTGAAATACCTGATCATAACTTTTACCCATTTTTATTGGGTTTTCAGTCTTTTTCTTCTTAATTGACTTGTTCATTCTTCATATAGTCTATTGTTGAGAGCCACAGCCGAAGGGGCCCCAGCAAACTTTCAGACTGTCAGCTGATGATTGGCTCACAGCGGCCCCAGCAACTTCTAGCTGATTGGCTCCTCTGCGGTGATGCTCATTGGACTGTTTCCCCCGCCCTTTCAGACTACAGAGCTGCTCTTTGGGGGACTTTTTTTGGCTCCGCCCATGCGACCCAGCCAATCAGCCTCAAGAGCAGGAGGAGTGGGGGAGGTTGAGAGGCTTGTGGGAAGCCAGTGGTGGCAGTTGGGCTCTGAAGGTTTTTCCTGAGGATCAGTTTTGTTTGGTGTGTGTGGTTCTAAAAATAAAGTTCGTTTCTTTTGACAAGTGACTCCTGATTGTGCCCAGCCAGACTGTGGCAGTCTATATACTAGGTCTTTTTGGTTAATTGTCATGTAAATTCCTTCTTTCACACAAGAGCTTGTATTTTTGCCATTATTGTGATATAAAGTATCCATATTTTTTCCTTATCAGGGGTTCTTAGTGTTTCTAGGTTTGTTTCTGGACTATTGTGTTCCATTATTCTACTATCTAACCTTGAAGCATTGCTACGCTATTTACTGACTAGGGATGTTGGACATCTTTTCATGCACATTGTTGACATTGTAGATATCCTTTGGGAGGTATCTATTCAATTTCTTCACTTTGTTTTCATTAAGCATTATTTATTTTTTAGCATTTAGTTGTTAAAATCCTTTATATATTCTGAATACTAGACCCTTATCAGATATATGATTTGCAAATATTTTCCCCCATTCTCTGGTCTCATCTTAATTTTCTTGATAATGTCCTTTGGTGTACAAAAGGATTTTTTGAAATATGAAGTTCAACTTACCTATACTCCCTTTCATTGTTCATGTTTTGGTATCTTATTTAGTATACTGTTTCTTAGTGTGTGGTCACGAAGATCGACACCTGTTTCCTTCCAAGAGTATTTTAAGATTCCGCTTTTCCATTTAGAACATTTGTGATCCACTTTGAGTTAATTTCCATGTGTGGTGTCAGGTACAGATTTCTTCACATGTACCTGTTCAGTTGCCCCAGCACAATTTGTGAAGAACTGTTCTTTCTCCCACTGAGCAGTCTCCACACTCGTACTGAAAATCAGTTGATCGTAGATGTAAGGCTTTATTTTTGGACTCATTGGTCAATATGTCTATCCCTAGGCAAGTACCACACTGTTTTGATTTGTGTTAACTTTAAGTTTTAAAGTCAAAATGTATGAATTATAACAAATTATATTCCATGTCTTAATAAATATGTCAAAATGAATCCTGATGTTATATATAACAAGAGCCAATAAAAAGAAAGGAAAGTCTGAGTCTTCCACTTTTATTTTTCTTTTTCAAGATTGGTTTGGCTATTTGAGGTCCTTTAGCTTTTCTATATAAATTCTAAGATAAGCTTGTTCATATCTGCAAGAGTTGGAACTTTTGTAAGGACTGTGTTGAATCTGAAGATCAGTTTGGGGAGTAATCTTAATATTGAATCTTCCAATCCATGAACACAGATTTTTTTTCATTTATTTAGATCTTTTTGGAAACTTCTTTCAAAAATGTGTTATGGTTTTTAGTGTACAACTTTTATAAGCCTTGGTTAACTTTTTTCCTTGATTGTTTAATCCTTTTTTAGTGCTATTGTAAATGAAATTGTTAATTTTATTTTCCCATGTCAGACTTCTAACCTACAGAAATATAACAGAGTTATGTTATTTTAGTCACTAAGCTTGTAATAATTTGTTGTAGCAGCAAGAGAAAGCTAATACACACTCTGTGATTTAATTCTTTGATATTTGTTTGGATATGGCTCAACAAAGGGTCAATTTAAATATTCCATGTGTAGTTGAAAAATATGTTTTGTAGTTACTGGGTTAAGGGTATATATATATATATATATTTTTTTAAAGAGAGAGTGAGAGAGGAGAGAGAGAGAGAGAGAGAGAGAGAGAGAGAGAGAATTTTTAATATTTATTTTTTAGTTCTCGGCGGACACAACATCTTTGTTGGTATGTGGTGCTGAGGATCGAACCCGGGCCGCACGCATGCCAGGCGAGCGGGCTACCGCTTGAGCCACATCCCCAGCCCCTAAGGGTATATTTTTGAAAAGGCATTGATATGTGATTTTATCATTGTACAAACATCATAGAGAATAGCTTCATACACTAACATGGTGATAAACATCATTAGGTGGTACAATCTTAGGGACCACTATAGCTTGGGGCACATAAACCGTGTGTCTTCTTTTGAATTAATTTGTTATTCCCACTTTTCCTCTTAGTAGCTTCATAGGTAACATTCTTCTTTGCACTTCTTTTAGTGATTATGTTGGAGATCAATGCATGCATCCTGAGCTTAGGATGTAACTCAGTGGTTGAACACTTGCCCAGCATGCAGAAAGTTCAGTGTCTAGCTCCTCAAAAACAAATAAGCAAAACAATGTCTCTTTTGTTTATTTGAGTATATTGTAAAGTGGTACTCATACTATTTCATGCACAATAGAGGTCCTGAGAATACTTTATCTCTGTTTATCCCCATCCTTGTTCTTGTCTTATCATTGCATCTGTTTTGGTGCCACTATTTTTTTTTTTTTGGTAGTGAGTGAACCCAGGGGTACTGAACCACTGAGCCACACCTCCAGCCTTTAAAAATTTTTTGATTTTGAGACAGCATCTCACTAAGTTGCTGAGGCTGGCCTTGAACTTTCAATCCTCCTGCCTCAGCCTCCTGAATTGCTGGGATTCCAAGCATGCACCACCACACCCTGCATGGTGCCACTATTTTTTACATATATTTTATGTGACAGAAGAAGTTGTTTGTCTTGTTTGGTGCCACCAATATTTATTTGTTTCAACCCAAATATTGGCACTTTCTACTGTCGTAATTCTCTTCTGCATTGCTGTGCTTCCATTTGGCCTCATTTTTTCTTCTGCTCTGAAGAATTCTCTGTAGTGTTTCTTTTAGTGCATGTCTGTAGGATATTAGTTCTTTCAGGTTTTGTTTGAAAATGTTTTTAGTTCATGTGCGTTTTTGAAAGATGTTTTCACTGCTCAGTTGAGCCTCTTAGAGTTCTCAGTTGGCAGTGATTTGCTTTTGGCATGTTGGAGATGTCATCTCATTGTTTCTTGGTTTCTGTCATTTTTTGTTTTAACAGTCATATCCCATGATTACTGTTGCTTTTTGGAAGGTAGTATGTTTCTTTTCTTTGGCTGCTTTTAAGATTTTTTGATCTTCGTGTTTTAGGAGTTCGACAATGATATGCCTTGTTGTGGTTTTCATTATCCTATTTGGGGTCGTAAATATTTTTGAATCTTTATTTTGATGTCTTTGGTCAGTTTTGGGCAAAAAAACATGCTTGGCTAATATCTGTAGAAGAATGGTATCTGCTCAATTCTTTCTTGCTTCTCCTTCAGGATCTTCAAACACATATATGTTAGAACTTTTCACCAAGTATCTCATGCTCTTTTGTGCATTTTCTGATACATGTTTTTTTTTCTCTCCTTGCTTGATCTTCTGCTGATCTACACTTTAGTTGATAAATCTTTTCTACATTGTCAAACCTGCCATGAACTCATCTATTGAATCCTTTAGTTCAGCTATTGTATACTCACAGTTTCCATTTCTTTTTGTTTTGTAATGTTTCTAGTCCTCATGAATTTATTCATGTTGTTATCTGCCTTCTTGAACTTATTAATCACAGATATATTGAAGTTTATATTTGATATTCCAAAAACTTGATCCCATATGGATCTGGGTTCTCCGTCCTTAGTTTTTGGTTTTCTGGTTAGATCTCTTGGCGTGTCTGGTAGTTTTTGATCAACATTGTTATGTGATAAATTGAAGAACCAATTTGAAGCTGTTTCATGCCATCATCTTTTAGAGAAGACTACATTTTCACATTGGCTTCTGTCAGGTGTTTTGGGAACTGGTAGATCACCCTATTGTATCTGGGTTTGAGCTAGCTTGAAAACTGGGTCTTAGTCTTTCTGATAGTCAAGCTATTTCTAATTCATCCTCACTTCTAATGTGCAGCACTGTCATGGTTGCAACTAGAAATATGAAGCCCTTATCAGGACCTTCTGTGTGGCACATCCCAAATTTTGGTTCTTATTGTCACAAGACTTGACTCCTTAGTCTCTGAATCCTATGAAGTTAACCAGCAATGCCTGGAAGAGATTGATGATGTTAAATGCTACATTTATCTCAGTGTGCTTTATTTCTCTCTTGACTCTTGGCTTTTCAAGTCCTAGCTGTCTGAGTATCTCTTGAATGTCTTCAAACAGAGGTCCTTTTTTTTAAAAAAAATTTTTAATATAACCCAGATTTTAACTTATTCTTGGCAGTGGAAGTTAGTCTAAAGCAAGCTAGTCTACCACTGCTTAAAGCAGGCATCCATTGTACTAATTTTCATCATTACCTTCTAAGACCAATGATTCTAGTCTTCCTTTTATATTAATGAGATAGATTATTCTCTAAGTAAATGCGTTCATTATGAAAGATATATGAGTTCCAGTAAATACAACATAGGGTGTAACAAATACCCATTTCCTTTTGCCCAGTATGTAGCCATGTGCAAATAAAGAATTGACTTCCAGGGAAATGGTGAGCAAGGGGAGTACAAATGGTGTTTGCAGATGGCAAAAATGGCGATGGTGCCATTCAAACAACTTGTTTTAAATAGACACAGATAGAAGTTTATAGAAGTCAGTGACTTGCCTATGGCTGCACAGAATATGCATGGTAGAGCCGACACAATGATTCAGATCTCCTGGTTCCCAATTCAACACATTACCTGCTCTAACAAAGAACTCTGTTCCTAGGGGTTCCCCTCTCTCCTTGCCTGGCTTTCAGATTCCATTTATGTAGTTTATTTTCCATTTTGGCCTGAATGCTTCCATGCGTATCCTAAGCCCATTTTTATAATTACCCTTTATTTATTGGGTTGTAAAAAAATTCCCAAAATGTCTCAACCTAACACATGAGTGCATATGTGTGCCTGTGTGCCCATGTCTGTGTGTGTGTGTGTGTGTGTGTGTGTGTGTGTATGTTTCAAGTTTCCATTACTTTTTACTAGCAGTTTTCTATATAATGTTTGAGCCCATGAGATTCGGGCTGATTGATCCTTCTAAATGTTCAGCTCCTTTAAAAACTGCATGCAAAGGAATGACCAGTTCTATGGAATTTATTGTTACTAAATCTCCTCTCCATTTGCTTAATTGTATTATTTGCCTGGGGTATGCTGTTTAAATGTGGAGCCAAGTGAGCTAAATGAAACATGATCCCGGCACAAGAAAATAATGATGTGTCTCTTTTGCTAAATAGCAACCTCCCCCATCATCTCCAGATGCTTGGAACCACACCCTCATCTTTTATTTTTATTTTTTTTTAAAGGCAAGAGAGGGTGCTGCCCAACTGGTCTTGGCTGCTAAGAGCATCAGATGGAGCAGGACAGACCCATGCAATGGGAATCTAGAACTTGAAGTTGGGGAGTAAGCAAAGGCTGAAAACCCTCTCACTGTCTGCAGAGAGACAGTCACAGTCAGAGTTTCCCCTCTCTCTGAGCCATCCCTCTACTCCTGAATTTAGGCCATGTGTTTTCCCTATGTCTCTCCAAGCAGTTGAAAACCAAAACTATAGTCATTTAGTTGAGAAAATGAGCAAAATCATTTGAACGCATCAGGAGTTTCCTTCTGATCATAAAAGGTCCCAAGGGTCCTTCATGATTTCTCAGTGTTTCTTCAACCATGTCATTATGTACCACACCAAAACTGGTACCTTTATCATTTCTTTGACCTTCCCTTTGGGTGTCCTCTGATATAAAATGAGAATGTGGGATGCAGCAAAGACCACTCTCAACATGCTTCCTGAGTGCCCACTGAATGCCAAGCACTGGTTTGGGCTCTGGGAGGTGGTGGTAAACAAAATAAGGAGGATTGCCCAATAGAGTTGACATCCATGATGGACTGGGGTGAGAAAAAATAGAAGAGTAAAATACAAAGATGGAGGGATGAGTGCAAAGGGTTATGGAAAGAGTGAAATGTAGGAGGGAGACAGGCAGGGCTGGGTAGAGGAAGGCTGCTGTGCTAAGTAGGGTGCTCAGAGGCAGCTTCCCTGAGAAAGTAAGGGGATCAGCCTTCCAGAGAGGTCTTAAGTGCCTGATGAACTGGTAGTCTGGAATGTCAGTGGGTGTCAGAACTGTGGTAACATACAGTTTCCCAGACCCCACCTCCAGGGGTTCCCATGCATTCCACCTGGATCAGGGCCTGGCAATCTGTTTTTCTACAAAGTTCCCCCATGCAATTCTTTTTAAAATTTTATTCCTTTTTCCTTTAAAAAACTTTTAAAATATTTTATTTATTTATTTATTTATTTATTTATTTATTTATTTATTTATATGTGGTGCTGAGGCTCATACCCAGTGCCTCACACATGCTAGGCAAGCGCTCTACCACTGAGCCACAACCCCAGCCCCCGCCCCCCATGCAATTCTTATGGAAGCCTGGGATCAACTTTTTTTGTCAGTTATTTTTGCTTTTGGATTTTGTATTAAGCTTTACATATTTTGAAACCTGAATTATTCTAAGAATGATTCCAAGGACAAACATATTTTAGAGAAAAGGGATTTTTCTAGCAACTACTGTCTTATGGGCAAATGCCCAGTGCATGAAAGAGGGAAATGGGCAATCACTGAGTGACAGCTGTGTGCTGGGTACCTTCTCTATTTAGTATCTTGATTGATCCCTCTGATATTCTTTAGGGCTGAGTGTCTTATAAGCACAAGGAGACCCAGAGAAGCTAAGTGATTCCCTACTTGGAACAGGTGGACTTCACTTTCGGTGCTCATTCCACTTCACCAGGAATTTTTGTCATGGAAAAGTAAATGTGCCATTCTGCTAGGTTCCCCCACCCCCACCTTCCAGTCCTATGCCATCTTTACCTATCTGACCCCGGTCTTTGCCAAGGCTAGCTCCACCTAGACAGCTATAGTCTGAGCCAAAAATTTTCTCAAGAAAATTTGCAAAGGGTTGTTGGGAATTTTGACTATGAATTAAAGGGGATCTCAGAGATCGTATAACTACCCAGGAGTAGGGAAGATGTGCTGTCATCCTTTCTCCTTCCACCATCCCTGCTGACCCACAGGAAGCATCAGATATCAAAGGTGGCATCTTCTCTTGAGGAACCCATAGGTGACCTCAGAACCCTCTTCAACTCAATGCTTTAGTGAATAGTTATTGATTCACAGAATGTGGCTCACGCCAAAGAATTGTTCCATTCATTGTCGGACCAATTTATTCTTTAACACCTCAGTAAATGAGGGATA
Organism: Urocitellus parryii; assembly: GCF_045843805.1. Classification (NCBI taxonomy): domain Eukaryota; kingdom Metazoa; phylum Chordata; class Mammalia; order Rodentia; family Sciuridae; genus Urocitellus; species Urocitellus parryii. The sequence goes on along the minus strand of NC_135533.1, from coordinate 172,556,032 downwards.
GGTGGGGTTGTAGCCTTAGCTGAAATTTATAATCAATAGGAAAATTCCATATGATGTTCTATTTGTGTCATTTTCCTGAGTCTCCCTGGCCCTCTTGCTTTTATCGGCATCTCCTCCCATACTAAGAAGGGTCACAGAGAGAACTGTAGGTGACTTTTTCCAACAGAGTCCAAAAGGCTCCAACAATTAAGTGAATTCTGGGGTTTTAGATTATCACAATACTTTGCTAATTAGCAGAGCTGGGCCTCACTTTAGACCATGTGTTGTTTTTGTTTTTTTACTAGCCACATTAATTGTTAATAGTGTCATTCTTCCAAAGTATGTGCATAAGATGGACAGCGGTAAATAGCTCTCAATCTTACTCAGTTTCTGAATCAAGCCATTTCTGCTTGGTAGCAACAGCATGGTATTCCTTCTCCCTGTGGGCTGTGACACACCCTGGGAGACAGCAGAGGACCCAGGCTCAGATCATTTCACGTGACCCTTCCTTGGTCATGTCTCCCAGTACTACCAACTGTTATCATCTAGGGGTGCTGGGTTCCTTTGCAGGACAAGACACAGAGATAGGAAACAAGAGTTAGGTTTATTGCAAAAATGACAGAGACAGACTTCTTCAAACAGAAGGGGACTCAGATCTGGGGGGATTTTGGCCTCTTCTATTTTTTGATCTCTGGGATTTCTTCCTTTCCTTATCTCCTCCCATGTCCATGCTCTCCTCACTATTACTGATGGATGCCTCTGCTGTCTGTGTGTCTGTTTTGGTTTTTCTATTGGCTCCCATGCTTAGGAGCATGAATATGAAAGTACAGTCTGTCTTATTGGGTCCCAGGCTTATGTCCGAGAGCACTTTGGTCAAGCAGGAAGTTGACCTCATCAGAAGACCCTCTCCATGCTCTTTTGTTCTGGCCCCACCCCTGACCTCCTCACTTGCCATCTTGCCCTGGCTGCCCAAGCCCTTCTACATCTCCCTCATAACCATCCTCTGGTCCTCCATCCTCACACATCTGCTGGCTTGCTGACTCTACACACACGCCCCCAACGTTCTCTGCTTATTGGCTCTGGTCCTTAGAGCTTGCTGCTAGGTCTCCTCCTGTTGCTATTGGAGAGGCCTCTTCCCATCCAGATTTCTCTCCTTCAGCCACTAGACACATCTCCTTGCTTCTCTCCAAGGACATGGGGGGTCTTCCTGCTATTTTTTTTTCCTTCAGCAGTAGAAGGAATTCTATGAGTGTGTCTTGGGCTTGTTCGCCCACCCCACTGGGGAGTCACCTTTTTTCTGGGGTCTTGTTATTCTTTTGGACTTCGACTCAGAAACTGTGGCTCAGGATTCATCTCTTTAGATCTTAAACACCAATCACTGGGATCTAAGATTTCTTCCCAGCCTGGGGTGGGGCAAGAGAACTGGTGTGGGGTCACTTTCCTAATGATGCACCCAAGTCCACACATCCATATATCCATGTTCAGGTTTTCCCTTGGCCCCTTTCATTCGCCTGCTGAGACCTTTAATAGAATTTCAAGTAGGAAACTTTGCCTATGCAGATCCATCTCCTCACCCACATGGATCCCTATAGAGGAGTCTCTTCCTCTTTCCTAAGCCATGAAGAGATTCTTTCTTGTTTCTTCTGACTTACCTTGTCCCAAGGCAATGGATTCTGGGTAAATGGAGAAAAGGCCAAGGGAATAGTGGGAAGGAAAGAAAAAGAATCAGGTACCGTTTCCAAACCTCATCACCTGAAGTTGTCTTAGAAGTCTAGATTTCAAAACTTTTGGCTAATGACAGCTTTCAGGTCAAATCTATCCTATTGCTTAGTTTTGTATGGCTTGAAAATGAAGAATTGTTTTTATATTTTAAGTTACTAGTGATTGTGAGGTGACTATGTGATATCATCCATTTGCCTCTTGATGCTTAAAGTCTGAAATATTTGCAATACTGCCTTTTTACTCAGTAACTCTCAAGTTTTCAATTCTGTGAATATTTCAATGAAATTGACACAAGTACATCAAAATAGGTTGGGAAGCATACTCTAGAGTTTATATATATTTTCACATTAATATTGTGTTTTAATCATTATGCTATAATTGGATGCTTATTATATAACTATACAATCATATTTTATATAATTATACTATATTATATACTATATTAAATTTTTATATATGTTGTATGTCTGGGAAAAATGGGTTAAGAAAGTTTGCTAACCCTGGTTTAGAGCACCAGTGGTCAGAGGGAATTCTTTTTTTCCCCCATCTAGCTGAGGCTGACGGGATGCATAATTTGATTTTTCTTATCCATATTCCAAATGTTTAGAAGTGCTGCCTGCTCTGCCCCTCACCAGCTGCCACATCAGTGGCGAAGGAGAAAATTTCAGAAAAATTGATGGAGGGATCTTCCTAATGCAAATCCCCGTTGGCATTGCTATTGCCCTTAGTGATCCCCAGAGCACATGTTGCCTCTTTTGGGAGCTGGCTTTCAACTAACAGGGAGATGTGGAAAATCTACTGTGGATACGAAGTTTCCTGCCCTTGAGTTTGCCTTTTGGCATTATCCCCTAGAGTGCATCGGGAAACAAATGTAATTCTCACCATTTGGTTCTCACAACAGGAAAATAGGTCACTTGAGTCAATGAATAATATATGTTGCTGTACATTTTTAATAAAATGAGAAAATTGTTTCTGAGTTTCTGGAAGACTTAATTCTTCATTTGCTAGTTCATTCTGAAACCATTACAGTTCTGTGTATTACTCCACACAAAGATGTGAAATTAACCGTCATATTTTCTGCTGCGGTCTGAAAGTTGAACAGTTAATGTTTCACCCAAATTAGCTTCTTTCCCTTCACATTTGCTCTATCATTAACCTTCCCTATTTGAGCCTGTAATAAAAATTACATCATGATCAAATTCAAGGAAGGGTTTTGTGTAAGCTGTGCCTAATGCAGATATTTATTACTGGGCTTGAGGGGCAGGAGTCAGATTTATTTGGATAATTTGTTCACGATTTATGCTGTGACTATTTTAGACTCTAGAACACACAAATGCATGTTCTTATGTCAGCCCATTGCCATAGGGATGGGCGACGGACTACACCCTGAGAGCTGGGTTTTGCTGACATCTGAAAACTGAGATCTTTCAGCAAATCTTTTTGGGCACAGCCAATCTTTGTTATGAACTGGGAAATTTCATCTTTTTGGTTAAGCTGCCTGCCGTACCTGTTTATTTCTAATGTCTCATGTAGAATTAGCAGTGATGATAAAAATGGAAATTATCCTTTATAATTGGTCAAGATTTATACAGAATCTCTTTTGGACCCAGGTTATACTTACTTACGGAGTAAGAACATAAAGATATCAACACTGTCTCTGTTTAAAAGAAGGGCTATGAACCAGTGCAGTGCACACAGTAGGCAAGAGACCAGTTTTCCTGTCTTCTAACTTCAATGCCCTCCATTTTAGATCATACCATCTTCTTTTCTTTGTTTTATAGTCAACATGCGAGGGACCACCGCTTGTGATTAGACAGCCTGAGTGTGTTTAAAGTGCCTGAGAGAAGAGTGTTTATAGAGCTTAGAATGGACTTGGGCATCTTTAGTTCCGAATTTAGAAGCAATTTTACTCTTTCTGAGGTTTTAGTCAAACCACTGGAGGCAAATAGGCCTTTTTTGTTCAAAAGAAATAGATTTTTTTAAAAAAGTCTTATAAAATAGACCCATAATGCTTTCTGGGACTCAAATAACTCTAGCCCGAAATGTTGTAATAAATTAAATGTAAGTGGATTAGAAACAGACAGATTGTCTTTCCATGAACTATACCCAGGCCAGACCCAGAAGGGGAAGCACTTAGAGAAATGTAGGTAGGGTTTCCGTGGATGCTGGCAGCCCACATCTTGGCCCCACTTTTCTTTCTGATAAGAGAATGGGAATTAAATATGTCTTGTTTCTGAGTCATTTTCTTTATTCCGTTCCAACATGCTTCAGTGAAGGCCGCTGTGCTTGCCCCTTGCCATAGTGAATCCTTATCACCCTCGCCCTGGCTGGGGAGCCGTGTAGCAAGGCATGGAGGGGGGGAGGGTTGACTTGACCACACTCCTTATCCTTGACGTTGCAACCCAGAGGAATGTAACAGGCAAAGTGGGGGAGGGGTGTTGGTGGGTTGTAAATGAGGATGGGGGATTTAAAGTCAGAAGGATAGGGGTTAGTCCCAACTATCTAACCCACCTGAGATATTGAAACAAACTTTCCCAGCCTCAGTTTTCTCAGCTGATATAATATAAAATTGTAATAACCATAAGAGTATATTAAGTGGGACAATCTGTATCAAGTGTGTATTTAACTGCATATATAGCATGTGGTAGGTACCCAATCCATGTATGGTATCTCTGTTCTAGTTGATGTTGGCTTTTTTTAAAAAAAAATTCTTTTGACTTTATGGTTTTTAGTTTTTGTTGTTGTTGCTGTTTGTTTGTTTGTTTTGTGGTGCTCGGGATTGAACCCAGGGCCTTTTCATGTGAGCCAAGTACTCTACCAAATAAGCTATATCCACAGCCCCTGGTTTTTAGTTTTAATGGTTTATTTTAACACTGAATTTTCCTTTGGGGAGCTCACCCTTCATTATCCTGTAGTTCTAGGGAGACTGTCAGGTAAAGTGACCTTCCCCAACAATAAAGGAAGTGGGCAGCTTTTCCTTAGATCCTATGAGTGGTTACACACATACACACATATATCTGTACATGCATGTTCCTTTAGGCAACTTTTTTTTTGCTGTGACTAAGACAACCGAAAGTGGGAAAAGTCTATTTGGGGTTCATGGTTTCACAGTCTCAGTCCACAGATGGTCAGCTGCTTTGCTGTGGGCTCACAATAAGGCGGCTCACCATGGCGTTAGGGGTGGTGGAGGAAAGCTGTTTGGCTCACAGCAGCAAGAAAACAGGGGTGGGGTAAAGGGCCACAGGGAAGAGGCACCCTTCTAGGCCACACCCCATCTGCCTACAGTTAACACCAATCCATTCAAACTAGGATGGACTGATTAGGTTACAGCTCTCATAATACATTTATTTGACCTCTGAATATTTCTGCACTAACAAGAGATTTTGGGGGATACCTTACATCCAAACCATAACATATGTCTACACACACACACATATGCGCGCACACACACGCTTCTGTTGTTAGTGTAGTTGTAACCCAAGGTCTATATTAATTGCTGTGAATTAATGTTTCTCACTGATAGATTTTATTGTTGTCATTATCATTAAATGCCATAAGTAAAGAATTTTTTTTTAAAACTACAAACATGAAACACAGGTTGAGGGGGAAAAATGTGAAGAAAAGCACCATGAAAGAAAGCAAAAAAATCCCCTATGAGGCTTTCACCTGAAATATCTTCTCAACATTTTTGTCCATGTGCTTCTTATCTTTTCCGTATAGGTGAGGTTGATCTGTTTTTTGACTTCTATGGAATGATATTTTCTGAGCACACATACACCTTTGAAGATATGTCTGAGAAAACAGTACAAGGGGACATCTGTGGGGTTGCTGCAGGGAGTTATTATGGAAGTTTCAGTGACAGAATTGTCCTGGCAGATGTCAGTGTCAGAGTATAGTGGTCACGAGGGTCACACCCTGTCCCTCCTCTCCTTCCACCTACTGGCCAAGTAGTTATCTGTTTGGCCATATTCATTTATGGGGAACCCAGGGTGGCCCATTCCCATTTTTGAAGAAGTCAGTGTGCCAGATAACATAATTGCACAGAAGTGACAGGGTGAGGTGCTGAGCACACTGGCAGGCAGAAGATGGTGGGCATTCACCCCTCTTTCCTCTTTGCTGAGCACTGAACATATGTTCTGTACAAATGAGTGATACTTGACGCACACGAGTTAGGTTCTAAAGTAAATAGGTATGGCAAAAATAACAAGTGGTCATTGTTACCCTTGGTGTTGAACAGATGGCAATTTCTTTTTTTGTATCTTGGATGAAATATTTAGCTTGACTCTAGAGGCCAGTCTTACAATACATGTCTCTAAATACTGGGACCATCTTTACTACGCTGGTCCCTTCCTTTATGACCTCTCTGATATAAAACTGTGGCCAGACTTGCATCCAACATGCTCACACTTTTCATCTTCACCTTCCCCAGGCCAACAAGTTGGTATGCTGCCAGGAAACATAATCATTATCATCATCATCATCATCATCATCTTTTGTTTTTTAAGAGAATGGTGAAAATAAAAATAAAAACCATGTTCTGCCACATAGTGGTCTTGGAGTCTCTGAAGCTGAACGTGTGAGCAGCTTCTCTGGGATCTGCATGGAGACATGGATTTCTAAATCCAAACTGTAGACTCAGAGCTGCTAGACCTCACGGCTATAACCAGGACCAGGCAGGTGTGCCCTGAGGGTTCAGTAATGGTGCATCCCCTTTTGCTCAGTGGCCTCAGTGATGGCTGTCATTGACCAATACCTATTCCATCTCATTCCTCAATTAACAGGGTTCTATAATTCCTGTGATCTCTGCGCATCTCTACAGGGAGCATGCCACCTAGTTTTATCAGGCATCTGTTTGGTCGTATTGATAAAGAAGACTTCAAATCTTTATTGTCTGGATTGTGAATTTAACACACTTCCTGTGCTGTGCTTGTCAAAGGAGTGGATAGCACATTCATGACATGGCTATTTATATGAGAGTCATTGTGGCTCTTGTTTCTGCAGCCCTTTAAGAGAAATTAATTTGAAATTAGCTTAAATCTCTACCATTGTCAAAGTGTTTTGAAAGATAAGTTCATCCAGTCAATAAAAATTAGTGTGGCACATTCTTGGCAGTTATGAGCTGGTTCATGAAAAGCCCTCAGAGAGAGACATTGACCATGATGTTGAGGGATCCCTGGGCAACAGCAAATTGGTTGGGAAGTTGTGACACTCTTAAGCTGCTACAGTGCAAGTGTCTTGAACCAGGGTGCCTGTGCTCGGCTCCCAGCTCTGCCCCTTGTCAATCTTGTGCCCTTGGAGACGTCCCATTGTGTTTCTGAGCCTATGTTTCCTCATTTACAAAACAGGATAACCTCATGAATTTGAGGAGAAGATAAAGTAAAATGTTATGTAAAGGACCTACATGCCCAAGCACTCAATTAGATATCACCTGTTTATTGCAGTTGGCATTGCTGTTTAGTGGTTCTTGTTAAAATCCATTAAGGGCATAAAATCTACAAAGAATGTTGATTCCTCTGATCTCTGAATATTTATTTAAAATTTTTTTTTAGTTGTAGAGGGACACAATACTTTTATTTTTATTCATTTTTATATGGTGCTGAGAATCAAACACAGTGCCTCACATGTGCTAGGCAAGCACTCTACCACTGAGCCACAACCCCAGCCCCTGATCTCTGAATATTTGTAATAAACAAATATTCTTTCACTAAGTATCGTTCCTTGGGAACTGGAAACTTATTTTATCAACTTTGTTACTCAATTAGATACTTTCTGAGACCACCTATATGCAAGGAACCAAGTTAGACTCCGTGAGGGACTTCAGGCTCAACATCCTGCTGATGTAGTTGAGGATAAATGAGGAACACCCAGCCTGCCTTCTGGCATATCCTGTTGTAGGGTGCTGGCTCTAATAGTCGGTGCTGGGCATCCCAGAGGAGGGAGCCAGAAGTGGTCAGTGGAGACTTGGCTGAGAGGAATCTTGGTTTTAAAAGATGTATAGATTTTAGATGGGTAAGGGGACAATACAAAGTGGAAGTGGCCTGGTCAGGGTTTCTGTGTAAGGAAGAAGTGCTGTTAATGGCACCTGAAACTGCTCCGTGGGAGTGTGAGGCTTCACGCGTGGGTGAGTCTACATCTCCTAACGATGGCCCCAGGATCCAGTTTCTCTCCTTTCTTCATCTTGTTTCCTGCTCTCTGACAGAGGTCACACCTCAGAACAAATGGCCTGTCCTCATGGCAGAATAGTCTGGTTCCAATAGCACGGGGGATGGGGGGAAGACTATGTGTCCCTAGTTTGACAAGTTCTCACTGGGCATTGATTAGAACTTGTGCCCGTCCTTCAGCCAGGCACTCTGGCTGGGGGTTGTGAGTTGCAATCACCCTTGTCCCGGGTGACAGTTGACCTAAGCTGCTCACCACAGTAGTGAGCAGGACAGGATTCCTATGGTGGATGCTCTTCTTCACTAGAATTTTTGACTTGGTCTGAATATATTTTTCCTTTTCTTTTTTGTTTCTTTTCTTTTCCTCCCTTTCTCCCTCCCTCACTTCCTCCCTCCCTCCCTTCCCTCCCTCCCTTCCTTCCTTCCTTCTTTCCTTCCTTCCTCAGGGGCACTCAACCACTGAGCCACATCCCAGCCCTATTTTGTATTTTATTTAGAGACAGGGCCTCACTGAGTTGCTTAGTGCCTCACCATTACTAAGGTTGGCTTTGAACTCACCATCCTCCTGTTTTCGCCTCCCGAGCCCTGGGATTACAGGCCTGTGCTACTGTGCCCATCTCTTTCTTTATCTTTTGGTACCAGGGATTGAACTCAGGGGTGCTTTACCACAGCCACAGCTCTTTACAATTTTTTCTTTTTTATTTAGATACATGGTCTCACTAAGTTGCTTAGGGCCTCAAACTCGTGATCCTCTTGCTTCTTCTTCCTGGGCCACTGGGATTACAGGCTTATGCCACTGCACCCAGACTGGGTTTATTTTTCTGAATTTAATATCTGATTTTCAACAACCTAAAAATTTGGAAATCTGTTTCACACCCTGAAAATACTGATTTTGAGTTCTATTCCCTTTTACATTAAACACACACTCACACACACACACACGCACACACGCACGCACACACACACTATTGAGAGTGGTTGCCTAGGTCACAATGAGTAATACTGGGTTTACTCCATGGCAAACCATAGCCCCTCTGTCTCCTAATAGTACTTTGTTTTTCATAATACAAGGGACAGGATATGATGGAACAGGCCATAATTGCTGCTTTAAAGTTTTCTCAGGACTGCAGCTAACATTTTCTCTGATTCCCTTGGTTCCTTGAGTCATTTTGGGATTGGCTCTCGGTGCTTTGGTGGAACTTGGTTTCCTCAAAGTCAAGGAAGTCGAGTCAGGGCTTTTCAGAAGGCAAACACTAATGAAAGGGATTGGACTGCATTTTTAGAACCACTGTTTTTATACCAGTGTGAATTCTCCTTATTTTCTCCTCCTTGGAAAGACTTTATCCTGCTCCTTATTGTGTAGGAAGTTTGGATGTCAACCCTAGGCAAGATGGGTTGGGACTCGCTTCCCAGGTGGGTTGGGGCTCCCCTCCCAAGTGGCTTGGGGATGGGGCTCCCCTCCCAGGTGGCTTGGGGCTCCCTTCCAAGGAGGCTTGGGGCTTGGGGCTGGGGGCTGGTGCTCCCCTTCCAGGTAGATTGGGGCTCCTCTCCCAGGTGGGTTGGGGCTGAGGCTCCTCTCCCAGGTGGGTTGGGGCTGGGGTTCCCCTCTCAGGTGTGTTAGGGCTCCTCTCTCAGGTGGTTTGGGGCTCCCCTTCCAGGTGGGTTGGGGCTCCCCTCCCACTCCATCCAGCCCTTTGGCTAATGATGTGGTGAGACTGATGACAGTGATGAACGGAGTTGAAGAAGCAGCTGTCATCTATACCTTGATCTGTTTGGACTAGCACAACAAGGAGCCATGGATGGGGTGGTCATTAGCAGCAGAAATGAATTCCTCGTAGTCTTGGGGGCTGATAAGTTCAGAAGCAGGGCTTGGGTAGATTTGGGGTCTGGTAAGTTCCTGCTTCCTCATAGATATCAGTCTTATTACTGTTCTTATGTAGTAGAAGGGGATGGGGGTCTCCCTATCTCCTTATTTTTTTAAGGGCATTAGGCCCTTACATGTGGGTCCCGCCTTCTAAAGGTCTCACCTTCTGATCCCATTGCATTGGAGATTAGGTTTTAGTGAATGAATCTTATGGGAGTAACACCACATCTGGTATATTGGTAATCTATTAAGCACTGTGTTAAGAATTTTACATATATTATTTTATTTAATTCTGATAAAATCCTGTTAGGTTCACCTTGTTATCATAGCTTTACAGATGAAGCAATGAGGCTTGGCTAGATAATTTCCCAAGGTGACACAGATATGAAGAGATAGATCCTAGATATCAGCTTGGGCCAGCCTGTTAAGTATAGCAATCAGCAGTTACCCGTGCCTTTGCAATTTGTACAAAATGCTAATTATGCTGTCTCTTGATTGATGGAAATTTCACTTACTGTACTATTTCATTATATGATTCTCAGGTAAGTATCCCGACACACAGTATCTGTGTTGGGCCAATAAAACACATTATCCTGGAGTCAGCCTCAGTAGTACCATAAATGCTAGTTGAACCCTTTGTTTCAGTCATGCCCAGTCCTGTGTGCAGTTACCTTTTGCTACCACATGGTGCCGCTGTTGGAGATGTGTCTGGCATGGTCTGGTTCTTCCGTGGTCTCCCTGGTCTACAACCTGGCTCCGGCTGCAGAGATGTCTTCGGGAAATTTTGGTGTCAGTAACATGCTGAGATAAAGCAGCTCCCCTCCTGAGGACCCTGAGGCAAACCTCAACTTTATGCGTTGGCCACCCTCATAACTTTCTTCTTGGGCACAGGTGTCTGCTACTCTAGTTGGATGGCATTTTATCCGTCTGCATTTGGGATGGAAAGCTACAGGTTCATTTTATGGCAACTGGTGTGTTAAGGTATAGAAAAGAGACACACAGAAGTACCAAGAGCATCAGTAAGTGGATACAGCAGACAAGAGTGTGTGCCTTGCATTCATGCACACTTTGTTCAAATCTTGTCTTTGCTCATTGTAGAATACATGATGTGGAGCAAGGGTGTCCTTTCTGAGCCCCAGCTTTCCTCATTTGTAACTATTAGCCCTTTTTTGAGTTGGTTGTAGAGCTGGACTAAGAGAATTTGCAGATGACCTTAGCAATTTCTTAATAAGTGATAGCTCTTATCAACCAAGCCCTCTGTGCTCCAGGTTAAAATTCTGTGCAGTCAATTTTGCTATAAAACTTACTGAATAAATTCAAATTTGTTCCACTGTGATTGACATGTTAGGAAATGATTTGAGCATAATTCAAATTTCAGGTCAAGTTTGTCCTGGAGGGATACTAGGTAAATGTAGCAAAATGTACCCAGCTTAAAAAAAGACAGGTAGCAATACACAGAGCACACATCTTGAACATCCACCAGCTGCCTGGGTTTGTCATGTGTCATGAGCCCCACCACCAGAGCTGGAGTTACAACTTTCTGTTTGATTACCCAACAGTAACTCACAAGCTGCAGCCCCTCCTGGCAACCACATCAGCAGATACACTCCAGTTCCTTTGCAAGGCAAAGTGCTGTATTTATTATAGTATGTAGGTTTTTTTTAGCCATTTAACATGTGTAAAGGTGTGCTACCATTTTTACAAGCTTGCTCCCTTTTTATTTATCTTAAAATTTCTCCACACTCTTATCCTCAACATTCCTATTTTACTAGTGCATGTTAATTATACAGAATAATGTTTTATTGTGGCATATTTATACACACACATAATATACTTTGATAATTTACACCACCCATGCCCACCTTTCCCTTCCTCCTGATTCCTTTCCTCTTCTCTTATAGTCCCCCTCTACTTTCATGTCATCCACCCTCTGCCTCAGTATCCACATATGAGAGAAGACATAACACTTTTCTGAGTCTGGTTTATTTCACTTAACACAATGCTCAGTAATCCATTTTCTGCAAAATGCAAGATTTTACCTTTCTTCATGGCTACATAATACTCCATTGTGTACACATGCCACATTTTCTTTATCCATTCATCAATTGACTGGCACATAGACTGATTCATGACTTGGCTATTGTGACTTGTGCCATGATAAACAGAGGTATGCAGATATCTCTACAGTATGCTGACTTAGATTCCTTTGGATTTATACCCAGGAGGAATATAGCTCCATCATATGGTAGTTCTCTTTTTAATGTTTTGAGAAACCTCCATACTGATTTCCATGGTGGATATACTAATTTGCATTCTCACCAAAAGTGTTTAATTGTTCCTTTTTCCATGTATATTCACCAACATTTACTGTTTTTTGTATTCTTGATGATGGCCCTTCTGAATGAAGTGAGATGTAGTCTCAATAGAGTTTGGATTTGCATTTCCCTGATGGCTAACGATGTTGAACATTTTCTCATAGAATTATTGACATTTGTACTTCCTCTTTTGGGACGTGTCTGTTCAGTTCATTTGTTATTTATTGATTGATTTTTGTTTTATTGGTGTTACATTTTCTGAGTTCTTTATATATTCTGAATATTAACACTCTGTTGGAATAGTAGCTGACAAAGGTTTTTTTTGCCCACTGTATAGGCTGTCTCTTTACTCTGTTAATTGTTTCCTTTGTAGTTCTGAAGCTTTTAATTAAACGCAATCTCATTTGTTGATTCTTGTTTTTATTTCCTGAGCTATTGGAGTCTTATTCAGGAATTTATTGCCTGTGTCTATATCTTGATATGTTCCCCCTATGTTTCCTTCTAGCGGTTTCAAGTCCTATATGTAGACCTTTGCTCAATTTTAATTGATTTTTATAAAGGCTGAGAAATAGGGATCTAGTTTCAGTCATCTATATATGGTTATCCAGTAGGGCTTTCCCAGCACTATTTTTTTTTTTTTTTAGAGAGAGACTGCTTTAATGTATGTTTTGCGTACCTCCTTTCAAGAATCAAATGGCTACAGCTGCATGGGTTTACTTCTGCATTCTCTGTTCTATTCCATTGACTTACATGTCTGTTTGCATGCAATTATAAGGCTGTTTTGTTACTATGATTCTATAGTATACTGTGATGCCTCCAACATTTCTCTTTTTGCTCAGGATTATTTCCTAGTCTGGTCTTTTATGTCTCTTACATTAATTTTAGTATTTTATTCCTAGTTCTTTGAGTAATGTCATTAGTATTCTGATAAGGATTGCATTGAATCTGAAGATGGCTTTTGGTAATATGGCCATTTTAGCAATGTTAAATCTGCCAATCTATGAACATGGGAGGTATTTTCCATCTTCAAGTGTCTTATTCAATTTCCCTCTTCAGTATTCTATAATCTTTATTGTAAGGGCTTTCACCTCCTTGGTTAGATTTATTCTTAGGTATTTTATCTATTTATTGCTATTGTGAATGGAATTGTTTTCCTGATTTCTTTCCCAGTGGGTTTCTTACTGGTGCATGTAAAAGCTATTGGGTTTTATGTTGATTTTGTATCCCCACACTTTGCTGAATTTGTCTGTCTGCTGGAGTCTTTAGGGTCTTCTAAATATAGGATTGTATTATCTGTAAATAAGGATAATTTGATTTCCCCACTTGTCCTATTTGTATCTTATTTCTTTGTCTGGCCTAATTGCTCTGGCTAAGGTTTCAGTTACTGTATGAAGTTACTATAGGAGTTGTGAGAGTGGACATTCTCATTTCATTCCTGATTTTAAAGGAAATTTTTTTTGGTTTTACTCCATCTATTATGCCGTTGGCTTAGTTTTGTCATATTTTTCAATTCCTAGTTTATTCAGGGATTTTATCATGAAAGGATATTGATTTTCATCACAGGATTTTTCTGCATCTATTGAGATGGTCACAAAATTTTTCATTGTTGTGGTGTATTACATTTATGGATTCACATATATTGGGCCATTCTTGCCTTTATGCAATAAAAGCAGCTTGATCATGGTTTTTAATGTGCTGTTGAATTTGGTTTGCAGGAATGTTACTGACAATTTTTACACCTAGAATTTTTACAACCAGAATATTGGTCTATAGGTTCCTTTTTTGTTGTGCCTTATCCAGTTTGGGTATCAGGGTGAGAGTGGCCTTGTAGAAGGGATTTAGAAGTAGCATTCCTTCCCTTTCTATTTCATGGAATAATATGAGGGGCCTTGGTTTCAATTCTTCTTTAAAGGTCTGGTAAAATTCATCAGTGGATCTATGCGGTCCTGAGCTTTTCTTTGTTGGAAATCTTTAAATTAGTGCTTCAATTTTATTGTCACTGGTCTTTTTTAGGTTTTCTATATCCTCTTGGTTCAATTTTGGTAGTTCAGGGCTGGAGATGTAGCATAGTGGTAGAGCACTTGCCTAGCACATATGAGGCCCAAGGTTCAATCCCCTTTTACCTGCCCCCCCCCGCCCACAAATGTTAATTTTGGTAGTTCATATGTGGCTAGAAATTTATCCATTTCTTCTGTATTGTCCAGTATATTGTAATACAACTTTTAAAAATAGTTCCTAATAATCCTCTGGATTTCAGAAGTATCTATTGTAACATCCTTTTTGGGGAGATATTACACATTTTATTAATGTGGGTTTTCTCTTTTTTCTTTGGTTACTTTGGTTATGGGTTTATCAGTCTTTTTTTTGAGGGCGGTACTGGGGATGCACTCAACCACTGAGACACATCCCCATCCCTATTTAGTATTTTATTTAGAGACAGGGTCTCTGAGTTGCTTAGTGTCTTACTTTTGCCAAGGCTGGTTTTGAACCCACAATCCTCTTGCTTCAGTCTCCCAAGCTGCCGGGATTATAGGCATGTGCCACTGTGCCTGGCTTTCAATCTTTTTTTTTTTCCTTTAGCCTGTTCAATGAATCTGCTCTTTGTATCATCGATCCTTTGTATTGCTCTTTTAATCTCCATTACATTTATTTCAGTTCTCAGCTTTATTATTTATTTTCTTCCATTGGTTTTGAGTTTTGTTTGTTCTTGTTTTTCTAAGACCTTGAGATGTATTCTTTTTTTTTAAAGAGAGAGAGATAGAGAGAGAATTTTTATATTTATTTTTTAGTTTTCGGCGGACACAACATCTTTGTTTGTATATGGTGCTGAGGATCGAACCCAGCACCACACACACGCATGCCAGGAGAGCGTGCTATGGCTTGAGCCACATCCCCAGCCCATTGAGATGTATTCTTTAGTTATTTATTTTAGCCCCCTTTGCTTTTCCAATATAGACATTCATAGGTATAAAGTTCCCTCTTAGAACTGCTTTCACTGAGTCCTGTAGATGCTGCTATGTTGTTTGCATTTTCATTTGATTGTAGGAATTTAGAAATTCGACTTCCTGGTTTCTTTAATGGCCCACTGATATTTCAAATATGCATTGCTAAATCTCCATGTGTTCGTATGGGTTCTGTAGTTTCTCTTGTGATTGAGTTCTAATTTCATTCCATTTTTGAGGTTTTTGTCATACTTGTTTTATGGCTTAAAATATGACCTATTTTCGAGAAAGTTCCATGAGCTGCTGAAAAGAATGTATATTCTGGTGCTGTTGGATGGAATATTCTATATTAATCTACTAAATCCATTTGGTCTATAGTATAGCTTAACTCTATTGTTTCTTCATTGACTTTATTTTAAAAATTTTCTTCTGAATGACCTATGTATTTGAGGTTCGGGTATTGAAGTCACTTAGTATTATTGAATTGGAGTCTTTCCCTTTATGTTGAATATTGTTGGTTTTATGAAATTGGGCACACTGACATTTGGTGTGTATATTTACAACCTTCATATCTTCTTGATAGATCATTACCTTAACCAATATGTAGTGACCTTCTTTGTGTTTTCTGGCTAATTTTGGCTTAAAGTCTGCTTTGTTTGATATGAGTGCAGCTATTCCTGCTTGCTTTTGGATTCCATTTTCATGAGATATTATTTCTCATCTTTTCACTTTATGACTTTGCCAGTAATGAGTGTGTTGAAAGGCATTTATTCCTCATTTCCATTCTGAAGGATAGCTTTGCTAGATATAATAATCTAGGTTGGCAGTTATTTTCTTTCAGAGCTTAAAATAACAGTCCATAATATCTTGGCTTTTGGAGCCTCTGTTGAGGAATTTGCTGTTACTCTGATGGGTTTGCCTTTATAAGTGACTTGGTGTTTGTCTCTTGCAGCTTTTAAAATTTTTTCCTTATTCTGAATTTTTGGCATTTTAACTGTAATATGCATGGAACCATTCTTCTCTGGTCATGTATACTTAGGGTTCAAAATGCCTCAAGTACAAGGAAATCCGTCTCATCCCCAAGATTTGGGAAATTTTCTTCTATTATTTCACTGAATAATTTTTCTATGCCATTAGCCTATAATTCTACTCCTTCCTCAAGATCTTTTGGATCTTAAGTTTGATCTTTTAACATTGTTCTAGATATCTATATATATTCTGTTCATAGTTTCTTCTTCTTTTTCATTATTACTGTCTAGTTCACATCATATCATCTTCAAGCCCTAAAAGTCCTTCTCCTGCTTGATGTAGTCTATTGGTGAGGTCTTTACCTGAATTTTTTTATTGTACTTATTGAGTTCTTCACTTCCAAGATTTCTGTTTGATTCTTTTTCAGGAGGCCTCTGTATTGAAATTGATTTTCACATCTGGCACAGTCTTCCTTAATCCATTCAGCAGTTTATTTCTATCTTCTTGAATCCATTGATCATTGCAACAGTTAATCATTTAAATTCTTTGGCATTTCATTCAGTTTAGTGGATTCAGTTATCAAAGAATTATAAACTTTGGAGGCATCTTGTTGCCATGATTTCTCTTATTTCTTATGTTTCTGTGTTGATACCTGAAATCGGTTGAGGTGGATATCTCTTCCATTATTGTGTGAGGATCTCTTTGGTGAGAAGCTTTTTCTTTACAAGGTACCCTGAGATGGTGTATATCAAAGTACCCACCTAACATGTTCAAAGTGCTAGGCTTAATCCCTGGCAGTACCTTGAGAGGAGAGAATAACCACCAGTAACAATGACAATGTAAAAGCAAACCAGATATCAAAGTATAATAAAAACTTATTTAAAGAGATCTCTAAAACTCCATTCATTAAAGAGAGGAAAGGGGGAGTATTAACATAGAATAGGTTAAAAATTAGGTACTAGTGAAAGTGAGGTGACTACTAAAATATATTAAAAAAAAGGAAGGAGTGAAGAAATGAGAAAAAAGAAAAAAAAGGAAGGGAAAGAAATATGAGAAAGAAAAAAAACCCAGAAAAAAATCTAATTAAAGAATTTAAAAATATAAAAACATAAGAATATTTAAAAAAACAATAGTGAAGGAAAACATAACAATGTAGAATACAATAAAAGTGAAGCAAAGTGAGCAACACAGACTAGGATTCCTCCTTGCTGGGCTGTTTAGAATGAAGACACTTTTTCTCAGGACTTCTAATTTTGGAATCCATCAGGTATAGGGGTGGTGCTATGGGATGCAAGGACAATCCAGTATAGTCCTTCTTAGCTCCAGCTCACAAGGCCAAACCAGTTAGGGTGGTTTGCAGGCTGACCTCCACCCTCTCCTTGCCACTGGCCAGTGCTAAGGGAGCTGTCCAATGCAGAGCTAGATTGATATCCAACACCTAGGGTTAGGTGCCCTGGTATAGGATGAGGCATCCACCAACCTTCTCATGGGCAAAGCCTGTGGACCACTCTGGACCATACACCCAAGCTCCTGAGATCCTTATCAGTGCCCAAGGCTTGGAGGTGTGTTGTCAGAATGCCTTACATTTGGAAATGACCACCGAGCTCATGGGATCTGTGCTGGCAAGGGGAACCATAGGCACCAAACTTTTCTTCCGTCCCAGCTGTGGCACTCCCAGACCCAGCCAGACACAGCTGTCTTCACTTCCTGTCATAAAGTTCAAACTGCCAATTTTAAATGGAAGTCGTCTCCACTTCTCTCCACCCACCTCCTACCACTCAGACTTCTTGCTGGATCTGTGTCACAGTTGCTCTCCTGGGCCCAGACTCTCTAGGTGGGTGTCTACTGATCCAGTCATGAAAAGTGGTCATTGGGTCTTGGAAATGTTAAAAAATGCAGAGGTTTCTGATCTGTGCAGCAAGACTAGACAATGGGACCCATCTGAAGTTGGCTTTCTATCATAGGAACCATCTGAATCCACAGGGAAATGCAGGCAACCCCTTTTCTCTCCTGACTCATTTAGCAGAATCCAGGTCTCCTATCTTCTCAGACTGTATATCTGCCTCTTAGTAGCCTCTGCATTCTAGGGAATGACTGGCTTCTTTCAACCTGCCAAAAAGGAGCTAGCTCCCCCTTCCCCACTGAGTGGGCATTAGTTTAGTGCTCCTGTGCTCTATTTCTCTTATTGTTATTTTTAAAACCAGTATTTCTGGGTATCTCCTGGTGACTCTCTTGAGCTGCACTCCAGTGCTTTCCTATGGCCCTCCCTACCTCACCATGCAGCCACACACCTATTGCTCTCGTTCAGTCTCATGCAGCGTCTGTTAAATGATGGGCACTTCTAGTCGACTATCATTTTTGCCCAGTCCTCTTTTTTATTTTTTTATGCCAATGATAAAGAGTTTGAGGATGTGCCCCAGTGCCATAAATCTTGTGGGTTTACTTGCTTAATTTTTTCGTAGTGCAGTGATCTGTAGGAACACATATATCCTAATAGAGCAGAACTGATGGCTCTTATTATTCATCTGTAAAACACTGCATCTGCTCTCAA
The DNA here is from genome assembly GCF_045843805.1 of Urocitellus parryii. NCBI lineage: Eukaryota > Metazoa > Chordata > Mammalia > Rodentia > Sciuridae > Urocitellus > Urocitellus parryii. The sequence goes on along the minus strand of NC_135533.1, from coordinate 172,537,532 downwards.
AAGGGGCTTTCAGGTTAAATGGGGGACTTGTGTGGCTGAGGTTTGATTTGGATCATTGGTGTCCAAGTCAAAATTGCTAATGGTTTAACTGCAGAGGATGGTCAGGGCTGTTGACCACTGGATCCTTGGTTCCTTAGAGCAACCAAATAGAAACCATGTCTATTATATAGTGAACTTCCTTCACAGGAATTCTCCCCAAGTTCAGCTTTCAAGCCCTCTTACTTCTCTTTTCATCTCTCATGTGTTTGAGTCCCTGAAGATGACATCCAAGCTGTGGTCAGTGTACCTGAGACGCCATAGAGCTGGAATCTCATCAACTTTGTAGCACAAATTGCCTGGACTGCTTTGTATGTCCTTGTCAATTAATGTTTTTGTAAGAAAAGTCTCCCAGTGGGATGGATTTAGGCTGAAGTTTGTTTTCAGTAGGAAGGTTTGGGGTGAGGCTAACCCTCACTCACAACCCATGGTACCTGTTTACCAAAAATAACTAATATCGAAGCATGATGAACATAGGTTGGTTCACAATTCCAGGGTCACACAAAAAAGTAGCTCAAATCTGAAGTTCTACCTACATTAGTGCTTAAGAATAAATGAAAGCAAATTGAAGATCATTAAATGTGCACTTTCATAAGACCAGTGATAAAAAGCAAAGTTCACAAGATCCCATCTAAGCTTCAGTTTTGCAGATGGTGAACTAGGGGTTCAGTTGGGGGAGGTTAAACATCATCCATGCTATTTGTTTGCAATTTCTGAACTAGACTGATACCACCACGTCAGGACCAACACTTCATTTTTATGCCTATAACCCATGCATGGTAGCCAAAGAACTCAGCTTTGTCCTCCCAAACTCCCACTATTTCCCTGTCAGGAAGATACAGGAATAGTTAGCAAGAGAGAAATTTGGAAAGACCGTTTAAATGGCAGGTATGAGCTGGAGGTCATGAAGAATGAATTCTATCTCAGGCATTCAGTACCCACATACATCCCCACTGCAATCCCTTTCTGTAGATGAAGAGTTGGTCACATAGATTCTTTTAGCAAAATGCCTCTAAGGGTATACACTGGGCTCCCAACTTGGAAGGTCCCAAGTCCAGAGCCTCTCTACTAGTTTCCCATTACTAGTGGACACTGGAATATCTCCACAGAACAAATAATAGAATTAATACTGGTGGGAAATTTTTTGTGCATGGATTTCTTGCACTCAAAAACTATATTCCACTGAGAAGATAAAAGAAACATGACGTCAGTCAACTCTGAGCTGACCCTCTATAGGGAAGCAGCTTGGGACTGACCCTGCTGCATGTGGTTGGGAGACCTCTGAAGTGAAGGCTGCATAGAAGCATCTCCAGAAAAGCTTTTGTATCCCTATTTCATCTCTCTCTCCTCCTGCCTTTTTAAAATTTGGTGCTTACCATGCTTTGAGTGGTCGGCTTTCTGTTTCAGCCAGTGGTCCAACTTTTCAGTAAGATGAGATGGATATCTAATGGTAGCAGAGAAGACAATAATAGTGCTTACCTTATACCCTGAGTCACAGCTAACATGGACCCCAGGTAACAGCTTAGACATTTGGAGATGATATCCTATCCATATTCATTGGTTTTCTATAGAGGTGTTCAGTGGACTAGTTAGGGGGAATACAAAACATTTTGGACAGGCAATGATACTCTTGCTTTTGGGATAGCATTGAGATTATCTAGCCTCCTGGTTTTTCTCCACCTCTGGTAACACCTTTGAAAAGAAGGAATCAACTAAAATGGGAAATATTGGTTCTTCGCGAACCCACAATGGTTTTTAAAATCAGTCCCTTCTTTCTCTTCTAACTGCAAATAAACCACCACCTAGACAGCAACAAGTTTGAGAACCCGTTTGCAGCTTCAGGTCTCCCACCATCTGCTTTTTGGAAAAGAGGTCAGAAATTATTGGTCTTCTTTTCTTCTGGCACATCTTCTACTGTACTCAGATTTACGAACAAGGAGTGCCTGGCTACATGAGCATCCCCGAACTCCAGGATCCACTTAAGCTAAGCCCGGAGATCTAATAAAGTATGAGAAAAGATTTTGAGAATTTATACGAAGTGTGGTTCAACTCTCTAAATTGTCATGATGGAATTGTAGGTCCTGGTTTTTCTCTCCTGTCGCGGATGCCTCCGTCCCTGTCTTTCTTGCCAGGTTCTTTACATCCTGTCCTGAGTCTCCATTAATGCATGCCTCAGGATTTGTCCTGGGCTCTCTACATTGTTCCCGAGGTGAGTTCATCCAGTGCTGTGTCTATAGAAACTGTGTGCATGCCGGTGACTCCTAAATTCATATCTTAAATTATGCCTTTTCTCAGAGGCTTCACTTTCATTCATTTCACTATTTAACATGACTACTTGTATGTAGAGTAGTCTCAGATTTATTTGTCCTGGACAGTATGTATGCGTTTATGGTACCCATTGCCATGACTGGGTTCTCTCCAACCTTCCCCTCCCTCAGTAAATGTCACCACTGTCCACCCAATTGTCTGGTCAGGGAGTTCCTCTTGATTCCTCTCTTTCATCCTCCAACTGTCCTCCTTAACCATCAATGATCTCTGGTTGACTTCACTTCTCCAGTATTGCCTATTACTTCTTCTCCATTGTAACCTTCATGGGCTAAACCAACGCCATCTCTCTTTGAGTCTATTTCAGTACCTCTGTCCCAAACCGGTCTTCCTAATTCTTGTCTTTCTTATTTATTTTCTGCTCAGCAGCCAGAGTGATCTTTCAAACGTGGAAGTCAGATCTGATTCTTGAGATTCCTGTGTAAGATTCTCCAGAGTCTCCCACTGTCAGATCTTACTAGGGCCCATGTGACCTGACCCCCCACCTCCCTCTCTGATTTCACCTTGTGTTACTTTCCTACTTGAATAACTACCTTCTACACACTTGGTCTCTTTTCTGGACCCGAACATGTCAGGATCATTTTCACTTCAGTCTTTGCATTGGCTGTACTGTGTACCTGGAATGTTCTTTCCTGGTTCTGTGCATGACTGACTTTCTCTATCTTTCCATGTCTCTGTTCAAGCATCATGAAATGGCCCTGGTCTAATTGCTGTCTTCACCATCCTTCTGTCCACTTAATTTTCTCCTTAACAACTAGCACATGTGTTGGCTTATTTAATTAGTATCCACCCACTTGAAATACATATTCCCCAGGAAAGATAACCTTGCCTACTTTGTTCACCATCATATCTCAGGGCCTGGCACATAACGTGTGTTATGTTTTGTATATATTTGCTAGATGCATTAATGAAGAGATCTGAATTTAATTTAGATAATCGCTGATTGTTTTCCCCCCATATTCATTGTGGAAAACAACAATGACATTGTCTTTTCTGGCTTGAAGGTATTGTGTTAACAAACAAGAAAATAAAACAAAATGGGACTGTGTCAATTTTCTTTTTCTTGGGGAATATTGGATTATCCTAGGATCTGAAGCTATCCCTTTTGACTGTTGCTCTGGAAGACACATAAAGCATTCCTTTCATTGTTCTTAGCATTTCTCTCCAAGACTCAGATTTCTGGAGGCAGAATTTCCTTTTGTATTTCTCTTGCTTCCTAGGGTTCCTCTTGCCTCCATTGAATATGCTCGTTAACAATCTAAGTTCATCAGATAATGCAGATTTCTATTTTTTTTTTAAAAAAGAAAACAGTGCAATATGGTTGAATTCCCAATGATTTTGGATGCAACATAGAATTTTCTTACAAAGGACACAATTATAGCCATGCCTTAAAAAGCAGTCATTACCACTAGGGCAGATTCTTGCAGCTGAGCTGGCTATAAGTTTTATATAATCATTATAATTTGACCAGCATAATCATATAGCATACTGTGGTTATATGAAATGTGTAATTAGTAAAGCAAAGGCTAATAGAAAATATTGTTATATTAATATTTTAATAATTATCATATTCAAGACATATTAATGTCATTATCACAGTATCAGGGGAATGTTGATATTTGACATATACATTTCAGATACATTAATATTTGAAGAAATTAAACATTTTATTTATAGCTAAAGGGCCTCCATCTGTTCTTCCTCTTTTCTTCTTTAAGTTGATGTAAATTTTGAAATATATTTTATTCCAAATGTATTCTGTTTTTAATGTGTAATATGTCAATATAATTATTTAAACACATCATGCACACACCACACACACACACACACACACACACACACACACATTCCTCTATAATTTGTAGGCTTGTTTTTCACCCAATGATAACTTCTTGAAATATATTCATTTTTATGCAATCAGCTTCAGTGCTTTCAACATCATATTCCAGTTCTTCACTGACGGAAAACATGGGTTTTTTTTCTTCTCTTTTCATGTTATGAATGGATAAAGAAAAGAGTACCTTTGATAATCTCTGATATGTCAGAATTTCTCCACAACAAAAAAATAGAAATGATAGGTCACAGGCCATCTTCATCTTTAAATTCAATATATACTGCCAAATTCCTTCCCCAAATATCTCATAAAATGTAAGCGTTCCTGTTTTCCCACATTCTTCTCTAAATTTAATATTTTCAGATTTTGAAAAACCAGGTCTAGCATGATACAGTTTAATGAACCTTTCTTTAGTGTCAGGGAGGTTGAAAGCATTTTTTAAAAATTTATTGGTCATTCAGTTTTTAAAATTTTCTTCTATGAGGGACATAGTAATTACTATTGTTTATTGAAATGAATTCTTTATATATTCTGTATGTTCAGTTTTTGGTGTCACATGAATTACAAACTTCTCTGGCTTGATTGTAAATTTCTTGTTGCTCATAATGTCTTAATTATAAATGTATAATTATAAATTATAAATGTATAATATTAATCATATAGTTTAATGTACTTCATCATATCTTTCTTTGTGACTTGTACTTTTTTTTGACAGTGCAGGGCATGGGAATGTGCCCTACCCTAGGGCTTTATTTTTATTTTTTATTTTTTACAAGTACCTTTAAAAATTTTTTTTCTAACAATTTAAAATTATTTTAACTTTAAATTGACTATGGAAATTGTAAGGATAAGGACAAGTTGTAAGGTTAAACATGGTGTATATAAGACTCATTTGCACTTTCTACACTCATTGTTAAGACATTTCAATAATTTTTGAAAATTTCTGATTTTTTTATTTTTTAACATGACAGTAGAGTATATTTGAAATATTATACATACATAGAATAAGTATAACTTGTTCCAATTAGGATCCCATTATTGTGTACGTGATGTGGAATCACCGTTGTGTATTTATATATGAGGATAGAAAAGATATGACCAATTCATTCTGTCCTTCCTATTATCATCCTCCCTCCCATTCCCCTTGTCTAGTCCAATGAATTTCTAATCTTCCCCTCCCTTGTTGTGGGTTAGCCTCCATAAATCAGAAAGAACAGTCTGCCTTTAGTTTTTGGGACTGGTTTATTTCACTTGGCATGCTATTCTCCAGTTCCGTCCAGTTACCTGCAAATGCCATTATTTCATTCTTCTTTATGGCGGAGTAACATTCCATTGTGTGTATGTATGTATGTATATATATATATATATATATATATCACATTATCTATTCATCTTTTGAAGGGCACCTGGGTTGATTCCATTGCTTAGCTATTGTGAATTGAGCTACTGTAAACATGGATGTGGCTGCTTCACTGTAGTACCTCATTTTAAGTCCTTTGGGTGTAGACTGAGGAGTGAGATAACTGGGTCAAATGGTGGTTCCATTCCAGATTTTCCAAGGAATCTTCATACTGCTTTCCAGAGTGTTGCACCAATTTCCAGTCCTACCAGCAATATATAAAGTGAACCTCTCTCCCCACATTTTAATTTTATTTTCTTTATCAGCATCATCAGGGCTCAATCCTTCCAGTAACTGATGGTTTTCTTGATCCTTTTCTTGCTTCCTTAAGCTCTTCTCTGACCCTTGTTTTATTGTCTTCCTTCTCTTTTCCATGCTTTATTTCATAGTTCTGTTTCCAGTGTTAAATTAGATACACAGCTCCTTGATTTCCATTCTTCTTTATTTCCTCATTTCTTCTAAGTCCTAAATTCATATGTATCCCACATGGATATGTGGAGTCTAAATATAAAACATTTTATATAAAGTTATAAAACATTTTATAACAATAAAAATAATGTTTTATAACTTCTGTTGTGTTTTCTGGAAACTCTGAGTTATTTGCAAGTTTTTCTTTTAAAATTTCAAACTACAAAAAATATATTTTTATTTTTCTTATTAGTATCTAGAGAATATATTCTGTGAACATCAAATTTTACCCAGTGTTGATATTTGCTTTGTTATCTATGTATTATTGGTATGCTTGAAAGTAATTTTGGTAGCAGATGTTTGGGCAGTCTCTCCCTCTCTCGACATGCACGTTGCACATGCATACACACACACTCTCTCTCTCTTTCTTTCTCTTTCTCTCTCTCTCTCTCTCTCTCTCACACACACACACACACACACACACACATTCACACCCAAAATCTTTTAACAGTGATGCTCAAACTACATATTTTCCATTTTTTTGCTTGATCTCTCAGCCATTGAAAACAGTGTGCTTAAATACACATTGAGGTTAAAGATTTATCAATTTCTTCTTGTCATTATCATGTTTGCCTTATGCACTCTTAAGTTTGTTGTTAAGGCTGTGTATTTGAGGATTAATGATATAAAGACCAATAACAAAGCAAAATTCTTTTAAATTTTAGCATCAGCCTTCAATTTCTACAAACAAAGCCTTCTAGGATTTAGATTGGAATTTCACTGTATCTTTAATTAGTTGGAAGAGGAAATGATACCTTAATGGTATTGACTTTTAGTCTATGAATATGGTGTATCTTTCCAAGTAGGTTTTTTGTTTTTGTTTTTTTTTGTTGTTGTTTGTTATATACCAGGGATTGAACCCAGGGACACTTAACTACTGAGCCACATCCTCAGCCTTATCTATCTATCTATCTATCTATCAATCAATCAGTTTTGAGACAGAATCTTGCTAAGTTGCTTAGAGCCTCACTAAGTTGCTGAGGCTGGTTTTGAACTTGAGATTCTCCTGCCTGAGCCTCCGGAGCCCCTGGGATTACAGGTGTGCATACCCATCTTAAGGTATTTTTATTTTTTTAAAATTCTGATCTTTTCATGGCACATTTTTAAATTGGTCATTGCATAAGTTTTAAATGTATTTTTATATACTTATTTTGATCCAGAATAACTTATTTAATTATTTTCCTGGCTTTCTTATGTTAAAATTGTTTTCATTTTGTAAAAAAAATAAATTTGTCATTATCTTAGATTTTTCCAAGTTAAACAAAAACCTGTAAAAATATAATAGCCATACTCATCCTTTCAAGTACATTTCCTTTTAGTTGAACATTTTTGTTCAATTTTACTGGCTACCTTGTAGACAATGTTAAATGATAGTACTACAGTTGATACCCTGTTATTCATTTCATTGGGAATTGCAACATTTTTTCAAAGAACATACTACTACTTGTTGATTTGAGATGTTGAAAATACACATTTAAAAATCTTGCTTCTTTTGAGAATCTTTCTCTAAATTTGAGAAAAGCCTCTTTTATCTTAATTGCTTGTTTAATTGTAAAATATGTCATTCACTCAAAACATCTTAAAATGTGTTTGCACAGTTTAAAAAGGAATAATAAAAACAAATCCCAGGACTGTGTTTGAGTTTTTAAAAATTCTACTGCCTTGCAAACTGTCTGCAGGTGCCCACTTAATAGCATCTCTCCCCTCCTTCCACGTAAAGTGACCAATATTCATCATTTTGAATTTCTCATTTCCTTGATTTTATTTGTGATTGTGTCACCAATTTATAATTCCCTAAACAAGGAATTCATCAGTTTGTTTGATGTAAATGGGTTGTATAGTTTCCATCCTTTTATAACTTCGTTTTTATTGTTTTTAGACTCACTTATGTAAATACATTGGATTCTAGTATGAATGTATGTACGTATGTATGTATTTGGTATCAGGGGTTGAACTCAGGGGCACTTGACCCCTGAGCTCCATCCCCAGCCCTATTTCATATTTTATTGAGAGACAGGGTCTCACTGAGTTGCTTAGCACCTAGCTTTGGCTGAGGCTGGCTTTGAACTCAGTATCCTCCTTCTTCAGCCTCCCAAGCCTCTGGGATTACATGTTTATTGATTTTTCTCGGCAGTCTACTACCCAATATAGTCATGGGGCATCACTTATCCATTCCTCACACTATCAGGTGGACACTCCAGGTGTCTCCAGTTTTTTACTTTGATGAACTCTTTTGCCAATGTCATTTTTGTCTGAGTTCCCTGGAACATTTTTGTAAGAGTTTTCTGAGGGAAAATTTCTTGAAAGGGTTTTCCCAGCCCTTTTTATTTTTTATTTTGAGACATAATCTCACTAAATTCCTTTTGGTTTTTATATCATTTATCTAATAACTAATTAAGATGTATCATCTTTGAAGAGAATTTTAATGTATTTCTTCTCTAGTAAATTCCTTTCTTTTTTGTTTTCATCTTAAAGATTCTTTAGATATTCTGCCAGGTGCAGTGGTGCACACTTGTGATCCCAGTGGCTTGGGAAGCTGAGGCAGGAGGAGTGCAAGTTCAAAGGCAGCCTCAGCAACTTAGTGAGGTGCTAAACAATTCAGAGAGACCCTGAATATAAAATAGGGCTAGGGATATGGCTTAATGGCTGAGTACCCCTAAGTCAGTCTCTGTACAAAAAAAAAAAAAAAACTTTATATATTCTGAATAGAAGTCCTTTATCCAATCAAATATATGGTTTACCACTATTTTCTTCCATTACGAAGATTGATTTTCTGGTTTTTGAGAGTATTATTTGAGAACAAAAATTCTCAATTTTAAGTTTGTGTGTGTATATATATGTGTGTGTATATATACACCCACACATATATATATGTGTGTGTATATATACACCCACAATGTGTGTGTATATATATACACACACATATATATCTATATTCTTTTGATGCTTATGCTTTTGGTGGTATCAAAGAAACCATTGCTTGACCCAAAGTTATAATGATTTACTCCTATGTTTCATTCTAAGATTTTCAATGTTTTCACTTTTTTTCTTTTTATTGTTTTTTTTAGATATACACAATAGCAGAGTGTATTTTGATGTATTATACATACATAGAGCTTAACTTAGTCTAATTAGGATCCCATTCTTGTACATGATGTGGAGTTTCTGTCTTTCCTATTTCCATCCCCTCTCCCTTCCCTCCATTCCCCTTTGTCTAATCCAATGAACTTCTGTTCCTCCTCCTGCCCTTTATTGTGTGTGAGCATCCGCATATCAGAGAGAACATTTGGCCTTTGGCTTTTTGGGACTGGCTTCTTTGACTTAGCTAGATTGTCTCCAGGTCTCTCCATTTACCAGCAAATGCCATAATTTTATTCTTCTTTATGGCTGAGTAATATTCCATTGTGTATATATACCACATTCTTTTTATCCATTCATCTATTGAAGGGTACCTCCATATATCTATTGTGAATTGAGCTGTTATAAACTTTGATGTGGCTGTGGCACTGCAGTAAGCTCTAAATTCCTGTTTTTGTTTTTGTTTTCCTATTGAGTGATGATTTCTTGTCAATGGCTTTTAGAATTTCCCTATCCTGGATACTAACCCTCTCTCCGCGATGTGTTGCAAATCTATCTTCTCCCAGTTTGTTATTTTCATGAAGAAGTTTTTGATTTTCAAGTTGCCAAACTTTTCTAGCTTCTACTTTATTGTTTGTGTTTATTGAATCTTATTTTAAAAATGTTTTCCTTGCTGAATAATATAATTATTCTTCCATATTGATTTGTAAAACTATTTTTAGATGGAATGCTTTTTAATTTTTGTCATCAAGGATCTTGTTTTGGGCTGGGGATGTGGCTCAAGCGGTAGTGCGTTCTCCTGGCATGCGTGCGGCCCGGGTTTGATCCTCAGCACCACATACAAACAAAGATGTTGTGTCTGCCGATAACTAAAAAATAAATATTAAAATTCTCTCTCTTTCTCTCTCTCTTTCTCTCTCTCTCTCTCACTTAAAAAAAAAGATGTTGTTTGGTTGTAGATTACTTTCTTTCAGATTGAATTTTATAGAAAGCCTTTTTTGGGGGGTTAGTATTTATTTACCAGCATAATCAGGTGGGACTTTTTCTAATTTGTTACTATGATGAATTGTATAATGTATTTCCATGTCAATCAATGTTACATTTCTTTGACAAACTCAAACTGATAATAGTGTTTAATTGCTTTACATAATTTTAAATTTGGTTTACCAAATTTGATTATGTTTTTAAAATTTATATCAGTGGATGAAATTGGCGTCTTTTCCTGTCTTGTTTGAAATCAAGGTTAGGTTGGCCTAATAAAATGAATTTCCTGGAAGAATTTGTGTAAATTTGAAACTGTCTGCCCTTGTCTAGTAGAACACACCTGTAAAACTATCTGGGTTCAATGTTTTCTATTCTTAATATTTTAAGCTATTGACAGGAATTTTTAAAGTTACAAGAAAATTCCTACTTTCTCTTCTTTCATGTGTTGGTTTTTGTAGGTTGGGTATTTCTAGGAATTTATGCATTTCATGAAATTTATGTTTATTGGTGTAAAGCAATACATGAAACTATTAATAATAACATTAATAATTTAATGTAATTAGCCATATTAATAATATTCACAATAACTATTAGTCTCTGTGGCATCTGTTGTAATGTCTTTTGTTTTAATATTTTTTATTTAGATAGTATTAGCTTTTATTGATTAATATTGACAATAATTTTCCATGCTTTTTAAAAAATTTGTTCTAATTAGTTGTACCTGATAGCAGAGTGCATTTCAACTCATTGTACACAAATGGACCACAACTTCTCATTTCTCTGGTTGTACCCAATACAGAGTCACACCATACATATGGGCAATTGTACCTGTACCTAGGATAATGATGTCTGTCTCATTCTACCATCTTTCCTACCCCCACACCCCTCCCTTCCCATCACTCCCCTCTGCCCAATCCAAAGTTCCTCCATTCTTCTCTATCTCCCCTTTCCCATTAGGGATCAGTATCCACATATCAGAACATTTGGCCTTTGGTTTTTTAGGATTATCTTATTTTGATTAGCATGATATTCTCTAGCTTCATCTATTGACCTGCAAATACCATAATTTCATTCTTGGGAATCTCCATATTGCTTCCCAGAGTGGTTGCACCAATTTGCAGTCCCACCAACAATGTTGAAGTGTAACCTTTCCCCAACATCCTCACCAACACTTATTGTTGCTTGTAATTCTTGATAATTGACATTCTGACTGGAGATGAAAATCTTAGAGTAGTTTTGATTGGCATTTCTCTAATTGCTAGAGATGTTGAACATTTTTCTCATGTATTTGTTGATCGATTGTATATTTTCTTCAGTAAAATGTCTGTTTAGTTCCTTCGTCCATTTATTGATTGGGTTATTTGGTTTCCTGGCGTTAAGTTTTTTGAGTTCTTGATATATCCTTGAGATGAGTGTTCTATCTGATGTGCATGTGGTAAAGATCTTTCCCCATTCTGTAGGCATTCTCTTCACATTATTTATTATTTCATTGGATGAGAAGAAGCTTTTTAGTTTGAATCCATCCCATTTGTTGATTCTTGGTTTTATTTCTTGTGCTTTAGAAGTCGTGTTAAGGAAGTCAGGTCCTAAACTGACACGATGAAGATTTGGGCCTGGTTTTTCTTCTATTAGGTGCAGAGTCTCTAGTCTAATTTCTAGGTCCTTGATCCACTTGTGTTGAGTTTTATGTAGGGTGAGGGATAGGGGTCTAGTTTCATTTGGTTACACGTGGATTTCCAATTTTCCCAGCACTGTTTGCTGAAGAGACTATCTTTTTCCCCAAGTATGTTTTGGTACCTTTGTCTAGTATGCAATAACAACAATTATGTGGGTTTGTCTCTGTGTCTTCTGTTCTGTACCACTGGTCTATATGTCTGTTTTGGTGCCAATACTATGCCATTTTTGTTACTATGTCTCCGTAGTAAAGTTCTGGGATTGTGATGCTTCCTGCTTCATTCTTCTTGCTAAGAACACTTTGGCTCTTCTGGAACTCTTATTTTTCCAAATGAATTTCATGACTGCTTTTTCTATTTCTATGAAAAAATGACATTGGGATTTTTAAATCTGTATAATGCTTTTGGTAGTATGGTCATTTTGACCATATTAATTCTGCATATCCAAGAACATAGGAAAGTTTTCCAACTTCTAAGGTTTTCAATTTCTTTCTTTAGTGTTTTGTAGTTTTCATTGTAGAGGCATTTCACCTCTTTTCTCAGATTGATTCCCAAGTATTTTTTTTCCTTTGAGGTTATTGAGAATGGGGTAGTTTTCCTAATTTCTCTTTCAGAGGATTCATCACCAATGTGTAGAAACACATTTTATTTATGGGTGTTGATTTTATATTCTGCTACTTTGCTGAATTCATCTATTAGCTCTAGAAATTTTCTGGTAGAATTTTTTGGATCATCTAAATACAGAATCATGTCATCAGCAATAATGATAGTTTGATATCTTCTTTTCCTATTTGTATCCCTTTAATTTCTTTCATTTGTCTAATTGCTCTGGCTCCAGTTTCCAGGACTAGGTTGAATAGAAGTGGTGAAAATGGGTATCTCTGTCTTGTTTTGTAGAGGGAACACTTTCAAATTCCCTCTTGTAGAGGGGAACACTTTCAAATTTTCTCCATTTAGAATAATGTTTGCCTTGGGCTCAGCATAGATAGCTTTTACAATGTTGAGGTATGATCCTACCATTCCTAGTTTTTTTCTAGAGTTTTGAATATGAAGGGATGCTGTATTTTGTCAAATACTTTTTCTGCATCTATCAAGATGATCATGTAATTCTAATCTTTGAGATTATTTATGTGGTGAATTATGTTTATTGATTTCTCTATGTTGAACCAACCCTGCATCCTGGAGATGAATCCCACTTGATCATGGGGCACTATCTTTTAAATATGTTTTTGTATGCAATTTGTCAGAATTTTACTGAGAATCTTTGCATCTATGTTCAACAGGTATATTGGTCTCAAGTTTTCTTTCTGTAATGTGTCTCTTTTTGGTTTTTGTATCAGGGTAACAAGCCTCATAGAAGAGTTTGGAAGAGTTCACTTCTTTTCTATTTCATGTAATGATTTGAGGAGGATTGGTGTTCTTTGAAAGTCTTGTAGAACTCGGCTGAGAATCTGTCTGTTCCTAGGCTTTTCTTTGTTGGTAGGCTTTTTAAAAAATATTTATTTTTTTGTTGTAGATGGACATAATACCTTTATTAATTTTTATGTGGTGCTGAGGTTTGAACCCAGGGTCTCAGATGTGCTAGGTGAGTACTCTACCCCTGGAGCCACAACCCCAGCTCCTGTTGGTAGGCTTTTGATGGCATCTTCTATTTCATTGCTTGAAAGATTGCTTAAACTGTGTATGTCCTCCTGATTCAGTTTGGATAGGTCATATTTTTCTAGAAATTTGTTGGTATCCTTGAGATTTTCTATTTTATTGGAGTATAAGTTTTTTTAAATAGTTTCTAATTATCTTCTGTATTTCAGTAGTGTCTGTTGTGATATTTCAGTTTCATCATGAATTTTAGTAATTTTAGTTTTACCTTTCTCTTTGTTAGCATGGCTAAGGGGTTATTAATTTATTTTTTCTTTCAAAGAACCAACTTTTCATTTAGTTGATGTTTTGAATTGTTTCTTTTTTTTTCAATTTCATTGATTTTTAGCTCTGATTTTAATTATTTCCTGTCTTCTACTATTTTGGTGTTGATTTGTTCTTCTTTTTCTAGAGCTTTAAATTGTAATGTTAGGTAATTTATTTGTTGACGTTTTATTTTAATGGATGAGCTCAATGCAATGAACTTTCTTCTTAGCACTGCCTTCAATGTCCCAGAGATTTTGATATGTTATATTGATATTCTGATTTTCCTCTAAGAATTTTTTATTTCCTCCCTGATTTCTTCTGCTATCCAATTGTCATTCAATAGCATATTATTTAGTCTCCTAGTGTTGGAGTAGCTTCTATTTTTCATTTTATTGTTGATTTCTAATTTTATTCCATTATGATCTGATAGAATGTAGGGTACTGTATTTTTTTTTGTATTTGCTAAAAGTTGCTTTGTGACATAACATATTATCTGTCTTAGAGAAGGATCCATGTGCTACTGAGAAGAAAGCATATTCACTCATTGATGGATGAAATATTCTATATATGTTGGTTAAGTCTAAGTTATTGATTGTAATATTGAGTTCAGTAGTCTCTTTGTTTAGCTTTTGTTTGGAAGATCTATCCAGTGGTGAAAGAGATGTGTTAAAGTCATCCAGTATTATTGTATTATGGTCTATTTGACTCTTGATCTTGAGAAGAGTTTGTTTGATGAATGTAGATGCTCCATTGTATGGGGCATAAATACTTACTATTGTTATGTCTTGCTGATATATTAGTCCCTTAAGCAGTATGATGCCGCAGTCTGGCTGGGCACAATTCAGGAGCCACTTGTCAAAAGAAACGAACTTTATTTTTAGAACCACACAGGCCAAACAAAACAGCTCCTCAGGAAAAACCCTCAGAGCCCAACTGCCACCACTGGCTTCCCACAAGCCTCTCCCAGAAAACAAGCCTCACTACCTCCCACAATCCTCCTGCTCTTGAGGCCCATTGGCTGGGTCGCATGGGCGGAGCCAAAGAAGTCCCCCAATGAGCATCACGCAGAGGAGCCAATCAGTTAGATGTTGCTGGGCCGCTGTGAGCCAATCATCAGCTGGTAGTCTGAAAGTTTGCTGGCAGCTGGAAGTTTGCTGGGGCCCCTTCGGCTGTGGCTCTCAACAGTATGAAATGTCCTTCTTTATCCCTTCTGACTAACTTTGGCTTAAAGTCCACTTTATTTGACATGAGGATGGAAACCCCTGTTCCGTTTACATAGTCCATGTGAATGATATGTTTTTTTTCCCATCCCTTCACTTTCAGTCTGTGGATGTCTTTGCCTATGAGTCTCTTGAAGACAGCATATTATTAGGTCTTTTAAAAAATCCAATCTGCCATTCCATTTCTTTTGATTGATGAGTTTAGGCCATTAACATTTAGGGTTATTATTGAGATATGATTTGTATTCCCAGTCATTCTGGTTACTTTTTGGTTTCCCCTTTGACTGGCTTTTCCTTTAGTGTAGTTCCTCCCTTTGCTGATTTTCTTCCTTTTTCCTCCCATTTCCTCTTCACGGAATATTTTGCTGAGAATGTTCTGTAGTGCAGGCTTCCTAGTTGTACATTCTTTTAACTTTTTTTTTACCATGGAAGATTTTTATTTCATCATCAAATCTGAAGCTTAGTGTTGCTGGATATAAGATTTTTGCTTCGTATTCATTTTCTTTCAGAACTTGATATATTTTGTTCCAGGATATCCTAGCTTTGAGGGTCTGGGTTGCAAAATCTGCTGAGATCTGAATTGGTTTCCCCTTATATGTAATCTGATATTTTTCTCTTGCAGCCTTTAAAATTCTATCCTTATTCTGTATGCTAGGCATTTTCATTATAATGCGCCTTGGTGGGGAGCCTATTGTAATTTTATACATTTAGTGTCCTGTAAGCGTCTTATATATATATATTTTTTTTGGTTTGGGAAATTTTGAATATTATTTCATTGAAAAAACTGTGTTTTACATTGGTTTGTATTTCTGTGTCTTCCTCTATTCTGATAAATCTTAAATTTGATCTTTTTATGTTATTCCATAATTCTTGAAAGTTCTGTTCATGGTTTTTACCATCTTCACTGTGTGGTCAATTTTATTTTCAAGATTAATTTTTCTTCATTGCCTAAGTTCTGTATTCCATGTGATCTAGTCTGTTGGTGATGCTTTCTATTGAATTTTTAATTTATTTTGAAAGAACCAATTCTAAATTTATTGATCTTTTCTCTTAAGTGTTTGATTCCTATTTTTATTAATTTTATTTTTTTCTTTGTTATGTCTCTCCTACTATTTTTGTGTGGTTTTGTTTTGATCTTGGCATTTTCCTTCCTTATTCTGTCAGATGAATCTGCATTCTTTGATTTGGAGATTTTCTTATTTCCAAAGAAACATTGAACATATAATTCCCCTGTAATATTGCTTTAGCTGCATTTTGAGTGTTTAATTATATGTATTTTCATGATTATTCTTTGACACATTAGGGTTTTTTTTTGTTTGTTTTTTAGTTTCAAATAGATGCAATTTTTCTATATATCTTCCCCCTC
Source organism: Urocitellus parryii (assembly GCF_045843805.1). Classification (NCBI taxonomy): domain Eukaryota; kingdom Metazoa; phylum Chordata; class Mammalia; order Rodentia; family Sciuridae; genus Urocitellus; species Urocitellus parryii. The sequence goes on along the minus strand of NC_135533.1, from coordinate 172,521,247 downwards.
CCACCCCCCACCAATTTTTTAACAAAAGCAAACATTGGTCAAAGAATATGGCACAGGAGATAACCATGTTTTTGGGACTGGCTTTATGGCATAATATATGGCGAATTTTGGACCTTGAAAAAGATATATTCTCCAGTTGCTGTGTTTAGTATTGAATCAGGATTGTTAATCTTATTTAAAATTTTTTTTAAAAGACAGAGAAGAAAGAGAGAGAGAGAATTTTTTTTAATATTTATTTTTCAGTTTTCGGTGGGCACAACATCTTTTTTTTATGTGGTGCTGAGGATTAAACCCAGTGCCCCACCGATGCCAGGCAAGCACATTACCGCTTGAGCCACATCCCCATCCCATATTTTTAAATTTTTAAAGATTTCTTGGATGGCTTGATCTGTCAATTGTGGAGAGAAGGCTGGTAAAGCCGTTTCTGTTATCTTGGTGAATTTACCCACTGCTATGGTTTAGATATGGCTTATGTTCCCCCAAAGTTTCATGTGATTGATGTCTTGGTCCCCAGTATGGTGGTATTGAAAGTTGCTGTGGCAACTAAAAGAGGTGGGGTGTAGGTGTCTTTAGATTATTGAGGGTATGCTCTTAGAAGGTAGTTCTCACGGGAACTTCTGAGTTCTCAGAGAGGAGTTATAAAAGGAACAAGCCCAGCCCCACCCAGTTATCTTTCCTCCAGGTTTAAGATGTAATTACCTGTTTGATTATGTCATTGCTATTCATGCCATGAAGGGTTATAACCAAAGTGTAGTCCTCACTGTGCAATTTGAATTTTAAGTCTCAAAAACTACATGCTAAATTAACCTTTTATTCATAAATAGCCTGTGTCATGCATTTTGTTATTTTGACAAAAGCTAACTGATGATATACCTACTTTTTACAGGCCTATTAAGTTTTATGTTGTTATATAAAGCATATAATTCAACTTTTAAAATTTGTGCTCTACTTCTGTCTGAAAGTTTTTATCTCTTATATAGAGAGATTAATCCACTTATATTCACTGTGATGCTGATTATTCCTACAATCTTATTATGAACTTTTGATTTGTTTCCTTTTTTCTCCTCTTTTTTTGTAAGTTTTTGGATTTCTTTTCCATATTTCATTATTATTTTTTACTTCTTTGGTGGATATATATATTTTAGCTTTTTCTAAAATCTAGTTGAGCTAGCTATTTTAATAAGCAGACTTATTTTTCAGGGTTGCTGGGGATTGAACTCAGGGGCACTTAACCACTGAGCCACATCCCCAGTCCTTTTGTATGTTTTGTTTAGAGACAGGGTCTAACTGAGTTGCTTATGGCTGAGGCTGGCTTTGAACTCATGATCCTCCTGCCCCAGCATCCCAAGCTGTTGGGATTATAGATGCACACCACCACACCTGGCAAGCATACTTAATTTTTTAGCATTCAAACTTAATTCACATTTTTCCATTCTCTCAAATAATTTTCAGACCTTAGAAGAATTTCACTCCCAGATAATTTCCTTCCATTATTATTTGTTATTTTTGTTTAGCAGAAATTGTTTCACTATTAGAGTCGCCCGCCCATTTTTGTTTCAGCTTGTATTTTTGCTTTCCCCCATCCCATTGCATGGTGTCTTTATTATCCCCTTATACAATGATAGGTGGTTTGATCACTCCACTTATTTAGCAGTCTCTTTGCACACTCTTTCTGCTTATAATCAGATTTCCATCTGAGATGATGTTTCTTCTGTGCAACACACATCATTTAGAATTGAATTTTCCCTACTTTTTTATTAGTGCACCATAGTTGTACATAATGATGGGATTTGTTACATATTTATGTGTGCAAGCAATATACCAATATCATTTGGCTAATACCACTCTAGAATTCAAGTTTGGAGGGTATTTTGCAGGTTACTATTTTGTGGATAAACACACTTAGCTTTTGTTTGTGCCTTTATTTTACCATCATAACGATTGAATGAGAGTCTCTCTGGGCATCAAGCTTCAGGTTGATGATCACTTTTCTCAGCCCCCTGAGGATGCTCCCCTCCACTGAGTGCCCTGCTGGGTGAGCTGGCAGCTGTCATCCTGAGGGTTGCTGCTTGGGAGGTAGTCAGCATCTTTTCACTACCTGTCTTTAAAACGGTTTAGTTTTTTTTTTTTTTTTTTGGTTTTCCACATGATGCATCTGTAGTATACACTAAATCTGAAAATTGGTAAATGTTTTATTAGTCAGCTTTTTTATGACTGTGACTAAAAGACCTGACAAGAGCGACTTTAGATGAGGAAAAATTTATTCAGGGGCTCACAGTTTCAGAGGTCTCAGTCCATAAAGCTGGTTCCATTCTTTGGGGCTGGAGGTGAGGCTGACCATCATGGCAGAAGAGTGTGGCAGAGGGGACCTGCTCACATGACTGAGGATCAGAATCAGAGAGAGTCTCCACTTACCAGATACAGGCCATGCCCACAATGACCCGTCTCCTCTAGCCACACCCTATCCTGACCCTACCTGCCTTCAGTCACTACTCAGTAAATCCCATCAGGGGATTGATTTACCCATTGAGTTAAGGCTCTCTTGATCCTATTGTTTCTTCTCTGAATTTTCTTGCCTTGTCTCTCACATGGGCTTTTGGGGGACTCCTCACACCAAACCATAACAGTAACATTCTCTCTTTCCTAGCACTTCTCCCCCATTTTGTCTTTTATTGGCTTCCAGGACTTGGATTAGATTTGCGTTGAACCTTCTCACTCCATCTTCCATGTCTCTTAACCTCTGTGCTCATCATCCATCTCTTTATCTTTGGACTGTGTTCAGAATGTTTTCCTTCTTCCACTGTATTCATTCCCTTCTCAGTGGAGAGGTGCTGGCTCAAACGTAACCACACATGTCACCACCCTCAACTCTTGAGTAATGTGCCTCCACTGGGAGAAATCAGAGCCTCACTATCTTGCGCCCTCTCACTCTCCAGATAAAGACCAGGTCTTTTTGGCTTTAGGCTCAGAGACAATGGTTTAATACCCATTTCCCCTTTTTTTTGATACTAGGAAATGAGTCCAGGGATGAGCTACCACTGAGCTACATTTCCAGCCTTTTTTGATTTTGAGAGAGGGTCTCACTAAGTTGCTGAGGCTGGTCTTAAACTTGCCATCCTACTGCCTCAGCCTGCCATGTCATTGGGATTCCAGATGTGTGACAATGGATTTACCAAGACATGCACAGACTCTGCTTGGCAATACAGTGACCACCTCCCTGGGTCACATGCCACACCATGTCATGCCTATCCTTTCACAGTAGACACTTGAGGGTTTCTAGCCCACTCTTTGGCTGAGGGGATGCCAAGAGCCCTACCAATCTATGTGCCCATAATTGGCCACTTCAAGGGATGAAAGCAACAATTACAGGCTTCATGCTTTCACCAAGAATATAATTTTATCATAATGTTGATAACTGTCCCACACTCCACCCTCTTTTCCCCTATAGGGCAAACCCACGTCTGTCTGCTACATGCCCAGAGAGCTGTTCCTGCTTTCTATCCATTTTTGTCAGATATTGGGGGACCTCTTCAGGCTGCTGTCCTTGGACAGCACCCTGTTAGTGTTAGAAAGGTATTAATCAGAACCTACTCAAATGACTGATTTATGCTACCATGAAATTGGTAAGCCGAGCAGATTTCCCTGAGTGTATTTGGTTGTAACTACCAGAAAAGACATAGAGCAACAGCTAAGTTGCATTTAACCTTTTGCCAGTTTTTTTTCTGCTGCTGGGTCACTGGAGCATTGGGGCTCTAACTGAGGTGAGTGGCACAGTTATCCGTAGAAGAAAGTATTGTGCAGTGGGCGAGACTCTAGGGGTCTTAACAAGGGAGAAGTGCACCCCTCAGGGTCACTGAGCAAGTCAGGGCCTGGCTTCTTCCTCCTGGTATGGACTCCCATCACATGCTGCATTCTTCAGGCTCAACACCTTGCAGTGATTTTGCTCTTAACTGGTCACTGTGGTTTTATTTTTTTGTTGGGGAGTGGAGGTTGTGGTGGTGGTAGTACTAGAGATTGAACCCAGGGGCACTTAACCCCTGAGCCACATCCCTCAGCCTATATATATATATATATATATATATATATATATATATATATATGAATGACAGGGTCTTGCTAAGTTGCTGAGGCTGGCTTTGAACTCATGAAATTCCTGCCTCAGTCTCCTGAGCTCCTGGGATTAGAGATGGGTGCCACCACACCCAGCTGGTCACTGTGGTTTTGGCTGCCATGATTCACCTTCCCTTTCTCACCCTCCCCTTTAACAGCAGTGACACAGCCCCAGGCAGGTGAAATGTCATCTTCCTTTGTCCTCTGCAACTGGCTAAGGATTGGGCAAAGGATTCATTCAGAAACCCACTGAGACTTTTTGGTCAGCTTTTTGTCTCTGTGACCTGTCAGGAACAATTCAATTTAGAGGAAGAAAAATTTATTTAGCTCATGGTTTTTCAAAGGTTCTGTCCATGGTTCACTGAATCCATTGCTCTGGGCCGGAAGTGAGGCAGAACATCCTGGGGGAAGGGCATGGTGGAGGAAATCAGCCGAGGACAAGGACACCAGAAAGCAAGTGAGAATTCTGCACATTAGGGACAAAACCCCCAAGGCTTGTCTCCAGTGACCTACTTTCCCAGCCACACCCTACCTGCCTACAGTTGCCACCCAGTTAAGCCACATCAGTGGATTAATCCACTGGTTATGTTACACCTCTCATAATCTCATCACTTCACCTTTGAAAATTCTTGCATTGTTCCACACAAGAACCTTTTGGAGACACCTCATGTCTAAACCATAGCAGACTTATTTGTACTATCAGAGAAGAGACACCTCCTCTTTCCCACTGGACTAGAACCAAAAAAGAATTAGGGGAAAACTGCAGTACCTTTATGACCATGAGGGTGAAGTCTTTCTGAGAATGGAGCTAACATGCAGGGAGTAGGGCAGATAAACAGTTCCTGGTGAACCTTTCTGACCACCTGGTTCTAGCTGTGCCTGAAGTCATTTCTCCTCTGGCCTTTTCAATTAGAAGACTCAGTCAAATCATGATTTAGAGAGTCCTTCATATCTTTTGCTCAGGCATCCCTAGGTTCTAATCAAGAGACCCTTTGGACCCCAAAGCTTATGAGTTTTTTCTTTATTTGTTTGCTTGTTTTTAGGGCCCCACTGCTTAACTCGGGTTTTTTTTTTTTTTTTTTTTTTTTTTTTTTTTTTACTTTCTTCAGAATTTATTTCCAAAATAAGTAAAATATAATATGGGTAAGAATTTAAGAACAAGGTTTGTGGATCCTGTGACATACACAAGGCATCCATCATGCCTGAAAACAGCAAAACAGAGTTGTAGGCCCAGTTTCACATGGCCATGCACATGCATGTTTGTGGATACAAAGAATTTAAGACACAAAGACACACACTAATCAAATAGAAGCTCTCTCAGAAAAAAAATCATTTCAAAAATAGGTACTCCTGGAAATAAAATGAAAACTAATAACTAAAAATAGATAAAATAAATATAAATATCAAAGGACAAAAAAAGATCTGTGAGAGAAATAAGCCAAAAGAAACTAAGTTGATTATTGTTTTTTAATTCTTAAGTTTGTTTTAATTAGTTATACATGACATTAAAATGCTTTATGCACTTTGATATATCACACATAGATGGGATATAATTTCTAATTTTTCTGAATGTACATGTTGCAGAATCATATTGATCATGCAGTCACTTATATACATACAGTAATGTCTGTTTCATTCTAATATCTTTCCTATCCCCACATCCAGAGACCTAGAATAGCTAAAGCAATCCTTAGCAAGAAAAGTGAAGCAGGAAGCATCATAATACCAGACCTTAAACTATACTACAGAGCTATAGTAGCAAAAACAGCATGGTATTGGCACAAACATAGACTTGTAGACCAATGGTACAGAATAGAGGACACAGAGAAAATAATGTAGTTATCTCATACTAGATAAGGGTACCAAAAACATTCACTGGAGAAAAGATAGCCTCTTTAACAAATGGTGCTGGGAAAACTGAAAATCCATATGTAGCAAAATGAAGTTAATCCTCTATCTCTCACCCTGCACAAAAATCAATTCAAAGTAGATCAAAGACTTAGGCACTAGAACAGAGACCTTGTGGCTAATAGAAGAAAAAATAGGCCCAAATCTTCACTACTTAGATGTAGGATCTGACTTCCTTAACAAGACTCCAAAAGCACAAAAAAGTAAAATCAAAAATCAATAAATGGGATGGATTGATTAATTAGCAAGCAGGGAGGTTAGGGACTGCCATTAGGTGGAATCCCGCCAGCCAAGCCCACACGGACCCTTGGGTCGAGCACGGGATCTCAGAAGGGGAAGGAAGCGGTACAGTCCCATCCCCCACAGCGGACACTCCACCGAGGCAGTCAGTGGCCACCATCAGGGAAAGCTGAAGGATACACCGCCACTCTCCTTCAGAGTGCAACATCAAAACAGGTCGGTGTCATTCAGCTCACCCCCCAGACAGCGGGAATTCGCATAAAATCTCTCCTAGGCTTGCCAGGAGAGGGAGTATCAAGCTGAGCCTCCATAAAGACTAGGGGGAAACTAGAGACACCTGACCTCCAACCCCTCCTCCCAGTAGCAGCCAAAAGGAAACCTGGCTAGCCAGCGCTGGGGGAGGGGCAAGCAGGAAAAATCAAAGTGATAGAGTGCCAGGGATCCCAGCAGCCTGCAGCAGGGCCCCGGAGATCCAGGCCAACTGATTTGCGCGGCCTGCCCTGCGGCTACAGAAGGCGTGGCGCCTCAGTGAAGCCATTAATTAGCAAGCAGGGAGGTTAGGGACTGCCATTAGGTGGAATTCCGCCAGCCAAGCCCACATGGACCCTTGGGCCGAGCACGGGATCTCAGAAGGGGAAGGAAGCGGTACAGTCCCATCCCCCACAGCAGACACTCCACCGAGGCAGTCAGCGGCCACCATCCGGGAAAGCTGAAGGATACACCGCCACTCTCCTTCAGAGTGCAACATCAAAACAGCGGACACTCCACCGAGGCAGTCAGCGGCCACCATCCGGGAAAGCTGAAGGATACACCGCCACTCTCCTTCAGAGTGCAACATCAAAACAGCGGACACTCCATCCAGGCAGTCAGCGGCCACCATCCGGGAAAGCTGAAGGATACACCACCACTCTCCAACAGCTTGCAACATCAAAACAGCCAGCAGCAGGAACCCGGAGATCCAGGCCAACTGATTCGCGCGGCCTGCCCCGCAGCTACAGAAGGCGCGGCGCCTCAGAGAAGCCATTAATTAGCAAGCAGGGAGGTTAGGGACTGCCATTAGGTGGAATCCCGCCAGCCAAGCCCACCGCCCACGCCCGGAACAGGCCCAGCGACCTGCCAGCATGGTAGTCACGACACCCCAATTGGAATAGGGACAGAGCAGAGCCGCCTTCCACTCCCTGAACAGGCCCAGAGAGCCGCCAGCGTGGTAGACACGTCACCCCAATTGGAGTAGGGGCACAGCCGCCGCCCGCACCTGCAAGGGAGATTTTTCAAGTATACAAGAGCAACATAAATAAATAGGGGGTAAATTTCAAAAACACAACAGTTGCACCAAGCAGAAAGAAACGCGAGCAGTATGAAAAGACAAGGAAAGAAAGGACCACAAGCAATGCAGGTCAACTCAACTTTAGAAGAGGTAATAGCTGCAACAGATGGAATATCAGATAAAGAGTTCAGGATATATATGCTTCAGATGATCTGGAGTCTCAAGGAAGACATGAGACAGCAAAATCAGACAATGAAAGATCACATTGACAAACAAATCCAGGAAGTAAAAGATCAATTTCACAGGGAGATAGAGGTAATAAAAAACAAACAATTAGAAATTCTAGAAATGCAGGAAACAATAAACCAACTTAAAAACTCAATTGAGAATACTACCAGCAGAGTAGATCACTTAGAAGAGAGAACATCAGACAATGAAGACAAAGTATTTCAACTGGAAAAGAACATAGACAGCTCAGCAAGTCTGCTAAGAAACCATGAGCAGAACATCCAAGAATTATGGGACAATATCAAAAGACCAAATTTAAGAGTCATTGGGATACAGGAAGGCACAGAGCTCCATTCCAAAGGAATAAACTGTCTATTCAGTGAAATAATACGAGAAAACTTCCCAGAATTGAAGAATGAGACAGAATCCCAAATCCTAGAAGCCTACAGGACGCCGAATGTGCAAAATCATAAGAGATCCACACCTAGACACATTATAATGAAGATGTCCAACATACAGAATAAGGAGAGAATTTTAAAAGCTGCAAGAGAAAGAAAGCAGATTACATTCAGGGGTAAACCAATCAGGATAACAGCTGATCTCTCAACACAGACTCTGAAAGCTAGAATATCCTGGAATAACATATTTCAAACACTGAAAGACAATGGGCTCCAACCAAGAATCGTGTATCTGGCGAAATTAAGCTTCAGGTTAGAAGATGAAATTAAAACCTTCCACAATAAACAAAAGTTAAAAGAATTCGCAGCTAGAAAACCATCTCTTCAAAAAATCCTTGGCAAAACATTACAGGAAGAGGAAATGGAAAATAACATTGAAAACCAACAATGGGAGGTAGGACAGTAAAGGGGGGAAAGTAGTCAAAGAGGATAACAAATCAGGTTTAGTAACATCAATAAACAAATATGGATAGAAGAACAAACCATATCTCAATAATAACCCTAAATGTTAATGGCTTAAACTCACCAATTAAGAGACACAGGCTAGTAGAATGGATCAAAAAACAAGACCCAGCAATATGCTGTCTACAGGAGACGCATTTGATAGGAAAAGATATACATAGACTGAAGGTGAAAGGTTGGGAAAAATCATATCACTCATATGGACCGCGGAAACAAGCAGGAGTGTCCATACTCATAACTAATAAAATAGATTTCAAGCCAAAGCTAATCAAAAGGGATATAGAAGGACACTTCATACTGCTCAAGGGAACCATACACCAACAAGACATAACAATCATAAATATATATGCCCCAAATAATGGTGCAGCTGTGTTCATCAAGCAAACTCTTCTCAAGTTCAAGAGTCTAATAGACCACCATACAATAATCATGGGAGACTTCAACACACCTCTCTCACCACTGGACAGATCTTCCAAACAAAAGTTAAATAAGGAAACTATAGAACTCAATAACACAATTAACAACCTAGACTTAATTGACATATATAGACTATACCACCCAATATCAAGTAGCTACACTTTTTTCTCAGCAGCACATGGAACCTTCTCAAAAATAGACCATATACTATGTCACAGGGCAACTCTTAGACAATACAAAGGGGTAGAGATAATACCATGCATCTTATCTGATCATAATGGAATGAAACTGAAAATCAATGATAAAAGAAGAAAGGAAAAATCAAGCATCACCTGGAGAATGAACAATAGGTTGCTGAGTGATCAATGGGTTTTAGAAGACATCAAGGAGGAAATTAAAAAATTCCTAGAGTTAAATGAAAACACAGACACAACATATCAGAATCTATGGGACACATTGAAAGCAGTTCTAAGAGGAAAATTCATTGCTTGGAGTTCATTCCTCAAAAAAAGAAAAAACCAACAAATAAATGATCTCATACTTCATCTCAAAATCCTAGAAAAAGAAGAGCAAAACAACAGCAAAAGAAGTAGAAGGCAAGAAATAATTAAAATCAGAGCTGAAATTAATGAAATTGAAACAAAAGAAACAATTGAAAAAATTGACAAAACTAAAAGCTGGTTCTTTGAAAAAATAAATAAAATTGACAGACCCTTAGCCATGCTAACGAAGAGAAGAAGAGAGAGAACCCAAATTACTAGCATACGGGATGAAAAAGGCAATATCACAACAGACACTTCAGAAATACAGAAGATAATCAGAAATTACTTTGAATCCTTATACTCCAATAAAATAGAAGATAGTGAAGGCATAGATAAATTCCTTGAGTCCTAGGATCTGCCCAGATTGAACCAGGAGGATATAGACAACCTAAACAGACCAATAACAATAGAGGAAATAGAAGAAACCATCAAAAGACTACCAACTAAGAAAAGCCCAGGACCGGATGGGTATACAGCAGAGTTTTACAAAACCTTTAAAGAGGAACTAACACCAATACTTTTCAAGCTATTTCAGGAAATAGAAAAAGAGGGAGAACTTCCAAATTCATTCTTCGAGGCCAACATCACCCTGATTCCGAAACCAGACAAAGACACTTCAAAGAAGGAAAACTACAGACCAATATCTCTAATGAACCTTGACGCAAAAATCCTCAATAAAATTCTGGCGAATTGGATTCAAATACATATCAAAAAAATTATACATCATGATCAAGTAGGATTCATCCCTGGGATGCAAGGCTGGTTTAATATACGGAAATCAATAATTGTTATTCACCACATCAATAGACTTAAAAATAAGAACCATATGATCATCTCAATAGATGCAGAAAAAGCATTCGACAAAGTACAGCATCCCTTTATGTTCAAAACGCTAGAAAAATTAGGGATAACAGGATCATACCTCAACATGGTAAAAGCAATCTATGATAAGCCACAGGCCAGCATCATTCTGAATGGAGAAAAATTGAAGGCATTCCCTCTAAGATCTGGTACAAGACAGGGATGCCCTCTCTCACCACTTCTGTTCAACATAGTCCTCGAAACACTGGCCAGAGCAATTAGACAGACAAAAGAAATTAAAGGCATAAAAATAGGAAAAGAAGAACTTAAATTATCACTATTTGTAGATGATATGATTCTATACCTAGCAGACCCAAAAGGGTCTACAAAGAAGCTATTAGAACTAATAAATGAATTCAGCAAAGTGGCAGGATATAAGATCAACACGCATAAATCAAAGGCATTCCTGTATATCAGCGACAAATCCTCTGAAACAGAAATGAGGACAACTACTCCATTCACAATATCCCCCTCAAAAATAAAATACTTGGGAATCAACCTAACAAAAGAGGTGAAAGATTTATACAAGGAAAATTACAGAACCCTAAAGAAAGATATAGAAGAAGACCTTAGAAGATGGAAAAATATACCCTGCTCATGGATAGGCAGATCCAACATCATCAAGATGGCGATATTACCAAAAGTTCTCTATAAGTTTAATGCAATGCCAATCAAAATCCCAGCAGCATTTCTTGTAGAAATAGATAAAAGAATCATGAAATTCATATGGAATAATAAAAGACCTAGAATAGCAAAAACAATGCTAAGCAGGAAGTGTGAATCAGGCGGTATAGCGATACCAGACTTCAAACTATACTACAGAGCAATAGTAACTAAAACAGCATGGTACTGGTACCAAAACAGGCGGGTGGACCAATGGTACAGAATAGAGGACACAATAACCAACCCACAAAACTACAACTATCTTATATTTGATAAAGGGTCTAAAAGCATGCAATGGAGGAAGGATAGCATCTTCAACAAATGGTGCTGGGAAAACTGGAAATCCATTTGCATCAAAATGAATCTGAATCCCTATCTCTCGCCATGCACAAAAGTTAACTCAAAATTGATCAAGGAGCTTGATATTAAATCAGAGACACGGCATCTGATAGAAGAAAAAGTAGGGTATGATCTACATACTGTGGGATCGGACTCCAAATTCCTCAATAGGACACCCATAGCGCAAAAGTTAACAACTAGAATCAACAAATGGGACTTACTCAAACTGAAAAGTTTTTTCTCAGCAAAAGAAACAATAAGAGAGATAAACAGGGAGCCTACATCCTGGGAACAAATCTTTACTCCACACACTTCAGATAGAGCCCTAATAACCAGAATATACAAAGAACTCAAAAAATTAGACAATAAGATAACAAATAACCCAATCAATAAATGGGCCAAGGACCTGAACAGACACTTCTCAGAGGAGGACATACAATCAATCAATAAGTACATGAAAAAATGCTCACCATCGCTAGCAGTCAGAGAAATGCAAATCAAAACTACCCTAAGATACCATCTCACCCCAGTAAGATTGGCAGCCATTAGAAAGTCAAACAACAATAAGTGCTGGAGAGGATGTGGGGAAAAGGGCACTCTTGTTCATTGCTGGTGGGACTGCAAATTGGTGCAGCCAATTTGGAAAGCAGTATGGAGATTTCTTGGAAAGCTGGGAATGGAACCACCATTTGACCCAGCTATTCCCCTTCTCGGTCTATTCCCCAAAGACCTAATAAGAGCATGCTACAGGGACACTGCTACATCGATGTTCATAGCAGCACAATTCATGATAGCAAGATTGTGGAATCAGCCTAGATGCCCTTCAATAGATGAATGGATAAAAAAAATGTGGCATTTATACACAATGGAGTATTACTCTGCATTAAGAAATGACAAAATCATAGAATTTGGAGGGAAATGGATGGCATTAGAGCAGATTATGCTAAGTGAAGCTAGTCAATCTTTAAAAAATAAATACCAAATGACCCCTTTGATATAAGGGGAGTAAACAAGGACAGGGTAGGGACGAAAGTTTGAGAAGAAGATTTACATTAAACAGGGATGAGAGGTGGGAGGGAAAGGGAGTGAGAAGGGAAACCGCATGGAAATGGAAGGCGATCCTCAGGGTTATACAAAATGACATATAAGAGGAAAGGAGGGGTAAGACAAGATAGTACAAATCGAAGAATTGATTTACAGTAGAAGGGGTAGAGAGAGAAAAGGGGAGGGGAGGGGAGGGGAGGGGGGATAGTAGAGAATAGGACAGATAGCAGAATGCATCAGACACTAGAAAGGCAATTTGTCAATCAATGGAAGGGTAACTGATGTGATACAGCAATCTGTATACGGGGTAAAATTGGGAGTTCATAACCCACTTGAATCAAACTGTGAAATATGATGTATTAAGAACTATGTAATGTTTTGAACGACCAACAATAAAAAAAAAAGAAAAAAAAATAAATGGGATGGATTCAAATTGAAAAATTTCTTCTCATCAAAGGAAACAATAATGTGAGGAGAAAGCCTACATATTGGGAAAAAATCTTTACCACATGCACCTCCGATAAAGCATTAATTTCTAGGATATATAAAGAACTCAAAAAATTTAACACACACACACACAATAACCCAATCAATAAATGGGTTAAGGAACTGAACAGACATATCACAAAAGAACAAATACAATTGATCAACAAATATATAAAAAAGTGTTCAACATCTCTAGCAATTAGAGAAATGCAAATCAAAACTAATCTAAGATTTCATCTCATTCCTGTCAGAATGGCAATCCTCAAGAATACAGGCAACAATAAATGTTGGTGAGGATGTGCTTAACTCTTATCTAGTAATTGTATTAGTCTTAGATGATTTGAAGAATTGGTAGGACTACCCAAACAATTTTTGGGTTGCAAGATGATCCTTCTGCCTATTTAGAATGTATTATATGGTTGTTAAGTAACTGGAGAAAACTATCCAAACAAATAAAACGAAGAGTACATTTTGAATAGCAAGACATGATTTACGTTCCCTAGGTGTTTTATTCTTGACATTGAGAAAGCTTTTTTTCTGGGAGGATGTCAGAAAATTTGGGGTGAGTGTAAACCATGATAATCCTATGGATATACTCATCCCACCAGCACACTAATTTTACCTTAAATAAGAGAGAGGAAATTAGTAATTGCTTAGTACATGGTTCTTGCCAAGTTCTATGGAACTTCAAAGATGGAGCTCAAATTTGATGGAGAACACTGATGTTCTGGGAACAAAATCAACATCCACTTCTAATCAGTTGTCAAATGTCTTCCTGTAACTTAAGCCCAGCAAAGAGTTTGTGGTGGGGTAGGGGACCAACTCTGGGAGCTAATTTACAGCTGGGCAAGGATTTCTAACTCAAAGATATCCTCAGCACCAAAGATACTTGAGATAGGATAATTCTCTGTCTTGTGCTCGGTGGCTTGTTTAATGCTATTGCTGGCCTCCACTCACTAGATGTCCAGGTTATGACAAATGCAAACATCATCCCTGGTTGGGAACCACTGTTTTCCCATTTTTCCTGCCTTCACTCTCCATCTGAAGGCAGACTGGAAAGCATGCCTGAACCGAGAGCTACCTGGGGATCCTCATAGTCTCCAGAGGTGACCTGGGTTGCATAGCTATAGACAGACCATGCCACACATCCAAAAGAATGTAATCTTGAGAAACAGACAGAGCTGAGTACGAACCCTACACATACCCAGCTGCAGCATGCCCAGCAATCGCTCCATCTCTCTGGACTACAGTTTGCTTATCTGTGAAATAGGCATAATACCTTCCTTATCGAAATAATGGTGCATGCAGTAGTGCATGCCTGAACAAGTTCAAAACCAGCCTCAGCAATGTAGCAGGGTCCTCAACAACTTAGTGAAACCTTGTATCAAAATGAAAGATAAAAAGGGCTGGGAGTGTGGCTGGATAGTAAAGCACCTCTGGGTTCAATCCCCCAGTACCTCCCACAAAAAAATAAATGGTGGTATGGATTCAGATGAGAGTTTACTGTTTAAATTCAGAGATGGCACATTGTAACTATTCAGTAAGTGGTAGGCAGGTTAAATTTTGTCATGGTGCCTGGTGTTTGGGGCTATGCATAGGTGGAGGGAAGGGGAGCTTTAGTGCATTGGGAAGGGTGGGAAGGGGCAGAAATGCAAGGGAATATTGAACTTATTTCTTCCCTGTCAGTGTTTGTAAGCTCACTGGGGAGGTAAAATTAACACATAAGTGGACATATGTTGTAGTACAAGGAAATCCTTGGTGAAATCTGAAGGAGGGAGAGAGAAGGCAAATGGCATAACTCCTAAACCCCATCAGGGCCTGGAAGATGAGGTGACACACTTGGTGACCTGTACCCCACTGGTGGGCTTTATCAGCCACTCTTGTCCAGCTGGGTAATGCTGTTACATGCTCTCATTTTTCAAAATGTAAAAATCTTCCATTTAAAAAAAGTTAGCCTCTAATGGAAAACAATTTAAAAACCTACAGCAAGCCTTCAGTGTGGCAGTAGGTGACCCCTGGCATGGGTGTATGGCTGAGTAATTTCAGATAAAGAGCCACCCCTCAGGCCGGGGTGGAAACTGGGCAGCCTGGGTGGAAACTGGGCCTCCTGAAAGAGTTGGGAATTGAGTGTCCTGGGAAAGACTGGTGAGGCTAAACGAGGGCAAGAGGGCATTGCTAGGCTAATTTTCTGGCCTCATCTGTTTCTTAAATTGCTATAGAGACAGCTCCATTTCCAGCCTATTTCTAGATTTGAAAATATTCTAGATTTGGAAGACATTTTATATCTTCAACCTTGAAGAAACACAAAGGAGATTTTCTTTTGCTAACTTCATGTGGCATCAGACGAGTGACATGGGGAAAGGACTGGGATGGAACCCTAAGCTTCTCTATCTGAGGCAAGAGGTCTACTAAGGATTTCAGGCATTTACACTATCGAGGAAGAAATCATCTTCCCTTTTGGCAAGTGATCTACTATGTGCATAGAAAGTACCAAAATCTAATGAAAATTCTAGAGCTAATAGGAAAGTTCCACAGGGTCCCAGATCAACGCCTAGGAACCAATCACATATTTTAGTTACCAATAACGAGCAGGTGGGAACTGAAATAACAAACACAATTCCATTTACAATCACTCCAAAGAAAATGAATGCCTAGGCACAAACTTGACAAAACCTGAAAAGAGATCTATACACTGAGAATCATAAAATACTGAAGAAATACATACATGTTCATGGATTGGAAAATTCAACCAAGTAACGATGTCAGTTCTTACCAAATGGACCTACAGATTTAGAATAATTTCTAATGAAATTTCAAAGAAATGTTTCTGTAGACATAGATAGGCTTGTTTCATAATTTAGTCGGAAAGGCTAAGTCCTCAGAAAAATGTTAGAACAGTTTTAAAAAAAGAAAAATAAAGTGAGAGGAACCCTTCCAACTGATGTGAAGGATCACTGTGTAGTTATGCTAACCATGACAGTGTGGTACTGGTAGAGGAACAGACACATAGAATAGTGAAACAGAATAGAAATTCCAGAAATAGACATATACTAATATGCCCAAGCACTGTTTAATGAAATTTCAGGAGCAATTCATTTCAACAAATGGAACTGTAAAACTTGGACATCCTTTCCTTAAGCAAGAAATACAGACCTACAAATTAATTCAAAAGACAGACTTCTATGTGAAAGATAAAACCATAGAACTTTCAGGAGAAGAAAAAGAAAGAAATATTCAGAATGTTGGGTATTCAATGAGTTCTTAGAGTTGACACCGAAAGTATAATCCATGCTGTGGACTGAGTGTCGAATTCACATTTTGAAGCCCTTGCCTCTATGGAGTTGGAGACCCTTTGGGAGTTAATTAGATTTAGATGAGGTCACAAGGTGGGGCCCTCATAATGAGATTAGTGCTCTTATAGGAAGAGACAACGGCTTTCTTTTTGTTTCAACCCACTTCCTCCAAAGAAAGGCATTTTGAGAAGGCAGCTGTCTGCAACTCCAGGGGAGAGTTCATTGACACTGGCTCTGTTGGTACCTTGACCTTGAACTTAATCTTGGACTTTCTCCCAGTCTCCAGAACTGTGAGAAATAAATGCTTGTTTTTGAAGACACCAAGTAATTGGTGTTTTGTTATGACTGCCTGAACTAGAACAATACACAAAAGAAAAAATGGATAAATTGGACCATATTAAAATTAAAAATGTTTTCTTTGTAAAAGATCCTGTTCAAAGAATAAAAAGACAAGCTATGGATGGAGAGTAAATATTCTCAGAGCACATGTCCAACAAAAGAGTATTGTCTAGAACACATAAAGAATTCTATAAACTCATCAATTAAAAAAAAACTCCCGTAACCCAATTAGAAAATAGGGGGAAAAATACATTCACTGAAATAAAGAGATGTTTAACTTAAGAGAATGTATGGATGGCATATAAGCATGTGAAATGAGTCCAGCATTGCTAGCCATTCAGGAATCAAAAAGTACATGTCTAGGCTGGGCACAGTGCGCATGCCTGTAATACCAGTGGCTCTGGAGGCTGAGGCAAGAGGATTTTGAGTTCAAAAACAGCCTCAGCAAAAGCAAGGTGCTAAGCAACTCAGTGAGACCCTGTCTCTAAATATAATACAAAACAGGGCAGGGGATGTGGCTCAGTGGCCAAGTGCCCTTGAGTTCAATCCCCAGTACTCCCTCCAAAAGTATATTTCTATTAGAATGGTTAAAATTTTAAAACATACCAATAATACTATATACTGGAAAAGAGTTAGACAAACTGGATCACTCATCATTGCTCATGGGAATATAAAGTAATGCAGAAAATTCTGGAAAAGTTTGACAGTTTCTTATAAAACTAAACATGCAACTACCATATGATCTACCATCCAACAGACCATTTTGTTTGTTTGTTTGTTTTGGGTGGGAGATGATCACAGATTGCTGTGGATGGAACCCAGAGCTTCATTCATGATAGACAAGTGCTCTGCCAGAGTAACAACCATGGTCCCAGCAACTGCACTCTTGAACATTTGTTCCAAAGAAGGGAAAGCTCATGTCCACACAAAAATCTATATATAAATATTCATTGCAGCTTTATTCATAATAGCACAAATCTGGAATCAACCCAGATGTCCTTCATAGGTGAATAGCTAAGCAAACTGGTACATTCATACCATGGGATACTACTTAGCAGTCAAAAAGGAAGTATTGATGCACACAACCCCTGGGATGAATCTCAAGGGAATTATGCAGCGTGAAAAAAATCCAGTTGCCAAAAATCATATATCATGTGGTTCTATTTATATAACATTCTGGAATTGATAAAATTATTCTTAAAAATATATATTTTATATATACATATATATATTTGATTATAGATGCACACAATACCTTTATTTAATTTATTTTTATGTGGCGCTGAGGATCAAACCAATGCTTTACCCATGCGAGGCCAGCACTCTACTACTGAGCCACAATCCCAGCCCCTAGAATTATTCTTAGGAATGTCCAGATTCATGGTTGCCAAGAATCAGGGAAGTGGGTGTGGCTATAATAGATCAACAATAGGTGTCTTCGGCCTATCTCTTGACTGTGAGCTTACACATGCGATAAAATTGCCTAGAACTAAATATATGAGAGAGAAATGAGTGTAAGCAACACTGGGGAAATCTGAATAATACTGATAGACTATATCAGTGCCAGGGTCCTGCCTACACTGCTGTACTGTGGTTTTGCAATGTGTTACCCTTGGGGGAAACTGAGTTAAAATATACTGAGGCTCTCCATGAGCCTACTATCATCTAAAAAAAAAAAAAAACTTAATTTTAAGGAAGAGTATGGAAACTCAAGTAGTGTTCCATCCAACTATCCATTGAAAGTTAAGTTCCTCTTGTATTACAAGGTCTGACCCAATGCCCTGGTTAGTGGCTGGCTGTGTCTAAGAATTTCCAGAGGGTTCTATGAAGCAAAGACTATGACTCAGTCTCTATTGTATTCCTAGGTACAATAACAGTCACAACTAATTCTTGCACAGCAGTTAGGATGGTCCATGCATCCTTCTCAATATTTACAATGAATTAACACATTGAGGCCATAACCAAGTGAGGTACCTAAACTTATCCCATTTTACAGAGGAGGAAACCGAGATTCAGAGGGAAAGCAAATTTCTAGGAAATCTACCTATTCACTGCAGGAGTAAGAACTCCAGGCAGTCTGGCCCCAGAGTTTTGGTGCTGTGCTATACAGCCTGCCCTTCTGCCCATAATTGCTTGATCAGTATTTGCAGAATGAATTTGTGAACGTGTTAGAATTTCCTCTCTCTGGTGCTGACGTGCCAAAGCTGGTATTTCGTGGTGTGATGCCGTGGCACTGAACAGAACCAGGACTTGGTTGCAGCTCTTCCTAAATTTTTGGAGTGACGCCTGCTTTTCCGTTATTGCCCAGCACTTCTGGCTTCCCTCAGATGCCAGCACCTCTGGGGAGTTGTCTTCCCGTGGCCTCAGGTGGGACTCGAGTTCTCTTGGTACTGATCCTCCAGTGCACCTTCTCTCCACTCCTCAGTGGTGACATGCCTTGTTTTATTTGCTTTTCCGTGGAATCCTTCTCAGAGTCTAGCATTGTGTGTCACAGAGGGGGGCGGAGCTCAGTGTTGAATTCATATGGACTTATGGAGTTGACAGGTAACACTAATTATTTTCCACTTGGCATATAATTTTGTTGTTTTATCCCCTTCTCCCATAGCTGTTATTCTCCTTAATGGCAGATGTCTTTCCTAATGTGTGTCTAGGATCCCCTCGTGCCATCTGATTTACCTCTTCTGGGACAGATGATTCCCATTGTTTAAAAAAAAAAAAAAGCACAAAAAAACCAAACTAGGTGTCTTTAGTACCGAAACGAACCAGCTCATGATTTGGGGACCAGAGGAATATTTCCATGAAAGACTCTGTTTTCACGACCTGACTTCTCTCAGGCTTTGGTCTGGTGCCAATGTATACAGTTTACGCTCTCCATAAAGAGACAGGTTAACAACCTGGTTGTAGCCAGCCCTGGTTGCGCAAGTCACATCATCCCAACAAAGTCATAGAGCAACAATAAAGTAATAAAATGGGAGATTTTTATTCATCTCATTCCAGGGAGACTGCTCTTGAGAAAAAATTTTTTGGAGGTGGGAGAGAGCCTCTGGGTCTCCGGCAGGGCTGCGTGTTGTGTGGTGCGCTCAGGAACAAGCGCAAGCACCATCACACCAGCGTTAGCTACCATGTCTGCAGCTACTTAGTGCTGACCACGCACCAGGGGTGGTGCCGAGGACTTCACAAACTTTAGATGTTTCAGTCGGCTCTAGAGTGAGATGTGCTTGGTTATCTTTATTCAGTTTCTCAGAGGAGGAAGTACAGAAGAGGCTATGAACCTGCCCAGGAGCCCTTCTAACCTCGGCTTCTCTGAGGCCAGAGATCCAGCCTTCCCCACAGCTGGGTGATCCCCGCCCACCTTCCAACCCTCCCCAGGTCCTAGATTCAGCTGGACACCCAGGAGTGGCCTTGGTTAGACTCTCCGTGGGAAGTACTGAAAGTGGCCTGTGGCTAAGCTCAGGCTGAGCCCGGCCTGCTTTGGCAGGGAAGCAATTTGGCCGCCAGCCTTAAGATGCACCTTGAACCAGTGGAGGTGGTGCGCAGCTGCCTCTGATTTTCCTCAGAGTAACTGATGACCGGCCCCTCCCTCCCAAATCCTTGGGATTTGTTTTATGTTTTCCTCAAAGGATCCAGGGTAAATATGACGCTGGCACATAAATCTCAGTCAAGCTTGAGGGCCAGAGGGAGGACAGGTCAGGAACGAGCAAGCCCAAACACACAAGGGAAGAGCGCCTGATTCACAGAGGCCCCACTCTGGGGTGGCCCAAGTGCCAAGAAAGCCCTTTTCCAGTGGCTACTCTCCAGGCCCAGGATCAGCCAGTGTCCAGCCCTGAGTGGCAGCATCTCTTGCTGCTGCTTAAAAAAAAAAAAAAAAAAAAGAAAGTCAAAAAACAACAAACAAAAAAGCAAAATGTAAAATAAACATCCCTGTCAGGTGTTGCTGCTGGTTCAGTCATTTGTCAAGATACTTTGGTAGTGACTCAGTTTTCTAGACATTTGTGGAATTGATACCAGGGCAGGGTGGTGTTCAGACAAATGGTGAGGGAGGCACACCTCCCACAAACCTGATTGTTCAACTCCTGCCTGCCCAAATCTTGGTGGGGCTCTCAACCTTCACCTCCCTAAACACTTAAAGCAAAAAGTGGGGAGAAAAGTTCAGTTGAACTGGCCTGTGAATAGACCCAGCCCTGAGCTACTTATAAGTAGTAGTTCTTGGAAACAGAATATGGAGGAATTAAGAAGTTTGGGAACTTGTAAAACACTTGTAATAAAGTGGTCACTTTCTGCATGAGTAGTCTGACCCCATGCATGGGTCACTTCCCTAGAATCTACTGTCACATTGCCAGGGAGGCCCATTTTGCCCACCTGGTTTAAAATGGCAAAACTGTACCTTTGATGACTTCACCTATTCTATTTTTTTTTCTTGTGACACCTGTCACCTCCTAATACTCCACCTAGTTTAATTATCATGCTTTGTGCTGATTGCTAATCTTAGGTCTCCAGAATGGAAGCTTCATGAGTCAGAGTCTTTATTTTCTTCACTGATATCTTCTTAATACCTAGACCCATATCTGACTCACAGAAGCACTAAAGGGTATTTACTGAATATATGAAGATATGGATGAGTGAAAAGTAAGTGAGCGAATACTTTGCTAAAGGGCCTGGTCCAGGATGAAGAGTTGGGAGTTAGTTAGCGCCAATGCTCCCCCTCCACACACCCATAACAAGGGCTTCATTACTGAAGGATTTCAAATAGTCAGAATTGGCAGACTTGAAAGTGATATTTCTGGAAGGTGGAGAGTATCTCCACATGGAAATATTCATGGGGAGAAGGAACTGGAGAATAAATCCAAGCTCCAGAGGCCCAGTTGAACTCCAGGCCTTTTGAGACCCCACAGACATCTGAGTTCTTAGCATTACTGAGGTGAGGCTAATTTTTTGTTGAGTTGAATTCTTCTTTCCCTACTTCCGAGGCAGAGATGGTAGCCTTCCATGTTTCCTCAACTAGGTCACAGTTGACAAATTGGTGGGCCTCTAGGTTCTCTTCCCAGGATCCATAACTTTGAAGAATTGGAAGAATGCACCAGGAGAGTTATTAGGTTAAGCTTTTATTCTCTTGTTTTCAGGTCACAGAACATCTAACTCAGATTGGTTTTCTTGTAACCATGAATTGCAAGAATGAGCAGATCCAGATCCAGAGACAGTGACATCACTAGTAATTAGCTTCTCCTAACTCTCTACCCTGCCTGCTGCCATGATTTTTTCATTCCAAGTCTCCTCTGTGTTTGCCCGTCTACTGTAAGCTCTCATGAACATATGGACTTCTCTACCAGTTCTACAAGTCCAGGAACATTGGTTCTGATTGGCTCGATTTACACCATCCCTGAGCCAATGGCCAGGTGAACAGAATAAATTGATGGTTCATGGGGTCTACCCCCAGATCCCTACCACTGGATAACAATGAATTAGAAAATTAAGAGAAGTGGGTCCTCCAATGAGCATTAGGATGTTATCATAGGAAGAAAGAGTGAGTACCGGGGGAGGAAAAATAACAAATAACTATTACAATGATATAAAAGGAAAGCCAGATAGATTAGAGATAACAGAATGGCCCCACCTCAAGGGCCACCTCCAGGTGATTGCTAGAGCCTCTGTGAAGTGCCTTGTTGAGAAACAGTCTAAGATTGAGCCAAGGAAAAACATAGTGTCGTAATTGATTAGGAATGTCTACCATGTGCAAGAAAACCGTCAAGGGCCAAGTATAGATTACTTGTTTCCCATTTTTTTATTTTTTATTTTTTCATACCAGGGATTGAACCCAGGGTGCTTTAACCACTGAGTTGCATCCCCAGCCATTTTTATTTTTTATTTTGAAACAGAGTCTCACTAAGTTGCTGAGGGCCTCGCTAAGTTGCTGAGGCTGGCTTTGAACTTCAGACTCCTGAGCTGCTGGGATTCCAAGCTTACACCAGGGCACCCAGAAATCTTGTTTCTCTTTATCTGGGCTATAGCCAGGGGAATGACAACAACTGAAAACATACAAAGAGTGACCACTATGCTAGGCCTTGGTCATTTTTGAGGCATGCAGTGAGTTTTTTCCTAAAGACCTTGTTGCTTTAGTCTTCACATACTAGGTCAGGAGTAAGAGTGAAGCTCTAATAAACGTAGACATTTATCACCACCAATATCAACCTGTGGCATGAGACAAGGTGGCATCTATCCTGCCTGTTCATTGGTGCTATTTCTGAGACCATCCATGATGGGGTCCTAACTAAGGCTCACCAACTGGCATTTGGTCAGGAACCACTTTCTTGCTTGTTTTCTTTCCTTCCTTGCTCAACAAATATTAATCAAGTTCCTGTTTGTAATAGGCATTTTTCTAGGTGGCACAGGAACAGTGGTGAGCAAAGCTAATCTGGTCTCATCCTGTGGAGTCTGGGGCTCACTAAGAGCACTCCACTGGCTTGTAGTTACTAACAATGTCTCTTTTTATTCCTGGTTTGTCATTTCAAAGAATGCATATTTAGGCATATTCCATTTTAGCCCAGTAAAAATATCATTAGGTCTTCTATCCAGAAAATCAGCACCTCTACACTTGGGGAGAGGACAGCAGTGAAACCTGTTCTCTCCAGTGAGCACCAGGGCATCAGTTCTCAGAAGATGCTTCTCAGCAGAGCCACTGTTTGGAAGCTGAATGATAATTCTGGCAGTTTATAGATATTACCCTGTTCAACACCATCAGCAAGCCTCATACACTAATACTGTGATTAACAACACCAGTGTCTTGCCAACAGGGAAGCCAAGGCCCAGGCTGGTTGTGACTTTCTAAACTCCACACAGGTAACAAAGGGCAGATCTGGGATTCAAATTGATGTTTCCTCATTCTGAGAATGGGGCTCCTAAATACTAAACAGTATTATCATGCCTTGAGCTCCTGGAATATAGTAGTTTGATTATACATATAACCCCCACCGGCTTCATGAGAAGAGGAGAGACTTAACTGTGTAGTCACTAATAACTTCATATATTTATTCCTTACATTCTCTGTGATTAAATTATTTCAAGGTCATTAAGAGAAGATCACTATGCATATTGGGTGTCTCCGGTACAAAGACATTTAGCTTTGCAAATAACTACACAGAAGGTCAAGGCATTTTGTAGGTCAAACATTAATGAATTATAGGGAGTTAAGAGCCTAATGATATCTGTATTTTCTTTAAGGGATTAGGGCATAGACCCGGGCTCCATTTTTTTATGCCTCGTATCCCTGTCATGTTGGATGCAATACACAGGGTAATAACCTTTGATGTATCTTAAGGACTTCTGGAATAATTCCAATTTCCTACATTCCTTTGTCTTTTAATACAAGTAACCCTGGGTGGTTTAACTTAATGAGATTTAATTTTTATACCTTTGTAAGAACTTTATAAAAATTTGTGGACCAGAAAAACTTAGTTTTCTGAAATTTGTTTAAGGGAATCCATGGCGTGTGGGTGTGTATATGTATGTGTGTGTGTGTGTGTGTGTGTGTGTGTGTGTGTGTCTGTGTGTGTAAAAAGGTATGTTATTATACTTATGGATCTTTCTGGACAGAGCTAGGTTTTCCAAGGTTTAGCAGGCCTCTCTTAATTCCTCATGTAGATGTTCTGCCATGTGGATTGCTGTGTGTCTATGGTATTAGGGGTGTGGTTGTTTCCCACTTGAGTTTTACAATCGCTTCCCAGAGTTTTCCATCCAAGTACAACATCCACAAGCGATTTGGAGGCGTCATGTTTACCTGGAGGTGGCTCAGCTCTTACCCATGGGCCAGCATTCGCCATGGGAAATTAGCGCAGGGATCTGCCTCGTGGGGATTTAGGAATTTGGGGATGAAATTAAAATTTTGAGTTACATTTCAGAATTGAAAGAATGCAGAAGCCCTGTGAGAAAGATTCTCTGGTTCCCTCCCTGACCAGGAATGTCTGGCAAAGTAGATTTCGTGATTGTGAGGGGGCTGCCCATAACTGTTTCTTCATAGAAGAGTTGAAGATCACTATCCTGACACAGAGTTCTGAGTTCTGAAAACAGATAGTCTCTTCTGGGTGAGGCCTGTGTTTTTCATACCTTGGTGTCATTAGATGAGAGGCCATCTCTTAGTGAAACTTTTTAGGAAGTGGGACAACCTCATTGGATCTAGACTCCAAGTGATCAATCCCCACCTGGCCTTATAGGGAAGGAGCAATGATTGAAGAGGAGTCGAAGAAGAGTCCTTGGTCCCCATACACATCCTGCCTAGAATGGAAGAAAGAAGGTGAGAGTCGATTCCAACTATCTGTTGTTTAACTTAGCTAAACAAATTGGAGTTGCATAACTAAAAATTATAAAGTTAACTGAAAAACTCATGGGTAGTGTTGCTTCAGATGAACTGGGATCAACATCCTCCTCTACTGGAACCGTTTCTTCATGGTGACCATTATGGGAGCCATTAGGAATCTGTCTCTCCAGCTCTTTGCTTTCTTTGTGTTGTCTTCATTTCCAGGTAAAGTTCTTCCTAAGTGGAAGAAAGATGACCATCAACAGCTCTAAGCCTCATTCTGGCCACTCAGTAACCCCAACAGAAAGATAAAGCCTTGTTTCTCAATAGTCCCAGCAAAAATTATTATAAGGTTTATTTTCATTGATTTGGGTCCTTTTTTTCCTCTTGGTACTAAGAATTGAACCCAGAGGCACTTAACCACTGAGCCATATCCCCAGACCTTTTTTATATTTTATTTTAAGTCAGGTTCTCAGTAAGTTGCTGAGGCTGGATTTGAACTTGCAATCCTCCTGCTTCAGCCTCCCCAGTTGCTGGGATCATAGGTGTACACCACGGCACCTGGCACTTGGGTCTTCTTTTGACTCATGGAAGTGAGGGATAGAGTCATTTTTATTTAATACACCTGGCCTGAGAGCAGGGGAAGTCTGATTTCAAAATGGAAATTTAGGGTGCTATGTCTGTAAGGAAGAGGAGGAATGGGTTGCAGGCATTATTAAATCAGTGGGGATGCAGCTTGGAAAAGTAAGACATCTCTGAAAATCTTTCCACTTCATTATGTTGTTTTATTTATGTGCTTTAGTTCATTGATTCATTCAGCCACTCTGTTGAATGTCCACCATGCCGAAGCACCATGCTAAAAATCTAATGGTAGACAAATAAGACAAAACTAAAACAACATCAAATTTTTAAAAAATGAAAAACAAACAGCATTGCCCAGATGCTGAGAAGACTGGTTAATAGGCCTTTATTATCAGCATGTGAGCTGTGGTTGTGCCTAGTACATGTGAAGAGAACCCTGGTACATCTCAGAGGAAGTGATAATGTGAATCCTGAAGGTTGAGCAGGAAATGGCCAGGTTCCATGGAGGCTGCAGTGTAGGTGGGAGGGTCAGGAAGAAGAAGAGAACCAAACTCGAAAGAGTGTAGAAGCTAGAGAATGGCAGTATTGCAATAACTGAATGCAATTTGGTTACATTATGAGGCTGAAGACTTTCGTTCCTTCCAGGGATGCAAAAGTCAGGGATAGATGATAAAAGTAGGAGAAAAACCTAAAGGCACTGGTTCAGCTCCTCAGTCCATTGGCCTACCTTGTTACCTTATGGACTGAGAACTTGCTTTGGTATCACAGAATCACATAGTGAGGCTCTGAACTCAAATTAGGCACCCTGTAATTACATATCTACAGATTCATCATGGCACTGAGGGAGGTAAAATATTGTTTTCTTGTATTTTATGTGTGAAAATATTCCTGTTGAGAGAACTGGTAATACCTGATAGTATATGGAAGATAATCTCGGCTGTGTTCATATAATACATCATCCAGAGACAGCTTATGCATTGAAAAAACACAGGAGGAAAACATAACTATGTTACCATCAACCTGTGGATGATGAGATTCAGTGTTGAGTTTTAAATATCCATTTATGATCCCCATTTTTGGATGGATGACCAGATCTAAAGATGAGGAAACTATATTTATTCAATCGTGAGGAAGGAGCCTTAAAGAAGACAAACACGGAGGTCCTCTGCCTTCAGGAACATGTCATCTGGCCTCTCAGAGAGTGTCTATGATCCTCAAATGCAATGGGGTTGGGAGGGGGCAAGCAGAACAGATGCACTGAGAGGATATCAGGATGGCTTAGTTTGGAGGGATTTGTCTTGAGTCAGTCTTGGGTGGGAGAGGAACTTCCTTGTGAGGCTGTGAAATGGCAGGAGTAGGCAAGAGTTCTGCAGAAGGATTGGTTCTTTCCCACTTATATCTCTATATAATTATTCTTATTTCTAATGGAGTTGGATTGTGGTATTCATGATAAAGTTGGAGAAAAGGGGACCAACCAGGAACAAAGGTATTCAAATGCCCATCTTTTCTACCCTGGGACATTTTACATTATTTTCATGAAAAGTTGGGAGGCAGTACACCAACACAAAGACTCAAAAATTAGATGTAGCACCTGGAAAAGAACATTGCAAAAGACTAGCTAGACAGGTTTATACTAAGTCACTCTTAAGGAATGAAAAGGATGACCTTCTGATATACATGTGCAAAGTACCAAAAGCTTTAAAATTAGGTCCCAAGATGACAGGAACATTTTAAGCAACCCCAATGTTTTGAAAATTAAAATTGGTAAAATATTTCATCTGGGGTCAATGCTTACATCATGAAACAGTTCTTTATTTCCACATAGATTTGCAGCTGGCAGAAAAATAATTGTCTGCATATAGCCAGTAGACCTTCAAGATTAGAGTTCATGAGGGTACAAAATGGTAAAGCTAAAGAGTTAAGAGAAAGGGACTGGGGTGGTGGCTCAGCGGTAGAGTGCTTGCTTGGCATGTGTGAGGCCCTAAGTTCAAATCTCAACACCACATATAAATAAATAAAATAAAGGTCCATTAACAACTTAAAAAATCATTCTTAAAAAAAGTTAAGAGAAATATAGATAATATAAGTTTATGAGAAAAAAAGTGTCCTTTTGTCAATTTAAATAAGGAAGCAGGATTTTACTGAGAGTCAGATTTACATGCATTTAAAAAATCCTCTCCTGAGACCTCAGCAATTTTTATAATTGTAGTATAAAAGCTATATGTTCCCTTAGTTGGAGGGGGGAAAATGGGGGAAGTTTTCTAGCTGCTCTCTGGTTAGCTATTGGAGGACAGAAGTAGAGGGTTGATAAAAATACCAGTCATCAGTGTTATCCTTCATACCTGGGAAGACACCAGGGGCTGGTTGGTAGACTTATAGATAATCTATCTGTGGTAGCACCAGAAAAAGGATAGGTTGTTGTTGATCCCTTGACCACTTATTCTCTGGGGAACCATCATGCAAAAGGAACACATCTGAAATTTGAATGGGGCAACATTTCAGGGATGAGATTGATTTATCTCTCTAACTTTGAAATAGTCACCAGAAATCTCCACATATAATGCTGGAGATTAAAAAACAGAGAGAACTGAAAGAATCCATTTCTGCACACTGGCTAGCTCTTCCTTTGCAGTGTTTGAGGTCACTAGCCAATGCAATATAAGAATGTGATTGATTGCAATGCTATCATATATTTTAATAATAAAAGACGTGTTACTGATACCATAAGAGCTATTTTTATCTTGTTCTTCCTTATTTTTCATCTGTATCAGTGTGGTTTATGTAAACCTGACACATTTGTGTATGTGAAACAGATGCAGGGTAAGGCACAGTTGTGTCTGTTTGAAGCATATTTTTTAAATCATAGACATGATTTATGAAAATGTTCTTTGTGCATGAGTTTTTCTTTCTCTCTCAAAATGCACAGTAATTATAAATCCAACATTCGTTTTTTTCCCTGGTACTTAAAAGAGCCAGAAATAAAGTTTTTTTGAGTCACTTTGCCTAATCTATCTTCATTAGGTGTTGTAAGAAAAATAGCATGTGACTTTTCTGCAGATGCAAATTAGGTGTTTAGAAATGCCCTTGCTAGTCAGAGGTCTGATAAGGAAAGAATCTCTTCAACTGTACAGAGCCACACCCTGTAAAGGGTCACCTCTTGCCCAAATTCTGGGTGCTGCTTCCCTTGATATCTGTCTCAGAGTGAATGGCAGAAAGAAAATGAAGATCTTTTCTATCCTCTACCCCTAGTGCAGTAACTCACAGAGTTTCTTCAAGAGAGATTTTTAAGTCCAAATGTTTCTTATCACTGCAAATAGCCCCATCATTCATCAGATTTCTGTTATTTTTATTAACACATATTAATTACATATAACAATATATAAATATATTATTAATTATATATTAATAAGTTTCAATGTGATCTGCGTACACCAAACACTGACCACATCCAAGTGCCCCCTTCTTCCCAACTCATAGTAATCAGTATTCTACTGTCAGGTCAATGTTTTTAGTTTCCAACAGTATGAAAGAAAACATGTAGTGCTTGTCACTGTGTGTCTGGCTTATTTTACTTAGCATGATGATCTCCAGTTCCACCCATTTTGCTGCAAATGACAGAATTTCATTCTTCTTTATGGTTGAATATTACTCCGTTGTGTACACACCACATTTTCTTTATCCATGCCTCTGTAATTGGGCCCCTATGCTGATTCCATATCTGAACTACTATAAATAGTGCCACAGTTAACTTGGGTATACAGGTATCTCTTTGGTGTGCTGATTTCATTTCATTGGGATATACACGAGGAGTGGGACAGCTGGATCACATGGTAGTTCCATTTTGTTTTTGTTTTTTGAGGGACTTCCATATTATTCTCCATAATCACTATACTAATTTATATTCCTACCAACAGTGTATGAGAGTTCCTGTTTCTCCGTATCCTCACCCACATTGTTATTTTTTTCTATAATTCCCTTCTAACTGGAGTGAATTGCAACATTGATTTGTGTTTACCTGAAGGCTAGAGATATTGAGCTAATTTTAAAAAAAATGTTTGTTGGTCATTTATATTCCCTCTTTTGAGAAATGTCTATTCTGATCGTCTGCCCATTTTTCAATTGGATTATTTCAGTTTTTTTTGCTGTTGTGTTTTCTTAGTTTCTTATGTATATAGGATATTAGCTCTTTTCGTTGAATTGTAGGCAAATATTTTCTCCTATTCTGAAGATTCTTTCTTTATTCTGTTGACTATTTCCTTTGCTGTGAAGAAGTTTTTTAGTTTGACATAATCCCATTTGTCAATTATTTCTTTGGTTTTCCGTGTTTTGGGGATCCTATCCAGAAAAATCTTTGCCTGTCCCAATGTTGTGATGTGTTTCCCTGTTTTCTTCTAGAAGTTTCATCATCTTGGGTCTTACATTAGATTTTTGGTCTATTTTGAGTTACTTTTGTACAGAGTCAATTTCAGTCTTTTGCATGTGGATATCTAGTTTCCTCAGCACCATTTCTTGAAGAGAAATTTCTTGTTCCTTCTCCTACATAGGTTCTTGTTGCTTTTATTGAGAATCAGTTGGGTTTGTTTCTTGAATCTCTGTTATGTTCCATTGGTCTATGTGTCTATTTGTGTGTGTGTGTGTGTGTGCGCCAGTTCCTTGCTGTTTTGGTTATGGTGGCTCTGTCGTGTGTCTGGAAATTAACTATTATGATGCCTCCAGCTTTGCTCTTATTGCTTAAGATTACTTTGGCTATTTGAGTCTTTTGTGCTTCTATATAAATTTTAGTATTTTTTCCTTGTTCTGTGAAGAACATCATTGGTATTTTAGTGGAGATTGCAGTGAATCTGTAGATTGCTTTGGCTTGTATGGGCATATTAACTATTAATTTTTCCAATGAAAGAATGTGGGAGGTCTTCTCATTTTGTTGTATGTCTTCTTCAGTTTCTTTCATAAGTGATCTATAATTTTCATTTTAGAGGTGACTTCTTAAGTTTATTCCTAGATATGTTTTTGTAGCTATTGTAAGTGAGATTGCACTCATGATTTCTTTGTCAGCAGACTTATTATTGGTATAAAGAATAACTTTGGATTTTTATATATTGATTTTGTATCCTGCTACTTTGCTGAATTTGTCAGTTGAGTGAAATATTTAGTTTTTTCTATGTATGGAATCATGTCATCTGCAAACAGGGATGATTTTATTTCCCACCTTCCTACTAATGTGCCTTTTATTTATTTTTCTTGCCTAATTGCTCTGGCTAAAACTCCTAGTACTATCTTGAGTAAGATTGGTGAGAGTGGAGCACCTTTGTCTTATTCCTTATCTTAGAGGAAATGCTTTCCATTTTTTTCCCCATTCAGTATGATGTTTACTGTTGGTTTATCACATATACCCTTTATTATGCTGAGGTATGAGCCTTCTATTCCTAATTTGTTTAGGGCTTTTATCATGAAAGATGTTGAATTTTATCAAATGCTTTTATGCATCTGTTGAGATGATTATATGATGTTTATCCTTCATTTTGTTGATATGAAATATTAGGTTTATTGATTTGCATATGTTGAGTCATGTTTACATCCCAGAAATGAAAGCAAATTGATCATAATGAATAATCTTTTTGATGTACTGTTGTATTCAATTTGCTAGTATTTTGTTGAGGGTGCTTGCATTCATGTTAATTAGGGTTATTGTCTATAGTTTTTTTTTTGTATCTTTATTAGATTTAGATGACAGGTAATGATGGCCTCAGAATT
Organism: Urocitellus parryii; assembly: GCF_045843805.1. NCBI lineage: Eukaryota > Metazoa > Chordata > Mammalia > Rodentia > Sciuridae > Urocitellus > Urocitellus parryii. Next base: position 172,489,970 of record NC_135533.1, on the reverse strand, counting down.
TGAAGGAGGTTCTCCCTCTATCAATTCTATAGAATAGTTTGAGAAGAATTGTCATTAGTTATTCTTCAAAGGTTTGGCAGAATTCAACAGTGAAGCCATCTGGTCCAGGGGTTTTCTTTGTTGGGAGACTTTTTATTACGGATACATTATATTTCTTAGATCTAAAACTTAGGAGTTTTCTTCTTGACCCTCATGTCCAATCCATAATCAAGGATTGGATAGATCTTATCCTCTTCATGTTTTCAGACTCAATCCACTTCTCCCCATCTCTGCCACTACAATCATTAGACCAACCCTCCACCATCTCTCTCCTGGACATTAAACAATCCCAACAAATCTCCCTACCTCTCATCTTCCTTGGCTCCTTCTGCAGCTGGTGTGAGCTGAAAAGGCCATTGAAGGAGCAATTTCCAGACCTGGATAGAGCTGGGGCTGTAGGAGAGGGCTACTTGCCAGGAGCTCTTTAGGGGAATGATTGACTGAATGACTAAGGAAGAACTCCCTCATTCTCTCTCCTCTCCTATTTCAGAGTCCTTCTGGTCCCTTCCCCTGATGGAACTCAATGCAGATACAGGTAGCAGGAAGGCTAGGGGATGAACTGTGGAGAGGTCAGCCTCCTGGTATATGGAGAAAGTTGGAGAAGGGTAAAGAGTAGATATGAGGGTCAGCCAAAAATTTTCACACATAGCTTCTCTGCTTCAGGTCCTTCCAGTGGTCCCCCAATGTATTCATACTTAATGCCCACTGTCCAAGGAGCAGGAAGTCACAGTGTCAGACTTAAAAAGAGAATCCTAGTTTTCTTACTTCTCCTTGCTGAAGTAAGAAGTTGATGGCTAAGGAGATGCTGCCAAGACTTGCTTTTACGAGAAGATTTTCTGAGATTAGCACATTGTTCAAATGGATGCTGTTAAATTAATGTTATTTAAAGAGCTCATAGGTGGTCTCCACAGCCTTGTTTATGTAGCTACTTTCTCTTAACTTTCCCACCTTGCCTCCGTCATGGCTGCTGAGAAGTGCAAATGTCACACCAGTCCCATGTGAATGACCACGATTCTGAGTTTCTTTCCATCCTCAGAGTTGAGCCTGTCATGCGCTACATGCAAAGATAAATCAGTTCCTTCTCCTGAACACAGTTAATAGTGGTTTGTTCTGGACTACCTTCCTACCTCGTTTAACGAGGTGGATATTTGCCAGATTAGATCTGGAGCATGGTGCACATTTACCATGCAAGGTGACAACACCTTTAAAGCATACTTTGAAAGAAAAGAATTGTCTCTGTGTGTGTGTCTTCTGTTTATGCTATGGGTTTGTTCTAAACAGATTTGAGGACTTCCTTTCTTATTCTTTTTCCTGCTCTCTCTTCTTTCCATTCTCCTTTCTTTTCTTTTCTTATTTTTATATATATTCTCCTCCTTTTCTTCATTTTCTAGTATTTTTCACCTTTTGCTAAGAATAGGACCAGATTTTTCTTCTAAAATGAATTTGTTTAAAAATACAGAGAACTAAAAAAATCACCAATGGTTCCAGCCCTTGGAATTAACTACATAAGACTAGAAGCAGGGCTGAGGATGTGGCTCAAGCGGTAGCGCGCTCGCTTGGCATGCGTGCGGCCCCGGTTCGATCCTCAGCACCACATACAAACAAAGATGTTGTGTCCGCCAAAAACTAAAAAATAAATATTGAAGGATTCTCTCTGTTTCTCTCTCACCTCTCTCTTTAAAAGAAAAAAAATTAGCCTTTTAAAAAAAATATACACTATTTAAAAAAAAAAGACTAGAAGCACATTTGGTATGTGTTAGTAATAGTTAACTAAAAAGACAGAACTCTTTCTGCCTTTTATAACAAAGAGCCCAATAGTATTTGAAATCTGATGTCTTGGGGTCACTTCTGATAATGGGCAGGAAGAGTTACATTTTAAGATCATGTAATACTTGGAAAACATTTACTGCATCATCCAAGCAGGACATGCAAGCTAGGTAGGTGAGGATGGGTTTGGCAACATTTAACCCCTCATTGGAGGGTATAAAACAGTTCAGATTGAAGATGCTGAGAGGTGTAAATAGAGAGAAAATCATTTGGGGAGAGTTATTAGTTTGCTGTGATCCTTACTTCATCCCCAAGCCTACCCCATGGTCTGTGGATATTTGTTCTTAACCTCAAGGCAAATGAATGGAGCTCCAAGCTTGCTACCTAAGGATTTAATTTAAACCATTAAGGCACTTTGGGATTTGGGATTTGGTGTATGGACAGGAGACTCTAGTGGGTAATTGCTCTGATAGGCACTGGCGAGAGATAGGTGCATCTGGCCTAAATTTCTCTCCTTTAGACCAGATGGTGTGATATACAGGGCATATCCTCAACTGCAGGGATGTTGGGACTCCAACAGAGAGACCCTATTATTAGTTGAACCCTGCCAGGTACTAAGGGAACAACTTGGAGTCCCCAGAGGATATCCTGACCTGCAGAAAGGAACTGGAGTGGAGATGCTTCAGTGATAGAAGGACTGCTAAAATAAAACCAAAGACCCTTCCCTAATCCCCCCTCCCCCAACACATAAAAAGGGATGGCTTTAAGCATCTGCCATGGTCAAGAGCACCAATGTGCAGTTACAGAAATGTGAATCCAAAGGAACTTCCCTGACTTTCTCTATCCTCCCAATCATCCAGGCCTAGAGGAGTCAGAAATCCCACAACTTGGGGCAGGAAAAGGTAAGACAAGAACATTAAGAAGGATCTGCATGCTTACCCCCTCATTTTGGGCCCTAATTGAAGCATCCTGAGCAGGGTAGGGGTGAATCCATAACTGTCAGTGCATTTCGACTGTTACATGGAACTAGGCATTATTCACACAAAGGATATAATTTCTGAGACTGTGGATGATAAGAGAATATTGTGTGGTCTCAGACTAGAAATATTATGGGACTATCTCTAGATTTTCCCCAAGGGATTGAGATAAAGTGACCCTCAAAAATTGGAACAGACAAATGAGGGAAAGACAGAATTGTGTGTTGGCATCTAGTTGAGTGGTACCTCTTGTGAATCTGCCTATTTGTTTATATATGACATGTGCATACACACACACCTTTTAAAATTACAGAAACTAGATGAATTCACCACCCTAAAACAAAATTATAGCATTGTACTTTAAGTGGATTTCTACCCCTTCCTACACCACCTCACCCCCGATCACCCCCGAACCTGTGCTATGAGATTATACCCCTGTTCCTACAGGCTATTTAACAATGTGAGTCAGTGTTTTTTTTTTTTTTCCTCTTACGTCCTACCATTTGATCCTTCCAGTTATCCCTTATAATTACTAGAAAACATAGAGGCGTGTCAACCTTTTACAGAGGGGAAGGCTGAGGCTCATGATTGTTACAGACATGTCCATCTGCTCAGAGGCACCGAAAGTCCACATTGCAACTGTAGATTGCAGGGTAGATTTGTTAAGCAACCTGTTCCCCAAAGGACTTCAAGATTTATCTTCTCTCATTTCTTCTCTTCCTCCCTGTAACTGGCCTACTTGGAAGGGAGTCTTTGTTTGCACCCTTGGTATGCTGACCCTCTCTGTTGCCCCTGCATGCCTTCCCTGTTAATGGAAGGGCTGGCACCCCTGTACCTTAGTCATGCTCAATTCATTTTAGTGGACCAGGTCAGCCAAGCCAACGTTTATTCAGGCCCAAAGCCATTGGGCAGAGCCTTTTACAATATCAACTGCAGCAGCCAATGAGGAGGCTTGTTTAGTTCAAGTTCATTGCCTTTTGGGATTGGTGCCCAAGGACTTTGGGATGAGTCCATGGCATTCCTTTGTAAGGTACAAGGTCCACCTCTTGGGCAGATTAAGGGTTGCACAGATTCAAATGAGCCAGTTGGTGTCATTTCATTTGGCACTTAAGGCTGGAAGCCAACCCTGGGCTTCTCTCAGGATTTGGAACCTTTACCTTGTAGCTCAGAGTAGGAAATTCCTCATTAAACAGCCAACTCCACATGAATCTTTATAAGAGAGAGGCCGTAAAATACATGCTGGGAGGACTCAGGGAATTTTGTTTAGTTGTGCCTTCCTTTCTTGTCTTTACAAATTCAATGTAGAATTCTTATCACTAGTGGAAATGTAGGCTGGACTGCAGTTAGAGTCATCGTAAAACACATCAACTAAACCAAATGTATCTTCTAGGGCTGTCTTGGGGGAAACCTGGACAGGGATCACCCAGCTGCAGGGCAGTCCCATCCTTCCACGCTGAAATTGAATTTATTTACATCTTCTATCAGTCCATTTATTATTATTATTTTTAAGTTTGAATTACTCCTTCACCAAATAAACAAGCCATTTCATTGAAGGATTTGGGGTTGGGATAGTTAGAGCTATCAAAATGCTATTGTAGGTTTATGCAGAGTTTTGGAGTCAGACTTGAATTTGAATTTTGGCTTTGCCACTTGTAAGTGAATTGTTAGCCAAGTTCTTAATTACTTTTTCAGGAGAGGCAATGGAGAGTAATGGCGAGAATAAGAAACTCCAGGAATAGCATAGCTGCGTTGAAACCCCAGCTCTTCTACTCACTAGCTGAGCAACTTGGGAAAATCACTTAACCAGTCTGTGCTACAGTTTTTCTACCTGTAAAATGAGGCCAGAGTTGGGTGTGATGGTACATGCCTGAAACCCCAGAGGCTTGAGAGGCTGAGCTAGGAGGATTGCTGGTTCAAAGCCAGCCTCAGCAACTTAGTGAGGCCCTAACAACTCAGTGAGACCCTGTCTCTAAATAAAAATATAAAAAGGGCTGGGAACATGGCTCAGAGGTTAAGTACCCTTGGGTTCAATCTCCAGTACCCACCCCACCAAAAAAAAAAACCATATATATATATATATATATATATATATATATATATATATATATATTCATAAAAGCTCATAAATTCCAACAAAATTGCAGGATTCAAAACCAATTCACCCAAATTCCTTACATTTCTGTATATTAACAATGAATCATCTGAAGAAGAAATCAAGAAAGCAATTTCATTTACAATTGCTTTAAAAAGAATAGAATACTTAGGGATAAACTTCACAGAGAAGGCCAATGATTTGTACACAAGATATTGCTGAAAAACTAAAGAAGACACAAATAATGGAAAGACATTCTGTGTTCATAGATTGGATGACTAAGATGTCCATATTACCAAATGCAATCTACATATTTGGTGCCATCTCTATCAATTTCCCAATGCCATTCTTTACAGAAATAGACAACTCCATCCCCAAATTCATGTTTTCTTTTATTTTGGGGGTTCTGTGGATTGAACCCACAACTTTACATATACTAAGCATGTGCTCAACCACTGAGTTTTATTTCTAGCCCCTAAAACTCATATGGAATCTCAAGGGACTCAAAATAGACAAAATAATCTTGAAAAAGAAAAAAAGTTGGATGTCTCATACTTCCTGATTTTGAAACTTACTACGAAACTGTGGTAATCAAACCATGTAATATGGGCATAAAGACTAACACAGAGACCTGAATAGAATCCAGAAATTAACCTGTGGATAGATGATCCAGCAAATTTGACCATATATTGTTGAAAAGACTGTCCTTTCCCCATGGGGATTACATAGTTGGGAAAACTGGATACCCACATGAAAAAGAATGAAGTTGAACCTGTATATTATATCATATAGAATCAACTCAAAATGTGCCAAAGACCTCCATGTAAGAGCTAAAATTCCTAAACTCCTCCAAGAAAACAGAAGAAAAAAACTTCATGACATCAGATTCAGCAGTGATTTTTTTAGACATGACTCAAAAAATATGGCCAACAAAAGAAAAAATAGATACATTGGATTTCATTAACATTAATAACTTTTGTGCAGCACAGAACACTATCAAGAGAGTTGAAAAGGGAGAGAGTAGTTGCAAATCATGTAACTGGTAAGGGACTGATGTTCAGAATTTATAAGGAACTCCCACAACTGAACAACAGCAACCTGATTTAAGAACTGGAGTAATGACTTTGATAGACATTTCTCCAAAGAAGATATGTCACTGGTCAATAAGTACTTGGAAAGACTCTCAGCATCACTAATCATTAAGAAGTCATGAATCCAGAGCACAGTGAGGCACCACTCTATACACATCAGGATGGCTCCCACTTAAACAAACAAAACAGAAAATAGCACGTACCACTGAGAATGTGGAGAAATTGGAACCCTTGTGCATTATTGGTGGGAATGCAAAAAGGCAAAGCCATTGTGTAGAAAACAATATGGCACTTCCTCAAAAACATTAAATCACTGAATCCAGCAATTCCACTTCTGCGTATATACCTGAAAGAAACCAAAGCAGGGACTGGGATATTTGTGTACTCATAGTTACATTAGCATGATTCATAATAACCCAGAGTTGGAAACAACCTGAGTATCCATCAACAGATGAATGGATAAATAATATTTATATAATGCATTATATATGAGATATAATATGGATGTGTGTGATGAGATGTTATTCAGCCTAAAATAAGAGTGAAATTTTAACACGACCCCATCTCTGCTCTCAGCCATGACCATTAATTTAGGGAAAGACATCAGGCAAGGGGCAATGGGGGATGAAGAAAAGACAGACAGACACACATAGAGAAAAAACTGGGGCCAAGTGGGCAGTCCACCTGTGATGACATTTGACTGACCCAGAGCTAGCTTAGCACATTTGTTATATAGGTTTTGTCATCAAAAGGTTATTTGTGAGGACATTTCAGCAAAGCAGACAATCTGAAGGATGCAGGACTAGTGAGACATTAGGGTTATGTTGTTAGGTTCAGAATTCTCTATTGCTGGGAGCTGGTGCCTAAATTCTAGGTCCCAACCTATATAACTCTGTGCCTTTGTAAAGTTCCTAGCACAAACACACCCATGAGGTTTAAATCACCACTCTCCACCACATTCTAACACAAGCTACAACACGAATGAACCTGAAGATTTTAAGCAAATAACCCGTCACAAAAGGACAAGTACCTTATGATATGATCACACACTCACGTGAGGTACATGGAGATGTCACTTGGATACGGGGAATGGAATGGTGGTTGCCAGGGTTAGGGAAGGGAGTTTGGGAAGAAAAATTCCCAGTGATGGCGATGGTTGCAGGTCAGCGTGAATGTACTTACTACTACCAAACTGCACTTTTGAAAATTGTTAAAATGGCAAATTTTGTGCTATTTTACCATGATAAAAGGTAGCATTAGGAGGATTCAGACGGTTAATAAATCTAAAGTAAGTCTGAAGCAAAGGTGGGCAAATTTATCCTGTGAAGAACCACACAGTAAATGTATTTCAATTTCATGGGGCAGAGTCTCTGTCACAGCTACATAACTCTGCTGTTTTAGTAGAAAAGGACTCCTAGACATGTGTAGGTGAATGTGCATAGCTGGGTTCCAGTGAAGTTTATATATCAAAATAAAGGGTGGACAGGATCTGGTCCTGGGTAGCAGTTTTCTGGCTCTTCATCTAAAGCATTTGGAACAGTTTTTGGCACAGAATCGGCGATATTTAGAAATGAGACATTATTGTTACTACTACACAGGATTGCTATGTGTAATTAAACACTGCATAAAAGTGCCTGGCACACAGTACGTATTATCTAATTTATAGCTTTTAAATCATGACATAATGGGCACACTTCATGCCAAGTTTGAGGCCTGAGGTGCAAGTTAGCACCCAGTTCTGTGCAGATGTAAGCGAAGCTGGGCACAAATGACGTTGGATGAAGTGAGACCTTCCCTTGAGTTAGGCAGGTGCCCCATCACTTTGACAGATCCCACTGGGGAATCTGCGATGCTCTTTCCAAGGACTGATGCTCCACTTCATTAGCTAGTGATATGTCGGACCCCTTGCTGGCTGCTGATGTGCCCCAGAGTATTACCAGTATAGCCATGCTCCACGGATCCCAGGACCAGCTGCTTCAACATCCCGAGGGAATTGGGTAGGCATGCACCTTTCCATCCCTGACCTCCCTCAGCTCTAGTGAGAATTCTGGGGGTGAGGTAGGCAGGCAGCCTATGTGCCAGCACCCGCTCTGGGCAGTTCGGATGCTTGTCAAAGTGTGAGGCCTTCTGCGGTATCTAAGGAACCAGTGGCCTCTCCTCCTGCCTCGATGGAGTTACAGTTTATGACTTGGCAAAGGATCAAGCTGTGCTTGTTACTCCTCTGCCCTGAAACCTCTCCCCCCAGCACAAGGCCCGGCACGATAAGACGTGAGAAATGTGTGTGGAATGTGGAGTCCCTAAAAGCACAGGGCGGTTTATCACATCCTTGTTGTCGTCACTGCATTGACATCTGCGCAAGTGATGGTGAAATGGTCTCTCTGATCCCTTGAGAGCTCTAACGGTGAAAGGCAGCCATTGAAACGATGTTCCCAGAGCAGTAAAAGATGCTCCAGGAAGTGAGCTCCTGGGGGGACAAGGGTAGGCTCGGATGCAGACCTCAGTCCACGTTCAGGACTGAAAAGAGACCCTGAGGCTGCAGGAGTTCATCCAAAAGCTTGGAGATCTATGCATGCTGCTCATCTTGCTGACATCTGGAGGGAAACATCTTGTTGTCTTTGTTCTCTTTCTCTCTGAACTCCGTTGTTTGGTGGTGGTGTTGGCAGGGTCTTCTCATTAGGGGAATGTTAGTGTGGCAGATTTTCCAGTTGACCATAATTCTCCAAGTATGTCAAACACACCAAGGGACATCTCCCCTCTCTGTCACCAGGACTGCTCCAGTCCATGTGCACATAGCTTCTGCATGATCACAAGCTCTGCAGCAGAGGGGTGACCCCTTGTAGTCATCCTGAGCATAGGCCTTTTGGTTCCTACACAGAGAAGCATCTCGAGAGGGCAGAAGAACCTGGAAATGTCTGTTGAAATGAATGGCTCTCTCTGCTTTCAAGGAGCCGGAACAGGGCCTCCCAGGCGGCCCAGGATTCCATAGTCTCCCAGGTAAACTGTGAGAGCAAGGAGGTATGAACGCAGCAGGCGCTGATGACAGAATGGAATGTAAGCCTTGCTCGGCATGTGCCAGGAAGATGGGGTTAGTGATTGGAGGCAGCTTTCTGGCCAGGCTGCAGTAAACACCAACTCTCTGCTGCACTAGCCACCATCAAAGACAGGCCCAGAGGAGTGGTACTTTTCCACTGGTGTCCTCTGCCTCGTCCAACACACTTCACATTTGGAAAAAGAAAACATATTCTCCAAAGACCTTCCCTTGACCCTGCTGAGATCAGAAAAGGAGAGCGAGAAACATCAGATTGTTTGAATGCTGATGTTTGAATAGACTTCTCTTTAGGAGAGCTCCATGGCTCAGAGAGACAGCAGAGACAAACACGCATGCGGGCACCCACATTACCAGCTGATAAGTCCGGGGGGCTTGTGCTTATTTCTCCTTGTGTTGTGTTTCTTTTGAATTTTGATCTCTTATGGCTTTCTAGATTCGATCTTTGTCTTGCGATTCAATTGTGATTGTTTTGCATTGTTATTGGTATTTTTATTCAGAGGAAGAATTAGGGATAGTTATCCTTTTTAATTAAAGTTTTTATTCTTTTTAGATATACATGATAGTGTATTTTGATGTTATACATACAAGAAGTATAACTTATTCTAATTAGCATCTCATTCTTGTGGTTGTATATGATATGAAGTTACATAGGAAAGTTATGTCTGATTCATTCTACTGTCTTTCGTATTCTCAACCCCCTTCCCTTCCCTTCATTCCCTTTGGTCTGATCCAGTAAACTTCTATTCTTCCCTCTCCCTTCCTTATTGTGTTTTAGCATCCACATATCTGAGAGAATATTTAGTCTTTGATTTTTTGGGATTGACTTATTTCACTTAGCATGATATTCTCCAGTTCCATACATTTACCAGCAAATGCCATGAATTCATTCTTCCTTATAGCTGAGTAATATTCCATTGTGAACATATACCACATTTTCTTAACCCATTCATCTCTTGAAGGGTACCTAGGTTGGTTTCATAGCTTAGTGATTGTGCATTGAGCTGCTATTAACATTAATGTGGCTCCATCACTGTAATATGCTGATTTCAAGTCCTTTGGGTATAAACTGAGAGGTGAGATAACAGGGTCAAATGGTGGTTCCATTCCAAGTTTTCCAAGGAATCTCCATACTGCTTTCCATAGTGGTTGTACCAATTTACAGTTCCATCAGCAATGTATGAATGAAACTTTTTCCCTACATGCTCACTAACATTTATTGTTACTTATATTCCTAATAATTGCCATTTTGACTAAAGTGAGATGGAATCTCAGTGTAATTTTAATTTGCATTTCTCTAATTGCTAGAAATGTGGAACATTTTTTTGTGTGTATATTTGTTGACCATTCATATTTCTTCTTTTTAAAAGTGTGAATTCAATTCCTTTGCCCATTTATTGATTATGTTGTTTTTCCTGTTGTTAAAGTTTTTGAGTTTTCTTTGTATAAGAGGAAGCTATCTTTAAGAGAAGACTTATAAAGCAGATACTGATTTATTTATGGGCTGGTTCAGGCAGTCTTTGTTGCATTTAGCAAATTTTGGAAGCCAGGATCAGAAGGTAAAGAGAGGTATGAAAATTAAAAGAAATACTTGGATGTAAATAGTGTGAGCACCATGCTTCTTTTAGGTGGATAAGAAGAGAGTGGAAGCCACTTTAAAGCAGGGACCAAGCTGGTGTAGAAGCAAAGGTTTATTAACAAAGTTTAAGACTGTGTTCTTGAACACCTGTACTGCATTCTAGAACCTTTTAGCTCTTCTCATTTCCCTCTCTCTCTTGCTCGCTGGTATTGCCAACTTATTGACCAGATCATGATTGTACCCTGTAGAGAAGTAAATAGGGCAAAGTTTAAACTAGAACAATGTAACTCAAGTGCAGATGAACGCATGTTGGACTAATAGATCATCTTCTTCCCAACGACCTTGGCTAATGAAGACCACAGCCAGGCTCTTGATCATCCTAAGTCAGATGTGACTCATTTGTCACTTGTGCCTGGGATCGGCATGAAACACTCACCCCTGTGCTGAGTGTCATGAAGAAGTCTGACTTAAATACTCTGTGGTCGCTGTTCTTGGTTACTCTCCCTTCGAGAGAGACATCCATGAGGAACTCTTGGAAGTGGACAGGTAGAATCTTCGAGCAGACGAGTCTGGGTAGGACTTGAGCCTCAGGGGAGGAGGCAGGCCCTCCAGGCACAGGAAACAGCTCCAGCAAACATTTGGAGGTGGGAGTGGGCAAGAGGTGCCCTGTCCAGCCTGGTGGAGGTGAAGGAGACTAGGAGGCCCATAGTAAGGCACAGATGTTGGAGTGGGGGGCTGACATTGTATTGCCTTGGAAATGAGGAACCTTCCAAGTTCCTGGGCATGAGAATGTAAGATGGAATCTATGTTTGGGGAACAAAAATTGGGGTCAAGTGTAGGAGGGAGGATGGGAGAGGAAGGTATCTGTCTGTTATTTTAAGCCACGTTGACAGTAATGAAGGCAGGAACGAGGGCACAGGTTGACATGGAGGTGTTTTGGTGACAGGAAGCAAGTTTCTGGTGGCTGTGCCTCAGTTGAGAACCTCCAAATGTCCACCTCCACCCATGGTTTGTGGGGAATGGCTCTCACAGACCCTGGTCGCCCTGACAGGCCTTTCCCGCAGCCTCCTGGGAAGGTTGTGGCTGCTGAGGTAACTTAGGAGTGAGTCAGGGTTGTGCAACTGAATTCTCCACCTGGGCCCCATCCAAAGTCTGGAACCATCTGTGGGAGGGAGGTACTGACAGTGTAGGAGGTCTACCTTCAGTTCTATCAAGGAGCAGATTTCTGAGCTGCTCTGACTCATATTTGGAATCCTGGGCCTCAGCTCTAGGAGAGAAGACTGTTTGGTAGCTGTATCTTGCGAGTATGGTGGGTTTTGATTAGTAGTTAGAGTAATTCTCTATTAATTGCATGATCAAAAAATCCCCACATTACTTCCTGCTTCATCAATATAATTTCCTTTAATCCAAACTCTACCCCTTTATTGCCAATTTACTGATGATGAAATTGAGGCCCAGAGAGTTCCGGAAATGTTTTTTTTTCCTAATTTCATTTTCTAGTTTTAATTATAAGTCCATTGGATTCTTTTTTTTTTTTTTGTATTAGGGATTGAGCCCAGGGATGTTTAACCACTGAGCCATATCCCCAGCCCATATTTTTATTTTTTTAAATTTTGTTAAAACTGATCTTGAACTTGTGATCCTCCTGCCCCAGCCTCCTGAGCCACTGGGACGGTAGGCCTGCACGTTCACTCCTGGCTTGCCTTTTCTTAGCATGAGCTCCCCTACCCCCAACTTTTAGGATCTTCTCTTCATCTCAGTATGAATTTTTAAAAATTAATTGTTTTGGCCCCTTTCAACTGGAAACATGGCATCCAATTCAGGTATGTTATTCTCATGGCCACCGGTGCTCATGACTCCTTATCTCCTTGACTGACATTTTGAAAGAGTTCGGTTGGGAAGTGGAACATGGGAATGAATGCATTCAGTCAATAGCAATTCCTTTGGATTGTTTCAATATTTTTCTTCAATTAGACCAAAAATCATTTTTGATGCAAGCTAAAGCCAAAAAGGCTAATTAGGAATATCATCCCAGACAAATGAGAAAGCCTCATCCAGAGCCAAAAAGAAGGGATGGAACTTACTAAATGCTCAAATTGGAGAATAGCCTGTTGTACAAATCAATTCAATGCTGCCCTTTGAGTGTTGTAATGAGGTAGGTGTGTGTGTGTGTGTGTGTGTATTGTGTGGGCAGGGTAGGGGAGACTGTGGCGGTAGGTGTGGAGAAGGAGGAAGCATGAATTCACAGTACGAGGAGACCCGTGTTCTAGTCTTAGCTCCACCAAGAGCCAAGCAAATCCTATGCCTTTCTCAAGACTCAGCACCATTCTCTGTAGAGCAGGAACTACAATATCAACCTAGAGGACCTGAGAAGATTAGCTGTGATGACAATCATCTTAGTAGTCATGAACACTGACTAGTTCTCAAGCTGGGTTGTGCTTTTTACATGTCTTTTCTTAATGATTCCAACAATAGCTCTATGCAGTAGATAATATATCTCATGTTAGAGATGAGAAAAATGATCCTTAGGAAGGTGAGGTTACTGGCTCAAAGTCACCACTATGGAGTATGGGTGGCAGGCAGGATTCACATACCAGCCTGGCTTCAATAAAGTCCTTTATATTTTAACCCATAAACTTTTACCACATTTACCATCAAGCCATTATAAATGATAACTTCCATCATGTTCTAGAAAATTGTACATTGATTCCTTTATTGATTAACAATGTGGCATTTAGGGTTTTATTTTTCCTGATCGTTATGGCCTATCAAAACAAAGTAGTGATAGAGAAAGTTGAATAAAAAAGAATCCTTTGTGGTCAAAATGAAGAGGCTCCTTTAAGAGTTCCATAGCAATATTCTGATTCAGGGCTCCCTGAATCCTAAGCAGCTTTCAAATGGAGCAGCATTCAAACCCACACAAACTGGATAGGCCAAGAAAGAGTTTTCTGGCACATGTAATTAAAACGACAGGAGCATTTAGTTCTGCACCTTCAAGTAGACCTGGATCCAGGAGTCCCAAAGATGCCTTTAGAACTCACTGTGCACTCTGACTCTCTCCATGCTGATTCACTCCTCAGACAGGAAGGCCTTTGGAAGCTTCAGCTTATTGGTCTTCTCACAACTCCTGTGGGAATAAAGCACCTTTTCAACAATCCCAACCAACGTTTTGGAGTTGAATCTCTCTTTGACTCTCATTGTTCCCCTCCTAAATCCTTGCTTGGGAAACTTTCCACATGAAATTACATGAAATTTAAAGAGAAAATAAGCGGGTGTCCCCAGGAACAATGAAAGTGCTGGATCTGGGGGGTGGGGGTGGGGAAATGGATGCTGAGCAATTGGAAAAGAAAGATTCTCTCAGTACCGAGCTCTGAGAAGGGCCCCAGAGTCTCTGAGATGGGGGACCAGGGTAGGGTGTGGCAGCAGAGTGGAAAGGGCTTGGTGAAATCTAGAACCTCCAGTGAAGACACTCCCAGTCACTCAACTCCGGGGATCACTGTCTTGTGACGACAGAGTCTGTACAAAATACCTGCTCGTTTCCATTAGAGCTGCTCGGACCTTATCAGTGTGATGGATGGTGTCGTGGGGGACTTTGAGAGCATAAAATTTGAAAAGTATTGCACAGACCTAAAAGGCTTAGATGGGAGAGAGGCAGCAAGTCTGCGAAGTCGGTAAAAGTGAAAACTAAGAGGAATAGGAGAATCTGCCTTAATTTCTAGTAGTAGGCAGAGGAGCTGGGGAAGGAAAGGGTTTGTCCTGAAGGTAAGATAAAGTCATAACTGGGTGTGGGCTGACTGTCCCAGGATGTTAATCCTGGGTGCCACCAGCTGGTTCTGCTTTCTCTATGGTCACACCAATGAGCCACAGTCAGTCTGCACCCACCAAGGGGAGACCTATTTTAGGGCAGAATCGTATGTCCGCCTCCTCCCGGCCCCTGGAACAAATAAAATTGAAGAGTGAAAGGACATCACTGAGAGAAGGGCACAGGCTAAGGTTGGAAGTCACTAGAAATAATGGGGGAAATACCTGGTCCTTTGTGTTACCTCTTCCCCCTGCCCGTTAATGGACTCTGAAGCATCTGCTGTGTTTGTGACCTGTGGTCAGCACTAAAAGCCAAGTTCTGAAATCCTCACCCATGTTTCAGCAGCTCCCGCCCATGGTGCCTTCCCCAGGACTTTGTGTATGTTCGTAAGTGTTTAGCAACAGCTTTCGGGTAACGAATCCCTGAGTGGTGGCATGGGCTGTTTTCTGAGGTATAAATACACCCACCATGATTGCTGGGCTGATTTCAGGCTACCAACATGAAATCATGATGCCCAAGCATTGGGAAGAGATGCCCAGCAGCACACAGCATCATGAGCAGTTTAGCCCTGTAGATGCCAGAGGCATCAGTGACCACAAGAGTATTGATCATACTCTCTTTTTTTTGGGGGGGGGGGAGGCGGTGCTAGAGATTGAACTCAGGGGCACTAGCCCCCTGAGTCACATCCCCAGTTCTATTTTGTATTAGAGACAGGATCTCACTGAGCTGCTTAGTGCTTTGCTTTTGCTGAGGTTGGTTTTGAACCCTCGATCCTCCTGCCTCAGCCTCCTGAGCTTCTAAGCGTGTGCCACCATGGCCAGCCTCACTCTTTCTCTTTTGTGGTGGGTGCTGGGGACTTCAGGGTCTTGCACCTACTAGGCTAACATTGCCCAGTCTCAGCCTTTTCCCCCCACCATATTTTGCTTTATCAGGCACTTCACTTATGGCAAATGCATTGCTTAGATTTATCACTGGTCAATCTCTTGGATGTGCTTTCTGTTAAGTGAGACAGGAAGTATTTGTTCACCTCCGTCTCCTCAGGGTGGTCTAGTAAGGTACTGCAAATATTTTATGAGAAAGTGAATAGTTACTGGGGTAAGGGGTGGCTGTGGAGGCTATAGAAATGCCTCTCAGGTTCCTGGCTCCACATTTTTGCAGCTGAGGATGAGAAAATCTTCATCCTGGCAACCATCACATATGTGGCCATCTGCCTAAGGGTTGTTTGCATAGCTTGACCTTCCCTCTCTGAGGATGGGGACTCTCTCTGGCAACTCACTGCTCCAACCCCAGTGTCTGGCACACAGTAAGTATTCAATCAATGCTTGTTGATTCTACCAAGTTTTTAATGCTTTTTAAAATCACACGCACACAAAAATGACAAATGCATTCTCATGGAAAAATCTTTCAGCATTACAGATGAGGCTAAGAAAGTAACCTCTGACCAGCACCCAGTCCTCGCTCTACCCCTTAAGCCCTGTTGACCACAGCAATTGGTATGGTATAGATCATTTTAGTTTGTTTGCATTTACTGATAAATGTATCTATAGTTTTATTTTGAAACAATCACAGATTCATAAGAGGTTACAAAAGTATTAACTTTTCCCCCGGTGGTTACATCTTCTATAACTACACTACAGTATCCAAACCAGGAGAGTACATTGGTAACATGTACATGTTGTTTTGTATTTTATCACATACGTAGATTTGTGTAACCACCACCACAATCAAGACATGGAATTATTCCATCCACCAATTATTCTAATTATTCCATTATCTGCCCCCTTATAATCATACCTTTTCCCCCCACTGCACTATCTCCAATCTTCTCTAACCCAAGCCAACCACTAATCTGTTCTCCAGCTCTGTAACTAGGCTATTTTGACAATGGTATCTAAATGGAATCATACGGTGTTCAGCTTTGGAGATTGCTTTTTCTGCCTCTCAGCACAAGGCCCTTCAAATTGAAACTGCTTAAAGCAACCTAAATGATAGTGTGTTGCACAGGTGCTTTTACATAGAATAGTGAGTCCCAGTGACTTTCCCTTTCAGAATCTTCAAGTGTGTCTAATTCTTTTTCACTGTCATATAATATCCCATGGAATGGCTCATCATACTTTCAGAATTCCCCTGGCATTGTTGCCCATGAGTTCTTTTCCTTCCCCTGTAGGGACTGCTCACAGGGCAGTGCCTTTACCAAGCTCCTAGACAGATTTTATCCATCAGTTGTCATTATTTATGTCTTTTAAAAAAAAGGTTTGGGAGAGGGTGCCCCAAAGAGTCTACCAGTGTGTGTGTTGGGGGAGGGTCTCAAATCTTAAATAAAAGCACACCTACCAGTTCTTATGATTCTTGAGTCTCTTCTATTTAACTCTTTGGCTAGGAGGTGACTTACCCTTCTACCACCTGAGAAGATAAAGCCCAAGGATAAGGAGAAACATGCATATGCACATGTACACACACACACACACACACACACCCCAAAGAAGGTTGAAGCAGGTGACAGAATGGTGATCAGCCTTCTTTTGACCTCTTCTTAGGTACTGAGGCCTTGTCCTGTGTGGTGAGTGGGTGTAAAGATGGCCCACAGTGTGTGGGGAGGGGCTGATGCTAACAGATGTAAAGTAATGGGTGAAACCTAGTCTCTGGGAAGCCTCCTTCCAGCCCCATGAAGCCAACACAAGTTACGAGCTCTCAGTTTCATCCTGAGGGAAGCCCATCGTGGTTTCCAGGCCAGAAAGCTTTGGCAAGTCCCCATCCCCAACTCTGGTACCCAGGCAAGCCTGATTTGCAAAGACTTCAGTGCTAGAGCCCTCTCACAAATGCCTTCTCTGCCTCCCCACCCTTCCCTCGCCACACTCTGAGCCTTTCGTACAAAACCTTGGGCCTGTTATCCCTGTCTGGAAGGCTCGGAACTTTCTTTAGAGTTTTCTTATTCTTTGGGAGAAAAAGACTGGGCTTATTTTAATAGACTAAACCAGGAATCTAAACTGAAAGCAGAGGCCATGTAAACAAAACCCTTTTATGTGGTGACTCCAAATAAGTTTACTGTAGCAAAAACAGGACAAGTAAATAAGTGAGGTTTACAAATATAAACTGCAAAGTTGCTGAAGTGTGAGATAAATTGTCTAAGGCCCTTCTGTTTAAATTCTATGGCCTGGAATTTTTCCTTTTGCATTGCTATCAGAGGGAATTTAGGGAGGAGAGAATGTTCTGTACAAGAGAAAAGAATTTCCCATCGTGTGGCCAGCCAGTGATGTGATCAGGAGCCCTCTTGGAAGGGCTACCAGGGCTGGCCACTCCTCCCTCTTGGGGCACAGGGAGGCACCTGGCTGTGACATTACCCACATGCCCCCAACCCCCGGTGAGCTTTCAGAAACAGCCTGTCCCACCACTGTGACCTCAGAGAGCAACGCGGTGGTAGAGAGGGTAGGATTGGACTTTTAGAGGGAGGATGAGAAAAATTCCATCAGATGTCATTTTTTGCTTCAGGGGAAATTCCCTCCTTCATCCACGGAGAGAGGCAGAGGGTGTGCCCAGCAGGTGGAATTCATTATGAACATGAACGCCCTTGCCAGCGGGATCAGGATCGGTGACCTGGCATTCAACCACTTTCCCAGTGGGGGGAAATCTAAACATGGCATGAGATTTCATCTGGGTGGTTCTGAGACCATCAATTGGATTTGGAGTTGGGGGTAGGGGTCAAACCAGTCCAAGGACTGTGGGAACAAGGCAAAGAACAGGGGAGGGGTGGTGAGAACCCGTGTGCTAGGCTGTGCTAGTAAATATTTAACTACGGGCTCTGGGAGGCCCCTGGGAGAACCCTGATGTGTGGCATTTTTGAACTTCCGGCATATAAATACATGCAACGTGGGCAATTGGGGGCGATCATGTCAAGTCACGTGGCTTGCCAAGTTTGGAAAATGGATCAGTTGGCTTTCATTGGCTGGAATACTCAGCACACCACGACTCTGTGTTCAGAAGTAGGGTGGAAGGGTACTGGGGCTTTTAGGGGAAGAATGGGTTTGGAACCACCTTCCCAGTGAATTAGGTAGTCCACCCTGGGTTTCATCATACTTAGAATACCTATTCAGTGTCTGCCTGTCCTCCTAGACCACTGTCAGGTTGACACCTACCATAATACCTAGCACATAGTTCAAGTCAAACATATTTTGATTGGTTCAATGGTCTTTTTTAATTTTGGGGGGGTACCAGGGAATGAACTCAGGTCCACTCGCCCACTGAGCCATCTCCCCAGCCCTATTTTGTATTTTATTTAGAAACAGGGCCTCACTGAGTTGCTTAGTGCCTAACTTTTGCTGAGGCTGGCTTTGAACTCGGGATCCTCCTGCTTCAGCCTCCTGAGTCCCTGGGATGACAGGTGTGCACCATCACACCCAGCCGGTTCAATGGTCTTTTGAACACTATAACTAATAGTAAGAATATTCACTTTGTTCCAGAAACTGGACTAAATCCCATGGCAAGAAGAGTACATTTCTATCTCCATAGTAGGCTTGCTCAAATGATGGTGAGTCCTGCAGAGTTTTGGTTACAAATAAAGTCATCTAGGACCTACCCCAGAACTTGCTAAATGTGGAAGGCCAGAGAATATTCATTTAAATAAGCTTCCCAGATGAATTTTATGCAAACTCAAAATTTAGAATGATTTCTGATGGAGTAGCTCTCATTTTTGTTTTGTAGCTGGGGAAACCGAGGCTGATGAGTTTTGGTAACTTCTTGAAGGTGACACATTTGATGACTTCTGTGTCCACAATACTATGCCGGGTCTGCCAGATGTCAAGATTAACCACCAGGTTACACGGGCCCCCGTAGAGTACTACTGAGTGAAGGAATGGATGACGTATTTCCCCTGGGCAGGCCCTGTGGGATGCAAGAGGTAAGAATAGAGACAGAGGAAGGCTGTAGAAGCCAATGACATTAGTTTGGGGTGACATAGTGAGGACATGCTTACAGTGGAGATGGTGGAAGAAGAGGGAGAAAGATGACACAGAGATCATTTTTCAGAAACCACCTTCTTTCATTCTGAAGCTTTAATTACCACAGTTGACTTTTATTTCCAAGGAAACGACCTCAGTTCCACATAGGAAGTAAGGCATTGTGGCCATTGGAAATATTCAGTGCAATTCACTGTGTGAGCAGTATACCCTAACCTCACTTAATCTGCACGTTTCAGCAGAAAAGCTGGTCAGCCATAATTTTTAGAGTGGGATTCACAAAGAATAATTCACTGAGTTCACCATTAGGAAGCAGAGTAGCAGAGGTATTCTAAGTATGATGAACCCAAGTTGTAGTCTTGGGTTCTCTGAGTCTGTTGCCCATGATTCCTGGTAAATCAGGGTCCTAACCTGCACACTGTGACTTCAGTGGGCATGAAGGCCACCGTGAGGGAGAGTGGAGGAAAGTTGTAGTTGAGGAGATTCCTGCTGGTCCCAGTGAGGGAAGCTTTGGCAATGACCTAGGACACATGGTAGAGGACCATCAGTTGCCACAAACACTGGGGAAAACACGAGCTATATCTATCTTGTTCCAGAAAAATGTCACTGTCACTGAGGCATCCCAAGCATCTGATGTGGACAGATGTTATCTGCTGGTGAAATGATTTCCTTATGGCTCTTCAGTAGCAAAAGTCCCGTGTTCCTTTTTCTCCCATGGCCATGTACAGGTCAAGGGAGGCTGAGAGCATATGTTCTTGGAACTGAGGTTGTTTCCTTGGAGATAAAAGTCAACTGTGGTAATTAAAGCTTCAGAATGAAAGGAGGTGATTTCTGAAAAATGATCTCTGTGTCATCTTTCTCCCTCTTCTTCCTCTTCTCCACTCACAGTGTTGCACAGAGCTAATGACAAAGTAATGAAAATAAAAGTCTTGTTGGCATAAAGAGGTACCTATTTGCATGGTAGGAATGATGGAGTTGGAGAGCTTACCTTTGGCCAGCAGGCCAGACCTCCTGTGAATCATCCTTCTTGGACCCAATGGTCTGGAACCAACAGGACATAGTAGAATTAGAAAGCAGATTGGTATTTGCAAAGAGGCTGTCTTTAGAGAATTCCTGGATTCCATGATTGGAAATAAGACAAGGTACAAGGCTGAGGATAAGAGGAAGGGGCATCCACAAAATGACAGCCAAAGCCATGCCTTTTAGTGACCTTCTCTTGTGTTTTTCTTTCCTAAAGCATAGAAAAATAGTTTTCCTACCCTATTTTTGGGAATATAAATTATTATTATCTCTCTGGAGGGCAGTTTGGCATATTATCACAACCTCTGATGAATGTTAACCCTTCAGTATTGTACAAGAATAGGTTTTGGCTTTTTTTGTTATTGCAGCAGAGTTTTTCCTGACTAAAAAGTAGGTAATTATTTATATTTAGGTAAAAGATACGTGTACCCTACAACAGAACCCTATGCAGCTCTAAAATGAAGATAGAATTGATAGAGTTGATGGTTCATTAACTTTATTGATATGTAATAAAATGTATGCTGGGCATATCATTATTGTGTGTTTGGAGCATATGAGTGTTTTCAATGGGAATTGTTTCATACATTTATGGGACCCAAGAACCCTCACAATCTGCCATTTGTGAGCAGAAGAACTAGGAAAGCCAGTGGTGTAATTCTGTGTAAAAGTCAGAGAACCAGGATCACTGAAATCTAAAGGCAGGAGAAGATGGATGGTCAAACAGCAATGTGGATTATTCTTTTGCTGCTATTTTGTTCTATTATAATTCTCAGTGGATTGGATGATTCCCAGTGACATTGGTGAGTGTGATTTTTACTCAGTCTATGGATTCAAATGCTTATCTCATCTGGAAATCACACACTTAGAAATATTGTTTTACTAGCTATCTGGGCATCACTTAATCCTGTCAGGTTAACACTTTCCAAAGTACATTTTTAATGTATTTTATTTTATGGGTTTATGTGGAAAGTGCCTCATGTCACTGTGTTTGGAAACACAACTCCCCCAACTCCCTGTGGGTCTCCTTGTGATCCTGCCATTCATTGAAGTGTATGTCTGCCCAGGGCTTGTGAAAAGACACATTGCATTTTTAGCACTTCACATATCTCATGACCACCACAAGTTTGAAAATGAAGCTTAATGCTGTCTTTGGCAGCCTCACCCATCCCTGGTGGTGGCGATTGCTTGCATGACTAGAATGTGGCTTTTCAGTGGCTTTGCCAGCTTTCAGAATCATGTAGGCAAAATGTATGGTGACCCTTGTTGACATTTGTTTGTGCGGCAAAATATATATCAGTAAATCTGGGTTCCTCCAGCCTCAAGACTTGAAGATTTGACTAATAACACTACTTCTAGTAATAGTGGCAAGTGTAGTTGCATTAAAAAATGGTACAGATCATCCTTTATTGAATGTTGACTGTATTGGACCCTATGCTAAACTTTGCATATGCTTTACCAAACTCACCTCTCACTATACTGGTCCCTTGGAAGGGATGTAATGATAACCTGTATTTGAAGATGAGATTGCTCAATGGTAGGACAGGAAGTAAATGACCCAGGGTCACACCATCAGGAAGGGATACTGCTGAGAATACAATAATATAGACGTCTCAGACTCCAGACTGATCCATTCAGAATTTCTCATTTTCAGTCCATGACTCGTTAATGTTAAGGTGACCCTTATCCCACCACGACCTTCCACAGAGCCCATAAAGCCTAGATCTATGTCAAGAGAGAGAATAGGGGAGAAGGGATCAAGAAATCAGCCATCAAATTATAAAACTCAGCATTGCTCCCTTCTGGTAGCTCCCAAAGTGAGACTGAAAGAGATTGGCTGCCCATAAAGTATGGCTCCATCAATCAAGCCATCGATCACATCTTCAGCCCCGCCCACCAGGTATTCTATATAATGGTAAGGATGGCTTTCACAGGAACCCATTATTCCACTCCTATATGAATCCATTTCCTTTCCCACAGTGCTACCAAAAATAAAACGTGGGGAGGGAATGCCAATGACGTAACAGTCCTTTGGTCAATTAATTAGATTCTCTTTGACTTATAGTTTCTCTCTTGTGAGCCAAGATAGAAAAAGTAGAGGGGACTGTAATTTTATTTTTATTTAATTTTAATTGCTTCACTACTTATACCTAAAACATAAAGCATTGTCCATACCAGTGGGGTATCATGTGATGTGTCATGTATACATAATAAAATGATTTTTATCAAGTATATATTATATAATGATTAACTCAAGTTAAATGTATCAATTTCCTCTTTTTTCTTTTCTTTATGGCAAAAGCATTCATAATCCCCTTTTGTAGCTTTTTGAATGTACAGGACATAATTATTATCTGTATACAACCTAACACACCAGTACTTCTCATTCCTATTAAACTGTAACTTAGTAGCCATCAATCAACCTCTCCCCCATCATTCCTCTTCTCCCTCTTCCTACCCTGTCTAGCCTCTAATTGTTAAGAGGAGATTGCAATAAATCACTGACTCAATCTTAAAGCAGGAGACGGAAGCTTTATTCACCAGCTGGCGGTCCAGATCCACCAGCTGGCAGGCCAACGGGTAGGCTGCAAGTCTACACCCTTCGACCTCCTCCTGAGGTTTGAGTACACATTTTATAGTCCCAAACCACATTAATCGTAAGTGCCTGTTGCTATGATTCAAAAGCATAAACAAACGTTATGAGATCTAAAACCATAAGCAGAAAAGGGAGTGGGCCAAAACATCCCCATCCCTAGGTGAGTACAAGTTAAAGAATGGTCACTAACATCTAGACAATCAATCTCTGACAGGGTACATTGTCCAAGAAAAAAAGAGAACAATTTTACATTGTATAAGACTTGCCATGTTGTGTTGCCAATCATGCTATGCTAAGCAACAATAGTTGGGTACAGAGGCGGGGCTTTCCCACGAGAGAAGCAGTTTTTCCAGGACGTGGAGTCTTAGGGTAAGATGGAGTCTGTTTGGTCACTGACCATAGAGCCTGGCCCATCACATAACAGCTTCCATTCTACTCTAAAATTCTATATGATCAACATTTTTCTATTCAACATGAGTGAGATCACATGGCATTTGTCTTTCTGTACCTCCCTTATTTCATTCAACGTAATGATCTCCATTTCCAACCATGTTGTCACAAATGACAGGATCTCTTTTTATGGCTGAAAAGTATGCCATTGTGTATTACTACATTTTTTTTTCTTTTACCATTTATCAGTTGATGGATACTTAGGAGTTTCCATTTCTTGATTATTGGGGATAGTGCTGCCTTGAACATGGGATTCCAGAGGTCTCTTCAACATACTGATTTCATTTCCTTTGGATATGTACCCAGGAGTAGGATTGCTGAATCATATGGTAGTTGCATTTTTAATTTTGGGGGGAAGCTTCCTGCCCTTCCCTAATGGCTGTACTAACTGACAGTTCCACCAATGATGTTCAGTTGTTCCCTTTGCTCCCTAACTTCATTAACTCTGGTTATCTTTTGTCTTTTTGGTCATAGCCATTATTACTGGGGGTGAGGTGCTGTCTCACTGTGGTTTTAGTCAGCATCTCTCTGATGATTAGTGATGTTGGGCATTTTGCCTGTATTTTTTGGTCATTTTTATTTGTTCTTTTGAGAAATACCTATTTAGGCCTGTTGCTCATTTTTTAACCAGGATATGTGGGTTTTTGTACTGAATTTTTGGAGTTTCTTATTTATTTTGGATCTTTACCCCTTCTCAGAGGTAAAAATTATAAATATTTTCTCCTGTGCTATAAATTATTTTTTTACTCAGGATTATTTCTTTCATTGTGAAGAAGCTCTTTTTAGTGTCTTGTAAACTCATTTGTGTGTGTTTTTTCTTTTGTTTTCTGTGCTTTTGAGGTCTTATCTAAAAAAGAAAAAAAATTCTTGTCCATTTCAACATCCTAAAGCTTTTTCTCTATGCTTTCTTCTAGTAGTTTCACCTCTTACATTTGAATCTTAAGTCCATTTTGAGTTGATTATTTTAACTGCTGAGAGATCAGGGTCTCTTGTTCCATTCTTCAGTATGTGGGTACCCCATTGATGGAAAAGGCTGTCCTGTCCCCAATGTGGTGTCCATGACTTTAGATAATTCTACTTTCCTTGCAGTTTTGCATCCTCTTGTACAAAGCGACTGGCATAGCCCATCTGGAATGCCCTCTGTCTCTAGCACTCCCAATGAAGTTAGGAGAGTCATTTCCTTCTGGTAGGACCAGATCCAGACACTTTAGAATGACCTTAGAATGACCTGGCCTAGGCCTACCTCCCACCATCATGGACACCTCATAAACTATTGTTCCCTTTATTGAACCTTCTTTCAAGTCTATCAACATACCATGTTCTCCAGAGCCTTTGAGCCTTTTTGCCTGGATAATCCCTAACTCCACCAACCTTTCCTTCCAGAGTCAAAACTGACTCCCCTCCCTTTGCTTGGTAAACCCAGCTCATATATTCTTTTTTTTAAAATTTTTTAGTTGTCAATGGACATTTATTTTATTTATTTATATGTGGTGCTGAGAATCGAACCCAGGGTCTCACATGTGCTAGGCAAGTGCTCTACCACTGAGCCACAACCCCCCAACTCATATATTCTATAACGGAGTAGAATTCTTTTCTCTAAGGGCAAGGACTAGCTGATAAGGCCCCTGAACTGAAGCCACTGGATTGAGGGCAGTTATAGTGGTTTCTATCCTGAAATTGAACTGAATAGATGACTTTTTGGAAAAGTTTGTTTGATGCAGATTGATTTTACAATGAATAGCTTAACTTGGGATTCTGGATTGTAACCTGCTGTTTTTTGTTTTCTATTCTCAGAAGTGTGTGTGTGTGTGTGTGTGTGTGTGTGTGTGTGTGTGAGAGAGAATGTGTGTGTTTGCGTGTGTGTGTTTAAGGAAAGCTTTCTCAATTGTCCAAAGGGGGGAAAACGGAGATTATATTTGTCTTTTTGTTATTACTTGTTCTTTTTTGTTATTATTTGTTGTTTTTAGATACTGTATGACCAAAATACACCAGAGTGTATTTTGACATACATGCATGGAGTATAACTTATTCTAATTAGGATCCCAGTCTTGTGGATATACACAATAGTGAGATTCACTGGTGATATATTCACATATAAACATAGGA
The DNA here is from genome assembly GCF_045843805.1 of Urocitellus parryii. Lineage (NCBI taxonomy): Eukaryota > Metazoa > Chordata > Mammalia > Rodentia > Sciuridae > Urocitellus > Urocitellus parryii. The sequence continues at coordinate 172,464,456 of NC_135533.1, read as the reverse complement.
AAGTTCTGTCCAATTCATTCAACTATCTTTTCTATGCCCATTCTCCTCCTTTCCCTTCATTCCCCTTTGACTAATCCATTGAGTTTCTATTCTTACCTACCCCCTGAACACCTGCCACATGTATTGTGTGTTAACATCCACATATCAGAGAGAACATTTGACCTTTGAGTTGGGGGTTGGCTTATTTCACTTAACATAATAGTCTCCAGTTCCATCCATTTACTGGCAAAAGTCATCAAGTCATTCTTTTTATGGCTAAGTAATATTCCATTGTGTATATATACCACATTTTCTTTATTCATTCATCTGTTGAAAGGCAATTAGGTTGGCTCCATAGCTTAGCTATTGTGAATTGAGTTGCTATAAATATTGATGTGGCTTATCACTGTAGTATACTGATTTTAAGTCCTTTGGGTGTATGCTTCAGAGTGGGATAGCTGGGTCAAATGGTGGTCCCATTCCAAGTTTCCTGAGGAATCTCCATACTGCTTTACACATTGGTTGCACCAATTTGCAGTCCCACCAGCAATGTATGAGTGTACCCTTTTCCCCACATCCTCGCCAACATTTATTGTTGCTTGTATTATTGATGGTTGCCATTCTGACTGGGGTGAGGTAAAATCTCAGTCTAGTTTTAATTTCAATTTTTCTAATTGCTAGAGATGTTGGACATTTTTTTTCATATATTTGTTAATATGTCTTATTAACTGTCTATCTCCCGCACCCTCAGTGACCTATATGAGTGAAAAACCTATATGAGTGAAAGCAAGGAATTTAGCTACACAGGCCACGCAGCCATCGTCGCACATTCCTAAGTAGACATTCCTGTTCTGTAGTCTTATCTCTGGAACTTCCCTCTTCTGTAGTCATGGCAAGAATCTCCAAAGCTGGTTATCACTAGGCTTGTATTTTTCCATGCTGAGCTTTCCTCCCCATTCCTGTTGATGGAAACTTTTGCTTTTCTTCTGGGTTTCCAGTCTCTCTAATCTACACCAGCTTTGCCCTGTTTTCATGGGCCCTACAGTGTCCCTCCTGGGTTCCTTTCCTGCTTTGATGTGCCCGCATCACTTGTGGTGAGAAGCAGTGCTCCTTCTGGCCATTCTCCGGTTTCCATCACTCAGTAGCTCATCTACCTTGAACTTGGTATACAACATCATCGACCTTACCGCTGTCCCCCACCCTGCTCTTACACAAGTCCAGGCCACTGACAAATTGGTAGGCCTCCCCAGGGACCCCCTTGGATAGTCTTGCCATGCCTGTTCCCTTGGGAAGATGACATGGGTGGGCATTAGGGCAACCTCTGTCTGAGCAGGTCCCTCCCACCACATTGCTGCTGTTGCCATAAGGACCAACTAACACATGTTTATATTAATTCAAATGCTCTTGGGAGTGGGGGGTGCAAAACCAAACACTCACTGTGGAAGACTCGCAGGTGTGCTGCACGAGGTGGGGGGGGTAAGAACGCCATGTTTCTGTGGAGACTACATGTGCTGCTCTCCTTGGAAATGTCTCCATGTGGTCTGTTTGCTGTGCTGGGCTCGCTGGCCTATGGGCCCCTTCAGGAAAAGTCAGTATGGTGAGGGTCCATCCTTCTGTCTGTCTTCCTTCTGTTTCTCGGGCTTCTTCTGTCTTTATCCCCCCCTCATTCATTAATGCTCATTCTCTCTCTCTCTCTCTCTCTCTCTCTCTCTCTCTCTCTCTCTCTCTCACACACACACACACACACACACACACACATTTTTTTTAAAAAAGAGAGAATTTTTAATATTTATTTTCTAGTTCTCGGCGGACACAACATCTTTGTTGGTATGTGGTGCCGAGGATCGAACCCGGGCCGCACGCATGCCAGGCGAGCGCACTACCACTTGAGCCACATCCCCAGCCCTTCACAAACATTTTTAAGGGTAATTGAAGTCTCTGTAATAAAGATTCTGTATCTGAGTGGTCTGGGGGGGGAGGTGTGCTTAGGGCATTAATTAAGTGCAAGGGGACAGACATTTGAGCCTGGTTATGGGCTAAGTCCTGTTGGCAGAACTCAAGGGACTCTCCTCAGTTGATGCACGACAGTTGGAGTGTGACTATCTGGGAACTAGAGCCACCTCTCTGCTTTTCTACCTACTAACTAGGAAGTTTGTTCTACCACAAACCCATGCCAAAGCTTGGTCCCTGTGCAGGGACCCTGGATACACTCCTCCCACTAATAAGCATTTGGTCTCAGGCATGAGTCTGTGTTTATTGGTGGAGTCTGGTCTGGGTCGTGTGGTATGTCCCTCCAGGGCAGCCTGCCTCGGTGTCCTGAGTGCGCATGTGTCCCTCTGTCACTAAAGTGCTCTTACTGGAACAAAATGTGGCACATTGTCCAGCCAGATAGAAAACTTTGCCCTTGGCCAAGCACATACAATGTCTTCTTCAAACGGAGATGTTCCCTCCCAACATGGACAGACCAGGAAAAGCGTAGCTATGTTCCAAGAGCAGAGGCAAAGGTCTGAGGATACTTCATTATCCTCCTCCGGAGAGGGCATTTGCCCTGCCTGCCTCAGCCCTCCGACCTCCTGAGGAGGGGCCTTCAAAGGGTGATAGCCTGGGGGCTCGTTCACTGGTCCCACAGTGGCCTAGGAGCCCTTGGCCTCTGGAGGCTGGGTGGTGGCCGCCCCTCCCCCACAATGGCTCTCTGTCCTACCCAACTCACAGCAGAAGGCAGAAGCCGGCAGAGCACAGGCAGCCTCCGTAGGAAGATGAAAGCGCACCTCCTCATCACCCCGCCTTGCCTTCTGCCCACAGACTACCGTGGCCTGGTGGAGGCCCAGCTCTTTGATGAGGCCAGTGGCACAAAGGACATTATACAGGACTCACAGAGGCAGATTCAGAGCCAAGACCCTCTGACACGAGAGCCTGGGAATAAAAATTTAAAAAAAAATATGCTGAGACCTGGAAGGGCCTTTCAGCAGCTCGCCTTTCTCTGAAGGAGTCTTCAGGAGTTTGGGCCTCTCTTCCTGAGGCAGGAAGCTGTTGTTTCGTCAGGGAGGATGCCACCCTTGCCCCTGACCGATTCAGCCATAAGAGACCATTGGGGAATTTCACATGATCCTGGGTAGCCTTGGCAGCCAGCGCCCCCGGGTCCCTGGCCCTCTCTCCATTTCTATTTCCTGCTCCTTGGGGCTAAACTCTGCTGACTTGGGAACTTGGTTTGGAGAAGCCTGTGTCCTCTTCGTTCCTTGTGCACATGTTCTTTCCATTTTCTCTCCGGGGAGGGTTGGAGGAGATATCTTTGTTTACCCCAGTCACATCCGGAAAAACAGCTGTTACATTGTTGTATATATGGAGACATCCAAGCACTCAGGGCAGACCTTGCCCCTTCCCTCCATCTCTTCTGGAAGTACTGAGATAGATAGATAGATAGATAGATAGATAGATACATGCATGCATGCATACAAAGATAGATAGATAGATAATAGATATATAGGTAGGTGGGTAATAGATAGACAGATTTTTAAAAATGATTTTACTAATCTCAAGCCCCTGGGTTCTTAGAAGCTCTCCATTCCAGCCAACCTGTTGTCCTCAACTGATTAGTCCTTAAACTAAAGCATATTTAAAAATCACTCAAGGAGGTTTTGAAATGCAGATCTCTACACACAAGTTAATTGGGTTAAGTTCTTCATGTCCTGCAGGGCTTGGCAAACTCCAATCTCTTAGGTCTTTGGTATTTCTTAAGTGGTCATAGCATCTCACTGGGTGAGTCACTACCCTGCTGAATCTCTAAAGCCAGGTGGTCTGGGTTGGGATGTGTCTGTGCTGTTTAACAGCTGTGAAATGTGGGGAGATTGCTTAAATGATCTGAAAGTCAGTTTCTGTTATGGTTTGCATGTGGGGTGTCCCGTAAAAGCTCATGTGTGGGACAATGCAGGAGGTTTAGAGGTGACATGACTGTGTTATGAATCAGTGAATTAAACCCCTGATGGGATTAACTGAGTGGTAACTGAAGGCAGATAGGATGTGGCTGGAGGAGGTGTGCATTGGGGTGCTTGCCTTTGGGTTATAGATTTTGTATCTGGAGAGTACAGTCTCTCTCTCTCTCTCTCTCTCTCTCTCTCTGCTTCCTGATCATCACATGAGCTGCTTCCCTCCACCATACTCTTCGACATGTTGTTCTGCCTCACCTCATGCCCTGAGGAATGGAGCCTGCTGTCTATGGACTGAGACCTCTGAAACCATGAACCCTAAAATAAACTTTTCCTCCTCTATGATTTTTCTGGTCAGGGTCTTTTAGTTGTAGTAGCGAAAAAGCTGATAAAACAATTTCCATTTTAGAAGAATCATTAAAATCATTATATTCATGAACTATTACCATCCAACTGAGTTGGCGACCCATGCTGGGTACACAAACTAACTACTTCAACAACCAAGAAAAGGGTGAAAGGAACACACAACACACAGAAATACCTTTTCAAAATCCAGGATGGCTTCCAACTTTAGGGGTCTATGGAAAGAGAGCGAGCCACTGGAATTCTTTATTCTTATATAGGAGACATACAAGTGGAGGTTCCATGGAACATTCTATCCCCAAAAGGGCAAAGGGGTAGGATTACAAAGGAACAGGTGGGTGTAACTCAACCCCATCGGGTGACACCCACTGCTGAGAGCCATTGCCAAGTAGGAATGACGCATGGCAATTTCCTTGTCAACCTACCCAATGTTGCTTAGAGGGAGGACTCTCCATTGTGGAAATGGGCTTGCCTTGGACCCAGGTCATTTGCAGTGACATTGCATGAATGTTTGAGAGTTTTGATTTGAAAGGTGTCCTTGCTCAGGGATTAGGGCGGATCTGGGTTTAGGGTGGTTCCAGGTTTAGGGTGGATCCTGCTGGGAATAGGACGTATCCTGCTGCCTCAGGCGCCCACTCCTTGAGTTCCCGTTGAGTTCTCCAGGGATTCAGAGGGTATTTGGTATGCAGAGCCCGGTGGAGGGTGTATTTTCCCCAGAACGTGCGTGTAGAGTGCCCGTGAGAGTTCGGGAATAAAGAGTTGCTGTTGGAATCTACAAGTTTTTGTGGTGGCTCGGTTATTTTGTGCCCAGCCAGACTGCGGCAGCCCACTCCTGGAGCCACACCTTCCTTACCCAGCTCAGGTAAAGTCCAAGTATTGTAACTATAGTGATGAGTAGATCATTTGATCACCTTCTCTCAATCTTAAATCTTCCTCATTTGGAAAACCTACTCCCTCTTCTTTGTAGCATTCCTTTTTCAGGTTCTGTAGGTTCTGTACTGTCTCTCCTTCCATAAAATACCTTTGCTAACCATTACTTTTCAGTAGTTCTTTAAATCTTTCTGCTCCATCCTGAAAAGGTTGATTCCAGCACTATCCTCATTGAGCCTTTCTAGAATAAGAGTGGGCTTGTTCAAGAAGAGTTCCTTCAGGGAGCCTGTTCACAATGAGGGTGTTTTCATCAGGGGCAGGGACTTGGGTGATACACACAGAGGTATGCACCTAACGCCCTCTCAGCCCTCTTCACCTTGGACCAGCCCTACTCCCTTAACTCTATTAAGGTTCCATTTCACACTGACCATGTGTCCAGCTGCTTTGCTCTACCCCTAGCCCCCACAGTGTGTGACCAGGTGGAGACCAGTTACCTAAACTAGGTGCAGACAGGAATACCTCAAAAAGCTAGATGTCAGCCTCCAATTCCAAAGCTTGCTGTTTTCCAGCACCTTCCCACCAGGAAGGAAGCCTGTTGGATTCTCTGGGGAGTGACTGGTCTCTCCATGGTAGGGAAGCACTCAATGGCTGCTGTGGGTGTTGCCATTGACCAGGCTGAGGGCTGGATGAAAGGAGTTCTCCCAGCCTCCACCAGCACCCACACATGTGAGCCCAGTTGACAGACATGCTATTGTCCACACACAGTGTCATTGGCCCCCCTGTCCTCTGTTGCTGGCACCTGTGCTCTTTCTCTCCTCACACTGAAGTCCAACATTGGTACCCAGGTGGAGTCTTTTCTGTACAGTGGCTATTGCCCCATTCCTAGCATCCATGATAGAGAAGAGGAGGTTTCCCAGAGCTCAGACTAACTCCCTATGACTTTGTATCGGGTTTAGAAATCAAAGCTTTCAGCTCATAGGGTTGATTCACCTTGCATGGCTTTCTTTGGGTGGCTATGAGCACATGTCCTGCATCGTTCCATTTTTCTACCTGTCTTTTAATCTATTCAGTTATTGTCTCCATTATCTCTATTTAAAATGTTCATGTATTTGTGTGCTTCTCTCCCCTAACTAATTAGTGACAGTCATGACAACTTTTTTTTTTTATCTTGTCTACCTTTTGTTGCTGCCATTTTTTTTTTTTTGGTATAGAACATGGCTTGATACATGGCAGCTACCCAATTAATGAACAAATGAATGAATGAAGCAAGAAAACAATTGGCATTGGCTATCCATTAATTCCTTGGCCAAATGCTTTCTTTAATATTATTCCCGGATCCATTTCCTGTAGGATTTTAGGCAAACAGTATCCCAGAATAAACCATAAGGGTACCAGAGTCTTCCCAAGGAAATGACAAAATCTGCCCTAATAGCAACAACAGTGTGTTCTGAGGCAGACCTTGTGTGATTTTTTAAGGACAACAGGAAATACATTTGACTCTCAGAAAAGCTTCCTAAGTCTTTCTGGAAAGGAAAAACAAAACAAAACAAAAACCATTTGACTCAGAGTAAGAGAAAACCGTATCAGAAAGACACAGTGACTTGACTTTCCACCAAGGTGTGGGACAGAGCCAGGTCTGATAGAGGGATGTCTGGGAAAGCAAGATTTTCAGAGTTCAAGACTGGAAGATCAAGATTTTCAGAGTTCCAGATTTTCCGAGTTCAATACTGAGAGGGCAGTACGTTTTAAGGCAGAGGCTGAATAAAGGCATACTCCACCATGAGATGTCTCGGCACCTGGCATGCAGCCTGGGTCATAGAAACGTCCCTTGCATTAACCTGCTGAATGAGGTCTGAATGCACATTCCAGGCAAGCAAGAGGCCCAGAATCAGACACTGGCTTAGATCCAAAATCCAGTGCGGGCACAGACCCTGCCTGGGAAATTGGGACAAAGGGAAATCTTGGACATTGGTCTGTAAAACCCAAGGGATGTTGCTGGGATAAATCCCAAAGGTAGGTGAAGGCACAGGAATAACTCAGACCAAGGAGGGTCAGCATAAAGGTGATCAGCTCCCTTCCCAGGAAGAGGGTGGGGGAAGCAGGAGGAGCTGGGGGGAAACGAGGGATGGATCATCCATGGGTGGAGTACCTGTGGGTGGAGAGTGAGTTAGCTGATGGGAAGGAAGAAAGAGATCTTCCAGAGGCTCCTGGTGCATGCTTCCCCCTGGCAAGAGCACCTACCCCTGGCTGAAACTCCTCCTTGCTCCATGGTGACCAGTGTAGTTCTGAGCACAGCAAGCCTGTGGTGTGCAGGTGAGCACCCTGTAGGCGCTGTGCTCCTCCTTTCCATTTCCCCCCCCCCCCAGTCCCACATTCTCCTATGACACTTTTCCAGGCAGTGGAAGCAGGTGCCCTATACTCTGAGCTGAGCATGGTGGTTGTGCAAGACCCCAGGGTGCTCTCACAGGAGAGGCACAGACTCTAGCACAGGCAGCCCGGGGTCTACGGTTTGCAGGACAGCTGGGCAGTGCAGAGGGGGGCCTCCGTGTTCTTCATATCCCACCTCTCCCATACTCACAGCCTGGTGGGCGGCTTTCACTTTAAAGTTCGAACACATTCCAGCCCTTGCCCGTTAGTGTGACTCCTGCTACGCCTCATAAACTATTCATAAAACAAAACGATTCCAGTCAGAGTTGCTTCCCCTTCTTCCTCCTCCTCAAGGTTTACTTTCCCCAGCTCTGTTCTGCCCCCCCTCCATGTTCCTGGTTAACCCTTGGGGACCCCACTTAATGCAGCATTGTGGCTTGATGGGGATACTGTGGACACAGCTCCCCACGTGTTACCTGGGGCCTCCCCTCTACTTCAGCTTCCTTCTCTGGTTGTGATGTTTGTCCTTCCATATGACCTCTGGCTGTTCTGTTCCCCTCCTGTTTCCCAGGATCCAGGGTATCTGGAACCCTTTTTAGCAGGCTGCCCCTCTTCTGCAATCTATTGCCCCAAACATAGGGCCTGGGAAGGTCTGAGCAGGCAGCTGGCTGTCACGGTGGGATGCCCCAGGTTCTTGCTCTTCAGGCTACTGATCATGGGACTAGACACGAGGCCCACAATTCCTGCCTTCTCCTTTCAAGCTTGATAAATGGGGGGCTTTGCCCAAGGTCACAGGACCATGCAAAGGTGAGTTCAAAGCCTAGCTTGACCACTTTCTTACTGCATGTCCTTAGTTTCCCATCTATTAGGGTTTGGATGTGAGGTGTCCCTCAAAACCTCATGGGTGAGACAATACAAGAAGGTTCAGAGGAGAAATGACTGGATGTGAGAGCCGGAACCCAATTAGTGAATTAATCCCATGATGGGATTAACTGAGTGGTGACTGAAGGCGTGTAGTATGTGGCTGGAAGAGGTGGGCATTGGGGACATGCCTTTGGAGAATGGAGTCTCTCTCTGCTTTCCGATCATCATGTGAGCCACTTCCCTCCACCACACTCTTCCACCATGATGCTATGCCTCACCTTAAGCTCTGAGGAATGGAGCCAACTGCCTGTGAACTGAGACCTGAAACTTTGAGCTCCTAGATAAACTTTTCCTCCTCTAAAATTGTTTTCTGGTCTTTAGTTGGAGCAGTAAAAGAGCTGACTAAAACCATCCCTCCACCCAGCACCATCAATCCATCCAGCCATCTACCCACCTACCATCCATTCATCCATCCATTGATCCTTAAATACCTACTATATGCTAGGCCCTGATTTAGGAAATAAGTCCTATTAGGTGATAAGGCCCATGAGTATCTGTCCTCATGAACCTGACATCCTAATGAACTTGGAATAATCATTAAGAACCCTACCTAATCCAGTTATCATATTAGAAGATAAAACATGTAATATATCTGTTAAGTTGAACTGTAAGAAATTGCTGTTTTGTGGGTCAAAGATATTTGAGTATCAATCATTTCATGAAATGGTAAAATGCCTAACACATAGTAGGACCTCAGCCATGGGGCAGGAAGTGACCATCTGGTGCACAATGGGCTTATGTGCTCCCCAGAAAGAAAGAACTGGTCTTTCCAATGTCTGGTTCATTTGATGTAAAATGCAGTTTAAATCAGGTATTATTTACAGCTCGTGTTTTTTTATTAAGTGCTATGAGCCCATGAAGCCTTGAGGAGCAGCTGACAGGAAGTAGCTTGTTGAATTTTACCCTGTGTTTTAATGCTCCTGTCCTGCAGACTGTATGAACAATATTTCAAAATAGTCTGATCCCTTTTCTTGAGTAAATCAGCAGAGCTTAAAACAGACTTTGCATTATTCAAAGCATCCGTAGGGGAAGGGTGGGTGAGGAGGAAGACCTTATGTTAAACATTTATGTCTCATTGCTGAATTGCAAACTTAACCTATCTTTCTAAAACCTCTCCAAATGGCTGAAATAAATTTCATACAATGAGTCTATTCTCCCCCCTCCAGAAAATATACAAAAGCAGGTGTCTAGACTTCCTGGTGAGTTAAAAAAAAAAAAAGCACTGGGTTTTTAATGTTTACTTGTTTTCAGGTGCAGTTTGAGTTGTTAAGAAAACATTGAGGAAGCTTCCCAGGGAATCACGTTGCTATGGTATTTGACTTTCCAGGGCTTGGAGGCAGTAACCCACCACCTCTCCTCTGACTCAGTTCAGTGGCGGGGAGAGAGCAGGGCCCTTGCAGCCAGAGCACCTGGCTTTCAATCTTGACTCTCTCACTTGCCAGGAGTGTGACCTTGGGCAAGTTCTTTTATCTCTGGGCCCCAGTTTCTTCATTTCTTAATGGAACATAATGATGGTACCTACTGCTATGATTGTTTTGAAGAACAAGTAGGAGAAGGCTTGTAAAGTGCTTATTAACCTGTTGGGCGTATATTGAGCAATACGTTACTATTATTGTTAGTACAGGCACTGTGATCAGTGATACAAATGTTGTTATTATTTCTTTAGAATTTTCAGCATCCATCCATCTCATTAAGATTTAAAAAGGCATGTAATTTCTTTGTGATAATTGATTGCCTTTCATTTTGCTCGGGTTGATTTTCTGCCCTCCTCTTTTCAGCTCAACCCCCTGAGAACTGGTTAGCTCACACTGCCTTGCCTCTGGCTCTGACTGACTTTGGACAGTGACACACCATGTTATGAAACGTGAGTCTGAAAGACCTTAAAGGCATTTCTGGGTGGGGCTTATTTGGTTGAACATGCATCTTGTACTTAAGAGTTGGGCCACCTGATTTAGAAAGTATTTTGGGCATATACAGAAGACTCCAAGAGGAGGAATTATTTAATATCATTAAAATATATATCAACTCTACTTGCCTTCATGAGAGATGGCCACTACCTAATATGGGGTCTTGCAAACAATAGTTATGGTATTTAAAGTAATCATTTAAATATTTATTGGGCATCCATTGCATGTTGAGAATGATTCCTTGGACTATTACCTTAGGAAAGAGCTTTCTAAAAAACCCATAACATATTTTGTCAGAAAAAGGACATTCTAGATATCAAAACATGTCCATTTCTTTGTCTGTAATCCCAGAAGCTCAGGAGGCTGAGGCAGGAGGATCATGAGTTCAAAGCCAGCCTCAGCAACTCAACAATTTAGCAAATTCCTAAGCAAGTCAGTGAGACCCTGTTTCAAAATAAAAAAAAAATTTTAAAAAGGGCTGGGAATGTGGCTTAGTGGTTAAGCATTCCTGGGTTCAATCCCTGGTACCTAAAAAAAAAAAAAAAGTCCCATTCTTTTGTCTGGCACAAATTAAGGAGAGGGCTTAGCTATGAGCACCTTTGGTGAATTGTGAGGTTGACATTTCCATCTTAGAAACTTGACTCTGATCTCTTCTTCCAGTTTAAACTTGCTCCACAATACTCTGGAAGTCTCCCTGATTGCCACACTTTCTAGAGTCATCTGCTGTGAGAATCCCCCTCACTAGAAAGAATCAAGACTCTCTATGCGTCTTACTTTCTGCAAGTGTTTGAGCTCTCCTTGTGAATTGACCATGCTGTTTCCCTCTTCTGCCTGGATCTCTTGGACCCAACCAGAAGCAGAAAGCATCTTGGTGCCTGTTTGTCACTGAAAAGAAACATATGCGGTAGGAATAATTGGATGTCCGAGTTTGTCTGGGCCATGTCCACGAAGTTCTTTTTGCTTACTAGCCAAGTGAAGTGTTGAATTTGGGGAGTTCAGAGTATTAGGATCATCAGAGTTATTTCTTCCAGTTTCTGAGTGTTGGTTATAAACTTTATAAAAATTGGTGACATCTATTGGTCATTCATCTCACTGGGGTTGAAGGGTCTGCTGGGAGAAATTCCAAAGGGAGTCAGAAATCCTAGTTAACCACCTCTTGTTTCACTGTGTGTGTCATAATGAACAAGATAGATGCAACTCTCACTTTTAAAGAATTTAGGTATTATAATTGGGCTGTCCAATATGGAGGTGGCTGATTCCTAGGCTGACTCCATAACTTGATTATTATGAATTACACCAATACACATATGGCTGTGCATGTGCAGCTATAGTATGCTGACTTGAGTTCTTTTGCATAGATGGAGTGGCATAGCTGGATCATAGGTGGTTCTATTCCTAGTCTTTTCAGGAACCTCCATGCTGATTTCCATACATACTAATTTGCAATCCCATCAAAAGTTTACAAGTGTTCCTTCACCACCTCATCCTCTTAAGCATTTATTTCTATTTGTATTCTTGATGATTGTCATTCTAATTGGAGTAAAATGAAACCTCAGTGCAACTTTGATTTGCGTTTCCCTGATTACTAAAGATATTGATTTTTTTTCATGTATTCTTTGGCCATGTGTACTTTTTCTTTTGAGGAATGTCTATTTAGCTCATTTTATCATTTATTGATTGGACTGTTTGCTTTTTTTGGCATGAAGTTTTTTGAGTTCTCATATTCTAGATAATCCTTTGTTAGAAGAGTAGGTGGCAAATATTTTCTCCCATTCTATAGTCTCTCTCTGCATGTTAATTGTTTCCTTTATTGTGCAGAAGCTTATTAATTTGATGCTATCTCATTTGTTAATTTTTAGTATTGTTTCCTGAACTTTAGGAGTCTTACTGAGAAAATTGCTGCTGGCACCTAGATGTTGGTATGTTGACCCTGTTTTTTTCTAGTAGTTGCAAAGTTTATGGTCTAACTCCGAGGTCTTTGATCTATTTTGGGTTGAATTTTGTGCGGGGTGAGAGATAGGTATCTAATTTCATTCTTCTACGTATGGATATCCAGTTTTCCCAGCACCATTTGTTAAAAAGACTGTCTTTTCTCCAAGGTGTGTTTTTGGCACCTTGTCAAGAATCAGATGGCTGTATCTGTGAGAGTTTGTCTCTGTGTCTTCTGTTCTATTGCATGGCCTACATGTCTGCTTTTATGCTAGTACCGTTATGCTTTTACTATTATAGCTCTGTAGTATAATCTGAGATCAGATATTATGATGCCCAGTATTGCTATTTTTTGCTCAGAATTGCTTTGACTATTTTGGGTCTTTTATTCTTCCATATTGATTTCAGGACTATTTTTCAAGTTCTGTGAGAAACATCATTGATATTTTGATGGGGATTGCATTGAGTCTGGAGATTGCTTTTGGTAATATAGCTATTTTTAGCAATATTAATTCTACCCATCCAAGAACATGGGAGGTCATTCCACCTTTTAATATTCTTCTTTAATTTCTTTCTTCATTATTTTATAATTTTCATTATAGTTTCCATTCACCTCCATGCTTAGATTTATTCCTAGGTATTTTAGTTTGGGGGGGGGGACTATTGTGAATGTAATCATTTTCCTGATATTTTAGTCAGCTTTGAATTGCTGGCACCAAGTTAGAAGAGGAATAGTTTATCTGGGGCTCACTGTTTATTAAACACTGTAAAGGCTGTTTATAGTTTATTTGAGGCTTACAGCCCGTAGATGGTCGACTGCATTTCTCTGGGCTCAAGATGAGGCAACACATCATGGAGGAAGGGCCCAGGAGAGGAAAGCAAATGGAGGAAGGGGTCACAGGGAAGAGATACCCTTCCAGGGCATGCCCCCAGTGACCCATCTCCTCCAGGCATGCCCCCACTACCTATAGTTAACTCCAAGTCAATCCATTAAAACTAGGATGCACTGATGAGATTACAGCTCTCATAATCAAATTGTTCACCTCTGAATATTCCTGCATTAACAGGAGCTTCTGGGGGATACCTCACAACCAAACTATAACACCTGAGTTCTTTTTCAGTGAATTCATTATTAATATATAGAAAATGTATTAACGTTTTATGTTGATTTTGTATCCTGCTTTGTTGTATTTGTTTATTAGCTCCAGAAGTCTTTGGTTGAGTTTTTTTTTCTCTTCTAAATATAGGATCATATTATATGCAAACAAATGTAATTTGACTTCTTTTCCCAATTTTATTGCCTTTATTTACTTCTCTTGCCTAATTAATCTGACTAAAATTTCATGGACTATATTGAATAGGAGTGGTGAAAAGTGGATTTCTTTGTCTTGTTCTTGATGTTAGAAGAAATGTTTTTGAGTTTTCCCTATTCTATATGAGGTTTGTCATTTATAGCTTGTATAATATTGAGGTAAATTCCTTCAGTCCCTCATTTCTCCATTGTGTTTTATCATAAATGGGTTGTGAATTTTGAAAAGTTTTTTTTCTACATCTATTGAGATGATCATGTGATATTTTTTGCTCTTAGTTTTATTTATGTGATGAATTACATTTACTGATTTGCATATGTCTAACCAGCCTTGCTTCCATGGAATAAAACTAAATTTATCATGATGCATAATCCTGTTAATGCACTTCTGAGTACATTTTGTTAACATTTTATTAAGAATTTTTGCATCTCTATTCATTAGGGCTATAGGTCTGTAGTTTTCTTTACTTCACATGTCCTTATCTGGTTTTGTTATCAGAGTGATACTGGCTTCATGGAATGAATTTGAAAGTGTTCCACTTCTTTATATTTCATGGAATAATTTGAGGAGTATTGAAATTAGTTCTTTAAAGGTGTGGTAGAATTATCTGAGAATCCGTCTGGTCCCAGGTTTTTCTTTGTTGAAAGGCTTTTTATTATTGCTTTAATCTCATTGCTTGTATTGGTCTGTTTAGGTTTTCAAAATCCTTTTGGTTCATTTTTGATAGCTTGCATGTATCTAGAAGTTTGTCCATTTCTTCTAGATCTTCCAGTTTATTGAACTATAAGTTGTCAACAGTCCTGTGGATTTCATTGATGTCTATGGTAATAGCTCCTTTTTCACCTCTAGTTTTTAAATTTGGGTATTCTCTCACTTTATTTGGGTTAATTTGGCTAAGGGTTTATCAGTCTTGTTATCTTTTCAAAGAACCAACTCTATCTCATGGAAATTTTATGTTGTTTTTAAAATTCTCTATTATGTTAATTTTGGCTCTGATTAATTGTTCTTGCTTTTCTAGTACTTAAGATGCATCATTAGGTTCTTTACTTGGGAAATTTCTGATTTTTTAAAAATTAGACACTAGCTATAGACTTTTCTCTTTGAACTGCCTTCATAGTATCACAGAGTTTTTTTTATGTTTTATCTCTATTGTTTGATTCTACAAATTTTTAAATTTCTCTTTTGGTTTCTTCTCTGATCCATTCATTGTTTGAAAGTGTATTGTTCAATTTCCATGTGTTTATTTAATTTCTATATTTTTCTTGCTGTTGATTTCTAATTTCATTCCATTGTGATCTGATACAATGCAAGGAATTATATCTTTTTTTTTTGTATTTGCAAAGACTTGTTTTGTGATCTAAAACATAGTCTATTTTGGAGAAAGTTCCATGAACACCAGAGAACAAGGTGAATTTAGATGTTTTTCCTGAAATATTGTATAGATACCTGTTAGATATATTTGACTTATAATAGCTTTTAGGCCTGAAGTGTTTTTATTAATTTAATGTCAGTATGACCTATCTATTGGTAATAGAGGTACATTGAAATCACCCATTGTTGTTGTATTATAATCTATCTGACCTGTTATGTTGATTAGTGTTTGTGTGATATAACTAGATGTATCAATATTAGGGCATAAATATTCACTATCTTAAAACTTGTTGTGGAGTTGTTGTCTTTACCAGATGAAGTGACTTTATCTCTTTTCATTTATTTTGGCTTGAATTCTGCTTCATTGGGTATCAGAGTTACTATTCCTGTTGCCTTGGGGCTCCATTTGCATGGAATATCAGTTTTTCATCCTTTCAACTTTAGTCTGTAGTTGTTGTGGGTCTCTTGCAGAAAATATGTAGTTGGGTCTTGTTTTTAAATCCACTGTGCCAGTCTATGTCTTTTAAATGGAGAATTGAGACAGTTTACATTCAGCATTATTTTAGAGAGGTATTTATTATTTCTTGCCATTTTAGTTTATTTTTAATCTTCAATTTGGACCTAATTTTCAAGAATTCTTTTTGGTTTTCTTTCAAAATCTCTATCTCTTTCACATCTTTAGTTCATTCCTTGGATCTTCTTTTAACTCATTGATCATTTTGATTATCAATGTTCTTAAATCTTGGAAATTCATTTACTTCAGTATCTGTGGATTTGGTTATTAGGGATTCTGAACTTTTGGAAGCATCTTGTTGGTCTTTTTTCTTAAGTTTGCTGAGGTCTTTTATTCGAGTACCTGTTGAGAAGGAGCATTGTCTGATTCAGTGCAGATTTCAATCTAAAAATGGCTTTGTTATTAGGAGTGGGAGTGTTAAGTCTTACAGGGCTGACAATCAGCCTTCTAATCTGCACTGTCAGTAGACTGATCTGGATTGTGTTATGCTCCTTGTCTCTAGGGCCTCAGTCTGTGTTCTGGGAGGAGGTGTATAGGACATCACAATCTAGCTTCTAGACTTTTTGGGCGTTGAGGAGGTGGTACAGAGCCTTGTTCAATCACCTTTATTCACGGATCCATCCCAGTTCCATTCCATGTCTGCTATGCTCCTTATCTGGTCTCTGAAGACCAGACCACCAATTTCAAATGAAAATACCCTTTTCTCTTTTCTGCTCTGCATATGGATTGACTGGCTGTCATAGATTCAGTTGCCACCCTCAGTTTCTCCCCAGTCTGTGTTAGAGTTTTACTCCTATGCCTATGCTGACTCATGGAATGGGCCAGTAAAAATTAAAGCCTAAGTGACAGTTTGACCTTGGGTATTTGAAAAGCCAAGTATACCAAGGACAAGAGAGAGAGAGAGAGAGAGAGAGAGAGAGAGAAAGAGAAAGAGAAAGAGGTAGATGGAAAGAAGAAGGAGGAGGAGGAAGAGGAGAAAGGGACGAGGAGGAAATGGAGGGGGAGAAAAATAGTGATCAAAATATGAAAACTAAATATAAATTTCAGGGATTTCTAAGCTCCTGCTCAGAAGTCTGAACAATGTATATTTTTAAGCTGTCACTGCTTCCCTTCTTTCACTATCTTCACTAGAGACTGCCAGGTCTTTCTCTCACACTGGCTCAGTTCACTGTTGTTTTCTGCTCAGATTGTGGATTTCTTGGACTGTGGCACCTGTTTATCTTAAAGTTAGTGGGAGGATTTCTCTTGGCTCTTTGGAGAGGAGCTTCCCTTTTCACTGAGTCACAGCGTACCATCTGCTGTCTATTCCTTTTATTAATTCTCTTCATTTTAGAAGTCAATATTTTTCATTTCCACCTGGTTACTACCTCTCTAAGTTGCCAAACAGCATTCTCCCTGTCTTCCTACCTCAATATTCTGCCAAAGAACTTTTGTCTTAATTCAGTCTTGGGGAACTGCTTTGGTATTGAGGGTTCTCTGATTACCATTTTCTCTTCCATTTGCAAAAAGAGTATATTAAGTGCAATAATGACAGCATTACCACAAACTATGGGAGCTTGGGGGAGATACTCTTGTTTTTAGACTCATTTGGCTACAAATAATGGAAAAAACAACAACTAAGAGCTATTTTTGACACAGTAATGGTGTATAACAAACCACTCCAAAATTTAATGACTTAAGATAATAAACATGTATTTAGTTCATGAGTCCATGGATCAGAAATTTATATTGGGCTTGGCTAGGTGGTTCTTCTGGTCTTGACAGGGTTCATTTACATCATTTGTGGTCAGCTAGATATTGACTAAGGCCACACTGGCAACTAGGTCTTCTGTATCTCATTCTCTAGCATGCTATCTCCAACATGTTCCATGGCACTAACAGGAGTCTAAGAGTGAGCAAGTTCTATTATATAAGCACATTTCAAGTCTCATTTTTTGCATGCTAACATCCTAATAGCTAAAGCAATTTATAAGCCTGCCCAGAATTAAGGGATGGGGGAAGTATTCTGTTTGGTTAGTTTGGGAAACTACAAATTCTCAAGGCAAAAGCATGCAGATAAAAGAAGAAAAACGAAATTAGAGGCAGTAATGGGTGATATATTACAATACTTTAGACTGGATTAATTTTACATGACCATTTATTGGTTTATGTAATTCAGAAGACTAAGAGTAGTCTAGCTTCAGCTGTGATTAGACACAGGTACTCAAATCAAATGGTTAGTAATCTGTTATAATCCCTCAACTCTGTTTATCATTGTGATGATTTTTTTCTCAAGCAATTTGTCCCTGAATGGTAGCAAAGATAACCTCAAACAATTCTAGACTAACCCTGTCAACTTCAGAACTCAACAGAAAAAGTTTCCTGGGATTATCTCATTGGCCTGGTTTGACTCATGTGCCTGTGAACCAGTTCTCACAGCCTGGTGATCGAATGCTGTTATTGGCCAGATGTGTGAAAATCCATGGAGCCTGAGAAGGGCAGGGATAAATGGAAGCATGGGGAGAGATAACTCTCTTAAGGAAAATTGGCATGGTTTCTCCAGAAAGGGGATAATAGATGCCAGGAACGGAAATAATAGGTTTCCACTACAGGTGGATGTTGGGAAGGGGCTTATGAATATGTTCCATGCCTACATGCTGCAAGTGAGGAAATGCAGGCATAGGACCCTGGAGGATCATAAAGAAGTTTAGTCTGTAGTAGAGAGTGATGGATTCATGGTAAAGCCAGAGAGAAGAAAGGAGGAAGGCAAGACAGTGAAGGAAAAGGCGAAAAACAAATAGAAAGTGAGGTAAGAGAATGGGAGAAAAGAGAAAATAGTTGAGGAGAAAACAGATAAGAGATATGGAGGTGGGTGCGGATATATATATATATATATATATATATATATATATATATATATAGAGAGAGAGAGAGAGAGAGAGAGAGAGAGATATCAATAGAAAATGCCTAAGTCCCACTACTCTGAATTCCTTGATGAAGTATTTTGATTCTGGTGGCCTGGTTTCTCCAATCTAATTTCTATGACTAGACTTCAGCAAGTCTTTCCATTGGTTTACTCATATGCATAAGAAACACTAAAATAACTATCCTGTCCATCACATACAGCTGCCATTTAAATGGTCTTACATGCACATGCCCTTTGAAAACTTTAAACAGGCATGAAGTGCCTGGTTTTTACTAGGGGATAGAAGTCTTCCATAAAAGATCTGATGGATAATGTTCTACTCCCAATCCATGAGAGACCTTCCCTGCTTATAAGAAAATGAGTCTTAAAGGACACTGAAAATACATTGTAGAAAAGAAGAGAATCTTGACTCAGCCATTCTGAACTATTCTGCTTTTTTAAAAATATATATTTTTTAGTTGTAGGTGGACACAATACCTTTATTTTATTTTTATGTGGTGCTGAGGATTGAACCCAGTGCCTCACATGTGCCAGGCAAGTGCTCTGCCACTGAGCCCCAGCCCCCACCCCAGCCCCAGCTGCCTGTGCTTTGTTTTTAATTGGCCAAGGACTTAGGTTTTTGAGTAGAGACTAAGATTTTTCCAAAGATGACTGGTCCATCCCTCCATCTCTTCTCCCATTTATCCAGTTATACCCTGGATGGTACTTTAAATTATTTGTGGATTAAGATATAAACACACACAAGGAAATGAGGATAAAATAAAAGTAAAAATAGGGAATCAGATCCAAGTATAATGTGAAGATACTTAGTTAGAATGGTAACAGTTGAGAGTTTGAGAGACTATGAACTTCTCAAAGGCAATTTCATTGTCTCTCTTAGTACCTACTACATGGCAGGTACCAGGAGAGTATCATTTTCATCTCAGTTCCATGTGGGAATTGAGAATTAATTTCTGGATAAAAAAATAACTACAATTTATCCATCCATCCCAGATATTTTACATGCATCGTTTTTCTTAATATTGTTTCTAAGCTTTTTAAAGGGAAACTTAAAATTGTTTAGAAGTTTTGAAAACATAATACAGTAATCATTATTTACTCACCACCAAGAATAAACAACGGTGAGAGTGACCTTGTTTATGTTATCCATTTATGTTACATGTGCCATTTTAAATCATCACAATGATTTGTTATGAAGTAGAAACTACTCATTTAGCCATCGGGAAGTAAAAACTTAGCAAGAAGTTCACAATGCTGTTAAGGGGCAGAGGAAGGGAGCTTGAATTTAGATTTCTTTAACTTACTCATCTGTGGACTCTCCACAAGCAATATTTCCTCTTGCTAAATGACCACACCAGGATTCTGCCTCCAGATAGCAGTCCTTTGCTAACCCATTACCTAGTTCCATTATGGTCTTCCTTCTCTTTTTTTTTATACCTAGGTCCATCTTCTCAGAAGAGAGATCCAGGTACTGGAATGTTCCAGAGTCTAGAAAAGGCCACCATATTGGCCTTTAACACCAGCATCACAATGCATGACTATAACTATCTTGAATGGAAAGGCAATTTCAATGTCTCTCTTAGTGCCTAGTACGTGGCAAGTCACTGGAAATGTTTGTACACTGACATGAACAAATCTGGCCATAGACTGGAGGTGGTGAGCTGGACAGTCCATGCTTAAATCTCTGTTAGGTGCCTTCCTGCCATGTCTCAAGCACCACCAAAAGTCAGGCCTTTGTCCCAATGTCACCTCCTTGAAGAGCCCCTCACTGCACTCTCATCATCAAATCTTCCACTTTCCCCTATTTTTTCATAATTTGAAATATGAAATAATTTTTTGCCTACTGGTTTATTTTATGGTCTTCCCTACGCCTACACATAGTATAAAGTAGTATGGGAACGGGAACAGAAACTTCATCCATCTATCTTAAGTATCTGGAGTAGCATCCAGAAAATGAGGCTCAATAAATATTTGTTGAAGGATCAGTTGGATAATTTAGATTTTTTCTCTAAGACCAGATTGTGGAATCCATGGTCCTTGACTAAATCTTTATCATTTGCTAGTTGTGATGCATTTACCATATGCTACATATTAAGTTAATTTAGATAAATGTGGTTAGATAATGTAGATAGATAAATGTGGTTATCTAATTTATATTGTATAATAACTATATGAAGGTAGGAAGTATTATTGTTTACATTTATATTTTACTCATCTTCCTTGAATCACAGAGAGGATGAATAATCTGATCAAATATACATGGACAGTACATAGCAGAGGTGGGAATTCCATCAGGACTGTCTCACTCCACATCCACCATGTACTTTGCCTCCTGTCCCTGAAATCCCTTTGCTGTGTAGACAACACATGGATGAATACCAAGGGAGGTTCCCGTCGTATGTGCGTCCCCATACTTACTGATGTATATAGAGAAAAAAATTCTCATTTGTGATCCTTCTAAGATTTCCCTAAAGAGGCACAAAACTTAGGAATAGAATATGAAAGAGAACAAAGAATATTCTACTCCCAATCCATGAGAGATCTTCCCTGCTTATAAGAAAATGAGAGTCTCAGAGGACAAGTTAGCCAAAGGAAGTCCTTTGGAGGACTTTCTCAGGAATATCTGAAGAAAAACTTCTGGGAGTTTCTGACTCCTGGCTCTAACATTTTCTTCCTTGGGCCGAGCTCCCCACACATTTAAACATTAGTTTCCTCATCCATAAAATGCAGTACAATATCCCTGGTAAATAATGATCATTCAACATCCGCCCTTCTTTTCAATGTTCGCACAGTGTTTTGGCTACTGATACTACTAAAATCGTAGCAGCCAATATTCATAAAGTGCATGAGGTAGAAGACAAAAGTATTGTCTCCTCTTGGCTCTGGGACTAAGCACTAGATCATCCTAATTTGAAATTCTAACCCTCCCTCTTTCCAGCTTTTTTCTCTTTTCCTTCTGATTCTACAGGTTTCTTACTGTCTCTCCCTCCCTAAAATAAACTTGTTATTTTCCAGTGGATTGCTTTAAATCTCTTTGCTTCATCGCTATAAAGTTTATCACAGCTGCATCTCATTGAGCCTTCCTAGAGCAAGAGTGGTCTTGCTCAAAAACAGAGTTCCTTCCAGGAGCCTGTTCACAAGTAATGGCATTTTCATTAGGGGCAGGGACTTGCGTGATACACGCAGAGGTATGCACCTAACACCCTCTCGGTCCTCTTCACCTTGGGCCAGCCCTATTCACTTGACTCTAACAAGGGTCCATTTTATACTGACCACGTGTCCAGATGCTTTGTTCCATCCCCACCCCCCACAGTGTGTGACCAGGTGGAGTTCAATTACCTAAACTAGGGTGCAAACTGGAATACCTTAAGAGGCTAGATGTCAGCCCCCAATTCCAAAGCTTGCTGTTTTCCAGCACCTTCCCACCAGGAAGGAAGCCTGTTGGATTCTCTGGGGAGTGATTGGTCTCTCCATGGTAGGGAAGCACCCAATGGCTACTTTGGGTATTGTCATTGACCAGGCTTAGGGCTGGTTGGAAAGGAGTTCTCCCAGCCTTCACCAGCACCCACACATGTGCGCCCAGTTGATTGACATGCTATTGTCCACACACAGTCTCATTTGGCCCCCCTGTCCTCTGTTGCTGGTACCTGTGCTCTTTCTTTCCTTACAATGAAATACCAACATCAGTACCTGGTTGTAGCCGTTCTAGTAGAATGACTGCTACCCCATTCTGGGAAGCCCTGATAGAGAAAAGGTGGTTTCCCAGAGCTCAGACTAACTCCCTTAACTCCCTATGACTTTGTTTTGGGTTTGGAAACCAAAGCTTCCAGCTAGTAGGATTGATTCATTTTGCTTTGCTCTCTGTGGGTGGTTGAATGTTAATAGAGCACACGACGCAGGAGACAAAATTATATTCTCATCTCTCTGGGATTCAATGTGCCAATACTTAACCTCTCTAAGCCTCATCTGAAATCTGGGTACCAGCTATGAGTGCCATCCTGTGGGGCTCGATGTTGGAAGGAGCTGAACATGTTGGATGAGGACAGACGGAACCATGAAAGGAGAGTGCATTATTTCACATGCAATTGACATGTCAGGGAGCTAGGGCAGTGGAGGGCAGGGTCCTATGCTCTTTTCCAGGGCAGGCTTGCTGTTGGCTGCTGTGAGATCTGTCACAAAGGGTCCTGCATCAGAAAGTATTGTGCAAGGGGCATAGTTTTTATTCCTTGACCTGTAGTAGATCCAGCTGATGCTGAGAGGCTGGCTGCTGCATGTTGATGATTTGTGTCACAGAAGGCCTGATTTGATGAAGCAGATGAACCTTCTGAACAAATTCTGAAGACCTTCTCCTTGGGAAGATGCCATGGAGACAAGCTAACTATCAGTGCTCCAAAGTTTTTCTTTAACATCCAGTGTACCTCACGTTCAAAATAGTAATTGAAATGTATGCTGTTTATTGCACTTGCATCTGTTTGTAATCAAGGTACAACTAGTGGATGAGAAGCAAAAAGCTATAATTTGCTGCTTAGCATCATAGCTGTCGCACATGCATCGACATAGCTTTATTTATCTTCTTCTCCCATAAAGAACCTTCCATATTGCAAAGTTATTGAATGGTTAATGGTCTAAAAGTATGGGGTTCATTACAGAGCGATGTATTTATTGCAGTGTTAATTAAATAAAAGCATTGTAATCTTTCCAAATTGAACAGTTATGTTCATTTAAACATTTTGAGCAGGAAAAAAAAAATATCTTCTCTATACTAATTGAGTTGCATAATGAGAAGCATGTGTAATGGAAATTTCAATCAAAACAAATACTGAAATAATTCGAACAATTTTTTTTAACAATATAAAATGTCTACCTCCTCCATCTTTATTAGAGATACTCTAAGGGCCAGTTTGCTTTCAGAACCTCCGACCTCTAAGCCCGGTATATGGTTTTGGAGCCCATGGGCCACCCTCACATACCAGCTGGCCAACCCTTAGACATCAAAGTCCTGGTTGGCTACCAGCCGCAGCCCCTGACACTCTGGCTGCTTGCCTGGACCCTGACAGGCTGGCTGGAGGCCTGGAGGCCGAGAGCTGACAGCCTTCTCTGCAGTCTGATGAATGGTTTCTGGCAATGGATGGCTACCTTCTAACTGGCTGCGAGAGCACTGCTCCACCGAAACAATGAGAAAGCGCACACTGCCTCTCCCAGCCTGCCTGCACCAGAAGTGCCTGGTGTTTCTGACTTTTTATACCCCAGAGGGGTTTTTATTTTCTTTTATAATTCTCACGCCCCCATCTTTGTCAGGGTATGAGGGGTTGGTGACATAAAAGGGTGCTCACATCAGCATTAAAGGGAATCAGCTTCCTGGGTACCCTCTGGTAAAGATTTGTTGCTGCCTATGGTTTGTGGCTCTATCCCGTGCCTCAGTTACGTAGGGCTAAGTCTTCCCATGACATGGACATGGTAGGAAGGGGCACGGAGGCAGAAAAACAGGCACATTCTTCAACTAGATGCTCATTTCCTGGTTCCCCAGAAGGATTTGTGTGGGATCCTTGGTTTACCCACATCTTGTTCTCTTGTTTTGAAATGGTCTTCAGTTTAGCAAGACTCCATCAGCACCGGGTCATGGATACACGGTCGTGCAGGAGGGCTGCCTTCCATTTTCTGACACGCGGATTTTGCGGGGATTATCAAGAAGCTTAAGGAGAAATTACTGTACTAAAACCTTCAATTATTAAAAAGTAGCAACAGTAAGTTGCTTTTGAAGCAAATTCCTGCTTGCCTTAGCCTTAGGATGAAGTTTTAGAAACAAGAATATCTAATAATAATTCTCATGCTGACTAAATATATTAATAAAAAAGGCTTATGGCAACATAAATGAAAATATATATATTTTCTGATTAGGCACATGATCCAAGCACATGTTTTTCCTCTGCCATTCATGAAAAGTTGCCAGGAATATCACTGAAGCCAAAGGAATGTACAACGTGGATCCCAGAAGAATGGAGAAAAATCCAGAAGGTCAGTCCCCTCTGCCCAGAATTTCGCTGGTGTGGTTGATCAAAGACACATGATTACATTGATACGAGAGGCATATCCTTGTCTTGGTAGAAACTTAGACAAGAGAATCTCAGAACTGGAGTCTACACCTTAAGGCAGTCTGGTCCCTGGCCTTGGCCTTTCTATAGATGGGAAGAAAGAGTTTCCTCAAAGAGCCATGTTAAGATCCATTTTCCTGCTCAAGTGAGGCTCAGTCTGGTTTTAACTTCCAGTGTAATTTTGGGGGATGAGGTGGGATCTTGGCCAGGAACTGTTGGACACTGACACTTTAATAAAAAGTTCCACTCCTAGATTACCTTCTCTGTGCATCTTACAGGGTAACAGCTAATGTTTCCAGCTCATTTTTTTTTTTTTGTACTTAAGTTCTTTTCCTACACCGTGGTCAAGGCCTAACAATGATTGAAAGGCACTGGTTTGCAACATGTGATATAGAGACCCTGCTTCAGCTTGAGGATGCTTGAGAAAGTCCTGAGATATTTATTAGGAGTCTTTTCCATCTTTTATTCCTAGTAGCTTCCCAACCAATTTCAGCTATGAAATGATGCCTAGAATTTAAAGAGAAAGCTCTCATGGAGTTTTGAGAGGTAAAATAAACCCCCCAATAATAGCAGCAACAATTTACCTAACATAGCTGGTGAATGGTAGAGTTGAGATATGTACTTAGGTAGGGTAGCTCCAGAGTACATACCCTTAACTACAATTCTACACTATGGTTCTTTGTCATACTGGTCATTTGAACCCTAACTCTGTTTGAAATTTACTAACAATGATGCCAAAAATGAAAAGAACAGTTCTTGTGGACCTACCATGCTTCAAACTCTATTTCTGACACAACATTGTCTCATGCTGGTCTCAAAACCTCTCAGGAAGGATGATATTTGTGTTCTTATTTAATGGATGGGCACAGTGAGACTTGGGGAGTAAGTGAACTTATTCTCAAGTCATATAACCCATAAATGAGAGAGTCAAGCCTGGGTCTGAAATTCACAGTACTTAGTAATTTTTTTCCCTCTACTACTGGGGAGAAGGGACTGATTTGTTAAAATGAAACCTCCCACAAGGAAAGCTCATTGGTCACAGCTGCAGAAGAGAAGGCTGTAGTTTTTTTTTTAATCCAAGGAGAATGGGTTCTTGGACTAGTTGCATTCAGGATTCTGAGAGCCAGGTCTCCCCTTTGTTTACATGAATAATTGGACAATGACCACATAGTGTTAAGAAGCAATATATATGCTGGTTTCTTACAATAATAGTTGTATGTACTGTGCACACTAGACGGCATCAGAAGCTGCCTCTAGAGGCCATGGACATCCATCACCTATTCACTCAACCCATTTATTGAGCCCCTATTAAGAGCCAGGTACTGCCCAAAGAGCTGATACCATGGTGAGCAAGACAAAGAAAAAATGGTGGCTGGCCTCTTGCAGCTTATATCCTAATGGAGAGAGATTCTCAACTATCTAATCTGGATAAAGGTCATTAAGAAAACTGGAACAAAAAGAATAACAGCCCACTACCAGCAAGACCCTTCTAGCATAGATACATTTTCTCTCTTTCACCCTGTTTCCATCTTGATAAAGGGAATATTTTCAGCTTCGTGTTGTGTGTTGTCTCTGTTCTGGGCAATCCCTGAGTACGTGGACTTATGTGTTTGAGAGTAGGTAAAACAAATAAGCAAAGAAAAAGAATTATAAAATGTGTTAAATCTATGGCATAGGGCTCAGCAGAATTTTTTTAGTAAAGGGTCAGAGAGCAAATATTTTTGGCTTTGCAGATTATTGTAGGGTCTCGGTCACAACTATTCAACTCTCATTGGAGGGTGAAAGCTACCACAGACTGTGTAAGTGAAGTGACATGGCTGTGTTCTAATAAAACTTTATTTATAAAAGCAGGAACCCTGTCAGATTTGACCCTTGGGACATAATTATCCAACCCCATTCTAGAAAATAACAAGATAAAAAGTGCACAAGATAATCTCCAGGGATGTGTTTTCTGTGGAGATTGGCATTTAAGTAGGGAGCTAAAGGAAGAGAAGTTGGCCAGGGGAATACATTTCAGACAGAGGAATCGTAGGCACCAAGATCCTGAGGTGGGACTGAGAATGAGTTTTAAAGAGTGGGAGAGACGGTTGTCTTAGAGGTATTGGAGAAAAAGAGGTGTAAAATGGATGGAATAGGTATGTAAGAGCCCAGGGGTTTTAGAGATCCTACATCAAAGACAGAGGCCTCTCCTCTGTCTGTTTTGATTGGGAGATAGGTATGGTTTCCTCCTCCTAGAGCAGGGGTTCCCCAGGAAGGTAGTCTGTCCACCTGCGGTTGGAAGGGACATATTCCCTTTCTTGGAAGGGTGATGTTAAGGGAGACTATGTCTTAGGGTCATCTGAATGAAGCTGATATTGCCTATAAATCCTCACAAAACTCCACAAAAGCTGGTTATTTAGAGCTGATAATTGTGGGCAGATATTATTACCTGGAATGAGGAAACATAGCAATTCACAAGCGCAGCTCATGTAAGTAATTTAATGTTTGGCTCCCTCATGAGCCGACATTATACTCTGGTCTTCCCACCTCCCCTCACAGCCATGTGCTGGGCTACAAATCTCTTGGCCTCAGAACATTTATAGGGCAATTCCACCTTCACCAAATACCTGCCCTATTCCTTCCACAACACTGGTTATCATTAGTATTTCTCTAAGATCTCACATGGCTTGGTCCCCACCTGGATTGCTCTGAAGCAGAGCTTCATACGATGGGGGAATATATCTAATCACTGGATCATTAGGATAGCAACAGACAAGTTTTCAGATCCCCAAGAACTTCATTTCCTTCCCTAGAAAACACTGGGATCTTGCTTGCTTTCCTGCCCTTTATGAGATTTCAGGGGATAGAGAAGATGGACTTGCTAAGCAAACATTTTCCAACCTCACATGTCCCATGTTCGTGACATCTGTCTCCTGTTGCCTGGTTATATTTTTTCTGGATTGAATAAAAATTTTGAACAAAGATTCCTGTTTTTATTTCCGGAAATTTTGTGCGTCACTGTAAATCATATGTAATTATGTGTATAAGAACTAAAAAAGGAAATATTTGGGTTGGAACTCTGAAGCTTTGATTTGGCTACTTTAACCAGTTAGAGCCAATTGAATGGAGTCATTTTCAATATCCACCAAAAGGTAGTTAAGTAATCGTAAATGGAGCTTTACCAGGGGGCTTGAGGGAAGGAGTAAGGTTCATTAAGGAAACAAACTAGTTATCTTTAATGAATGGGTTGGTTCGTGACAACACGATGTGAAAACCTTCTTGTATTTGACAAAGCAGCAGAAGTAGCTCTCAAATGTTTATGTAGAAATGTTTTCATGTGAGTCAGCTTTTAAACTGTTTGTATGGAAACATCCCACGAACTAGGCAGGTGACACTGAGGCACAGTTAGATACCATCTGGCAGGAGGTTGTGTTTCCCCAGAAGGCACAACTGTGCACCCATAGGAGATGGGTTTTCACTACTGACTGGGTTAGTTCCCAGCTTCATGCTCTTGCTTGCAGTGATTGGAACCATGTCAGTGAAAGTGGAACTGGAGCATGCAGAGATCTTTTCTCCCTGAAGTACCTCTTGGTTGAAGTATTGCCTGCTAGCAAGAGAAACTGATTTGGGCTGACTCAAGTGTTGGGAAATTCATTAGGAGGCTATTTAGGAGATCTCCCAGAGGGAGGAAGGGGAGGCTGGAAAAGTGGCCAGTGTGAGAGCCAGGAAGACAAGAGGAGGAAGGGCAGGGAAGCAAAGCCAATAGCCCAGGCCAGACTCATCAAACAGTATTGCTGCTGCTTGAGAATCTGATCTCTTGCCCTTGAACACTAAGACCAAAGCCCAAAGTCCCAGGGTAGAGTCCTGCTCTGTTAATACTGATCTGTGAAAGACAGGTCAAGTTCTAACTCTGTCACAGAGAAAGTTACAGGAATTGTTACAGGAATTGCACTCCCTCCAAGGCTATTCAAGATGGCATCTGAAAAGAGGTTACTTTCTGGTATGATACCAGAGTAATTAGGAAATTTTAAAAATTGGAAGAAAATGAATAAGTAGGCAGGGGTGGGAAGTTAAGAATTACTCAGCTAGTGTTACTGCAATGAAGTACCAGAGGAAGTTACCTTATACAGGAATTTGCTCAGTTTTGGAGGATCTCAGAACAAGATTGGGCAGCCCCATTTGTTTAGCCTCTAGTGAGGGTAGTGGATGGTGGGACATCCCAACAAGAGCATTTGAGAGCAAGTAGTCCCATTTTGAAGCCATACCCTTGAGAAAGAGGATTGGGTGTGAGGCAGGGTGGCTCCTTTTATACCAGTCCTCTGTAGATAACGCAAGGGGTCATATGAAAAATACCTTGCAGCCCCAATGACCTACAGGCCTCTCACTAGGCTCCACCCCCCAAAGGCTCCACCACCTCCTAAACAGTGCCAACCTAAATACCAAGCCTTCAATCAAAATGAAACCCTGATGTATATAATAGCTATATTCAAACCATAGCAGAGAAAGTAAGAGAGTGAGAATAAAGGACAGATGGAGGAGATATTTTGTATGAAGTCTTTATTGGAAGGATAAATGCTCATAAGTAGAGACTTTAAAAAATATTTTTTGTACACCTTTATTATTTTATTTATTTTTTATGTGGTTCTAAGGATCAAACCCAGTGTCTTACATGTGCTAGTGCATGCTCTACCACTGAGCACAATCTCAGTCCAAGGTAGAGGCTTTCTTGACTCAACACCTTGCATCTCTACCAGACTACATTCCAAGTTCTAAGTTTCACAGTTTCTTTGTCACTCAGGGGTTTCCTATTCTACCTTTCCAATGGTTGAGGTTGGGATTAGGGAATTAGAAGGAAAGACTAAGGGAACACAGATGAGAGTGATTTGTTCATTAATTTCTCAGACAATAATTCATTTTTTGCTAAAACAAATAGTGTTTTCACCTTAAGTTCACTCTATTTTTTTCATGATTCTCTCTGGTCAACATAAATGAATATGTTTTCATGTCTCATTTATTATTCAATAGTAATTTTATTTTCTATGAAACATTTCTTGACTACTGAGTGCATAAAAGGCAACCTTCTAATATTCTTGACAAAGGAGCCACTAAGAATCCATGAGTTCACCTCCTTGATGAGACATCAGATCTCCAGTCAGCCATGATGAAAGGAGAGTGTAAGAAACAGCATACTACAGGGACACAGCCACATCAGTGTTGATAGCAGCAGAATTTACAATAGCTAAACTGTGGAACCAACCTAGATGCCCTTCAATAGATGAATGGATAAAAAAATGTGGCATATATATACAATGGAATATTACTCAGTAATAAAAGAGAATAAAATCATGGCTCTTGCAAGTAAATGGATAGAGTTAGAGAAGAGAAGATAATGCTAAGGGAAGTTAGCCAATCCCAAAAAACCAAATGCAGAATATTTTCTCTGATATAAGGAGGCTGATTCATAGTGGGATAGGGAGAGGGAGCATGGGAGGAATAGATGAACTCTAGATAGGGCAGAGGAGTTGGAGGGGAAGGGACGGGGCAGGGGGTTAGAAATAATGGTGGAATGTGATTGTCATTATTATGCAAAGTTCATGTATGAAGACACAAATTGGTGTGAATATACTTTGTATACAACCAAAGATATGAAAAATTGTGCTCTACATGTGTAATAAGAATTATAATGCATTCCACTGTCATAAATAAATAAAAAAATTAAAAGGAAGTGTAAGAAAAGAAAGAATGGAAGTAGGAGAGATCGTGCGTGTCCTTTGCTCTTTTTGGAGAAAAGCATAGAGGCTTCTCAGGGGAGGTAGGATTAGAAACAGGCTTTGGATAATAAATAAATTCACTCTTCAACCAGACAGGATGCCTATGCTGCCATGATGGAGATATGTGTGTGTAACTCTACGTACTCAGGTCCATACATGCTTTTAGGGAGGGTGATAGTCAACACTTTAAAAATAGGACAGCAAACATACTCTGGTCACTGACCAAGTAGAACTTTCACTGGCTAGTCTAGCATACTGATGTGTAATGACTGAGCCCCAGCTCTACCTATGTGGTTAAGAGCACAATCTCTCTTCTGCAGGCTGAACTTGGCTAAATGGAGCCAAGCCCACCTGGATCAATTTTAAGACTCATTCCCTTCAATTGGGTTATGCTTTGGCATGAGATGAGAAATGGGAGTGTGATGTTTCCTTCTTCTGTCCTCGTTCCCTAGTACATCTCCTAGTGCAAGCATCTGCCTAAGTTGAGGGCCATTCTGCTACTTAAAATTTTAATGTTTAGGGCTGGGGATGTGACTCTGTGGTAGGGTGCTTGCCTAGCATGTATGAGGCCCTGGATTTGATCCCCAGCATGACAAAAACAAATTAAGGAAATCTGTGATGTTTGGAAAATATGCCTCATGTATTCAAACCAGGAACTTCCCCAGGTACTCCACTGAAGGAACAGGGATCTCTTTCCTTACTGGTGGAAGAATTTGCTGTGTGGAACTTGGCTGAAGATGTGTCTCTATACTCTACTTCATGGACAGTTTCAGGGATTTTTCAGGAAAAGTTCAACTCTTGGCAAGTTTTGCCTTGTTGACTTTAGAACCACACTCCTTCAGTGTGAGCTTGACTGCACAGTCTGACACAGACATGCAGGTAGAATAACAATGGGTCATGAATAAAGACTAGAACAGTCTGCAATTTATATGCCCCCAGTGGACACATTGATTGTGTGTCATCTTGGACTTTCCAGCTATAGCTGGGTGCAATTACACGACATCTTCCATTTGTCTCCTCACTCCTTACCACCTGGAACCATCTCTTTATCTCCACCCAGATCCTCTTCCTTATTGACCTTATGTGACCCTAATGCTGGTGATGGACAAAGAGGAGAAATTGACCTTTCATGGCCTTTTCAGGCCAGGTTCACAGCAGCCTCTGGTTCTTTTAACCTCTGTACCTTATAGCTTCCTCTCAAACTCTGCATCCCATCACCTAGGTCAGGTATTAGTAAAAGAAATGCAAATGTCAGTCAAGATCTCTTATACAGTATGTTTGTTTGATTATTCACAAGTGTGTTTGTTTTCTTTGTTCATTGCTGAATAGAGTCAAGTGGTCAGAGTTTAGACTCAGGAGTGAGATGTGAACCCTGGTTCCAAACTTTACTGGCAGTATGATCATAAGCAAACTAGGAGGTGGAAAAAAACACACTCTGTGTCCCAGTTTCCTCGTTAGTGAATAGAGTGGAATAGTGGCACTTACCTAATAGGGTTGATGTAAGGATTAAATATCAGTATGTGTGAAGTGCTTGAAATGCTGCTGCTACAGAGCCCATGCTAACTGTGAGTTCTTGGTTTTATTGGTTTTATAAGTCATGGTGGCATTCACTGCCAATGATAGGGAAATAGGGGAGCTATTTGCCCCAGAGGTTCTGGGAAGAATGTTTCTGGCACCACTATAGCAAGAAAAGATTCACCCTAAAAGAATCAGTGAATTTTCCCAAGAAGATGTTGTAACATGTGGAGGTAAGGTGCTAACCCATTCCACCCATCAGCATCATAGCAATAAAAATCAGGAACCTAGAGTTGGGGCTGTAGCTCAGTGGCAGAGTACTTACCTAGCATGTGTGAGGCACTGGGTTTGATTCCCAGCACCACATAAAAATAAACAAATAAAGGCATTCTGTCTGTTTACAACTACCAAAAAAAAAAAAAATCAGAAACCTAAATAACCCTGGCCATTTCCTTCTGGGGGAAAAATGTATTTAAAACATAGCTCTGTCAGTCTACCAAGTAAGACATAGTTGAACTTATGAATTCTATCTGGGGAGGTGATTTCAGGGACCCCGAACCAGGGTAGATAGATAACCTGACTCTATAACCCTGTACAGTGTCTAGGAATTGTATTAGATGTTCCATGGATCCACTGAAATTTGTAAGCAATTATTTGTATATTTGGTTTGATTATCTTAAAAATAATTAAAAACTTTTTTTTATAAGGAACTCTGTAAATTTAAGGTAAGGCTGCCTTTAGAGGCATTCTTTTAAACATAGTGAACAGAATTCTTTTTGTTTGTTTTCGAATGGCAAAATAACCTTGACTTATTCTCACCAAGCAGTGGTATTTTAATCAAAATTTTAGCTAAAATATAATAATACCAAAAAAATGTATAGCTGATATGGTGATGCATGCCTGTAATCCCAGTGATGTGGGAGGCTGAGGCAAGAGGATTGCAAATTTAGAGCCAACTTTAGCAACTTAGTGATGTCCTAAAAAATTTAGTGATACCCTGTTTCAAAATTAAAAATAACAATAATAATAAAAATAAAAGGGGCTGGAGATGTGGTTGAGTGGTTAAGTGCCCCAGAGTTCAATCCCCAGTACTAAAAACAACAAAAAGTGTATATTCTTATTTTAAAAATTAGATAAGTACCATTCCAGTATTATTCAGGCTATAATACGTTGCTCTCCAATCTCGGTACAAGATAGCATTTTTTTTTTCTTGGCATAAAAACAATCATTGTCAGTTTCTGTGTTGCAATTTCTTATGGAATTCATCTTTACAAAGCATACATTTATCTTATTCAACTATTAGCACCAATCCATAAAATATCTTCCTTTATCTACCTCCCTTCTACAGTCCTAGTTATCACCTCCACAAACACATACATATCTAAAGCTGAACTGCTGAATCAACATGTACAAAAATGTCTGGGAATTAAGGGTCATTTTATCTGCAAGCTTTCCCCATTGCTATTTGAACATTTCTTACTCTCTGATTATTACATTTAGTGGTTGTTTTAAATGACAAACAGATCACGAGAATTCGAGTAATTGCCTATACAAGAAAAGATCAGAAATCATTAGAAGGTTTCAAATTTCATTTGTACGCATGCAATTGAGTGAAGTCATACAAAAACAGGGACTAATTGTATGTCCTTTGCCCCTCAGTGTGAACATAGCTCTGGTTTCCAAATAGAAAATTCTTGCTTCAGAAATCACTCAATGGTTTCATAAATACTTGATTCAGAAGCTCAGTTTGAACCTCAAAGGGATCATGTGTGCAGAATAGTTTTGATCGATCCAAGAGGCCTCCAGGTCATCAGAAGGACGGAAGGACGGGAAGAGGAGGCTGACCAGTAGGCTTTCCAAATGCAGCTCCCCTTTCTCTTTGTGAGAAACCTGGCATGACTGTATGCTCCAAATAGTATTCCCTTTCTGAAATGCAAATTCACACTCTTATTTCAAATCCAGGTGAAGACTCAGCACATCCAATGGCTTGTTTCAAGGCCAGCCATAGAGTAGCGACCTATCAAGTGATGACAATTTTTAGATGTATTGGGCCCTGAAAAGGTGTTTGAAACAAGAATCAAATTAAAAAATGAGTGGTTACACATGTGTAACCGTCTCCCTGGCAAGCCATTACGTTGGAATGTGTGGAGGCGGCCATTTGCCTCCATTCCAGGGACCAGCTCGCTGTGAGCATGAAGGGACACCCAGTCATTTTCACTGGGTAGTGTTCTGTTTGAATTGGGGGCAGGACTCACCTTGGGATTCAAGTCCAGGGTTCCTATTTGTGAGAAACATGATCGCAGAGGTAGTTATTTGCCTGCTGAAACATCACTTTTCAAACTTGAGCCTCCCCTCCCCGCACCTCCTCTCTTTTTAACAAGGTCTGTATCTATTTTATCTAAACCAGCAGTAGTCATAACAGCCATCTCTCTTCTCAGGGAGAAATGAGCTATCAGTTTGTCTAGGGCTTGAGCATTCTCCCACCTGTCCTCAATTTAATGCACAAATGAAAGCCCATAAATCTTTGTGACATTTTGGCATGAAAGTACCTACTTCAGATGACTCCTTTAGGAAACCCTGAACCCAGGTGTTTGGTTTTTGCATAAACTCTGTGAAATGAGAATTGTAACATGACTGTGTGTACACACACGTGTGCATGTGCACACCCACACGCCCCTCCCACAGAGGGTGGTTGCATGGGAAATGTGGGCAGCCAAGGGGCTGCGGGTGGGGGGTTGGTGAATAACATGTGTGCAAACTTAATATATCTTTTCCTCACCTTAAGTTGGGCCCAGACAGTTAAATTATAATTACAGCCCCATCTGGAGGGGGAGAAAGTATAGTACTCAAGCACTCCACACCGCTCGGCCATGGGTACTTTCTCAGGTAAAATAAACACTTGTCCCATTTTCAGCCTGGGGTCAAACTCAACAAAAGCCACAAAACAGGAGACAGTCATTAAGAACCAGATTGTGGCATGGTCCAAGTGGCAGCAACAATAGGAAGCACAGGTAGAATGGTTGGTTACTTCTCCTGAGGCAGGTGGCTTAGGAAGGCTGCCCAGGGCTTTCCTGAAAGGAAGACAGGTCCTCAGCCAAACTCCTGGCGGATGGGTGTGGCTGCCTCTGTTGGTGTGGGAAGAGGAAGGAGCCCTTCCCTGGCCAGAGAAATTGGTCCTGAGAAGACCAGTGACCCAGGGTGAGCCACAGCTATTCCTTGAGTGTTTTAACGGGATCATCTTCTCCTGTCATGATGAAGTGAGTCTGTAAAACTAGACACACTTGGTGACCACACACCCTGCCTATGAAAGGAGCCAATCCTGGTTGTCTGAGCGAGTGGAGGTGACATAAAGAAGAGCAGACAGCGAGGAGACAGAGAGGCCCTGGGTGTGTTTGGATTCCCGGCTGCCATCATTCTTGAAGACAACTCAGGCCACTGTTTCCACAATGTGGTTAGACAGACCAGTTAATTCTCACTTTTTGCTAATCTATCTCTGAGTTTCCTTCTCTTGCTATTCACATGAGCTCAGTCTGGTCCTTCAATGCCAAAATGAAATTTGTGAATGAGTTAGGTTTGTTGACCTAATAGTATCAAATTTAGTAATAGTAGCTGCTAACACTTACTGAGGGTTTATTATGTTCTAAGTCTATCCTAAGATTTATGTGTGTGTATTTATGTGTGTCTTTTTTTTTATTGAATCCTCAAAACCCCATAAGGTAGGAGTAATTATGAAGAAATTGAGGCACAAAAAAATGTTAAGAGACTTGCCCAAGGTCTCAACAGCTAATAAGGAGAAAACAGATTTCAACTCCAGGGCAAGAGTGCATTCTTTTAACTAATCCTCTACAGCCTATGTGCAAATCGCAATGATGGACAGTCATCACTCCAATCCACTGAAGTTTCTGATAAGCATCCTCCAGTGAGAAAGGGGTGGAGCTGAAATTCACATGTCTGAAAATTAGGTCTAAGTCTGTAAGATTTTTTTTCTATGTTGCTACCCAAACTGACTTTTCTGACATGCTTTCAATAGTTAGAGATTTAAGATTATTGTAACCTTTTATTTCCCCATAACTTTTTGCTTTCAATTCTTTGAAACTGTCTTAGGTGAAAGTATTGGGTATGTGAGCACTGTGTCGCATATGGATTCCAAGAAGATAGAGAAATTATGGCATCTGCATGAAAATGGATGGAACTAAAGTCCATTATTTTAAACGAAATAAGCCAAACTCAGAAGGAAAGGGTCACATGTTTTCTCTCATATTTGGAAGCTGTAGAGGAAAAAGGAAAAGAAAATTGGGGGTTAGGGATCTCATGAATCAAAGGGAGATCCATTAGTAGAGGAAAGGACCCAGGGGGTGGCAGGAGAGGATGAGTCTGGGGAATGATATATAAAGTTATATAGTTATATTGTGTACATGCATGAATATGCAACAACAGATTCTATCATCATGTACAACCATAATCAATCAATAAAAATGTGGAAAAAAGATAGGTTATGAATGGATGAATAGATAGATGGATAGCTAGGTAAAAATTGATGCTCAGTACTCTTCTCGGTGATTCTCACTGGTGATTTTGCCAGTACCTTCTGGGGAACAAATTAAAGCAGGCATTGCTGTGTTTCTGATTTGGTTGCTGAGATAATGGGACTGAACCGGGTTTAGAGAAATTGTATCTCCAAGTATGGAGAAATCCGTGCTGCTGGTCTGGGTGCTACACATTGAGAATTGTTGCTCTGTGGCACCTGCAGCTGACTGCTTTGCAAGTGCACTTGAACAATTTAGCCAATTCTATAAAACAAATCAGATAATTTGATTACCTGGTTCTGTTGCTTATAGTTTGGCCTAACCAGTGTATGTTCCCAAAAGGCCACACCAGGTAGTCATAGTTCAAGAGTACTAAGATTTATAAAATGGCATGTAAAGATATTTGGACATTTTCATTTAAAAGAAAATATTAAGTCACTATCTTTTTATGTAATTATTCGTTACATGAAAATAACTTGAGATGGTATGTTGTGATTTGTTGTTTAATGGAATCACATTTCTTCATCAAGATTTGGTGCCAAAAGGTTACACAAATCTTTTGTACACACATATGTCCTAACATGTGATTGTGTACATATTTTCACTTGCAACTCATCACAAAAATACAATAAAGAATGATCTCAACGTTGTCATCAGTTATGTTAACAGATATTTACCATGCACACAAGTTGCGGTAAGTGGGCTGAGGTCATTTTACTCTCTAAATTTTAATTGTTTTCTTTAAATTGACTGAAATATGGGTTTGATCAAAAAAGGAATTAGAGTTAATTTTGTTCTAGAGACACCAACATATTCTTTGGGGGTATCTGGAGAACCATAGGTACCTTATCTTTCATGCATGAATTTTTTTTCTTTTTTTTATTGGTTGTTCAAAACATTACAAAGCTCTTGACATATCATATTTCATACATTAGATTCAAGTGGGTTGTGAACTCCCATTTTTACCCCAAATACAGATTGCAGAATCACATCGGTTACACATCCACATTTTTACATAATGCCCTATTAGTAACTGTTGTATTCTGCTACCTTTCTATCCTCTACTATCCTCCCTCCCCTCCCCTCCCATCTTCTCTCTCTACCCCATCTACTGTAATTCATTTCTCTCCTCGTTTATTTTCCCATTCCCCTTACAACCTCTTATATGTAATTTTGTATAACAATGAGGGTCTCCCTCCATTTCCATGCAATTTCCCTTTTCTCTCCCTTTCCCTCCCATCTCATGTCTCTGTTTAATGTTAATCTTTTCTTCCTGCTCTTCCTCCCTGCTCTGTTCTTAGTAGCTCTCCTTATATCAAAGAAGACATTTGGCATTTGTTTTTTAGGGATTGGCTAGCTTCACTTAGCACAATCTGCCCTAATGCCATCCATTTCCCTCCAAATCCTATGATTTTGTCATTTTTTAATGCAGAGTAATACTACATTATGTATAAATGCCACATTTTTTTTATCCATTCGTCTATTGAAGGACATCTAGGTTGGTTCCACAGTCTTGCTATTGTGAATTGTGCTGCTATGAACATCAATGTAGCAGTGTCCCTGTAGCATGCTCTTTTTAGGTCTTTAGGGAATAGACCAAGAAGGGGAATAGCTGGGTCAAATGGTGGTTCCATTCCCAGCTTTCCAAGAAATCTCCATACTGCTTTCCAAATTGGCTGCACCAATTTGCAGTCCCACCAGCAATGTACAAGAGTACCCTTTTCCCCACATCCTCACCAGCACTTGTTGTTGTTTGACTTCATAATGGCTGCCAATCTTACTGGAGTGAGATGGTATCTTAGGGTGATTTTGATTTGCATTTCTCTGACTGCTAGAGATGGTGAGCATTTTTTCATATACTTGTTGATTGATTGTATGTCCTCCTCTGAGAAGTGTCTGTTCAGGTCCTTGGCCCATTTGTTGATTGGGTTATTTGTTGTCTTATTGTCTAATTTTTTGAGTTCTTTGTATACTCTGGATATTAGGGCTCTGAAGTGTGATGAGTAAAAATTTGTTCCCATGATGTAGGCTCCCTATTTACCTCTCTTATTGTTTCTCTTGCTGAGAAAAAACTTTTCAGTTTAAGTAAGTCCCATTTGTTGATTCTTGTTATTAACTCTTGTGCTACGGGTGTCCTATTAAGGAATTTGGAGCCCGACCCCACAATATGTAGATCGGAGCCAACTTTTTCTTCTATCAGACGCAGAGTCCCTGATTTGATATCTAGCTCCTTGATCCACTTTGAGTTAACTTTTGTGCATGGCGAGAGAAAGGGATTCAGTTTCTTTTTGTTGCATATGGATTTCCAGTTTTCCCAACACCATTTGTTGAAGATGCTATCCTTCTTCCATTGCATGCTTTTAGCTCCCTTATCAAATATAAGATAGTTGTAGCTTTGTGGGTTAGTCTCTGTGTCCTCTATTCTATACCATTGGTCCACCTGCCTGTTTTGGTACCAGTACCATGCTGTTTTTGTTACTATTGCTCTGTAATATAGTTTGAAATCTGGTATCGCTATACCGCCTGATTCACACTTCCTGCTTAGAATTGTTTTTGCTATTCTGGGTCTTTTATTTTTCCATATGAATTTCATGATTGCTTTATCTATTTCTACAAGAAATGCCATTGGGATTTTGGTTGGCATTGCATTAAATCTATAGAGAGCTTTTGGTAATATCGCCATTTTGATGATGTTAGTTCTGCCTATCCATGAACAGGGTATATTTTTCCACCTTCTAAGGTCTTCTTCTGCTTCTCTTTTTAGGGTTCTGTAGTTTTCATTGTATAAATCTTTCACCTCTTTTGTTAGGTTGATTCCCAAGTATTTTATTTTTTTTTGAGGATATTGTGAATGGAGTGTTTTTCCTCATTTCCGTTTCAGAAGTTTTGTTGCTGATATACAGGAATGCCTTTGATTTATGCGTGTTGATTTTATATCCTGCCACTTTTCTGAATTCATTTATTAGTTCTAGTAGTTTTTTTGTAGACCCTTTTGGGTCTTCTAGGTATAGAATCATGTCATCCGCAAGTAGTGATAATTTAAGTTCTTCTTTTCCTATTTTTATGCCTTTAATTTCTTTTGTCTGTCTAATTGCTCTGGCCAGTGTTTCAAGAACTATATTGAATAGAAGTGGTGATAGAGGGCATCCCTGTCTTGTTCCAGATTTTAGAGGGAATGCCTTCAATTTTTCTCCATTCAGAATGATGCTAGCCTGAGGCTTAGCATAGATAGCTTTTACAGTGTCGAGGAAAGTTCCTGTTATCCCTAATTTTTCTAATGTTTTGAACATAAAGGGATGCTGTACTTTGTGGAATGTTTTTTCTGCGTCTATCGAGATAATCATTTGGTTCTTATCTTTAAGTCTATTGATGTGGTGAATAACATTTATTGATTTCCGTATATTGAACCATCCTTGCATCCCAGGGATGAATCCTACTTGATCATGGTGCACAATTTTTTTTATGTGCCTTTGTATCCGATTCGCCAGAATTTTATTGAGGATTTTTGCATCTAGGTTCATCAGAGATATTGGTCTGTAGTTTTCTTTCTTTGAAGTGTCTTTGTCTGGTTTCGGAATCAGGGTGATGTTGGCCTCATAGAATGAATTTGGCAGAGCTCCCTCTTTTTCTATTTCCTGAAATAACTTGAAAAGTATTGGTATTAATTCTTCTTTAAAGGTTTTGTAAAACTCTGCTGTATACCCATCCGGTCCTGGGCTTTTCTTGGTTGGTAGTCTTTTGATTGCTTCTTCTATTTCATCCATTGATATTGGTCTGTTTAAATTGTGTGTATCCTCCTGACTCAGTCTGGGCAAATCATATGACTTAAGAAATTTATAGATGTCTTCACTATCTTCTATTTTATTGGAATATAGGTTTTCAAAATAATTTCTAATTGTCTTCTGTATTTCTGTAGCGTCTGTTGTGATATTGCCTTTTTCATCCCGTATGTTAGTAATTTGAGTTCTCTCTTCTTCTCTTCGTTAGCATGGCTAAGGGTCTGTCCATCTTATTTATTTTTTCGAAGAACCAACTTTTAGTTTTGTTAATTTTTTTAAATAGTTTCTTTTGTTTCAATTTTGTTGATTTCCCCTCTGATTTTAATTATTTCTTGCCTTCTGCTACATTTGCTGTTGTTTTGCTCTTCCTTTTCTAGGGCTTTGAGATGAAGTGTGAGCTCATTTATTTGTTGGTTTTTCCTTTTTTTGAGGAATGACCTCCAGGCGATGAATTTCTCTCTTAAAACTGCTTTCATTGTGTCCCATAGATTCCTATATGTTGTGTCTGTATTTTCATTTATCTCTAAGAATTTTTTGATTTCCTCCTTTATGTCTTCTGTAACCCATTGATCATTCAGTAACATATTGTTCATTTTCCATGTGATGTAGGATTTTTCCTTCCTTCTTTTATCATTGATTTCCAGTTTCATTCCATTATGATCAGATAAAATGCATGGTATTATCTCCACCCCTTTATATTTACTGAGGGTTGCCCTATGGCATAATATATGGTCTATTTTTGAGAAGGATCCATGTGCTGCTGAGAAAAAAGAATATCCACTTGATGATGGTTGATATATTCTATATATGTCAGTCATGCATGAATTTTTTTTTTAATTTTTTTTTCTTAAGAGAGAGTGAGAGAGGAGAGAGAATGAGAGAGAGAGAGAGAGACAGAATTTTTAATATTTATTTTTTTTAGTTCTCGGCGGACACAACATCTTTGTTGGTATGTGGTGCTGAGGATTGAACCCGGGCCGCATGCATGCCAGGCGAGCGCGCTACCGCTTGAGCCACATCCCCAGCCCCATGCATGAATTTTTAAAAAATGTTTTAATGAAAGATTTTTGATTTGAAAAAAACAATCTCCTTTCCTGAAAGTTTTCTTTGAATAATCATCAAAGGGGTCTCACATGTGCTTACATTTTCACTTAACTGAACAAAATAGACTGAAGCAAAGGAATATCTTAAGAAATATTTGGGTTTTTTTCCAAGAAATTATTATTCCTTTTAGTTTGTTTATGAGAGAAACTGTTTTGTAGTTGCTGGTAATAGTTTTATCATGTTTTGTTGTCAGGGTTATGCTGACCTCATAAAATGAGCTTAAAAATGTTGCTTTTCTTTAAACTCTGAAAGAGTTTACATAAGATGGCTATGATTTCTTCCTCAATGTTTGGAAAACTTCACTCATGAAACCATCTGGGCCTAGAGTTTTCTTTGTGGGAACGTTTCTAATTAAAATTTTGATTTCTTTAACAGATTTCTTATTCCTTCTTGTCATTGTTTTGGTAAATTGTTCTTTTCTTTTATAACCAGGGATTTATCCATTTCATCTAAATTGTTGAATTTTTTGGCAAAATGTTATTCAAAATGTGCCATTATAATTCCTTTTTTGTGGGGAAGGGGGTACCAGGGATTGAATTCAGGGGCATTCAACCACTGAGTTCCATCCCCAGCCCTATTTTGTTTTATTTAGGGACAGGGTCTCACTAAGTTGCTTAGGGCCTCACTACATTGCTGAAGCTAGGCTTTGAACTTGCAATTATTCTGCCTCAGCCTCATGCACTGCTGGGATTATAGGTGTGCCCCACTGCACCCAGCCATTATAATCCTTTTAATGTCAATATGAACTGCAGTGGTGGAGCCTCTTTAGATCCTGATAATGATGATGCTCCCCCTACCTGTTATGGCACTGGAGATCAAGCCCAGGGTATCACTGAACCACATTCCCAGTTCTCTTGATCAGTTTTGTTAGGGGTTTATCAACTTACTCATCTTTTTGAAGAGCCAGCCCTTATTTTCACTGAGGTTTCCTCATTGAATTTCTGTTTCTAACTTTTTTTTTCTTTTTTGCTTCTGCTCTACTCTATGTTATCTGCTTTTAATTTTCTTTGAGTTTAATTTGTCCATCTGTTGGGAGTTTATTGAGATGGACGCATAGGTCAATCATTTTTACTCTTTCTTCTTTGCTAATATAGGTAGTGAAAGCTACACATTTGCCTCTAAATATCCCTTGAACTCTCTTCCGTACATTTTGATGTCTTATTATTATCTTATCAGTTCAAAGTGTTTCTAATTTCCATTTTAATTATTCTTCAACTCATAGGTTATATAGGTTACTTAATTTCTAAACATTTAGAGATTTTCTAGTTATCTTTCTATGAATGATTTCTAGTTTAATTTCACTAAAACTAAAAAAAATCCTTTGAAATTTGATGAGATTTGCCATTTGTTCCAGCATATGGTAAATGTTCCATAGATGTATTTAAATGAATGTGTGTTTGCTCACTATGGCCCTTAGGATTCTAAATATGTTCCATTAGTTAAATTGAGGGAAAATGAGTATGTTCCAAAGTCCCATGGTTAAGGGAAGAGTCACACTTCTGAGTGTTGACTCCTGGAAATTTGACATCAAACACTTTGGTGTTAAGTCATGGCTATCTGCTTCCACCTGACTGCCCATAATCTCTGGCTAAATGGGTAATGAGCATTTCAAATGAACCTACCCCCAGTGGAGCTCCTGACCTTCCTTTCAGATCTACTTCTTTCTTGGTAAGTCCAGTAAGTGAACTGCAGGTGCTCAAGCTAAAAACAGAAGGAATACCCCAATTTTCTTTCCCTCATTTCATATTTTCTCTTTTAGAGAGTTTGTTTCTTCTTCTTCCTTAATATATAGTGATGCAGCCACATTAATGTTTATAGCAGCTCAATTCACAATAGCTAGAACATGGAACCGACCTAGGTGTCCCTCAATAGATGAAAGGATAAAGAAAATGTGGTATAGATACTCAATGGAATATTAGTCAGCTTTAAAGAAGAGTGAAATTATGGCATTTGCCAGTAAATGGTTGGAGTTAGAGAAGATCATGCTAAGCAACATATGCCAATCCCACAAAACCAAAGGCCGAATGCTTTCTCTAATATGCAGATGCTAATTCACAATAAGGCAGGGGGCACTAGGGAAGAATAGTATTACCTTAGATTAGGCAGAGGGAAGTGATGGGAAGGGAAGGGAGAGGATATGGGGATAGGAAAGATAGTAGAATAAAATAGATATTATTACTGTATGTATATATGTGACTACATGACCAATATGATTCTGCAGCATGTACACTCAGAAAAATAGGAAATTATATCCCATCTATGTATGATATATCAAAGGGCATAAATGCATTCTACTGTCATGTATAACTAATTAAAACAAATAAAAAATTTAAAAAATATATAAAACCTAGTCTAACTGCTCCTAGTCCCCCTACTTCTGCCCTGGTCAAAGCCCCTGCAGTTTCTATCAAGGTTGCTATTATAGTAACTTCCTATAAAGAAACCTTGGTTTTTTTCTCCCCTCACTTTTCATGTCCAGACCCTCAATCTCCTGAAACTCTGGAGGCACACAATTCCATTTCTCCGGTAATAATTAAGATCACCTTTTAAAAGAAAATCAGAGCAGTTACCTAATACACAAGGGCCTTTGGGTTTCATCTCCACCACTGCAGATGAACAAATGAGCAAACAAAGAAAAGTCAGACCTCACCACTCATTACTAAAAAATAAACAAATGCATAAAACTCAAAGGCTTCTCATCACACTTGGAATAAACTATAAAATTCTTATTATGGCCCATGAAATCCTAGGTGGTCTGGTTCTACCTCGGTCTTCAATCTCATTTTCCACCACTGTTCCTCTTGCTCCAATTGGGATGGCCCCTTGCTGTTCCTAGACAATGGCTCGCTCGCCCTCACCTCAGAGCCCTGGCACTTGCTGTTCCCTTTTCTAGAATGTTCTTATCCAAGATATTTGTACAACTCTATTTTGTTTCATCTGTATCTTGACTGGCACATCACCTCCTTAGACAGGAAGATCCTGATCATAATTTCATCTCCTGAATTATCACCTCTTCTCCACTTATCCTGGATAAAATTTCTTCATAATACTTGTTACACTTCAAGTTATTAAAAATTTATTTGTTTATTTGTGTTTATCTTCTAAACTAGAATAACATTCCAGGAGGTCAGTAACAATGTTG
The DNA here is from genome assembly GCF_045843805.1 of Urocitellus parryii. Lineage (NCBI taxonomy): Eukaryota > Metazoa > Chordata > Mammalia > Rodentia > Sciuridae > Urocitellus > Urocitellus parryii. The sequence continues at coordinate 172,420,186 of NC_135533.1, read as the reverse complement.
TTTGGTTTGGGGTTGGATCCCAACCATGTGAACCAGCAGCTGGCAGATGGCTTTCAGTCTGGTGGTTGAATAGATGCATAGATGGATAAACAGAAGATGCATATTTAGCTTAAAAATTAATTGTTTTACATCCATTTGTATGCATCAATCAAACTCATCCTTTTCTAGGTAGCAGTAGGTTATCCTAGTTTTAATATGAAAGTTTGGTTACATAGCATAAGGCCAAACTTCTTAAAATAATCCAGATTATAATGTCACTAATTCAAGTTGAGGTTGTCATCAATGATTTTGAGTAGATCATCTTTACCAATGCAGAAGCCTCAAGGTTTCAAGAGACCACATATTCAGGCATTCATTTTGAAATAGAATTATATATGATAGAGACTCCTAAAAAGATCTATAGCAAATATAACCAATCTCTGAGTAGATTGAACTGTGGGCGGCATTTGGTACTGATGGATTAGGAGTTCGAGATAATTCTGGGAAAAATGAAGGGAAATCATCCTTAGATACTATTTTGGTTTTGCTTTTTAGCAGAAGTATTATATCTTTTTGATTTTTCATATAACACTATACTATATATATATGTATATAACTACCTCTTGTCTCCAATGAGATGGGCTAGGCCTTTATAAACATTACCATTAATAATTTCACCACAACTCTTCTAACCAGACATGGCCATTTCCATTTTCCAAAGGTGGAAACTGTCACTCAGGAGACAGGAAATACCAGATCAATGGCTGGGATACCACAGAGTCAAGACTTTGCCTGTCATTTCCCGGTCCTCAAAGTTGATGCATCTTCCTACTGGAACACATACTGCTCTCTTTTTCTGTTGACTATAAAAATTAATTCAATAAATAATATTCACATGTTCTCATAGACTGAATGTGCATGTCCCTCTAAAAACCATGTTGAATCCTTATCATCAATGGGATGATATTTAGAGATTGGGCCTTTTGGAAGTGAACAGGTCATGAAGTGTCACCGTCACAGGTGAGAAGTCCCCTTATAAAAGGGACTCCAGTAATGATACATTGAGAAGACAGCCATCAGCCATCCAGGAGGTGGGTTCTCAGTGGTCACTAAATCTACCAGAGACTTGATCTCAGACTTTTCAGCCTCTGGAAGTATGAGAAATAATTTTTTGTTATCTACAAGTCACTTAATTTATGGTATTTGTGTTACAGCATCCCAAATAGACTAAGATGGGCAGTTAAGGGCAAAGGATTTTGGGGTCTTACATAATAACTTACCCACAGCTATTTGTTATAACCAGGCAGGTGTAGATGTTTCAGAATTTCCCCGCTTCGTAAGTCCTATGCCTCCTGGTTTTCTGTGTACCTCACTAAATTCTTGCCAGCCCCGTGGAAGAAATAAGACGTTTCCAGTCATTTTCAGCATTCTCATATAGTGGTGCAATCAACCCGTCTTGCCTGGTGGTTTCTGTGTCACCGTGTGATGCGGCTTCAGACCAGAAAGCTCTTCCGAGGCTCCTCAGATGTTCCTGGCCCCTATCACCACCCAGCTCTTAATTTGTTTGTTCCAATGTTTCCCCACAGAGAAGCCTTCCTGAAGACCCTTCCCTTGGTGCTTTATTTATTTTCTCACCTTACTTTGTTTGCCTTCATGTCTCTTATCACCAACTGCTCTCTCTCTCTCTCTCTCTTTAGAGTGGAAAGTAGAAGCTTTATTAAAGGACAGCAGAAAAGACTTCTCCCCGAGGAATAAGGGGACCCAAAAGGTAGAATCCCTAACTGATCTCTTAATACATTAAAAAAATCCCCCCAAAAAACAAAACAAACAAAAAAAAACCCCACTTTCTTTTCCACAAGAGTGAAATCATGGCCCTGAGAGCAGAAACTTCATCTTATTTGCTAGGCAGTACCTGGCAAATAAGAAAGGCCTAGATGACTGCTTATCAAGTGAATGAATTATGCTCCCATCCCCAGAGGCAAGGTTACACTGACTCCCTCTGAGAGATGGAAAGTGGAGGTCCATGACTGTGGGACATTGCACATGATGTGGGATCACTTCTTGTTATACCTTCATGCTATGGTCATTCATTGGTCTTTGTTGGTCAAGTTGAGGAGGAGGTCCCCTAATTTGATTTGCATTCTCAGCATAAATTCTCAACAATGTCAGAATAGAGGAGGCCAATAATTCCCAAACCTTGCTTCTGTCCGTTGCTGGTATTGAATACAAATGGACCTACGAAATGCTAATAAATTGCCATCTCTAAAATTGTATAGTGATGGTCTTCTCCCAACGTACATGATCAAATGGTAATGCACGAAAGGCTTTTTAAAGACTACTGAGTGTTCCCTTTGTAAAATCTGCAATACTGTCTGCCTCACAAGCAGATTCAATAGTAGCTAACGAATTCACTGAAAGAACTCTGAAATGACCTGGTACACTGTTTGGGCCATATGTTGCTTCTGAGGATGTTTATTCAGGCCCTGGGAAGAAGCAGTGAATAAGACCCAGCTCTAGTCCTCGTAGAGATTGTTTTATTCTTGTGGGAGTAAAAGATATTTTTAAAAAAGGTATAGTATTTACAATTGAGTTATTGACGTACATACTCAAAAGAGCCATAGTTTTAGCTATAAAAGTTGTTGCTAGGTCATGGACTGGGAGAAAAAAAAATGTTATCAGTATTTCCTGGGGTTCTGCAGAGAAAACAAAACTTCCAAATGTTCCACCCCTGAGTGTGTCAAGGAGCCCTTGGGCTAGAAAATGGTCTTCAACCCTGGGGGCTCTGATCTAAGCCTGGTGGTTAGGATCCATGACATAGACCCAGCCATGGGTATTTTAGTTAGAAATGCATCCAACCCCCTGTTGCATCTATTTGTTTTCTCAGCCCGTAATAAATAGCTTCATCCACAGAGATTCCTTCTGAATACAAACAGTCCCAGCCTTAGAAGACTCTCCAACAAAGCTCTCTGAGCGTGTGTGTTTGGGGGGGTAATCATCCCCAGGCGACACTGGTCCGCCCTAGAACTTGTCATTGCTGTCATCTTCCTGTGAAATTCTTCATCCTTTCTGAATGCTCATAAACGGGGCATTTCCATACAGACTTCATCATTTTGAATTGAATTTCAATAACTCTTCTGGTGGCTGCCTGCCAGCCTGGAAATGTCCACGCTTGTGAAATGAGCCTCAGTGAGTCTCTTTGGAAGCAGCCTGGCTTTAGTTTCAGCAACAAGACTAGGCCGAGTCCAGAAAATATTGTATGATATTTATTTTTATAGCATCAATGAGCAAAACATTCAAGAAAGTGCTGATGGGGGCTCTAATTCTCAAACTCTAGCTTAGAAAATAGAAATTCAGTTCTCTATTCTGCCCCCTCTGCCAGCTCCACCCCATTCTCCACTTTTTCCAATGGGGGCTAATTTTTGCAGACTTTGGCAGAAGTAGGGATGTGTTGAAATGCTGTAAATTACAGTTAATGTGATATGATTCTGCTTATCCTTGTCCAACAGTGTTGAACCTACCAATTTTTCCCTTTTGGCTTCCCATGAATTAAGGCAACCAAAGAATAGCCAGTTGGGTGACTGGATCATTTTCTTTTTCAGTCAGAGTAAAAGAAAGGCACAAATGATGAATGCCAGCCCTAAAGAAAAGGTTTTTTGACTTTGATGAGACATTCAGAAAAAGCCCCAAACACTGCCCTATTTACTCGTGGAGAAAAAAAGGATTATGTTCTGGGATGTAAGGAATTGAAAGCATGATTCAATTTCCTAGACAAGATTCACACTAATAAAACTGAAATGGAAAATGCCAACAATCTCCTAGCTATGAGCTGAGAGCTAAATAGACAGTTTCCATGTTAGAATTTCTGAATCAGAACCGAGAGGATTACGCCAAGCAGAAAGTTCCTGATGGGGGTCTCACTGTTAATACCTGACTCATGTAAGAGCATTGTACGTTCCTAGCAAACCGCTTGAATGCAAGTGACTCAGCTGCTCTTGTTGTCACAGTGCTAAATGACTAGTGTGACTAATTATTTAAATGCCAATCATTGGGTTTCTTGGGCAAGTGCGGTATTTTAGTCAGCTCTGTGTCCCTGTGACCAATATTCCCAACAAGAACAATTTAGGGGAAGAAAAGTTTATTTTGACTCACATTTTTAGAGGTTCAGTTCATGGTCAGACAGCTCCATAGCTCTGATGAGGCAGAAACATCAGGTTGGAAGGGCATGGTGGAGGAAAGCTGCTCAATATATGGCATCCGGGAAGCAGAAAGAGCTGTGCTCACCAAGGACAAAATATAAATCCAAAAATGATGGCCCCAGGGGTCTACTTCCTTCAGCCATACCCTGCTGCCTACAGTTACCACCCAGTTAATGCATTCCAGTGGATTCATCCACTAACCAGGTTAAAATTCTTTTAATCCAGTCACTTTACCTTTGAACATTCTTACATTGTCTCAAATGTGAGCTTTTGGGGGACACCACATATTCCAAACCATAGCAATTTCCCAGATGCTGTCCCAAGCACTTACCAATTAGTGAGCCACCTCAAGACTAGTCTATGAGTTAGGTATTCATATTTTTGCTTTCCACAGATAAGGAAACAGAAGCATGCAGGTTTTAAATAACTTCATTCATTCATTTAAATATTTGTTGATCCACCCCGTGACATTGTGAAGCACAGATCTCATACAAGGAGCTGGAGAAACAACAGAAGTTGAGGAGTTGGACTTAGTCTCTCTATTTGGGGTATTTTTGGAATGGTAGAGATGTCAGACATCTAAAGAACTCATAACAGGAAATGGTAAAAGAGGGATGAAACTTTAGAAAAATTCCACTCTTATCCTCACTTGTAAGTTTTCATGGTTTCAGTTACCCACAGTCAACCACAGTCTGAAAATATTGAATGAAAATTTTCAGAATATTCATCAAATTTTAAATATTGTGTTATTCTGAGTAGCGTGATAAATGTCTAGACACTGTGTACCATCCTGCCTGGCACGTGAAGCATCTCTTTGTCCAGCATATCCACACTACATATGCCATCTCCCTGTTATTTACTCCGTAATCATTCTTATTATCAAATTGACTGTCATGGCACCTTGGTGCTTGTGTTCAGTTAACCATTATTTTACTGAATAACTCCACAATGCAAGAATAGTGACATTGGAAATTCATATATGCCAAAGAAGAGCTACAAAGTACTCCTTGTAGATGAAAAGATAAAAGTTCTCCACTTAAAAAAAAATTGTATAATGAGTTTGCTAAGATCTATAGTACAATAAGATATTGAAGGAGAGATCACATTCACGTAAGTTTTATTACAGTATAATTGTTATAATTGTTCTATTTTATTACATTATCATTTGCTAATCTATCACCTGATGTACAAATTAAACTTTATTTTACACACACCCATGTATAGGATAAAACTTAGTGTGAACAAGGTTCAGTTGTATGCAAGGTTTCAGGTTCCTAGGATGTATCCCCTGAGGATAAGAGGGGATTCCTGCCATGAACCATTAGTATCAAGTGCCTTATACTGTGCCACAGCCACCTCATGCATGATCTCATTTTATCCCAACACTGGTTCCATGGGGTATTCATTCTTATAACTAATGTCAACTGTCAGTACTAGGACCAGCACTGTGACCACAGTTTTGAGATTAGATTCTTTCAGGGATACTGAAATTTATCAAGAAAAAAAAATCACAAAATACCAGTGAGATGGTACAATGGTAAGTGCTATTAAAGAAATGACATGGAGCTAAAAGAGGGTATTGCGTGGGGGGGGGGATTCAAACTCACCAGAAAAGTCAGGAAGCTTCTGTAGCTGTAAATGCATGTCAGATGAAGAGGAGTTCAGCAGGTGAGCTGGGGAAAGGATCCCCAGAGCAAGATGGTGGGTGGAGTTAGATGAACTCACTAAGCAAGTCAGGGGAGTGCAGTGTGAGGCTAGAAAGGACAGTCAGGCCCACAAGGACCTTTCCTTATAAGCCATGTGGGAGGAAGCTGTCCTTACCAAGCCACCCAGGAGCCACTGAGTGTGCAGCAGATGGCAGCACCAATGTTGACTGGCATTTCTTGAAATAACTTTGGCTATGTTGTTGAAAGTGCATGACAAAGAGCATAAAGGTAGAATCTGGAAAACTAGATGGTTCTCCAGGAGGGATACATGGTTGATTGTGAAGATGTCCAGAAGGGATGATCTGAGAGATACTTGGGAGAGTTGAACTAACACATTTGCATATGGGGAAACTGGAACATTTTACAGGTGAGAAGTCAATAGATAGAGGTTGATTAACTCTCCCAAGGATACTCAGCTGGTAAAAGAATCATTCTTCATTAGAGCCCTTGAACTGCTGATCAAGTATTTTTACTTCCTGTTATGGTTTGGATGTGAGGTATCCCCCAAAACTCTTGTATAAGACAATGCAGGAAGGTTTAGAGGAGAAATGATTGGGTTAGGAGAATCCTAACCTAATCAGTGAATTTATCCCCTGGTGGGATTAACTGAGGGGTAACTAAAGGAGGGTAGGCTATGGCTCTAGGAGGTGGGCACTGGGGGTGTGCCTTTGAGGTATATATTTTGTGTCTGGCAAATGGACTCTCTCTGCTTTCTGAGGTCATATGGGCTTCTTCCTTCTGCCACCCTCTTCTGCCATGATGTTCTGCCTCATCTGGATCCCTGAGGAATGGAGCCAGCTGTCTATGAACTGAGACCTCTGAAACCATGAGCTCCCCTAATAAACTTTTCTTCTTCTGAAATTGTTTTGTTCAGATCTTTTAGTCACAGCTGACTAAAATGCTCCTTGTCTAGAGAAAAAAAAATAAGAAGAAACCATTGCCTTTTGTTAAGGAAAATGAAAAGAGTTCTAAGAAGGAACAGATATTCTATCAGGATTTTGCAGAATGGTAGGGTGGGAAGCAAGCAGGAAATAAAGGGAATTTTGGATGAGAAAATTACATAAAGCAAGATAAGGAGACTTTGAGGGATGGAGGAAAGGGTAGTCTTGATTGTGGTGGTAGTTTTTAGAGTTCATCCAAAACTCACTAAACCACATTTAAAATGGGCCCATTTTAATGAGCACATCTGGTGCCCAGATCTGTGTCTCTAATGCTTTCACCTGTAATAAAGAACCAGGCTCCACAGAGAAATGGGCAAGTGGGTTTAAGGTGAGCCTGGAGCATTTTGTTGTTCTAGAAAATAAAGAAGTGATAAAAGAAAGAGGGAAGGAAGGGAAAGAAGAGAAGAAGAGAGGGGAAGAGAAAGGCAGGCACATCACAAGGAAAGAATAGCCAACTTGGATGAGTTTTTTTTTTCTGTCAAATCTCAGAAAATTTGTGCACCAAAATGATGAATCATATTAATTATTTAATTAGTTAGTATATTGTATATAATTAGTAAATTGTTAACCATTCAGTAATGAGTTTCGGCCATTGAGAAAACCAGGAAACTGTGAGTCCATACAAATAATAAATAAATGAGGGAATAAGAGACGATTTTATCTACAGATAAGGCTGCATATGGACTGTAAATGGAGAGGGCGAGCTGGAATTCAAATATTATCATTTTTCATCCATCATGAAGTTTTATTTGAGTATGAATTATCAAAGGATGCTAAATTTTAATGAGTGGATATTTTAATGATCTCAAAGAGCATTCCCATGAATTGCTTAGAATTTATAAGGGAGAAAACAGTAAATGCACAGTTGAGAAACTGGATAACCCTTGGAGTGACTGATATTAGGGTAACCAGTGGGGAAGATGGCCATCCTGAGCCTTTGGAAATAATACTCAGATTTATCATTTCAGCTGTTGATTTGGAATAGAAATGAAAAAAAAGTGTTACGGTTGGTATGGTTTGGAGGAGAAATGGTCTGGGGTGGGGGGGGGCACAGCCTTAATCTAATCAGTGAACTGATCCCTGATGGGATTAGCTCGGTGGGGGCTGGAAGTAGGTGGGGTGTGGCTGGAGGAAGTGGTTCATTGGGGGCGTGGCTTGGGATCCATATTTGTAACTGGTGAATGAAGTCTCTCTCTGCTTCCTGAACTTCATGAGAGCTGCTTCTCTCTGACACACTCTTTTGCCATGATGTTCTGCCTGATCTTGAACCCTGAGGAATAGAGCCTGCTGTTTGTGGACTGAGACCTCTGAAACCTTGAGCCCCCAAATAAACATTTCCTCCTCTATGATTGTTCTGGTTGGATCTTTTAGTCACAGAGGTGAGAAAGCTGACTAAAACAAAAGGTTATCAAGAGGCAGGTCTCAGCAGCAGAAGAAAAATATGATCAATGGGTTTGTTTATTGATTTAGTTTTTAAAAGCTCACCCTAGTAATCAGGAAAATGCAATCCAAGCAAGGTGGCATTGATTTTTCTAAGACTCATTTAAATTTTTCTTAGAGTCAAATTGATTAAATTATTAAATTTCTCATTCTACTTTCATTTTGCAAGGACAAAGGAGAGAAGGAGGAACTTCAAACTTCCATACTGTTTGCATGATTGTAACCTGCTAAATAATTTTAGAGGGCAAAGTTAGTGTCATTTATGTTAAATATCCTGGCTCTTGCTCTGAGTAATGCAGGTGGAGGAGTTGATCCTAGAATACCGCCCTGATCATATACAGTGGTTCCAGTGTTGCTCCTGATAGGAAGCAGTTGACAGCTGAGTCAGTCGTCTGTTGTTACTTATTAAATTTCCACAAACTTAGGAGCTTAAAACAATACATATTTAGCATCTCAATTTTCATGGCTGGAAATCTAGGCGTAGCTCCTCTGGGTCCTCCACTTCAGGATCTCTCAGGGCTGCCATCAAGGTATTGGCCAGGACTCAGGACTCATCTTCGATGCTGATGGGGAGGGATATACTTCCAAACTCACATGGTTTTGGCAGGATTTGGTTGCTTGTAGACAGTGAGGCAGAGGCTGCTCTTACTTTCTTGCCACACGGACCTTTCTATAAACTAGCAAGTGAGGATCTGCTAACAAGAGGCAAGTTCTGATCTTTTGCAACCTGGTCTCAGAAGTGACATCTCATTGTCTTTGCTTTATTGATTAGAAGCAAGTCACTAAACCAGCCCACACTCGGGGAGGGAATTACAATATCAGGAAGGTATCACTGGTGGCTATCTTAGAATCTGCACCCCTACCCCCACCCCCACCCCCACCCCACAAACCAAATGTGCATCAAAAGAACAAGGTTAAATAGTTTTTGGTAGCATCACAGCATAGAAATTTCTTCCGTAGTTAATTTTAAAAAATGATGTCAATATATGTATTCCAGACTTGGCCAGATTTTATAAATCTATTGTTTTTTTTTATAAATCTTTGTTTTACTTGCTGATGGACCTGTATTTTATTCATTTACATGTGGTGCTGAGAATTCAGCCTATTCTTCATGTGGCAAGAAAGTTAAGAGCAGCCTCTCACATGTGCCTCACACCTGGGAGGCAAGTGCTCTACCACTGAGCCACAACCCCAGCCCTCTAAATCTATTGTTAGCTGAATAAAGCAAGCAAAGTATTTTGCAAACAATGCACACATTGTGACACCATTTGTGTGGAAACTAAAGAGTTTTCTGAATGAACCATGTTTATGTGCACATATATATGCATTTAAATGCAAAGGAGAAAGATTGGGAGGAGACCTGTCCACTACTTTGATCCCAGTTACCACTAGAAGGAGATGTGGATTTCAACTAGAGGTGGGGAATGATGAGCACCTTTCTCATTCTATTCTTCATATGGATTAATTTTTTTTAAATAGTGGGAATATGTTTGTGTACTATATTTTTTTATTCTAAAAACAACTGAAACTGGGAAGGTGGGACTTGGATCCAACAATGTTAGCTTTCATAAATGTGTCCTGACAGTGCCCATTCATTGTGCAGATGCTACAGGTTTGCTTGGTCTTCTGTCTCAGCTTTATCTCAGATGTTTCCAACTATATTTGGAGCAAGGAGACCAATAAGGGCTCTGATGTCTCAGACTCGGGCTGCAGGGAGCTGGCAGCTGGATACTATCGAACACCCCCCTTTCCCAGACACACAAGAAGAACCACAGTAGCCACCCAGAGTGAATCTTGTGCTGTGGGGCACTTCTGGGAGGCCACAGGAAGGGATGTGGGACAAATGGTCCTTTTTGTGGTGTGTCTTTTTGTTAGTTTTGTGACCTACTTTATCATCAGAAGATGAGCCCAGATTCCCACAGTGGAGGCGTACTTCAAGAGCCACTGCCCGCTGGTGACTTCGGGTGGGCTGCCTCCTCCCTCTGTGCTCCAGTGTGCAAAATGGTGATGATTGTCATATCACTGTTATAGGTTGGCTGCAAGGATTAAATGAGCTGATACAAATGAAGTACTTGGATTAGTGCCCAGCACACAGTAAGCACTTCAGGAAGATTAGCAGCTGCTGCTGAAGTTCATGTTGTCTGTCTATCCAGGAAGGTTGGTATTTACTCAAACCTTGCCAACTTCCCGTTCCCAGATTTGTGCTACATACTTGATGTCCATTATCTTGTTGAATCCACCCACTTTGGTAGCTACTCTTAATCTTCCCAGTTTACAGACAGGAACTCTGAGGCTCAGAGAGGTTCAGGTTGCCTGCCCAAGTTCACGAATTGGGAGATGCTGCTGCTGACATTTGTACTTGGATCTAAGTGTCTCTGAAGCCATACCCTGTTGTTCCTAGTCCTTGCCACCACATCACTTTGCTCTGAGACCAGAGTTTCTACTGTTGCAATCATGGTAGGCAGAGCCCGTTTGTATTACAGCACTTTTGTGTGGGTGTGTGGTGCTGGGAATTGAACCCAAGGCCTTGTGCATGTGAGGCAAGCACTCTGCCAACTGAGCTCTATCCCTAGCCCCGTGTCACAAGGCTCCTTCAGCTCCATGGCAGGCAATGCCTGCTAGAACTGCTAGATTGTCCACTGTTAGAATTGTAGTGGGCTAGATCTGTTTGGGTTACAGTTCCTCTTGGTTCCAAAGCCAGCAACACCTGCTAGGGTTGCAGCTTAGTAGATCATGGTAGTTCCTTTCTGTGGTCTTGCCTCATGAACTCGAAGAATTAAAGCCATGGACGACAGAGAACGAGTGCAAAAGAGTGGGATTTATTTCAAGTGAGAAGAATTCCTTATTTCATTCCTTCCTTCAAATTTGTGTCCTGAAACAAAGCTTTAGACTAACAATTACGAAAAGCAGTCAAGGACAGTCACGGAGCGAAAGGGATCCTCCTGGCAGGTTGCCATGCAAGTGTCCTACTCTAGGGTTTATGTGGTTGCCGGGAAGGGGCACTGCTCAACATTTATGTTAAACAGGTATTGGGAAAATGCCAAGGCTATTGGTCAGGAATGAGACATTTTGATTGTTTGTGCCCCTTAGTGGTTGAGTTTGAAATTGTCCATACTCTTCACTCAGGTCTGTCCTACTTTTCCTTTCGATTACCTGTCTGGAACAAAGGAGCCTTTATTTATTTATTTATTTATTTATTTACTTACTTACTTACTTACTTACTTATTTTGTCTTTCTAGGATAAAGGAGTCAGGAGTCATTTGGGTTGTTTATAATGTTTTTGCAAAGCAATCCATTTTTTGGAGCAGACTGTACTTTCCATCTTACGGAGAGAAGCTTCTTTGCAAGCTCACCCCTTTAATTGTCTGCCTATTTTTTTTTTTTAATCTGACTAGTCTACCCATTCATCAAGATGTTGGGAAAGCACCGTGAGGCATTAGAGGACTTGGGAATAAGCAGAGCACTTGGGATGGAACTCACTGGGGAGTGCTGTTGTAAAGGTATGACAGAGACACAAAGAAAAAGAGATGCATGAATAGTCAGTGTGGCAAACTGTGCTCAGCCTCCTCATAAACCAACCAGTCAAGGAGGTCACACGGTACATAAAGAGAAAGTGAATTTGACTTACACAATGAACTCACTTCATGAGTGTGTGGTTGTATAAATTCTTTGTGCTCAACAAAGAATACTCAATCTCATCACACAGGTAGAATAATTACAGAGATTGACTGAGATCTCCATTTCCTCTGGTGGTGCACCTAGGGGCCCTGCACCAGAGCTACAGGACTGCAGGAGAATCATTCAGAAAGAACTTTCTGGAGTGCCCAGAGTGTTCCATGTGAATTTCTAGATATGTTCACAAACATGTCCTGTTGGGTAGTAATAAAAAATGGAAGTACCACTGAGAAGAATGGTATTTCTGAAAATGGAAATACCCATGAGAGCCCCAAGTTGGACAGGTGACGCTGAAGGGGACCATTTGCAATGCAGGGCACTGACATGGAGACCACTGGGCCTGAGCTGAGGCTCAGCAGCTCTTTTCTTTTTCTTTTTTTTAAAATTTTTTTTATTGGTTGTTCACAACATTACAAAGCTCTTGACATATCATATTTCATACATTAGATTGAAGTGGGTTATGAACTCCCAATTTTACCCCAAATGCAGATTGCAGAATCACGTCGATTACACATCCACAATTTTACATAATGCCCAATTAGTAATTGTTGTATTCTGCTACCTTTCCTATCCCCTACTATCCCCGCTCCCCTCCCCTCCCATCTTCTCTCTCTACCCCATCTACTATAATTCATTTCTCTCCTTTTCTTCTGATGCACCTGGCCTTTTCCAGAGTCAGGGGTTTAATGAGGGGATTAGGAGGAAAAAGTGTCTTGAAGTAATTTTTCCAGGTTCCATTCCTTCCTTCAAATTTGTGTCTTGAAACAAAGCTTCAGACTAAGAATTACGAAAAGCAGTCAAGGACAGATGTTGATGAGGATGTGCAGAAACTTAAACCCTCTTTCCTTGCTGGTGGGAATGTATAATGGTGTAGCAGCTTTGGAAAGTGGTTTGGCAGTCCCTCACGATCTTAAACTCACTATGTGACCCAGCAATTCTCTTCTAAGTATCTACCCATGACAACTAAAAACACATGTCCATCTAAAAACTTGTACATGAATTTCCTTTGCAGCATCGCTCATAAGTACAAACAAATGCCCATCTGCTGATAAACGGATAAAAAGGTATTGTACCCATACAATGTATAAGACAGGATGAAATACTGATATATATTTAAAAATGGGTGAACCTTGAAAACATTATGCTAAGTGAAAGAAGCCCATCCCAAAATGCAACACATTCTGTAATTCTATATAGAGAAAATGTTCAGAACAGAAAAAATCCACAGAGATCGAAAGTAGATTGGTGGTTGCCTAGGATTTGGGGTGGGTGGTATGGAAGTGACTGATAATGAGTACTCTGTATGGGGCTTCTCTGTGGGGTAATGGAAATGTTGTAGCATTAGATGATGGTGATGGCTAGACAACTCTGAATACATTAAAAACCACTGAATTGTTCACTTTGGGCAAACTTTTATGGTATGTGAATTAAAACTCAATAAAGATAATACAAAAAAACCCAGAAGTTTCATTTCAGGATGCTCTACTTTTACAAACTGGGTGAAGGAATATCTGACATTTGCTATGTCCCATGTGCAAGTGTGGGTACCTGGGGGAGAAGACCTCCAGGGGGGAAATCAGTGAAGGTTGATGGCCATGGAATGTGCCTTAAAAATGAAATCAACCTGCTCCTACTAGAAGAAAATGTAGGCCCAACTATCCATCATGTCAGCTTAGGAACTGATTTCCTCAAAGATATTCCTAAAGTGCAAGAAGTAAAAAAAAAAAAAATGGGATGGTATCAAACTAAAAATCTTCTTCACTGCAAAAGGAAACAAATCACAAATGTAAAGAGATTGCTTAGAGAATGGGAGAAAATATTTGCCACCCGCACCTCAGATAAAGCATTAATTTCAGGTTATACAAAGAACTCAAAAAAACCTAACATCAGAATAAAACAACCCAATGGGCAAAGGAACTAAGAACTGAATAGACATTTCACAGAAGAAGAAATATAATTGATCAACAAATATATGAAAAAAATTACAACATCTCTAGGAATTACAGAATAAAGATCAAAATTACACTGTGATTTCATTTCACTCCAGTCAGTATGACAATCATCAAGAATAATGTAACAATAAATAAATGTTGGCAAGGATGTGGGGGAAAAGGCACATTCATACATTGCTTGTGGGACTGCAGATTGGTGCAACCACTATGGATAGCAGTATGGATATTACTCAGAAAACTTGAAATGAAACCACAATTTGACCCCATCATCCCACTGCAAGGTTTATAAAGCAAAGGACTTAAAATGAGCATACTATAGTGACACAGCCATATCAATGTTTATAGCAGCTCAATTCACAATAACTAAACTATGGAACCAATCTAAGTGCCCTTCAACAGATGAATGGATAAAGAAAATGTTGTACATACATATTACTCAGCCATAAAAAGTAATGAAATGATGGCATTTGCTGGTAAATGAATGGAACTAGAGACTATCAAGCTAAGTGAAATAAGACAATCCCCCCAAACCAAATGTTGAATGTTCTCTCTGATATGTGATGTTAACACACAATAAGGGGAGAGGGATGGAAGAATAGAAGTTCATTGTATTAGACAAAGGGAATTGAAGGGAAAGGAGGAGAGACAGGTATAGGAAAGACAGTAGAATGAATTGAACATAACTTTTCTATATTCATGTATGAATACACTACCACTGAGACTCTACATCATGTTCAACCACAAGAACGGGATCCTAATCAGGATGTTGTACTCCAAGTATGCATAATATGTCAAAATATACTCTACTGTCAATGTACATCTAAAAAGAACAAATAAAGTAAAAATAAACAATGAAGGTGACTAAGGCATACAAGGAACAATGATATTCTACATGAGAGGAACCATGTGAGCAAATCTTCAGAAGTGAAAAGGCATGAATGGAAAACATTGACCAACCCCGCCCCCCATCATTCATTGAATTAAATAAAGAAAACACATTGCATTTTAAAGCCACACTTAACCAAAATACTCATAGATGTGACTATCTTTTAGCTGATTTTATATTGGAAGTCAAAGGACAAAATCCAAGAGACTTAACAGCAATTTACTTTGTAAGAAATGCTGGCAGGTGATCTTTACTCTTTCAAGCAAACTGTATCTATAAAGACTTCCATTAAGAAATTTAAAATGGACCTGCACTTGCTAGTAACACTTTTAAAACTTCAACTGCAGAAAAACAATTTAATATCAGCACATACATTTCTGGTAATCATCTGACTGAAAGAAAGATCTCTTCCTCTTTGGTTAGATGTCTGATTCAGGGCAGTCACAGGCCAGAAAAGCTCAGCCTCATAAGCAGGCACCATGGCACTTCTCATGGAAGACATTTGCCCTCAGAAATGAACCTACACAGGGCAGGTAGCTGAGTGGTGATGGGTTATTTGTTTGCTTTTAAGTTTTTGTGTACTGGGGAGTGAACTCAGGGGCACTCAACCACTGAGCCACATCCCCAGCCCCATTTTGAATTTTATCTAGAGACAGGGTCTCCCTGAGTTGCCTAGGGCCTTGCTAAGTTGGTGAGGCTGGCTTTGAACTTGTGATTCTCCTGCCTCAGCCTCCCAAGCTGCTGGGATTACAGGCGTGCACCACTGAAAAACTTAACTGGAAACAATTCATTCTAAGTCCAGGGCAAGCCAGCAGTCCTAGTATAGGAAGATATGTCAATAGGTTTGTGGGTCTTTCTCCTCCAAAGATGTCTCAGCAAGCTGAATATCCTATTCATTTTCTACTTTTTGAGTCTGTGCTCAAAAATTCTAGGATGCTATGTGTTGATCAACTAAACGCCTTTAATTGAGGAATGGGAAGTCTTAAAATCTCATTGCTTTCTTACCTTTCCATAAAACTGCAGAAAGCTCAGTAAGTAAAGATGAGTCCTGCCCCTTCAGAGGCTAAATCAAGAGAGAATGGGGTCATTATTTTAAATTTTAAGAAGCTTTCAGGAACTGAAATCTAAGCTCATGATGATAATCTAATACTTAACGATGATAAACTTCAAACCTGCAGATCCTTCAAACCTGCACAAACAGAAGAGTTTGTGGGTGTTCAGGTGCCCAGACAAAGGCAGAATCAAGGGAGCAGGGGCACTCAGTAGACAAAGGCTGGGGATAGTCATAATGCCTCTCTCTGTCGTTCTTTGTGAGAGTAGAGATTTTAGTTTCTCTGGTCAGAGGCAGGGGCCAGGAAGGTATTTCAGGAAACTCTTGACCAGCCAAGAATTTGAAAAGGAATAGGAGGCACTATAGAGTTAAGCTGATGTTCCCTGATGCCTGAGTTCTGCTTAGGGAACCAACCATCCCATGCCCCTCCCACAGAAAACAGAGAGTGGGGACTCAGGGGGGAGACAACAGAGATTGACTCAGGTTTTGGATACTTATCTAGAATTTTGATATCAGAAAATGATATTTAAATTTGAGTGTAATGTAAGTTTGGGTACTGTGGATTTCTTTTGTATAGCCCACACATGTGTACATACAGATATGGAGGTTGTGCTCATAGGTATGTGGGTGTCTGTGTCTGTGGGCGAGTTGTGGGTGGGAGTTAGACCTCTGGGCGTGAGCATATCACATAATGCATGTGGATGGGTGTGTGAGCACACAAGTGTGTGTGGTCATGTGTGTGTTGGCATGTGCATAGGTATTTGTAGGTATGTGTAGGCATGTGTGTATACATGTTGCAAATGTATCAGAGTGTGTGTGTGTGCACGTGCACACGTATGCATGTGCACATAAGGGTCATAGAGCATGGTATACCTTTACTGCTCCAGTTGCTTAAGTCACAGTCTTCCTGATGCCCTGCCTTGGTGCTTCTCTGTGGTTACCATCATGACTCGAGGTACTACCACTTACGGTGGTAAATTCCATCGCTTTTACACATCCTCTCTGAACTTTGTCACAGGCTCTGGATGAGGTTGGCTGTAGTAATTCTAACTCACAGCTAAGGAGCAGGAGGTCTATGGTCCCCTCGAGCCACCAAAGCCTCGTTTCCTTCACGGAACCAGGACCCAAGGATAAATAACTTTATTGAGATCATTTGTGGAGGAGGAGAGAAGAGGACCTTGAAGTTGGAGGATACCACGGCGGGAAACCAGTGGCCAAGCAACTTTGCTTTGTTTCTTCTCTTCCAGGCCTGAGTTGCCTAGCTGGGTGGTGGGTTTGAAAATGAGCTGTTCACCAGTAGCCCAGCAGCCCTAGTGCCTGGAAGAAAGAGAAGAAGGATAGGGGTGGGGAGTAGAGTCCTCCTCCATCAAGCCAGAGAAAGATGATTTTTCTCCTGTTCCCGCAGACAGGTTCCTGGGGCTATCTGAGAAGGGGGCCTCCAGGCTACTGATCTAAAATGCTTCCAAAGGGATATCATGCTTCAAAGGGTCGGCCCCTAGGGCAGAGGCTGAACCCTACTGAGGAAAGGGACAAGAAGGGTGGAATTCAGGCCTTGCTCCCCATCCCCCAAGCCCGGGAGGATTTGTTTAACCCCTCAGGGGTGCTGTGTGCCTTCCTGGTCGAGGTGGTTTGTGGCTTAGTGAAGCGATATTTATAGAGTGCTCTGTGATTCTTGGGCAAACATTCGTTTTATAAATGAATGATCAAATTTATTAGCAATGAGTAACTAACCCGTCTACATTTATTTTGTTGATAATACAAATTTACAAGGTTTTAATTGCCAGTTTTAAAACCCCCAAAACCCATACATAAATACATGGGTAATAAAATATCTTCTCACTGTGCCCTTGACTTCTGTCGTTACATGAGGGCTCACGGGAAGGTCGAAGGAGGTTTCGGATGGAATCACAAAACTTAACACACAAGGACTGAGGGCCAGAAGCAGTCTAATTCAAATCTGGCTGGTGGTAATTTCATGTTTTTTTTTTTTCAAATGCTACTACTGATGATAATTATTAATCATTTGCTTTATCATACTTATTAATGTTAATATATTCTCCTTTTATTCATATTGTTATCTCATTTACTGACTTCTGACCTTGCTGCTCCCCGTGAGGTTCCCCAGACCATAGGATCACCTGGGAGCTTGATAGGATGGCAGGGTCTCAGGCCTGTGGAGCCCGAGCCTTCAATGAAAGTAATGACATTCCCAGGTGATTGGTGTGCACATCAGGTTTTCCATCTGATGCATTCAGAGGTAGTTTATTCTTCTCCCATTTCACAGTCTAAGAGACTGAGCCCCAGAGAAGTTCATTACCCTGCCCACGGACACAAGTCAAGCTGTATTTGGATCCGGTCTGTTGTAGTCAAAGCGTTCAACCAAAAGCCAGATGCTGCAGGTGCATGGAGTCCACCACAAGAGTCCAGAAGCATGGACTTGTGAGGACAGTGATGACAGTCCTGGGCCCCCAAAGTAGTGACTTCACTGGGCTCTGGTCCAGGAATTGTATACTCAGCTGTTTGTACCTTCATCCTTTGGACCTGGTGTGGGGGAGACTCATGACGTCCTATCTCTACACCACACACCTCAGAGAGACCAAGGGATGCTTTGAAGTTATGATTAATGGTGGTCTCATAATGTCTTCCTTTTAGGGTTGAAATAATGGCCTGTTTACTGCTAAGGAAGAGAATCACCTTTTAGATTTGTGCTCTGAGTCCCAGAAAGTAAGAAAATGTCTGAGGACAAAGTAAAGTAGTAACTTGAGCATCCTTATGACTAGCAACTAATATTTGGCGAGTATCTACAAC
Source organism: Urocitellus parryii (assembly GCF_045843805.1). NCBI lineage: Eukaryota > Metazoa > Chordata > Mammalia > Rodentia > Sciuridae > Urocitellus > Urocitellus parryii. The sequence goes on along the minus strand of NC_135533.1, from coordinate 172,401,552 downwards.
ATGCCAAGCATTGTCCTAAAGGCTGAAAACAGAATGGGGGTACAAAATGAAGCCCCTGCTCACAAAGAGGAAGAAAGTCTAACAAGTAAAGATGATTTCAACCATCCCTGTGTTCTCCACCAAACTTCAAAGGAAGTTAGCTCAAATCTTGACCTACGGTATTGAATTGATTGATGCCAACGTCAAATGGAGCAGGGCTCATGCAAATTACACAAACTACCTACCTCCCTATTTCTTTTTTTTTTTTTTAAAGCTTTTTTAGCTTTTACTATGCCTAAATCTTTTTTTTTTTATTTTTTTTTTTTTTATTTTTTAGTTCTCGGCGGACACAACATCTTTGTTGGTATGTGGTGCTGAGGATCGAACCCGGGCCGCACGCATGCCAGGCAAGCGCGCTACCGCTGAGCCACATCTCCAGCCCCCCTACCTCCCTATTTCTCTCTCTATCGTGGTCTTAATCTGTTCTCACTCTGAAGGCTACCTACTTTTTCCAGTACATGCACAAGAGATCTCCATTTGTCAAACTGAGTATTTTCTATGTCATGGCCAGTTTCTAAGTGTAAAGAGAAAGAAGGGGCCTTCAGACAGGGGGAACCTAGATTGTTGGGCATCTCTTCTAAAGGCCCCCTTCCAGCATCACACTCAGCAAAACCCAGTTTTCTCATGTATCAAGTGGGTGGGTAAGTAGTAACATCTCTACTAATGCAAAGGAATGTGTGAGTTAGGCTACCTGAAAATATAGAGGTGTTTTAACAGGTAAATTGGCCTATATTCCTACACAGACCTCTCTCCTTTTTCTGAACTCTTTGGTAGAACTTTTTAAAACTAGTATCCACTGCCCCACTCTTTTTTTTTTTTTTTTTTTTTTTTACTTTGTTGAAATCACTGAGTATCTTCTGAGACCAGGGCCTTCTAAATTTATGATCTGCCATCTGGAACTTTCCTCTAAGAGGAAAAGTTCCTGCACCTTCCATCGAGGGCCATTTTCAAAGGGGCCTGGGGGAAGGGAGACAGACTCTTCTAGTGGAACCACAGACAATGGAATTTCCATGAGCCAAACCTCATCCAAGGCTCTGTAAACTACTCCTGGAGGCTCCCCGAGGAAGGGGACAGACACAAAAACTCTGCACAATTGCCCTTTGTTTCTAATTGTATTAGAAATTATTATGGAATTATTGAATGAACAGGAATTAAGGGATATGGTTTCATCTTTCTGGGTGTCCCCTTAATAGATTTCTGCATCCTCACCCAACCCAGGCCACCCAATAAACAAGGCTTAGATTCTTGGGTCACTAACTGGCTCTGTTTTCTTTTTTTTTCTTTTCTTTTCTTTTTTTTAATGGATTCAAGCAAGATTATGGAGCTGCCTTCAGTTTCAGTTGCTGAACTAAAAAGTGGGCAACTCTAATGGGATACCTGCCCTCAAGATGTCTTGAATAAGACCACGGATGACAAATAACCAACTCGGAAATTAAGGTGGGGCAGCATCCCCAAGGTGGAAACACAGACATTCTGTGTACCTTGATACAAAGGCTTTATCCTGAATGCCAGTTTCCTGGGGAAGGGCATTTTTTTTTGTTGCTTTTTGTTTTTCCTGGTGAGACACATTTCCTAAAAGGTGTCTATGCATATGACTTAGAATTTCTTACTGTACAGAATGAAGGGACTTTTAAAAATCGTTTTCTTTTTTCTAGTATTACATTATCCCCATTCTAAATAGAGATTCCCACACATTGGCTAAGAGGCATAAAACCAAAGCAAAATAAAACCAACACCAAAAAACTCAACATACATTGCAAAATATGTATACCTAGAAATGGCCCAGGTACTGTTTCCATGGATGTTGTCTCTTTTGTTGAACATTGTATCCTTCACATGTGGAGAACCCCCGAGTAAGCCAAAGTCCCAGAGAAAGGGGAAAGTCAGTGATTGGGGCCTCGGGCTGATACAGAAGAAGGAGATTGAGTGAGTAATTCAAGACTTCAACAGGGCATTTTGGTTGTTACCTGCAGAATCAGAATTGAGCTGAGGAAGTCACAGGGTAAATAAGAAAATGTGCAAAAGCCCTAAGTGGTGTCAGAAGCTGGTTGTTTTCTGAGAATAGTAAGGTCAGTGAAGCTATAATTGCTGGCAGCAATTGAAGACCATCAGCAAGTCACCCGTGTGATCTGTCTCAGCATCAGCCCTTGTTGGACTGGTGGTTGCGTGAGGAACCACCTTAGGGACTGGTGTGGAAGCAGAGTAGCACATAAGAAGTTTTCTGAATAGTTGAGACCAAAGATGCCCAGGCCATAATAGTGGAACTGAAGAGAAGCAATTCAAAATGTATTTGGGGTATTATAGTTAATAGGATTTGTTGATTGATGAGATGCTGGATGATGAGTCAAGGATGCTGCTGGGTTTTCAGTTTGAGGTTCTTAGGTGAACGTGTGGATCAGTTAACTAAGATGAACTCAGTAAGATGGCAGGAGAAACTGCCCTGAGCTGAGGATGGAGGAAGATGGAGCCCATGTTGGGAATTTGCTATCCCTGCCCTAGCAGATGTAGGACAGTGCCTGGATCTAGAACTTGGTGTGTGAGTGAATTTTGCATCAAGGCTTTATCTTGCCACACATTACTCTAGACCCTGTCAGGGTGTGTTGAGAGACTCATTAACAAAAGCTAATTGAAAGATTTCCTTCAGGTTTTAGTATAAGCATCAGAGCCCTGGGTTTGTTTCAGAGGGTAAGTATGCGTGATGATACCACCATCCCTGGGTGGGAAGGCTCAGGCTCACTCAAATGACTTTCAGTAGAAAGAAATAACCGTGAGAATTCTCAACCATGGGATAAAAATTCTATCCACAAATCTTTTTTATTATTTTAATACTTGACTAAAAGGAGTCATGGGTTTAGCACTTTGAAGGTTTTAGCTTTGGACTGCTAAGGCTGAGACTCTTTGAATGGGAAGAGGACCTCAGTTCCAGAGTTCATTACCAATAGCACTAGGTCCAACGCCAAGCGCCGTGTGTCATTGGCCGGTCACACCATACCGAGAATGCCCATTACAAACATGTCTTTATTGCATTTTTATCTTTTTTAAGCAGCAACATTTTTTTGGCAGCTGGAACGGCCTTCTCTGGATCCAGTTAGTGGCTATAAAGGAGGCTCAGGTTTCTGGCAGTCAATCAGAACACAGGTGGAGGCGGCCTGTGGACCCCAACAGCCTCTTGGCCTAGGCTAAATAGGGATTTAGTGGACCTCCTTGGGATTTGTCAGGGAAAAAAAAAATCACATTTCCAGTGGGAAGAAAGTAAATTCAGAATCCAGGAAGGGAGAGGCAGCTTATAATAATAGTTTCTTACCTCTGTGCTGGGATTTACATTTCACAAAGTATATCCATTATTCAATGTGCTTCTCTGACTCCCTAACCCCCCGCCCCTCCCACCGCCCCATATCCTGTGAATTAGACATTATTATCCTCATTTTGCAGATTTGGAAACCAAGGCTTACAAAGCAAAGGTGATTGACCAGAGACACAGACTAACAAATGGAACTTCAGTGCAGGTCTGATTGCAAGTCTAACCTTCAAAGGCAAGCTTCAAGGGAAGTAGAAAGGAATTAAAATTTATTGCATTTTATCTTGTGCCAAGGCACAGTGCAGGGCTGAGGGGCAGCAAGGAGAATTAAATATTGCTGACAACCTCATTTGTCATATCTGGCACTCCTTGAGAGAAGGCATGAGGTTTCAAACAAACAAACAGATACATATAAACCCATGTCACAGGGATTGAAATGGAGCTGGAATTTACATGTGGCCTCCGTATCTCAATGTGTTCGGTAAAAATATGGGAATGATTTAGAGCAGGGGTCAGCAAACTATGGCCCACAGGCCAAACCTGGTCTGCCACCTAAGTCTGTAAAATACAGCTCAACGGAGCCACCATGTTTGTCCACTTATGTATTGTCCACAGGACTGACCAGATTCAGACAGAGACTGATGCACCCATGAAGCCTAAAATATCTGCTTTATTGACCTTTAGGGAAAAATGCCCCGACCCCTGATTTTGAGACAATTTCTCATGTTGACTGGGAACACAGGTTTGTTCTTCCAGGCTTTTAAAAGTAGGAAGTGTAGTGAAGCTAAATTACAAACTGACTACAGATCTCTATTTAGTACATAAAGTCCTTGGAAAAGATCCCTGAGGTCCTTAGAGATGGTGAAGGTAGAATTGTTGAGCCATGGCATAAATGTTGGTGAATAAAGCAGGGAGAATTTTATCTGCATGGTATTTATTAGAGTCATCTATCATGATGGATAATGGGGCCAAAGGGTATGTGGTTCAGGGCTGGTTAACTAGAAATGATGCTCCTTTTCTGGATCATATCACAGTCCATTTGGGGGCAGCACTGTGATCCATGCAGTCATTCAGGGACCCAGGCACCTTCCTGGTGTGGCTCTACCATCTTTCAAAGTCTTGAGACCTCTGCTAGATCCCTTGTATCTAGCCAGCAGTGCAGGGGCGGAGCTGGAGATTTTCCGGGTCATTCCTCCAGCAATAACTTTTGAGAGCAATACAAGTCATGTGTCCTCGCTTATGTGTGAGGGGGCTTGGAAATGCTCTTTAGAAACATGCCAAAGATGAAGGAAACAATGTCTTAGCTATACATGTCCCTGTATCAGGTGTCTCCTCGTTCCTTCTGTGCGTCTTCCCTCCTTTTATTTATCTTTTTAATTTCTTGCTTCTCTGTCTTCCTTCCTTCTTCCTCCCCTCCCTAAATCTTTTCTGATCTGAGTATGGTCTATCTTGTCTGCTCCTTGGTCACAATGCCTTCAAGTAATTGCTAAGGTCTGGTCCCTGTTCTGTGATCTCTGTATATAGTTTCAGCTAAATTAATAGAGGGAAAAAAATTTAGGGAAAAAGAGTGGGAATTTTTCTTCTACCACAGCAGCAACCAAGGAAAGGGAGCTTGGGCACTTTGCTTTAATGCCGAACGGATTGGGAACGTTTGGCTTATGTATGTGTAAATTTAAAGCAGTATTTAATTAAAAAATTTGTAAACTCAGGGAACAAAGGATTTTGTTCTGCTCTCCCTCATACAATCCTAGTTTCTAGGAAACAATAACTTGTGATTTATGGGTTCCCTTTTTGCAGAAGTATGGAAGTTATATGTAGTTCATGTTTGAATGAGAAAAAAATAAAATTCCCTGATGGGAACTCATTATCTGTCTGGCTAACAGAGGACAAAGGACAAATCCTGGAACATCTTTCTTTGCCATTTTGTATTTATGACACATCCTGTTGGTTAAACATTATTCTCAAGGCAAGCTCTGGAGTTTATTATTATTTTTTTCTCTTCTCATTCTTCATGACTCCATCGTTTTTAAAAAAAATGATGGGCCAGATGGAAGCTTTCTTCCTTTTGGGTCATGGGTGGAAAAGACTGTGTGAAATCATGGATGGTTTTATTCTGTGAAGTGCTTTTTAGATTTATATACATATATGTATACACATATATACATATGTGAGAGTTTATATATATTCATTTTGTGGTGCCGAGGATCAAATCTGGGGCCTCATCCATGCCAAGACATAGTCTACTACTGAGCTCCACCTCTGGTCCCTGAAGCACTTTTAAGAGGAAGATGGTCATATCTCTTTGTTTATGGGCTTGATGTGGCCTATTGGAACTTATTCTTAAGGAATGTTCTGGTTGGGAATACAGATTGTTTTAAAGGCGCTCTCCGCTCCTCTGAGAATCCTTCTTAATCTCCTGGACATTTCACCATCTGGAATTATTTTTAGTTACACTGGTCAGTGTGTCTCATCTGTCTGCCCCAGAAAGCCTGCAAATACAGTAAGGGCAGGAGGAGCCATGTCCAGCTGCGCTGTCATTGTCTCCTGCATGTCTGCAGCAGGATTTGGCCTGAACCATACACTCTAACCATGAGGGAGAGGAGAAGTGGGAGAAGGAGTGAATGGTGGCAGGGAGTAGATGGCTGGCTCCCTCAAGTCCTCACACCCTGGGTATGTGTGAAATGGACCCTGAGACTTTGTGTCTCCCCTCGCTCGAGAACAGTCACTTCCCATGATAAATTGTGGTCTGTGAATTTGTCATCATTAATCACCCTGTCATGTCTCCTCTAGAATGTAGGTGACAAAATGGTGCTCCATTGACTGACTCTGATGAGAACAAAAATCAATCCTGCCTCATTTGTCCCTGGATAAGAAGGGGACAGGACTGTTCATTTGGGGACCTTTACTGCTACAATTCAACTCTAGACTAAGGACATTGGATAAGAAAAAAAAATTCTGGGGGAAGGACACGTTTTCAAAAAGATATTCTTTAAAAATATATTTGTTCTTCCACATTTTAGTTATGACATTTCCATTTTAGTAGGAACCAAATCAGTGAGAAGTCTGAGAATGAGCATTTCTCTCTGCCCCATCCACCCCAACCCTGGCCTTTATACATCTACTGATTGGAGTCTACCCCACACTGATAAAGCCCCTGGACTCAGACAAGCAATCAAAATCTCTTCTTGTTCCTGTGAAGTGTGAGGCTCTGCTTGTTCATTCCTAGAGACAGCAAGATATGGGTTGCCATCATCATCCATGGTAGAAGCCTCCTGGCTGGAACCTTAGTCCCCAACACCTACCAGCTGTGGGACTTTGGCAAGACTCTTATCCTCTGATATCGGGTTTCTCATTTAGAAAATGGTGATCATGATGTTGGCTCTTCCTAATGAAGCTCCATCTGACCCAATCCTCATATCTTGTCCTGTGAAACTCTTAGATAATGCATTAGGTAATAGTTTGTGAAGCATTAAGCGTGACATGAGCACATAGTAGGACCTTACCTCATATTATTGAATGTTGCCATATTTGTTATTATTCTAGTACCACAGAAAGGTTGAGGATGGCTGAGTATATATAGAAGGTTATAGATGAGATTAAAATGTCACATCACAGGTCAAACTAGACAGACTAGGATATCATCATTGCATCAAATCCATGTCCTTTACGTGTCTCTGACTTTCTGTCCCACTTTACAAAGGGTTTTGCTGAAAATTAGGCAATGTAAAATTTTCTTCTCCTAGTACATCTGAACAATCGTGAACTTTGGTATGATAAAAATAAATATTTGGTCTTTGTCCCTGGTTCCTGGCATTGTAGATCATGAATCCCTTGGGATTCCCAGAGGGAGTGCATCGTTTTACATTTGTTTCTGTTGTTTGATGCCAGGGATTGAACCCAGGAGTGCTTAACTTCTGAATCACATCCCCAGCCCCTTTTTATTTTTTTGTTTTGAGACAGGGTCTCACTAAGTTGCTTAGGGCCCTCCAAGTTGCTGAGGCTGGCTTTGAATTTCTGATCCTCCTGCCTCAGCCTCCTGAACTTCTGGGATTATAGGCCAGCACCACCTGGCTGGCAGATGGGTATATTTTGACTGCTGATGAATGACTGGTGGCTGGGGGTGGCTGGATAGCTTCAGGACAAGAACTGATCCACAGAAAGACTAAACTACCTGATCGGAGGATTGGAACTTTCAGTACCACCCGTCTCCCAACTCTCCAGGGATGGAAGAGGGACCTGGATACTGAGTTCAGTCACCAATGACCAATGATTCCCTTAGTCATGCCCATAGAATGGAGCATGAAGTTTCTAAATGGTGGGTACAGATTGTTGGGCTGGTGATCCCAGTGAGGTCCTGGAAGCAGGGTGCTCCTGGAGAAGTCACAGATACTCCAACTGGCCCATCCATTATACCTTGTCCCATGAAACTCTTCTTCTCTGGTCCTGAGTTTTCTCTTTTATAATAAATGAGTAAATGTAAGTAGGGAGTCTTTTTGAATTCTGTGAGCCATTCAAGTAAGGCTGGGTCTGAATCACTCAGAAGGTTGGGTGACCTGGGACTTGGAATTGGCATCTGGAGTGGGGGCAGTCCTGTGGGTCTGAGCACTTAACGTCTCAGGTATTTGCTAACTGTGAGTAGAGTCAAATTTGAATTGAATTTTTAAATTTTTCTTTTACAAATTTTTATATGTTCTTTTTAGTTAAACATGACACTGAAGTTGTATTTTTTTCATATTATACATATACGTAGTGTAACTTCCCATTCTTGTGGTTGCACATGATGTGAAGTTACACTGGTCATGTATTCATATATGAACATAGGAAAGTTATATCCCATTCACTCTGTCTTTCCTATTCCCATCCTTTTCCCCTTCCTTTCATTCATTTTTGTCTAATCCAATGAACTTGTATTCTTCCTTCCCCTCACCTTATTTTGTGTTAGCATCCATATATCAGAACATTCAACCTTTGCTTTTTTGGGATTGGCTTATTTCACTTAGCATGATAGTCTCCAATTCCATCCATTTACTGGCAAATGCCCTAATTTCTTTCTTCTTTTTGGCTGTGTAATATTCTGTCGTGTATATATACCACATTTTCTTTATTCATTCATTTGTTGCAGGGCATATATGTTGATTCCATAGCTTAGCTATTGTGAATTGAGCTGCTCTAAACATTGATGTGTCTGTGTCACTATAGTATGCTGACTTAAAGTCCTTTGGGTATAAAGTAAGGAGCGGGGTAACTGGATCAAATGGTTCTTCCATTCTAAGCTTTCTGAGGAATCTCCATATTGCTTTCCAGAGTGTTTGCACCAATTTGTAGTCCCACCAGCAATGTGTGAGTGTAACTCCCCATCCCCCACATCCTTGCCAATGTTTATTGTTACTTGTATTCCTGATAATTGTCATTCTGACTGGAATGAGATTGAATCTCAGTGTAGTTTTAAATTGCATTTCTGTAATTGCTAGAGATGTTGAACATTTTTCATATATTTGTTGACCGATCATATTTCTTCTTCTATGAAGTGCCTGTTCAGTTCCTTTGCCCATTTATTGGCTGGGTTATTTTATTATTATCATTATTTTTTTAGTGTTAAAGTTTTTGAGTTCTTTATGTATCCTGGAGATGAATGCTCTATCTGAGATGCAGGTGGCAAAGATTTCCTCCCATTCTCTAGACTCCCTCTTCATGCTTTTGATTGTTTCCTTTGCTGTAAAGAAGCTCTTTAGTTCGATACCATCCCATTTATTGATTCTTGATTTTACTTCTTGTGCTTTAGGAGTCTAGTTGAGAAAGTCAGGTCCTAAGCTGACATGATGGAGAGTTGGGCTGACTTTTTCTCTAGTAGGCACAGGGTTTCTGGTCTAATGCCTGGGTCCTCAATCCACTTTGAGTTGAGTTTGTGCAGGGTGAGAGATTGGGGTTTAATTTCATCATGCTACACAAGGATTTCCAGTTTTCCCAGCACCATTTGCTGATGAGGCTATCTTTTGTCCAATATATGTTTATGGTGCCTTTGTCTAGTATGAGATAACTGTATTTATACTACAAAATGGTAGTAACAAAAACAGCATGATACTGGCATCACAACAGACATGAAGACTAGTGGTACAGAATTGAAGACACAAAGACAAACCCACATGAATGGAATTTTTGAGCACCCAGTTGGTGCCTGCAGAGAATTCTGAAATTGGTGTCAGGAGGAACAAATGCCTGTCATTTGATGTCAGAAATATTTGCTGTAGGTAAAAACAGCACACTGCCTGTCATACCCATTATACCTGATGGTATTGTCATATATCTCAGTGATTAGAGTGGCATCCTGTGAAAAGGGGGCAACAGATCTGAACATCGGCTGATGCCTGCAGATCTGAAACATAAAGCAGACATTACTAATCAATCAGGCCACTTTTTCTGCCAAGCCCAGACATAGTCAAAAAACCCCCTCAAAACCAAACCCAATCAATAAATGGGCAAAAGAACTAAACAGACATTTCTCAAAAGAAGATATGCAAATGGCCAACAAATATATCAAAAAGTATTCAACATCTCTAGAAATAAGGAAATAAAACTCAAAACTACACTGAGATATAATCTCACTCTAGTGAGAGTGATAATCATTAAGAACACAGATCATAATAAATGCTGGCAAGGATGGGGCAGGAAAGGTACCCTCATCCATTATTGGTAGGACTGCATATTAGTAGAACCACTTTGGAAAGTGATGTGTAGACTCCTCAAAAGACTAGAAATGGAACCACTATATGACCCAGCTATTCTACTCCTCAATATTTATCCAAAAGACCTAAAATCAGCATGCCTTTGTGTTACAGGCACATAAATGTTTATAGCAGAATTCATAATAGCTAAACTATGGAACCGGCCCAGGTGGCCTTCAATAGAAGAATGGATAAAGAAAACATGGTATGTACACACAATGAAGTTTTACTCAGCCATAAAGAAGAATAAAATTATGGCTTTTGCTGATAAATGGGTGGAACTGCTAAGTGATTTAAGTCAGACTCAGAAAGTCAAGGGCTGAATATTTTCTCTTGTATGCAGAAGTTAGAGAAAAATAAGGTAAAAAAATGGGTGGTGGTGAGAGAATCCCACAAAATAGAAGGGAGACCAGTGGAAAAGAGGAAGGAGATAGAGGAGAAGGGACAAGAGACTGGAAAAGGGATGATCTGCCAGATGAAATTGAGCAAATTATGCTATGTGCGTGTCTGAATATACCATTGTGAAAGTCATGTTTATATTTATATCTATAAAACATCAATTAAAAAAAACTACAGAGAAGGAAGCCCAGTAGAGTAGAAGAGGAGAAGGAGGAGGGGAGGGAAATAGGAAATGCTAGACACTGAAATGGAACCAATTAAATTTCATGCATGTATGATTATGTCAAAATGAACCCCACTATTATATATAACTATAATGCACTAATATATTTTTTTTTAAAAAAATGAACTCAAAGTGGGTTAAAGACTAGCCATAAGCACTGAAACTGTAACACTAGTAGAAGAAAAAGGGGGAAGCTCCATGCCTTTGGTCTGGGCAATGACTTTTTTTATAGGAATCCCAAAGTATAGGCACAAAAATAAAAATAGATGCACAGGGTTACATCCCATCAAGAAGCTTCTGCACAGCCAAGGACTCAACATAGTGAAGAAATAACCTATGAAGTGAGAGAAAACATTTACAAATTATACATCAGACAAGGGATTAATATGTAATACGTAAGTAGATTGAGCATCTTGTTTCTTTCTTGGGCACAATAAAACTCAAGATTCTTTCTACCTGAAATTCAGCTCTCTTCTACACCCACTCTGTTTCTCCTGATCCTCACCCAGTGCCTCTTTTTATACTCCAGGGGTATCTTATCTTAGCAGTGAGTCTCTTCCCTAAGGAGAATTTTGGTAACATTGTTAACATTGTGTATACCTGTGTTGGTGTGGATCTATCTACCTGTGATCTCCTAATATCCATTCTCCATTTTTACTCTTAAATAAGGACCCTGATTTTTTACTCAGCACCTCACCACTTGGTTAAAACAATTGTTTTCCCTAGCCTATCTTGTAACTAGATCCAATCAAGTAACTGAATGGAGATTTAGACAGAAGCATTGTGCAGAATTTAAGGGAAAAGGGAAAGGTGGTCTTCTGCTCCTTCCTTCATTCTGCTGCCTGGAATGCTAAGGAGATGTCTTGAACTTTGGCATCCATCTTGTATCAGGAGGGTCCTATTCAGCAGTGATGAAATTGATGGTGCCGACTTGTCTGCCTAAACTCTCTCTGACTTGTCTGCCTAAACTCTCTCTGACTTGTCTGCCTAAACTCTCTCTGTCTAATATCTTACTGGTTTGAAAATAAAATGTCTATCTTGTTTAAGCTCTTTTTTTTTCCAGGCTGAGCTATGGTAAAAGATGACAGTTCATTATTTTCAAAACTTGCATCCTCAATCCTCTTTCTAGTTTTACTCTAGAGCACCTACAAGATGCGTCCCTTTTTATTTCTAAAGTTGAGTAGAGAAAGGCCTCTCCTGAGACTTAACAAACAGCTGGGGTGAACATGAGCTCTTTTGTCTCAAAGGTTAGAATCGAGGTCCTCTGGGAGACACAGGAGTTCAGGTACTGGTGCAAAACTTGTGCCCTGTGGTAAACCTCTGACCCTGGCCACGAAGGTTCAGATGACTTCCAGAAGACAGTAATAGGCAGGGCACTGTGACACCAAGGTCACCCTTATAAAGAAGACAAATGAATGTGGTGCTGGGGAAGGCAGTAGACCCCAGTATTCCCATGGTGGACTTCTGGGAAAGCCGCAGACAGTTTTGCGGCTGGTATGACAGACATCACCCCAAAGTTGAGGAGTTCACATCAACTGAAGTACACATTTATGAATAATCAAAACATAAAACAGATGTTGGTATCAAAATTCTGAGTGGGTATTTCCAGAATTAAAGTCAAACATGAAAAATAAGTTGACCTAAAGCATACATTCTTTCCTTTTTCAAATATTTTACTGCTTTTGCAAATGGAAATAGGGAACTTTTCTAGGAACTTGCCGGTATCCTGGAGGACCTACCAACATCCGAAGTCACACAGGATTTTGCTGTTGACTCTTTAATCTCATTCAGAGAAACTTTGACTATTTTATGCCTCATTAGAGCTGCAGTCAATTGATTGTTTTTATTTGTCATTGGATGACAGTGATTCAGGTGCCTTCTGGATTTGCTGCATCCAGACATGATCATTTTTTTTGTGTGTGAGATTTCATTGTGTGTTTATATGGAAAAACATATGGCTCTTATTTAAGATTTTATTAATCACAATAATAAATTTGATTAATAATGATTAATAATGATATGGAGAATAATAGGAAATACTTCAAATCTGAATAAATGCAAAGTCTTTCTTTTCTAGCACCTCTCAAATACAAATTCACCATGCCCTCTACCACAAATAATTTCTATACCTCTCAATACCTTTTGCATAATTCAAAAATTAAATATGTACATTTAAAAAAACTTTAAAACAGTAAAAAGAGGGATGATGAAGACAATAGAAATGACCCCAGATCCTATTAAGTGCAGAGAACCACGGTTCATACCTGGCACCCATCACCCTAGGCGTGTGTTACCTGATCCCTTTGCTTGATGCTTTGCTTCTAGCCTCTTTGAGGGCAGGAACTTTCTCTCTCTCTGGTTTATCCCTACTTCCTGCGAGGCCTGGATGGGTGTCTTGCACATACGTATTCAAATACTTGGTTTTGGATTTACCATTTCACATTGTACATGCTTCTGGACATCTTTTCAAGTCAATAAGTGTAAATTTAAAATTTACATAATTTATAAGTGGCACATATTTTATTACATGTTAAGTTTTGCTGTGTATACTGCATGAGTGTGTTGTATCTTCTTAGAACCTCTCCTCATGAGTGCAGTTATTAGGTCACAGATCACACACGCTCAGAAGTTTGACAGAAGTTTGACATCAACTGCCCTCTGGAAAGTCTTTACTGATGTTCATTTTCACTGTGAATTCAAGAGAAGGCTCATGGCTTCTCATTCTCCCTACCTGGATAGTGACAATGGTGTTGCCCATTTTGTGGCTAAAATATTATCTCAATGTTGGTTTGAGTTTTTTGGGGTTTTTTTTTTGGGGGGGGGGAATACTGGGGATTGCACTCAGGGGCACTTGGCCACTGAGCCATATCCTTAGCCCTTTTTTTTGTATTTTATTTACAGACAGGATCTCACTGAGTTGCTTAGGCCCTCTCTTTTGCTGAGGCTGGCTTTGAACTCGCGATCCTTCTGCCTCAGCCTCCCAAACCACTGAGATTATAGGTGTGTACCATCATACCCAGATTATTAGTTTTTAATAGTTTAAATTTGTGTTACGTTCCTATTTCCCTTTCTTGATTTTGAGTATTGAGTTAGTTCTCCTTTGCTCATTGACTGGTTGGCTATCGGCTGATATATTTTTATGGGTTTATAAATAATGGGTTCTAAAGTCATGCATATCTTTCATAGTTTTCTGTTTTTCTATGCTATCAATTTGGTTTACCTTTATTAATCCCTCCTTTATATGCCTTTATTTGTTTTTATGATTTCTATATATTTGAGGGAATTCTTATCTTGTTATTTTTACAGTTTCATTTTATTAACAAATGTGTGTGAGGATGAATTTTTCCCTTATTAGGTTTTGCGATTGCCTATAGAATTTTGGCAGAAATGTTCTTATTTTGTTTTTCATAGGCTTTGTACTTGTGGTACTGATGTTCTCTTTAATTTTAGAGATTTAGAGATTCAGTTTTTTAACTTGCATTTGTTGGGCAGGGGTTTGTTGTTGGTAGCATTTGTTCTTTTGTATATTTTGTATTTTGTTTCATGTGATAAAAACTGTGACCTGTACTATCTTTAAGTTTTGGAATTTTGAAAATGTAATTTCAAATACTTTAGAAATTATTTTGAGTTCACCACTGTGTATTCTTCATTGGGGGAATAGTATAAAGAATAGATAGAGAAACAAATATATAGATGGATATCTTGGTTTTATAGCTATATATATGAAATGAAACTCTTAATAAGCATAATACATAATATACTAATACTATATATAAATAATACATAAATATATAATATATGCATAATATATAGCCATTAATGATATATAACAATGTATAATATATAAAATATAATATATTATAATATATAACAATATATATAATATATACAAATATTTATATATTCATATAAACTCTTTATCTATATGTGTGTGTGTGTGTGTGTGGATTGAATTAGTATAGCCAAGAGATTTTTTATATAGACTATTGGATTTATATATAAATACAAATATATATATAAACATGATACATATAAATATATATAATATATGAATATTTTTATATATATTTATATGTAAATCCAATAGTATATATAAAAATTCTGGATTTATTATAGAAAATTATATATATAAGCATATATATATATATATAATATAAAGAGAGTGTGTATGAAAAATCTCTTGTTTACACCATTTCAATCTACATCTGCCTTATCCAGAAAAGAGAGATACATTCAAGACACTCTCCCTGTGATATTTTAGTTTTGCCTCCTATTTCCGGCAGTTTGTATTCTGTATGTTTCGATGCCTCAAGGGTGATGTCCTTGACTGTACTTTTAAAAAGATTTTTAACTTGTTCTAATTAGTGTACATGACAGTGGAATGCATTTTGACACATACATAGATAGAGTATAAATTCTCAGTCTTCTGGTGGTATATGATGCAGAGTTACACAGGTCGTGTAATCATACATGCGTATAGGTAATAATATCCCATTCATTCCACTATCATTCCTACCCCCATGTCCTCCCCTCTGCTTAATCCAAAGTACTTCTATTCTTCTCTAGCCACCCCGCCTTTTTGTGAATTAGCATCTGCATATCAGAGAAGACATTCCACCTTTGGTTCTTTGGGATTGGCTTATTTCACTTAGCATATTCTCCAGCTCTATTCATTTACCAGCCACATCAATACTCAATTCACAATTTCATTCTTCTTTATGGCTAAACAATATTCCATTGTGTATATATACCATATTTTCTTTATCCTTTCATCTGTTGAAAGGTACTTAGGTTGATTCCATAGTTTAGCTATTGTGAATTGAGCTGCTAGGAACATTGATATGGCTCTGTCTTTGACTGGTAATCTGTCTTGTTCCTGTTCCTGACTTCTCTGGAGTTGGAAAGTCTGTGGTGGCTGATTTTATGACACTCATGCTTGATTTCACATGGGGAACCCAAGAAACAGCATGTTCAGGTCACCTGGCACTCATGCACAATCACATGGTAAGTGAGTAGGCAGTCCAGAGTGCCCTCCCTGAGGCCTGGTCCTT
Source organism: Urocitellus parryii (assembly GCF_045843805.1). Taxonomy (NCBI): domain Eukaryota; kingdom Metazoa; phylum Chordata; class Mammalia; order Rodentia; family Sciuridae; genus Urocitellus; species Urocitellus parryii. Next base: position 172,385,820 of record NC_135533.1, on the reverse strand, counting down.
AGCATTCACATGTCATTTTTTCCCATGGCTGATTCTTACTAGAGATCTATCCTGGCCTCTTTTTGTTTCTGAAGCAACTTGTCTGGTCTACACATTTTTTTTTGAGTAATTCTTTATCATGTAAGCACATGGTTTTGTTCATTTTAGTTTCTCAACATCAACTGTTGTCTGCTCTAATTTGGATCTTAGATCTTCCTCAAAGGGCTGTGCTAAAGGCTTGCTCTCTAAGGGGGCACCAATGGGATGTGGTGGGACCTTTAAGAGGTGGGGCCTAGTGGGAGGTCTTTGGGTCATGAGGGTGTACCCTTGAAGGGGATGAGGGAACCGCAGTCCCTCCCTCTCTCTTGTTTTCATTTTCCTGTCCATGAAGTGAGCAGTTTCTGCTCTACCGTTTACCCTACCATGACATGCTGTGCACTCCTATCCTGCCGGAGACCTAAAAGCAATAGGTCCACCCAGTCCTAGATGTAGTCTCTGAAACCATGATCCAAAGTAAGCTTTTTCTCCTCAGTCTATATCTGAAGGAGTTAAAGTCACCATTCTACAATGACGCAGCCACATCAATACTCAATACTTAATTCACAATCGCTTCAATAGATGAATGGATAAAGAAAATGTGGTGTATATATATACACACACACACACACACACACACACACACACACACAATGATGTATTACTCAGCCATAAAGGAGAATGAAATTATGGTGTTTGCTGATAAATGAATGGATCTAGATACCATCTGCTAAGTGAATAAGCCAATCCCCAAAAAGCAAAGGCAGAATGTTCTCTTTGATGCAGATGCTGACTGACAATAAGGGGGTAGGAGGGAAGAATAAAAGTTTATTGTATTAGACAAAGGGAAATGAAGGGAAGGGAGGGAGGATGGGAATAAGGAAAGCAGTAGAATGAATCAGACATCACTTCCCTATGTTCATGTATGAATACATGACCAGTGTAACTCCACATCATGTACAACCACAAGCCTGGGATCCTCATTGGAATAAGATATACAACACGCTTGTATAAATATGTCGAAATAAACTCTTTTTGTCATCTATAACTAAAAAGAACAAAAAAAGTAAGCCTTTTAGCTTCATAAGTTTTGATTATCCAAGTTATTTGTTCTAATAGTAGAAACCTAACTAATTCAATATTGATCACTTTTTCCAAGGCCTATGAGTCCTCTCAATGTGCAGATTCTAGTTAATATACTAAATATGTAATATATACCTAATATACAGAATATTTGTATGTGCATGTGTACGTGTTTTCTTTGCCTCCAAATCTGCCTTTCTTCCTTTAAAACTTTTACATTTATTTGTCCTTTTATACTGCATTTCACATATTTTTCAAAACCTCTTCCCTATGGCAATAGTTACGCTTCCTGCTTTGATGGAAAGCAAGTTTAGGTCCTATAAAAGCATGACTTTTCTCCTCAGTGTCTTTCCCAAGCTCTTCCAAGTTATAATTCATCATCTTATATTATTTTCTTTATTCAAAGAAATATTATATTCGAAACGACCACATTTTGGCCATTTATTTCATCCATGGACTTAAACATTTATTTGTGAATTCAGGCTTGTCATCATTTATTTTTCATTTTCAATTGAAAGTCTCCTACAGTAATCCCTCTGCCTCTTTATGCTGCTATATTCTTTTACTTCTTTATGGAGAGGGGGAGATAGACTAAGAGACATATCTTTCTTAGGTAGGGAACAGGACCAGTTTTCTCTTTTCCTTCATTATTTTCCTTTTTTAAAAATTCTAATCTTTAGAATAGCAAATACTCTCTCCATTTTGCCCCCCAAATAATGTCCCCTTCAAATGTGTGAACCCTTCTTTTATGACATGAAATTTGGAGCTATATATTGGAAGTTCATCAACTTCCCAGAAAAGGTGGCCGGTGCTATGGGTGACCTTGATTCCTTTGATTCACCCCTGGTCTTGCTGAAACTCCTGCACCAGGAAGGCCCTCCCTGAGGAGGGTGGGATTCCCCCCATGGAGTGGGCATTCCAGCCATTTCCCATTTCCCCCCTGTGATATGTGTGGGCTCCTTTATGGAGTTTGAGTTTCAGAGGAAACCTGTAGCTATTAGGCATTTGATTTGGTGTAGTCACGGGCTTTGTTTTCTTCTTAAAATTTCCCTTTGCTGCCAGGCCTTGCTGGAAACTCTTGCAGCTAAGATGTTATTAGTTACTTGGCTTCTACCACCTCACAGGCTATTAAGGAGTTTACCTACTCCTGTAGCTCCACCCCTGAGGCCTCAGAATTTTTTTATTGGTGCATTATCATCATGCATAATAATGGGATTCATGAAGCCACATTCATGCATGTACATAACATAATTTGCTCAGTCTCTTTCCCCAGTATCTTTCTTTCCCCTCTCCACTCTCTCCTCTTGATTTACTGGCTCTATTGATCTCTGTCTATTGTTATTATTAATCAGTGCATTATATATCTGTATTTAATACATATTATATATGTACTTATACACACACACACACACACACATATATATATATAATTTCTTATGGCATACAAGGAAAGTAAAATTGAGTAAATTTCAATATTGTTTATAGTGTGAATAAAGGAGCTACAGAAGGCACATTGAATAGCTCACCATAAAACCTTTCCCTATTCCCAGTCCCAATCGTTCATAGGTTTTTTTTTTTTTTAATTTTCTTGCTTGTTTCTAACCATTCCATTTATTCCTTCCAGAAGAAAACTCTGTTCTTATTTCCAGAATCTTTCTTACATTTTGTCCTGATAGTTTCATACCTAAAAGTTATATTAGAATATGTTTAGCATCATATCGGGACCATTTCTACTATTAGTGTGAATGATAATTTCTTTGTTAATTTTTTTAAAATATTTTTTTAGTTGTAGATGGACACAATACCTTTATGTTATGTTATTTATTTTTATGTGGTGCTAAGGATTGAACCCAGCACCTCACCACATAAAAATAACCACATAAAAATAACACAAAGGTAAATGCAAAGAATTGAAGTTAAGCTCTTGACTAGATAAGTGCTCTATTGGTGAGCCACAACCCCAGCCCCTTCTTTGTTAATTTTACTTCTTCTAGTTAAATTGTATGAAGCTTGGGAAAGGGAAGTTTTGCAACTTCCTAGGGTATCTTATACCCCTCCTCCTGCTTTCCTTAGACTCTTTTTCCCCTTCTATAGTATTTACCTGTCTTAGCTTTATTTTTGACTGCCTTGTATTTTGTATCTATGCATATTAGACTAAGGATGCTCAAACTGTGTATGGTGAAGGATAAGTTGTTGTCATTACTTTCATTTCTAATCCATTGTAGGTCCTTACCTTTATAAAGTACATGAAGTATTAAATTTGTAGAAAATTAAGTGTAAACAGAACATAAAATGCAAAACTGAAATTTTAGATTCAACAGATATAATCTACCTTGTGGTTCAAGTTTCTAAATGCTTACCTCCAATTTTCTCATTGTGGATGAGCCTTAAATAACCCACCCACCAGGCACGGTCCCTGAAGCCCCTTTTAAGCAGCATCACTATCAGCCCCTCAAGGGTAAAGGTCTCACTAATCTGCATGTTACCCATAGTGCCTACCTACCACTCCACAAAGAGCATCTGCTGAAACATAACTGTTGACTATATTGGCAACACAATAATAATCCAAGTAGTAAGTGCCTCTAAGGTCAGAACCTGAAGTTTATTCTTGACCTTCACAACTTCCTTTTGCACAGGAAAAAAAACGCAGGTGCTATAGTTTGGATTTGTAGCCAAGACCCAGAGAAGAGTAGGTCTACACACACAAGGGCTTTTCATCTGTGCTGTTTTATTGGACCCAAGGTATTTTCCCTCATATGCTGTTTCATGTCTCTTTGGGGAGTACCGAGCATGGTGTGAAAGACGAGGCAGGATATTAACGGGACCAGGGCCTGGGCCAGGTGTGAGCATTCTGTCTTCTGTCTGTCACTCTATTTATCATCTTTCTCTGAGGACCTCTTGAGTGTCCTCTAACTCCCAGTCACACTCCTGCTTTTAAGAAGCGTGCTGAAGGGAAGCCCTTGTAGGGGGTAATACTGCCCCAGAACTAGGAAGTAACAATCAGGATTTGTTCCCTCCAGGACACTGGTTTACCATCTTGGAGAGAGTGGCTCAGGAAGCATCCCTGTGTAAGATGTTAGCCCAGCGGAGTCCAACATCCTCAGTGGAGAAATCACAAAGATTCTGAGGGGCCTTCCTTACTGGTTGAATGGATGAAGCTCTTGGACCAGGTGTCAGTGATATGCAAAGAATTGAAGTTAAGCTCTTGACTGGTAGGGAAGAAAAATCTGAAGGAAGCCCATGAGTGGGAATGGCAGCCTGTTTAAAGGTCATGGTAGACTTCTAACCAAAGTTCTAGGATGATCCCTGCACTAGAGAAGGAGCATGGTAATAAGTACGCAGAAAGAGGAGAAGGTAACTTAGAGCAAAAAGGACTACTTCATCAATTATTAAGCTAAACTGCCACCCTAAGTTGTAGGTATGTGTGCAAAATATTTTATCTGTTGGCTCTTAACTTCTTAACATTCCTCTGCTATCTCAGGTAGTAGTCACATTTTTTTGTGTATTTTTTCCTTATTTCTCATGATGACATTTGCAGCTTCCTTGCTGATGAAGTTGTTAATGTAGACTTTTGATCAGCTTTGTGGTTGGCATACGTGAGATGCATGGAGGAGAACCTGGCCAAGCATAGGCATTCAATGGATAGTTTTTCTCCTGCTCCTGGCTCTCCAGGCGATCGAGCTCTGTGGGCAAAGGCTGTCAATGAATGTCAAGTTGAGCTCCTGTTGACACAGAGATGAGAAAGCAAAACCCTGAACAGACAGGTGATTTGAGCCCAAGAAGAGTTGACCAAATTGCCCAGAAGCAGTATAGAAGAGTTGAGGTTTGGGCAGTTAAAAAATATTGTTAACATTTTTCCTTCTCTTGAGACAGGAAAAGGGACTTTGTTTCTGAGATGCTTCAGGTCAATCTTTTCCAAACCCCTTTAATTCTATATTGTTTGATAAACATTTTGTTGACTTCATGAATGAGCCTGACAAAGGCATTCTCATGTATGTCAACTTTGCTCCCAGAAGGTCATTGGATCTGTTGGAGCCTCAGAAATAATTTAGAAGAATTTGGTGAGCCCGCACCAGGGGAAAGTGTAATGGATTCAAAGTTTTTTGAAAGCACAACTAGATTGGCAATAACCAGAGTGGCTCTGACTACTTTGGGTCAACTTTTAATCTAGGTTTCATTTCATAGCTGGACATGACCAGGGGTTCTCATATAGGGACACTTTTGAACATTTAATGGTATCTGGAGATATTTTTGGTTATCCCCACCAGGGGGTGGGGGTGCTATTGGCGGCAGATAGAATGATAAGATACTTAGAATCTTTAGAGTATGCTAAATGTCTTACGATAGAGTGACCTGTATCTTTGGTAGTTCCTATGCTGAGTGGTGATGTGGTAAGGCAGAATATGAGATACTGAATACCTTTGGATACTAAATGCCATTAGATATTAAATATAATACACAGGAGGACAGTTCCTACAACAAAGCATTATCTGGCCCCACATATCAATAGGACAAAGTTTGAAAAAAAACTGTGCTAGACAATTTCCTAAAGAGTGTAGCTCTAGGGAAGTATTCCTTAAAGACTGAGAACTTAACAGTGATCAGCTCAAAGGCCCTTTTTGGACTCAATTTCCTATGTGACGGATGACCCTGGGTCTTTAAAACTATCTCTGTTGCTATGGTTACAGATTTTCAGTCTCCAGGTCATGTGTCCCCACTTCTACCCCCAACCAGGTGTAAAGCAGGTGCAGGCCAGATTGTTTACATCCTATGCTTTGTTTAGATGTTGCCAAGTCTCAGACATTGTCACATGATAGGGCACTTAGGTACTGTATGGCAACAAGGGCAGTGACCTGAGTGGTCCCTATGCTGGGGGTGTGGTGTAAGGCAGACTGGTGGCATAGGCCTTATACATGAGGAGTGTGTAGGCCGCCAACAAACAGCTCAGCTCTCTTCCCACCTTTCTTGCTGCCATGTGCTCCACGATCACACCTAGGGATTCTATTAAACTGCAACTCCAGGCCACTGAGGTTTCACTCTCACAAACCTAAGGAGAGTTCCTGGCTTAGCAGACCAGTTTCATGTGGTCCTTTGCAGGTAGAAGGTGACTTCCAAACCATCCCTGAGATGCATGCTCATTCATTCAATTCTGCTCTAACTGAACCACTGTGTAAAGCAGCTAGCATAAGGAAGGCTTTTACACCTGCAACTCAGAGCGCTAATCTCCAGAATATATAAAGAACTCAAAAAACTTAACACCAAAAAAACAAACAACCCAATCAATAAGTGGGCTAAGGAACTGATTTGTTAACCATTTATATTATTACAGAAGTAATAATATGAATGGTTAACAAATATATGAAAAAACATTCAATGTCTCTAGCAATTAGAGAAATGCAAACTAAAACTATATTGAGTTTTCATGTCCTTCCCATCACAATGGCAATTATCAAGAATTACAAGTAACAATAAATGTTGGCAAGAATGTTGGGGAAATGTATACTCATGCATTGCAGGTTACTGCATATTGGTTCAAAACTCTGGGAAACAGTGTGGAGATTCCTCAGAAAACTTTGAATTTGACCCAGTTATTCCACTCCTTGGCATACACCCAAAGGACTTAAAATGAGCATACTACAGTGACACAGCCATATCAATGTTTACAATAGCTCCGTTCACAATAGCTAAGCTATGGAACCAACCACCGTTTAACAGATGAATGGATAAAGAAAATGGATAGAACTGGAGACTATCATGCTAAATGAAATAAACCAATCACAAAACCCAAAAGCCAAATATTCTCCCTTATATGCAGATGCTAACCACACAATAAGGGGCATGGAGGGAAGAATAGAAGTTCATTGGATTAGATAAAGTGAATGAAGGGAAGAGAAGGGGTTGGGACTAGGAAAGACAGTGGAATGAATCAGACATAACTTTCCTCTGTTGGTAATATGAAACTCCACAACATGCACAACCGCAAGAATGGGATCCTGATTAGAAGAAGTTATACTCCATGTATGTATAATATGTCAAAATACACTCTATTGTCATGCATATCTGAAAAAGACAACAACAAAAATTTAAAAAGAAATGACTGAAGACTTAAATCCTAGATAATCAAACTTCAATTACTTATAAAGTAACAACTCCAGTCCAGTGAAATAATTTATTAACTCAGACAATGTTCCATCCAGAGACTTTTTGATCAAGGAGAGGAGTAATATAAGTACATTCATATTATTATCAATAACTACAACACCGGCACTGACCACGGGCCAGACCCTAAGGAGACATCTCAGAGATATCCTTATTGTCACCCCACTCTTCATGATGGGCCTGCTATGTCTGTTTTATCAATGAATTAATAAAGCCTGAGAGATTAGGGATAGGAAAGAATTGAATAGATAATTAAGTAGATATTGATCCTGAATGATCTGGAGCATTTTATTAGCTATAAGCATTTATAAGATAACAATTATGATACATTTATTTGAAGCTTTGAGGATGAATGCCATTGAGAAAGAAAAAATTTGGTAACAATTAAGCTATAATTATAACCCCCATAAACCACATATTTTGCATGTAAACGCTTGGCGTATCTCATCCATCTAGTTACTTCAAAAACTCTGTTTATAGTCCAAGGAAAAAGGAGAGAGGAGATAAAAAAGAGCCATAAAACAAAAATTACAGTAGCCATAGTGGGTGGATGAAAATTTTTCCTGTAGAGTTTTTCAATATAATCAACTGATCTTGGGTCCCACAGCCAGTGTTTGCCCTTGAAATTGAACTTACAGGAAATGGAAACATGTTAATAGTCACTATGTAGTCATTGCTATTTCATTAATTACCCTTGTTATTAATTATTATCCATTCTGGGATTTGAGAGAGGTCACCTAATTTTATAAGTCTCCTTGCCTTACTTAAAAGACATTTAGAGGGCTGGGGTTGTGGCTCAGTGGCAGAGCGCTTGCCTTGCACATGTGAGGCACTGGGTTTGATCCTCAGCACCACATAAAAAAAATGAATAAACAAAATAAATATACTGTGTCCATGTATAACTAAAAGCTATATATTTAAAAAAAAGACATTTAGAGTAAAATGATAACTACCTCAGTAAATGATAGGTATTCTGACTGAAACCTATCTACGTAGAGCTTGGCCAAGCCAAGACAAATATATCCTCTCTCTCCTTTCTAATGCGGTGGAGTCTTCCTTTTCTTTCAGAAAGGGAAACATCTTAAAATTCTAAGTTCTATTTTGCTATCTATTTGGGACATCCCTCGCCTGCCCATGGACATTCAGATCCATTCCTAATATTTACCAAAGCAGTTATTTCTGGTCACTAATCTCAGTGCCTGGCTTTTCACATCCTCTTTCCTGGTCTCTCCTAGACTCTTCATTCCCCTCTTCTAGCCCCTTAACCTCACAAGTGTGCTCTGATTTTTACCCGAACCCTACCCCTATTCAGATATGCAAATCTGTTACTGTTTGAAGTGGTGTGGAATCTTTTTGTTTCCCCCAAAGAAAATCTTATGCTGAGGACTTTGAAGATAGGGGGATATGATCCCACCCCCTATCTACTTTATTCTCCTCTGCATCCCAGGGTAACCCAGAGGTATTCTTTAAAAAAATCTTAGAATTTCTTTGAACCCATCATCAGAGCCACTGATCCACATGAATGAGATAACAGTGTTCCTTTCCCTCAGAACCCACAAGAAATGCACGAGATGAAGTTCCCTGGTTTAGATCTGGCTGTAGCGACTCCAAGGTGGAGTCATATGCAGTTCAAACACCCATGTGTCTCGAATATTTGACATGTCAGTATTGTGACATCCCTGCCATGGTCCAACCACACAACCTGCCTCACCCAATGGAGGGTGCATTTTCCATCACTCTGTGTTGGTACTCTTGATTTCCCCCTCCTTCAATCATCTCCATACCTCCATTTCTGCCTGGCTGGCTGACTCGCCCATCCTCCATGGCCTTCTCCATGGGTTCTTTCACATGGTTCTTTCTACCTGCGGTCAGAATTCTTTTCTCTTGTGTCTCTGTTCATTTTTGCCTCCTCCTTGTTCTTCTGTCTCCCTCAATTTCCAGTCTACCTGTGGTAGTACAGTGCACACAGCAGCAAGACAAGTGCTCACTGAATCTGACTGACTGGGTGCTGTGTGGATCAAACCTTGGGTCAGTGGCCTGCATTTTTCCCTTGGAATCACTTCACGTGACAGGAGCACTCCACGGTAAGTCAAATCAGGAAAGGATCATTTTTTAAAAAGTTTTCATTTCTAATTTTCTTCTATTTGGGTGTCAAGAGGAAATGGAACAAGATCTAATCATTCAGTTTACTTCTACAATTGCCCTATTTTTTTTTAATCTTGATTCTTAACTTTAGAGACTGTAAAATATCTTTTTGGAGGGAATCAATTTTCATGTCAATCCCCAGGAATCATCATGAATTGCTGATCAACTCTGTTTTCTTCTTCTTTCTTTCTTTTTTGGGTGTGTGTGTGTGGGGGGTGAATACCAGGGATTGAACCCATGGACACTCAATCACTGAGCCATATACCCAGCCCTTTTTATTTTTTTATTTTGAGACAGGGTCTCACTAAGTTGCTTAGGCCTTGCTAAGTTGCTGAGGCTGGCTCTGAACTCATGATCCTCCTGCCTCAGCCTCCCAAGTTGCTGGGATTAGGGATGTGTGCCACCATGCCCAGGTCTTTTTTTTTTTCCTTGAAAGTCAAGTTATGATATGGTTTGGGTACCTCCTATCCATGATTCAGCAGATATTTTTTTAAACCCATTATATTTTCTGGGCAAACACTTTATTATGGATATTTTGTTATCTCTTTCCCTGGCCATTGAAAAACTGTTATTTTATTCAAGTGTAGTGCTCATGGAGACTATTTTAATGGGACAAATTGTATCTACAAATATTTATTGAGAACTAACTGTACCACATCCTGTGCTGAATAATAAGACAAGAGCAAAGATAAATACCATGATCTAACAAAGGAAACAGAGCGCCTCTCCTCTTGATTAGCAGTAGCTAATCAAGTTCAAGGCAAGAGATGCTGGCACCAGACTGACTAGAACCATTCTTTCATTGTGTATTTCAAGCTTTGAGTTAGGAATTTGTGGCATCTTATAAAGAAGCATATAATATAGGGAGAAAAAAAGATGTGCAAATGAGCAAGAAAATGAAGGGCAAAGGGAACGCCAAGATAACTAAAGACAAAATTGTGTCTGGTTTGTAAAATATACTCCCCTGGATACTGTTGGAAAACAAAGGCCATTCCTCTAGTGCATAGGGAAACCCCCTGTGAGTGACAGGGTGACCTGCACAAAATAGACACTCAGTGGACAGTGGATGGAACAAGTATTTCAACTCCACTGAGGATACCAAGACCATGTTTGGAGAATCCAAACTTTGGGGCCATGTCCTCTGAGCCAGACCACATTGAAAACCTGGACGTTGGAGATCTTGCTGCCATTCCTTCATGCTGGATGAATGTATTCTGTTTGAAGAAAGAGATTGGGGGAACACATATTGCAAGTTTACTATACTAGTTTTGTGACTATTATTTTTTAAAAAATATTTATTCTTTTTTTTAGTTTTCGGTGGACACAACATCTTTGTTGGTATGTGGTGCTGAGGATCGAACCAGGGCCCGCACGCGTGCCAGGCGAGCGCGCTACCGCTTGAGCCACATCCCCAGCCCCTTGTGACTATTATTTTTTAATGTATTTCTCTTGAATTACATCCTTGTTACATTTTATTTTGGTAATAGGTTTTTTCCCCTCTCTCTATGTTTATGGTTTTCTTTTTTCTAACTCAACGCACAGAGATGAAGTTATTCTTCATCCTTGCAACATTTTCTGCTTCTTGAGTATATGGCATGATAATGGGCACTTAATAATGACTTCAGATTTCTTCTTCTAACATTAACAAGTGCTAATTCAGTTTGGTTGGGACTATATTATGCAAAACAAGAATGATATGACACAAAGCCCTATTTCTGACAGCTGAGAGGTTTCAAAAAGCCAGAGTGGCAGGGCATGGTGGCACATACCTGTCATCCTAGTGGCTTGGGAGCTGAAGTTGGAGGATCGCTAGTTCAAAGCCAGCCTCAGAAACTTAGAGAGGCCCTAAGCACCTCAGTGAGACCCTGTCTCTAAATAAAATACAAAATAGGGGTGGGGACCTGGCTCTGTGGTTAAACACCCCCAAGTTCAATCCCCAGTACAAAAAAAGCCATGTATGAATAAAAAATATATCTATGTGAACTTGTATGTTTGTCTTATTTATTTTACCAAGCACAGTTCATTCTTTGGCTGACTGCTTGTAGGTTTTGGAGATCCTGAGTATGAGTACAGAAAAAATAAGGTCGGGGGTGGGGTGTAACTCACAAGGCCAGGACTAAGTGGATGGGCTGAGTGGGTTGTTGGATGCAGGTTCAATAGAGACTAGAGAAAGCAGCCTTTGAAAGGCCAGAAGTAAAAAGGAATAGAAGAAGCAGGGGAATTTTTAAAAGTAATAGCATGGATTCACATTGGGTCTTTAAAACAGACTCTTTTAAGAGACAAGTAAAGTTAAACATATGTTTTTAAAGCCACTATTAATCATGGCTCCTGTTGCTACATTTGTTGAAATGAGAAACACACTAGTACCACGTTGTATGTGACCAAGGAAGTATCTAGGTCACAAGTGATCTATTTCTTCTTCAAAATGTACTCTGGGTCAGAGCAGTCCTAATTACTCACATAGTGAATTAGTAAATATATTGAATATCACTTAGTGATATATTCAGGGAGAAGTAGAACAGAGCAAATCTCTTCTTGCACTATCTTGATTTTAAAAATAGAAAGTCATTTTTGTTTTTTGGTAGGGCTACTGGGGATGGAACCCAAGAGCACTTAACCACTGAGCCACATCCCCAGCCCTTTTTAATGTTTTATTTAGAGACAGGGTCTTGTTGAGTTGCTTAGGACCTCACTGAGTCCAGCTTTGAACTCACAATCCTCATGCCTCAGCCTCTTGAGCCACAGGGATTATAGGAATGCACAACTACACCCACCAAAAATAGGAAGTAATTTGAAAGCCTAAAAAATAACATATTTTGTCAGTCAATTAAAAAACAATGAGGTACTATTTTAGCCTAACAAATTAGCAAACATCTTGGAAAATATTGGCATGTGATAAATTCTGTTGCATGTTTTTAATGCCCAACCAAAAACTGTTTAAAGCCTATACATTACTGGTAGGATTATAAATTGATTCAGAATTTTTGGAAAATGCTCTGTTTAATAATCTAAAGCCATATGTATGGTACAGTAATTATCTAAAGGAATAATGATGACATGATATGGAATATTATATAGTCATTAAAATCAGATTTTAATAAATATGTAAGATAAGTAAAAATATATGTATATGTATATGTGTATATACATGTGAACATATATAAAATAGGAATTCCACTTTGTGAAATTATGCATGGTTATCCGTAAAAAAAAGGATGGAAAGAATATCTCCAAATGACAGCTTTTACTGAACTGTTAGAATTATGGATGAGGTATTTTTCCTCCTGTTTCTAAAAAAAAAAAAATTGTATGGATGGGTATGGCTTTAATAATGTTATAAAAACTAAATATTTGGGGGGAAATAAAGAAACCAGTTCATAACCTAAGTCAGTCTCATTCACTTTGCCTATCAAAGGATTCTGTTAAATTTCTTACCAAAAAAATTCAACGTGCAGACCTATCAAATAGATTTGTCACTGTCTCTTCAAAGGAGGAAATTCTGTTTCAAATTCATCCTTAGCCCAAAGCAGCTAATTTGATTTTATCAGTCATCAGCAAAACCCTTACATTAAATAATTTATGCATTTTTTTAAGCTCCATCCCTACAGGGCAAGATTCAGTACTTAATGGAAACCATCACACCGTTAGCCCACTAGAGCTCATCTAACGTCATGGCTCTGAGAAGCCCCAAGCCTGAAGGACGGAGTGGTGATCTAGAGCCAGTGTGTTTGATCTGACAGCACTAGACTGCGCTCAAGAGAATGGAGATGCAGAAACGAGATGTGCATTCAGTAGCCCTGGGACAGTGGGCGCCCTGATGAGATCTTGGGGCCCCAGGGGCAAATGCAGGTGCAAAGATGATTGATTCTACAATGGATTTCCATGGATGAGATATTTTCATTAAAAAATCAACTAATTGCCAATGCCAGAGTACCTCTTGGTTGCAAGATATTCCCAGAACAGCCTCCTTCTCCTGGGCAGCTGATGTCTGGGAAAGCCCGTTAGTATCTGTTTCTCATTCATAGCCTACTTCCTCTCCAGTCTCATCTGAAAATCCTACCTGTGCTCACGCTTCTGTGCCTTTCAACTTGTCTTAACTTCTGTGACTGGCATTAGGACTTAATTCAGTTTGTTGATCGTTAAGAGTTTTTCCATCGCTATGTTTTTTTTTTTCCCCCCTAGGAAGTTCTATTAAGTAGGTTTGGAGCGTGCCTGGGATGGGGCTTGTCAAGTGCTTTGAAAATCAATCTGTCCATAAGGGAGTTGCTATGAATGGGCGTCTTGGGCTCTGATGCAGGAACTGGTGTGGTTCTGGAACAGGTAGCCCAAGTGGGGAGCCATTTTAGTTTTAGAAATATCATCTTGGTTTCATGCCTATTAGGAAGAGTAATCTAAGTAAATGTGCTGCAGGAACACCTTTCAAAGCCCCAGGGATGCCCTTGGGGACTGAGTCTGGCAACAGCCATGTATTAAGAGAGATTTTTTGAGATGCTGCGATAACATACCTTTCTACAGAGCTGGTAGGAAGGGAAAGGCCCATTAGATTCCATCAAGAGTCATCTCTGGGGTCATCTGCTTCTACTTTTTGCCACTTTGCCAAGAAGTATAAAAATAAAGAAGGTGAAACACAGTGTTCCGCATCCTGCTAGGTAAAGTGCAGAGGGCAGAGACCACAGCCGCCATCCACCCCCAGCAGCCTGCGACTGTTACCCTGCACCAGAAGCTACCTGTGCAAGGAAACACATCATACAAATAAAACATACCATTGAAATCTCTATCATAGAAATCACATTATACAAATTCTCAAATTTCTGGCATCACTACAGAAATTCCTTCAATTGACAGACAGCCCATCCAGACTTTCCTTTGGCTCCTCCACTGGTGATGGGACATGCTCCACCATGTCTACATGGTTCTACAGCTTCCTCCAGGGATACCAGCCCAGGAGCCCATGCTGTCAGCTAACACAATGTCTTCTTCATTAGTTCATTCACTTGTTGAGGGTAGGATTGAAAGAACAGGAGATATTACATTGTTGTTGTTGTTGTTGTTGTTCTTGTTAGTGTTTCTCTTCCTCCTCCTTCTCCTTGTCCTCTACTACTTCTCCTACCTCCTTAACTGTGCCATGGATCTAGGCCAGGTAAATGTGATACCTAGGTTCCCCAGTGAGCTCAGCCTCCCTCTACCACAGCCATGGCCACGTGTGAGTAACACTCCATTACTATGATCCTGAACAGAATCTTCTCTACAGTGCATCTGGCCCAATGGTGACCTGTTCATAATGGTCTGATGTGGGGCCCTGGGGTCTGACTTCTAACAAGATTCCCAGGTAATTCTGATGCACCAAGTCCATGATTCACTCTGGAACCTAGGCATGGTGGTTGGTGACTTTCTAATCAAAGAACAAGGAATTCATTTTCCATTATCCTATTTGGTTCCAAAAGTATCTCGCACCTGCCTATCTTGGGTGCCTGTGTTCTACTCATCCTTTGGTGATGTTTTTGTGCAATCACTACTCTCCTCAGACCCCAAGAAAAACTCATAGCCTTTCCTCCACCTGCACATGAACATTTAACAGACACTGTGCCCTGCATGATGTTTCTGTTATACCATAGCACTTGGAATTTCTTATATTAAGCTGAAGAAAAGTAGGAACAGAAAGTTCTGACTTCAAAACTCAGGTCTTCACAGGGCATGATGTTGCATGCCTGTAATCCCAGAGGCTCAAGAGGTTGAGACAAAAGAATCACAAGTTCAAGGCCAGCTTCAGCAACTTAGTGAGGCCCTAGAGCAACTCGGTGAGACCCTGTCTCTAAATAAAATATTTAAAAGGACTGACGATATGGCTCAAGTGGTTAAGTACCCCTGGGTTCAATTCCTGGCACACACACACAAAGGGCCAAAACAAACAAAAACACAAAAACCAATCAAACAAACATAAAAATCCTCAGTCTTTTCTCTTGTTAAAAGTCAGACCCCAGGTCCCCATATCAGACCAATTTGAACAAGCTGCCATTGGACCAGATGCATTTGGGCAAGTCTCTTACATGTCTGTAAAATGGGAATCTGCAACATTATTTACCTCTTAGATTTATGGAGAAATATAAAAGCTAGTATATTCTCATGGTGGTTCAATGAATAAAAATCTAACCTAGTGAAGAAATCAAAATATGTTCATGAATGATTCTCAACTGTTGCTTAATGCAGTAGTGTCTATTTAGCTTTTGCTGTGTTCTTGATTGCTTTTGAATCGCCCATTAGGGTAATTTTGTTTTTCCTTCTCTTCCCAGATAGAAGGTCTGCATTCACATTTCCTCTCTGTCTTCTTTATCTCCCTTTGGATCATTAAAAATTGTTCTCATCTTCTCTGACAGCTTATCCTTTAAATGATTTTTCTTCTATTATTTTTTTCTTTTTCTTCCCCCTTCTAACCAGCATTTCCCAGTTTTTTTTTTTTTCCCAAAGGTGCAAGGAAGAGAACAGCAACCTTTAATAGGAAAGCAAGTGACGGATGCAGGGTCCCTGCCATCCTTTCAGTCACAGGTGTCCTTCTAATAGGGAGGGAGGTTGGCCACTTACATGGGAGAGAAATGCAGAGTTCTCTTTAGATTCTAGTTGAATTTTCTCTCCCCCAGTTTCACAGATGTTGTCTGCCACTTTCTATTTTGTTATCTTGTGCTTATGCAATCCCCATCCCCCTTTTTTCACCTTTACCTTCTCTATTGATTTAAATTAAGCTTGGTTAGTATTTCTTTGAAAAGAAAACACATGCTTGCTGGTTTGGGAGGTTTATCCAAGGCCTCTGTGCCCTAGTAAAATCCTACATACGTAGGCCCTGCAAACCAACATTATTTCTGCTGTAAAAACACCACGTGCATGTTCTGAGACCTGAGCCCTCTGTGCAAGATCCCTTCACACATGCGAACACAGCTGACATTTCAGCACTTCCACGGGGTGAAAGGAAAAGGATCCTGGTTCAGAAAGGTCAGGGCTGCCCTACAGGGTCTGGTACATGGCTTACCTTGACCTTCATCTCCAACATGAGCCATATGCTTGCAAGTGCTCTGGTTTTATATTTTCCCAAACAAAAGCCTATTCCCAAAGATACACCTCAAGTTTTGTATTTCCCCAATGGAACAATGTATTAGCTTTTCTACTCTTATGTAGTGCAATTACACAAACTTAGAGCTTAAAACATCACAAACGTAGCATCTCCCTGTTTTGTGGGCTAAGAGTTCAGGCATGGATCAGCTGTAGAGTCTCGGGGAATGGAGGGGAGGCTGTGGTCTCAGCTGAGGCTTGAGTGGGTAAGGATCCAATTGGAAGATTAGTTGATTGTTGCAATGTTCAGTGTCAATTTGCTTTTTTTTTTTTTTTTGGTACCAGGGATTGAACTCAGGGGTACTTAAGCACTGAAACACATCCCCAGCATTTTGCATATTTTATTTAGAGACAGGGTCTCACTGAGTTGCTTAGAGCCTCACTAAGTTGCTGAGGATGGCTTTTGAAATCATGATCCTCATGCCTCATCCTCCACTGGGATTACAGGTCAGTTCCTTTAAATTGTGGGATGGGGGCTTTCTGCTGGCTGTCAGTCTGGGGGTGTCACCTGCTTCTATAGGGTGCCCTATAGATCCTTGCCACATGGAGTTCCCCAGAATGGCCTCTTGATTCCTCAGAGATAGGAATAAAGGGAGGAAAGGAGAGACAGAGAAAGAGAGAAAGAAAAGTGCTACTATCTAATGTCACATAATCACACAATCATGCACACCTAGTGACATTCATCCTGTTACCCTTGCCATAGAAGCAAATCACAAGTCCTACTCAGAGTCAAGGATGGGTGTGCTGCTACAAGAGTCTATTTGTCAGATAAATGAACATGTTTCTTCTTTCTTTTTTTTAAGAGAGAGAGAGATAATTTTTTAAATATTTATTATTTAGTTTTCGTTGGACACAACATCTTTATTTTTTATGTGGTGCTGAGGTCGAACCCAGCGCCCAAACATGCCAGGCGGGTGCGCTACCGCTTGAGCCACATCCCCAGCCCCATGTTTCTTCTTTATTCTTATCATTATTATTAAAAAGATGATGAAGAAGAAGATCAACAGATGCTAGAACCTTCCTAGACATGGCCTAAAGATTTTGAAGATAGATTAAAGTCTTATCAACTTTTCCTTTCCAACACAGTACAAATACCTTCTCAAATGCTTCACTCAATATTGACCTAATGAAACAAAATGCAGACCTTGAGTGTAGGTCTTTGCCCATATAATTGAAACATTTTATCTATTCCATATGCTCAAGTTCACTTTAAAGTAACTAAGTGTCAGACCTAGGGTCTTTTCCTAAGGAAGGGAGTTGGTAAGTGATCCTGGATTTCCTGTTGAGTTCCCAAAAAGGATATAGCAAAAAGCTCACCAGTACACACAGTGTCACAGGACTTCTGCTTTCTTGGGATTTTTGCCCCTTTATGAATGACCTGATACTTAATTTTTGTCCACATAATCAGTCAATAGCAATACTGAGCCTATATTAGGAATAAAGTACTCAGAGTGTTGAATATGTGACATTTTCCAAAAGAAAAATGCATGCTTGTGGCCTTTAGAGAGCTTAGCTGAGTTTGATGAAATATAACACAATGGCATATGGGGGTCCATAAAGCATAGTAGGCTCTAGAGTCAGACCGCCTAGATTAAAAATGTAAATTAGTACAACTACTGTTACAGTTTAGGTATGAGTTGTTTTTCAAAAGTGCATGTATGAGATAATGCAGGAAGGTTTAAATGATTGGGTTATGAGGGTCTTAACCTAATCAGTGCGTTAATCCCATGATAGGGATTAACTGAGTGGTAACTGCAGGCAGGTAGGATGTGGCTGGAGGAGGTGGGTCACTGGGCATGTGCTCTTGGGGTCTATATTTTGTTCATGCTGAGGGGAGCAGTCAGTCTCTCCTTACTGGTTTCTATGTCCAGAGCTGCTTTTCTCCTTACAGTTTTCTGCCATTATGTTCTGTCTCATCATGGTCCCAAAACAACAGAGTTACCATCTATGGGCTGAGACCTCTATTACTGTGAGCCCAAAATAAACTTTTCCTTATCTAAAATTGTTCTCATCAGGTCCTTTAATCACAGTGGCAAAAAAGCTGACTAAACAACTACTATGGAGATTAATCTGGGATTCCTGAAAAAACTAGAAATGGAACCTTCATGTGACCTAACTATACCACTCCTTGGTATCTGTTCAAAGAATAAAGTCAACATACTGCAGTAGTGCTTATATACTCATGTTTACAGCAATACTATTTACCATAATCACGTTCTAGCATCTATCTAGGTGTCCAACAACAGATGAACAGAGAAAGAAAATATATGTACACAAGGGAATATTTCTCAGCCATAACGAAGAACAAAATTGTGCCATTTGCAGGAAAATGGATGATACTGGAGAGCATCAGACAGAAAGTCAAGGTTCAAATGTTTTCCATGTGGACACCAGAGGAGGGGAAAAAAGGGATTCCATAAAAACAGAATGGAGACCATTCAAGTAGAGAGAAGAGAAAGGCGAAGCACAGGAAAATTCAATAGATCAACTTATGCTATGTGCATGTATGAATATATTACAATGAACCCCACTATTATGTAGCAGCAAAAAAAATTTAAATGTGGTTCTATTGCATAATCATTACAGAACTTTGGGAAAGTTAGCTAAGCTCACCAAATCTTAGTTTCTGTTTAAAATACGTGTACCGATAATACCTCTACCCCATATTGCTATAAAGATCACATAAGAAGGTCCATGGTAAGTGCTTATCAGAAGGCTCAGCAATGTGACCGTGTGACCAAGTCATAGGAAGCCTCATTCACATGCAGTGGAATGTGGGTGGTCTCCTTCAGGGTTATATAATAGGGAAGCCATGAGTAGGTGCCTAATGCCTGTTCTTGGCTGTTGACCATATTAAAATTATTACAAGGAAAATAGCAAGCTCAGATATAATTGTATACAAGAAGTAAATTTGTATACAATTAATTGTCACTACTTTGCTTTTCTCCTGGTTGTTTGAACCCATAAGCTCCTTCCACATTATGGTCTTTGTGCTCCTTGTCTGTGTATTGCAACTCCCGCCTCCACTTTAGTCCTGGGGGTCACTGCTGCTTCATCCTGCAGCCTCTCTTCAAATGGCCCTTCCTCACAAGGACTTCTCTGACTTCCATCTAAAGTCAGACCCCTTCCCAACACTCACTTTCTAGCAGATCACTCTGGTTTATATTCGCCCTTGAACTTCTGCCTCATGCTGTTAATGTTTGTAACTTTTCTTGTCTGTTTCTAACTAGAACTCAGGCTACATGACAGTGGGGCACTTGTCTCAAACACGTAACATTTTCATTTTGTAGCTTAGAGATGGGAACATTGTAAATGTTTCAGAAAAATAGGAGGGAAAAAGGGAGAGAGAGAGTGGAAAAGGGAGAAGAGGAGATTTGGATAGAGAGAGAGAAAGAGAGGGAGGGAGGGAGAAAGTAAGTTATGTGATAACAAAGTAGGGAAGGTGTTTGAGGAGCAAAGCCTGGGCTGTCGTCTCCAATAACAGATTCTGAGCCAGGAGGAACTTTGAGGATTTATCCTATTCTATCTGACATGCATTATCTAAGATGTATACCTGCTTTACAGATTAAAAGATAATAATGCCTGGCTTTGGGGGTTTTGGGGATAAATAATAAGGTAACTGAAAGTTTTTGTAAACTCTATAAATCACTTTCAGAATAAAAGTACTAAAATTATTTCCATGCTTAGAGACCAGGTGGAATATAATTTATTACTTGGGCATGGTGGTGCATACCTGTAATTCCAGTGGCTTGAAGGCTGAGGCAGGAGGATTGCAAGTTCAAAGCCAGCCTCAGCAACTTAGTGAGATCCTGTGTCTAAATAAAATATTAAAAAATGTTTGGGGATGTGGCTTGGTGTTTAATGCCCCTGCGTTTAACCCCCAATACCAAAAGACAAACAAACAAAAAATACTTCTATGTAAAGGAAGGAATATTTTAATCTACCTAAAAATATAGAAATTCAATTCAATTCAATCTTTCTCGGATTCTCTAGAGAAATTTACAGTTCTCTTGACAACTATTTGCAGTCCTAGCCCTTCCACAGAGGTAAACAATGTGGCCAGAGAGTTGTATGATTTTTTTTAACCTTTAAAATTTGTTGTGCATTAATTTGCGGATTTCTATAAATATATCTAAGAAATATTTCTAAAACCTGCATAAAATGTAACCAAGAACAGTCCCCAGAATTTCCTATGCTTTCTGTTATTGCAGTCTGAGTGAATTAATTTAATATTAGCCCCTTTAAATAAATATTAGGCTTCTCCATGAGAATAGCATAATGTGTTCCTTAATAAAATAATGATGTACTTCCACCAAAAAAGAATGGAAAACCTCTGCCTTTCTCATTCAGAATTTAAGAGCCATTAGGCAAATTAAAAATAATAATGAAAAAGATAAATAAATAAAATACTATTTTTAGGGTCCCTGTGAAACTCTGGAGTTTATCCTGAGGAAATAATTATGAAGGCATCAAAAATTTATGTATAAGTATACCTTTCATGGCATTATTTATTATGATGAAATATTAAAGCAATGCAAATGTCCAACAAATAAATTAATCATTAAATAATTGAGCAACTACAAAATTAGAATATTGCCAAGCTACTGAAACTGATATCTTTAAGATTTGTTTTAATGTATGGAAAAGTGTATAGTATAATGTTAAATATTAAAAGAAACTGAATGACTTGAAAGCTTTTTTATTTCATCAGGTTTATTAAATCAATAAGGATATAGAGGTTCTGAAAAAAAAAAAACAGAAATCCTTGAAATGAAGGAAACTATAAACCAAATTAAAAACTCAATAGACAGCATTACCAACAGATTAGATCACTTGGGAGACAGAACCTTAGACAATGAAGACAAAATATATAATCTTGAAAATAAAGTTGACCACAGAGTAAAGATGGTAAGAAATCATGAGCAGAACCTTCAATAATTATGGGTAACATAAAAAGACCAAATTTAAGAATTTTTTGGATAGAGGAAGGTATAAAGGTACAAACCAAAGTAATAAACAATCTATTCAATGAAATAATATCAGAAAAATTTTCAAACATGAAGAATGAATTGGAAAATCAAATACAAGAGGCTTACAAGACACCAATTGTACAAAATCACAATAGATCTATACAAAGGCACATTATAATGAAAATACCAAGCATACAGAATAAGAAGAGAATTTTAAAAGCCACAAGAGAAAGAAATCAGCTTAGATATAGGAGGAAACCAATTAGGATCTCTACAGATTTTTCAACCCAGACCCTGAAAGCTAGAAGATACTGGAACAATGTACACCAAGCTCTGAAAGAAAATGGATTCCAACCAAGAATCTTATATACAGCAAAATTAAATCTTAGATTTGATGACAAAATTAAAACATGATAAACAAAAGAATTTACAATTTGAAAGCCTGCACTACAGGACATCCTTGGCAAAATATTCCATAAGGAGGAAATGAAAATCAGAAAAACCAATCAAAGGAGAAATCAAGTCAAGTTAAATTACCAAAAATCAACAAAAATGACTGGAAATACAAATCATGTCTCAATAAAAACTCTGAAAGTTAATGGCCTAAACCAGCAATCAGAAGACATAGACTGGAAGATTGGATTAAAAACAAAAAAGACCCAATAATATGCTGTCTTTAGAGACTCATCTCATAGGAAAAGACATTCACAGACTGAAGGTGAAAAGTTGGGAAAAAGCATA
This sequence comes from Urocitellus parryii, assembly GCF_045843805.1. NCBI lineage: Eukaryota > Metazoa > Chordata > Mammalia > Rodentia > Sciuridae > Urocitellus > Urocitellus parryii. The sequence goes on along the minus strand of NC_135533.1, from coordinate 172,363,606 downwards.
CTATTCACATGGACTGCATAAACAAGCAAGGGTATCTATCTCCATCAAATAAAGTAGACTTTAAGCCAAAGTTAATCAAAAGGGATAAAAAAGGATATTACATACTGCTTAAGGGAACTATATATCAACAAGGCATAACAATTATAAATGTATATGCCCCAAATAATGGGGCATCTATGTTCATCAAACAAACTCTTCTCAAGTTCAACCGTCAAACAGACTACAACACAATAATTCTGGGTGACTTTCACCACTGGATAGATCTTCCAAACAAAAGCTGAACAAAAGAAGTAAGGAACTCAATAATACAATCAATAACTTAGACTTAACAGGCATATATAGAATATTTCATCCATCACCTAGTGAATATACTTTCTTCTCAGTAGCACATGTATTCCTCTCTAAAATAGACCATATATTATGCCACAAAGCAACTCTTAGGAAATTCAAAAAAATAGAGCTACTACCCTGCATTCTATCAGATCATAATGGAATGAAGTTAGAAATCAATGATAAAATAAGGAATAGAAGCTACACTAACACTTGGTGTAGACCAAATAATATACTAATGAATGAACAATGGATTACAGAAGACATTAAAGAGGAGATTAAAAAACTCTTAGAGGTAAATAAGAACACTGATACAACATATTAAAATATCTGTGACAGGGGGCTGGGGATGTGGCTCAAGCGGTAGCGCGCTCGCCTGGCATGCATGCGGCCTGGGTTCGATCCTCAGCACCACATACCAACAAAGATGTTGTGTCTGCCAAGAACTAAAAAATAAATATTAAAAAAATTAAAAAAAATATCTGTGACACTATGAAGGTGGTATTAAGAGGAAACTTCATTGAATGGAGTTTATTCCTTAAAAGAAGAAAATGTCAACAAATAAATGATCTTACATTACATCTCAAAGCCCTAGAAAAATAACAGATTAACACCAAAAGCAGTAGAAGACAGGAAATAATTAAAATTGTAGTTGAACTCAATGAAATTGAAACAAAAGAAACAATGGAAACAATTGATAAAACAAAAAGTTGGTTCTTTAAAAAAAATAAACAAAATTGATTAACCTTAGCCATGCTAATGAAGAGAAGGAGAGAGAAAATTCAAATCACTAACATCCATGATGAAGAAGGAAATATCATGATGGACACTACAGAAATACAGAAGATAATTAGAAATTATTTGAAAATCTATACTCCAATAAAATAGAAAATATGTAAGGAATTAGCAAATTTCTAGAGTCATATGATTTGCTCAAACTGAATCAGGATGATATACACAAGCAATGAAATAGAAGATGCCATCAGAAGCCTACCAACCAAGAAAAGCCCAGGACCAGATGGATATACAGCTGAGTTCTACAAGACTTTCAAGGAAGAACTAATACCATTACTCCTCAAATTATTCCATGAAATAGAAAAAGAGGGAACACTTCCAAACTCATTCTATGAGGCCAGTATCACCCTGATTCCAAAACCAGGCAAAGACACATCAAAGAAAGAAAACTTCAGATCAATATGTCTAATAAATATAAATGCAAAAATTCTCAATAAAATTCTAGCAAATCAAATAGAAAAACATATCAAAAAGATAGTGCACCATGATCAAATGGGGTTCATCCCAGGGATACAAGTTTGGTTCAGCAAATGGAAATCAATAAATGTAATTCATCACATCAATAGACTTAAATATAAGAATCATATGATCATCTCAATAGATGCAGAAAAAGCATTCAACAAAATATACCACTTTCATGTCCAAAACACTAAAAAAACTAGGGATAACATATCTCAATATTGTAAAAGTTACTATGCTAAGCCCAAGGCCACCATCATTCTAAATGAAGAAAACTTGAAAGCATTCCTTCTAAAAACTGTAAAAAGACAAGGATGCCCTCTTTCACCACTTCTACTTAACATAGTTCTTGAAACTAGCCAGACAATTAGACAGATGAAAGAAATTAAAGGGACATGGATAGGAAAAGAAGAATTCAAACTATCACTATTTGCCAATGACATGATTCTATAACTAGAGGATCCAATAAATTCCACCAGAAAACTTCTAGAACTAATAAATGAATTCAGCAATATCAATGTTTTTAGCAGCACAATTCATGAGAGCTAAATTGAGGAACCAACCTAGATGCCATTCAATAAATTAATGAATGAATAATTTGTGGCATATATACACAATGGAATATGTTTTTTAAAAGAGAGAGAGAGAGAGAGAGAATTTTTTAATATTTATTTTTTAGTTTTCGGCGGACACAACATCTTTGTATATGGTGCTGAGGATCGAACACCGCACGCATGCCAGGCAAGCACGATACCGCTTGAGCCACATCCCCAGCCCCACAATGGAATATTACTCAACATTAAAAGAGAATAAAATCATGGCATTCACAGGGAAACGGATGGAGTTGGAGAATATCACGCTAATGGAAGTAAGCCAATCTCAAAAAAAAACAAAGACTGAATATTTTCTCTGATATGTTAATGCTGACCCATAGTGGAGGTAGAGGGGGAAGCATGGGAGGAATGGAAGAACTTTACATAGGGCAAAGGGGAGGGAGTGTCCGTGAGGGGATATGGGGGTAGGAAAGATGGTGGCATGAGATGGACATCATTATCCTAAGTACATGTATGAAAACACGAATGGTGTGACTTTAGTTTGTGTACAACCAGAGACACGAAAAAATGTACTCTATATGTGTACTATGAATGGAAATGCATTCTGCTGTCATGTATAACAAATTGGAATAAATAAATAAATTTTTAAAAAGTTTATTTAAAAATAAAAAAACTAGAAGATTATATTTGATTACTAACAGTGGTAATATCTGATAATAAGTTGTAGGTAATTTTTGTTATCATTTTACACTGTATTCTCCAAATGTTTTCAATAAGCATGCAATAGGTTTGCACTTTAATTTTTTTAGTCAAAATCATAGTTGCATAGTTTATAAAATTAAATGGCATCACAAGGCTTTAAGTTAAAGGCAGCAGTTTCCTACAGTTCTCTTCTTCCTTGAATCTGACTTCAAATAAAAATTATTTCTTTTGGTGTTCTAAATAATATTAATATAGTGATATTTCTTGATTTTTATGTTTTATATATTGATTAACTTCCTAGAATGAAATCAGTGATTCTCCTTCCCTTCTTACTCTATACTATGTGTGTAATTTTTCCTCTTTTCAACACTCCAATATAGTAATATAAATATGGTTTAATAAATTTTTATTATTATAGTTGTAAATGCTGTTCATTGATGACTATATGTGATTATATGATGATTTTAAACAACTTTTTGGTTTTCCTGGAGTTGATGCTCACCCCACTTTTTCCTATTCTTAGATTTGTATTCAACTAGCAATAATTTATTCTTAAAACTTTTCAAGAGAAGTATTTACTTTCTTTCAACATACTCATGCAATTTAGCAATGCTAAATTGTAGTGTAGTCCTCCATTCTGCTTTGAGAAAACCAATACCATTCTTACTACTGATTTTTTATTGAAAACTTTTCTTCTCTACGTAATTTTAGGGGATGCTTTCTTTGTTATAGTGTTCTGAAACATCATGGAGATGTACCTAAGAAACACCAACAGACATTCAGGAATGCAGGATATAATCATGTCGATTCTACATTAGAATCTGCATTCTAGGGGGCTGGAGATGTGGCTCAGCGGTAGTGCGCTCGCCTGGCATGCGTGCGGCCCGGGTTCGATCCTCAGCACCACATACCAACAAAGATGTTGTGTCTGCCGAGAACTAAAAAATAAATATTAAAAATTCTCTCTCTCTATCTCTCTCTCTCTCCTCTCTCACTCTCTCTTAAAAAAAAAAAAAAAAAAAAAAAAAAGAATCTATGACTCTGGCCAGATAACTGCCACGATGTGGTTTAAAAAAAAAAAAAAAAAAAAAAGAATCTGCATTCTACATTAGGACATTGTCACTAAATGTCCCTGGATATTGTGTATCCTGACATCATTTTGTATTCATTTTGCTGGACACTTGGTGTCCCTGTCAGTCTGAAAATTCATTGCCTACACACCTAAGAAATTGTTCTTGTTATTGTTTGAAATTTTTATTCTCTCATTTCTATTAACTGACAAGGCTTTAGGGGGTTTTGTTAGGTTGATTTATTTAGTTTAGCTTTGCTTTACTTTTACATGGTACAATGAACATCTGTGGATATACTTTTTTTGTGATCATTTATAAAATTTTCTATACCATAAATACCATACAGTCATTACTTAAATGCAAAGTAGAACTGCTACATCATAGAATATGTGTAGTTTCAAATTTCATGCATGAAATGCTTCATTCTGATGTGTGTGGGGGAAGGGGTCCTAATATAAGTATATTGTTTTTCAGTGCTTAATCACAATATATACACACCCCAGTGACACATTTGCCTTTGATATTCATTCACTACTTCATTTTTAACACTGTCCTCCCCAGCCTATTTCTGACTTTTTCTTTTATGGACTAAGAGATTATTGTATGATCTCCATTTCCTCATCCATTTGGAGTGAGGCAACAATGCCTTCCAGACAGCTGAGTGTGTGGGACATACAGCAGGTGTCACATAAATGCTTTAGTGATAGTCTGGCTTTTCGAAGGTAAGTTATCCTTCCTCCTTTCCTTCCTTCTTCTCTTTGTGATATTGATTGACATGTTGATTTAACTGCAGAGTCTTCTAAGGAGCATTGCTTGCTTTACCTCTGATATCTGTCCCATGCCACCATTAGGGGATGAAGTAGAGAGAGCATGGTGGCATCATTGCCTGTGTTTACGCTTTAATCTCTCCGTCTTTCTCTGGACTTTGCCACCCTATCATGTTCACATGGCAACTGGCAAAGAAACCAGCTACCCTCTCCTAGTTACATCTATAGTGACTATCATTTATCCTCTTGTGCCAAAGTCATCCCCTCTGACATCCACAGGCCAATCCAGAGAACATACTGTAGGAGTTCTGGGAGAGCTCACAGGTCAGGATACACAGTATAGAGGGACATTTAGTGACAATGTAGAATTGACATGATTATATCCTGTATTCCTGAATGTCTGTTGGTGTTTCTTAGCCTAACAAACCTAGTAGCATAAGTTTACTATTTATATTGGGTATTTCAGAAAAAAGTTGAAAAGTAACTTAGTAAGTGAAGTTAAGTCTTAGCTCAGATCCTTCTATATTCTGAGTGAGTCATCACTTGAAAAAAAATTATTGAGCAGCTACTCTGTGTCAGGCATTGTGTACAGAGCAGGGATCCTTAGCCCCTGGAACTCAGTCCTCCCTGATTCCCTCCCAATCTCATAGTCAGTCCTATTTTTATTGGCATGTTAAGATTTACATTCTAGTGTATGAAATAGTTAAAGATATTTGTTAAGCACTTATGATATTCCTGACAGCATGCCAAACACTTTGCCCACTGAACATCCATTATCTCATTTAATCCTCATTTCAGCCCCTCAGGGCAGATACTTTCATTATCTCTATGTTAACAGGTGCAGAAGCTAAAGTGCAGAGTGGTTAAGTCACTTGCTCACAGCCACACAGGTAGGAAGCAGCAAGGTCAAGGTGGGATCCAGAATATCTGCTTGTACTCTGTGCTTCTAGCTACTGCTTGACTCTCTCCTGCCTCATAAACACCCCAAGTCAGGGATCCTATTTCCCTTCAGCATTATTGACATTATAAGGATCTTACTTAACCTTAGGGATTCTCGCCTCCTTCCAGATTCTATGTGAGAGACACACTTCTCTCAGAATCCCTCTTCACGTGGCAACAACCTTATCCAGGTCACCTCTCCTGTCCCAAGCTACTGCCTTCCTGCAAATATGGTCTGAGGCCCATCTCTCACTTTCCCAAAACACAGCTAAGACCAGACCATGAGGCTTAACAAGAGATTATTAAAGTCCCTAGAGGGGATTAGAGTGCATTCACTAGAGCCCCTCCATAGACTCCTCATGCTGACTTCTCCAAGCCACTGTGCTGAAGGGGCTGGCTCATCTCAACTATTGGGAACCCCCTAGCAGGCACATCTACCCTGGGCCCATTTCTTGATACCTAGATCAAACCAACCTAACACAAAATCTTCTCCAGAAAGGAAGCCTAATCTACCACTGTGACTCCAAGGAAAGAATTGCATTTTGATCCAGAGCCCTGTCTCTCCAGAGAGACTACAAACATCTCACTTCAGAAGTGGGGCTCAGGCTTCTGTTGCAGAACCTAAATGCCTTTTAAACTATCGTGTACCTCCCCTCCTGACCCACATAAAGATGAATTTATTCCTGCTGTCTCTGGACTTAGAAGGGATCCAGCCTGAGCTCTAAAAAAGACCAATTTCCCCCCTTATTACTTATCAAGTGAAGAAAAACAAAAATGCCTGAACTTATTCATGAAGTGTTGGCCACTTTAAAAAACCATTGGCTGGAGTTGTGTCTCAGCGGTAGAGTGCTCTTCTAGCACATTCGAGGCCCTGGGTTCGATCCTCAGCACCACATAAAAATAAAATATATTGTGTCCAACTACAACTAAAATAAAATAAAAAATAAAAAAAAACAATTTCCCATCCATTATCTCCTTGTACCTCAGAGATTATTTCTCATGCCTGGGGAGAACTCTCAGAACTTTCCCTGCATTGATACTAAGTTCAGACTATGGGCTAGGACCTGTTTCCATGTTCCTGGGTATTTTCCTGGACCCTTTTCCCATCTGGAGTTATTTCTACTCCAAACCTCCTTGGTAAAGCAGGATGTTAGGCTGGGTTTTGGTGACTCAAGGAGAATCTTACTCCTAACAAAAACCAAGATGGTTCTTTATATAGGATTTCCAGGAACTGACCAACATTCTTTTGGTAATAAACTTTTTGACCACGACTGTTTCTCTGCAGGTGTGCATTTTTAAACAATGCACTGATAGTTTGAAACGGTTTGAACCAACTCCCCCCCCCCGACCAAGCAAGCAGATTTTATACACATCAAGATCTTGCTTGTTGTCTCTCCTCTTTGCTTTGTGTTGAATGAAAAGGCATTCGATAAATCACCCTCACACAAAGGGATGGCAATTAAAAATCACTCTGGTTCCTCTTGACCCTTTACTTCCTTTCAGGCAAAGAAAGGGAGAAAAGGAGGAGGAAACATATCTCTGTGGGTTCATTAGTTTGTTTCAAGGCCTGTGAGTGGAAAGGCTTATCTCATCGCTATGGGTAGGACAGAATGAAATCTGAAGTGTGATCTTCAATCTGATCAAGTGTCACACAGGAGCACATTATCCCCTCCTGAAGGAAAAATGTGTGCCCACCCTAAACATGCACAGGATCTCTCAGGCCGAATGTATTTTATAAAGATCTATTTTTTTTTCTCTCTTGAATGTGGGCCTGACTTTAAAAAGAAACAAAGCACATGCAAACAAAAGAACTAGTAATAGTTTAGAAGTGGCCCCAGCTCCATTTATCTATGGGATGGATTGAAGATGAGCTTGCCTTACTTATATACAGGATACTGGGTGTTGATCTGAATTACAAATGCAGGGGGTTTTGTTGTTGATGATGTTGTTTGGTTATTTATTTTTTTTTCTGTCTGATTTTTTTTTTTTTTTTTGCTTCTTTTGTTTGTAATACTGGGGATCGAATCCACGGGCACTTCACTATTGTGCCACATCCCCAGCCCTTTTTATTTTATTTTTTTTATTTTGAGAAAGGGTCTTCCTAAGGTGTTAGGGCCTCACTAAGTTGCTGAGGCTGGCTTTGCACTTGTGATCCTCCTGCTTCAGCCTCCTGAGCAGTTGGGATTATTATTAGGAATCCCTTAGCAAGCACCTGGCTACAAATGCAGTTTTAACTTATTTGCCCATGACCATGGAGCCTGCCACTCTCTCTAAGAGCCTCTGTCACAGGAGACCCCATTTTCTCCTTTTGAAAGAATAGATATAGTCTTTGGAAATTAGCAACATAATAGGGTTTCCAAAGAGGATGTGAGTGTACACACACACACACACACACACACACACACACACACATGCACGTACAGATGTGTGCATGAATGAAAAGGATTCTTTTCATCTAATAGCATAGCATCTTGGTCTAATGTTACCCATGTAGGGAAACAGGAAAGAAATTAATGGATGAATTTATTATCACAGTTATTATCAAGTAACCGCAAGCCCAGGTCTCATTTCATGACTAGCACTAAATCTGCACTTGGCAGAGTTTCATCACCAATAGGAAACCTGACAAGCAGAAAAACCAATAGGATTTTTAAATGTTTTTTGAATTACCCTTTCCTATTCAAAACCCAGTATATCCAAAACAGCAAATCTTATCTTCTGTATAAACTTGTACTCTCGACTTATTTCCTATGCACTTGGTAGATGAGCAAAACATGCTCTGAATTTACTGACCTTTAATAAAAATAAATTCTCCAGGGAGATGGGAGCCAGCTCTCCTTTTAAAATCCAGTCCTGGATTTCTTCTGGCCTGGAATCAAACTGGGTGCCTCTCACATTTACATGCTGTTGTATGTGAGGGCTGCTAATCGAGAAAATAAATCAAAGAAGGAAGTTTTATAACAGTGTATAGAGAACCTGGAATTAGCATAATGCTGTACTGGTTAGAAAAGGAAAGCACATTTTTCCTAATTTTCTTCTTCTTTCATTATAATTTTTTTCCCCCCTAACCAAGTCTGGCTAAAAGATCTTCTTACACATTAAGTGAATCCTGTGGGGAATTAGTCTGGCTGGAATGCTTGCTGGAGTTTTGATAATGAAACCACGACTGTGGCTGTATTTTGTGAGTTTGAAGTTGCAACAAACTCAGTCACCTAAGGAAATACCTTTGGGCTAGCAATGCTCAATAAGCAAAGCACCCCCCAAAATGGATCAGAGCTTGACATTTGCAGAATGCATTTGCAGTTGTTTATTTGAGTTTCTTGTCAATTCTCTGATGTAGATGCCCCAGGATTTGTTCTCCATGTTTTACAAGGGGAGACACTGACAGAAAGTAAGCAAGTGACTTGTTATAGCCCTACTATACCAGTGGTGTGAGAATCACAGTGAAGACCTTGATCTTTCATCACAGATGCTTTGAACACACACAAGAGGCCTTGGGAATCCAGCAAGAAGGAACAACCATCTGTTTAATTCATCTTGGTATCCCCAGCTCCTAGTCTGGGATAGGTGCTCAGAAAACAGTTGCTAAGGAAATGCAAGCCCCAGCAAATTGAAAAAAGGAAAATTAACTGGTCATGGCCTTAGTGTGCCACAGTCTTAGTTTTCGCCTCAGTCTATAGCATTCCAACCCTCTCCACCCACATGGCCAGTTTCAGAAAAACATGAAGTGTTGTGGACTTTGTCACCAGAGACAGGCCTGCTGTTTCTAGACTTCCTTCCTTGGAGTCCAATTCTCAGGCTTAGAGGTCTGTTCATTCATGTGTACTACATGTGAACCAAGAGTGACATGGACGGAGCTGGAAGCTGTAATTCTCATTAGCAGTACTTGGACAGCATTTGCATTCAGCCAAACAGAAGTGCTAAAACACATTTGCACCTAAATGACCATGGGTCCATCGGTTTAATGTCAACAGGAAGTATCAGATAGGGATTAACGTATTACCAACTCTAAGCCAAAAATCATTCAGATTTCTTGAGGCTTTATGATGGAAGAGACAACAGCTATATAGATAGTTCCTGACTTATGAGGAATTGACTTCTGATTTTTTTGACTGTATGATGGGACAAAAGTATATGTACTCAACCAGACTCTGTGTTTTTTGCTTTCAGTGCAGTAGTCAACATTTTACATAAGATTCAATACTTTTTTAAAGTGAGGTCTCTGTTAGATTTCACCCCACTGTGGGCTTATGTAAGAAGTCTGAGCATGCCTAAGTAGGCTGGGCTAAGCTATGGTGTTCAGAGGTTGGATGTATTAAAATTACTAAATGAATCAATAATTTTCCACTTATGGTATTTCTAACTTACTTTATCATGGTGTAGTCCCATTGTAAGTTAAGGCACATCTATACTCTGTTCTTACTTATTGTTCAACAGGATATGAGAAATGGTCTCATTTCTTGAAAGGGTCACAAGTCAAACACTCTGAAAACTGAACTTTGTACAATAGATACTGTACTCGGCTGGGATTTTCCTCCTTAGTGCATTTCATGTGGCAGGATGGACATCTAAAGGTTTTTACCTGATGTTGGTACCATTTTCATGAGTATAATTCTAACCCCATTAGCTAAGGGTAATGCTAATAGGTAATGAGCCATAAGTTGAAGGTGGGTTGTACAAATAAAGCAAGCTATCTAGAAGAACCATCCTACATTTAAATACAAATTGAAACAATTTATTCCTTTTCTAAACCTGTAGACCACAGTCATTTTTTTAAAAGTGGCTCATAACAAAAATTATGTGAAATACACATGTTCTTGTGCAAAGTCTAAAGCTTGGGCCATGCCACCCATGTATATGAATGCCCTGGATTCCAAGCATGAGCTAAGAATATTATAACACACACAAACCTCTGCCTTGCCCACTATTAGAATTTTAAGTCCCAGGTTAAGACCAGGTCTCTAGTTGAGTACAAATTTCAGTGGGATTTGGAAAAATCCTTTAAATAGATTTTTATTGGTTTTTAAGAACAGGGTTATTGTGTTAATAATGGGCATACATTAGGCTTTAGATAATTGCTTTATGTAACTTAGAGTTTTGGCTTTCAGCTAAATAAACACTCTGTGTGTTCACAGGTGTATTGTCCTCAAGGGCACTCTGCTTTTAAGGGTGGCAGCTGTTGCCAAGGTGTTGCTGATACAGTTCTGCGTATAATTTATTGGAAACAGGTGCTGGCTCATGATGAAGATAGACAGGAAACTAAAGCAGACAACATGTTTAACCACCATTAAAAAAAGTTCAGGTTCAGAGAGACAATGTGTCTGAGATGTTTGGGGGATGTTGCCAGCATCCCAGCGCAAGTTTAAAAGTTCCTGCAGATCCCCATAAGGAAGAAATTGTATATGAATTTCAAGCAGCCCAGCCTAATGAGTGCCTGATGCTATGCTGCCAGATTTAATTGATTACATGAAAATTTTTTAGTTTGTGTAAGGCTAGCAAAAAATCATAAAATACTTTTCTAAGCTAATTGTTAAAAATGACTTTCAAATGAGGTAATAACTGTTAGCTTTCAATGATCTGGACAGTGGATTAAAATGTGTTTTCTTTATACTCAAAGTACTTGCTGCAGATTCTGTCTCAGGGTCTTTGGGTGCTGGGAAGAGCCCACCATGAGTGTCCGCAGGGCAGCAGTGCAGGTTAAGATGATGAGGCAGGAGATGGGACCTAGGTACAAGCTGCCTGGCTATTCCCGTCTCCCCACTGATATGAGAGATGGCTCTGCTGTGGAGGTGGGCAGCAGGCTCAGACGTGGCTGTTGGTTTCCACGTTTTCTGGGGCAAGGAGAAGTGAAAACAGGTTGGGACTGCTTCTTTCACTGGCCTCTCGGCCTTACTCACCCTCACTCGCCAGTACAAACTCCCCAGTACAAACGAGGAGACCTATCAGCTCCTATGTTGACATTGCGAGGCATCCCCCTCCCTGTGAAAAGGCATTTGTATATTTTCCCAACTAATCTTGAGTTTAATCAGCATGCCACAGAATACACATGTGCAATAAATATGCATACTAAATACAGCTGAAAAAGAAGTTGTTAAAAGTGCGTGCACAGTTTTTCAACCTCAAAAACCTAAATATCTTGGCCATTTACATGTTTAAAAAATACCCAAAGGCATTAGACCACATGACGGACTAATGGCCTGCCAAATTTCATTTTTTGGGAAAAGAATCCATGTTGGAGTTATAACACACGAGTGTAAAAAAAGCAACTGAAACAACAAAATTGGGTTAAGAAACATTTTTGGACCCCAAGGCTCAGATACTGTGTGCCAAAAATGTTGACAAAACTTTGTACCAATACCAGCGGGCATGAACAGTTTAATATCTGCTTTATGTGAAAAATCATTGACAATTGAATGCCTGCATTAATTTGAAAGTATTTTATGCAGTAGGTAGAAACTTTTACATTACCATTCCTAATCTCTACCAGCCGTCCTGCTTCTCTTCCTCAAAGGGAAAGTGACTGACAGGGCTGAAAATACCCAATCTGCAGAAGGCCGGGTCGCAGCTGTCTTTATCACCCTTCCCATAGCCCCATCCTGGCCTGAAACTCAGGAATTTGGTTTGTGTGCTGCTCAGAGCCTTCAGCAGAGGGTTAGCATAGGAAAGCAAATAGCTGGTGTAAAAATAAACCTTTTATTTAAAAAAAAAAAACTTTATAAGGCCCCTTTATTTAGAGGGAGACTCACTCAAATAAATACACCGTTAACAAACTTATATAATGAATAATAATATATACTGTAACAAGTGATGAAATGGAATCCCACAATACAAGTGCTGAAATCTGATGATTGATTATCAAACTTATAGGATAAATAAACCTTCTCCAATTAATAGCTAGTCATAGGGATGAGTTGCTAGAGAATTTCCCCATGATGAAAACCACCAATGGCAGAGGTTCAGGGAGAGTCAAATTCTGAATTTAGCTTAAACACAGCCCTCTTTCCAGGGTGGTGATGAACTTGGGGGTCACAGCAAGATGAGTCCAATGTATCAAGACAGCAATGTGCTTTCTCCAGCTGAGCAAATGGATTATCTGGGCCTTTTGGGATCCACATGTTTAAGAATCAGAAGAAGCTATTTTTAATTTATTAAAACGGGAATTGAGAACCAACCTGGTTTCCTTGGATGCTTTTCTTGCCAACAAACCAATGAAAGCAGCCATTCAGAGATTTTTTTTTTTCTTTTCTAGCTTCAGTTTGCATCCTTATTCTTCTCTCTGAGTTGATGTGGATAGGCTGGTCAAAGGCTTCTTATTGATTTTGGAAGAGAGCTGACTTCATGTTTGCAACCAGCCACCCTCTGATGTCGGAGTGGCAGAGTTATGGGGAAAAACAACTAATGGGAAATCCCAGATGGCCAGCTGCATGCTTGCAACTCTCCCTGCACATCATTTAGCAAGATCTTCATTTTGAAGCAATGGAAGAAATAGTCTGTCTAGAGTCCCATGAATGCTGCTTTGTGACTGCTTTGTCCCTGTCTTGAAATAGAGAAGCTTCCATTGAAGCAACCATACCTGTTAGAGTTGTACTAGCTACATCTGGGAGAATAAGGTTTATATGTTCATCGACTGATCCATCCATTCATCCATCCATCCATCCATCCATCATCCATCTGTCCATCATCATCTGTCCGTCATCATTAATCCTAGTTGTGTACTGTTTTTCTTAGTTTCTCCTTGGAAGAACACCATACTTCTATTATCTTGAAGGCTGGTGTGTCCAGCATGTGCTGTATTTTGATGCACTGACCTCTTGGGGTCTTGCTGACATGGGAAAGGACTCCTGGAATTAGCTAATTCTCAGATAACAAAAATCTCCCTCTGGAAATGCAAGCCAAGAATAAGAAATTGTGCCTTAACTAACTTCTTTATCGGGTTCATATGTGAGGTCATTATCCTCTCACACAATCACTTCAGAGCTGGGTACCAGACAACTAAGGGATAGATACTTCTGTCATCCCAGAGCCCACTGAAGTGATTCAAACTAGCCAACCAAAGTCCTGCTTAGCCTGCTCACCTATTCCCACTTCACCCATTCCTTCTTGTGAAAGCCACAATAAAAGTTCCTGCCCACACTGTCCCTCACTCCTGTCTCCTTACAAACGCTGGCGCCTTACCATGTGGCCTTGTGCAGCTTGGTGTGGTCCCTCTTCTTAAGATCTTCAAATAACAAACCATCTTTTCAGTGGTGACTGACTCCTGATCTGTTGGTCTCACCATACCAATGATGATAAAACCTATATTTTAAAATAGGCAGAATTAAAAAAAAAATAACCTTCCTTTTGAGACTCAAAGCAGTTCTGGTATCCCTGAAGTTGGAGGTCAAGGAACCTAGTCCACATGGCCAAAACTTTTGATCTTGCTAATGTTAAATTTCCACTTCCCTGAACATACACTGTTCCTATTTTACTGGATAGTTATAAAGGTCACCTGAGTTGGAAATAACCGAGCATGCGCTAGGAACAGAGTTAAATCTGTACCATCCTGTACTCATCTCCTCCTTCCTTCCTTCCCCACATGTTTTAAACACCACTGTAGGACTCCTGTCCTCTGAGTAACCTCCACTGGGCTGGTGGAGACCATAGGGTGGGCCATTTTCAAGCTCAGTTTGAATAATATTGTGGAGGGTCGTTGCCAAGGAAACAAAGTGGAGTTGGATTTCTTGGAGGGACTGTACTACTCAACTGTCTGGGCGGTCATAGGAAAATTATTTCATGTATCCTGCTGTATAAAATAGTGATGTTTCCCTACTTCATAGAATGGCTTTGAAGATGCAACAAGTAACAACTTTGGCAAATAGTGGGTGTTCTTTGAACATGAAAGAGTAGGAATAGTGGTAGGTGGAATATTGGCAGTATCACAGGCTCCCTCCTATGCTTCTTATGACTACCCATGTCCAGGTGCCATCTTGAAGTTGACAGGATACCATCTTTCTGGCCAGTGCCTCGTGGAGGATGGGGAGGCTACTTTCCCCCTAGTCATACCTCTTAACTAAATCTCAAAAGGAATTCAAATATGCTGATGGAAATTCAAAATTATTTTACTGTTATGAATGAGATTTTTACAATCAGTACCAAATGCTGCGAGTTTATGGACTGTCTACCCTGAAACATCTGAACAGATTGTTACCAGCCCCGAGTTCTATCTGATTTCATGTGAGTTTACTTTGAGCCATGGGACTCAAGTGTCATGCCAATCCATTGGAGGTCAGAAAGGACAAGAGCAGAGCTTCTGCTTCATTGCCTGGTTCTTAATTCTGTTCCCCTTCCAGAAACTTTCTCCTGATGGATGTTTTCAGACCATGAGGGACAATAATCATAAGTAGTTTTTTAAATACTGGAATAATAACCAATTGTTAGATGATTAAAGGATATAAATGGGATGTAGCAGAAACCCAGGGACTTAGGAGTCAGACTGACTTGCATTTGAATTTAATCTGGTTCTTGCACACAGCAATTGTCTTTTCTGAACCATATATGCCCATCGGTAGGATGAGAGTGACAGGTTGACTTTGTGGGGTTATAAACACTGGCAACATAGCAACAGTAACTATAATAATAGTAACCAATGGACCACTTTCTCCAGCTAGGTGACAAACCCACAATGTGATTCCTAGGATTTCAACTTACAGATGAAGATGCGGAGGCACAGAGAAGTAAAGGGATGGTGGGAGCCAGGATTTGAACCCAAGTCACCTGGTCTGAAGCTTGCAAGCTTAACCACTATATCATGTGGTCTCCCAAGAATATTACCTCAGAGTTCTCAATGCACTTTTTCTTTATAATTTTAGTTTGCTTTGAGGTCTTTGGGACAAGGAATGTCAAGAATCCTCTCCCAGCACAACTGCCCACCCACCCTGACCACCAAGCCCCTCTGTCACCAGCTCATATCTCTGCAAACACAAACTCCCTCTGCTGCTAAATTCAGTCTTCAGGAGCTGGTGGAAATGGGGGCCAGGCCTCCGGGAGAAGGGGCCCACAAGGAAGCTTGGAAGCAAAGCTCACGAGTCAATCAGTCAGTATATTTATTTCATGCTAGGCAGCTCAGGGAATACAGGGAAATTATAAGACACCATCCAGTCCCTGGCTGGATTTCTGGTGATATTTTCATAAGAACCAGGCCTGGAGCTGGGGCCTGCCCAGCCCAAGGAAGACTGCCACAGCTTGAGAGACTGGCTGCCCACTCTTTGTGCAGAGTGGCAGGGAGTGGTGGGTAAGAAAAGGAACTGGGAACAGGCAGGATAAGTCCATGTCACACACCACCAGTGAATCCTACTCACTGCTCTGAAACTCAGTTTATACAAATGTACAATGAGGACCTTACCAGCTGGTACATAGCATGGTATTAGCCCCGGGTCTGGTATGCAGCATGCCCAACAATTGTTGGTTTTTATTAAGAAGCCTTGAATCCCAGTGGCTCGGGAGGCTGAGGAAGGAGGATTTCAAGTTCAAAGTGAGCCTCAGCAATGGTGAGGTGCTAAGCAACTCAGTGAGACCCTGTCTCTAAATAAAAAATAGGGCTGGGGATGTGGCTCAGTAGTTGAATGCCCCTGAGTTTAATCCCTGGTTAAGAAGAAGAAGAAGAAGAAGGAGAAGGAGAAGGAGAAGGAGAAGGAGAAGGAGAAGGAGAAGGAGAAGGAGAAGGAGAAGGAGAAGGAGAAGGAGAAGAAGGAGAAGGAGAAGGAGAAGAAGAAGAAGAAACAGCAGCAGCAGCATTGATTGTGTCAGATGGCATAAGGAAGTATATTCTGTAAACCCTTGGTGTCCTGTTTTGAATTCTCTTGAGTATGTTTTTCTGGAGCAGTTACTCAACATAGGCATATCCCAGAACCTCTCCCATTCAGCCCTGGATCTTCTGAGATAAGGGGTGGAGTGGGTTGGGGAGCTTTTGTAAGCGCCCTTCATGAACTTGGGAGTGGGAGAGATGGGAAAGAGAAAAAAAACTATGGGTGACTCTTACCAGTAGGAAATAGAGCTGGGGGATACCTACTCCT
The DNA here is from genome assembly GCF_045843805.1 of Urocitellus parryii. Lineage (NCBI taxonomy): Eukaryota > Metazoa > Chordata > Mammalia > Rodentia > Sciuridae > Urocitellus > Urocitellus parryii. The sequence goes on along the minus strand of NC_135533.1, from coordinate 172,346,939 downwards.
CTTCTGTCCTTCAGGCAATTTTTTTTTTTTTAAGGTACCAGGAATTGAACACAGGGTTGCTTAACCACGGAGTCACATCCCCAGTCCTTTTAAATATTTTACTTAGAGACAGGGTCTCACTGAGTTGCTTTAGGACCTCGCTAATTTGCTGAGGCTGGCTTTGAACTAGTGATCCTCCTGCTTCAGCCACCTGAGCTGCTGGGATTACAGGCATGCGCCATTGTTCTGGGCTCAGGCAGAGAATTCTGAGGTGCCTTCTGTAGGACTCCTAAGAAGGAAGGTCTGTCAAGATGAAATGGAGCCCTCCTGTGCACACACCCTCTCTCCCTGTCACGCCCCCCAAAATGAACTCCCATGATAAAAGTGTCACCAAATGTGTCTGACACCTCTGTTTCATCATCAGTGAAATGGGGACACTTCCTGGTGGGCTCCACGTGTTTGCTTTGTAGATTAAAGGAAGCAATGCTTAGTCTAGGCCTGGTAGAGAGTTTGGTTCTGCCCAAGCAGAACCTGAGAACAAGATTCATGTGAAAATGACTTATTGGGAGGGAATCCCAGAAAAAGCCATAGGAAAGGGAAAAAAGCTAAGCCAGGATAATAAGCAGGTTACACCAACTCTGATGAAATCTCCCAGAGGAGGCCTGGAAACAATATGGACATACCTCAAAGGAAGTATATAGACCCCTTGGGTCTTAGTGCATTCAGGCATGGTAGGTTCCAGAAGGCTGAGGACTTCTGCAAATGGAGACTTAGGTTCAGGCTGATGGTAACTCAGCTATGGTAGTTCAAACACTAGGAACTGTATGCAAGAAATGCTGAATGGGGCCAGGCATCATGGTGCATACCTGTAATCCCAGCAACTTGAGAGGCTGAGGCAGGAGGATCTCAAGTTCAAAGCCAGCCTCAGCAACGGTGAGGTGCTAAGCAACTCAGTGAGACTCCATCTCTAAATAAAATACAAAAAAAAAAAAGAAGGGGGGCTGGGGAGGTGGCTTAGTTGTTGAGTGCCCCTGACTAGACAAGGCACTGACTATAGTATTCACAGCATCGTGATATTGCTGTCCTGTGACATTCTTAAAAAAAAAAAAAAAGCCTTCTGTAATAAAAGAAAACCTAGTTTAAAGCATTCAAAGCATGAGTTTGCCCAACTCCCTTGGGCCTTTCCTTCCTGGACCTATCTTGACTACATGTCCCACAGTAATGCCCTTTCTTCTGCAAACCAACCTCCTGACATAAGCCTCCTGCCACCAGCTCAGGGATTTCCCAGTCCCCCAGAGTCATCAGGAAAGCTGCCCTGTGGTGCCCTGAGTCATATGTGCACACTCTCTGAAGGTTCCAGATTCTCTTCATGTCTCTGGTGGAGTGGATTGGAGGAAGGGGTACAAGAGGGGCCTGGGGGAGGACAGGCTGGAGTTGGGTTGAGTGGAGTCTTTCAGTTGAGAGGCACGATCGAGATGAAGAGTGTCCATGAGGCGGATCTGAGAGCTATTTGATGGCATGTTGGATATGGAAGCGGAAGCAGGGGATAGTGGGGGAGGCCCAGCCATGTCCCTCACTTGGACAAATGAGTGGATGCCGATGACACGCGCTGGTTTGGGAAGGCGGAAAAGTAGTTCATGGTGAAAGGCAATCCCAGTTTGGGGCCTTTTCTGTGTGAAACTAAGGAGGAACGGGGAAATAAACCTGTCATGAGGCAGAAGCTCTCTGAGCCTGTAGATCAGTCAAGACACCTTGGTGGCTGAAGCTGTAGACCAGAGCTCTGCTTTAAAAGAAGCTAAGCTAGGACCCAGAACCCAGGAGGAGCTGCCCTGTGGTACCATCAGGCTCAATGGTTAGAAGTTGAGGAATGAGCTCATGGAAAGGATGGCTTAGACTTATGTCTCTGTGGTCCAGAGCCTGGGCTTGTTCCCAGTGTGTTCTCTCCACTGTCCTTTCATCAGTCTTCATGCTCCTGGAAATGCAGTGTTTAAAACATTTTGTTGAAAGGGCCGCAGGGAAATTTGTGAATGTTGAGCTCCACCCACACTCCCTCATCTTCATCACTCAGAACGCACAGATCTAACTTCCAGTGGTCCGCACCTGCGTTCCCTGGCCCAGGGAATATTCCAGGAGCAACTTTTAACCAATGGCTGAAGGTAGTTGGTGTTTAGCTACCCGGCTCCCTTGCTCTTTGGGTGGGATCCTCCTCAGCTGTGTGTCTGTCTCTGTCTCCTCCAGTTCCTCTGTTGGGGAGAGGTGCCATTGAATTCTTTCTTTGCAAGAATTGTTCCGAGGTTCCTGCTGGATAGTTTTAAGGTCCACCCTTCCTCAGGTAGCATAATGACTTCTCAGTAGCTTTGAATGTGGATAGTTGGCGCCCATCCACTGCTCAGCTGTCAGAGCCTCAGGGATCTTTAATTATGGAAAACATGGACATCATGGGAGACGTTTTCTAAGCCTTTCAAACTGTAGGTTCCATCTGGAAAATCTCAAAAAAGGTTGGCCACGTGGTACGTCCCACGTTACATAACCCATGCTTAACGCTCTGCTCGTGTTCCCAGACGCTCTTCAAAAAAATTCTTTTTTAAAAAGTTATTTATTTATTTATTTATTTATTTATTTATTTTAGGGCATTTTTTTACCCCAAAGTATCTGGGGTCCTTATGGAGAGCCTTCTCCAAGTGTTCATGCTTATGCCCAGTTGCAACATGTGAACCTTTTCCTCTTCAAACTTTCATGTGGGAATAGGATTTTTGTGTTCTCTGAAGATTCCTTTACTCTTTGGCCTGCCCCCATGTCAGGTGGTAATCGCCACTTTAAAACACTGAGATTAGTGCAGTAAAAAAGATTTATGAATATTAATTCTTTTTATAGCAGGTCATAATGTGAGCTGGAGAACAGAGTACGGTTTCATTCCAGTGCTTTACTGCAAACAAGAATGGGGTTTGCGTGTTGTGGAAAATATTAGTCGGAGATGCTGGTTTGAAAACCAATTTGTTTAGAATGGCTTTGGTCATAACTCGCCAGACACCCTGAATTTGTGGAGAGTCTGTTCTGGAGAATAAGGACCATGAATTTTATAGCTGTCATGTTATTCCTAATCAGCAGCATTATCCAAAGAATTTTCAAAAAATATAGTTAAAATGCAAACCACAAAATGCTGAAGTGGCTAGTCTTAAGAAGGAGCAATCCTTTTCAGACTTTCTAGGGCTAAAGTTTAAAAATGACAGAGCCTTCTCACTGGCTGGTCACTATTCTTCAAGCTTCTGTCTTAGCCCCTTCCCTGAAATGGTGTTTTCAGAAATCGCAGGGGTGCTAAATCCACTAGCCTCTCCTTACCACCTTTGTAGAGTTTGATGTACTGGACCCTTTGTCCTTAATGGACACTCTTCCCTTGGCATAAGCAAGAAAAATCCTGGAGGGCTATATAGCTAACATTAAGGGGAAAGACTGACTTCATCCAGGTTATCAATGTTTCCACCCCAGCTCTGCCCCTTGCCTGCTGTGTGACTTTAGACAAGTTAATTAACCTCAGGGTCCCCAACTGTAGAGTGAGGTATCAATATCAGTTACCCCTGGGCTGGAGGTGAGGAGTGAATGAGTCAATGGACATCGAGTATTTGCAACAGGGCCTATGGCATAATAACTGCTCAATTAACATGTGATTTAATCAATCATTGCACCACCAAGAGGAAGTCAGCCTCTGCTTGTTAACTTTGTGTTTGGTGTACTTTTGAGAGCTGATGCTTAATTTCATACCTGAGCTGCGCCACCAATTTTTCTCTTTAGACTTTATGTTGTAGAATATGATTAAGATTCCTATCCCAAAGTCATAAAGACATTGTCCATGTTTTCTTCATTAATTCCATACTTTAACCTTGACATTTTACTTTTATTTCATATGGAGTTAACTAAACACGACTTACCCTGGGATAATGTCCTGATAAATGAATATTGCAAATCAAAAAATGTCCAAAATATGTCTATCCTACTGAACACATAATATTGTGCTAGAACATTTATATTAGCCTCCAATTAAGCATCATCAGAGAGTATTGTTCTACATATTGCTATCCCAGGAAAAGATCAAAATCCAAAGCACAGTTTCTATTGAATGGGTGTTACTTTCCCACTATTGTGAAGTCTAAAAAGTATAAGTTGAACCATCCTAAGCCAGAGACCATCTGCACTTTTATTTGGTGTGAGTTAGCAATTTAATTTTAATTTTCCATAGCGTGAATTTATTTACCAAATAGTCAGCTCTTTTCCCAGTGATTAGTGGTGTCTTCTCTATAGTATGCCAAGTTCCCAGAGGCACCCAGGAGTCTCTTCGGCTTCTGTTGTTCATTGTCCTTCTCCTTTCACATTGTCTTAATTCCTACTGCTATTTAATGTCTTCACATTAGTAAGAAGAATCTCCGTGTCCTTCTCTTTCAAAGTATTCTTTGCTGTCCATGGATCTTCATTCATTTATATGTATTTTAGGATCCATTTCCAATAGGAAAATTGTGCTTTAATTTTAATTGGAATTGCATTCATTGTTAACTTAATTGGGGCATATTGATATTATTTTGAGGTTAAATTGCCCCCAATCTTGGGCATGACATATATGTAAATCTTCTTTCATGTCCTAGAAAAAATTTTTTAAAAAACTTCTGTCAATATCCTGTAGAGTCTTTATTAAATTACCTAATAAAAACCCATAATATTCATTGCTATTATAATTTTTCTCATTTTGTTAATATACTTTCTAATAGAAATTTGCTTTAGTAGAAAATTATTGTTGATTTTTAAGACTCATGATTCTTTGTGGTAGGCTTGCTGAGTTCTCTATTTCTAAAGGTTTCCCTTCAGCTGGGCATGATGGAGCATGCTTGTAATCCCAGCAGCTTGGGAGGCTGAGGTAAGAGGATTGCAAGTTCAAAGCCAGCCTCAGCAACAGTGAGTGATAAGCAACTCAGCAAGAACCTGTCTCTAAATAAAATAAAAAATAGATCTGGGGATGTGGCTCAGAGGCTGAGTGCTCCTAGGTTGAATGCCAGTACCAAAAAAAAAAAAAAAAGCTAAAAGTTTCCCTTCTTCTGGATTTCTCCATGATGAATATTTTATAAATTCCGTTCCATTTCAATATTTTTTTCTTCACTTTTCTCATCTTATTGCTTTTCTAAATATTCCAAATAGTGTGATAGAGGTGATTGTTGCCTTAATTCTGACTTAACAGAAAACACTTCTAAAATATTTTATAAGATAAAGAAAAATGTCTTACATTAACTAATTTTCTAAGAAGTTCACTGCCCCCGACCTGGAAATGGATGTTGAACTTTATCATATGCTCTATTTCTATTAGGACCCTGAAATCTTTTAGTTTTAAGAGTTCAATCATATCACTAGGTTTTCCTATGTTGAACCATAAATAGGAAATACATATATAATATCTCATTTTAAACTTTAAAAATTAAGTTCAGAATTTAACTTGATATACTATTATTTTTTGTCATGTTATATACTATTTCCTTGTGGTTTAGTTTTTAAATTATATCAGCCTTATAAAATGAGCTGCCTAGGATTCCCTCATTTTGGACTTTTTAGGACAACATGTACAAGATATGAATTGCACATTCCTTGCTTTCTCTATAAAACCATCTATGCCTGTCATATTGGGGGTAGGAGCAAGTGATTGTCATTTCAGTTTCTTTAAAGTATACAGATTTATGCACATTTTTTACTTTTTTCTATAAACATTCATTTTTCAAATATATTGGCATATGATTGATAGTTTTTAATTTGTTCCCATTTTTTTAAATTTTATTTTTTTCATCTTCTCGTTTTATGTATTTTTTTTACATATTACCAGAGATAATTATTTTTGGGTCTTCTTAAAAATATGATTTTTTGCTGGGCACTGTGGCACACACCTATAATCTAGCAACTCAGGAGGCTGAGGCAGGAGGATCACAAGTTCAAAGCGACCCTCAACCACTTAGTGGGAACCTCAGCAACTTGGTGAGACTCTATCTCAAAATAAAAAAAAAAAAAAGAAAAGAAAAGAAAAGAAATGGCTGGGGATGTGGATCAGTGGTGAAGCACCTTTGGGTTCAATCCCTGGTACCAAAAATAAATAAGTAAGTAAATAAATAAATAATGATTTTTATTTTGTCAAGCATCCGTATTTTATCGTTATTATGTTTTTCTCTGTTTCATTGACTTATGACTTTATTTTCATATCACCATGTTTCTTGTATATCTGTCTTTTCCCTATCATCATATTCCTACCATCTTTATACAACCATTTACCTCATTTGTTTTTAGTCTTCTTTATTTTTAGAATGTATTTGAAGCTACACATCATCCTCGAGGTACAGAGTTATCTACATCCAGCAAATGCTGAAAAGAAATGCTTTCGTTGTCCTTAAGCTGTAAGAATAAAATTAATTAAACTGTAATTTCCCCTCTCACCTTTTTTCTATTTTGCCCAAGGTCTACCTTGTAGTAGTAGATTTTGTTTTATTTTGTTTCTTAGTTTGTAGATATATGATTTTTTTTTAGCTAAACTCAATTTTACTAATTTTAGGTTTTATTATATTGAAGTCAGGGAATATTGTCTAATGTTGAAACTTAGAAATGTGTTGATAGTTTCTTCACATCTCTAATGTATGATCTGGTTTTGTGACTGACAAATGTTCTTCTAGGGAAAAAAAGTGCATATTGTATGCTTGTATGCAAAATTTTATATAAATTTGCATGTATAACATTAATTATTGCATTGCCATCTTCCATATAGTCAAATTTATCTTACTCAATTTAGTAAATCAATTTCTAAGAGCAATGATTTAAAATCTCCAAATCTTTTTGCTTTTCCTTTCCTTTCATTTCTATCATCAGTTGCTTTATGTATTTTGCTTTTAGGATTGTGATTGCTTATGGATTCTTATTTTATTTTTTAAATCTAAATTCAATATCTATTTATATCCTATGATTTTTAATCTTACATATATCCAATTATCTTCTGACTTTTAGTTTTTCAATATATCTTCTTCTGTTCTTTATTTTCCTTGAATTTTATCTTTTTCAAAGATTATGTTGTAGAGTATCATTTTGGGTTTTGATTTTCTTTTATTTTTGAGTCTCTGTCTTTTGATTGTGTTTAATTTATTCTATTTATATTCATTAAAATGTTGAGTAAATTGAGGTATATTGCTGGCACTTAAGATTGTTAATTTTAAATTTACTATCCCTATATTCTGTGATAATTTTTTATTTTTCATTAACAAGTTTGTTAAATTATTAATTCTGCTTTTATCTTTTTCTACTGGTATGCCTCAAACATTTCGGGTTCATGTTTTTGCTTATTTTTTTCTTATGCTTTCAGGTTGTGAATATTTATATCTTTTTAAAAAAATTATTGCCATGCAGGAGTTTGAACCCAAGGCCTTGTGCATGATAGATAATTGCTGTACCACTGAGTCACATTCACAGCCATATTCTTGTCCTCTTCTACTAGAAGCTAACAGTCTCACCTACATCCTTTTTGGAGGAAGAAATATTCAAATGAAAGAATAGCACCAGAACCCAGCTACATAAATCCCAGGATGTAATTCACATCTCAGAACTAAAAACTGCCCTTTTACAATTAGCTATCAGGACTCAGAAACAAAGTTCTAAATAGTAACTCCCTTTTAAAAAAATTTATTTGTTTTGGTTAGTTATACATGACAGTAGAATACATTTATGCTCTTTGTTATATCATATATATGGGATATAATTTCTAATTTTTCTGAGTGTATATGTTACAGAATCATATTGGGCATGAAATCACATATAAACATACAGTAATAATATCTGTTTCATTCTACTATCTTTCTTATCCCCACATCCCCTCCCTCTCCTCCCATCACTTCTCTCTATCTAATCTAAGGTAATGCTATTCTTCCCTAGTGCCTGCTACCTTATTGTGAATTAGCATCTGCATATTGGAGAAAACATTCAGACTTTGGTTTTGTGGAATTGGCATATTTCATTTAGCATCATGTCCTCCAACTCCAACCATTTACTGGCAAATGCCATAATTTCACTCTTCTTTAAAGCTGAGTAATATTCCATTGAGTATATATTCCACATTTTCTTTATTCATTCATCTATTGAGGGACACCTAGGTTGGGTTCCATAGACTAGCTATTGTGTATTATGCTACTATAAACATTGATGTGGCTATATCACTATAGTATGCTGATTTTAAGTTCTTTGGGTATAAACCAAGGAGTGGGGTAGCTGGGTCAAATGGTTTTCGCAGTTTTCTAAGGAATCTCCATACTGCTTTCCAGAGTGGTTGCACCAATTTGCAGTCCCACCAGCAATGTATGAGTGTATCTTTTCCCCCACATCCTCACCAACATTTATTGTTACCTATATTGTTGGTGATTGCCATTCTGACTGGAGTGAGATGAAATCTTAGAGGAGTTTTGATTTGCATTTCTCTAATTGCCAGAGATGTTGAACACTTTTTCATATAAATAGATGAAAGACAAAATGCAGTAAAAGTGACAGCCAGCCTAGCAAGACAGACCACTTCTAGACAATAATTGCTCTAGCCAAACATCCCAGGGGCAGACAGAGGTGACCCAAGCCCATTCATGCCAGCAAAGACTGAGTAATTTCCCTAAATGCTTATAGGGCATAATAAGACACCTCAAAATTCCTGCTGGATGATGTCAGAGAATCCTAAGTAGAGAGCCAGAACTTGTGCTGATTCCTCTTGCTATCAGAAGAAACCATACACTGAGACACCATTACCCCTTACTACTAGAGTCATGTCAGAGGAGGCCTCCTAGAGAGCCAGATGATCAATTGTATTTCTTCTTCTGTGAAGTGTCTCTTCAGCTCCTTGTCCCATTTATTGAGTTATTTGGTTTTTGGGTGTTAAATTATTTTGAGTTCTTTATATATCCTAGAGATTAATGCTTTATTAGAGGTGCATGTGGTAAAGATATTCTCCCAGTCTGTAAACTCTCTCTTCACATTATTGTTTCCATTGCTGAGAAGAAGCTTTTTAATTGGAATCCATCCCATTTAGTGATTCTTGATTTTACATCTTGTGCTTCAGGAGTCTTGTTAAGGAAGTCAGATCCTAGGCCGATGTGGTGCAGATTTGGGTCTATTTTTTTCTTCTATTAGCCACATAGTCTCTGTTCTATTGCCTAAGTCTTTGATCTGCTTTGAGTTGATTTTTGTGCATGATGAGAGATAGAGGTTTAATTTCATTTTGCTGCATATGGATTTCCAGTTTCCCAGCACCATTTGTTGAATAGGCTATCTTTTCTCCAGTGAATGTTTTTGGCAACTTTGTCTAGTATGAGATAACTGTATTTGTGTGTTTTTTGTCTCTGTGTCCTCTATTCTGTACCATTGGTCTACAAGTCTATTTGGTGCCAATATCATGCCGTTTTTGTTAGTATAGCTCTGTAGTATAGTTTAAAGTCTGGTATTGTGATGCCTCCTGCTTTACTTTTCTTGCTAAGGACTGCTTTAGCTATTCTGAGTTTTTTTTTTTTTTGAGAGAGAGAGAAAGAGAGAGAGGGGGGAATTTTAATATTTATTTTTTAGTTTTCGGCTGACACAACATCTTTGTTTTGCATGTGGTGCTGAGGATCGAACCCGGGCCGCATGCATGCCAGGCAAGCGCACTACTGCTTGAGCCACATCCCTAGCCCCTGAGTCTCTTATTTTTCCAAATAAATTTCATGATTGCTTTTTATATTTCTATGAAGAATGTCATTGAGATTTTTTTTTTTTAAAGAGAGAGTGAGAGAGGAGAGAGAGAGAGAGAGAGAGAGAGAGAGAGAGAGAGAGAGAGAATTTTTAATATTTATTTTTTTTTTAGTTCTCGGCGGACACAACATCTTTGTTGGTATGTGGTGCTGAGGATCGAACCCGGGCCGCACGCATGCCAGGCGAGCGCGCTACCGCTGAGCCACATCTCCAGCCCTCATTGAGATTTTAATAGGAATTGCATTAAATCTGTATAAAGCTTTTGGTAGGATGGCCATTTTGACAATGTTAATTCTGCCTTTCCAGGGGCATGGGAGACCTTTCCATCTACTGAGGTTTTCTTCCATTTTTTTCTTTAGTGTTCTATTGTTTTCACTGTAGAGTTCTTTCACATCTTTTGTCAGATTGATTCCCAGTTTTTTTTTTTTTTTAGGCTATTGTGAATGGAGTAGTTTTCCTAATTTCTTTTCAGTGGATTCATCACTGATGTATAGGAATGCATATTGTTGATTTTATATCTTGCTACTTTGCTGAATTCATTTATTTAGTTCTAGATGTTTTCTGGTGGAATTTTTTGGATCTTCTTGATATTGAATCATGTCATCAACAAATAGTGATAGTTTCAGTTCTCAGCCTATTTTTGCTGCCTATTTGCAAAAATAAGCCCAGAATATTCAAGCTTACAAAATCATCTGACAGGTGTGGTTTCATTCAACTCAATTTTCTTTTTTTTTTCCTCTAGTTTTATCCAACTTAGTTTGAACATCTCTGTTGAAATGACCCATCTGTTTGGTAAAGCAAATATGTCTCTTAAAACAAAAGCAGGACTTATATTTCCAAAAAGAGAGAATATAATGATCTTTTTACTATTTCTTCCATTGAGTACAAATAGGAACACTAAAAATTACGTATAAAGCTAATATAAGGTGAAAAATAAAAAATAATACCCCCCCCCCACCAAAAAAAAGCAGCTAGGAACCTCGAGTCCAAGGAATGACAGGATTCTGTTTCCCCTGAGTTATACCTTTGCCTTAAATATCCCAGAGTTGAAGCTAAAGAATAAGAACCCTGGAAACATCAATAGGCACAGATTTTGAATAAAGTCCTAAACAAATGCTTGCTTTTTCAAGACAAAATGCAGTGAAAGTGACAGCTAGCGTAGTAAGACAGAACACTTTTAGACAATAACTGCTCTAGCCAAACAACACAGGGGCAGACAGAGGTGACCCAAGCCCATTCATTCCAGCAAAGACTGAGTAATTTCCCTAAATGCTTATAGGGCATAACAAGATACCTCAAAATTCCTGCTGGATTCTATCGAAGAATCCTAAGTAGAGAGCCAGAACTTGTGCTGATTCCTCTTGCTATCAGAAGAAACCATACACTGAGGCACCATTACCTCTTACTACTAGAGTCATGTCAGAGGAGGCCTCCTATAGAGCCAGATGCTCATCACTGCTCAACAGTAATGACGCCACTGGTCCCTGATGTCAGCAAACACTGCATGGTGAGCAGTGGTGACATCCTTCTGCTTCTCCCACCCAGGTACTATCAGCAGAGACCTAATGGGGAACCAAGACTACCTCATACCCCTTGCAATAATGAGGATCATATCCCTTCCTCAGGTGTCAACAGAGGCCAAGTAGGAATTTTAGATTTCCACTCTCAGCTGACACTAACAAGGCAGTGCCCCTACTTCTACAGGAGTGGTGTTGCTGAAAACCAGCTAAAACAAGAAGTGTAAATAATACTGAAAGTCACATAATGTAATAACCCAATAACCTGGTTTCAATAAAAAATTATTCACATACCAAGAACCCAAAATATCCCAACTTGGAAAGACAATCAACAGATACCACTGTAGATCTGACTGAGATGTTAGAAAAGGTTATTATATAACAAAGGTTTTAAAGCAGCCATCATAAAAATGTTTCAAAGAGTAGTAACAAATACTCTTGAAACAAATTTTCAAAAATAATATGAAAAGTCTCAACAAAGAAAGTCTCAGAAAAGAAATTCAAAATATAAAGAATGAAATAGGATTTTTAAGACTGAAAAATGTTATACCTGAGATTTTTGAAGAGCAACTCAATGAATGGGCTCAATGGCAAAATTGAGGACATAGTTGGAAGAACCAACCAACGTTACAATGAAAGAATAGAAATTGTCCATTCTGGAGAGTTGAGAGAAAATACACTTAAAACAGAGGAGTCAGACTTCAGGAATCTGTGGGATTATAATAAAAGATCTAACATTATTGCCATCAGAATATCAAAAGTAGAACAGTGCTGAAAAAGTACTAAAAGAAATAATGACCAATAGCTTCCTAAATTTGGCCTAAGACATAGGCCTATAGGTTCAAGAAACTGAAAGAATGCCAAAAATAAAAATAAATAAAAGAAAAAAGAAATTTACACTAGACACATGAAAGTTCTGAAAACTAAGACAAAATCTTTAAAGCCACAAACAACGGCAACAACAAAACACTTTACCCTTGATATAAAACCATTTTTATGACTATAAGCTCCTCATCAGAATTCATGGAGGATATAGAAAAGTAGTACAACATACTCCAAGTGCAGAAAGCAAAGGTTGTCAACCTATAATTCTACAACCAGCAAAAACAGTTTTTATGGTTAGGATATGAGGTGTCCTCCAAAAGCTCATGTGTGAGACAGTGCAAGAATGTTCAGAGGTGAAACGATTATGATATCTGTAATCTAATCAGTGGATTCATCAATTGATAGATTAATAAGTTTGAATGTATTAAAGAGAATATATATATATATATATATATATATATATATATATCTTCTTTACCTCTCCTGTTTATAATCATCTTAGTATAATTATTTTAAACAATCCTAAACATATACTTAGAATCACATTGGATGGTGTTAGAATTTTTCCTTTTTTGTAAATGTAATTCATAAATCCAAGAGGATTTATGCTCCAAACTGCTCCAACCTGTTGGCTCAGCTGTCAGAGTCCTCAGCTAGTCACTCAGACTGGAGAGCATTCTGAATGAGACCTCTGCCCCGTTATGACTCAGTCTAACCCACTTAAATTAAGGGAATTAAGGAAGCTAACATAATCCAGTCTTATCAATTTGAAATGGCAAGTCATGCCATCTTCGATCAAGTACAAGTACAGAAAACCATTAGTTTAAAAAGTCAAGGATATGAAAGACTAATAAAATGAAGAGAAGAATGTGAAAACAGTAATGACTCATTAAAAGGTATACTGGTGAGATCTTGACATCTGAGATTCTCCATTTGGAGTTGAGAAACTTTCAGGAGCCTTTATACAGAGCAGCCATTTGCAACTGGAAAAAGAGGGCTATGTGAAGTGTGTTAGATCTTCTTTGGTTGCCTACCCAGCTTACCTTCTGAATTTAGTACCATGGGTCTCCTACCAATTCTTATTGTTTCAAACCCATTTTGCAGGTGTAAGTGTGAGGCCCTTTTAATGCAGTGTTTGTTTTGGAGTCTTGCTCCTGGACAGTGGGCCAGGTATGGGTTACCAGTACCCCTGAGTGTTCTGTCTTTATCTCTATGATCAAGTGACCCCTATGGCATGATAACAGTTGGCTATTAAATCTAATGGTAAAATTTTCTCAACCACACTACCACATTTTGAGTTCCTGTAAGTAAAAGTTAACTTTGAAGGGCTGGGAGATCAATTCAAAATAGTCAGATCATTTTGTGAACCCATGAGAGGGAGCAGTCAGGAAATTTAGAAAAACTTAACGATATTTTGGAGGGTAGAACTGATACCCTGGGCCAGACCACTGGGAATTCTGATTGTAGTCGTTTGGAAGTTAGACACACATATAACCCCATTTTAACATCCCTGACTGTTCCGATCCTGGGCTTGATATTAAAGAACATGGATATTCTGCAGAAGTATGGGCATCACACACCTTAAATCCCACTTAGAAGTTGACAGATGAGGTAGAGGGGAGTGAAGGGAGGGGAGGGGGTATGGAGGTAGGAAGGATAGTAGAATGAATCGGACATTATTACCCGATGTGCATGTATGATTACATGACTGGTGTGATTCTACATCATGAAAACTAGAAGAATGAGAAGTTATACTCCATTTATGTATGATGTGTCAAAATGCATTCTACTGTCATGTAAAACTAATTAGAGCAATTTTTTTTTTAAAAAAAGAAATTGATGGGACCAGTTCACCCCCAAGGGAGGAGGGGAGAAACATGAGAAGAGGAGTTTCCTAAGGGTGGTGATGCTCCAGGAGGGAGAGAAATCCACATCTGTCCACTCCATCTTCCTAGCAAAAGAGAAGTGACATATCAGCTGGGGAATGACTGAGAAAGATTGCAGTAAACCCAAGCAGAAGCTTTACTTCTGGGGCAATAATTCATTGCAATTCTCTGCAGAGCCATGAACCCAAGAGACCCAGGTTATCATCTCCTTGACATGAACAGACAACAAAGCCATTGCTTCCTGGATGTGACACCTGAAACCAATCTCCAAATGCCTACCCCTTCCTGCCTCTGACTGGAAAAAAACAAAACAAAAACCAAAAGACAAAACAGGTCTTACTGATGGGTAACGAGATTGTCAATTCCAAGGACACTGATTCTAATCTATCTTGCTAGCTCAACCCAGACCAATTTCTTACTAAAATGGTTGCTCAGAAAATTGATTTCTTAAACAACTCCCCTAAAAGAATGATACAAAGAGTAGAGAATGGGGACCTTTGTAATTCTTACACCCCTCTTGCTAATTTCAAGAGGGGAAGATTAGGCTGGGTGACATGTACTGTCTATTGCCAACCTAGAAGTGGCAAAATTCATTTAGCTTGAAATAAACGGTTACCATTTATAATTAAACTTTCAAAGGGTTGCCCACTGATTGAAAAACATTATCCCCTGCTCTTGTTTCAGTTGTATTTGGAGCTGATTGGCTCATTTAGAGGCAATACGCCTTTGATATTTGAGTCTGGCATTCACTTTAACTTTAAACAGACATGCTGGGAAGAGGAAGTTGGGCTGGTGATGTGCTAATTCTTGTTTGCGATTTACCCCCGAGGAACTATAAGAAACCTGCAACTTATTGTACATGAAGCATTGAAACTGGAGACGGCCACATCTGGTTTGTTGGTTGGTCCCCCTCCCCTTTTAAAAAAAGAAGGCAACAACCAAAAATGCTTAGGCAAGATAGTTTGATTATAACGATTAATTTATCAGGGATAAAAGGTTGGAGTCTAATGTGCCCCAGAGAGAGAAGTTGAGGAGCTTTACAAGAGGGTTATAAGCATCTGTAAGTAAAGGGTAATTTTTAAGTATATTATATAAAATTTCAGAGACATTGTTCACTAATGCAAAGCTTTTAAAATGCATGCAAGTTTTTTCAGTTGGAAGGCCAAGTGCTCTGAACTGCTGTAGGGCTGGCTTATTGACGGTATTTGGCCTCTCATGGGGCCCCTGGTCCTGAGAAGGAAGAACATGGAATGGGCCAGATTGAGGTAGGAAATAATCATCTTAAATAATGGCAGCACCAGGATCTTTGTGATCCTGCTGTCCCTTAAAAAAATTCAAATTTGTATTTTATTAGGATTTAACATTACATATGAAAGCATTTTAGTCAACCCAGCCATCAAAATTGATAATTTTTTTTTTCTTTTGGTACCAGGGATTGAACTCAGGAGGACTTGACCACTGATCCACATCTCCAGCCCTATTTTGTATTTTATTTAGAGACAGGGTCTCACTGAGCTGCTTAGTACCTTGTTTTGAGTGATACTGGCTTTGAACTCATGATCCTCCTGTCTCAGCCTCTGAGCTGCTAGAATCACAGCGCCCAGCCAAAATTGATAATATTTTAATGCACTATTTTGAAGGAATAAAGATTTATGCAAAAACATCTGCAATGAACAAAATATCAACATTTTAAATCAAGGCACAGTCAGCTGTATGTCAAGCTTTCTGAACTCCCCTGCAGTTTCCTAAGGCTTCAGGGAACACAAACACAGAAGCATGTAAGGAGGAGACAGAGTCAGAGGCCTGAGTCCTGATTTCCAGTCCCGCCTCTTGCTTTGCCACTCAGAAGTGCAGGCAGGTTCAGATCATTTTGTACCTCATTACCAAGGGTGGTGACAGAGTAGCATAGTCTTCCTTATTGGTGGAACCTGAAAGTTGCTTTTACATGGTGCACAGATGAATATTTTAAATCTGTATTTCATCACTCTGAATTTATCTCAATGTGTATTTATTTAGCTTGCTGTAATTGTATTATGGTTGAAGATAAAAGTAAAAATAGAAAAAAAGTGGGTAAATAATTAACCAGTCAATATCTATTTAAAAAAATAAATAACTGCTGCCAGAGATTCCCAAAGTGGTCTTCTAATATCTTCCAGGTAAGGCCACCTGAGATGGGGCAATGATTGAGGAAAGCAGAGAAGTTTCTGCAGGCTTCCTGGTCCAGTTCCTCCTCTCAAACTGCCTGGCCTCAGGCATGTCACTTGGCCTGGGTAAGCCTCAGTGTCCTCATATGTAAGGAGGTCTCTAATGACTGCATGAAGTTGTAGGATGAAATGAGACCAGGCCTGCAGTTCATGCTGCCCAGATGCTGATGGAGTAAGAGCACCGTCATTGTAAGATCTATTGTTCTCATTTGCACCAACTTATGTATGATTTTTCTCCAGTGAGCATGCCTTGCCCATGTAGGGAGAAATAGAAATAAAGTTATTTTTGACTCCTTCTACCCTGAACAATTGAAATCCATAAATGGTCATTCAAGGCAGCAGGGACAGACTGGAAATGACTTTGGGATCAGATATGGTGGATAGGGTTTGGTCTTGGCTCTGCCATTTGCCAGCAAGGGACCTTAGATGACACAGATTTCATCTCTAGCCTCAGTGACCATGTGGAAGTTAGGAAGAGTAGCAGTGCCTTCAGGAAGAGCTATTTTGAGCTGGTGAAAAAACAAATTCATCTCCCAGATTTCCTCTGGTCCTCTCTCTTCTCCCCGCTCTACTCATCCTCTCCCATTCTCTCTCCTGCCTTCCCCTTCTTCTCCACTCCTTTCTGTACTTTTTTTTTTTTTTTTGGCTTTGTCTTTTCCTAACATTCTCCACGGTCTCTTATCCCAGCCACCCCAAATGCCTGCCTGTTCTTTTTTTTTTTTTTTTCCCCCTTGCCTTTGAGATGTTCCTTTGACTTTAATTAAACTCAAGAATCTGGAAAACTTATTCCATCCGGTCTTTAAAAAAAGTAGACAAGCATAATTTCCAGGCATCTCCTCTTTCTCAGTTCCTACACTCTTTGTAAGCTCTCAATGACTGTAACCTCTTCTTTCACACTGACTTTTCTTTTCCCATAGTTAACCAACTTGGCCTCAAGTCAATGAGACATTGATTTTTTTTTTTTTTGTAGTGTTATGGGTAACGAGGCTAGCTGAATGAAAAGGATCCAGTGGCAATTGAAATGCATGCCCCTACATTTTGAGCCCTTCTGAAAATGATTTTTCATTTAAGGGATGCTTTTGACACTAGTCCAGATCCAAACAAAGCAGAGTTAAAATTTCCTGAGAATCACAATAGAGTGAAGCCTGGGATTTGTCGGGGAAAATCTTTCATGATGAGATTTCCAGTTCATATTTCCAGGTGTGGGAAGTGTTTTCCCAGAAGTTTAATGAGAGCGCCAACAGGGTAGGTGCTTGCCTGATCCAAACAGGTAAAGAAATTTTGTGGTCTCTCATCACACGTGGGTTTCATTGAGTCTACTGTCGTTAGTGATGTGGGATTAGGAAGATGTTGAAATGAACTCACCATGCACGGGTCGCAGAGAGAAAATCCATGACTCACATGGATGAGTCTTAGTGAGTGAGCTTGGCTATAGCGTTGTACGTCTCCTGGGAACTTTAGAACTTGGAAAAGAAGCTATTCCTAAAGAATAGGGGCAAAATCATTTATGAAAACTCTGGCCATGATTTAGGAGTACATGAGAAGATGGTAAGAAAATAATGAGATCCAGATGAAATGCCAAAGGAAGAAGTTACTTTTTTTTTTTTTTGAACTTCTACTGGGTCCTAGATACATCACCAGTGGTATTTCATTTCACCTTCTTGAGAGACCTGGTGGAAAGCTGTTCTCCCTGAGTATCCCCACCGCAACCTCTGCCCATTTTACAGATGAGAAAATAAAGGTGGAAAGTCTAAACAACGTGCCTGGGTTGCATACAGTTGGTCTGTGACCTCTCTGGCAGTCCTTTTGGCCCTGGATGAGTTCAAGCTAGTTCTTCTAGCTCTTCCTTTTTGAGATTTAAGAGTAGAAGCCATTCATATTAGGCCTCTCAGCAAACTGAGGGGTGGGCAAAGGGCATGCCCACGGCGAGGAGCCTGCTCCCCACAGTGTGCTTTGGGAATTACATGTGGCTCCTCCAGGCTCAGTGTTACAATTGTCATAGCACAGTCCTTTAAGGTGACTTAATATAACCATGACATTCCTGTGCATCCCTTCTTAATCAAAAGTAAACAGGAGGAAATTATTAAATATTACAATATCACATATGTTGTGTCTGATTTAGAATTCACCATAGACTCAAATTGCTGTTTACGAAAATATTGTCTGGGTGCCAGGTACTTTCAATAAGATTCCCTACATAGAGGAAAAACACAATAAGCATGTTTTTCATTTGAATGCCAAAACTTGGGAGAGGTTACCTTATTAAAAATCCCAGTTCCCTTGTTTATATAAATGCCAGGTGTTTATAAAATATCATAGTTCATAAATATTGTTTCCCCTCAGATCATCATCTACTCAGCTTAGGTCTTCAACATGGTACCAAGAAAAGTGTCAGAACTTGCAAAACCACTTTGAATACAAGAAGAAAGTGTGGGTATTAAAAAAAAAATCAATGTATAAACCCTCGAGAAAAATGGAGACAAGCCAAAGCCGAAGAAATGGACTTGACTTTTTAGGAGCTTCCAGTGAGGAGAAAAATCCTCCAGAGAGACTTCAGGTTGCATTAAAAAAAAAAATGGAAGCAAAGTTTAATTGCTTCTACAGGAGGGAAGCCAGGCCTGGAAGATAAATGGAGTTGGTTTTTGAGTTGGAGTATCTGTACCAGAGGACTCTCATGATGTAGTATGGTGTGGTCCTCTTCCCACCTGGAATGTTCCCCATTCCTGTATCTCACAAACTAATGCACCTGTAGGGAAGGGGAACATCTCTCTATTAAGCTTTGGGCCTATAAAGGAAATTGTAC
Organism: Urocitellus parryii; assembly: GCF_045843805.1. Taxonomy (NCBI): domain Eukaryota; kingdom Metazoa; phylum Chordata; class Mammalia; order Rodentia; family Sciuridae; genus Urocitellus; species Urocitellus parryii. Next base: position 172,327,960 of record NC_135533.1, on the reverse strand, counting down.
AAGAATAGGGTTATTCTGGGTTTAATTCCTGAAAAACCGACAAAGTAAGTTAAATTCTGTCGGCCAGAGGAGGGAAAAATTTGCTGATATGGAAATGATTCCATCGTTCTCAAAGTGTGGGCCCCAGAGCAGCAACTTCAACATCCTGTGAGAATTCTCAGGTCCCACCTCAGACCTACGGAATCAGAGACTCCTGGATAGGACCTAGCAAGCTGTGCTGTATCAAACTTGCAGTTGATGCTGCTGCTGGTGCTGATGCTGATGCGAATGGACATGCATTATCTAAGTTTGAGAACCACTGACCTCATTCATTGGGTTATGGTGATGCACAGAATTTTTCCTTACTGATCTTATGCTTCCATTTATTGAGCTCTTATTTGTGTACAGTATTTAACTTAATCAACTTTTTGAGGTTGACACTCATATTTTTCATTGCCTCATTTTGCAAACGAGGAACAGATATTCACAGAAGTTAGAAAGATTACTCAAGATCCCTCAGCTACCGAATGTGAGAGTACGGTTTAAGTTTATATCTACCTGATAATCCTCTTTATATGCATGATGCATGTCACCATTGGAACTCCTGTCCTACCAGAAATATCCTCCTCAAAGAAGGCAACCGCATGAATAAATTAGAACTAACATAGAATCTCAAAACACCCTCTATGGCATGACCTGAGCAGGCTAAATAGATGCTGCAAATCCCCAGGCCTCAGTACAGATCCTCTGCCTAAACATCTGCCATCTACATCTCTTTCTTCAAGAATGACATCATGTCTCACTCCTAACAAAGTCACTGATATCTTGCAGAGCTGAGGTGAGAAGGACTTCTAAGTCTATGACTCAGAGCCCAGAGACTTCCCACTGAATTGGCATCATTATTTGGCAATAGATCCTCCTTCCTTTAAAGGTCTTGTGGTGATATTGAATCCCTATCTCCATTCCTTCTGCCTCTTTTGGGACACGTGTCCTTCTGTGTTCTGGACCTCTCTAGACTAAGTAAATTGATACTTTCTAATTTAATGCTCTCTGCATTCACCCTCAGTGTTGGCATAGAGATCAAATTAAGCTTAGGACAAGGAATATAGCCTAATGATTGATCTGTGATTGAAACCATGGTCAGTCCAGGATAAAAGGGGACTGGAGTTGTTGTTTCTTATTATTCATCTCTGTCATGTCTTTCTTCCATAGCTAGTTGCTCTGGAGATGGGGGGATAGGTCAGCTAACTTTTTCTGTGGATATCCTTGACAGTAAAGAATTGAGGTTTTATGGGTCATATAGTTTCTTTAGAAATGACTCAACACTGCTGTCAGAGTGCAGAGACATCATAGGGAACATATAAACAAAGGTGATGTTTGTGTTTCAAAGAGCTTTATTTATGAAAACAGGCTAGGGGCTGACTTTGGCCTTCAGGTGGTAAGTTGCCAACTCCTGTCTAGGATTTCACTTGGAGATGACTGTTGGCTTTGGGAACTCCGAACTCCTGGTATCCATGCTTCTTGGCGTTGCGTCTGACAGATAGTCAGGAATCCCTGGCACTATGATCATCTGACTTTTAGTTTTGCCAGATGGATCTCTGGGCTATTTGTGGGAAACTCTGCAGGTGTCCAGGAAGAATGACTCCAGTCAGCCAAGAAAATCTGTCCTCTTGAGAAACGTCTTGGTGGTGACAAAGTCAGTTTGCGGGAAAAGGAAAGGAAACTTGCCCAGTCAGTTGAAATGATGAAGATTAGTTCCCACAGCAAATGGCACATTAGAAGAGGTTATAACAAGTAGCAGTTTGTAAGGAGGAAGAAATCATATGTAGCTTGCTGGGTTTTCTGAATGGCTCTAAATTCTATTAACTGGGATTGCATTTGGCTGCCGGTAGCCCAAATCCAAATACAGAAGCTGAATCAAATTGGTATTTAATATTAGTGTCCTAATGGGCCATCTATATATAGCAAGAGGTGGGTAGTTGGTCAAGGTTTCAAAGAACTTGGCTTCTCCTAGCTTCCTGTCCTGTGGTCCATAGAGTGTAGCTCATGCTTTCATAGTCGCAAGATGGCTGCTCTGACTCCTTCCCAGAAATAGAGACTTCAGACTCAAACAAGGAAGAGAAGCAAAGCAGAAAGGGCCTTGCCAGAGATATCTGACCAAGGAGGCTTATACAGCAGACTTTTCACTTGCATTTCCTTGGATTAAAGAGGGTCTCTTGGCTACCCTTAGCTGCAAGGGAGTCTGGGAAAATTAGTGTTTTTAACTAGACTCACTCAGACCTGAAACAAATCTTGGATTCCTTTGCTAAAAAGAGGAGGGTAGATTTGGGGAAACCAATAAAAATGTCTGCTACATTGTCCAAAATGGCAACTCAGTACTGCATGGTCATTGAGGGCAGGGCTCTAAAACTGGGCTGACCCAGCCAGGTTCCTTCATTTCTAAAGGGGGATAATATAACCTCTCTCATAGGGCTGTTCTTGGGGGTAAACTAATCCATGCAAAAGATCAGATGTTAATAGAAATCATTATTGTTATTGACTGCTGCTTCTCTTCCTATCCCCCTCTCTCTGAAAGCTGCATTTTTCATTGCAGTAAATTATCTGATTCTGAAACAGCCACTTATGAACTCACTTAGGAAGGAGGCATTGCTGGCCTCACCTAAGCTCTTAATAGTCATTACATTCCTATGAGAACAACAGAAAATGCTTGGAAGACTTGAATAATTCTGTCTGAAGCACCCAAGGGGACCCCTGAGCTAGGTTTAAAAAAAAAATGGATAAGAAGAACATCGGAAAGGACATTACAGAAAAAGGGAACAACATATGTAAAAGCTTGGCATCCAGGAAGACCCTCTAGCCTCACTATGTCACCTAGTGGCGACTGGTGCTAACTGCAGGAATGCTGGTGGGATTTTTTTTTTTTTCCAAGGGTCCCACAGGAACACTAACCATTCCACCATTGTAGGGGCTCCACCATCAAAGCAAGCTCTTTGTGAAACATTTATGTTTGCCAAATGGAGATAACAGGAAGGTTTGGGGCTACCTGTTTGAAAGTTTCTGGACTGCATTTTATCTGGACTTGATATTCCTGTCCTGGAATATCATATTCACTGTTGGGGTGCCCCATTCTGATAGCTTTATGAAGTAAGTGTTATAATCCCCACGTCATCTGTGAGCACAGTGGAATTCAGGCAGGTTGAATCATTGTTCAAGTTCACCCAAGCAAGAACATTTGAACCTGCGCCCATTCTCTTAACCACGAATCTGTCATCTCTCTAGGCAAGCCGCTCAATCCTCAGTCTTTATTTCATCTGTATGTAGGAGATAATGGCCCTGTCTCTTGAGACTTAAAATTCTAAGGCTAGCAGGGCCTAGAGCTGTGCAGTTCAATACAGTGACAACTAGCCACATTAGTTTAAAAGCTGATACTAAATTCAGATACAGGAAATTATATATACATATATATATATAATAACTAGGATTTGAGAATATACTCTTGTCTATAAATTTTATAAAATCTAAGTATAGATCAATTATGTTTGATAAAAATTTACATCTGAATTGAAATGTCCTTAGGAGTAAGGATATACCCTGGATTTTTAAGATAGTACAAAAGAAAAAATGTGCAATGTTATTGATAGATTTTTATATTGATTCCATGTTAAAAGAGTTTTGATATATTGGGGGAATGGAAGATATTATTAAAATTAATTTCTGCCTATTCCTCCTTCCTTTTTAAAATGTGACTATTGGGGAAACTTGAAACTAATGATGGTGAACAGCATTATATTTCTACTTAGTAGTATTGTTGAAGAGAACACATCTTACTTTTTAGATGAGGACATCTAGCTTCTCTTTGTCTTAGAGAGAACTTGACCACTGGCTGGGGACAGACCCCATTTATTTATTTTTTTATCCCAAATGGCATGACCTTGGGAAAATCATTACGTTTTGGTGGTTCAGAGAAACTGGACAGAATTCTTTCACCCATTCTATGATCCCACTAACATCTTCAGAGTTGCAAAGATATTAATCATCATAGATATATATGAAGAGGAAAATTGGAATTTAGTATGTAATAGAGCAAAAAATTGTCTGGTTATGAGTTGGGCTACTTTGATAACATTATATATTTGATTCAAAAGCTAATTAAGTTAATAATCATATCTAAGGCTAAGATGTAAGTATGTGAGAGTGTATGTGTAGATGGCCCCCAATTTATAATGTATTGACTTATGATTTTTTTTTCATTTTACCATGGTGTGAGAGTGTATCCATACGATCATTTGTTTTTCCCATTCAGTACAGTGTTCAATTATGTGAGATTAAATAGTACTTAATTACAAAACAGGCTTTGTGTTAAATGATCTTGCCTAACTGAAGGCTGATGTGTGTTCTCAGCACATGTAAAGTAGACTAGGCCACACTATCATGTTCAGAGAATTAAGTGTGCTAAATATATCTTCCAATTAGATATTTTCAACCAGTGATGAATTTATTAGGACGCAATATCATCAGAAGTTGGGGAACGTCTGTACGCACTTACACACAAATAAACATACAAATATACAACATATTCATACATATACTTATTTATAGATACACACAAGATAGTTTTTTTTTTTTTTTTGGTTTTTGTTTTGATTGGGGGGGGGGCATTGGTACCAGGGATTAAACCCAGGGGCACTTAATCACTGAGCCACATCCCCAGCCTTTTTTTTTTTTTATTTTGATACAGAGTCTCACTGAGTTGTAAGCAACTCTAGGAGTTGCTGAGGTTGACTTTGAATTTGCAGTCCTCCTACCTCAGCGTCCCAAGCCACTGGGCATGCGCCACCATGCTCAGCATAAGATACTATTTTTATGTCCTTATTTAGTAGAGAAATGGATTAAATACCTGCCCAAGGTCACTTAGCTAGTAAGGGGTGAAGCTGGAACTCAGGCTGGACTCATACCCACTCCCCTATAATGTCAGTGCTCAGAGGTTCTCTGATGGCAAGCCCCTTCAAAGTGCTCTTTGTAGTGGTCAGCTCTATGCATGGGCTACTACTAGATCTGTATTAAAATGGGAAGCAATTCAAACTCTGGATGCCTTGACATCTGCAAAAACTTCAAGAAACTTCTAGGTGGGAGGTTATGAATTAGCCTCCCAGACCAAAGGGAGTGCCTCCATTCATTAATTTGATTTTGTTTAGGTTACTGTACTATGATTCATCCTTAATTGCATTGTTTCAAATGACTAAATAGTCTAAGTATTAGCTAGTTGCTAAGTCGTTGCCCAGCCTTGGTTAAGAAGGACATCTTCTGTTTAGGAGTCATTAAAAAGAAAACACCACTGGGCCTCTGCTGGGGATGAGGTCATCTACCCATCGACTGATGGTCCTGGGCCTGGCGGAACTCCAGCAAATGAGGAATGTACCCCTGTGTCGCTTGTGTTGCTGGGTGGGAATTGGACCCCACTTCCTGTGGGGTTGAATGTTCCCAGAGATGGAATGCCCCAGGAAAGACCAGGTTGATTCAACACACACATCTTCCTCCTGGCTGTGGATCTTGCATTGTGCACCAGAAATGTTTAGAAACATGATAAAGCATAGGGAGACTTCCAGGTTAATAGTGTTATTCTCAGAACATATTCCAAAGGGCCTCATATTCCTTATCTATCAAATCATAGTAAAAATCTTTTTTTTTTTAAAGAGAGAGTGAGAGAGGAGAGAGAGAGAGAGAGAGAGAATTTTTTAATATTTATTTTTTAGTTCTTGGCGGACACAACATCTTTGTTGGTATGTGGTGCTGAGGATCGAACCCGGGCCGCACGCATGCCAGGCGAGCGCGCTACCGCTGAGCCACATCTCCAGCCCAAATCATAGTAAAAATCTTAACTCTGCCTTTTACTCCACCAAGTATGTGAGCAGAGAAAATGAGATGATGTCTCATAAAGGGCTTTGGAAATGTTTTTAAAACAGCTTATCAAAATGTATAAGATGCTTGATCAAATGTTAGTCATTTTCTGCACATTCTCGGCCACTGTTAGAGTTTGAACTTGGGGTGTATTTATTTAGGTTTAACTCCATATCCCTTTTCTAGCCCTGTCTTTGAAATCAATAACACCAAAATATCCCAGCAGCTGTAAACAACTGTCAGAGGGCTGGGACAGGATGTGAACTTGGGTTCCACTCAAAGCCAAGTTTCCAGAGGTTTTCATGGGGTCATACCTTAACCAAGTCAATGGGCAAACTTGATTTTAGCTATAATTTGGACGTTCAGCGTATCCCACATCCTAGACCAATGGTAAAACACAGATTCCTAGTCCCAATACCTGTAGACTCTAATTCAGCAGCCAGAGAAAGTGCATTTTTAACCCAATCCGTGTTGATGCTGATGCTGATGGCCCACAGGCCTCACTTTGAATAGGACTGTTTGATTCAAATAATCCTATTTCTGATCACAGCTAGTAGGACCATTCTAACCAGATCTAGACTCTCAGTCTATCTGGACAACTTGCTAGTGCCTCCAAGAAACTCTTTCATCCAAGAAATAGCCAACCCCAAACTCTCTATCTTTTCTATTCATCCCAAATACATGCAATGACCCCTTGAGTATTCTCCCTGTCTTTGAATGCTCTTAGGAACACACATAAATTTGCTTAAAAATAAACATAGGCACAAACATGCAAGAATCCACTTACCATGAAGACTTTAGAATTATGTCCTTGTCCCACAAAGACCCCTTCTGCAGGATAGACTGTGGAGGATGTAGAGGTTGGATAGGTACATGTGTGAGTGAGAAGGTGAGAAAGGCATAGTTACTGTGCCCCTGCTCACAATTCTTTGCCTGCTCATTGGGAAAGGGGTGTTGAGAGGGTACCCATGAAAGCATCCCTTTGATCCACACTGAGCTCCCAAGTCAGGCTATCGAGATGCAGACACATGAACCTTCTATCAGACACGACATCTGTACAGGAGATAACGAGATGGCCATGTGGACTGGTGGTCTATTACAGTTGTCTGAATGCCATGAAGATTTTCCCTTCTGGAGCATCAGAGTAGTGAAATGTGCTCAATTTTCACATACTGAAAAATGTGCTCAAATTTCAGTCTGCGAACAGGTTTAAGGGAACAACATGATGACCTGCCACCAAGGGACTACGAAGGTAGGAGAATCTGATGAGGAAAGTGTTTGAACATTGGGGTTCATGATTGGTGGAGCATTTATTTGGCTATGGTATGCATTAATTCACCAAAGTACTAATATGCACATCTGAGTTCATTCACACCCTGGATTAGTGCAGTATCTTATTAGTCTAATGTAGTAGAAGCCTAATTTTAATATGCAAGTATTAACTCAGGAAATCTCTTTCACGAGAAGGTATTATTTCTATAGCAATTTAATATTGTATTGGTCTAAGACAAGCAGTGTCAATTGTCTTCCCTTCCGTTAATCGCATAGTTACCTTCTCCCTCTTCTTTATGGCTGGTATTTACTGAACTTCTACTAGAAGCCCTGGGGTGGGAGACAGCCTCTATTGTAGAAGTTGAATTTTTTTTCTGTTGTTTTAGGAGCCTCCAGAAACTAGGTAGGACAGAGTTTGAGCCAAAGTCTGAGACATTCTTGTATTTGCATGATCCACCTGGATTGCCTTTAATGCTAACATAATTCAGCTCAAAGTCCAGTTCAATCACTGGTGAAGGCTAAGGACCTCATTAGGGCTCAGGTCCAATTTTATGAGGTTGACTTAGAACCCGTGAACACCACTGTAACTCCAAAACATTTAGGGTGGGCAGCAGAGAAGTTCTCTCCTATGATGTGAAACTACCAGGTGTCTAACAATGCAAGGTGCCACATTTGGGAAAAGTTTTCTTATCTTTTCCAAAATTTTACCTCCATATGTAGAAAGACCCAGTGATATTAAGGAGCCATGATACCAACATAGATGTATTCAAGTCCCTCAAATCAGGGGTCCCGACAGTGCTAACACAGTCGCTGTTAAATCTTGTTGTCTCTGAAATTCTCTGTAAAGCCAAATCCTTTCCAGGTCCCACAACATGATCAAGGTCAAAATTAGATATTTCCCCAGAGAGAGTGTTTTTTTTTTTTTAAAGTCACTTTCTATGACACCAGGAATAGAAGATTCTAGAGAATTGTTTCCCTTTACTTTGGCAAACTTAACAACCATCAAGTCAAACTAACAGGAATTATGTTTTGATAGCATGAACTCTGACATCCATATTTATTGACACCACTCAGACCAGATGCTGCTGCGTGTGCTGGAATCCTTACAGTGATTCACCCTTGAAAAGTTTCAGTCCACCAAGAACTTCTCTCCACCCTGTGAATACATGCTGCAAGAGACATTCAGGATTTCCAGGAACGGGAAAAGAAGGCTGGTTTTGATGTTGTTTCAGTGAACAAAATGATAACCCTGCTCCAATTCTATTTTTCACTGATGTGAAGTTGAACTTGCTTTACATAGCCTAGCTTGTCTCCTGTCCTCCTCACTTCTCCTTGCAGAATCTTGGACATCATAGAGTGGCTGTACTTGCTACCATGTGCAAGTCATCTCCTCTGTTACCCTCTCTCCCGTAAACCCAGTGTGTGAGCCCTCTGTGTGAGCCCTTCTGTGCTCTTCCTTAAACAGAGCCCCTCCTGTGGATGGATGTAATGGTTGCAATTCTATCCACAGTATATTGCTAGTACATTATACTTGCTTAATAAATTCTTACTGGGCAAATGATCTGAATGAAGCTATTTAGAGAAAATCTTATAGAGGAGGAAAAAATAAAACTGAAGATCATCAAATTATCACTCAATTCCATTTCCCTGTAAAAGAAGGACAAAGAGCACAACACAGAAAAGACAAGAAATAAACACAGAAATTCTTCTTTACATCATGTTCCTTTGGAAAGTTACTGGATGGAGCTGATTCTGCTGCCCTTGGTCAAAATCATCCTTTTGTCTTATGCATTTGTCTCGTTTTCTGGACCAGGTTGTGTGTTCCTCAAAGTCAGGAATCAAGTGCTTCATTTCACCCACCGCACCCTCCCCAGGAGCAGGACCCCAAGTCTCCTTGCTATGGATTTCTTGCCTCCACCCGCTCCCCACCAACTCTCTCTGCACAAAGGTCTCAATTCGAAAGCAAATAAAATGTGAATATTCAGTGCTTTGGCTGGGTTGACTGCGTGGTGCCAGGCAAATGACTTAGTGGTTTTTCAGTTTGGTTTGCCTTTTGTTCTCTGAATTTAGCATCATGTGAAGACAGAGCATAGCCTCAAGGTGTACTTAAGTGTCGTCCTGTTTCTGAGCTTACTCAGACAGGCAATAGAAAATGGTATCCTTGATAATTAATGCCCTTAAAGAAATTCAGCCCAGGCGAGCAACTATAAACCATTGGTTATTAGTCAGGGGAGCTGTTTGCAACATTGAACTTGGAAATTCCCCATGGGTCTTCTCAGGGCATGAAAGGAACAGCTCAGGATGCTCTGGATAATTTCGTTACCATCTTTGCCTGGTCCTTTTTATACATAAGCAGACTGTTCATCACCATCACCCCAACCTCTCCTGCTAGCTTGAAGTCCTCTTAATTCATTTATAAAAGAAATTAGAGGGCTGACTGCAACCTGTAAAAGAAGTCTACATCTTTGTTTCATTATAGATTCTATATAAACTATTTTAGCATTACCAAAGGTATACAAAGGAGGAATAAAAAAAAAAAGATTATGATCCTGTTAAAATGTCAACTGAAAACAAACAACAATTTTTTAAATGCACATTCATATCACAGTAAGAAAGTGGGTTTAAAACTCTGAAACACATGAATGTTTTTTAAGAATGAGGCCCTGTGTGTTGCAGAAAGAACAAAATCAAACTGGTTGAACATAAGACATGAGCAGTTGAAATATGGTTTAATTTTTTTTCCTTCTGACTCTTTTCCCCTTTGGAAACTGATAAAAGATTTATTTTTTTTTAAAAAATTGATCTCATTTTTAGTTTATTTTCTAAAACCAGAGATGTCTTTACATATGTTTGAAAGTATGTCTGTCAGACCTTTAGAGGACTTTTTCAGATGGAAGAAACCTACAATGCGTATCTTACCAAATCGTTTGGGGATTTTCCGCTTTTATGTGTTTGGGCATTTTTCCCTCTTAAACATCAAAACCTAATAATCGTGGCAGAAGGTTAAATATTTTCCATACTTTGTTTCTGAAATTTGTTCCTTACAAAGAGCAAGCATATGGGGAAAAGAAATTTACACACCCAATCTATTACCAAAGGTTCCCTCTGGGGTTAGGATATAGGACCTTGGCGTGGGGCTGGGGTTGCGGGGGGCACACATTTCATTTTTCTCAATTTTTTTAACAATAAAAGTGAACTCCTGTGTTGTTTGCAAAACTTTTATACGTACTTAATTAAAGAAAAAATTCATTTAGAGAAAAATATCCATTTGGTTAGTTTTAAAAGTTCGATAGTATTGCTAGTTTGAACTTTGCAAATAGGATTGCCTGGGGAAGGAATAGGAAGGAATTATTATGTGTTCTTCTGGCAAATAGGGGAAAGGGGAAAATGAAGAATTTTTTTAATATTTTTTTTTTAGTTGTAGTTGGACATGATACCTTTATTTTCTTTATATGGTGCTGAGGATGGAACCCAGTGCCCTGCACATGCTAGGCAAGCGCTCTACCACTGAGCCACAACCCAGCCCCCAAAATGAAGAATTTGATAGAATTTGATACACAGAATGAAAGGCTTCTATTGAGAAAAGTTTTAGAAATTAACAGTTTGATTCCTTATATCAATCACATTGAATTCAATTTTCCTAATTCCAGTTGGCTTTACCTTAACATACTTAAAAAAACAACAACAACAACAACAAAAAAACTGTGCCCTCATGACATAATCAGTCTCTGCATCATTTCTTGGGGTTTTCCAATAGAAACTTAAAATTTACATATAACAATTAAATTCAAGAGAGTACCTGAAATAATTTGCTCTCTTTCCATTGAAACCCACAATCATTGCTTATGAAGTCTCAATCCCACCAACCCACCAATCCCTAGCTTTCTTTTGGGCAGAATTAGAAGCTGATTTGAAGAATAAAGTCCAGTTTGCATCCCAGACCCTGGGCTCCATACATCCCATGCAGGATTGGTTCAGGATCAAGGCATCTCTGTCATTTTAGCTTCCAAATGTGGAAAGTGGAAGTTGAATGGGGTGGAGTTTCTATAATACACACACACACACACACACACACACACACACCCCTTGCTTCACATGTGTATATATATATACTGTATGTGTGTGTGAGAGAGAGAGAGAGAGAGAGAGAGAGAGAGAGAGAGAGAGAAAGGAAAGAGATCCAATGAGTCCTGTCCAGAGCAAGACCTAAGTTTTACTCCATGAAAGGAAATACAATTGGTTCCACTCTCTGAGTACATCAAGAGGATCAAGAAGATGACTGGTCACTCACTTCTGGTGACCCCTGCTGGAGGCAGGATGCAGCCCGGGAGAGGTGGTCCTTCCGTAGGCCTGGGATGGGTCCTGGCTGGGCCAGGGAAAGCTCACACCTCCACACCCCCTTACCCCTGGAAGTCTCCCTGGATTCTGTCAGTGTTTGAGTTCTGTCTTTCCCACTTTGAGGAGGATACGCGATGTCTCTCCAGGTCTTGCAGTCTGGGTTTGATTAAGTAATTATAAACTCTGAGCAGCAGATCTATCATTTATGTCCCTAGACATGCCAGTATGTGTCTTTTGTGGCCATGCCAGCCAATGATAAACCGCTCCCACTGCTATCCATGAGAACACAGAGGTTCGATGTTTGCACTGGTTCCTGGATTTTGGCGATAGAAGACTGCCCAATATTTGCTGTGGGTGCCAGCATCACTACCGAACTTCAAAATAAATCCTTTCTGTATTTACACAGCCCACCACTGTGTCGCTGAGATTGCCTTTTACAAGCTTTTGATCAGAGGCTCCCATTTTCCACTTTCCAGCACAGGGTGATTATATATTTTAACAGAAAAGACATCAAGACGTGCAGCAGGGCACAGTGACTGTTGGCGAGCCAGGGAAAGGCTGGAGATCAGGGGTCCGTGAGGGCCGACCTTTTATCCCACACAAAGCAAGCACAGAGGTGAGCCCTCTAATCCACTCGGTTAAAATGCTTAAAAATTTCCACTTCCTCTACAGCAAAAGCCCAAAATAAAGTTGTCAAAATAAAGCAGTAATATTTAATATTAATATGTTGTGTCTTATAAATGCCCAGAAGGGAGAAGAAGGGGGATAAAGGGACACCATCTAATTGAGTTCAAAGAACATTTAGAGATATTTTTGGTTTGCGCCTTAATCAGGCCACAAATGATCTCTACATTGTCCCCACTTAAAGTGTATAATATCCATCATGACTTAGAAAATAACTGAAACTCCTGAATGAGAAGCCTTTTTGTATTTTTTTTTTTGTGTGTGTGTGTACAAGAATAGTCTCCCTAATAATCATTTACATGATTACGGAACTACTAATAACATAACAAGAAACATCTAGAGATGGCAACATATAGCAATTTAGCAATGAAATACAAGCTATGTTTTGGAAAGAGAAAATGTGTCCTCTTTTTTTTATTTTTTCATAATTTTGTACAAAAGAGTTTGGGAAAAGAAGAGTGCATATGGTGTATGTGTGTTTTCATTTTCAAAAAAATGATCAAAGTCTCTCATCTATTGAAAGGATTACAATGAAATGAGATAACAAGGATCAGTGAAAATAAACCCTATAAACTGGGCTCAGAGTATTAGAGTCACAAAACAAAACTCATCCATCAATTACTTTTCGTGTGCCATGGAGTTATTTCAGTCTGTAGTTGAAGTGTGAATCTTTTTTTTTTTTAAATTTAAACTCACAGTCTTATTTTTTTAATACCTTTATTTAATTCTTTTTATGCAGTGCTAAGTGACATGTAACTCGTGAAAGAAAATTTACTTCACACAAAGCTGAAGCTGACTGAGGATTGTGTGTGTTGATTTTAATTTCTCCTTTAAAAGGATCACAAAAATGTTTCCATAATGTAGAAAAGTTAATATTCTGTCATTACAGAAAAAGCCTTCAGATGCTACATTTTATTTTTAAGAAAATGGATTTGAAAAGAATCAACATAAAGGATATTGAAAGTATATAAAATTTGACATCATATTCCTGAATGAAAAATGAAAAAGCTTTTTAAAAATGTATAAATTGAATCACTGTTGTTTTGTTTTTCAGATTTGAGAAACAACTTCTTTTGGTACTATCGTGTCAGGTGACTCATCCCAACAACACTCAAATACTATTTTCGTGGTTCTGAAAATGAAGTCCCTTATTCTTTTCAATAAACCTATATTTAGCATAAGTCATTTCTAAATGGATCAACCCAAAGCTATGGTACCATTCCAGTGAGAATAAATCAAACAGGGAGAAAATGGATAATAAAGACGTTCCTGTGCCAAATGTGCTGTAATATATAATGACAGGTTCTTGGGGGGAGTGTTGTTGGGGGAAAATGGTTAGGAAAAAGAAAAGCCTTAAAATAGACCAAGTAGAAACAGATAGGCAGAGAAGATAGTCTTGTTCTCTCTAACAAGAAAACAAGGGAAGTTATTGGTCACTGGCCACTAGGGGGCCTTCGTATGGGGCCATTTTTATAAATGACAGGGAAAGTGATTAATAACCAACTACAAAGATGGACCCCAATATTTTGTATCACACACATAGAACTAGATGGTTAGGAATGGACAAAAATCCCGTCATCTGGTTATTCAGATAATATGAAACTATTGATGGATTTTTTTTCTTCTTCACGGAGCAGATCTTTAAAAAAAATTTTTTTTTAAAAAAACAACTTCTAATATTTGGGAGTTTGTTTTTTAGCTCAAATATCAGTTGTTTTATCTACTTTTTAAGAACTCTTGTTTTAGTGCCCATAGAGAAGAATAAGGAATTTAACTTAATCCAATGAGTGCACTGATTCATCTTGGAGGGAAAATCTGGAGCTCATGCTTGTCTCTTTGGACAGCAGCTGTCAAAGTGTACTAGCACTGAGAGCCAGTTGTGTCATGGTAGAGATTCTAAAAATGAGAAAATGGGTTTTAGAAGAAATAGATATCGATTAAAGATTTTTTAACATATAAGTAAATATAAATTTAAAAGACATTTATGTATATTTATACATATCAGTTGGCATCAGCAGCGACAGCAAACCTTTATTGAGCATTTGCCATCTCCTTTGGTGCTGTGCTTAGTGATGGGCTATAACTGGAAAGCAGCTAGGATAGCAGCCCTAGGAGAGACAGCAAGATGCAAGGTGAGCCGGACCATGGGTGCCAGGCTGTGGATAGTATCGAGGAGGTTATTGGGCAGATTCCTGAGTGGTACCAGGATGGAAGTCATGAGAGGTGGAGATTCAGCAGGTAAGGTACAGGATTTATAATCAGGAAGCCTGGGGTCAGCTCCTGCCTCCTTTATACACCTGCTGAGCATGAATTTGGTGAGTCCATGGGCATTCCCTGACAGAAATGTGTTCCTTTAAGATTTGATTTTAAATAGAATAAGCAGCTCTTCCAAATGGCTCTGATTATGCATTTGCTGCTCATGAGGGTGAATTCTGCCAATTTATACCATCTTCTGGAGCACATATTTACAATATGGTGCATTTGAGAAGTGTCGCCAATGTTTTGTTGTCTCCGTGACTCTGGTTTTAAGAGTCATTTTTGTGCATCTCCACCTTGGTTTCATAAACTATGCAAATTTGACTTACCTACTTATTTTCTTTCATAGCTGCTTTCCTAGTGCATCTGTATTCAGAGATAGATCCCTGAAGGAGCAAATGGTCTGGGGTTGCTTTTTCTTTCAAACAACAAAATTGGTCTCCTATTGTAAGTGATGTCTCATGTTTTCTTTTCCTTAAGATCTCTTAGCAATGATGGCTGAATAAGGCCATCCTCTTAAGGATCGTGGTGGGGGGAAGCCCCAGCTTCCTTCCTCTGCTCCTTTCATGTCAAATGCCTACATTCCTCAAATCTCTTGGCTTGGCTGATAAGAACTGTTAAAAAGGACCAAGTGTTGGGGCATGTCCAAGGATCTTCTGATTTGGTTTGGTTGGAATGGGACAGTATGCACCAGCCGTGTCCCTGCCCTCTGCCTCTGAGAAGTGGGCAGCTGATGGGATTCAGTGATGGTTCTGGCTTCTCTGGGTCCTAGTAAATAGAAGAACAAAAGCCCGATCACAGGGAACAAGCCAGGAAGAGCTTCAAAAATTCTTTCTGTCTTCAACTAACACTGAGTGTTTTAATCACCTCATGTCACTGTGACCAAAGTTCCTGACAAGAACAACTTAGATTAAAAAAAAAAAAAAAAGTTTACTTGGGAGGTCTGAGTCCACAGACAGCCAAGTCCATGATTCTGGGCCCAAGGGGAGGCAAAACATCATGGTGGAAAGGCCCAGCAAGGGAAAGCTGCTCAGCTCATGGGGAACTCAGAAAGGAGAGAGAGAGAATGAAAGAAGGAGATATAGAAAGAGAGAGAAAAGGGGGTGGAGAGAAAGCAGCCACAGGAAGAACAACTCATTCACAGCATATTCCTGAACTCTAGCCATGCCCCATCTGCCCACCCCAGACCCTAGCCATGCCCCATCTGCCTACAGTTACCGTCCCATCAGTCCATTCAAACTAGGATGGACTGATTAGGTTACGGCTCTCATAATCATATATGAGACATTCTTGCATTGTCTCATATATGAGCTTTTGGGGGACACCACAAATCCAAAGTGTAACACTGAACTTCAATAGAACAGTGATTAGAACATAGAGAGTGTTCTCTCTCTCAATTAAGGCAATTTCAATAGATCTAACTATCAAAGATATAAAAAGATAATATTTGACAAAAGATGTATCCAAAATGGCTGAAGTGGACGAGCTTAAGAAGAATGTCTATTTCCCTTATTATGCTTCTTTTAGATACAAGGAGATGAGTTAAAAAATAAACAGAAACCCGATACTCAAGAACTGATTATTGACATCATGGACAGATCCCCCATGAGTTGATTTAAAATGCAATATCTTACCTATATCCTTGTATTTTAATTTTTTTAAAGATTGCCCTTTTTGGTTTTAGGGAAAAAAAGATTATATTTAGGATTCTTGAATAAAATTAAAGAGCCTCATGTTCATACATCTGAACCCTCCCAGATAATATAGGGATTTAAAAGGATATCCTAATAGTACCAGTAATTTAAGATACTTTGTTTTTTAAAAAAAGTCAAATAATAAAAATAATGTAAAATTCATCTCTGACAGTGAAAATTATTCATTAATTTTTTATTTTATTTTAAACTTTTCTATAAGTGAGCAATATTTTAAATCAATGTAATACAGTTTGTATGCATAGTTGTACTTGCTTTCTATCCCCAAAACTTAGGAAATATTAATAAAAATTATGCTATGGAGCTTGTGGAGACTATTGTGTCTGAGTGCAGAAATTATATACATGTATTGTCAGTCTTCAGACTTTTCACACATAATATGTCTTACCAAAATAAAATATTCTGAATTTTAACAATAGCATTTTTATTTTAAAATCAGATGATATTTATAAAATTTATGCAAAAGACCATCTCTGAAATTTTATTTGATGAGAAAACAATTCTTTGAGCCAGAAAACTTTTGCCAAAAATAAGGTCAGATAATTTAAAAAATATATACGGGTTTTCTTTTGGACATCAATCAAAAAAGTCCAAAATATATAAAGATATTGGCTTGATTTTTTTAGTACCTCTTGCACTCTACATACTACACAATGAATTAGTTATTTATAAGATATAGCCTTGGAGCAATTTATAGTTCAATTTGGAGTATCAGTTTTAGGGAGGTAAGAGTTAGACGAATTTATTCCCCAAAATGAAAAATAGGGTTTCCTCTCATTTGGGCTCATCGGACCTCCCTACAGTTCCTAGTTGTGTAATCTGGAGTTTGGGGACACATCTCCAGACCCTTGATTTGCCAAACTTGAGTTTCAGTCCCCTGGGGATTTGTATGTCACAGAGAATGCCTGTAGGACCCTGTCCTGCAACAGTGAGCTGAAGACACATGTGCTGAGCCATAGCCCACACCAAGCTGCCCTTGACAGAGGAGGCTTAATGCAGGATGCCACAGGCAGGATGGAAGGAAGAATCTGGAAAATGCTTTAGAAATGGCAGTGTAGGGGGCACAGATTCTAATTTTATGTGTGTGTAGTGAAGGCCAAGTATCAGACAGGATGTAATCTGACATTTAGATTTAATTCTGTTCATGATTTGCGGATTTGGGAACGTATTCCCTATAGTGTCCAATGCCACTGGGAACTAACTGGCTCTACCTAGGAGTGGTACTTGCTTCAAGAACTGTGAAACTAGTTTGCTGTGCTTTCACACTTGGAGCTTCAAACTGTCTCTCATCCACAGGAGAAAAAGCAGACCAACCTGGACTTTGTATCTACCAATGATGAACTATGTAACCTAGGACAGGGGACCTAAACTCTCTAGTCCTGTTTTTCTCAACTCAAAATAAGCCTAATAAAAATAACAGTTATATTTATGAAGGATGTAGTAGAGCTTGGCATTGTTGTAGAAATAATTTTTTTTTTGTCTAAAAATCACTCTTCTCTTCTTTGTCCAGTTGAGAAAAGTGAAGTTGGATGGGTTCAGTGGCTCCAGCCTTCCAGCCAGATAGTGCAAGGCCAAATTTCAGATCAAAATTTCCATGCAAGAGAATATTCTCCAGCCTACAACACATGAGAGACAGAGGGACACAGCCTTTCTGGGTCCCCCTTCAGGCCTTCATTACTGCAGGTTATACAAGCTTACCAAGCTTGAAGACTCTGTGCTTTACATTCTCACCATAAATGGGTGATAATAATGGAATCTGGCTCACAACATTGCTTGCAAATATTAAACAAGTTAATATTTGTTAAAAACTCAGAACATTTCTTGGTAAGAACTAGGTCAGTATTTAAATATGCTGTTATAATTATATTAGAACTCGTACACTTCAGTGATAGGGGTTGGGACAAAGATTACTGTGCGTCAACTAACTACACACTTATACGTAGTAACTACCCAATAAATGATCCTTCCAGAAGACTGGGTATCAACTGTGAGACATAATTTAGATGCAGTGGAGATCACAGTCCATGGAGCACCTACCATGGAGTGCACAGTCCAGTGGGAACAAGAGGAGCCATTTTAGTTTTCTCTTCTCCAGGAGATCAGAATGTTCTATCTTTAAGCAGCTCAACACACAGTTATGCACCACATAATGACTTTTGGATCAACAACCACCAGCCCATAGGATGAAATATCCTAGCAATGCATTTCTCAGACCAAATCCACATCATGAAGTGAAGCACAACCGGACATGATTTCTTGCCTGCCTATAATAATAGCTTGTGTAAGGGGATAAATGGATTGTGGGACATTCACCCAACCATCTCCTTCCCCAGCTGAGTGGAGAGAATCTCATGAGCAGATGCTCTGTATCTATTCCTTAGGCACTCAGTATCTGTGGAGGACCAAATCTGACTTACAGGGTGGAAGTGACTGCCAATTCTCTAATAGAACACCAAGTAAAAGGAACGAGGAGAGAGGAAAAGGCCATCTATCCTCAGAACACAGCGGGGCATGTATGTACATGTGCATGAATATGTTTTCTTGAGTGGACTGGATGTGAGTGTATTGGGGACTGAGGGGTTCAGTGTGGCTGCATTATCTAGGGTAGGTCTAAGAAAAGAAATAGGATTGAAGGAAAAAGATAAAGTACCAGCATCTTCTTTCCTATCAAAATCCAGGAGCAAAGGAACTCCAGTCCATTCTTATGACTCTGACTCACTAATTGTGTTTGTGCAAATTGTACTCCTTGGACAGCAACCAACCATGTGGTCTTGCGGAGTAAGGAACACTTACAATTTGCTAGGCTCATTCATTCAATAGGTGCTGGCAGCTTCTACCTGCCATTGCTATGTCCCCATAGCAAATGCAGTTCCAAACTTGGTTTAATCTTGGGGTGTTCAGCCACTAGGTTGTTTGTGCATCCACAGATCCTTTGAGCTTTCACTGGGTTACACACATGCTTCCTTCTTCAGTCTCAGGTCATGGTGGCCAACATGTAGTAAGAACTATTGATATCCTAGGGGACACACTCTAGAAATACTAACACACAACCCAAGCACTAATGAGGAAGTACTGATCCCTAGACTTACTGAAGCCGAAATTTCAGGGGAAGGATCTGGAAATCTGGATTTTTAACAAGCATTGCATATGATTTTTCTCAGTCAAGACTGGGCATTGCTTCTAGATGTTTCCAGCTTTGCAGTTGCACCCTACTCCATGTAGGAGAAGATTCCAAGTGTCATTCATGGCTGGTGTGCTGGCCTCTTGTTAACCAAAGTTAAGGATGAGAGTTGAAGGCTCCTCTGAAGCAGCTGGAGAGAGAGATCCCCTCTTCAATACCAATTGAGCAGCATCAGAAATTAGTATCTTTGAGGCCACAGTTAGTTCAGGCAAAGCAAAGTCACGCTGTAGATATGGATCTAGAGCAGAAGTTTCCAGTTTGCCCTCTCTCACCTCTTTCTCTGAACCACCCACCTGCTGCTTCTGGACTCACTAACCTTTTGAACTTCTGAGTTTGGGATATGATCTCTCAAAGTCCCCAGGTGAGCTCACCCCCAGATATTCTGGGGGCAAAAATTTCCCAACAAAACATCTGAGTATCCTGGGAGGGGCTAGAGGATCAGAGTTAGGCCTTCTACACAGAATGAATGGGGATTCCTTGCCTAGGTCTCTGGACTTCTCTTTAACTGTCTATCAGGCATGGCTACTGTACTGTTCTTTAGCCACCTAGAACAATGTGACCTTCATTCAGACATTATCTTCCAGGTGTGTGCCAAGAACCTGGGACTCTTCTTTGTATTTTTAATTGAAAATTATCGTGTGGTTTTAATCATTTTCTATTGCTGTGTAGCATTTTACTGCAAACCTAGCAGATCAAAACAGCACACATTTATTGTCTCAAGATTTCTTTGGGTCACAAGTATAGTCATAACTTAGCTGGATTTTCTGCCTAGGATTCCACAAGGCTGCAGGCAGAAATTTGGACTGGGGTTGTGGTCTCTTCTGAGGCTTGTCAGGGGAAGAATCTGTTTCCTAGCTTACTCAAGTTGTTGATAGAATTCAGTTTCTTGCAGCTATAGGACTGGAGACTTCAGGTCTTTTGATGGTTGCTGCCAGAGGCTACCCTAAGTCCCTTGGTATGTAGGGTCTCCCAACAAGACCACCTGCCACCTCAAAGCAAACAAGAGAGAGAGAGACTCCAGCAAGATGGATGCTATATCTTACATTATATAACCATACCTATCATGTTCTCTTTGCCACATTATATTGGTTAAAAGCAAATCACTTTCCTCATCACAGGCCCTGAACACCAGTAGATGAAGATTATGGAGGTAACCTTCTGATTCTGTCTGCCAAAGGAGTATTCACCAATTCAAGTGTATGCTCAATTCCCAAACAACACTCTTTCTCCAAGAACTGGGTTGATTCTGGCAGCATGCGCTAGGGACCCCACATCCTGACCAGAGCTGACTGAGGAGCAGGTAGAAACCCGTCCCAAAGTCAAGCAGTCAAATTCTGCCTTCCAGGATCTTACATGGAATCTGTAGTTATTCTGGGCTACTTCCTTTCAAGGATGAGAAGATAACCATCGTTGGGTGACTTTTTCCCAAAATGTGCATGTGCAACTGAGAAAATAAAGTTGATCTACAGAAAAACAATAGAGATTAGAGATGGAGAAAAAGTTCACCTGGATTTCCAACATCTCTCCATCCAGTTGCTCCTTCTGGTTTCTGATGCAACCCATTACCAGTCTTACATAAGATTTTCAAGTTCCATAGCTCTTTTGTGTCCTGTGAGTAAATCCTCTCTTTAGCTTAAGCCTGCTCAAGTTGGCTGCTGTAACTTATCAGCATTAGGAAATCTGACAGAGAAGTTACAGTGTGTCTTATTTGTTCTTCAGGTTACAGCCTCTCCATCATCCATCCACCATGTATCAGTCTACCTAAAAAAAAAAAAAATTCTCAGTTCCTTGTGATGGTCCCAGCACTGTCCTAGATGCTGGGATACAATAGCAAGCAAGACCCTTACCAACGCACAGTCTGTGGAAGTACTAGGCAGGTAAACAGAGGTGGAGGTGGAGGAGAAGTCCTAAGGAGCACTGTAAAGGGAATGGACCTGGTCCCAGGAAGAAGCCTACCAGGAGTGCTTCCTAGAGAATCTGATAGTGACACAACTGACAGCTCCAGCATCATGGCTGGAGGAAGTGGGTCACAGGGGACATGCACTGGGGGAATTATAGTATTATTACCTCCTTGCATTCAAGCTCCCTCTCTGCTTTTGGCCACCAAGAGCTGAGCTGCTTTTCTTCATCACATCTTTCTGCCATGATGTTCTGCCTCATGTTGGGCCCAGCATTATGGAGTTAGCAGACCATAGACTGAACCTCTGAAACCATGAACCAAAATAAACTTTTCCACTCTAAGTCATTCCTGTCAGATCTTTTGGTCACAGTAATGAAAAGATGGCCAACACAAGATATTCAAGTTTGTCAGTTCGTGCTCATAAAGAGATCGACTCAGTTCTCACACCTTATTTCCCAAGAATTGGGCTCTTTGCTGAAAGGATGGAACAGAAAACTAGGATTATCTCTGGGGCACATCTGCCTTTCCTAGCCTTTTACTGTGGGGCTAAAAGCATGTGTTTCCTGGAGCCAATAAAATGTACCTTGTTCTCTAGAAATGTTAGGACAGCTGGCCTCCAGGTCCTGTGATTGTTACATCTTTTCTGAGAAGTATCTGTTAATTCTTTTTAATCATCTTGATTTGACCACGAAGGTCATTATTTCTACATTATTTCTACACTGACAAATTGGGGAGTATTTTCACATTGCTTTATCCCTGTGGTGTGGTGTAACTTTCTTTGTCATCAATACATATGTCAAAGCAGGCTAACCAGAGCATTTCCCCCAGCCAGAGCATATGGTTGGGTCATGCAAACAACCATCGTAAATCCTTCTTGACAGTGGCCCAAAATGATATCGTGACCTGGTCCCCATGGAATCCAGATTTATGAAGATCTGAATGTGAGAACTGTTAGGCACATGGGTTTTTAAAAATGTGCCACATGAATACATCTGTCTCTTTCTATGGCTACTTGCCTCCATCTGTGGCAAATGAATGAAAAATATGTGCAGAGGTATTTGAAAAATTCCTGAGGTGCCTCAATAAGCTGCCTGTGATCCTGAAGCAGAATAAGCACCCAATAAATATTCGTTGAGTGAGTGAGTGAGTGAGTGGACGGATGAATGAAGTGGAACTTGGGTGAGTTATAAAGTCATCTCATTTTTCTAGAAAAGAACTCACTGCTTGAACAGTGCACTTGTCTTTCATATTACCTCTCTCCCATTTCTATTTCTGAATGTATGCCCAATTTTAGCCAGGAAACTTCTCTATCCTCAGTCCCAGGGGTAAATCTTACTTAGTCCAAGCCAATCAGAACTTGGCATTTTTTCATGGTGATTATGATTGGCCTGGGAAGAGGTATGGAATCTCAGATGGTCCAATCAGATTTAGATGAGTTCCTGGCTGGAAGAGATACTTTCAGTTTATTCCTAGGGAGGTAGGCAAGAAAGCATGGCACCACCTTTTCTGCTCCAGGGCTTTCGCCCTCCATGCTGACAAGATCCCATCTGGGCTGCCCCCACGTAACCTGATGGTTTTGAGGGGAACCAGCTTTGGTGTGAGGCTGGTGCTGTGCAAAACAGACAGCAGGAAAGACTCCTCTCCTTAATGACATTGTTGAGCTCCTGCACATGCCCAGAGAGCACCCAGGTTCTGGACCAGATTCCTTTCCTGCTCTGTAAAAGAGTAATTTCCTTGTCGTTTAAATATCTAGAGTTGGAATTTCCATCGCTTTCCCATAAAAACAAAAAGCTAAAGTAAAATTTGAAGCTAAGAAGAGCAATAAGAAAGACAGAAGAAGGTCACATGGTGGTCTTACGATGTTTCATTAAGGGACAGGAGTCACCCAAACATCACTCTCAGATGGACCTGCACCCCAGGGAGACAAGGGCTGCCCTGCTGGTTTTCATTCACCTTCTTCAGGTGCACATTGCCCATCTAGAAAAGAAATCCTCTTCCTGTCTTGCTAGAGTGAATATTTTTCTTCCCCTTGTTGGTTTTTGCCCGGGTTCCCCTGGCAACACAGAGAAAAAGAGGTTTCTATTGCCATGTTCTCCTTAGTTTTCTCATGTTTTCAGCCATCAGTCAGACCACTGTCACTCTCATAAAATTTAGAAACCACCTTAGCAAACTTCCCTTTTGCAGTTACTATAAGCAGAGTGCCATCCAAGTTATACAAAGAAATATGAAACAACTCTTGCCCACAGAGATCGTATCCTCTATATTGGAATGACAGGGTGCAGCATATTCAATAGTGATAGAGACTTGAACAAATAGAAAATAATCAAAACTGTGCTCACCATCAAAAAGTAGCATGTCATTCATTCTTGGATGAAAGGAACATACTAACAACTCCCAAATCCAAACATTGGTTTTGTCCTTTCTGCCATCATCTTCTTTTTGCCTGAGGACTGAAATGCTTCCAGATCTATTTGCTGCTGCCCTGCCTACTGTCACCACACTAAAACTAAGGAAATTCGGTGAAGAAGCAAAGCCGACTATGCCACTCCTCTGCTCATCCTCCCTGCTCGGGCCGACACTGCTTGGGCTGATCTCACAGCTATGTCCCATCCTGTTATTTATGTTCTTTCTCTCTGAATGAATGCTGGTCCTACTTAGTCAAAGCCTTTGTGTGTGCTGTTCCTCTTCCTGGAACACCTTTCCTTCTCCTCTGTTTACTATTCAACACCTCCTTATCCTCCTAATCTCTCCTCCAGCACCTTATCCTCAGAAAAGCCTTTTCTCACTTCCCTTACTAGGATAAAACCTACCTTAGACTCTCATAGCACTGAAGATCTTTCCTTTTGTTTTTTTCCAGTTGTAGTTCTCCAATTATTAGGTCATCATTAGAAATCTCACCTGTATCCTCCATGGCCGCAAGGTGGGCAGGGATTTTATCTGTGTTTAGTCATCCTTGCCTCTCCAGAGCTCAACAAAGTATCTGGCATATGATAAATGCTCAGTAAATATTTATTGAAAGAAAGAACAAGGATATTAACATATAATCCACACTCACTTTGAGCCAAGCACTGTGCTAGGAACCTAACCCCCTTGTCTTTCACTCCTTGGAACTCTTTAGTTCCTCTCTCTAAGAGAGGTGCTGTTGCTACTGCCCCATGTTATAGTTGGGTACACTGAGGCTTAAAGAGATGAAATAGTATGTCTAAGATTCCAGGCCAGGTAAGTGATAGAGCTTGAATTCCAGCTGGGCACATGGCTTCAAATTCCCTACTCCTAACTCCTGATCTCTGCCAAATCTCACAGAGGAAAGAAAGTTCTGGGAGTTCCAAGAAAGGAGAAAACTTTGTAAGAAAAGAGGAGTTTAGGCTTATCCAAAAAGACAAGATGGCTTTATCTAGAATAAGGAGTAAGAAGGAGGGCAGGTGCATGGGGACACTCCTTACATGAAGGCACCTTTCAAGGCTCCCCTTCTGAGTGGGTGAATTAGAAAAAGTCGGCCATTGCTCCCCAAGGAGGCAGACTCACACCAGGACACAGAGGTTGGGGAGCCAAGTGCTGGCTCAACTTCAGCTTCAACTTTCACCCTTGCCTGGGCCATTTTGGCACACAAATCACACCTAGATGCAGCAACCCTCAGGAGCACAGGCTTAGAGGAAAAAAAAAAGTAAAAAAAAAAAAATCCATTTGGCTAGAGTTGATGCCTTTGAAGAGAAATGTAAGCACCTAACATTTGCTCTGTCCAAGATTGTAACCACTAACCTCACAAGGCTATTTAAATTTAAATGAATTAAAGTTAAACACAATAAGATTTTTTCTCAATCATTCCATTCACTTTTTCAAAAATGATTTAGTTGTAGATGGACAGCATACCTTTATTTTATTTATTTACTTTTATGCAGTGTTGAGGATCAAACCCAGTGCCTCACACATGCTAGGCAAGTGCTCTACCACTGAGCCACATCCCCAGCCCCCATTCACTTTTCAGGTGCTCAATAGCTACCTGTAGCCAATGGTTACATACTGGATAGTGCAAATAGAGACCATTTCCATTACTGCAAAAAGTTCAATTGGATAGCTCTGGTCTGGCAAGCAAGCCACAGCCATGGTCTGTTAAAAAAAAAAAAATTCCTCAGGCTTTATGCCATAGATCATGAAAGGGTTATAAGAGTTGAAATGGGCTGGGCACAGTGGTGCACGTCTGTAATTCTCCACTTGGGAGGCTGAGGTAGGAGAATTACAAGTTCAAAGCCAGTCTTAGCAACTTATCGAAGCCCTAAGCAACTCCAGTGAGACCCTGTCTCTAAATAAAATATTTTTAAAAAAGGGCTGGGGATGTGGCTCGGTAGTTGAATGCACCTAGGTTCAATCCCTGGCTAAAAAAAAAAAAAAAAATAGCTGAAATGGTGTGGTTGAAGAATAGTCCTGAGATTAGTAATAATTGCCATTTTGGAGGGGTTTTTGATGTATCAGGTAGTATGCAAATACTTCACAATATGATCTCATATGAAAAGCCTACAAGAAGCCAGATGTGGTGCCACACGCTTATAATTCCAGCTTCTCGGTGGGCTGAGACAGGAGGATCTTGAGTTCAAAATCAGCTTTGGCAACTTGGACCAGGTTTCAATTTATAGGAAAAAAAAAAAAAAAGGAAGAGGGCGCACAAGGTAGGTGCTATTCTTACCCCCATCCCATAGGTGAGAAACAGAGACCCAATAAGGTTAAACAGCTCCTATGCTCCAAGTCGGCCTGACTCCAGAAGGCTGTGTGTTAAGCCATGCTTCTACTCTGTATCCAAACTAACATGGTAATGGGAGTGAATTATTCAGCAATACAGACTGAGGTCACAGAGGCCCATTTGGCAGCCCCAGGAGAATTCTAGGCCTGAAATGATCATGGCTTCAAACAAGGGGGTCAAGAGCTTCCTTTGTAGCAAGCTTCAGATGTGCCTCGTTCTTTGTTCCTGGCCTATAGTTTCTCCGTCTCCCTCCCTTCCTCCCTAACCATTAATCACAATCGCCTGCATTTTCTTTGGACTCATCTTTGCTTATCCTTCTACTCCTCGTGTTGGTGTTTCTAGAGAGGATTGTGTTTGTATTAGGTTTTAACCTAATAAATTTTTATTCCAGGGAGGACGTCTCCCGCCTCATCCTGCTGTTAGGCCTCCCCTCTTGAGCTCCCTGGACACAGCTGGAGAGCTTGTGTGGGCCCCACCATGAGCCAAGCCTGCAAAGACCATCTGGAAATGTGCGTGGCAGAAGTCTTGCCTCTCCTCCTGGTTCCCCTGGTGAAGGGAAACGCACCAAGGGGTCCTGCTTCCTGCTGGGGGGCAAGTCAGATCTCTTTTGTTTCTCTGACCTCCAGGGGTTTGTAGGTAAACTTCCCTGTGGAGAAGCTTTATCTTTACTAGGGTTTTAGTCTGTGAATATTTTGGGTTTGGGCAAAGTGGGACAAGCACCAAGGATGGACTGGTCCTCTTGCAAAGGAAACTGGCTTCCAGTATTTAGTTTCATAGATTTATGAACAAGTAGATTTTTGCATTAACCACCATGCCCCTGCGCAGCCAAGGAAACCGTTGAATATCAACTTATGTGTGACAGCTGGGGAAACTGAGGTAAAGGAGGATGGAGAGGATTCCACATGCGTCAGAATGAAAGACGTAAGGAAGAAAACCATGACATCCAGGTTGGCTGGTCATGCTTTAACCACAACCCACACTTGCCTATTTAGTTACAACAAACACAAAAGAGATAAACATAGATGTAAGTTAGTCTAAACACCAAATTTTAGAAGTTTTTCCTCTGATGTCTAGTCAGCCATCCTGACCTTTATTGGAGGATAAACCAACTTGCAACAACAGCTGGGGACAATTATTTACTGTAAGTCAGAGACCAAACGGCTTGGATAATGAAGTAAATTCAGCATTAGAAGGAGGGAAACGTGCCTGGTACCAGAAAAGTTATCTGTTTGGTTGATTCCTGAATTTGAAAAAAATGATAAAGAAAAAAAATCAAGAGATGTCAAGTTCGTGGCACAAAGAGATGCTAGAAAAATCGAGGCCAGGCTGAGTGGCGGGCGGGCTTTGCTCTCATGTGAGGGGTTTACAAAAACGCACCGCCACACCTGGACCTTCCTCAGCCAGGAGTCATCCAAGAAGATACTTTGTACAGATGCTACTGAGATGACACATCCCTTGCTGTCTATAAAATTGATCTACAGCTGGCTATGGAGTCACCCCAACATCTTGGCTACTCAATAGGAAACAGATTTGGATTTCCTCACTCAGGCTGTCAGCTTTTACAGACGGCTGATGGTCTCTGGCCGTGTGGCCTCTCAGCAAGACACAGCTGAAGGAGGGGGCTTGGGAACCTTTGGCAGTCAAAGGAGGGACTAGGCTTTGCAAAGTTCCCGGGTTGAATTCAAAGCCAATAGCATTTAAATTCCCTCCCAGATAAGCATTTGAAAAGCCAGTGAGGTGCCTTTGAGTCAATAAAGTGTTATTACCTGGTCCCTTTTGCCCTTCGATAACAAGGGATGTTTTAAAGCCTTTAAAATGCCAGCCACAATGTAAAACAAGATGTGTCACCTCCACACTTTGAGCTGACCGAAAGAAAAGGAACCTTTGCTTGAAGATGATGCATTTCATTACAGTCAGACAACCCCGCAAGACCCTTTCTCTCTCTCTCTCTCTCTCTCTCTCTCTCCCCGCCCCTCCTTACCCTCTCCTTTATCTTCATCTGGCTGCAAAATAATGGAATCTGGCCACCCAAAGTGTACCAGAAATTTCTGAGCAACAAGGCTAATGAATTTCCTCTCTAGAGGGGCCTCCTGCCTACAGGCCAGCCCACAGGACAGGGAAAAATTTGCTATAAACACTCCCATGCTTTGAATGGGGCTCAACCCCCAGGATGTCTTCCAGAGCAAGGCCTCTGCGGAGGACTCTATGTTCTAGAATTTTAATTAAAAAGACCACAAAACCCACTAGCTCCCAAGTTGAATTCTGAGTCTGAATCTGAGAATAACTGCCGTTCTTAAAATATAAATGACAGCAAGCAGGGAAATGTCATCATTGTCCTGGGCAAATGAGTTGAGCACAGCCTAGAGACAGATTAGGGTAAAATCTAAAGGCACAGAGTCTAGGGCCAGACAGTATGGGTTCAAATTTCTGACTTTGCTGTTCCCTTGTTGTGTGACCCTTGGGCCTGTTTTAACTTGTGCAGTTGGTGAATTCTTGCAAGTTGGAATAATGACTTAGAACTGGAGGTAATGCTGGAGACCATTATGTTTAACCATTAGACATGCATGTGATGATTCAATAAGAAGCGTCCAGAATTCCCAGGTCTCAACCCTTCACTGTTTTCCATGAGAGTGAACCAAGAGGGCATCCGCATGGCAGAGAGAGAAGAAAGGCAGAGAGATCTACTGCATCTTGTGCCAAACACGTTGGCCTAAAATGGAAAATATTTGAGGATTTGCTGGATGAACAAAGAACTTCAAGCTTCCTGTGAACTCTCAGGAGGTCAATAGACAGCTAAGAAACACCTTCTTATCCCTCTCCCTCCAGGACCTACCCCTTCATTTCTGGAATGAGTCCGCCATGTTGCATTCCATTGTTTCCTGTATGAGGCATGGAGTTCACCCTGAAAAGATGATCCTTTTCCAACTGCCCTACCCTACTTATTCAGTCTCAACTCTCACCCCATGTATCATCTGCCCCCTAATTATGCTTCAATTAATGATGGACTGTTATGATTTGGATGTGAGTGCCCTCCAAAAGCTCCTGTGTGAAACAATGCAAGAAGGTTTGGAGGAGAAATGATTGGGCTATAGCCTTAATCTAATCAGTGAATTGATCTCCAATGGAATTAATTGAGTGGTAACTGAATGAAAGCAGATGGGGTATGGCTAGAGGAAGTGGTTCGTTGGGGGCATGGCTATGGGGGTATATATTTTGTATATGGAGAGTAGAGTCTCTCTTTCTCTCTCTGTTCCTGAGTCTCATGTGAGCTACTTCCCTCTGCCACACTCTTCCTCCATGATGTTCTGCCTCACCTTGAGCCCTGAGGAATGGAGCCAGCTCTCTATGGACTAAGACCTCTGAAACCGTGAGTCCTTCAATAAACTTTTCCTCATTTACTGTTGTCCTGGTCTGGTGTTTTAGTCGCAGCAGCAAAACAGCTGACTAAAACATGGACCTCATATGCAACCGAGGCTCCCCTAAGACAATATTGCCTGGTGACGCAGTGGCCATCTTGGTTGTATAAGTACACTCTACGGTTGCACAAGGACAAAGTTGCCTCAGTGCATTTCTCAGAACATATATATTCCCATTGCAACATGATGCATAACTGCTGTGACCACACTGACCATCATTTGCTGCCTAACGTCACACACATGCATGACTCCAAGTTGAGACACGCTGTTCCTCCCCACCTCCCTTTTCAAATCCCTACCCATTCTCCAAGATCAAGGCCAATGTTAACTCATCTGTGAGACTTTCCCAGACATTATCACTGATTTTAATGATAGAAAAGTTGAGCACTGTGCCCAAAGCTCTTCATGATTGTCTCATTTCATTCCCTTAATCCTCACTATAATCCTATGAAGCAGATACTATTATGAGCCTTATTTTATGATGAAACGAAGGTTCACCAGAGTTTAGTAACTTGCCCAAGGTCACACAGCAGTTAGTGGGAAAGCTACTTTCATGTTCAGGCCCATCTGATTCTAGAAGGAAGTTCTTCCCCCAGGCTCCATACTGACTCTCCTAGTTCCCTTTGTTAGGCTTTGTTTGTCTTATTTTCCTGATTTAACTCTATATCTTTCCTACCCTGTTTAAATTAAAATTCCAACTGTGTGTTATTCTTTTTCATCTCTGATATTTAGCATACTGCTTAGGCCATGATAGCTGCTTAACATAAATGCAAATAAATGTGCTGAATGGAGAAATATATGAATGGATGAATGGATGAAAGGAAGAAATCAAAGAAGAAATATCTGCTTCTTTAAGGTGCACACTATAAAACGAGCTAGTCTCTTCAAGTGCACCAAATATGGTGTTCCAAATAGAATGCTAATGCTGCTTGAAAAATGTAACTCGTTATCCAATACATATTTTATATTGACTCTGGCCCTTATTAATAGCAGGAAATTCAAAAGAATGTCAAGCCTATACTCCTATGGCCAGAGATGAGGAGCCTAAAAATGTTGGACAAAGCAGAGAACATCTGGTCCTGGTCATAGCCTTTTAAAAATGAAGATATTATGCTTTCTGAGCTCAATCTTCTTGCTTGAAAACAAAACATTCAAAAACTAACTTCTCATGTTGGGTACTTTACCTATGCTATGTCCTCCCTAAAGAACTTGCATTCATGGACTTCAAATAAGCTTGCAGCTGCTACAAATTCAGATATTTAGACTACATCAACTTGCTTTCTATAACAAATTACTTATTAAGGATGCTAAAACATCTAGAAAAAAATGAGGATGGAACTTAGCTTCAGGAAAAAATATATAAGTTATTAAATAGAGGTTGAGAAATCAATATTTGTGGTTCAAGATTCAAACTGGACTGGCCAGAGCACAGGCCTCCTCCCAGAGCATATGGGTTAGGGCAGTTGCTAATCAGTGTATGCAAAGTGTACAGGTGCCACCTGAGAGACAAATGCCTGAATTTCCAGCAGGCACAGAGGACAAACCAGAAGCAACAGTGACATATTCAAATATAGTCTCTTGGTCTGCAAAGCCCCAATGCTTTGAAGCAGCATTGTTTCCAGAGCTTCTATGGGGCAGCCATGACTAGCTATAAGTTGATTCCTGTCTGGTCTTTGACAGGAGAGCATTCAGTGCTCTGCCTCAGTTTGTTCTTGCTTTGGAGTCTGACCACTTGCCTGATGGGAAGCATTCAGGGGTGGGGGTTGGAAGCTGGATTCATTAGCAGCTGCTGACATCTGTCTTCAACCCCAGAGGTGCTAAGTTCAGACCAAGTCTTATGAAGAATCCCACGATCTAAGTTTAGCAACCCCTGTGAACATATCAATAAATACTCTAGTCCTAAGTGTATCCCCTTGCATTCTACCTTGATTTTCTTCAGTTTCATTTAAAAGAAGAGACTTAATAAATTAGGCTAGTTTGAGAAATAATCATTACTTCCAGTTACAGAATGTTAATTATGTGAGAGATTCTGCCAAGTGTCTGATAGATGACATTGTCTCGTTTAATCCTCACAAGGACTTGAGAGAAGAGGTACTTGCTTATCAGTTTTATGGATGGGAATAAAGAAACTTAGCCAGAAACAAGACTTCTCCTCAAGCCTTGCTTTAAAACCAAACTCCAAGACTGGCATGGTGATGCCTCTCTAATCCCAGAGGCTTGGGAGGCTGAGGCAGAAGGATTGTGAGTTCAAAGCCAGCCTCAGCAATTTAGCAAGGCCTTAAGCAACTTAGTGAGACCCTGTCTCTAAATAAAATATATTTTTAAAAAGGGCTGGGATGTGGCTTACTGGTAAAAACGCCCCTGGATTCAATGATTCAATCCCTGGTGTATGTATATATATATATATATAACTCCACATTTATTCTTGCCACCATGCAATACTCCCCAGAATTTACTTGTATTCAAGTATTCCCTGGGTTCTTGATGACCAGGATTGTGTTGTACCCTTCTGTGGGCATCATAAATCACCATGTATATACCAACAAATAGGTTGATGATTACCTTTTTTTTTTTTTTAATGGAAAGGACTATTACTGAGGTTTTTAGAAGGTGAGTGTGATCCGTGCATGGAATCACACAGAAATAAATCAAGAGAGGAGAATGTCCACACAAGAGTGAAGGATTCCTGGCTGCGCTTGTGGTTGAAGGCACCATCTTATATTAAAGATTCTGTGACCCTGGGAGCCAGACAAAGGGTACTTGTTGCTAGAGGATTGATGTTCTCTTCACTCTCGAATCGAAACCACTTCAAAAGAGACCATTTGTTGGTGTAGTGGGAAACTGTTGCCAAGGTGAAGAGCCCCTATGTCCCAACTGCCAATAAACCTATCTCCAAACAGCAGGAAGGAGCCGCACAGAATGGCCCTGGTAGCCAGAGCAGGGGCCGGAGGTTCAGGAAGTAGATGTGTCTCCCTCAGTAGCACTGACGGAGCCAGGAAGGGTTCCACATCCTGACTGGCCAAGACAAACACAGCCCAGTGCTGACGGAGAGGCAGCCATCAGGGAACAGCTGAACCACCCCAGTCACCCAGGCTCCCAAAAGATTGTCACCGCAAGAGTGAAACCAGGACCTGTGGTTTCCTGCTGTCCTCTCTGGTACGCAGCTCGGGCTTCCAATGACTCATGGCCAATGGCGTGCCAAGATTTCACGTCCCATCTGCAATGGAGCCCAACCTGTACAGAACCATGGCCCTTCCCACTACTTCCTCCTCAAGGAGCTTAGTGAGAGGATTAACGAGAACCAGGATGTGAGTAGACATCTTCCCAAGAGCAGCCTGGCTGTAAAACTGGCTGAGACAGGCATGCCAGGACAAAGCAGGGGATCAGGAATCATCAGTCACTCAAGCCAATGCTTCTGGGTCTTAAGTCTGCTGGTGGTGTGGGGAGGAGGAAAGGAAACTAACATTTATTAACTTCAGGCCTCTCGAGAGATGGCACAGCTCAGTGGTGAGGAGTGTAGGTGTCAGATTGCATCTGGGCTGCCACTCACTGAGTGATCTTGGGAAATTATTTAGCCTCTTTGAGCCTAAATATTCTCAGCCAGAAAGAGGGAATAACAGTGGAATCTACCCTATCAGGTAGATTCTGAAGATCAAAGGGAGATTATAAATGTAAAGTTTGGTGGATGTTAGTTGTGATTCTTATTGTTTTTACTATCATTGATGATCAAGTTTAGGTGGGTAAGAGCTTAAGAGTAAGAGCTAAAGAACTGGGGAAATTATCTCTAAGGGGATTTGTGCCCATCAGAGGGTAGATCCTTTGCAGAAATCGAACACTGGACTCCAGTTACAAGTTGGAAGAAAGCTTTGATGCTAATATATGCAGCATTCTGTGGATTAGGAACCCTGAAGACCCTTTGGGATCCTTGTGTACCTCAAAAGTGGACTGACCAGGGGAAGCATTGGCCTTTTCACCTGGTACCTTATTAATCATCGAAACCCAATCACACACAAGCCTGCTGTTCAACTCTACTAAAGCTAATTGAAGGCTTGTCACATGCTACGTATAAAACTAGGCACCAGTGTGGAGGGTGGGGAATAGAGCAGAGAGGAGCAAACACATCACGGCTCCTTTCTCCATAATGAGACAGACACATGTACCTTCAATTAAAAAAGGCAGACAGGGGCTGGGGATGTGGCTCAAGCGGTAGCGCGCTCGCCTGGCATGCGTGCGGCCCGGGTTCGATCCTCAGCACCACATACAAACAAAGATGTTGTGTCCGCTGAAAACTAAAAAATAAATATTAAAAATTTCTCTCTCTCTCTTTAAAAAAAAAAAAAAGAAAGAAAAAAGATAAACAAGGCAGACACATCATTGCTCCAGTGCTGAGAAAAACTACACGCAAGCTACATTGGAAGAGAAGACCGGTTGAGTGGGGCTCTCTGGGAAGTGCTTGTTTTGAGATGGGCCTCCAAAGTGAATGTGAAGGAGGGAACAGGGGAGATAAAGGGGTCATCTTTTGCAAAAGCAGTAGTCTAAAGTGCAAGGGAGGGATACATTGGAAAATAAAGTTACTATAAAAGTGGGAGAAGACCATATTTTATAGTTTTGACAGTCAGGCTGAAAGATTCGGATTGTGTTATTTGTGTTGGGAGGCAAGCTGTGTTGGGAGCTCAGGCGTCGACACTGACGTGAATTTGAGTCATGGCTCTACTTTGTGCACATGGTGTGACCTTGGAAGACAACTTCACTCTTCTCACTCTAAGTGGGGATCACCGCAGTGACTAACTCAGGGCCAGGGACGTGCAGACTGCTCAGCACTTAGCCCAAGACAGTAGACTCATAAAAATTCAGTTATCGTTATTATCATCAGCCCTTAGGGAGAAATGATGAGCACCTGGACCAGGACACTGGAAAGCAAAAGGAAGGGATCTGTGTGTCTTTCAAAGGCTGGATTGGGCAGTTAACAGCCTACTGGGTAAGAGAAGTGAGAAAGGAGTGTCAACAATCGTTTATGCGTTGGATCCCAGGAGACTAGGAGTCTGAGACGGTGTTACCAAGGTGGGATCATGGAGAATGACCTCAGTTTGAGGTGTACTGAATCAAAGGTGGGGTTGACCTGTGAATTCAAATGCAAAGGTTAAACTTTTAGTAAAATTTTTAAGAAGAAAGTTTAAATTAGAGGCTCATGGATGTATATATGAAAGTCAAACCTTTGGAAGTAGGTGATCCTGAAAGGGTTTGTAAGAGAAATAACTTTGCTGGGAAATGGACATTACAAAATTTCCATTTGTAAGAGAAGACAGGAGAAGGGAAAGAGCAGAACCAGGTAGTTATTGTGTTACAGGTGTCAAATGATGGTTTTTCCAACAGGCCATGGGGGTCAGCTCAGCAGACAGGGATGGGGTGTAACGCAATGATGTTTTCCATGAGCACCTCAGAAAAACAGAGAGGTAGAGAGATTCTAAGGCATTAAGGAGAAAATAACTGGGAGATTGTGATGTGTGTTTCATTTGTAGTTCAGAAGTTGAATTTAAGAGAGAGTTTTTCCAAGGAAGTTAAAACACATCTGGCACAAGGCAGAAGTGTGTTTTGGGTGGAAACTATGTGAACACTTTGTAGAGTAGAAGAATATCCACTGGAGAAAAATTAAAGATGCATGAGAGGAAAAAAAAGTTATTTTTGACCTAAGGAGAGCAAGGAGGCGTGTGAAATATGGCCTCAGAGGGATGCTGATTTTAGAGCAACCAAGAACCACATCTCACATGGATTTCAGAGGAAGGAAGAAAAGCTTTAATTCCAAGAATAATTATTTGGGTGGTTGATGGAATTCAGGTTGGTGTGCCTTTATTTTCTAAAAGAAAATGACAGATTTTCATTTAAAGATTTCATGATAGGATTTAAAAATAAAAGCATGGAGTGGGATTTTGTTCTGTTAATTCTCTTGAGACAAGACTGAGTAGTGGTAGAGCAGGGATAACTTCACAAGAGTCGATTTGACATTAGCCATCCAGGACAGACCTACATCACTAAAACTCAGCAGTCTAACCTGCAAAAGGAGATTGTTCACTTAGAGGACAGACTGGGCTTCAAAGGAGATGACACACGTGTCTCTCTTTGTCACTGACCTGGAATCCACTAGTTTGTTGTTTTAATTGATCACATTTATCTCATTTTGCTCTCGAGACTGTTTTTGGGGGAATGTGTTCGTGATTTGAAGAGATAATGATGCCTGGTGCAAGAGCAAAATGGAAAGCTTGTGGTACTCCTTCCTAGGGCCCTAAGTGCATGTGCAGCGGAAAGCATGGCCTCTCTGGAAGCCAAGTACTCTGAAAAATGTGCCACTACAGCATTGCAGGGGGGTGGGACATGGACTTTCCACTAAGACAGGTCCCTTTTCCCCAAACTTTTTTTTTTTTTCCAATGATGTCTCCAGCATGGTTTTGAGTGATTCAGGCTTTGGGATGCCACCACTTCCCTTGTGATGCATGTTTGACATTTCCCAGATTTCATCACTGGGACATTTCCTGAAATCCAGTCCAACGTGTTCCTTTTTTTTTTTTTTTCTGGATTTCAAAAGGGATTCTGTTTCAAGCTTCAGCTGTCAAATGGGGAACCCAACTGTGAACAGTAGCGCATTTGAAGGTGACATCAGAGTTTCCAATGGGAACCTGACTTTCTACCCGGAGATCCAAGGTTCCCTTTGATTCGAGATTTAAAAATAATGCAGAAATTTCTCCAGACCTCACTGACATGCTGTCGTTGGAGCCAATAGCAGCAGGACCCCAAATCGCCTTTGAGGTTGGCAGTCTACAAGAACTGTCTGCCAAGAATCCCCTTGGAACCTCATCACCTTTCCAAGACCCCATTTTTAAGCAGATCAAAGTATTTTCCTCATGTTGGTGAAAGCCAGAGGTTCAGGTCAAAGTGAATGAGTGTGGGATTCTGAAAGAAGCTGGCAGAAGATCAAAGGACATTTGGGTGGACCTGAGCCCTCTCCTTGAAAACTCTTTTCCATTGTTTCCAACCTTTTTCAGTCTGACACATCATTGAACTTGCCCCTCCGCTCCCACCCTGGTCTCCACAACCCCTATTCAGCTGCCGATTAATTCAATCATTTGATGCTCAAATTTCTTACCACATGTACATGTCCCAAAGCAAGTGAATATACAGATGGATTGATCTGTCCTATGAATAAATGCACATGTCCAACCACACTTACCAACCTTCTTATCTTAAGCCTTGAACTTAACTTTCTTTCCTTTTAATCTGAAAGGACTTTGTTTATCTCTCATGATACTTAATATATCAGCACCTCTTGTACCAGATTATACACTCCCTGAGGGCAGAAACATAACAGGAATTCCTTAGGCCAGCAAAGAGCCTTCTGTGCTTGAAAAGTTTAATAAGTAGTTAGTGATCATTACAAATATTCTTCAACATCCTCCTTATTTTAACAAGTATCCTTCAGACCACAACAAGGACTTTTTGGGAACTGAATTGTCACTCTTGGGGGCTCAGGAAAAGAAAAATATATATACACACATACATACATATATATACATATATGTATTTATGTATATATAAATATATATAATATTTAAAGTCATGGTCATTGCTTTTCAATTTAGATGAATTCAAAACCAAATCTATATGAATATTATAAATATATAATGATAGTCATCCTAAATAATGATCATTAAACACCTGCTAGGTGTCATAGTTGTGCAACCTGTGCTTGGTCATGTGTCATCCTTTCTGATTCTTCACAATGGAGAACCCTGGGCTCAGTCCTTGTCCTCCATCTCTTCTCCATCTCTGTCCTCTTGGTGATCCCATGTGATCTGTATGCCACCAGCTCCCAGTTATATCAGACAAGACCTCTCCAAACACCAAACCCATACCCATGTCTTCCACCAGGATGTCTAACAGATATGACAAATTCATTCTGTCCAAAACTCACTCCTAATCTGCCTTAAAAAGCTGCCGTACCTGCCGGCTTCCCCGACTCAAGTCAGTGCCAACTCTGTGCTTTCAGTGGCTGAAACCAAAATCTTGGAATCTTCTAAATTCTACTCCTTCTCTCTCATATCCCACATCAGACTTATAGGAAATTCTGCTGCCTTTCTCTGAAAGATAGAACCTGAATTCAGCCATTCTTACCTATTCCCAGGCATATATATATATATATATATATATATATATATATATATATATATATATATAATTACTGGTATATTATATTATTTGGTTATCTTTCTTTCCCTTGAATAATGCAAGCTACAGGAGAGTTCAATCCTTATCTCTTTGGCTGGGAAGTGGTCTGGCTCCCATCGTAGGCACTCAGTAAACATTGCTGAACGAGTGCTTAAGAAGTAACAGATGCCCCTTGGAATCAAGGTCCTCAGGCTCCAGGTCTCAGAGATCCAAGTGCCCTTAACACCCCAAGTGTCAGCACATTCTCACAGTCCCCATGCTCCATTTCAGACTCTGTCCACCCCACCCCCACCCCTCAGCCCCTGTCCTTTAAGTCCCATTTCGACAGCTATGACCTTTGCCTTGAGAAATTGCGCCGTCTGTAGAGAGTGACGGGACATCACGGTTATCCTGAGACAGACCCAATTACAGATGGGAGACTTCGTTGTCACTTAAGGCTGCTTGGTGGGAGGAAGCTTATAAAATACAGCCAGCACTGGCAGCTCTCCTGGTAACCTGTCCCTACGGGGAGAGAATTACAGCCTGTCACTGCTCCCGTGGAGCGATTTTTCTCTCCTGCCCTTGATGCACTCTGAGGAGGAGGCTGGGCATGGACTGTCAAAATTGCAAGGATGGCGATGAAAACAGGAGGCTTATTTGGGGGTAAATGGGAGTGTTTTGCTTTTGTCAGGACAGGCACTGCTTCCTGTTTCATTAAGTACATCTTCATTAATTGGCCATGGTCTATCTTAGAGATCTGTGATAAGTAATATGAACTCGACTTAAAGATTTTAAATTTCTTCAGGATCAGTCTTCTGGTAAATTTCCCCTGTCATCGAGTGAAATTAGCATCTGAATTTTAAGATTAAAGAAGTGTCAGGGTGCAAATGGCAAACTCTCTGGCTCCTCCCTCTACTCCCACCTGAGCAGCTGCTGTTATCACCCCAATATCTTTCCTGAGCTTTGACAGAAGAGACTTGCTTATGAAGTATCCTTAAGAAGAAGTACCACAGAACCCTGAGGAGAGTAGACCTGATCCTTGACATTTTTATCAGGAACTCCAAGGACGAATGAATTGACAAAGTGAGTTCATGGCACCAGGAGGGCCTAAGATTGAGCATCTTTCCCATACACACATACCCAGATGTCCAGATTTTCTATTTCTTCATAGTCACTTATTTTATTAGTTCTCCTGGGCCGTTATAACAAAATACCATAAACTGGGTCGTTTTTAAACAACAGAAATTTATTTCTCACAGTTCTAGAGACTGACAACTCCAAGATCAAGGCACTGGCAGATTGGATTCTATGCCTGGTGAGGACCCTGTTTCTGGTTCACAGATGGTGCTTTCTTACACCAGGAAAGAAGCAAGTCCTCTGAGGACTCCAATAAAGACAGGAATCCTGCTCATAAGGGTGCTACCTCTAATCCTCTGCACTTCCCAAACACCCTGCCTATTAGTGCCATTACACTAAGGGATAGGTTTTCAATGTATGACTTTGAAGAGGGGACACAGCATTCAGTCAATGAGACTCTGTTCCACTTCGTAGCAGCCCAGCTCTACAGAGTATGGGATTAACATTGGTTCCATTAAATCACTTTTCTACCTAAAAGCAAGTTGTTTGTTGCAATCGTACTTTACATGCCCACTTTTCCCCCTCCCCTCTTCCTCTTCCTCCTTCTCCACCACTACCTATACTTCTTCCTCTTTCTCTTCTCCTCCTCCTCACACATAGACCACTGGCTAGAAACTTGGATATGCTGTATCAAGGAGATGGTTTATGTCTCAGGCAGGAAGGAGTAGGAAGTTGTAAGTTTTTTCAATATACTGCTCAGAATGGGGATCCATGTAAAACTTATGCATTATTGATTTCTGAAATTTTTCTATTGAATATTGAAACCATGGTTGATCAGGAGTAATGTAACTGAAATCATGGAAAGCGAAACTGCAGATAAGGAAGAGGGGACTTCCATAGTAATATACTAGGCTAAGTTATGTTACAGTAACAAACAACCCCAAAATTTTATGGCTGAGAACAATAAAGTTCTGTTGGGAATGTAGAACGGTACAGCAAGGTAGTTTCTTTAAAAAACTAAATGTGTGCTTACCATATGTCCCAGCAATTGCACTTCTGGGCATTTACCTTCAGAAATGGAAACTTATATTCTCACTTGTGCGACTGTCCCCTTTAGTATGACTAGAGATTCTAGTCCTCCATATAGGTCACACAGGCTCTTAGCCTCCATATCTAGAATGTCACCAGTTCCCTCATCAAGGAAAGGGGACTTGGCAAATTGCTCTCTCACTGTTGTAGGCTTCTACCTGAAATCCACACACATTACCTCTATTCACCAATGAAAATTGGCCAAAGCAAGTTCTCTGGCTGTCCCACTTCCTCCATGAGGTGGGGAAGTTCAGTCTTGCCATGTGTCTGGAATTGGGATCATCAAAGTA
Organism: Urocitellus parryii; assembly: GCF_045843805.1. NCBI lineage: Eukaryota > Metazoa > Chordata > Mammalia > Rodentia > Sciuridae > Urocitellus > Urocitellus parryii. The sequence continues at coordinate 172,287,937 of NC_135533.1, read as the reverse complement.
TTGGTAACAACATCGTGATCACATAGTTGTTAGTTAAAATTATAAAGACTGTTAAATATTCATAATATATTTTGAACTTGTTCCATTGCCATGTGGCTAATAGAGTAATTACCTTCCATTTAACATCCATATCCAAATATAGGGAAACTCAAAAATGAGTACAGCAGTCCCCCCACCTCAATTCACAGGGGATACCTTCTAAGACCTCCCCAGTGGATGCCCAAAGCCCATGGATAATAAAGAATCCCATATATATACTCTCCCACACATACATACCTAAGATAAAGTTTAATATATAAATTAGGCACAATAAGAGATTAACAAAAATAATAACAAAATAGAAACTTATAACAATGTATTGTAATAATAGTTGTTCAAAACTTATAAATTATTTATTTGTGGAATATTTTATTTAATATTTTAAGGTCATGACTTACCACAAGTACAGGAAGCCCCAAAATGAAAAGTTATGAAAAGTTTTATCATTGCAAATAAAACTTGCATTGAATCTGAGTTTCACTTTTCTGAAAAAGTGAATATTTTTTTAAGTATCATGAAAAGGTAACCATGCAACAAAAGAATTTCTCCTTGGCTTTTGCTCTTAGTTCCAAATGCATGTGGAAAATAACTGCTTGTTACCACTTCACAGAAGTGACCTGTAACCTTTCAGCATGAAGGCACAAGTAATTGAATTTACAATGCATCTCAGGTGTGCATTAAAGTTTCTAAATGTTCAGGGAAGCCACAGAGAGGGCATCAGGAAAAATAGACACAGGTGGATCAGACTGATGAATTTCAGAAGAGGTAAACATGAAAACAAATTAGAAAGGCAAGAAATTTGCTAAAAATAGAGAAACATGACCTCACTCATCAACAAATAATCAGAATGCTCTGGAAGTGACTAAATCTTGTGCATGGTAAAAATTAAATCAGATATATTTCCATTAGGAAATGTATCTGATATTTTATTTTAAACTTATACTTTGTCCAAATACAATCTTATTGATGATCTATATTGCTTCGAATAGGGGGCAAAGAGAAACCTGCTCTTAACAAGCATCCCTTGTATGCTTCTATGATTCTATGCCAGACAACTCTAAACTGCACCATTATTATGCCCTTATTTTAGAAATCCCTGAGGAGTCAGAGAAGTGAAGGTATATGTCCAGAGCTGCTATTTGTACCCAGGACTACCTAACTGCAGAGTCTGGATCTCTCTGGTGGACTGTGCCTTTTGTTCATTGTCCCTTGGGGTGGGACTATGAACAAGGCCGTCATGACTGGGCTTCAGACTCCTTTTCCAGATTCTGTGCAGCTGCTTCCATGGCCCCTAAGCTCACCTATAAGACACATCTCTCATCCCCAAAGTTCAGCCTTCAAAATCCAACCTGTATATAGCTCTTGCAAATGCTAATTCTCCTGCCCTTCCTTCCTTATCTCTGTACCCCAAATCTTACTGCTGATACTAGCTGGCACACTGTCTTCTCCAAGTCTTCCTACGTCATTGCCTTAAAATATTTCAGATACAAGGCAAGAGATGAATGAATCCATGAACAGATGGACAAATGATGTCATCCCCTAAAATTGATGTTCTGTTCCTTCCTTCTCCCTATAGCATTTGGTTATTATGTTCTATTGGGGTTAAGTAGCTATTTTAACTCAATTCAGAACACATTCACTGAGTTCTTACTATTGCCAAGTTCAGTGCTGAGTAGGACAGAGAAGCTCGATGTTGAGTAAGATCCCGCCCAGTCTTTTTCGGTGTTCATAAACCCTTTCTTGTGAAATGCACTCTAACAATGAAACACTCCTGCCAGACTCTCAGATCCTTGAATGAGGAAGTGTATTTGCAGAGCAGGGACACAACCTCAAGCCTTTTCTAAGAGAAGTCTGACTCACATCATCCACATCCTTCATCACAAGGAAAGCCCAGTGCAGAGTGATCCCATTCCTGGCCCAGTCAAGACCCACCAGGCTCCAGGATATCCTCATTGCTCAGGATTGCAAATAGCCTATTGCGGCTTCAGCTGGTCCAAAATGATAAGGTTAGAAAACCAAACAATATTGTCCTGAGTGTTCATAAAAATAAGCAGAAATCAGAGAAGTCTGAGCATTCTGGAGAGTTATCATTTATTATCATAACCTTGTTCATTTCAAGAGGGATCCTGGAACATTTTTAAAAATTACAATAAAATAAGATGGCAACATAATACTACCATTTAAAATAAAATCCTAGATTAATACCAGAGAACTCCAGACTATTCCATTTAACTTCATGTAGAGGAGTCTTTGAAATTAAGTTAAGTGGCTCCAGGCTTTTTATTTATAGAAACAACTTGGATGTTGGTCTGAGAAGTGAGATATCCAAGTTTTCAAATAAACTCGAGTCACAGAGAATTGTAAATAACGAAGAGCCATGTGGATGCAAAGTAAACCTGTTAAATGCCCTCTCTAATTGATAGGAAAAGCATTTCATATTAGATAAAACCCAATAAAAAGATTTAAAGACAGGATATAAAAGTTACATATGTATATACAAATATAATCTCAAAACCTGCACCACCATTCTGTACCCTGAGGGAAAAGAAGAAAAGCAAATGGGAAAGAAAGTTGTATTGCTAGTTTAAAAAAAAAAAAGAAAGAAAGAAAATTCCATCCTCTCTTCACAAGAGGAACCATAGAGATGAAGTGTGGGGTGCCACCTGGCTGAGGGCCAAGGGAGTCAATGGTGCTCCTCAGTTTGAATTAGCAAAAGGCGCCCCCTCCGGGCGGATGCAGCTCTTTGAATACATAGCTTGATATCTGAAAAGGCGGCTAAGAAAAGGAGTCTGGGACTCGCAGGAAATACAGCCTACCCAGGTGCTGGGCTTCAGCCCCACCCTCGGCTATAGAGTGTGAATTTCATAACTGACCCCACCTGCCCAACAACATTCTGCGGGAAAGGTCTGGGGGAAAGGCATTGGATTGTAGTTTCCACTCTAACTTCAAAACTACATTTTGCCTTTCTGGGCTTAGTTTCTTTCCATCCAGAGTGCAAAGGCAATGCCCACTCAAATCTCTTCCCCTGGGGCGGATCAGATGTGCTTGTCTGGGTTTAATCGTCCATCATTGTGAAGGAATGAAACTCTCCTTAAGAAATATGCTGAGTGTCATTTACCTTTCAGGGAATCAAATGTTTTCTCTTTTTATCTCCTAATGAGTATTTATTTATCTATTTATTTATTTATTTTTCTATCTATCTATTTGTACTTGTGATTGAACCCAGGAGCGTTTAACCACTGAGCCATATCCTCAGCCCTTTTTACATATATTTTATTTAGAGACAGGGTCTCGTTGAGTTGCTTAGGGACTTGCTAAGGTGCTGAAGCTGGCTTTGAACTTTCGATCCTTCTGCCTCAGCCTCCTGAGCTACTGGGATTACAGGCATGTACCAACCGCCCAGCCCTAATGGATTTTTATTTTGACTTTTAAAAGACAATTCATATTCTTATTTATCTTGATTCAGATGTTTCTTTAAGTAAAATCATACTACTAAAGGTGATAAAATGATAATATGCCAGAACACAATAATGATCAGTTACTGGCCACTTTCCCACACAGCAGCCATTGTTGTGCCATACACTTTCTGCGTCTTTGTGGTCTCCCATCATCCTCAGAAGCTCAGATTGTCATTTCCTCCATTGCACAGATGGAAAAACGGAGACCCCAATGTGAAGTCACAAAATATAGCATGAGCAGGATTTAGATCCACATCGTTGGAAATCCAGAGCTTCTCCCAACAAATATCTTGAGATCTGTACATGGCAGAGAATTTGAAATAGAAATGAACAAAGAAGAACATAATCATTGCCTGAATCCCACATCCTTACTGTTCACACGATGCTGTTCATTCTCTTGGAATCATTCCAGCGTTATAGGTGTGGGATGATCCCTTTTGATTACAGAGTTGAAAGAAGAGAGAATTTTTTTTTACAGTTGAAGATTCAGTTATTAATAGCCAGCTTCCAATTTAGGAGGAAGGGAGAAAGACTAATATTGTCTACGTGATAATTGTTTTCTTTTCACTTCTGAACACTGTCATTATTGTAATTCCTAACATCATTCCTAGAGTCATTTATTCGTGTTAATAATTGCAGTAATAACAATTCAGAATCTCTGCAGCGTTGGCAAAGGCTGTCGAGAAAATATAGGCTGTATTTAATTAAGTCTCTATTGAGAATAGTAGAAGGTGCTTAATCATGTGAGTCTGGAACTGCTCTCTTATCAGAGACTCCACTCAGGAGGCGTGTAGCTCCTTACAACTGACAGGCTACAAATCACACCCTGGATGGCATCACGGCTTCCTTTGAGAAATAGTACCAGGGACTTGTGCACCGCATGCCTGCAAACCTTAGACTCTCTTTATGGGATGTACTGTGGACAGATCATTCAGATGTCAGAAACCTTCCCAGTGGTCAGAATTCTCTATGGGCATCCCTCTTGGGTTCAAAATGTTTGATTCTCATAGGTGTGAGCAATGTAAAGAGTTGCTCAGTTGCTACATCAGGTTTTTAGCTTGGTGATGACCCAGAGTAATTTTAAAACTTTACTATGCTCCAGGTAATGGACTGGGTAATCAAGAATTACTTTTTAATGTTCAAGAACCATCCAATGAAGTAGTTAATAGCCTCATTTAAGGAATAGGCAATTGATCTTGCAATGAGTAAGTATTTGTTCTATCTTTCCTGAACACATAAGACTCGTGGTTGGTTTGACTCTAGTACATTTTTAACCATTAAGCAATACTAAGGTCAAGGCTCCGAGAGAATATAATGGCAGAATGCCTGCTCTGTCACACTCTTCTCCCTTCTGCTGTGTCCAGTGAGTACAGCCTTCCTGGTTCTGTCTCAAAAAGAGCCAAAATCAGTCTATTGTTCAGAACCACATTTTGGTAGTTTACCATACTGGACCCAAGCCACAATCTGCTCCTCCATACCATGTTCAGGAAACATTTCAGGAAGCAAGAAAGGGTTCACAGAGCAATTACAATCAGCCCAACATGGCTTGTTGAATAAATGAAACAGCCTGGAAATCAGAAGTGTATTTCCTTCTCCTCTTTATGGTTATGCACATCTCAGGAACAGCACCACAGAGGAAAATGGTCCCCAGCAGCAGTTTTTACCCCTGTACATCAGGGTAAGTTCCCATGGCACATGAAGTTGAGCTAATCTCAAAGAGGACCCATCACTCAGGATTTTTTAATCATGCTTACCTGGTATTGCAGCCATACCAGCAGCAAGCAATGAATGGGTCCCTCTGGAAATTAAAGAGTTGGCAATGCCAGAAGTACAATAGATGTCATTCTCGCTTTGTCTTCCACTAGCATGGAGTGGCTGAAGAAATACGACAGGCCAGGTGTGGTGTGCACACCTGTAATCCCAGTGGCTCAGGAGGCTGAGGCAGGAGGATCTAGAGTTCAAAGCCAGAGTCAGCAATTTATCGAGACCCTAAGCAACTCAGCAAGACCCTGTTTTTAAATAAGATGTATACAAAGAGAGCTGGGGATGTGGCTCAGTGGTAAATCACCTCTGGGTTCAATCCCTGGTACAAAAAAAAAAAAACAAACTACATTTGTCATCCTTAATTTCAAGAAAAAAATTGTATTACAAGGCTATCTGTCATTTTGCAACATTTTCTCAGAGAAGGGAGAAGAAGATATGTTGAAAGACATAGCTGCCTGTGGACAGCTGAGTAAATTTTGGCCAGTTTGGTGTAGGCATGAAATGCTCCAAATATATGTATTTCTTTTGACTTGTTCAAGGAGGAGGGGGACAGTTCTGTACTCCATTCACAGGGGAAGTGCTGGACTTGACAGGAAAGAATGAAATCTACTCTTACTGCTGTGCTCTAAAGTGTTTCCAGAAGCCCAAATTTCTGAGTGGTTACAAGTAATTTGCTTCAACTTAATTTCTTTCATTCAAATTTGCAGGGGAGGGGGAGGTCTGTCATAGGCAATGGAAAATAATTAAGACATTAGCCCAGTGTTGGATATTCAGACAGCAAAGCCCCATTAGCCTACGTGTCCGCATTGAATAACAGAATTGCCAAATTCACAGGAGCAACAGAAGTTCTAGGAACGAGATGACCAAATGATCCCTGGTCCTATGCCATTCCTCGAGCCCCTAGCCTTTCTGCCCTGGCCTTCATCTTCTCCAGCACTCAGCTGCTATCTCCTGAATGCATTGGTTTTTGCCAACTTGGAGGATCCTCCTTGGTAATCTCTTCAATATGTGCATCCCCTTTGGAAGAAATACAGTAGCCTTGTGTGCGTTTCCTATCTGCTCCTCATTTCCTATACTGTGAATTATGTCATCTAGTGTCTGCACTGTTGCCAGGGGGAAAAGGCTGTCAAGATCAATTTTGTCAGACGGCCTCATACCCCCAGGAACACCAATTAGATCACCACAAAGCTGACTCGTGCCCAGGAAGACCCACCCCACGTCCTCTGCTGGTCCTTGTTATTTAAAGCACTTAACCTTAGGAAGGCTCTTGGATGTATCACTTGACCCCCAGTGCTTCTGCCAAAACCCAGTCCCATGCTGGGGCAGGTTTGCATGCATCCTGTGAAAGCCACAGAAATACACAGAGATACTAAATCTAGGAAGAGGTGGATTTTGACTATGGAAGGTGGATTTTGAATCTGTGAAATGAAATTTTTTTTCCCTTGGTTCTCACCCTCCTGAGTTTCATCAGGGCTGCTTCAGAGCAAGTGGGAAACTCTTATGATTTACAGGCTGAAGTCATTAAGTTAGGACGGGAGAGGTACTGTAACACCCATGTCTACATAGTCCGTAAGGACTAAAATTAACTTCTTGTCAAATTACCTGGATAATTATTTCCATTACTCAGATTGATACCCATTGGGGAAAGCTTGTAAATTGAATCTTCAGTGGGGTATTTTAATTTAACCTTGTTCTATTAGAAGAATCCATTTGAGGAGCAATTGGTCTCCCAAGGCCAACTCTGGACCTAAGATCCTGAGAAGCCTTGTTTATAATCTTTTCACCCCATTCAGAAGACACCCCAGGCACAGGTAAGTTACATGAAATGTTCAAACATAACTTTGCCTATGAAAGGTGTTCCCTAATCTTTGTCTCCCCTACCCTGCCAATCACATGATGAACCGATGCAGGTCCAAAAGGATTTGGAGTTGTATTTAGAAATTGATGAACAGGAAAGGAGAGAGATTTTTTTTTTTTTTTTTTTTTTTTTTTTGTGGAGCAGGTCTCTGTGGAAACTAGGACCAGTTGCTCCTGTCTGGAAATCGGGGGTCACAAATGTGACTTCTTTATGTAAAGATAAATAGCCAGCATCCTGTGTCCCAGTTCCCCAGTACCGAGATCCTGGAGAATTCTGTTCCTGGACACAGGCTGCAGAAGGTCATGTTGTTGGCCTGGCCTCTGAAGGCAAATGGAACCAGAGATGAACAATTACAGCCCCATTCTTTTAAAGACTAGGGTCTGTTTTCCTTTCCAATCTGATGGACTTCAGCTGCACCTGCAAGGAGTACAAAGGCATTTGTTCCTATACTATGTTCCTGGACTATAATTCCAAAGAGCTGGATTATTTGGTTTGATTTGTCCCAAACACCTGATTCTAGGCATGCCGTGCTCTGGCTTTCACAGTCTCTTTGCTGCCTAACTTGGGATTTATAGCACTTGTTGGTTAAAATATAATAAATTAAATTAAAGAACCATCTCAGGTAAGTAGCTATCTGAATATTCCATATACCCAGAGAAGGGGAGGGGTCTAGAAAAACATTATTACCATGGTTTTGTTTATGCAATTTGCATAAATAAACAGGTGGTTTCTCAGATCCATCCCCCAAGGTCAAAGACCCAGGTAGAAACATTTCTGTGGGTCACAGAAGTATTAAGTTCCTAGAAACCCATAAGTTGGTATATTCTTTTGTATCAGGACATGATAGTGTGTGTTTTTGTTGTTAAAATGGCATTATACATTGTATCAATTGATGCAAGCACATATAATACACAATTGAGACTTTCTTCACATTCTACTGTTCTCCATATATAAAAGCATGAATTTCCTTTCTTCTCAGGAAATAATTGCTGTTAGTAGTTTGGGACATATCCTTCTAAAATGTTTTCAGTTAAGTCAAATAATTACCCATTTTGTTTTTCTGTTTTGCATAGGTTTAGTTTACATATAACAGGTTAGCTTTTTTAAAATTAGTATCTTTGGAGACTTTTCCATGTCAGCATGTATAAATTTTACTCCCTTAATAATCAGGAATCTACCTCCCTAATCTGTTTCCCAATATCAGGAGAAATGTTTCCAATATGGAGCAGTTAATAGCATGTCTCTCACTGGTATTCCTAGATTTTAAAAATTCAGTTAAGAAATTTGCCTTCTCTTTTTAGTTTGCAATGAGTTTTTAGCATGAATAGACCAATCTATTGAGACGATTTAGTTAGTTCTTTGCTTTTTGTTTATATACTGAATCACATTGATTTATTTTCAAATGTGAAAACAGTCTTGCACACTTAAAATACACCCCACTTGGTCATGCTACCTTATCCTTTTCACATACTACTGGATTCTATTTGTTAATATTTTATAAAATGTTCACACTAATGCACATGAGAGAGGTTGTTCTATAAGTTTTCTTTCTTGTCAATCCATAGATTTTAGAACAAGCTTATGCTGGTCTCATAAAAAAGATTTAAGCAGGATTCTCTATTTTTTTTCTTTTTATAGAAGCATCTCTATAAGATTGGTTTATATTTCCAAATTTTTGGAAGAAATTCACCAGTAAATTTAACTGTTCTTGGAATTTTGTCTATAGAGTTTTTAATAATGAATTCAATTCCCTTAATAGATACTAAATAGTTCAGATTTTATTTATTCTATTTTTCTGTTTCTGTAACATACACTACATTGCACATATTTATGTCATTCACATCTTCAAATGCATTGGCTACAGCTGTTTGATATCACACTTTTGGCTTTTTACTATCTGTAGGATTTATAGCAAAAAAAAAATCCCTTTCCTATTAGTTCCCCCTTTTTTCTTTCCTTGTTTAGAAAATTTCTTCTTTGTAAGGATTTACCAATTTTTTAATAATCTTGAGGAAATTTCATAGAATTTGTTCATTCTATTGCATTTGGGTTTTTATTTCACTGATTTATCATATCATTTTGTGGGGAAGAAGGGGAAGTACCAGGGATTGAACCCAGGGCACTTATCCACTGAGCCACATCCTTTGTCCTTTTTTATTTTTTATTTTGAGACAGGGTCTCTCTAAATTGCTGAGGCTGGCTTTGGAGTTGTAATCCTACTGCCTCAGCTTCCTGGGCCACTAGGATTAAAGGTGTGCACCATTGTGCCTGACTAACATATCATTTTTAGAATAGAAAATATTTTGACTTTTTAAACACAAAGAAATAATCAAACAACTCAATAATATAAAAAATCTATACACAGAGATTTTTAAGACAGAGATTTTATATATATATATATATATATATATATATATATATATATATATATTCCCAAACAGTGTGAGCAGAAAAAGATGAACTGAAAAACAAATGAAAGCTATTTTCTTAGCTCTCTAAGTATTTCTCTCCAAATAAAACAATTTTAAAATATTTCTTGAGATTCCATTCAGAAATTCAAAAATATTCTATATGTATATACCTTTACAGTATATGTGTGTGTGTGTGTGTGCACGCACATGCATGTGTACTGGATTCAATCAAAGTTGTGTGTTTATTAATTATTGTTTCTCTTGAGTTTCTTTTGATGTCCTGGGCCCTCACTACCACCCTTACTTCACTCTCCCAAGATGTTCAAACTCATTAAGAAGACCAGAATGCTATTGTCTTACAGACTGTCGAACCTTCTGGATTTGTTTAATTGGTTCCTCCTGTAGTTAATAGACTTGTTCCTCTGGGCTTCTCTCCTGTTTCCTCTAAGCTGAAGTTAGATCTAAAGGTTTTCTTAGAATCTCTTAAGTGTGTTTGATAGAAATATTTTGTAAGTGATGCCAGGTACTTCCTACTGCATCCTCTCAGGGACATGTCATGTTTGGTGACCCCATGGTGACATATGTCAAGATGGATTTCTACTTTAGACAATGACAGCAATAGGTTATCCTTTTATGAGCAGCAGGTGTCTGTAGGATAATAAAGTGACACCACATGTGTATTTAGTTACGTCTGAAGATTTTTTTATATCCACTATTATTTTTTTTATCCACTTTTACCTTTATTTGTATAGGACTATTTCATAAGGGTGGCAAAACGGTCGTATGCTTTTTGATCCAGAGATGGCTCGAATCATGGGATTTATCAATTATTTTGCTTGGAGAAATAACTAATCTACTGTCCCCCATTTTTCTTGCTTCTAGTCCTGCTTCTCTGGGTGTTGTCTGGAAGGGGAATGTTCAAGGTTGCCAGGCCTCCTGTCCTTTCTTACAGCCCATGCATAGGCACACGCATACATAGCCAACAACGGAGCTTGCCTGTCAATCATTGACAGAGTTGTAGGCGTGAAGCCAGCTTCCAAGAGCAGAAGGTATCCAAGGTGGCAGGAAGCATGGGGCCCCAGGAGGCCTCCTCTCACACCCATGGCCCTGTCACGAGGGTAGTCAATTGCCCATCTCTTGTTTATTTTATGGGGATCACCCAGCCGAGGAGCAGTGGTAGGTAGGAGATTCACGTGGTCCTTAGGTTACAAGTGAGGCAGAAAGTCCCCATTTGGTTCATCAGAGAATTCTTATGGCAACTGAAAATATTTCCAGGGAAAGGCAAAGAAAACTGAACTGATGAGTGGTTCATAATATCCTCTGTGCCCTAGAGCAGTGGCTGCCTCCTCCTCCCTGAGGAAGGCTCTTGGCAGAGATGCCCAGCACTCTCCCTGTGAATGGAGACTCTGTTAATTAAATACCACTGTGTTTCCAGGAGCCATTTTCTAGGCAATTATTGATTCCAATTCAACTTGGTGGAAGAGTTCCCCACATTCTTGAGAGAATACCCTGAGATGATACTCTTTCCCCAATCTTTTTTTTCTTTTACTGTTTTTTTTAAACTTTCCTGTACATTTGGAAATTGTACAATCCTCTAATAAAACCCAAATGAAAATAATTGGGTTCGTTGGTGGAGGCAAGCATTTGTTCATTTCCAAGAGTGGAGATGTTTTATCATTTTGGTTGCTTTTATCCCCCTCTGTAAATATAGATTGAATACCTATTGGCTGTTATTCTCGCCAATCTGCCAACCACTAAACAGCCACAAATACAGAGGATGCAGTTCAGGGGGCTTTCATGTGGCTCCTTCCTCTGGAAAACCACTGGCTTGGCCTCCTTTGGCTCAGCGTGTTGGTCTGATGTTCTGTCTGCAAAGGTAACATTGTGGTTTAGCAAAGTCAAGGAAAAAAAATATAGGGAAGGAAAATGAAATGCCAAAACTTCCATGTAAAAGACTTGTTTTGAAAATCATTAGGGATACATCAAGGTTCCTGGGAGTCTTTGCTTTCAGGACTATGAAGGGGGGTCCGATGGCTCACAAGCCCCTAAACACCATAAGCACTGTTTTGTGGGTGTTTGCCCTTGTGCGTTTTAGTGGAGAGAAGGGTTGTGACTTTCACCAGATCCTTAAAGGGGTCTGTGACCCAGCAAACTAATGTGATTTTCTGTGCTCAGGAAGGCACATCAAGTGAAAAAGAACCAAAAAGCAAAATACACCCTGCTATATGACCTCCTCAGATGGTAGCCCTTACCCTGCATCCTGTATGAATAACGCCTCCTTCTACTCTCAAAAGGGTCCTTCCCAGGTCTCTCTATTTATAGCCCCTATTCTCCTCTTCTGGCCAAAGGTTCCCCCCCACCACCTCTGCAATTTGCCAAACACCATTCTTCTCCCAATCTATCTGCTCAGTGGGACTTTCTACCAAACACAGAGCATGTCTTTTTGTCTAAAGCTGTCTTAGAAATTGTGATAACACTCCAAATTATCAGATCATAAAATCTTGCAGGTAAATCAGTCTCAGGACTTGAATCAGATGCAAGGCTCAGGGAAGACTGTTCCACAGGTTATCCTGCTCTGAAACTCCCTATGGTAGAGTTCAAATCAGTGTCCCCAACATCTGTCATGTGATAGGTAAGGGACAGTGGGGCACAGAGGAGAATGAGGACATTAGCTTAGGCCTTGTAATCACAAAGACTCAGGTTTAGAGCTTTGCTACCACCATACTCAAATACAACCTCGGGGGAGGAGAGGTGGGTGCAAGCTGGATGAGAAGTCCTTAGGTACCTCGACACACTTCCTCAATCTACACAAGGAGTCTGAAAAATGAAAATATTACAGGTTGCTCTCAATCTCTGGAAAACCCTGGACCCAAGATACTTCTCCAGTCGACCAATATTATCAAGCACCTATGATATGCCAAGCCTGGGGGAAAATTCATGAGCAAAGGAGATGTTAGAACCTGCCCTCCTAGAACTCCAGGTTGGATTGGTGCAGGGCTAAAAAGAGATGCTTCAGAGAAACTGCTGGATGCTAAGCCGCCAGCACATGGTAGCTCCTCCATAACGGTCATTGTTAATCTTATCCATTTCTGATATGAGCACAGACTGACTCTTTACTTTAGACTGGCTTAATATTTTTTTGCAACAAATAAACAATAGTTAATTGCCAATGTCAGAGAATTACAGTATGACTTTTGCTTTTGCTAAAATGATGCATTTAATAGATTGATTTCTGTCCTATCAATATTCAGATAGATAATTGGGAATTAAGGAATATCTGTTAGTTTATTGTTTGGAATTGTATATGAATATACTATGTATTATCCACAACACACTATGTATGTATTAACACACACTCACACACATACAAATAATAGATTAAAGGATAAATACACAAACATATTTTGCATGAATAATATTAACAGTAAAGTCTGTTTTGTTATTTTTTGTTTGTTTTTGGTAAGGGGGATTGAATCCAGGGGTGCTTAACCACTGAACTACATCCCCAGCCCTTTTTATTTTCTTATTTGGAGACAGGGTCTTGCTAAGTCCCTGAGGCTGGCTTTGAACTAGCAAACATCCTGCCTCAGGCTCCTGAAACCACTGGGATTATAGTCATCACCATCACCATGGGCTGCAGTCAGTTTTTCTTAATGAACATTACCATTCATGGACTTAACAATTACTATCATGGATTTAATTCATAGATTTCATTTGATTTTGTTAATAGTCAACAGGGTGTCATGGGTTTATTGTTTTGATGGTACTAGGAATCGAACCCAAGGCCTTGCTTATGGTGGGCAAGGACTGGACCACTAAACTATATTCCCCAGCTCTAGGGCCTTGCTTATAAGGGGCAAGGGCTGGACCACTGAGCTATATCCCCCAGCTCCTGTGGTTTAGATCTTAAATGTCCCCCAAAGGCACACATGCTCAAGGCCTGGCGGGCCAGTCAGCCTGTGGTGCTTTGGGAGGTGGTGGTACCTTTAGTAGGTGGAGCCTCCTTGGAGGAAGCATGTCACTGGGGGTGGGCCCTTGGAGGGAATATTTGAACCCTGGCCCCTTCCTCTCCTTACTTCCTGGCCCTCTTGAGTTGGGTGGCTCCTCAGCTACCTTCTCTCCTGCCCCGTTGGGCTCTGCCACATGCCACCACAGGCCCAAAGCAACAAGGAAAGCATTGATGAACTGAAACCTCTGAAACCGTGAGTCAAAAGAAGTCTTTCCTCCTGTAAGTTGTATATCTTAGTTATTTTGTCACAGCAACTGAAAGCCATCTAACACATTGGGGCCGCTTCATTAATTCTTCCCTCTAAAACCAGAAGTGTCATTTTGAAAAATGGAGGGAAAAAATTGGGGGGGGGGGGAGTACAGGTAATGTTCTTCTCCACCATGTGTCTTTCTCCTGGGTACCTAGTCACTTCCATAATAAACCCCAGCTGAAATTCGTCGTCCGTCTATCCGCACTTGGTGGGTGGAAAGCACTTTGGGGGTCGCAGATTTCACAACTCTCTAATCTCTGCAAACTGCCAGGTCTTTCCCCAGCCCAGTGTGATAAATCAAATTAACGTCTCCAATTACAGCCCAGGAAAACAAGAGACAATTGGTTGGGAATGAGCTGACCACTTTACAAATCACAACCTTTTTATTTATTGTATATATCAAGCCTGCCTTGTTAGGCATTTTTATTTGAGGTGTCTGTAATTAATGATATGGTTCATTAGTTGGAGAACAGCTCATGCAGCTCCGCGGCACAGTAGTTAACAGCATCGTGGGCTTAACTGATTCCACATGGCCCCAAATAGTTCCTAATAGTGCTTTAGTGGGAATATTTTGATGTGTACATAGCAAATGACATATTTCCAACCAAGAGCACACAGTGGAGGTGTGGATACTGGACCCTGTTATTTTTGGCTGATGTGTAATTAAGATCACAAGCTGCTTCTAGGACTTCGGCTTTTACCTGCTTCCACTTTCATCAAACTCAAGTGTTAATATTTTCGGCTATTGATTAGAATGTTTGTGGTGTTGGGCTGGGGTGGGGCTCAGTGGTAGAGCACTTGCCTAGCATGCATGAGCCACTGGGTTCGATCCTCAGCACCACATAAACAAATAAAAATATTGTGTCCACCCAAAACTAAAAAATAAATATTAACAAAGAAAAAAAATGTTTGTGGTGGAGTTCCTGAAAATAAATGGAACATCCACATCAGTGTGAAAAGTGTCAAGTTAATCCTTTTCCTTTGTATTAAATGCAGCCCATGCTAGTTAGTCAGTTAGCCCTGACTAACCCAGGCCCCGTGCTGCAAGAGATCAGGTTTTTCTCAGTGGCTTAGTCTGTACAGGAGAATCACCTGGAAATTGCTTTAAAAAAAAACAAAGAAAACCTGGAGGGGTTGGATGTGTAGCTCAGGGATAAAGAGCTTGCCTAGCGTCCATAAGGCCCTGGGTTTATCTCCAGATTTCCAGCGACATCAAAAAAAAAAAAAAAAAAAAAACAAAAAACTCTCAGGATTGAAAACCTCTGAGATATCTTGTTTCCAGAAACATCTTTCAAAACCTTCAGTTGTATCAGGGCTTCCTTTTGTGTTTACATGGCCCCTAAGCTGCTTGTGCCCCTGAGACCCTGAATGACTCGTGACTTGTCTCCTTGCCTCACTACCCTGGCTGAATTATTGATATTGTCACTTCAAGTCCCAGGCTCTCCTCTGCCTCCTATGTTCTTCTACCCTCTTTACCTGACTTTTTTTTTTTCTTGTTCTCATCCCAGCCTAAATATTACCTGGAAAGGATGACCTCTCCTCTCTATCTAAACTATGTCCCCATGGGGCTCCTTGCAGCTGGTGACCACCCTCCTCACTATCTGCATTTGCTTTGACGGTTTCCTTTTTGTCCGTGTCCCCTCTAGACCTGCGTTGTTCAATATGGTCACCACCAGTCCCATGTGGCTCTTGTGGAAATGGCTTTCATGTGGAAATGTGACTGGTCCAGAATAGGATGTGATACCGGTGTGAAATACACAATGAATTTTGAATAGTTAGTAACACATACTACAATATGCCACATTAAAAAATTCTTGTATTGATGACATACTGAAATCATAATATTCTGGATATTTGGGAGTAATAAAAGATATTGTTAAAATGAATTTCATCAGTTTCTTCTCACCTTATAAAATTCAGTGTTGAATATGTAGCTTGCATTTGTGGTCGGCAATCTATTTCCCTTATCCTGTGTTGGTCTATAAGGCAAGCTGGATGGGGTCGGGGACTGGAGTCAATCTTGTGTACACTATTTTTTGCACATCAATTCTTATACATTTGTAAGTTCTAAAACATACTAGGGCCTGATATGTTTTATGCCTTCCATCTCCAAGACAAATATTCTGATGATTAAAAAAAAATTAACCACATCAAAAGCCTTGTAAAATTCCTATGTGAGTCTACATCTAAAAACTATAAGCTTTTTTTAGAACAATTTATTTAAAATATGTAGAATTTTTAAAAGTTTGTTTAGAGAGGCATCTATGGGGTTACCAACTGTCAATAGCCTCTTCTGTGACACCAGAGAGCATGCATCCATGGTGACATTCAGAGACCAACCAGAAAACAAACGGCTTCCAGGCTCCCTGGATACCTCTCTCTGTTTTTCTGAAAGTAGCCACAGGAGACTGAGAGAGTTAAGTTCTTGCTGCGGTCCCACTATAGATAATCTGGGAGTCTTGATAGGATCTTTCTGGACCAGTATCATAAACTTCCACCAAGAAGAACTGATTCCTTTACTTAATTTTTTATTGCTCTGACTTGAGTCCACAGCAAGCCACTTACCCTTGATGTGCTCTTCTTTCCTACTCCATAAAGGACATAGAAAAATATTTCAGCTGGATCCTTTATTAGGTTATTGTCAAACTCTAATGAAATGGTAACCGGTGTATGGATATTTAGAAGTAACCAACATTTGTAGAAAATCAGGGAAAAAACAAGGCAAGGCACCCAATTTCTTCAGTACTTACTTAAAACCTTTTTTACACACAGAGAGTATGTACAAAGGTTTTTCTCGGGTTTTCTCAAAACTTTTTCCTTTAAGGAATTATGCTTATTGTGGTTTATTTTCCCCATGATTCTAAGAAAATGCATTTGAAGTTAATTGTGTCAGAGATACCACCAGTAGCTCCAATGGACACTTCAGGAAACCATTAGCTGCTATCGATGTAGATGAGACAGTAGAAAAATCATGTGTTCTAGCTCCTTGCCAAAATGACTAGTCTCGGGTGGAAGCCACCAGGTGATTTGGATTTTGAGTCTTCAACCTTCAGCTTATTATACATATTCTTAATAGAATCCAGCAGCTTTTAACAAACAAGACAATTCACTGCTTTGAGGTTTGTGCTTTATAGTTCATTTTAAACACATCATGATATGAATGCATGAGGAAATATTGTGTATGATTTTTGAGCCCTCAGATTTTTTGAATGAAAATTCATCCATGAAGATTGGTGTGCTTTATACCTGTGTACTCATGTTAAATTTGGCAGTAGATGCTCTTTCCAAGATCTTTAATGTGTGTGACAAATTTTCAAGTTCCAAAGCCAAATAAAAATACATATGAAATATATATGAAATTTATATGAAAGTGTGGGAATATATATGAAATATATGTGAATACATATTATTCATATATATGAATATGTGAATGTATATTAATATATGTGTATGTGAATATATAAATATATGTGTGATATGTATATATGTATATCATATGCATGCACATATTTATATATTCATATACATATATATATTTCCCCATTGTATTTTCAAATCTATACATGCATACATGTATGTATATGTGTATAGTCACATAATATTCATCTGTATGTTTATGAGTCAGTACATATACACATACATACATGCAATTCTTTCCATCATGCAGATATTTTTTGCTCCAATTATTTTTGTTGATGAAGGTCTAATTTGCCCAAGTATTCCATGAAAGAACACTGTATTTTCATAACCTTGATGAAGTATTTGCTCTTTACCTCCCAATATCTGCACCGTCCTAAGTCTTCTGAATATTCCAGTGAGAGTAGGAAGTATCTTTCCTCAGAATCTATAGCTGTTTTAAATGCAAAGGGAGTCCAGGCACTTTTTCATCTTGGATCAGAAGTTTGCTTGGTTGATTTATACTGGTGGAATTTCACTTAGAGTCCTTGAGTGATTGTCAAAGTTATCTTTGGCAGTTAAGGATGTTGGAGTAGCAGTGATAATGTGTTGGAGTATCTCATTCAGGCATCTAAAGCATCTGACATTGATTATTTCAATGGTTTAAGATTCTGTCAGACCCATTTTTTTCAGGCCATGGCTTTAAATGATATGTATTGATTGTGTATATTAATGAGTTCAATATGATATTTCCATACTTGTATATACAGAATGTGCTAATCAAATCTAGCCTCCCTTCATTCACCCATGCCCCTCCACCCTTTTCGACCTCTAGTTATCACTATTCTACATTCAGGGTGACTTAACTTTAGCTTCCACAAAAGAGAGAGAACATTTGGTACTTGTCCCTCTGCGTCTGCCTTTTCTAGTGTCACCCAGTTCTTTTCATGGTGCCACAAATGATAGGATTTTGTCCATTCTTATGGCTGAATGATATTCCATTTTGTATATATACCACATTTTGATTATCCATTCATTGGTGCAATTATAGGTTGATTTCATATCTTAGCTATTGTTTGGTTTTTTATGAAAACACTAATTTTATTTTTTTTGATACTTTAAAAAAAATTTTAATTTATGACAATGGAATGCATTATAATTCTTGTTTTTTTGTGTGTGTTTTATTACTTTATTATAACTACATAAAATAATTGGTTTAATTGGGACCTATTCAAACATGCAAACAGTAAAATTTGCTCCATTTCATTCTCTGGTATGTCTTTTTTTTAATTGATTTTATTTTTTAAATACACAACAGCAGAATGCATTACAATTCTTATTACACATATAGAGCACAATTTTTCATATCTTTGTATATAAAGTATGTTCATGTCAATTCATGTCTTCATACATGTACTCTTTTTTGTATTACAATTCTTATTACACATATATACCACAATTTTTCATATCTCTGTATATAAAGTATGTTGACAATTCACATCTTCATACATGTACTTTGGATAATGATGTCCATCACACTCCCCTGTCCTTGCTAATCACCTGCCTCTTCCCTTTCCCTCCTACCCCTCTTCCCCATCTAGAATTCATCTATTCCTCCCATGCTCCCCCTCCCTACCCCACCATGAGTCAGCCTCCTTATATCAGAGAAAACATTTGGCATTTGTTTTTTGGGGGGATTAGCTAACTTATCTTCTCCAACGCCATCCATTTACCTGCAAATACCATGATTTTATTTTCTTTTATTGCTGAGTAATATTCCATTGTGTATATATGCCACATTGTTTTTATCCATTCATCCACTGAAAGGCATCTAGGTTGGTCCCACAGTTTATCTATTGTGAATTGTGCTGCTATAAACATTAATGTGGCTGTGTCCCTGTAGTATGCTGTTTTTAAGTCCTTTGGGTATAGTCTGAGGAGAGGGATAGCTGGGTCAAATGGTGGTTCCATTCCAAATTTTCCAAGGAATCTCCATACTGCTTTCCATATTCGTTGCACCGACTTGCAGTCCCACCAGCAGTGTATGAGTGTACCTTTTTTCCCTATATCCTTGCCTCAGTCCAGCTGCAGCAAAATAACCGGGGGGTGACGAACAACTTGTGTACATTGATATAGCAGGAGTGGGAGCCGTTTATTGTAGGACAGGAGGGGTATATATACATTCCACACAGCTTATCTTAATTAACAAAATAGATACAGCAGTCAACTAATAAGGAATCTCCACACTTAATGGCTCGATGGTGTTACTTCATAAACCACTCCCCCTGGCAAAATGCCAGGCACCATCTTGACTTGTTTACAGACCCTAACATATCCTTGCCGACACTTATTGTTGTTTGTCTTCATAATAGTTGCCATTCTGACTGGAGTGAGATGATATCTTAGAGTAGTTTTGATTTGCATTTCTCTGATTGCTAGAGATGCTGAGCATTTTTTCATATATTTGTTGATTGATTGTATATCATCTTCTGAGAAGTGTCTATTCAGGTCCTTGGCCCATTTGTTAATTGGGTTATTTGTTTTTTCAGTGCTTAGCTTTTTGAGTTCTTTATGTACCCTAGAGATTAGTGCTCTATCTGATGTGTGAGGGGTAAAAATTTGCTCCCAGGATGTGGGCTCTCTGTTCACCTCACAGATTGTTTCTTTTGCTGAGAAGAAACTTTTTAGTTTGATTCCATCCCATTTATTGAGTCTTGGTTTTAATTCTTGCACTATAGGAGTCTTATTAAGGAAGTTGCGGCCTAGTCCCACATGATAAAGATTAGGACCTACTTTTTCTTCTATTAGATGAAGAGTCTGGTTTAAATCCTAGTTCATTGATCCATTTCAAGTTAAGTTTTGTGCATGGTGAGAGATAGGGGTTTAATTTCATTTTGTTGCATATGGATTTCCAGTTTTCCCAGCACCATTTGTTGAAGAGGCTATCTTTTCTCCAGTGCATGTTTTTGGCACCTTTGTCTAATATAAGATAATTGTAATTTTGTGGGTTAGTCTCTGTATCCTCTATTCTGTACCATTGGTCTACCAGTCTTTTTTGGTGCCAATACCATGCCATTTTTGTTACTATTGCTCATTACAATTCATATTACACATACAGAGCACAATTTTTCATATCTCTGCTTGTATACAAAGTATATTCACACCAATTCGTGTCTTCATACATGTACTTTGGATAATAATGTCCATCACATTCCACCACCATTTCTAACCCTATGCCCCCTTCCTTCCCTTCCTACCCCTCTGCTCTATTTAGAGTTTGTCTATACCTCCCATGCTCCCCCTCCTTACCCCTCTATGAATCGGCCTCCGTATGAGAAAATATTTGGCATTTTTTTGGGGGGGATTGGCTAACTTAACATTATCTTCTCTTACTCCATCCATTTACTTGCAAATGCCATGATTTTATTCTCTTTTATTGCTGAGTAATATTCCATTGTGTATATATGCCACATTTTTTTTATCCATTAATCTATTGAAGGGCATCTAGATTGGTTCCACAGTTTAGCTATTATGAATCATGCTGCTATAAACATTGATGTGGCTGTGTCCCTGTAATATGCTGTTTTTAAGTCCTTTGGGTATAGTCTGAGGAGAGGGATAGCTGGGTCAAATGGTAGTCCCAGTCCCAATTTTCCAAGGAATCTCTATACTGCTTTCCATATTCGTTGCACCAACTTGCAGTCCCACCAGCAGTGTATGAGTGTACCTTTTTCCCTATATCCTCGCCGACACTTATTGTTGTTTGTCTTCATAATAGTTGCCATTCTGACTGGAGTGTGATGATATCTTAGAGGAGTTTTGATTTGCATTTCTCCGATTGCTAGAGATGCTGAGCATTTTTTCATATATTTATTGATTGATTGTATATCCTCTTCTGAGAAGTGTCTGTTCAGGTCCTTGGCCCATTTATTGATTGGGTTATTTGCTTTTTGGTGTTTAGCTTTTTGAGTTCTTTATATACCCTGGAGATTAGTGCTCTATCTGATGTTTGGGGTATAAAGATTTGCTCTCAAGATGCTCTCTATTCACCTCACAGATTGTTTTGATTCTTGATTTTAATTCTTGCATCAAAGGAATCTTATATCTTAGCTATTTTGAATACTACCATAAGAAATATGGGCATGCAGGTATCTCTTTTGTATATTGATTTCGTTTCCTTTGGATTATATACTCAGAAGTGGGGCAACTGGATTATATGGTAGATATGTTTTTAAGTTTTCTGAGAAAATTCCCTACTTTTCTCCATAATGGCTATTTTAATTTACATTCTCACCAGCAGTATAGGAGAATTCCTTTTTCACCACATCTCACCAGTGTTTGTTTGTTATTTTTTGCTTTTTTTTTTTTTTGATAATTACTACTCTAATTGGAATGAGATGGTATCTCCTTGTGGTCCTTGTAGTTGATGTGCATTTCCCTAGTGGATAATAATTGAGCATTTCTTTCATGTATTTGTATATCTTCTTTTCAGAAGTGCTTAAAATCATTTTCCCATCATTTAATTGGATTACTTGATTTTTGTTAAGTTCTGCAAAGGCTTTAATAAATCTTAATGATTCTAAAATAATTGATATAATCCAAAACATACATTTCAAATCAGAGGAGCATGTGTCAGGATCAGACTTGGAAATTCTTCAAGTCTCTATGGTGAAGAGATGGCAAATGAACGTTTTATAAGGCAAACAATTTATAATGTTTGCTGAGTGGTACATGGATAATGTGCACTAGAAATTACAATAGGAATGAATATTTGGGGGCAATATAAAACTCAAATGAATTGACTTCAGGTTTTTTGTCCTTTGTTGCTACAGTTGCATTGTTCTTTGTATAAAAATGTATACAAATGCTAGAAATGGCTTAGTAAATATTTAATGAGTGAATATAAATGCATTACCCTTCCTCAGAACTGATATCAGACACCAGTATATTACTGAACTCACATTTTACTTATTTATTTGTACGTGGTGCTGAGGATTGAACCCAGTGCCTCACATGTGCTAGGCAAGCGCTCTACCACTGAGCCACAACCCCAGCCTCCTGACCTCACATTATATAGTCACTGTGTTTTGAACAAGTGATCAAGAGGCTCTGATCATCTCCAACTGTGAAAAAATGAGCATCTCTAAATCTGTGGGCATTTGTTCCAGGCAGATGACTCCACTGTTAGCTCTCCAGATTTGAAATCTGGATCTCTGCTCACTCTTGTCCTTAGACAATAAATACGATTTTTTTTTTCTCCTATCCCCCAGTTTTCATGATGTTCCCAAATCTGGACCTGAGTCATCCTTTCTGTTTACTCTTTCCTCTTGACTATTTCATGATAATTCCAAGGCTACATTTTTTTAGACATTTTTACTGTCAATTAACTGCCATGATGCCCCATGTCATTTTTGGCCCATTGACCCTAGCCAAGTCTCATTAATTCTTGGTCCTCCCTTTTCAGAGAACAGTGTTGCCTGCATTCCCTTTGGGGGTGGCTGCATAAACATGTGAGAAAACTAGTTTTCTCTTAACCTTTACTTTGGAGGCTTTCTCTTGAGGTGACAGTCGTCCTATGATGAATATGTTCCTATTGCTGATGAAAGCTGGCTTCTGGATGAGGAACATTTGTCTCTGTTTCAAGGTTTCACAACCCTTTGCAGTAGTCTTTTCCAACTGAATTGGCAATGTTCTTATCGTCAATGAAAACAATAAAGATTAATCATTGGTCCCTTCATGGTCCTCGGTCCATCATTCATCAACCGAGATTCTGCATTGTGTAGCATCGTTGGGCCCGACCCGACCGTTTCCAAGGGACAGATCAATCATTACTGCGTGGTGAGAGCACACTCACTCTTTGCCAACAGCATGATCTACTTAGCCATCTTCCCAGGGCCTGACTATAATCTGAACAGTTTCTTTCATAGGAACTTTCAGCATAATATAGAAAATAAATACTTTAGTGATGAATTAATGATACATACTCAATAGTGTTCAGCACCTGCTGATCTAATCTGCATCTGAATTAGGCTGTGTGTTATCTGTACTTATAACTCAAATCCACTTGGCTTTCAGACCAATTCTATTCATTGCTAATAAGAGTGAAAAGAGTTTGAACTAATGGAAGGCTATGCCTTGGTCTTATACACGTGTTGCATTTACAGTGTTTTTCTTTCTTTTGCTTCACAGTAGTCCTGTGGGGTGTTAGTGCTATCATTGTGCCCATTTTGAAGATAAGAAAGTTAGAATGATAGAATAAAGTGATGTGCTCAAGATCACTGTGCTCAAGTACCTGTGGCCAGTGTCATACCTGGGTACATTGAAAAAATAGCAGTGCACAAAGAAATTACAACTGACAGTGGATCTCCTTTGGACGAACCTACGTGATTAAGGCAGTCATGTCCCTCTCATCCAATCCTGCCCTAGATGCCCGCCTTCCACTTTGAAATTCATAGGCATGGATTTTTATTCCTCCCATTAGTCTTGCTGGATATCCTACTTCTCAGCCTAGGATACAAAGCCAAATAACTTCAAGCCACCTGCTCTTTCAATTTTATCTATTGCATTAGCCAGAGAACTTATGTGCTACTGTTTCTCAGGACTCAGAATCTCACAGAATGCAATAAGTTCTGAGATCCCTTTAGAGCCCCTAATCCCAGTCATTCATGTACAATGAACAATGGCAATATCCAGCCCATGGGTGCAGCAAACTCGAGATGTTCCACGGGTTTCTTTCCTACTCATAAAAGATTTCATCTTTGATTATTTTAATATTGTAATTTTTTTCTTTTTCAAAGTAGAACTGGTAATAAAAAGCTAAAGTGTCATCTAGACAAAATACTTCTGGGCTAGTCTTCAAAACCACCCAATAAGTTAAAGAAATAGTTAATGTATTAAACAGTGAACAGGAAGTGGACATAAATTAACTAAGTCTACTTTTTTTTTTTAACTTTACTGAGTAAGTAAAGTAAAAACCACATTATTACTGAGGCTGTGAGCACCCAGGAAAGAAAACAGCCTGATGGGATTCATTCCCCTTCACTCTAAGAGACCCCGTGACCCAGGAGAACTTAATTAAAGTATCTTGGGTTATTTTCACATGTGCCAATGTCCCCCTGGCTCTGTTGAGAGAAGTTCTGCCCCAGTGATGGGTCAAGGCATGAGCAGGCATAAATTAAATGGTAAGCCAGCAGGAGCACCAGGGTTGGAATGGGCCCTTGGCCCAGGTATGCCTCTCACCCTGGAGAATCCCAAGGAGCATTCTGAGCCTCTCCTGCCTCTGACCCAGGAACTGGAGTCCAAGTGAGAGCAAGAAGAACATGAGAAGCCATGTACAAAGTTGAGCCATGGCCACTTCCAGTAGGCAGCCCAGGGGATGTGTGCGGGAGAGGAGAGACATCCTTTTCAATGATAGCTTCTGAAAGTCAATGATGTCCCCTGAAAGGTAAGGTATGGTCACAAATGCCTTCTGAATTCCTGTTGTCTCAGTGACACTCCTGATTTTGTGATCTTGGGCAAATCACTTTACCCCTCCATTTAACTCAACCTGGTGGAAAACCCAGGTCGACTTCCTTTGCCCAAGGAAGATACCCTGAAGCCACCTTAGAAGAGCCTCTTTGGAGACAACTCCTGAGGCTTTTTAAAAATTTTTCTTTCTTTTCACTTATTTATACATTTAAATTAACTTCATTTCTATTTTATGTGTTAATATTTGTGTTGACTGTATTTCATGAATAATGTTCATTATGGAAAATTAGGAAGCTCCAATTAACAAAGTGCATGAATACTAACCTCAGGTGCTACTGTCTCATGGATAACCTCTCCCAGCATACTGTCGAAGGTCTTTCATCTCTCTCCGTTCTTAAATGGACAGGAAAGACACATCCACAACACACACACATGCACTCCCACACCCCTCTTTGCACACAAATTGGATCACAACTTTCAGATCTTTGTTTCTTTAATATAGCTTAGAATGTCTCTTCATGTCGTTCAATATAGTTTTCTTCTAATTTTCATTCAGATGAAATTAGAAGGAATGTTTGTAGACCTGAAGCTTGGTTTAAAAAGAGTACAAATGAAGGTTGACATAGCATATGTCTAAATGTTTTAACGTTATAAAGCTGCCTATATAATGTTAAGTGATAAATGTATTTTCATCTAACCATGAGAAATATGACTTTATTACAACCTAGAGAACCAGGCTCAAATTTAGACTCCTTGAGTCCCTTGAGTGTCATGCTGGAACATGGTGATACAAGGTGACCTGGCCTCAGTACCCCTCTTCCCATCTTCAGCACTTTCTGCTAAATAAGGGGCTTCTCACGCACAGGGAGGAAGTTTCCAGCCTATGTGCTCACAGTCTGTCTATACCACCTGCCAGAAGCTACCTCTCAGACCTATTCATAGGTACACTGCCATTCCGGAATGTCCTCAGGATATGGATCTGGGAGCTCAGAGCCACTTGCAGGTGCTATGCACCAGGAGCGTGAGCCAGAGGAAGGGCTGCAGATTATAGCACCCCCTTGGTGTGAGACTCCCTGACAAAAAGGGAAAACCTAGCTGGAGGGGGGCCTGGAAAGGACCTCTAGAGCAGGAGGCCCCAGGGAGTACAGGTGATCAGCATTCCTGTACGGATTCGTTTACACTTACCTGGTTGTTTCCACAGGTTGAAAGTTCACTAGCTCAATCAAAAGGTTTGACCACTTTAAGGCTTTGGAACCCTATTTGTGTATATGACTTTTCTAAATATTGGAGTGAGACTGGGATTGTAGCTCAGTGGTAGAGCACTTGCCTAGCACCTGTGAGACTCTAGTTTCAATTCTCAGCACCATATAAAAAAATAAAAAACAAAGATTGGAAAAAAATTGGAGCTACTTTATATCACATCAACAGTACAAGGTTCATGCCTAATAACAAATGCCATACGCATGTCTGTGTGGAATAACCTAATTTTTCTTATTTATCTCCAACTGGTGGATAAAAATGGCCTATTGCTGATTGAATTCACATCTCATTTAATATGAAAAGATCCCTTTGTCACATGAGTTTGGCTATTTGTACTGCATCTTCTATGATTTAACCACGTCCTTTAGCTTTCTATTAGGTGGGTTAATTTGTTCTCTATCAGTTCTTGGTCCATTAACGTTTTAGTGCTTTGGCATATCCATAAAAACCTTTATTCTCAATTAGATAAAAAACTTATTGTTCCTTGTATGTTTTTAATGGATCCTTTAACTCTCAAGAGAAATGTTCCCAAAATGGACCATTTTGAGAAATCAATAGTACTAAACTCAATGATCTATACATACAGGTCAATTTGATTCAACAAATATTTGTTCATCACCTATATGTGTTAGTCAGAAAGACAGATGGATCCCAACAATTGCATCTAAAATTACTGAGGTTCAATATTAAAATGGGATGAAATTAATGTTACAGGCACAGGAGGACACTTCATAATGCTCCACCTACTTAGAAACAGAATGTGTGTCTACATTTATGGAAATAGAAATCACAAAAAAATTACACTTCGTGTTTGGTATCCAAAGCCATGTGTGCCAAGGACTGTATACATGCATATTTATTTTAATTGGGAATAAAAATAGTTTCCCCCCTTATACTCATTTAAATTGTAATTCTATTGAAAACCCTTTTTTAAATTGAGACAAAATATTTGTACATCTTTATGGAATGCATTATGGTAATTCAGTACATGTATACAATATGTAATAAATCAGGATAATAAATATTTCCATCTCTTCAATCATTAAACATTTTTATATGTTGGGAGTTTTATACTCTTCTAGACATTAGAAATATATCACAGGTTGTTTTAACTGATGATCACCCCGCTGTGCTTTAGAAAAAGTGAAATGAACCCCTCCTGTTTTTGATGCCTCTCATGGAACTGCTTCCTACCCTCCTCCCTTTGCCTGGTAGTTTCTAGTGACGACTATTCCTTTACATTCTTCTATTAGATACTTTTTTGGCTTCCACCTATGAGCAAGAACATGTGGTATTTGTCTTTCTGAGTCTGGCTTATTTCACTTAATGTGGTCCCATCCATGTTGGTACAAATGACAAGATTTTACTCTTTCATGGCTGCATAATACTCTGTATGTATACTCTGTTTTCTTTATCCATTCATGCCCATCTTGATGGGCATCTAGGTTGGTCTTATATTTTAGCTACTGTGAATACGGTGCTACAAAAAATATACAGTGCAAGTATCTTTTTGGAATGATTTTTTTCTCCTTTGTCTTTATAGACCCCATAGTAGAATTGCTAGGTCATATGGTAGTTCCATTTTTAAGTTTCTGAGAAATATCTGTACTGTTTTCCATAATAGCTGTACTAATTCATATTTTTAGCACAATATATAATGGCTCCCCTTTCTTCACCTCCTCACTAGCACTTGTTATTTTTTTGTGAGATTGTGTGTGTGTGTGTGTACCAGGGATTGAACTCAGGGGCACTTAACCACTGAGCCACATCAGCAGCCCTTTTTTGTATTTTATTTATAGACAGGATCTCACTGAGTTGCTTAGCACCTTGCTAAATTGCTAAGGCTGGCTTTGAACTTGGAATCCTCCTGCCTCAGCCTCCCTAGCCACTGGGATTATAGGCATGCATAACTGTGGTGGGTCCATTTCTTGTTTTTGATGATATCCATTCTAACTGGGTTGAGATGCTGTCTCACTGTAGGTTTGATTTTCATTTCTCTGGTGATTAGTGAGATGGCTTTGTGTGTGTGTGGGGGGAGGTGGGGAGGGTGCATACCAGGGATTGAACTCAGAGGCACTCAACCACTGAGCCACATCCCCAGCCCTATTTTGTATTTTATTTAGAGACAGGGTCTCACTGAGTTGCTTAGCAGCCTTGCTATTGCTGAGGTTGGCTTTGAACCTGTGATCCTCCTGCCTCATTCTCATGAGCCACTGGGATTGTAGGCATGTGCCACCACGCCCAGTTAGACTGCATTTTTTCATGTACTTGTTGCTTGTTGGCCATTTATATTTCTCCCATTGAGACATGTCTACTTTCCTCTTTAGCTTATTTTTCAATTGGATTATTATTATTTTTTTAAGTGTTCAACTTCTGCATTACTTACATATGTACATATGCTAAATATCAGTCCCTGGTTAGATGAAGAGCTTGCGGGTATCTTCTCCAATTTGGTAGGTGGACTCTTTAACTCTGTTGATTATTTCCTATGCTCTTCAGAAGCTTCTTAACGTGATATAATCCTATTTGTTTATTGTTACTTTTGTGCCATGTGCCTTTGAGTTTTTGTCTTAAAAAAAATCAATACCTACACCAAAGTTGTCAAGTGCATCTCCTATGTTTTCTTGTAGTGATTCATAGTTTCAGTTTTAATATTTAGGTATTTTATCCATATTGAGTTGTGTATGGCAAGAAGAGATCTGATTTCATGTTTCTGCTTTTGTGTATCCAATTTTGTAAGCACCATTTATTGAAGAGATTGTCTTTTCTCCACTGTATGTTCCTGGTACCTTTGTGAAAAATCAGCTGGAAGCCAGATGTGGTGGTACACACCTGTAATGCCAGGAACTCAGCAGGCTGAGGCAGGAGGGTCTCAGTTCAATCCTGGCCTCAGAAACTTAGCAAGGCCCTAAGCAAGTCTGCTGGTGATGCTTTCCATTGAATTTTTAAATTTGGTTCATTGATGCCTTCATTTTGAGGATTTCTGCTCGAGTCTCCCCTGCCCCAGAATCTTTCTCTTTCTGAAAGTGATCTTTCACTTCCTGTATTTTCCTCTCTGATTTCACTCCTTACATCATCCTTTATCTCAGATTAGTTTAACTATGAACATTCTAAACTCCTCTGACATTTCTTGCACTGTGGTTTCAGTGGATTCTGTTATTGAAGCATCTTGGTTTATTTGGAGTGATTTGTTCCCTTGATTTTTCACATTGTTTGTGTGACTACCCATCTAACAGTTTGGATCTGAGGCAGTCGAGTTTCTACCCTGTGGACTTAGATTCCCTGAAGATTTCCAGTACCTCACCAGTTAGGGGGAGACAAATAATAACAAGTAATTCAAACAATATGCAGCATTAAGCCAAATGTCTCCTGCTATGGCATCGACATGTTAATTGTCACAATAAACAGAAATGATGTGATCAGTTATGGCCAACAGTAGTATCAGTAATCTGGCAAAAGGGCTTGCAATTTCAAATAGTGGGCAGGGAGAGAATAAAAATGATGTAGGACATGATGATTATGAGGGAGGAGGAGAGAAAAAATAGAAATTAAAAATTAAAACATGAAAGCACAATAGATGGCCTGTTAGCAGAAGAGGAAAAAAGGGAAACAGATAAGTGTGAGAAAAATATATACAGAAAAAAATTTTTAAATTAAAAATAAAAGAATGCAAAACAAAATAGAAATATACTAATCAAACATCCCAGTCCTTACAATGCTGGTCCCTGAAAAATAACTGGCTTCAAAAATGCTGGAAATGAGAAAAAAAAATGTGAATATGTCTACATGTCCATGAAACATTCAGATCATAGTTAAACAGAGAAATGAAAAAGGAAAAATTAAAAATGAAATATATAATATATATATCTTGATGAAAAATTTAAGAATTGTTTCTGTTGGAGTTCAAATGATTCTCAGTTTCCTTTCTCAACAGTGTCAGGTTGAGTGGCCTGGAGTGTGACGCCTGCTCCACCTTCAGGCTGGGGATTGCTGGAGTGTAAGAGGAAATCTGATAGGCAGAACTCCAGGAGGCAGGGTTTAGGCTTAGGTAGTGTCTAGGTGTTTCCTTGAATGGTGATTGGTTTGAAGAGTTTATATCAGTGCACCTCCAGGGCCCAGAAGTTGCTGGTCCACCCTGGAGACTGGACCCTAGGGATCTCCCCTGGGTTCCACTCATACGGTGGAGGAGCCGATTCTTAGTTCCCTCCCACCTGCAGACCCTATGTTTCCTTGTCTTTTGGGTTAAGTCATTCTCCAAACTCAATCTGTCCTGCTCCTGCCCTTTCAAATTCCTGGCCAGTTTCATCTCTCCCAGCTGGTCCTGCAAATGGCCAGATTTTAGGGGGAAAGGAGAAGCTGTGTGAGTATCCATGACTGGTGTTCCCCTGTATAAACCCCTCTCCACATTTGATTTTCCCTTGGTCACTTAGGCACCCTCTATGTCGTGCAGTGTGGGTTTACCAAGCCTGTATTGGGGGCCAGACTGGGGTCTCACAGGAATTAGCTCTGCCTGCTGCCAGCCCAGGTGCCACGTCTGTGAAATGGTTTTTTTCCTCTGTCCTCTGCATACAACCTTGAGAGATGTGGTTTGTTTCCCACATAAAGATATTGTGTAATATACTTTTTAGTTTAGTCGGGCAGTGTCTTTGATCTCTCCATACCAGACACACCTCAGGCCTCCTAAAAATGCGGGTTCCTTTAATTCCCTTATTCTTCTACTGTGCTCATGGAGGGACCACTCTGGCTATAGCAGCAATGGTCATGCTGGGGATTTCTCATTTTGCACTTTCTTCTTCTTGGTCTTACACCATGGAGCTGCCAGGAAAGCGACCTTCTCTATTTCACCATCTTGAAAAATCACATCTGATTTTATTTATTTCAGTCATTTTTTTTTTCGTGGTTAGTCTAGCAAAACGCCTGTCAGTTTTGCTTATTCTTTCTTTCATTGACCTTTTGTATTTTTTTTTTTAGTTTTGATTTTATTTATTTCTGCTCTGATCTTCATTACTTTTTTGTTTCTACTAATTTGGGGTTTGGTTTCATCTTCCTTTTTAAAATTCTTGAGTCACGTTGTAGATTGAGATGTTTTTAAATGTATGCATTTACTGCAATAAATTTCCCTCTTGGTACTGCTTTTGCTGAATCCCATGGATTTTGATTCGTTGTCATTTTCATTTGCTTCTAAAAAAAATTGTGAATTTTTCTTTTAATTTACTCAATTACTCATTGGTCATTTAGGAGCATGTTTTTCAATTTCTATGTACTTCTATAATTTCCATTCTTCTTGTTGATTTATAGTTTTACTCCATTGTGGTCTAAGGAGGTGCATGATATGATTTTTAGAAATTCATTGAGACTTGATTTGTGGCCTATTACATGATTTATGCTGGAGAATGTTCGTGTGCTAATGTGAAGAATGTGTATTGTGCTGCTGTTGGATGAAATATTTTGTAAATATTTTTAAGTTCCATTTTTCTACACTATAGTTCAACTCAGATATTTCTTTATTGAACTTCTATCTGAATGAGCTATTCATTTTGGAAAGTGGAGTGTTGAAGACCTCAAATATTATCTTATTGGAGTCTGTCCCTCCCTTTATAGCTAAAAATATGTATATATTTTGATAGTCTTGTGTTTGAAACACACACACACACACAATTGTTATCTTCTTCCTGCATATTCAAAAATATATTTCTAGTTTGGTTCCCAAATGTATGTATATATACTATGGATTCTATACATGCATATTTATTTTACATAAAAATAAAAGTAGCTTTTTCTCTTCCATTCAAATTTTCATCTTTTATCTTGTGACTGTACATTTTCCATGATACACACACACACACACACACACACACACACAAAGTGTAGAAGAGAACAGTACTAATGGGTATTCCAATCTTCTCCGTCAGAGGAAAATCTTTTAATAATTTGCTATTGATGATAATATACTTTATATGTTTTATGGAGATACTTTGATTGGATGAAAGAAATTACTTTTTTTCAGAGTGGAAATTAGAAGTTTATTAAAGGACAGCAGAAAAGACTTCTCCAGGAGGAAGAAGGGGACCCAAGATGTGGAATCCATGGAAGGGCAGCGGTTGATTCCCCATTTTATAGTTCTTTCAGTGATAGAATGTAGGTGGGAAGGCCCAAGGGGTGGGACACAGGTGGGCCAAAGAAGTAATCTGGGCAGGAAGGACTTCTGAGTCAGCACCTTCAAGTTTGCTGGGGGCTGTTCATTAACACTTCTTTGGGATGGCCTTGGGCTTTTCCTGAACTTCATTAACATTCCAAGAGTTGTTCAACTTTTCCCAGAATTCATTCTCAACATGGCCTCCATTTTAGATCTCACTTGATATTAGACCCGATTTACTTAACTACACTGACTACCTAACTTTAAATCTGGCTTCATTCCCCCCCCCCCTAATTTTGGGAACTCCTTACTGCTGCAAGGAAAGGGGGCAAAGATTGTTCTGGCTTCTTCAGGCTGAAAGGGGATGATGTTGGGCAAGCAATTTGGAGTCCCCTTTTAAAAACTGGGTCTATCGAGTGGCCCTTGATAGAAGTCCGATTGAGAAGTAATAGGCTGGAGGGCCATGTGAGTGATGGGTGGTATATAAGAGAAACAAGAATTTATTAGTTCTGGAACCAGATTGATGCAGCATAAATGCCACAGCACAGGAATATGCCAATGAGTATGATGCCAAAGACAGAGATTAACAATGTTTTCCACCAGGAAGTACCAGAGAACCAGGAGCTAAGATATTGTTCCCATGACAAAGTTAGTGAGGACATGGCTTCTATCTGAGCATGTAAATCTTTAGGGATATTTGTCACATTGCCAGAATTGTCAGGGATGTAAACACAACATTTAACTTTTAGGGTTACAGATGTCCTTCCCCTTAAGATACAGTTTAATAATTTAATGTCATCTGATCTTGCAAAATCCTTTTACTAGTATGAACTCTGTGTCTAATAGAAAAACCTTTAATTCTGTTACTTAGGGCTGGATAATCATACTAGCAAACACCAAGCCTACCTGTGAGGTTAGAATTAGCTGTAGGCCTTAAACTAAAAACTACTCTGGCAGTTCCTTTTGATAGTTATCAGGCATTCCTACCTAAGAATCTCTTTTGTAGCCTACAGTTTACTTATTCTTGGAAGTTACATTTGACTATTATTATTATTTAAAATGTCAGGAATAGCTGTGTTTTGGCTTTAACTGTCTTTGCTAAGTGTTTAAGATGAAGCAAGTCAAACTGACTTGTGTTTCTATCTATTGTTAACAGTCATCTGAGTTTCCATGGGAGTCCTGGGGAAACTTTACAGCAGTTTCTCAGTTCCGCTAGTGCCATTTGTGCTAGGATGGGTCCAGGCCTTGCTTGACCATGTGGCTTCCCTTGAAGCATCAGGGATGTCTCCCTTCTCTGATGACCCTCCTCTTCACAACACGGATAGCACGGATTGGCTTTCTGTTCTCCAGTGGTCTCATTAATCTCCCTGATAGGGAGGTTATGTGGCCCAGAGTTACAAAGCTCTTTAGAGAAGTCCCCTGTTCCCTGGATTCAGACTGACTCAGAGGGCAAGAGCCAAATATTGGTTTTCTTGGCCCTTTTAATTTAACTTTAATTTTAAAACTTAAACATCCAGCAAATAAATTTCAACAGCCTTATATTAAGAGTACTGGGCTTTAATGTCTATGTCTATCCTGTGATAACTCATTATCACATTAACCCAGTTTGTGTGTTCTTAAACCAGTACCTCTGCAAAAAATTAACAGGCAAACTTTAGACCATTTATAAGAAAACTACAAAATAAAATTAACAAGAGTAAAAACATATTTAGTTCTTCAATTTTGGCAGAGTTATATATTATAATCCCCTGTTTGAGATCCTAGTAATCTTGACAAAAACCAACTTTTGGACACAACTTTAAATGTACTGAAATCTGGTCTACTTCTTTCGTAGTCATTTTTACATGTAGTGAGATGGGACACAGAGCCTTATCTCGGGTAAGGTGGGGCTCTTCATAAATCTTAAATACTATAGTTCTGAAGCTGATCTTTGCTTTTTTTTTTGATCTTTGCTTTTTAAACATCATTTTACAAAGCCTACATAAATTGTTGCTAAAGTTCACATGAATATTAGCTAACACAATATAATATCATATCTAAAACATGAATTAAAGAAAGGCTGAAAGCTTTTAACTTTTTGTAGAAAAGTAGCAAAGTACTTTCATGTTTTACAATATCAACCTTCACACAGATTAGGCTCTCATTAACTTAAAAATACATTTAAATTGTATCTCAGTGTAAAAAGTAACATAGAACTTTACATAACTTATTGACAACAAGTCCAGTTATAGAACACAAATGATATAAATAAATCTCCAACATGTTTTTCTTTTAAGCCTAAAATTACCATACAACTTCAGAACACCAGCTTGATATAATGCTCTTTTAAAGCTTCTACCTTACAGACTTGTATACCTGAAAGATATGAACACATTAATAGCACCACAATTACATTGATGTTTTTATATTAACCAAATTTAGCTTTTAAAGAAATAACATAGCACAATTCTCTAAAACAACAGTTCTTATTTAATCAGCTATTTAATTTCTTTAAGATTACTTGCTCAAAAAACTTACACATATAACCAACTTACACAGACCTTCTTTATCACTTACTAAAACCCTCTTATTTACTTAATCACATAGACTCTTATTCAGAAACACATTGTCCCCTGTTAAATCCATACCTAGAACCTTCTAATTTCTCTTTTCCATCTGTTAACTTCTTTTTCTGTTCACATTTTGAAACAATCCTTGTAAATTTCTGAATTTAGGCAGATTATTTCATAGACATCAACATTTTATTAGGTTTTTTTTGAACACCTAGAGAAACTTATGAGCTTAATTTTAAAGACATCTTTACTTTCATCTATTTACCCAATTTAAATTGAACCATTTGAATCATGTGAATCAAAGATATTTGGATCCATTTTTTTAAAAATTTCATGAGGTTCCTCATATATCTGCCAATTGTCATATCACTGCATGATATATGGACATACATACATACAGACTTACAACACATAACACAAGTGTGCACACATAACACAATAGTAAAGGCCTTGTAGCTTTTCTCAGGTAAAATCTCCATTGCAATGTTTAAAAAACTCCACAGTTGATCAAAAATAGAACTGATCATAAAAACATTAACCTAGGTCTGTAGGATCTAAATCATGAGCTCAAAAATAAAGAATCTAAGAAAAAGCAAGAGTCCTAGAAAAAATGACTGGCCAGTAATTAGTAAATACCATACACTTTACTTTTTTGGGGGGTTTAGTCTAGTTTGAGTTTAGGTAAAAAGACACTTTTACTCTTTTTTTTCCTTGGACCTCAGATCAGTTTTCTACTGAGCTTGCAGGCTTCTTCTATTTGCATTTCATAATTTACTATCCTTGCCCAAATTAATGCACTGGTACACCTAGTGAAATCTTCCCAGGCTACCCAGTTCAAAAATTGATGAAAAAATAAAACTAAATGATTGGGAATTACTTGCCAACTTGGAAGTAGAGTTTTTAAATTTTCCATCCTAAATATTTAAGTTCTCTGGCATGAATTATCAGAAATCATAAACTAAACAATTACCTAAACCCAACTTTTAACTGCAAGATTATGCAATGCTTCAAAAACCCATTCAGATACCAGAGTGTTACAATAAAAAATCATCTTTTAGATACACATTCAGCCAAGATCATTCTCAAGAATCAATCTATAATATCAACGTATTACTGCATTCATTGTCCTTTTTTTTTTTTTTTTTTTTTTTTAGTAGACAGAGGTGGAGTAATCCTTACAGTGCGGGTAAGGAAGAGGGAGTTCCCTGAAGCAAAATGGCTTTAGCAGCTGCTGGGAGTCCCTCAGTCCTCCTTTTACTTACAGGTTTAGCTCCTATAGTTAGGAGATATGCCAGATTGCCTGGGATTGGACCTAACTTTCCAGTAGTCAGTTTTTATCTGCCTTAGGTCTTGAAGGGAGAAGGGGGTATGTACTTTGATCGGCCCAAATTCTCCTCCTGGCATCTCCTAGAGAGGTAATATATTTGATTTGCCTGTTGGGGCAGACGCAGAGAGGCCAGGATATGGAGGACAGGAGAGCTGCTGTTGCACACCAACAGCAGATTGAGATTTTGTGGGTCCTCCTGATTCTTTTTCCTCAGTAGGTGAGTCCCCAAGATTAATGCACTGGTACACCTAGTGAATTCTGCAGTTGTTCCAAACTCCTTCCTCCACCTCCACACATCAGAGGCAGATCGAGATTAGGGACACTGTGTACTCACATCAATTGCTCTCCAGGCCCAGACAGAAAAGTTGGAAGCAGCTTCAGCAGAACCCAACATGCCCTCTCAGTATTGAACAGGTGATTGAGAGCTGTCTAGGCCGGGAAACCTCTCACCTGAGTCTTGAAGAGTGGTGGCTGCCCTAATTGCGTTTAAGTCGCCGTCGGGTGCCCACCTTACCCTCCAGAAAGAGAGAGAGAGAGAAAGATGCACCTCAGACAGACATGGGGTGCGTGGAGAGGCGCTTACCTCAGTGTAGAATCTCGGTGGAACCTCCAATATGTTACCGCTGCTGACCGGTGACGAGTCCTTGCTTCCCCAATGTTGAAGAATAACACCACAGAAGCACGGCGAGGCAAGGTCAGAGTGGAAAGTAGGAGTTTATTAAAGGACAGCAGAAAAGACTTCTCCTGGAGGAAGAAGGGGACCCAAGAGGTGGAATCCCAAGAAATCACTTTTGTTTTTGTACTGAGGATTGGACCCAGAGGTAATTAACCATTGAGCCACATCTTCACCTTTTTTTGGAGTATTTTAAAGACAGGGTCTCCAGTCTGCTTAGAGCCTTGCTAAGTTGCTGAGGCTGGCTTTGAACTCACAAACCTCCTGCCTCAGCCTTCTGAGTCACTTGAGATTACAGGTGTGTGCCACCATGACTGGCCATAAATTACATTTTATTTCTAGATTTTTAAAAATTCATGAATGAACATTGAAATTTATTCAGCATTTTTCTTACATATATTACAATGCTCATTTTTCCCTTTATTTATTCAGTTAATACAATAACTATTATTGACTGATTTTCAAATGTTAAGACAGCCAAAAATTCTTGGAATAAACCAAGGTTGGCTGTGAATGTTTTACTGCACATAAATCAGTAGCTCTGCTTTAGTAATGCTTTACTTGGGATTCTTATGTTTATGTTCATTAGAGAGACTGGCCTGTAATTTTCTTTTCTGTAATGCTCTTTTTAGTGTTGATACTAAAATTATTCTGTCCTGTTCTGTGAGTTATGAAGCATTCTAATAGTTTTCATTCTCTTTTTCAATTTCTTTCAGTATCATGCTAACTATCTCATGAAGCCTAACTTCCACCTCACTTTTCAGTTGTGTCTGAGATGCTATCAAACTCCTCTTTTTACTTGGCCTCTGGTTCATTTATCTCTATTTTATAATTGCCTATTTTCCACTGAAATTTCCAGCATTACCATCTTGAGCAAGACTGTGTCTGGGAATCCCTTTCCCTAATGCTCTCTGGATTTCTTTCTATGGTCTGATGCTTCTCTTGGCTTTTATTTTTACTATCCTGTTCCCTTCCTGGATAGACAGAGCAAGTCCCAACACCAGCCCGGATTCATGATGTGGAGAACTAGAGTCTGTTGCTTAATGGAAAGAATGTAGTCACCTTATAATAAGAAAGGGTACAGGAAAGGGAAAAACAGTCTACCTCTTGATTTGGTTAATTTTCACAGTGTTATGACGGGGTCCCTATTATCCACTCTCATGTTCCCATCTGTATCTTCCTTGTAGCACTTTTATCTCCATTACAAACTGTAGATTTTTGTGGGTGAGTCATTGGTTAATATGCATCTTCAGCATCATCTCATACATTAACAGCATCCTTAATATGTTGTAAGGCATAAGAAAGCAGAGACTGGACTAGGTTGCCTATCCTGTGTCCCCTCTCCTAGATCAGTGCTTGGTGTGTGTATAATAAATATTAATGAAGTGAAAAATAGAGCTGCATAGCCAGTTGTATTATAAAGGTTCTACTACCTATTCCCATTTTTCAGATGAAAAAATGAAAGCTCAGGGAGATAGCAGAGCTGTCACCAATCATCTTTATTATCTGACTGATTGTAAAATCAGTGCTCTTGCTCTCTCTATTGATGAACCCAGATCCACATGGGTTCTGTGTTTGGTAACACACACAGCAGGCATTTTCACATCATGCTTAGGGTGACTTGGACCTTTATGGTACATGAGAGAGTTGCACTGTTGCTGGTCTTCCAACACGAGCCATTGAAATGCTTGGCTTTGTTTTTACTAGGCAATACCAGCTGAGAGATAAATCGGATCTATTACTTTTGGGCCCAGTGGCAGAAAATGGTCAATTTATCATCTCTTTCTTCTTCTAGACTCCCAAATG
Organism: Urocitellus parryii; assembly: GCF_045843805.1. NCBI lineage: Eukaryota > Metazoa > Chordata > Mammalia > Rodentia > Sciuridae > Urocitellus > Urocitellus parryii. The sequence goes on along the minus strand of NC_135533.1, from coordinate 172,249,531 downwards.
ATAGCATATGGCTGCTGGAGGTTAACATTTAGGAATTTCTCTTCCACACCTGCCAGGCCGTTTTCTCATGGTCATTCAACTCTACAGACCTCTACTATACACAGAACTGGCTCTTCACGCACTTTGTTCATAGAATAAAGTAAGGACAGAGGAAAGATGCCACTGTGTGGCCCAATAGAGCAGTCAGAAGATGACAGAGCAGCTGCCTGGTCCAGGCTTGATCCTAAGGAGGTCTGTGCTAGCTGGAAAGCAACCTTGACTGAAATACTTTTTTCACTGAGGTTTGGCTTTAGAGTAGAAAAAACAAGTGTGACCTATTAATTAATTTTTCTGAAGCTTCATTTTGTTATCTGCGAAGTAGGGAAGGATGGCGTACGTACATAATCGCAGTCGATGAAGGAAGGTTCTTGGTCTAAAGGAGTGCTGCCTTAGCCAGACCAGTGTCAATTCTATCTTCTCTGGGGAACAACACCCCATCCTTTCTTTGGAAAAACTACCCCTTGACCCTTAGACTACAGTTTCAGGTTGGCCTCCATTCATGGTTGCAGACATAGAGCATATCATCTAGGTCTAACCAATCAGGATTTTCGATCACCCTAATGGATTTATTTGTAGACAGGTTTGTGATCAAATATAATTAGAATGATGCCTGGAGTTGAGAGCAGAAGGGACCTGTAGGGAGTCATCATGTGGAACCCGACACAAAGTTAGCTGAGATGACAAAGAACCTGAAGATGGATAGCACCAGGTTTCTGGATTATGCCACTCCGGAATGCTATACCTGGGTTGTTCTATTACTTAAACAACCAAATGCCCATTTTCAGTTAGACGATTCCAGCTAAATACTTTTTAAAAACTTAATTTATTTTATTTTTTTAAATACATGACAATGGAATGCATTACAATTCTTATTACACATATATACCACAATTTTTCACATCTTTGTATATAAAGTATGCTGACACCCAATTCACGTCTTCATACATCTACTTTGGATAATGATGTCCATCATATTCCACCATCCTTGCTAATCCCCTGCCTCCTTCCTTTCCCTCCCACCCCTCTTCCCTATCTAGAATTCATCTAATCCTCCCCATCCCTACCCCACTATGAGTCAGCCTCCTTAAATCAGAGAAAACATTCTGCATTTTTTTTTTGGGGGGGGTATTGGCTAACTTCACTTAGCATTATCTTCTCCAACACCATCCATTTACCTGCAAATGCCATGATTTTATTCTCTTTTATTACTGAGTAAAATTCCATTGTGTATATATGCCACTTTTTTAATCCATTCATCCACTGAAAGGCATCTAGGTTGGCTCCACACTTTAGTTGTTGTGAATTGTGCTGCTATAAACATTGATGTGGCTGTGTCCCTGTATTACGCTGTTTATAAGTCCTTTGGGTATAGTCCTAGGAGAGGGATAGCTGGGTCAAATGGTGGTTCCAGTCCCAGTTTTCCAAGCAATGTCCATACTGCTTTCCATATTGGCTGCACCAATTTGCAGTGTATGAGTGTACCTTTTCCTCCATATCCTCGCCAACACTTATTGTTGTTTGTCTTCATAATAGCTGCCATTGTGACTGAAATGAGATGATATTATAGTGTAGTTTGGATTTGCATTTCTGATTGCTAGAGATGCTGAGCATTTTTTCATATATTTGTTGATTGATTATATATCCTCTTCTGAGAAATGTCTGTTCAGGTCATTGGCCCATTTGTTGATTGGGTTATTTATTTATTTATTTTTTGGTGTTAAGGTTTTTGAGTTCTTTATGTACCCTAGAGATTCGTGCTCTATCTGATGTGTGAGGGGTAAAAATTTGCTACCAGGATGGGGGCTTTCTGTTCACTCACAGATTGTTTCTTTTGCTGAGAAGAAACTTTTTAGTTGGATTCCATCCCATTTATTGAGTCTTGGTTTTAATTCTTGCGCTATAGGAGTCTTATTAAGGAAGTTGGGACCTAATCCCACATGATGAAGATTAGGACCTACTTTTACTTCTATTAGATGAAGAGTCTCTGGTTTAATTTCTGTGTCATTGGTCCATTTCAAGTTAAGTTTTGTGCATGGTGAGAGATAGGGATTTAATTTCATTTTGTTGCATATAGATTTCCAGTTTTCCCAGCAGCATTTGTTGAAGATGCTATCTTTTCTCCAGTGCATGTTTTTGGCACCTTTGTCTAATATACGATAATTATAATTTTGTGGGTTAGTCTCTGTATCCTCTATTCTGTACCATTGGTCTACCAGTCTGTTTTGGTGCCAATACCATGCTGTTTTTGTTACTATTGCTTTGTAGTATAGTTTAAGGTCTGCCATAGCGATGCCACCTGCTTTGCTCTTCCTGCTAAGGATTGCTTTAGCTATCCTGGGCCTCTTATTTTTCCAGATGAATTTCATGATTGCTTTTTCTATGAGGAATGCCTTTGGGATTTTGATCAGAATTGCATTCAATCTGTATAGTGCTTTTGGTAGTATGGTCATTTTGATAATATTAATAATTCTTCCTATCCAAGAGCAAGGTAGATCTTTCCATCTTCTAAGGTGGTCTTTGACTTCTCTTTAGGGTTCTGTAGTTTTCATTGTATAGATGTTTCACCTCTTTTATTAAGTTGATTCCAAAGTAACTTTTTTTGTTTTTTGAGGTTGTTGTGAATGGGTAATTTTTCTCATTTCCTTCTCTGGCTTTGTCACTGATATACACAAATGCTTTAATTTATGGGTGTTGATTTTATATCCTGCTACTTTGCTGAATTATTTACTAGTTCTAGAAGTTTTCTGGTCAGGCTTTTTGGGTCTTCTAGGTATAGAATCATATCATCAGCAAATAGTGCAAATTTAAGTACTTCTTTTCCTGTACACATCCCTTTGATTTCTTTCGTCTAATTGCTCTGGCCAGTGTTTCAAGAACTATGTTGAATAGAAGTGTGAAAGAGGGAATCCCTGTCTTGTTCCAGTTTTTAAAGGGAATGACTTCAATTTTTCTCCATTTAGAATGATGTTGGCCTGAGGCTAAGTATAGATAGCCTTTATGATGTTGAGATATGTTCCTGTTATCCCTAGTTTTTCTAGCATTTTGAACGTATTTTGTATTTTGTCAGATGCTTTTTCTGTGTCTTTTGAGATGATTACATGATTCTTATCTTTAAGTCTATTGATGTGATGAATTACTTTTATTGTTTTCCGTATGTTAAACTAACCTTGCATCCCTGGGATGAATCCCACTTGATCATGGTGCACAATCATTTTGATATGTTTTTGTATTCAATTTGCCAGAATTTCATTGAGAATTTTTGCATCTATGTTCATTAGAGATATTGGTCTGAAGTTTTCTTTCTCTGATGTGTCTTTACCTGGCTTGGGGATTAGGGTGATATTGGCCTCATAGAATGAGTTTGGAATTACTGCCTCTTTTTCTATTTTCTGAAATAAATTGAAGAGTATTGGTATTGGCCTCATAGAATGAGTTTGGAATTACTGTCTCTTTTTCTATTTCCTGAAATAAATTGAGGAGTATTGGTAATAGTTGTTCTTTAAAGGTCTTGTAGAACTCAGCTGTGTATCCATCTGGTCCTGGGCTTTTCTTGGTTGGTAAGCTTTTGATGGCTTCTTCTCTTTCCTCACTTGATATTGGTCTGTTTAAATTGTGTATATCTTCCTGACTCAATCTGGGCAAATTGTATGACTTCAGAAATTTGTCGATGCCTTCAATGTCTTCTATTTTATTGGAGCATAAGATTTCAAAGTAATTTATAATTATTCTCTATATAGTGTCTGTTGTGATATTACATTTTTCATCATGTATACTGGTAATTTCAGTTCTCTTCATTATCGTGGCTAAGGGTCTCAATTTTAATTATTTTTTCAAAGAATCAACTTTTTGTTTTGTCAATTTTTTCATTTGTTTCGATTTCATTGATTTCAGCTCTAGTTTTAATTATTTCTTGCCTTCTACTGCTTTTGCTACTGGTTTGTTCTTTTTTTCCTTGGGCTTTGAGATATAGTATGAGGTCATTTATTTGTTGATTTTTTTTCCTTCTTTTAAGGAATAAACTCCATACAATGAATTTTCCTCTTAGTACTACTTTTATAGTGTCCCAGAGATTTCGATATGTTGTGTCTGTGTTCTCATTTACCTCTAAGAATTTTTTAATCTCCTCCTTGATGTCTTTTGTGACCCATTGTTCATTCAGTAGCATATTGTTTAGTCTCCAGGTGATGGAGAAATTTTTATTTCTTATTTTGTGGTTGATTTCCCCCTATTCCATTATGATCTGATAAAATGCATGGTAGTATCTCTACATTTTGTATTTGCTAAGAGTTGCTTTGTGGCATAGTATATGGTCTGTTTTAGAGAAGGATAAATGTTCTGCTGAGAAGAAAGTGTATCCACTTGATGTGGTTTGAAATATTCTATATGTCAGTTAAGTATAAGTTATTGATTGTGTTATTGAGTTCTATAGTTTGTTTATTCAACTTTTGTTTGGAAGATCTATCCAGTGTGAGAGAGGTGTGTTAAAGTCACCCATGATTATTGTGCTGTGGTCAATTTGACTCTTGAGCTTGAGAAGAGTTTCTTTGTTTGAACATAGCTGCATCATTGTTCGGGGCATATATATTTATGATTTTTATGTCTTGTTGGTATATGGTTCCCTTGAGCAGTGTGTAATGTCCATCTTTATCCCTTTTGATTAACCTTGGCTTGAAGTCTATTTTATTTAATATGGAAATCCCTGCTTGCTTTCAGAGTCCATGCAAGTGGTATGATTTTTCTCAACCTTTCACTTTCAGTCTATGTATGTCTTTACCTATCAGATGAGTCTCCTAGAGGCAGCATATTGTTGGGTCTTTTTTAATCCAATCTGCTAGCCTATGTCTTTTGATTGGTGAGTTTAAGCCATTAACATTTAGGGTTACTATTGAGACATGGATTGTATTTCCAGCCATATTTGTTTATTTTTGTTATTTTATATGAATTATTTTTCCTCTTTGATTAGTTTTTCCTTTAGTGTACTTCCTCCCTCTTCTGATTTTCATTGCTGTTTTTCATTTCCTCTTCATGAAATATTTTGCCAAGGATGTTTTGTAGTGCCAGTTTTCTAGTTATGAATTCTTTTAACTTTTGTTTATCATGAAAGTTTTTTATTTCATCTTCAAATCTAAAGCTGAATTTTTCAGGATACAAGATTCTTGGTTGGCACCCATTATCTTTCAGAGCTTGATATATGTTGTTCCAGGATCTTCTAGCTTTCAGGATCTGTGTTGAAAAATCTGCCATTATTCTAATTGGTTTCCCCCCATATGAAATCTGATTCTTGTCTCTTGTGGCTTTTAAAATTTTCTCCTTATTCTGTATGTTGGATATATTCATTATAATGTGCCTTGGTTTGGATCTGTTGTGATTTTGTACATTCGATGTCCTGTAGGCTTCTTGAATTTGGATTTCCAATTCATTCTTCATGTTTGGAAAGTTTTCTAATATTATTTCATTGAATAGATTGTTCATTCTTTTGGTTTGGACCTTTATGTCTTCCTCTATCCCAATAACTCTTAAATTTGGTCTTTTTATGCTATCACATATTTTTTGAATGTTCTGCTCGTGGTTTCTTATCATTTTTGCCTTGTGGTCTTTGTTCTTTTCAAGATGATTTATTTTATATTCACTGTCTGATGTCCTGTCTTCTAATGGTCTACTCTGTTGGTAATGTTTTCATTTCAGTTTTTAATTTGGTTTATTATTTCTTTCATTTCAAGGATTTCTTTTTCTTTCTTTTCTTTCCTTTGTTTTTTTTTTTGTTTTTTTTTTTTTTTTTTTTTTTTAGAACCTCTGTCTCCCTGTTGAGGTGATCTTTTGCTTCTTGGATTAGCTCATTGTCAAAGTGGTCTTTCACTGCCTATATTTGTTCCCTTATGTCTTCTTTGAGATCCCAAAACATTTTAACCATGTATATCATGAAATCTTTCTCTGTTATTTTTCTGCTGTAGCTGCCAATACTTCTAATGATGTGTTGTCTTGATTTGTTTGTGGTAATTTCTTCCCTTGTCTTTTCATGTTGCTCATGTATCTTCCTTTCCAGCTCTGTGGATCTGGTATTGTTTTTACCCTATAGATTTGTAGTGCTCCTATAGGGTTTCAAGATCTCTCCTTTGTGGGGAAGGACAATGTTAACAGATCCCAATATCAACAATACATCACCTATGACTAAATTGTTGTTATTAAGACATTTACAGTTTAGTCTCAATGTCCAGAAAAGTTAGATTCATTTGTTATTTAAAATATAATCAGTAGTTTCATAAAAAGCTTTACAGTTTCTGGCGGTGGACAATGAACAGGGGGTCAGGCTTAGGAAGATATGCTGCTCAAATGGGATCCAATCTGATCGTCATGCCCACCAAAAAATGATGGGGAAGGTTTCCCAAAATGGAGTCAGTCTGCTTCCAGAACCGTGGTGTCTGGTGAGGTGGGGGGGAGCTGGGTGATGGCCTTGTGCTGTGTATAGATAGCAGTCGAGTGGCCTGCGTGGGAGCGGGGCACAGTCTGGAATTCTGCAGAGGTGCTAATAGGTGATTTTGCTAAGCTGCTAGTGAGCTAGAACTGCGGGATTTGGATCCAAAGTCCAGAGACTTACTGGATCCCAGAGGCTCTGATTTCTGCGCGGGTGTTTGCAGCACTGGTGATTTCTGCGAAAATCCGCTGTATAGGAGTCTTCTCACATTCTCTGAGATGTTGTATTCCGTCTAGAGGAGACCTTGTGGACAAGCTGCCTGTCTGCCTTCTTGGTGCCTTCATGGCACAGAGCAGCCAGAAACAGGACTTCCTCTATTCCGCCATCTTCCCGCCCTATATCCTCTGTATCACACTTCCAGCTAAATACTTTTAAAGGAAATTCTTCCTATATTATCCACATCTACAGATGAGAAGCTGAGATGTCATGATGGCCTTAAGCATTTAGTGAAATGTAAATGGCTTGCAGAATCCTGGACTTAGTCATGGAAGGCTCTCTTCTCTTTCTGAACCCTCCCTAGCAAAGGTTCCCCTTCCTTAAGTCCTTTTCCCTTTGTTCTTTCTGGTAAAATCTACCTTCCAACTTTGGCTCAAGACCCCTTCTTTCAGAATGTCTGACTTTGCCTCATGACATGTCTCACACAGAGAAGCCTGTTGCCACAAAGATACAACTTTCTCTGTGGCCTGTTCTGTCTCAGAAAGATGCCCAAGTTGCTCATGGGTACAAAAGTGATCTGACCATGGAGTGTCCTTTCTTTCTAATAGATGGAACTATATCAGTCACCCTTATTAAACTGATTTTTGACAAAAGTAGTTGATTAAAAGTTAATTTTAGGGACTAGGGTTGTGGCTCAGTGATAGAGCGCTTGCCTGGCATGCATGAGGCACTGGGTTCCATCCTCAGCACCCTGTAAATATAAAACAAAGATATTAAACTTAAGAATAAATATTTTTTAAAAAGTTATTCATAAAGAGCACAAACTCTTAGCATCATAGGGAGATAACATGTTCCTTCTGGTCTCTTTTCTATTATCATCATGATAGTTTCTGCTATCAGAGAAAGAGAGAATTGGACTTTGTTATGCCTTTTTTGACCCATAATTCCATAGAATTATAAAATTTCTTTGTACTTTTAGAAAATATTAATGGCAAAATAAGATCCAGATGAATTAAAGTATAAAATGAAAAAAACTATAAAAACGTTTGGAAGAAATAAAGGTGACTTTGACTTTGGGCTGAGGGACTTCTGCAACTTGGGGGGGGGTGGAATACACAAATCATGAAGACAACTGTATACCTATACAGTTGTAAAAAGATATGTATATTAAATTGGTACATAAAAAATCACTATAAGCAGAAGCAAGTGACAAAGACAGACATGTGACCGGTGAAGATAACTTTCCAATTCAACAAGTTCTTTTACCAATAGAAAATAAGGAAAAGACTTGAAAAAGGAATTACTTTAAAGGAGGCTATTGATGGCCAATCCACAAAATATGTTCATCTCCATGGGGACTGGATAAGCCCATTAGAACAGCACCGTGTAGTCACCATTTGCCCATAACTGGTTTTTAAATTACATTAAAGTGATAGTTTGTGTGTAATAAAATGCAAAGAAAAAAGCACCTAGAAAAATTCCTGCTCCCAAATGTGCCTAGAGATTTCACAGTAAATGTTAACATCAGAAATGTATCCTACTTTTTACCTCTAGAATTTTATTTTGAAAAAATACTCAGATTCTTACCTGGGGGTATTTTTTTTAATCTTAGTCCTTGAAAATAGTATAAAATGAAAAGTATCCAATAATTGCACATTGATTAAACTATAATAGATTACATATCTACATGATAGTTTTTGATAATTCTATCATTTAGATCTAAGTCATGACTTAGATCAGGAAAATCACCATACAGACCTAAATCCATTGATTTAGAAATATGTTAACAATATAATATGACAAGTAAAATACAGGAAGCTACAAAATCTATAAAATCTCAAGTTTTAAAAAAATATGCTTGTACTAAATACCTAGAGAATGATGAACACAGATAATATGTTGGTTTCTGGATTGCCAGGATCATGGGAAATTTTTCTTGGTTTTGCTTTCCCTTTGTTTACAAATTTCCATAATGTTTCTTTTTAAAATTATATGTATTTTAAAAATGTTAGCAGCATAGCCAGCACTTATTGCATCTGATGCCTGTGTCCCATAGGGAACATTCAATAAGGATTTATATATCGCCATATAAGTTATACATCATTGTATAAAATACTGCTTGTTTTACAAGAGTCACAAGTGATTCACCCAGCATATGGATCACTTGGACCTCCTTTTCTCTTTTTAAACCAGGGGACTGGTATTTTAAGACAGAGATTTGCTTACACCCACTCCATCTATCCATCAATGGTCACGGGCACCATAAACATTGTCATTTCCAAAATGGAAGAAGGTACAGCTTTGAAGAGCAGAGTCTTTAATCAGACAAAACATCTCACTTTGCCCTAGTCATTAAACTGACTTCAGAGACAAAGGCCCAAGGCTTTGCATCTGTTGAGTTTGTATAAAGACAGTCAGCTGATGCGGAACTCTGGGAATACTGGGTGTTTATATTAGGAGTAATGAACTGAAAGCCGAGCATCTAATCCTATCCTTAGCCAGGAGGTACTTCCAACATTTTAAAAGTCTTTTTTTAAAAAAAGAGTAATAGAACTTTATAAGCATATTGGTCCTTTCATCTCCCAGAAAGTATACTCAAGGCATAATTCAGACCTTTACATTAGATCGTATTAAGTCTAATTTGGTGCTGCAGCTCAGCAGAGCCCGGGGGTCTTCAGGAAGTCGTAAGAGCCCTAGACGGTAAAGGACCTGACTTTTTAAACAAACACGCATCTTTCCCGCATGATAACGAGTGTGTTGAAGGTATTGCCTGGGGGGTCTCGCCAACAGGCAGGAGGTTTCACCTCAAAGAAGAGTAGGTAATTCCAGCAACAAAGTGGTATGAGGATAATTGCATAACCTGGCTGGTGTCTCCCGGTAGATTTCCGTTTTACCAGAAGATCTCATCTTCCCCCTTTGAAGTTTAAGCAGAAGTCATGCCGTGGTTGCTTCCGTGGAGTCAAGAATAGGTGGCAATGGATGGCCCCCAAGTTCCCAGTGGGCTTGCACCAGGGACCCAGCATTTGACTCCTAAACCAGGAGAACTTCATCATTGTTTCATCCATTTCTGAGACTTCAGATGATAGTGGGGATTTGATTCTTTAAAAGAAAATTTTGATGACATAAACCTCATGTCCTGTAGGCCGATGTGGCATCAGTAGGAGAGTCTGGAAGAGTGGCCATGGGCCAGTCACAGAGGTGCCCAGATGGCAGGCTAGAAGCCCCCAAGAAGCGTCTTGGAGTACCTTGCGAGTCTGCTGTTTGGAACCGGTTTCTAAAGCTCCTATTAACTATGTGCCTTGTTAATAACCTATAGAGTTTTGTTGTGACGACTGTTGCTTAAGTTCACAAAATCTGGCTGTTCTCTGGGACGGGGAATACTTTGCAGAGAGATTCTGTTGGCTTAATGGGATCCTCTGAAGGGACCGTGGCCAGCAGCCACCCCTGCCCGCCTCCCTTCCCCTGGCTGACTGCATCTCTTTGCATGAAAAATGGGCAGTTGACTGGGCTTCTATCATGTGTGAGTTGGCTGAGCTGAATGCAGATCATTTGTTAGTGCACAGATTCCCCAAGCCAAGGGAGGGTTGCCGTTTTGTTTTCCGGTGAGGTCATCCTCCATGTCTGTAGCCTTGACATCCAGCTAACCAGGGGTCTCACCACAGGCTGTATATTCACAGATAAAATAGCCTTTCTTCCAGGAGTGACGGGCCAACTTTGGGATTTCCTTCTCTTTCCTTTTTTTTCTGCTCTCTTGTGCTATGATTTCTGCCCTGGCTGGGTCAATGAGACCATTTACAGCTCCAATGGAGGCACCTCTCTTGGCCCTGAGATGATCTTCCAAACCCAGGCCAAGGAGCACAATTTTCTTTATAACTCATCTTGTTGCTATTTTTCATGTGGCATGGCCCAAAGAAGACTTTTAAAAAAAAAAAAAATTTCCATCAGTGGAGGTGCTTATGGGCTCTCAAATGTAAACACAAGATTTGCTCAAAAGCAGTGGTCAGCTATGGGCTCACTGTTCATACCATATTCGGAAACCCAAATGTTCCTGAACCACTAAGACAGTAAAGCCTGGGATGTCGGGGACTCTGAAATACCTAGTACTGATCCTAGTGTTCTAACTCCCACGTTGCGGGCAGATTTATTGTCTTCCTACCAAGCCACCCTGTGTGATGCTGATCTGTAAACTTCACAGCCACCCAATGTGTGGGAATTCTTTTTCCCACTTCGAGGAACCTAAAGCCCATAAACTGAAGAAGCTTGCCTAAGGATGTATAGCCAGAGACTATAGTGCCAGATGAATAGTGCCTCATGACCCACACTGCTTTCAAACATTGTTAGGTCCTTCATTCATTCAGTCAGTTAACATCCACTGCGTGCTCTATGACTAGCATACACCCACATCCTAGGGGGGAAGCACTGAACATAAGAGGTCAATTCCTGCAGAAATGAACGGGCAGACCAATGCATATACAATTCATTTGGTAGTCAGGGTATCAAAACTCCTATAATAAGGTGATTTGATAGAAAAGAATGATGAAGTGGAGCAGCTTCTTTAGTGGGGGTCAGGTGAGGGGATCAAAGATACCTACGTCCAAGACAGAATATTGAGAACAGAGCCATGTCACTTCTGGAGAGAAAAATCTATTTAGTGTAGGCAAAGAACCAGGACAGGAAAGATGATCTGTAGCAGGACCCAGTGGGAAGACATGTATTTGGAAAAGTGAGCAGAGAGGCTGCATCATGGTCCTCTGGTCTACCATCAGGAGTTTCCATTTTATTTTGAATGGGATAGAGCACCATCTCCGGACTTTGGGTAGAAGACACTTTCTCATTTGGAAGAGTACTCCATCCATTCTCTGTAGGGATAGTGGCTCCAAATACACAGAGAAAAATAGAAAGGCAAGTGAGGGGTTTGCTGAACACAATTAACCAAAGCTTTTACACCTCATTTAATTTCACATTTGTGAAGAGATTTTGCTCTAAATATGGACATATATTTCTCTAATTTGGCTCACTTCTTGGAATCTGTGTTAACTACTGAGTTAAACGCATGTACTATTTTAGTCAGCTTTTTCAGTGCTGTGACTAAAAGACCTGACAAGAAAAGTTTTAGGGGAGGAAAAGTTTATTTAGGGGCTCACAGATTCCAAGGTCTCCGTTCATTGAAGACTGGCTGGCTCCATTCCTCAGGGTCCGAGGTGAGGCAGAACATCATGGCGGAAGAGAATGGTGGAGGGAAACGGCTCTCGTGATGATTAGGAAGCAGAGAGAGACTTCACTTGGCAGATACAAAATATATACCCTAAAGGTACACACCCAGGGACCCACCTGCTCCAGTGACATCCCACCCGCCTTCAGTCACCACAGTTAATCTCAACGATTAATTCACTGATTGGGTTAAGGCTCTCATAACACAATCATCTCTCCTCTAAACTTTCTTGTATTGTCTCTCACATGAGCTTTCGGGAGACACCCAATATCTAAACCATAACATGTACATATTGGAGATGGGAATGCCTGACTTCAAACGTTCTCTCCGGACATAGAGGGTCAGAGCTGAGCAAGGTGAGGATGGTGTCCTCATGTTGGGGCTGTCTATAGAGAGAGGTCAGCATGCCGCTTTGATGCAGAGGACATTTGCACAGAAGGTAGCATGGTGTGAGCTGCTAGCACCTGACATCTGCATGGTCAGGGGATTGTCTAGCATGGGCTTTTGAGGAAGGCCTTCACATGGAAGGACAGCTTGATTCTGGTGTCCATGCCTGAGCAAGTGAGGAGGGTGTCCTCATGGGTCAGCTTGGGGCAGAGCCCATATGGGGTAAGGAGAGAAAACACATCAAGTAGGAGAGGTAGGATGCAGGAGACATGGGACATTGGCTCCACTAGGGATTAAACCAGAGAAGGGGTCTCTGTCAAAGGAAGTTAGAAATGGAGGAGGGGAGAGAACTCTAGGTTTCTAGAACCATGAACTCTGAGACGGTAGGTTGTAACTGAAGATAGGAGAAGTATCAATTTATAAATTCCAACATAAAGTGGTAGATATAGAGGAAAAACTACATGTGCATGCTTTATATGTATATGTGTGTTCAAGCATCTGTAAATCATGCATGTGTGCCTAAGTGTACACATATGTGCCCGTACATAAATGTGTACACATATATTCATATGCCTGCATTTAGTCCTTAGCTCTGTCCACTGAGAGGTCCTGACAGCAACATCCCAAAGAGCACACCTAGCACATAGATCTTGGCTTCTACATACCCTTCTCTCCTAAAAAGAATAGAGATCCTTGGAAAAATGATCAATTCATGGGTCTGGTCCAAGAAAATTTAAGATGACACTTGGACATTTCATTAGGCCAAAAAGTTTTTTAAAAAAAGAAAGGTGGAGAAGGCCAAATGGAAATTGAACCAAACTTGAACTAGACAACGTTTAGGCAGTTTGTATGTGAAAATAAGTAATCATTACTAATTATAACCCATGATGTTAAATAAGAGGCCATTATTCCATGCTGATAAAAATAAATGAATGCATTCAAAATTTGTTGAGAATTAGGCTCTTTGCACAGTTGTAGTATACCCTCTTACAAAATATTTATTAATTGAATATAATGGATAAATTGTTACCTTAATCAAGTAATCAATGTGAACTTTTTAAAACCTTTTTGTTCTTTTAGTTATATATGAGAGTAGAATCTATTTTGATATATTTGTACAAGCATGGAATCTATCTTATTCCAATTAAGATCCTTGTCTTGTGGATGTACAAAATGTTGAGATTCACTGTGGTGTATTCATATATGTACATAGGAAAGTTGCGTCGGATTCATCCCGCTGTCTTTCCCATTCCTGTCTCCGCTCCTTCCCCTTCATTTCTCTTAGTCTAATCCACTGAACTTCCATTCTTCCCTCACCCTCTTGTTGTGAGTTGGCATCCACATATCAAAGAGAACATTTGGCCTTTGGTTTTCTGGAACTGGCTTATTCACTTAGCAGAGTAGTCTCCAAATCCGTCGATTTACTGGTGAAAATCATAAAGTCATTCTTCTTTATAGCCGAGTAATATTCCATTGTGTATACTGAAAACAAGACAAATAGAAATTGTGTGCCATCTGATAGGATGGATGAAGAATGTAGCCAAGATGTGTGACCTGCCAAAGATGTTTGACCTGAATCCGATCCTGACAGACCCACATTGAGGATATCTTAACATGTGGCTAGCCTGTGATCTTCAAAAGTGTCAGGGTCATGAAGACTGAAAGATTGAGCAGGTTTCCAGATAAATAAATTAACACATGATGCTTAAGTCTGCATTAAATCTAAAGTAATCCTGAAATGCATCGACTTGTCTTCAATGTCATCATTGGGGCCATTGGTGAAACTCAAGTGGGATCTGAAGATTGAATGGTAATGGTTTATCCTTGTTAATCTCCTGCTTTTGGTGGCTTTATCGTGGCAATATAGGAAAACAACCTCAATGGTAGGAAAGATGCCGCAGAGCAATGGGACATGAGGTTGGCAACATTCTCTCACCTGGTTCAGGGGACACAGTTTGCTGTACCTTATTTGTAACTGTTATTCAACTTAGAATTCAAAATCAGGAGGCTGAGGAGGGAGGATCCCAGGTTTGATAGAAGCCAGCCTCAGCAACTTAGTGAGGTCCTCAGCAACTTAGTGAGACCCTGTCTCAAAATAAGAAAAAAATGAAAAGAGCTGGGGATGTGGCTCAGTGGTTGAGTGCCCCAGGTTCAATCCCCAGTTACCACCAAAAATAAATAAGTAAATAAATAAATAATGTAGTTCTCTTTTCCCCAGATCCAAAAGCAAGCTGAATCTTAAACTCACTGATTGGAGGGTCTCAGTGGTCTTTCCCCTTTACAAAGGGCTGGGCTGTTTTGACTTGGTTTTTGACGGAGGATGGTCACTGCAGGAGCACCTACCTGCCATTTTTCTGTGATTTTTACCTTATTAATAAGATAGAACTCAACTGATATCCAAGGTAAGATAAAACCTAGAAAAGAAATTCTACAAGAAGTCAAAATGAGGATTACTTTCCACAGGAAAAAAAGCCAAGAACACGTATTGTTAAATAGTAACATTTAGGCAAAAAGAAAAAAAAAAATTTGTAGCTTTCTAAACCAATCGTAACTCACTCCAGGAATGTGGACCAAAAGCCCTGGAGAGAGAGATTCTGACTTTGTAGACTTGGAGAAGATTTCCTATGGGAAGGAAAATAATAATTGTCTTGGGACATCTGTATAAATGTGAGAATTATATGTTCAGCCTTTTGATAATTGTGGATTTTCAAAAGTTACAAAGAGAATTTTGAACAATATTTATGAGCTGGCTATCCCTAATTGAAAAAGAAAAGCACAATTAATTGCTTCCCTCTGTAAGTTAAAAACAACAGTCAGGAAGAGATGTGTTCTGACATTTTCAACTTCACCCTCCTGATAACTACTGCTAACTTTAGGCATTCTTATAAATAATTTAAAAATGGCATTAATCATGTTAAATTATTTATATTCGTTGAGTGCATATCCCCGTAAAACAGCAAACTTAACACACATGTTTGGATGTTTCTGTAAAAGATTATTTGGTCTATGGATCCCCAGATTTTTAGATTTCATGGATGAGAAATAATTCGGCAATTTAAGTGGAAGGGGGAACTACAGAAAGTTTGCAAGTGTTAATTTTGCCAATTAAGAGCAAAAACACAAGAACAAATCAGCTAGTATCCCTACAACTTTGTCATCTCACGAAGGGTGGTCCTTTAAATAAAATAAATTGGACTTTATGAAAATACGACAAGGTCCTCATTTTTCTTTCAGAATTGAGGACTGACTGATAGATGTGTATTCGTTGACCACAGTGGTCTGCCTGACTAGAGTTTGGAAAAAATCCTGTTCTGCTTCAGCTACTTCATTTTCGAGATGCAGGATTCAGAGTGGGGAAGGACTTAAACTAATGCTTCCATTTAAGGAAAGACCAGGGCCTTTAAACCAGGGTGTTTGTCACTCTACCTAGCAGTTGGCTTTTAACTAGCTCTGTCAGTTACATTTCTTTAGGCTACAATCAACAGAAAAGTAACTTAAATTGGATTAAACAATAAAAGGAATTTATTGGCTCAGGTAATGGAAAAGTCCAAAGTATAGCTTCAGGCAAGGCTTAATCCAGGTGCCAAAGAATGTCATTCTCTGGGATCTCACTTCCTTTATATTTTTATAAGCCACAGTGGCCCTCTGAGCCATTTCTAGAGAGTCCTCATGTGGCTGCAAATAATTCCTGACCTCTTGTCGTTATACCTTGAAGTCCTGAGGAATAGACATTGTCTTTGAGCCTAGCTCCTCCATACTCCTGGAGACACTCTTTGCATTGTTAAAGCACATGCTTGTCCTTCAGTCCATCGTTAGCACTACCATGAGTGCAGGAGATTGATGGCTTACGCCAGTCAAGGCTTGTTCAGGCTACCTACTAGACCAGGTAGCTTAGACATCACAGAAGTTTACTTCTTACAGTTCTAGAGGCTGGGAAGTCCAAGATCAAGGTCCTGGCAGATTCAGTACGTGATGAGGTTCCTACCTCTGGTTTATAGATGGTGCCTTCTCCCTGTGTCCCCACAGGGTAGAAAGGGAGGCACCTCCCAGAGTCCTCCTACTTGATTCCGTCACATCAGGGACAGGGTTTCAACATGAGACTCTGGGGAGGGGGAGACAGGGACATTCAGACCTTCACACTGCCCAAGGTCAGACTACCCAATTGACAATGGGATAGAAATGGCTTCTGAAGGAGATGTTAGGATGCTGTTTGCGTAGAAGACAGGTGAACAGGTGCTAGGTGAGACCCTAAACCTAGGTATATATTGCCAAACTCCAAGACTTCACTGCATTAAAATCTGCTTTACCCCAAAGGCCATGGGCTCCATCCAGCTCGTCTATGGCTGTGTTTTCCGTCCCTAAAGTGTCACTGGCATGTAGGCCTTAAATTAAAATGATGGGCAAAATTATAAAATGAGGACAGAGGACAAAAAAAAAATATGCAAGATACCAAACTATGTTCAGAGTCCCATAGTCTCCAGAAATGATTACTTAAAATGTCAGTATAGTTCCTTTCTTGTTTGCTTCCTCTCTAATGATACCTGTAGTTCTTCACAATTGGAAAAGATGTGTAGTTGGATTGAGTCTTGCTTTTCTTTCTCCACTTAATATACCATACCCAATTCTCAATTTCAAAAAAAAATATGAAAACACAATTTTTTAACAACTGTGTAAAGGATTTAGTATGATTTATTCAAACAATCCTCGATTGAGAGGCATTTAGTTTGTTTCTGACTTTTCACTATTATACATGATGCTGCAAGAACATATACCTCCTAAATCTTTGTGTCTTTTTATTTTTGGGAGTTACTGGGCGGGGGGTGGTGAACTCAGGGGCACTCGACCTCTCAGCCACCTCCCCAGCCCTATTTTTGTATTTTATTTAGAGACAGGATCTCACTGAGTTGCTTAGCACCTCGCCATTGCTGAGGCTGGCTTTGAACTCTTGATCCTCCTGC
Organism: Urocitellus parryii; assembly: GCF_045843805.1. Lineage (NCBI taxonomy): Eukaryota > Metazoa > Chordata > Mammalia > Rodentia > Sciuridae > Urocitellus > Urocitellus parryii. The sequence continues at coordinate 172,232,307 of NC_135533.1, read as the reverse complement.
CTCAACCTTTGGAGCCCCTGGGATTACAGGCGTGCACCACTGTGCCCAGCCTTTATGTGTCTTTTTTTTTTTTTTAACTGTGAATGTACATTCTGTAGAGCATTCATAGTTTTTTCCTCCACCTAATAAATGAAGACACAAGGGTGTGGGGGGAGAGATTTGGGTGTGAGACTTATCCCTAAGGAAAATTCGTGGGTAGTTTTGCTGTGTATGACTGGGAGCCGTCCCTCTGTGCTGTTTCTCCAAGGAGTCTCAGAAAAGCAACACATCACAATCCAGTAGATTTTTGAGGTGGATGTATTTTTCTTTTAGAATCCCGATTTTTAACAGGAGGTGAGGAAAGTGATGAGAGAAGCCGTCCCCAGACCTCCTTCAGATATTCTTAGAAAATGCTGTAGGAGTTGAATGATCAATTCAAAAAACCATGCACCTTTCCCAAGTTATGGTGACAACCAGAAAGCGTAGAAATTCACACTTCCACAAGCAAAGAATGAAAGATGCTATGTATACTCTTCTAGAAGAAGCTGTTAATGTTTGGGGGAAAACAAATGCCCATGTGAATTCCTTCCCAGGGATTTCGGTGTGGAGGATGGACTTCATAGAAAGATGGCAAATTCTGAAGTGGGGCCTCAGATGTTTCTGGTGGGTCTTGCCTATCTTAGTTTGGGCCAAGATCAAGATGGACTGTCAAGAACACATTATGCTTTCCATAATTGAGCCTAGTCTGGGCGACACCACTTTTAGTCAGTTGCATTCAACTAATTTTTATTTCCTTGGGACGTTTGGGATGATTCTCCTGGGAAGAACCGCATTATAGCGGCATAGGGGAAGTTTCTGGATACAGTATGATATGTCCTGCCATCTGTTCCCACCATTAGGATGGAGGAGGTGGGTGGCGTAGAGATTGCCCACCTGCTTGCTCTCCTAAGATCTAGAAGCACCATCTCTTGAGCATGCTCGTGCCTTTGAACTACAGGGAACCCCGGAGACCTACAGAAAGTTCACCTGGTCTCATTTTTCTGTTCCTTCCATTACCTGGTCTTTAGGAAACCCCAACACATCCCCGCAGGCCCAGGAGGCTCATGGAATCTCCTGTTTTATTTTGAAAAAAGGCCAAAGCAGGACAATGTGTTCTCCTTCGCAGCTTAGAACATCTGAGTCATTAAAGCTTTTTCTAAAGCAAAACTCGGAGGAGGAATGTGTGCCCCTTCTAATGTGAAACAGTCCCCGCCTCGAGGCGTCCATCTTGAGACAAAATGCTTTGGTGCTCCTGAAGCCCTTGGCCGGGCTTCTCCTCCCCGAGACTGCTTCTGAGCCTTGCTTGCTGCTCAGCGATTCTTGTAAAATACGGTAAATGGAGGGCCTCGGAAAATGCTTTGCTTAGGGGAGGGAAGAAGAAAGAGTTGTGCAAGATAGACAGCTGAGCACACCAAATGATTACCATATGGCAAAGAATTTCAGGCCTTTCAAATGGACTTGGGCAGTGCTTTGCTCAGTGTTCCCATAAAACAAGCGCTTTTATGGGTTTCTGAGGTCTTAGCAATGGAAAACACGGATTCCTGATCTTTCTCTATCTTGTTTGGCTTTCCCGCTCCTTTGTTCCGAGGACTTAGGGGGCTCTCTGTCTTTGGCACTCACCAGAACCTACTCTGGACCACGCAGTGTGGCTCAGGAGCTGCAGGGAAACATTTTTACTTAGGATATCCCCCCAATTTTATTTCCAGTTAAGAAAAGATGGGGAGTTTTTTTTTCAGTAAATCTTGGAGTCCTCCCTGGAGTAGAAGCTGACAGAAATCATGACCAAATGAGTCCCCATCCCACTTCTTCCTTCGTCTTCCCCTTTAGCAAGATGAACAGGTAACGATGATGAGTCCAATAATTGTAGATGGGAGGGATGGACATTTCCTTCATCTCTCATCCTTAATCCTAAAAAAAAAAAAAAAAAAAAAAAAAAAAATTCCTGGTGAAACCTTTCTGATGCTATGAAATGTCTCAGCTGCTATATCTTAGGGAAGCAAAGATTCTTTCAGTGGTCCTGAGGAAGAGATTCCATGGAATTCTCTCCATCAGGGCAAGTGAATAAATGTTCTTTGTAAACTGTAGCTTTTCATCCAACAATGACTAGGACAGATTTTGCCTGGTATTTTACTGGAACTGGGGATTGAATGCATAGGCCCTTTACCACTGAGCCACCTCCTAGTCCCATTTATTATTTTTTTTTATTTAGAGACAGGGTCTAAGTTGCTGAGGGCCTTGTTAAATTGCTGAGGCTGGCCTCCAATTTGGGATTCTCCTGCCTCAGCCTCCTGAGTAGCTGAGATTCCAGGTGTGTGTCAGCGCGTGTTTAGAGGAGAATCTTATCCTTTGGAAACATTATGTCCTGGACTCAGAGGCAGAAATAAGAAAATGGAGACAAACAGAACAAACAGAGGGGCAAAGGAGTGACTGAAGTCGGGGTTTGCTCTTGAGGTGGAGTGCTCAGCAGAGATCTCTCCAGGAACCTAGTGCCAAACTAACTCCGGAAAAGTGAGAATTGGCGATGGGAATGACATTCAGGATAGAAGGAAGAACAAGGATGGAATTCCAGAGGCCAGAAAGGATTTGGCAGGGAATACAGAAGACCAGTGTGGCTGAAGCAGAGTGGGAGAGGAGAGGGAGAGTGAATATAAAGAATGGCAGAGCTTCCAGCAGGTGAGAGCCTGCAGGGCCTTATTGGTCATGGAAAAAGTTTGAATTTCAGCAAACTATTCAAAGGAAAGCCTTCAGTGTAACCTGAGTTTGGAGTGGATCGCAGTGCCTGGCATTCAGGAAGTCTTATGCCAATAAAAGGAGACTCTCACATCATGAGAAATACCATAACTGTGAGTTTGCATAAGGAAGACCTAGCATAAAGATCATCACAGTTAAAATCATCTTCTCTCGTGTGACGTGTGACCATCTTTGATTAGCATCATCTGCTATGGCAACCCAACCCGTGAACATCTTTGTTGTTCTGTCCCATGGTGATTGTGCAATGTCAGCATCAGACTGCACAACACAAATGGCAGGCCCACTGCAAATGAAATCACAAACTCTGCAAAGGGTGTTGGAGCTCTTAAAGGTCCCTGAAAGTTGAAGAAGCAAGTTAACCAGATCAAAGCCATGACCCAGGGAGGTTAGGACAGGGTTAAACCAAAAAGAGCAAATCAACTGGATTGAGGATGGAAGGAGAGCTCTAAAAGGAAATGATGTGAATAGCAAAGATTTAGAGAGGACTCAGGAAAAGTTGTGAAATCCTTGAATAATGTTGAGGAAGAGTCAGACTTCCTGATGGAACTGCAAAAGTTCAAGAGAAATCGAATTTTGCTGTTTAATTTTGTCGAAACAGAAACAATTCATGTCATGTAGTTTCTAACAGGGCAACGTTTTAGTGTTTTAGTGGATCCCTGTATTGGTTAAATATGAAGTAAAATAAGCTGCTTATCATATTTGCCAGCCTTGATTTTTTTTTAAAGTTAAAGCCCCAAGTCACTGGGTTTGGCGGCTGTTGTTGTTGTTATTATTATTATTATTATTTGTTAACAGCTTATTTTAAAAATGTCCCTATTGTTGATGGATTCATGTTAAGTAGCATTTTTTTCAGCACCAAGTATCTTAGGATAATGAAGACCTCCTGTGTTCGCTCGGAGGCCCGAGCCGCCTCTGCCTGTGAAGGTGGGAGTCCTGAGTCACCCATGCGGGCACCTAGCTGCTTCTCAATGAGGGAGGTGATTGTAGGGAGCACTCTCTGCCCTGGTCCCTCACCATGTGTGAGGGGCTGTCTGGGAAAGGAATAAAGCCTTAAATTGCATGGATTAAGAGGCCATTGTCCCTCCTGCCAAGGGACAAAAGGACTTACCCCCCTAAGGAGAATTATTTCTGCTGAGCAAGACCTTTCAGAAACTACATTCAAAATTTCCGAGTTCTAGGAATTTTCAGAGGTTTGAGTAACAATGTGAGGACTTCCCAGATGGAAGATGTATTCTGTTCAGGAATTATAAACATGAAAGAAGCACTTGAAATTCCTTCCCAGACTGACTTTGAGGATGTCTGTCTGTGGACACCTCTTCAGAAACTTCTAGAGGCAGAGCCAAGAGCTTAGGACTCTGTGTCCAAGAGATTTGGGACTGTGTCCAGGTTTCTCCTCTGCCTAATTATGTGATCTTGGACAATAGACTTACCCTCTCATTTATCTCAACTATGAATTAATCCCCTTCTAAGGCAGTTGCAAGAATAAGGGTCAGCAGTGCGTACAAAGTGCTTAGCCCTGATGGTCAAGCGTAAGCCCAGGATGCGTATGGGCAGTGGCAGTGGAGCAACAGTGTGTGGACGGAAGTCATACCTGACACTTCTAAAGTCACTGTTACCATTTGGAAATGTGAAGCCTTATAACTGCTGCAAGGATTTTGTGGTCACAGTAGCATCTTTTCAACTTACACTGAAGACCATGGCGTAACTTACGTACCAAGCCATCCATTTCCACTTGATTTTATAGGATTGGAAAAAAAAAAAAAGTCCTTGGAAAAGTTTTTAATTAGTTCTAAAAAATAACTCTACTAATATGAGCTAACATTGACTGAGTGTTTATCTTCTGCTAGGCACTATTCGCATCACTTTTCATGTGATAATTTGTTTAATCCCCACACAGCCCTTAAAAAAGTTCATCCCCCCTTTTAAAACAGGAAGTTGAGAAGGAGGCTAAGTGGTGGAGCCAAGACGGAGCTAAGGAAGTATATAGTTTCACTACCAGGGCTTGTAACCTTCAGCGTCTCCTGGGGGTGCCCTTACTGGGTTTGTATTTACAGAAGCAAGGGCATAAGTTAGGCTGTTGCATGATTTCAAAAGAGAGGAGGAAGACATGGCCTAGGCTTTTCTGGAGTGGCGCAACGTCAAAGACCTGAATGCAGGTAGAACAGATCATTCCTCAGTGCCTGGCAGAGCCTGGGCATAGAAGGCACTGAGAACACAGAAATAGGAGGAGTTCATTGCTGCCTTGGTGGGCCAGTGGGCCAAGTTGGAAAGATTTATAGAGAGGCAGATCTGGCATAGTAGAAGGACAATAGGAAGGCCCGTTATAGAGGGGTCCAGATTTCTTGGAAATATCCACAGAGAAACATTAGGGAGATGCTGGGAATACTAGGAGGAAGCAACAAAGTTAAACCATTAAAAAAAAAATCCAGAAATCCCACAGAATAGGATTAAGTATTTGTAAATTACAAATCTAAGAAGGGGCTCGTAACTAGGCAATGTAAGGAACTGCTATCGTTCAACAACAAAGGCAAGTAAATATTTTTAAATGGCCAAAGAATATGGCCAGACATTTCTCCAAAGACGTTATACACATGATCAAGCAAGCACGTGATGAGAAGCTCAACATCTTGAGTCATTAGGGGAATGCATATCAAAGTCACAATGAAATATTAGTTCATGCCTGCTAGTGTGGCTATAATGAAGAGCAAAGGTAACCACAGGTTTTGGCAAGGATGTAGAGAAACTTCAATATACACACAGTTCAGGCGGAAATGCTTTCCACTTTAGAAAACCGTTTCATATTTCCTCAAAGTATTAATTATGGTGTACCCGTAAGATCTTCCCTAGGTGTCTACCCAAGAGAATTGAAAACATCTTTCCACACACAAATCTTGCTCATGGATGTTCACAGAAGGATCATTCATGATAGTCAGAAAGCGGCAATAAATCAAATGTGCATGACCCACTAAATGTAGTTGTCATACGAGGGAGTATTATTTAGCAATAAAAAGGAAAGAAGTACTGATAAAGACACAGTATGAATGAAACATGGAAACATTATGGTAAGTTATAGAAACCAGGCATAAAAGACCATATATTTTGTGATTTCATTATATGAAATGTTCAGAATAAGCGAATCTCTAGAGATGGAAAGTAGATTGGGGGGGTGCCTGGGACTGGGGATGAGTGCAGGGGTGAAATGGGACATTTGAAATAACTGCTAATGGGTACAGTGTTTCTTTTTTGGATGGTGATAATGGTCTGGAATTAGATTGTGGTGAGCATTTCTCAACTCTAAGAATATACGGAAGAAGCTGTTGAAATAGATTTTGAGTGAGTGAATTGAATGGTGTGTGAATTATATCTCAGTTGAGCTGCTTATAAAAATCAACAAGGTATAATAGAACCATGTATAGCAGCCTGCATCTATAACTCAATTATGGTGTGTAGACTTGGATATTGAATACATTAAGAACAAACTTTATTTTCACCCTTTTTTGTCCCCCATCTGTATTATCACTTTAACACCAATGTTTTCAGCAATGGATTACACCGAGTTCTACCCTATATTTTTTTTCAAATGAATTATGTAGACAAAGGTGGAGTGTGTTATAATCCCAGCAGCTCCAGAGGCTGAAGGAGGAGGATCGCGAGTTCAAAGCCAGCCTCCACAACTTAGTGAGGTCCAATGCAACTTGGTGAAACCCTGTTTTAAATAAAATATTTTTTTTAAAAAAAGGGCTGGGATGTGGCTCAGTGGTTGAGCATCCCTGGGTTCAATCCCCAGTACCAAATAAATGAATAAATAAATAAAACCGCATGAGTTGGTATAGATGATTACAGAAAAACCTCCAACTCCCCAAAGTCACTGGCAACCAGCAAGCAAACTGATTTAAATTAATGTTAAACTAGCAATTTCAAATATTTACAAAATCTGTCCTTTAATTCCCCTCGTGTTTGAAAGCGGGGTTCTGAAGGACTGACTGAGTCATGATTGCATAAGAGATCCCAGCGTTGGGTTACTGTTAACTGGAAAGCACCCAATTCAAATTAATTCTAAAACCCCAATCTTAGGAGTTTACAAATAAAGGTTGCACCGTAATTCCAGTGGGTTTTCAAGTGTTCTCCCCAAGGTCCTGTCCTTTCAAGGATAATCCCTGCCACCTATCACCTTTCCCCACGCCAGTTCCCTCGCTGTTGTCAGATCTTGCAATAATTTCATTCTTTCAAAAACCAAAAGGCAGTCCCAGCTCCAGTCCCAGCGATTCATTAGGAGCGTTCCAGGGTGTTGGTCATGTTCCACTGAAGTCTGTGGGGCGATGGCCTGCATCCACTTAACATGCCCACCATGTGGTTGGGAATTTCTATTTGAGATCTGGAAGAAGCAACGTGAGGCTCCAGGGAGGACCCCTCTGCTCTCACTCCAGAGTGTGGGCAGCACTGACGGGAAGCCCCCTGGAAGGTGCTCTGGCGTGACCTCGAGCCGAGGTTTTGGAGCTTCATTTGGTGGACATGGAGACCTCGAGGTGGCCAAAGAGAAAAGTGGAATCCCCCAAGATGGTCCATTAGTCAATTCCTTTCAATCATATGGGACCTACAACAGGACTTCAAATAATGGGTTTTATTTGCAAGTACTTCTGGTGTGCCAGGCCTTATTCTTGACCCTGTGACCTCATTTACTACCTATCATCATCCTGTAAGGAGACCTTTTGTTGCCCCTGTAGACGGGTGAAGAACGCACTTCAGATATGGTAAGGAGTGGACACAAAACTTCTCAGTTAATGCACTGCACAGCCAGGGCTCAAATTCCCATCCATCCTAACACAAAGATGTACCCCAACACCCTTCCTACCCCAGAGGACCGTGCGGTCACCTGACCTGGAGCTGTCCCTCCAGCAGGAAGCCTTGAAGGCTGGGAACAGACATAGATGATATCTGAGGGGCCAGTGGAGGGAGGGACAGGACTGGATGATGGGCTAAGGGCCCTGGGGTCTTTCTGTCTAGCCACCATCAGAGCCATAGGAATACAGAACTGGGGGGTCTTCACCTGCCCTCCAGGGACTTCCTGTCTAGCATAATCAGACAATATCAGTTCTGTGTTTTCTTCATGCTCCCGAATTGGCTGGGGGTGATGATAAAAAACTGGAAGGGTGAGTCACATTTCCTCTGGAGACTCAGTGTGGAGGTGGGTAGATGGTGTTTTTGTTTTTGGTTTTCGGTTGTAGACCCATAGAGTACCTTTATTTATTTATTTATTTTTCTGGGGTGCTGAGGCTCAAATCCAGTGCCTCACGTGCACTCGGTGAATGTTCTACCCCTGAGCCACAACCCCAGCTCCATTGGTGGGTTTTGAAGTGAGACCAACTTTTTCACGCCCTGCCCTTCCCACTGTTATCAGCCATTGAGAACAATGAGTGTGTTTAGGGACATCTCAGGCACACCTTAGCACCCAAGAGATTCCCTCACTTCCTGTTGTGCTAATGACTCCTGTCCCTCTTAATCCTCACTGGCCTGGGCAGGTCTGCTTTTCATTGGTCTGGATGGCAATGTCTTCCCAAACTTTCAGAAGCACTGGATCCTGGTAGGGAAGAGACTTCCTTTCAATCATTACCTTGGAGACACAGGGAAGTTGTTTTGGATGTTTCCATGTTTTCTGAGCCTTCATAGAATGGATTGTATAGATGGTTAAAAAACAATACCAGGTGTGATTCTAAGAAAGGAGTAAACTGGCCGGGCAAGGCCAACGGTGGGGACCAGGATGGTGCAAATAAAACCTGGGAGGAGGCAGAGCGCTCACCCGTGCCTAGCACATGCTCTTACGCTCTTCCATGCTGACAGCACAGCACAGTTGGTGGCTGAGTGAGGAAGGGTCCCTCTAGACTAAGGATAAAGCAGAGCAGGCTCTGCTGCTGACTGGCTGGGGGACCTCAGACCCTGACTGCACCTCCATATGCCTTACTATTTCTCTTCAAGAAAATGGGAATAAAACTAACCTCACTTGGGGCCTTTTGAGGCTAAGGTGGTAGACACTGGCATGGTGCCTGGAGTATCATCAGTGTGTAACCAATGGAAATCAGGAAGATAAGCAGTTGTGAAAGCAAGCCCTGCAGTGGCTCAGTCATGATGTAGCTATAGATGTGGACAGCCTTGTGAAGGAGCAAGGAGGTGGAGACGGGAGGCTAAGCTGCTTGTATCTGATGAGAATATCCCTACTTATCTCACCGTGGTGGCTCTTGTGGCAGTTATTGATTCACAGGTGTGTGACAAGTGCTGGAGCCCAAGAGGAAGAGAAACCCAATTCCTGTTTTTTGTTAGTTGTTGTTTGTGTCTAGAACAATCTAGAACGATTCATTTTTATTTAAGAAGAATTCAAATTTCAGGCAGAACAGCAGCCTCAAGGTCCTGGGGCCGGAACAAGGCCTGTGTGCTGAAGGACGGAGGGAAGCCCTTGAGGGGTAGCAGGAGTAGGTGAATGGGAAAGTAGAAGACATGGATTTTCAGAGCCCAAGGAAAGAGCTTGAATTTTTTTTTCTTAAGTATGCTGAAAAGATTTGTGTTTTTTTGTTTTGTTTTTGTTTATGGTTTTTTGATGTTGTTTTATACTGGGAATTGAACCCAGAGGCAATTTACCACTGAGCAACATCTCTAGCCCTTGTTTGTTTGTTTTTTAAATTTTGACAGTCTTATTAAGTTGCTTAGGTCCTCACTTAGTTGCTGAGTCTGACCTTGAGCCTGTGATCCTCCTGCCTCGGCCTCCTGAGTCCATGAGTACGGGCAGGTACTATGGTACACAGCTGGCTTATGCTACTTAGTGATGGTACTAGGGTTGGTGAGGCTGTTTACTGGGATGAGAAAAGACAAAGACAGAGATAAAATAGATCTCTCTTTGGGGCATAATAAAATGGAGATACTTGAAGACATCTGAGTGGGTAAATCAGGAAACAACTGAGTCTGTGCACCTGGCACTCAGCGGAGGAGTGGGGTTAGAAAGGTGAACCTGGGTGTCATGAGCATGCAGGTGGCTAAAAAACGGAATGAAAGGACCTAGGGAGGGGAGGGGAAATAGGGAGGAGCCAGGATCTCAGGAGTAAGTGCTGGGACATGCCAAAGTGCCAGGTGTACTTGGTGAGGAAGAGCAACAACCAGCTACAGAAAGAGGAAGAGAACCTGATGGGGAGGAGGAACCCAGGAAAGGCAGGTGCCAGGGGAGCGGGGCGAAGAAAGGGCCATGAGAACTCCTGGCTGAGAGGATGAGTAAGATGGTAATGGGCAAGAGGACACTGGACCCCCACTGAAGCCATGAGGTCCTGGTGCCCCAAGAAGAACTCTCTGAGGTGAGCAGAATGAAGTCACCCTGGCACAGGATGAGGAAAGAATGTCACCAGAGATCACAGATGGGAAATCCTGAACGGTCATTACAGAGGTTTCACTGTGCAGAAGAACAGAAACAGGGCCTGATTGGAGGAGCAGGAAGAGGGTCTTTTAGGAGTGTGGGGGCTGGCTGTGTGCCTGGGGATGACCCCAAGGATAGGAAGGCACTGTTGCCTCAAGAGAGGGAGATAAAAACTCGGGAGCAGGTGAGAGAGGGTAGGATGTGGGCAGGCCTCGAAGGACTGCCTTTGATAATACAGGGACCCTCTGTGATGGCCTCTGAGGAAGGGGCAGAGAGAATACCCAGCAGGGGGGTGGGGCTGTTGGGTGGGAAGATGGCAGCATCCCCATCTGATGCTTGGGCAGTTCCTCTAGAGAGCTGAGCGTATGAGCAAGGAAGTTGCATGGGGTATTTTAGAGACCAGAAAAGCCAGTGCCCAGTTGGGGTATATGGAGGTCATCACGTCGTGGGCAGTGCCATGATGTTGTCATGAATTTTGAAATGGGACTGGTGAACTGGTTGTGTGTTTTGTTCAGCTGTTTGGAGAAAGGCAGAGAGTAAACTAGATCCACATCTACCTAGAAGCTGAGGCTTACTCATGTGGGTATGATGAAGGGCAAGAAGGGAGTTTGTGCATGATTTAATATAGTAGCAAGGGACAGCGGAAGATCGCCCCTGTGTGATCCTAGTTGACAAGTGGCTCTCACAAAAGAGACTTAAGCAAGCAGAGCTGTGGCTTCCCTTCCTTGTCTTGCTGGTACCTATGTTGGGCAAGCCACATGGGAGGCCCGATCCTTACAGATTGTCATTCTTCCCTGTGGATGGACACTTGGAAATCCTCCCAAACCATTTTGTCCAAGCAGATCCAGAAAATTCCTTTCCCCTCTGTAGCTAAGACTGGTGGGAAGGGTCAATCCAGCCCACCTACACGGTAGGAAAGGCATCGCCTCCTATCTAGGAGAAGTGTGACTCTGTTATGAAGATCATGGCAGCTTCCCCAGCTCTCCAGGTGATTGTCACAGGCTCCTTGGGATTTTGCACCCTCTGAATGGGAAAGCCGCAGAATGTGCACATCCTTGCAGTAGCACTCTGGAATACTGTTTGGCATTCGAAGGATTCGACGCCATTTTAATTGCTAATTGTGTGAGAAGCCAGTTGGATTAATGGATTATTTATGTTTTTTCCATTGCAAAATGGGAATTAATCTGCTCAGCATGGAGGGATGAGTTAAGTATGGTATGAGATGCAGACATTCGGATCAAGAACCCTGACATCATATTGTCCAGGTCTGGCCTTTGGATTGCAAATAATTGGACAAAATGAAGGCAAAAGTCTTATTCTTTGTGCAATTGAGATAATAGTAGTGTCTTCTAGGAAAAGGGTTGCAATAATTAGGTGCATAGACTTAGCACTTGTCTTTAGCCTGTATTAACCTCTCAATAGTGTTGTCCCCCCTCCTCCTCCTCATCACTGATATTATTTTGATTATCATTGAATTGATAGTACATTAGCATCAAAGTAACTCTGATATAATTGACAGATGCACAGACACGATTATATTGGGAAAACAAATTGTCCAAGGGGACTACCTTACCAAACAGAGTTTGGGAAGATTTCTTAAGTGTGTAGAGATAAAGGAGAATCCTCAGATGAAGAACAGCTCTTGGTGATAAAAGGTGTCATGGGCTGAATGTCTGTGTCTCCCTCCTCACAGAATTCATAGGTGGAATCCCTATGCCCCCATATGATAATCTTGGAGATGGGGCCTTTGAGGAGGCGATTAAAATCAAATAGGGTCATAATATTGGTGCTCTGATCTGATAGAACTGGTGTCCTGAGACAAGGGGAAGAAACATCAGAGATGGCCGTCTCTCTGCACGTAAAGATGCAATGAGAGCATGGCCTTCTGCAAGCCTGGAGGAGACCCTTCCCAGAACCCATACTGCTGGGCCTTAACCCAGGGCTCTTAGCCAGAACTGGGAGCAAATAAATTTCTATTGTGGAAGCCACCTAGTCTTTGGTATTTGTGGTGGCAGCCACAAAGATGAAGGAAGAAGGTCTCCTCAATGTCCATGCCAGGTTCTCTCCTCACCCTTCACAGGATAGGTGTCCAAATATGGAAAGGGAGGCCCGTGGCTGTGTTGTGTAAATGATGTGTTGGCACCCCCAGGGAACACTTTCAGAATGCAGTTGTGAGATAGGGTAATGATATCTATATTATTCATTGTGCTAACTAAGACCGAACCTACACTTTGTTCAGTCCACTCCAAGTGGTGTGCTTTTGGTACTGGGGATTGAACGCAGGGGCACTTAGCCAGTGAGTCACATCCCCAGGCCTTTTTATATTTTATTTAGAGATGGGTCTTACTAAGTTGCTGAGGTGGGGTTTGAACCTGTGATCCTCCTGCCTCAGCCTCCCGAGCTGCTGGGATTCCAGGCGTGGGCCACCGTGCCCGGCTTTGACGTGGTGTTCTAAGAGTTGAAGCTGTGGGTGTTCTAAGAGGTGAATCGCAGCTTCCCCTCTGCAGTCTTTACAACTGATCGTATCTCTTTAGCTCAATGTTGACGGATTCGTTGGCTCATAACTTGTGCCCGTTTTTGTCTTCATGCATTTTGCCTTCCATTCAACCTCAGCCTTGTGTATGCCTAGTGTTGTGCCTCAGCCATCTTCTTTTCCTTCTCTCTCCCTCCCTGCTTCTCACTTTTGCATTTTCCTACTTTGTTTTTCCAATTGCTGGAATATGTGCTTTCCTGTCCTAGCTGTCTGCGGTCAGGTATTGTCAAGATATGATTTCAAGGAGGTCCTTCGTGTCACACAGACCAGAGGTGACCCGAAGGGCCCACTTGGCTTCTGGATCATTAGCTGTGCTGCTGTCTCAGGTTTCTTAACCCCTTGAGCCCCAGTGTTTTTTGTTTTTGTTTTTGTTTTTGTTTTTTTGTTATCTGTGAGATGAAGTAATGTCAGGATCCTAAATTCATTGGGAGAACTCTTTCGATTTCACAAGGAGAGCGAGACTCCTCGTGGACAACAGAAGTGATGGATATTATGTGGTCTTAAGGAAATGCCCACCTATCTAGGAAGTACAATTTCCCTTTATTACAGAAATATTGTTTTACCTAAAGTATTTGCACATATGCATTAGTTTGATTCATCTCTCCATCATTCAAGAAAACGTGGAAAAATTAAAACCATATGCCAGATCAAGGGTACCTATGATAAAAGAAAATAAGTGTCTTAAAGAACTTGACGGGTGTAAAACGAAAAGGGGACCTCAGTCTGTCCTCTGCCCTCAGTGCTGTGGATTAACTGAGAACTTTATAAACCTCGCCTACTTCTTCCTTGACTTCCCCTGGTTGATTGTGGCTGTGTCACCTCTTACCCACTAAACTCTTAGTCTAATGAGACTCACTCAGCCCTGGGGCAGTGTGATTCAGTAGATTGGGGGGTGAGGCTGAGAAATGTTGTTTCCTTAGAAGGTTGTACAGATGTTCTTGAAGTTCTGTTGCAAAAAATATGTCTTGTGTTTCTGGAGAGCTACAGCTTTCATGAAACTCTTCACGGGGTGCTCTACCCCAAGAGGGTTAAGAACACTTGTTGAAAGTCACTCGTTCTCCAACTTTATAGAACCTTTGGTTGCATTAAAACAGAAGAGAGTAGGGGAAGTCAGTGCATCATGTGATGATATAGTATCTTGGCTTTTACAAAATTGGTTTAAGTAACTAGTAGCATATTGTATAGTGTTAGTATTTATAAGTAGCTTGGTCATAACAGGTATCATTGTTACCAGAATGAGAATAAGGTATTAAAATGATCGCCAAAATAATGAACATGGTGCCAGCCAATAATTATTGAACTTACCATACACGGCATCCTTTGCAACCTGAGATTTAGAAGGTATTATGATTTAGATACGAAGTGTCCCTGAAAGCTCATGTGTGAAGCAAGAATTTTCCAGAGTGGTGAGAGCCTTAACCTAATTCAGTGCATTGATCCACAGCTATGGATTAACTCTTGGTAACTGGAGGCAGATAGCATGAGGCTGGAGGAGTGAGGTCACTGGAGGTGTGTCCTTGGGGTTTTCATGTTATCACTGGTTAGTGGAGTTTTCTCTCTCCCACTTTCTCCCCCCACCCCCTCTGCCTTGTCCTGAGCTGCTTTCCTCCTCCATGATGTCCTGTCTCACCTTGGGTACAGAGCTATGAAGTCAGCTGCCTGTGGACTGAGACCTCTGAAACCATGATCCAAATAAACATTTTCTTCCCTACATTGTTCTTGTCAGGTCTTTTGGTCACAGTGAGGCCAAGCCTATTAAAACAGATATACCTTCTTATTTCTACCTTGGCAACCCTGTGAAATGGGTTCCATTATGAATTGCATCATATGGATGAGAAAAATCAGGCTTGAAACCATTAGGCTTTGACAAAATCATACTAGGAGTAAGTCTTAAAGCTGTGATTCAAACCAATGTAATCTGCCTTCAAAGAACCTTGCATGGTATAATATTCATTATATTTCTTTTGGTAGTGTCAGAATAATATATTAAATGTAACATACTATAGAGTAGCAATACCAAACTAAAATGATACTAACGAGAAATGAAATGCTACAATTACTGCTACAAATTAAGGAAAGTTCTGTGTTATATTTAGTGTATATTGTTTGGGAACCAAATGATGCTAAAAAATTATATAGCTCCATTGAATATAATTGTTGCTGTTCATTTTGGAGACAGCAATTTATTGTGGTATCATTGTTTCTAAAATTACAGCAATCAAAAAAAGCATAGTACATATTACTGTTTACCTTGGTACTAGAGGAAATATTTTCTAGTGGAGCTTTACAATGTTCCTCCTAATAATGTAAATGATGTTGCCATCTTAGCCCAATGTGCTATTCATGTATTATTATAGTCACTATGAACTATATAACCTTTTGCATGATATTTATATACACACACACACTCCATATATAGTAAAAAAAATATGATTGATGGTGTATAGTATATGATACAGGTAAATTTATAAATTCCAAATATTGAGACTTTTCTAATATATGAAGTCAGAGAATTGCTACACTAAAAACCATTATGGCATGTCAATACAATACATATTTGAATGGTGACTACTTGCTCTATAATATACAGCATAAGACAGGCATAGTGGCACATGCCTGTAATCCCAGCAGCTCAGGGTCTGAGGTAAGAGAATTGCAAGTTCAAAGCCAGCCTCAGCAACTTAGCAAGACCCTAAGAAACTCGGCGAGACCCTGTCTCTAAATAAAATACAAAAGAAAGGCTGGGTATGTGGCTCAGTGGATAAGCGCTCCTGGATTCAATCCTCTGTGTCTAAATAAATAAATTAAATATGTGACAATAAAGAGTCATAGTCCACAGTCATAGTTCACATTGCTTTTGAACAGCAATGATTCTTTAAGTCACGGTGACACTCCAGTCACACATGTGGTTTCTCAAGCATAGGATGGACTGTGACCTAGACCGGCGGGCTCCGTATTAGCGCTTTTATTGTTGCTATGGGAACAGTGGGAGGCTTAGTGGCTGTGTTGTTCTCATCAAGGAGTAAAATAGGGCTGTGTGTAGAGAGGGCAGCATGAGTGTTAGAAAAAACACATGAAGTGTAATGAGACTGCCGCTACCCAACTTGATGAGAGGACGACATTGGAGTATCGGGCTGTGTGTGAGTAATGTCGCCAGGCTCTGTGAAACCAGCATATGGAATGCCAGAGTTGGAGGGCTGGTGCCAGCAGTTAGACTGAACAGTGCGTCCAGTACGTCTGAGTGGAATGCCTCTTCCCTGAGACTTAATAACAGTATGTGCATGGAAAGAAAGTGACATGGTGGCAAATTGAACAGAACACGGGCTCTGGGGTCCATTCAGCTAGCTTCATCCATCACTGTCTGTGACTTGGCCAGGTCCTACAGTCTCTCTGAATCTTGGACCAGTCATTGACATGTGCCTTCTTGTGGCTCCTGCCTGCTCTCATTGTGAGGAATAGCTAAAGATACTGCTGTGAAGTGCTTTCTTCAGCCAGTGTTATGGTTTAGATGTGAGGTGCCCCCAACAGCTCATATGTGAGACAATGCAAGGAAGCTTAGAGGAGAATGGTTGGATTATGAGAACCTTAACCTAATCAGTGGATCAAACTCCTGACGGGATTAACTGAATGATGGCTAGAGGCAGGTAGGGTGTGGCCGGAGGAGGTGGGTCATTTGGGACAAGCTTTTGGGGTATATATTTTATATCTGGTGAGTAGAATCTGTCTCTGTTTTCTGATCAGCACATGAGTCACTTTCCTCTGCCACACTCTTCTGCCATGGTGTCCTGCCTTAATTCAAGTCCTGAGGAACGAAGTTCTCTATCCATAGACTAAGACCTCTGAAACTGTGAGTCCCCAAATAAACCTTTCCTCCCCTATAATTGTTATGGTCTGTGTCTTTTAATCAGAGCAGTGAAAAAGCTGACAATCAATGTCCCATCCCTAGCCCATGATGTTGGCTCCAGTCTGAAGATTTGTGCTGGCCTCGCCGAATAGTGCACTTTCTAATATGAAGACGTTGATAACTAGGACAGGAGGACTATTGAGACCACTGATGAGAGATGCCCCTTAAATACTCTTGCTCTTGACTAATTTATTAACCACTTGCAACTAGGATAATTAAAATATGGTGTCTAGCGTAAGATCTTGTGGATTTGTTAAGATTCTTACGGCCTCACTTGGTGACATATAGCAATGATACAACACATGGTATTAGAGTGGAGTGCTGCATGGCACAACACAGGCTGAGAGGAGCAATTGTGCTTTGAGTTTGCCAGTGCTGGCAGCAACACTGTGATTGCATGCCTCAATTTATTACATATAATTGAGGGGAAAGAAATGATGATATACTGTGCTGAAGTGCATAGTATCAGCCTGTTTACATGCCTTGCAACTCAAGGCTAGCATGCTGAAATGAATTGTGTTCTTTATATCTGTAGTTATGTGGATATAAGGACATTAGGTTATACTAAGGTACTTACAGAGTTTGAAATGATACTAGTTTGTAGACTGTTAAAGGAAAAATCGGGCAACCACACTTGTACTGTAGAAGCTGCCATACCCACAGCACCAACACTATTCTAGTGTGTGTATAATGTCGCTAGGATATTCCTAATTCATCATAATATGAGAGCTTCAAAAATTGGAAGCAACAACATTCAAAATGAGGGAGTTGAGACTAGGGCTCACACGTCCCATCTGGCCTGCTGCCTGTCCTGCACACTTGGTAGGCTAAGAGTGGTGTTGATATTTTTAAATGTTTGGGGGAAGGGAGAAGAATATTTTTTGGCATGTGAAAATATGTGAAGTTCAAATTTCATTGTCCTTAAAGTGTTATTGGAACACAACTGCTTGTGGGAGACAGCAGCAGAATCAGCTTTAACAGAGACTAAGGCCTGCAGAGTCTGAACTGGGTACTCTGGATCTTTATAGGAAGTTGGCTGACCTGTAGTGTAAGCCACCCAGCATTGCCTGTCGTGTATATGAGAAGACAGGACTGCTGTTTGTGTCTTTCAGAGACACAGAAAAAGATTTATTTAGGAAAGCAGAGGCACATTCAAGGCAGACTGTGGGCCATCTCTAGAAGGCAGAGAAAGCCAAGAACTCTTTTGAATGTAGGAAAAATGTCGGCACTGGGCCACATTACAACATGCTGTGTCTAATCATAGCTAACAAAAGTATCTCTGTAATCTGCTGTTGCATATAGCCTTTGATGTGTGTGAGTGCTGCTGAATGATAACATCCTAAGCTGGAAAGTATTGTCATCTTGACTTACTGCTTCGCAGAAGGGACTGGTGTCTGCTGTGTTGTGGAACTATGGACTGTAGCCACACATTGCAGCGGCCCAGGGGAAAAGGGGTGGAGTTGGGCCCTGTTTCATGCTCAGTATAGCACCTTTGTGTAACCCAGTCAGTGAGCCTCAGGCTCCTCATCTGGTGAGTGGAAATGATAGATAGGAGGTGGATCACAGGTGGTCTCAAGATTAATATGAAATGATGATATACAGTGCTCTGAGCATCCCTTGCAAGTAGGAGGCTTTGGTCAATGGCATCGTGGGGTGTCTTATTCATTCATTATTCAGTAAGCACTTCCTGGGTGTCATTGACATTGGAGAGCTATTCCAAGCACTAGTAGTATGGCAGCAAACACAGACAGGGTCCTACCAGTAAGAGTGTAAGGAGGGGACTCTGATAGTTAATAAGAAAATGTCAGATTCTTATCAGTGCCATGGTCTGAATCAAACAGCAGGTAGTGGGAGGGTAATCCTGGGTGTTAGTGGAAGACTGAGGCCTGATGAGACCAATTAGGCTGCCATCTGAGTATTGTAGGGTATAATGTATGGCTGCTGTTGTATTGAAATTGTAGTTCACCATCTTTCTTTCATTTGTTTTTTTTTTTTTCCTTGTTGTTTTTGTACCAGAGATTGAACCCAGGGTGCTTAACCACTAAGCCACGTCCCCAGCCCATTTTACTTGTATTTTGAAAGAGGGACTCATCAAGTTGCTTAGGACCTCACTAAGTTGTTGAGGCTAGTCAGCAACTTACACTAGGTAAGGGGTCTCTAGTGTCATTGCAGTCTACAAAATTCCCACAGGGGGCTTTGCAGGCACCATTTTCCTTTAACCCAGGGGTTACAAACTCTACAAAGCATCCACTACAAGTTAGATGCTATGAGGCGAAGGTTTGTGGCATCTACTATTAATTCAGGAGACAAAATCTGTAACGATTACTAAAATATTAGAGTAGGGTTTCTCAATTTTGTCATTATGGAAACTTTGGGCTCATCCATTCTTGTGGCAGGAGAAGCTATCTGAGGTGCCATAAGATGTCGGCAGCATACCTGGCCTCTGCCCATTCCATGCCAGTGGCACCGTGTCTCCCATGAAACTGTGACAATCAAAAATGTCACCAGCCACTGCCAAGTGTTTCCTGTGGGGCAAAGTTGTCCAGAATTTGTCACTACTGGGTTAGAGGAAATGGGGCCTGCACAGCCCACTGCAGGAACTTTATTGGCCATGTGCTGGATGTCTGTGATGAAGTCACACTGGTGGAAATGCCACCAACAGAGCATATCTATGCCAATTAGAGGCATCTCCACAAGGCTCCCAAATTGCAGACGCTGCAGATGGCTCTCAAGGGTCTGTTAAATTATTATGACCTCCAGTAGTGATGGTAATACAACTGTACCCTTCTGCCTGTAATTTTAATATATTCCTAAACTATAGTTTTTCCATAGCAAGAGCCATATTATCATCTGCAGCGCTGTGCTCATAATTTAAATAATAATGATGCATTTCCTCACCCTCCACTACTTTACAGAGTAAATAGAGTTTTGTTACCATGGTATTTTAGCATACTATGTTGTTGTTCTACTATGTTCCCATTCAATGCTGATAAGAAAATATAGCACACGGAGCTTTGCAGTCTTTAAATTTAGGACAAATAAAGGTATCACATCATGTTGTTTATGGTGCGCTTGCTATTCTAACCTCAGTAAATACTACAGTTGTATATTTTTGTAAACTTTGATTCAGACCATAGGTAAAATGAATTTTATATAAATATATGTATATAGATACGTATTAGGTATTCTACATTTTAGGGAGAAAAATTGCTGCAATGTACACTATGATGAGCTATAGGTGCCTTCTAAAGTTGTTAGTGATCGGGTTGTAGGTCACAACGTGTGGATTTTAGTATCTAATTGTGCTATATGATATACTAAATGACATCATAGTTCTAGTTTGTTAATTAGCGATAAGCTATACATGTTAAAGGCCTGTCTAATGGGATCCCTTTAGGTGTAGTTGTATCAATCATGTTAACATTGCCAACGGAAATCTACTTCAAATTCTAGCAAAGACAGTATAATATGGAATGTCCCTTTGCCCTTGGCAGCTGGGGCGATCCTGCAGCGCACCACAGGCTAGATGCATTTGCTCCAAGGTGGCTGGCAGTGCGGCTCTTCCTACTACTTCAATGTTTATTGAGGGTCTGCTCTAAGACTCCTCTCACAGCTGGAAAGAGAGGAGCGATAAAACCAAAGTCCTTCTCTTCTCTGTGCTTCTATTTGACTGAGGAGAGAGAAATAGTAAACAATTCCAAAATAATTGCTGTGCAGCGAGACCCATCAGGGTAGGGGGTGAAGGCGTGTGGAAATTGCATTTGTAAAAAAGGGTTTAGGGAGCCGCTTGGGAACAGAGGACTGGAAGTGGGTGAGGAAGTGAGGCACATGGGTGTGTGGAGGAAGACTGGCCCAGGCAGAGAATGGCAGGTGCAAAGGCCCTGCACTGGGCACCCACCTACAATATTTGAGGAGTAGGAAGCTCATGTAACTTGAGTGCAAGGAGGAGCACGTGATAGAGTCAGAGAAGGGACGAGGAGAGAGTAGGTTGTATAGGGCCTTGTAGGTCATGGTCAAGTCAGTTCATTCATTATGATATTGTATTTTCCCAAAATCATTTAGAAAATCGACACTTTATAAAATTTTTGCCCTGTTGCCTCACACTTTATTCAAGTCTTGCTTTTGTAGTGCTCTGAAGTATGTGATTTGCAATAGTGGCAAATGGCCTGACTTCAAATTCCAGCTCTGCCACTTTCTAGCCATATGACCTTGGGAATAGGAGTTTCCCTCTGTGCCTGCATTTCTGCATCTGTGCAGTGGAGATACTTCTCACATCTTCTCTCTGGGTCTATGAGGAGGATCACAGGGGTTGAATGAGGAAGGAAGGTACTGCCTATAGAACCAGGCAGTCAACTCAGCAAGGATCACCTGCTAGGTTTGTCCTTGGTGGTGGTTTTATTTGTATTCTGTGTGCCGTTCTAGGAGCTGACAATAAAGGCACCAAAGGCGTCAGAGAAGTCCTTGGCTGTCATGGAGTTGCAGAACAGTAGTCCCACCTGAAAATGAAATCATTCCAGATGCTGGGATAAGGGAAAAATCAAGCCAGAGTCGTGGAGCTGTGGGAGAAGAGCTGTTCTCAGGCTACCCCTGAGGAAGGGATATCTGAGTGGAGTCCAACAGTGGCTAGAAGGAGTAGCCATTTGAAGGGTCTGGGGCCTTTTGGTCTGAGGGCGCAGGAAGAAGAAAGGCCCTAGGGTGCACAACTGGCATTTTCAAGGGACAGAAGAGCAGTGCAAGGAGCCCGGATCAGATCAGCACACAGCGGGATGGGGAAGGGAGCAAAAGCCCACACAGGCCCTTGGTTCTCAAACTGGGCTTCCCAATAGTGTCACCCAGGAGCCTTGAAAAATGTACACATGTCTGGGTCCTGGCCCTAGACACTCAAGATTTTTGGAAGTTCCCGAGAGAGACTAATAGAAGACTTTGAGAAGCACCGCGGTGGCCTGTGTGTGTTCCGCTTGCCTTGTGCTAGGGTATGACTGGATGTTTTAGAAAAATTGCTATGGCTGCTGCGTGGAGCAGCCACTGAGGATGTCGTCTGGGCTGGATTCAGTGAGAATGGTTTGAAAGTAGATGGCCGCAGAGAGGGGATGGTGAGAAGTGATGGTCAGGTTTGGTGTGTGGAGGACAAAGCTGGTGGTGAGACCAGCGGGCTGAGGGGGAAAGTGCGTGGGAAGCTAAGGGTTTGTTGAAAGGTGGGTAGACAGTCTACTTAAGACCCCGTTAAGTTGGAGAAAATGATTCACCATCCTGGAGCTCCGTGGTATGGCCAGTTGCCTGGCAACATCTTGGTACTGAGACTATGAGGTCCCTGGTGCGTCCTTCACAGGAAGGCAATGAGATACTTGCTGTGTGACTCTCACCTGTGATCTCCATCATAATGCAATACAAAGGATGCCATTCCACTGTCCAGAATGGGGATAAGGACATTGTATATTTTGCATTTGATTATGGGCCATTTGATGGCATATACTTATTTTCAGTTCTTTAGAATTATCACATGATCCATCATTTCTCCACTATATTTTTGTTTTAAAAAAAATCACCATTGCTCAGTGTAAACGTCATGCCTTCTTTTTGCTTGTGTAACAAGTCCATTTATTCATGTACTGAGTGTTCAGATGTGAACAATCACAGTTCTAGAACCCCCTGGTTATTAAAAATCTGACCCGTTATCAGTGAAAGGTTGGTTATGTGGAGAACAGCACTGGAGGTTTAGTAAAGAAGGTGAAACATGTAGTATTGTGATCCTATAAATACTGAAATTCAGAAAAATTGTCCTACTACCCAATCACTGAAAAATGGACAGGATAATTTGCCCCTTTTTAGAGCTCCAGTGCCATTCACTAGGCAACTTCTGGAAGTGAGGCCTTCTCCATCTAAGCATGGAAATGATTCCATTTTATTTGGTAACCACGAGCCCATGGAATCTGTATTTGGTTCAGGATCTGGCCTTTTTGGAATGTTTACAGGTCTGGGGAGTTTCACATTTTGTAATTTTTGAGATCTGATTTCATCTCTTATTTATGGGGAAAGCCAAATGCTCCAGCAATACGCCTGGAAGTCTTTCTTCTTGTCCTCCTTCAAGTCTTTCAGAATAAATTCCTAGGATTTATGACTACTTTTAAATAGTTCCGCACTTGAATATCATGCATGCTTGTGTTCTCATCCAAATTATGATTTCTATTGAAGTTCCAGGATTCCATGTACTAAACTCTCCCCATGCAGATATTTTGATTTACTTGTATAAATATTTTTAAAACTGAGTGGACTATCTAGGCAAATATTTAATAATTGTCTAGAATCTATCTGCTGTAGAACACTCTCCACCATTTTTTTTTTTTTTACTGGTTTCTGGAATGGGTGACTTTTCCCCATGAATTTTTTAAAGTCTGTAGTCTCAGCAATAAAATCCAAACAAGGAGATTATGATTTTAATATACTTTATTTAAAAAGTACACAGTTTTAAATTGGTTTCAATGGGTTTCAAGCAGAAGGGACAGTGCCTGCCTACCACTTGCAGTCCCGTTTCTGATGAAGGATGATTATTGTGGGGCAAACTCACATTGGCATGACTGGCAAAGTAAAAAGAATTTTTTTTTTTGTCAACATATCTGAGTTTATATCACGCACAGTTTAAAATCATGAGATGCTGATGGTTGGACTATATTTTATGTCTCCTATGTCGCACCATATTTGGGTTCACAGTTTATCCATGATTTTAGCATGCCAAGAGAACATCTTAGTGTCACCTCAAGAAGTGGATCGAAAGCAGAGGGAGCAGGAGGGCTGTCTGGGCCTGGAGACTTGGTGCACCCCCACACTCCCTTGCATTCTCCTATGGGGAAAAGAAGGGATTGGTTAGACCAAGAAATGCATTCCGGGACCTGGATTCATTGAAATTTCATCAAGTCAGAAGAATCTGATCCTCACTGAGGATATGTTCATTACTCTTCAAGAATGTAAGGAAATGATCACTATTGAAGGGGTCTGATTATTTCAGACACTCAGCCATAGGAGTTGTGGGAGTCTTTTCTTCAGAGGTGGGGAAGGACAGACCCTATTTTACCAAAGTGAAATAATTTCATTTACTTTTTTCTAGAAATCTATTAACTGATGTAAATTGCACCATGATTCTAGTTCTTTCCTTATTGATGGGCATTCATTTTGTGTTCTTTTCTGCTGCAAAGAGTGCTCAATGGAGGTCCTTATCAGTCAGTGGTCTTTGCCCTGGATGGCTTGTCATTTCCTATTAGTCCTTGGTTTATTTTTGTTCATAGTTACTTAAGTTATCAATTTAAAAGAGCTCTTTATTATTGATGTTTTTTCAAGTTCTATAAATTAGCTATTGACTAAGTTTTCTCATAGATGAGTTACAAGTTTTGTGTAGTTAAATGGATTGGTTTTCTTCCATACCATTCGGGTCTTAGAGGCCTCTCTAATCCCTAGAGAGACTATTATTTTACCATGTAAGACTAATCTACATTCTCTTTGAATTGAACCTTTGTAGTAAATTTTTATTCTGTTCCACTGACCTCATTTCACTATTCTAGAAACGTAAAACTACCGATTTTTGTATGTTTATCTTATATCCAATTACCCAAGCAAATCATCTTATTAACTGCAGTAGTTTTTACTCTAATGACTTGATTGTCTAAGTATGTAGTTCCTGGTTTTAAGTGAAGAAGTTTCATGGATCTTGGACTATTGTCTGTATTTGCATTTTTTATATATGGCTTTTGAGGTTGTGCCTATTTAGCATACTGCTGTTAAATTCCAAGTTATTTGCTATTTAAAGGTGAAGCGAATGTGGAATTGGCTACGGTGACATTTTGAAGAGTAGATATACTTCCTACATAGTAATTTTCCTCAGGGGGGGGAGTAGGTGTCCATTTTCTAGGTTAAAGTTTTTTTTTTTTTTGCCTACAGCATTGCAGGAGATACTTTTACTTGTATCTGTGATAACCTTAATCCTGAAAAGGTAAACTTATACCCAAGGGACTGGAAAAATAAGTAGAGTGACTTCACGTGGCTGGAGCATTAAAAGGCTAACACTATACAGGGGACATCAATTTACTATCTGATCTATTACACATGTATTTAAAGTTTTTAAAAATCTGAACGAACATCCAGGGCCATTAGCCTTTTTTAGTTTTCTGAAAGGGTTTTTTTTTTCCTCACAAGTAAAATGTTCAGCTGTATAGTTCTTTGCTCACAATAAGAATCTCAAAACAGTCAAAAGAAAACAGGAACAATTCTCAGACTTACCTCGGGGTGGAAGCCATGGCAAGATTCCGGACGCCTTCTAATCTTCTGAGCCTTTAGCCGTTCACACTTCAGGGATTCATTATGTTGACTGTAGTTAAGGCAGGTTTCCAAGACTGACCTGTCTCCTACTGAATTTCAGAGGTCCAAACTTGGCATTAGACACCGTTAACCACTTCCCTCTCTCCAACAGTTGGAAGTAACTAACCTTCCTGATACTTCTCCCCGACGTGTCCTTACTATATTTAGATGGGATATATCAACAAAAGCTCATGGGAGACAATGCAAGTGTGTTCAGAGGAGAAATGATTAATTCACCCATTGGATTATAATTCTCAAACTGGGTGGTAGGGTGGAAGGAAGTAGGTCACCGAGTCTTGCCTTTAGACTTTATAGTTTGGTGAGCAGAGCCCTTCTGCTGCCTGAACCTCTGAAACCATGAGCCAAAATAAGTTGTCTTCCTCTGCATTGTTCTTGCAGATCTTTTGGTCACAGCAATGAAAAACCCGACTCAACTACGGTTGATCCCTCTTACCAGTTTCAGCAGTAGTGGCTGGACCCATACATAAAAGGATATACCTGATTTCAATGGGTGCCATGGTAATGGGGGCCACAGACTCACACAGGCAGCTGCTGTCTACAACCACCATGAACAGATTGCTGCTTGGGATTTGCTGGATGACAAAGGATCTGTTGGGACAAGACAATGAAAGGTAATGTACCATCCCTCAATTGAGGAACTAAGAGAAAACCTTTTCTTCCAGGGGCACCAACTAATACTATAAAACAAGATTCAGAAACTGCTTTATGAGTCAAAATGCCACGTTCTCTGAGGCTTTTTACTTAAAATTACCAAGTTTTACTAATACCATAATAACTTCATGCGGGTAATACAACTCACTTTGGAGAGAGTGGGATTTTATATGTACACAATACAGTTCTTTAGGTCACCTCAGTTTGTAAGGTTTAGAAGGTTAGGATTTCCTGCTTCCACATACTGGTTATCCCAGGTTGCATTTGATGTCCTCTTGAGGTACAGTTTTCTTGCTCAAAGACTAAAACTAGGCTACAGCTAGCAAAAGATGTAAGGAACTTCCTTGACCTGTCCCTGAGTTGCTTTGCAAATAGATGTGCCCAGAAGAGAGGAAAGATGGTTTTAATGAAATCTATGCTAGGCATTATGGAAGTTCCATCCACTTCAGCTCCCAAATTCTTGATAGAACAAAGATTGTACACCAGCTCTGGTTGTACTGACGGATTTAGAAGGTCAAAGTAAACTTGATGCTGTTACCATCTAGGAACCTGAAGGTCTTAAAGAAGCCATATCTATATTAAAGATCCTGCAGACTGCTTGTCCCAAGCTGACTAGCATATCACAGTTGTGGAATGTTATAGGTTGAGAACCAAAAGTCATCTTGGGCCATTGGAGGCCCCTTAACTTTTGTATCTGACCTAATGAGACTCGTAGGGAAACTACTCAGAGTGTGACACTAAGATTAGGGTTGGAGAAAACTTGGTCTGCTAAAGTTAAGAATGTTAATATCTGAAACCTGTCTATAGGAAGATGTCCCTGCTTTACTGTAGCCCACCTACTTGATATATGCCTATCAATGTTTTTGTAACCTCTTCCATGATAGATGTCATTCAGGTTAATTTGAATCCTTGTTCCAAGGACATAGTGATTGATATTTGACTCAGAAAACTATTTTCTAATTTCTTTTAAAAGCATAGTTATTGTTTTATGTAGACAGTTTTGGCGCACAATGTGGGGCCCCAGAGATGATCCACTTTCACCGAAGGAGCTGCTCAGTGGCAGGTAGAGCACTGCCCTCCTCTCCCACCATGATGCTTCCTTGAGTGGATGTTGGTGAGTTTTTCATGAAACTTTTTTCTTTTGGTCAACAGTCCTTTGAGCTGGTTGCTGTATTTTAATACCCTCTCAGTGTTGCAGAACACTTATAAGAACTTGGGTTTGCTGGTACTCCTGCCTTTGTCAGTGCAACCTTACCCAATACAGAAATTCTACAAGCACTAAATCATAAAGATGCCTCAGAGGAGAGATTTATTCCCCCCAGGATATGGTAAGTCCAAACTTTGTTCCTGGGTCAGAAGGATCTTTACTGGCTCATGTAGGAAGACACACATCGGGGGTAATTACCCAGTGTTTTGGGCTCCTGCATGTTCCATAATCATGTAAGATAAACCCGAGAAGAATTGAGCTTGGGGTAGAAACTGAGGAAGCTATCCAATAGAAGCACAGGATCAGGTTAGATCCAAAACACAAATCCCATCAGTCAGCATAGATGGTTGCAATTTTGGGGAGAAGCCTCTGTGATAATTATGACATCTCAACTTGCAAGTATTTCGAAAAATAGGAAAGTTTAAGGATGAGTTGTATTTACATTTCCCTCAACAGAGTATACTTGGTTTTCCTGCCTGCTAGAGAGAAAAGGTTTCAAAATCTGGTTCTAGCTGCAATGAACTAAGTAAGACAATGGGAAATGCTCAATCTATCTCCAAGGACAGTCAATTAGGTCACTTTTAGCTATAAGTTCATGAGAAGGAAAAAAGATTTTCTTGGAAGTAAAATGAGTCCTAGAGACATCACTGGCAGAATTTATTTTAAACTCAAGGTGAGCTGCCCCACTCTTGCTTGGCAAGGATTTCTCCTGTACTCTTTTTTAAGGTACTTAAGGCCAAAAGATGCTATCATGAACTCTTCTTGTGAATCCACTTTTGGTTCTATATGCCTCGTTTAATTCCAGGCCTACTTTGTGAATCTCTCTAGTTTTGCTCTAACTTGAGAATAATTCTTAAATGCTATCAGCCTGTCCCAGCTAAGATGCAAACATCTAAATTTAGAGGCCCCAAATCCATTTTAATTAGGAAAAAAAGGCTTTAAACCAAACAATTTGTATGAAACCTGTTTTGCCTGTAAAAAAATGTTTCTTAGCTTACCCATATTTATCCCTGACAGAAGGCCTGATAAAGCTCTCTTGCACTCTCCTGCCACCCCAGAGCTCCTTGGACCTTCCATAGCATGCTCTGAGGAGTCACAGGAGATCTTTTCTCCTTACTAATGCAGACAGACATCTGGCCACTCTTTTCAGTGCCAGTAGTGTACAATAGCCTCCTACTCCTTGGTTGATGGAGGAGATAATTGGATCAATAAAGGGGAAAAAAATCTTTTGGAAACTGATGAAACTATAAAATCTTTATTTTCTGAGCCCATTTTAATGTGTTGGGTGTTATGACTTAAAAATACATGTAGTACTTGCAAATTAAATAAGATGAACCCAAATACTTTTTAAGGTTTAGATGACTTGACAAAATCTTCAGCAGTTATAACTTACTTTAGTGTAGATGTAATAAAAGGCAGCTGTGCCTTCTGATCAACAAACTACCCGTGGCTTTAACTTTATAGAGCTCTTGCTTAACAGGTCCCCTTGTTATAAAAATGGTTAGGTAGCTTAAAAATTGTTTTAGTCATCATCTACGCAGGAGCTGAGAACTGATAACCAACACTAAACAAAGGAAATGACTGAAAAAATATAGAATCTTCTCAGGGAAAAAGGTAAATGGGTGTGGTTTCAAAAGGGGAAATAACACAAAGGGTCTGAACATGGTGAGAAAGTTGTAAAAGGGTTTTGAGAGGACTGGAACTGTGGAAGATTTTATGCATGGTCAGGTCGACAAAAATTTATAGGTTTTTCTAGAGGATGGCAAAAGGTATGTTGATGCAAAGGCTAAAGTATAATTCCCTGTATTTAAATGGTAGAGTTTTCCTGAAGCACTGATATGTTCTTTGTAGCAAATGGTGAGAGGCTACTCATCTGCCTTCACAACAAAACCAAAATCTGCATATTCTATTACTTTCTGTGCTTTAGGTCCTCCATAAACCTTTTAGGGGGCTGAGATTATCAAACAGAAGTGACAGGAACCCTAAAGGACAGACAGTAGGAAAACAACTCATAGCCATGTTCTTTGCCCTTAGGTTGCCTTAACTCATAGCCTGGTCCAGGGAATTGATCTTGCAAGCACAAGGATAAATATGATCAGGGTTACTGACACTCACATGAGCAGGCCATGGTTCTATAGTAGTTTCAGTGCAATTTTGGGAGCTGACTGGTTCAAAAGTGATCCTGGATCACAGATATAAAAGTCATAAGCCTCAGTACCACCCCATAAGACCTAAGCTCCAAATATAGTACTTACTTTGGGTAGAAGCTTGTGCTTGACTGAAAACGGCCCTCTCTGCAGCCTCAGGACCAGCAGGTGCCCTGCCAAAGCCACAGAAGTGATAGCCACGAGGGCTAAGTTCTGCTCTCCAGCCCACAAACTTTCAAGTACAGCTACTGTTGCTAAATCCCAGATTCACCTTCAGGGGATCTCCTTTCCAACACCAGAACTACTTAAGCCTCATCACCACCCCATCATGCCCTGTGAGACCTAGGGACATTATCACCAATGCCCTATAGCACCAGGGTCACAAACCCAGAAGACCTATAGAACATCTCCATAGATCATAACTGTTGGAGCCCAAACCTTAGAGACTGGAGAAGGAACATCCAGGTCTCTGTTATACACAAGTGGCCAACAGTCCTCCAAAATCTTGAATCCAGTTACTGGTGTCGCTTATGCTTGATCTGAGGGAGCTAGGGACAGTCCTTTCTCTACCACTGAGATTTTTGCAGCTATCACCCTAAGCCCAGTACCATCAGGGCTCAATTCTGTGTACCTTTGGAAGCCTATGTCCAGTGCCAATTTTTACAACTACTTTCCTGAACTTCTGCAAACTAGAGTGACATACACATAGACATAGCTGTCATCAATCAAAAACAAAGCGGGAGAGAAGGAAAGATGGCAGGTTAGAAGAAGGGTATGTTTTCTAATTATTCCATGGCTCAGGATTCAAGCAGAAGTCCATTTTCTCAGCAAGGTGGGTAACGGGGAATTCACTATCAGACTGTAGAGAAGGAAATTTTGGGAACATTGGAGTCTGAGCAGAGGTAGGGTGCTACTTGAAGCAGCTATGCTGCACCTTTCTGCTGAAAGAGCCTGGGAGTTCATAACAAGCATTAGACTTTCCCAGGAAGTGCTGCCTTAGGACCTAGAGTGTTCTAGGATGAGCAGAATTAATAGGTGCAGATAGAATTCTACCCTGGGGCATTCAGGTTTGGGAGATGGAAGAAAGTATAAAGTGCTTTCCCTTTGGGCTGGCAGCTCATGGATCTCTCGATAATACCAATGTAAATGGTCATCAACTCTCCATTTAAAATATGTACATTGGCAGAATGGATTAAAAAACAAGAGACTCAACCATAGACTGTCTGCAAGAGACTTAGACGTCTTTGCTTGTAAGATGCAAATGGAGACCAAATCAAGCAGGAGTAGCTATTATCAGACAAAGCAGATTTGAAGCAAAAATTAACAGAAAAGACAAGGTCATTACTTACATTGGGGGAATATTTACTAATTACATAAACAAATCACTTCTTGACATTAAGTCCCAGATAACACATCCCTCTAACCAATGATAGGTCCATTTGCTTTATAGTATTATTTAGGTCACAAGATGGAAAATTTAAGTAAATTAAAAATAAATACCATATGGTTGCAAAATGCACATGTATCAATAAGAAATAAAACCCTTTAATACATGGAAATTGAACAATTCTCTTTCAAATGAGGAATATATCTAAAAATCAGAGGAGAAATAGTGTCCCAGTGATTTTGGAATGTTGTATCACACTACCAAGACAATTCTGAGAGGAAAGTTTAAATGCCTACATTAAAAAAAAATAGATTTCAAATAAACAATCTAATGCTATCTCTCAAGGCCCTCAAAAAGCAGGACTAATTCCAAAACCAGTAGAAGACAGGAAAGAATTAAGATCAGAGCTGAAATTAATGGAATTGAAAAGATTGGTTAGTTTGGCTAAGAACTTAGCGAAGACCCAAAAGAATGAAGTTAGAGATATCGCTACATATGTGGAAGTCCAGAAGATTATTTTATATAGTCCAATAAATTAAAATCTAGAAGAAAAACAAATTTCTAGACACACATGACCTACCCAAATTGAACCAAGAGGATATAGAAAACCAAAGCATTAATAAAATGTGTGACTACATGACTTGATTCTGCAACATATACACTCAGAAATTATATCCCAGCTATGTATGATATATCAAAGTCCATAAATGCATTCTACTGCCATGTATGACAAAAAAAAGCCTTTCAGTCAGGCATAGTGGCACACACCTGTAATTCCAGTGGCTCAGGAAGCTGAGACCGGGGGATTGCAAGTTCAAAGCCAGCACTAAAACTCAATAAGACCCTGTCTCTAAATAAAATACAAAATAGGGATGTGGCTCAGTGCCCCCAAGTGCAATCCCTGGTACCAAAAAGTTTTTTTAAAGGTTTAGTGGAATTCTAGCACCAATCCTCTTCAAATTATTCTGTGAAATACAAAGGGAGGAAAACACTGCCATCCTGTGAAGCCAGTTATGACCCTGAAAACCAAAACCAAATAAAGACACATTAAGGAAAGAAAACTACAGACCAATATTGCTTATGAAGTTAGATGCCCAAAATACTTGATAAAATATTAGCAATTTGCATTCAAAGGTACATTTATATGATTGTGCACCATGATGAAGGTGGATTCATCCTGGAAGATGTATACATGAATTGAATCAAGGACAAAAAAAAAATGATTTTCTCAATAGATGCAGAAGAAGCCTCTGAACTTACCTCAAACATTATAAGACCTCTGATGAACACAAGAAAAATGAAAGCATTTCTTCTAAAATCAGGATGTCCACTCATTCAATATAGCTCTTGAAACTCTGACCAGAGCTTTAGTCAAGAAAATGAAACCGCCATAACACTTAGATTTATTCCTAACTAAGGAGGGGAAAGACCTCCATTGAATTATCAGAATATTTTCAAAATGGCCATATCACCAAAAGTAGTTTACAGATTCAATGCAATCCCCATTAAACACAAGTGACACTCTTCACAGAAAAAGATCCATAATAGACAAAGCAATCATGAGCGTTAAGAGCCCACATAATGCCTGATCTTAAATTATACTATAAAGCTATAGCAACTAAAACATCATGGCCCTGGCATAGAAACGCACTACAGCGATCAATGGAACAGAAGAGAGAACCCAGAAATGAATTCACATTCGTACAACCAACTTACTTTTGACCAAGGCACCAAGAACATATAGCAAAGTCATGACAGTCTCCTCAAAAAATTGGGTATACATATGTAGAAGATACTGTACACACCCCAACTTAACATTGATCAAAAAACTAAATGTTAAACGAATTACTCCAACAAAGGAAACGTATCAAGACACTAGTGTTGGAAATGATTTTTTTTGATAGAATTATATAAAACCAAGGAAAATACAAAGGAAATAATCGCCAAAAATACAGAATGAGAACATATTTGCAAACTATTCATCTAACAAGGATTGATATCAACCCTATTAGGAATTTAAAAAGCCAAACATAAATAAGCAATAATCCAGTTTTAAAATGGTGTCAAGAATTAAAGAGAGAAGGCATACAACTGTCCAAAAGGTATGACAAAAATGTGCCATCATTAGGAAAATGGAAATCAAAATCATGGTGAGACACCATCTCACCCCAGTTAGAATGGCTTTCAGCAAAAATTCTGGTGCTAATGTGTAGAAAGGATAACTATTATGAAATCTTGGCAGGAATGTGAATTAGTACAGCCATTATGGAAACCAATGTGGAAAGTCCTTAAAACATTAAAAATAGAACTACCACATGATTCAGAATTCAACTATCTATATCCAAAGGAAATCACACTCGAAGCATACTTGTACTTTTTCACAGTAGTTAAAATACGGAAATAACCCAGATGCCTTTCAGTGAATGAATGGAGAAAATGGGGTGTACAGTGGAATATTACTCAGTTATACAAAGAATGAAATCATTTGCAGCAATATGGATGTAACCTCAGGCCACCATGTTAAGTGAAATAACCCAGACACAGAAAGACAAATACCACATGTTCTCACTCATTTGTGGGAGTTAAAAAGTCAACATCATAGAAGGACGGGAAATTGAATAATACTCACTAGATACCAGGAAGATGGAAAGAAGTTCAACAAGGGGCACCAAAACACAGAAGAGGGATTAAGTCTGTTTTTTTCTATAGCACAGCAAGGGAATTATTGGTTTAAACAATTGATGATGTATTTCAAATTTCCAACACATAAAAATGATTAATGTTCTATAAAACAACCAAAAAACCATTTAAAATAAAGAATGTTTTGATGAGATGGAAAGGATTATTAGCCTGATTTGATTATTACACATTGTATACATGCATTGAATTATCATAATGTACCCCACAAAGATGTATAAATATTATGTCTCAATAAGTGAAGAGTGTAAATACATTGTGATTTATCAGAGAGCACACTACTCTGATAAAATGAAGTAACAATGCACACTGCAAAACAGATGACTCTCAAAACACCCTAGTGGTGCAAGCTAGACAAAGCTCACATTCATATATATTTCATGATTCTATTTATGTAAAAATTCTTGAAAATGCAAATTCAGTCTGTTGGTATAGAAAACAAAGCAAGGTTTTGTAGAAAAGGCAGAGAAACTAGGAGGGCAATGAGGGAAGTATTGGCAAAAGGACACAGACTCTCAAGAGTGACAGATATGCTTATTATTATTCTTGGTACCAAGGATTAAACCCAGGGGCATTTAAACACTGAGCCTCAGCCCCTCTTTGTGTTTTAAGATAGTCTCATTAAGTTATTTAGGGCCTAAGTACTGAGGCTGGCTTGGAACCCCTGATCCCCCTGCCTCAACCTCCTGAGTTGCTGGGATTATAGGCACACACCACCTCGCCCAGCATGTTTATTATCTTTATTGTGATTTATGCATGGTTACATGTCAACCTTATCAAATAGCATACTTAAAACATTTTCACTGTTATGTCATATCAATTTAATAAATCTATCACTTTGGTTTTCATTATGACCCATTTAATTGTTATACACTTGAGAAATTCTAAAATTAAGTCTTTCTTGTAGAGAACTGTCATGGTAATAGATAAGAGGTATCTCCCAAAAGTTCATGTGGGAGACAATGCAAGAATCTTCTGAGATGAAATGATTAGATTATGTGACTTGTATCCTGATGGTGGATTAATCCACGGTTATGGATTAACTGGGCTGTACCTACAGGCAGGATTTTTTCTGGTAACTGGTTTTACTACCAAAAAAAAATATACATATATATACTTCTTGGTTCAAAGCCATGATAAAACTGGATTTGCTTTGTTATTATTGACTTTTATATTTCTACAGAAGTACAACTCCTATATCTAGACGAAGTAGATCACTGGGGTTGGGCCTTTGGGTTTGGGGTTTTTTTTTGTTTTTTTTTTTTTTTTAAACCCAGGGATTGAACCCTAGGGCACTTGACAACTGACCCTGGCATAGAAACGCACTACAGAGATCCCCAACCTTTTTTTTTTTTTTTAATAATTTATGTAGAGACAGGGTCTTGCTAAGTTCCTTAGGGCCTCACTAAATTGCTGAGGCTGGCTGTAATGACCTCATGTCCCAAAAACTCCTGCCTCCTGAGCCCCTTGGATTTTACAGGCTTCCACCACTGCCTAGCTGCCTTCAGGGTTTTTATTTTGTACTTGGTGAGTAGATCTCTCCTTCTGCTTCCAGTTATCATTTAACTTTAGAATTATGATAACATAATTATCATTATGAACTCCTCCCTTCCTCTACCATGTACTTCTGCCATAATGTTCTCCCTCGCACGGGGCTCAGAGCTATAAAATGGGCTAAATATGGACCGTCCCCCTGAAACCATGAGCCACAGTACTTTTCCTGGTCTACCTTGTTCTCATCAGGGATATCGGTCACCATTACAAAAAAAAAAAAAAAAAAAAAAAATTTGAGATTTTAAGAGGGCCTTGAGAAGGCCAAGGGACATATTTTTTACTTACATTTATATAAATAAATTATTGTTTCAGTTATTTAGTATTCCTAGAAATCTGATACACCTTGATATTTGTTATCATAGTTCTAATGTTAAATACAACCAACCAAATTACTTTGTGAATGATCATTAGGTCTTTAACCTTGGCAATTCTCAGTCTTTTGGATTCCTCTGTTCTTTTTTTTGATTAGGGGGAGGAACCAGAGATTGAACTCAGGGGTACTCGACCCCTAGAGCCACATCCCCAGGCCTATTTTGCATTTTATTTAGAGAGAGGGTCTCATCGAGTCGTTTAGTAACTCGCTTTTGTAGCGGCTGGCTTTGAACTAGCAATCTTGCCACCTCAGCCTCCCGCGCCGCTGGGATTACAGGCGTGTGCTACAGTGCCCCTGCCAGAAACCACTGTTCTCTTAAATACAGTTTTCTGATAAAACTAAATTTCTTTTGCAAACAAACTGGTTTTTCTTTGATTTTTCCCTGGTAACTGGTTTTACTATAAAAAAAATTTCTTGGTTCAAAACTATGATAAAACTGGATTTGCTTTGTTATTGTTGACTTCGTTTTATATTTCCTCAGAAGTACAACTCCTAACAACAATGGCAGCCTCGTGCTTTAGGATGACACCCATTGCCTACAGAACAGATAAAACTGAACCACAGACTCCACATTTTCTCTACAGTGAGCTCCCAAGAAAGAAAGAAGAGATGACTAGGAGCTACAGCCTGGCGACTTTGTCTACTAGAAGAGACACTATATCAAGGACCGTCTGCAGCCTCAACGAAAAGCATCCCATCAGGAACAATGACCTCATGTCACCAAAACTTCAGAGGGTAAATGCTTGGTATCACATCTCTCACCTCAAATGGGTACCCGCTCCTGCAGATGACATACCACTTAGACTTCATAAAAACTGGGTGATACTTGCCTTCCCCCATGTTGACAATTGAGGACCCACCAAGTAAAGGAACCCCCAATCCCTTCTATCCACTCTTTTACTGACTCAATCATTATAGAACATTTCCTATCGACCGAAGTATGTTTAGAGAGATCTCTTAGAAATTGAGATATTTAGAATTTGCTTGATGTTTCTTCTTAAAAGAAAGTAATGCCAAACTTGATTTTAGTAAAACTAAGAATGATGAGATTATATCCTCTCATTAATCATTTTTGCAATGATGACTGCTTATCCAGACCTTGATCCAAACTGAATCCTCCTTCAGATTTTACACTGCCCCCAGAAAATAATTCTCTTATTCTTTGGTACAATTTAGGTAAAGAAAAACTCCAAGTTCCAGATTGGAAGAGTCTGATTTTAAACCTACTGAAGAAACTTACTTTTATTTCAGATCCAAACCCCTGTAGCCAAAACAACAGAGGTTCCTACAAGGCATAAAGGAAGACTATTAACCCAAGTCCAACCAGGTGGATTACTATGTTTGCTACCGATAGTGGAGACAATAAGATTTTTCAAATTCCTGGATATATGGGTCAATTTGTTGCAGCTATTCTGACAAACATCTGCTCTGTGAGTGTGCCTGGGACCTGACCATACCATATGATCCCCATGAATTCAGATGATATAAATGCTCCTAGCAGGCCCGGGAGACTATTTAGAATTCTACCTACTTTGGAGTCACTTCTATGCTGCCGACCCTTGTATAGGATGTCAAATTTTGGTTTGACTCTTCATATCTAAATTGTACAAAAGTGATTTGTTTCCAATGGCAATAATAGTCATGGTGGATTCATCAAAATTGGCCAGAGACCTCACTGGTGATGTAGGTACTTAACCAAAAATTTAAGGGCAAGCTAAATTGGCTATAAACAAAGACATTCTTTAGAAGAGAATATGCTTTCAAGATAATAGAACATGTAGTGTGAAAAGGATTGGAAATTTTTAAATGTATGTATTACAAAAAATAGTAAGCCATTTATACAGGACTGTTCCTGAACCCAAAGATGGGAAAGAGCCTATTCTTCAACTCAACAGGGTTATTGACAATGTTAGTAGAGGCGGAATCTAAAGCAGCTATGAGAAAATGGTCAACATCTGTCAGTGCAAAGGTTAGAGTTAATGATTTATGGAAATTATTGTACAAAGGATCAATTATGGAAAATAACAGGACTTATAACCTAACACTGTACCTTAAAAGCTCATGTTCCATGAGTCTTTAAAATATCCAATAGTACAGTTAGCTAGCACTGGAAAAAAAATTAAACCATACCATATTCTACCAATGGGAAGTAGATAAGTATCATTTTGTAATATTACCTATTAGATCTCAGTCAGAAAGGGAAATGGAATTCTAAGAAAGGAGGTTGCTTATGCTCACAAGTCTGGCCTTTTGTCCCTACTGTTACTAAAATATGTGGTACATGGGAAAGGAACAGTTTTGTTGAAGCAAATAACATTTCCTGACTTCTGCTATAATGTGACTGCCTGTGGATTTCACCAAGATAATATGACAAATCAAATTATTTGCAAAAAAAGTAAGAGTTGTAACAATCTGACATTGAGGACCAATCTTTCTTTGAATTAGATATTCCACACAAGGTAAATCTGTGAGGTCAAACTGTCCAGAAAATTTTGAATTGATATTTCATGAAGGACACAGGGGGAAGACATTATTATGATTAAAGGTAGGATGCATGCAGAAGACTTTTTTTTCCCTTATTTGGGATACCTAGCTCCCTCATTACTACCTTTTCTCCTTCAGCTTGGTAGGATGATGGAGGAGGGGTTGAGGACAGGAGTCAAGTAATCACAATCCTCTTTGCCTTACGTCCCACTACCATGGCAACTCCTACCACAGGTTGGTTGTTCTAATTAGGTGTCAAAGTTACCAGTGGAAAAAATGAGGCAGGGTCTTCAATCAGGTCCACAGGATGGAGGGAAACACCTCACAACTGTAAGACAAGAATCACCCAACATCGAGGCTTGGACCCTTTCTCTCTGCCTGCTCCACTTCATGGAGCATACTTGTTCTACTTCAATGACTTATTTTCTCCTTTACTAAATCTGTGCTTTGTCACTTCTGTGCATCTTGCTCAATTCTTTGTTCTAGACGCCTTACCAGTAACAAGGCCATACTATGCTCTTGGTTCTTTTAACTTCAGGTATAATAGTGATATGTCACACGTAACTGTGACATCCGATACAAAGGAGG
This sequence comes from Urocitellus parryii, assembly GCF_045843805.1. Lineage (NCBI taxonomy): Eukaryota > Metazoa > Chordata > Mammalia > Rodentia > Sciuridae > Urocitellus > Urocitellus parryii. The sequence goes on along the minus strand of NC_135533.1, from coordinate 172,194,253 downwards.
GGAAAAGCAGCCCACTCAAAATGAGTTCATGATGATTATTGACACTGATAGAGCCTCATGACTTCTTCCTTAATGGATTTGATAACTCGTGCCCTCTTAACATAGTCAGCCTCCTCTTCACGAGCTTGTGAGAATGAGCCTTCCTAGCTCCTTAAGACACAAAACAGTTAGCTTCTGAACACACAGCCAATGGGGGAACCAGGAATTGAAGTTCTCTGAAGAAGCCACACTGATATAGAAGGTTCTGCATATTGTTTGAGGAGACAGTCAGCATTGTAGATTGAGCACCAAAATTCTCACGGGCCATCTTAGGCCCATCAACTAGTCATTTACTTTAACTTTTGTATGTGACTTAACATTTTTGTTAACTAGTAGGGAAACTTCTTGGCATGTGATGCTAATCTTAGTAGACCTCTAACCTCTACCAACCCTAAAGCTAAGAATACCTTAAAATCATATCTAAAACCCACTTACAACTTTCTTTTGTTCTCTGACTATGAAACTTCATGAGACCTCTTCTGTGGAGGAACCAGTCAGTCAGGGTTAACTTGAATTCATATTCCTGGGCTATGGTCACCCTATTGGCTAAGAATAAATTATTTTCAAATTTTCTTCAAACAGTTTTTAATTTATACCACTAATGTTATTACCCAACCCAGTGAAGTGACAGTTTCATTAAATCCAGTTACTGGAATGAAATAGAATTTAGCCTGACCAAATTGTCAATTTCTCCATAAGTTTTACATTAATTCACATTTCTTGTAATAAATTTGTTTATTCTGCAGAATGTGTTACCATGGTGAATTAAATTTATACAGCGACAAATTCTTCTGGTTTTGGGGCAATTAAAAAGAAAGACATGACTTAACTATCTGTTATCACCACTTATGTTGAATTATCCAACTATGTCTCTGATATTGCAATACAACTGACCTCCTTTCTACAAATGCCCACTCATTAGATGTGGATGAAGAAAAAGGGCATATTTGTTGGCTATAACAGGGGACCAGGCATGCCACTGCTCAAAGATTTCCTTGTTGCCAGAACTATGATCACGTATTTTGGAACACCAATCTCTTCTCCAGAACTAATCCTGAGTTCAGAAAAACAAGCCATTTTATAAAATTCTCTTTGCTTGACCTCCTCCCTTTAGCACTAGATCCAATTTCATCTAGACCAGAACATTGCTGTACCTATTAGTCTCTTTGTATTGGACGATGTTTACCAGCATAAAAATACCCCCCACCCCAAGATCACTGTTGACAGTCTGAGAAGGAAAAAATGTCAAAAACCAAGACCACATAAACTTTCTGAAAAACAAATGATTGAATCTACCAGCTGCATGATAAAGACAAAAGCCTTCAAGAACTTAAGGGAGAAAATATTTTTGGAATTAAAAACACTTCTTCATTGAAAGGGCACAGTCAAGCTTGAGTGAAACTTAAGGCTATCAAAGATATAGACCAATCCTAAAGACTTCTCTAGAAGTAAAGGACTTTCAAAAGAATGACAATGAAACCAACTTTTCAACCCAAGTAGTGAGGATAGAGAAACAGAACAAGAAAGTTTTGAGGAAACAGGCATAAGGAAGGCAAAGGCATAGCAGTGTCTGTAGAAAAATAGACTCTGAGCAGCTATAAGCATTAACAGATGATTACTGAAAAAATGATAACCCAATCAACACAAGAGACCATGATAAATTAAGCAGACACATGGATACCTCTATAAACTTAAAATTATTTCCATTTACTATAAATGTGAGGTTGCGAGATTCACATATCAAAAGGCAGAAAGTCTTCAATGGGGTTAGGAAAGTACTAGCATTAAACTATTTGCCACTGGCACTCCCAAAGCAGGATGACTTGGGAGGAGGAAAAAATACATGAGAAAAAATACTAACAATAAAAAAGAGGGCTAGTAATATTACTCAAATAGTCAGAGGAAAGTGTAATAGTTCATACTGGAAAATAGTATAAGGTGCTAAGAAGATATGCCATGTTTTTTTTGAGTTTTTTTTTTTTTTTTTTGCAGATGGACACAACAAATGCCTTTATTTCTTATGTGGTGCTGAGAATCGAACCAGGGTCCCACCCGCGCTAGGTGAGCGCTCTACCTCTGAGCCACAATCCCAGCCCCAACTTGATTTTTTATGTGTCTAATGATCATAATAAACAAATACCAAAAAGGACTGGTTAGCACAGGATCTATTAAAAAGTGGAATAGAAACTCTTCCGACCTGAAAAATTCACAATATCTTTTCAAACAGATGAGACTGCAATGCATTCCTAAGAGCAGAAAGCATCAATTACATGTTCTTTTATAGTAGAGTACAAATTAATAGCAAAAATATATAAATGGTAAGGATTTTAAAATCCACATTTCTCCAATTCTTAAGAATTTGACAACAGTCCAGGCTCAAATTTGTGCAGTGTGACATTCAACATTTTGAATGGAGGGGTGGGAGTGGAGGAGGGGACAATCCTAAAAACCAAAGAAAAATGTTTTCCAGTAATTGACCCAGGTTTTCAAAGCAAGAATCTGGAGAAGTGAACAGGAACCTACACCTATGCCCCTATGGTGGTCTTCCCCCTTATATACAGGATGGAGCATCAGTGCCCCTCTCTAAAGCCCATCCCTCTGCTTCCTGCAGGGAGGCGACTGATGGAAGAGAAGACACAGATGAACACCGCAGAAATTGACTCCTCCAGCAACCATTCCCTTCAGTTGAGAGAGATGCTGTCACATCTCCTGTTTCAGGAGAAACAACTCTCCTTTGGACTTACCTGCAGCTACCATCTCCTGTAGTGTAACTCCTAAAAATACGTATTAATCTCTCTCCCTCTCTTTCCTCATGCCTCCCCCCTTTTCACAAGTGCACCCCAAGAATACTGCAGTCCTTACTGCTCTAACTGGATCAGGACCTGCCTGGGACTAAAGAGCTCAGCTCTGTTACTTGCCTCCCCTTCTTCCTGGCTGGCTCACCATCTGCTGCAGACTGCAGTTTCCATGAAAACAGGCTGCATCTTACAGCCACATTCCCCCTTATCTCCAGCATGGGGCTGTGCCTGGGATGGTGCAGATTCACAGTAAATATTTGTCAACTCAATAGCAGAATTTTTAATAAAAGCAGAAGGCTAAAATGTAAATAGAACAGTGAAGACTAGCAGCAGAATCAAACTGATTTAAAAGAATATTGATAGAATCAACTTCTGGCACTCCAGATTGGGAAAGAAGTGATAAGGTAACTTAAAAACCCCAAACAGAGGCATCTTAAGCATCTTCATTGACTATTATATATACCACTGCAAACGATTTGAAAACAGATATTTTATACTTATTTGGGAAGGTGCATTTTCTCTATGTTTGAACAAGCTATTAAAAAAATTATATATGCAGACCAACTTCCATAAACAAAACTGATTAATGGCTTCACTGAGGAAACAAATACCAAATGACTCCTTTGATATAAGGGGAGTAAACAAGGACAGGGTAGGGACGAAGAGCTTGAGAAGAAGATGTACATTAAACAGGGATGAGAGGTGGGAGGGAAAGGGAGTGAGAAGGGAAATTGCATGGAAATGGAAGGCGATCCTCAGGGTTATACAAAATGTCATATAAGAGGAAAGGAGGGGTAAGTCAAGAGAATACAAATGGAAGACATGATTTACAGTAGAAGGGGTAGAGAGAGAAAAGGGGAGGGGAGGGGAGGGGAGGGGAGGGGGGATAGTAGACAATAGGACAGACAGCAGAATACATCAGACACTAGAAAGGCAATATGTCAATCAATGGAAGGGTAACTGATGTGATACAGCAATTTGTATACGGGGTAAAAGCGGGAGTTCATAATCCACTTGAATCAAACCGTGTAATATGATGTATTAAGAACTATGTAATGTTATGAACGACCAATAAAAAAAAAAAAAAAAAAAAACACAAAACTGAAATGTTCATTGAGAATCTACCCCCAGGTGAATACTACCAAATCACCCCAAGAACAGATATGGCTGTTCATAGAAAACCCACTGACCAACTATTAGAACTAATGAAAGAACTCAGCAAGCTGACTGGTTATATAATCAGCATATAAAACCATAGTCTAACACTGTCAATAACCAATAAAAACCATTTGTGGAATAAGGGGCCATTGATAGTGTCAGTAATCACTATAAAATGCCCAAGAACAAGTCTAGTAAAGCATGTGCCTTTTATGCAAAAGATCACACTCGACTGAAAAAACATAAAGACAAACTAAAAATTGGAGGGAAGAACAATGGCTGTAGAAATAACACTTGTATTTCAAAGGTGTCACCTCCCCCTTAAACTTGAAATTCAAAGTAATACTATAATTTTTTCAAAATGGATTCTATTGTCATGTATAACTAAGAACAACTGATAAAGTTAAAATCACATTTGACACTTTTTGGAAATGTCATAAAAATTTGAGGGATTATTATGAAGTTTGAATAAGCTCTAACATTGTAAGATAATTTGTAGTTATCTTGCTCAATATTATATATATGTATATATATATATGTGTGTATATATATATATATATATATATATATATATATATATTTGAATTGATAACCTGGTTACCCAGTTTGTTGATTTTTCATGAGGTTGTAGCATATCTGAGCTACAAGTTATCATTATAAATAATTTGTATCACATTAACAAGAAATCTGCTCTTTTAAAAAATTTGAAACAATTTTTCTAAGGGACTCTCAAAATAAAGAACAGTTTGGACAATTGTGGGAAAAAAAAAACAGTTTTATAAAAAGGGAAAATTCTTGCCATATCCAATATCAAAACCCATGAAACTATTCATAGAAGAGGAAGCACAAATGAATTCAGACACAAGGGGCTCAGTCTTGCTATAAATCGGAAAATTAGAAATTAGAAGGGAACGAAGATAATGAAATGCACTTTTCATTAGCCAACTGGAAAAAATTAAAATCTTTAGAAATACTAATGATGCAGAAAGTCTAAAGAAATGTTTACCACTCTATACCTGGTAGGAAAGTGACTTTATATCCACTCTGAGGATATGTTATTATCATTATAGTGGAAGTAATTTAGATCCTTTTTTTTTTTGCTAACTTCTTAAAAACTTATTTTAACAACCCTAAATCATATGTAAAGATGCTTTGGGTAGCATTATTTACTCAATGAAGAAAAATGGAACCTACCAGAATACACATCAATAGGGGAATGATTAAGTACCAGTGTGTCCATACTATGGTTTACTTGGTCACCAGGTGAAATGAAAGGGCTGAAGTTACTGTTACAAAAAGATATTCTGAGACACAGGAGCAGGAAAATAACATTGTCAAACCCTACACAAAGTATGAACAAGCATATTTACAAATATTCACTTAAGAATATTTAATTCTGCCATAGAGAACAAGAAAAATAAATGGGATGGGTAAAATACCAGATGTATTTGCATGGCAAATTCGTGATTCACGATTTATGTTAGACATAGAAGGAACAGACTAAAGTAGAGCATATGAGGACTTAAATAAGGTGTATGTATCTTCTAACCGATAAGAAGGAATGAAAAAAAGACAAGTAAAATTATTCCTAAGGCACAAACTGTCATCTCTGGACCCATAGCTGTTATCCATCTCATTCTTGAGTCAACCCACTGGTAATGCCCGTTTCTGCCTGGGATGCCCAGATCAACACCAGGGCTGCTCAGCAGGTTACGGCCAAACTTGCCCTTGCATTTCTCCAATCAAACCAATGTGCATTTCAAGCACTTTCTGCCTGCTGAGCCCCGATTCCCAGCCCTCAGGTCTGGTACTCCTTAGCACACCATCAGTGGGAGACGGGGAGAGGGTGGGGGAACCAAGATGAAGGAATGAAAAAGGAGATGGGCAAGAGCAGAGACCACATGAACATTACAGCACAACAGTGATAAGAATGGAGTTCCCTCTTTCCTCTTGCTTCTAGCCATATCCTTTAACATGAATTAGACAAAGCCTCCCAATGTGGGCCTCTTGTCCGAGTCTGATTGCTCTGGAAAGTCTAGGGTGACTTTCCTGGTAAGTACTTAGCATGAAGTGAGCCCCAAATAAGATACATTTTCCTACTTTCTTCCTCTAAGAGATGCAGTGGTACAAAATAAAAATCAGGAAGAGTAATACCAAACCAACCACAGTGGCTACCTTGAGAAAGGAGGAAGAGGATGAGGAAGGAGGATCAAGGAACACTTGCTGTGAATCATCTACTTGAACTTACATTGAGGATCTTTATAAGGAAAATGTATTCATGCATTCTTAAACTGTTTATAAAATGGCTATTACTCAGGGGAGCAGCGAATACTGATTTTCTCATTTTCACAAGAGAGAATGAATTCAAGAAGATATGTCACCTCTTATACCTTATAGTAACAGCATAAGATAAAATCCTACCCATTTTAGAGACAGGTAAACAAGAGGCTAAGTAACCTCCCAAAGTAACTGAGGCTGAGCTGATAATGCATATATAAATCAAAACCAGAGCTGCAGACCTCCCAGGCTTGCGTGGCTATACTATACTACTGGGGGCAGCAAATTTTCCATCTTGGGTTACGATATTAGGGCTCAAGCAACTTGGGGGCAGATCCAGTGAGATCACCCGATATAGACACTTAATGACAGCAAATGCAAGATATTGGTGTCTTTAACACAGTTCCTGGGAAGCCCTATGGCAAATTCCCCTCTTCCTTTCCCAAATCCTAGGAGATGAAAAGCCTGCACACAGCTACATTGAAGTAGAGGAAAACCACCCCCTACAAAGGCTTTGGTAGCGGAAAGATTAACTACTTTTCCATATTTTAAAGACTTACTGTCTGCTTATTAACATGGTGCCTTGGAGGGGCCTGGGCAATGTTAACTGTACATTTATGTGTACAACGTGTATTTATGGCCCAGGGTGCAGGGTTGAGCTGCATAAAGAACACCTCCATCCAGCTGGGCCCAGCGGCCAGGCTGACATCATAGTGCAGAGGAGCTGCGGCCTGGTGGCTCTGGGGGGGAGCCAGAAAAGCTGAAGAGGGAAATGCTTCAATAGAGAATCACAGGGAGGGTTCTAAGCAGAGATAGGCCAAGAGGCGTGAAATAAATTAGGTCCTCAAGGGAGAGGGAGCTGGGAAGAGGGAAGCAATTTTGATATGTCCATTGCAGGAACTGAAACAACCCAGTCCTCTTTTCCCACTCACTGCAGGCCGAGACAGAACTGCAGGGAACAGATGATACAATTTCAAGACCGCCTCAGAGAACCGTCTGCCGCACACCATCTTCTAAGAGGGGCTCTGCTGACCAAGTGACGGAGGGGATCACAATGCTTCTTGCCTTGAACAGACATGCAGGACGGGGAGGAACCCAGGGATAAGATTCCCAGAGCAGCACAGGATTGCACATTTGGAGAACCCCAACAGTTTGCTTTTCATTAAATGGGTTCAGAACCAGGGCTTAAGAATTGTTAGACGTTTGAAAGACTCCTACAAAAGTCTTTTGCCCTTTGTAGATTGTTACTCTGTATAGACTGTCTTTCATCTTCTTGGTGGATAAAATCTAGATGATGAGTAAGTCACAGGGAACTCTTTGGATCTGGCACAGGTCCTCGTCTATGTTGTACTACTTTCAGTTGGGCTGGATGTGTTAACACTGGATTTCATACCAGTTCCTATTCTCCTCTACCTGTTCCCCCAACCCCAACCCTCAGCATACAGCAAAATGCCTCCCACTGATCCAGGCCAGTAAATTGTGGAGAGCAAACATTTGTTGACCTCTAAAGTTCAAGCTAAAAATTAAACATAGCAGACATGTTCTGGAATACTTCTATAGTCACTGTGTGGAGAATGTTGGGAAGAGGGGAGTGGGAAAAGGAAAAGCCAGCACCTCTCCAAACTCAGCCCAAAGTATAGAACAGAGAGCACTGACTCACATGCTTACCCCAAAAGTGGGGAGCCCCATAGTTTTACTGGTGAATCATCTTAGCATGTCAAGGCAAAGATCATTTTAAACTATTTAAACTCAGAGCACAATGAGAAGGAAATGCCTTGGATTCCTTTTATGAAGCACAGATATAAGACCTAACCAAGATTATATCCCCCCAAACTATAAATAATCTCTCCTTCTGATAACTGATATGTTGATCTTTAATAAAATGCAGTAACTAGGCTGCAGCAGGACATTGAAAGTAATACAGAATTCCCCAGAGGATTAATTAGACATGCAAATCAACTAACATTATTCCCTTTGTGTTCAGCTCCACTCTTTTGAATTCCTGCTTTCTCATGTCTAATGAGAATTTTATAGAAATTCCATAACCTTCTGACTACTTTAAGTACATAAAATGAGTTCAAGTCCATTTCAATACCATTTTATGACTAGCACAAGGCTCTCTGCTGTCCTTCTTCCCAGCTTCTGGGTTCTAGCTTCTTCTGTAGCTTGGGATCAGACAAACAGTAGCAAAATGGCAAGCATTTTCTACTCATTGGATCAAGGGTCATTCTCTCCCCATGATTTGCCTTGTTTGTACCAACTGACCTTTGGTGCCTGCTGTCCGGCCCAGCAGGCAATGATGGCTCTTTTGTGTTGTTCTCAGGGATAACCTGGAGCTTCTCACCATGGCCCTGAATTGACACCCATGCAGCTCCTATCACGAGAGGTTACTCTCCCTTCTCTTGACACTGGAGTGGCCTTCACCTGAAAGCAGCCCTCTTGTTGGGTTTAAGCAAGATGGTATGGGGTCAGCTATCTTCCATATGGTCCCCTGGTAAGCACATGCATCTGTGGCTGAACCAGACAGATTGCACTGGTGCAGTACCTCCTCAAGTCTTGTCCTCTTCCTCCACTCCTCTTTCCCCAGCCTGGAGAGGCATCAGAATACATCTGTGCATCTATTGCCCAGCAGGCATCCCACCAGTTCTGGACTTCCCATCCAGTACACCCCAAGGGATCTCTTGGGGGCATTCCCCCATAGCCCATCAGGATTCCAGCAGGAAAAAGCATCTCCTGGATGCTTTCTTATGAGCTCTGATGTTCTCATAGGGTCCTTATCTGACTTTGCATGATACACTAGAGGGACTCAACGAAGCTTGTGGGTGGGGCTGGGGAGGGCTTCCAACTCAAAATTAGGGCCAGATAAATGTCTATTCTTTTCCTAACCTATGATGCTCAGTGTGTTCTCTCCTAAATCTGGGACTACAGGAAAATTCCCCACTTGATATCTAGTTTGCATCCTCCCAGTAAATTTATTCATGTAAGATACACTGCACAGCATTGGAAAAGAGCCCGTGCTGTGGGATCCGCTCACATGGTATCTAAAAGACATTTGATAGAAATCCCATCTCTAAAAACAATTCTTAAAAGAGAAATTGTGTGTGAATTAAATTTAACATCATGCTTCAGCATAAAACACTCAGCAGTTGGAAGAAGACAAAGAGACTTATTCCCTCCTCTTTTATTCTTGTTCTGAAAGTGCCAGCCTATGCAATTAAACCAGAAAAAAGTCCCCAACCCCCAGATTTTCCTATATAGTACTTCCTCCTTATCTATGTGGGGTATATTCTAAGACACCAAGTGGATGCCTGAAACTGAAAATAGTACCAAACTTTACCTACAAGGACTAGGATGCCATTATAGTTGATCTGGTAACTGAGCTGGCCACAAAGTGACTAATGGGCAGATAGTATATACAGAGTGGATACACTAGACAAAGGGAGGATTTACATTCCAGGAGGAACAGAATGGAATGGCATAAGATCTGGCATACATCCCAGAATGGCACACAACCTAACATTTACGAACTGTTTCTGGACATTTCACTTTCATATTTTCAAACTATTATTGACCACAGCTAAGAAATTGTAGAAAGTCAAAGGTAAGGAGACACTACTGAACCTCTTAATGATATTACCATTTATCCTGTCATGCAGCCAGAGATGATGACATAATTCTTAAGACTCATCTCTGAACATAACCAGTGCCTGATTTGATCATCTGCTGTATTTTTCTCAAACCCACACTCCTAGGGCCAGTCTTAGGGGCATATGACCTGCATATTTGCACAGAGATTGGCATGCAAAAGTTTTTCATTTGGAGTTTACTGCTTGAAATTTTCATTTTATTTTATCTTTAAAACTTATGTTTTGGCTGGGCATGGTGATGCAAGACCCTGTATTAAAATAAAGGTCTCAGTGGTAGAGTGCCTCCAGGTTTTATCCCCAGTACCATACACAAAATTACGTTTTATAAGCGAAATCCACAGGATGGTGGAGCAGGCACAGAGGTGAGGAGCTGTTAGTCAGAACCTCATTTCATGAGCAGTCCTACCCCCTACTACCTCTCCTGGCAGAGTATGGGGACAGTACAGGCTTGGTGGTGGCTGGCAAGTACCACTGCACATTTGGTGGCTGACTTAGCATTGAACCTCTTGCCAAATCCAATCCAGTATAAACCCAGAAATCATAAATGACGTTAAAATAAAAGACAGTTTTCACTTGGGTACAGAATATATTTGCAAATCATGGAGCACAAGTTCAGTCAGAAACCAAACAAGTGTTCCATCATCAGAAGGAAGATTTTTAAAGGGAAACAATGGAGTAAAGTAACTTGTGAACCATTTTTGATTGGCTTTGTTAGTTACTCAAGATGTTTTGAACAAATTTAGATGGTGCTGAAGGTCTGCTCCTACATTCAGCTACCCATGCTTGGTTGCCAGGAGCCATCTCCAGGGGCTCATCTGTAAGCATTAAGTCTTCTGAGACAGCAAATCATTAGGAATCCCATGGGTGCAAACTGTCCCAATCTGGGATCTTATAAGCACGTTTCTTTCCAAACAGCATTCTTTATCCTGAAGTTAAAGATTGAGAACTTGTGTCTGAGGATCACAAAGAAATTCTGCTCTCTTGACCAAAGTACAGTCATTTTAATTTTTATGTGTATAGAAGTACCAAATATTTCCTGGTACAAAGGCTTAAATTCCTAGGGGATTAGCTCTCCACCATAAGTATGGGCAGTGAGTTCCTGGGAAGGGAAGATCAAGTCCCCACCCCCAGCCAGGATACTAGCACCTCTCTCCTCTCCAGTGACTAGCAGGAAGGAGAAACCAGCAGCTGGTGAACCAAACAACCCACCCAGTAACCTGTGCAGGACCCTGGGAGATGAGCAAGGTTCAGTACATAACCAGTGAGTATCCTGCATGCAAGAGAATACAGTACCAAATTACAAAATCATGAGAGAGAAGATGATTACAAAAAGAAGGGGTAAAGTTTCCTTGGCAATTCTAAGGATACACCTTCCTCCTCTTGCCTTTTGAGCATGCAACTCACATTTTCATTTTTTACTGGGTCTAGAAAATGGCATCATAGCCTGCCTTGCTAAGTGACCTCATCTTTGACATGCCTTCCAGCCGGTCTCCCTGCCATGGCCCATCTTGAGGTGGTATAGAGCGTCCCAAACACATCCCTTTTTTAATATTTTCCCATATCCCTTAACATCTGCCCACTTGTCTATACTTAAAGGAAACAAAGGAAACAAAGGAAGCTCTTTATGATCCACCTGGCCCTTCCTCCAGTGGCACATCTGAACCCATAAGCCCTTTTCCTATACAATATCCAGGGATGAGTCCCAGAATGCACTATGTTTCTCCCACAGTGACAGGATTCTGTTTCTTAGATTTCTCATTGAAGTCATTTGGGAAATTTTTGAATTGTTTTGACTTTTTTTTCTCTTTTTTCTTCCAATGGATATCTGGGCTATACCTAAAACAAATTACTTTGGAATACCTGGGAAAAGAACCAAGGCATAAAATTTTTTGAAGGTTGAATAGCCAGGTGTGCTGTTGCACGCCTATAATCCCAATAGCTCAGGAGGCTGAGGGAGGAGGGAGGAGGACCATGAGTTCAAAGCCAGTCTCAGCTACTTAGTGAGGCCCTAAGCAACTCAGTGAAACCCCATCTCTAAATACAATATAAAAAGGGCTAGAGATGTGGCTCAGTGGTTAAGGTCCCCTGAGTTCAATCCCCAGTACCAATAAATAGAAATATAAATAAAATGAAGGTTATTGAGTGATTGCAACACTCTGTCTAGGCAGAGACCAGTGGGTCTGCAATTGTGTTTCTTAAACTTGACATGTTTAACAACTGACCTGAGGACCTTGCTGACCTGCAAGTTTTGTTGGGCCCATCTCCCCCACTCCCAAGTAATGCTGATGCTGCTGTCTCAGGGACCAGCAAAGTTCCAAGTTTGGACAGCATCTCCTTCCCATGCCCTTGGACGAGCCCAATTCAGTTCTTAGACACTTATTAAATATTGCTCTCTCCATGCAGCTCTCCCCCAGAGAAGGGTAAGTCCCATGGCTTTATTTATTTATTTATTTATTTTGGTGCCAAGAATTGAACCCAGGGGTGCTTAACCACTGAGCAACATCCCTAGCCCTTGTTATATTTTGAGACAGGGCCTAGCTTGCTGAGGCTGGCCTCAGACTCCTGAGTCACTGGGATCACAGGCGTGCACCACCACGCCTGAGTCTGATGACAGTTTGTAAGTATGTACCTGTTTTACCTATAAAAATTATACACATTTTCAGGTACATGTGGAATCCAACGCTCGCGACTGTTTTATTCTCCTGGTACCACTACACTGCAAGTGGCTGGAAGGACAGACACCAGCACCACAAGCCACCTTGAGGATGGTCTAAAAACTAAGCTTCAGACAAGCTAGAAAATTTTTTTTTTTTTGATAATCCTGGGGAGCATTGGGAGAGCAGCCCAAAGTGGGGTTTAACAAGAATCCTCTGTGGGTGTCCGATGGGAGACAGCACAGATCACATACATTAAGAAGCCATCAACCAAAGGAAACCAGTAACAGAGCTTGTCCAAGTAGGAGCGCCAATCAACAGTCAGGAGGGCAGAGGAGCTTAGTGGCCGCCATGCAGCTCCCCCTGAGCCTATGTGGCTTACTCTGCAGATGTGTGGCATTAGGACTTGACTTATTTAATAGCATAATACAGTTGATAAGAGCTTCTTCCCTCCCGTCACCTTTCCATAGATAAAAAAAAAAAGTCAAGCCTGGCTGTCAACGGACCTGCATTGGTTATTTATATGTGGTGCTGAGAATCGAACCCAGTACCTCACACATGCTAGGAAAGCACTCTGCCACTGAGCCACAACCCCAGCCCCCAGACATGACTTTTTTTTTTTTAATGGGTGGGGGAGTAATTTTGTCTCCTCGACTTCTGAAATCCAGGTCCAAGAACATGGCACAGACTTCCCTTATTTTTGTTTTCAATGCATCAGCTCAGTACTAAAGCTTATCCAAGAGCAATGGAAAAAGTAAAAAATAAAAGCCAGGCACAGTGGCACACACCTATAATCCCAGCGGTACGGGAGGCTGAAGCAGGAGGATTGCAAGTTCAAAGCCAGCCTCAGCAAAAGTGAGACCCTAAGCAACTCGGGGAGACCCTGTCTCTAAATAAAATACAGAATAGGGCTAGGGAGGTGGCTCAGTGGTCAAGTGCCTCCACGTTCAATCCCTGGTACCCCCACCTCCAAAAACACATATATATATTATTTATATATATATATATATATATATATATATATATATATATATATATATATATATATATTTCTTTTTATATATATATATATATTTCAAACCAACATGAGTTCTCTAGCAAATGAGTTTTATAGAACACAGTACGAGATTTAAGCAGCCCAGAATTTTTCATTATTCTCACAACTTTTCCAGATCTAAAAACCTCTTTGCTCCTGGTTGACTTCCAAAAACAAGGTCCCGTCTAGAGAGTTCCCCATTGGGATTCTATCTCCTATCTTTTGGTACCAATATCCTACTTTTTGTGCAGGAATCTACCTTTCCTTCAGGCAGCCCCGGTGCTCTCAGGAGCTGGCCCTGTCCAGGCATGTCATCTGGGCCTAACCTGAGAAGCACAATTCCTTCTCCTGGAAAAAGGTATATGGGTTCAGAGGTGGGCTCCACTAAACTAAACCTAAGTTACCGCAATCAGACTTAAACTGGGGACTCTCGTCTCTACTACTACAAAGAAGAATGAGGAAGATTTGAGACACCACAAGCCACTCTGTGCTCAAGAACAGGGAGCCTGCTGAGCAAAGCACGGAGAAAACTTGGGCCTTGCTTGGTTCTGACTTCTTGGAAGCTGGAGTAAGCCTTACCTGAAGGCTACCTCTCAACTCTTCCCTTCATTGCTTAAGCTTGCCTGAGTTGAAGCTTTTGTCATTTGTAAATAGAAAGGGTACTAGGTGATATGCTCCTTAATTCCACCTGATGGCCACTGCATTGCCTGCGAATCACCCTGCAGTTGAAAAACTTAAGTCCTAGGGAGCTAGGAACCACAAGCACAGATCCTCCCAGGAGTAGCTTGGATAGTCTGCCAAGAAACAGCCTGGATGGGAGATAGTACTTAACTGAAAATATGGCCTACGATTAAATAGAACCAATATATTCTCTTTGTTATACTTATTAAAAATTGTGTACCCTGGTGGTATTATGGCATTCCATTTGCTGACAAAAAAGGAAACAAACAAAAAAAAATTCCAGAATGAAGCTCTTTCTGTATGGCAGTGTCCCACGGTTGTGTTTATTCTACTGCACACAACACACACAAATAAGAGCCATCATGGGCTGGGGGTCTAGCTCAGTGGTAAAGTGCCTGCCTTGCATGTAGGAGGCCCTGGGTTCAATCCCCAGTACTAGGGGGGTCGGGGGATCATAATGACTTCCATTCACTCATTTTCGGCCCACCAAGAATTTCTTGATATTTATGGTGCCCACCCAGAGCTTGGAAATAACTTGGGCATGAAGGTCTTTGGCATTATCAGCCCTAGGCTGGGAGTGAGGAATGGTATTGTGTGTTTAAAATGGGGGGCAAGCTCCCTAGAATGGAAAGAGGGATCCAGCTTTCTTTTCTCATTCCAGAGGAAAGGAATACCTCAGAAGAGTTGACAAGAAAAAGATATTTTCAAAACTTGTCTATTATTTTAGCTTTCCAAAATTCCTCCCTCCCCTTTCATTCCCTCCCCCTTTAGTACTAGGGTCGTTGGTAAATCCTCTTAATTATGATATGAATCATTTTCTTCTAATCCCTTAAGAAGGCTGAGGAATTTGTTAAATATTTTCACTGGTGCTATTAGCGTCTTTTCTTATAAATAATGACAATAATAGCTAACATTTATGGGGTGTTTACTTAGTGCCAAGCACTTTTATAAGAAGTTTTCCTTTAATCTTCACACCAACTCAAAGAAATATCATTATCTCCATAATTTACAGATGAAAACATTTAAGCTTTGAAAAGCTAAACAGCTTTCCGAAATTAAAAAAAAAAAAAAAGTCAAGTATTGAGGCAAGAATACAAAGCCAGGCCTGCTCGACTCTAAACCTTTGTTTCAGCGACTGCCCTTGATAATCTCTAATCACCATCAACACCACCTCCACCACCAGACCACCATCCCTGTCACTCTCATCTGCCACTCACTGAGCAGTCACCCTATGCAGGCATCATGGGCCAGTCTTTTACCTAAAACTGACTCATCTCACAACTCAATGGGGCAGGAAATGTTATTCCTAAGTTACAGAAGAGGCACCTGAGGTTGAAAGAAGTTGATGAATTAGGCCTCATCTTGGTTTACCACAGGTCACAGGTATCAGGATTGATCCAAGCAGTTAGACTTTAGAGCCTACATCTTACCCATCATTCAGCAAAATCTCAGGAGGAAACTTGGGTGGAAGATAGCAATACAAATGACTCTGATAAGCTGAGACCAAAGAATCTTCGCCTAGATCAAAGGGGCAAGGTGGCATTATCTGGGACTCAGTTGTACTCTCTAGGTTTAGATCATCTTCCGCAGTCTCCAAGTGAACAAAATAGTATCACACTGAACCAGGAGGTAGGAAGCCTGTGTACACTCAAAAGTAGAAAGTAGGGGCACACAACCTATAATTCCCATGGCTTAGGAGGCTGAGGCAGGAGGATCCCAAGTTCAAAGCCAGCCTTAGCAACTTAGTGAGTTCCTCTGTAACTGTAACTGAGACCCTGTCTTGACATAAAAAATTTTAAAAAGGTTGGGGATGTGGCTCAGAGATTCAATGCCTGGTACAAAAAAAAAAAAAAAAAAAAAAAAAAAAAAAAAATCACTGGGAAGTTAAGCATCTACTTTTAAGTGATCTGACACAAATCAAATCAAATTCTGGTCATCAATACATCTCATAGTACATGAAGAAAGCAATTCTTTTCCCAGTATAATGTATTACAGGCAAGAAAACTATTGGGCTAAGAATGAGGCCAGATTTTTCATAGAGAAAAAAAAGAAATTAGAACTAGAGCAGAATTTAAAGACTTCTATTATCCCCATTTACAGAAACTAGGTAACTCGTCCAAAGTTAGAGAATAAGACATTGAGCTGAACATCAAACCTAGGCCATTGGGCTATGGAGCTTGAACATGTAACTTTTTCTGCCTCTTACTTCTGATTGATGGCATCATTTATTACTTCATTCTTCAAACCTGTTTTTCAGTTTCCTACAGTGAGCAGGAATTACATATTAATAAGAATCATGGAATAATTCATTCCTGGTTTTTTATATTTTATACATATAGATTTAGAAAGCTAGTTCATTCATGGAAAAAACTGGAAATACTTCCTTAAAGGTCTTCCAAGTGCTCAATTTGATTGCATATCCTTTAAGTGAGTCCTCATGGAAGGTCCCTCTCTGAGGCTTCCTATAATAGAAACCTGTAGCACTGCCCAGTCTATAGTCTGAGCTCAACATGATTTGGCTGTTTGAAATAAAAGCGGAATGTTTTACTTCCTACTTTGACTCTAAGCTTCCTGAATATCTTTCGTGTTCCTCGGAATTGATGACCCCGGGAAAGAGTCAGGATAATCACATGGTTTGCTGTGTTTGTGGATCCAACTTCTGACACCAATGTTGCTTAGAGTTCCCACCCCTCTTTAACAGTCCCTTATCACATAAGAGAAAGATCATTCACTTTGACTAGTGTAAGTACCGAGATTAAGAAGGAGACAGCTATGGCAGAATTTCAAGAGAAAGACGTATTCCAGAGACCCGGGAATGAAAGGCAACATTTCAGATTTTTCAAGTTAGGGTTCTCAGGTTTTTGTGAGAACTGGAAATACACTCCAACATGGGGCGGGGGGAGAAACAACAAGTATCAGAACTCTTCTCCCATTACGTATGAATTTTATCTACAGAGATACTGTGAATATGGGGATTAAAGGGGAAGAATAAGACAGGAGATGGGAGAAAAGAGAGGTTCTTAACAAACTGAACCAAAGTCAGAAGGAGTTGAATCAAGCCCCCAGTGGGGAATGATTGGGCAAAACTTTGAGAAGTTACCTGTTCTCTCTCACAGCCTTAGTTTCCCCTTGTTCAGTGATTTCTCAGGTCCCTTCTCAACATAAAATCTGAAAATGCTTGGGTTTTTCATCACCACTTCCTCACACAAAATTCCCAAATTTCTCCAGGCTAGGAGAAATAGGTAAGTGTATATTGGCTTCTCTTTCCTTCAGATCCCTCCATTGCCAACCCTCATTATTCATCATTTTTCACATATTAACAACAACAACAACAAAGAATTGTTTAGACTCTGAAAGTTAAAATTCAAAATTTCATGAACGATAAATGAACCTAAGGCAACACACACCATTGAGAGCTAGTGCAGAGAAATTCTATAAACGGTCAAGCACAGAAGTTTTAAGGATCTTAAGTCCTACATCCCAGAGACAAAAATTAAATTTTCTTTCCAAACCCTAAAAATCAAGCTGCCAAAAGGGCAAAAGGACTCACTGATAATTCAGATGGCTACTATAATAAAATGTAACATTCTCCAGAGGAATATAACAAGAGTCCTGGAAATCTATGATAAACTATTCACAATAGTCAGTGTATGAAAATTAGTGCACATGTGAAGAAACAGTACAATATGACAAAATAGTCAAGAGAAAAATCAGTCACTAAAAACAGACCAACCTATGTCCAGATGTTACAATGAGTAGATAAGTATATATTAAATATTTATGTTACTGAGCCCAAAACCACATTGAGCTAAGAGTAATGGGAATTTCATCAGAAATATGAAAATCATATAAAAGAACCAAAGGCAAATCCTAAAACAGAGGTCTGAAATTCTTTGATACCAGAAATTCATTGAATGGTATGTCAGATTGGACACAAAAGATGAAAGGTCAGCAATGTATAAAAAGAACAAATCATGATCAAGTTGATGCATGTATGTAAGGATGGCTCAACATTCAAAATATTAGGGGCTGGGAATTTAGCTTAGTGGAATTGAACTTGCCTAGAATATTCAAGGCCATGTTTTCAATTCATAGCACTGAAAAACAATTTTTAAAAAATTAAATTTTGATGTAATATGCCATATCAAAAGATTAAAGTAGGAAAACCATACAGTTATTTTAAATAAAAATATTTCATCAACTTTAATGCCCTTTAATGATAAAATAAAATCTTAAAAATTTAGGTATACAGAGGAACTTCTATTACCTGACCAACTTTAAGTTAATATGTCACCTAATAAAAAAAAAATTCTAAAAGCTTTCCTTATGACTTTATCATTGGGAATATGATAAAAATCTGTTTGCACTTTCCTATCCACAATCAATCTGGAGGTCCTCATCAGTGAAATAAGTCAGGAAAACCATAAAACACTGAAAATTAAATATTATCTCAATTCACACACAATATGATTGGTCTACAAAGAAAATCCTAAGAAAGCTACAAAACACAAAAGAACTAATAAATTGCTTTGGCAAGCTCCATGGATACAAGATCAATGTGCCCTCCCCCCCAAAAAAATCATTTCTACATACTAGCAATGAACAATTGGTAATTGACATGAGAAAGTATCATTTATAATAGCACCAAAGAAACAGCAAACATGAAGGTATAATTCTGCCAAAATATTCGAGAAATCTATATGCTACAACAACAAGGAAAGAAATCAAAAGGCCTAAATAAGTGGAAAGACAGACCATGTTTATGGGTTGAAGACTCAACAATGTTAAGACATCAACTCTTTCCAAGCTAAGCTGTATAGCAACCTGATTCAAACAAAATTGCAGCATGTTTTTAAAAATAAAAAATTACAACCTTTCAAAATTCATAAGCAAAGGCAAATGTATTAGAATAACCAAAGGTATTTGATAAATAAAAATGATTCTTGTTACCCAGTTTCAATACTTAATACAATGCCTCAACAAACAAGATAGCTTTAAATTAGAGAAATGATAAACAGACCAACTAACTGGTAAGGAGTCCAACACATACACATAAAATTATTTTAATTCCTACAAAATACAGAGGCGATTTAGTAGAGGTTTTTTAAAATAAATAGTTGGATATCCATATGTAAATAATAAATAAGGATCTCAAGTTGTACCTTACATCATATATAAAATTCAAAATAAATCACAGATCTAAATGTAAAGCTAAAGAGAATAAAGTTTTTAGAGGAAAAGTATAGGGGAAGATCTTTGTGATCTCTGGTTTGGCAAAGATTTCCTAGATACAATCTGTTAAAAAGCCAGCCAATATGATTTTGATAAACTTCTTTCTGCTTTGTGAAAGCTAGTCCTAAGAAAATAAAAAGGCAAGCCATAGGCCAGAAAAAAATATCTTCAAATACCTATTTATACAAAAACACTTATGTCTACAATATACCAAAAAATTTTCAATACTCAAAATGCTCAGTACAAATAAAACTCAGTTTAAAAATTTATCCGACACACAACATATTTGTGGTGATCTTTTGCAAATTTCCCAATCTAATAGGTAACCCAAAACATTTGAACAGAAATTTCATTTTCTAATATGTGGACGGCAAATCAGCAACTAAAAAGGAGCCTAAAATCATTGTTACAGAATCATAAAACCACAATGAGATGCACTATGCTACTCTTTGGCTAAGATAACAAATATAAATGGCAATATTAATAGCTGAAGAACAACTGGATTTCTCTATGCTGACAGGAAGGCAAAATGGTCCAGGCCCCAAGTAAAGCAGCTGGCAGTTTATACAATTTATACAGATATCCCTCTGTTAGGTGTTCATTCAAGTGAAATGACAACTTCTGCTTGCACGAAAAACTGTTATGTGACTGTTTATTCACAATCACCAAAAATTCCTAATTTCCCAAAGGTCTCTCAATTGGAAAACGAATAAACAGCCTTGATATACATCCATACAATAGGATGCTATTTAATACTAAAATAATAACAAGAACATGTCTTGTTAAAATGAGTTTGCCTAAAATACTCTATGTGGATTGTAGCATTAAACATACAAGCATAAGCATTTGTCCAAACTTTAAGAAGTCAAAGAGCAAACTTTATAAGTCAATTTAAAATGTGAACAAAAAATAGAGTATATACTCAAAGCAACAACAACTTAAAAGCAAAACTAAAGCATATCCTTTTCCCAAGAGAAATACTTAGACATTAAAAAGCAAAGAAGTAGGGGGTTAAAATATTAGAGGAAGGAGACCAGTGGGCAGATGGAGGGGAGGGAAGGAACAGTATTGAGGACTGACATGGAGAAAGATGTCTTATATGCACATATGAATATATGAAAATGAGCCTCGCTATTATGTATATGTATAGAATACAGAAAAATGAATTTTAAAAAAAGAAACTATGCACCATGTGAATGAGTGCTGAGAATAAACGTAGGTTGACTACACTAATATCAAGGACAAGAACAGTAACCAGAAGTAAAGATGGCCACTTTCCATTCACAAAAATAAGGCAGCTAATCAAAATGATTTAAAGACCTTTACTGTGCGTGCACCTGGGAGCAGAATCTCAAAATGAAATAAAATTTACAAACCAAAGGAGAGTTACATGAATCCACAATCACAGTGGGAGATATCAACTAACTTCTCTCAGTACTGAATACCACGATTAGACCACAAATCAACCAGGATATAGAAGATTTCAAAAATACAATGTCTTGACCCAGCTGACGTTGACAGAATACCCTAATCATAATTGCCAAATGCACATTCTTTTGAAGTGCACATTTGAATGTTTATCAAAAAAGCAATATACTCAGCAGTACAATGGACCTAAATAAACAAAGTGTGCAGAAATGATTTCTAATCACAATAAAATTGATGTAGGAAAAATAGAGATATTAATATAACTGTACATATTGGAAAAAATAGATATTAATATAACTGTACATATCTATATTTGGTACATCTATGTGCATATGTACATAAAGATATGTACATATCTATATAGATACACCAACTTTATCTTATTTTGTAATCCCTGGTGCTGTCTACAATGTCTGTTTTCACATTGCACAGGGAAAAATAGTTGGATAAATGCATATTTAATAATACATAAACACATGTGGAGCACTTTTCATACCTGTCAATGCATAGTCAAATGTGCACACACAGCATTTCCTGTCCTACCTGTGACTGCATGGTGAATACATGGACTTGGAACACTTCTTAAATGTGATTGGCTCTTTGCCCTACTTATGCGGGACATTTGGCAGAATTACTGATCCATTAAAAAAAATTCAGACACACAACACCTCGAGAACCCAATCTAGGTTTTTGATATAAAAATCGCGATATCAAAGAAGGGTAACTGGTGTGGCACATTAATAATCTAAGCGGGAGGGGAATAAAAGGTATAAAAGAAAATGGCACACTCATGGACCTTAGTATAAATTTGAATGTTTGTTCCAGATACCATGGCCAAATTTTCCAACCATAATGGAAATTGGTTTCTTGAAGTTTTCATGTCTTTTGGGATAAAGCAGAACATCTAGAAGCAACCGCTTTATCATAAAAGTGAGAGGACAGGAGAGTCCTAGATTTTGGGGAAAATAAATTGGTAGGGGGGATGCTTCCAGGAAGGCCTTAGAACTAGATCAAACTCCAGAACAAGAAGCCAGTTAATCTAATTTGTAATCACTGATGATTATGACTGCCTGTCTCATGTGTACAGAGAATAGATAATTACATAAATGGATATAATGAATAAATATATTTACTTTCATCTAAAACCAGCAGAGTTGTACCATGGAAATGTTGCTTTAAGAATATGGTTAATGCTGTTAATGACCCCTTTTTTAAAAAAAAAAAAAATCACTGAGATGGTAATCTGGAGAAATCCAATCCTGTTTGCTTTATTCCTTGTCTAACTTGATAGCAAGGTCTGGCTTACTGCATTCTGGCTTCGGTTATACTAGAGCTCACCAGGTCTTACTTGTTCTAAGCCCTAGAATACCAGATATGAAATCCCTGCTTCCAAAAGTGCCAGTGATGTCAGGAGTCTGTTCAGATATTCCCCAAAGCCCCAATTCTCCGTTCTGTTAGCATTATGCATCCCTTTTTAAATGCCACTCATTTTGCATGAACTCAGTTTTCAATGCCAGGTCAGCCATCTTTCTGGGCCCACTTGTGCTCCTGGATACACAGCAGGAAGGCATCACTATGAGTGCCTTCCGAATCTTTGGGGAGGGTGAGGAGCAAATGAAACTATATTTGGTCTATCTATACTAAAGAAAGGAAAAGAGACTAGCTTTTGGTAATTTTGTTCAGGAAAGCCATGTCATGTCCTGTCATGTCCTAGGAGATCCTGGACAATTCCTGGCATGGCTGTCCATCAGAGTCATCGCAAGAATGGCCAAGGTGCAAATTCTCTGCCCCACCTGCTGCTGCCTGAGATTGAGGCCCAGGAGTACACATCTTTACAGGCCCCCAAGATAATTCTGATGGGCCTACTATTAGTCTGAGGAGAAATTTGGGAACTACTGGTACATATTCTGGAAAAAGAAAAAAAAGATCAATGGCATTTTAAAAAGTGAAAAAAAAATTATTTTGCTCATAGTATCTTAAAAATAAAAAACAAGGGGCTGGGGATGTGGCTCAAGCGGTAGCGCGCTCTCCTGGCATGCGTGCGGCCTGGGTTCGATCCTCAGCACCACATACCAACAAAGATGTTGTGTCCGCCGAGAACTAAAGAATAAATATTAAAAATTTCTCTCTCTCCTCTCTCACTCTCTCTTTAAAAAATAATAATAATAAAAAAAACAAGCCAGGTACGGTGGTGCACACCTGAATCTCAGTGGCTCAGGAGGCTGAGGCAGGAGGATCACAAGTTCAAAGCCAGCCTCAGCAAAAAGGCAGGCACTAGGCAATTCAGTGAGACCCCATCTCTAAATATAATTCAAACTAGGGCTGGGGGTATGGCTCAGTGGTTGAGTGCCCCCAAGTACAATCCCCAGTACGAAAAAGAAAATACATAAATTTAAAAAAAAAAAAGAGCACAAGGGTACTATGAGATGTGAGAGAATCTCAGCATGGCTAGCTGGCTAATTATATGGTTAACAACTAGTGCCAAGTGCTTTAATGAAACCATCTACAGGGAAAGAACTGCTATTACTTTTACCCTGTCAATTTTCCTTTTCAAAATGACTTCAGGCCACTGTTTGGGAAGATACCTGATATGACTGATGCTATCTACATAGTAAAGTGAAGGGAACTCAAGTTCAAGTGCATTCAAGACCTTTTTCATCATCTCCATTACTAGGACAAACATAATTTAACCCCCCCAGTCATCTATGAATTATCAGACAATTGTGCAAAATCATCACTTCATATAACATGTACACACAAATTATTATTAGACATATCCTAAATGCCTGGAGCATTCAACACTTTGTCTTCTCGTCTGTTCAGAGTTTCTGAACTCAAGAAACAAGGTTGTGGGCTAGGGATGTGGCTCAGTGGTAGGGTGCTTGCCTAGCATGTGAGAGACTGGGTTCGATCCTCAGCACCACATAAAAATAAAGGCATGCTGTTCAACTACAACTCCAAAAATAACTTTAAGAAACAAGATTGTATATTATCTCTCTCTCCTTTCTTAAAAACCAATTCAATTTTTAGAGCGTGGTAGGCACAGAGTTTGGAATCCAAATCCTTTATAACAGAGAAGTGGCATAAGAATAAATGTGTAGGCCAGTCAGGAAATGGGTGCAACCAATAGTATTAGCATAATTCATTTGAGAGATTTATTGGCTAACTGAAATAACTGCTCTGGAGCACGCAGGCTTGCTTGGAACTGTGAGACTTTCAACACCCTGGGCACTTTATCCTGTTTTAATCAGAGTTCATTTATCTCAACAGTTTTTCACATTGCTTTAATTTTCCTGATTAGCTGTACTTATAACTGTGCTCACACATTCAAAACGTGTTTCTGAAGCTCATTTTTCTACAACCCCACAACAAGCCTGTGTAATGTCAGCTCAATGTTGCTTATTATTAAGTTGAAATAATTAACTTGGCACCCTACTAGAAGCCAACCCCTTCTGTTAACATTGGACTTTTTTTTAAACAATAGGAGGAGGTTTATAAATAATTACCAACAAAAACATTAAATATATAAACCTGTCTGTCACTACTGTATTTTCTGTTTTGCTTACTGCCTTCAGCAGAATTACAAACAGGCTTCTTCTGTCCTCTGATATAGTTTCTATCACTTAAGATTCCATTCTCAGCTGGCACTCAATTTTTGAAAAATTATTTCAACCTAATATCTGTTCTTCATAAAAGTCACATCTCATCTCCCCAGATCAGCAACAGGGAAAGGAATCAGAAGAATCATAAGATGCTAAGATCTATACCACAGAACTAATTTGTTTAGATTTATCTTAACCAAGAATAGTTCTAGACTATTTTACTTCTAAAACTTGATGGTAGATGGAATTATTGCACAGTTATACAAAAAGACATTCATTTATGATGGCATTGCTTATGTAGCAAAACATTAAACACCGCCAACATGGTGTTGGTTAAAGAAGCTAGTAAATCCACATACTGTGTTTAATTAAGTTGCAGAAATATTTGAAGGCAAAGAAATAGACTTTATAAGTTTTTTGAAAAAGCATGTTATCAAATAGTATTTGCAATATCATTCTATTTCTGGGGGAAAAATAACAAAAAATGAATAGAAGTATGACAAAGCTTTGTCCATTTTACTTTCGGATGCTGAAACTATGGAAAATGCCCTCCATTGCTAGGTGTTTTGTAATGATAAAATAATTATGATAAGCTATGTTTTAATGCAGTACATAGGAAAATAGTTAATATTTTTACTACATAAGCTAAATGAAAGTACAAAAAAAGGTAGTCTTACACCTTCAAAGAAAAGACTAATAATGTAAGACTAACAACTGAAGTTGACAAAATGAGGTAAGGACAATTAAAGTGAATGCAGAAAGGGAAATATAAGTGACTTTAAAACATAACATGTACTCAACATTGGTCAAAAAAGTTCAGACGATATTCCATTTTTTTGCCTCTCTGATTGGCAAAAGGTAAACCATCTTGAAAAACACACGCATGTTGATAATAATATAATTCACATATGATAAATTGAGAGAAATAAGGATTTAACATCTCTAGGTGCATTTTTTCAGAATCTATCAAAATTATAAATATGCATACCCTTCAACCCTTCAATTCCTAGAGTTATTAATCAGAGATAAATTACAAATTACACGAAAATATTGTTTTGTTTAAATAGTCATATTTTGGAACAGCCCCAACATCCAATTCAAGTTAAATAAAAACTTCCAGGTAATCATTAAAAAACAAACAAAATCTAAATAATGAGGATAGTTTCAGATAATAGCAAATGAAAAACAGTAGTATTGTATGAGATCACATCATGGAAAAAAAAAAAAAAGTTTGAGACATACAGTGGACATTTGTGCTGTATTTCTATGAGCCACTCCAGGACAGAGGGGGGACCTAGGACCAGTGGCTATTTCTCTGGGGGGGAAGAACTCATAGGGCTGAGAGACTTTACTCTCATTTCATGTCCCTATGTTCTATTTTGATTCCTGAACTTGTTTGCAGGCCCCACTTTTTAAAATTATGTATTCACAGTTACTTGAAAGTGATCAGCGATGCCAAAGCAGCAAGAATATAAAGAAAGATTTCCTGAGGGTGGGCTGGAGACAGGGCTTCTGGGCGGCATCCTAGAGGCTCCTCTTCATAGGAGCCCAGGCAGCTTCCTCCCTTCTCTGGACCACCTTCATCCACTACTAATGAAATCATAAAGCTCTTTCAGTTCTTAGGTATCTGAGCTTCTAGCTGTTTTCAAAACAGATACTTGTTTTTGAATATCAAATAAAATAACAGGTGTCTCAGCTACTAGAATTTACACTCAACCCCCCTCCACTCCCATCCCCACGGCTCATGCTTCACAGGGCTATTCTTTGGAGAAACTCTGTCTCCACCAATGGTTTTCTGGATAATAGGGTATATACAAGGTCCCATGCCAAGTGCTATAAATCTAGGAATCACCATGACAATTCCACATTTCTAGTGAATTCAGTGTAAGACCTTCCAGCTATGGAACACCAATTAAATGCCAGGATAGCTGAAGCCATTTATATAATTATACCTTGTAATAGTCCTACCAACCCACTGGAAGCACATTAGTATTCTCATTTCACATATAAGCAGAAGGGGATAAGTTGCTTGCTGACAGAGATCACCCACTTAGGAAATCATGGCATTAAAAACAGACCTAAGCAACAGATAGATGAAAAATGCTCAACATCTTTAGCAATTAGAGAAATGCAAATCAAAACTACACCAAGATTTCATCTCTCTCCAGTCAGAATGCAATTATCAAGAATACAAGTAACAATAAATGTTAGTGAGGATTCAGGGGAAAAAAGGTATACTCATATATAGCTGGTGGGACTGCAAATCGGTGCAACCACTCTGGAAAGCAGTATGGAGATTCCTCAGAAAACTTGGAATGGAACCACATTCCAAGGAGTTATCCCACTCCTTGGCATATACCCAAAGGACTTAAAAATCAACATACTACAGTGATGCAGCCACATCATTGTTTATAGCAGCTCAATTCACAATAGCTAAGCTATGGAACCAACCTAGGTGTCCTTCAACAAAGGAATGGATAAAGAAAATTCGGTACATATACACAATAGAATCTTACTCAGCTGTAAGAAGAATGAAATGATGGCATTTGGCAGCAAATAGATGGAACTGGAGACTTTCATGCTAAGTGAAATAAGCCAATCCCAAAAAACCAAAAGCTGAACATTCTGATATTCGAATGCTAACATAAAGTAAGGGGGAGGGCATAATTGAAATTCACCGGATTATAGAAAAGGGAATGAAGGAAAGGGCCAGGGGATGGAAACAGAAAAGATAGCAGAATAAATTGGATATAACTTTCCTATGTTCATATACACGTAGGAATATACAACCAATGTAACCCTACATCACATATACCTACAAAAATGGGAAGTTAAACCCTCTGTGTGTATGTCAAAATACATCCTACCATTATGTATAAGTAAAAAGAATTTTTTAAAAAAAGACCTAAGTTTTCATGACACCCATCCCCCCACCTCAGTTTGGTGAGAAGGAAGACAGAGCTGATTAAACAGCAATACTGTGAGCACTGTGCAAACCCCCCAGGTCTGTCTAATAGAGATTTCCAAGAAAATGGCATCCAGAAGAGTAGGGTTCTTGTCAAGTGAGTGTTTATAAGTTTCTTCCATAGAAGTAGTGACTCACAGGATTGTCAGTTACCAGGGCAAACTGCTGTTGAGAGGAACTCAATCCTACATGTGACTACATAGATGACCATGCACCATGACAGAGGCATTAACCTAGAAGTCCATGGGAATTCTCTGTCAACCTCCAGAGGCCATCAGAGCAGGACTAAGTCAACTCCAACACTGAGGTCTCGGGTCCCTCTTGGGGAAATATAGATCAAATGAAAAAATAGAAAGAGGGGCTGGGGTTGTAGCTCAGTGGTAGAGCGCTTGCCTGGCACGTGAGAGGCCCTGGGGTTCGATCCTCAGCACCACATAAAAAAATATCATTGTGTCCAACTACACCTAAAAAATAAATTTAAAAAAATGGAAAAAATAAATGTGGAAATGGACCCAAACTTCGTAATCATGAATTCTCAGATGCTTAGATCTACTGATATAACCCAGGATTCCACGGACATTTTAATACAAAAGGAACTTGAATCAGACATAACTTTCCTATATTCATGTATGAATTCACAACCAGTGGAACTCCACATCATGTACAATCATAAGAAATGGAAGTTATACTCCACGTATGTCAAAATACACTCTACTGTCAAGTATAAAAAAGAATAAAAATTTTAAAAAACAATTTTTAATCCAAAAAAGAAATTATTTGTGAATTACAGACTTTGTTTTCTAAAAGTCAGCGTAAAAGTATTTTGTTTGAGAAGCATCTGATAATTCTAACCCAGTAATTTCTCCCATCTCCTTCTGTCTGTGATCTACACCTCTAATTATTCCAGATCATGGGGAGTCTGATCCTCATCTGGTACCCTCTCCACCCATTTTCTCCCAAATGCATTTGATCACTAGCCAGTAACTGAAGTATTCATTAAGGTTCTTGAACTACATCTTCCTAGGTATGACAAACATATTGAAATCAATGCTTTCCTCTACCCTTTCTTGCTAAGAGGTCTTCTTGTCAAAATCTAGTGAGGTTTTCAAAAAGGTCAGAGTGAAGGTCACTTGAAGAAAAGGGAAAATTCCATATCCCAAAGGAAGGTTAATCATTTAAAAAAAAAAATGAACTCCCTTCCCGGGTATTACAGAACATCCCTTGAAAAAGTGGTTTGTGTCTAGAAATTATGTGTCTATATTCAACGCACTGCATTTCAAGCAACATTTCTGCTTTGATCCTTTGAGCTCCTTTAATACATCAGATGCATTTTTAATACCCATAGGAATATATAAACTCTTTCCAAGCTAAACAAACGGAGGGCAAGCTGGAAGAGTCCATAAACACACACCTATAGGGTTTTGGCAACGTGCTAAGCCACTTCAGGTGCAGTACTGGGCAGACCGAGGTGGGAACACAGACCGCTCTTTGAGGTGGGGATGACAGGAATCACAGCACAAACTACCACCAGGACAGAGACAATGCAGAAATACAGCTCCTCCATTCCACATGCAAATAAACATTCTAAAAATATTCCTTGGCTCTGCTGGCCTTCTACCCTCCGGCATGGAAGGGTAAAACCTCTCTGTCTTGTAAGCCCAGCCAAACTTCCATGTGCTCCCACCCCTCTTTCCCACACATTAAGAAATGCACAAATGGGAAATTGTGAGACTAATTCATGTCAGGTAGAGACCTGCCTAGTCATTATAGCCATGTGCCCCTCTTATTTTGCATCATGAACTCGGGAGGGAAAACAGTAATTTACTACGTTTCCTGTACTAAAACCTCTCCAAACACAACTTATCAAAGAGCAAGTAAAGAGAGCGACACCTACACAACACCGTCTGTACTATCTGGGTCTACAAAGTTGTAATCATCTGAAAACAGGGCGGGTTTCTCCACCCCCCCACACACACACACCTTTGAGCATCTGAGAAGGAGATCAGTGAAGCCCTGTCCCTGGTTACATGCTTCACTGAACTGAAAGTCAGCAGGACTGGTAGGAAAAAAAAAAAAAAAAAATTGACCAGAAGTTTGAATACCAAGTTTTAGAATACCTTTGGACCTCATTTTCTTCTTATGGCAATATTTCAACAATTCAAAATAAAGTTCCCAAGATCAGCATTTACCTCCTCCTCCCTTTTCTGAAAGTTTAAAGCCAAGACGTTTTTAGCAACCACAAGCATACAGCACTAATTAGGTTTTTCATTGTAAGAGCTGGCGTTGACTTATTCAAACTTGGCCCCAGTCCCATAATATAGAATGAAGGCAGGCTTTTATTCAGGGTTGAGTGGCACAACCTCAATATTATCTGACAAATTGTTGAAAAAGTTTTGGATTTGATAGAGTTGTGTTTTTTAATCTTATGAAAAGCCTTTTTTTTTTTTTTTTAAACCAAGGATTGGACCCAGGGGCACTCGACCATTGAGCCACATCCTCAGCCTTTTGTTATATTTTATTTAGAGACAGGGTCTCACTAAGCTGCTTAGGCCAAAGTTTCCAAGGCTGACTTCGAACTCGCCAACCTATCTTAGCCTCCTGAGCAGCTGGGATTACAGGCATGCACCACTGTACTCGGCAAAGCCATCGTCTTTTAAGATCAAGAAGTTACTCCTACCATATTTCTGAGATGCAGAACAGAAATAAGATGGAGAACAAGGAGGTGGCTGCTTCTCTACCAAATGGGTGTGATATGTAAAATTCAGAGAGGGGGAAAAAGTTTTATTTGGGTCCTGACTGCTCTGCACATTACCACTCAACATGGGAAGATATAAGGAAGCCAACAGCACTCAGGGTTAACATAGGGGAGACTAAGATATCTATGCCTTGGTCCCCATAGGGAAGAATCTGACTGCTGGTACTAATCTCCCTGCAGAGTGGGAGTGAACTCGTCTAGAAATTAAAGTCAGCCCATTTGAAAAGGCCACTTCAATTGCATGGGAAATTGAGTCACATTGATTTATTCGGTTTCAACAAGATCTGAGTACAGTAGTTTGGCAAGAATCTAGAGGGCAGGAGATACCAAAATATTTCAACAAATTAGCAGATGCTTGCAAATTAAGTGGTTAAAAACTGTTACACTTTAACGCCTACAAATCATATTATTCATGACATTAATGTACTCCCACTGGCAAAGTCTGAATCTAATTTGGGTAATGAAGTATCTGATCACTACACTGAATATGCATAGTCTCAAATTTCGAATTTTTTTTTTAATAAACCAAGAGCTCAGGAAGGGGCAAAATTCCAAGAGTCACTCTAGATAGAGTGATAGGACAATCTCAGAGCAAAACCCTCACCATCTACTTTTCCTGATTGAAACTATTTTACCTTCTGGGCTGAGAAAGTGGAACCAGAACCTGACTAAGTTCTCTGGTTTTCCTGCATCCCTCTCATATTGGTGGATTGTGCTCTATAAAAAGATCTCCCATGTATAAAGCATTTGCTCAATGCTAGGTACTGTGCTAGGTATGAGGGTCGTAATTTAAAAAAAAAAAAAATTTGTAAATCCACACATAGATCCCAAGAGCAAGATATTATGCACGCCCCCATGGAGATGAGCAAACCATAGCCTGAAATATCCGGCTAACTGATTAGATCTCTGCACTATCAAATGTGGTGGCCCAGACTATAGTTTGGTCCCAGAGCCCATCCTCTCGGCCCTTCATTGAAGGAAAATGTCAGGTCCCCATTGTGAGATGGGTCTATTTATAGGTTTCCAGATGTCACGCTTGGTAGGATCATCTTCAGGGTTCTCAGAACAGTCTGGTGCCAAAAAATATTTGCCCATTCACCATGAGACCTCACCCATTGAGGTCCTTTGTAAGAAAATGGAACCCCTGAACTATGGTTTTCTAAACCCGTCACCCATAAAACATGTCAATATGGCTTTGAGCCCAATTTATTTCAATTTAGTGGATAAAGAAAAGGTATGTGGGGAAAAATGAGAAGACCAGTGTAGCCACAGTTTGCGGGGGCCCCAGGAAGATGAGCAGACCTTGAATACCAATACCAAAGTGGAATTGATGGCAACACGATTTTTATGAAAAGTGACACTACCACAAAGAAAAAGCAAAAAAAAAAAAAAAAAAAAAATTATATATATATATATATATATATATATATATATATATAAACAAAACCTAATTCACCTTAGAAATTACCATCTTAGCCAGATGTGGTGGCACATGCCTGTAATCCCAGCAGGTTAGAAGGGGCTGAGGCAGGAGGATCATGAATTCAAAGACATCCTCAGCAACTCAGTGAGACCCTGTCTCTAAATAAAATACAAAATCAGGCTAGGGATGTGGCTCAGTGGCCGAGTGCCCCCTGGTTCAATCCCCAGTATCCTTCCAAAAAAATTAAAGTGGGCTAGGATGTGGCTTAGTGATTAAAGTACCCCCAGATTCAATCCCTGTACCAAAAAAAGAAAAAAATTACTATCTTGACAACAGTGAAATATGACAAAATCTTAAAGCTCTGGCCATGCACATTACCTGTTTTTTTTTTTTAAATTTTACTTTTGATGAATTATTTTTAACTGGCTATAGGTACTTAAGTATGCAACTGACTCATCTACCAAGGATATCTTTGTGGATCCCTTTCTCAGCAAAAGAGGGAGGGAGAGGTTATCAAGAGGTCAAGAAACCTACTGGAAAATAGGGAAACATTACATTCTCCTTAGGCATTCACTTTTGTAAGCTTGTTGACAGTCATAAATGCCCAGAAAATATGGGCTGAGTTGTTTTTGATCACTGTTTGAATAACAGATTAATTTAATAATCAGTGGGATATTGAATGACAAAAATTATCGGTTAGAACCGCCAAACCTCTAACCCTAATGACATTCTTATGTAAATTCTTATTTTCTTTTAGGCTCCTGCATTCTTAATAAACCCTATATTTTTGAAAATCCTTTTTTAAAAACTGCATACTGTCCCTCTCTGCTATAATATATAATATATCTGTCTACGCTATAGTCAGATAAATGTCCACTTTCAGAGTTGCCAATTCGAAGGTTCTATTTAGAGCAACTGAGTCACCGCTGGGTGAATTTTCCATATAACACCATCTAAGTGATTCTGCAAACTCAGAAATGCAATCAGAAGCAACCCCATCTTCAGAGATTATAGAAGACCAAGAAGACCACTACTCTATAGCTAGAACCACCTGACATGGCTTCCCAGGTCAAGATGTTTATATAACCAGGTCATCTGATCTAAGAGATGACAGATCATTAATCACAGTCCAAGGGCAAATGGCAGCTGAAGCAAGTTCCCGTGGGAAGGCCACAGTTCTTTGAGATTGCTGTCTACAGTTTGCTATTGCTTATGGAAGAATAACTTCTGCCTTCAGACTGGTTTGTAATGGACACAGATTTGTATGTTCCATTGCGGAAGGCGAGATGTTTTTCTATGAAAAAGATCTTAGTGCATAATTTCTGAAATACTATAATTTTCACCAAACTCAGTTTCCAGCTCACTCCTGGCCAAAGGCTGTAGAATTGTGTTATTTTTGAATGTTATTACTCCTGACCTGAAGTTACCTAGAAAGCTGGTCAAAAATTAGTAATTATCTTAGAGAAGTAGACCTAAAATAACAGTTTCTTTCCAAAGGTTGATAGCAGTCCTATGTTAATTACATATAAAGCCTATGAGCAAATTCAGACTTCCATTTGCTATCAACAATGTTGGTCATTGTATTGACCTAGCTATGGAAAGATCACAAATAATCAAATAGCATCATTTTCCTCCTTAATGTATTGCGTTCTAGGAATGCAATGCTCACACATATGTGAAATGACAATTCTGTTAATATTTTGATAATGACTCAGATCTATATCCTATTAAAGTCTATTTCATAGAACAGAGCAAGAAAGGACAGAGAAAAGGATATGCAAAATAAAAGATCTCAGTTCATCAAAAGCATCCCAAAAGGCTGGGGATGTGGCTCAGGCGGTAGCGCGCTTGTCTGGCGTGCGTGCTGCCCAGGTTCAATCCTCAGCACCACATACCAACAAAGATGTTGTGTCCGCCGAGAACTAAAAAATAAATATTAAAAAAATTCTCTCTTTATAAAAAAAAAAATCATCCCAAAAGACCATTTAAGTCTACTTTTATTTTGTGTAAGCATTTTGCTATCTTTTTTTTTGGGGGGAGGGGGGGTTTACCAGGAATTGAACTCAGGGACGCTCAGCCACTGAGCCACATCCCCAGCTATATCTTTTATTTTATTTAAAGACAGGGTCTCACTGAGTTGCTTAGCCCCTCTCCATTGCTGAGGCTGGTTTTGAACTTGTGATCCTCCTGCCTCAGCCTCTTGAGCCACTGGGATGACAGGCGTGCTTGTCCAGGCTGTGCTCCTGCGTATCCTCCACCCTCTAACCACAGAGCCTTGAAACAGGCCCAGCAGCATTCTGCTATCATTTTATAACAAAGCATCACAAAGATTTTTGTGTTAGATAAAAAGTCATGAATTGATTTCTTAACCAACTAGTTATCTGGCAACCTTGATTCTAATCCCTAAAAAGATGGGGATGAGAAACAAGTTTTGTGCACTACTGAGTGTGTGCTGGAGTTGCAGGGGACAGAGGTGTGGCAAGTAGCCTGCCTGAATCAGAGGTTTCTCTTTCTAGAGCTCAGTAATATCACTGTCACTACTGTCACATCTCCCATCATTTGGATCTTTGGTGTCAGGTCAGCATCTGAAGTCCTTTGAAGACTAGCTCTCCTTGACAAGGTCCTCATTTTTTATGTTGTCTCTCCTCACCCCTAATCCTATGTTCCATCTTCCCTGAACTTCCAATGATTTGTTGAAGCAACCCTAGTCTCTCTCCTCTCCTCAATGTTCCCTCCCCCTTCTGCCTAGCTCTTTCTCCTGGTGGTCTTGCTTTATGTGCCACTTTGCCCCAGGGAACCTTGCATGTCCAAGCTGTCCTCCCATGTATCCTCCACTCTCTAACCAAGGTTCCAACCACCGAGCATTGAAACTGCTGGTTAGTTGTCTGCAAACCCCCACAGAAGGCAGGAATCGTTCGAGCCACATTCATGGCCGTCTCCTGAAAATGTAACCTGGTATCTAGGATATAACACACAATCGAGGAATATTGCTAAAACCTTGATCTCTCATTTAATATGTTCCAAAGTCCCTATTTTAGAGCTAACTCCTTAAAAATCTGCTCCAATGTCATTTATCTATTCGTCTTCACACCTTATTAATTGCCATCTCCTGTAACACAGGCCAAACAAGTCCAGAACAATAGAAACCAAGACAGTGTTTACCTTATGGTATGTGGGAGGTAGCCAGGGGCTACCGAACAGTTTGAGATGTTCTCTCATTTCTTAACCTGAATGCTGGCTACACAAATGTGTTCATTCTATAAAAATTAAGCTGCAAACTTATGGTCTGGATACTTTTCTGCGTGTGCTACATGTCAAACAAAAGTTTCCCAAAACAATCCAGGTACGGTGGCATATGCCTGTAATTCCAGGGGCTTGGGAGAGTAAGGCAGGAGGATCACGAATTCAAAGCCAGCCTCAGCAAAAGCGAGGTGCTAAGCAACTCAGGGAGACCCTCTCTCTAAATAAAATACAGAATAGGGCTGGGGATGGGGTTGAGTGGTTGAGTGCCCCTGAGTTCAATCCCCGATACCAACCTCCTGAAAAAAAAAAGTTTAAAAACGAAAGGAAAAAAATCACAAGTTTTAGTTCCTCTGCCACTCAGACCTCCAAGTCTTCGTTGTTTTACCTCTTCTGTGTCACTGAGTGGCTGGATGGTGCTCTTGAAAGCTTTGAAAGGAAAAAAAAAATCTTCTAAAGCTTGGAGTAGCTTTTCCCTGCTGCCAGCAAATTGTGAAGATCTCAATTCCCCAAATCTGAGTTTGCAACCTATTCAAGATCTGAAACAAATGACTGCTGGGGACACCTTCAGCTTCAGCTTTGTATCTGTCTCATCCATCTTTGGATTCCCTGAAGCATTAGCATAGTTTCTGAACCAAAGCAGGGAAAAAAAAATGATCTTCTCTTTCTCTTACGTGAAAGGCAATCACGTCTTTGCTTTGAAATCTTCGGGTCATTTAACTAAACTGCATCCTTGGTTCCTAATAACAAGTCAGTCAGGGAAAAAAAATCCAGCTTGACCTAGCAGTCCCCAATCTTACCCTACTACCTATGATCACCCATCATTTGCTATGAGATATTGGTCACAGAGTTTGTAGTCATGACAATGGAGCGTATGGTAACCCAGGGGCCAAAAAAAGATTTCTCAAGTCATTTTGAAATTGGTGGTGTCCATTTCACACAACCTCAGAGGTATGAATGGTCAGCAACTTCTAAGTCATACATGATGGGTGATCTTCTTGTGTATCATTCTTCTCTCCATGGGAAATGGTACAGAAGTGAAGTGATATTAGACTATGAAAAGTAAAATCTGCATCTTGACCCAATTTGAATGGGTTAATGCTTTAGAAATGTGGTATTACGTATCTCAGTTCATTTGGGCCGCTTCACCGAATTCCAGACTGGGTCTGTATAAACAAGAGAAATTTGTTGCTCATAGTTTTGGAGGCTGGGAGTCAGATCAAGATGGCACCAGAGTCAGTATCTTCAGGGGGCTGCTCCCTGTGGCCAAGATGGCCCCTTAACTTGGTCCACACATGATGTCAGGCACAGACACCCTCAAGCTTCTTTTGTAAGGGTGCTGATCCCACTATGGAGGCCTAACTTTCATGACCCAATCACCACCTCCTCTATTAAGACCATCTATCACATTGGGCATGAAGTTCTGACATAGGAATTAGGGGTAGGAAGACACAAACATTCTGACCACAGCATCCTGCATGCATTAAATGTGGCTGTTTGCTGAGTATTTACTTTGTTCCAGGCCTTGTGCTAAATTCACAGCACAAATAGTCTTGTTTAATTTTTACAATAGCCCCATGATACTATTACTAGCCCCCAAATAGCCCCGAAAGAAGCTGAACTTCAGAGAGTTAAATTTCTCACCCAGTCTAGTAATTAATAAATTGGGACTCAATATACTTCCAACGCCCCCACCCCACTAAGCCTCTATTTTTTTAGTGCTTTATTGTGGTGACCCTAAGATGTCCCCAGTCAGAAGAGTAAACTATGACATGACATATTGGGCAAACATGAAAGCCATCCTGCTCTAAACAGTCAGACATGCTGGATGAAACAGAAAAATAAAACAAACATGTTTAAATACACGAGAGCTTACAAGGAAAAAAAAAAAATCACTAAAAGCCAACTTGGACATTTACAGCCAAGTATAAAAAGCTGATAATCTGGTACTTTCTGAGGTTCTGACCAGGAAAAACAATGTTGCCCATGAGAAATCCAACTTTAAGCCTAAAATACATGCTACTTAGGGAAAATATTTACTATAATTATATGGTGTAAAAACCCCTAAATATAAAAACTTACATAATAATTATTCTCAGGGAGTCAATACAATAAGGATACATGAGAGAAGCCCCAATGCAAATCTACTGTGAAAAGAAACTCAAGCTCTAGTCTGTTTCTACAGAAATATTAATAGAAAAGATCAGTTTTTGGATAAAAGGAAAATTAACATTAATAATCTATCATAAAAGAAAGATGAAAAAGATTGGCACCCCTCCCCAATTTAAACTACTAGAACAATCTCAAAAGGCCTTTATAATTAATACAGAGCCTAAGAAGCCTCTGTATTAAAAAAAATCTGTATATTCTTTCAAAGAATCAAATAAAACTTGCAGAATGAAAGTCATTCATTATTAAAAACCCAATGCAGCTAGGTGTGGTGGCACAGGCCTGCCTATAACCCAGCAGCTTGGGAGGCTGAAGCAGGAGGATTGAGAGTTCAAAGCCAGACTCAGCAAAAGTGAGACCCTGTCTCCAAACAAAATACAAAATAGGACTGGGGGTGTGGCTCAGTGGTCCAGTGACCCCGAGTTCAATCCTCGGCACTCACCTCCCCACCCCCCAAAAAACTCAGTGGATTTTATTTAAAGTAGTAGCTGATACAGTAAAATGTCCATGAGTAAACTACAGTGAGTTTAAAGGTGTTACACAGAATGCAGCAATAAGATAAATTTATATCTAGGATCGATTTAGAGAAACTTCAGAACCTTAGAGAGTGAATATGATAAAAGCCATCAGAGAAGGGGAAAGCCAGGCTACCTACAGAGGTATAGAGCTGAAACTCAGTCGACAGTGGGATAATTAATACCTTCACAATATTCCAGGTGAGATTCTGTGAAGTCATTGCTGCAGAGTTCATAGTACATCAAATCGGTCATTTTAGACCAAGAACGAGAACATCTGCAACTCCCAGGTCATTCCTAAAGAAGCTTCTAAAATACTATGTTTTTTTAAAGCAATGGTAAGCAAATGTGATAGTGGAGATGAATATAGAAAATCCACATATTTAACAGTAAAATTTTATTTTTTGTTTTAAGGGATTAAACCCAGGTAGGTGCTTAACCTCGGAGCCACATCCACACCCCCTTCTACTATTTTGAGACAGGGTCTCATTAAGTTGCTTAGGGCCGCACTAAGTTGGTGAGGCTGGCCTCCAACTTGTGATCTTCTTGTCTCCTCCTCCCAAGTCACTGGGATAAAGGCACGGGGCCACCATGTCTAGCTCAAACACACTAAATTTTAAAAGACTAGCAGATGATGGAGATAGTAAAAGTTTCAAATCCAACTATGTTCTATTTATAAAGCAAAATCCTAATGCAAAAAAATGACAGAAAGGAGTTAAAAACAAAACAAAGGAAACTCTTACCAAAGAAGACCTGCTGTACCTATGTGATTAGCAAAGGAAACAGATGCTAGGGCATAAAGCCCTTTCATGTATAAAGAGGGTTATTACCTTGTGATTAAAGGAAAGATTTATTAGGAATCTATGTTAGTCTTCACAGGGATGCCCATGGTAACAATTTCAAAATATGGGAAGCAAAATGAATTGAATCATGAGGTAGGTAAAAAATCCATATTTCTGGTAAGAGATAAACTGACATCTAAAATAGACCAAAAAGATGATGAAAAAGGGGAGGTCTGGAACACTATCAATACACTGGCCCAATGGAAAGATAGGGAGCTCTACCCGCCTATTAGAGGATGGAACTTGCACTTAAAAAACACACATGGATAAATACTACAATAAAAAGTGATTTTCTGCAAATACTAAAAAGCACGTGTTATACACGTCATAATGCCATTTAATTAGACATCAATAAGTTTAAAAAAGATAATCTCAGTGGGTACAATAGCACACACATGCCTATAATCCCAGCTACTGGGAAAGCTGAGGCAGGGAGATCACAAGTTCACAGCCAGCCTCAACAACTTAGCAAGGCCTTGTCTCAAAACAAAAAGGGTTTAGGGGCCATTAGGTGGAATCCCGCCAGCCAAGCCCACACGGACCCTTGGGCCGAGCACGGGATCTCAGAAGGGGAAGGAAGCGGTACAGTCCCATCCCCCACAGCGGACACTCCACCGAGGCAGTCAGCGGCCACCATCCGGGAAAGCTGAAGGATACACCGCCACTCTCCTTCAGAGTGCAACATCCAAACAGGTTGGTGTCATTCAGCTCACCCCCCAGACAGCGGGAATTCGCATAAAATCTCTCCTAGGCTTGCCGGGAGAGGGAGTATCAAGCTGAGCCTCCATAAAGACTAGGGGGAAACTAGAGACACCTGACCTCCAACCCCTCCTCCCAGTAGCAGCCAAAACGAAACCTGGCTAGCCAGCGCTGGGGGAGGGGCAAGCAGAAAAAAATCAAAGTGATAGAGTGCCAGGGATCGCAACAGCCTACAGCAGGACCCGGGAGATCCAGGCCAACTGATTCGCGCGGCCTGCCCTGTGGCTACAGAAGGTGTAGCGCCTCAGTGAAGCCATTAATTAGCAAGCAGGGAGGTTAGGGACTGCCATTAGGTGGAATCCCGCCAGCCAAGCCCACACGGACCCTTGGGCCGAGTACGGGATTTCAGAAGGGGAAGGAAGCAGTACAGTCCCGTCCCATCCCCCACAGCAGACACTCCATCCAGGCAGTCAGCGGCCACCATCCGGGAAAGCTGAAGGATACATCACCACTCTCCAACAGCTTGCAATATCAAAACAGCCAGCAGCAGGACCCCGGAGATCCAGGCCAACTGATTCGCGCGGCCTGCCCCGCAGCTACAGAAGGCGTGGCGCCTCAGAGAAGCCATTAATTAGCAAGCAGGGAGGTTAGGGACTGCCATAGGTGGAATCCCGCCAGCCAAGCCCACCGCCCACGCCCGGAACAGGCCCAGCGACCTGCCAGCATGGTAGTCACGACACCCCAATTGGAATAGGGACAGAGCAGAGCCGCCTTCCACTACCGGAACAGGCCCAGAGAGACGCCAGCGTGGTAGACACGTCACCCCAATTGGAGTAGGGGCACAGCCGCCGCCCGCACCTGCAAGGGAGACTTTTCAACTATACAAGAGCAACATAAATAAATAGGGGGTAAATTTCAAAAACACAACAGTTGCACCAAGCAGAAAGAAACGCGAGCAGTATGAAAAGACAAGGAAAGAAAGGACCACAAGCAATGCAGGTCAACTCAACTTTAGAAGAGGTAATAGCTGCAACAGATGGAATATCAGATAAAGAGTTCAGGATATATATGCTTCAGATGATCTGGAGTCTCAAGGAAGACATGAGACAGCAAAATCAGACAATGAAAGATCACATTGACAAACAAATCCAGGAAGTAAAAGATCAATTTCACAGGGAGATAGAGGTAATAAAAAACAAACAAATAGAAATTCTAGAAATGCAGGAAACAATAAACCAACTTAAAAACTCAATTGAGAATACTACCAGCAGAGTAGATCACTTAGAAGAGAGAACATCAGACAATGAAGACAAAGTATTTCAACTGGAAAAGAACATAGACAGCTCAGCAAGTCTGCTAAGAAACCATGAGCAGAACATCCAAGAATTATGGGACAATATCAAAACACCAAACTTAAGAGTCATTGGGATACAGGAAGGCACAGAGCTCCATTCCAAAGGAATAAACAGTCTATTCAGTGAAATAATACGAGAAAACTTCCCAGAATTGAAGAATGAGACAGAATCCCAAATCCTAGAAGCCTACAGGACGCCAAATGTGCAAAATCATAAGAGATCCACACCTAGACACATTATAATGAAGATGTCCAACATACAGAATAAGGAGAGAATTTTAAAAGCTGCAAGAGAAAGAAAGCAGATTACATTTAGGGGTAAACCAATCAGGATAACAGCTGATCTCTCAACACAGACTCTGAAAGCTAGAAGATCCTGGAATAACATATTTCAAACACTGAAAGACAATGGGCTCCAACCAAGAATCGTGTATCCGGCGAAATTAAGCTTCAGGTTAGAAGATGAAATTAAAACCTTCCACGATAAACAAAAGTTAAAAGAATTCGCAGCTAGAAAACCATCTCTTCAAAAAATCCTTGGCAAAACATTACAGGAAGAGGAAATGGAAAATAACATTGAAAACCAACAATGGGAGGTAGGACAGTAAAGGGGGGAAAGTAGTCAAAGAGGATAACAAATCAGGTTTAGTAACATCAATAAACAAATATGGATAGAAGAACAAACCATATCTCAATAATAACCCTAAATGTTAATGGCTTAAACTCACCAATTAAGAGACACAGGCTAGTAGAATGGATCAAAAAACAAGACCCAACAATATGCTGTCTACAGGAGACGCATTTGATAGGAAAAGATATACATAGACTGAAGGTGAAAGGTTGGGATAAATCATATCACTCATATGGACCGCGGAAACAAGCAGGAGTGTCCATACTCATATCTAATAAAATAGATTTCAAGCCAAAGCTAATCAAAAGGGATATAGAAGGACACTTTATACTGCTCAAGGGAACCATACACCAACAAGACATAACAATCATAAATATATATGCCCCAAATTATGGTGCAGCTGTGTTCATCAAGCAAACTCTTCTCAAGTTCAAGAGTCTAATAGACCACCATACAATAATCATGGGAGACTTCAACACACCTCTCTCACCACTGGACAGATCTTCCAAACAAAAGTTAAATAAGGAAACTATAGAACTCAATAACACAATTAACAACCTAGACTTAATTGACATATATAGACTATACCACCCAACATCAAGTAGCTATACTTTTTTCTCAGCAGCACATGGAACCTTCTCAAAAATAGACCATATACTATGTCACAGGGCAACTCTTAGACAATACAAAGGGGTAGAGATAATACCATGCATCTTATCTGATCATAATGGAATGAAACTGAAAACACAGACACAACATATCGGAATCTATGGGACACATTGAAAGCAGTTCTAAGAGGAAAATTCATTGCTTGGAGTTCATTCCTCAAAAAAAAGAAAAAACCAACAAATAAATGATCTCATACTTCATCTCAAAATCCTAGAAAAAGAAGAGCAAAACAACAGCAAAAGAAGAAGGCAAGAAATAATTAAAATCAGAGCTGAAATTAATGAAATTGAAACAAAAGAAACAATTGAAAAAATTGACAAAACTAAAAGCTGGTTCTTTGAAAAAATAAATAAAATTGACAGACCCTTAGCCATGCTAAGGAAGAGAAGAAGAGAGAGAACCCAAATTACTAGCATACGGGATGAAAAAGGCAATATCACAACAGACACTTCAGAAATACAGAAGATAATCAGAAATTACTTTGAATCCTTATACTCCAATAAAATAGAAGATAGTGAAGGCATAGATAAATTCCTTGAGTCCTATGATCTGCCCAGATTGAGCCAGGAGGATATAGACAACCTAAACAGACCAATAACAATAGAGGAAATAGAAGAAACCATCAAAAGACTACCAACTAAGAAAAGCCCAGGACCAGATGGGTATACAGCAGAGTTTTACAAAACCTTTAAAGAGGAACTAACACCAATACTTTACAAGCTATTTCAGGAAATAGAAAAAGAGGGAGAACTTCCAAATTCATTCTACGAGGCCAACATCACCCTGATTCCGAAACCAGACAAAGACACAAAGAAGGAAAACTACAGACCAATATCTCTAATGAACCTTGACGCAAAAATCCTCAATAAAATTCTGGCGAATCGGATTCAAATACATATCAAAAAAATTATACATCATGATCAAGTAGGATTCATCCCTGGGATGCAAGGCTGGTTTAATATACGGAAATCAATAAATGTTATTCACCACATCAATAGACTTAAAAATAAGAACCATATGATCATCTCAATAGATGCAGAAAAAGCATTCGACAAAGTACAGCATCCCTTTATGTTCAAAACGCTAGAAAAATTAGGGATAACAGGATCATACCTCAACATTGTAAAAGCAATCTATGATAAGCCACAGGCCAGCATCATTCTGAATGGAGAAAAATTGAAGGCATTCCCTCTAAGATCTGGTACAAGACAGGGATGCCCTCTCTCACCACTTCTGTTCAACATAGTCCTCGAAACACTGGCCAGAGCAATTAGACAGACAAAAGAAATTAAAGGCATAAAAATAGGAAAAGAAGAACTTAAATTATCACTATTTGCAGATGATATGATTCTATACCTAGCAGACCCAGAAGGGTCTACAAAGAAGCTATTAGAACTAATAAATGAATTCAGCAAAGTGGCAGGATACAAGATCAACACGCATAAATCAAAGGCATTCCTGTATATCAGCGACAAATCCTCTGAAACAGAAATGAGGACAACTACTCCATTCACAATATCCCCCCAAAAAATAAAATACTTGGGAATCAACCTAACAAAAGAGGTGAAAGATTTATACAATGAAAATTTCAGAACCCTAAAGAAAGATATAGAAGAAGACCTTAGAAGATGGAAAAATATACCCTGCTCATGGATAGGCAGAACCAACATCATCAAGATGGCGATATTACCAAAAGTTCTCTATAAGTTTAACGCAATGCCAATCAAAATCCCAGCAGCATTTCTTGTAGAAATAGATAAAAGAATCATGAAATTCATATGGAATAATAAAAGACCCAGAATAGCAAAAACAATGCTAAGCAGGAAGTGTGAATCAGGCGGTATAGGGATACCAGACTTCAAACTATACTACAGAGCAATAGTAACTAAAACAGCATGGTACTGGTACCAAAACAGGCGGGTGGACCAATGGTACAGAATAGAGGACACAGTAACCAACCCACAAAACTACAACTATCTTATATTTGATAAAGGGTCTAAAAGCATGCAATGGAGGAAGGATAGCATCTTCAACAAATGGTGCTGGGAAAACTGGAAATCCATTTGCATCAAAATGAATCTGAATCCCTATCTCTCGCCATGCACAAAAGTTAACTCAAAATGGATCAAGGAGCTTGATATTAAATCAGAGACACGGCATCTGATAGAAGAAAAAGTAGGGTATGATCTACATACTGTGGGATCGGGCTCCAAATTCCTCAATAGGACACCCATAGCGCAAAAGTTAACAACTAGAATCAACAAATGGGACTTACTCAAACTAAAAAGTTTTTTCTCAGCAAAAGAAACAATGAGAGATAAACAGGGAGCCTACATCCTGGGAACAAATCTTTACTCCACACACTTCAGATAGAGCCCTAATAACCAGAATATACAAAGAACTCAAAAAATTAGACAATAAGATAATAACCCAATTAATAAATGGGCCAAGGACCTGAACAGACACTTCTCAGAGGAGGACATACAATCAATCAATAAGTACATGAAAAAATGCTCACCATCGCTAGCAGTCAGAGAAATGCAAATCAAAACTACCCTAAGATACCATCTCACCCCAGTAAGATTGGCAGCCATTAGAAAGTCAAACAACAATAAGTGCTGGAGAGGATGCGGGGAAAAGGGCACTCTTGTTCATTGCTGGTGGGACTGCAAATTGGTGCAGCCAATTTGGAAAGCAGTATGGAGATTTCTTGGAAAGCTGGGAATGGAACCACCATTTGACCCAGCTATTCCCCTTCTGGGTCTATTCCCCAAAGACCTAATAAGAGCATGCTACAGGGACACTGCTACATCGATGTTCATAGCAGCACAATTCACGATAGCAAGATTGTGGAATCAGCCTAGATGCCCTTCAATAGATGAATGGATAAAAAAAAATGTGGCATTTATACACAATGGAGTATTACTCTGCATTAAGAAATGACAAAATCATAGAATTTGGAGGGAAATGGATGGCATTAGAGCAGATTATGCTAAGTGAAGCTAGTCAATCTTTAAAAAATAAATACCAAATGACCCCTTTGATATAAGGGGAGTAAACAAGGACAGGGTAGGGACGA
The DNA here is from genome assembly GCF_045843805.1 of Urocitellus parryii. NCBI lineage: Eukaryota > Metazoa > Chordata > Mammalia > Rodentia > Sciuridae > Urocitellus > Urocitellus parryii. The sequence goes on along the minus strand of NC_135533.1, from coordinate 172,149,360 downwards.
AAGTTTGAGAAGAAGATTTACATTAAACAGGGATGAGAGGTGGGAGGGAAAGGGAGGGAGAAGGGAAACCGCATGGAGATGGAAGGCGATCCTCAGGGTTATACAAAATGACATATAAGAGGAAAGGAGGGGTAAGACAAGTTAATACAAATGGAAGAAATGATTTACAGTAGAAGGGGTAGAGAGAGAAAAGGGGAGGGGAGGGGAGGGGAGGGGGGATAATAGAGAATAGGACAGACAGCAGAATGCATCAGACACTAGAAAGGCAATTTGTCAATCAATGGAAGGGTAACTGATGTGATTCAGCAATCTGTATACGGGGTAAAAGCGGAGTTCATAACCCACTTGAATCAAACTGTGAAATATGATGTATTAAGAACTATGTAATGTTTTGAATGACCAACAATAAAAAAAAATAAATTAAAAAAAAATAAATAAAATAAAAGAATCATCTCCCAAGGGGAAAAAAAAAAAAAAAACCAGTGAAGCTAGAACTGAGGGACCAGTGAAGGGAAAGGACGGATTCCATAGTAAAATGCTTTGTAACCATTGTAATGTTAAAATTTTATTCTCAGTAAAACATACGCTTTTCAGGAAAAAAAAAAAAAGGGTTTAGGGGTAAAAAGTGCCTCCTGGGTTCAAATCCCTGAATCGGGTGGATGGCAGAGAGGTGTTCCCAAAATCCAGTTAAAAAATTGAGAACACTTTAACATTTACAGATCAAAAAAGTGGCAAAAATTAGAAAACTATTAAGAGTTAACAATGAAAACCTGCATTTTTTCTTCATTTTTTTAATTGGTTGTTCAAAACATTACAAAGCTCATGACATATCATCTTTCATACATTTGATTCAAGTGGGTTATGAACTCCCATTTTTACCCCAAATACAAGTTGCAGAATCACATTGGTTACACATCCACATTTTTACATAATGCCATATTAGTGACTGTTGTATTCTGCTACCTTTCCTATCCCCTACTATCCCCCCTCCCCTCCCCTCCCATCTTCCCCCTCTACCCCATCTGCCATTATTCAATTCTCTCCCTTGTTTTTCCCCCCTTTCCCCTCACAAACTCTTATATGTTATTTTGTGTAACAATGAGGGTCTCCTTCCATTTCCATACAATTTCCCTTCTCTCTCCCTTTCCCTCCCACCACTCGTCTCTGTTTAATGTTAGTCTTTTCCTCATGCTCTTCCTCCCTGCTCTGTTCTTAGTTGCTCTCCTTATATAAAAGAGGACATTTGGCATTTGTTTTTTAGGGATTGGCTAGCTTCACTTAGCATATTCTGCTCTAATGCCATGTTAAATTGAAGGAGATAGGCTGGAATGCAGAGAGAAACTTGCATGTGTGCACACACACACACACACACACACACACACACTAAAAAAACAAAAACAAAAAAACTAAACATCAAACACAATGCAAAAACCCAGTAAACTCAAAACATAGGAGACAGACAAAACAAATCTCTTTGGCATTCCTGAGAGGGACAGTGGGAAGGGAGGGAAGAAGACAGAAAGAAATGATTAAAAAATTGCAAACTTAAAAAGAGAGTACTGTATATTTTTCTCGAAAAGACTAGAAGGATTTTTAATGTTTTTTACTACAAAGAAATGATAAATATTTGAGGAGATAGATGCATTTATCCTAATTTGAACATTATACAATGTATGCATGTATTAAAACATCACAGGATAGGCCCTAAATATTTACAGTTTTTATGTATCGTTTACAATTTTTTTTAAAAAAGGATAAAAGTCACAAAAATGCTAGCATTTTAAAATAAAAGTAAACACCATGTATAATGGCATGCAATAAACTTGGAAAGGAGGATGATGTAGACAATGTACTAAGAAATATTATCACATACCAAAAAAAATCATTTTAAAAAGAAACAAAACCCAGAGATATATAACTGCACAAGAAACTAATTTGGCAGTTGTAAATTTACACATACACATGAATCCTATCAGTCACTGGTAGTTTTACAGGTCTTATCAAACCTACAGGAAACTAATATTTTATCTTACAAGAAATGTCATAGATATCATAGAAACTCCCCAAGTAATTTCGTGAAAATAAAATGCCTTAGCAATAATGTCAAATGATACATAAGAAAAAATATAGCCACTCTTCTATTTGACCATAGATACAAGAGTTCACAGTACAATATGAATATGAACAAAACAAATTTAGTGACATGATTTTGCCATTCTTTAGTAATCATGACAATGTCAGTTTCATCCTGGGAAAGCTACTATGTTTTCACATTTGGTTACCTGTCTACTATCAAAGATACTCATAGCATGTGCACACACATGCACACACGGTCATGCATTTTTTCACACACACATTAAAACATGTTCTGAGAAGCCTTGGCACAGTCATGCACACCTATAATCCCAGCAGCTCAAGGCTGAGCAGGAGGGTCATGGAGTTCAAAGCCAACCCCAGCAACTTAGTGAGGCCCTAAGCAACTCAGCAAGACCCCGCCTCAAAATATATATTTAAAAAAAAACACTGGGGATATAGCTCAGTGGTTAAAAAGCACCCCTAGGTTCAATCCCTGGTACCCCAAAAAATGAAAATAAAAAATAAAATGTTCTGAGAATTATATCAGGTGATTTCTTTGTGTGAACATCACAAAACATACTCTTAACTAAGATAGTTATATTATCGTATAGTTGGTGCATCAACTACAGTGTCATTATGCAGCACATGACTGCATAAATGTGTGTATTATATGCAGCTTATTTTAATCATGACATGCACACATTTTGTGCTAAAAATTTTAACTTCATCAATGTAACTCAATACATTGAAATATTAGAAGACATTATTTTAATAATGAATATAGAGGGCTGGGAATGCAGTTCAGTGAGAGCACTTGCCCAGCATGATCAAGGCCCTCAGTTCAATCTCTAGCACCACAATAAAATAAAAGTGAATTTAGACCAGGTGCATGGAGCATGCGTATAATCCAAGTGGTTCAGGAGGCTGAGGTAGGAGGATTGTGAGTTCAGAGCCAGCCTCCATAACTCAGCAAGACCCTGTTTCTAAATAAAATACATAAAAAGGGGGCTGGAGAGGTACTTCAGTGGTTAAGTGCCTCTGGGTTCAATCTCCTGTACCTGCCCCTCCCCCCCAAAAAAATGAATATAGAAAACATTTTTGATAAAATTCAACATCCAATTGGGCTTCAGCAATAACCATAACAACAAGAAGTCTGATAAAAGGTTTTTTTAACCCCCCAAAATGGCTAACTACCCAAAGCCATAGCAGTTCTAGAAAGGGATAATAGCTAGGGTTACACAGATGCACCTGCATTGTATACTTAAAAACAGTTAAAATAGTAATTTCTTTTATATTTCACCATAATTTAAAAAAAACTAAGAAACATCCTACCTAACAGAACCTATTAGAAGCAATTCCTTTACATTTGGAATGAGTCATAGTCACCTACTCTGATTGCTTCTATGCAACAATATATCATAAGTCTAGTGCAGTAAAACACCAAGTAATAATTAACATCAAGATATGTGTAATAAGAATTGTAATGCATTCTGCTGTCATATATAAATAAAAAATATTATTACCTTTGGAAAAAAGATAATACAGGAAACTTTTTACAAAAATTACTGTGTATGTTAAAAGCCCAACAGAATCTACACAAACTACTAGATCTACAGTGCATTTAGCAATCTGTTGGCAACATATTCAATGCACAGAAATCAATGATGTTCTCAGAGTCGAGCATTATACACAAAAGGAGTTTTAAATATATTCCTCCTACAAAAACTAGATTTAAAATTTTATTTATATTAGATATATAAGTGTACTAAAAGGCTCAGAAAAAGATAAATGTGTTTAGTTTATGAATGGGAAATTCCAGTATCATAAAAGTAGTGACTGTCTTTAATTTTCTCTATAAGCTACAGCAATTTTAATGAAAACCCTAGCAGAATTCAAGGAAATTTGCAAGCCAATTCTAAAAATAATATGGAAGAATAAAGAACCAAGAATGGCCAAGACTAGAAGAGGAATAAGGGTATGTATTCTCTTATAAAGCCATAATAATTAAGAAGTTATATGTACATAGTATTGTGAAACCTTAAAATCTGGAAACACATGTATATAGAAAGGACATAGATGTCATTATACAAACTGAAGGGAAAATAAAGACTATTCAACAAAAAGTGCAAGTTAAAAGAATACTTTCCTAATATGTAGGAGCTGCTGGATTCAATGTTTAGCAACGTGTGCACTGGCACACACACAATGCAGGTTAACAGGTTGATTACATGACAAAGAAATGAATCAAAACCCTTCCTCATACCACACACGGAATTCCAGAGGGACTAAAGTTCATATGAAAAAGCATCACATTCAAGTCTTAAGAATAAAAATGTAAGAATGTAATTTTGATATTAGAGCAGAGAGGAATTTAGGGCATGAAAAACACCAATCAGAAGAAATTAGTATTATAATACAAGAAAAATGCATCAAGAGACATTCATTCATAGCACCCCATCATGGTGCCCACCCACAAGAATGGAATCCTAATTAGAATAAGATATATCCTATGCTTGTATGATTTCATCAAATAATTTCTATTGTCATGTATAAATAAGAGGAACCAATACATTTTTTTAAAGTGATGAGTCAGACCAAGGAATAGGAAAGACATATGTACAAGGTACATAACCGTAAAGAAATGGTATCTGCTACATAGGAAGCACCCAAATCATTAAGAATGGATCCAACCACCTAGTAGGGAACTCAACAGGAATGAGAAGGTCAAAACTCCTAAATGACCAATAAAACTGTTAAAAGACACCCAATTTCATTAGCAGATGAAAATGCACACTAAACTCTGAAAAAAACATTTTCATCACAGATGTGGTCTATCTCAGAGCCTGGAGCCTTCAATAAAGGTACCCAAGATCATTCCTCCAACTAGCAGCCGAAACTGCCAACTCTCCTTTGGGAAAACATCAATTAGGACTTTCTCCCAACATCAACAAACTGGACTAAAAAATTCTCCCTTATTCCAGGATGATTTGTCACACACTTTGAATGTGTCTCAACCTCAAAATGATCTAATAAAACCGAGTGGCATTTCTTCCAAACTGATAGAAATACATCCCTCAGAGAAGAGAGCAGCCATGTTGCCTGCTCAGTGTAACTGGATCTGTGCATCTCATTGGCCCATCCTAGAAAATCCTAGACACTTACAGTAGATAGGGAAAGGGGTGCAGAGGAGGAGAAGTAGAGCTGGGTATAGCTTACTTGGAGCAGTCTTCACAAACAATATTCCCAGTAGTCTCCTTGATAGTTCGCTCAGAGACAAATGCTGGATATTCAGTATCACAAGGCTCCAAGGTCTGTTTTAATTTCTGGGCTGTAAAGGAGAAGGGGAACAGGGGGGAAAAAAATTTAAGAATGCAATGCACAGACTCAATATTGTGACTGGCAGCCCACAGAAATTCAGAAGGCAGTTCCGTCTCTGCTGCTCTGTGATTTTTCTAGGCACAGCATAATGCATTATTTTCTAATTAGTCAGGCGATTTCATCTGCCAAGCAACTCTATAAGCTATAATTCCTCAAGCCGTTGTGCTGGCTTGATCAGCTATCATTTATGCATCCCAAGAATTCTACTTACTGGGACAGCATCACTCCCTGGGTCTCTGACCTCAGACTCAAACTTAGCAACACCACATATGTAGATCTGAACAAATATATAAAATGTAAGTTATACCATATTATTTAGGGTGAGACAAAGGTCATGATACAATTGCATGGCTTTACTATAGAAAGAAAATTGAAATATGAAATAGTAAAATACGTAATGTCTTTGAAGCGCAGCCACGAACCAAATCCTACTATTATGAAGTCCCCCGTCCAATAATATACCATGTCAGTTTTAAAGTACTAAATAGCCCTGGTACATGGATGAGCACATAGGAGGCGTTCTGTAAAGGTTTGATGGCTGATTGAATTATTTAGACAAATTATATCCAGTGGACAAGATCCAAACTCTTAAGTCTTGGTTTTCTTATTTGTAAACTGGAGATAATAAAATTCTCTCTGAGGCTGGGGTCAGAAGTAAAAACAATACATGTTGAGTTTGTAATACAGCACCTTGAACTTAAGTGCTAAGTGTCATGATAATAACAAGACATAGATACGCATTCTAATGAAGCCACTGTGACATTCAAACAATGTCAATTGATACCATAGCATAGTGGTTAAGAGTGATAGCTCTTGCATAAAAGGTTAGGAGAACAAATCCCTGCTCTGCTACTTTAGGAAATCCTCAGTATTCTCATCTGTAAAATGGGGATGCTAGTATCTGGAAACGTCATTGGAGGTCTAACTATCAGCATTTTTCCAAATAGAATTCTTGTAGGTCTCCAATAACCAATCTTTGTACAAAGTTTTTGGCTGGTGCATACACAGAAAAAGGATTTATTTGCAATTCCAGATCTCAATAGGATTTTAACAAAGCCGTATGCAGAATACAACATCTCAAGTTATATTCCAAGGGCACCTGGTGGATGTCAGAACCACTGTAGACTGTCCACTTGGGCTGCTACAGACTCAGAGCCATCCATGTGATGGCCTGTAAAACCACTAGTCACCACCAATTAGATAACTGGTTGATCAGGAAACTGTTCTGCCTCCTTGTTCTATTGAGTGTATGGTGCTGGTGACTGCTACTATCCTGAAGGACAAGTCCCAGACACTGTTTCCCTGCAGTGCTGGCCCAGTGAAGGGTCACTAAATGCTTGCTGAACATCCTCACAGGATCGTTTCTTGCAATAGGCTTTTTTCACAGAGCTTTGCTTAATGTAAGGAAATTGTTTGGCGCCCATGCACCGTACATTGTAATTTTTCTTAAGAGAAGTAGACTTATTCAGCTGCTTTGTCCAAGATGTGTGATTTCAGGAGCCGATCACCAACATGAAAAGGAGATGCCTATAGCAACCTCACAGGCTCATTCTAAGGAATAAGTATGTATCATTCTTACAAAATGAGACACACCCACTTTGACACACAGCCTTCTTGAAATGCTCATCATTAGCAAGTGTTACCCTCTCCGTGCCAGAAGCTGGGATAATTGTGTAGTAGCTAAGGGCACAGACTCCAGGGGTTGTGAATCCTGCCACTGCTGTGCAGCACCAAGCAGGTTTTTTTTTTTTTTTTTTTTTTGGTAGATGGAAACAATACCTTTATTTTATGTGGTGCTGAGGATCAAACCTAGTGCCTCACACATGCCAGACAAGTGCGCTACCACTAAGCCACAACCCAAGCCCCCCCAAGCAGAGTTTTTAAAACTTTCTATACCTTAGTGCCATCATCTATAAAATGGGAATAAGAGCATTTATTAACGTGATTGTTTGCAAACCAGAGAATACAGGGAAAGCAGATAGCACATCACAAATACTATTTAAGAGTATGTGCTTCATGAAAACATGCTCCTAAAGCAAAACTAATAACTGCAAATGCCCTTTAGAATGGTGGGGAACTCAAAGCCTGGTAGGCAAACAGGTCTGTGAAAATGGTTAAGTGAAATAGGTGTCAACGATCAAAACAACTTTCTTAAAAGGTTTTATTAGCTTATTATTTCTTATACTCAAGCTAGTCAAAATTTTGGTTCCAACCTTTCTGAGCCCCCTTTATGGTTAGACATTTCAAGCAGGTGGTGCCTCCCCATTCCATTGGGTGTACAGTTCTGGTGGCTGCTACTCTTCTGAGGGTAACAAGTCCCAGACAAGTCTCCCTATGCCCTGCAGAGCTGGCCCACTGAAATGTCTTTAAATGCTTGCTGAACATGCTGACGACTCTCCTGAATGGGCTTTTTCAAGCCATAAAGTGGACAAAGAAAATGTAAGAATTTCAGTCCCCTGTGACAAACAGCCTGCCTTTCAGATGAAAGGTGATGGGACTTTCCACAGCCCAGGCCCATGTCACCACACAGATCTAGGTGGGAACCTCATTTTTTTTTTTGAGAATTTTTTAATATTTTTTAGTTCTCGGCAGACACAACATCTTTGTTGGTATGTGGTGCTGAGGATCGAACCCGGGCCGCACGCATGCCAGGCGAGCGCGCTACCGCTTGAGCCACATCCCCAGCCCAAGGGAACCTCATTTTTCTCAGTTCCTTCTTCAATGCCCCCGTTTCATGGAGTGTGCCATTGCTGGATACTAGGGTTTCCCCCACCTTCTTTCTTAAGACCACCTTTAATTTTCATTTCTTTCATTTATTCTCCTCACCTTCCAGTTAAGGGAAGCCAAATACCAACTTCATAATATTTGTCTATGATTGGATAATATTTTCTTTTCAGTTCATTCTAAATATGAACTTCCTTGTCAAAATATTCTGACTTTTAATTTAGGATGCTTCATTTTTAAAGTCTATTTTAACTTGAGTTAAAATAATGGGAGGGAAGGGATGTGTATGTGTGTGTGTGTGTGTATATATATGATTACATGACCAATGTGATTCTACATGTACTAGAAATTATACTCCATTTATGTATGATGTGTCAAAATGCATTCTACTTTCATGTATAATTAGAATGAATTTAAACAAAAAAAAAGATGGAAAAAAATGAGATGAAGATCAAGTATACCATAAAATAGATTACAAGTGTCCCATCTGCCAGTGGCATAGAAACACCTCATAATATCTTAAGTTTATTCTAAAGTGGCTCTGTGCTGGATGTTGTTCTGCTTTGTATGTATTAATTAATTTAACAGTAAAACATGGCAAAATTAAAAAAATAAACAGTTCAACAATTTTTATCTATGCTTATAGATCATAGATGGAGGCAAGACAACTAGACTAAATAGCCCAAGTTTACCCACTGAGTATGTAGCAGAGCTAGAACTTAAACTTGGTCTGGCTGCAGCATGTACCCCTTGCACTGCTTTGTGAAGTCGGGCCAGTGAAAGAAAGGACCTTGGGAGCAGACAGAGATAGGCAGCATACGTGATTTAAATAAGCCTGGTAATTTTACCATCTCTCATCCTAATTGTCTGGGCCCAGTTACAATGGAATGAGTCCAACACACTCAGTGGCAAAGCCCATTTGTCTCCAATTCTTTTTGGAGATTAAATTTTTTGTCCTTTGACAATTGTAGGGTACCCATACTGATGTGGTGATAAACTGTTGAATCTGTTTGCAGCATGGACTACAGATTGGGCTAACAATTATTTGAATGTGCTTTTGGGAACTGTGCAAGTTATCATATAAAACCATGCCCACATTTAATCTAAATAACACGAACCTCTTTTTGCCTAGAGTACTATGGAAAACACAATACCTCTTTGCAGGCACTACAGCTTATTCATCTGTGGAATTTCAAACCAATAACCAAGGCTGCCAGCCATCTATTGGGTACCATTTTCACTCTCTGCATTGAAAACTCATAATACACATGGATCACAGTGCTCAGCGAGGCTGGTTACTTCTTTTCCCAGAAGCTTCCACTGAGGTTTGGAAACCACACAGCCTATTTCAAGTCCCAGAGAGCAACTCACCATGATCATCATTTAACATTTTTCTTCTCAGTGCTGGGGATGGAACCCAGGACCTCATGCAATGCTAGGTTAAGGCTCTACCACTGAGCTACACCCCTAATCCACCATTTACTTAACTGCCAATGCCTTCAACAGCCATTACTCACTAAGTGCTTACTACATGCCCAAGACTGTGCTAGCCTATTTGTATGAATGAATCCTCATCACTACAGAGTGAGAAAGACTCTGCTATCCCATTTTGCAAAAAAAAAAAAAAAAAAAAAAAAATCAAGCTCAGAGAAATTAAGGTGCTCACCAAAGTCACAATGCCTTGTATGGCAGACTCCAGCTGTAAGCCTGAGCAGTCAACTCCTAGAGCCAACTCTTTGCCATCACACTCCTCTGCCTCCCACCCCTGTATGGCTATGTATCTAAAGATGACCTACTACTTACTACCACTGGTGCATCCAATAGAACATCCATACAATTGAATTTCTTTAATTTTCCCTTAGCAACAAATGTCCCCCCGATGAGAACAACTGACTCGGGTTCACAGTAATTATGTGCCCACAATTGGGAATGAATAGATTTGTCATTTGAATAAGCCTTCCTCCTCTTTTGTCTCTGAATGCAGCGCCATTCATAACTGGGTGCCAGCAAGCCCCATTCTTTGTACAACTTCACCCAAATGATACCTTTGTGATAATCAAGCAGAAATGGGCTTCCACAGTCCCCTTCATTAAGGAAATGAAGCAGATAAACAGTATAATTATGGATTCTATTTTTAGCGAAGGCAAAGATGTATGTCTCAGCTCGGGGTCTTTATCTAGTGAAAGAATGGGGAATTTAGAAGGAAGAAATCATGCAAGTCAATATCGTTAGTGTGCCTGAAACCTCTCCCTACACTGGGTTTAGGATTTATGTTTACTTTGAATAAGATATTCTGATAGCAGCCTTGCAGATGGATAAACTGATATTTGTGCCTAGCAGAGTCTATGGGACTGAAGAGTCAAATCATGTGCAGTACTTGGCTCATCCCTGGGCTCAAAGGAGGGAAGATGTGATTCTCATTATCCAAGTTGCAGGGTTGGCTTAGGTCCCAGTCCCCTAGGTATCTGTCATTTATGTATTCATCTGTATGACTTAGGTGTTTCAGAGAGGTTTGGTGATAAATTCTAGCAGTGTCCACATGTCAGGTGTGTTGAAGGGGTTTGAAGGTAATTTGAAAGGTATTTCCAGCTCTGGAAAGGCTCATGCACTCTGTATCCCATATGACAGTCATGTCATTACTAGATAAGGTCTTTCTAGTCTATGGGAAGAAGGTCTCATGGTCTGGTAGTGAAGTAAGATGATCTGTTAAGGGTCTCATTTAAAAGCTTCCCAAAGATAGAAAAAAAAAAAAAGAACTACTAAAAGCATCCCATTATTCCTCTTAACACCACCTCTCTCATCTTTTTTTCCCCAAATTATGGGCAATTTTAAACAAAGGCACATTCATACTATAGGTAAAAATTTGAGAAATGGGAATCATCCTAACTCATTTGGATTCTCCGTATTTGCTAAACTAATGACTGACCCCATTTTAACATCACATTCTCCTTCCTACCACCATTAGACAACTTTTCAATGTATACACAGTTTTGATCCTTGGTTTTTGTTACATTACTTAATTTTGTGACTTTTGGGGAAAAGGTACAGGGGAACAGGGTCTTATTTTATCCAGGTTGGCCTTGAAATTCTGTGTTCAAATCATCCACTTGCCTCAGTCTCCTAATTATCCAGGACTACAGGTCAGCATTATGGTGCCTAGCTACATAAGCATTTTACTTAATAGAAGTTTGTAGCCTGGGTGCAGTGGCACACACCTGTAATCCCAGCAGCTAGGGAGACTGAGACAGGAGGATCCTAAGTTCAAAGCCAGCCTCAGCAACTTCGTGAGGCCCTAAGCAACTTAGCAAGACCTTATCTCAAAATACAAAAGGGGAAAAAAAAAAAAGGGCCTAGGGATGTAGCTCAGTGGTTAAGCACCCCTGGGTTTTCTCCCCTTGCCCCCCTAAAAAAAGTTTGCAGAAATGGCACAATGTGTCTTTCTGTGGATGGATTGTAATTTATTTTAAAATACCCTTACTGTTAAATATTAAAGAATTTGAGGCTGGGGTTGTGGCTCAGTTTTAATGTGCTTGCCCAGCATGCGTGAAGTACTGAGTTTGATTCTCAGCACCACATACAAATAAATAAAGGTCCATCAACAACTAAAAATATATATATATATATATATATATATATATATATATATATATATATATATTTTTAAAACAAAGAATTACCATCACTTGCAATCAAATTTCCTGTTGTTGATCATCCTATCATAGGAACCTTGGTTATTAACCCATTTCCTTAGACTAAATTCCTAGGAGTGGGATTATGGGAACTCATTGCTTTCAAACTGGCATCAGCCCAGCAGGGAGAGGCAAGGGACTTCAAGGGTCATCCCTGGCACAAAAAAGATGTGAGGGTCTTTAATATCAAAGATTTAGTACCCACTATGCACAGCTTGTTGCAGAGTGCTGGTTTTGTAGATAATCATCTATCAGAAATTGCAACTATCACATTAGATTCCAGTTACTGTGGTCTGCCTACATGATTTTTTTCCTTCATCTTTCATTGATTTTATTTTTTTTTGAGTACACAATAGTGGAATGCATTACAATTCTTATTACACACATAGAGCACAATTTTTCATATCTATGTATATAAAGTATGTTTACTCCAATTCATGCCTTTATACATGTACTCTGTTTTTTGCATTACAATTCTTAATACACATATATACCACTTACTGAATACACAATTTGCATGCTCCCCCCAAATCAATGTTATTCTTCCCATTGTGCTTACTATGAAACAATTGAGCCTTGAGATCAGGTAATTTGCCAAAGGACAGCCTCTACCCTTGCAAGCCTAACTCTACAGGGCATGCCTTCAGAAGGTCTCTATTGACTACTACCCAAATCAAAGGCTTTTTTTTTAAGCAGGGAGAATATTGCAATGATATTGAAGTTTGATGAGGGTAGTGATAAAAATAGGATGGTTATCAATTCACTCATCCTGGGACAGAGGCGATGGATCTATCTCCCTTGGATTTTGGTCCTATCTACAAGCTTTCTGAAAATTTTACCTGTGCAATGTGTGACTTGGAAAGGTCCAAGCCCAGGCAGCATGAAGCCTGTGGAATTTTGTGTCCAAATGGACATTGCAGCATTGAGCACAAAGAATGGCTTTTTGCTGCCAGCTGAAAAAATTGTCACTTTGTCCCAGGTAGTTTCATATGAAGCAGCCTGTTCCTGATGAAAAGTAACCAGTGAATCCAGGGTTTATCACTCTGCCCAGGAAATAGAAACCAGCTGTGGCTTACCTTTAGCTGTCATATCCGAATGCCACCAACTGCAGAGGTTAAATTCCACCAGAAACCTAGACAGACGGAGGAAAAGCCCAGTGTTACTTGGTCACTGGTCCTCTGATTACAACAGTGACATTCTGGTATTTAACATTGCTTACCTCATTTGAAAGAATACCACCACACTTGGGAGACATACAGGGCTGATGGAATGCCCACTGCATTTCCACCTGGCTCTTTCTATGAAAGGCTACTTTATCCTCAGTGCCAGCCCAACCCTGAGGCAGGTTTACCTAGACACAAGACCTTCTAATTGAGAAATCCTGCTGTGTGGACAGCAATATTTGTCTGGTTATTATCAACTTATTATTCACTTTTCTTTCCACATTTTTATTGGTGCATTATAGTTGTACATAAATGGTGGGATTTGTTCATTTTGCATGCACACAGTATACCAATATAATTTGGTATTACTATTTAGTATTTCCCCTTTCTCTTCCCTTCCCTGATCCCTTTTCTCTATTGTATTGATTGATCTTCCTTCAATTTTCACCACCTAATTTGATTCCACAATAAACAGTCAATTTTTAAAAGGTCTGTCCTGTCTAGATTCAGAAATATAAATATTCTCTACCCTGACTATGGTCTGCAGTAATGAAGGATGCTTTCAATATTTATACAGCAACTTGAACTTGTGTAACCAATGCCTGGGTATGGGGGCTGGGGTCCTTCTTGAAACTATGCCACAGTCTAACTTTAGAAAAAAAATAAAACTTGGACTGCTATTAATGAATGGAAAAATAATATTAATCTTCCTCCAAATGAATAGAGATGGATCAAATCCAGTTATTTTTCAGGTTCATGGCTAACATCTCTTCCAGCTTCCATTCAAAATCCTATTAGCTGTTAGTGTGCTTTCTGTCTCTTATCAATATAGAGAAAATATTGCCTAATTTATAAGCTTTGTTAAATTAATATAGGTTACATTAAAGCAAAAAAAAAAAAGACATGTCTACTTATTCAATCACAAGGAATCTACCTTAACCTCACAGAATCAAAACCTTGGGCTGGGGAAAAGAGGAGTTGGTGTAACAGTCGATCTGGTTGACATGTTTATCCATGAAATTCTTCCTATATGTGTGATAGTGTTCCAGTAATGTGTCCAATATCAGGTCTGGAAGTCAAGTCCTTCATCTTGACTTCCAGCCATTTCAAGACTGACTAAAGTCACAAAAGCATCCAGCATCCTCCAAAGAGGACCATAATTAAATCACACCTGAGAAAAGCCCCAGCCCTGGCTGATGCCCACACCAGCCCTCACTCCCACATGAATGGAGACACCCGAGTAACAGTGGACAGCCGCAGCAGTGTGTTCTGACCACAGCCCACCCAGGCTGCATTAAAAACAGCCAGACATCCATGTTAAATTTAACAGTAACCACAATAAATAAATTCAGTTTGTGTACTGCAAGCTGTTACTCTGCTAAACAATGACATAAGGGGCAAAAGGAGTGATCATGTATAACTTAATGAAAGGTGATTTTGGGGAGGTCTTGATATTCAATATTTTGAAATGTTTGACGAAGCTATGTCAGTTTCGTGAATCTAATGATTATTGAAAGTGAAAAACCAATGAATGCACTTCATAACCCCCCAAAATAATACTTTTCCCTAAATTCAGCACATTATACTTACAAGACAAGTTCAGTCATTATCCATTTCACAGCAGAGAGGAAAGCATGATAAGGCTGAAAGGAAGAATTCAGTCCATTTAAAACAATATATCACAAAGTTTGACGTTTAACTTCAGACTTTGCATAAAGACAATGTTATTCTTCCAGAGAGACTGATATGGTGTTAAAGAGTGATGTTCTAGCTAAAGCAAGAAAATGGTTGGATACTGTATCCCAAAACTAACATGCTAAAACTTTGAACTCCCCTGTAGCGAGATGTGATTTACAAGTAAAACAAACAGGGAATACAAGGGTTATCACTGGGAGGAAAGAGGAAGTTCAGGAAAGGATGCTTAAATCTTTACCCTCTGGAGGCTAATATTTCGCAGCCTAATGCTGAGGGGCTGAGGGCTGGAATCATAACTAATTTTAAATGGTAATTCACAGACCTCCCTTTTGGGAAGGTGCCTCTCCCTGTTCTCCATCACTGTCCGTCATTCATTGAAATCAGCACAAATTGCACACAATTGATTTTAATGCCTTCCATGAATTCTGTAGGATTTGAGCTGCCTTCTCTCACACTTACATATTTGGACTTGGAAAAAAACATGATAACCATATAAACATGTGATTTTTATCCTTGCAGAAAATTCCTGTCACTTTATAAAAGAAGGCATTGACAGCCTAATCTTTATTTCAGAATATTTTAATTAAAAAAAGCAGTCGGATTGTTTACTCTGTGATATTTCCTATGTGGATAATTCAATTTCCTGAATTCTGGAAAATACCAAGTCTCCCCCTCAGTTGGTTCTTTGTACCTAGGTATGCTAGATATGTGAGTGGTGGGTGAACTTGAGAGACAGGCAGTGACATTGGCAAAGCCCGGGCCCTAGATGTCAGGTCCAGAAAAATCTCAGAACCTTTTGTGGTTGTCTGTAGGTATCACAGAATTAAAGTGCCTGCCAAATCTTGCTTTCTGAGGTGATTGCTACTTAATCCTACTTTCTGAGCACTTTAATTAGAAGAACTAGAACTGGGACTAGGGGAAATATCCAATTTTAAACAAGAACACAACACAGTTTTACTCCTCTAACTATTGTTGAAACTTTCCTATACCAGACCAGAATGTAAATGAGAACAAAACTAAACACCACCCCCAGCCTACATATACATACATACATACATACATACACACACACACACACCACCATCCCATTGAAGTTATTCCCAGCCCATCCAGATTTCAGACTTTTGTGCATCTCTTGTTTGATTTGACTGAGTGCTTCAACATCATTCCTGAAATAGAGGGCCTCCGAGACCTCAGGATTGGGGTCAGATATGTACTTTTAACTATTTCCTAAAACCAAATGCAACCTTGTAGCTTCATGTTTTGTTATTACATATTATGGCGGGGTGGAGGGGGGAGAGTGTGCAATCATCTTTCTTTCAAAGAGATCCAGATGGTCAGACCCTGGGACAATTCTGTACCTTTGTCCCTACTGGGATGGGCTGAGTGTTTCAGAAGGGAGAGGCTGAATAAAGGGATTAGGAAGCCTTGGAGGTTTGGCACAGGGGCCAGTCACCCAGAGGCCAGGGGGACAGGCCCTCAAACATTCAGGCACTGGCTCAATAGGGGTCAACAAAGGGATTATGCAAATATGGGATTATAACATTTAAATGCACATTATCACTCAAAAGGATAACACCATGGCACTTTTAAGCCTAATGATGAAACCATACCTAGGGAAGACTTTATGTCTGAAAATATTCTATTTAAGGCTAGGGAAGTTGGGTTTGAAAGAGTCTCACACTAAAGAGTAACATTTTTTGCACACCCCCCCAAAGTCCAATTTCTAGTTGCCTCTCAGAAATTTTCAAGTTCTGCATCATTTCTTGCTCCCTCAATAGAGAGAATTGTGTTAAATGTTTGTTTTTGTACATAATCCCCTTGTAAGAACTTAGGTCTTGAAGAGGAGAAGGTGTGCCTATTTTAAGACAAAAACCGGCCTTAAAATCTCGTATTTCAGACCAAATTTTGCATTAATTCTTGGAACTTGGAAAATCACCACATTGCAAGGATAACATTGATACATGTAGGTGGACTTATATAGAGGTAGACTCTTGTATGTTTTTAGTAGTTAATGTCCAAAGTTACATTGTCCACACATTGCAAAATTACATTTTTAAACGGAGTAAACTATAACAGTTCATCTCTGGCTGTCTTAGTATCGAGTTGACTGATCTGCAGTTGTGACGTCCCCAACTGCACCAGCCCCAGGAAAGACAATAGTAAGACAATACTGGGCAGGGAGAGGAGGGGAATCAGCAGCAGCATGACCAGGAGAGATGACCTGCCATTAAAATCTGAATTTTGGCTGGGGATGTAGCTCAGTAGGTAGAGTGCTTGGCTTGCATGCACAAGGCCCTGGGTTCGATCCCTAGTACCATAAATAAATAAAGAAAAAAATCTGAATTTTATTCATGGGCTAAGAGTTTTCTGGCAAACCAAAGGGGAAATTTTTGTTGAGCAAGACCAAATCTTTTCTATAAAGATGAGAATCAGCCAGACAGCTCCCCTTTGCTATCAAAAAAAGGTGCTACTGCATTCATCCAAAGACTCTGGACCAGTTTCTCATTCATATCACTGGATTTGAGTTTAAACAGGAGCAGGGTTTTTGGTTTTTTTTTTTTTAAATAATGCATCAAGTCAGGAAATAGCTTGAAACATCTATGGCTTTGAGATCGACTCGATTACTCCAAAGATGGAGATATGTGCTCAGAGACATAAAAAACGTGCAGCTGTTCCAAGGGATCACATATGACTTACATCCAGGAGGCCATGGGCTCCATCGCTGCTCTCCTTGTTGGCTCTACACATGGCTTGGTAGTCATAAAGCGTGATTCTACAGGAAAGAATGGAAAGGCACTTAGTTGTTAACTAACAACAAAATGTGGGAACCCAATGATGCTGTCTAATAGCAAGGTGAGCCGTCATTACTGTCAGTTGTGACCATCATAATCAATGGGTGCCTAATAGGGAGTGAAAAACTGAGTAGCATAGCAGAGTCATTTATTGGAGAAAGTCATGTTACCTCTTTTAACTTGCAGATCAAGGGGAAAGAAGGTATTGGGAAGGGCAGAGAAGATGAGAACCCTCCTATTTGGGTCTTAAAACTAGGATAGTTTGTGTGGACCAATGCATGCCAAAAGGAATTTGCTGTTCTGAACTTATTTAGGGCACTGGATGGAATCTACTTGACAAATGAAGGGGACCTTCCTGATCTCATCTAAGAAATGACAGAACTAGGGTAGCTCAGAGGTAGAGCTTGTGTGAGGCACTAGGTTCAATTCTCAGCACCACATATAAAGGTCAGTTGACAACCACAACTAAAAATTATATTATATATATATATTAAACAAGAAAAAAAAGAAAATAGCAGAACTGGTCTTTCTCCAGCATCAGGAAATAGGCCTGGACCAAGATAAGCCCTGCTCATTGGCAATTTGTGGGGAACCAGATGCACATTGAATGTCACCTTCATACCTGCCCCTAGAACTGCAGCCACCACCATAGTAGTGAGTTTATTCTTACTTTTTATTTTTTAATAAAGTGGACATTTCCAGCATCTAGTATAGCACCCAGCATGGAGAAGAAACTCAGTTTTCAAAGTGAATGCATGAATGATGAACCCGTTACACAAATCTTGAGCAGATGATATATAACAGACAGAAGTGGTCAACTGCAAAACACAACAGGAAGACTTTCTTATCCAGACAATAAGTTAAGGGACATCGTAGATACAAGAGCCATCTACAGGCACCAAGTAGAAAAACTGGTCACATTTGACCAAACTGTGATAAGAGGCAGCTCCTCACCAGAATTCCTTGCGCAGCAAAGCCCAAGGGTGCACCAGAGACAGTCTCCCTTCAAGGCCCCAAGGCCTCTCCTTAGTCAAAAAATTTCTTCCCATGTCTGGTTTGTTTTCCTGATGCAGATCAAGAAAGTAACTTTGCTTATGGAAACAGACCAAACCAGACAAGCAATTAGTCTCATCCCCATAAAAACGTAACAGCAATGCCCGTCACTGTCACAGCCTTGACACTATCCAGTTGCTGGATGGGCCACAGAATCAACTGTGGACACAGAGCAACTTAAGTGGTCCCTGACTGAGCCCCTCTGTCACCATTCTGATGGTCACCCAGGGGGACTCCTTAGAGGTGCCTCTGCAAGGGCCACCCAACTCTGTCTCTACAGCTGTGCCTCGTGCCAAAGCCAGGCAAGAGAAGCATGGGGCTGAGAGGAACGTGCATTGGGAGCCCGGCAGTTATAGATGCAGGATGGTGTTGCAGTTAGAAATTGGTACTGCTGCCATGTTCTAGGGGTACAATGCCGAGCAGGTAGGTTGCTTATCCTCTTCTGTGGCTTCACTTTCTCACTTGTCAGATGAGTCAGAGAATTCTAAATACCAGGCTGTGAAGTATGCTGACCTCAGTAAGATACTGCAAAAAGCTTGATGTCACTTCTCGTTAGTTTGGGATCTTAAAGTTTCACTGTTTGCAAAGGCCCAAGAGAAGCCACATTTAAAATGCCAAAACTGAAGTAATACCCTGTGCTCAAAACCTAACCCATCATTGTTTTGTGACCCTCGGGTTCCTCCATTTCCTATACGAAAAATGGCGAGAATAATGGTGGTCATGAGAACTCAAGGAAGTTATCGGTGCTACATTTAGTCCTGTGCCCAGTACAGAGGATGCATTTAATAAAAGGCAGACTGGCGGGGTGCAGTGGCGAATGTCTGTAATCCCAAAGGCTCGGGAGGCCAAGCCAGAAGGATCATGAGTTCAAAGCCTGCCTCAGTAGTGGTGAGGTGCTAAGCAAATCAGTGAGACCCTGTCTCTAAAATACAAACTAGGGCTGGGGATGTGGCTCAGTGGTGGAATGCCCCCGAGTTCAATCCCTGGTACCCCAAGATAAATAAAAATAAACAAAAGGCAGACTGCAATTACTATCGTTACTAAGATTCTCATTGCCACAATGAATTCATGGGATGATGTTTAACACAATAGGAACCAACCCAGGTTTTACCCAGCTAACTGGGGGATGGAAAAGTCTATTTTCTTTGCTCATCAGCAAATGCAACAGAGCAAAATTCAGATTTGTCTCTATGAAGCACCCTCAGAAGCTGCAAAGGTTCACTAGGAAATGTGCAGGAACTTCTGTCCGTGGGCTTCTTCGTCAAAGACCATGATTAAAACCAGCTGATGTATTTAAGCAAGGTCTTCTCAACACACCCTTACAAGATAAATTTCAAATCATCCTCATTTTACAGACAGGCAAACCAAGTCTCAGCTAGTCAAAATAACATGGCCAGGTTCACATCGTTAACCAAGGGGAGAGCCAGAAAGACTTGGGACCAAGCTGAATCTGCCTCACCTGCTTTCTATTCAGAATTTGGCTCTGGAAGATTCTCACAAATTCTTATTCAGATCTGTGCCCTATTCTAAGGTACGAAATGGAATGTTACAGGAAATTCTGCCCCAGAGAAGGGCTCACAACCAATGTCAGAAATCAACTTGTAACTCAAGCAAAGAGGCTGCTGGGTGCTCCCATCAGGCTGAACACAGGACCACCCTGCCAGGATTGTTGTGTGCACGTTGCCATGGTAACCACCTGACAGAAGATGTCCGGAAATCCAGGATTCTCCTTGGCTCATTTCCAAAAAGAACTAAATTGCTCTGGGGCAGTCCCAGGGCAGAGTTTCCATCTTTCATTTCCAAAAGAGGTTTTCTGACACTATTGCCACCAAGGAGGTTACAAAGCAAAGCCCCCACGGTCGTCTCCACACTAGACAAGTTTAACTAGACGTTGCAGAAAGAGACTTCCAGATTATTACCCTTTGCAAAGTGATTTTGTTCGTTTTAAATAACTCCATTTTGTGGCTACCTGTATCCTGTTCAGCTGATTATAGTTAAAGAACATGATAATTACCTGCTTTCATTTGGCTCTAAAATAAGCCCTGAGAATCATGCCCAGCCCTTGTGTCGTGCAGTAGGAATTTATTCCCATTACAGATAGCATGTCTTAATCCCCATGACATCACCACCAGGCCACTTCAACTGTGGTCGGTCTGCAGGAGGAGACCTTATCATTAGCATCGCTGTGTTCCCCAGACAGATTTCTTTGAAACCTTGACAGAAGGCAGATTTGGTCTCTGAGGCAGCAGCCAGCCTTAAGCCATACAAACAAAGCCCGGACATCCCTATATGCCCCTGTGTTGGGGAGAACTTTGGGCCACAAGTTCATGATATTGGGACTTGTTTATAATCATTTTGCTGATACTATTTTTTCCCCAACTAGACAAAATTCACTTTTACCCCCCCCCCCAATTTAGGCTGAGTTTTAAAGGCCTAAGCTCAACTCATTTAAGCAGGTTAGCAACCGTGGGGACCAATATTTTTATTAAATACCTACTGTGTGCCATGAGGCGGGGTCATTTACCTGTAATGACTCATTGGATAATCTCACTTTAATAAATGATTAGCCTGAAGCCAATCTTAAAACAGTTTCATATTTGCAAATACATACCCAGAAGCAGGACAAGGGAGGCATTTGACATAAAGACCCACCCTTGGGGCATAATTAAGCAATTGTGAATCTAAAAGCCTGAGAAGCCAAATGACTCACTGAGGTAGCATGTAAAAATATGTATTCTTTGAGGGGCTATAAAATATGTTCTCCAGGGGCATCTTTAACTCGAAAATTATAAGGGCCTACAGCAGGAACACAGGAAATTCTTAACAAAGGATAGTCGAGGTGGGAAGTCCTAACTCTTACTTACATCTGAGAAAGCCAGAACTCTGGAAAGCACCACTGCGAACAGAGGACCGCATCTCTCGAGCTTGTCTTGGTCGATACTTCCTCCCATAGCAAACACCCCACCCAAGAAAGCACTGTGCTCTCAGATCAGCCAACACGGCCCAGGCGGAGAATTTATAGCATCCTGGCCCAGGTGCCTTTGATTCTTTTCAATGGAAATCAGTAAAAACAAGTTTAGTTGATGAGCCCCTATCACCCATCATTACTAGGGAATAAGCTTCATCTGGGTGCATAGGCCAAGCAGAGAGCCTATCAGCAGCAAGCAACAAGGTCTTCAAATTGACAAATGCTGACGATACAATAAGAAACAAAGCTGTAGTTGCTGGTCACATCAACATCTCATCCAGACAACAAGAATGTCAACAGAGACAAAGGATTATGTTCTACCAAAAGGAGATCTAGAGCAAACAAAGGAAAGGGAGGAGGGGGAGGGAGGAGGAGAGGTGAAGGGAAATACCTGGGAGTGATTTAGACCAAATTTTATTGTGTAACATTTTGTGCATGTATGAATAAATAACAAATCCCACCATTAGGTAGAGTCATGATGCACCAATAAAAAAAAAAAAAAAAAAAAAAACAGAAAAAAAGAGAAATGATTCTTTTCTGTCAGAAATGTTGACGATATCTCCAATGTCAGGGGCATGGTGACATTAATAGGAGAGGAAACTAAGACTCAGTAAGGTGAGATCATGGTTCAAGGTTATTGCGATTCTAGCCAGTAGAGAGGCTAGGTTGTCAACCCTGGTCTCTGGTACCCTCATTTAATTTTTTTTTTTTCAGTGCTGGAGATCAAACTCAGGGCCTCACATATGCTAGACAAGTGCTGTACCAACGAACTACACCCCTGGACCCTCCCATACACATCTAAACTGCTTCCCAGCTGTGGATTCGCGAGAGCTATTATGCTCCTGAAAGATCTCATGGGGATGGGGCCTCATCAGAAGAATCTGGAACATTCCTAGGCTAGTCCTAGGCATCCCTAGTCTCAATTCCTAAGGCCATTTGTGAGTATGCAGGTTGGCGTTTGTTTAAAACAGTGGTTCTCAATCATGGCTGCCCTTTAGAATCACGGTGGGGGGAGTAAAATATCTACTGGGGCATCACCTGTCCCTCCCAGGATTTCACTGCTCGGGGCTGAAGACCTGGTACTGATTGGTTTTTTAAGTTGCTCAAAGAATGCTAATGACAAGCAGGGCTGGAACCCTGGATTTGAGAGTGTGGTGCCCTCCGCTGGCATTTCCTCGTGGGTAGGTTTCTTCCCTCCCTCTTTAACTAGAAAGGTCTGGACATATTTAGGAGCAATTCTTTGACCCATCAAACAGATGGGTGCCACCTGAGGACCTTGAGGATGGGTGGAGCTTTCCATCATCCCAGAGAGCAGCCCTGATTTGGTAAACAAGTGTTGAGTGTCCCAGAACCCAGAGTGAATCATCAGAAGGAACGTGACCCTGAGAGTCTAGCCACCTGCCAGTATCACAACAGTCCCTGTCCCACTCAAAGCACTCTGCTGGCCTCCCCATCTGCTTCCCTCTGGGTCAAATTTATTGGTGTCCAGAAAAAACGGTGAACCTAAATGTTGGCTCATGTGCCTCTTCACCTGGCTCTTTCATTGAAATTTACCTTTCCTCGTGAAACTGAAGGGGAAAATGGAATCACAGTTAATCCCACAGAGAAAATATCAAATTTCCTTTGCCTCTTTAAGTAGGCAATAGAAGAAAACAGAAGAAAATAGCTGAATTCTGCTTCGGGAATGAGTTAATGGGAAACTCAGGAAATGGGGAATGGGGATGCTGGGGAAGCATCCGTGGGCTCGGCCATATTCCTGAAGCCACATCTATACTTCATGACAACTACACCACAATAATGTGCTGTCTTTAGCACATTGTAGGCACATCACTGAGGGGTAGTAATCATCAGTGCCTGGGAGCGTTGGTGTTTCTCAGTGGGCATGGTGGTGCGCCTGCGCTCAGGCAGCACTTGGACAAGTGACTTAGATGGTATCTATAACCATTTGTGTTCGAGACTACAGTGGGTATGCAGGTTGTCGGGGAAACTAGAAGCTGTGAACACAGCCCCATCTCTTGAGCATTTCTGAAATGGGTATCACAAGAAAGCAGGTTCAATATTTAGAGGAGAGTGGGGCAGGCAGGATGTTGTAGAGACTATAGCAGCCTCCCAATATCTGTTCTTCTCTTCTGGCAAGCAGAATCCTGACTTTTAAATATGTACCTTGCTTGGGTTTCTCTGTAGGAGAGGAAGCAGTTATTAAGCATAAGTATTTTAAGAGTCTACTTAATAAATTTACAAATTTATTAAAATAAATTTTATATTTGGTCTTTTGGATCTCTTTGAATCCTCCTTCTACCAGCCAGGATTGTAGAAATGATGGCTACAGCCCTGTAGCTACCTTGGACCATTAAGTAACCTTGAGTTTAAAAGCCCATTTGGAGGAAGATAGGGAGAAAAAAAGTTGTGGTCCTGTGTCTGTGAAGATTAAGAGAAATCTCCCAAGTTAGTATTTTGAAACTTCCTTCACATAAGAACAAGACTCCTGTATTCTTGAAAATCTTGTTATTTTGTATTTTTTGCTCATAGCAGAATCAACTCCTGATATATCAGACTCCAAGTTTGATTGAAAGATTCTCTCTTGAGGCAGAGCATGCATGAATGTGAAGAAATACCTCTCCAGAAAATTTGTTTTTGGGGGGAGGGTGGTACAAGGGATTGCACTCAGGGGCACTGGACCACTGAACCACACCCGCAGCCCTATTTTGTATTTAGAGACAGGGTCTCACTGAGTTGCTAAGCACCTGGCTATTGCTGAGGCTGGTTTTGAGCCCGTGATCCTCCTGCCTCAGGCTCCCAAGTGGCTGGGATTACAGGCGCACACCTGGAAGAAAATATTTTTGTCTGCTCCGACCATGGAAACAGATCCATGGTGATAAGGAGAATATGCTCCGGAATCCAAGAGACAAGAGTTCCAATTCCACCTTCCTTACTCAGTCCTATAGAGGGACCCTGACAAGGTACAAAAATGCTTAGAGCCCCCAGTTCATTTCCTGTTTTGCCAAATGGAAATAATGATAGTAGTTACTTCGTGGAGTGGTTGTGGGGATTCATTAGGGTAATGCATGGTAGCTGCCTGGAATCAGGCCTTCCCTGTGGTTAGTATTGAATAAATGAACAGCCCTGCCATCATGATGGAGAGGAGGGCAGCCTTTGGGATGGCTGTAATCAGAATTCTCCAGCAGGAGCTTTAGGGTTTTACTGAGTGTTCCATTGGAATCTCCGTGTCTCTGCATTCCAGAAAGTTTGGCCCCGAAACACACTTGTCCAAGCCAATCCGTCTCCTTGTTCCCTTCAACGCCACCTCTGACAAAGCATACTTCTGTAGAAACAGTCAGGTCAACAGGAAGCCATTACAGTCATTACATGAGCTGCTGGGTATTAGACTGGGGTGGGGCGGTCGGCATTAAAGGAGAGCAGCCCTCCAAACATAACAGGCTTCTCCTTTAACACTCTCTAGACTCCAAGGCCAGGGCATTTGCTGAAATGTAATGTGATTACTCAAGACAGGAAAGCTCCCAGTCCCACCACAGAGACCAGGGTAGAAATGGTCCAAGTTGTGAATTCTACCTGGATGTGTCACCTTTGAGAAAGGTAATGTAAGCAGCAGAAGGATGTGCCACAAGGAACTTCACACAAGCCAGCCCTATTAATGAACATGTGGGGCAGGGTGATGAGGACATTTTCCAGGCCCCTCAGGGAAAATATGGATGGCCTTGGAGGGGTGAAAGACCAGGCATGTTGCACCAACTCAAAGCAAAGCACAAAAACCAAAACACACAGAGGCACAAATGACAATTACGGGGGTGGGGGGCGGGGAGGGGGATAATAGCGGAAAGACATAGGTATTATTCATAGCCCCAGAGAAAAAACAAATTTTTATCCATCAGTCCATTTCCCTGCAACCCACATTGGCCAGGTGTGCTCGGTTGGACTTTCTGTCCTCATGAATAATTAATCATACAAAAGAATAAAGGAAGACCCTTTGGCCTTCCCAGAAACCACAAGAACAACCCAGGGCAAACCCTCAAGTTCTGGGTATTTGATAAAAGCAATAGCATTCTTTGATCCTTTGTGAGGATTTATTTCTTTGCCTGTTTTCTGAAGGCCGTTGACCTTTGTTGGGCGCCATATTGAACTCATTTCCAAGTTCTATCAACTTGGGCTCAGAGGTCCTAAAAGCCATGTTTGTCCTTCTCATCTAACAACTGGAACTTTCTATCCAAATTGGGAGCCTGACTCAGTGGAATTCAGGTGGTGTCCTGTTGCTTAAAGGTGGGAAGGGTAGAGATGAAGCAGGAAGAGGGTGAGAGATCCACTGATTTTCCAGAAGTCTGCTGAGCAGTGTGCTCTAGCAGGATACCCTTCCTGAGACAGAAAGTGAGAACTGTTCTCGCTGTTTATATACCTGTCGTGTTCTAACATGGGTGGTGCCAGAGAATGCCCCTGGGTCTCCAGGAGGGTAAACCATCTCCCAGGGGTGGTTCCCCTCCCACCATCTCAATTCGAAAATAATTTTCACATATTTTATAGACAATTTTCAGGTCTCTATTTCAGTGAAGAAGTAACTTGGAATCGGAGAGGCTGAGAAATCTGTCTGAAACCATGCGGTTGGAAATCTGAAGCTTAACCTGACTTTCATTTCAAAACCAGAGTAGGACAGAGGCCCAGCAGGAACCTCCATCACTTCCCTGTGACTGGCTGCAATTGTTTCCTCTTCTCCTCAGGGTCTCTAATGATACTGACTTTGCATCATGGGGAGTTAAGGTTGGGGAACAAATGGATCCTAATAAAAGGATTTGGAAATGGGATTTTCTCTCCAGAGCTTTCAAGAGGGACAATGTCACATTCAATGTCACAGAGTGTGGATTCTGAAAATAAACGTAAGTAATAAGTAAATAAATAAATAAATTCAAGAATTTTCCTAGACATGAACAGGAGTGAAAAAGGAAAGTAGTTAGTAGGAAAAACCCTTAGTGAGTCACTACTCAGGGAATCTGCTTTCAGTGATAAAAATGAAGAAGATTCTTTTTTTTAGTACACACAAAGCTGACCAAATGAGAAAAGAAGTGAAGTTGGGGGCCAGGGTGTGGGGTGGTGATGTTGGTTAATAATTTGTCCACTTTAAGGAAAAAAAAAATCTGAGCAATCTTCTCACTCGGTGGGCCTCCCTTCTGGAAATTCTGCTACCCAGATCAGATGCTGCTGAACCAACACCTTCCTCAGCCCTCTGTCACCTGTCACACACAGCTGAAGGATCTCTCCACATCCAGGGCTTAACTGTACATAACACTAGAAAAGGGCAGGAGTTGCAAACTTCCATGTTCCAACTGCAGGATACTGGAGTCCAGTTCTGCTATGCAGAGATTTAGGGCAAGATCTTTCTAAGCCTTATTATTTCTGTTTACAAAATGGGTACATTTATGTAGTCTGTTCATACCCAAGACTGCCTTTGGAGGGTGTGGCCTATACTTAAAAGAGCCCCTGTTGGTTTAATGTTCTGCTGTCAGTGTCTTGGAATTCTTGAGACTCTCTGAGCAAAGAGAGTCTCAAGGATGTTGGTATACCTATAAGAGTAGGCCTGTGCTCACACTGGAGGTATCCTCCTTGGGTCCTGCAATTCAGCCACCTAGCATGTGTAGCTTCAGGGGAAGCTCACAGGAGGTGGCATGGTCTTTATTTTCCCATTGCTGAAGCTCCTGCTCTTTATTTGGCTCCTGGACACCAGGCTATAAGTAAGCTGGGTGGACAGAGCCAGGCCCAGCTCAGCTTAACTGTCAAAGAGTGGCCTGCTTTGCCTCTTATGCAGTTTTACGTGCGGCTGGAGGACTTTCTCAAAACTCTCCTTACTTGCTTCTTTGTTTATAAGATTCAGTGGTTTCCTCCCACCTGACACTGCAGACCTGGAAGTGGATGATGCTCTTTCCCTCTGATGGCACTGCCTGGTAGAACAGCCATCAGGCCACTGAGTGGTCAGAACAATCGGGGAAAAGGTCCACTGCCACATAGGCAAGTGTCCCTCACTTCCTTGCAGAGAGGACAGCAATGACAGAGCAGGTGAAGAGAGACTGTTGGGAGCTTAATGGAGGGAGATGCTGCTCTCTTTTTTGAGCTTTTTTTTTTGAGACGATGACACTAGGCCACTTTTGCATGAAACTTGTTTCTTTAAGACAGATTATAAGCTGATCAAATCAAGACATATGATGGTAGTCGGTCCTAGATGCTGAGATGTCAGCTCAGTGAACTGATCCCAAGCTACCTGGGATTACCGCATCTCCAAAGCAGCTCAGCTTCCAGGTACCCTGTGTTTGGGGATGTGGTTCATTTTAATATGGCATGTGGCTTCTGTCCCAGAGTGCAGTTACTTCCAGCTACATCTTTTTAGTGTTTCTGAAATACATCTCAGAAGGGACAGACTGTCAACCTTGTGCTCTCTGCAACACTGCATGTGTGACAGGGTAAGGCATATGTGCCCTCTCTCCACAACTACAGTCCTTCAACACTGAAGACCTATCACCAGATGTCATGGGTATGAGAACACAGAAGAAGCCTCACCTGGTGCTAAGCAGAAAACAAAACCATGATTGAGCATAGATCCATGACAAAATTCACAGCAGCAGCTAGCAATTATTGAGCTCCCAATGTATGCCAGGCACTGTGCTAAGAAATGTATGCATGTTATTTCTCATTACCTGTAACAGCAATCTTCAGAAGTTGTTGTTATTAGAATCATCTTCATGTTGCACATAAAAACAAAGCTTGGGGAGGTAACGTGACTTATTCTAAGTCATGCTGCTAATAAACGTTGGAGCCTGGACTTGTTATCTGTCTGACTCCCAAACTTCAATCCACATTGCTTTCCTGGGACCAGTGAGGGGACCCTTCAAAGAAACCCAGGAGGCTTGTCAACTAGCCCCTGCATGATGGCAATTTCTGAGATAATTAAGTAAAGCCCCTGGTCTTTTCCTATTCTCAAATATGTTGGCTTGTTTTGTCATAAAAGAAAGTTCTAGATTCATGCCAACCATACTTTACCCATATGAAAGAGAGACTAGAAGTCTAAAATTCCATTACAACGCAACCTTTTTCTTCTTTCTACCATACATTTCAAAAACAGTATCCAAGAGGGAATGGGGAAAAAATGGATTTGTTAAAGGTTGTTGAAAAATACACTTTTGAATGAGAAACATGTGTGTGATGATTCTACATCTTTTGTCTCCTCCCCCCACCTCGTTGAAAACAAGTTAACATGGTACAAAAGTACACATCCACCTTAAGATAGGAAAAGTCAATGGTGCCCTGGCTGACAGACCCTCCGGGAGATGCCGTGGGAAGCTTGAAGAAGTCAAAGTCAACCCCAGGGTAGCCCAAAGCCAGGTCCAAGCAGGGTTCTTGAGTGTGAGAACAAGGGTTCCTGGCAGAGAAGAAAACTGTACTTGGATTTTTAAAAGGGAAGGGACAGGGTAAATAATCTGCTACAGGCTGGCCTGAGAGTAAGCCTGGGTGTCAGAGATTGCAGAAGGGATGGCCACATGCCAGTTTTTTTATATCATATCTCCCTCCTTCCCTCCCTTCCCTCTATCCCCCTCCTCTCCCCCACCCCCACCCCCTCCCTCTCTCTCCTCTTTCTGGAACAAACAAGCTATGGAATTTCAAAAACTGGGTCATCATTTTTTAATTCCCTGCTTTCAGCACAGCACTCAGTTGGTCTTGTTGACTGGCTTAAAAGTCTGATTTCCTGAGCTCGCACTTCCTAGCCATTCAGCTGCAGGGGAGTAATAAACCCGGGGGCCGCCTTTCCCCTGCAGCGGATGTGCAAGGCCTCTCACAGGCAAGCTGGAGGTCCATCCTTGCATTTCCTGCTCCTATATATTTAACAACATCAAATGTGCCCATTAAAGCTCCATTTCAAAGGCTGCCATTCTTCCTGGGAGGCCAAGGGAAGGGAGACAGCACTGACCTTCCTGGGAGACCTACTGACACCCTGATTTCAGGGGGTGATGGCTTTTTCCATGGGCTTTGGTGTTTCCAAGAGCAAGGCTGGCCTGCCCAGTAGGGATGGAGGAAGTGGCCCTCCAGGAGCTTTATTTAGGGTCCAGGGCAGTTCTCACAAGCAGGTAAACAGTGCCTGCCGCCTAGGAAATTTGGTAGCATCTGAGTTTCCTTCCAATAGTGACTTCCATTTATCTCCACCTGGAGGAACTTTGGAGCACTTTTCCTTGATCTTCTAAGTTAATATCAATAAGTTCCTCATGTCTTCCATGCCTGAGTTCCAGAGTCCTAGAAAGCTTCCCTGCTTTGTCAGTGAGATCAAATAATTCCTTCCTCCTTCTGGACCAGGTGAAAACTTTTCCTCCTTCTTCCCAGAGACTTTTGCGTAGGCCTGAGAGAATCCTGTGAGCTGCAGACTCCTACATCAATATTGGCCTCCCATCCATTCCTTGCTGGGCGAACAGGAAACTCATTGTGAGCTGAGTTTCTAAGACTCTTAACACTCATGCGCGAGGCATCGAATTTCAGCAAGATCTTCCGGAGCATGAACACAAGTGGAAACCAGCTTTGGGGTCAAGTCTGGGCTTGCTTTATTTGACCTTGGTTTGTTTTATTTTATTTAGGTAAACTTCTTGGGGGGGGGACCCTGGGGGGCCATAAAATCCTTACCTTTTAAAGGAGCCCATTGTTAACAATTTGTTCATCACAGCCCCCTCCACCTCGCCAAAAAAGTCTCCAGTCTGTGGGGAAGAAAAGAAGACAAGCTAGGAAGAGCAGATCAATAAGGTAGCCACAGAGCAGAGAAGGAATGAAAACAGGTCTGTTTCCTGAAAATGACAGAAGCCAAAGGTGGGTTTTCAGGACCACAGTTACATAAAAGTGAGAGTCATTACTGGGCATTATAGGGGTTACAGTGAGCAAATAGGAATATCTTCACAATACAGAGGGGGAGGGTCTGCATAACACATGCTGATTGCAGAAATGAAAACACACACACACACACACACACACACACACACACACACACCATTACCCTTGGATAGAGCAGGCATTAATCTGCACGTAATCCCTTGTGATTAAAATGCTACTTCATACCGACAGAATGAGGCTGCAAAAGGGCTTCTTAAGCAACAATGAAAAGAATTGTCTATAATTCCTAGGTGACCTATTTAGAAAAATATAGCTATGCTCTTCCTTGGCCCTGGAGATTTCCAGCAGCTGAGAACCTATCCTTTCTCCAGATCACTTTTCTGGGGAACCCTCTCATTTTGTCCATAGGTTGTTAATGTGTTGATGGAGAATAAGACGGTCCAGCCCCTTGTGGAGACTGAAGGGCCAATCAAACCTTTTATGGCCTATCCCTGCCTCTCAGCTGTCTTCAGGTCATGGCTGGGCAGAAGCTTTTGCAAGTCTAGTTCTGGATGCTGGCTGAGATTTCCAAACTTTGCATGGTGGAATGCAGTACAGATATCCTCCTGCATGCTCTCCAAAACTACTATGATGGAGAGGTCCCACGGGGCAGGGTGTATGTAACTGCAGAGGAACAAAGCTTGTGACAACAGCCACCTTCTGCCAACACCCTGGGATGAGCATAAGAGAACCGGCATCTGGACTCTGGGTACTCTGGGGACTTATAGCTTGGGAGGGGGGCCAGGGGTGGGGTAGAGGCCATTACAACAAGAGTCTAAGTCACACAGTTTCCTTAGGCATTGTACTAACTCAACCCCAATTCTCTGGTGACCTGCTGAGTGATCTCAACCCCACTCCTGAGTTGTCAAGGCAGGGAGAAGGCAGGGAGCAAGACTTCTGCAAAAAAAGTCAGGACAAAGAGGAGGAAAAAGGAAACAAAGTTTCTCTGACTGAATGTCAAGCACTTCCTTTTTCACTAGAAGGAAACTTCTGCAACCTCTGTGGGCAGGCAGGCATGTGCTGCTGCTAGGAGCAAGAAGGACATTTGTATTTTGTGTGTGTAAATATGCCAGTGTCAATGGAAGTGGTTGTTAGATGAAGAAGAATTATCCTAATTGGGGGCCAGGAGGCCACACGACATCAAACAAGCCCAGGCCGAGTGGGCTGGCAGGCTCCCTGGGCAATGCTGCAGGCCTGTTACAGCCAGAGATACAGCAGGGCGCCTGCAGGCCAGGGCTCTGTTAGAGGATCTAGCTCCTGTTCAGTGATTTGTTGATTATTCCTATTCTCGATCCTGGAAAATATCCACTCTGTCTTTACTGCACCCCCAAGGTCAGGGTCCTATCTCAGTCATTTGTGGTTATGGCAGGAAGACAGAGCCCCACCTCCCAGAACATTAATCTCCATAGATTCTTCTATTTCTCAGTGTTTCTCCTTCAAACCAACTGGGCATATTACCATAGGCTGATGGCCCTTTCCGTTGCCTTGGAGACTGGCCTTGTTTCAGGGACTCCTCTCTCATGTCCACCAACTGTCCAATATGCAGTCATGTCTAGCATTGGAGGAGATGGTGTGGGGGCCTTTTGAGACTTAAAGGTACAGTTGAAATCTTGCCACATTCTCATGGATAAGAGGAGAAGTGGAAGGGAAAATTCCTCAAGTTTCCCGAATTCACTATGAACAACGTAACCGACCATTCGGCTCAGATCTTAAAGAGCCACACTTAAGAATATTTTAACTTATTTATTAAGCATTAATGGACCTATCATATTAATGACTCATAAAGAACTTGAAATTATTTAAAAGAGTTCATTTTTTAAATATTGGCATCCTCAAATACAGAGTTATAAGAAACACTTTGAACAATGCTCATTTTATAGAGCCTATCCGGAGGCTCATGCAGGTCAAATAATGTGTTGATGATCCCAAAACTAGTTAAAGGAAGACAACTAACATCAGAAAATCATTTGCCTCTCATGCTAATATTAATTTTTGGGATGGGGGGGTTCTGGGGAGGTACTGGGGATTGGACCCAGGGGTGCTTAACCACTGCGCCACAATCCCTACCCCTTTTTCCCTTTTTTGTATTTTGTTTAGAGACAGGATCTTGCTAAGTTGCTTAGGGCCTAATTTGATGAGGCTGGCCTCGAACTTGCAATCCCCCTGCTTCAGCCTCCCAAATCCCTGGAATTACAAGCATGCACCACAGTAATATTAATTTTAATTTAATATTAATCTTATATTAATATTAATTTATCATGCAGTACCACTACACTTGTCTGCACTGGACCTGATTTTAATATGCTAACTGGATTTTTAATTGCAGGACAAATTTGAAGGCAGAAAGTTTGAATGGAAATCCCTGTTCCTCTATTACAGTGCTGTTGACTTTAACTCTCATTCTGATTTCCAAATGCAGTGCTCAAACTCACAGCTTGCCTACCTACCGTCTGTCCCTCTTCCTCCTGCTCTCACACTTCGAAAAGGCTTTATCAAATAAACAATACATTTTTTTTTCTATTTCTGGATCCTTTTCTCTCAGAGTTGAGAGCTCAAGTTATTTTATCTTTTAACTTAGATGACTGATTTTTCGACAGCAACACCCAGATCAAAAGCCATATCCAACCACTATGCAGGAATGTGTGTGTGTGTGCGTGTATAACTAAAATATCCATAAAGTTGCCCAAACCCTTTAAGGTACTTCCACCCTTGAGGCAAAAATTCTTTCAGAGGCTCAGACAACTCCTCAGCTGAGTTCTATAAATTGAACATTTTATGAGTAAGAGAACAGACCCTGGGCTCTCTGCACCCCCACACCCACCCCGCCCCATCGGGAGGCAAAGACTCTTTGGGGCCTGCTGGGAAGTAGACTGTGACGTTCTCCGAGGGATGGAAATCAGGTTTTATAATCTCCTGCTATTACCTCTTATTTAGAGATCACCATTGCTAAGTTTTAACACCATAATTTGTTCGCCCTCACCCGACTCATTCTAAGCTGCTCATTTTGAGTTGATTGGAATTTTTCACTTACCTGTGTGTAGTCTTCAGACACCAGAATAAACCCGTTATTGTCTATGAGGTAACAGTTCACAGTCTAGAAAATAAAAGGTGGGGGGGGAAGGAAAGGCACAATTTCAACTTTGGGTCCTCAGACTGCTTTTATATCGAATGACGTGACTTCATCCTGAGGGAAACCCGTTTTGGGGGGTGGGGAGTTGAATTCAGGGGATTGGGACAAAAAAAGAGTATGTGTTAAAAAGCGATGAGTTACAGTTAGTCTTGTTTTCTTGATTGGATTTGTTTTGTTTTGTTTTCTTTATGAGGCCTGAATATTTCCCAGGAACAAAGTGCTCAGAGGTCCCTAAGCCTATATATATATATATATATATATATATATATATATATATATATATATATTTTTTTTTTTTTTTTTTTTGGTGGCCAAAGTGCTGGCTGTTTTGAAAGCGAAACGCCAGCACAATGTCATTACTCTAATGATGTATTAATGAAAACATGGTGTCAGCTCCGAGGACCATCAGGGGACCAGGTAATATTTTTAATTTGTTCATAGACTGAGGCAGCGGGGAAGGGGCAGCCTTCTGTTAAAGGGGCCCCTCAGGCCTCCTAAAGGTTTTCAAACTGTGTTTTTAATTGGGAGCTGCACTTGGGGGCAGGGCTGTTAGCTTTTGGTAGCTCAGACTTATAAATTGTAGAAAGCAAGGTAAACCCCAACCTCTGCTTCTCCACCCTCCTTTAATCTCAAGTGAATGATTTGCTACAGGCTAAGTTTTAATTACAGTGCTGTGGAGTTTAAACTTAAGGCTTAATTCTGTCCTTGATGTAACTCAGTTTCTATTTATTGCAGCTTTACATACCGACTGAAACATTTAATTTGTAACATATCTTTACCCTGAGCTAAATTCCGCATAGCTCCAGGCCACCGCAGGGCTGGTGGTTTCTGGGACACTGGCCTCTGCATGGGATTGGTTTTAGTCGGGTACAAAAGGACAGCAGTGCCTTGGTCAGAAAGGTCTGACCTTTATTTCTAGACAGTGATAGTATGGAATCGACAGAAAATTAAAAGCCCGGTTGGCCCTTTTTATAGAAGAGTAGTTGCCTCAGAGCTACCCAGTAATATTATAACAGAGCTGTCTCAGTGATTCAGAGGGGACAGATGAATGACTTAGGAAACGTGTTCTTGCTCTTGCTGGAGAAGCTCTTGGCTTCAGGGACACTACTTGGGTCCTGAGGGGAGTCTTAATGGACTTCCTGCATCTTCAAGAGACAGCATTATGGAAGTGATCTTGCAGAGCTATGCTTTCAATATGGTAGCCACTGGCTGTATGTAGATTCATATCTAATTTTAACTTGATTAGAATGAAAGACAACTAAAAATTCAGTCCCTGGGTTCCACATGTCATCTCAAGGGTACCACATCTATCCGGGGTAAAGGGTAGGCTTTTGGACACGTTCGTGGTGGCAGAAAGACATTTTTGGACAGCAATGTCTTTGATTACACTAGGACTCCAAAGAGAGCTAGTAACTCAGTCTATATTAGGAAGATCACCTTGGGTCAAATTAGGTAGATCTGAATCCTTGATGATTTGAATGTCATGATGTTCATTTTGTAGATACAGACACTAAGGCAAAGCTCTTGCTCTCTGTTCAATCAATAAAGACATGTTGAGTATTGGAGGGGGCCTCCATATTCAGATATTGACCATCTTATTGTTCCCTGTTGCATAGGGATTCAAGAGCCCTCATAGCCTCCTCCTCAAATTCCTAATTTTAAAATTAGTTCCTATGCAAACACACCTACTCAATTAGTATACTCTTGTAATGAGACCTATGTCTTTGGTCAACAGCTATTTATCTGATGTAAGTATTGGGTAATACAATGCAGGTAGAGGGTAAATGAAAATCTTGAGAAAGGTAAGATTTCATGAAATCCAAAAAAGTGATAGTAGAAGACAGCTCCAATCACACAGGAAGCCATTGGCACATGAAAATCAGTTAGCAGTAGATGTCTAAAGAAGGAAAAAATAGCCACAGATCAGACAGAAGTGTTTCCAAAGAGACTGATTTCAAAGCACAGGATGGAGACAAGCCCCTGGGAAATTCAAACAGAACTTTTACTCTATTTGACACTCTTTATGATCACTCCGAGAAAATAAAATGTAAAGGATTCTGTATTGTGCTATATTTAATTTTATTAGAAGTAGAATTCCTAGCCCCCAAATCCCACTTTCCTTTGTTGGAAATTTATAGTATAGGATCTGGGTGCTGAGGCACATGCCTGTAACCCAATGGCTTGGGAGGATGGGGTAGGAGGATTGCAAGTTCAAAAACAGCCTCAGCAATTTAGCGAGGCCCTAAGTAACTCAGTTGGACCCCGTCTCTAAATAAAATATACAAAAGGGATGTGGCTCAGTGATTGAGCACCCCTGAGTTTAATTCCTGGTACAAAAAGAAAGAAAGAGAGAGAGAGAGAGAGAGAGAGAGAGAGAGAGAGAGAGAGAGAGAGAGAGAGAGGAAGGAAGAAAGAAAAGAAAAAAGCAAACTCTTAACCCTTAGAAAACTAAGGATAGAAGTTGTTGCCACATGTTACCAAAAGATACTACAATGAATAGCAGAAAAGCCACCCAGACTGGTCAATTCACCAATTGTGCCAGGTATTCTCTATATGGCTAGAAACAAGCCAAAAAAAAAAAAAAAAAAAAAAAAAGCAAACTCAGAGTGACTAGTATTTGGGGCAGTCTGGCCAGATACTACTGACCCCAAATATAGGTTCCTGGCTTCCCTGAGCATAAAAATTTCTTAAGCTAATATCTGAAGCCAAGAGACTTCATCAGATGTCACTTTGGGGGTTATGTGTATCCACCACGCAGCAAAGAAGAAAACAATAAGGCTAGTAAAGACTTGAGGTTAAGGCTGCCCTGGATGAGCCACTTATTTTGGTCTGATTCCTCTACATCCTAACTGGATGGTGATGGAAACAGAAATAAAAAGGGCTGCCAAGGGTCACAGGGACAAATGTGCCTAGGCTTCCACTGCCCCCAAGGTGCCTTGCCTGTGCCCAGCATCATGGGTGAGCAGGGAACAACATTTGTTTCTTCTACTGGCATTGATTTCTCCGACCACGCATCTAGTTAGTGTTTTCAAACTTCACCTTCTCCCCCTTCTGTTACGATATCAGGACAGGAACAGGTTGCTGAGAAGAGGCCTTGCTACGCAGCTCTTTGTGGCTATATTTGAATTTCAAGGTTATGCTGAGTATAAAAAGATTCAGTCACCTTAATAAGCAAACAAGTAACAAGTAGTGACGACATCGGGATTGACAAATCACTGAGACAGTCATAGGTCAAAAGCAGGGTGTCCTGTCATGGATGTAGATCACAGGTCACTGAATCTGAAAGGTGTCATTAAGTTTTCATGGGAAATACCGTGTCGCCTACCTGAAAACACCGAAAGGCACATGCCGTGGCCAGATGACTTCCTAAACACACGTGGCTATCACCAACCCCTTGGATTAAATGATTGCTGACAAGTGCCAAGGAGGAAGTCTGCTAGATTACAGAACAGAGAGCTGGTGCACAGTCAGGACAGAATTAGCCAGCATCCAGTCTGACCAAATGCTTTCTCTGTGTCACTTGACAATATGTAATATTCCAGTAACTTTCTTAGACTCCCTCATAATGTAAAAGGAGATATTTCCCCAGCTTTTCTTCCCTGTGCTATCCCCACCCCCACCCCAATGAAGCCCAGCATCTTGAAAGACCCCTACTCCAACAGGTGCTCTAACAGGCTGAAGGACTTGAAGAAATAAACAGCTTCATGACATACTCTTAAGGGCCTATTCCACAGCCACCCTTGGCAAATCATCTCAGGTTGAGGTTGTTCTTCAAATGCAGAGATAAACTGGGTGTGGTGGCACACACCTGTAATCCCAGTGGCTCCTGAGGCTGAGGCAGGAGGATCATGAGTTCAAAGCGAGTGTCAGCAAGTTAGCAAGACCCTAAGCAACTTAGTTAGACCTTGTCTCTAAATAAAATATATTTAAAAAAGACTAGGGATGTGACTCCATTGTTAAGTGCCCCTGGGTTCAATCCCTGGTTCCAAAAAAAAAAAAAAAAATGCAGAGATAAGCAATGGAGAGAGGCACAAAGAAGTTGACAAAAATAAAAAAAAGAAAGAAAAAGAAAGAAAGAAATCTTTCTGCAATGATTTTATAGCTCAGGTTTTGCTTAGGGAAGTCTCATTCTGGTTCAAAAAGGTAGATTCCTGAAATTAAAGTCCAAAGTAAGGCCTTGGAACTGGGTGGTAACTTAGTGCAGAAGAAGGTACTTGGGAGTGAGAAGTCACAGGGCCTACACTGGTGTTGACTAGAGGGCAAATGAGCTACCCGCTTTAGATTGGAAACTCAAATGTTTGCTATCAGTGTAGCTTTTGTGGCCTTGAGCAAAGTCTTGGGCATTCTTGAGTCTCAGTTTCCACATTGGAAGGGTGGAGATAGCAAGGGCTGTTTACAGGGTTACTGAGAAGATTCAAAGGGAAGGTGGATATTATATGCTGAGCAATTGCACCCAGTGCCCCATAAGTCCCCAGAGAACACCAGCTCAATCAACATCTGCAAAACCAACGTTCATCTCTGATGTCATTTTATAAGCATCTTAATGCTAAAACTTTATAGTTTCTCAGAAAGGGAAATTGGTATGTATCTCTTAACAGGAAATCTCGGAGGTCCACTGTCGGAGCTTTGTTGCTTTTTTGTCTTGCCTTGTGTTTTAGGGGGTGACTTTTGTTTGTTTTGATGGATGAAACAACTCACTTAGGAATTTTGTTGAACATTGTGTTCATTTTAATGAGACCGAGGTTGCTGGGTTCTTTCATTGGGGTATGACACATCTCAGGAACATGAAAGTGACATTTCTTACTATACATTTTTTTTCTCCAGGTCTTCCAACCCGATCCCTAATATAATAATTATGGAGCAGAGTGATCCTTCCTGCACATCAATTCTCTATCTTTTCAAGACAGATCGACGGTCATATCAAAATATTGGTTTATTTATTTATTTATTTGAAAGTATGCATTGCAGAGGAGTCACTTTGGAAAGGTGTGCTTGGTAGGAGTCACATGTGTCCCTCCCACAGTGGCATTCAAATGACCCTTCAACCTACCCACTGGCTGGGCTCGGTGGTTCCAAACATGGAGGTCCCCACCGACTCCTTGCCCTGTCATAATTGAAGGAGTCTTTCATATGCTGAAGGAAATACTACAGGGACTCAAATGTCTTAGAGATTAATAGCTATTGGTCATCTCTATTTCTTTGGAACAAGAGAGAGCCGAACTGAATCTGTTATGAAGTTTTTGATCCTTCTGCTTCCTCCAAATGCCTCAGTAGGGGACCACCCCCTCATCTTCCACTGTCTTTGCAATGGTGGCAGTCAACAGGATATGGTGGTTTCCAGGCAGGTGAGTGGGGACAGAGGAAAGGACAGCTGGGTCAGGCTGAGATCAGAGGTAGGCATGGCCTTCCTTCTTCCTTGTCCTGAGTGGTGTTCTCTGCCAATAACGCGCTTACCATGCTCCAGGCATTGTCTGTAATGCCATTTCCATCTCCATCTTCCATTGACTTCCATTCTCCTCAGAGAAGCCATCCCTGGCCTGCATGTTAGTTACTCCACAGCACTTGTCACAGTTGATCAGATCTGCTGATCTCCTGAGCCACCTAGTGAGCTCCAGGAGTGCTGGGGCCATTTCTAACTCTCCTTCCCACTTGGTCCCTTATGGTCAGCTAGGCACCTAAGAAGGCTCAGTAAACATATCTGGAAGGAATATCTGAGTGTATGAACTGTTAGCCCATGGGTCATGAAGTTGACATTTGCCTTGGGGACAACAGAGCTCCTTAAAAAATCTTCAGTCAGCCCCATGGCCAGGATCTTCAACCCACATGGTGGATGGAGGCCCTGACTTGGATGTTCTCCTGCAAGATGGGAGGGCATCCTGCCTCCCTGATCCCACCCACTAGCCCAGGGCACTCCTGCCAAGGCCCAGATGGGGAGACAAAGGGGCAAGAGGGGATCTAAGGCAAAGCTTCTTGGATCAGTCTGAGAGGTTAGGCCAGCTCTTTAGGGCTGTGGAGAATCCAGAAGCACTGAACTTAATCGACCCCCACAGCTGTTTGTGAATGGGGACCTGATCATTTGAGGGCAGCTGGGGAAGAGGAAGGACATGGTCTCACAGGAGAATGACACATGGAAAGAAGTCTGCTGAGAAACTGTCAATGTGCATGGGTGGGGAAGCAGGGCTGGTTTTTCCATTTAAAAACAATGTCAAGCCAGAAGCAGTGGCACATGCCCAGCTATTGGGGAGGCTGAAGCAGAAGGATTGCAAGTTCAAGTCCTGCCTGTGCAACTTGGTGAGACCCTGTCTTAAAACAAACAGAAAAGGGCTGGGGATGAGGCTCAGTGGTACAGGATTACTGGGTTCAATCTGGGTTTAGTGCCACAAAAAAAAAAAAAAAAAAAAACCCAAACCAAACAACAACAATAAAACAATTCAACTAGGCACCAAAATTTAAGGGTCAAAGAGGAAAGGGGATGATTGTTTAAAATTGCAAATTGAGGACATTTGAGCATCATTGCAAGTTCAAAAATCAGGGCCAATTCAAATCTTAATTTTCAAAGTAGGAACCTTTAAATGACATTCAAATGGGGTTCAAACCAATGGCTGCTGAAGAAGGATCCCTGGAGAGAGGAGGGGACCACTGAGCTTACAATGCTCCAGTGGACATGCCATTGTCATCTGAGGTTTCAGACCCAGATGCCATGGATTTCTTCATACCTCTTCTCATTCGTTCTTCTTCCTCCATGAGGTGGGTATTTCTCTTTCCATTTTATAGTTGAGGAAACAGAGGCACAGTGAGGCTCAGAAAATTGTCCAAGATTACTCCTCTTATTATTGTCAGAGTCACAATCTGAAGCTGGTCAATCTAACTGCATAGCCTGTGCTTTTAGTCACATGCTATACCACCTGTGAAATGAGTCACTGAAGCAAGGTACACTCTATGTAGGGATCCATTTTTATGTTTTTATGTGAGGATGCACCGAGGCACTTTGAGGAAGATTGTAGGACAATTACTCCCTCTGGCCTTTATTCATTAAGTTATTTAAGCACTTATCCATCTGCCTCACTAATCAACCAACTAAACAACCATCCAACCAACCAAGCAACCATTAACTGACCAATTCATTAATCAACCAATCCACTATCCAAACCATCATCCATCTCACCAGCCAACTAATCAACCAACCATCCTCCATTACTATAAACTGAGATTAGTGATAGTATCCTCAGTTACTAAGGAAAGAGCTTAACTCAGGGCCTCATGATGCTGATCGATTGACATCATCCTTGAGTTGCATGTAAGTACAGCATTCCAGGGTGGCAATGCATGTCTTAAAGTCAGAGGGCAGGTTTGAGGCCTCTGTGGCTGTCCTGTGATAGTTACCCCTGGACTTACTGAAAGGCCATTGATCAGCAAACTTCATAGAGTTGCTCTTTCCTAAAGGAAACTACTTTTGATCTAATGATCAGAAAAACTTGGGCTTCCACTGAAAACCTGATGGATTGGCTTTTACTCTGCATACTGAAACTTGAACAATGTTTGTGATTATGATTAAGAATTTTGAGGTGCTGGTTGTGGTGGCCCAGGTTGTAATCCCAGTGACTTGGGAGGCTGAGATAGGAGGATCACGAGTTCAAAGGCAGCCTCAGCAACCAAGTGGCACAACCAAGACCCTAAACAACTCAGTGAGACCCTTTCTCTAAATAAAATATAAAAAGGGTTGGGGATGTGGCTAAGTGGTTAAGGGCCCCTGGGTTTAAAATCCAGTACCAAAATAATAAAAAATTTAAAAAGAATTTTCATTTAAAGTTGCAGCCAGACCCTTGGGGACAAAGTGTACTGTTTTAATTTCATCCTTTATTTATTATGCTTGTTTTCTGTTCTTTTCTTTTTGGTACTGGGGATTGAAACCAGAGGCACTGCACTACTAAGCCACATCCCCAGCCTTTTTAAAAAATGTTTTGGTATTTAACTTAGAGTCATGGTCTCCCTGAGTTGCTAAAGGCCTCACTCAATTGCTGAGGCTGGCTTTGAACTCATGATCCTCCTGCCTCAGCTCCCCAAACGACTGGGATTACAGGCATGTGCCATCGTGCCCAGCCTTGAATTCTTTTTTGAAGTCTACTTCTAATCTATGTTTTCTGGGTTGAAATTATGTTTGGTTAGGATTTCTTATGTCCTTGTGGTAACCAGAAGGAAAATGAACATGATTATTTGTAAAGTTTAGTTTATGTATTGATAATGTTTAGCTAATACAGGGAAAAAAGAAGCTACCTAAGTGTAAGCAGGAGGCCACCATGATTCTCCTTGCTCTAAAGCATGGGCTGGAGGGTGTACTGAGTGGATTCTGTAAAAAATGTAAATTTGATGGACAGGCTCAGAGCAGTGACACTTTTTTTCTTTCATATCTGATGGATGGGATTTAAATTCTTCCTTCCAAAAGAAGGAAAGGGAGAGGAAGAGGATTTGGGGACAAAAGCACTATTCTGGAAAGAAAAATTCTGAATTTCAGAGTTTTCAAATCCAGATTTGGGGTTTGCTTATTGCATGAAATTAACTGAATCACTTAACCATTCCTAGCCTTTGGTTTTCTCTTCTGCAAAAGGGGTCCATAGTTCCTACTTAGTTCACTGAGCAGTTATGAGAATGGAAAGAAGAGAGGTCTGAGGGGAAAATCTTGAGAACGGTAACATGAGCTTCACAGAGTAGTCCTAGTGGATCTTATTTCCTACAAATAAAATGTCCAAATTCTAACAGTGCTGTCCATGGTATATTTAAATTCCATTCCCCCAGTCCTTATAAACAAACTATCTGATTGGAGGGGGGAAATAGAAAGAAAAAAGAAAAGAAAGAAAATATCTGCCCCCTGCCCCTCCTTTTGCTTGAGATTGCTCCAAAGTAACATGTCAGAACTGAACTGACTTTGTTGATAGTGGCATTCTCTTTGTTAGAAAGTGCCATCTATCACCTTTGCTTGGCCAGAAACAAAAGAAGGCCAGGGATGCATCTTACCTCATCATCGCAGCTAATGGAGCATTTGCCATCCAGAGAGGCACACTGTATGGGGCAAGAACAAGGGAGACTGTGTTATTGGGATGTCCCTGCATCTGCTGTGGCTGCCACTTAGCTATAAAAGTCAAAGCCTGTGATGCAAATCACCAAATTTCATCCAAAGAGAAGGCTTCAAGATGAGACTTGGCTCCCCTCTCCAGAATCAATATCAACTCCAAACAGTCATGAAAGAGACATATAAAGCAATCTGGGGAGGGCTGGCTTTTTTCCATCTATTTTATGTTGTCATTCGATATGGATGATATCTTTTAAAGATATCAAATCTTTTGGTAACAAGACGTAATTATGCAATTATTTAATTTTAAATCAGTTTCCTATGACTTACCAAAATCCTTGTCTGTGTTCTTAGCATTGCAGTTTTTAAAGTATTTTAACTTAAGAAATGATATACCATACCATCTTCTTATCCATTCCTCTGTTGAGGAGCATCTAGTTGGATTCCACATCTTAGCTCTTGTGATAACACCCAAGGAACATGGGACTGACATGCTGATATCATTTCCTTCAGATATATACTTTCAACATTTAGAATTGGATGGGCAGAGGCAGTTTATCAGTATATCACTTTCCATTTGTGCTCTAAGCAAATATCACTAAGAATCCTTAGCAAAACAAAGGGAAAAAATGTACTCAGATTGTCCAAGCAGAATAGCTCAGATAAGTCCATTGACCAAATTAGGCAGATACATTAAAAAAAAAAAAAAGAAGAAGAAGAAGAAGAAAGTAAGTAAGAAAGAAAACAAATTGGGCATAGTGGTGCATGCCTGTTATTCCAGTGGCTGGGGAAGCTGAGGCAGGAGGATCCAGAGTTCAAAGCCAGCCTCAACAAAAGTGAGGCCCTAAGCAACTCAGTGAGACCCTGTCTCTAAATAAAATACAAAATGTGGCTCAGTGGTCGAGTGCCCCTGAGTTCAATCCCCAGTAAAAACGAGTCATATGAGTGTCTTTTTTTTTTTTTTAAGAGAGAGAGAGAGAGAGAATTTTTAATATTTATTTTTTAGTTTTCGGTGGACACAACATCTTTATTTTATTTTTATGTGGTGCTGGGGATCGAACCCAGTGCCCCGTGCATGCCAGGTGAGCACACTACCGCTTGAGCCACATCCCCAGCCCACATATGAGGGTCTTCTTAATCGCAATAAAGAACTCTCAACTAATCAGGCATCACAACAAGGTTAGGAGGAAGTCACTATGAAAGCCTAATATTAAAAGTTCCCAATAGTAAAAGAAAAACTCCTTACAGAAGGTTGGTATCTTGACCTTATAATTCAAACTGTTCCTAAGAGCAAATTCCCTACTTTGCTCAGCACGTGGTATCTAACATGTTGACAGCCCTTTATTTTGCAGTGAAATGAATGGATATCTGAGCAGCTGACAGTTTATTTTACATTCATCAGCAAACTGGCACTTTTAGTCGCCAAATGTGAACACCTGTATAATAACAGTGTCGCTAATGCTTCAAGATGCTGATTATACCTTACCTGTCTGCTGGCAGTCCAGAACTTCCTTTGGAAAAACTCAAGTTTCATCTGAATGCCTACAGCTGGAACAAATTATAAATAAGACAGAGCATCAGATATCCCTTTACATAATTATTTAAGATTATCCCTGAAAATTACCCATCAGGGCAAGATGCTGATATAAGCATATCTAAAAAAAAAAAAATTTACAGGGATGCACACAACTTATTCTTCCAGATAAGAAATTCTTAAGGTTACCTCTACATACAGAACTCTTGCTAAAAACAAATAGAAAACAGTGCAGATGACTCTTTGGAGATACATTACTTTTCTAAAATTTATTCATATACTTGCTATAAAAATCTCCCAAACACAAGCTGAAATTAATTTTTTTAAAAAGTATATTCTAAAGATAAGTACAGAAGGAAATTGACCAAATTATGCAATATGTGTGTATGTATATGAATATACCACAAT
The DNA here is from genome assembly GCF_045843805.1 of Urocitellus parryii. Taxonomy (NCBI): domain Eukaryota; kingdom Metazoa; phylum Chordata; class Mammalia; order Rodentia; family Sciuridae; genus Urocitellus; species Urocitellus parryii. Next base: position 172,104,779 of record NC_135533.1, on the reverse strand, counting down.
GACTTTATAAAGCAAAGATTAGAAAACAATAAATGAATAGAAGGAAGACCAGTACAATAGTGAAAGAGGAACAGAGGAGGGAGGAGGGGAGGGAAAGAAGAAGTACTAGGGATTGAAATGGAGCAAATGATATTGCATGTATGTATGATTATGTCAAAAGGAACCCCACTATTAGGAACAGCTATAATGCACTAATAAAAACATTTTGAAAAAGATCAGTACTTCTTCAGGTCCACTTTCAGCTATGACTTGCTCTATGAATTTGGATATCTAAAACATGCATTTTGCCTGCCCTTTTGAGATATGACATTTGAAAAGCACTTGACCCCAGGTGGGTATTTAGCAGGGAGTCACTTTGCTATGACAGGACTGAGCTTCTCTGGCCCCCTAGTGTCCACATCTCAATAGTCTTCTCTCCCCAGGAACTCTGGTGAGATTATATGACTCTTTGTCTGTGAAAAGCTTCCTAAAGCAATGGTCATAGCCGCTCCTGTGATTGAAAGATACTGCAAGTGATCTGAAACCCTGGGAGGCGGAAGGAATATAGGGGAACTTCAGAACTCAAACGTGAACAAGCTCATCATACGTCATCACCCCCCAAATCCATTTAAGCCAGAATTTCCAGGAGTGAGGGTCTCGGTCTGGGTGTTTCTTAAAGGTCCCTGGGTGAGTCTACTGTTCAGTAAGGGTTGAGGAGGTCAAGGTTGGTTGCTCTGTAAATTGTCTGCCACAGACCTACTAGGCACCATGTGAGCCACCTGGTCTGAATACATCTTGAGCTGTTCTTCCAGGCTTGGAGAAAATTTCCGTGAATACCTGAAGGATTTCGGAGTATGAGGGCTGTGTAGGGTGCTTCTAATAAAGCTGGTCTCCATTATGTCGGACCAGATAACGAGGTGAGAACCAGGGTGCAGGCTGGGATTTCCTTAAAGGCACCAGCAACAGAGGTGAGTGCCCTGTGCTGAAGAAGGGCTTGGAACAAGTAGCTCTGATTTTTAAAAAAAAGACAGGGAGGGAGTTGGGCATGATGGCATATACCTGTAACATCAGCTCCTCAGGGGGCTGACAGTGGTTCCCTGAGAGAGTTATTCCACAGTAGTCTTTCCCTGGTGTTTCCAGCTCTGACAGTCCACAGCTGCCCCTGGCTAACCTCTTACCTCTGAAGTTCTTCCATTAGTTTCCCAGGCCCTTTCTGAGCACCCTTCCCATTCTTTGACGGGGCCCTTATTTTCACCTCCCTAATGAAGCTAGCTGCTCGCTCCAGGGTGTTTATCCATCTCACATACTTGGAGCCTGCTATCATCTGCCCCGTTGGTCCTGTACCCCAGCTCCTTAGGGTGCGGTAATCTTTCCTCATGAGTCAGTCCTCTATCCCATTAATCATTCAGGCCAGGTCTCTCTGATCTTTCTCCAGTAGGCTGCATCCTCTCCCTGATTCTGATGCCCTAACCTAGACACCACTTCCCCCACTTTTCATTCACTCCCTGTCTGGGCCATGGGGTTGCTGAGCCAGGGCTCCCACGTAGACCTGACTGCAAACTGGTCTGTTCCATTTCCACCTGGCTGTGTTCCTGTTGGCTGACCCCAGGCCTCCTCCAGCAACAGTGGCCCTGGCTTCCCAGCATGCATTGGGGTTTGCAAGATTTTTCACCTACAAGTTAACATACTATTTTTTTTTTTTTTTTTTGATTAAGAGACTCACAGTTCCATTGGTGGGACAGTGGCCTTCTCTGTGCTAAGCTGTCTTCTGGGTACTAATGGAAAGGAGACCCCACAATCCCTTGAAGTCTAGTTCAGAAGGAACTAAATGATAAAAATCTATATTAGAGGCATAAGCATAGAACTGTGGAGTATAGACAGGCTGACTTGGCCTCGGGAGCTGGTGAGATCTTTGTGGAAAATAGAACACAGAGCTCCAACTCATAGCAACATTAAGAACTAGGAGAAGATGGTGACCCCACAGAAGGAACTGTGTATTCTGGGGCCTGGGAAGAATGGGGACCTGCTTGTGTCAGCTGAGGTCAAATGGTAAGTGGTCTTAGATGTCTGGCCAGAGCATCTGAAGAAGATGCAGCAAGCCAGGGATTAACCTATTTTCTCTGGCTAAATCCAGCCTACTTTTATAAAGTTTCATTGAAACGCAGTCACAACCTTTAGTTTACACACTGCCTGTGGCTACAAGGACAGAATTGAGTAGTTGCAACAGAGACAGAATGGTTCACAAAACCTGAACCATTTACAATCTGGCCCTTTAGAGAAAAAAAATAAGCTGAAATCTACTTTACAGAAGTGGTAGAATCCGATTTCCACTTCCTCTGCTTCTGAAGTCCTAGGGATTGAACCTGGAGCCTTATGCATGCTAGGCAAGCCCTGAGCTCCATCCCAAGCCCTTCTGATTTCCAGACAGGGTCTTGTTAAATTTCCCAGGCTGGCCTTGAAATTGTGATCCTCCTTCCTCAGCCTCCCTAGTGGCTGACTGTATGTGCCACTGTGCCCAGCTCAGATTTTTTATTTTAGAAGTCCAGTCTGAAAGCTTAAAGAGGAAGTTCTAGGCAAAGAGCCCGGACAGTGGGAGACAGAGAATGAAATGTGTTTGCCACTGGTGCAGGCATTGAGCTTGTTATTTCTTAAGCATGAAAATGATTTAAACTACAATAAAACAAAACAAAACAAAAAAACAAAACAATAAAATTAAGAACAAAAATTCCATCTCAAACATCACTATTTTCCTTTATTTGGTTCCACATGGTTTTTGTTTTTGTTTTTAACCTTTATCAGAGAACACATTTTAGCATCAGTGAGTGCCCCTCCTTGCCCCTCCCCCACAACCTAAATGGAACCTGAGCTATTTGTCATGCCCGGCTATTCTGTCCTTTCAACAACATTTCAGGCCATAACACTGTACTCTGCTTCAAGTCAGTCTTGCTAATTTAATAAGGAAAACAAGGACAGAAAATGCTTTAGTGAAACCCAAGTCCCAAGGAGAGGGAAGAAAATAAAAACGCCATTCCTGGGGTTTGAAATTTTTTAGACAGTCCAGAAAATCATCCACATATTTTTCCCGGAGTCTGCAGTCCTCTTCACTTCCATTATGAAAGCTCCAGGGCTCCCTGTGGGGAACCTCTACCACAGGGCAGAGACCCAGTCTCCTTCTCATAACAGTATTTGGTGGAACCTTATCACCTCCTAGGAGCTGAACAGACCTCAACGAAATGATTCCATAGGTTCCTTCCCAGTGTTTGACTATAAAGGAAGAGCCTCCCAGAACAATGACACCCCCTCCACACACACACACCCCTCGCCAAGATACTGGGATGGCCTTTGGAAGTCAGCAAAACAGCAGAATCACTGTTAAGAGAATTGCCATTGTTAAGAGAATTTTCCTGGGGGCTGGGGCTGTAGCTCAGTGGTAGAGTGCTTGCCTAGAATGTGTGAGGCACTGGGTTCGATCCTCAGCACCACATAAAAATAAACAAATAAAATTAAAGTATTCTGTCCATCAACAACTACGAAAAATAAAAATAAATGAGAATTTCACTGACCCAATTTCTCTTAGGGTTTAAATTATTCAGGTGACTGTTCTTGCAACTCATGTCCATAGGCCAAGAAGGTCTGAGAAGACATTCAGCTTAGGAGCACATTTCACAGAACTTCAAGGAAGTGTCTTCGGATATCCTCTTTTCCCAACCTTCTAACTTTGCATCTTTTTCTTCTCTTGTTCCATCCCTTTTCCCCAGGTTCATGGGAACCCCAGTGCCAGGTGGTATGTTGCAGTGACCAAGACAGAGTGACACAAGAGCCAGGGGCTAGAGCCTGAGGAGGGCAGGTCAGCTGCTACAGGGAGTCACAGGGCACTGGACAAGCCCAAAACATACAAACTATTTGATTTTCACTCAGATCAAGGTGCATAAAGCTGAGACCTCCAATGCTCTGAATTGGGGCTGTCCAAATTGGTGGCCATTAGCTCCATGTGGCTACGAAGGTAACATTCAATAAAATTCACAGTTTAGTTCTTTAGTTGCACTAATCACATTTCAAGAGTTCAATGGCCACACAAAGATAGAGGCTACTGATATGGACCATGCCAACCTAGACCATTTCCTTCACTGCAGAGTTCTATTGGACAGTGGTCAGTAATCACACGAGGGATCCCAGAAAAGAACTGAAGGAACAGTCCTTGAAGGAATGAAAGCAAGGCTCTTTACAGATCGACAGTACCATCACTCCTAGAGGTGGATGGAATGAGGCTGACCCTAATACCAAGGGTTTGGAGAGCTTAGATTGGATTGAACTGCCACAGTGTAAGACAATTTGTCTCTGCAAAGGAAAGTCGCTAGTTTGAGAGAACCCCAAAGAAATCAATCCAGTATGCTCCATGTGGCTACCGCCCCCCAAGATTTATTTATTTTGCTTTATAAAATTTGAGAATACAAATTACATTTCCAGTGCTATTATATTCAAATGCATTCAAGATGAAATCATGCATGCATCTCATATCACGTTAATAGACATGCCTTCAAGTGTAATCCGAAACTCACGAAATAACAATGTTACATGTAAAATTAGAAATAGAATAACTTTTTCATATTGTATTCATTTAGAAATAATTTTCTGTGGGCTTGGCCTCAACTTGCAACATACCCTTAGGAGCACAAATCCGGTTTGTAAAATAGCCCTCACTATGCCTGGCACGCAAGCTCACAATAACACCCCTACTTCCAATCTTGCCTAGTCCTCCAGTCCTACAACACATTCAGATATGCAAGGAGAGCTCATTCGGGATGGAGAAAATCAATCTTGCCACCATGAAGGAATTCTAACCACATTTTTTTTTAAACTGGGACACCAGGCTGTGAATCCTGTCCCCATTATTGCTGATATGCAATCTATCACTACTTTGTCTTCCCAAAGAGAGTCACATAAGCTCTGGCTTCTGAACAGAATTTTTTGTGAAACAAGGATCCATGAGACTAATGAGCACGATGTGCAAATCATTCACATTATGATTTGCTTCTAGAACTTCTTATTCTTGTAGTTCACAGCCAATACACCTTTCATGCCAATGTGTTAAGACCGAGCAGAAAACACATCCATGATAGATTCAAACGGTTCACAGCTGGAAATGTTCTTTAGGGTAGGAGATATCAGTAAGTAAATGCTTTATAAAATCATGATGTCAACTAGCAAAGCTCTTAAAATGAATCTATTCCCTTCAGAATTACTGAAAGGGGTGCTCCACCATTGAAACTCTCCCCCCTCCTGGAATTGTGATCATTTGTGCACACTCAGGACAAGGCTAGACATGCCAGGGTGCAGAGTGGAAAAATACTGTCCCTGACACTGGTGCTATCAGGTCCACATCTCCTTGGCCACAAAGTGTGGTTCCATGGCCAGGCACTCGCAGGCAGAATGTGGACAAAGACCATTTGTTTCTGGTGCAAAGGCAGAAAGTCACTTCCTGGAGCCTCTCTGCACTAACCTATCCACAAACAGGAGAGTTTCCTTCTAGTAGATTCCATCCCATTGATAGAGCCTACAGTAGGGAAAGCAAATCTACAGTAAGTTAATAATAAATGCAATACCCGCTGAGGATTTCCCATGCATTTGCTTTCTTAGGAGTAGAACATTCTCTCAAATCCAAATTCTGTGAATAAATGTCCATCTGGGTTTTCTTCTCCAGAGAAAGGCCGCTGGCTGGTCATATTTCTCAAGCAGGCTAGTGGTTATTTTTACAGAGCAAGGTAAATATCTCACACTGAGTCTCTTAGAGATGGTCTCTCTGAATTTTTATTTCTTGGTGCACAATGGCAAAGAATGAGCATAACAAAATGTGGCACTTTTGGTTTCCAACTTGCCTCAATTAACAGTCAACCATAATAGCTGTTTGCCAAGCCACATTTGTTGAAATATTTTCTTCTGTTTGTTTTCAAAATACTTAATCGTCAAGTAGAACTAACAACACATCTGAATGTCACTTCTTTGGACTATTTTACAATTAACCCCGGGTTTGGAACCCAGTCACGGTTGGTTCTGGAGTGTTGAAGGAAAGATCCCTTCACCTCTCCTCACATCCAATGTGAGCCCATCCCAGAGGTCTGCTGATGTCCGGGAGAAAAGGACTTACCATGTGAATAACGATTTAAACCCGTCATGTGAATGATGACATAACTCATCTGTTAAATATTTCATGTGAAGATTTTTAATGAATTGCAATGATGGAATGTTGGACCCAAAAAAAGGCAACTGAAATCCTGGGACTAATTTGGGTGAAACTGAGAACAGAGGATCCTCACAAAGATGAGTGGGGGAGAAAAGGCAGTTGTCTTCCTGTCCCCCCCCCCACCCCCTGGGTGTCAGGCTGGCAAAACCAAAAGCTTTTTTAAAAGAGGATAAATGGAGAGAAATCAAGCAGGGACAATCTCTAGAAAGATATTCAGAACAAAGAAATACATATTGGTGCCAGGCGCAGTGGCATACGCCTGTAATCCCTGTAAGCAGCTCAGGAGGCTGAGGCAGGAGTCTTGTGAGTTCAAAGCCAGCCTCAGCAACAGGGAGGCACTAAGCAACTCAGTGAGACCCTGTCTCTAAATAAAATACAAAATAGGGCTGGGGATGTGACTCAGTGGTCAAGTCCTCCTGAGTTCAATCCCTGATACCCCCCAAATAAAAAAAAAGAAATACATGTTTGTTATAATCTTGATAAAGCCTGGATAGGATTATTCCAGAAATTGGAGTGGGGGAGGGGGGGGACCAATGCTCACAGCAGCAGACACACGTCATAATTTAATTGATGCTGAGAGAAGAATTCTAATGATAAAAAGGGAACAGATATTTTAAATATAACACCCCCCCTCCCAACTGGTGGCATATTTTGCTTCTGAAGTATTCCCTGTGGTAGGAGTGGTGGTGATAATCTTTCTAATATGTACACGTTTTTAATAACAAAGAGCTACATGATGTATGCTGTGGTGAGAGGGAGGGTGGAGAAGCAGGGCTCCCATTATCACCCAATTGACAAGGCCCTAGCGGGGGATTTTCCTTGAAGATGCCTAACTCTGGAGGCCTATTTTAATCTGGAAGCATCCCTACCTATTTTCTGTGCCTGGCTTCTGCGGACAACGTGGAGGAAGACCTGAGCCATTTGCTCACATATTTCTCTCAGGTTCACTTCAGCTGTGTCCTGTCCCGTCAGAGTTTCTTGGGAACAGTCACCTTGGGTAAAGTCGAATCAATGAACAATTAGACCTGTTTCCTCCATTTGGGGTTCTAATTACTTGACTGGATCAATGTGAAAAAGAAGGAGCAGAGCTGTGGAATGGAATAATAATTTTCTCTGGGCCCCTGAGGTATTTTGGAAACCGTTTTCTAGACCTCATCTGAAGAAACCTATAGTCCCCCCGGCTTCTCCAGGCCGCTGGAGCTGGCAGAGGATAGGTTTTGTCAGATCATTTTATGCTCACAAAACTCTTCAAATAATATTATTTCAATAAATTTTCAAGCCAATACATTTTTAGAGTCCATTCCCACCCTTTCAACTTTTCAGAATAAAACACTTAAGCCTTGGGTTTCATTGTATTTTAATCAGGGCTGTACAAATCAATGTCCATTAAGAAAATTATGAGCTTTCCGATCATAGCTCCCTAGTTAATAACTTCTTATGAGGTCCACTAGCTAATAACATTTACCAAAGACATTATAACCAAACTGGGGGTCAGATGTCTAAAGGTTTTCAAACCCATAGTAGAATGGCCACATGTATTTGCCAAGAATCTCTGAGCTGGATGTTTGTGTGTATTTAATACCAAATAGCAGTAAAACATTTTCATGGGCCGGTCACTCACAGAGCAGAGGGACACCCCCAGTCCTCAGGCTCATGTTACTGGGCACTGTGAAGGAAAGGGACTTGACCAAGTGCACCCAGCTCACTGGAGGGACCCTAAGTTCATTTCAAAGCTGCCAGACTCAAATTCCCTCCAGAGCTGGGAGGCAATGGTGGTGAATCCAGGACCCCCCCCAAGTCCAGTGCCAGCTAGAATATGACCTGGATACTCCAAGTTATTTGACACTGCAACAGAAGCAGAAATCTAGACAATAGTATATAGAAAATTCAATGGAAGGGCTAGGGAGGTGTCTCAGGGGTAGAGCCTAGCAGGTGTGAGGCATTGGGTCCGATTCTCAGCACTGCATATGAATAAATGAAATAAAGGTTCATTGGAAAATAAATAAATTAAAAAATTTTTGAAAAGGAAAGAAAAATAAAAGTCCATTGACAACTAAAAAATATTTTTTAAAAAAAGAAAATTCGATTGAAAAAATTTATAGGATTGCCAGAGAACATATTTTTGATTAGTTAAATGAGGCAACCTCTGGCTGCGGGTCACAGTGCACCATGACCCAGAGGGACCTCTGCTGCACACTCAGCCCTGGGAGGGCTAAAGTCTGCGTCTGTAGCTTAATTCAGGCTGGGAACCAAGGCCACCTCCATCAATTTGCCTGTTATGTCTTCACAATGTGTTCCAGAAAGATAATGTCAGTAAAAATAGTTCATGAGAAATTGATTCCAAACATCGATATTTCTGAACAGGTCTGATCAAATAATTCTCCTTATTAGGATAAAATGGATCAAATAGGGAAACCGGCTATTAAATAATCAATGTTCAGCCTAGATTCAAGACAAGTCCACCAGTCTTAAAGGAGCCCAATTCCAAGCAGATCCCCACATTGTAAGACCACCCGTACGCCAAAGCCCTATGAATACTCTACTTGCCTGGAGTCCTCTTATGGGGATGGGATGCACACTGAGTGAGTCACTGCAGTCTGAGGCTGTGCTCACTATGACATCAATTATTTCTCTCTGGAGGACAGTTTTTTCCACTAAGGTGGTATGGACCTTATCTTGAGGGCAGTGGAGAGCTAGGAAAACATTCTCTGTCAGGGGCAGGAAGGGTGTTCATATCTCACGATATGAACAGATCTGTGCTTTGGAAATGCCTAGGTGGCAGCCACAGGGTCTATATAAGGGGAACTGGGCAGGAGTGGAGAGCAGCCAGCCCACGGGGTACGAGCTGCTGCAAAGGTGCGATCCCGTTTCTGACCCATCCTGATGGAAGGCAGATGAGAACTTCTGAATTTTGCCACAGCATGTCCAGCTCACGGACTTTGGGAGAGACGCATCCCCTCCCCCACCCCACCCCAGCACACACACCAACCTCAAAGACTTCGTCATTCTGGGAATTCATCATGCTTTTATTTTCAAATAAATTAATTCACAAAATGTTTTTCCCTGCTCAATAGACACGTCTCCACATTATATAAGACCTAGTCCATAAGGAAAATTATTTTATAAATTGGATGGTAGAAATGACTTCATGTAAAAATAATGGCAGGAGTTAGGACAATCATTAATACCATTTATGAAGCTCCTACTATGTGCCAGGTATCCACTAGAGGCTTCAGATACTTTACCGCTAATTCTTACCACTCCCAGCCACACTTGATATCTGAAGAGACTAAGGATCACAGGTGTCTGCTGTGGATCCAAACCTCCTGTTTGGAAATGATCTTCACTCTTGATTTCAACCTACACAGCCAAACCAAGAGGCTTTCAGAACTGAGTCTGAGCATGCGCTCAGTACTTTATTGCCGAGATAAAGTGCACACTTGAGGTTGCAGGATAAGTCACCGGCCATTCTCTATCCAAACAATCCAGAATATTGTCTCTGATTATCTGAATATTTCATTTTGGTCTGTCTTTTCCAGATAATATGGACTGATTGACTTAGGTGACCCTAGTTACCTTAAATTGATTCCAAGAACTGCTCATCTAACCAGGAGGTACACTTAAGGAACTCTTCATTAAAGAGATAGGACATGTAGGATGAGAAGGAATTCACGAGAACCTCATGATCAGAAAGAGGCAAAGAGACTGGGTTGAGAGAGCATATTAGTCCATGTGTAAATCCCAGGCTGGAGATGCGTTTGAAGAGACTGAGAAACTTCTAGAACATCAGTGTGGCAGATATATAAGTCAGAAAACTAAACTTCCCCACTCTTTATAAGATAAGGACCAGGACTTCACAATCAAGTTAATTGAAACTGGTGATTATAAGGTCCTTATTAGCATCTGGGTAGCCATCTTAAGTGATAGATGCCATTTTAAGGAAAAAGTTTCACTTTCCGGTCCAAGGGCCTTTCTGAGAAAGGCTCACATACCAACCAACCCTTAACCACCCACATTAGGACCTGCCCAGCTCTGATTCCTGAGCCTTTCCCATAAAAAGTCCCAGAACTCAAGCCTGTCTTGCCTCTCTCTCTCCTATGGAGAGATGGCCTTGATTTGTCAGCTCTGACAAATAAACTCTCCTGTGTATCTCTGCCTGATCTCCATCATTCATTTCTCACTTACCCATCTCTCGTTCCTCACTTTCCCTTCAGTGATCACTCTGGAGAATGCTCACCACACCAAGAGCAAACTGCCTTCTCGAGGTGGGTCAATGAGACCCCCTTTCCTATCTTTAACCATCACATTGAACATGGCAAGGGTGACTGTCAGAAAGAGCCAAGGGAAGAACATACACTTATGAACTGGGCCTGTTCCCTCTGGCCATCCAGATACTCCAAAGCAAAACACCTGGATGGCAGATGTGTCCAGCTGTAGCAGAACATCTGTACACAAGGTGATTATGAGCGGAGAAGGAGGAGGGAACAGGGAAGAATTAACGAGAGAGGGGCAGACAGCACTCTGGAGCAATCAAGCACATTGTTTTTTTTCCAACCTCCTGGAATCTCAGTACCTTGGAATATTTGGGAATCAGCCCTGGAGTGAAGGATACCAGTTTTGTCCCAGAGTTTAATCAGGCAGATGCCGAGGCTTGGAAAAGCCATCTTCTGTCATTACGTGATTGTCTCAAACACATGCTTGGCAGTACCTAAGACTCTCATCTGGGTTCCAGAACAGAAGAGGCTGGTCAGATCTCCCAAGGGTGGACTGTGGGACAGGACAGGCCCTTCTTTTCTGATTTAGCATGCAAGTTCAGGTCCCTCTCAGCAGGACTCATGCCCAGGAGCCCACACAGCAGACAGAGGCTTCAGTGATGAGCAGCTGCCTGGTCTCAATGTCCCTCAACTCAGAGCCTCCCCCATTCCATAAGGATCCCCTAAGCATTCTTGGTGCCCAGGAGTGGTGTTAAATAAAAACCGCATGGTTCAAGGGACAAGCACATGCACTGTACTCCAGACACTAGGCAGTTAATCAGCTGTCTCTCCAGCTTTCTTTGGAGGATAAGTTTGAAACACAGTTGTTACCAACATTCTTCTTCCCAGAGTTTCCTGGCACCCCCTGGCTCTTCTCCATTCCCTAAACTAAAGCATTCCAGGCTTACAGCCTCAGGGAAGGGAGGACACAGAGGAATTCAGAGAACAAAGGGGTAAAATCTGGATTTTTGAGTTTCTAAAGCTGGAGCAGGAAAGAAAATAGGGGAACTTTCTGGGTTAGTTCATTTTCCTCTACTTTACCTCCAGGCCCCTAATCAGATCACAGGGGAAGATGATCTGGATTGGAAAAGGAAGAGGCTCCTAAGGCAAGCCAAGGTATTGGCAGCTCTGAGGGAAGGACACGCGTCATGATGGCTGGGCAGGGGTCACCTCCTACCCTGGGTTGGTCCTAAGGGTTGGGTAGGGCTCCCAGAACAGATGACCTTACACCTATCTCTACTAGCATTGGAGAGTGTGGGGACGCTGGGTTCTCCTCCGCCATCCTCCCAGAGGCCAGAGACACCATAACTGAGCAGGAGGAGCCACCAGCTTGTCAAGGCTAGGCCCCCGGAGCTTCCAACTGACTCCAAGGTGACCTTCCTTTGGAATGAGGAGGGCATGGCACTGACCTGTGTAAGGACTGATGACAGAAGACCAGATGGGCCTGGGTGACTCAGGAAATGCCTGCATGATTACATGATTAAATGCCACCCCTCCCCCTCTTCAGCCTGAGATAAACCCTGGAAGAAAGCAAAGAGAGAAGCTAATAAATTCATTGAAAGTTCACACCCATCTAGACAATGGAGGCTCAGGATTCAGTTTCAAGTAAAGCTGCACTGATCCCACATCGGAAATGTGAGTGTGGCCCAAAGCTCAGTCCTTGTCCCCAGTACCAATCCAATAACAAGGACATGGGTTTTGAGAACAAGGAGAAAGGAGGTTTATTGCTTTGCTAGCAAAAGATAAACACAGGGGCCTCCTGTCCCAAAGGCTGTGATTCTACCATCTGGAGGAATAGGGGACTTTTAAAGATGTCATTCGAAGGCTACATTCCACAGTTCTCTGTTGAAGTCATAATTCACTGGTTAATTTGGGAGATAGTCATTTCTGAGATCTCTCGGTGCCATCCCCCAAGTCTGGATTACTTGGTTCCTGTGGTGGGCGTGTACTCAAGAACAGATAAACCTGTTTCCCCTGAGATTAGGGACAGAGAGATTAAGGAGGATCAGGGAGAGAGGAAGAGAAACATGTCCATTTTAAAAATCAGTTGCAGTGTCAGAGTAGCAAGGGCTATATTCAAAGCATAACATGGACCACTGTTACATTAGGACTGAAATTTGTGGCCTTTACTTATGTATGACCCAAGAACATAAACAATGTAGCATTTAATGAAAACAGATGGCCCCAGGAGCATCCTCAGGCAAGTTCTGGGCCTTTCCCATGTCCTCTCAAGACTCATTCTGAAAAAGATCCCAGGCAGTGGAACCTGAGTTCCAGTTCCCACCAAAAAGTGACTCACATTGGTGCAGAGGACTCCTGCACTGGTGATACAGGCAGGTCCCTGAGGCTGGCCCAAGAGTCCATAGGCAAGGAGAAAAACTGATCTAACAGCTTCACTCTTGCTTCCTTTGGCTGCTGCTTTTGTAGAAACTGGACCTTTTGACATGGACAAAAGTCTTCAAATAGAAAGAATCCTGGATGTCTGTGTTAATCAGCTTTCCATCACTGTGACAAGATGCCTGACATAAACAACTTTAAAAAGGAAAATTTATTTGGGCTCACAAGTTCAGAGGGTTCAGTCCATGTTCACTAGGCTCAGTTGTCTCTGGACCTGTGGTGAGGCAGAACATCATGGCAGAAGTATGTAGTAGAAGAAAGCTGTTCACTTTATGGTAGCCAGGAAGCAAGGGGGGTGGGTAGGTAGGGGAGGGAGGGCTGGGCTTCCAATAGACCTTTCAAGGGCATGCTTCCAATGGCCTTCTTCTTCCACACCAGCTGGGGACCAAGCCTTTAACACATGAGCCTTTGGGAAATATTTAAAATTCAAACCACAACAGATGTCCAAATCTGGCTTTGTAAGAATGGGACCTTCTGAGGGACTCATTGTAATGACTGGCGCTTTTTCTCTACTTATAGCTTGGACCATCTGACCACTATATGCTGAGTCTTCAACTATCTCCTGTGATATTGGTACAACTTGAGTGTTCTAGGGATGGGGAATTTGATGAGTCCTAATTCCTCTTCAAGTGAGAAGCCTTCACAATGTTATCGGGCCCCATAACTTGATCAGTGTCTTTGTTACCATCTGTGTCTGTTTCCTTGTAGTTAGGTCCAAACTGGAAAAATCAACTGAGCATGGGTCTGAGTTCTGCCCATCTCAAATATAAGCTGCATACCTTCAGGGTGGGTTTCCTCATCTGCACAATGGGTGTAGGAATCTTGCACACCTTATGGATTTGTTGTGAGGCTTAAATGAGCTAACTATGTCAGGAGACTAGCACAGTGTCAGGCACCTAGTAAGTATCCAATAAATCTCACATGCACATGTGCTTACATAGTAACGGCTATGCACATTAAATTTGTGCATTATTTTATACAATCCATATCCTGTTTTCCTCCCTGTGGCTGAATTTCCACTGATTTACCTCAAACTGAAAAACTTCTATGGGTCACCAGTCTACTACATGCTAAAGACCTGAGATCCTTCTACCAGAGTCCCTGCATTAGTCAGCTTTCCTTTGCTGTGACAAAATAGTTGAGGAAATCAACTTTGAAGAGGAAGGTATTAATTGGGCTCAGAGTTTCAGAAGTTTCAGTCTATGATTTGTTGGCTCCATTGCTTTGGGGTCTGTGGCAAGGCTGGGGATGCATGTCAGAACAAAGCTGCAAATCTCATGGCTGCCAGGAAGCAAGAAGAAAAAGAGGAAGAGACTAGGATCTCAAAATCTCCTTCAAGAACACACCCCCAATGACCTAACTTCCTTTCATTAGGCTCCACCTCTTAAAGGTTTCATTACCTCCCAGTAGCACCACCAGCTGAGAACCAAGTCTTTAGCATATGGGCCTTTGCAGAACACTTAAGATCCAAACCATAACACTGGGGTTGTGGCTCAGTGGTAGAATGCTTGCCTAGCATGTGTGAGGCACTGGGTTTGATTCTCAGCACCAATAAGAATAAATCAAAGACCTAAGCAATATCATTCTACTTGGAACCTCATTTTGCTCTGAAACTTAACCTCATTTTGCTCTGAAACTTAACCTCTGACCTACTGTAGTCCTAAAGTCAGGAAAATACCACAGAAAAGCTCTGTGGCAAAAGTTCTTGGAAAAGCCGCAGATGGTGATCACAAGATATCTAAATATCTGAAATTCCAGATGGCCTCCACCTAGGTGTGGTGACCAATATCTAAACTAGAAGCCCTGCAGCTTGGCACGTATCCCCATTGCAACATCCTCACGATTTAAACCAATCAATTTTAAGTGCAAGTGCGTCAATCCCTTGAACTAACCAATAATTCTTTCCAGATTCTTTCCCGCCACTTGATATGCTAAACATGCCTTAGAGTTGTTATTTGATTTTCCCATGGTGTGTGATGATTTGCTAAGAGATGCTATGATGTATGTGGGGGTCCCTGCCTTCTCCAAAGAATGTATAAAACTGCTGCAAACCCTGGGCTCGGGGCCTTTCAGCGTCACCAGTTGCTGTGTGTGCGCAGAGGACCGAGCTAGCTCGCAATAAACACCTCTTTGCTACTTACATCGATCTTGGTCTCTGGTGATCTTTTGGGGGTTCTGAATTTGAGCATAGCATCAATAAATAAAATAAAGTCATTAAGTCATCTATAACTAAAAATATTTTTAAAAAACCGAAACCATAATATTCATCAAATCTGCTGGGCTGGGGCCTTTGTCTCTTTAGGAGCATTATCAGATCTCACCCTCTGTTATAAGGCAAATGAGTTGGAACTAAGACCAGTTCCCAATACTGAACTCTGCTGAGAGTTTGTAAAACCTCAAGAGCCTCTACAATCCTCACAGGTAGGTGTCACCTCTGTTTTACAACTGAGAAGGTGGAGGTGTCTGAGGGGCTGAGCTGAAGGATGGGTAATTGCTGGGAGGGACCCTGCTGATACCAGAATTTGGAACGAGGTCTTACTGACTTCAAAGCAGAAGCAGATAACAAGTGTCTAAAATGAATGAGCCTGCGAAGAGCCACCTAAAATTTCTTAGCGTATGTATTTACTGAAGCCAGCCCTATAGGAAGAACTAACATCCATCTGCTTATTATGAGATTGACAATTCTGCATGCTTCCTGACAACTTTCTTTTTAAACATTATGTTTGATTCTTTTTTTTTTTGATTTTTATTTTCCCCAGTGACTGTGAACTGATTCATTTTGTAGAGGCCAAAAATAGTTCTGAAGATGTTCACAGCACCTTCCAAAGTCCTTCTGGCCCTCTGTGCTTGCCTTCTTATTCTACAGAAAGAGGAGGCTCCTAGGAAACCAAACAGCACTCAAGGGGGATTGAAAGCTTCAGGTGATGCGTTTCTGGGAACCCTGTGACCATAAGAGCACTGTAGAGCACAAAGATCTGTCCTTGATCTCCAAGAAGGCAGGCTACACTGGCAAGAAATGGCCCAAGAGGCAGTTAATAAACATGGCAGGTCCTGAGGACAGAAAGCAGCAACAATTGAGGACCTACCACTGGCTGGGCACTGACCTGCATTAATGATATCATTCAACCTATCAGCAATCCCGTAAGGGAGAAGATTTTTCTCTGTTTTAAAGAAAAGGTGCAAGCTAGTTTGGTCTTCCCAGAGACTTGGCAGGGCTGGGGTTTTGGCCTATAAATGCAATTCCCATGCCTGTTGCCCCTTGGCTCCCATTCCCATGTGGTTCTCCGTGGGGCTGCATCATCCCCCCAATCCCCCCAGGGAGCTGTTTGAGAGGTTTGCAGTGATGTTCTGATTGTGACAATAACTGAATGTCCTACAACTCCTGGGCCAGCCAGCCCTCGACAATAAGCGATTCCATGTGCCTCACTGCTTCAAGCCCTCTTCCTGGGATGGATGTGCTTGGAAACACGATCCACATCCATATCTACTTCACATCTAGATACAAAATATGTCTTGCACATGGAATTCTCTAGAAATGCAACTACGGTCCTGGGAGAGTGACAGAGGTGAATATACTTTGTTTTGTCTTTGTCCTCACTATCGAGGTGGCTGGATTCACGGATGCAGTATTCAGAGGGCAGCCAGAGTCTATTCTCCAAGTGAAGCACAGGCTTCTGGAGACCTTCTTCTGACTTCTCCTTTAGTTCCACCCAAGACATTTACATATGAAGACCCCCATTACCCTATCATAAACTACTCCGATTTCTTTTTGTGTGTGTGTGGGGGGGGAGGGTACTGGGAATTGAACTCAGGGGTCACTCACTGGACCACTGAGCCACATCTCCAGCCCTCGTTTGCATTTTGTTTAGAGACAGGATCTCACGGAGTTGCCTAGGGTCTCACTTTTGCTGAGGCTGGCTTTGAACTTGATCCTTCTGCCTCAGCCTCCCAGGCCACTGGGATTACAGGCGTGCGCCACCATACCCGGTTTATTCGTATTTCTTGATGTGATAGTGTCTTTCCCTAGAATTTTGGGGACAGCACATAGGAAAAAAAGGTTATATTTTCCATGAATTTCATTTTGAGATGATAAAGGAGATGTTACAAACTATTATTTAAAAGATAGAACTGAGTATGCTCCAGGCCTGAGATTCAGCCGGCATCCTCCTCTTTCTCCTCCCGCCTCCCTCTTGTCCGTGGCTCCTGCCTTGAAAACATTGATTTGGCTCAGGCCAACCTCGCATGTCGCCATGGCTTCCTCTGTGCTTCCCTTCCCGTTTGTTTTGGCCCCGATCAAGGTGCAAGCTATTGGTATCCGAGTCTCAGTTCAACTGATGGATTTCCCATCTCAGAGCTGGGCAGTGAAGGAACGGGATCCTTTTGTGCGAAGAGAACCCAGGTGTGCATAAGGAACCCCTTTGCTGGTGCTGCTTCTGCTTCGCGGTGCGGTGCGGTGCTGTGCGGGTCGGGGCGCTGTTCTTTTCTCCTATTGAGCAGGGCTGTCTCTGAAATGCAAGGGCAGGCTGGGAAAGGCTATGGAGCCCTGCAAACTGCTTTTTCCTGTACCCAGCATCTTCATTATAATTATCGTCAGCACTTAGGTCATTGCCTTGGGAGATGAAATGGGAAGGAGGGAATACTTTGCAGTTTCACAGCATACACCAGTTCCCCTGAAACCAGGAGGCAGAGAGACCAGAGTAAAAGAGCAAGAAACAGAGCCCCCAGTAGATTAAAAGGGGCCTTTGTAGTGGCTGCATCTGTACATTAAAATAAATCTCCCCTAGCACTAAAATAACATCTACATTCATTTGGGCCGGTGCCACGTTCAGCATTTCAGAAATTTGACAAAACCTTGCTGGAGCATGTTGGAGTTTGCCAGCTTCACAACAGAACAAGAAAGCCACCTCAGCCGCATGGAAATACTTCTCCCGGTTCCCCACTTTTGCCAGGACTCCCATTTTCCGGCTGCACTTGAAAGAAAAAAAGATATTGCCCTTTTTTAAGGTGCCAAGCACTTTGACGGCCCCAGAATGGGCAGCAAATTGCCCTTGGAGGTGGTAAGACTTCAAGAGGAATCTTTTTCTTTTTCCCCTAAAGGAAACTGCTAGAGACTCCGCAGGCCTGATAAAGTCTTTAATAGTTGGAGAAACATTATTTGGGGTGGCCCTTAGGTAGACTAGACATGAATAATACCTCGTAAAAATAATTACTTCTATCCAGAGCACACACGCGGCATGAGTTTGGGGGGGTGGGGGGGGCTTGTTTGCAAGAGAATGGCAGGCAGATGAAATCTTCCATCATCCGGGATCCAACAGGGTGGGGCAGGGCCCATGCTCAGGGCTGTGGAGCATGCACGCCCCTTCAAAAGCAGCCCTGAAATTTTCAGAGACCTGGACTAAGAATGTTGGGAAGTTTGTCAGGCTGCTGTCCGCTGCTTTGGAGCACAGCTAGGTTGGAAATAAGTTCACGTCTGCTGGCTGCGAATTTGATGCTAGGCCAGTTGGTTTGGTTGTACCATGGGTGGGGAGAACGGGGATGGCAGAGTGGGCCAGGGAACCCAACCTGTGCACTTCAGGAACCTGTAACTAGAAGTCCAAAAGGGTTAGGGATGATGCCCAGATGGCCTGGAACTAACTCCAGCTGTGGGAATTCTGCACAGATGTTAACTTGGCCAGTGAGGCCATCATGTCTCCTTTATGGGTGAGGAGAGTCTCTTCTCTTACCCATACCCCCTTTAGGGAGCTGTCCTACCTCAAGTTGCAGTCCATATGATTTGCATAGGGCTAACTTCCCAGCCTCCCACTTCTCCCAGGATTAGGGATGCATCCTCCCATCTCCCGTCATAGTGACAGGAACTGACTTAAGCTATCATAGGAACAAGCCCCAGAACTTTTAATTGAAACTTGGGGAGATGAAATGTAAGGACAGGAACCCTTCCTGCTGGATGAAGAGGGTTTGCTTAATAACAGGCCTGTCACCAAGAAAAGTCAGATAAGGGGCTGGGGCTATAGCTCAGTAGTTGTATGAGGCATTGGGTTTGATTCTCAGCACCACATATAAAATACATAAATAAATAACAGAGGTTTTAAAAAATACAACAACATTATAAAAAAATAAGAAAGAAAGAAAAGTAAAACAAGAGAACCCTGGTGGTTTCAGTTGAAGTCTAGATCCAACTGTACCTGAAGCCAGAGATGACACTGGACTTTTTAGTTACATGAGACAGTCAGTTTCCACTTGCCTCAAACAATTCAATAATTAGCTTTCTTTCCTTGACTGACTTTGCTGAAACCAATTTGAGTTTTGATTTGTGTTGCCTTCAATGGAGGGCATCCTGGCATCCAGACAGATGCAAATATGGTCTGGGTAGGTGGCTCCTTCCTTATCTTTCTGTACAGAGTTCTACCACAAAAGCACTTACTCTCTGTCCAACATGGTGGCTAACAGCAGCACTGGTGTGTGTGTGGGGCAACTCTGTGCCCTTCCCTTCCTCATATCAAGTGTCAGTGATGAATCCTGGTACTTACTTCTTCCTAGGGGACCTCACCCTCCTCCCAACACAGGACACCAGGCAACTGTGGCTGTGTCCTTGGCACCCGGTTAGCCGGACACAGAGTTGTGCTCAGGGAGAAACACACATGGGCTCCTTCACTGTTCTAAGCAACTGAGTTCTGGACAAGCAAGCAAACATGGACATCCTCATGAAGGGCCTGGTTGCTGGGAGTATTTTTATTTCTTCCCAGAGACAGTCATCTTGGGGATCTTCCCATTTTGACCGACATAGGGAGTGAGGTGGTGCCATGAAGAATCACTTAGTTTGATGAGCTCTCAGGAGGTCACTTTACATGGAACATGGAGTCACACCACACCCAAACTTTTCTAGGCACGAAAGTTTTCTATCTCATTCTCTAGCCAAGACAACCGGGTGGTGGATGAGGAGGAAGAGAATGCCATTGGGGCCTCAGGTCACATGAGGGTCTAGGGCTCTTGATGGGTGGTATTCAACTTGGCAGGACCTCGTCCTCCATGGGAGTTCTGCCTGGCACTGAAGAGGAGAAGCCAGGCCTGGCAGGTTAGAGCTGGCCAGGGAAGGGCCGGTGCTAAACATAGAAGGCAGCAAAGAGATAGAAGCTGTGTTGCTTTGGAGTCAGTTGCAATTTGATGTGTTGGTAAAGCTGGAGTTTGAAGCAACTCCCAAGTGCGTTATTAAGAATTGCTTGCATAGATGCTTCCTAACTCACCTTTCAATGACAGTCCAAGTTCCTACTTCCCCAAGCCTTTCCTATGTGGACTATAGACAAGCTTCTTTTCCCAGGATCAAGTCCTAACTGATAGAACCAGGACCTCTTAAGAGTACAGCCAAGGCAAAGATATCCTTTGCTTGTTCCTAAGTCTCAGCTATGTCCACATTGTAGGCCAGCCTAGTCCAGGCACCAGGCGAGGGTCGGGGTCGGGGGGACCTTGTACTTGGAATGTTCTGGATCTGTGCTGCTAGGCCATAGGCTTGGTGTAGGCATCCAGTGCTCCCACTCACCTGCCACAGAAGATATTTTGGCAAGTTATTTAATCTCCTGAGGCTCAATTTTAAAGCTGTGATGATAAAGTTAGATCAAGCTGAGTGTGTGCACACAATTAAAGCTCAATAATTGTTATCTTGGATATTATAGTATTTTCCTGGAATGAAAGGTCACTTTCTTTATAGGGTTCCAGGAAAAAAAATAATAATAATGACAAGCTGGGCATGGCGGTGCACACCTGTAATCCCAGTGTCTCAGGAGGCTGAGGCAGGAGAATCCCAAGTTGGAAGGCAGGCTCAGCAACTTAGTGAGACCCTAAGCAACTTGGAAAGTCCCTTTCTCTAAATAAAAAAAATCAATAAAGAAAAGGGCTGGGATGTGGCTCAGTGGTTAAGCACCCCTGGGTTCGATCCCCAGTTCAAAAAACAAACAAAGACAAATTAACTAATGATGACCCTCGGCCAGCCAGGAATTACTCAATTTCCTTTTCCCACACCAATGACATGCTCTCAACAGAAAGGTCCTCTTAGAACAATACCTGTGTAGTTACAGATCTGTAGCTAGGTTGGTTCAACTTGCTTTCTCTTAACGTCTGCTCATGGCAGTCAACAGCAAAGAGTAGCCAATCTCCTGCCTCATTGCAGGCAACTTTAACCATCTTAAACACACGATGGACATAGACAGTTTAATTTTTTTTGCAATGCAGATTAATTTTTATCGACACAGTGTTATCATCACTGATAAAGGTCACTCATGCTAGATCTGTGTTTTAGAGAAATCTGAGTCAAGGGCTGGGATCGTTGGTCTCAACAACCAACGATGTAGATTTTAAAAATAAACTGCCATCTACTTCCAATGCTGCATTTCCTACTTTTTAAATTTCTTCCTCTGCTTCAAGTATTTAAGAAAGGACTGGGTTCTTCTCATCCAGTGGAGAAGAAAGCAAAGCAGCATGCATTATCCATGTTGGGCAAAACATTTGTTCCCGGCAGGCTCAGACGGAGCCAGCTCCCATGAAGGCCCACCATCCCAGCCATTATTTAGCATTCCAGAACAGGGCATGGGGGGGCAAGTGAACCTCCTTTTCCTCTTTGTTAGATCAGTCTTTGGATTTTTCCTACCCAGTGGAGGGGTTATTTCTAAGAAGCCTCCCTCTCTGTTAGTGGTTCCCCTTGTTGCCTCTGCTTTTCTCTCCTTTCCTCCTCTCTATTCTCTTCAACTAATGAGGGTTTTCTGAGCAGGGGACACAGCAAAGGATGTGACTGCTCACGTGCTCCCAGGGCCTACTCTCTTCAGGCACACAGGTATTGTGCAATCAATGATTTCTGTAAGTGGTTAGAAAAACATGTGCAGGATGCTATGGGAAGATGAAAGGAGAACCCCAACCAAGTCCTGGGGGTCATGGGGGAAACAGCTTTGATCTATAGCCTGGAGCCAGGGTAGGAGCCTTAACAAGCAAAGCAAAGTGAAGGGAGAGAACATTCGAGATTGCAACCCCGAGAAGGAGGTTGGCAGAACCGAGAGGCATTCGGTACACAGACTCCAGTGTGGATTGCTCTTTAATTCTTTAGAAGCTTTGCTTCTACTTGTGGCATCTTAGAATCAAGAGAATGTCAGCATGAGATAGGGTTCAAGTTTTCCTGCTGTGTAGAAAGAACTGGGTGAGTGGGTGTGGTAAAAACCATGCAAGTGTGCAGCAGGGGTTGGGGCAAGGCCAGGCCTCTCAATAGTACCAATGAGGGGGACCAGCCGGTTCCCTCCAGGTACCCTGGTACTACCCACCTCTGCTGCATTGCCCACTGACTGCAGCAAAATAGCTTCTCCACATGCTGCACACCCTTCCCAGGTCCTGTCTGATCCCCCCAATCCTCACAACCCCAGCACACCTTTAACCTTGAGAAAAAGGGAGGGTGGCTGGAGACACTTGGTGGGGTGTTGATATATTTGCATTTGATGAAAATGACACAACTGCATTTCACACCTGCGGTTGGTGGTGGTGGAGATGGGAGGTGAGCATCCTGGAAGAACTTGAGCTTTGCTGTGGTTTTGGATATATGGTATCTCCTAAGAGCTCATGTGTGAGACAATGAAGAACGTTAAGAGGTAGAGATTAGATTATCAGAGATGTAACTCAATCATTGGATTAATCCATTTGAATGGTGGTAACTGGGAAGTAGCTCACTGGGGCTGAACTTTTGGGGCCCATATTTTGTCTCTGGCACCTCACTCTTTGTCTCTCTCTTTGCTTCCTGGATGCCATCTCCTGAGCTGCTTTCCTCTGTCATGATGTTCTGCTTCATCTCATGCCCAGAGAAACGGAGTTAACCAATGATGGACTGAACCTCTGAAATCATGAGCCAAAATAAACTTTCCCTCCTCTAAGTTTTTCTTGTTGGGTCCTTTGGTTCACAGCAACCCAGAGATGACTAATATAAGGTTATATTGCACTGGGCTAAGAGCAACACTGAAGTTTGGAGATATTAAATAATTTGCCCCAGGTCACAGTGCTACTAAGTGGGAGAGCCTGGACTGGACTCTGGGCCTCGTTAAAGACTCTGTTTCAATCACTCCATACCCAAAAGACACAGTTTATGCTCTGAGACACTCACAAGCACCCAGGAGAAAGAGAGATATACCTGAACTGGTACATGATAAAGGGGGTCTAAAAGAGAAGATGTTAGGAGACAGGGACAATTGGCCCCATGTGGCCATTTTCAAGATCAAGATCCACAGAATGGTGCTTTGAGAGCCAGATTCACAGATAATTCTAATTACTGTCATGGCTAGGTTAAAGGGCACAGGGCTAGTAGCCACAAACATCATGGATTCTGCTGCACATGTCACAAATAGTAGCTGAGATATTCCTGAAAAATGCTAAAGTCTGTTGGTGCCTCATTCTTAAATAGAACAAGGCAGCATATCTTTTCAGAGAGACTTCAACATAAAAGAAAAAGACAAAAACTAACAAAAAATTAGTTAGTTATTGGATACAGACAGCAAAAGAAATCTCTATGATCAATATACTCAGGAATACATTGTATCCTTGAAACAAAAACAGACTGCTGTAGAAAAAGAATCCTGGAAATTTAAAAGAAAAGAGTCAAAACAAATAAATTTAAGAGTAAAAAGATACACATTTTCAGAAATATGTATCTTATAAAACAAAGTATCTGGAACTTTTTAAAGAAAATGTTCTAGAACTGGAAGACATGCATTTTTTCTTTCATCAAAATACTCAGCATTATAGGGGCTGCTGGGGTTGTGGCTCAGTGGTAGAGCACTTGCCTTGCATGTGTAAGGCACTGGGTTCGATCCTCAGTACCACATAAAAATAAATAAATAAAGATATTGTCTCCATCTAGAGCTAAAAAATATTTTTTAAAAACACTCAGCATTATAAATGAAGAAGACCCATGACAAGCTGGAATTTCTAAACACTAGAGACCATGCAAGACCAGACCCTGCAAGCTTTTTAGAATGTAGGATCATTTCAAAGGATGTGAAAATAGAATATTATCAGACTTTTAAGCAACAATACTGGAAGTCAAAATGAAGCCATGCCTTCAAAAGTCTAAGGGAAACTGATTTCCAGGCTAAAATCCTAGCCCCCTGCCAAATGATCACCAAGTCAAAGAGTAGAATCATGACATTTTCAGAGCTGCAAGAATTGGACAATTTTTCTCTCTCTTTCTGAGAAAACTACAGGAAAACAGTTTTCAGAGAAACAAGGAAGTAGGACAAAGGTGGGTTTGGAATTAGGAGAAAGTGGGATACGATAGAGGGAAAGGATGAAGGAAATCTTAGGAGCCCAGCTGCCCAGCAGGCTAAAGAGCAACCAGTCCAGATGAAACAGAACCACACAGGGGGAAGGACAGAGTTGTCTCCACAGCATGAAGAAGTGGGTAGAAATATTGAACACTTAGAAAATCATAGTAGACTTTCAAGATATCTGATGAAACCCATGGGGGGACAGTTAGGGATGAGTAGAAGAAAAAGTAGGCAAATAAAAGGATAATGGGACGTTTCATTCCAGGAGAAGAATAGCATAAAAAAGGAAATACAAAATCGCAGACTATTTAACACAGTAGGGAATACACATCGAATTGCCTTATCAAATAATCTCAGTCTAATTAGTCAAAACTATGAAATGGGCATACAGCAGGGTTGGTGGATGAGGGAAGAGGACAAACTACTGTAGAATGTCCAAAGCATCTTGTATTAAAGAAAGTAAATAAGTAACTTCTAAAACTTACTAAAAAGTAACAATCTCAACTTGCCAATGAGAAACAGAGAGGCTAAGAGAATTGGAAGCAGTTGACTTGCTGTTTTTTTTTTTTTTGCATGTTTGTTTATAATTTTATTTAGCACTCCTTTTTTAAAAACCATCATCATATATTACTTTACTATGAAACCAATTCATATAGAAAGGGTTATTCAGAGGAAAAAACACACAGCAGATTCAAGTCCTGTTCACCAAGTCTGGTCTGAACCTGTTTCTCTCTTTGCATATTCCTCTTACATCGAGTTAGCAGGTGGGCCTACCTGGAGGGTGCAGTCCCCGTGGGAGGCAGACAGGAGACCATGGAGTTGGGGGGGGACATCAGTCCCTACTTCTTGAATCAGAGTTTGGCTCTCTGAGTTTGTCTGAGTCTACCTGTCCAGAAAGTGGGATGAAGCCACACCCTGTCCTTCAGGGTACCACAGGATGGTATGAGAAGCACGGACATACCTGCAGGTATGAAGCTGGTATGAAGTCAATCTACTGATGCTCTAAGATGCCAGGACCAAGGTACAAATGATGGCCTGGCTTGGATGAATAATCACTTAATACTTTTTTTTTTTTTTTAAAGGAAACTGATACTGTGAGTACCACCTGTGATCATCCCTGGGTGGATGACTTCCAAATAAATGAAGAAAGTTTCCTGGAAGACAGCTGTCTTTGCCATTCACTAAAGTTTATCCCATGGTGAGCAGTTCCCATTTTTACTACCACCCAGACAGGTGCAAACAGAGCTAAGAACCAGGTGAAGGGAGGAGACCAGTGCATATCCCTGAAGCCTCTTGTCCCAGAGCTGAGGGACACCCAGCCCAACCTTGGCTTAGCGTCCTTTCCTTTAGAGGTCAGAGGTGTCCCATGGTTAGAATCCCGTTAGCAGGAAGACATCATGACCTGAATAAAACGTACCCGTGTAAGGTCCCACCGGCCATTAAATATTATGGTTTCTCTTCTCTTGTCGCCAAAGGCAATGAAAACAATATGGGGAGCTGTGTGGGGAGCGATGATAGATACTGGAAAACTGAAATGTCATCAAGACTATATTTACTGCTCACCCGCATAATCCCAGCGTTATATATATAAAAAAGTAACAATGAATGAAGGGGGAAAGGAAAAAAAAAAAAAAACAGACAAAACCGGAGTCTCAAAGCTCCGTCCCTGTGCCAATAAGTAGTTTGAAAATAGCGTCCATCAGGATCCATATGTTTTCTGCATGTGCAAGAATACTCTTACACAGGGGGCTCACTTCATAACTGAGATTCTTTTTCATTTAATTCAGTCATATTAGATTATGGGGCTGATTATGATCATATCCACAAATCAGTGTTTTAACAGAGTTTCCATGGAAACACTATATGCCCTGTTTTTTAAGTTTTTGGACAAGGCTTTGCCTGTTTAACAACTTGAACAAGTTTGACGAGGACAACATGTTTTGTTTAAGTTACATTAACTGGGGCCAATATTTCCTAATTGCATTACCAGGAGAAACATTCATGGCATTACCCATACCATGGAAAACCTCCCCAGTCCGGCGTTCGATTTGCTTTAATCACTGGACAGGAAACGTACGGGGATTGCCTTGTCTTATCAAGTTTTAAATGTGTTAACTGGTTTTAAGTCGATGAAATAATCTCCCTTATTAAATGACAAAGTTAGTCTTGTTAAGAGGATCGGTATGGACGGCTGTATCCATTTATCTCTCAAAATGCAAATAGATAAGTACTTTGACTCCTGTGCCAGAGGTAAATGCCTTTTTTTTTTTTTTTTTTTTTTTGCACAGGGGTTTCAGAGGGATTCCACCAAAAGAAAGAACCCCAATTGCCCCCCCCCCCATAAAAAAGAAATCCCTTAAATATCAAACACACACACACACACACAAATGTAAAAGGGATGTCCAGGGAAAAGACTTTTCCTAGGACAACATTTTTGTTTGTTTATCTTTTTAGAGATTCACACTCACACACCAGAGACGTGTATTTCCAAGAGTCCACAATTTGGAAGTAGCCTGAAGCAACCTTTTTGAAAATCCTGCATTATAGAAAGATATCGGGTTGGGGTTTTACGGACTGATGTCAGAGTTCACCCTGACAGCATATAAAACGTATGGCCCGAAGCTCTGTGAGATGTCTGTGTCTGAAATGCTGGTGGAGCTTAATAAAATATCGGCAAGGAATAGTTTAATTTTACAGCATTAGGCACCGAGGCAGTAATTTGAGTGGGTCGAGCTGTATTTTAATACATCAAAGTATACTATACTACAGGGAAGCCGAATATATTTTTAAAAGACATACTCCCTATTCAGAACTACTTGATTCAAAATCCTTCCTTTCCGACGGAGGATAAGTCAAAAACAGTCCCAGTCTCCCCAGAGCTACCTGTCTTACTTTTTTAAACTAGGCACATATCTCAAAAGCGAGTTCATCTGTTTCCAGGCAGTGTCTTTTACTAGGGGAACAGGGAGGTGGATGCAGACAGGAAAGCTAGATGTGGCCACTAGCTCAGGTGTGGCCACTTTCTGTGCCATCCAGCAGGGATGTTATAAGGCCAGTTTCATCCTCTGCATCTTCTGTCCCTAATCTGAGTCCCAGATCTGAGTCCCGGCATCCTTCCCTCGGCATGGGGACTTGGAATTCATCAGGGTGGAGGTTACAGTGCTTTTCTCCTGTCTTCTGGGCATGCTCTGTTTAAGAACCTGCATGCTCTAAAGCAAACGTGGCCAATGGGCTTTGTTCCAGTGGTCCTTCAAACAATCATCTGGGTGGAGGGACAGCTGGAGGTCCACGGAATGCCCTGCTTCTCCTGCTACTGGTCTACAGATCAAAGGGAGCTCTCTCCTTCCTGCTCAGCAATGAAGAGAGGGTGGGCCTGTGGGGGCAGCTTCTGAACAGGGGACCAGCCATGACCAATGTGTCCGAGATCTGACTGATAGCAACATTCTGGGGAATGGACTAGATTAGTGCTAATGCTCTCCAGCAAAGGCCCATGCTTTCTTCACCTCCGGTCCCAGAATGCTCTTCCCAACCCATGGCCATAACAGACAGACAGCAGCTCTCCCTCTTCTCCCTGTGGTTCTTGGTCAGGGAAGCAAGAGACTCTGCAAGAATATAAGGGTGGATGTCCTCTGGGAGACATGTGCGGGGTTATTCCACCAAGTCCTCTTTGCCTGGGTCCAATTTTTCTTTTAGGGCTGTTTTCGCTTTCCCCCAAATGTAAGGGGAAGATTTGGGGGAAATAAGATGAGAGAAAAGAACATGGTAGTTCAAAGGCTTGGAGATGAGGCAGATGTGGGTTCAAATCCCAGCACTGCCATACACAAAATTGCAATCTGGAGGGGAATCAACCTCACCTAGAATCCTTTTTTTCCTTCAGTAAGTAGTAAGTTGCAGAAGATAGACAGGGACGGTGGCACACACCTATAGTCCCAGTAGCTCTGGAGGCTGAGGCAGGAGGATTGCAAGTTCGAGGCTAGCATCAACAAGTAAGTTAGCAGGGCCCTAAGCAACTTAGTGAGACTGTGTCTCAAAATAAAAGGGCTGGGGATGTGGCTCTGTAGTTAAGCACCACTGGATTCAATCCCCAGTACCAAAAAAAAAAAAAAAAAAAAAAGAAAAAGAAAAAGAAAGAAAGAATAAGATACAGAAGACCAAGATCACAGTTTCTCTGTGGCATCACAGAGGAGTGACAGGTTGGGCTTAGAGTAAACCCCTCTGTGTCCAGTCTAAGACCTGATTTTTCTGTAAGTCTTAGATGTTGTGATTTAACCCTGAGAATTGAAGGACTCATGGTGTCAGAGCAGAGTGAACTTCTAAAGAGAAGAACTCACCAAAGAATCAGCTGCTATTAACAGAGT
Source organism: Urocitellus parryii (assembly GCF_045843805.1). Lineage (NCBI taxonomy): Eukaryota > Metazoa > Chordata > Mammalia > Rodentia > Sciuridae > Urocitellus > Urocitellus parryii. The sequence continues at coordinate 172,076,266 of NC_135533.1, read as the reverse complement.
CCCGTGGCCTAACACGGGAGCAAGTCTGCCGGATGCTTTTGGTGCCAGCTCCCTATCTGACATTTGTTACCCCTTTGGATCAGCTTCCTCTGCTCTGGGCACTTCATTTCTCAGGCTGAGGGCCGTGTAGTGTTAGGAGAGGCAGCACAGATGAGACTCACAGCTGATTTGTCACCCTCCGCAACCCCCTGGCTAAACACAGGGATTGTCTTCATAACCCAAACTCAAAAGCACAGCATGCCTGGGCCATATCTGGGCTTTCTGTAATCATATTTCTAGTGCAAGTGCCAATCCATGGACCATACTTATTTTTCAACATGCTCTGGATTGAAGGCCATTTTGAAAAATAAAGAATTAAATTTTTTTTTTTTCCTCCAAAGGACAAGGATAAAGCAGCAAATTTACAGCTCCATGTAGAAAGTGGGGTGGGGGCAAGTGACCTAGATCAGTTGCTTCCAAGGGCTTGATTCCAATTATTCCCTCAGCAACATGGCAGTTAGCTTTGTATAAGGGATTCTAGGGAAATGTAGAGTCAGGCTTGCAAATGGTAAGGATGAAGTTCAGGAATGGCCCCTAGCATTGTTAGTATAGTACCCGTGGCTGTCTGATATTGTCTGCCTCAGCCACTAACTGGAGGGACTTCAAACCCATGCATGCATGGTTGGCCTCATGGGGCTCCTGAGTGAGGCTTTGATGAATTCACGCAGCAGGTAGCAGTGTGACGTGGGACCTCTGGGAATCACTTCTGCAATAACATAGGCAGGAACTCACGGGAGGAAAAGTTCCATTCCACCAGGGTAGCCTCGGGGACCAGCAAAGCCCAAGGGACTTCAATACCCATGTGCCTAGGTGAGCAGCTCCTTTGTTCAGTACCCACAACTGCAAACTGTAGGTCAAATCTTGGAATCTGATAGTCAGGTACTGAGATTCCCCTAAGGCAAAGTCATCATCTGCTCTACCCCCATCAAGAAGTGTTCAGAAAACGGTAAGATGTTGTGGAACTGCCAAAGGACACCATGGGTGAAGTCACAGCTCCCCTAAGGTAACTTATGGGACTCTAAGCCTGACCCAAACACCACACAGCCTTGCAGACATGTACATGAGAGACAAAGCTTTTCAGCATTAACTGCAATGCAAGACGGAGGGGGCAGCTCCCGACCAGCTCCTACAATTCTTCTCAGCAGAACTGTCCAACCATTTCCCTTGCCCTGTGTACTGTGACCACACTGGCTTTCTGGCAGCCCCTAGGACATAGTGCCTTCTTTTTGACCCTTCGGCCTCACACACACCATATCTTTACATGGAGGGGCCCTTTTCCCTCCTGCTCTCTGTACTATATTCTAGACCATACAGAACATCCATAGAAATGCCTTCCCCCACTTCCCTTGTTAAATTTCATGGCTGCATTCTTTTTTTGGTGTATGTGAAGAAGGTACTGGTAAGTGAACCCAGGGGCACTTAACCACTGAGTCACATCCCCAGCCCTTTTTATATTTTATTTAGAGCCTGGGTCTCACTGAGTTACTTAGGGCCTCACTAAATTGCTCAGGTGGCTTTGAACTCCTGATCCTCCTGCCTCAACCTTCTGAGCCCCTGGGACATAGTTGCATTCTTACAGTACCACTTTACCCCTCTCCCTAGCAGGTTTAATGGCTTCGTAACAAATATCTGTTTCTGTTCCACACTCTATTGGTCATCTGGACTGTAAGTCTATTTATTTTCTCCCAAACACAGAGCTTAACAGGCTAGAAGTTCTCAAGAGATGCCTCTTTAATGAAGAAATAGCATGCAACAAAAGCCCCCTTGGTGCACTTGATTTGTATATAAGGGTATTTTCACCTTCAGCAGAAATGCAAGACACCCATGAACAAACAGTCTCTGAGAGGTAAGCACCTGTGTTGCTTGTGCTCAGAAATATCTCTGTAGGTCTATCTCAGCTCTTCCTCACACAGGCTGCATTTCAAATGTCTCCGTGGCAGAAGTAACTGAAGGCCACGAGTAGAAATTTATAAACATCAGCTGGAACAGCAAGAGCTGTACATGAGTTTATTTTCTCCTCAGCCCTCATTAGAATCACAAATGAAATGTTGACAACATATGAAGGAGCCTGCTTGTCGAACACAAATGTTTCCACTCTTATCAACCTCCAAACTCTGATAGTCATGCTTCACGATGAAAGCTCAACAGCCCTGGGGAGATGACTACATGCGTCCTCTAATTACACAAGGATGGGAAAAAGGGCCTCTCCAAACCCAGGATCCACTGCAGGAGAAATCAGCAGGGAAACTTTAACAAATAACAGTGTGAGCCCAGAGGAGGTGGCCCAGCTCGGAATTCTCAAATTAAGCATAAGGACAAGAATGTTACTACTGCATCAGAACAGGAAGCCCGATGAAGGTGGCTGTAGCCAAGTCAAGGCAGGTCCTTTATTTTGCCAGCAAAAGTCCCACACAAGTCCCCAGCATGCACGCGCGCACACACACGTTCTGCACGAAGATCATGCTGGTTGTAATTGCAAGACACCAACAACCTGCTTCCCTTTGTGGGGCTATTACGATGACAGGCAGAGAGATGTAGGACACAAATGTACCAAGTCTGCAACTGATTCTAGGCAAACACAAGTATGCATGTGCTCTACAATCTCTTCCCAGGCAAATGCTCCTTTGCACCGAACTTGCTTTTGTTCTAAGCAGATTAGTCAGGCAGACATAGCCCAAGTGCATAGTTGGTACGTGTCATACAGACATGATAATAAAGATACTAGATAATCTATATTACCAAATGTGAAGGTGTATTTTGTTAAGAGTCTTATATTAAAAATTTATTTAGGGAAGGTAGCTCAGTGGTAAAGGCCCTGCCTAGCATGCACGAGGCCAGGGGTTCAATCCCCAGTACTATACACACACACACATACACACACACACACACATACACACACACACACACACACGATTGATTTGTGCTGGGTGTGATGGCACATGCATGTAATAAAATGACTTAGAAGGCTGAGGCAGTAGGATTCACTCCCCAGTACTGCAAAAATAAAAATAAATAAATAATACTTAAATGCTCCCTACAAATCTGTGAGATGGGTCCAGGTGATGAGACTGAAGATCAGAGAGGTTAAATAACTCAGAGTCACATAGCCAGTTAAATGTCAGACTAGCATTTAAATCTCCATGGTTTCACTCCAGATTCCATGTTTATAACAGGGACCCTCTTCTGAAATGAAATAGTAAGACAGATGAAGCTGGGTCATCACAAGGGACACCTTAAGTTCAGGATGTGTCATTGATGGGTTACAACATAAATCCTCCTTGAGACTACTGTGCTTTCTGGAGCATGTTCCAGCTCTGGGTATCAAAGACCTAACACAGAGTAAATTTCAAAGAGGAAAAAGCAAGACACGGATTCATGAGAGCATCACAATGTACATACACTAAGCTCTGACTTAAAAATATGAAACACACATCATAATCTATTACCGAAACTAGACTATCATGTTATTTTTTTTAAAAAAAAAGCACCAAAGACAATAAAAATGCACCAAGAAGAGTTGCATAAAACACTCATTTTATGTGTAACATGAGTGAACAATCATCAGACGTGAACATGAACTTGATTCCAATTTATATTCCTGGGGCAGGGACGAGAGTAGCCAGTCAAAAGATCTAAGTAAAACAACGTGTCAATGTGAGGCCCTGGCCAGGCTTCCTAAGCTGCTGTGTTTCTTGATCTTCTTTCATTAGCTTTACGTCCACAGGCATCTGTCTATGTTTACTGTACCAGCCACATGAGCTCACTAATTACCTTTAATCATACTTATCTGAAATGCATCTTTACCTTCACAGACGTCTTGTGTACAGGAAAAGTGCTGGAAGGCTGTGGTTGGGAAGATCTTGGGATGGAAAGTCTGTGTTTTCTCTAACCCTGACAGTGCAGGGAGGATGGGCTCCCTCCCACCTCCAATAATGCATTTAGTTTGACCTCGGCTACCATCTTAGGATCCCCAGGAAGGGCTTAGGAGAGGTGTTTCTCTTAAGAGTTGGACATTCCATATTACTCAACCCTCAAGAAGAAAAAAATCATGGCATTTGCTTGTCAATGGCTGGAATTAGAGACTATCATGGTAAATGAAATAAGCCAATTCCCCCAAAATTAAAGGTCTCTCTGATATGGGGATGCTAATGCATAGTAAAAGGGGAGGAGGGAAGAATAGAAGTTCACTGGATTAGACAAAGGGGAATGAAGGGAAGGGAGGAGGGATGGGAATTGGAAGGACAGTGGAATGAATGGGACAGAACTTTCCCATGTTCATATATGAACACACGACCAGTGAAACTCCACGTCATGGACAACCACAAGAATGGGAAGATACACTCCATGTATGTATAATATGTCAAAATACATTCTATTGTCATGTATAACTAAAAAGAACAATTAAAAAAATTTTAAAAAGAGTTGTACATATCAACAAAATTATAAGCAGTCTTCCTGTGGGTAGCAGGTACAAACAAGGTGAGGAGATCAGTATCAACTCTCATGAAATGACTAAGCATTGCTAAATAGCACACACTGGTAAGTACTCTGAAGGCCCAGAGCCAGGTTACTATGTCTTTCCTAGACCCCGCAGCACTTTAGCTCCACCTGGGACCCTGGGGACAAGTGGATGTTGAAAAGTAACCACTGACCAACATTACAGACGCTGCTTTCCTTAGCTTGAGGGAGTATAGAGGTATGCATTTCACATGCTGGACTCCAATGATTTTTTTTTTCAGGTCCACTAATATGCTATTTTATCAGACAGCTCCAGGTCTGCTAAAGGGGGCTTAAACTCTATAGATATTCCTATGAAGGAAACTGAATGAGTCTTAGTATTTCTTTTTTTTTTCATTTTTTTTATTTATTTATTTATTTTTTTTTTTATTGTTGGTGAGTCTTAGTATTTCTTGAGTCTAAATCTTCACCTTGTCAAAAGAGCAAGAAAAAAACAGTGGGTGAACATCTCCTTCTACCTTCTCACTAGAGAAACCATGTGACAGCCTTGATTCTCCCCTGAACAGCTCAAAAGTTACTGTGTTCTCATCCTCTGACTCAGAATTTTGCAAGATAATTAAATCTGCAGCTTACTACCAAAAGAGTGTGTGGTACCCCCAAAGACTTAAGATATATAAGGAAGAAAATTATTGGTTTTATAAATATTGGACCAGACATGGGTACTCATAGTCCACGTGATTGCCATAAATATATTAGAGACCCTGAGCAAGTGAGTTAATTTCTCTGTGCCTTAGTTTTGTCATCAATAATGAAAATAATAGTTAATATTCATTCATTCATTCAGCATTTTTATAATGAACCTATGTGTGGGTACTGTAGAAACAAAAGAGTCATCTGAAGCTTAAGAGACCAGTGATCTGTGGTCACCTTTAAGTGAAATGATGCCAACAACATGGGGGTGGAGTGGGGGTACACATTGCTGCTAATGACCTCCAACAGTGATGTCTCCTTTTCTTCCAAAGCACACAGCTAGACTACATTTCCCAGATTCCCTTGCTGCTAGATATGGGCACATGATTTCATCCTGGCCAATGGAATATGAATAGATGCGGTAAGTACCTTTTCCAAGCCTGGCCCACATCTTCATTTTCTCCCCCCATCAGCCAAACTGATGGAGAGGACTCTCAGAACCAAGAGGAGGGTACAGCCACTAGATGGAAGAAGCCTGGGTCCATGAAGACTGCATTGACTATCAATCTGAATTAAACTATAATAAATGCAAAAAGATAAGTTGTTCCGTTAAGCCACCGAGAGTTGGAGGTCTATTTGTCACAGCAGCTAGCATGACTTTATTACAAATCTCTGGCCCACTGTGAGCACTAAATACATGATTGATAGGCTTGTCATTTAGAAATATATTCCTAGTTCCCTTGCCATAGGTCTTAGAGACTAAGTCCAAAGAGAGAGGGGACACAAACCCATACACATATACACAGAAAATCGGGAAGGAGGAAGGAAGGAATAAAGGAAGGAAAGGAGGGAGGGCAGGAGGAAGGAATCCAGCAAGCAATATTGAAGCTCTGTGTAAACTTTCTACTTTAGTGCGTTTGGTCAGCCATAATTCCTAGGGAAATATTTTCACTATTATCCTCATGCCTCCAGATACCAAGTTGCCTCCATAGCCAAATGAAATTGCTGCATGGATATGTGGTACCAAGGGCCTCCTTCCCATTCTGGGCTGCAGCTGTCCCTGGACCTGGCTGCCGTCCCCCAGCATCAGATCACCAAGGCACGTACTCTGGATGGGGCTCCTGTTGACAGGAACGGAGGAGAGCTTTGCCATGATTTACCGAAGCAGACGTTAAAACCGGGAGAAATGCTCACGTTCGTTATCAGGTCTTGTCACAGGCAGAGACCCCTGGGCACAGAAAGACAGATGAGTCCTCTGGGGGAGTGAGAGGAGGTAACTGGCAAGGCATGCTGGACGTACACTTACAACTCGGTCCCTAGAGATCTTGCCATCTGCATAGTCCAGTAAATGGAATGTGCCTTGAGTGTACCTACTGGACAAAAATGTCAGCTCTTCTCCTTTGCAGCTTTTTAATTACAGACGTGATACATGTCTGTTGTAGCAAGTTAAATATTAGCAAGGGTATAAAGAAAAAGAGGTACGACGGAAAAAGTTAAGCTCCCTCTCTTCTTAAACTAGACCCTTGTCTTGTCAAATAATCAGTATTACCAGTTTGGTGCCTGCCCTTTCAAGCTTCTTGTGTTTTTAGATACACCAATACACACTACAGGGTTTATTTCTCCACCTTTAACGTTTTTTTTTTTTTTTCTCAGCCTTGGGGGTTGAACCCAGGGATATTTTACCACTGAGCCACCTGTTTAGCACTTTCAATATATATATATATATATATTTTTTTTTTTAGATGGAGGTATAGGGATTGAACTGAGAGGCACTTGATCACTGAGCCACATCCCCAGCCCTTTTTATTTTTTATTTTGAATGGGGTCTCATTAAATTGCTTAGGGCTTCACTAAGTTTCTGAGGCTGGCTTTGAAGTCATGATCCTCCTGTCTCAGCCTCCTAAGCTGCTGGGATTCCAGGCATTTGCCACTGTGTCGGCCTTTATTTAAAAAAACAAAACAAAACAAAACACAAATAGAATTATATAACATACGTTCCTATTCAAATTGCTTTACTTCACCTAACAACTTATTATGAATCTTTTCTGAGATGGACTTAATAAGTGCTCATTTATTTTCTTTAAGAGACGTATATAATATTTCTTGGAAGAAAGTTATTAAATGCTGGATTTTAAAGCATCAACTTTAAGGGTTAATAATGGCTGTCGATTTTTGTTGTGGATGTTGTTTTTTCAGAAGAATGTGAAATGGTAACTCGACCTATTTATTTAGAAACCATTCTGACTTAAATTGGGCCACTGAGTGAGTCTCAGAAGGTAGGGAATTCTTGAAACCTCAGTGTGACAATAACCCCAATATTATTCCGAGGGTGAATCTGCAGTTTGATTCTATGCAAGGAAGCTGGAGTCCGGCTGGGTCTTGGTCCAGGGAAACCACCTCTCTAAGGAGTGCATTTGGCCTGTGCTGACGTGTGACATCTCTCCTTGGTGACTCCGCATGCACAGTTGTTGCCACCTCTTAAAGCTGGCTCACTGAGGGAGGGAGGGGGGGAGCTGTGGGCATTAGCATGCGGGTCATGCACCCTCCCTTTGTTCTCTTGGCTGAGGTCGGATGGAATAAATCAATCAGCCTCCACATCCAAAGTCCTTCAGCGTGTCCTGGAGCCTTCTATCCATGTGTGCACTGCCTATCTTTTAATGACCTGTTAGAGTCAGCAGGAACAAATAGAACCAAGAGCCTCCTGGGGCAGCAAGCAGCTGCTCCTGGGAATCTATCTTCTGTGGGATTCTCTGTGTGTTCCCAGTTTAGATGGGAACAGCCAGCTCAGACTCTTCTGAGGTCTGAGAACACGCACTGCTAAGAGGAGATACTGCTGTTGATTGACCAGATCTGTGCTATGCACTGGACAAATAGCACTTCATCTGTCCTGTCCCCTAGGAGGTAGGTATTATCCATGCTCTACTGATGCAAAGCAAGACTCAGAAAAGTTGTGATTTGTCCAAGACCACACAGCTTTAGGATCAATGCAACATAAAAATGGGCATCCTCATTAAGCCACACAGCCTAGTTGTATCTGGAGGTTTTCTTGGTCCTCTGAAGTTCCCTGCAAGTGTCCTGGTTTCCCATGCCCAGTCATGCTCTCAGTGGATTCATCTTTCTCAGGCCTCTGAGTCAAAGAGATTCAGATCCTATTTGGGTTCTGCAAGACAAGGCTAAATAGCTCCACTATAACCCAAAGAGATACATGCTCAAATTTTCCGTCCAACACACCCCTAAAGTTGGTGAGTACAGTGCCTTTGAAGCTCACTCCTGATTTCTGACCAGCGTGACAAGGTTTTAGACATAATCAAGCCCTAAAGATCATCCTATATTTTATGGAAGAGGAGATAGGACATAAAATGGATATGCCTGGTTGGGAGGTGGGAGTTGGGGGTGGATGACAGGTGGTGAGGTGACAGCAGTGGCTAGAGGGTGAGATAGAGCAGGGTTTGCAAACCATAGCCCACTGGCTCATCAGGCCCTTTACCTGTTTTTGTAAATAAAGTTGTATTGGAGCACAGGCACACATATCCATTAAGGATCATCTCTGGCTATTTTTGTACTACGACAGCAGGACGTAAGCTTGCACCAGAGACCAGAGGGCCCTCAGTGTCTAACATATTTACTGCCTGACCCTCCACGAAAATGTTTCCAGACCCCAAGGAAAGAGAGTAACTTCCAAGTTCTTAAAGGGAACATAAAGTTTACAGGTGTTTTTTATGCTATTATGAATTAATGACTATGTTTAGGTGGCCACTGATGGTCATGTATCATGGAAAAGTGATTACTAGCTGGGCATGGTGGCACACGCCTGTAATCTCAGTAGTTTGGGAGGCTGAGACAGGAGGATCACGAGTTCAAAGCCAGCAATGGCAAGATCCTAAGCAACTCAGTGAGACCCTATCTCTAAATAAAATACAGAATAGGGCTGGGATGTGGCTCAGTGGTTGAGTTCAATCCTGGTACCCTCAACCCCCAAAATGGGCATCCTTATTTAGCCACACAGCATGATTGTGGGAAGGGGCTTAGAGACAATAGTCCCCAAGGAATAGGCTATTAAGAATAGTCACTATCCAATCCTGTTCAGAGGGAGCCTCCTGCCTTTGTAGCACCAGGCAGGCTTCAGGGCCAGCCTCTATCAAGACCAGGAGCTGGGAAGTGCTGCAAAGCACACTTGTGGGTACTGGTCAATACTCATGAGCACACTCTAGGCTGCGACATGTATTGCTTTAGGTAATTCTGATTACAATCTTGTGAAATAAAAACTACCGATATCCCCCATGTTAGAGATGAGGTCCTGAGCCGACTAGCCAAATCCTGGCCCATCTGATTCCCAAATTCACATGCAAAGGCTCCACTTCACAGCTTTTGGGGCCAGAGATTCCAGGTCTTATGGCCTCCATGAAAGGCGTCCCCGAGCGAGCGCACTCAGAACATGTTGGGGTGTTGTAGGAGAGCCACCTCGAGCATCCAAAGCCCACCTCAACAAGTGGCAGGGGAGTTGCACATTCAGAGACAAGAGTTCCTGTCCCTGGTGGGAAAGTTCCCAGCAGCTTCAGTTAGAGGACGTCACAGTTCATTGATGTCGGATGCGCACAGGAGGCTTTATTGTTTCACATGTGAAAAATGAGGAAAGGGCCAGACCCTTGGCATCAGGGAAACGATGAAAGATTGAGATTTCCAAAGTCATGCTAACCCAAAGGTCAATTCAACCGGGGCTGGGGTGGGGGGCGGGGACGAGGGAGCTGGCCGGCAGCTGAGAAGTATTTGTGGCCTCGGAGGGGTGGGGGAAGAGGTTGCGATGTCCACGCAAGGAAACCATGGCTATGAATTTCAGGGCATCAAGATCCTGTCAACACAGCTAATCCCTACGGATGTTGGCTGAATAAGCCTCCGATGACCAAAGAAACGCACTGTGGAAACCATGTCAGCCTCCAGCAGGCCAATTTGTCCTCATATTACACACTCTGCTGGCTCTGTTGCTAGACCCCCAGATCGAGCGTCTCCCCCCCACCGCCAACCCGAGGAGGTGGACACAGCATGGTTAATAAGTCAACAGAATTCAGAAGCCACGATCGGATTAAGGAGGCCGTTTTTATTTTGGTGCCCTGGACTCCAAGCAGATTAAATAATCAAAAAGGCCGAGCCATCGGGGTCATGTTTGAATGCTACAGCTGTTCACCGAGATTTGACAAACATTCTTTACGCGCGGCTCTCGGTCTGAATGGGAAAGGCAGGGATGATCTCGGGGAGGTCGACACTTTAAGAAAGAAGAAGGGGACACAATCAAAAGATCCTTTTATGGAAACCGATCCCAGCCAGATGGAGACAAGGGGGCAGGCTGCTTAAAGAAGTGGTCTTGTGAAAGCGACAACTGTTCTCAGCATCGAAGAAAAAAAAAGCCCAAGCAGGATTCAGAAGAAGTGAATGAAAACTCCAAGTCCTGCCATGCCCTCGGCTTGTGGATCTGCAAATTAATAAGGGTGGGCTGCGTGATCGGCAAGGACCCTGGTCCCGTGGAGGCGCAGCCATGAGAGGTGAGCCGTGATGGATGAGTCCTGTCGCTCCTTGGAGGAGTTTTCCAATGGAGGGAGGGAGGGAGGGAGTGGATCCCCTCAGAAGGGTGTCCAGTGAAATCTGTTTTCAAGTCGTCTTCCTTACAAGATCTGGACATATGTAAAAAAATTTCGCCGAAGGGGAAGATTTATGTTTTCACCACGTTGGGTGCAGAGGAAGGGACTGGAGATAAAATTATGCGGCCATAATGTGAGTGTGCGCTGGGCATGCCACGGGTCATTTCACAGAAAACATGGTGCGGGCAGTTGGAGTTCATATATTATTCCCTTTGGGGGAGAGGGTTGGAGCCAAAGGAAGAATGAACCAACTGGCTCCAATCTCAGAAAGAGAAGCCCTTCATTAATGGCTCAGCAGATTCCGTGGAAAACATATTCTCTTATTTAAGAATTGATTTCCTGCAGCTAAGTCATGTTTGAGCCCTACAGTTCAGGGGAAGGGATGTGGGTTTGTTTCTCATGGGAAGATATTTTGGCTTGGAAAGGAGTCATTTCGTTTACCTGCAAAATTGGTGAAAGGAGAACAAGGATTTTGTGCTTCTTTGTTTGGGAAAGGGGAAGAGGATGGTGACACCCCACCTCTCTTGAATTAAGTTAAACAGAGCAGCTTCTCTTTCAGAAGGCTCCGGGGCCTCCTTCCTATGAGCCTTGAGCACTCTTAGCTCCAGAGAGAGAATTCAGAACAAGGGAGCAGGCTGCAGAGCCTGGGAAGGCCACATTGTATATTTCCTTAGTTAAGCCTTCCAACAAACAAACAACCTCCATCAAGAACTTTCAATAGGAGTAGATCCCTCTTTTTAAGTTTCAAATATCATCATGTGGCCTTGTGAATTCCTCTACCAATTTGACAAAATGCCCTTGACAGATGTTTGCCATATTTTGAAATTTGAGTCTCAAAAAAAAAAAAAAAACCCAAGAAGTGTTATAGCAACTTTGTTGAAGGATCTCAGAGAATCTAAGAAGAACATAAACTGGCATCCTCTCTCCCCTTCAAAGGACCCTCTCCCACATTCCCATACAGCCAAGGAGTGCTGAGGCAAGGATGCTTTTTACAGCATTGTTTGTAATGAAGGGGGGGGGGAAATATTGCAGTTGCTCAATTGCCCCTCAGTAAAGGGATGAGTAAATATTGAATTCGAAACGATCTCATCATGGAATATTCGATAGCAGTTAAAAGGAATGAATTATCTCTCTAGGTATCCAAGTAGCTAGATCAGCATGGAGGAGGACGACAGACTTCAGATGAGTCAGACTGATGATTCCATTTATGTGAATATTTAGAAACCACAATGCAAATGAGTGTGTGTGTGCATGAAAAAGTATTTGACAGGCACTGGAGTGGAGCAGATAAGAACCCTCACACTTTGCAGGCAGATTGTCTGGGTTCAGATCATGGCTCCACTGCTTACTATCTGTGTGATTCTGGGTAAGCGATTTGGTGTCTCTGTGCCTCAGTATCCTCACCCTTAAAATGATGAAATGAGTACAACCATACTTAACGATGTTACAGGGGCGAATTGATGTATATAAAGCATATAGAATGATGGTTGGCCCCAGATATGTGCTATATGTTTATTTGCCATTGTTAACTATTAATATTAAATATTAATTGATTATTAAATATTGTTTTTAACATACCTGGAGGGATGTATCAGTAATGGTGGGGGAAGGATAAAGTAAGTATGAAAATCTTACTTTTTGGTGCAAGGGGTAGGGTGGGTACCAGGGATTGAACCAGGGGTGCTTAACTACTGAGCCACATCCCCAATCCTATTTTATTTTATTTATAGACAAGATCTCACTGAGTTGCGTAAGGCCTCACTACATTGTTGAGGCTGGCTTTGAACTCAGGATCCTCCTGTCTCAGCCTCCTGAGCCACTGGGATTACAGGCGTGTACCTTGGTGCCCGGCCTGATTATGATATTATTCTTAATGCTTCTCTGTATTTTGAAAATCTACTGAATACAAAAAGAGCAGAGATGATCATTCAGGATTACACCTGCCATGACGAAAGTCAATCTGGAAGAATGCTTTAGACCCGCCCTACTCAAGATAGTAACTACTGGCCACAGGGCACAATTTAAAAATTAATTCAAATGAAATAAAAATGATATTCAGTTCCTTGGATGCAGTGGCCTGTCACTCTTCTCCAAGTCTGGCCCTACATGATGCAGCTGTGTCCTACAAAAGGCATTTGTAACCATGTGTCGCCTTTCTATTTTTCCACCATGTGGGTACTGAAGCACTTGGAAAGTATCTTTCCCGAGGCTGCTGACAATAATTAGCAAGGTGTGAAATAGGATGTACTCAGTCTGTCCCGACCCTACTCAAAAGGGAAGTGACACAGCCTGTCATCTAGGTTGCAGGAAGTGTTATCCGGCTCAGAATCACATTACCTGTGAATCCAAAAAGGGACATACATGCAGATCTCTCTCCTAACACTAGCCCAGAGCCCACTTTCTTTCTGTTTGTCCTAGGTGAGCTGCTACTGCTTTTGAGTGCGATTTTCCCACCCCAGGGCGTGTGCGGCTGCCCAGAGAAGTGCATCTGTCACTCATCTTCAAACTCTGTAGACTGTAGTCACCAGGGTCTGGCTGAAATCCCTCCTGATCTGCCTCCTCAGACTCTAACGCTGCTCTTGCAAGATAACCAGCTACGCCAGCTTCCCGCTCACGCGTTTAGGTCAGTTCCTCGGCTCATGACCTTAAACTTGTCCAACAATTCTCTCTCACATCTGGCCCCTGAAGTTTTCCATGGACTTCGGCACTTGCACGTCTTAAACCTAACTCACAACTCCCTGCTTTCCCTGGAAAGCAGACTTTTCCATTCCCTCCGGCAGCTGAGGGAGCTCGATGTGTCATTCAACAACATCAGCCATCTTCCCACCTCGCTGGCGGAGCCTTGGGAGAACCTAACCTTGTTTGCAGTGCGACAGAACCAGCTCCACTATCTCAGTCGCAGGCTCCTAGAATCCATGCCCAGCCTGAGGCTGTTATTTCTCAAGGACAACCTCTGGAAATGCAATTGCCACTTGCTGGGCCTTAAACTCTGGCTGGAGAAATTTATCTATGCAGGTCAGTAACGTCTGTTTGGAAAGCCCCATCTGTGTGTCACCAGCCTGGGATGAACCTCATCTGTTCTCTGCATTAGCAGATACATTGAGGAGGGTGCAAGGAGCAGTTTTAAGCTTTTTTTTTTTTTTTTTTTTTTTACATTGATGTCATTTCATGGTTTGGCAAAAAGGTAGGTGAGTCATTAGAGGGTATTTAAATTCAGGTTATTTATATTCATCTACAAATATAATGCACAGAGACAACTTTCTTCTTGTCTGATTAATATAACATGAAGTTACTTCTCTGGCAGGTATGCCCATAGGAAGGAGGGACTTCAATTGCCACCTGAGTGACGGCTTCACCCCAAAGTGGCACTAAACTCTTATTTTCAAGTATGATCCAATTGGGGACAGGGTTATCACTCTTTGGGATATTTTCTCCTCTTTGTTTGCTTCTATCCATTTGACAGGTGAAAATCTTCCCTAAAAGAATCTCTGCTTTAGTAAGTACTACTGTTATTGAACTTGGGTGCAATATGACCTCTTTCTAAAGTTATTCATTATTTCTTTAACCAGATATCAAAAAGCAAAGCAAGAGATCCCAGAATATTAAAGATGGAGGGAGGCTATGGAAATGACCCAAGGATTAGCAAACCACAGCCCTAAGGCCAGATCCAGTCCCTCTTCTCTTTTTGTTTTGCAGTTTTGTCAGCCAACATCCATGCCTATTCATCACATACTGAGCAGCTGTTTTGCACTCTAAGGGCAAGTTTAAGTGGTCATGACTGACTGTTTGGTAAAGCTGATATTTATTATCTGGCTCTTAATAGAAGTTTGGCAAATCCCTGTTATCGATGGGAAACAGAGGCCCAGAGAGGTTCCGTGATTTGCCCAAGATCACAGAGCAGAAGCAAAGAGGAAAACAGAAAGCCTGACTTTGGTTCTTGGCCCCACATTCTTCCCTGTACCCCATAGTGCGTCTCTGAACATCATTCATTGATTCCCACACTTGAATGCTTTTTATATCCCAGGCACTGTTCTGGGCTCTGAGAAAAGGACCATGAACAAGAATATCTAGAGTATCTAGAGCAGTGTGCATGGATGTTAATTAAGACCACGGGTAATGATGCGTGCTCAGGCGGCAGTGCTAAGACGACAGTGCTAAGACGACAGTGCTAAGACGACAATTAGGCAGGGGAAGCAGAGGGAGTATGAGGGGAAGGGGCCCCATTTTAGACTGAATGGGCATGGAAGTCCTTTCCAAGGAGGTGACATGGGTGAGAAGAATCAGAACAAGGAGGAATGAGCCAGGAGATGACTAGGCGAAAGACATCAAGTTTGGTGACAAAAGGAGAACCAGAGAGTTGCTAGAACAGAGGCAGGCTGTGACAGAGGGGACAGAGAAGAGGCAATGCATGTCCTCAGAGACCATGTCATGCAGGACTGTGCAGAGCAGACCTTGGGCCTGGGATTTTATTTTAGGTCAGATGGAAAGCCCTTGCATTTTATTCAGGGGAACAATATGATCTGATTACAACTTAAAAAGGTTACTTTGGTGAGTCTTGGAAGAGCGATCTAAAAGCTGTAGAAGAAGAGCCAGAGAGATATAAAAAAGAAGATGAATCCTGTTGGCCAGGGAGAGGATGATAGTGGCCCCAAACAGAGTGGTAAGAAGGCAAGGCTTTGGGAGACACCTGGAATATTAAACTGCTAGGAATGGCTAATGAGGTTGAGTGACAGATGAAGAAAAGAGTCTAATGATGGGAAATTCTATTTCATTTTGTCATGCAGGGGTAGCCAAAGAAATGGTGATGCCTTTAGCAAATTGGGAGTGGGGGAAGTGAGGAAGGGGGAGGCAGAGAGTCAAGAGTTGGTTTGGGGGCATGTTGGAGACACCCATACCAAATCCAAGGGGAGCTCAAGATTTGAGCCCTTGCTCAAGAAAATATACATGCTACAGACATGAATTAGAGAATCAATAGCATCTGGACCGCACAGACGAAGGCAAGTTAGAAAACAGCTCGAGTTCAAATATACAATACTGAATTAAGAAGCGTCTCAACAGTAAAATAGCAAATCACATCTCACTCACCAGCCAACATTCCAGTTAACTGACAACAGGAGCTATATAGCATGTGCCAACCTCCTTCTGATAGGAGGCTTCAAATACAACTAATTACAGCTGGGGGTAAGGAGCTTGAGCTATTGTGTTCTGGATTAAATCGTAGGCATATACCAGACCATCACACAAAAGAGTTTTCATCAAAGAAGAATATTTCTTGATTAGAATATATAGAGTTCCCAGGCCCAGGATGTTAGAAGCAATGTGGGATGGGATGAAGTTCTCCTTACTCAACCACAAAACTTGCTGGTGGTCTTTGGGAAAATTAATATTGTGCTCAGTGTCACCAGATAAAAAGTGATAGTATTAAGGCCCATGATGATCCTCAGAAGCAGTGAGGCAGTTCACCCTCCCTCGTGACACAGCACAGGAGCACAGATATCAGCCTTTCGTCAGAGGAAGGAAAAATCAATTGGGGGCACCGGAAATCTGGTTGTCCCAAAATAACTAGAAAAAAATCCATATTGATACTAAATATGAAAGTCATATAATGAATGCATCGAATAAAGACAAAATAAAGGAATAGATATTAATCAATATCCTTATAAACCAAAGCAATTCCAGAGGTGTTAAATGATTTAACAGACATCCCTAGACTTCAGTCATTTATGCAAGAAAATGTCTGTTGCTCACTCATTTTAGGGTTCAAGAGAACTGGGAACTTGGTCTGCCTTCCATGCATTGTTCAGAGATCTAAGCCCCTCTTAGGTTGTGATGTGGCCCACTTCACCACACAATCTCCAACACCACCACCCAAAGGGGGCGAAACCCACGTAAGACCATGCTGGAGATGTCATCTCCTGGAAAGGGCATTCATGGTTCCATTGGGCAGTTCTCAGTCACCTAGCCCCAAAATAACCCCAAAGAGTGCAAAAACTGAGTCTTCCTACGGGCCTAAGGGCAAAAGAGGTATGTTGGTGAATACTTAACCATATCTCCTCCACAGAAACATGCACATAGATTTGAATTCTACTATTCCTCTTTATTAACGAGTAAGCAAACCATCTTGATGCTCATCACTAACTTTATTAAATACTGACTCTAGACTAAGTATGGTGCTAAATACTTGACATGGTTTATCCAACTGAACCCACAGAGCAATCGTGGGAAGCGAATTTCATTATTCGTCCTGTCTCTCACTTTTCAGAAGCACAGGTGGAGGCACGGTATGGTCAAAGACCTTTTGGGGTTGTATAATAAGTCATGTGCAGATTTGAGATCTGAATCCAATTTTTTCCAAGACAGAGGTTGAGAGCCACTAGGGGTCAGGTGGGGGACAGTGTGCTCATGGCAAGCTGGTGCTTCTTGCATTGTCAACTTATATAATCTAGAAGCGGGTAAAGCTCCTCGTGCTATAGTCAGCAGAGTTGTCCCTGATGCCATGGCCTCCTAGATAGGGGTGGCAGGGTGTGAGGAGATCCTGGCTGGGGATGTAGCTGCACAGGAGGCCATGTAGCTGTTGGGAGTCACGGCCCCTTCCACAGTCCCAGGCTCTAGTCTATGTATTCTCTTGCCTCTGTGTCCCAAGATGTGGATCCCATTCTAACACTGAACATTCAGAAGACTGAAGATGGAGAAAACCAGTTATGGAATCATTAAATAAATCACCTTGGTCTGGGTATAGGTTAGCTGATGGAATTGCTCTTGGCAAGAGACCTTCGAACCCTGGTAGAAGTATCTGTGCTCTTTGGCCAGGTTAAATGTACTTAGTACTTCTCAGAGCCCCGCTCTTCATTTCTCTCTCTCTGGCCTTCTTCCTCGCAACAAACTCCCAGGGAGAGACTCTAATGGCCAGGTGCACAGAAATGCAATGATCTATATGGCAAGACTTCAATGACAGTGCAGCTGGATGACACCTTGGGCCGATACCCCGTACCTCTGGCCTCCCGAGAACCAACAGCTTGGAAAAAGAAGAAATTCCTCTTTTACCTTTTTAGCTTTAGAGTCTCAACTCTTGCCTCAAGGGATCACAGAAGAAGCCGGGGGGGGGGGGGGGGGGGGGGGGGGGGGGCTAGAGACATCCTGGCAGAAGATGATTCAGGTTTAAGCAATGGCAGCAGAAAGGGCATAGGCTGAATTTTGCCATTGCCACTCACCCTGGTGTGCCTGGGCCACGTGACAACTCTTGCACAGTGGAGTGGTCCTAGGTACTTACAGGGCCACTTAGGGCTTGCATTAAAAGGCTTAGGTAGGATGGATAGGAAAGCATTCCCAAACTCTGAAGGGCTGTGTGATGGCAGGTGCTAATAAGTTGAAGTAATGACCTCCATGTGTGTAGGTCTGCTATAATTTCACAATCCACCAACCATCTGTGCGAAGAATCTTCCATCTAATTTGGCTAAGAGAGTCCTCCCGGGAGAGGTGTTTATAGCAGGCTGGGAGAACTGAGTCACAGATCACAGGAGAGTTTTGCCCCGTCCTAGGGCTTTATGAGGATTCTCCTGCCCACTGCCCTGGCCTCACGATTCTCCAGAGAGGAGGAAGTAGAGCAGGACAGTGAGAGGGGTGGGGGAAACTTGAGAATGATGGGCAAGGACTGAGTTTAGATGTTGATTTGTCTGCTCCGGACCTGCATGAGTTTGCTTAAGAATTTCCTCTCTTAGCAGAGCGTAAGGAGCCCTCTGTGCTTTGTAAACTAACAAGTCGGATACAAATCTGATGCTTGTACGGCAGAGAATTTCGTCAAAAAAGTTCTTTTTCAGTAAATCAGTGACCAACCTCGTCCAGAAGGAAGTGTGTGAACCCAGCGCTCTCTCTAGAGAATGCCCTAGCAATGGAATCCCACAAATGTCAGAAGTCTACACACCCGAGGAAATCAACTGCCTCGTGGGGAATGGAAAGTGCACTTAATAACCCTTTGGAAAATCCGGTACTCAAAGTAGTAAACTCTTTCGAGGCCTGAGGAGACAGGTTAATTATACTTAATCCCACGAACGAAACCAATTGGCAAATTCCGAGATACACAAAGCACCGCAAGGACCTTGCCACCACTGCCCTTGGCATCACTGAGGAGAGTTGGTAGACACCTGGCATTTCAGTGATCAACACACAGCATCATAACAATGCACATTTGTTCTGTGTGTTTTTTTTTTTTTTTAAGGTTTACAATAGGAATCTGGCACAAAAGGTTTCTTGTGTGGCAGGGCTCGGGCCTCCTTAGGGGATTGGCCTCAGGGCTAGGCTACGGCACCCTTGGTGTCGCCCCTGGGAGTCCCTTCTTGTCAGCCTTGGAATTGTCTTTCCCCATCAGCATTTATATGATGTAAAGGTGACTTGGCTTCTGATGAATTCTGGGTCATATGTAATTGCCAATTTAGTGTGTGGCATTTTTAGCATTTAGCTAATTTAGAAATCCTAAAATCATAAAGAATGGAAAAAAAAGTTTATAAAGATACCTTATAAATTCCATCTGCCTTCCTTTTTTTTTTTTTTAGCTAAAGATTTTGGACCACAGTCGTATCTGGGTTCTGTTATCATTCTCTGCTTTTGTTTTCTAAAGGGGGAGTAATGGATGGTGTCATCTGCGCGTCACCTGATATGTGGAAGGGGAAGGATCTCCTTAGGATTCCTCACGAGCTGTACCAGCCCTGTCCTCTTCCTGTTCCACATCTGGAGCCCTCACAGGGTCAGCAGCATGGCACTGCCCACGGGGAGGTCCCCAAGCCTCTTGAGAACCGGATCTCTGAGGAGCGAGACCCTGTGGCATGTGAAGTCAAACCCAAGCCGAGGCCCACCAACCTGCGCCACGCAGTGGCCACCGTTGTCATCACGGGGGTTCTATGTGGAATCGTGTGTCTCATGATGTTGGCGGCTGCCATCTATGGCTGCACCTATGCGGCTATTACAGCCCAGGGCCATCGGGGCCCCTTGGCTCAAACCAGTGACTCTGGGAAGATGGGAGGAAAAGAGGTATTTGACCACTCACTGGCCTGAGAGCTTTCATCTCAAAGAGGATTGATGGCTGTAGACCAGGTGTCCGAGTGAGCCGATGTGTTCACTGTTAACGGTCTGATTTTGCTTTTTCCAACAGAAACAGTAAGATGTGTTTGTAAAAAATATATATATATATTCCTGGGAAGAAATTTAGGTTGGAGATTTTTAAAATACCATAGATGAAATAGAGATGATACTTGTACTCTGTGTCTGCAAAGTTATGACAGTGATTCTAGGCATTGGAAGACCATGCACTCAGAAAGGGAAGATACCATCTCTTTCAGGTGCCCTTCCCTGGATTAAGTTGCTTTTGCAGAGCAAAAAAAAAAAAAAAAAAAATTCCAACATGTGAGCCAGTCAGCATTCCTAGGAGCTTTAGGGTCCACTGAGAACTGCCCAAGTCTGAGTGCTTAGGATGAGGCTGGTGATCCTACCCGAGGGGCACTGAATGCCTCTATAATTCAAGTTCATGCTAGATCGGTGGATACTTTTAGATGTTGTGTATGTTATACATTTAATGGGAGCGTCTGTTGGTTGGGAATTTCGTAGCTTGCCACAAGAGTCAGATTATATTTAATTTCCTAAATCAGAAAACCATTTGGGGCTTTGTAGGACGATGCAGAGGAAGAGGAGGGTTCCACATCTGGGTAATGCGACTCAGGCCCAGAGTCTGGGGCAGTTTCTTTTCTTTCTTCTTCTTTTTTTTTTTTTTTTTGGATGCAAAGGTAAAGAACACATAAGCAAATTCAGGGCAGAGATTACCAGAAGGCCCTATCCACCAGGAGACTAGAAGCTTCCATTTATAACACTCACAGCAGGAATGAATTTAGGTTAGTCGGAAAGCGAGCGTAATGACTTTTGTGTATCTGCATCTGCCTGCGTGGTGCACAGAGGGCACAGGCTTGCACAACCACACCCGTGCACAGACAGGATGCGAATGCATCTCTTCCCCCCACTAATGAAATGCAGCCCCGTCAGGGTGTGGGAGCCAGCAGCTCTTGATCACCACCCAGATTGTCTCTCAACACTCTGGGATAGGAAGTCAGAAGGAAGTCTTGAAGAGAGTGGGAATTTCCAAGAGGCTCCAGATAAGTGGTGGCAGCCACCCTGAACATTATTTAGGCCGTGGCTTCAAAAATAAAATAAAATAAAATCAGGTATAAGGCTGGCTTAGCCCACAGACGTGGTCCTGAAGAACTGCATGCAACGTGAATTTTTGTAAATTGAATCATCATTTTAATGCAGTAGGGGACCTCGCTATTTAAAGGAACCTTTCATGGAATCTTTCTGTAATGGAAATAATTGGCTCCAGATTTATGCCTTTTGTATATTTGCATTTTCGCCATGCTAGGTTTTCTTAAAGTGAAATGTACCTGTTGTCTCTCAGCTCCTACTTAGAGTCACTTTTTAGGAGTCAGTTTATTTTACACAGGGAAAGGAGTGCAGAGGAGTTAGGGACATGTTAAAGGCAGAAAACGGCATATATATATATATATATATATATATATATATATATATATGGCAAGCAGTCCCTGCAGAGGCCATGACAGACATTGATAATCAATCCCAGCACTCCTCCCAGCTGAGCCCCAATGCGCCACAGATGGTTTCTTAAGACAGCACTGTAGGCAACCAGAACTAATCAATTGGAATCGGTTCAAAGGATAAAGCACATTTGCCATTCAGAATACTGGCTCTACATTCACTCCTTAAGGCCATGTAAAAATTAGTTTGGATCCTAAGTCCACAGTCCATTCCTTAGCTGGAATGTGATGGAAGGTTTGCATATGAGCAGGATGGACAGACAGATATAGTCCCAGTCTTGCCTGACAGTGCCAAGAAGACAGGGAAACAGATGGATGAACCTACTGTATCATATGTGCAGGGGTCACAGGGATGAATCTGTAATCATCACAGAGGCAATCTACAACTGCCCCTGGTGTGCTCTATCTAGTGTGAGCTCTGCTTACCCTCAAGCTAAAGATGGGCCATCTTTTGAAGCAGCGATTTTGCTGGTAGAAAACTTTTAAACTGGGATGGTAAGGGTTTTTATATTTTTTTTCTTTATCTGAATATTAAGATAAACCTGGCAAGACCCTGTCTCAAAATAAAAAATAAAAAGGGCTGGGGATGTGGCTCAGTGGTTAAGTGCCCCTGGGTTCAATCTCAACAGCAGGGAAGACCTGCTGTCTGGGCTCTATCCCAGGTTGTGGCATCTCCTCTCCACGTTGCCATATGCCAGCCATTCCAGTGGGCAAGACTGAGCACCCTGCTCTAAGGATACAGCAACTTCTTCCCAGGTAAAGAAAAAAAGAAAAACAACAACAAAAACACTGTCTTTTCATTGTCCTGGACTGTGAATTCTTAGCCAATCTGAGAAAGGACGTTTAGAAGATTTTTTTTTTATTCCCCATTCCAATTCTTACCAATGTTGTAAGAGCTAATGCTGCATATCAGGCATGGTGTAAAGTGGTTCTTGTCAACATTCCACATGGAATCCTGACACCCACCCTATGAGATACTCGAATAGATACCATACAAGCTGGAACTACTGAGGCCAATAATGTGTGCTTCTTCTAACTGTGGTGACTGAAGACTGGAAGCATACTATGCCCTGCCCAAGGTTTGGTGACACTGCAAGCCAGCCCCTATCCCCTCCCTCACAGAGAACTTCTGCAGAAAACCCTAAACATAATTAGCATCCTCACATGTCAACACCCCTATTCTATTCAATTTCTAAGTACAGATGATAACTCAGGCAAGCTGACTTCCGGCTTTACAGATAGTCTTTAAAGGGGGGGGGGGAAGGATGTACATTTTGATTTCTATCTTTTTCCTACCATCACCACAAACAGCAGTTGGCAAGGAAAATAATTACTTACCCTGAAATGTCAACAGCTTCTCAGCACAGAAAAAAATATAAATCAAATTGTTTAGATTAACAAATGCAGAGTTATCATTTGTTAATATGAGAAATGAAATGTTTTAACTGTAAAAATCATTGCAGATGAAAGACCCAATTTGCAGGGTATTCTGCAAGAACCACAAATTATCTTTCACAACCACTGCAGCTCATGAGGGGTAATTTGCAAACGCCTCATAGATTATTTTCAGCTGTTTATTGCTGCTGTCCTATTCATAGATTCCCCTATAAAAATGTCTGTCCATCATAGAGCCATGCTGAAGGTACATTGAGGACAAAACTCATAATTCTTGTTGGTTATTTCCGAGAAAGCCACATAAAATATAATTTTTCATCATATTTAGTAGAACAGCATGACTATAGACAGGTTATTTTTTGCTTTGCCAGAGATCAAAAATTCATAAACAGATATTATAGCTGTCGGCAGTGATTCATAGAGGGAAAGGGTGGGGGGGGGGAGGCAGGCTGCCAGAGAGACTCTGGAGCAAAAGATCTAACATCAAATCCGTATCTGAAAAGCTTTTATAATGAAGGCCAATTGCCCCGACCCTGCAGGAAGAATCTCGTGCTTCTGTTCATAAAATGCCAGTGGGTGACTGAAGGTCTTATTTTTCCTTACAAAAAAAAAAAAAAATGTCAGACCAAAAAATGATTCATACGTGGGTTTGTTCCCGAAGCTTGATGAAACCTCAAACCTCATTGCTTAAATCAACCAAGTACCCATGAAAAACAGACACCTTTGTTCTAGACCTTAAATATCCAAAGAAGTAGCTAAATCAATTTCCAAAATAATCTGTCTGCAGCACACATTCATATAATTATACAACAGCTGCTAGAAACCTATAACTTTCTATTGTAGGTCAGGAAATTACTGTTTCCAGTTTGGTAAAACCCATCCGTGTGTTCGCTGCTAAATGTTATTGACTGAAGTCTACCAGAAACTCATATTCCAAACCCACCTGGCATTGCTGGTCTGTTTTCCCTTTTGATGGAAATGCTTTTTTTTTTTTTTTTATGTGCAAATTGCCATGAGGCTTCAAAGAAATCCTTGTCCCATTCAGAGAAGATGACCTATACATAACCTATCACCCTCTTTTTGCATCCTTGACTGGACTGGGCACACCTACTTTCACTCTAATGATATTGAATATACATTTAGATGGATAAGATGTCCAGCCCACAAAACTCAAATCAAGAAGACCCAAGGGGGTGGGGGGAAATCAAAGGGTTTAGAAGCAAAGAAAAGCATTGAAGAACACTGAGTCCAGGCCTGGGAAATTTCAAAATAGCAGCCACCAGACTCTCTCTCTCTCTCCATTACAGGCATTGCTAATAGATCATGGCAAACTTATCTGCTGAGCCTCCATAAGGCCTCAGAATCCTTTAAAATCTGTTTTCCAGGTACCCACGACCGATCAGCTGGGGTTGACGTGAGAGATTAAACCTATTTGCTACCCTGATACAGTCCAGTGCCCTTATTTTACAGATAGGAAATAGAAGCAGGAAAAAGGAAAGGAACTTTTCAAAAGTCACGCACATAAATTAATTGTATGCCTGATAAACTCAGTTGCAGAAGCATGGGGTTAGCATGAATGATACAACCTGCCTTAGCCAGCTTTTCTGCTGCTACAACAAAAAAAAAAAATGCAACTAGAAAAATTGTAAAGGAGGAAAAGTTTATTTGAGGGCTCATGGTCTCAGAGGTCTCAGTCCATAGACAGCCAGCTCCATTCCTCTGGGCCCGAGGTGAGGCAGGACATCATGGCAGAGAGTGTGGTGGAGGGGAGAGGCTCACATGGTGATCGGAAAGCAGAGAGAGACAGAGAGACTCCATTTTTTATATAAAAATATATATATATCCCAAAGCCACGACCCCAAAGATCCATCTCCTCCAGCCACACCCCACCTGCCTCCAGTTACCACTCAGTTAATCCCACTGGCATTTAATTCACTCATTGGGTTCAGGCTCTCATAACCCAATCATTTCTCCTCCATACCCTCCTGCATTGTCTCACACATGAGCTTCTGGGGGGACACCTCACATCCAAACCCTAACACAACCTGATGCCCACCATCCTTCATTCATTCCGTGGAGAACTGCAATATCTAGACTATGACATTATTATGCTAATTATTAGGATAGTGACAATTACAGCATAACCTTCAACCTTTATCGAGCACCCAATTTTGTGCCAGGTGTTTTCTGCATAGTAATTGATTTTCTGTTGGCCTGATGTTGGCCAAGACTTGTGGGTATTTTACTGCCATGTCACAGGAGAAAGGACATGGTCAGAAAGCTCGGGTCATTTACCTAAAGTCACACCACCAGTAAATGGTAGAGTAGGGATTTGGATTCCGGTCTTCCCAGGTCCAAAACCTGAACACTTTTCAGGATGTCCGAAGAACTCAGAGTGAGGATCCTTTCCTGGCACTGCCAACGCTGACTGCAAAACATGGCAGAGAAAAGGAATCTGGCCACCAACCAGTATGTCACCGCTATGAACTCTGGTCCCACCATTAACAGGAGGACAGCTGAAGGCGTCAAGGCAAAATGGAAAACGAAGGCCTTTCACCACCTGTGACTTGGATGGGCTGGAAGAGACACTCTTAGAAGGGAAGGGAAGAGACCCAAACTCTCTTGTGTTATTTGAGAAAAATGACAAAATTAGACTTTAGATGAAGATGCTAGCCAATAAGTAGGAGTTTTCATTGTAACACTCATTAATACACAGGAAAGGGAAAAACAGAGAGCCCTAGAAATTAGGAAGACTGCTCATTGACATGCAAGTCTCCAGGAGGAATATCAAAGCAGAGCTATGACCTTGAGCCAGATGAGTGTCCTTCCTTATGTTGTTAGTCCACTGAGACACTGGGCTGAAGACTCAGAGGGAAACCATCCCCTTCTATACGTAGGGTATTTGAGAACAATTGTCATTAATACCTCCCCTTGAGACCTTGCTGGTTTCAACCATGAGAGAGGAAGCCTCTCAGTAATGTAGCATTTAGTGTGAAAAAAAAGAAGGAAAGATATTAAAATAAAAATAATCCAACCAACAATAAAAAAAAAAGAGAGAAAAAAAAAATAATCCAGAGGCTAGAGTTTTAACCTACTATGTTAATTCCGTGTTGCTTTTAATATAATGAAATGCCTTAGACAGGCAACTTTACAAAGAAAATAGTTTCACTAGACTCACAATTTTAGAGGCTGGAAGTCCAAATACCATGGCACAGGCTTTAGTGAGGGCCTCCCTCTGGCTGCACCACCTCACAGTGGATGGAAATGTTGGGAGGAGGTGTGTGAGCAAGACAGGAAGCCACAGAGCCTGGGTGGGGATGGGGAGCAGGCTCAGGCTTTGGGAACAATCCTCTTGCGAAAATAACCAGGTCCCAGGTACCTTTCAACAGATGAATGATTAATAAAGAAAATGTGGTATATGTACACAATGGAATATTATTCAACCATAAAGAAGAATGAAATTGTGGCATTTGCTGGTAGATGTATAGAGTTGGAAACTATTACGCTAAGTGAAATAAACCAGTCTCCAAATAAATTATATTAGAATAAGTTATACTCTGTATATGGATGTCAAAATATACTCTCATGTATATGTAAAAAGAACAAATTAAAAAAGAAAAAAAAAAACGGGTCCTATGAGAAGTGCCTTAATCTCTTCTGATGGCACGATTCGAGTGACCTAAAACCCTCCCAGGAGGGTTCCCTATAAAAGGTCCCACCCACCTCCCAGCAGCACCACCCTGGGGACCAAGCTTCCCACACATGAACTCTGGGGACACACAATAGCCATTTCATAGCACCTGCTGTTGCTTCCAAGAAATGAAAACGACAGACTATTTTGATTCATCTGAGTCATCAGACAACACAGCAACAGGAGGTAGCGACCCCAAACCCATCCTGTAGTAGTGCAGTGATCGAAGCAATCTGATCATTGGACACTTGATTAGTGGCTGTACCTATCAACTAACCCGCCACCTTAATCCCTCCAAGAGATCCTGTAGAGGAAGCCATCTACCTTGCTCCTGGGCAAATCCCCTATATTTTAAGAACGATGAAACTGAAGAGAAAACTTGGCATCCCCTACAAGAGTGTTAAAAAAAAAAAAAAAAGAAGAAGAAGAAGAAGGCAGACCTGCTCTCAAGATGCAGAGGAAACATGAAAGTAAATTCACTGAACATGTCCTAAAACAATTTTTAAAGTTTCTGGTGGAATTTCACGTGCCGTATGTTTGGTGTGCGTATGTGTATATTTTAACATACATTTCACTGGCAAAACCATGTCACATGGCCAAGTTCAGAGCCACCGAGGAGGCATACAGGTCTGGTAGGATGGCACTGTGGGTGGCATGGCCATGAGTGAGGACATGCCATCCCTTATAGGGACTAAAAGAGTGTGTAATTGCAAATAATAAAAAGTAACGAGCTGGGCACAGTGGTGCACACCTGGAATCCAAGCGGCTCAGGAGGTTGAGACAGGAGGATGCGTACAGACTCAGAGACCCCTATAAATTCCTTTTGAGGAAAACTCAACACATTCATTGACTGAGGAATGGCTTAAAATGCAGGAGAGAAGGCACAGAGCAGAAGAATGTGGCAATGGCATAAAGATACCAGTGATCAGCCATAGAATCGGCTAAAGTCAGAGTTAAGTCTCAATGGTTTGGCTAACATGGTTACAAAACCATGCAGTTGGCCATTTAACAAATTTCTAAACACTTGCTGTAATATTTTCTAAATATCAAAGATAAAAGAGTGAAAAATGAAGCACGCACCCCACGAAACGGAACATCTAGCCGAGGGAGAAGACAGAGGAATAAAAAGTATATCAGAGGGACTGGGGATGTGGCTCAAGTGGTAACATGCTCGCCTGGCATTGTGGGGCACTGGGTTCTATCCTCAGCACCACATAAAAATAAAATAAAGATGTTGTGTCCACTGAAAACTAAAAAATACATATTAAAAAATTTTCTCTCTCTCTCTTAAAAAAAAAGTATATGAGATGGTACAAAAGCAGTAGTGAAAGAGAGTGCTGGGGATATGGTGGAGGAAGAATCCCTATTTTGTATTTGGTGATAGGAAAGGCTTCCCTGAGAAAACATTTGAACAGAGACCTGGAGGAAATGGTGGATCCAGTGGTGAAGATGCTGGCAGGAAAGTGACCCAAAGAAAAGACATAGCAGATGCAAAGGCCCTGAGGTGCCAGCAGGTGTGGTGAGTTTAAAGAACAACCAGGAAGCAATTGCTGTGGCTGAGTGGGCAAAGAGGGAAGTGGAAGGAGATGAGATTAGAGAGTGTCTAGGAGTCTTATCATTTGGGATCCTACAGGTTGTAAGAGGTAGCTTTTAAGATGACTTGCAATGATTCCCTTGTTTAATTGCCTCTGCTTGGTGGCAGAGTGGATCTGGTGAATTGCTTCTAACAAAATATAGCAAAACTGATAGAACATATGACTTCCAAGGCTAAGGTACAAAAAGCTGTGGCTTTTTATCTTGCCCACCCTGTCTTGCTCATTCCAATGCAAGTCAACTAGCACACTGTGAACTGTCCTGTGGAGAAACCCATCTGACAAGATCCCAAGAGGAATCTCTGGCCAGTATCCAGGGAGGAATGGAGATCTTCCACCCAACAACACAGGGATCTGAACGCTGCTGGTAATCTGCATGCCTTTGAATGCACTTCCTTTGTCTGCTGAGCCTTTGGCCCCACCTCCACCAAAGACTCAGAAGATGACCTGGGCCAAACCTTGACTGTGGCCTTTGTGAGCCTGTGCACCCAGCTAAGGTACACCCACACTCCCTGGCTCCCACAAGCTGTGGGATAGTGAAAGCTTATAGCCTTGCACCATTGGCTGTTGGCATAACTTGTTATGCATCAGCAGATAACATATGGTGTGAGAATTTTAGCTTTTAACTCAGAAAATTGGGAAGTCAGTGGAAAGATCTAATGGGGGAAAGACACGCCATTACTGGTCTTTTTAATTTATTTATTTATTTATTTTTGGTACCAGGGATTGAACCCCAGGGTGCTTAACCACTGAGCCACATCCTCAGTCCTTTTCCCTAGGAGATGAGTGAACTCACCAAAGGACCCCCAGGAAGGGTGGGCATCAAGATAGGCAGAGAACCAAGGAAGCAATCACCATGGTCAAGCCTTGCTGGTGGACCAAGATAAAATGAACACGTGAAGCTCAGTTCTGAATTCCGTAGGGTTGAAATTATTGCTGACCTTGATGAAAAATGTTTCACCGTGGATGAAACGGAGTGACCGTAGGTTCCAGAGAGAATGAAAGAGAGGATGGGAGAGAAGCACCTAGCATAAAATAATGATAAAGAACCTAAATAAAATAATGTAATCATAAAAAATTTTGTCTTAAAGACTTAACTAGATCAGTTGAAATCTGGAGGCTGACAGAAGAAGGCCAGAGAAGAAAATATACAAAATGATCATGCACTATAATTTTCATTCCAAAATTTCTTTTTATTTGGAACTTATTGCCCATTCGCCCCTGCCTGAGCTGGGCGAATCAATTGGCCTTGCAGTGGGAATGACATTCAGACATCAATCCTGACCCCATTCAGATCCTTTCACCCAGAATAGATCCCAGGAGCTCTTGGTGATGCAATGGGAGTTAAAAGCCTTTGATCAGCACTGTCCTGGTCCCACTATAACCTGGCCAAAGCATTTGCGTGGGCAACTGTGTCCAGGAACTCAGAGTCAAAGTACTGATGCTCCTACCACAAACTCCACTCCCATATGTCCCTTCTTCCCAGGGAGGTGAAATTAACATCCGCCATTAATCCTCTGCACACCCTTTACTTAACATGACTCATATGTATTTCCATCTCAACTGAGATCAAAATCCCAACGAGGTCACTAGGAGATTTATTTGGATAAAGGCAGTTAAATAAATCCCCAAATCTCTTATGAGCCATGTTGGAAAAATAAAATCCCATAAACTGTTTTCCACCAGAGCATGTGAGGGCATTTCCAACACTGTACCAAGCATTATGCTGATTACACTGTTCAGAGGTTTATAAACTAGAGGGAAGATTAAGTAAATCGCTGTCTTGACTGACAATGAGAACGTGTATTTTTAGAAAGCTTAGGATCTTTGATTGGGGTTTCTGTGTAACCACACATATGAAAATGTTAGGCACAATTGATGCACAAGTTGTGATACATGAAACTCTCTTCCACATCCATTTGCATAACCTCTGATTTAAATTTGTATTTTAGTTTTATAAGAACAAATCAGGTAAGTGAACAAATCTATGGTATTTTTTTCTGTTTTAAATACACAGAGTGACATATTTTCATCTAAATCTTTCTGTAAAGGGCCAGGTAGTAAATATTTTTGCACTGTAGTCTATACGGTTTCGATTCAGTTACTTAGTTTGCCATTTTAACAGGAAGGCAGAACTGTTAGTTGGATAATATGGGTATCACTGCATTCCAAGGCATCAGAGATCCAACAAGGTACTTATTTCTAGAATATATAAAGAACTCTCACAAATCAACAATAAGACAGATAACTTAATTTAAATATGGCAAAGGATCTGGACAGATATTTCTCTAGAGATCTTATACAAATTGCAAATGAGTGCATAATAAGATACACTGCACAGTAAGTCATCAGGGAAATACAAATCATCTCATATCCACAAACATGCTAAAATTAAAAAGGCAGACAATAATAAATTTTGGCAAGGGTGTGGAAGAATTGGAATCTCCATACATTGCAGGTGGATTGTAAAATGGCACAACCATGTTGGACAACAGTTTTGCAAAGTCTTCAAAGTATCAAATGCAAAGATACTATAAGAAACTACAATTCCACTACTAGGGATCTATCCCCTCAAAATGAAAACATGTTCACACAACAACTAGTACATGAATGTTCATGTCAACATTATTAATAATAGTTCAAAGTAGGAACAACCCAAATGCCTATCATTTGGTTAAACAAAGTGTATATCTCCACAACGGAATTTTATTTGGCAATAGAAAAAAAAAGTAGACAGCCATGTTACATGGATGATCCTTGAAAATATTATATTAAGTGAAAGAAGTTGGTAATGAAGGGCCACACAGTATATGATTCAAATCATTTATCTGATAATATTAAATCTGGGCAAATCCATTGAGAAAGTAGATTTGTGGTCCTGGGGTGGGGTGAGGTCTCAAGAACAGGAAGGGAGAATGTATATCATGGGTTCTTTTGGGAAAGTTGAAATAGTTCTAAAATTAGATTGTGGTGATAGCTGTCCAACTCGAACACACTATACTAGAAGCCAGTGAACTATATGCTTTAAATTGTTGAATTTTATTGGATATGAAATACATCTTAATAAAACTATGGGAAAAAAAAGATGGCAGGCTAGATTTGGTCCTGTGGACTGTAGTTTTCTAAACTCTGTTCTCAGGCATTGGCACATGAAAATGTAGTGTGTAGTTTTAGTATGAGCCAGGTGCAGTGGCTCATGCCTGTAATCCCAGCAGCTAGGGAGGCTGACACAGGAGGATTTTGAGTTCAAAGCCAGCCTCAGCAACTTAGCGAGGCCCTAAGCAACTCAGCAAGACCTTGTCTAAAATAAAACACAAAACAGGGCTGGGGATGTGGCTCAGTGGTTAAGTGCCCTTTGGTTCGATCCCTGGTTTAAAAAGAAAAATCTTAATATGAAACATGTCAGGATGCTATAATGATACTGCTACATATAAGGTTTCATAGAAAATGAAGAATTGGGAAAATCACTGGCCTGTGAGTGGTGATGAGTGTGATCTATAGTAATTATTAACAATTGTTTACTAGCTAGGGATTATGGAACCACTTGACCGCAAGAATTTACTGAGCACCATATATACCAGCCCCATCCTTTGGAATTGATGAGTATTCTTCTCAACAGTAATCAGTGGGATCCCCCCAAACAGACTGAATTTGGGTGTCAGAGATGCTCCCATACTGGTTAATACCATTCCTTTTCTGAGGTGATGAAATTAATTTCCATCTTCAAAACACTAGACTGTTAGAAATCCAATTTTAGTACCAGGCTGCCTTAATTTACAAATGTGAAAGCTAAGGTCTAGGTGGGGTCAGGAGAGGGACAGGCCCTGTGTTCACTTTAAGTACTTAGTTCACATTGACTTTCATGTCCAAATCCCACGACCTCAAAAAAAGGTGGCTCGACTTGTCAGTTCAGAGACTGCAAGCCATGTGGTAGGGGGAACCTGTAACCCTGAAATTCCACTACAGATTTTGGACTGGAGGATGTGTGGTGGCTTCTGATGAGGTTTAATAAAGGGATGGTGACTCTTGGGAATGAGTGGCCCTGGAGAGCTAGCATAGAGGATCCAGTTTCTCAAAACTCTGGGCTATTTTTATTCCTGGAGCAGTAATCCTCCACATTCCCTGGTCACTGGCTACTGTGACTTGCATAGCAGCTGTGTTAATGGCCAGTTCTAACCCTTGATTTCTGTTACAGATATTAAATACAGCCTCATGGGTAACTACATCACGAATCCATTTTCAAAACATTTCCTGTTGTCAGTTCTTTTGGTTTAGATCTGCTCTGGTCCCAACATCATACTCTTTTATCCATTAAAAAAAAAAAAAAGTCAAACACGAAAAGCTTCGTCTCACAGCTGATCATTTAAGGCAAAGACTTGATTTGGATTCCCCACTTTCCCCTGTGTCATCTCTCTATGGCCCATCAGCTCTGCTTTTAGATCCTGGTAAATGTTCCCCCAACCCAAGAGACTCACAGTTAGGTCTCAGAGTACTCATCTGGTACATGAAAAAATGTGTGAGGAATTCCATTCTAGATTCATTCGAAGTTTTAGAAAAGCTAGTTCCCTCTTTCTGGAATGATCTTCCCCCAGATATGCACGAGATGGATGCATCGCATCACTTCCGTTTCAACTCATTCCCCTCCATTAGGGAGGCCTTCCCCATGCACCACCCAACGTGGAAAGGTGTTGCCCTGCCACAAACCCATGCACACGTGTAGGGACTGAGAGTCCATCTTTCCTATCTCCCTGGCTAACCACACTTCATCTCTTCATCTTGCTCTGTGTTCTAGGGAGCATTAACCACTACTGAAATTCCTTCCTTCCTCCCATTCACGCCAAACTTGGAGTTGTCTGGATCCCTAGAACAAATGAACGCTCCCTATTGGCAGCAGGTTGGCCATGCTCAGGGTTCTCAGAGGTGCAGCATCAGCTGAGTGGAAGGATTCTTCCTTGGGCAGTTGTCACTCCAGCCTCTGGGCTTTGGACAGCAGCAACACCCTCATCTTGACATCAACCAACAACCCCCTTAACCCACTCCATAGGGCCTTCTGGGGTACTTGTTCATTGCTGTATGCTCAGCGCTAGGTACATACTATCTATAAAATATATATTCATATAATGGTTAATGATGATGCAAAGTTGTTTTTGCAATTAGCCTAAAAGTGTCAACAATGAATTGGAAAATGCCAAGAATTAAAATTTGCCTGTGAGTTTAACCCAGGGTCTCTCAACCTCGCAACTGCTGACATCTTGAACTAGATCATTCTTTGTCATGGGGGCTGTTCTATGTCCTGCAGAATGTGTGGCACCGTCCTGATCTCTACCCACTAGATGCCAGTAGCAGCCCTACTAACCAGTGGTGACAATCAAAAATGTTTCCAGATATTGCCAAATATCTCCAAAGGGCAAAACTGCCTCTGGTTGGAAACCACTCATTTAGTTCATAAGCAGTAATTTTTGTAAAGATAAAATAGTTCCTTGACTCAGATTTAACAAACTAGATGTTTATCCATGCAGACTTGACACATAATTCCTGACACATGTATACCAAATATGTGTGATCTGACCAAAGGAATGTCATCAAGCTGAATGCCTGCCTGTAACACTTTGTCAACATTAGCCACTGAACTCAAAGGCAGGGCCCACGTTAAACACCTCACTTAGTTGAAATAGCACGTACCTGACAATGTACAGTCAATGATGTTAATTAATCACTTTCCTAATTAGCTGGTTAAAATGAAATCTCCTTCATTACACTGCCTGAAATTATGCAAACAAGAGCACATAACTCACTTTTTCAAATTCCCCCCCCCCCCGAATGGATCCAATATGATCTGTGTGCTTTGCAAAAAAGCAAGTAGACAGATCAGGAACCCCTACACCAAAATTTCACAAAAAGTCATAATGATTTAAAATCGTGAATTTTTGGCATGTCAATCACACTTCTGTAAGGCTGTTGGAAAAAGAGCTGTTTCTATAAAGAAACTAATGCTCTCATGTCCATAATCTTTTTCCCCCCCTGAGGATGATCAGATTAGCTATTCCAAGTTATAACATTAGATGTTCTGAACTCAGAAATGACTTTTAATGACAGAGATAATGTCTGGTTCAACACAGTTGCCATTGGAATGTTATATTAAAAATTATTTTATTCCTTGAAATACCCCCCATATTATTATGTTATGGGCTGAAGTTAAGCTGCTGAGCACATCTCAGAGTTTTAGTCAAGTACAGTATTTCTATGGCTGGGTCAGTGAATTTTGTGAGCTTCTGTCCCTGTATATAGCAAGTCACAAGGAAGCCAATCCACCCTGAATCAGTCATTTAAATGATATTTCTTTCATACTCACCATGCATTAGCCCTTGTACTTGGCACTGGGTATTAAAGGATAATGGAGAGAGTTCTTGACCGTGGAGTATTTACAATTATTTAAAAATCAAATAGGAACATCATTAGTTGCCATTTTAGATTCTGATACGTTAAAATGTTCATTTTAAAGCCAATGCCACTAATATGTATTATTTTAAAAATTCAGAAGACTGAACTTTTTTTTTTTTGAACAGAAGTTGAGATAAGGTATTTTGTGTGAATAAGACAGAATCTAGAAGGTGAGTCGGTTTCCATGAGTTCCATTCGATTTGTAAAAACCTTATTGAAGGTCAATTCACCAGAGTCCACACATAGAACCGACTAAGCTGTGAGGGGCAGAAGGTAAAATGAACAAGATCTTTGACTTTAAGGACCTTCCAGACAGTCATTCAGCTCATTAACTCACTGGTGCTTGAGAAACACAGCTTTAAAGATAGCTATGTTAGAGACCTGTGTGGGGAAGGAAAGGATATCAGTTTCTGATCCTGGTTATTTATTCATTTTTCCAGGTACTTCCTAGAGTACCTGGGAAAAGCGAGAGCTCGTGGACTATTTGCTGAATGAGTGAATGAATCCAACTTGAAGATAAAAGTGGGTTACCCCTAAATCCTAGCATTTTTGTATTTCTTTCTATACAGGTGTTTCCTTGTTTTTCTCTTCTATTATCTCTGAGTTGACACAGGCAAGGAAGCTAATAATCTCACCCCTATTTAAGTGGACCTGGAGACACTCCAAACCACACATAAGCAGAAAACCTATATGGGCTTTACAGATCAAGGTTTGCATTTTCAATAATAATAGGGGGAAAAAAAGGATCAGGAGCCTCATACACATAGAAGGTTCCAGGGATCTGGAGAGGTTGGGTAGGGAAAGTCTGCCACTTCTTCCTTGGCAGTGGAAGCAAAAATAAATTTAAGCAAAAATAAATCTTGCTGAGTTAAATGATCTTGTCTCCCCCTTTCCTCAATAGAAAAGAAGTTGAGAAAATGCAGTATGCTGGTGGCCACTAAGAGCTGGCAGGGTGACACCCTAAGATGGATGGAACCTGTTTATGCACTGTGGCTGACCACCTTTGACTGGCCAAAGGTGTCATTGACAGATTATCATCTAAGTGATTTTCTTTTAAAGGAAAACAAGAAAAAGAAGAGAATAAAAATGACAGCAATAGTAATGATAATAATAACAACAACAACAACAACAACCCCAAATAGATGCACACAGTCAATGAATATGAGAATCCCAGATTAGACCAAGGAGTGGAACAGGCCTCTCAAGGGAATCCTTGAGAATGATTTGCAAAGCTGTATACCTTTTCTTTCATACAGGTTTCCCTTTAACACAAGGATTTCATTGCGACCCCAAATTACTGCCTGTCAGCTGTGTCCCATCTGCTGTCTGAGGAACAATCCCGCTCACACACTCATCTTCATCTGCCCAAACAAGGCTTCTTCCCCAATTAAAATGGCCTTTTGAATTTCAGAGCCGTAAACAATGTCTACTTAGTTTGAGCAAAAGACACCGAGGAATGTAACCCAACCTCATCACACCGTGACATGGGGGTTGAGTCAGTCAATGACACCTGGGGGACATGCTGAGGGCGCTGCTCTGCTCTGGGAGACAGGTCCTCTTTCAGTCACTGCCTCCATGGGGCTGCATCCATGGCAGCCTTCAAGATCAAAGCCAAGAAATTCTGTTTTATCTCATGTCTACTAGATGCAGTTGGAAGAAGAAGGGTTCAATCTCAAGACAGCTGCTTGATGACTTTGTCTCTTGGTCCTGCTCCGTAATTATCTTCTGAAGTTAGGGGCCAGTAGTGGACACAGTCTTAGAAGCAACAAATAGGAGGAGCCTGTCTTACACACTCAACGTGAGCCAAACCATCATGTCTCATGATCTGCCTGAGGTCTATGGCCAGCTACGTAACTTACTAATAGACCAGCAAGTCATTTGGACAATACACATTCTGCTCTAGGCTGGACACCCAGTGCTCTGGCTGACTCCATTTTTCGCTGGTGCTCAGCCAAATAGACATTTATGAAGTAGAAGGCATTTGGCAACATTTGAGCATAGTTTGTAAACTTGTACAAAGGTCCTTGAGGTAAACACAGTAACTTTGGGGTATACCCAGAGCATCCTTCATGATGACTGAATGAAATACCCATGGAAAGTGTTTTAAAGAGAAATTCTGTATCCGATAGACAGCTTTGGCCTGATCTGTCCTTGACAGCTGTTGCATGTGGCCCCGGCTCCTGGGAGATAACATGCCTCCGGAATTAGCTGGCTGGGACAGCCTGGAGGTAAGCAAGCCTGACCTCCTTTAAGCAAAAATAAATCTTGCTGAGTTAAATGATCCTGTCTCCCGCTTTCCTCAAGGAACGGAGGAGACACTAAGTGACCAAATTTGAAGACAGCAACTGTGAGTCCTTAGAGCCCGTATCACCTGGCTGATTAATTATAGGTCTGCCTGGTTTAAGATAAGCTGCAGGTCAGACACATAAGACTGTCTTCTTTGTCATATCCAATACCCCAAGAATCACTAGAGTGACTATCCCCAGATCTTTCAGTCCCTACTGACACAGTTATGATTCACAGGCTGAGTCAGAAATAATAAGTGGAGGGAAAGACAGGATTTCCCAGCCAAAGAACAACCACTTCAAACGGATCCGCTCCATCTGCTACATTTGCATTCCTTTCCACAAATTATCACAGTGTGCAAAGATGTTGACGTTCAAAGTCACCCTCAAGTACAACTTAATGAGGGAGGCGGCCCAAAAACAAATGACTCCCTTTGGTAAACCTAGCCAGTATCAGGATAGAGCTTGAGTATATCACCCATCCATCAACCAATGGATCCAATAATTACATATCAGAAATAGACTATATGCCAGACATGCTCTCAGACCCTGCTTTTGTCAACAGCCATCCTCAAGGGAGGACTTGTGGCAGTTTCCAAGCCTTTCAGCCACTAATGAAGCCCCCAGCCAGCCATAGTTATCTACTCACACTGGTGAGGGATGAGAGAAATGGGGAAAGCTGGAGACGGGGCTTTTTTGGACAATTCAAGACTCACTGTTGTAAAATGCTTTGGCTTTCCCCTGGACCCAAACCCAGCACCTGCAGATACATCTAACTCTAATTCCCCAGGGGGATTAGGGCGATGAAAATCCTAGTGTCTCTGGAGAAGGGCACATTTCAGCTGGCGTTTTCCTAAAACAGACCTATAATTTTCTTGTGTGCCCATTGTTATCCTAATGATATAAAAATCAGAGGTGTGGAATTTACTTTAAATGAGCCTGCTACCTGCTGTCAAGACATTCTCCATGACACATACCAAAGATGTCTTCCTGGCTCAGAGTTTAATAGAAACCCTTGACAAAGCTTTCTGTTTTTGTATCAAACACCACCTGCTATTAGTCTTAATTTGGAGGAAATGAAACCAAGCTGAGGAATAAGTAATTTTCCATTTTTTTTTTCTCCTTTGGAAACCTACTTTTTGGAAAAAAAAAAAAAAAGCCACACAGAAGCAGTTGACCAGTCAGGTGAATGGATGCCATAGTCACCGAAATCCATTGTTTACCTGCCACCACAGGGGATTTCCGCTCATCCAGGAGCTGGATGGAGGTACTTGCTGTCACTACGTTGCTTTTGTTGACTGTCCCTGTACAAAGAAAAACCACCAGGAGAAAAATGGAGATAGTTAGAGTGTGCACATTCAGAGAATAATCATATTGGCCCATAGCCACCAATTCTGCAAATGATTCTGGGGCTCTGTTCCCAGAATCCAGAGTCCTCTGGGCTGTGGACACTCTGCCTGTTTTGTCAGGCCATTTGTGCTGTAATCAATATACTGAGCCCTGAGCACCTGCACTGGTGAATGGCCAGCTCTTCACATCAAAATCAATGGCCACCATGGAGGGACCACATGTTTAAGTCATCTGTGGTTACTAATTGCAATGTTTACTTGTGTCCGTGGTCATATTTATACCACCTCTCTGAACAGAGCCGTGCAGAGCTACATGAAACCGAATTTTGGAATTATTTTACAATAAGTTGGCAACTGTAGCTCTGATTCATTAGATAAATCTTAACTGAACTACAAGATTCTAATTTTAATCTCGGTGTTTCTGAGCAGAACCATTCTAAACAGAGAGAGAACAGGAATGATATCTATACTCCAAACCCTTTATTAGTGCTGTAACAACAAGGCATTAGTATTAGGAGGTTTTCTATTCCTAAGGGTGGTTCCAATACTAATGAATTCAAAGATGTGGAGCACCCATAGTTAATAACTGTTAGGTGCTCAATGTGTGTGCATTGAATGGAATCCAGTTGAATCCAGAAGCTGGGAAGGCAAACCTGAACTTGAATATACTCATGATCAAAGCAATTATGAGTTTTCTTCCTGACCCAGCCCAAGCAGTGATAAAAAAAAAAGAAAACAAAATCAAAACAACAACAACAAAACCAGCTTCTTTTCAGTATTCAACACACCGAAGAAATGAGGAGAAAGACAGTACTTGGCCATAATGACTTGTGCTTGGTCATTATTTTAAAGATTTCCCTTGTATCTACAGAAGCCACGAACACATTAAATTTCTTTTCAGTAGATGATTTATGTTAAAAGTTCAGAGAAAACTGTAGTTTACGAAGACCAATGCCACAACAGTTTTAATTAATCCATTTTTTTGTTTGTTTGTTCATTTGGGTACCAGGGATTGAACCAAGTGGCACTCAACTACTGAGCCATATCCCCAGCCCTATTTTGTATTTTATTTAGAGTCAGGGTCTCGCTGAGTTGTGTAAGACGTGGTTAAATTGCCGAGGCTGGCTTTGAACTTGCAATCCTCCTGCCTCAGCCTCCTGAGCCTCTGGGATTAAAGGTGTGTGCCGTTGTTCCAGGCTCAGTTTGTTTATCTCACACATGATTCTTTTAGGACAAACAGTGAATTACAAAGCAAACTGGCACTAGGGTCTATCACAGTCAATTCTGTGTCCAGAAACCAGTGAACAACCCCACAGCCCCTCCCTGTACAGTGTCAAGCAAAAGCCACTCTGTCACAGAATGCACTCCATGGTCAGAACAGCAAGCTCAGTTCTACTTTTTTCTTTTTTGGGACTGTGAAAAAGGAAGTCTCCTGAGAGAGAAAATGATGTTATTGTTGCTGGGTGTGTAGCAAGATGAGAAACTTCACTGTATCTTAGTTCATTCAGAACTTCAGACACTTGAAAATTTACATATGGGGAAGCATGCATAGGAGCATCTGTCCACAGAGGACTTAAGCCAAAGGGCACAGATTCAAAGAATCTCAGACAGGAAAGGAACCCAACAGATGAAGTAGCCTGGAGTCTCACCCAGAGAGAGAATCCCAGGAAGGAGAGTTTCCCTTAGGGTGGAGTTAGGAATGCTTGGAAAGGATTAACATAAAAGGGCCTGATGTAAAACATAACCATCAACTGAACTTTCCAGAGCAATGCAAGTGTAGAACTAAGTCTCATTCATCTCCGAAACTTCTAGAACACCCATATAGAGCCTTACCCAATGAACATCAAAAGACAATGGATGCAGGAAATAACTTAAAAGCATTTCAGCATGTCTTGTTTCTAAAACAGCTTTCCATTGTTTCTGGAGGGAAGTGACTTTCTGCCCCCCATAATCTCCTAACATGTCAGGACTGGTAAAAACCATTAGCCACAGGCCTCTCCTTGGTCACTGCAGGCCTAAGTCGGGAAAGTAGAGGCTATACAATGTCTTGGTTCTTGCTTTTGCAGATCAGTTTAGATCAGTTCAATTCTGAGAGGGAACGGTGAACCTTTGAAGTGATATGACTCATTGAAGGTTCCAGAGAAGTTTGCCTGAACTTTTTTTTAAATGGGGCCACAGTGACATTAAAAACAAATCAAGAAAGAAATCTTCACTCAAGTTCCACAGAGTGCAAAATACCAGGCCTGCTTCCTGAAATGTCCTTTGGACACTGAATAAGTAAAGCCTTCATTTTATTTGGGGCTATTTCTCTTATGGAGCAGGTCACTGGTTCGGGGCTGGCCCCGTCATCTGCTTGGGCTCTGCAGGTTGAAGTTGGCTCCTCTCAGCATTTAAGCAGCTAGCTCCCCTATACCTTCTGCCCAATACTCTGGCCAGCAGGAACAGACAGAGCCCCGTCTCCCTCCAACAGGGACACCCACCTGTGCTGAACGGGATGGAGTAGACGAAACTCCCTGGAATCTGCTCAGCAGCTCTTCGGTACCAGAGAGGGAAGTGGTCTGCGTTAAAAATGTTCTCTTTGTCTCCAGCTTTCAGGAAGTCCCTGAAGAGGAATAAGAAGAACAACACCCTCTCAGCTAGGTCCAGAAGAATATGGTGTATCCACCGACCTTAATCAGGTAAAACCAGGATTAGCCTTTAGAACCCTCACTTGTCATCTTGAGGACAAAGGGGTCCCGAGGCAACACTGTGCACCCCACATCACTCAAAAATATCTTGTAGGGCTGGATGCAGTGGTGCATGTCTGTAATCCCAGAGGCTCAGGAGGGCTGGGGCAGGAGGATTGCAAGTTCAAAGCCAACCTCAGCAACTTAGCAAGGCCCTATGCAACTCAGTGAGACCCTGTCTCTTTCTTAATAAAATATTTTTAAAAAGGGCTGGGGATGTGGCTCAGTGGTTAAGCACCTCTGAGTTCAATCTCCAGTACTAAAAAAAAAAAAAATTCTTGCAGTGCTCAGATAGTCATATTAAAAGAGGGCAAATAATTTTTTCCTAGTATATCCATCGAACTAATCAGACAAGCGTAAAGGAGGTAAGTCACTCTTCTTAGGAAAAGTGGGGAGTAAACATGGGCCCATATCAGGACTCTGCATCCTCCTTCCCTCACCTGGTCTTCAGACAGACCAGGGACTGCCCACCTCATTCTGGATCCCTCCCCTCCTGGCCTTCCTGCCTCCTGTCCACAGTCTACACTTTAACCAGAGATCCCCCTGCATTTTCCTCTCCACTGAGGCCCTAAGCAACTCAGTGAGCAGCTCAGTGAGACCCTGTCTCTAAATAAAACATACAAAAGGAGCTGGGGTATGGCTCAGTAATTTAGACTCCTGGGTACCAAAAAACAAACAAACTATTCTTTTAACAATTTTGAAATATACAACACAATACAAAGTGCTCATCCATATACCACCCACCTCATGAATCCACAGCAAGTACAAGCTCTCATCCCACCCCAGGTCCCCACAGCCTCCCTCACTGTCACACAGCCTCCTTTCCCTAGGCCTTATCCACACAATGGCCATGTCTCTTCCCCAAGCCTCTCAAGATCTCTGAGGACAGCAGCTTTGTTCATATTTGTGTGTTCCTCCACGGAGCCTTAAACACACAGAAGTCTTTCCTTATCTGTAGTTTTGCTTTCTATGGTTTCAGAATCTGGTAGTCAACCACAGCCCCAAAGCACTGAATGAAAAATTGCAGGAAAAAAAAATTCATGTTGGAAATCATGTGCTATTCTGAGGATGGTGATGAAATCTCTTGCAGCATCCCGCCATCCCTCTTAGGATGTGAATCATCCTTTGTCAGCGTATCCATGCTATCTATGTTACCTGCCTGTTAGACGCTCAGTAGTCACTCAGTTATCAGCTCCACTGGGGTGGTGCTGCAGTGCTTGTGTCCAAGTGACCCTTGCTCAGCAGCCTAATGCTTTGTCCCCATGCCTATGCATTCCCTTCACTTCGTCTCACCACTAAGACATTGTGTCATCTCACAGCACCACAAAAGAATGGCGTGTGTGGTACAATAAGGTATTTTGAGAGAGAAAGCATATTCATATAACTTCTATTATAATGTGTTGTTATGTTTGTTCTGTTTAATATTATTGATAATCTCCTACTCTGTGTGTTCTATAAGTTAAATTTTATCACATAGATGTATGCATAAAAAAATAGAATATAGGGCTTGGTATTCTCCACGGTTTCAGGCATCCACTGAGGGTCTGGGACTTATCCCCTCAGGACCGGGGGACTGACATACCGAAGTCCCAATGAGTGTTTTCTGACGTGACTCACCTCCAGAGAGCCACATTTACTCCCCAGCAGCCTTATCTTGGTTGATAGGGCACAACTCAAGGGGAGGAAATGACTGCCTGGTTATTCCAGCCTGTGCAGGGAACTTTCAGAAAAGGAGACCAATCAGGGAACAATGTGTAGGTAGGAAAAAGGGCCTCAGTTGGACCAGAAATGGGACGACTTTCAACACAGCAGTTTTCAGCATGGAGTTGGATCACATGGACCAGGAAGATAAATTTTTAAACCAAGTTACAACTAGTTGGTTTCATGAACTTGGCATCTAATTGAGAGTAGCATTCTATAGTTTTAGGGTGTTCTCTGGACCTTAACCAAAGAAGTAGAACCCACTTCTACAAGAGGAAGCCTATGTCTCTGGAGTTCATCCTCAAAATTCTCAGAGAGCTCTGAAATCTGTCACCTTGCAAGTTACACTAGTGTGCCTAATTCTTTCCTAACGGCAAAGACTTTATTCTTCTCCTTGGGGTAAGGCACTCAATATATGTTGAGTGATCACAGGATACATAAAACTTAAGATCCAGATAAGAGCTCCTCAAACATTCGAGACAATCTCCTATATCTCTTCTGTATAATAGTTTCTATTTTTTTTCCAAATCCCCTCAGCAGCCTGGCCACCTTCCTATGTAAATGGTCTTCTGTGTTAATAATGCCACAAAATTTTATGCTATTACAGCTGACAGTAGCAAACCAAAAATGTTATGATACCAGAGCTTCTCTCGTTCATTCATGGCCCTCCCTAGCAAGCTTCCTCTCCAGA
Source organism: Urocitellus parryii (assembly GCF_045843805.1). Taxonomy (NCBI): domain Eukaryota; kingdom Metazoa; phylum Chordata; class Mammalia; order Rodentia; family Sciuridae; genus Urocitellus; species Urocitellus parryii. The sequence continues at coordinate 172,032,983 of NC_135533.1, read as the reverse complement.
GGAAACCGGAACCTTTTTTTAAATTTGGTAAAGGCGCTCTCCTCTTATTTAGAAGACCGATTTTGGAGTCCCAAGCAAGACTGAGAAGTTGCTCAGATCCTCGTGCTGTGCAGAATGCTATATATACAGACTTCCAGGCTCAGCGTAATAGATGAACCCCTCCAGGCACTGCTTCATTCAGTGGTAAAATCATCAGGTTTAACAAATATTGACATTTCACCCCTTTTATTTTTTCTTTAGACATGAGATTCTTCATGAACCTGACTTGGATGAATGGAGGGAGGAACTTCTGTTGTCCAGCCCACAGCAGGTCCAACAGCTGCCATCCACATCGGACTAAGGGCACAGCCACGGCTGAGCAGAAAGTGTGTTCACTCACCCCGGGCCTGTGTGATGGTGAAATGCACATCGCCACAGATGGCAGGTGCCCTTTTCATGCAGCAGTGGGGCCTTTTTTCCAGAGTCATGGGAGATGGGATAAAAGCATGGTTAGAAGGTGTGATGGTGACAGTCGGCCCTTGGGGAGGCAAGGAGACAGGTCTGGAAAGCTGTACCAGCTCTGCAAGCAGGAGCCCAGAGGTCTCAGCCAGCTCTGGTGTTTCTTGGGAAATCTGGGAGGTGTTGGACAACTCCCAGCAGTGATTCAAGAGGAAGCAGAGATCTGATTCTGCAGAATCCCGCCATTATTCTTCAGAAGGAAATATCCTTCTAAGTAAAGGGAAAGCCTCCTCCTGGATTCCAAGGGTGATTGTGGTGCTGTATTAAGGCAGGTCTAGTTCTAGGCAGAGCCCAGTGACTTTGGGTGAGTAACTGAGTCTCTGAGCCTTTGTTTATTCATTTACAGAATCGGAATGATAGTGACGCTCCGCTTCCCAGGACACTGACAGTACAGCGTGAATGCCAAGAGTGAAAGGGCTAGGACCTGGAAATGAGCTGAGGGAATGTATGGAGTTCTTAAAGCCCAAGGGTTCCTTTTTTCTCTGTGGTTCAAGTGGAAAGTGTGAAGCAGTCCTCTGTTAAACTTCAGGCTGTGGAGGAGACTGATAACTACACCACAAAGGCAGACGTCATGAGATGCTGTGTGCTTGGTGATATGAGAGGTCATCTGAAGGCACAGAGTATACTGTTAATGTTAGGGTTGATGGCCGGGTCACAGAGGCCATGAACATAACGAACCCACTTCCAAATGTAGGAGGCTGGGCCAGGAGTTGTGGTCTTAGTGCACCAACTGATAATGGTCCAAGTTAATTCCATGCTGGGAACTTTGTAAGATCCAGTCCTGTGCCGAACACTTCAAGTACTTTTTTTTCACGCCCTTGTCAAAAGCACAAACAAAACTCAGAAATTCTAAAATCTTTCTAGCCATGGTTTAGAGAATATATCCAAGTCACTGAATCTCAGTGAATACCACTGGATGGGGAGGGACAGGCAGATAAAAGACCCTAAGACAATAGATGTCAAGGTGCCTCCATATGAAACAGTGATGAGTTTCTTGAAGACAGAAGAGTCATCACCCACCCAGACAATCACTGAGTTCACATTCTGGGTCCCATCCATGCCACAGACAATAGACCTTATAGTTGTAAGTACTGTTCGCTTCCTGAAGCTGTTGTCCAGCCATAGTCCATCTGCCCTTCCTTCCTTCCTTCCTTCCTTCCTTCCTTCCTTCCCTCCTTCCTTCCTTTTCTTCTTGCTTTTGGCACTGGGATTGAACCCAGGAGTGCTTTATCACTGAGCTACATGCCCAGCCCTTTTTATTTTTTATTTTGAGAAAGGGTTTCAGTTAATTATTGAGGCTGGTCTTGAACTTGCCATCCTCCTGTCTCAGCCTCCTGAGCTGCTGGGATTACAGGCTTGCAGCACTATGCTGGGGGTCCAGCCATAATTTTTTTTTAATCTTCACAATAATCATAGGAGATCATAACCTCACTTTTCAGAAAAAAAGCACAAGAAGAAAAATGGGTCAGATGCACAATCCAGATTCCCAAGTGTGATCCTGTCATCTTTCAAATCCAGCAAGAGAGTGCAGCTATCAGACCTATAAGGTACCACGTTTTGTTTCTGCTATTGTTTTTTTTTTTTTTTTGGTAATGGGGATTAAACCAGTGCTTAACCACTGAACCACATACCTAACCTTTTTTTATATTTTATTTAGAGACAGGGTCTTGCTGAGATGCTAAGTGCCTGGCTAAGTTGCTAAACTTGGATTTGAATTTACAATCCTCCTGCCTCAGCCTCCCGAGTCACTGGGATTACAGGTCTGTGCCACCATACCTGGCTGTTACTGTTTTTCTATTAGCTTGTTGTCATCTCGGTACCGGAAACAGCCTTGTGAGCACTAGATAATCTGGGCCTGTGTCTCCCTTTGCTCTCTGGATCCTAACAATATCATATGTGGCTCTCTCTGCCTTTTAATCGTTCTTAGAAACCGATCCTCTGGAAAAAGACTTGTGCAGGGGTCAAACAAGCTAAAGAGGCATTTTAAAAAATCAAGTCACAATGATGGTGAACTTCATAAATGATAAACATCAGATACTGAGAGAGAAAATCCTTGGATTGGAAGTGTTCAAAGGTGGCTTTCCAAAACATTTAAAAATTGATCTGTCTTCCATTTTACCAGATTTAGTTCGATAAGTAAGATTCTCTGGTTGGTGTCAGGGTCTCATCTAACAGAGGTGGGTTCAGTGCTGTTGAACTGGGGCTGGAGGGGTAGGGAGCATCTCCTCCTTGGGCCCCTGATGAGTCAACCCTTCTCAAGGTCAGGGTGTGTGGGGTTTCTTGGCAACCTCTGAGCTCACACACTTATTTGCATAGATACTCCACCTTTCTGAACCTTAGGCTCCATTTGTCCCTGGCCTAATAATGCCTCTTCTATGGAGAAAAGAAAGTGGGAGAATTTATTAATGGGATCAAAATTGATGTCAGATTATCTACTGGCTCTGGTAGAACGCCCATTTGGTGAGTGAAGGGCCCTTGGCTCTCTGAAGACACAGGGACTGAAGAGTGGACTCAGCCACTCTCAATCCACTGTCCCTTGGGATGTTCTTAGGGGTGCAAGGAGACATTGTCAACCCCAGTGCCTCTAGAAAGTCCACCTCTGGCTGTGGAGCTCTGCAGACCCTCATGCTAAGCACAGAGGCTCAGAGGTTTCTTAAAACATAAACCCACCAACAAACAACAGATTTGAGGTACAGGCAGGAATTCCTCCCCATCTCTGCAGAACAGCTGAAGGCCCAGGAGCCATTCCTGAGGAGACTAGTGCTTCCCCACTCTAGCTGATTCCTACAGCAGCAGCAGCAGCAGCAGCATCTCACATTTTCTAAAATGACTCACCAGGCAGGAGAGAACTCCAGATGGTGGACAGAAGCCAACAAGCACGAGGAACAAAGTATTGTAGAAGGGCCAGCCTGCAGGTGAACACATGCACTGAGGCCCCCATGGTAGAACAGAGAGGAGAAATAGAAGCAGGCACAGGGGGGCCTGAACTTTGTTTCTATCATTGATAGAAGCAAGAATCGAAAGAAGCTTCCCCTTGAATTTTGCATTTTAGGAGCTCACTGGGCATCTGCAAAGGAGTCCTCCTACTTACTGATTGGTGAGCTGCTCAGCCCCAACGAACAGGTTGATTCTTGAGAGGCCCGTGCGGGTGCCTAGGAAAGCCACCTCTACGCCCTTGTCGGAATTCCTGAAAGAGAACAGCCGACGTTAGAGAGTTGCTTCTGGATAGTGAGGAGATAATGGCTTTTGCATTTCAAGACTCACAGAATGTTTTAGAAAATAGCAGCTCTGAAACCTGAACTTTCAAAGAACTAATAGACTCACACATAGGTGTGCCCACACCCATGTACCAAGTACAGAATTCGATCTATGATCCCTTATAAAAGCCTTCATGGTGATACCTGCAGGATAAATGAAGAACTTCCTGTCAACATAAGGTGCCTGAGAAAAAATGTGCTTCTGTTCATAAACACAAAGTTCTGGGCCCAAGCCGGGTGCTGGGTGCACACTTGTAATCCCAGATGCTCAAGAGGCTGAGGCAGGAGGAACACAAGTTCAAAGTCAGCCTCAGCAAAATCAAGGTGCTAAGCAACTCAGTGAGACCCTGTCTCTAAATAAAATACAAAATAGGGATGGGGGTGGTGTGGCTCAGTGGTCAAGTGCCCCTGAGTTCAATCCCTGATTCTCACCCCCTCCAAAAGAAAAGTTCTGGGTCCAGGTTCAGAAAGAGAAGCCTGATGGTGAGAAAGACTTTAAGGACAGAAAAAAAAATGCTGAGGGATAGATTCGTTGCCTCAGTGCTACCAAGTGTATTCGTGATCTTGAGACCATTAGTGGAATCTGCCATGAGAGAGAATTAACAATTAATAGAGCCACCGAACCCAGTTTGCAGTGTCCCACAGCTGGATATCCTACATGGAAGGAATAGGCTTTGACTTCTGAGGAATTTTGGCAGCACTGACTTATAACTTCTACCAGAGCATGGGTCTTCTTCTTGCCACCAACCCGGAAGTGATAAATAAAAGAATGACTTCTTCCAATAGCCTTGTGGGGTGCTATATAGCTTCAACAAGGAAAAGTAACTTGAAAATGTGCTGAACACAATGTTTCAACTCCCAAGGTCAACTTGATGTTGGAGCAGGGTCTTCAGGAGATTTGCAATGTTCATTTTTCCAATGGAAAAAAGCAAATGGCTTTTCTCTACCAACTGTAGAATTTTATCCTACAATCAAAGTGTGAAGAAAATGCCAATCGTTGAGTTTGCTTCTCTGTCCTAGCTGCTGGTAGCAATTTGATCTAGAGCACTATCCATGTTGTCTTTAGTATGAGATCATTTGGTCACTTGGGAGTAGTTGAGGTGGCCAATACCTTTAGGTATCTAAGGGGTGAATAAAAACCAACACAGTACATTTGTTTCTGCCTATAGCCTACTTTAATTTGGAAAGCTGGGCTGTCCAACCAGACACAGATGTGGACTACAGAGTGAGATACCATTTTAGAAATATTTAGCATGTGTTAGAAATGAATCAGCCATCTTTACTCAAGATTTTAAGTTTCATGAAAGCCTGAAAGAAGCACTTCCACATTATTCAGAGGGGGAACAAATATTTTAGGAAATTTTCATTTTCTTCCAAACCTCCAGGATCCATGCAGGTAAGCAAGCCATTCCAAATTACAATGGAAATGGCTGTCTGTCCTTGGAGATCCAGACTCACGTGTTAAACTTCCTGCCTGACATCTCCGCTTGGGACATTTCCAGCCATCTTGAATGTTCATGCCTAGAAGGGACCCTGGCCATAGGACGCCCAAGCCTGCTCCTCCCTCAGTGTCTTCTGTTCCAGCAACAGCACCATCTTCCCAGGCACTGGGGATGAAGTCTTAGGAATGAACTTGAAGGCTCAGCTTCCTCCTTTCAAAAAACAAACCCACCATCATGTCCTTGGGGTCCTCCTTTTGAGGCAGGCCACAGGTGGCCCTCTTCTGTCTGTGTCCACTGCTCTGGTCCAAGTGGTAATTTCCTGGGACTCCTATAGGAACCTGTAGTGTGGTTCTTACCCTATTACACACTGGTCTTTGTATAGCATCGAGAGATTTATTTATTTGTTTGTTTGTTTGTTTTGGGTATCAGGGATTGAACCCAGGGGCACTTAACCACAGAGCCACATCCCTAATCTTTCTATAGAAACAGGGCTTTTCCAAGTTGCTGAGGCTGGCTTTGAACTCACAATCCTCCTGCTTCAGCTTCCCAAGCCATTGCAATTGCAGGCATGCCCCACTGTGATCAGCTGAGAGATCCTTTTTTACAAAAATTCACTTCTGATCCTATTCTTCCCTTTTTTAAATCCCTCCAGTGATTTTTCCAATACTCAGAATATAAAATCCACAATCCTGAACTGTTCCCCATCCCCGAGGTCCTTAAGGACCTGGTCTTTCTGCAGCTTCATCCTTTAACATCTTCCCTCTTACCCTCCACATTTTAGCTCTGTGGACCTTCCTTAAATTCCTTAACTCTATGGAATATTCTCTCACCCCAGGGCCTTTGTACCTCCTGGAATGCACACTAATTCATGAACTAGTATGCATTTCCCTAACTCTAGGTCTTGTTACTATCTACATAGATTTACTTTTCCTTCAAAGCAGTTATTGCAGTTCTTCATCCTACAGCACACCATAGAGACCTAGGTACTATGATGGCAAATCTGGTCACCTCCACTTCTCTGATACCTGGTTCAGTGCACACCATAGGTGCACACTCCATACCTGATAAGTGAATGAAGGAAGGAAGGAAGGAATATGAGAACAGAATGAATGACAGATGAGATAGGAGGGAAGTTCAAACAAAGGAAGAAACTAATGAAGAACAAGAAAATGGGAGAACCAAAGAATGCATCCCACCCTAAGGAAAAAAGAGTGACTTTTCCTCTTATTTCTAATCTTTAGTGGGCTATTTAAAATAATAGTAAAAAATTAAGAAAATCATAAGAAGCTGCTAACGCAGTTCTCACCCCAGTCTTTGATGTCAACTACCATTGACTTCCCTCCCGCCCTTTCCCCATCCTCCACTTCAAACATAAAACCACCGGGTTATATCTGACACCCCACTGAAATAGAGCCCTCCTTTCCCTGTCCGACTCACAACCTAGACTGGCCCAGATCCCAAGTTCTCTCAAGTCTGTGAAGTTGAGGGAGCCCAGGCAAGGCAGGAAACGGATGCCCCCTTCACCCCCGCCTCCTCGGAAGTGTCACCCTACCTCAGCATACCGAATTCCATGTAATGTTAAGACTCAAACAAATTACACATCAAACCCAGGAGCTCGCCGTCCAAGCCCCTGCCACTAATCTCCTCTAGCTCTTGTGGTTTGGAGCTTTGGGGAAAATTAAAGAACTTTAACACCAGGCTCCTAAAACAGTTTAGTTCTTTAAACCATAACCATATTTTGGAGACATCGGGTGAGGATATGGCCATGAAAGGGGGACACGTGCAGCCACTTACTCAGATTTGTTGAGGGCCAGGCTGGTCCAGTAGGCTTCAATGGGGGCACTCACCACTGCATCAAAAAGGACTTCTTGGATCAATTCTTTATCACCTGCAGGAGGGATGGAAGAGAAGATGGCTTTGGCTAGGTCCCCAAGAGGGGCACAGAGGGTGCTCAATAGCTCTTTGTTTGTTTGTTTTGGTATCATAAATTGAATTCAGGGACCCTTGACCACTCAGCCACATCCCCAGCCCTATTTTGTATTTTATTTAGAGACAGGGTCTCACTGAATTGCTTAGCGTCTTGCTTTTGCTGAGGCTGGCTTTGAACTTGTGATGCTTCTGCCTCAGCCTCTTGAGCTGCTGAGATTCCTGGTGTGTGCCACTGTGCCTGGCTCAATAGCTCATTTTGCAGTATCCATAGCTACTTTTTAGTACTCACACTGTGGGTACATTGCTTTACGAGTTAACTTCCCACCAACTGAAAATATAAAATAGTTCAGACACCTGATAAGCCAGAAATACGGGGCCCATGAAACATTTGGACTAGATGTTTTTTTCAGTTGAGAGGCTGGGTTGTCTCACACTGCAGGTTCTGCTGTCTCTCCCCATCTCAGAGTTCATGCCATGGACCTGCATGCTGACTCCCAGACTTGGAGACCAGAAGCTGATGCTCCTTGGAAAGTTGGCTCTTGTCATCCCTAATCTGTCTTCAACAACAGCCTGCCATTTTTGAGCATCCTGCTCTCAGACAATTGGAAGATGGGAAAAGAATACCATGACTTCAAGCTATAGAGACTCTATTTTTTTTTAACTCCATCCATTTAAGAATGTTAAAGGAGGCTGTCTAACCCCTTCCAAAGGAAGTCTTGGTAGAGCTCTGGGAAAGAGGTCAAGGAGTAAAGGGAGATCATGAGTCTGGGGGTGGGTGTTCTAGAACTCTCTGATCCCTCTGCAAGGGACAGCACCCAATAATCTCAGGGGGCCGGCAGTCTTCATCAAGGCTGGGGCCCAAAAGATAAAGGAGCTGTGCTTTAAAACAAAAATTGGAATCAACTTCAATCATCATCTAAAAGACAATGGATAAATTATACAGTTATGTAATGGATTTCCACACAATAATTTAAAAAAACAGAATAGAGATAAAAGAGCAACACGAATAAATTTTAAAAACATGATGCATAGAAGCAAATATACGTATTATAACTGTGTGTAGTGATTCGTAGAATATCATACCATATATTATAGACACAGATGAAATATCACTTATCTGAAATGATTGGCACCAGAAGTGTTTCAGATTCCAGATTTGGGGAGATTTTTGAAATATTTGTGTGTACGTAATGAGATATGTTGGGAACAGAACCCAAGTGGAAACATAAAATTCATTCACCTTTCATGTGTATCTCATACAAATAATCTGGATATAATTTTATGTCACATCTTTAACAAACTTGGGAATGAAACCAAGTTTCACAATGTTATTTTACACTTGTGGCGCATCACATGGGTGCTTGAAAAGCTTCAGGTTTAGAGCATTTGGGATTTTAGATCTGTATAAATGTTTAATGTGAAGAATAATGAAAATAGTATATATTTCTTAGGAATATCTTTCTGTGTACTAATAGAATAAAGTACATGAAAATGAGGAACACGTATGGAAAGGCCATTGTTTCTGGGAGGGAAACGGGACAGGGCAGGGAAGGGTTATACAGGGGCTTCAATAATTGGTGATGACAAGTATATCTCCACATCATGTACAACCACAAGGATAGGAAGTTAGACTCCATGTTTGTATAATATGTCAAAATATACTTGACTGTCATGTCATCTAAAAATGGAAAAATTTTAAAAATCCTTAAAAAAAAGTACATCAAGCAAATATGGCAAATTATTAAGAAAATGACTGGCAACTAAAAATTGTACTTTTCACATTATCTCGATGCTTTTGGTTTTGAAGAATATATCATTAAAAACTAAAATGAAATGAAAAAGTGAACTTCTCCGAGGTCCATCTGGTCCTTTCCCTCCCAGAGCACATCCCCCAAAATAAACCCATTCCATCCTATGTGGTTTAGTGTCTGGAATTGCTGTGGGGATCGCCTAAGATGACACGTCATGCACTTTTCACATTATTGAATAAAGGATGTTTGTGAGAGGGGGAACAGGTGCCATGCTTATTTGGGGCCGGGTGGGGGTGGCTTCTCCACCCACATTGCAGCTGCTGGGGCTATCTTGTGATTGTACAGGGTCTACTCCTGTCTTGAGGGAGCATCCAGACCTGCTGCTTCTCCCCTCTGCCTCTGGGCACAGCCATTGGTCACCTCTTACCCACCCACCCAAAGGACACCTGGTGGAGGAAAGGAAGAAGAGCATCTAGCTGTCATGACAAGCAACATGGGTGGGTTGTAGCTGCCCTCTCAAGAGAGCCAGGAGACCTAGATTATGGATTTACAGGAAATAATCCTATTTTCCACCTTGGTTTCTCATTTGTAAAATAAGGCAACTGGCTGAGCACCCCAACCCCACTCCTCCTGTCTGTTTGTCTGTCTGTCTCTTTGTGGTACCCAGTATTTAACTCAGGGGCACTCAACCACTGAGCCATATCCTCAGCCCCTTTTTTGTATTTTATTTAGAGACAGGGCCTCACTGAGTTGCTTAGCAGCTAGCTAAGTTGCTGAGGCTGGCTTTGAACTCGCAATCCTCCTGCCTCAGCCTCCTGAGCCCCTGGCATTACAGGCGTGCACCATCGCGCCCGGGCAGCTGAGTTGATCTGATCGTCCCCTCCCAGGGGTGACATTTCCATCCCATTCAATTGTGGAGACAAACCTAATGCAAAGAGTCAAACCAGGATTAGAACTATGCCACCTTCATTAAACTATAGTTTTCCTCCTGCTCCTACAGAAAGCAGATACTTGGCTGGGTTTAATGTGACTGGGAGTCCATGCCAAAGGGCAGCTTCACTGAGAACTGAGGCAAGCCATGGTTTCGAATTCAGACCCCATCCCCTCGCGCCCACCCATGCGCGTAGAGGGCGTTTTGAATGCGCACTCACATTGCAGCAGCGGCTCTTTGCCTTTGAGGTAGAGCTTGATAGCTTCTAGTTGAGACAGGTGTCGGTGCTCCGGGTGCAGGTCTGTGTTGCAGTAGGACCTGAGAACATGAACAAGCGCATAGGAATAGTCACTGCTTCTTCCTTTGCTTCTGAACCAGGACAAAAAAAAAAAAACTAGAAAGCAAAGAAAGCAACAGATAACAGTTGCCCAATGAAGAGGAAGGACAGTTGAATTCTTACCATTCGTCTGCCAAGGACACATCGGGGTGTTCCAAGTCATGAAGGCCTGGAAGTCAAGGAGAAAGGGCTAATGAACAAGCAAAGTCCCCTCTCATCCTCCTGTGTGCTTCAAATATTTTAAGGGTAAGGCTGTGGGGTGGGTCAAGGGTAGACATTAACTCTCAAAAGTGTCTGGGAATGGGTATTCCAGACAAAGGGGTCAAGTTAGAGAACTTGTCCAGGCAACTCTCTCTCCCCGTCTCCACATTGCTCTGCCAGTACTGCCACCTTCCCTGGCCACACACCCCAGGGAAACCTTAAGGCCTTAAAGTGAGTCCAAGGAGGGCCAACTTAGAGACACCAACTCTGGAGTCCCAGGCAGTCCGAGATGGGAACTGGCTTCCACCACTTCATTCCTCTGTGATGTTAGCAGGTTACTGTATTTCAGTAAATGTTCGCTTCATCATGTGCAAAGCAGGAATGATAATCGTCCCTAGCTGATGGCTACTTGTGAGGGTGAAATTATAGGTTGAACCATATGAAATGGTCACTACTCAACTGCTTTTGACCAGCAAAAATTGCTAGTTGTTACAAAGTGAGTCATATGTCTAGGAAGGTAGTGAGGGGTGTTGGGGTTTTCAGGGAATCCGGAAGGTTTTATAGAATGTTCCAGACCACCTTAACTCTGTGCTAGGGTTCCCCCCCCCCCCAAGGTGCATGTGCTGGAAGCTTGGTCCCCAGTGCACTGATAATGAGAGGTGGGGCCTCGTGGAATGTGATTAGATCATTGGAACACACCCTCGGAGGGATTATAATGTAGTTCTTGAAGGACTGGGTTAGTTCCCACAGGAGCAAAGACTGAGCTTGATCCCTCCTCCTTCTCTTGCTTCTTCAAGTGCACAGGTGCCCTGACTGCATGTGTGATTCCCCTTTCTGCTACTCGGCCATGTTATTTCACAGCCAGAAGGCCCTCATCAAAGGAGGCCACCCAATCTTGGACTTTCAGTCTCCCAAACGGTGAGCTAATAAAACTTGTTACTTCAAAAAGAGCACCCAGCCTCAGGTATTCTGTTATAGCAACATGAAATGGGCTAAGACACGTTGTGAAGTCCCTGGTTTTATTTGCATCTTCATGGGCCTTGATTTCAATGGGCTATCAGTAGACTTGTACTTTGAGTGACACCCTCAGGCACTTCTATGATGCTTATAGCCTGTTTGAGGAAGCCCATTTCCCAAATGACTAAGAGTATCTCACCACACTCAGGTCTCCAATTTCCTTCTCAAATATGTATGCAGAAAATAATAGTGAAATAGTTGACCTATCACTGCACAATCTCACTTGATATTTTTGAGATTTGCTTTTTTATTTTAAATATTCTGTTTTTACAAATTAATTGTCAATTATTTCCCACTTGATTTTAAGGAAGTGGATAATAATAAGATGGAACATCAGGCTTTAACCCAAAACTTGGAAATGTCATATCAACTCTGATTTATATCAACTACACGTCACAGGTAATACCACATAACTCATGAACTCCACAAGATAGTTGAATGGGACAGTAGTGTATCCTGAGGACAATCCAGCCATCCGGATATCTTTTCTTCCCTCTCTGGTATCCCTCTCTCCTTTTCTTTCTTCCTTCTTTCCTTCAATATTTTTACTTAGAAACCACTCTACACCAGATACTATTCTAGGCCCCAAGAATATATCATGGAATGAAACAAAAATCACGACCTTAATGATATTTAAAATTTAGAGACAGAAAAAAGATAAGTAGATAAAATTGAGATTAAAATATACAGCAAGTCAGCTGGTAGAGTCAGGGATATGAAGGAAAAGAGTGTATGGGATAAAATAAGAAGGGCCACAGGTTGACAAGGTTAAGAGAGAGTGAGTTCCTTTTTTGATTGTGGTGACCATGGAAGGCTTCCCGGAGAAAGTGACTTTCAAGCAAAATCTGAAGAAGGAGAGAGAAATACATATGCAGACAGCAAGAAGAATGCTTCTTAAAGGAATAACAGGTACAAAGGCCTTCAGGTGGATCTATTCCTTCCTGGAATATTTCTTTTTCTTTCTTTTCTTTTTCTTTTGGTACCAGGGATTCAACTCAGGAACACTTTATTTTATTGCTTTTCCTCTGAGTTCCTAGGCACCAAAGAAATGTAATTGTTCTCTAATTCCCTCACTTCTGGCTTCAGTCCTTCTGACAACATCATATCTGCTGATGATTGCTACTATCAACCGTAACGGCATAAGCTGTAATTTGTTAAAAACACTTTTTGTGTATAATGCACATAAAAGATTAAAAAAAAGTATTCAAGGAGATCCAGAAGAGACACTGTTCCCACAGGTGGATCCCAGTGCACAGCTTCAGGCAAGGTCATGACCCCACAGACTTTCGAGCCAAGTCCACCAAGGCACCATCTTGGTAGAATCTGGCCTTGGCAAGGCATATGGAAAATTCCTACATTCTACAGGGAAGCGTTCCTGATGGAAGAACCTATTCCACTGTGGTTGCCTTGTCCAGAGAACTCCTTCCCTTTCCAAGAACAGAAGAGAACACTGGTCATGCCATGGCTCTTGGAGATTATGAGACCCTCTCCTAGTTAGCCTGAGGGGAAGCAGCTCTCTTGGAGTCTGTTACTCAGCCAAGTTGGCAGGGTTGGGCGGCCTGTATTTACAGAGGACCAACAGAGAGAGGAAGATCTGTCCTCATTTGTGTGGATAACCACTCTCCCCCTTGCTGAGGAGCATTCATGCACTAATTTCTTGCCTGGTGGTTAGAGTTAGCTCTGAAATCCTCTCTATGTGTCCACAGAGCTGAACAGCCATGGGACATATAGGAACAAGATAGTGACCCCCCAAAATGATCCAAAAGACAATGCAAAACAACTGTGTGTGGGGGGCATGGGGGAAGGAGAGAGAGGATGAGAGATGGGGAGAGGACTGGAGAGGGAGGGAGAGAAAACAGAGAAAGGAAGGGAGGGACAGGTCCACATTTTTCAGAGTGACTAAGGGGACATAGAAGATCCACGTCATCTGTTAGCGACCTCTCCTGTAGTTCCGACTTCGAGTTCTCTCTGTTTTACCTCGGATGGCTCAGATATGAATTTTTGTGTTTATTGGGCAGTGAATGTCCACAGAGCCACACAGCTTATAAAGCCAGAAAATTCTAGATGTTAAAATATACTCTCCAAGAACGCTTCCTATAGGGTATCTTGCCCAAATGACAAAGTTGCCTGTTTCTTCTTGGGAGTCTCTGGGAAGAGAGGTGTTATGGTTTGGATGTGAGGTGTTCCCAAAAAGCTCATGTGTGAGACAATGCAAGAAGGCTTAGAGGGAAAATGACTGGGTTATGAGATCCTTAATTCAGTGAATTAATTCAGTGAGTTAATCCCCTGCTGGGATTAACTGAGTGGTAGTTGAAGGCAAGTAGGGTGTGACTAAAGGAGGTAGGTCACGGGAGGCATGGCTTTAGGGTATGTTAGTAGCTGGTGAGTGGAGTCTCTCTCTGCTCCTGATCATCCTGTGAACCGCTTCTTTCCACCACACTCTTCCGCTATGACGTTCAGCCTCACCTCAAGTCCCAAGGAATGGAGCTGGCTGTCTATGGATTGAGACCTCTGAAACAGTGAGGCCCCAAATAAACTTTTCCTCCTCTACAATGGTGCTGGTCAGTTCTGTTACTCACAGTGGTGAAAAAGCTGACTTAAATAAGAGGCCACATAATTATCTCTGTGGTGGGCACAAACTGGGTTCTGCCCAGTGAGCTCCTCTACTCTGGTCTTTTCATTCTGTAAGATCTCACGGTCACCAGGGAGACAAAACCCAACACCTGGGGATGTTTCAGGGACAATCGGCAGGAAACCAGAAAGCCACCTATGGAATTTGGTGTCTTGGGGACCCTCACATTCCCCACTCCCTGCTCCATCCATCGTCTGAATGAGAAATTTACTGCATTCATTTGTATGCAGTTCTAACCAATGAAAACCTGGCTTGGACCTGACCTCCCTATTCCTAGCCTTCCCTGGAACCCCCAGAAACCTTGTTGGTCTAGTCCTTCTCCATGAAGATTCAAGACCTAACGCCCAGGCTGGGCAAGTGACTCACTCAGGGTCCCTCAGGGAGCAGAGTCCTCCAGAGCCCATGTCCAGCCCTCCCCACATGCTCATGATCATGGGAAGGTAAACTTTTTTGAACTCGTGGGCTGTTGGGAGATGAAAAGGACAGTATGTGCGTGGCAGCGATTTTACAGTTTGCAGAGTTGCCACAGCCGCTACTGTTTACCGGAGTCACTGTGCGCTGAGGCTTTATGGAGACGGGAAGCTCAGAGAACCACAAGGTGCTACTTCCTCTCTCTGCATCTGTAAATCATCCCAATGGTCACATTGGCCTTTGGGCCAGGGCTGCCATGAAACTCAAGTGAAATCTGTGGCTTAACTGCATACACCTCTGTCCTCATGCTCCCACATCCACCAACCAGGGCTTGAGTTTTTGCATTAATTTCTATTGCTCCTGGCACTGATCTTTAGGTAAAATATAGCTGGTGAACAATCCCTATGAGTTGCCCTCGCAACTTTGTGAATTCAAATAGAACCTAGATCAATTCAGTCATCAGGAAGGCCGCCCCTCTATGGGGTTCCCGCCCATTCTGAAATCCAGGTGATTTTGGCAACAACGGCAGAGCAACCAGGGAGCAAAGGTTTGAGTCAAATGCATAAGGGATGAGGCAGAGGTCTGAACCATGAACAAGTTCCTCAGCTAACTTGTAGCTGGCTCCCGGCCCTCCCTCCCTCCCACACCACAGAATAAGACCAGCCAAGGCAGTAGTAGCACATTACCTTCCTCGATGGTCACGTTCCCCCGAAAGAAATACTTCCCATGGCCTCTGGAGAGCGCCACACCTAAACTGTGCAGAGAAACAAAGCAGACCTTGAAGACCATGGCATCGACCGGAATAGACTTGCGGCCTAACATTTTTTTTTTCCCTCTCTCTCTTTTTTAATTTTTTAAATTTTCCATTTTCACGTTTCCATTTCATGTTCTGTAAACAATTTTTTCCAACAGTTTACTTTCAAAAACCTCACTGATTATAGTGGGTGTTGGTTTTTCTTAGGTTGGAGCAACTGCTTCAAAGACATTACTGATTGGAAATGCCAGCAGCCATTGGCCGCCCTGGTATTTTCAAAACGTGTGGCCAGCAGCTCACCCCTGGGGCAAGTCCTTCTCTGGGATGTCCTCCCAAGGGCCACGCAAGGGCCACGTACCCTGCGCCTTGCTACCACCTTATACTCCAAGGCCCTACATGCAGCCAGAGATGGGTCTTTCCAGAATCTGAAAGTTTGGGACTAGAGAAGATCGACCCTTTCTCAAGGACAAAAAGAAAAGTCCTCATTATTGCTAATGGGCAGCCACATGATTGGGTTGTGGGCTTCTGTTCCCAGGCCTCTCTCTGGGCCATAAGCTTTCCACACTCTTGCTGGCTCGATTTAAGCAACTTTCTGTTTTTTTTGCCTAAAGTCAGAGACTCTGTTTTAGAAACACAGTCTCTTCCTTTGGCACACTCGCTTAGCAGCTCATGAGTTCCCTGATTGCTCTGGTTCCACATGGAACCCGCCCTTGATCCTTGGCAGCCTGCGACAGTGATGCTGGAACTTACTTTTCAGATTACTCTATAGAGACAGTAAACTCTTTCTCTCCTTAGCTCTGCCAGATACCAGTGCAGGAAAAAGGAAAGAGCATGGGTGAGATGATTTTTTTTTTTTTTCTTTTTAGGAACTATGTCACAACACCAAGTTAATAGTGGCAGACGACTTTAGAAGGCTTACATATGCATCTGAAAGCAGGCAATGAGGCAAAACCAATTTTTTTTTTCAGGACTGTTACAGAGGGACAACAGGAATCAAAGGTAGACGAGCAACAGGGGGACAGTTCAGAGAAGTCAAAACAGAAGCACAACATGTACGGATGAGATGCTACCTCTGGGTTTGAAGGATTGTCTTTGAGTCATGAGAATGGAAGGCAAAATTGGACCCAGGAGGCAGCGAGTTAGATGGTGGAGGACGTTGATATAACCCCTCTGAACTGGTCTCCACCCTTCATGGGAAACCCCAAAGCTTTTTTACTTTTTATTTTATTTTTTCTTGCTCAGTAATGAAATGCAAAGCCATGACCAATTGAATGAGCTCTCCTGGGTGAGCCTGAACCATCTTCCCCCTTCTGGAACATAAAGACCAAGCAGCCTGGGAAAAGCCCCTTCCTCACTCTTTCCAGCCTTTCGGCAGGGTGTTTGTTATCTTCAGATGATGAGCTCTGAGAGCGTCAGCAGGTTTTGTACAAACACACTGATGGGTCTGATGGAATGTCCATGTATTATGGTCAGCTCTACCTGAAAGGGGTACCCTTGATGTCTGTATAATAGTAGTCATTTGTCATCACCAAAACCCGTTTCTAGATTGAAAGAAAACAAAAAAAAAAAAGTCGTAGAGAAAAGAAAAACACGGTTAGTCGGCTAGGTGACGGTTTTTTTTTTTTCAGAAATCAATAAAAATAAATGGACACGCTATGATCAGGTTAACGGTACTACATGAATCTCGTCTGAGATAAGTAAAGACAAGAGAAAAATGATCTCGGCGAAAGATATTTATTCCAGATAGAGCTTTCAAAGCTATTTTCTTTTCCACAGCAGTTTGTTTTAAATTAAGCAGCAAGAATGTTTGAGAAAAATGTACCCCTTTGTCCACTGTCTTCTTCACCTCCATGGAAAACTTGCCCGTCTTTCGATTCACCATGGCGTTTCTTAACTAAGAGGATAAAAGGAAATCTGGGTGTTAGTTCTTTCCTGGGTTGTGCACACCTCGAATCCTTAGTTTGAGCACTTTTGATGGCTTGTGCAAAACAGAGATGAGATTCCCACTCAACCCGGGGTGCTTCTGCCGGTTGGGCAGCATATTGTTGGCCGATCTTTAAAACAGGATAAACACCCTTGTACAGCCAGAGAGAGGCCAACATCAATGAATAAATGACTTTCAACTTCAATTTGGGGTCCCGGAGGGAACCTCAGGATAGGGACAAAAGAGCCCCTGCCAGGCAGGTTCATCCCTAGAGAGCCAAAGAATGGACTCCCAGCAATCCGATAAAACACTCATGCAAGAGCATCCCTGGGAACAAGTCCCATTATCACAAAGGGTACTGAATAGTCACGAAGAAATCATTTTTTTTTCCCAAAGATAATCAAGTTAAAAACATTTTCCTACCCAGTAGTTTAAGGGGAAAATAAAAACAAAAGACCCATCATTTGGAAGACAGGGATTAGCTTTTTATAGCATGAATCATGTTCAAACGCTGGCTGAGAAATCCCAGTCAATTAATGGCCTTGCTGACAGCGCAGTGAATGGGGGTGTGTGGGGGCAACCCAGTCTCTGATTTTTGGAGGTCCCATCTAGGAACAGAGAGTCAGGTTGTCCTCCCCCACCTCTGGCTGACCTCACCTAATTATGTGTGGCCCTTCCAGGAGTTCAGAGGAGGACAGCAGACGCCGGGATGAAAGATGTGCCATCGTGGGCACCAACGGGACCCGACAGGCAAGGCTATTTAATGGGACAGGAGCAAAAACTGACAAGCCACAGCCCGCCAGGAAAACCTCTTTCCTAGCACAAGTCTCAGTCCTTTATCCTTTCCCCCCTCTTTTCTCCTTTGAGGAGCTTGAGTTAAGATCTGACCGATAGAAAACTGCGACGTTTGCAAGACACCTAAATTGGATTCGGGGCTGTCTAGATTTGGGTTCACATTCCCCCCATCTTCTGTGAGAAAGAGTAAAAGCATAATTTTTCGCTGGAGGCATGTATAAAATAAAACATATATTTGACTCTAGATATTTTTTTTTAACAACACATAATGGGCATTTCTGGAAATATTTTCCCATTTTTAACTTTTTGTGGTTTTGGATGGGGGAGAGCTGGTCCTAATTAAGTCTACTTTCTAACTTTTTAAGAATGCCTCAATTTATCTTTAACATGGTTTTCATTTCTTCTCTTTCTTGGTGCCTGCCTAAAGCCATTTGGGACCTTCCCCTCTCAACGTTCCCCAGGCGAGTTAGAGATTAGGTAAGCCCCTCTCTCTGTACAGCCCCACCCCCCACTCCCAGTAGCACAGAACAATAGGCAGGCAGCCTGGGAGGGCCCAAGGTCAGGGTCACAGTCCTGCTCTTGTAAAAAACAATCATGAAAGCAGGTTAACCTTATTGAATATGTAGTTGTGAGACACGATTGCACTGTAGCTTAGAAACGGACCGTGCAGCCAGAACTTTATGATCTTGGGCAAATTACTTACCTTTTCCGTGCCTCAGTTTCCCCTTCTGAAAAATGGAACACAATGACAGCACCCATCCCATAATGTTATAGGGAGGATCAGATGGGTTGGTGGTTAGAAGAGTTCCTGGTAACATGCTAAGCGATCAATAGATATTAACTACTCTCCATCACCATCATCACCACCATCACCAGCAGATACCTTTGCCATCTTCCTTTAAGTTATCATCCTCCTCACTCTCCCAGTGTGGTGTTGGACACCTTGCCATAGCTTAAAGAATAGGATTCAAGCACCTTTTTGATTGGTACAGACACCCAAGCTCTAATCTATGCTTTTTAAACTTTTGTGACATATAACCCTATAAGAAATACATCCACGATGCCCTCCACATCTCCTGTTTCAGTAGGTTCCATTGTTTTTCTCTGCTGCTGCTCAGTAACCACTAAATGGATTTGGTGACCTCATCCCTAACTCCCCAGGTTGAAAACGGCTGCTCTTGGCCACCTGCGAGTTGACACAGACTGAGAAGGAGAAAGCCAACCCTGAATAGCAAGGTTCAAGTTTTGCCACTGACACATCCCAGCTGTCCTCTGACCTCTCAATTTCTTCAGCTATCCTTCATTCTGTCAAAGGTGTCCCTGAGCGAAGATTCCCAGACCACAGGGATCCTAGGGTTCTGTTAAAAGCTGTGGTCATCAGATTCTCCTGGAGCACATGTTATTGATAGAGACTATTTCCTGAGATCTAGGTGTTGGGTTCCATTTTTAAAACTTGCAAAATTGTCTTAATTATCATCCCTATTTGACATGGGGGGAACCTGAGACTTGGGTTAAGAAACTTGGCCCAAACTTTGAGCCCAAACTTGTAACCTCTGCTTCTCAAATCGGGAGGAAAAAAGTACTTGGGAAAAATTACATATTTTGACGTTAATATAAAAAGTATCTTATTATTCCTAGTTTTTTTTAATCAAAGAAAAGTTTTCAAAATTGACCATTCCCTAGTCTGTGGTTTTAACTTCCCTGTAGGCTCTTCCATATGCTCCAAGTCCTGTGGATCCAGGACTGTTGGAAAAGTGCTTTTCTTTCCTTATTGCCAGAGGAGGAAAGCGGGGTTGGCAGATTTTCAATAGACTGTCTGTGAACATATAGCATTGTGAGATTGGAACATTCTAGAAATGTCCCTTTTCTACCTGAGGATGCTGGGGCTTGAGAAGAGGACCAGTTGGCCCAGAATTACATGGTCAGTCAGTGGCATCCCTATATTCCAAGAGGGCTCTGGCACCCAGGGGGCAGGCAAGAGTGATGGAGAACAGCAGCACAGTCCATCCTCACTAAGGGGAAGAAAAACATGATTAATGGTGCTACTCAGGGTTGTCTGAATATCCTTTGAACTTTCCACTACCTGGATCTTCAACAGGGCACAACTGGAAAAATCAAATGTCCTGGCAGAAGAAAATTGCCAAATGAATTTTGGTGTGTCCATATGTTAGCATACTATACAGTCATTAAAAATCACATCCACCGATGTTCAACTTCACACATAGGCAAAAAAAGGCAAATGAGGGCGTCAGTGATACGGGGTAGCTTCATTTTTCCCTATCAGGCATCAATCACTTACAAGTGTGATGACACAGTGGACGTTGAAGCATCTTTTGCCACAGAATGGTCACCGTTAAAACCTCCTCCAGAATGGTAAACTACCTGCATGGCCAGCTTCCTCAGTCTGGGACCTCCACCTCTGTTACCCAGTTCTGACATCCTTCTCTAGAGCCCCTGGGGAATCTTCATCTCCATCAGACTCCAAACCCATCACAGCACCCATTTTTCCTGACAGCACGTTACAGATGCAGGCTGCACTCGAGTTCCAGTTTGAGCCTTCTGCCCTTACCTCCCAGGCAGAGCTCATTAGGGAAGCTTCCCTTGGAGAGCCAATGGCCACCTTAGGTTGTGTGCGTAATTACATAATGATAGCTCCTTTTCCTAATGGTGGCTCCTTGTCCACATTAGAACAGGAGCCTCACCCTTCCCAGTGCACAGGCAGACTGTACTTCCAAGCCCCTAATGACATGCCACCTGGCCAGGCTGAGAGATTAAAGGGAAGGGAGATGCAGTGGATAAATAGCTCTGTCATTCTCAAGCAAGTATTCAACCAGCACATGGACACATACATAGTTGGGCATGGGGCGCCTCAACCACAAAATTGCCCCATCATGTATCAACCTGGGTTCTTAGGGTTGGCTTTGGTTTGGGGGTCTAGGGCTCAAACATGAGCTGTAGAGACACTGGAGAGAGTATGTAGATAAATGCAATATGTGGCTGAAAATCTCGGAAATATGCCCCAAGACAAGAGGTTTAAGGGACTTTGGGGGTGGGGGGACTTTCCATGAGAGCCATCATGGTAAGAAGAAATGTGGGTTGACTGGGGAGTAGGAGGAAAAGGCTTATGACTCAACTGAAGGGACTTCAGGCAGAATTCGTGGGGCAGGATTCACAATACCATGTGGACAAACATTGTCTAACAGCCACAATGTGCAAGGTCCCATCTTCTCTGCATTAATCAGGGGACAAAAACCCATCTGCCATGAGGTACTGAAACACAAAGACTCAAGACTCAAGGGCTCTGTCTATGGTGCAATCATGTCAACAACACAACTTGAGGGCTGAACTGCCTGAGCTGGAATCCATGTCAGGTCCCCTGGGACCACTGCACCAATTGTCTGTCTTGGGTTCCTTACCTGTCAGATGGAGATAGCAAAAACACCTACTTCCTAGAATTGCTATGAGAAATACATGTGTTCCTACATCCATGGTACTTAGAACACTACTGGCCCGTAGCTATATATGGTAGCTATTATTACTCATATGAGTATTCTCTATTTATAGAAATAATCATGTTCACTGTGGAAATGTTGGTAATGACTAAAATGTAATGCAGGGAAGTGGGGACACCAAACCCCATCCTTAATTTCTTCAGCCATGTCTGGGAATTTATAACCAAGGATAAACACCAAAGATAATTTTTCTTTCCAGAGGTGATCTGCACTGGTGATTCAGACTGGAACATGCATGTCTCAAGGTTCCCTGCTGACTCATTGGGTCCCCCAAAGATCTGTCCTACTTACTGTATTGTTAACCCAGCACCTAACTCATCCTGTGAACTGGGACAGAAGTCCCATTCATACCATTCTGCATGGGCTTTTCTTTTTTTCTCTTCTTTTGTTATTTTAATTTTAGCCAGTCTATTTTGCACATGCTTAACAGTACATGTGATCTTACATCATTTTTGGAAGTATGCAGGGTCTATGCTATAAATGTGGTCATTAAACTCAACAAGAGCCTAGTTGTCCAAGAGGAGTATAATTCTCCTTCCAAGTTCTCTGCGGCTGGGCAGACTCTGCCGCATCTTCCTCAGTGGGCTCTGCTTATATGCCTTTGCCAGATCTAGACCAGCAGACACATGAGGGATTCTGTGAAGACTTCCCAAAGATGCTTCATATAGATTCCGAATTTCCCCAATCATCAGGGTGCAAATCCCCAAGGGAAAAGAAGCCTCTGGGGAACTTTCCATGGGAGGAGTCATCATGGTAAGAAGAAATGTGGGTTGACTGGAGAGTAGGAGGAGAAGGCTCCAAGTCAAACATTCTGAGAACAAAGGGATTCACATTACAAATGTACCATGTTCCCAAGATGACAAGACACAAGACCTGAACCAAAGAGTTAACTAAAGATCCGTTTATGCAGAAAGAAAACCCTGGGCTGGCTTGAGGTGTGGGCACTCTGAGAACAGGCAATTGAGAAACTGATGCTTGCAATTCCAATGAGAAAGGAAATTGGAATGAGGAGATCGAAAGCTCTCTGAACCGTGATTAGAGAAGGGAGATACTAGCTCACTGACATTTTTCTGGGGTATGAGGGATGATTACAGCAAGCCCAATCAAGTGTGGGACTCTGAAGCAAGCATGAGAATAATCAAGTTTGCCTTCCTTATTGACTAAAATGGAAAAGAAGACAGGATGGGGCAGCTGATAAGATTCAAGCCTTCTGGGAAAGAAAGCAAAAAGATCCAATGAGGTCAAAACAAACCCAAACTAAAGCAAAGGCAAAAGTAAAGATAGAAGGAAACACACACACACACACACACACACACACACACACACATACACACACACACACACACAATGGACAGTATTCTTCAAAGACTCATGAGACAAGAAGTTAGAAAGTGTAAGTCCATAGAACAGTGATTCATGAGAGGGTCACAAGAACAGGATGAGGATATTACCAACCATGGCAGCTGCTCAGAATGCTCACCTGTCCACCATGTAGCAGGGTAAGCACATTTATATCTTCCAAAATTGTAGTAGGGATTATCATCATCATCTCATTTTCTTGGGGATAATTCCACAATGAACAAGAATAACCCTGAAGGGCCGAGGTCATAGTCACTCACTGGAGACAAACAGCAGTAGAGGTGAGCAGACCCCTGGTAGCCTGCATCCTCCGCACTGCTGAAGCCGGGTGTGCGCACTAGATGCAGGTATGATCCAGAGAACCTGCCGGCATCCTGGTAACCATGTTTAAGAAACAAGAAGATCTCAAACTCTACCAGGTCTCTGAACTGACATGATGTCAGAGCCCTGGCATGTTACTCTGTCTGAATGTGGAAACTAGATTTAGTATAGATGGAGAAGAAAATGGGTTAAATTTCTAAAACAGACACGACTTACATTCTAGAGGGGAGAAAGAAAATCGGACATCCACGCTAGCTGAGGTGGTTTAGGGAACAGAGGATGTGAAAAGAAGGAGAGCCACAGCAAGAGAGATTTGAGGCTGGCCCGGCTTCTAGGCAGCATAAGAACCCTGCCTGGGATTTCAAAGGGTTCTCCTCCACATTGCAATGGAAGGCAGGGCAGAGTGGGAGAAGGACTGGATGCTAAGTCAATGATGAGGCTTAAGGAAGGACCCCACACAAATCTGGGACGGTAGGACAGAGAAAAGAGACACCATATGAAACAGGGAAGGGGGGGGGGAGGCTTCAGATGGTGACACCTGGGAGATGATGATTGAATTAAAGAGAGTCGGCCTGGATTCACACCAAGGCAGCTGCGTCTAGCACATCTGATTTATTGAGAAAGTAACAAGAAGACTTGACGGGGTTAAGGCAGAGGCATAAGGAAAACTTTTGATCCAGTACCAGGCTGTCTGTGTGTGGGGAGGAAGCACCATGTGCTGTTGCAGTGTATCTGCTGGGAGCAGGGAGAGAGGCCAGGGAGGCTTGGGAAAAGGGGGGGCAACCACGCAGGAGGAAAGCAGGCCTGCAAAACCCTGGGCTGCTCTTCAAAGAGAAGGACTGAACCCATGAAGTCCAGACAGATGGATTCTGGCGGCCTAGGAGCCTGCCTGCTTGGCCTGTAAGCACCCTGATTTTGTAGCGGGCAGGGTCTCCTGTTGCTCAGCCAGGCCTTGCCTGAGATGACAGGTGCCATCAAGTGCCCTGGGCAGAAGACTGGATTTATCAACAGCAGAGAGGAACAGAGTCCAGCAGGAAATAGTGTCAGCAGACTGCTCAAGCAGGTGGGTGGCTGACCTGTCTGCAGTTGGTCCAACAAACCAGCAGGAAAGTTCTAAGACCCCAAACATGATAAAAGGATCCGTTGTCTCCACATCTCTCTGATGGCCAGGTATCCCTCTGGTGAGTCTCTTGTCCAGCTTCTGGGACAGCCTCAAGTCAACCGAGCTCCCTCCCCAGGTAGCTTCAAAACAGATCACTTACCACATCATCTCGGTCTTCCCACTCCACCTCAGAGAGGTCCACACTACTGTAATTAGGTTTCCTTCGCTTTTTGCCTTCTTCATACTAGCATTGGGAAGAAGAGAAAAAAAAATATCCATGAAATCATTAGCCAGGGCAAACTTTATCTTCCAAGCCCTGTTGCCCAGATGGGGACTATGAGTGAACAGGTGTCACAGAGAAACCCCGCAGGGTGACAGTCTTCAAGGTTGTAATGGCCAGAATGCCAAGCCCAGATGACTGAATATTTCCTCCACACCAGGGGATACAAAAGCCAATTCTTTGATATGAATCTACCTAGCAGACTCCTTTGTTTCCAAAATACCAGAGGCAAAGGAAAGTTCATCCCTCCTTGGAGAGGGTTATGTAGGGAATGGAGAGACACTTCCTCTCTATTCCAAAGCTTATAAAATGACCCAGGAAAGGACTTACAAACATCTATCCAAAACCTAGTGCTAACCACTTATGCTTTATAATCCTACCATCTCAAACCTATCTCCAAACTCCATGGGTGGGAAGAAAAGACACCAATCCTCACAGCTGGAGTTGGACTCTGCATCCTGGTGATATTTTGCAGACACACCAAACCTTCCATTTGCTATCACCCGGGGCCACCACGGTGCTGAACAAAGCGTGGCTACTTTGCCTGGAATAGATGTGGGTATTGGGAATCGCTGCCAGATTTAATGGTCATTAGGGAATTTCTCTGGAAAACCTGATGAGTGCATTAATAACCGGGGAAGTGGTTTTTGTCTCCCCCTGCTAAATCACTGGAGTTAGTCACCCTGCCAGCCTACCATTTTACTGACCGGACATGCTTGTGTCTGGACCTTCATGCTGTCTCGAGGCCTTTAATGTTGGTGGTTGGGGTGATTATAAGGTAGCAAAGTCTGCCCTCTGCTGCAGGCTAAGTATAAGCAACCCCTTTACAAGTTCAGATGATAGGACTAATGGTGTACTGGAAAAAATATATATACATTTTTTTTTTTTTTTTGGTGGGGATACTGTTTTCTTTTTTGTTCTTGTTTCTGTCTCCAGAATGGTCATCTTTTGATTGAATGGCAACACTCTGAGATGCAGAGTTAGTCTAAATATTTTAGGACCCCAAAGCCACAGGCTGCCTGATTTTGGACACTGATTGGCTACTGTGGGTACAGTTGCTAAAGGCACCCAGGCAGGAAGGGGAAAGCATCACCAATATATAGAACTGAACAAGTCTAACCCGGCCCAGAGTGGAATGTAGGGGACAGTGGCCAGAAAGGGGGCTCTCGAGACACTGTAGCACTAACAGGGCCAGATGTTTTCCCACATTCTTCTTCCCTGTCACTGCATTTCAGGAACTCTGAGCCATCTTTGGAGGGTCAGAAAGGAGTTTCCCTACCTGCCCTACCTGCATCATAGGGCTCTCACCACCCCAGCAACCACACTTCCAGTCCCCTCTCTAAGGTGTCCAATGAACACATGTTCATGGTCACCGTAATGACATCAGATCCACTCCAGATGAAGCGGAAGGGAAATGACTTCACTGTAAATGATAACCGCAGTTGATCCTGTGATGGAAAGTTCTGGTGTGAATGGAAGCCCTGGCCGTCAGGGAGCTAGGCTTGCTTTCCCTCTCTGAGGAGGAATGGGAGATCACTGGGAGGAGCTGGCCTGGGTGGGAGTGATGATGGAGGGCAGCTAGAGTCAGTCAGTCATTCTGGACCTCTGCTGTCACCTGTGCCAATGCCTCCCAATTTCCCATGTAGTCAGAAGCATTCCTGACAGCTATTGGGCACCTCAGAAGGGCCCGCAGCCCATATCTTGAACTTTGAAGGCAGAACTTTCACGGTTCCTTGGGTAGCCAACTGCTGGATCTCCAATGTTCATTTATTCATTCATTTTGGTGGAGAGTTCTCCCTTTGGCCATTTCAAAGTGCTCCTTTGTTCAATACACATTTATTGGAAAGCTCAAAGTGCTAGGCACTAAGCCTATAAAGTCAATTAAACAGTGCTCCACTCCTTCCCAAGGACTTATTTGCAGTTTATCATCCTTAATTTTGCCTTTGTTCTTGCCCATTATTCATATGGGGAAAAGGGATCTAGCAAGTTAAATAAGATCCTATAGCCAGTATGAAGACACCTTGCCCATCGCCAGCCTCTGGCTAAATTTTCATGTCTAAGCCTCAGGTTATTCTAACCACAGTTTCAGGAAATTTAAAAACACCCCAAGATCTAGAACACCAAGTGTGCCTTTGTCCTCAGAGAAAGCACAGACAAGTTTTCGTGAGAAGAAAAGAGCATGCAGGCCCTACCACTTCACATTGCCCATGTCACACTGGGAGTGGGACCCTAAACAAGGTGCCAAGCTCCTCTAAGCTCCCTTCCTCAATTGCAAAGTAGGGAAAAATAACAGGACCTCTACAGCAAAAGTAAGACGTGAGGGTGAAATGAGATATTGTGTGTAAAATGACAACGCGTTCCCAGGGACAAAATAAACTCTTAACATGTGGCTAGCATGATTGGTGAGAGCCAGGCGCTTCTTGGGAAGACACAGGCTCCTTGCAGAGTCATGGCTAAGATCACATTTCCGTGGAAGGGGGAGGCCATTTGCTAATTCTGCAAGCCACTCTTCTGCAAAACAGACAGGCAAAAGATGTTTGTAGGAGAGGATGTGTCAGGCAATCACAATCATCTGTGTCCTCCTGGTGTATATATTACAGGTTGAGACTTAAGACTCTCCTGGCAGAAATCCGGACTGTGCTAAAGCACCCAGCACCTTTTAGATGGCATTTGGCAAAAGCCGGTTGCAGAATCTTCACTTCTGACCATTCCTAAATGTCTGTATTTATTCTTTTTAAAACCATTCAAGAAATGCAATACATTACACCAAAAAGTTAGTCTAGAAACTTGAGGTGATTAGAGAGGGATGGAATAAAACATTTCCCAGCTCTCTTGTCCAGGAGCCACCACACTCCTGCAAGTTTCTGTAATTTCATTTCACTGACCTTCCACACTGTCTGTTTAACCAGTATGCACAATGGGTCTGAAACACTTTCCATCTGGGTCTTAATTAACAGCTGGGCTCCTTTAGACTATACACATTAATGAAGCAGAGTGATTAATTTGGGGAGAGAAGAAAATTCAGTGGACTATTGTATAGATAAAACAGACCAAGGCCTGTGAGCAAACTGTAGCATTCTGAGTCTAGATCTGCCTAGATTATTTTCCCTATAGCAAAGCATACTGATTCTGTATCTGCCTAAATCTTTTCCCTGTAACATAGCATACTGAGCCTGGATCTGCCTAGATCTTTTCTGCATTTAGAAGAAGACGAGGAGGAGGAGGAGGGTACCTAACCCAAGCCAATTCCAATGAGACTCAAGATACAACCTGGGATGATTTGCTGGAATGATCTGGGGGAAAGGGGTTCTCCATCCATGGGCACAACTAAGGTAGTTGTATGTGAGTTTGGAACACTTTATGGCCATTTCTATCACAACTTGGATATAGTGTTTCCAAAAATGAAGCCAGCACAGAGAAAACAAAGAAAAGATATGAAAAGAGTCCTGAAAATAAGGTGTACACACCTGGATCAAGCTATGCCTGACCTGAAATCTTTATACCCATGGATGTTACATGTATCAATATATCCTCCCCATGTTATCCTCTTCTCTTTTTAAAATATATTTTTTAAAGGGAGGTGGGGCTGGGAATATGGCTCAGTGGTAGAGTGCTTGCCTAGCATGCATGAGGCCTAGGTTCAATATCCAGCACCACACACATACACACAAGCTGGCTTGTGTTTTAAGCATTAAGAACTCAACAGAGTTCCAACTTGTATATATTTAATTCCTCTATTGATTTTCTTTTTAAATAAACTGCTTCTAAAGTCCATTTTATGTGCAGTATTCACAAACTTGGGTATTTTAATGATTATTTGGGAACATGTGATTTATAAAACACCCTCGGCTCCCCAGGATACACTACTGTGTCTGAGCTGAGCTGATCTCCTCTACGTCCTTCCCACCCCCAAGTGACAAGAAAAAGAACTAACTCAACTCTCAACTCTCCAACTCCCAGGCCAGCTCTCCCCTCTCCCAGGCAGCTTTGGCCTGGGACAAATCCCAGGTCCCCTAACTCCACGACTCCCACGTCTTCCGCGTAAGGAGCTCGTTATGGGGCTGAGGCATTGTGTATGGCAATTGTTAGTGTATCTATAATCTGTAACTTCCTTTGAAAATGTGATTAACGAATTGCAAACGGTTTCCAAAGGTTTATAAACAGACTTTGAGAGCCACAGGTAGGTTTGTAGTTTTGGGGGCCTGTTTTTATGGAAAAAATATGTAGAGGAGAATTTAATAAGGAAAGATATTCTGTGCTATGAAATACTGGTAGGTGGAGTTTCAAATAAAGGCCAGATGTGGCGAACACACAAACAAGCCCGTGGCCTAGCAGGATGGGGAAGAGAAGGCACCCAAGCTGGAACCCCCCCGAGGGCTTGCCCCATATGCCAGAACATTCTTAGCAGTATTTAATGGTCTGAATACATGTACACTTCGGTGTCACCTGCAGATGGACTTTGGGAGGACAATGGAGATGAACCAAGGTGATGGTCACATTGACTTTAAGAAAACAGCCAAGCCCTTGCTTCCCCTGTGTTCTGTCAGAAAGGCCAGGGTGGTGGTGTCATCTGCACACATGCCTGTGCTCTCTGGAACAAATTTATGTGTGCTGCTCCTTGATAAACTGTATGTGCCCATTCTATGCCACCAACAGGAAGGAAGGAGATGGTGGGGGCAGAGGGCACGGCTAGAGAGGAAGAAACCTCACCCATGGTAGCGCCATCTAGAGGAGAGGAGGCTGAAGCACAGGCCCAGGATGGTCTGGGAAGATGCTTTTCTTCCCAGGTAGCCATGGGCCTCCTCCAAGGCCCTGGTTTCCTCTTCTCTCTGAGCTTGAGGGGCCATTTCAGAAGGGACATACGTGGTCTTCTCTCCTGTAGACTCAGGAGATAGGACCTGAGAGCTACTAGCCCTTCATTCCTTCACTTACTCATCTACTCATTTCCTGCTCATTTGTGCATCCCCAAATCTTTCTGGACACTAAATACTTTTCAGACCCTGCGCCAGGCCCAGGTAAGCTTTGGCAAAGGCATGGAGAATCCACTCTGGAAAGATTATCTCCCAGTCCTCAAGTCCCTGATGGCGATTTACTACCAGTGCTTCAAGGCTGGCTCAGGGGAGGCCAAATAAGAGGGTGGTTCAAATGTAGGGCCCAGATCCTAATCAGGTTTATGTGATGGGTGCTTCAGGGCTTGCTTTATATTTCTCTGATTTTTATTTTCCTCTTCAGTTGGAGGTAACAGGGATCAGCTCAGAGGAGAAGTAAATAGGAATATACATGGTTGAGTTTAGAGTCCAGCAACTCATAAGTCCTAAAAAACACGGCCAGAGAATCTGCCCACTAGGCCAGTTCTAATGACTGCTGATAAAGTCTCCAAGATATGAAATGTGGCCACACCTGCCTCTCAGAACTCATCATCAGGGAGAAATTATGTTCACAGGATAAAATGATTCTGAGTGGCATTGCCCTTTATGAATAGTCTTCTTCCTTTAAAGCAGCCAGACTCATAGCAGGATGGTGCTCCTGACACTAAAATCTGAAAGTTGGATTCCATTTTGTTAGTGGTAATTAAAGGTCTCTGTGACAGATCCAGAGGAGGTGGCCCTTGGGGGGAAGGGTGTCCCTTAGTCTCTAATCAGCCCCTGCTCTCCTGCTCATCAGCAGCAGGGGCTACAAGTATCACAATCAAAATGACTTTGGTCATTTTTTTCTGAACTCCCCACCCCCTGATTATTCATGTAGAAAATCTGGAAAATGATAAAAAGTACAAAAAATGAAAAGGATATTGCTGTCACTACCACCATACAGCCATCACCACCTGGCACTCGGCTGTCTTTCTCAAAGTAAAAGTACTTTGAAGCAATTACCACTTCCAGTTTTCAAAGTTCCTTGCTCCTCCACCAAGGAATTTATAAAACGTAGCAACTGATCTGCTCTGTTTTCCAAATGACTGCCTTTAGGGAGAATATAAATGAAATAAAGTACTTTTTTTTTCCCCTCTTGCTGGCCAGCTTCCCACTTACCTCTTTCCATGCTTCAGTGTTCCTTGCTAAGCACTGGATGCACCTTGTTGGATTCTCACAGCTCCAAGTGAGGGAGAAGCTTTCAAGGATGGGCACATGCGAAGCCCAGAGATGAAGGTCCTGGGGTGACATGGCTAATGAGCCGTGGAACCGAGATCTAGGCCCGCTCTGCCTGCTTTCTGAGCTGCCTTGAAGTGGTCTCTTCTCTAACTCGGGCCCTCCGTTCAGATGGTAAGAAACGGCCCGGACTTGGACACAGTGGGGCCGTACATAGCGGGCCTATTCCTGGGGGTTGCAGAACCATGCTGGTAGTCACATCCAGAAACCAGTCATGTTTGACTAACAAAACTCTTTGGGGCTGTCCTGAAACTGACCCTGACAGCTAAGGATGGGAGAATCAGTTTGAGGTTAGGATCCACTGTTCAGACCGCAGACCAGGGGGGCATGGCGGAAGGCTAAGGATGATGCCCCAGGCCCGGTGTGCGACAGCCTATTTCCACTAAAATTGTGCTTGGCTCTTCTTGGCTGGGATTCCACAGCCACCCAGACTCTTCTAGAAAAGACTCATGCCTGGGTGACACTGACAATACGCCCAGAGAAAAATTCCGATGAGTCTATGTTGGAGAAGAAATCCCACATGTCATGAGAAGATGAGAAGCCCAGATACACCGCAGGGAGACAGGGCCATGGGGGTGTGCCCCAAACCAGCAAGAAGGTGGGAGAGGAACAGCGGGGCATGTCGAGACAACCTGCTTTTTCCTTTTTTCTAAAAGGTATCCTGCTCTTATTAATTAATGTTTTTAAAGTGTCTCAGAGATGAAAAGTTCTATGGGCTTTCCTGGTATGATTACAAAATCCTTTTGATCGCTGTCAAAGTCAAACAGCGTGGGTCTTAAAAAAAAAAAACAACAATTAACAGGCCACTTTGAGAACCCAAATGACCTTTATCTTCATTAGTGTCCTCTGAGGAGCTGTGAATCACATACTGTGTGTGTGTGTGGGGGGAGGAGGTGGCCTGGCCCTATCATCATTTTAGTAGGTCAATTGTGGCCTGGGACACCAGAGCTGGCTTTAAACTCTGATTGTCAAGATGCCGGTCTGTTTTGTAATAGTGAGTTAGTCATAGAAGTTAAAATCGTGCTGAATGGCTGGGGATAGGAGGAGCCTTTCATTCTAGCAAAAAGACTGGGATCGGAGGCAGCAGGGACAGCAGCAATGCCAGCCAGGTCTGCTGACCAGGTAGAGGACAGAGCTGAGAAAAGATTGCTGTTCAGTGGGGGGAAAACAGGACCGCACAAGGGTAGCATCCCAAAGAGAGATGCACTTGGACACCCATTCCCGTAAGTTAGAAGCCTTGAGACAAAAACCCAGTCCAAAGTCCCCTGGACAAAAGTTAGATACAATGCAGCCTTCAGAATGAATTTCAAAAAACTTCAAATAGAGTTGCCCTGAGTTCCTGGGCATGGATACCTGCTTCATCTCCCAAAGCCAATTTCATACAAGGACTAGATACCACCGTGTCATGAGGAGATAATATCTCAGATAAAAGAAAGCCTCTGTAATTTCAAAGTTTATCAGAGATATCTGCCAAGCAACCTGTTTTTTTTTTCCTTTAAATTTACAGAACTTTATTTGGCATTATTGCATTGCTCAATTAACTGGACCAGGCGACCCGAGGATACGTGCCACTGTCAGACCCTTTTAAATAGGGGGTACAATCAGGCATGACAAATTGATTCTGGTTTTGAAGCTGCAAAGACAATGGGTTTCCTTATTCACTCAAGTAGAATCTGAAAACAGTATCAATCCACACTACAGCAAAATGTGCTAGCTGTCAAAAGAGGTTGCTATGAGCCCTTGGTCTGCGGAAAGTCAGATCTCTGTGCTGTTGGTTTCCCTCCTGTGATCATACCCTGTCACCCCGATTCCCAAAGCCTTTCCCCAGCTCCTTCACTGGGAAGAGGACTCTAGTCTTAGCATCTCAGTATGGTGGGGAAGGCAGTAAACTTGCCAGAGAAGAAACAGAGGGCTGCTGAAAAGAGAGAAAGGAATCCCTCCTTCCAGGGCAGCCACCTCACCTGATACCCACAGCCTACATCAGTACGCTGAGCCTCTGTCAAATGCATACGTATGTGTGCCTGTGTGATTTTTGTTGTTGTTGTTGTTGACACTGGGGATTGAACCTAGTGGCATTTAACCACTGAGCCACATCGCCAGTCCTTTTTTGTATTTGTTTTAGAGACAGGGTCTTGCTGAGTTACTTGGCACCTTGATTTTGCTGAAGCTGGCTTTGAACTCACAATCCTCCTGCCTCAGCCTCCCTAGCTGCTGGGATTTCAGGCATGTGCCACGGTGCCCAGCTGCCTGTGTGATTTTATTTATCCATCCCTGGTCCATGCAGTCCACTGGATTGGTGACCCAGTAAAATATTTAGTATGGTGGTTTTTTTTTTTTTTTTTTTTTGTGTGTGTGTGTGTGTGTGAGTGTGTGTGTGTGTGATTTCCAATTAGAGTGATGTATCTTTTAAAAAATGTTTCTACATGCACGGTGGTCCATATATAACCCCAAGAGACTTTTGAGTGATCCATGACTCACAGGAAAACCCAAGGTCCCCTGTAAGGTTAACTGAGTTCTCCTAGTCTGATTGTTGCTGTGGCCATGGAAATGTGGGCGAGGGCTGGAATGGGTGAATATAACCAGAGAAGGGGCCAGTGAGCCAGCAGAGCAACAGGGGCCCAGCAAACTGCCCCATCTATTGATTGTTTCTATTTCTAACTGTCTCGAAATTGAATCACATCAGTCTTGCCACTAGCTTGGTGTCACTCCCCAAGATATCTGTGCCCTGGAAAGCAGTCTTTGCATCTTCCCACCTGGACTCTGAGACCTCCAGCCCACTGTCCTAGATCCAGCCAGAGAGATTCTTCTACAACCCAGATCAGACCACAATCACCCCTTGGCCTGAAGTCCTTGTGGTTCTTCTTGCACTCTAGGAAGAAGGCCAGAATTCCACAAGTCCCATCTCTTGGCCCCTGCTTGCTGTTCTGACCTCTCTCTCTCACCACTTCCTGTCTATTACTGTTCTCTCCAGATAAACTGAGCTGGCTGCTAAAAATGTCATCTTCATTCATGTTGTTGGGCCTCTCTGCACAGGCCACCTCAACTGCTCTTAACATCCTTCTCCTCATCTCAGGGTCAAGAGGCCAATCCCTCTGACCCCTCTACACTCAGCCAAGACATCGGCTGCTCTGGCCTTTCCAGGTCGGGCCAGCCCGGGGCCCGTTCTCCTCAGTCTCTCCTGGTGGCTTCATCTCCCCACAGCAGTGCATATTCGTGGCTTTCTTGACTGCTTTCTACACTAGCTCCTGAGCATCTTGGAGAAAGAAGCTATTTCTTGTTTCTCATCAGACCTGCCGAGCCCAGGATAGTGCCTGGCCAAAGAGTCTGTTCCTCATCAATAAGTAATGAACCAATTAGCATACACATTCATTTCATAGAAATGCACAAAATAGGAACTATGTGCCTGACCTGGTTTGGCATCCTGTGAGCATTTACTCATTTAGTCCTTATCAAAGTCCCCTGCAGTAAGGCACCATTTTTTTGTCCTTTGTTCGGTGGAGGGAGACCAAGGGAGATTCAGTAATTTGTCTGAGATCACACAGTTTATAGTGACTGAGCGGAGGTTTGACCCAGACATCTCTGAGGCCCCAGAGTCAGCTCTGCTCCATTTGGACCTCATGATGACCAAACTACTCAGGTAGTTAAACTGTTCTGGAACGGCCAGGTGCCTGCCTGTGGTGTGTCCTGACGCCACAGGAAGGACATAATGACAGCGTGCCCTATGGCCATCTGTCATAGCCCTAGAATTGAGCAGGGTTGAGTTTCAAATGATCAACTCTCAAAGGAACCTTTCCCTTAAATATATAAAAACATAATACATTTATATTTGAGCATCGGTGAGCATGGACTCCATATAAGCGGCCTCCAGACCTCATGAGTATCAAACCTGCTGCAGCTCTGGGTGTCAGACAATGCTGTCACATCTCCCTATCGCCTCCAGATCCTCTTTCTGGGGTGTCACTAACAAGTCTGAGGCTCCAGGAGAGCCCTCCGGGGAGAATTCCAATAGCTTAACTGATTCTGATATATTCAGAAGACATTTCTGAAATCCCTACATTTTTTCTGATGGGGAGAGATAGTGATATTTGCTAATGGTTTTGTGTTTTAAATAAATACCCTGGTCTGATCTCTCTCTTCTTTTTATCTGTTTATACTTCCCATCCCTGAGGAATTCAGCTGAGCTCATTGGGCAATCCTCTCTGTTCGGGCACAGTTCTGCCAAGCCAGGTCCTGCCTCAATTTAAATCTGCCTTGAACATTCTTTAGCAGAGGGGTTCCTGGGCTTTTGACGTGATTTGGAATTGTGTGTGTGTGTGTGTGTGTGTGTGTGTGTGTGAGAGAGAGAGAGAGAGAGAGAGAGAGAGAGAGCCTTCCTTCCAGCTGATATTCTAGATTTGGTACTTGCTGAGTGGGATTCAGCTCATCTTGCTCTGAATTGTGTCCCTTGAGATGAACTTTAGTTTGGTCCTCATGAGGTCCAAGTGGAAAAAGCTGTGTGACTATGCTAACTGTCCCCTTGGCTTGCTCCTCAGCCTCGCCTCACCCTTCCAGGGAGAAACAGGCACAGAAAGCACTGGATTTGGGACCCAAACCCAGAGCCTCCAGGGTTGGAGCTGGCAGTCCAGTTCATTTGAGATCTTTGTCATTGGACAGATGGTGCACAGATGTAAGCAATCCAACGAAATCTATAGCTACAGGCCAAAGAAATGCCACCAGGTATAATCCTATCATGCCACCTAATGGAGGAAGGGGGTCACTAGGACAAGCATAGGGGCAGACTCCATTCCAAGAACAACTTTCAGCAAACGCTCTGCCTGGTGTGGCCAAACTGCTCTCTTACCTCAATAATCTAAATGATTTGGCAAACATCCATACATAATGTGGAAATGGCACCTGAGACGTGTGTTTGGAAATATATTTGCTCATCACGCATTAATAGAAGCTGAGAATAGAGCATAATAGCAAGAACTCAAAGAGGGGTGGTGGTCAGTCCTGTAGTATGATGGGAATCAAATTATTCTGCCCCCAAAGCCCATGGTCTTGACATTTTTATTTGCATTCTTCAGGTCTTATCATTCAGGATTATGTAAAAATGACAGCTGCTTATAATTATTTGGGGGTTTGAGCTGCAATAATTAAAAACATCTGCCTTTATCTTACCGCTACCAGACTTAACCCTGCGAGGGTTGGGTCTCCTGAACTTCAAAGAGGGAAGCAAGAAATAAAAGAAACTCCACACATTACTAACAAATTTCTAGTGATTCATTTAAATGTATAACCAGTTATTCCAACAGCCTTCAAACCCTTCATTATCTTTTAAATATATATAATTTGGTACTGCTAATTAGATAGCAATTTAATGCTCTCATGGGGATTCAGATGCAAGGTCTTTCAAAAATGTAAACTCAGAAGACTAATCATTGGCATTCAAATGATTGAATTCTTCAGTTATTCAAATGAGTGTGGGCATTCACACAGTTGGGATATTTGAATATCCTTCTGTGAGTCCCAGCTGTAGGATTTCACAGGACCCCTTGGTTATCTTCTAGTACAAGTTCACCTCCCTGGACAGAAGCAAGATCCTCTTAGAGACCTAATGCTCCATTTGTTTTGTTTTCTTTTCTTTTCTTTTCTTTTTTCCCTTCCCTTCCCTTCCCTTCCCTTCCCTTCCCTTTCCTTTCCTCCCTCTATCCTTCCTTCCTTCCTCTCTCTCTCTCTCTCTCTCTCTCTCTCTCTCTCTCTCTCTCTCTCTCTCTCTCTTTCATACCAGGGATTGAACTCAGGGGCACTCGACCACTGAGCCACATCCCCAGCCCTACTCTGTATTTTATTTAGAGACAGGGTCTCACTAAGTTCCTTAGCGCCTCGCTTTTGCTGAGATTGGCTTTGAACTCGAGATCCTCCCCTCTCAGTTTCCCAAGCTGCTGGGATGACAGGAGTGCACCACCCCACCTGGCTCCTATTTTAAGGAAGAGCAAAGTTTCTTGGAATTTGCAGTTACAGACACCTCAGTGCTTGCTTCTCGGGGTTTTCTCTTGTTGGTCTGCTTGTTATCGTCTGGGTAGTTAACATTCTAATTAATAACTCTCCCCTAAAAGCCTGCTGCAGATGGAGGAGGTGAAGAGTCTCATTCTGCCTTGAGCTTCCACTTCCTGTGTATTCCCACCCCCGTCGAGATGGCCCTTTAAATTATAGAAAGATGTGCATCGCATGGAGAAAAGCAATTGATCAATGAGATGACACTGGGCAATGACAGAAGCCAGCACTCATGGCTCAGCCTCGCAGTATGGTTAGGGTTTGCATTCCTGAGCCCGGGCTAGTAGCTAGCAGCTGAGGCTCATTTCCCCTGAAGCGGGGAGGGAGGGGAGGTGCCGACAAATCTATAGGAATTTTTAAGAGATCATTATTCAACACATTGCCTGTAATTACATTTTGATGAGCTTTTTATTGCTAATTCATCATCCAAGATGGGGCATTCTAGATATGAAATTAATCTAGTAAAACAAGGGGTCAGAGTGGGTCCAGAGAAAAGGAAAGCTGTTCTCATCCAATCCTTTCGCCAAACAATGAAGCGACAGAGTATCCTATCTCTAAACCAAACATCCTTGCAACGCCTACTCTGGATCAAGAACAGCAGAAAGCCATGCTTCCCGGTGGTCCTCAATACAGATGTGGATTCTCCAAGCAGCCCAGTGTGACAGAGATGCACAAGCAGGGGCCGGAAACTGAAGGGAAAGTGAGCCTGATGCCATCATGTTAAAGTCAATGTCTAGGTGGGTGCACTCAAGACTGTTTGAAAGCCTAGTCTAGAGCAAATCATTTTGCAGAGAAATAGTAGTCCAGTTCTCTCAGAAGCAGGTCCCATGACCCAAATGCCAGTGCAACCCCTCTTTTATCAGAGAGGGGTTCCCAGGACACACTTGCAGACACATGGCATCCCAGGGATGGGAAGGCAGAGAAGAGAGGACGTATCATCATGCATACTGCCACTGCAGGCAACTGGAGCTTCAACCCACAGGGAAAGCTCCCAGAGAAGGTCACATGCCTGGGAAATAGCCCACCTGAGAGGCGGCAGCACTCATCAGTCTTTGGTGGAGGGATGCTAATTCTTTGGCTCATCTGGTCGCTGCATGCCTGGGAAGAGGTACTCCAGAGCCTGAACCAGGCTGCACTTGCAGGGATGGTGGGGGCTGAGAGGAGGGGAGAGCGAGCATCAGCAGTGACTGCTTTGCTAAGTGCAGTACGAGCAGAGGCTTGTCAATAAAATTCCTTCTTTGAAGCTCTTGTCCTAAATCTACGGGCAGATTCCCGCACTTGGCATAGTGAACATCTTCATGCCCCAGGGTATTTGCACAAACTGTTCCTTCAGCCTGGACCAGTCTCCATAATCTGCACAGAGATTTTTTTTTTTTCTCATCCCTCAGGGCTCAGTTTAAACCTGAATATTCAACTACAGGAAGTGCCACTTCTTTGTGTTTTCTCATATCCTTTTGGAGAGCTTATCCACAGTATGTCATGCTTTTTATTTATCCATTTATTTATGAACTTAAAAAAAAATAACATAACAGGTGCAGTGGCGCACACCTATAATCCCAGTGGCTCAGGGGGCTGGGGCAGGAGGATCATGAGTTCAAAGGCAGCCTCAGCAACAGTGAGGCACTAAGCAACTCAATGAGACTCTGTTTCAAAATAAAATACAAAAAAAGGGCTAGGGATGTGGCTCAGTGCTAAAGGGTCCCTGGGTTCAATCCCTGACACCAAAAAAAAAAAAAAAAGGAAATGAGCAATTTACTCATCCAGGTTCCCTGTCTGTGTTCCCAAGTATGCTAGACTGTGTCAGAAGTCATGACCTCAGGCTTATAGGAGGTAAACCAGCATGCAGCAGGGTTCCCAAACCACATGGTGCACAGTTAGACAACAAGTGCTTTTATAAATTCTACTTCTTGCCAGTACTTCCACCCATGGAGCCTGATAACATGGTATTTCATGGTGCACTCAATTTCTTATAAGTGGGTCTTCTCTCCCCATTCATCTGTCATTGTACCTCCTTGGCACCAGGCCCTGGATATGCAAGGGTGAGCAAAATGCAATCTGACCTGCATCTACAGGTTTCTTGCAGCACGGGGAAAGACCAGATGTGTCACGATAGTTCTGCAATGTACTAGGGAGCCCAAATTCAAAGGCTGGAGTGAGAATCCTGGTGGGACAGGAGCATATTTCTCTGGGGGCTGACGTAGGGCCAGGCGGGGGATCAAGGGGAAGAGATTTTTGCAGAAAAGGAGTGGGTTGGGGATGTGAGGCTGTGAGCTTCCTGAGTGGTGGGATCACAGTCATGCCCAGCAGTAGTTCCCAGACTGTGGGATTCCGTCGCTGAATCTGTCAGGTTGTTTTGGTTGTAAATAGATACCAACTCTTAATCACTGAACAAAAGAGGAATGTATTGGAAGGGTATATGGAAATTCTCCACTGTTACTACAATACAATGGCTGCAAATAAATGAATTATTCAATGAATAAGCAAAGGAACTCCCTCTTTGCATTTTCCCTTTCCTTCCATCCTTCCTTCTTTCTTTCTTTGTACTCTCTTCCTTTCCTGGCAGAGTAATGACTTAAGAGAAATAAACCTCCCATCTCCTCCTACCTTGGTTTTAGTCAAGACCCCAGCAGGAAGTTCATGGCACAGTCAAGCTGGTTAATTGAGGAGGATTTAATAAAGAAGCCAACGTGAAGTTGTGAGTAGGATGTAGAAAACTACAGAAATGGTGCAGTACCCCGTAGGTGGACACAGTGGGGACCTTTACCCCCACTCTGCAGGAAGGGACAGAGGAGGAGCAGATGCGTGAACCAGAACAAGAAGGCCACAGAGACAGGCAGGCTTATGTGACTTTAGGTTGGGAGCAGCCTGTCCCAGAGGACACCAGGATGAACACATGTCCTAACCCTCATCCTCTCTCCATTTCTTGTGGGTGTCCCCACAAACCCCGCCCACAGTCAGATTGAGGAGCTGCACCCCATGTTGCATGCAGATCAGGATCCAGGAGCAAGGGGAGAGGTTTGCAGAGGCTGAGGGAGGCCCCACCTCAGAGGCACGTCCTCGGGGAGCCTGAGAACACACAACGGGGGCAACTTCTTTCCACTGAATAAGTTAATAAGTTAAATTACATGAAAAACCACTTTGTCAGTGTCTTCCTTCCTTCCTTTCTTTTTCTTTTCTTTTCTTTTTTTTTTGGTGAAGAATGGCCCACATCTACTTTCTGACAAACACATTCATTGACTAAAGCATCAGGGACTTTTTCTCCCCCTTCCTTTATACATTTACCTATTTAATTTAATTAAAACACATATCGTCTATGGATCAGATAAGCACTCACATACAGGATGCTATGACAACATACAAGAAATAGCATGGTAGGGTGCTCAGCACAGAGCCAGTCCCTTAACACCATAGGTAGCAAATACATTGTCATTGCTGATCCCCTACCCACCATGTCCAGTACGGAGAGGATATCAGTAAAGTACACTGAATGTAGGGAACTGGTTCTCCTAGTCCATCTATTATTCCCAGAGTGTCCAAGCACACCCCCCCTCACAAAACACAAAGGCATGGCTTTCTGAGGTTTGCAGAACCCAACATACATACTGCTGACAGAATTCCAAGCACCTACTGACTTCCCTAGTCCTCAAGAGCAGGAGGTGTCACTTCCCTTCCCAGAGCTGACATGCTGTCACTCAAGGGTCCAAACTGGGCAGTTCACACAGTGCTGTCAACAATTTCAACAACAAGGCTGCATTCAGGGCCCTTGGCTAGATGATGTATTTTAAAAGTTACAGGCTGGCTCCAATGGGGTCACACCTTCTTATTTATTTTTCTTCAGAGAACACACTCCCCTGAGAAGATACACTTATTAAATATCACTTAATTCTCTTAAACAAAGAGATGGATTCAGATCAGGCCTAGGCAGGGTCACCTGGGCCGTTCTGAGGCTGCATGAGGGCTGGCCAGTCGCCGGCCGGCTGCCCGGGACCCGTGCGTGGCGGTACCTGTGCGCCACCTACTGGGCAGTTTCCTTCAGTTCATTAGCAACCTGATGGCTGAGAGCAAGGAGGCTGGCTTTGTGCAATGAACTTCTTTTAAACAGAGACTTCCTCTACCTGCCTGTAGGTCTCCATTAGCTAGTACCGTGCTTGAGGCAAGGAACCGCCTGATGAATGTTTGCAGGCAAGCAGGAGGGTGGCAGGCGGGGAGGGGGACAGAAAGAAAGGAGCCCCTGACATAGCAAGAGCTCCATATATCTTCGATGAAAGAATGTGTGGCACCTGCACCTCTTATGTATGGGAGGAACTTGGCACCCAGGCTCTAATCTTCAGGTCCAGGAAACACCAAATAATTCTAGTATTTACTGACTACCCGATTTACATAGTGAAGTCCTACAGCGTGTAACAGGGAGAAGTTAAGCACCTAGGAGGGATGAGTGACCCAAGGAAACTATAGCAGGGGACATGCCAGAGAGTGATGAGGATAGAGCATCGCTACTCTGAGGTGACAATTGAGCTGGGAAAAGACAAGCAAAATGCAGTCATGGTGCATCTGCTAGAGGAGAGCCAGCACAAGTATTTGAAGCAGGAGACAGCTGAGAAAGGGGACAAAAGGGCCACCGTGGAGGATATCATAATTATATAAAGATCTCATTCAGACCTCAAGTCTAAAAAAAAAATTTTTTTTTTAATTCTATAGAATCTGTTCACATGACCCACTGTTCAAACTAAGTCACTTTGATTAGGCAAGAATTCAGACAGTGCCCCTACCTTTTAAATTCCTACTTA
Source organism: Urocitellus parryii (assembly GCF_045843805.1). Taxonomy (NCBI): domain Eukaryota; kingdom Metazoa; phylum Chordata; class Mammalia; order Rodentia; family Sciuridae; genus Urocitellus; species Urocitellus parryii. Next base: position 171,991,564 of record NC_135533.1, on the reverse strand, counting down.
ACCTTGTGTTTGATAAGCACTCTCTAATTATGATTCTACATATATTTACATAGACCCATGGGAACGTGAACTTAGTGCCACATGAGAGGACTAAAGCATGGTATGAGTGTATTTCCATTGATCAGCATGTCCATGTGTCAATCAATGTATTTGATCATCTTCTACAGGGCCTATCCATAACCAATGTAGCAAACAGGGCACAGAAAAACAAAGATCAAAGATATGTACAAGAACAAAGAAGCAGAATTAATATTTAGGGGCAATCAAGGAGTGATGTAGAGAAGAGTCAGTGGTGGCTGGAACAGCAGTACTGAGTTCCAGAAGCATAGGTAGATGCTCCAACAGGTTAGGAAGATGACGCCATTATCTGCAGAATTTGGCCTTGTTAGAGAGGTGGCTTGAGTTTTCCAGAACGTCAGACATGGCTTTGATGCCTGAGGATCCTGTTCTAGAGGACCTGAGAACTCAGGCTTCCCCTGGCTAATGCTTCCCACCTGTTGGCCTCTGAGGTACAGTTTGTTTAAGAGTTGAACCTGGCCAGGAGTGGTGGTGCACGCCTGTAATCCCAGAGGCTTCAGAGGCTGAGGCAGGAGGATCACAATTTCAAAGCCAGCCTTAACAACTTAGCAAAGCCCTAAGCAACTCAGGGAGACCCTGTCTCTACATAAAAATGCAAAAAAGGGTTGGGGATGTGACTCAGTGGTTAAACATCCCTGAGTTCAATCCCCTGTCCAATCAATCAATCAATCAATCAATCAATAAAAAGACAAATCTGCTTTATATATGAACCCACATGACTGAAGTGGCCCGAGCTTCCCAGTCAAACTTGGAAGCCCATCTGCCTTGGTCATGAAACCAGTTTCACTTCAATTGGAGACAACCTCTCATTCTATCCCTTGAGGCTGGAGAGGCCACAGCATGGCAGGAGGCAGTAGCCACAGAGGAGGAGGCTGACTGACCACAGACTGTTAGTACAGACTTCCGGGAAAACATAAGTGAAGGGGCAGCAGTGGTGTTGGTAGAGTTTATCCTACTCCACTTTAAGGAAAAAGAGGTCCTGTTATCTATTTTATCTAGAAAGATCCAAAGTGTCTGATCACAATCTAGACCTGTGTTGTCCCTTACATAGAGCACAGCCACACACGTGGCACCTGAGAACCTGAAATACTAGTCTGAGTTGATGTGTTGTATTTCCACCACACTTCAAAGACTGGTATGAAAGGAATGCAAAATATCAGTCAGGCATGGTGCACACCTGAATCCCAGCAGCTCGGGAGGCTGAGGCAGGAGGATTTCGAGTTCAAAGCCAGCCTCAGCAACTTGGCGAGACACCGTCTCTAAATAAACTATGAAAAAGGTGTGGAGATGTAGTTTACCGGTTAAATGTCTCTGGGTTCAATATTTGGTACACATTAAAAAAAGAGTAAAATATCATATTAATAATTTGTATATTGATTACATTTTGAAGCACCAATATTTTGTACACCAATATTTTATACAGAATAAAATATATTCTTAAACTCAATTTCACCTGTTTTTTTTTTTTTTTTTTCACTCTTTTAGATGTGGCTACTAGGAAATTTTTAAATTACACAGGCAGCTCAAGTTTGTGGCTTCCACTGTGTTCTCACTGGACAGTGCTAAGTCTAGACAGATTCTAACTATAACCATCCTAGGATTGTCCTGGTCCTCAGCCATATGGCTGCACAGACCAGGCATCTGGGTGGCCCCCACCCTTCCACCACTCTCCCTCCCACTTTCTAAAGAGCCAGCAGAGCAGAGTGAATTTAAGACGTCTCAACGGATCTGGGTGAGGGCTCCTGGTTCTGGTATTTTACAGCTGTGGGATTTATAGAGGTCACATTTTCATTCTGTGCTTCGGCTTCCTGTCTGTAACATACGGACCTTGCTTGGAGCATCCCAAGTCCTTAGCTTGGCACTCACAGTTATCTGAGCTGCCTCCTAGATGGGGCTCCTCCCATGCCTCCCTTCCCTCTGTCCTTCCCTGAGCCTCTGGACTTTTCTGAGGCACCTGCAACCTAGGTTTCCATTAGTTAATGACACAAAGCATTAAAATACGGACAACACTCAGTGGCAGTCCCATGAAAAGGGGTCAAGGGAGGCTTGAAAAACATACCAAGATCCACAGCAGTGACGGAAAAAAAACTGCATCTCCTTAAACTCTTAAACTCTTATCTTATGCATTCCTTTCGTTTTTGACTTCTTTGGGGGCACATCTATATAACCTCTGTGGGCAGCCTGCCCAGGCCCAGAGCAAAGTGAACATTCAATGAATGTCAAAGGAAGGAATGTAAATCCCCTCGCCATCATTGCCACCTCCCATCTCATCACACAGTGGCCCATGTGACTGTCAGACTTTCATTGCAAATGGAATCCCTCCAGCATCTTTCCCTGTCTCCTGGGCTTGCAGGCACAGAGAAGACAGCTTTGGGCAGATTTCAATGTGGGCTTTGTGGAAATGAGTCCTAGATTTTGACTGTCCAAGGATCCTAGTGGAACCCTGTGACAGCTGGAAGGGAATCTGCTTTGTATTCTCCTGGGGAGTTTGACCAGGTCCACATTTCTGGCCTCCTTGTTGGGAAAGACCTCAATGTAGATGTCTTTTTGTTGTAAAAGGGAGGGGCAGATAGAACATCAAACAAACGAAAATGTAGGTCATGCTAAAAGTGGCACCTTCCTAGTCCTCCCCACCACTACCCCATGCCCTGTTGGGCAAAAGAAAAAGACACATTCAGGGCTCCTTTGAAAAATTCATAGCGCTCCAAGAGATGAAGGGTAAACAAAGACCAAGAAAATGAGATGTACACAGTCACCATACCCTGAAATACCTTTAGCCTGACTATTAGAGAATGGTACAGATGAAGAAAAAATTTCCAGGTGCGTCATAACTACTGTTAATGGTTTGGATGTGAGGTGCCCCCCAAAAACTCATGTGTGAGACAATACAAGAAGGTTCAGAGAAGAAATGATTGGGCAGTAAGAGTCTTAACCCAATCAGTGATTTAATCCCTTAATAGGGATTAACTAAGGGATAACTGAAGTAGTAGGGTGTGGCTAGAGGAGGTGGTAATTGGGGCATGGCTTTGGGGTATATATTTGTTATCTGGCAAGTGGAGTCTCTCTCTTTCTGCTTCCTGATCATGATGTGAGCTGCTTCCCTCCATCACACTGTCCTGCCATAATGTTCAGCCTCACCTCAAGAGCCCTGAGGAATGGAACCGGCCTTCTATGGTCTAAGACCCCTGAAACTGTGAGCCCTCAAATGAACCTTTTCTCCTCTCTAATTGTGCTGGTCAGATCCTGTTAGTCACAGCAGCAAAAAAGTGCTGGCTTCAGCAGCACATATACTAAAATTGGAAAGAAACAGAGATTGGCATGGCCCCCGCGCAAGGATGACACACAAATTCCTGAAGCGTTCCATATTTTTGAAATACAGATCAAAACTACTCTAAGATTTCATCTCACTCCAGTCAGAATGCAGCTATTAAGACTACAAACAATAATAAGTGTTGGTGAGGATGTGGGGGGGAAAGGCACACTCACATTGTTGGTGGGACTGCAAATTGGTGCAGCCAATATGGAAAGCAGTGTATGGAGAATCCTTGGAAAACTGGGAATGGAACCACCATTTGACCCAGCTGTCCCACTCTTCAGTCTATACCCAAAGGACTAAAAAACAGTTTACTACAGAGACACAGCCATATCAATGTTTATAGCAGCACAATTCACAATAGCTAAACTATGGAACCAACCTAGATGCCCTTCAGTGGATGAATGGATAGGGAAACTCTGGTATATATACACAATGGAATATTATTCAGCATGAAAAGAGAATAAAATCATGGCATTTGCAGGTAAATGGATGGAGTTCGAGAATATCATGCTAGGTGAAGTTAGCCAATCCCAAAAAACCAAATGCCAAATGTTCTCTCTGATTTAAAGATGCTGATTCATAATGTGGTGGTGGTGGGGCATGGGAGGATTAGATGAACTCTAGACAGGGCAAAGGGGAGAGGGGGAGGGAGGTGAAGGGAGGAGAAATGGGGGTAGGAAAGACAGTGGAATGAGATGGACATCATTCCCCTAAGTACATGTATGAAGACATGAATGGTGTGACTCTACTTTGTGAACAACCAGAGAAATGAAAAATTATGCACTATATGTGTACTATGAATTGCAATCCATTATGCTGTCATACATAACAAATTAAAAAAAAAAAGCTGACCAAAACAACTATACAAGAAGCTTTCCTCGAGGTGTAACTTTGATCCCACTTGCTATGCTAGTTGAGTTCCTTCCATCCAGAGAAAAAGCGCCAGCCCCTATCCATGGAAGGGCTTCCTAGCCCACCAGAAAAGGGCTCAGCTGCCTCAGCCCTGAGTCTAACGCAGAACTGCTCACATCAGGACATTCAATAGCTCATTGAATGGACACGGGTGGATCTATCAGAAAGTCAGAAACTGATGGCAAGGACAGAGTGATTGGGAAAGAGTTGGAGCAGGACTATGGAGAGGCTGGTTACCCCTGGAAAGTGGTCCTTGAGCAACTTTGCGGTTTAAACCAGAGTGGGTCTGCTGAGTAAGGTTCTCATGTCTGAGCTGTTTTTGGAGACACTTCATGATTCACACCCAAATCATACACGACGAAAGAAAATACTGGATGAAATCAAGCCAAACATTAAGTTTTGGGGAAAGATTTTTATTGGACAAATTAGAAAAATATTGGTATTGTGCTTCAGAGAAACCCACTTCTTTCCTCTGGCTGCAGGGGCAGAAACAACTTCAGTGGCAGATGGAGAGGGAACATGAGTTGTTTGAAGTGAGCTTGCTCCATCCTCCCCAGGCTGGCCGCAACTCCATGCTCACACCCACCGTGCTAATCTGGCAGCCTTGGCCAGAACCAAGGGGAACGTCCATTGATAGTAAGGACTCGATTATATGGCTGGGCTATGGAAGAGGCAAGCGGGACTTGAATGAAGACTCCCTGCTTGGACCAGTCAGGGAAGCTGCCTGCAATTGGCTGTTCACAGCTGAGCTCCAGAGTTTGGCCAGAGTGGATTTATGCCCCTTGTAGATACCACCCTAAAGGAAGCCCAGAAGGCACTAGCATCCTTCAGAAGAACCCAAAGTGACAGTGTGTTTTAGTCAGGTTTTTTTTGCTGCTATGACTAAAGGACATGACCAGCACAATTGTAGAGGAGGAAAGGCTTATTTAAGGGCTTATAGTTTCAGAGGTCTCAGTCTGTAGACAGTTGGCTTTCTTCCTCAGATCTCTTAGGTGAGGCTGAACAACATGGTGGAAGAATGTGGCAGAGGGAAGCAGCTCACATGGTGATCAGAAAGAAAAGAGAGATATCTCTACTAGCCAAATACAAATATATACCCCAAAGCCAAGCCTCCAATGCCCCACTTCCTCCAGCCACACCCCACCTGCCTTCAATGCCAACCCAATGAATCCCATCAGGTGATTATGTCACTGATTGAGTTAAAGCTTTCACAACCCAATCATTTCTCCTCTAACCCTTCTTGCATTGTCTCATACATGAGCTTTTGGGGGACGCCTCATATCCAAACCATAACACAGTAAAAACAGAGAATCTGAAGGAGCCCTTTAATCGTTTATCTTCTGAGTCCCTAACAGGTGCTGAGTGGATTAGCAGAAAAGTAGAAATAAGTGATGAATATAGGTACAAATTAGCAGCATGTCCATCCATGCCAGGCCCTGGAGGAGTATCCATTTAAACTGAGTCTTTTTTTTTTTTTTTTTTTTTTTTTGCTACCAGGGATTGAACTCAGGGGCCCTCCACCACTGAGCTATATCACCAGCCCTATTTTGTATTTTACTTAGAGACAGGGCCTCACTGAGGTGCTTAGTGCCTTGCTTTTTCTGAGGCTGGCTTTGAACTTGCAATCCTCCTGCCTCAGCCTCCTGAGCTACTGGGATTATAGGCATGGGTCACTGTGCCCAATGCAAACTGACCTTTAAGCATCAACATCATTCTTCAGTTTCTATGGCTTCTAATTATTCTAAAACAAACAAAAAACCCAGTTCTTTCTTCACATAGCAAGGCTCCCATAGTACAGATGTCTATTAGTGGACCAGAGTGGGCCAAGATTACTATAGAACCACACTTGAGACCGAGATATGGGAAAGTCAGGCTTAGACAAAGTCACAAGAGACCAAGATTATTTGCTTAGGGCAAACCATGTGACTCTAGAGACTCTGTATCTACATACGTGTGTATATGCACACATACCCATGAGGCCCTTGCCAATGCTTATTATAGCACTCTACACCAACTGAAAAATCCAAATGTGTCCTTTAGAGGTCCCCTAAGCATCCTTCACCACCACATCCTCCCAAGCTTTAGAGTGACTGAATAGAGTTCAATACAACCAGGATAACACACACACAAGGTGCCGGAATAACCGCCACTGACCCCAAGGTGTCTTGGGGTCTGCTTTGCTACCCCAGATTCTTGGTCCATTTATTCTAACAACCAAGCAATGATACATACATTCTGATTATGGCAGGTTTATCAGGGACAAATATGATGCTCAGAGAGGCTGTGTAACTTGCCTGAAGTCATAGAGCAGGGATATATCAGAACTAGAAACTAAGGATGACCAATGTGACATTAAAGTTGGGTTCCTTCCACTTTGCTAAAGTCTTTTGCTTAAGAGGAAAATGCAAAACTTGGGACAGAGTCAAATTACACTTATGGATCACGTTCAAGTGGGCTAATTCATGGAACCCCTGTGCTGATACCTCTCCCTAAACACCTGGTAGCTCAGAGTCAGAGACAGGGTCCAGATGAATGGGACAGACAGTCTATTGGCCTGGCCATTCCTTATGTCCTGGTCATGGGTCAACTGTAACAGGTTCATCCTGTCATCTCACTCGTGAGATGTGGGGCATTTTCTTGGGCCTCCCCTCCCCATATATGGCACCTTGACCCTGGGTACCATTTTTGGTGAAGCCACACAGGTCAGTGTTTGAACAGTAATAAGCACTGAAGTGACTTGAATGTGCATTTCTACTATCAAGAGATGAATAGTGTCAGTTGAATGGCCTGCTTTTTAAGGGACCTTTCAGTACCCCCTTAGTCGTCACAACTCTGGAAAGCAAACCAGCTGGACTAGCTATAAAAAGCCATTTGCTTCATGACCAGAAGATGGAGATACAAAGACTAGACAGACAGTGTGAATAGGCTGTCCAGGGGGGCAGCTGACCATTTCCACTGCTGCAGAGAGAGGGAGCTACCTGGGTGACTTCTGACATCTGGTTCCATTTCATTCCCTCTTTAAAAGACAATAAATAGGAAGTCAATTCTTCACTGGAGAAGCTTCAGGTTTGATTATTTCTTTAACTCGGTTTCATTCCAACTTGGAGTTTAAAAGCCTGGGAGCCCATGCTTAGCTCACCAAACACATAACACCTAAACAACCCCAAAAAGGCAGCCTAGACATGGCTCATGTACCAAGCTGTTTAGATACAAATATGTCTTTAGATTTAAATGTGATTTAAAAATCATCGGTCCTTTCCATTAGACTTTTAAATAATTCTAAGTTACATTTGAAATGAGCTAACGAGTTAATTCAGTCTTTTTCTGATAAAAAAAAAAAGACTGTTGCAATTAAATGTTACCATAAGACCCGTCGGGAAGCATGCATATGGGATCCACATGATGTGGTCATGACTCCATTAATACCAGCGCGATTAGAGCAAAGTTGGATGATGATGGAGCTCTCACATGAACTGTTTCTAAACAATGATGCAAGCGAGAAGCGCATTGGTCCCCAGGACATTTTGCCAACAGATATTTGCATAGCAGGCTCTGCTGCTATTTTCTAATTCTGATGAAAGGGGGAAAGACATGGGATGAACAGTATGTGTGCATTTATGAACACGCGTGTATGTGTGTTTGCTAAAGAAAATGACTTACACCTTCTTTAAATCACTGTTCACTGTATTACTCTTCATACTTTTAGATCTTCTTTAAAATTAAATACACATACACAAAACCAGAGGGATGTCCTTTTTGCAACATATTGTACTAATCCCAGGATGGCAAACCGATGGCACCCTTGCTGCCAATGTCCCTCCAGAGTCCAGAGAAGATCCTTCCAGTGGATCTGGCCCCTTCCCTACAAGCCGAGCTACCGTCTGACACTCTACTGTCTTCAATTCAGGCATCTAGGGAGCCTCTATCCAGGGGCCAGGATTGCTGGCCATGGGCTAACCTAGATTTGGCCTAACCCTGCTCTCAGAGAAACTGAAAAAGATGTGAGAGAAAGAAAGTGGTTTATATACCAGGTCACCAAACAATGCTACTAGGCATGATAACTTAGGAAGGAAATGAAGAACATCTTGCTTTCAACACAAAAGGTGTTAAATAGCTTCTATGAATGAGGCATTGGGTTTAAACAATGTAATTTGGAATGAACTTTTAGGAATCCTGAGGTCCAATTTGTTGTATTAAGTTCGACTTACAATAGTGGGTCTGAGGCTTGAGTACGAGAGTCCATTTATTGTATAAAAAGTACCTATAATAAATGGATTTCAAGCTGTCTAGGGTTAAACAAAAATTTCCAGATGTTCGCGGATCATTATTGAAATAAATACATAAATGCACTTAGATAGATGTGGCTTTATAGATAAAAACATAATAGGGAAAATACTTATCCTATGTTATTGACATGTGTCAAAATACTAGTTATAAACTATTAACCTTTACAATATTACGAATCGTGTAGTTTTAAAGGGAAAATTGCCGTAAAGCACCATCATCGTAGAACTGAAGAAAGTCTCGTAAAATCACAAAAGGGAGAAATGCAGACACGAGTATTTCTCTTACCAGAGGCCTGAGTTCTGGATGTGTCAGGATATATCCATTATTTGTGATTGCAAAGGCATAACCGTGAATCCCCAACTGTAAAGAGGAAGCGAGAGAGAAACCTTCATTAGCTTGCTCCCTGGCGAATTCACAAAGCAGAAAGCAGCCCGACATTTAGTAATTTACAGCTTAAACTTGGCATTCATAACCCTTATCAGCACAATATTTCATTAAAATGAATGCAAGGCACTGATCCTTGACATTTGGTGGAAATGAAGACCTGTCACAGGATAAGCTCCGTAAATAGCACAATTTAAAATGTCACAGTCCCACATTGGCATCCGAGGGCTTGATTTTGATTTATTTAAAACAAAAACAATTACTTTTTTTTTTTGTTAACAACCAACTGGCTAATGTTTCTGGAAAGACCCTAGGTCCAAAGTGAACAGCGCTTTTTTCAATCCATCATTTTTTTCTCTACATAAAAATAAAGAAGGGGTCCTCACCCTGCCTCACTTTTGGGTTTCCTAAAATCCCAGACCCTTAGGAGCCATCTCAAACACACTCTCCCCTGGGCTGTCATTTTCCCGAATTCTTCAAGGATAAAAGTGTCCCCACCAGCCTCTATAGGAGTCTGCCAACCCCTTTATATCCTTTCGTCTTTAAATTGTGTGACTGCCAACTCTTTCTTGCATGCTTCTACCCTCACAAAGCCTGGGTAATTTTCTATGCAGAGCCTCACTTAATTTATGTTTTCTGACTAAATGGGACTATGGGAAATAGTTTGTGAGCAATGAAATGTTTTATTAGCTTAAAAAAGTATGTAATCAAATTTAACACTGCACTTATTTAAATAATAATCCCGGCTTTTTGACAATATTTCTATTACACAGTTGACTGCACCCATTGGCTACAATAAATTTACCTACAAATCATTCATGTATTAAAATGGCCTCTGGCATAAAACCCATACTGATCTCTCTCTCCAATAAAAGAAAATGTAACCCGCTTTTTCCAGAGCAGTTTAAAGGGAGAGGAAAATAAAAATTGCTCTCTCTCTCTCTCTCTCTCTCTCTCTCTCTCTCTCTCTCTCTCTCTCTCTCTCTCTCTCTCTTTTCCCCCAAGGAGTAAATCTGAGCCCTCACTATTATTTTGCTTTAAATTCTCTGCCACTCATATTCTTGGATATGATACTATTTAAATGATCCAGACAACAGAGTTTAAAAGCCAGGAGTGACCCTGTCTGCTTGTTAGCTTAACGTCAAGGTGATGTGAAATTAACTTCAGAGAATTTAACACTGGCAATTAAAAGTTTCCGTTGCATTACATAAAGCAAACATGCACGTGGTTGTCAAGGGCGACAGACGTTTTTTCTCCCAGAGTTACCTTGCACGGCAAGTCTTAATAAGATTCTACTTGACTCTAATGATAAAAGTATATTTCATTATGCTGTGAAAGATAAACTAGAGATTTCCTATCCTTTGAGATGTATATCATCTCTTTTCATCTTGTCTCTTGGAAAAATGTCAGACACAGTCAACACTGCATTAATTACCATGATTATATTCTAGTTTAATATGGGCCGGGAGGGTCAAAAAGGACTCTTTGAGAGTTTGGCTTTTTCCATTCAAGGTAAAGGTGGTACTTGATTGGAAATTCAAACCTCATCATCAGACCAAACAAACGGTATTTTACAGTCAGCTTATAGTATCCCGTGTGTCCTTCTGTTCGCGACTTTGGCTCTTGTTTTGCTGGTGGGGTCTCGAGAGAAGGTGGAATCCTCACCCATGATCTGTACTTTTCTCGTATAGCGTTTATCAGAATGATAGTAATCCATTATTCGTGAGGTTAATCTTAAGTAATCAAGGCATCAGTCAAGGTCTTCAATGGCTTAATACCCACCGTCTTGTGGCAGAAGACAAGTTCCATGAGGGCAAGGTCTTACCATGTGGTTAAAATATATATATATATATATATATATATATATATATTATATATATATATATATATATATATATATATATATATATATATATATATATTAATATATATGGAGGAGAGGTTGGGATGGAGGGAAGTGAAATAGGACTTCCCTAGGAGAAAAGGAAAAAAAAAGGGAACAAGCCTCAAACGTAGCACCAGTTCTACAAGGTGGAGCTCCACTGTTCCCTCTCTGGAGTGCAGAAGAGCCGACCTTCCTGCCTCATGTCCTCCACTCGCTGTCTCACTTCCATCTCTGCTTCCTCATCACCCTTTCAGGCCTCAAGCTACTACACTCTGCCTTTGCCCCCCTGCCATCCCTCAAGATGCCACCCAAACTCCTCCCTCAACAGTGGCCAGGGGCCTCCTAACTGTCTAACCCTACAGCATCATTTTTTCCCGAATTTTCCTCCCTGACACTGATCCCTGAGCTTCCAGCCCCACCCTTCTCCTCTTGTAGGATCTTCTCTGTCCCTTCCTGAAACTCATTCTCCCTCAGTTTCTGTCCCCAGGGCTTTCTTCTGCCTTACTCTGTACTCCCTCTGGAAGCTCCTGTCACCCATGGGCTGTTACCTCCTCATCTCTTCTGCCTCCCTTGTCTCCTGCTGGGTATTGGAGCTCTGTTCCTGGTTATCCCTTGGGCACCTGGGCTCACCCAGAAGGACAGAGGCACCCTTCTGGTCCGGTCGCTGGCCCTACCACTCACCCAGATTCCCTAGGTGAAAAACTAGAGCATCGTGCTTAGCCTCTTTTTGCTCTTTCATCTCCAACCCCTTAATCCAAATAACCACTGAATGCTTCTGCTTTTTCCTTCTAGATATTCTTCAGATTCACTCCTGCTCCCCGACCCTGGCACCACAATATTAATTCAATTGATTTCTACAATAGGTCTCACTCCTCTTCCTGCCTCAAAGACTAAGTAACTCTGACCATGAGGCTCACCTGGGCAAAGCCCACAAAAGTCCCTTTTGTATGTCAGGTAGTTTCTGTGGGTCTGTCTATCGGGCATCCCTGGAGTCTGTCCCTTACCTCGGTAACCAAACTGCCTGCCTCTCCCTACTGCCTCTCAGGGCACACAGCAGTGACACCACCTGCAGTTACTTCTCCCACCAAGACCTTTCTCACAGCTGCCCACATTCTCACCATGCCACCTGCTTAGCCCCAGATCCATCTTCCATGAAAAGTCTCTCCTGACCCTCTCTCGGCTCTCTTCTTTCTATACCTTATTCCCATAAAACCCTGAGCAAATTCTCATTACTACCTTTACCCTGATGTATAAAAATGCTGGACTTTCTTTCTTGCCTCCCAACCCTAGCTAGTTCTCCTTCCTTCCTCTGGCTTGTTTCTAAAAAGCACTCAAGGACAAACCTCTTCTTTGTCAAAGTAAGCCACTTCTTTCATCTTGGATGTCCACAGCCCCTAACACAATGGCAAACACGTGGCAGGTGCTCAGTTAAAGTCTGCATGTATTGTAGACATTTATCACGTTAGTCAAATCTGATCTCTTTCATCTTGGAAAGTTCAAACTGGAAGTCAGCATTCAAAAGGAAGCCAAGGAAGCTGATCTGCTCCGGCACATGCAGAACCAGACCTTCTCCACCTTGTACCTGAGAGTCTTGTTGACATTTAAAACCATCCAGTTAAAATCCTTCCCAGAACATTCTGAGAAAATGGCATCAGAATGTTCTGTCTGTGGGTTGGTGGCACTGAGGTGTTATCTGATGTAGGTGTTAAGAAGAGAAATTCTGCAAACCTCTGTATGCATTCTGTGCGTGAATCTGTCCCAGAATCAAAAAGCTCATAATATGACAATGGCCAACCCTCGGGTTTGGCCACAAATCAATACGTTGATGAAATCCCAAACTGATGTTTCATCCAAAATAGAGCCAGTCTTCCTGTCCATTCTCATGTGCAGTCCCGTGGAGTAATAGAGAACAGATTGGACACAAGGCCTTCCAGCACAGGGGGCTGCCAAATGGGCCCTGGACCTGAAGCCCGCTCCTCTGGAGGCCGGGAGCCGCCCAGACCCCAGCCCGAGGAAAGGAGCATTTCCCTTCCAAGAGGAGGGCCTTTGGGCTAATGAAGTGAACCCAATTATAAAATGGCTCGTTATGGTAACAGAGGCCGTGGTGTCTGGAAATTATTGCTGGGGTGTCTGGAATTCTTAATAAAAATTACAGGAAGTCTGATCGCTTGTGGGAAAATCTATGAAGTTGAGGGAGAAAGAAAGAATTCTATCTTCTGGGAAAACCCCAAGAGCCAAGAACTGACTCATCTTTACAAGGTGTTAATGAGAAGGGCAAGGTCCAGACTGAACCCTGCTCCCTGGAGCTCTCCTCTCCTGGTTATCCCTGGTGGACATGTACACCTTTCCCAAGGCTCTCCACGGTAACCAGAGGAGGGAAGGATGTCTTAGGTCCATGCAGGCTATTTCTGGGTCTGATTTCGAGCCTGGCCCTTGGGAAAGCGTAAAACTCAAGTGCTTGGCATTTCAAACCCTGCCGGTTAATTTCCTGTAGCGAACCTTCCCCTATTCTCTTGGTATGCTTTGTTTCATTCATCTTTTACTAGGTGGGCAATGTTAAAAAAAGTTATTTCAAGTATCTTCAAATAAAAAGGAGACCAAATGGCACCCACTTCATGGAAGTGGAATAAGGATTCAAATGGGAATAATTCATAGAAAGTACTTTGGATAACACCCCACTTTGCAGAAAGAAGTTCAATCAATGTTCTATGGTATTTTACCTATTGATATAATTTTATTTTAACTTTTTAACTATTGTTCTAACCATCACGATTATTAATGTTCTTACTTTTCTTAGTGGCACTGGGGTTTTTAGAGGCTAAAATCATGCCTGGCTTTTCCACCTGCAAGCTGCAAAACTTGGCAAGGTGTTGAAGATTTCTATGCCTTAGTTTCTTTAGCTGTAAAATGGGGGTAAAATAATACCTACCTATTATGAAGACCTAATGCTATAAAGAGCTTAGCACATTGCCTGGTATTGGCAGCTTTGAAAAACTGACCCACAAAGTAATTGTTAATGTTTCCATATTATATTTATTCTTCCTTGATTTATCAGGCACAAAACAAGTTGAGTCTACAGTCTTTCAAGGTAACCAAGTCTACCCTCCCCCCCACCCCTGGCTTTTAGTTTCTGGGTACCTACTGTTTCCAACACTGGATTACGTAGGTTTTGATCAACCAGGAGTCTTACATGCATCTGGTAACTTAACTCCAACTTTAAAAGTCTCAGTAGATGAAGCTGGCTGTCACTGTTTGACAGAAGGAAAACAAAGAGTTTGTGGGAGCTGTCCCTACCACTGCATTGACAATAAATCTGGGAAATCTCCAGAGTTGCCACTGTCTTCCTCTACCTGAAGCCCAGAAAGGCTGATGGGCCTCACTACTGAGATGAAATCAGGTCTCAGCAAATAAGGCAAGATGGCTTTAGGAAGGAGCCCCTGGCAGCCAACAATCCCAGATTCCTGGCTGTTCTCCAAATGGAGGCAAAAGGAACTCTCACTAATCTATGAGTGGGCCCCAGATGGAGATGGGCCAGCCGGACATCTTGGTGCTGGGGGAGGAGGGAATACATGTGCTCTCAACCTGTGTCCCTGAGTCAGTGCTACCTCTGCCCATGAGCACTGGGGGTCGTGCTCTGACCCCTCTCACACCCCCATACTGGGACATCCGTGCCAACCACACCCATACTTAACGGGCCCTAGGGCAGTCCTAAGTGCCTGGATTCCGCCTTAAGGGGATGCTCCTTCCTGCTTGTTGCTTGGCTTCCTTCTCCATTAAGGAATTGACAGAATTCTCTGCGTGGGGTCCAGGAACTCTGTGCTGTCTTTTTGCAAAGCAAACCAGTCACGTCGATACCATGTGTATAGGAGAAAAATACAAGAGTGTGTGTTGGGGTGGCTATGGTTGATGTTTGATCTAAAATGCTGCCCTTCTTGGCTAGCAACATTTTATGATTTCACAGTGATTTGTTAATACAAGGTTAAAGGAGGTACTAAGGAAAAATAGGGGCAATTTGAAATTAAAAAAAAAATACTGGTTAAGTAACTTTGCAGATGGTCCAAGGTCAAGGCAATTGGTTATGATGGTGGCAAGAACATACTCTAAAGGGAAGTTTGGAGCCTGACTTCTGTGGACAGGAGGCTCCTGGCCCCTCGTGGCTCTAATTTCCTTAGTTAGGTGGTGTGTTACCTTGTATTTGGGGATGGTCTTCAGCAGCTCTTTCACTGGGACATCTGTGCCAACCACACCCAGAAGAATGCCCTTGGATCTCTGTTGAAAACATGGAACGAATAACAGCAAGTTAACTTGGCATGAGAAAAAGGACCTGGTGACAAGACCCTTGCCATGGATCGCTGTCAGCATCTCAGATCAAACATCAACCATGGCCACCCCAACACACACTCATACCAAGATGCTCTGTCCCCTCCCTTTCCTCCCTCCTGAAAATTAGAAGTTGACGTGAAGAGGCACCCCCGGATCATCGGTTAGAAACTCTCATCACGAACTAGTTTCTCTTACGAAAGTTTTTTTATAAGACAGACATGATGGTGGTAACTGCTTTCTCAATTTTTTCTCAATTTTCTCAATCTGGTGCCTCGGAGAAAGATGCTCAGTGGCCTGGGAGAGATATAATAACCCCAAAGATTTTATCAGCAAGTTGAAACTGAGGACTGAGGTGAAGAAATAGGCCTCCAGGGTCCTGGCTTGGAAGGCAGGGAGCTGCAGGTGATTGGCCGGAATGTCCAATGTCGGAAGAGCCATCAGGAAGAATAAGTAAATTGCTGTTGTCTATTCTTAGACAGGGTCTCGCTGAATGGCGTAGGGCCTCAATTAGTTGCTGAGGCTGGCTTCGAACTGGCGATCCTCCTGCCTCAGCTTCCCAGGCTGCTGGGATTAGAGGCATAGGCCACCACACCAGGCCTATTCTTTCTTCTAAGGGTTGAAGTGATTTGAAGAGTGCCCCCATAAGTTCATCCTCTCTTAGAACTTCAGAATGGAATGCTATTTGGAAATGGGTCATTTGCAGATGTAACAGTTAAGGATCTCAAGATGAAACCATCTGGGATTTAGGGTGGGCCCTCAGTCTCATACCTGGGTAACTGGTCTCTTTATAGGAGAGAGGAGACAGTGATGGCCACCCGAAAACAGGCAGAGTGGAGAGAAGCTACCACAAGCTAAGGGGCGCTAGAGTGTAGGAGCAGGAAGACATGAGGAAACAGATTTCTCTAGAACCTTCAGGAGAACATGGCCCTGCTAACACCTGATTTCAGATTTCTAGCGTCCAGAACTGTGTGAAAATAAATTTCTATTCTGTATACCACCCCAGCTAGTGGGACTTCATTTCCACAGCCCTAGGAAATTAATACGAAGTTGTTGACCATACATCAAAGAGAAGTCAGTCCATCCTAATCCAGGGTCCTTCTGGGCTTCTCCTCCTCTGATCTTTTAACACATTTTGGGAAGGGGCTGAGGTGCTACCAACACTAAGCTGATACCTACTCCAATTCCTCTCAGGGATGTTGGATTTAGCAGTTCTCCTGGTAGGATGAAACATTAAGAAACAGTTGTTTTCCCCTCTATCCTTAGAGGGGGAAAAATCACCAGAGCTTGACTGAGAAGTCAACCCTTCTTAGCAGCAAGCGGAAAAGGAGGGCCACCATACTCACGGTTTCATTCTGCTTACTAAACACGGGCATGGCCACTGTGGTCATCAGGACGAGGCCCTGATCATCAGCAAGCTGGACGGAGAGAGAAAAGCCGGTTACTGAGAATGTTCTGGAAACCTCAGTGTTGGAGGCCATCCTGTGACCATCACATCCTGCCCTGACCAGAGGCTGTTGAGAACGGGCCAGCGCCCACCTGAGTCTTAAACAGAGAGAGAGGACAGCATCTTCCTGCCTGATATGCAGATGAGAGGCTGGCCCCCACCTGGGGCATGGCGTCAGTCACTCCAACCCATCTGTTGTTCTCTGAGTTCCGCCATTTTGGTTCAAACAAAGCCTTGTCTGAATCACAGTGATCTGTTTTGTTACCACAGATTGATTTTATTGGTTTACTTCCCAGATGTTTATGTTTGATATATGTGTCAACAATGCTTCTTTTTAATCTAAAAATCAAGGATCAGAAATCACAAGCTGAAAGGGTCTTATAAGCTGGGCCCTTGCTGGAAACCACAGATTCTGTAAGCATTAATTCTCTCCAAGGTAGGTGGGTCAATGTCCCTTTATCTCTACGGAAGTCCCAGTCCCAGATGGAAAACAAACAGAATAAAAAGATCACTTTATCATACAACCCTGACACTCATGATTAAGAAGCTAAACACACCTGGATGAATGACCCATGAGATACTGCCCATGACACGTGTCTGTCACCCTGTGTACTTTTCACACAGTGTTGGGAGGCAGGGAGGGAAGAATGCCTCCTATGCCCCAGTAACAAATAGGGAAATGGAGTCCTGGAACAATAAGACAAACGTGGTTCTAATTCTCAGCTTGGAACCTTTCTTAAATGCACTAGCTAAGCCTCATGGAATAATGCCCATGATTCCCCAGCATCATCCTCCTGGAGATAAAACACAAAGTCACCCAGCAGGGTACCTAGCATACGGAGGTGCTCACAAGTACTGCTCTCCTTTCCCTGCCTTCAAGGTCACACAGTTAGTAAGAGGCAAAGTCACTGCTCACAGGTAGAGATTGGCCTGCTAAGTCCAATAGGAGAGAAATGCTTTCTGGTTTCAACAGCCTGCCCAAGCCCCCAAAGTGAAGCACTCCATGAAGTAAATCCATCATCTTTAGTCTAGAGGGTTTCTGATGCTTCTCTATTCTTCCATAATTTTAGTACCATGGGATAATCAGGTATTGCTCTCTCAAACTTCTTGGGAAGAGGTATCATAAATAATAGATCCTGAAATCTAAATGACTGATCCTGCCTGGATGGGACTGGTTTCTTAAGTAAAGGTCATTAGACTCTGCTCATTTTCTCCCATGTTCTTCTAATACATTCTTGAAGTTACAGGACATCATCACTTGCAGTGTGGTGCATGGGACAGCAATACCTGAGTGCTTGTTAAAAACCCATAATCCCGGCCCCCATTCTATACCCTCTGAATGTGAATCATTATTTTTAGCATGCCTATTTAAGTTTGAGAAGCATTGTTTTAGGGCAATCATTTCTACTTCATCTCCATCAGTAATCGTGATAGCTAAACAAAAGCTAATAGGTGTCGGGGAAAAAACATCCCAATAGGAAAGGAAGGAACCTTGTTTTATTTTATTATACATGGATATCTATAGGGGTCTACCTTCCTCCATGAAAAGTAAGATGAGGGAAATCTCATTGTCCCTAAAGACCAGGAACTCAAGGAGTCATGGTTAATTCTATGCTTATCTGGGATAGTTCATGGTGCTTACTCATCTGATCAACCTCTGTGCTAGGTAGTTGCTGGGAAGGTCTTTTTTTTTTTTTTAATATCACAGAGATTTAAATTAGCACACTTCAAGTAAAGTAATGCACGTAGGTCTCACCCAGTCAGTTGAAATTCCTAAGAGAAAAGACAGGGCCCAAAGAAAGAGGAATTCTGCCTCCAGTTTGCCTTCAAACTCAAAATGGCAACATCAACTCTTGCTGGGGTTTCCAGCTTGCAAGCCTGCCTTACAGATTTCAGAACTGTCAGACTCCACAATCACAAAAGCCAATTCTTGAATCTAAGTCCATCTGTCTGTTTCTCCCTATAAATATATATACACATATAAGTGCATATGCACAGACCTACATGTACATATATACACATAATACAGAGGTTCTACATACATATATACATATGCATTCATATGTTTCTCTCTCTCACAAACGCACACACACACACACTTTCTCTAAATAACCCTGATTAATATACACAATAATCATATGCATGATTACAATAATCATTAGACCAGATAAAGGAATTTTACCTTAACAATGTTATCAAATATTACCTTGTCAAGAACGTTAACTATGAGAGAATGTTATTGTTGCTAGAAACCAATACCTATAGTAAATATCAATTTATGGAAACACAGTTCCAACATCTTGCTAAAAATACATAAAGTGTACTATGGCCACCACTGGAGGTAGGAAAGGCCCTTTTTCAAAGGCAGAATCAACTCATAATAAATAGCTCTCTTAGAATTAAAAGTCCTCCCATATTCTGACTCCTTGATTAATCCTTAATGCTATACAGAAAACTGATTTGAGCTGATCCTTAACCCTGGACAACTTCCACTTTGCAACCTAAATCAGAATTTCAACCAATGCCAACATGTATCATGGATGAAATCAAAACATACCATTGACAATAATGAGAAATGAAGCTTTTTTCCTGCAACCAGTAAAAATCAGTTATAAATCACTAGTAATTGTCCTGGCACAAATGCAAGATCATGGGAAATGAACTTCCAAATATTAAGCCAGAATATAGTATCAACTTCACTCAGGGGCTAATTCCAAATGTAATTACTACATCATTACTTAAAAAAGAATTCCTATAATATTGCATTTGTACTGAAACCATTCATTTGTAACCAGCCCCAGGTAAACAAAGGAAATGCAGTGAGTCCAATCTGGCCAGAGTGCACATGCAGAACTATAATCTCATGTAGTCCTCTCCTAGGGGCAGTTCTGGCCCATATTGGAACGGGCTTGGCCAGAACCTTAACCTGCAGGTTTCCCACATATACCAGCTCATCACACGGCCACAAGAACTGGCAAGAGCCCAGAAACAGCACTTGTACAACATTAATACCGTCATCTGCACCCACCAGCTCCATCATCCCCACTCTCCACAGGTCTGTACTCTGTGAATCTTAAACATTTCATGGAGAAGGAAATCAATTTGAAAGTTCATTTGCACCGTAAGCACTTTATGATCAAAAGGCATTCTGTACTCCTGCCATAGGAAATTGCAGCCAGTGGCAAGAGTTTTTTTTTTTTTTCCCAGACCACCAAGCAGAAGTCATGCAGCCCACCACGGCCAGACGCTCTCTGTCCCCTCACACACTAGGGGACCCCCTGCTTTTCTGTGGTCCCCAACCTATAGCTGCTTCTGAGGCAAGAGCACCACTTAGGATTGATTCCTGCATGTGGCTTCCAAGAAAAATGCAGACATAGAGTCAACATTCATTTTCCAAAGGGTAGAAGCAGGAGATGGGGGTCACCATGGTCCATCTGGGCAAAATCCCATTAACTTATGTCCAAGTGGGAACGTTAAAATGAATGGCTGTTCAATTACACTCGCACGGGCTTTGAACAGGCCTCTGAAAGGCTTGGTTGTGGTGTTCTGTTGTATAATAAGTGTATATTATTCCATATCCTTCATTTCCTATGCTACATAATGGGGACTGCTCTGGTATCAAAGGAAATGATGAATAATAATACTGAACATCTGGTTTATAAAACACAAACTTGCTCAACAGATCGACTGCTTCCTGTCAGCTCCCCGAGTTAATCACGCATGGGGGTTTATATGAATATGCATTCGGACTCATGTGTGAGGCTTGCACAGTCACCTCGGGCCTTCACTCTTAAGGCTGGATCAGTTTCCCACTGATGGCACTGGTGGGCAATGCGGCTGGCCCTTAGGTGTGGCCCCAGATAGTATAAAAACAACAGACGACAATCTTTTCATTTTGCTGCTGGCCTGGTCATTATTCTTTGTTGATTTCTTTGCTGAATATTCCTTTAGCCTTAGCTTTATGCCAAATTTTATTCTGTAAGCTGGCAGGACAACCAGGAGGACTAAGACCTGGGTCTTATCCTCAAGGAACCCTAAGTCCACTTGGGAAGAAAAGTTAACCAGGCAGAGAAGAGCTGGGGGCGGGGGGCTGGTACACTGGCTCTCATCTGTGAGCACAGAAGCTACCTTCTTCAGGTCTAACTTGAACTAAAGTGAAAATGTCTGGCATTTGTTGATAGCTGTCAGTCATCAAATGACAGATTCCGAATGCTCTGACAAGCAATTTTTACAACCAGGAAGAAGTTCACTGCTCCATGCTGTTAGCTTAATAGTGAAGCTATAATATAGATATTTACAAATGAAACCATGTAAAGGTAGACTTTTTTTTTTTTAATGCCCAGTGTCTTTCCTTTTCTTCTTCTGCAAACAACAGTCCCTTCCTTCACAGAAATCCTCATCATCTCCTCAAATCACAAGGTTTTCCTAGCAACTAACTTCCCCTATCTTGAATGTGTGACTAGATATCCAACCCAGGCTGTACCAACCAGAGGGCTTCACACTCACATGCACACATGCACACCTCCTCTCGGCCACACTGATTGGTTTATTAATTTTGGCACATGATTCAAGCTAGATTATCTGGGATTTGTTTATTTCTGGAGCTGATAGCAAAGATTTCCCCCCACTTTGTGGATGGTTATAAGAACATAATCGTGTGTGTGTGTGTGTGTGTGTGTGTGTGTGTTGCTGGGATTGTACCCAGGGTCTTGTATATGCAAGGCAAGCACTCTATCAACTGAGCTATATCCCAAGCCTAGAATATAATCTTGATGGTCATAGAAACACAATTAGGCTGAAAAAATAAAGAATTCCACTGAGAGGTGTGTGTGTGTGTGTGTGTGTGTGTGTGTGTGTGTGTGTGTTGAAGGGGGAAATGACGAGGTAGGGAGAGGAAGGGAGGGACCAGGCTCTGGATGCCTTCACCCCTGATGTCAACTCCAACAATACTTTTTTTTTTTTTTCATTATTGGGTTACTCCAACCAATAAGTTCTCTCTCTCTCTCTCCCTCTCTTTCTCTCACTCTCTCTCTCTCTCTCTTTCTTTTTTTCACCCAAATGAGCATGAATAGGATTTGCATCACTCGGACAAGTCCTGAATCACACAGGTCCATAAATGACTTAAGCAGCTCTGGATACCTATCGAAGTGACCCCAAGGGCCACATACAACCCAGAGAGAGGAATTTCTTTGTCTAGGAAAGTCAAAGGGAAAATGGTCCCAACATTCTCAAGAGGGATGGTTGTCTGTCTTTCCCACAAGGGAAGAAATTTAGGTACACCCAAAATAGCCAAATACTGAGTGGTAAGAGGCAGAATTTGGGAAAATGACCATTTCTTAGGATGCTGTAAAAAAATCTGTTATCATTGGGACTTTTTGAAAAAAAAATCTTTATAATGAAATAACAAAAGTTTGCCTGCTTTGAAAAAGGAGTCTGTGTGAGAAGTTGTAGAATCCGTGTCAACTTTTGGCCTTACCAGGATAGAGATGTGAACACCCACAGGTAAAGAGGACAGGCCTGGAGACAGGTGGAAGGCACATGCCAGTCCTCCACGGGGCGCCTTGGACTGGGAATAGTGATGGCTACCGTGCTGCCTGGATAGGCTCCACTTTGGAAGGACATCTGTTTTACTTGCCTTCTTCACATCTCCATTCAGAGGAAGCTTGCCAGGGCTAGCGGCAGGATCCACTGTTTCTCCTGCAGCTGGGAGCCCTGGGGGGGGGTGAATGCCAAGTCCCAGAGAAAGGAGGCAAGCTGGGCCTGGCCCAGAGAAGGCATTCAAGCGAATTAAGGGCAGCACGCTTGGCAAACCATTAGAGGGCTGCCAGGTGGTTTTCAGTAGAGTCTGCTGCCAGATCTGCTCAGCCCTGGAGGCTTGGGCTCAAAGGGAAGGTTGTGCACAAATGGTGAACTCTGCTGGGGAAGACTGGCTGTGATCCAAGAACAAAGGCTAATTCACTACTGCTCCTCAAATATCGTTTTTCTGCTATACTTTGCTCTTCTTATGTTTGTGTATGTTTTTCTTTTCTTACTAAAGTTGATCACCATATTGACTATATTAATGGAGTACATAATATCAATGTATAATGCTACAGCATATAAATAGCCTCTCTGTGTATATAATTTGTAAGTATGCAGCTGCATTTCCGTTGTGTTTTCCTTTCAAGCCTGCAATGAACTTCAACCTGCACACCATGGAATGGCACTATCGCCATCTGGTGGAAGTCCGTGTGAATTGCAGGCACAATGTCCTGGGAGATTAAAAAGTCATTTTCTTCACTAAGTGTTTTTCCAGTAAAAATGTATTTAGATGGCAGCCAATGTCACTTAGATACATAACCATTTGAAGCACAGGCTGTATCAACTATTAGTTCTATCAATAACCTTGGCCTTGACAGAAAAATGAATAATACTAAAAGGTAGACGAACATAGAATAACAGATGAGACATTTTGAAAGGAGAACCATTGGTTCTTTATGATGTGTGGGATCTGGAAATGTGATTGGAGAGTACATGAAGGATGATGTCCTTTCAAAGCCACTTTCTTAAGTGCTGCTTGAGCAGAAAGAAGCCAGATCCTTGGCATCCCCTCCTCTGCCCATGAAGTCTATGCGAATGACCTCAGAATTCCCAAAGGCCACAATAAGGAGTACTGGGGACAGGAAGCACATATCACCCATGTCCTCCATGTGATAATCTGTGTCAAGGGAAGAGCAAGGTGGTACTGGAGTAACCCTCTGTATAAACTAGTTAGAAAAGCAGTAAGAGGAAAACACCGATCCAGAAAAAAGGAACATGAGCAGAATACATGGCTATGTGGAGATACTTTAGACCCTAAATCCCTTAAATGTTCCCTCTCACCTCCAACCAAACAAACCATCTGGACCTAACCTTTTTCAATGACCACCTACCCTCCAAAATAGCCCTCCTTCTCACACCAGAACATCCATGACGCTTAGTACTAAGCAGAGATATCAGGGGAAGATTCTAGTAAGGGTACACTGGGGTATGAGAAGCAAGCTGATTTCAGGACAGACACACCCCTTACTGACTTGATCTTCACATGACAACATGAATAAATCTCAACATTTGGAGAAAATGAAGCAAGTTGCAGATGTACACATGCAGGGTGAGGTTCTTTATGCAAAAATTTAAACAACAACAACAAAAAAAAAAAAAAACAATGTTGTCTGGTGGGTATAGGTATATACACCTGCTTGTAAAATTTCATTAACACGGGATACAAACTCTTAGCTATCAGGTTCCCATGTTAATCAAACAATATGCTCAACATGAGTGATCTGAGGAAAGTTTAATTAGGGGATTATTTGCAAAGATGCAAACAATTTACCCACCCCACTCCATCCCCAAAGAGCAGTGCAGTGCCTGGGTCCTAGGAATAGGGGCAGTACTCCTACACAGCAGTGGGGAACAAGGAGCAGTTATGCACCACCTGCTGACAGCAGTCAACCCCCATGGGATGACAATCAGTCCACACAGTCTGGTCAAAATGAAAAATGTGCAGTGTTTCACTTCATAAAAAAAAAATCATTTGAAAAAACCTGAAGTGCATATGATAATATATTTATATTACTTAAATCTGGATGATAGGTGTATGCGTTTTTTTAAAGTTTCTTT
Organism: Urocitellus parryii; assembly: GCF_045843805.1. Classification (NCBI taxonomy): domain Eukaryota; kingdom Metazoa; phylum Chordata; class Mammalia; order Rodentia; family Sciuridae; genus Urocitellus; species Urocitellus parryii. The sequence goes on along the minus strand of NC_135533.1, from coordinate 171,967,297 downwards.
TCTATATAACTGAAACTTAAAAAGAAGACTGTCTCCATAAATTCTCATCTGTAGAAAGCATGTTATAAATAAAACCACCTAATAGCAGACACTTGCGATGAAGACGAACGCTTGAAACCAAAAATAAATGTAAAAATAACCACAATAATAATTATACATTTTTAAAAAAGTTTTCTTTAAAAATATTTTTTAGTTGTTGATGGACCTTTATTTTACATTTGTATGTGGTGCTGAGAATTGAACCCAGTGCCTCATGCATGCTAGGCAAGCATGCTAACACTGAGACACAACCCCAGCCCCAATAATTATACATTTTAAATATCCCTGTTTACGTATAGATAAAATAATCCTTTGAAAAAACCATGGTCATGCACTAATATTTAACAAAAAAAAATCCCACTATTTTATACTCCTATAATGCACCAATAAAAGATGGGGGTGGGGAGCCCTGGTAATACTTAGACATTGCAAACCCTGCCAGAGTAAAATTTTTACATTCTGAGTTACACATATTTGAATATCAGTATTTTGGGTGTTCTTCATAGTGAATAATTTAGAAAGAACAGGCACTATTTCTAATTGAAAAGATGATTCTTTCATGAAAGCAACAGGAATGATCTTTCATGACACTGTTGAGATGAAATGCTTCCCTTTAAAAATCTAGGCTAATTTAACACCAATCATTGTTTGGATGTGTATTGTGCACTGGAATTTTTCAACATTTTTCAAGGTGCCTGAATTCTAAATAATATAAGTCTCCAAGAAAATGGCAGTGGACCATGAGAATAAGAAGTAAGAATAAATACTCCTTTTAAAGAAATGTTTGCTCTTATTGTGCCTTTGATCATCCTGATAAAGTATAGTCACTCAATCCAAGAGAACGCTACATAAATGATATTTTGCTTTTGAACAAGCCATTTTCTCTTATTCATACAGAATCATTATTACTTGCATCTGAGATTTGGAAATCATGAATTCTTATGAGCCCTTTTCTGCATTTTAAGTTGTTTACATAGAAAAGCAGACAGAGTTTCCTCTTTGAACTTTAACTGCGTCGTGCAGAAACTGGATTGTTGAATTTGTTTGTTTTCTCTTTTTAACAACCTGAAGACAACTTGGTGAATGATAATGCTGGCTCAAGTTGGAACATCTATATGAAAATCTAAAAACAGCTTTCTTCTAATAAAACAGTTATTATTTAGGAAAAAAGTTAATGTTTCCCTTTTTTTTTCCAGTGATTCTAAGATATAAGTCATTAAGCAAGGAACAGAGTTGATGGGTAAACATCTCTCTAGAGCGGAAGAAGTGTCTTCGACTAGGAACACATATGCACATAAATCCAAGGTCAAGAGAATTTTACTAATAAACATAATATTTCTGATTAACATATCAGAAACCCATCTTGGAAATGCTTTGTTTATTAATGTACCACCTGCTTTGTTGATTAAGGTAAAAACATATATTTTAAGAATGCCCAGTAATAATCACAATGAGATGCTGGCTTTGGACCAATACTCACGATGAGCTCTGTCACATAACTGACCCCCTGTTGTGGCCGAACATTCATATTTTCACAAACATGGTTCAAACACCTCCCAAAGAGGTGCCTGAAAACACAGCCAACTGTCGGAGCCTGAGCTTCGGGGGCCTTGGGACAAAAACCTTCCCCTTGTTTAAAGACCCCCTGAAATGCTGCTTCCTCCACAAAACCTTCCCTAACTAAGTGGAAATGGGAACCAGATGTTCTCAAACTTCACTACAAAGATAATCATATTTACTCTACAACCAAAGATACCATCTAGGCCCAAATTTGTGCAAACTGTTAATGCAGCAAAGTCACTGAACACTGCGGCTGGAAGAAATGCTGGAAATTGGGCCGAGCCTGTAAACTCCAAGGGCAGAACCTAAGAATGAGTCCTCTTTTTAATCCAGAGCATTTAGCACAGAGCCTGGTCCATGGGAAGTGCCCAGTAAATGATCCTAGAATGATTTTACTCCAACACCGTCCTTTTATTTATTTTATGAAGGAGGTCCAGAGAAGAAAGGAGTGGCAGAGAATTGGTACCAGAACTCAGACAAGACTCCGGAGCTCCTTCTCTTCTTGCCCTTGCATATCGTGCCTCCATCAGTGTGGTTAGCCTGAGACTGGAAGGAATTTCTGAGAAGCTAGTGGCTACGTGCTTCTGTTGCTAATAGGGGGACAAGGTTCATGATGTCCAGCCAATGTCACAGCGATAAGGAAAAAGGACTGACTGTCTTTTTAACAGCTCAGTTGAACGCTGTGACTTCTAGCAAATAGACCCAAATTAACATCTCAGCAGATTCAACAAACTTGGTTAGTTGTTTTTATTCATCCATCCACCCTTCCTTCCATCCATCCTTCCTTCCATCTACTCAGCTCTGTATCTACTATGCATATCCACTGCCAATCATGCTTTGCTATTACCCAACAATGCTTGATATGTTTCACATTTATGTAGCCTTGCATCTAACCCTGGCACAGACCTTGTGAATGGTCTTTGTCCACTTAACAGGTAAAAGGATTAAAGATAAAGGGGCAAAGTACCTTGCTCTAGGTCACAGAAGGCAGCAACATGGAAATTTGAGCCTCAGCCTACCTAATGAATGCCAGAGCCTGTGTGCAAATCATTCTGTCCTCAGTCTCCTGTTTTGAAATGCAAGGACAAATGTCACTTTCTGCCTTAGGTAGCTTCGAGTGCAATCCAAGAGGCAACAAAGTAAATCACCCTTAAATTAAGAATAGCCCTGTCAGGCGTGGTGATGAATGCCTGTAATCCCAGTGGCTCAGGAGGCTGAGGCAGGAGGATTGTAAATTCAAGTTCAGCCTCAGCAACTTAGCAAGACCCTCAGCAAGACCCTGTCTCTAAGTAAAATATACAAAAAAGGGCTGGGGAATGTGACTCAGTGGTTAAGTACCCCTTGGTGAATCCTGGGTTACCAAAAAAAAAAAAAAAGGAATACCCCCAAGAGTACCTCGAAGTGGAATTATTGGGAAAAATACCTCATATAGTGAGGTATAGTGCCTGGCAAAATGAGAGGGGCAATTAATCTCACAGGGATGGTTCCAGGATAAGGTATGGTCCCCTGGGCTTCTTTCCGGTCCACTCATTACCAAGTTTGAAGTTCATCAGTCCCTCCATCTGACTCACATAAACATAAAAATATTTCTCCTTCGTCCTATGAGAGACCATTGTGGCCTTCACAAATGTGTTTTAGAAAACAATCAGGATAGTTAATCATAACTGAAGCATCTTATTAAAGGAGGCTGGGGGCATATAACAAAGGAAGTTGTTATAGAGGAAGAGAATCGGGAAGAAGGGAGAGAAGCTTCAGAAGTACCCAGTCTCCAAATCACCTAATGGGTTCCAGGCCCGGGCTAGTAGGGACTGGTCCAATCTAAGCACACAGAGCTCATGATTCAGCAAGTGGTTCACTTCTATGAGTCATTTCTGGAAAAAAGAGAATCCATACCATGGCATTAGGCCTTGCCTGACATTTTTCTACCTCATGAAACTTAGTTGGGTTTTCCAAAATCCTTCTAGTTAATTAGAAGGGATAAACATCTAACTTTCTGTTTTTGAACTTCTTCACAGCATCGCCATACAGGATTGCACAACTGCTCCAGTTTACCCCAGAGGGTCATTTCAGTTGAATCCTGTGGCAAGATCACGTCTGGTAGCTCACAGAGCCATCGCTTCAGTTCTCAGAGACCTGGGGCACATGGAGGTTTTCCATGAATATATACCCACTAATTAAAGTACATCTAGTGTGTGTGTGGGGGGGGGGTCTAATATGTGAATAGGATGACAGAAAAAAGGACCAGGCAGCTGGAACTATGACCATACCAATAAGTATATGACTCAATTTAGCAATTAAAAACTGAAAGGTGGTTGCTTCGTTAAAATGATGAATTCTCCAATGTTAATGTGCAGAAACCACTTAGGCAGATAAATTCTGTCAATGAAAATGAGCCTTCTTTCGTATCAAAAGAATTTTGTTGCTGGGTGTGGTGGCGCCACACCTGTAATCCCAGCCACTTGGGAGGCTGAGACAAGTTCAAATCCAGCCTCAGCAACTTAGCAAGGCCCTAGGGAGCTCAGCAATAAAAGACCCTGTCTCTAAATAAAATATAAAAAAAGGGCTGGGGATATGGCTCAGTGGTTAAGCACCCCTGGATTCAACCCCTGGTACCCCAAAAAATTATGTCAAAAAAAGTAAAGAAAGGGATGCCTATGAGTTTACAGTGCATGGGTGTTTTGGACACTTATCAGTTTTAGCTCTCACACAGGAAATCCCTTCCTATGAGGACCAGTAAAGTGAGATTAAAATCATTGGTGGTGATTTGACATCAATTTGATACATGATTGATTACATTTATATCTGGACAAAGGTTTGTTTTGTTTTGTTTTGATCCTGAAGTTGAACCCAGGGGCATTTAACCTCTGAGCCACATCTCTAGCCCTTCGAAAACATTTTATTTAGAGACAGGGTCTTGTTGAGTTGCTTAGTGCCTCACTAATTTGCTAAGGATGACTTTGAACACACGATCTTCCTGCCTCAGCCTTCTGAGCCGCTGGGCATGTGCCACCATGCCTGGCTCTGGAAAAAGATTTGATTTTCAAACTAGTCACTGAATTGTACTGATTTTGATTTGCTCCTGTGTAAGAATGGCTGTCTTTATTTATTTATTTATTAGGAATGGCTGTCTTTATATGTTCTCTCTCTCTCTCTCTCTCTCTCTCTCTCTCTCTCTCTCTCTCTCTGTCTTGCAATTTAAAAAATGCATGTCTGACTTAAGTCGATGTATTTTGGGTTATTTGATTTTTAAAATTTCATTGCAATATTGCATTTTAATTGTCATGTAAAAGACACATCTTTCAGAGCCAGGATTATAAAATTGTAGACTTGCAAACTGTTTATCAGATAACACATCTAGTGTATCAAGCAAGGGATACAGGTGTCCTAAGTCCACCATGAAATACAAAAAAAAGACCTTGAAATGGCAATCCAGTGCTTTGAGTTCAAGATCATCTTTGGGTCAATAAATATAACTTACAGAACTGCATCTTGATGCAAGGGAATCAGAAATTTGGGTGTCCTGAGATGTCCCCTTCAATATTGTCCCCAAGCTCAATATTGATTATGCTAACATGAAGACCATGACATCCCGATGCACTGAGCTTTTTGAAGAAATTTTTCTCCATCCTCTTCCTTCTTTTCTATACAGAAGAAGGGCATTTGTATTCCTCTGGGATATAAGGAGATGAAAATAATTTTTAAAATTCTGTTGTTTTTAGTCTTTAGACTTTCTAAAGGAAAGGCAGTTTCTCTTTAGCAATGTTATGAGTTGTCTGTATTGTTTCAACACCTCAGGAGAACCATATTTTATAATCGGCTTGATTTAAATAAATAGAAAACATTCATGTATCTTGAATAAATGAGAATTTTTTTGAAAGGAGATTTTTGAATTCCTAAGACATTAAAAGTTAAGAGTGGGACGAGGCAGCCTTGAGACATTAGAGGTTTTAAAGTCAATCCTTGGTTTACAGCTTTATAAATACCTAGTTCTTTTGCCTACTTTTTTTTTTAAAGAATATCAGATTATATCAGTGTTTCAAAACCACTTCTCTCTTTGCTTTATCAAATTTGTCTGTGTTCAACAAGGTGCAATCAGGAAGGTCAGTGCTCCTGCCCCAGATCACTAACGGAATAGCTGGTATGCCATGCTCTGGACAAGCCCTGCCCCCAGGTCTCCTCAGAGTCCTGTACAGGATGCTTCTACTCCAGTATGACAATGAGAAAGTAAAGGTCCTCTACACCAAGGGGTCAAGGGCAAGACAGGGTCTCGGTTCTTATCTCCAGCTGAATTGGAAGTTGATCTTTGCAACCTCTGGGCTGTCTGTCTTGCCCCTACTGTGGGACAACACCTCCCTCCTAAACCATTCAGTTTAACACTCTCCAAACAGAACCCTGGTTCCAAACAGAGCTCCATGTCCCCATTAGCCCTCATGGGGACTGAGCTGGAAAAGCTTCTGCTGCTTGCTGGGAGTCCTGCATCAGTAAGTCATGCACTTTGAATCTGAGGATCTCGCATTCATTTATTGGTCAAATTCCAATCCTCACCCTGTTTTATTTTCTCACCTTTCAGCCAAGGTAGCCCTTCCTTCCACCCAGAGGTGTAAGACAGGCAGCCCTTACCAACTGAGACACACACGGGCAGTGGACCCCAGAGTTGAACCACACACCTATCAATGTTGTCTATTTCCCAGACTCAGATCAACGCTACTCTAAGCAACCTGACATGGACTGGGCCTTTGATTAAAAGTACAAATGGCCTCTCTTGCTGTAGGAAATAAAGATTATTCAGAAACAAAGGTCTTTTAGACTTTTTCTGTGCAAGACAATCTGCTATTTATAAATCTTCACCTTTCTGAGTATTGCTATCTGTATGAAGAATCAATGCAGTTATATATGTATTTGCACAACTGAGTTTGGATTTCTGTTTTATTTGTTTCTGGGGAAAATTAGTCTCAGCAAACAACTATTAGGGGAACCCTTTTTAGATTGTTCCATTGAGTGTAGTTATGGATAATACAATTAGTTCATTAGTCTAATTACCTATAAAATGATATATGCTCATTGTATAGAATTTGAATGATGCAGAAATGTATTAAGGAGAGAACAAAATAAGTATTTTTTCTTCTACTATTAAACATGCGTATTCACTTCTTTCCAGTGTTTTTTTGTGTTTTTGTTTTATTTTGTTTTTTGTTTCAGTGTTGGGGCTTGAACTCAGGACTCATGCATGCCTGGCAAATGCTTTATCACTGAGCCATATCTCCAGCCCCCTCTAGAACTATTTTTTACATCTGTTTGCCAACATATTTACATACGCAAATGTGGGTGCGCGCGCACGCGCACGCGCGCGCGTGCGCACACACACACACACACACACAGAGTATAATGTCCATAGAATGTTATAGTCTGATTTTTAAACCTACTTTATTTTCTTACATTATTAAATATGCTTTTGACCCTTAGTTTTTAATGACTTTCAAATATTGTGTCTTTTGAAATTCTAGTGACTTTTGCAACCACTTTTCTATTTCTTAGTATTTGGTTGTTGTGAATCACTGACTCGTTTAAGCTAGATTCTGCAAAAGAGATATCAGGTCAAAGCATGCAGTGTAAAAGTTCGAGATTTGCACTAGCAATGGTTCCTTGAAAGTTTGAAAGAATTTTCATGCATTACAGTGTAAGACTTTATTTTTTTCATAATTAAATTGCATCTCCTGCTTTTACTTTGCTTCTCAATTATAAAAATAGTAAATTAATACTTCCAATGTTCCAATAAATATAAAAATGGATAAAGTCACAAATAGACCCACATTATGAGATTGCTTAAAAGTAATAATTTTTTTTTTCAATAAGAAATGCAGGTAGCATCCTGGTTCCAAACAGAGCTCTGTGTCCCCTGTTAGCTCTCATAGGGATTCAGCTGGTGCGCCTTCTGCTGTTCTGCTGGGGGTCCTGCATCAGGAAGTCATACGCTTTGAATCTGAGTATCTTGCATTCATTTATTTATGGTCTCAAACACAGGATTTTGAGATGGGAGCATGGAAAACAGATAGCCAAGACTCACATAGGCATGAAACATACTAAATTCACCTGCTTTCTCAGCATCACAGCCTATCTAGCTGCCATAGACACACTCAGACAGAACTATGGCAGACAACAAAACATTTGGTTATGTGACTATCATTATGGTTGAGGGACACACCATCACTCAGATTTCCATGGAGCCCGTCACACTGGCCACAGGAAGAACTGAAGTGACTGGCCTTGTTCTTGTTTCTACGTCCCCTGCTTTACTCACAAAATAGATTTAATAATTCAAATTTAAATCTACTGTGTTGCTACCAAATTTCATACTGTGAGTATATTAATCTTAGCAGCCCTAGCTTGGGGATGCATATGATAGGGGGCTGTGTACGTTCCTATAAAATAGTAAATGATAGGGAAAAGACAAAAACATCCAAATAAAAAATAAATAGTTTTACATACACAGCAGGTAGAGGTAAAAGCAAACCAGTCACAAATCAGAACCAAATGCAAATAGTTATCACCTCTCAGCTTTCAGTTCATTTGCATCAATTTAGCTGGTTATGTAACTGTAATGAAACACTAAAATCACTAGAGCTACAGTTCTAGGAAAACAGTAGCTTTGCAGGCTTTCAATTTTCTCTTTTCAATGACAGTTAATCCAACAGTTCAAACTACAGAAGTTAAACGAGGTGAAGAATGATAGATGATGTCCCACAATTGCTGATATCTGATTACACTGAGATAAGAGAGGCCAAATTCTACTTGCACGAGTTGGTACCTAAAGAACAAGATGGAAAAAGAGAAAGAAATTGGGGGTGAGGGGAGAAAAGGAAGGCAGGCATTTTTATATACTTCAGATATAGAAATGCTTCCATTATTCCCTCAAAATATAACATAAACAATAAAACAAAGAAAATGCAAATAGATTCAGGACCCTATTTACACTGGGCTAGGGGGAGATTAATAAAACAGTCTCTCCTGCAAGCAACACCAAAGATCGACCTCCGTTTAAGAAGTGAATTTATGTGGTCCTCCGTTTAAGAAGTGAATTTATGTGGTCCTGAGTCCTCATACAAGTTAAGCAGCACTGCATATCGCAGCAGGCATAGAACAACAGATCTTGAACCCTGCTGTGTTTGCTCAAGAAGGCAAGTTAAGCTATTCCTAACAGGAAACAAAACACGCGGTCGGGCTATTAAACAGGGATCATTGCCATACTGTGCAACCCTGAACGCATCAATTGCTGCTCCAAACAGGATTAGAGATGTGGTTTGCTTTAACTATGGTTTTGAGAAAAATGCTTCTGCCTTCTCAGAATGCTCAGGCTGATTTTAACTAATCGGATGCCAGGCCAGGCATGGAGCATCGAGGAAACTGTAAAAAAAAAAAAAAAAGGGTCTTTGGCAAATTCCAAAGTTGTGTGAATATAGCTAGAAATGAAGGGATCGAGTACCAGCATCTGCCAAAGGTAGCCCACGCAACTAGTCAGATCTAAAATTCCCCGAAAGGTATTCCTGACTAAATATATCCAAGGCTCACTCCTCATTGATTCAATCTACATCGATGGAATTAACCCCGAAGTGAACAAAGAAAGCCTAGTTCCTATAAACAGAAACTATGTGAGAAAAAAAAAATGCAGCTAAAACATAGACTCCTATATTCAATAGTCAGCCTTTGTAAATGGCTTTGGGTAACTTGGCTGGCTTATCCTTCTAAAATGAAATCTCTTTTGTAGAAGTCAAGAACTGTCATGTAAAAGAAAAAGAAGCAAACCTTTCTTACATATGGGCATCGCTTCCTTGAATGCAAGGACAATCAATCCACTACGGAAATCAGTTCAATTTCCACTGAAAAGAATGTGCTTGTGGGCTGGGGTTGGGGCTCAGTGGTAGATCGCTTGCCTGGCATGTGTGAGGTCTTGGGTTCAATCCTCAGCACCACATAAAAAATAAATAAATAAAATAAAGGTATTAAAAAATGTGTTTGTGATGACTTGAAGGCCTGGGGACTGAGTCGCTGTGTGTTTTTTTAGCCAAGAATTCAGGACACTGCAGCTGGTGTCACACCAATATTATATCAAGGGTTGAAATCGATAGAGCCTAGGGATTATCTCAGAGATGCTTAAGCATTACCAAAAAACCAAACTCTCTCTCTCTCTCTCTCTCTCTCTCTCTCTCTCTATATATATATATATATATATATATATATATATATATATTAGAATCATGAAAACCATAACTTATAGACAACAATCATTAATGTCTGCTGTGCATAAGAAGGACACCCAAGTGGGACATTTTTAGTTGTAGATCAGCCAAGAGATTAAAATGAGCATGTTTGCAGAGACATAACCATTTAAAATATTTATAGAGAAAACAGTTGCAGATGATACAAACACAGATTCCAACAAAAACACAAATGCAGACACCATATGGTCCAATGTATGCGCTCATGACCTCATGTGAAAAGTAGGCCAGAGACACAGCAGCTGCGGATGCCTCCCTTTTACCCCCAGAAAAGCAAACTCTCGGGTTTAGAAGGAACTCATTATAATCATGTCCACGGATGGCTGAAATCCATGGGTAATGTCAAAGGCACTGGGAAGAAATCTTTCAAAACAATTGTCCTTCAAAGTCTTTGCTTTGTTGGGGTTTCAGGTCCAGGCTCAACTTCTTTCTGACATCATGGATCTGGTGGGGTCAGTTAAGGCAGAGTGACTCAAGAAATAGGCGGAGTACCACCTACCTGCCAGGCTCTTTGGTCATCTCTCAATTATTTGTTAGGTTTGAGTCAAGACCACAAAACACTGAGCAGAGGTCTTGGACCCCCCCACCAGCCACATGACTGCTCCTTTGATCTGCTCTGGAGCATCGAGGCAACGCCAAGCCAAATGCTCCGTGGAATTCTGCATTTGGAGACTGTCCAGCATATGTCAGACTCTGTGCTAGGCCCACAGGACAGAGAAATAACTCTCACAAATGGAAAGATAGTTTTTTCATTCTCATTAAATAAATATGAGCCCTCCAGGCTCAGAGGTTAAGTGACTTACTCATGGTCACAAAAGGAAAAAGGCAAAGAGAATCTACCGTGGTTCTTCACTGTTGAACAGCAGGACAGGCTACTTGAGGGAAGCTCGGACTTGTGAGACCCTTATCCTTCTAGAAAAGGCCTCTACAAGTGTCCGTGAGGGACAGGGAGGGAAGGACAGTGAGGGGAAGGGAGCTGACACATCACCAAATGGAGACTTGGAGTTCTAGAGGAGGTCATCTTCAATCTGCAGTGTCCCTCTCCTCAATACCCCTTGCTTTTCAGCCCAGATACCTGAGGTTCACATTCAAACTCCTTCTCTAGAGCTGAACTTCCCAGAAGCTACCCACAAAGGCTTGTATTTCTTTCTCTTTTTATTTTTTTGGAGGTAGGGTCTTGCTAAGTGGCTGAGGCTGGAACTTGTGATCTTCCTGCCTCAGCCTCCCAAGCCACTGAGATTACAGGCATGCACCACTGCACCTGGCTCCCTAAAGGGTTCTGAAACCACATGGGGATCTTCATATTTTTAAGGTTAAGTATCTTCTCTATTTTAATAGGAAAAAAAAAAAACCTTGTAGACATGATAGGAACTGGAGGCAGAGCTCTTCCTTGTTACACAGAGTTACAGATTAACTCCCTTAGGCTTTGAGACATCTTCTGGAGACCAGGAAATAATGAAGAAACCAATGGAGGATGCTTATTTGACTCTGGACTTAATAGGACCATAGGAACCTGCTCCACATTGCAGGACGAGTGACATGAACCCACTCCATGAGAATAGACAGAAAGAAACGCAATGAGGTAAGGGCTTTTGGAGAGTCACACATCCCAGCAGCATCTGTTCTTACCCATCTTCTGACTTGGTTTGTTTTGGAGTTTGTTTTAAAATTCCATGGCTGATAGCACCTCCAATTCATGAAGAATCTTCAACAGCAGGAATGCTTTTGTATATGGATCAGTGGAAATTTGATGAATAAATGCCAGTAAGTTACAGACCCAACCAATCCATGTGGGAGACTCGATTTGTTAAGTCTCTTCACACACACACACACACACACACACACACACAAATCCCCCCCCAAATTTCAAACATGGGCAATTAAGAAAGTATGTCCTATCAAAGACATCTAGCCTTCCAAACAATCTGGAATTCTGACCATGTATTTACCCTGGACGATGTTGCTATCTTCGAATATTTTAACTTTTAATGAAGTGTTCAGCCCTTTTGTGATGGCATTGAAGTGTAATCAAACATTACCACAAGCCAAGTCACAGACTAGTGTGTCTCGCCTTGTTTAAATATCTCGAATATATTTGAGTAATTGTGTAATGATTTTGAGGCCTCTGGTGGTCCATATGGAATGAACAGACTGTCTTTTGTAGAGCAGTTGTACTCTCTCTCTCTTAACGAGAAGGAACCAAATCATCCCTGAAGTGGAAAGCCAGAGAGATGCTGCTTAAATTTCAGGGTGGCGTCATACCTTTTTGCTCTTGAAATGAAACTAACTCACATCTGGCCCCCAGAAATTGCGGTGTATTCCAGAAGTCTTGCTTATGTTTGGAAAATATACGATAATAATACTTGAGGCATAGCGTGACTTTTTTTTTTTTAAAGCATAACTGCCCTTAGGATACAATGATATGTCATGGGGACAACACAGCAAAGCCGCCATTGCAGCCACATGGAGTCTTTCTGTACAGAGAACATTCTAGATGGTAGAGCCAGATCATCTCAGATAGACAATGAGGACCAGTGAAAGGGTCTGGCTGTTGGCAAGAACTCTGCTCTAAGGTTGTCTGGGTGACAAGACAAAACAAAGGAGCTGCTAGCTTTTAAATTTATGAAACCAAAGGGGAGTTTCAGAGATCTGGATTAGGAAGCTAGGATTTTAAACCTTTATTACTAGCTCTTCACATTGTCTGTGAGACGATTCCAGGGAAGGCCTGAAATGTCTTGTGTGAAGAAATGTGCCAAATTTACTCTTGATCTGTTATGTGAGAATTTTCAGGAAAATGTCTGGGCAGGGAGTTGCCCTTCCGTCATTGGTCATTACAGGGTTCTCTGATGGCACTCACATGGCAAGGGACAGGAGACACTGAGTCTACGGGTTGCTGTGTTCCTGCCCTACCTCAAGTTTCTGAAAGAGGGAGAAGAAAACCATTTCACTGGTCATGAATGGGGCCAAATGCACAACACCATGGAGTCATGCATGATTGTAAGTTCAGACAATGACTGGGATGTGATGGATAAGAGTTTACCTTTTGAGCCTGAGGGAGCTAAAAAATAAATAAATAAATAAGGGGAAAAGGAGAAAAAAAAAGAAAGAAAAGAAAAAAAATCATTATATAAGAAGTTAAGGTTAGCCATAAAACTTCATTTTGCTGCCATTGGCAAATGCAAAAACCAGAATGAGGAGAAAAAGAAATGAACTAAAAATTCAACCCAAGTCATTTTTCTACATAAAGCTACAGTGCAGCTGATTCAACCTGCTGTTGGAATTTATGGTCTCGACAGATAAACTGAGAGCTTTCTTGCAGGTGTTTTTGGGAATCACTGTGCCCAGAGCAGTTTGGTAATATCATGCAAAGTTGGATCCAAAGTTCTTCTGTCCAGTGGCCCCTAGAGCACAGGTCCATGACCCAGCTCCTTCTTTCTTCAGTCCAGCAGTTCTCAGCTGGAGGAGGGCACTCTAGAGGCACTCAGACTTGTCACAACTGGCAGGGGATAGGAAGAAACCTATTGACATCAAAACATCCTACAACCCACAGGACATCTCCCACAACAATATGTTACATACGTATGTCCCATACAACAGCTTTCCCAATGCCACACAAAGAACTGAAATTAAGAGGTAGGTGGAAAAAGATGAACATTTATGAGACATATTTGTTTGTCTATGTTGAGACTATTAGGCTATCACTTAATGCCACTGTGCTGTCATTGCCATTGTACACACAGGGCATTAAAAGGTATTTCTCTAATCTGGAAAGGATTTCACATTATCCGTGTATTCAATACTCAATCTAGGAATTACGTCATTAGGAAGACCTGATTTCTCATCATAACGCCTAACATTTATCAAGGGAGAACTTGCCACCAGGCTGTGACAAAGTAACTACTGTGTAACCACTGGGTTAAAGTCCTTTATTCGTGATATTCCATTAAATCAGAGTAGCGTAATGCTAGGTACACTCCATTTGACAGATGAAAAATAAAAATGGAACTTAGAAGTTAAGTCATGATACAACAGCCCATAGGTAATGAGTTGTAGTTCTAGGTTACCTGACTTTAAGATGTGCAGATTCAACTCAGCTCAAAAGAAATTAAGACTGCAAACGTTTGGGAATTGTAGCTGCAGACATCCTCCCCTCCCACCACTTCTCAAGGTCTTCTCAATTCAGAACGGTTAGAAGATGCAAGTCAACTAAATCAGATAGCCTTGGGCCCCCAGTTGAATCTTCTGCCTTTTCAATCCTTTTCCCTTTGGGAAGAATGCTCTTTTTCATATGAACAGAGATCAGGGCTCCCATAGCCTGTCTCAAGCCCTGGGAAAATCCAAAATAATAAAAAGTCTTAGATTTCAAAGATATCACCAAAGTGGTATTGAGAATGTCCATGAAAAGCGATTCCAGCTTTTCCACACTCCAAACATTTTTATCCCAAAGAGGTCTCCCCATCTAAGAAGAAAGGGCTCAAGCATATTTTTTTTTTCTGATTCTTTCCTTCTGGTTATAGCTACGACTATTCAAAATGGAACTTCACAAGATCCTCCAGATGGCATCATAAGAGTTCAGAAAAAAAAAATGTATGTAGAGGTTAGGAACTGAGCCTGAACCCAGCAATCACTTAAAGAAAAGTTCCTGAAATATATATATTTTTTTTCATACAACAGAGAAGATACACTGGATGCACAAATGATGTAGAATTTAAAAAAAAAAAAGTATGTTTTCTTAGAAAAGCATTTGTGTTGAGCCATGGTCATGTGAAATGTATAGGGGACCATTGAGAATTCCAAATATTTGATGAACTGCAAAATAAATAGCTAAGTTAAGCCTTGTACAAACTGCCCAAGGAGAGCCATCCATGGCCCTTCTGTCTCTCTTTCTTTCTTAAAGTTTCATCTTGGTTGGTCAGGAAACAAGGCTCAAAAAGACTTCCCCATTTAAGCATACAAGAAGAAATTCTAGGCAGGAAAATAAGAGGCTAGGCCTTTGTGGTGATGTCCTCAGTTTAAAACTGGCCTCAAACTCTCCACAGAACATGTACTTTCCTCAAGAAGTCACTCATGAGAACAAAGAGCAACTTTCCTATTGGAGCTTTGAGATAATGTAAATTACAGCTTACAGTGCCCTAAACAGGTTGGCCCTCGAGAAGGAGCCTCAGAATAGAACATAACAAATTTAGATCAGATCATCTGCAGCCACAGATGCTACTGCTTGGGAGTAGGCTTCCCCATACATCACTCACTGAGTATTTATGAATGGTGTGCAGAGTCCTGAACTGGAAGCCAGACTATCCCTGTGAATGGAGCCCATCTTAGCCTCTGGATGGAGTCCTAAGGCACATGTCTTCCAGCCTGTGCCTCACTGTACTCATGCATAAAAAGGAAGGGTGGAGGGAGGGAGAGCTGAAGAACAGGCCAGATCCTGGATGGTTTTCAAATTGAGAACCAACTCTTATTAATTATCAATGGGTGCCCCCAGACGGTGTTGATAAGAATTCTAAAGTTTTTTTCTGAGTTTCATTAGAAAAAAAAATATAATATCTAATTAGCAACATTTGCTGTGGGCTAAAACATAGGGAAAAACATCCCTGAACATGATGATCTCTCAAGGTGTTACTTTTCTTTGTAGTTCTGAGCACATCCATAATTACCATGTAGTTTATTTGCTTAATCTCTCTCTCCTCTACTAGGTTACAAATTCCATGATAGCAGAATAGCTCTCTGCCTTATAGGTATATCTGACATTTTTGAGTCTGGTACTGGAGCTTTCCTGGTTAAATCAGGTAACTGCATTACTAGAGTGTAGTAGGTTGAGGCCAAGGAAAGATAATTGGGGTAACTGCCTTGAATCTGCATTCTCCCCACCCCATTTCACACATCATGCAGATAACCCAAACTGATGTTTTTCAATAGGAAAATATCTCTGGTAGGAAAGATATGAAAGTCTTGGATTCCCATATGACAGGTATAGACTTCTGTATATGTGTGATTATCTCACTGACTTGTGAATGTGCATAAAATCCAGCCTTGGAGCTTCACCTCTGTTATAGTTTGAACCTGGAATGTCTCCCAAAAGCTCTTGTGTTAAAGGCTTAGTTCTCAGTGAAGCAAGGCCTACAGGTGGGCTTTTGGAAAGTGAGTAGATCATGAGAAATGTAACCTCAAGAGTGGATTAATCCATTTGATGGATTAATCATTTGAGTGGACTGCTGGGTGGTAAATGTAGATCGGTAGGGCATGGTAGGAGGAAGTAGAAAACAGGGTGTATTCTTTGGAAGGGTTTGTCTTTCGTCTGGCTCCTCCCTCCCACTCTCTCCTCTGCTTCCTGGCTACCATGAGCTGAGAAGCTTTCCTCCACCATGATATGTCTGACTTGAAGCCAGCCAACCATGGACTGAATGAAGCCTCTGAAGCCATAAGCTAAAATAAATGTTTCCTCTTCTACATTGTTATTCTCAGGTATTTTGGTCACAGCAATGAGAAGCCAACATATCATCATCACTGGCCTGAGGTGAGGTGACTTCTCTTTCTTCCCACATAGTGGAAACCTTTTCTTCTTCAAAGTCACTCTGTCAGGCATGGTCAGCCAGATGCCACTTCCCTGAATCTATTTCCTCACCTACAACATGAGCGTCTCAATGGGCAACTTTGGGACCCTTCCAGGTCTAACACCCTAGATTGTATGATTCTAAATACAACGGTGTCTAGACATTTTCAAGTCATTTTTCTAAAGAAAAGATAAAGAAGGAAAAGAAGTTGTGGTTTGCTGTGAGCTTGCATATTCCCAGGGAAAATCTGGATGCAGGATGCACTTCATGTGAAACATCATGTTTGAATAAAGAAAGAATGAGCTGGGCACGGTGGTGCCTTCCTGTAGCCTGTAATACCAGAGGCTCAATAGGCTGAGACAGGAGGATTGTGAGGTCAAGGCCAGCCTCTGAAACTTAGTGAGGCCTTATGCCATTCAGTGAGACTCTGTCTCAAAATAAAAAAAAATAAAAAGGGGCTGCAGATGTGGCTCAGTGGTTGTACCCTGGGCTCAATCCTCAGTACCAAAAAAAAAAAAAAAAGAAAGAATGTGTCAATATGTCATTCAATAGATTAAAGGAGAAGAAAGGGATAAAAATAGGGTGACAGCAAAAAATAGAAATAATTAGTGCATACTGAACATTCCATGGATCAAGTACTTGGCTAAATGCCATCTGTGGCTCGTGAGTCCTCATATGGCATTTCTGAGTCAGAGGTCGATATCATTCTCAGTTTCCAGATCAGGAAGAAGACAATATTTAGAATGGGCAAGTGTCTCATCCAAGTCACCCAGACAAGGAGTGTTCAAGTTCAGATCAAAGTCAAGTCTCTCTGTCACCCATGTCCACTTCAACACTAGGGTCCACTTCAAGCTAGGCTTACAGTGTTGCTTCTCATGCAGAGGAAGTGGTACTAGTACCTACACCAGCCCCTGAAGGTTTGGGGAACCTCATGGGCCAATTCACATGAGTATCACCCATCAGCAAAAAGAGGAGTGAGGAATCCTGGCAGCACTTGTTACACAAGAGCCTCCACCTAGACCAGCGTGCTTCTCATCATGTGGCATAGGAGGTCCAGGGCAGCATGCGTATTTCCATGCTCTCTCCTGTCACGAAAATTTGTACCTGATGTCCCCTCATCCTAGAACTCTTTCTCAGACCCTCCCTCCTTTCCAGGAAAATACTTACTCCTTCAGTCAGTTGTCTCCGTCTTCAAGAAGGCTTGTCTAACTTCTCCTGCCATATGCCTCCATCATACCAACCGCCACCCATTCATATCCTCGTTGCTATCAGCTGCATTAGCCAACATTCCGCCCTTCTGTTTTAGTAACATAAACTCCATCTTTAGCCAGACTTAGCTAAGAGATTGACATGGCTACACAAATTCAGATGTGGTCAGCAAGAAGTGCTTGGATGGTTTTTTCTCCCTCTGTTCTTCTGCTGGGAAGATAGACATGATGGCAAGAGCCCCAGCAGGCATTCTGACCTCTGTAGTTATCTTGAGTATGGAAAACCATGTGCTAGGATGTGCAGGGCAGCAGTAATGATGGGTGATTATAATGGCTATGATATGTTATCTATCACTCAAACTACTTGACCTAGGTGAACTTACTGAAAACTCACAGCAAACATATTAGGTAAGGGCATGATTACCCTGATTTTGTAGATGATGAAACTATGAGGTCACACAGCCAGAGAGAAGCAAGGGCAGAACCTGCGAAGTGGGACGTGGGGGCGGGACAGCCAGGTGGATGCTGCATGATCTGGATGAAAGCTGCTTGAGTCTGGACCAGGGTGCTAGGGATGAAGGTGTCAGGCTGTGGTCTGAGGTGGCTTGGAGAATAGAGATAATGAATGGATGATGATATGAAAGGAGAGGCATCAAGAATGCATCCAGGGGCTAGGGTTGTGGCTCAGTGGTAGAGCAATCGCCTAGCACCTGTGAGGCACTGGGTTCGATCCTCAGCACCACAAAAATAAATAAATAAAGGCATTGTGCCCATCTACAATAAAAAAAAAATTTTAAAAAGAATGCATCCAAAGTTTTGGGCCTAGATAAATATAAAACTGGAACCACCATTTACTGAGACTATGATAACTGGGATAAGTTTATTGGAGGAAAAATACTTCAGTTTTGTCTCAAATTGACAAAAGTTTAAGATGTCTCTGAGACTTGCAGGCTGAGGTAGAGATAGGCGGCTGGATGTATGGAGCTTGACCCCCACCAGCGTATGCATGAAGTCACCTCACATAGGCAGAGGACTGGATGTCAGGGCTGTCCACCAGTTAGAGACCTGTGTGACTAAGTGGATTCAATGAGAGGAGAGGCACGGGGGAAGGAGTAGGAGCTCTGAATCAGTGGATATAAGCGGAGTCCCTCTGCTATAATAATGAGGGTGTTTCCAAAAGAGACACTTTGTGTCCCAGGGGATGGGAGTTGTTCAATCTCTCCTCATTGACTTCATATCTATGTCAGCATTTCACTCAGAGCCTCGGGGGTGACTGAAGGACTGCTCCAGCTCCATGAAGTCCCAGAGTCAAGTGGCCAATTTTTCAAAAAAATCAAAGTCCAATTAAAGATCTATTGATCAAAACAACACATTTCCCTATAAAATATGTAAAACCCAAGTAGGAAATAAAGCACTTTCCTGCCAACTGTGTAAAACAAAACAAAACCAAAAAGCCTGGCCCACATATGCTTATCCCATTTGTAGACCTGGCCCCGTGCCTCAGCCTTTATGAATGGAGAGCCATAAATCCCTGCTATTTGCAAAGGATCCTTGTGTTTATTTTATTTCCTTATGGATATTCGCCTTTATCATCTTCCATCATTCTTCATGAAACAATGTGGATAAAGATTCCCCACTCCACCAAGAAGGTTCTGTAGCCCAAACTCCAAGCCCAGGCCCAAGGTGGGAAAGGTGTCCTAGGAGCCAGGATTCAGGGATGCAGGTCCTGTCCCCACCTCTTTCCACTCAGGCCAACCCCCTGCTGCTGTTCATCTGCATTCCTGCCCTCACCCCCAACCCCATCTCTTCTCTGTATCCAGAATGATCCATAAGTATCAGTATGGCGTTGGGTAAGCTTGTTGTTCATGCCTTACAGTCTTCGTGTACCTCTTTCTTAGTGTGGCTGAGCTGTGTCCCATGCCCATGTCAATTCCTGGACCCCTGCTTGAGTGGCCCCAGTCCCTCTGTCAGCCTTTGGCTCTCCCTGCCCCACTTGGGACAGGATGCCCCCCCTCCCCCTCCCCAAGCATCCTTCTAGAGCATCACTTGCTTGCTCTTGCCTTAGCATGTTCTGCCTTCTGTTCCCTCACTCACTTTCTGATGACCTCTGCACCTAAGGGTTCATGATCCATCCCGGGGCCATCTTCCTCCTCTTCATCCTTATAGCACCAGGGACTCTACCTGTGTCTGGCCCCCAGGGAAGCTTCAGTGCATTCTTTTCTTGGAGGAAGGAAAGGGCAAAGGAAAAGAGAAAGAAAAAAATGTGGGAAAGAGGGAGGAAGAAAAGAAGGAAGGAAGAGAAACAAAGGAAGAAATGTAGGAAGGGAGGGAGAGAGGAAAGAAGAAAGAAAAAAAGAATGAATAAAAAAAGAAAGATTGCCAGCCACGACACCTTGGGTAACAATAGGTTGTCTCTGAGCTCCGGATTTGTCATCTATAAGGCCATAGTGATAATGCTGTTTCTTGGGATGAATTTGAGAATTAAATGGAATAATACATACGGAGTCTGGCCCTCAATGGCTGCTGTTTTATAACACCATTTTGACCTTGTAACCTCCTACAGCATTTTGACCTTGTAACCTCCCAAAGTCTCAACCTGATGGTGTGTGAGAAGTTACCATAGTAACCCTCTACCTCAGATAATCCCATCAAGCTGGACCACATGGACTACAGTGCCCCAGGTTATCATGTACGAGGCCATCACTTCTTGATAGAGGGTTAAGTGAAGAAGTGACAACACCTGAACAAGCTACATCCATCAATGGGTGACTCTTATGGTGGACACATGTCTGTCTGTATCAGCTCTTTCTTTCATAATGTCCCCATGTTCTAGGTAAGAGGTCAAGCCCCATGATGTGAACAGCCACCAGCTTAACCCAAACAACTCAGCAACTTCCTCTGGCCACCGCAATTGGCTCTGGGTGGCTATGTGACCTGAAGTCATCGAATCAGGATTTTTATAGAAATAACCAAGAATGAACTTCTATTCTTCCCCTTCTCACCCCCCACCCTTGTTGTGGGTTAGCATCCACATAATAGAAAGAACATTCAGCCTTTGATTTCTTGGTACTGGCTTATTTCACTTAGCACAATATTCCCCAGTTCCATCCATTGACAGGTAGATGCCATATTTTCATTCTTCTTTATGGCTGAGTAATATATTCTATTATGTATATACATATCACATTTTCTTTATCCATTCATCTGTTGAAAGGCACCACTACATTGGTTCCATACCTTGGCTCTTGTTAATTGAGCTGCTATCAACAAAGGGGAAAGAAAGAAAAGGAAGAGGAGGGGAATAGGAAGGGCAGTAGAATAGTCAGAGATAACTTTCCTATCCTTGTATTTGAATACACGACTAGGGTAACTCCGCATCATGTACAATGACAGGAATAGGATCCTAATTGGAATCAGTTAGACTCCACTTATAATATGTCTAAACACACTCTACTGTCACGAATATCTAAAAAGAACAAATAAATTTTTTTTTTAAAGTAACCAAGCATGAAACCCCTCTCCCTTCCTCCCCTTCCTTCTCTCCGCTAGAATGTGAGAGGATCAATCACACAGGCCCAAGAGGGATGCCAATAACCTGAAAAGCACAGCAGTGAGACAGACAGAACTCAGTGCCCCTGATGTCATGTGAGCTCACAGCTGTCCACTGGGACTTAGCTTCTCGGGGTTTCTATCTGAGTTTGAGCCCTCAGGGCCACCTGAGAGAACTGTTTTCCCCGTTCTTCCCATAGGAACTTGCAGCTAGTCATCTCTAGGTACATACCATGGCAGATCATGTTAGATTTTACTTGCACACATCAAAGGATTCATCAAAATACTTCCATTAGCTCTTGGTCAGCTTCAAAAATACTCAGGGGGTAATTTCCTCAAAAGATTTCCAATGCTATGCATGAAATTTCCTTACAAACACATGGGGCATCATATTTCTCCAAAGTCTGGAAGCTATCCTGGTCTTTATGATAATTCTGGATAAGCCATTAGGCAAAAGGGTATCCTTCTGAGCACTCTGCTGCTTGGAATGGCCACCCTCTCCTCCTCCTCTGATATCACATCTTCTTCCTCTACCCCATATCCGTTCTCTAGCTTCTTAGATGTAGGCAGCCCATTGCCGCTTCTGATTAAGGTGACTCCCCCTGCATGACTTCAAGTAACCCCTGGCCACAGTTAAGGAGGAAGAGGAGGGAAGAGGAATCAGTGGCAGAGACAGATAACACTGCATAGGCGAAGATAAAAATAAAAATAGGGTCCATAGAAGAAAACAAATACAGCTAACCTTATGCTTTAAAATTATTCAAGTCTCCATTCCAATTTCTGGCTGCTTATCTCTAAGTCCTTCAAACACTGTTGGAAAGACTTGTGGGGGAAATTGGAACTATGTACTTCAAATGTTCCTGCTTTTCTGAGTTTGGGTATTATCTTACCAGACCATATATAATTTGATAGTGACTTCTCAACATCCAGTTCAGGACTCAGATGGAATGTCATTTCTTTTTCTGCTGCTATGTTTAAAAGCAATAACAAAATGGAGAGAAAGATCCTTCTAAGCTACATATAGATTTTTTTTTTAGAATGTATCTTTGTAAGAATCTCAAGCAATGCATGTTCCTTGGAGAAAACAAGGTGTGAAAGATGGGCAAAAGAAGACCGTTAAAGCCATCGATGATGCCAACATCCATTGTTGATTTCAATTTCATAGTAAATGACTGCACAGTGTTTAAATCACTTAAATATAAAATAAATTACTTACATAACTAATATACTATTGTTTTTTTCCTCCCATTTATTTTTTCTTTCTTCCTTTCTTATTTTTGACAAGTCCGTTGCAATGTATGATATATATATATATATATCCCTTATTCTTGGTTATCTGGGCTGTTTGACATGAATGACACTGCAATGAACATCTTTGTAGTCAAATTGCTACACACACTCCACTTTTCAAAAACTTGTTCTCTTGATGGAAGGGAACTGATGCACATTTCAGGCTAACTGATAACCAGAAAAGTGGTCCAGATTCATTATGACCAAAGTTCTCTCTTTCACCACCCACAAGCCAATATTATGTATCATCTTTAAAAATCTTCCTGCAATTTTTAAAATACAGATTAGGTTCAGGAGTCTTTCTTATGTTCCAAATGAGATAAAGACAGAATATTAAACTTTCAAACTCCCACTGGCCAACTGGCTAGCTCTGCTGGAGGGCTACAGAGGAGACCACGCTGCCCACCATGGACGAGCCATACCTGCTTATTTAGAAGAAAAGAAGTGGACTGATCACTGAAGGTCAGATTTTTTTTTTCAAACAAATTTCAGATGAAAAGATTCAGGGGTTTTGTTCTAGGAGTGAAGTCCCGCCTAGATGAAAGGCAAGACTGCATAAATTATTCATTTGATTGAAGACATTTTGAGGGATGCTGGAAAACGTGGATTATTAATGGGCAGACCAGAAAAATTCTCACATTACATTTAGCCAGGACTATCAGCAAGGGGAAAACCCCAGACATTTTGCTCATTATATTGTTCTGAAAATTCTCACAATAAGAAATCATTTCTCATCAGGCTTGAACTCTGCATTTTATCAGGAAAATAAGGTTTCAATTAAAATTGTCATTCTTCTGCTTTCTTTTGGGTGGTCAGTCATTCTGCTGAAAAGTGATCTGAATCGGATTCTGGCAATGCGGGGGAGCTCAAGGTCCTGCCAGTGCTTTGTGAGAACAAGGGTCCATAGAACCAAATGGAAATTTGTCAAAGTTCAGGGAAAACTAACCACCATGATATGTTAGCATTTCCCACTTGGAAATCATAGTGGTCTACTCAGCAGTCAAGGGGTTAGTAGGCAAGAAGACATCAGCGGAAGACAGCAGTATGGACAGAGAAGGGTCTGGGAGGGAAGGAAGCTCTTTTCTGCAGCTTTCAGTTTGGAATAATCCAAACAGGATACAAACCCACCCAGACCTTGTCCTGAACTCCCACCCGACCAGTGTCACTTTTCAGCGTTGTGACTGCTTCCAGTTGGATGCTCAGAGCTGCTGGTTTTAATTAAAACTTAATTTGCAAAAATGTCTCATAATTTATGCATGTCATGTAATTCCTCCGAGATGATGGACCTGGAGCCAACTCAGGGCCATATAAGGAGACACTGTGCAAGAAGGTTAGGGGAGGAACCATGTGGAGCAAGACAAGAACCAACATGGGCGCAGCCGAGGAAGGCACTGATACTTTCTTTCAGCCTCCTGTCACTGGGATCTGCAGCCACCTGGGAAAGACATGAGCTTTGTTGTCTGAAAGCAGAGAGCCCATTTGGCAGGCCATGTATACATGGAGAAGCAGAAGGGTCAGCAATAGCCAGAATGGCTCCCCAAGGAAAGACTAACCAAGGAATAGGGGAGCCAAAAAACTTGAAACCCTGCAAAATAGATGAATGGGTTCCCTTCCTCTCTCTCTCTCTCTCTCTCTCTCTCTCTCTCTCTCTCTCTCTCACACACACACACACACACACACACAAAGATATAAAAAACTCTCAGAGGAAAATCAATGAAAACTCAAGAGTCTGCACCAAAATCATTTCTTTGCTCAACAGATGTCCTCAAGAGAGACTGTGCAGAGATCTGCCCAACTGTTGAACCACAGAGAAGTCTGTGTAGCAACTTAACTAGAAATACTGGCTCCTAAAGAAAGGTGACCAGAAAGACACCCCTACCCCAACTCATCCACTCTGTTCATTGTAAGGTGAATGAATCTCCCATCATCTTCCATGTTCACAGTGGGAAGGATATAGAAGACAGTATTTGTCACAGAACAAAAGTCAAAGGGGCTAGAAGTTAAGGGAAAAACCACTCAGTCTCAAAGGCTGCGACACAACATCGGTGCCTTTGCTCAGAGGAAAATCAATGAAAACTCAAGAGTCGGCCCTGAAATCATTGTTTTGCTCAATAGTTGTCTTTAAGAGAGATGGTGCAAGGATCTGCCCAATTGTTGAACCACAGAGAAGTCTGTGTGGCAACTTAACTAGAAATACTGGGTCTTAGCACTTGATAACTTTATTTTACAGCATTTGAAGTGAGCAATATTATTTAAGATATTATTGTCATATTTCATGAAATTTTCAAAGTTGGGAGGCACCTTGCAAATGTTCAGGGACTGACAGAATGAACTAGGTCTACACAGCAGTCTAGGGGATAGGAGGCAAGAAGATTTCTGTTGAAGACAGTAGTGTGGACAGAAAAGGGTCTGGTAAGGAAAATAGCTCATTTCTGCAGCTTTCAATTTAGAATAATCCCTACAAGATGCAAACCCATAACCTTGTCCTGAACTCCCACCCAACCAGTGTCACTTTTCAGCATTGTGACTGCTTCCAGTTGGATACTCAGAGCTGCTGGTTTAAAAAGCAGACCTTCCAGATTTCTCAAACAACCTGTGGGAGTCTATGTTTGTATCCTTATTTGGGTTATTCATTATTCATTTTTGTTTCTTTAATAAGAAAGCTCAAAAACCCATTTGATGTTTCCTACTTTCCAACAATTCTGAATGCTATTATCACATAATGACTGAATTAAAACATTTTAATTAGTTTTTTTTTTTTTGTCACTGTGATCAAAACACACACCAGGAACAACTCAGAGGAGTGAAAGTTTATTTGTAGCTCTTGGTTTCAGAGGTCTCAGTCCAGAGAGGGTGAACTCCATTGCTCTGGGCCCAAGGTGAGGCAGTACATCATGGAGGAAGAGTCCAGGGGAGAAAAGCTGCTCAGCTTATGGTGGAATCAAGAAGGAGAGAGAGAGAGGTGGGTAAGGGTCTTCAGGGAAGATGCACCCTTTCAGGGCATGCCCCCAGTGGCCCACTTTCCCTAGCCATGCCCCACCTGCCCACATTCACCACCAGAAAGTCCACCCAAACCAGGATGAACTGATGATATTATAGCTCTCATGATTTAATCATTTCACCTCTCCATAGTCCTGCATTAACAGGATCTTTTAGGGGACACCTCACATCCAAACCACAACTGAAAGCTTCTTAAAAATAGTGGCCTTGGGCTGGGGATGTGGCTCAAGCGGTAGCATGCTCGCCTGGCATGCGTGCGGCCCGGGTTCGATCCTCAGCACCACATACAAAAAAAAAAAAAAAAAAAAAAAAAAAAAACAAAGATGTTGTGTCTGCCGAATACTAAAAAATAAATATTAAAAAAAAATAGTGGCCTTGAGAGGCTTCTCTGAAGACAGTCAATCACAGTGACATAGTCTCCTGCCACCTACTGACAGAGCACAATAGAGGCCAGACACAGCAGGGGTGAACGCCATGTTCACCTTGTGTTCTTCTTTGTCCTCGGTCACAGAATCACTGTTACAACATTCTTGGATACAGAGAGATACTTTCCTGGGAAACACTGCTCTAGTACATTAAAAAAAAAAAAAAAAAAAAAAACCAGGAAAAAAAAAAAAGACATCCTTATGTCTCATACTGTTCTAGGACTTTTCCCCCCAGAAGCCAAAGAAGCAAAGAACTTTAGCTAATTTGGGTATGACACCAAGGGCTGCTTTCATGATAGACAGTACCATTTAGCAATCTTTGAAGGGGCAGATGACAATAGTCCATCTCCTAAGGTCATCAGAAAGATGGCCTTAATGAATCCCATGTTAGAAGCCTGGTTGCTATACCACAGAATACTTTGGGGTAAATTCAGAAGATGGCTCTGGAGGAGTGTTTCCAGATGGCTTTTATGATGCTCTGGATATAGCCAATGAAATGATGTTTTCACTGAACCGGGAGGGTTAGCCATGAAGAGTGGATCTACCTCCAGTTATGTCTACCTCATCTCTATCTCTAAGTCAAAGTTTCAACATGATCCTTGCACTTCCTGCCTCCTCTGAAACAAACAAACAAACAAATAAATAAAATCAAGTGACTATGAAGATCTTTCATCATCTCCCCCCAAGCCTGTTTCTGCCATATGTGAACACATTATTCAGACAGTGGAGGGTAGCAGTATGAGCTCTGGGTGCTAATCTTCTATTTGTGTTCTTTATTAGGAAATTTTTCTGGAAACTCTCATGTTGGTGATTCTAGTTTGAAAAAGCTATGATCATAGTCTAAGAAGCTATTTTCTGTATTTAAAAAAAAATCTATGAACATTTCCTTCTCTTACATGTTGTTTTTACTTTGGACCATCAGTGAATATATTTTGTGTTCACTTGATGGAGAAAAAAACTACCAACACCATGTGTTGCATAATGTTGGCTCTCTTTTACATTTAAGAACTTCCCAAGTAAAGATTGGGTCAAGGGAGGCCTGGAGCTATGAGTTCTGAATACATCCTCAAGAGAGAGTCCCAAGACAATTTTATGGTTCAAATGTTATCAGAAGATAACGTTTGTCATGTGCATGTATTAGTCAGCTTTTGGTCACTATGACAAAACACCCGAGATAAACAGCTTAAGAGGAATAAAGATTTGTTTTTGTCTCACAGTTTCAGAGGTTTTAATCCATGGTTAGCTGTCTCCATAACTTTGGGCCTAAGGAGAGGCAGAACATCATGGTGGTAAAAGTATGGTAGAAGAGTCAGCTCACCTCAAGTCAGGAAGAAGAGAGAGAGAGAGAGAGAGAGAGAGAGAGAGAGAGAGAGAGAAAGGAAAAGGGAGAGGAAGGGGGTAGAGAGAGGAAGAGGGAGGAAGGGGCCAGAGACAAGATGTACTCTTGTAGCTCATGCCTCCTGTGACCTACCTCTTCCAACTAGGCCCCACCTCTGACAATTTCTATCACCTCCCAGTAGCTCCACCATCTGGGGACCAAGCCTTAAACACATGTGCCTTGGGGAGATTTTCCAAGTCCAATTGTAACTATGTCCATGAGAAAACTGTGACTGACTCCAAAGTCTGTTTTCTGACCTGATAGTACAAACAAGTTAAATGATCCAACTAGTCTTTTCCAAAATACTTTAGAGCAACCTAGTAGTGGATAATGAAGGGACTACAAAGGAAAAATAAAAACAAAGTGGTCGGCTTGCCTGTAGACTAGAAGAGAACTTTGTCATCTCTGGCCTGCTGACCCACTGACTACCATATTACTTGAGGCTTAGTTTGGCGGTGCTTGGAAAGGAGTCTGTGAATATGCTGGGACTGTTGATTCTCTCAAACTATGTTTTACTCCCTGTAAGGCTGGGGTTTGGCCGTCCTCAAGCACCCTTGGCCAAACACATGTTCCCGTAAATTCTGAAGTCTATGTGTATTTTCAGTGGAATTTTTCTTATGGTCATGATTAATTTAATCATGAAACAGAATGACTCTTATCAAATATTTATATTTCCTAATGTCTTATTGCCATTTTCAAGAGTGTTTATATAGAAAACCAAGTCTTATCAGTGGCACTTGGGCCTAAACCTCAAACAGGCAGATTTGCTTCTGAACTTCACATTGAAGGACTAGAGGAATTCCAATGCCAGGAATTGAGCAGGAACAAGCTCACATTTTTTAAAAAATAAAATACATGTTAGACAACATGGGATGGGTTTCTCTCCAATAAAATTAATCTACACTCAATGTGTTCTATTACCTTGCACATAAATGAACAAATGGAACCATTTGATTAGATCATCTTTAAGAATAATAATGATAGACTATAATCTTGAGATTTCTTCTTATGTTCACGGTGGAGTAAATACTACTACATTAGGTCTCTGGACACAAACAGCTACTAAACTAGATGGGATACAAAACACAAAAATTCACTGGCCAACAATCAGCACTGATGGTGATTCCCAAAAGAAGGGGGAAACCTTGGTGGGTGAAGTGACGCACACCTGTAATCTCAGTTGCTCAGGTGGTTGAAGCAGGAGGATTGCTTGTTCCAGGCCAGCCTGGGCAACTTAGTGAGACCCTGTCTTAAAAAAAAGTCTCTCTCTCTCTCTCTCTCTCTCTCTCTCTCTCTCTCTCTCTCTCTTTATATATATTTATATATATATATATATATATATTTTCAGACCAAAAGGTCTAGGAGTATAGCTCAGTGGTAGAATATATTGAATTCAGGAAGAATTAATAAGAGTTCATAGGAGCTGAGGCAGCTGGAATTTATAAGGTAGATAATGAAGAAAAAAAATCCATACAGAGAAAGATCCTCAAAACTTACAAAGAGGACTTCTTAAGTTTTTGATTTAATAATAACATAAAGCATGAGTAGAGTGAGACTCCATAAGGCCAGGCCAAGCACAATTTTTAGAGGGAGGAGGGAAGGATATTTAGTAAAGCTGTAAGCTGGAAATAAAAAGGAATGACTGTTGGACCTCAAACAATTGAATTTATAAGTTTCAACCAGCCAGAGTAGAATACTTTGTTAACCACCTGGTATATTCAGAATGAACCTGAGAAAGGCCTTGATTTCGAACTAAACTATCTCTGAGTGAAAGATTCATCATACTTTACTAATCAAAGCTTACGAACAAGTTTTGGGCAAGCTGATAATAGATAAACTGACTGTCAGATCAAAGCTCCGAACGCCTTAACAAAGAAAATGAACACATTCAAAATTATAATGCCCAACATCATGTCATTTTTCTCATCGTGCACTACAAATCACTAAATATGGAAACAGGAAAATGTAACTCATCAGAGGGAAAAACAATTACTAAGGTATAGATACACTCAGAAGTGATACAATTAGCAAGCATGGACTTTAAAATAGCTATAAAGAACAGAATAAAAGATTTAAAGAAAAACATGAACACAACAAAGAAATAAATAACTAAAACCAAAATCAAAATTCAATAAAAAAGAAAACAAAACATGACTCCCAGAATTAAAAAAAAATATATAAGATACTCGAAAATTTTAATGGACTTAACAGCAGATTAGACACTGCAGAAGAAGTGATTAATGAATCCAAAGACATAAGAGCATTACAAGCAGTACACATTGAAGCAAACAGAGGGGAAAAAAAATTTTGAACAAGAACTTCAGTAACTAGTAGGATAATTTGAAGCAGATAAATCGATATATGATTGAAATTACAGAACAGCCTAGAAGCATGATTTCTTCAGAAAATATATCTGAAGTTAAAATATCTAATGAAATGACTAAACAATTCAAATTTGATAAAACTATAACAATCCCAAATGCTTAACAAACCTCAAACAAAATAATGAAAACAACACAATACTAAGGCACTTCACAATAATATTACTGGAAAACAAACATAACAATAAAAATCTCAAGTGTAGCCAATGAAATAAAGGTACATAGATATAGGGGACCAAGGGTAATAAATGTCACTGACTTCTCATCAGAAACAATGCAAGGCAGATGATAATAGAACAACTGCTCTAAAGGGAGAAAAAAAAAGTAAGCCTAGAATTCTGTATCCAGTAAAAGTATCCCTGCAGAGGAAGGCAAAATTAAAATGTTTCAGACCAAAAGAAAAAGATTTTTTTTTTTTTGAGACAACTCTCTGCCAGTTGAGCTGCACTGTAGGAAAGATTAAAGGAAGTTCTTCGTGCCGAAGAAAAATGATTCCAGATGGAAGCCTGAATCTATACAAAAGAACAAATAGCACCAGAAATGGAAAATATGTGTATAAATAAGACCTTTTCTCATTTTTGAATTAACTGTTTTAAACAAAATAAAAAACAATGTATTGCAGGGTTTATGACATACGTGGAAGCAAAAGATATGAGAGCAATGACACAGAAAGGCAGGGGCATGTGCAGGTACCCTGCTGCAGTTTCCCTCCATAAGAGGAAGGCAAAGGGGAGAAGTTAAGGACACAGTTAAGAGAACAGCACTTGAAAGATGCAGAAGAGAGAGAGCCAACAGACCTGTGGTAGAGGTAAAATGGAACAAAAGTCACTCATTTCAAAAGAAGGCAGAAAAATAAAAGGACGGAATACATAGATGAGTGTGTATTTACGCGCGCACACGCGTGTGTGTGTGTGTGTGTGTGTGTGTGTGTAAGTCTGTTATCTGTATGTGATATATATACGTGACTGGTTATTTTACACACCATTTATATATATGTATAAATACATACATACACATATATGCACATATATAGTTGTAATAATATGGTAAATTTAAACAAAAAGAAAAATAACAGAACAAAATATATATGTGTATATATACATATATAGATTTGATATGTATATGTATATATAGATATATTTGATATATACATAAATTTAATAATTACATGTGTAAAATCTTGTTCTATGATAGATATACATGATTTATAAATAGATATATTTTTATATAAGAATATATCATTACCTATAATACTATGATAAAATAAAGAACAGAACATACACACATACATAGATCTTTTATAACAGTATTATAGACTTAAAATCAAGCAATGTAACTCCATTAAAATGTAGATGGAATAAACACACTATGTGGTAAAGATTTTCAGCCTGAATAGAAAGAAAAAGAAGATTCATCTATATTTTGTTCCCAAAAGTACATCTTAAATAAAAATATAAATAGGCTAAAAGTAAAAGAATAGAAAACATATATGGAAGAAGAATGACCGTAAAAAAATATTAGGGTAGCTATATTAATATCAAGTAAAATAGACTTCAAGATAAAATACACTTTAAAATAAGAAATGTGACAAAAATAAAAAGGTCAGTTCAAAAAGAGAGGATGATCTTCAATCCTGTGTGTTCTAATAGGGCTTCAAAATGCATAATATAAAAGTTGGCAGAATCAAAACATGAGATTTATAAGTTTAGAATTTTAGTTGGTGTCAACAGTTTTCTCTCAGCAATTGAAAAGAAACCAACTACACAAAAAATTAGTGAAGATAAAAAAGATTTGAATGTTATCATCCATTTTTAACTAGTTGACATTTAAAAACAATATACTCAGTAACTGAAGAATATACATTCTTTTCAAACACATATGAAATATTTACCAGGAAAACTCACATGTTGAGTCATGAAACATTTCTCAATAAATTTAAAATGACTGAAATCATATAAGGTTCAATTTTGAACACTAGAGTCTAATTAAAAGTCGGTAACAACAAAATACCTAGTAAAATCTACAAATATGATACACTTCTAAATAACCTATGTGTTACAGAGTAGTCGAATCATAACGGACATTAGAAAACATTTTGAATGGAATGAAAATGAAAACATATCAAAAGTTAGAAAGTATAGCAGAAGCAGTCCTAAGGGGGAAAAAAAAGCACAGCTTTAAATGCTTATAACAGCAAAGGAGAAAAGCTTAATATTAATAGCCAAAACTTTACCTTAGGAGGTTAGAGAAAGGACCAAATATAAGCAGAGGGAATTAAAAATTAAGAAAAAGCTATGCAACAGAAAATAGACAAACAGGAGTCGGAATACTGAAATCAAAAGCTGGTTCTTTGAAAATATCAATAAAATTGAAAAATGTAATAGACTAATCACAAATTGCCCATCTCAGGAAAGAAAGAAAGAACATCACCATAGATCAAAAAAACATTAAGGATAATAAAAGAATATCATGAACAGCTTTAGACCAATAAACTCAACAGCTAAGATGAAGTGGACAAATTCCCGAGTGCACAAATCAGCAAAAAAGATAGAAGAAAAATAAAATCTAAATAGTTCTATATCTATAAAAGAAAATGAATTTGGAATTAGAAACTTCCCCATCAAGAATGCTCTAGGCGCAAATGGTTTCATTTGTGAATTCTAACAAATATCAAGGAGAAATATAGAGATCTTACAAAAAACTTTTTAGAAAGTAAAGGAAAAAGAAACTCATTTTATTAGACCAATATTATTAAATCCTGACAAACAAATTACAAGAAAGAAAAGTACAGACTGACATCTCTGGGAAGTAGAGAAGAAAAATCCTTAATAAAAATGTTTGAAAATGGAATTCAGCAATATGTAAAAAGAAAAATACATCATGGCCCTAAACTGTTTATTGCAGGAGAGCAGGGTTATTATAATATTTTTATAATTGATATCAATGGGTTCAATTTGCCACATAGGATGGACTGCATTTTCCAAAGTTGTCCACGATTATATTTCCCATGCCATGTGTTTTAGCAATGCAATACTGACTCTCGTACAAAGTATTGGGGTCTCTGTCCCCTGCCCTTCAAGTTGGGAACATCTTTGTTATTGCCTCAATCTACAGAATTTGGGGAAAGTGGTACCATGTGACTTCCAGGGACAGATTACAAAAATGTCATGCACTTCTGTCTTATTTTTGGAACTTGACTGCTGGGCAAAGCAAAACCTAGCCCACGTGGAAAGACTATGGACACTTGGCCAATGTGGGCGTCCTGATGATATTTCACCTGAGGTCCTTGTCAACAGCCAGGCGAGTAAGCAAAATGCCTCCAGGTGATGCCAGTACCCTACCATCAAGTCACCCAGACTTTAGCATGGGACCCCAGACATGGCAGAGCAGAGGCAAGCCATCCTCAATATTCTCTGTCTAAATTCCTGCTGTAGCATTTATGAATGTGCTGAATCGGTTGCTTCACATCCACATGCTTTGCAGCAACAGTAATCATTAACTAGCAATATTTATCAAAGGGAGATCTCATGGTCCCTGTTTTACATTGGGGGAAACTGTAGCTCATGAGAATGACTCGTGTAAGGTGGAGTGGGTGCCAAGTAGTAGCTCACTCTGCAAAGACATAGACAGGGAGCCCTGGGTGTGGTCTAGCTCAGAACTGTAAGAATCTTCCATCCAATTGTTGACAAGAGTGATTCGGGCTCTAACTTGTCCCCTCCCCCCTCCCCGTTATTCCATTTCTTTCTAGAAGACACTTGAGGTCAAGATTTAAAAAAAAAAAAAATGCCTGGGTCACAGCATCAAAACTATTTAACTATTAAACCTTTAGCACGCAGATATCCCCCATGTCTACATTTACAAAGCTCATGTAGCTCAATTGGCCATGAATTCTGGGCACTCAAACAAAAAAAGTTGGTTGAAACATAAGCTTCAGTAACTGTTGCCAAACAGTTACAAAAAGCAGGGAAGTCAAGGAATAAAATGAGATTTTGTCTTGGCTTCCATTTCATAGCATCACAGGAACTATCAGGTGGTGAACCAGTGAGTATTTGTGATACCAGGATAAACATAATTTATTCCTTCCCTTCCTAGAAGGACGACCAACCTCAGGGTAGGTGAGATAATTTGGCATTTTCTCTTTTCTGTTGTCTTCTCCTCTATTCTCCCTCACATCCTAATCTTTCCCCCCTTTTTACAAACCTTAGTTTTATTCTCTATAGAGGTAAAATCCTCCTCCACCAGGTTTGAACAAAATCTTCACAGGTACAGAAGAAAAGTGGGAGGATTTGTGTAGATTTATAGGCTATTATATCTTAAAGGGAGCAGTAAAGAGCAGCTGTCCCTTCTTTTGGCAATAGCTCTTTGATTAGACTCTGAGGCAAAAATCCATCCCAGATCTTGTGGGTGGACTGGGGATGATTCTGCCCTCCTGTTAGTCCAAGAGGAGACATGTGACTCCCACTAGCCAATCAGAATTCTTCATTCTGTCGCCAATGAGATTGGTTCAAGTAGAGGAGCAGGCGGTTGAAACCCAGAGTTATCAGTACCAACAGTTTAGCCAGAACCATAAGGAAGGAGAATATTTTTCTTTCAGGAGCAGGGGCTCCATTGGCAGAATTGGAGCTGTTGGTGACTGAATTGCTAAGACAATATACTATCAATTATCTATACCAGTGGTTCATGAATTTGCTCTTTGGAGGAAAAAAAAAATTTATGTAGCATAGATAAATCAAAGATTGAGTGGGCCCTCTGACCCAGTTCCATCACAGCCCCTGTGCAGGAGGGCCCAACATGCAGAGATACACACCTGCTGTACTCTAGGAAAACACATGGGTGTCACACTCCCTAGACAGCATCACAAACCATGGACGTTCAGGGAATCGACCAGTAACCAAGACAATAACTTCCCAAGAATGTGGTGGGCCTCACTCCAAGAGCCTTTTTAACATCATGAGTGGTATCACCTCCAAGAGTATCACACTGAAGCAAATACTTTGCATCCTTTATAGACCACAGTACCATGTTGCTTTTCTGAGAACCATCTCTTGGTTAAGGGCTGGGCTCAGGAGGAAGTCCCCCACTATTCCTTTCTGCCAGAGAACACACTTATTTCTGTACCAACTGCCTGTCAGAGTCAAGGTCAGAACTTCTTTGCAATCTCTAAAATAGTGGTTTAGTTTTTGAAAAGACGTTTGGAGTCCATTCTCCTTAAAATTTGGAGGGGAAAAAAAAAGAAAGAAAGAAAGCAAAATCTGGTTACTTTTGCGACAAGTTAATTAAATTCCATCTGTCTCAATGTGACTGCCCTCTATTTTGAAGTGGAAAAAAAGACAGAGAATCCAAACTGGCAATAATGTCCTTTTAATTGAATAAACCAACAGTTTTCTCATTCTAATGAGCATAAACTGTTTACAGAAAAGATTTTATTTAAATTACCCAGAGTGATTATTTTAAATGCACAGTTTGGTTAAAAGCTACAGTCATAAATAATTAATTTTTCTCTTTAAAAGATTTATGCAAATGTAAGCCATGAGGCTAAAAATGGAAAGTGTCTAATCCCATATGAATGGAGTTTGCATTTCTCTTCCTTGCTACTTCATCTCCATATTTCTGTTTTTGCACTTACCCTGAATACAAACCATATCTGCCCTGACTTGCCCTGGTCTGGTCTAGTGTCATCATGATCCCCACTCATTCTTATTGAACACTTTTCTTTCCCCTAATTTTAAGAACAAGAAATAGGTATAAACAGTTTTTTTTTTTGTTGCTGTTGTTTTTGTAAGTCTCCAAATAATGCCACATTGCATGTGAATGTTAGCAAACTCTTGGCGAGGGAAGTAAGACAGATTCAATCACTCAGGCCATGGGCAGGCATTCTGCTGAGTAAGCAGAGCTCATAGAAACAAACCCATTGGGAAATGTTATGGTTTGGATGTGAGGGGGTCCCCCAAAAGCTCATATGTAAGATAATACAAGGAGGCTAGAGGAAATGATTGGGTTGTGAGAGCCTTCACCCAATCAGTGAATTAATCACCTGAAGGGATTAACTGAGTGAGAACTGAAGGCAGGTAGGGTGCATTTAGAGGAGGTGGGTCCCTTAGTGTGTCTTTGGGATATATATTTTGTATCTAATAAGTGGAGTCTCTTTCTGCTTCCTGATCTTCATGTGAGCTGCTTCCCTCCACCATACTCTTCCACCATGTTGTTCCACCTCACCTGGAGCCTGGAGGAATGGAGCCTGCCATCTATGAAACGGTGAGCCCTCAAATAAAATTTTCTCCCTCTAAAATAGTTCTGGTTGGTATTTTAGTCACGGCAGCAGAAAAGCTCACTAAAACAGGGAATTTCCCCAGACTGTCCGTAACAGGGAGATAAATAAAACTACGAAGGAGGTCGTACATGACAACAAAACTTCAGGCAGCCTAGTCCAGCAGGCTGGTTAGTGGTAGCCAGCAAGAGACACCACAAAGCCAGGATTCAGATGGTGGAGGTGGGAGCATTTCAGGACAGACTCAAGCTGAAATTCCACAACTGCTTTCACAAGAAAGCAACAGAGATACCCCCAATCACAGCCATACAGGAGAAGCCCCTTCTAGATGATGGGCTGTTGCCAGGGATACAAGAGCATGTAGAAGCAATGCCAACTCAGTGACCCTGGGAGCCCAGGGTCACAGTGACCGTGAACCTGAAGGGTATGCTCTAAGTAGAGACTGCTGTGGTTTTAGCTGCTGGAAATCCCAAGGCACAGGAAGAGAGGTGAACAGGGATAAATAATTTAAGAAAGAAGAGGATTCAGAAGGACAGAACATGAAAGGGCAAAGGAAAAGTTGTGCATGGAATAAGGAGTCCCCAGCCCTTGGCAGATGATGTCTGGGCACTGTCACTTGGCCTTGTGGTGTTTGTAAAGTGAGAGAAATGAATCCCAGTAGATGGTGCATGCATGCTTGGTGGAGGTCTCCATAACTCTCCTCCCCTCCAGTCCCAATGTTCTCAAACCCAGTCTTCTTCCACATTTGCACCGCTGGCCTGCACACGTTTCACTCTGACTTGGAAGATGAACAATATGCAGATGCTAGATTGTTACCTGGCAGCAGCAGCTGGCAACCCTACCCTACTTTGGCTGCCACAGAACCAGAGGATGAGAGGGGAGAAGGTTGGCCCCGGAGGCAGGATGCTACATCAGTTACTCTGACAACAACCCAGTTAGGCAGAGCTCTCATGATCCCCGATTTCACATATGATGAAATAGAGGCCCAGGAGTGCTAAGTCAGCAGTTCCAGCTCGGATAGCTGCTCACTGACAAATTGAATATTCAAACCCAAGCCGTCTGACTCCAGAACTTGTGCTCTTAACTAGCACAGGACATCCTTTCCAACTTCATTAATGGTACAAACACCATAATGGGAAGAGAAATCACTCCTCATTATTTAGAAAATCTTTTTGATTCTTTAAGACTTACATATTGCAATTTTGGGGGGGGTGACCAAGAGGTGGATCTCAAGACAGAGAAATGGATTCTGGCCCCTGAGATGGCTATGCCAGCTGAACTTGCTTGGCCTAACAGTACCTGGCCTGGGGTATTGTTAAGCCCTGGCTCACTTTGAGCTTGGGCTCACTTTAGATATGAGTGGAACTGGCCTCACTGATGCTGCCATAATCCACATCTGCTTTAGAGGTGCTTTGGAGAGAACTTTAACAGCTCATGCACCTTGGACTAAAGCAGTTCAATGGGTAATGAGCAAATGAATCAGAGGCCCAGATTAAATGTGCATCCAAATAACCACAAGGTCCACCATTAAGAGGGCAGAGAGCACATTCAACAAAACAGTCTGATTTTGGCCTTGATCCCATAGACTTTCCAAGCAGACTTACTGAATATGAAATAATTCACTGGTTTGAATTATATTTTTTGAGGGGGGGCAGTGTTTATTAAGGATTAAACTCAGGGGCACTCAATCACTCAACCACATCCCCAGACCTATTTTGTATTTTATTTACAGACAGGGTCTCACTGAGTTGCTTAGCACCTCGATTTTGCTGAGGCTGGCTTTGAACTTGTGATCCTCCTCCCTCAGCCTCCCAAGATGCTGGGATTACAGGCATGCACCACCATGCCCAGCACTGGTTTGATTTTTAAACATTTATATTTTACTGCAGAAAAGATATTGTTTGTTTGTTTGAAACAAATTCCTTGAATGGATATTTGGGGAGTTACTCAATGTCTCAGTTTTATCATCTGCAAACAAGGATAACAATAGCACAAATTTCTTAAGACTTATCTGTTTATACTTTTTAAAAAATATTTATTTCTAAGTTTTAGATTTACACAATATTTTTATTTTACATTTATGTGGTGCTGAGGATTGAACCCAGTGCCTCATGCATGCTAGGCAAGCACTCTACCACTGAGCCACAACTCCAGCCCTGTTTATACTTAATGATAATTTAATTGTCTATTTAAATAAAATGTTCATGTTACATTTACTTAGAAATATGTTTGGAACTGTTCCTGGATAATATTAAATATTGAATAAATCAATAACTGTGATTATTATTATTATTTTGAGTTACTTAATTAGTAATATGGATCCAGAGACAGGTATGTTTTCTTCACTCAAGGAAAGCTATTAATTTCTCCTGCATACTAGATGCTGAAAATTGATGGAGAAATCTTTTAGAACTGAATAGCTGGGGATACCTGCTCTGGGAAAATTCAGATGAGTTATGACTGCCATGGTTATTGTAACACAGGTATTTTTAATGCTCTATAATATGACTGCCTTAATTTGTATTGTCCATTACAGTTTAGTATCTGATCTGATGAGAAAGGGAAACTGAGGCCTAGAAAAGAGTAGATGGCTAGTAAGGGGCAGAGCAAGGAGATGCAATGCAATTTTCAAGCTTCCTTTCTCAATGTTCATTCAGTTCTAGAGCCATACTGAGAAGCAGCGCTTGAGGAGGTCAAAGGTCAGTCTCTTCGTGTTCCCAGGATCCCCATTCCTCTCCTTTGGGGTGTTTACAATATGATATTTGGGGACCCCCTTCTGACTGCTTCCCCAAATGGATACTAAGAAGAAGGCAGTTACCACCAAGAGATCACAGGAGGCTTGAGGACACTGAAGTGTCTGGCCACCCTGTCGGGTTTCCCTGATGCTTGGCCACTGAGCACCTGGGCCATGGTAGGACCTTCCTGAACAATCAGGCCAGAGATATCAAGCAAAACCAGCGGGGGAAAGCAGTCAAACGTGTTCGCCTCAACAGATGGTGGAGGAGTGGTAGAGAATGAATTACTAAATTGAGAAGCCACCTTTCTTAAAATCACCAATGTCCAACACTGGTGCAAAACAATAACAGCATCTTTAAAACCACAGCTGTGTCGTGACTGACAGACGAATGATGGTTAAAAGAAGAAAATATGAAGTTCCATAATATAGCAGGATGCCAACAGAAGCCAACAGTAGAAAAAAAGGAAGAAAATAAAAAGTAAAGGGGTTCGGAATATGCTACCCCCAAATGCATCACTTTGGTCTATGGATTATTTTGAGCTGAAGACAACATGGACTTGGGTCTCTTTAGCAAACCTTACTACATAGCCCTGGTCACTCACTAGTTTCCCCCATATATTCACATCTCCACAATTAATCACCCCCTTTTCTTTGTCCTGTTACTTCTATGAGGCCCCCATACGCATATGAAATAAACCTTTTCCATATTAATCTGTTTTTTTTAAATCAGTTAATTCACACACCCCAGTTAATAACCTAAGAGAGTAGATGAAATGATTTTTTTTCCTTCACTACAATAGCTACCTTCCAATTTAATGCATAGAAATCAATTGTGCTTGTGGCTCATATTTTTAAGAGAAAAGGAAAGGTTCCTAGTGATCTAGATTAAAAAGAAAAGAAAATCCTAGTAGTGCCCTGAGTTAATATATGACAGGGCTTTGAAAGGTTTTTATGAAGCAATGAGTTTGAGCAGATAATATGGCTTAAACCAACAGAATCAGTCTGCATTGTTACCTTGATGGCTTGTTATCCATAGCTAACTCAAATGAGCTGTTTCGGAATTCAATTGCTCGGAAACTCAAGGCAATTGTCATTAAATGTGTTGTGAATACTGCAAATGCACTCAAGTCTCTGTGTACAGGGAAACACCCACCAGAAGACAGAAGTTCTGAAATGTGTGGGAATGGAAAATTTGGTTGTTTTCATCTTTCTTTTTTGTTGCTAAGTGAAATTAATGAATAACCACTACGGAGTCCTTCGTAGCTTCCATATCTGCACGATGGAAAATGTGAAAATCAAACATAATAAAAGAGAGCAAGTTTAAGCCATACATTCATAAACTTATTCACTCAGTCACACGATGAATTTGAGTCTTGAGTATGTAGGCCACATGCAAAGATAAATCAGATACAGACTCTGGGAAGTGTCACTATATGTGTTCCCTTTTTCAAAATTCCACATGTAAAATTGGTTGCTTTTTTTTTTTTTTAATCATGGATGAATCAGATGGATGTGAAATTCTACACTGTCAACTTGGTGAAGTCATGGAATTCATATTTTTCCAGTTTTAAACTGATTAGAACTAATAATATCATTTTTTGCTATTTTTTTAACCTACTAAATATCTAAAGCATTGTCCCCTGGGCTAGGCAAGAGTTGTAGACATAAGAGACTTAGGCATGACTGTCCTGGAATGCTACAAAACTGGAGATACACAGAGTAAAGATAATCATTGAATATTATAACGGGGCCATGGAAGCAAAGCAGTGAAGGTCCCCAAAGAAGACAGTACTTAAAAGACTTGAAGGAACATATAAGTACTAAGCAAATCAATGCAACTATAGAAGAATAAAATAATAACTGGCCAAGTGGAGACTATTTTACCATTCATTCATCCATTCTGCTGTTTGATGTTGGGTACCGGGAATATTATGATTAAAAGAAATATGGCCATTGGTGTGCAAAACTTAGAAACATGATTTTAAAAGGAGGCCAAGAGATAATGTGATAATGAGCTGTAATGGAGAAAAAGACGTGGTTCTAGGAAAGGGTGACAGGTGACCCTTTTCTGTTTGGAGATTCAGGGAGGGGATTTTTAATTTGATAAATGGGGTGGATGGTACAGTGCAAATGACAAGAAGGGAAAAGACTGGAGATGTATTTTGAAACGGGAATGAATAGGACTTGTGTTTCCAACCCAATGGTGTAGGTGTCTCACAAGGAGGGTTCTGGGCTACTCTTCCTTGGCACCAACCATGGCTGTCTTCAGTGGGCCTGACTTTCTGTTAAGTCACAGGACATCTTTGTTGTACAATAAGATAGGCAGTGTATGATCTGCATGTGGGCTGGCTTGCTTCTGAAAGTTCCGATAGCCAATGATGCATGTGTTTTGCTTGTCATTCAGGTAGGTGACGAGAAGCAGTTTATAGCACAACAAAAAGACAAGCCAGTCTCTTAGACTCAACCTAAGAGATCTAACAGTCATTCATAATATTTTGGGGAATGGTGGACTCCTCTATCAAGGAAATTCATACTCATGCATAAACAATTGTTGTTTTTTTTTTTGTCTGAAATCAAATTTATTGATCCACTACAGATGTTAGCCAGGAAAAAGGACCACTCATGGGACAAATTCCAGAAGCCTCCAACAGTGAAGCTAGGAGGCGTTGGAAAAAAGTCCATCAGATCTAAAAAGCTGGAGTATCTTATAATGAAAATTGGAAGACTGGAAGGTCTAAGTTTTTTTTTTTTTTTTTTTTTTTTTTTTTGACATCGAACCTGTTTTGGCTACAGACCTGAGGGACAGGGTTACACCCACGGGTGAGGGCTTGGAAGAGAGCCTCACCTCTCCAAGAAGGATACCAAGGCACCTAGAGGGTCTTGATAGAATTCATTTATTAATTTTTCTTTGTTTTTTTTTCTGCTTC
Organism: Urocitellus parryii; assembly: GCF_045843805.1. Lineage (NCBI taxonomy): Eukaryota > Metazoa > Chordata > Mammalia > Rodentia > Sciuridae > Urocitellus > Urocitellus parryii. The sequence continues at coordinate 171,925,708 of NC_135533.1, read as the reverse complement.
TTAAGAAATTTGCTCTTTTCAGTTATACATGACAGTAGAGTGTATTTTGACCTATCACACATACATGGAGTCTAACTTCCCATTCTTATGGTTGTACACGATGCGGAGCTTCACTGGTCGTGTATTCATCTATGAATATAGGAAAAGTTCTTTTGGCAAGATGCAGGTGTTTCCATTGTAGCAGAGCAAAGAGCAAAACCTGAATAAGAACTCACTCATTCTACCGCGATCAAGTTTTGATGGGAGAAATCACAGGCTCCTTGAAATGCATACATGGCTGGTGCATTTCATAGACTTGTACATCTCCCCATCTACAATAACCCTTCCATTCTTCATTGGGAGAAGCCAAGGAGCAGATGTTATGTAACACAGTAGAAGAGGAAACCCAAAGTGACATCTCCTGATGCTTTTTCCATGTTTGAAAATTTATTCCACTTCTAGTAGAAACACGATTTTTTTTTTGGCCGGGATATCCTGACAGTGAGACTTAACTGTAATCAACCCACCCCACGCAGAAGGAAGCTCCATGGTTCTGCTGGTGGCTGCGGGGACTCTGGGGAAGGAGGGTGCTTTCAGGCCTCCAGCCAGCCTCGGTTCTGCTCTTGCTGAAATTTGTTCTGCTCCTGAACATCTTCAACATCCTAAATGCACACTTCGAGCTCCCTGCCCAAGAACGCAGAGATGTACAGAACTAGAGCTTTCCCAGGCTTCCCCCTCCCCCCCCCCCCAAAAAAAAACAATCTTCAAGGACTTTGGGAAAATGTAGTGGACTTTTGGCAAGATGCAGGTGTTTCCATTGTAGCAGAGCAAATAGCAAAAACGGAATAAGAACTCGCTCAGTCTTGAAAACGTGCTGCCACCTTGTCATCCCCTAGTTGCTTGGTTTGCTGTTCCTTCTTCTCTCAGGGGGGGGAAAATCTGCATTTTTCCATTGGTCCCATACTCTTCATAGAACAATTCCATTCAGTTCTCTTGTTCTATATCCTAACAGCCCCAAATCATTTCCCTGAGGAATACCAGTGGTTAGTCTTGAATACAGGGCTGATTTAGAGTTGAACATTTGGAAATGATTGAGCACAAGAGAAGAGATTAAATTTTCTTATCTTTTCTGAGCAATGATAACATAAGTTCATAGTGTGAGGGGGAAAACAGAGGTCAGTCATCCAGGTTCAGTGCGCATGTCTATAATCCCAGTGGCTCAGGAGGCTGAGGCAGGAGGATTGTGAGTTCAAAGCCAGCCTCAGCAACTTAGTCAGGCCCTAAGTAACTCAGTGAGACCCTGTCTCTAAATAAAATCCAAAACAGGGCTGGGGATGGGGCTAAGTGGTTAAGTGCCCCTGGGTTTAATCCCTGGTACCCCCCCCCAAAAAAAAAATAAACAAGCCAGAGTTTAGTTAAGAAATGTCTAAGAATGTCACTGTTTCCTACAGACCCCATTTGAAGCATCATATGCAAAGGTGCCCCCCACATGAACTGGACAATGTCCTGGGACATGGGTGAGCCCCAGATACCAGCGTTAATGTATGAGGCAAGGATTTCCTGACTGTTCATCCTGATCCAGTTCTGAGGTTTTTCTATTACTACTACTACTACTACTACTACTACTACTACTACTACTACTGCTGCTTAAATTCATTTTAAACTTATGCATTAAAACTGGACATATCAATGGAATACCGTATGATATTTGAGATATGTATTTATCATGTAATGTTTAGATCAGGTTAAACACTACTTTTTTCTCATACATTCATCAATTCTTTATGGCAAAAGTTTCAAAATCCTTTCTTCTAGCTTTCTGAAATATACAATACCTTATCACTATCTGAGTCACCCTGCTATACTACAGCACACCAGAACTTCTTGTTCCTCTATAATTATAACCTAGTACCCATTGCTCAACCTTTCCCCCCTCACTACTCTCCTCTTCCAAGCCTCTGGAAATCACCATGCTACTCTTCAATTACTATATGATCAACGTTTTTATATTTCCCATATGAGCGAGATTCTGTGCTACTTGTCTTGGTATGCCTGTCTTATTTCATTTAACATGATGATCTCAAGTTCCATCCATCTTTTCATGACTAGATTTCATTCTTTTTCATGGCTGAATAGTATCTCATGATGTAGACATACCACATTTTCTTTATTCATTCATCATTTAATAGATATGTGGGTTATTTCCATTTCTTGGCTCTTGTGAATAGTACTGCAATGAACACCGGAGTGCAGATATTACTCCAACTTACTGGTTTCATTTCCTTTGACTATTTACCCCCACAGTAGGATTACTGCATCATATAATTCTATTTTTAACTTTCTAAGGAATCTCCATACTGTTTTCCATAATGGCTCTAGTAATTTACATTCCCACCAACAGCACATACGGGCTCCCTTTTCTTTATATCTTCGCCAATCCTTGTTATGGTTCATCTGTTTGACAACAGTCATTCTAGCTCAAAGGGGTGAAATCTCATCATGATTTTGATTTGTATGTCCCTGATGATTAGTGATATTGAGCATTTTTTTCATGAACCTGGTCTTATTTTGAGAAATGTCTACGTAGGTCTTTTTTTATCTCCCTGTCCTGGCCTGTCTTCAGGTCACCTTGGCTTGTTCAACTGAGCCTCTGAAGTCTTGACCAACTTGTTGACTCCCTGCTTGACTTGTCGGACTGCTCATGGAGGTAGCCAGACTTACCATAAAAAGTCATTAAAAAGCCCCTAGTGAGTTAGATTCAGGATCTTCAATTTCCTTCAGGAAAGAAAACTATGTGTATCAGGAACAGCATATGATTTCTGACATAGTGACAGCAGTTGGAGTTATACAAATTATAGGATGTGATTACAGTGTTTGCTGTGATAACACCATCAAAATCCTTTTGTGATGTCTAACACATTCAAAATGCAAATTCCAGGATATTTAAAGGCCCATCAAATAGAATTGTTATGACTTTGAGATTTAAACCCAGGAATGCTGGGGTTTCTTTTACGAGTGTGATGAGCCGAGTTTTCCTTCTGTCATATTTAATATAGCACCGAGAATGCTCCATGTAAGAGATCCATGCTGCCAAATTTAACGTTTCCTATCTTGGGTTGCCAAGGCTATGGGGAACATAATTCAGGACAAGTTGGGCTCCAGTGTCTTCATCTCTTAAGGCAGGCACTGTGGGAGTTTTTCAAAATTAAGTAGAAATGATATCACTCAGGCTTGTGAGAATAGAAACCACATTTCTACTCCCCCCCACCCCGCCCCACAATCTGGCATTCTCCAGACTGTGCACCTCCAGTAAGCAGTGTATGTGTGGGTTTGCTCCCTATTAGAGCAAACCTGTGTATGTGGGAGACCTGCCAATTGTGACATCAAACCCAAGAGCAGTCTCACACTCATGCAGATGATCTGAAACTGAGTTCCATTCGTGCCACTCATTACCCCAACTCCTTGGACAAATTCCTCAGTCTCCCTAAGCTTCTGCTATATCATTTGTAAAGTGAACTTAATAGGACCCACCCTTAAAGAGCACCCACCCTGGGGTGCCATTTACCTAGTCCATGATGGTAGCTCTTAGCACCCCAGTTATCCTAACAGTGCTGTTCAGGTGGGGCCCACCTGACTGCACTGATGGGGAAGGATGCTTCTGAAGGGCACCATCAATTTCCATGGCTCAGCTTTTCCTCCAAAGCCTCCTGGTCCCAATCTGCTGGACACAGCCCAAGATTAGGAGCACAAAATTAAAACTACCCTGAGATTTCATCTCACTCCCGTCCTAATGGCAATTATCAAGAATACAAGTAACAATAAACGTTGGCAAGGATGTGGGGGGAAATGTTCATTCGTATATCACTCATGGGACTGCAAATTGGTGCAGCCATTCTGGAAAGCAGTATGGAAATTCCTCAGGAAACTTGGAATGGAACCACCATTTGACCCAGTTGCCTCACTCTTTGGCCTATACCCAAAGGACTTAAAATCAGCACACTAAGTGTCACAGCCATGACAATATTTACAGCAGATCAACTCACAATAGCTAAACTATAGAACCAACCTAGGTTGCCCTTCAATAAATGAATGGATAAAGAAAATATGGTATATATACACAATGGAATGTTACCGAGCCATAAGGAAGAATGAAATTACGGCATTTGCCAGTAAATAGATAGAACCGGAGACTATTGTGTTAAGTGAAATAAACCAATCCCCCAAAACCAAACGCTAAATATTCTCTTTGATATTCAGATGCTGATTCACATTAAGGAAGGAAGGGAGGAAGGGAGTGGGAAAGAAAGTAGAATAAATCGGACATGATTGTCCTATGTTCATATATAAATACACAACCAGTGAAACTCTGCATCATGTACAACCACAAGAATAGGAAGTTACATTCCATGTATGTATGATATGTCAAAATACATTCCACTGTCATTCTAATACATTCTGGCATTGCAATTACTCCTTACTGTAGTCATTTCCAAATGCTATAGCCATAATGACTCCCAAGATAACAAGGGGCGATGACATCCTTAAACCTTTGTTTAATGTTTAGTTTTTCTTCAATCCTGATCCTGGCATGGAACCTGCAGGCAGCTAAAGGTAGACACACCCCCTGGATCAGAGGCCTTCAGGGGCCAAGAGGGAAGGTGACTCTGGATGACTTTCTGCCTGGGAAGAAAGACACATACATGGTCCAGTCTTTTACCTTTTCTTTTGGAGAGTGTCAGAATTTGGCCTGCCTAAAATGAAAGAAATGCAGAATTCCTTCCCCAAGACTCTGTGTATGAAACAACAAAATAACATTGTTATTCCAGATTGTTAGATGATAATGATTAGCATTTATCAAGAGCTTGCTATGTGCTGGGCAGGATGCTGAGCAACATTATCTTTCTTAAATCTTCACAACTCAATGAGATCAGCACCATTATTATTCCCATTTTACACACGACAAAAGAAATCTTGAGAGTACTTAATAGCACTGATATTGGTATGCAATTTACTGTAGAATGCTTCAGTATAGACAGTGTGACAGAAAAGTAGATGCTAATTTTAATCTTTATCTCAGAGGTGGTCCATTGCCCTCATCAGGAATATACTTTACGGCTACTATTTAATCAAAAGGCTTCATTTCTGACCAACACCAGAGGTTGTTAACAACCATAACAGACAGTAGAAATGAATTCCAATGGGTAAAATTGGAGGTGTCCAATCTATACGGGTTCAATATATAGCAGGGGTCTTGCCTTTCTCTGAATGAATCTACATAAGGACTTTGGGAGCTCTCTCTTTGAAAATAGTGCCCAGGCCTGATTTTTAAATAATGTTGCTTTCAGCTGTTGACTCAGGCCTGTAGGTCACCAGAGTCCAAATAGAAGGTAAACACACTGCTGCCAGTACTCCATCTGCTCTGATGCAAGGTGTCATCAGAACCCTGAATAGAAGAAAGGACTGGGATTTGGGAGTTTTCAGAGCATGTGGCTTTTGTGTATGCTTGCTCATACATGTTTGTATTGATGGCAGAATTGGCCTGGGACTTCTTTCATGATGGCCTGGTAATAAGATTGTAAGGGGAATAATTAGAGCCTTGTAGCTAAATGCTGGCTGATGCAAAGAATAGCCCCAAATTACTTAACAGTTATAAATTACCTAATTGGCTTTGATTGATCACTGCAGGAACTTAAGCTGTATTTTTTAAAACTGAAAATTATGACACCCTAGTGCCCAGTATAGGGACTGGACCCTGAGCATAATAGATATCTATCTGGTCAATAGATAACAAGGTCATCCTACATCTGGTTCCACAAAGGCCACTAAAACAATGATGGCTAAAGAGTAGGCACACTGGTTGGCTGCCCAGCTGGCAGAGAGGGAATATAGTCTATCTCCATAAGAGAACCACAGAGTCCGTACATTCAGCCTTATGTTGGTTTATCATCGCAAGAGAAATGGGAAATTGACAAATTCAATCTAGATTCCATGATGTCTGGGGAAATCACTAGACCTTACAAAAATGTACATCTCTGCCAATATAGCAGAGGCTGCCGTGAATGTGTGTACTGTGTCCAAGGCACAGCCCTCTCTCAATGTGTTTCTGCATTCCCAGCCACCAATTTTCCTTTCCAAGTTTGTTCTTGTTTGCATTCAGTTGTTCTTGGTTGAAAAATCTGTTCTTAATCATATTAATAGCTAAAATTAAGATTATTTTAACCTTTAAATAACTTGTGTTTAACAAAACCACAGTTCTTTCTAAAAAAAAAAAAAGCCCACACATTTTAATAACAAAATAGTCAGTAATCTCATTTTTCCAAGTTTTTTTTTAACACAATACAGTTTTGTTTCCTATGCATTGTCATGCAGTGATCGATATTTCCTAACTTGAGAATTCTTATGCTTTACATAACAGAAAACTAAATAAGAAGCAGATTGTCAAGTGCTAAGATGGCAGACAGCTGCCAAAATTCTATGATTTCACCCTAGCGTGGGTCCCTTAGTATTCTGTTGCAAAAATCAAAACATTAATTCATTAAGGATTGCTTAGCATCTTCTTCAGGAAACGCATTACCATTCTATCATGATATCAGACTTTATGGGAATTTTCCTTTCCAATCTGACCCAGCGTAATTGGCTTAGCCTGAATAAGGACAGTAATTAGAAGCAGATAGCATTTATATTTTTTGGTGGAGAACTGAGTGCTAATGTTAAAGAAGCTTCATGGATCTAAATATTTTTCCTGGCCTCTCCCAATATCAAGTTTCTTTGGAGTCTACGTAAATTACGATGATGCCCTACCAGGAAAAAGAAAAAAACCACATTCCACACTTCATCCATAAACCATATCTTTAGCAAGAAAACCACTGTTAGGAACTTTTCCATCAGACCCAAGTACTATAGTATAAACAATATGCCTTAAGCAATCAACCATTTCCCAACATATTGCATATAACAATAATGCATAGAGAAAGAGTGTTGCAGATATCTGGTTCATTCCTGAAGTTTTCCCTGTTCTTCCATCTAACAACAGTGACTGCTACTCAGTGGATAAAGCTGGCAACCATACAAATCAGTTGCTTCAGATCTGAACTTGATCACTCAGCTAAGTTTATAAAAGGAAGGACAAACATGACAAGATTTTGGACACTGTTCTTGGTGCCATGATTGGCCTCGTAGCCAGTATTCTTGGTTACTTCTCTGATTCTTGGGTCTTGTTGTATAATTGTAGGAAAAGTGTAAAGGAGAGCAGGAGAAATAAACCTTAGAAAGTAGCTAACAGAGACAGAAGGCGAGGTGAAGCCTGGGTTGCTTGCTTAGCTTCTGTGAGTTCACACTAAGTACCAACCATGTGGCAGACACAGTTCTAGGTTCTAGGGTTACAACAAGACTTCGCCTTACATTATAACAACTTATATTATTCTTGGTAAAAAATAAACAAGAAAATAATTTTTAAGGAGGGGGGAGGCACTTATTTAAAATAATGGTCAATGATCATGATTCCTGCAAAGGAAACTCACAGAGATCTGAGACAGAAAGTCAATGGGCACAGGAAGGGTTGCATTTTAGCTTCCATGTAGAACATGGGCAATAGCCTCTCCTCAATAACGGAGGAGGGCATCAAAGTAGTCATTCCAACTGAGAAGGAGAGGCCTGTAGAAGAGCCCAGAGAGCCCAAGGGAAGTGGGAAAGTATGGGGTGTTGAAGCAACTAAGAAATCACCAGTATGGTACGGAGTGAGGTGGCACTATAATCCCAGCAGCTCTGGAGGTTGAGGCAGAAAGATCACAAGTTCAAAGCCATCCTCAGCAAAAGCAAGGGGCTAAGCAACTCAGTGAATCCCTGTCTCTAAATAAAATACAAAATAGAGCTGGGGGTGTGGCTCAGTGGCTGGGTGCCCCCTGAGTTCAATCCCCAATACCTACTCCCCCTCAAAAAAAAAAATTACCAACATGGCTGAAGTTCTGAGAGCAAGGCAGACTGGATGGTGATGGTGGGGTTCTATTGACCATGGTAAGACCCTTGGAAGCAATACACAAAAAAAGTACATCAAAAGCCAGGAAATGCAGAAACCAATATAAAGATTAATTTCAAGGATTCCCTAAATGTCCATTATGTATCCCTAACCAGGTATGATTCCAACAGTGCCAAAGCCTTTGAAAAAATTCCCCCTCTAGCTAACAGTGGGCAAAAGTATGATCAACTTTATCTTAACAATGACATGGTTGGTATTAAAACACCTTTGCTCTTTAGAATGCCACTCTTTAGCTCCTCAAAGCATGGACACATGAATTCAGGCCTTCTTAATAGTAGCCAGCGCTTCATGGGGCTAGTGGTGATGGGCACTTGAAAGAGTGGTACTGTCACATGGAGAAGAGGAATCCACTGACTGTACATGTAAGAAAGATGGCCTTGAGCAATGTGTGGTATGTTGGAGACGATGCTATTCTTACCCAACAGCTACAAAGTGTAGATATTTTCAGATGCTCTTGAACTTTAAGATCTCAATGCTCTGAGAGTTCATACATCCAAGTATGAGCACACCTACCATGGTGCCCGGCTCTGTATTGCAGATGCTACAAAGAACCAGACACCATCCTCCTCAAGGAGTTCCTAGTTCAGTGGGATAAACAATACATGTAGATTTCTTGATAGAACACAGAAGTTCTAGGATGCTGCTCAATGTTAGGAAGTAGCGTGAGGGCTCCATTATAGATTGGGGTCCATCTGAGGAAGTCAGGAAGCATCTGTGTGGAGATGATAATGATACGGGCAGCATAGGATAAGCATAGAGCCTTCCAGATGGGATGAGAGGAAGACACTGTTTCTCAAAGCAGGAGCAGCATGTGCAGTGGTCTAGGTAAGAGACAACATCAGGTTGGTTCTTGAGACCACATGAATACGTGACGAGTTCCAAGCTGAACGGGAGCATGGAATGAAGAAAGGCCATGTTGAAAGAAGCTGTATGGAGTCTGGTTATCAACTGCTTCAAATGCTTGGGACTTAGGACCCCCTGGAAGGTTTTGACCCAGTGGTTATCGTACCATACTTTAATTATCCTCTAATTTATAAGTTGACATTAAAAATAGCTCAACTGCAGGGAGCAGTGGTGCATGCCTGTCATCCCAGTAGCTAGGGAGGCTGAGGCAGGAGGAGCACAAGTTCAAAGCCGGCCTCAGCAACTTAGCGAGGCTCTGAGCAACTCAGTAAGACTTTGTCTCTAAATTATATATAAAAGGGGCTGGGAATGTAGCTCAGTGATCAAGTGTCCCTGGGTTCAATCCCCAATACTCCACTTCCCAAAAAAATAGTTCAAGTGTTTATAAAGCTCTTTCAAACTAGGTTTTCTAATGCTTTCCAGAGGCAGAGAAGGAAAAAAAATAATATAACTTGATCTCACCATGACCCTGCCCTGATAAAGTACAAGGACAGTGCTTCCCATTGATTTGATTCCATCCATTGGAATACCAGGGGAGATTTGCTAATAAAAGGTATGTTTGAACCCTGACTTTCTTAAAGGAAGGACCCTTCATGTGGAAGCAAATGCTGCTTTAACAGTGGGCTCAGACAGAGAGAAGCAGGCTGTGAGGTGAATACCCTATTCTTGCTTCACCTCGGGTCACTTTTCATTTGATCCCTTCAGAGAAGCAATCAATGACAAGAGTATTTAATAGTCTGTTCCAACACTGAAAAGATGTTGCTATTCCAGGTTATCTCATTAAACAAAATGGACATTGATTTGAAAACATGTTCCCTTTCCCCGAATAAACTGCTGTCCATATTTTTCCTCTTTTTGTTCAGAACAAGAGAGAATTTTCCCTGAGGAACTGGCACTGAGCATCATGTTTGGTTTGGACATCTAATGAGAGTGCACATCACCAGCAGAATATGGTTGGAAGGTGCCCCTGATTGCCATACCATTCATGAGTGGCTCTGAAAGCCACCAAGACAAGAGCTGGCAAAGGAAACTTGTAAACAGAAGCAGGTTAAGACCCTAAGGCAGGTGAAACAGTCTTGTCCTCCACAACATCTTTGAGCTTTGGCCTCTGAGATGATACACTTATACTTGGCACATCAATTCTTTTGGCATAAAAGACTTGAATAGTTCACATGGAGAAAAATCTTGTGTACCACAAGAGAAGGGAAACTGGCAGCTTCCATCAAACCACAGGCTGATTCCCTGGGATTATTTTAATTGTTCTTCATGCTGGTAATAAGAGGAATGTGTTCATTTCGATCAAAATCATGTCAAAGCATGAGAATCAGCTCTGAGAATCTAAGCTGCCCAAATATCTGGGCCATGAAGAGGAAAAAAAGCAATACAGATTTGGTTATAGAGGCCAATATACCTCCCTTAATTTTCTGAAGGCACAGGGAGAGGGGTTCCTACCACCCATGCAGCCAGGATGGTATATGGAGGAAAGTCAAGGCGGGAAGAAGAATGGGGTGGGGTCAGGGGCTCACTTGTTTTGAAAACTTGGGCTAAAAAGAGGCTTTGACCTCAAAGAACAGGTGAGAAGATATGCTCCTGAAGATTAATGCTAGAGCCTATTTGAGCTGCAATTTGCAGAAGCTTGCCCAGAAAAACAAAGGTCTAGAAATGCCAGCTCCTTCAGATTCCAAGCACTGTCTCTTATCCATACATCTTTCTTACAGAAACAGTTATGGACATTCCTGTCTGATCTATTTCTATCATGTGATCCTTCCTGAAACACAGCTGATTAGATAAGAAGTAGACTTCAGGCCTCAGTGGAACTCTGGGCCACAGTATATGATTTGCTCAGAAATGTAAATTCAGATATATAGAGTTCATCTCTGTCGGGTTTGAACCAGACATCACGAAAGGCCAGGACCTGGAGGAAACCACTTTTTTTTTTTTTTTTTTGCACCAGGGATTGAACCCAGGGGCGCTTAACCACTAAGCCACATCCCCAGCCCTGTTTTTGTATTTTATTTAGAGATAGGGCCTCGCTGAGTTGCTGAGGGCTTCACTTGAGTTGCTGAGGTCTTCACTTGAGTTGCTGAGGTTGGCTTTGAACTTGTGATCCTTCTGCCTCAGCCTCTTGAATACCACCAAGGGATTACAGGTGTGTGCCACTGCACCTGGCTAGGAAACCAGGTTTTACACATGACTGACCTGTTTTGTAAAGAATTTAAAAATTACAGCAGATGCTTGAGACAGTGTGGCTCCAGAAAGAAAGAACAAAGAGAGGGATCATTTGCTCTTAGCAATTGCCTACTCCTTCTACTCCCTCTCCCTGCTGAGGTGCCCCTGTATCCACCCAATCAATCTCTCCTAGTTCGAGTGGGTTCCCCTTTTCCTAGAGTTTGTGTTTTCTAGGAGGTGATATAAGTACATTTTAAATGACCTGAAGCAATAGCAAAATATACAGCAGAGATATTATAAAACACTAACATAGCCAGGCGTGGTGACACATGCTTGTAATTCCAGCAGTTTGGTAGGCTGAGGCAGGAGGATCGAGAGTTCAAACCAGCTTCAGCAACTTATCGAGGCCTTAAACAATTCATTGAGAATCTGTTTCTAAATAAAATATGAAAAAGGGCTGGGGATGTGGCTCAGTGGTTGAGTGCCCACTGGTTCAATCCCTGGTACCTAATAATAATAATAATAATAATAATAATAATAATATGATTATTAGAGTAGCCTTTTGAACCTGACTTTCTAATACCACCAGTGACATAAGCTCCCAGCTCCCATAATTATCTTTCCTAACTGGATCCAACCTTGATGTAAACACAAGGGCACAGCACACAATCCCCAGTAGCACATTCCCACACTGCCATTAAGAGAGATTGACCTGTGAGGACGTGGAATACCACCAAGGATCTGCAGTGACAAGATGGAGCCGAGAAGTGCTTCAGAGCCTCCCTGGGCCCTCAGGAGGTAGTGAAGCAAATGGGGTTCCATGATCCCTCTCCCCAATATCTACCACAATAGTTCTGCTTCTCTGAATTTTATGCACTAAGGATCCATGGAAACATTTGACCAGAAAACGGGATCCTTTGCTTGAAAATATGACAGCATAAAGAACACTGTGCTGACATGACACATGATCTCTTGGGCATGGATGGTTTTGACTCCTACAGACAAGTTCTGTGAAGGACTCTATACTTCTCAATGCTCCCTGCATCAATTTCCTTGGGGACCGGTTTTGTTCTACTTAGTGAGAATCAGCCCATCAGTTAGTATCCCATCTCACCTCTCAGCATGGGGATGTGAACCAAACAGTCCTCTCTATCATCAACTTGGTATACATGCTGAAAGAGAAAGGGCTTATAAACATAAATGAAAGTCAGGGGACAGTAGAGGCAATATAAAGAGCGCCTGCCTGGAAATAAAGTCAACTAGTAACAAGGAACAAGTCAAAAAAATATGGAATCAAGCTGGGTGCAGTGCAGACCTGTAATCCCAGAGGCTTGGGAGGCTGAGGCAGGAGGATCATGAGTTCAAAACCAGCCTCAGAAACTTTGCAAGGCCCTAAGCAACTTAGTGAGATCTGGTGTCTAAATAAATTTATTTTAAAAAAGGGCTGGGAATGTGGTTAAGTGGTTAACCACCCTGGGTTCAATCTTTGGTACCAATAAAATAAGGAGTATGGAATTCAGTCTAGCCTTGCCTCAAGACAGAACTACAAAGACATCCTGGTTCTAAGAGTCAACACATACTCTTTTTGACTTTTGCTACTTTGAGTTGGGAGTTACCCCTTGTAGACAAAGAATACTGAACAATCCGGGGCTTATGGGTCTCACCCAATTCTCTATGGCAGAGAACACAATCATTGAAAGTCACAGAAACACAAAAGTGGAAACAATAATCCCCAAATCCCTAAATCTCTTTCATATTTAGCCCTAAGCTTTTGCACTAGTACACAGTCATCCATATAGAGTGTTATAACATCGTTTCTATCGGTAGTATTTTTATACCATTGGTTTGTAGTTTTGTAACACTAACACTGAGGAGAACAGAAAAAAAAAGGTTGAGCTCAGGATTTTAAAAAATCATTTAATAGAGAAATCTAGCAGCAAATGGAAGAGGAAAACATTTGCATGGATGTAACTGGTACCCCAAATCAGGAAGACACTCATATTTTTAGCATCAGCCTCTCCTGGCAAAATATAAGTAATTATAATAGTAATCTGTTTCAATGGAAATAAAGTACTGTAATATTTATAGTCTGTGCCAGAGTTATAATGACTGTGGGGCCAGAAGTGAAGTGTCACAGCATGCTCCACATGTTTTTAACACGGTTTCTAAAGGCTCTGGAGGCTATTAAATTTAATGAACCCATCTGCTATGAAATAGAGGTCCCAACATAATCAGTTTCTGCCATGCCATGTAATGCCGATGGCATTATCTGTTCCAAACCCAGCAGGACTGTTTGTGTTTCTCTTTACGTGTGTCTTTTTGTTTTGAAGATGGCAACTTCTTTGATATGCAGTGGTGTCTAGGGAAAACACTGTACATTCAGTCTCCAAGCTCCAGCAACATTGCTTCCCAGGCCTTCAGCCCCCTGAGTAATTGCTTCTAGGCTGTATGAGGTTGTAGCTTAACACAATCACCCAAATGACTCCTAAATGGCCCAGGTGCCATGCCTGGATGGGAAACCGAAGCAAATGTACCATTTATCAAATGCAAAGCATTTTCTCCAAGTTTAGACTTGGTGGGGGGTGAGGAGGAGGGAATACACGTCCAATTTGCAAATGCAACTAAATTGGTTTGGAAGTTCCTACAAATTGCCTCCCGAAATGCATTACTAGCAAATGGGAGGGGCAGCGGGGCTTGGTAATGAATTCTCATTATTTTAAATGGTCACATTCCTACTGTTTCTAAAAGATTTCTTTGCTTCCCTTCTGTGTGTCACTGTGGTCTGTGCAAACCTCCCCTGGAGGGGGTTGATCAGGCTGTGGATGCTTTCTGGATTAGATACTGCTTGTATCCTGCAAAGCAAGTCAGTCGGGGTAGCAATCCCAAGCTGATTGAGTCCCAACCGCCACAGCACAAGTCATTTGCTTACCAAATGGAACAAATTCCATTGTTAATGATTTCTTTTGCTCTGCACCTAAGAGATAATGACTGTGCATGACTTGTATTCGGATAAGAAGCCTATGAATTTCAGAATGCTGGTGTTTGCTGTTTTGTCAATTCATACATGAGATCTTATTAGATTAAACATAATTAATGTTGCTAACATTAATTCATTTATTTGGTCTTCACCAGGAAAGCAAATTGAATAGAACAGGCAAGCCAGAAACAGAATATTCTAACAGACTGGTAGCAATATGCCAGGAGGATGGGCCCTAAAAGGAAATTTTGTCTGCCTGATTCTAGAACCAGACTTGATCCAAAGCAGCTTTTGACTCTCATGTGCAAGAATCCAAATTCAGCTTCTGTTCACAGTTCAGCTTTTTGTTGAACTTGTCCAGACCTAGAACAGTATGAATCATTATATAATTAATAAAAAAAGAGTGCTGTACTCATAGGTCCTTTTAATCTATTCATTGAAGTCTTAAATCAATTACATGATTATATTTGTTGATGCTAGATTCAACGATAATAACTGATGAGTCAAACAAGCAGGAATCCCTTTTGCCTTAACTACCCAGATAATTAAGGAGAAAGAAGACTTAACATCAAATTAAGCAAACTTAAGGGATCAAGTGTTCTACTTCCTTAGTATTTGGTAGAAAGAAATCAGTAGCATCATAGGTCTTCTGATTCTGAAGAAATCAAAAACAATTTCAGACTACAATGTAAGGAAGAGATCCAGACTTCTGAAAACATCAGGGATGAGCAGAAATATTATGAGCTAGTATGGACACAGATGCTCTAAAACTTTATCTGAACAAAGAGGTGGGGTTTTCTCTCTTTTTGTTTGGTTTTCGTACCAGTGATTGAGGCCAGGGAGACTTAACCACTGAGCCAAATCACCCAGCCCCTTTTTGTATTTTGTTTAGAGATGGGGTTTCCCTGAGTTGCTTAGCAGCTCACTAAATTGCTGAGGCTGGATTTGAACTCGAAATCCTCCTTCCTCAGTATCCCGAGCCACTGGGATTACAGGCATGCACCACTGTACCCGGCATTATTTCTTATTTTGAAACAGGGTCTTACTATGTTGCTTAGGGCCTCACTAAGTTGCTGAGGCTGGTTTTCAACTTGTGATCTGCCACTGCATCCAATTGGACAGAGAGTTTGCAGGAGGAGGTATGGGTGCATCTTCTTCTGGTCTTATCTCTCTTAACCAGAGAACAGGGACAGAAGCTGTTGTGGTATGCAGCATTCTAAAATGGCCATCACTATTTCTGCTCCAACAGGTACATTCCCATAAAATCCCTTCCCCTTCAGTGTACATGGGATACTGCTCGCATAATTAGATTACTAATCAGCTGACTTCAAGTTAATGAAAAGAGAGATTAGGCCAGTTAGGTCTCACCTGATGGAAGAAACCTTTAAAAGAAGGTGAATCACCCTAGAGAGACACTCTGGCTAGTCTAGAAAGCAAACAGCATTTCATGACTATGTCTAGGGGCCACACAGTAAGGAAATGCAGGTACCCTCTGAAAGTGGTTCCCAGTGAGTAAGAAGATGAGACCTTGGTCCTCAACTTCAGGGAACTGAATTCTGCCAACAACCTGAGAGAGCTGGGAAGAGAATTCTGTACTGCAGAGGAAGCCTGCAGGTGTTGTGGAATGAACTGATCAATACAATCAGTTTTAGGTATAGGTTATAGACCATAGGAATAAGATTTTGATAAGTAAGATAACAGAAACGATAGGTAAATATATGTGTGTAGGCCATAAGTTAACTAGAGTCTTAAGTAAGCATTAAATAAGTTACTAATACTGGCTATGTAAAGCAATTGCTGTGGCAACACTACCTGATCACTTGTAACAGTTCCCTCCTTGCTGGAGTAGAAAGGATGGAGTCACTATGGCTACATGAGCAAACAGGTATGGCTATAGGGACTCCATGTCAGCTGTTCTAGACTCCACCTTAGTTTTTCTGTTAATGCTCTCGTGAAGAGACAGTTGCAGGACCCATTTCTGAGAAAACAAAATGAAAACTATTTGCTGCTAAATTCCAAAAATATATTGTCTTCTGTACTTTGAACCCCACAAAATGTACTCAACCCAGGATATGGTGGTCTTGGTGACCTATATGACTTTGAAGTAGATTCTCACCCCAGCTGACCACCTGCTCAACGGTTGTCTAACACTTGCTTAAACCCAGGATGTGGGGGGCTGAGGACACAGCTCAATTAGTAGAGTGCTTGCCTACCATGCACAAGACCCTGGGTTCAATCCCCAGCACCACACACAAAAAAAAAGATAAAGAAAACCAAGATGTGGCCATGAAATTGCTGTTCTCCCATAGAGCATCAATTTCTAGGGGTGACAGTCCCTGGCCAGGTAAATAAAGCTCTCTAATTTGTTTCAAATTCGGACTCTGAGTGTTTTCTGAGTGGTCTCCCTATAAAACAAGGAGTCAACTCGTAACGACCTGCAAGCCACTAGCTAAGGTTCAGCCATCCATACTGAGACTCTAGACCCTTGAGATAACACACTCTGTGTTGTCTAGAGCAGGGCCGACTGATTAACTAGCCATGGAGAATAAATGGAGCTCTCTGGTGATGGTGAGTGTGTCTGTGGTCCTAGCTAAAAATCACAACTCTCAGACCCAATCGTGGCCCTTCATTTTGTGTCTGGGAAGACCATTTTCCCTCCTGGAGCATAGAGCTCTGGGAAGCTATCAAGAAACAACAGGACAGGAAACAGATACTAACCCCAAAAAGGAGAGTCTGTTTAAAAACTACCCATAGCCAAGAACATAAATTCACACTAGATTTCCAGAAGTTGGGAAATAATTATAGGTAGTATTTATTGCTTTATCACCATTTATAGATGTTCGGCTCTTTGAGGCAATTCTGGAAGGCAGGTTTCATCCTGATTTTATAATGAAGAGAACAACACAGATGTGAAGTGAGTAGCTTCAGGTGACAGAGCCGACACGGAATATCTTTTTTTTTTTTTAAGTTTTCGGCGGACATAACATCTTTGTATGTGGTGCTGAGGATCGAACCCGGGCCGCACGCATGCCAGGCGAGCACGCTACTGCTTGAGCCACATCCCCAGCCCCGAGACACGGAATAGATGTGCATCTCAAACCAAGGCTTTTGTTTTAACTCTAAAATCAGTACTGTTAGCTCACAATCTAAGGTAGGTGTCTAAATATAAAAACAAAATCCAAAGTTACCAATAAAACCAGATTATTAAAATGAAGTTTGTTTTACTCAGTTTTTTCACTGCTGTGACTAAAAGACCTAATGACTGGAACAATTATAGAGGGGGAAGAGTTTATCTGGGGGCTCACGGTTTCAGAGGTCTCTGTCCATAGACAGCAGGCTCCTTTCCTAGGGGCTTGAGGTGAGGCAGAACATCATGGCAAAAGAGTGTGGCAGAGGGAAGCAGCTCACATGAAGATCAAGAAGCAGAGAGAGACTCTAGACTCTCTAGATATACCCCAAAGGAATGCCCCCAATGCCCTATCTCCTCCAACCACATCCCACCTGCCTTCAATTACCATTTAGTTAATCCCATCGGGGGGGTTAATTCACTGAATGGGTTAAGGCTTTCATAACCCAATCATTTCTCCCCCAAACCTTCTTGCACTGTCTCACACTTGAGCCTTTAGGGAGGAACCTCACATCCAAACCATAACAGGATTGACCACCAGCTTCAATGTTAGGCACTCCAATCTCTTCTTTTTGCAAGATGGGTCACATTAGGGCAAAGTTTGTTTGGGACAATCCTGTATGAGTCAGGACAGTGACAAGCTCAAGTCTTAATCTCCTATTCTGACCCCAAACCAGATGATGATAGATAGGTGGAGGGGTCCTGTAGAACCCAGGCCCAGAGGGGAACTTTGTAGAGATTGTGGCTTCTTGGTGAGAAGCAGCCATTGGAGCAGCCTTCTCCTCACCCATAGGTCGGTACAGAGGAGGAAGGACCCTCACACATCCCCATGAACCCAATGTGCTTCTCAACTTTACTGAAATGAGAAAGCCTCTCAGGAAATTCTACCCAGGGTCTTATCTGTCAGTTCTATTGGCCAAGAGACAACAACAGATGCTTGGAATGCACCGCTACCATGCTATTTTGGGGGTAACCAGAATCTGAGGTTTAACCTTTATGAACATCAAAGGGTTCTTGGAGAGGTAAGATAAATGAGCTTTTTCACCTTGGCTTACCCACTGTACTCAATAAGGAGCCCCTTAAAACATTATTTTATCTTCAAGTAAGTAAAGGTGATTATGACATAGACTATAAATTTCACATAAAGGTTTTACCAAAACACAAGAGCTCAGAGGCAGCTCTTATGACCCCTGACCATTGGCCTCGACTCTTGCTGTCAGAGACTGTTTAGTGGAAAAGCTTGAGTAGTAGTGGTTTCTCCCTCTCTAATAATTGCCCCCATATAAACCCAGGCATGTATATAATTAAATCAATACAAAAATTGAGTTCAGTGATTAACATAATCTCAAGCAAGACACTGAATTAATATGAAGCTTTACTTCCTTATGAGCTGTATGTTCAGCAGGAGCCTCAGGTCCTATCTCTTTAGCCAGGATATCATATACGAATGACAGACACATCCTTCTCTGCAGGTGTAGGATGGCATCTGCTTCTCATTACTGATGCTAATTTTGATGACCTGCTCAAGATGTTGTCAGGATTCTCCCACTATATACTATGCTAGACAGTGTAGACAGGATCCTACTGTACACCCACAACCCCACAGTTAACACAAAATCTCTAGGAAAGCTCTTTGAGACCCCCCAAAATATCCTGCTCATCATCAAACGCTCCCCCTAGATTTACCATCCATTGATAACCTTTGCCCTAAATTAGATTTTGCTAAAATGGTTACAAAATGGTGATTTTCTAACTCTCGATTTTCTAACTCTGGATGGCATGTTGCACCGTGTTCTTTCCCACTCAGTTCTCCATTTGGTTCATCTGTCTGAATTTTATTTACCTATTATCAGTAAGAGCACATCCATTTCTATTTTATTCAACAGGTTATAATCCATGTTGTCATTCTTCATTATGAGGTGTAGCTTGTCCCAGATGTGAGCAACGAGAGTCCCTTTATGATGATTCCTCTGTCTGCCATGTCCTTTTGACATGACCACATTATTTTCAGGATATCCTTAGCTTCTGTTGCAAAATGCTCCAGTCTTTTTTAATTTTTTTTTTTATTTTTTGTGGGGGCAAGTTGCACTTTACCTAATCAAGCCCTGGCATTAGTAGTTTCTCTGAAGAATCCCGGTTCTCTTTAGTGAAGGATAATCTGGGTCTCGGATGAGTTCATTGCTACTTGGGTGCCATGGCTTCTGGCTCCTTCCAAGGGACAGAGTTGGGATTTCACTCTAAAACCTTCGATCCAGTCTAATCTCGTGGGAGCCATCTGCCTTGTCTTTACTCATTTCCATAGTTGTTCAATCTCAAAATGCTCATGAAAGAGGATCCAGAATTGCTAAACTCATATTACTACAAAGGAAGCCAAAAGAAGTTTAAATTTATTTGCAGTTTGTTTTGTCCTCCATTGATTGAGGGGTAGACAGTGGATGTACTGTATTCAAGATGTCTGAGACACTGGAATTTAATATTGTCTATTACTACATATCAAAGATTAATTCCAAAAGTTAGTTTTTTGTTTTGTTTTGTTTTCTCTTTTTCCCCCTTTTTCTGGATAACTTTGTTATTCAATTGAAATATAGTGGCATTTGTGGTCTTATTTGCATTTAATTTTTAGATTTTCCTTTGTTCTTGCTATCTAATTTTAATTTTTGAATGCACAGAACACATGCTTTCAAATGTTAAAACTAAGCCAGAAGTGGGAGTACACATGTGTAATCCCAGAAACCCAGGAGATTGAGGTAGGCAGATCACAAATTCAAGGCCAGTCTCAGCAGCTTAGCAAGAACCTCAGAAACTTGGTGAGATACTGTCTCAAAATTTTAAAAGGACTAGGAATTTAACTCCGTGGTTCAGTGCCTCTGGACTCAATTTCCATTACACTCCCCCACAATAATGGCAAAAAATACATTCAGACCTGTGTCAATTCTTTCCCAATTCCTTTCCTTCTGTACCCCTCCCTCTTCTCCTTCTCCTTCTCCCTCTCCCTCTCCCTCTCCCTCTCCCTCTCCCTCTCCCTCTCCCTCTCCCTCTCCTTCTCCTTCTCCTTCTTCTTCTTTTTTGTCCCAGGGATTGAATGTAGAGGTTCTGAACCACTGAGCCACATTCCCAGCCATTTTTTTTAAATATTTTATTTGGAGACAGGGTCTCCTGAATTTCTGAGGCTGGCTTTGAACTCGCAAGCCTCCTGCCTCAGCTTCCTGAGTTGCGGGGATTACAGGTGTGCACCACCACACCTAGCTCCCTACCACCGTCTTGTATGTGACTAATTCTGTTGGTTTCTGATTTATCCTGCCTATCTTTCTGAGATATGTGTGTGTGTGTGTGTGTGTGTATATATATATATATATCTTCTTATTTACTCCTCTTTCTTAAACAAAAGGTAGCCTGCTATACCTACTTGGGCATTTTACTCCATCTATTTAGCAACTTATCCTGGAAATCATTCCATATGAACCAATGGAGACCATTCTCACTCTTGGTTTTAACATTGACTCCACTAGGTGTAGCTTTCAGTTTATCTAATCCATCTTATATGTTTGAACATTTAGGTAGCTTCCAATATGTGGAAATGACAAGCAATTCTTCAATGAACAAATCTGTCTGTATGTATGTTTTATATTGTTAGAGGTTCATCGTCAAGGTTAATTCTGAGTAGAATTTTCCGGGACAAAGGGCAAATGAAAATTCTTCCCCCGCAAATGCCCCATTCTATACTATACCATGTACTAAAGCCTCTCTACCCCACAGCCTCACCAACACAATGCATCAATAAGTTTTTAATTTCTACCAGTCTGAAGGTGAGAAATAGTATTTTACTATAGTGTAATTTTTATTTTTCTTACTGTGAGTGAAGTTATGTAGTTTTTCAAATGTTTAAATACCATTTTTATTATCTTTTGTCTTTTGTGAATTGTCTTTTTGTGTCTTTTGCTCATTTTTCTCTATGGTAATATTCGGGGTTTCCCATCAATTTTTTAAAGTTCTTTATATAATTGGCTTTTTAATTCTTCCATGTTGCAAATATGTTCCCCTTTTCACTTTGCTTAGATACCCTAAGGCATGTTTTGACTTGCCAAAGTTGCTTTTGTGTTTCGTTTTGTTTTTGTTTTAAATAGTCAAAATTAATCCTTCTTCTTCTTGCCTCTAGATTCAGGAATCTTGGGTAGAAGCCTTTTCCCAAATTGAGGGCACAAAGGAATTCACCCAGGTTTTCTTCTGGTGCTTGTATGGTTTAATTTTTTACCATTTATCTCAGGATTTCTTTCCTGGATAAGCTGTGAATATTAGAATTAATTTTCTTTTTCTTTAAATGGTTACCCAATTTCCACAAAGACGTTTATTTATTGCAAAGCCCTTCATAGCCCCATTGGTCTGAGATGCTGGCTTTATCATGCACTAAATCCCTGTATGTAGTTCCGTCAGTGTTTGGACCTTCTCTTCTACCGATCTGTCTGTCTCTCTAGATCCTAGTACCATAATGCTTGTTTACATCATGTTATAACATAAAATATTTATATTGATAAATAGAATGACCAATCTGACACTGGGTTTACATATAAAACCAATGGTTCACAATAAAACCAATTGCTTCAGTACTGGTCAGCTGTACTCCTCTTCCTTCCGGATTTTTCTGGCTTAGTGGATCACAGCAAACAAGAGGAAAACTATCACTGCTGTTGTTATTGTCATTATCCGTAAAACAGGACCACCACAAATGGGATAGCCTAACTATTTTGTTTCTATGATTCAAAATCAAACTAGGATTAGACTCTCAAACTGATAAGAGTTCAAGAAATCCCCAGTTACCAAAGGGGTACTCTACATTTACCTGGGGCCAGGTGCCTCTCCTTGGGGAAGGGGTGCACCTTCTTGACCAGGAGACACCCTTATCTCAGAGGTCCTACTGTGTGTCTGAGGTAGCTAAGCTGCTATGGCCTGGCTGAGGTATCCCCAACATGGGTTCCCATACACTGTTCCTGCCCTTGATTTGTCTGCAGCTATCAGAAATGTGGCAGGAACACAACATCCCAGGGAGAGAAAAGCTGGTCCCTGGCAGCCATCAAGATCCCTCCAAGGACAGCTGTGTCTGGGTTACAGTGATTAATGTGATGTTAATCCCAACAAAAATGACAGCAGAGGGGTCCTGCCAGAAGGTTTACAATCAGCAATTGAAAAACGCTTCTCCCATCTGACTCATCATCCCTGTGAAAAATCACCCTGAAATAACAAGAAGAGTGGCCAAGGAGCAAAGTCCCTCACGTTAAGCTCCTTGAGCCTCACCATCTTCTGCCTGGAATTCAGCTTTTGAATGAG
The DNA here is from genome assembly GCF_045843805.1 of Urocitellus parryii. Lineage (NCBI taxonomy): Eukaryota > Metazoa > Chordata > Mammalia > Rodentia > Sciuridae > Urocitellus > Urocitellus parryii. The sequence continues at coordinate 171,903,196 of NC_135533.1, read as the reverse complement.
CCCCTGATCCGAGCTCACACGGCGATGCTTCATCTCAGGAAGAAGACTCGACTTCGACCTCCGTGGTCACTCTGGTTTATTTTTGGAACCAACTGCATTCGCCTTCCAATTGAGACCTAAAGATGCACCAACCTTTCTTGCCAAGGCAAACAACACAAACCGTGTATCCAAACGTGGAAGATGTCATCAAACCCCATAAATGAGGAAGAATGATACAATTGCTCTTCTCTGAAATGAACACAGGAAAACTCTCTAATTGTGAGATGAAGGTCAACCCCAGCCTCATTCCCAGGGCCCAAGAACTCACGGTGCTGTCGATGTAAGCTTCGGTCCACACCACGTCATGCTCTTGGTCTATGACTTTGGGCCTGCTGAGCACATGGAGGTACTCCATGACATTTTCCTGCACATCAGCCAAGGTGGAGATCTGGGTAAAAAATCCTGCCAAAATCCAAGGGAGGACATATTTAGTATCACATAGGAAAGCCTACAACAGGGAGCATGCATATGGGGTGCCTTCATGCCCTCTGGCTAAGTTTTTCCTTTTTAAAGTGCTAAATCTCCATATCCACCATCAATCCATTCAGGAGTAGTATGTTCATGTTAGAAAGTGTAATCAATCTGGGTGTGGTGGTACACACTTGTAATCCCAGCTACCGGGAAGGCCAAGGCAGGAGGGATTGCAAGTTTGAGGCCAGCCTCAGCAGCTTAGCAAGACTCTGTCTCAAAATAAAAAAATAAAAAGAGCTGAGGATGTAATTTAGTGGTAGAGGCCCTTTAGGTTCCAATCTCAACACTGAAAAAGAAAAGGAAAATATGGTCAAGCAAAGAGAATAAAATAAATCCACCAGAAATCCACCTCTCAGAGGTGGGGGCACTCTCCAAATCCATTTTGTAACCTTTTTTTTTTTTCTTCATATTAGTGAACTCATTTCCCAGCCACAAGTATTCAAGACTATCTCATTTTTTGTAATTTTAACAAAAATAGTTATGATAAATTTTTGAGTGCTTACTAAATGTCACAACATTTGCTAAACACTCATTGATATACTTTGTCTTATTTATTTTATTTTATTTTGGGGGGGGGACTGGGGATTGAACTCAGGGGCATTCGACCAGTGAACCACATCCCCAGCCCTATTTTTTAATTTTATTTAGAGATGGGGTCTCACCGAGTTGCTTAGCGCCTCATTAAGTTGCTGAAGCTGGCTTTGAACTTGAGATCCTCCTGCCTCAGCCTCTCAAGCTACTGGGATCACAGGTGTGCACCAGTGCTGCCGGCTTCATTTATTCTTGATGACATGACATGGCAGAGATGACTGTACCCATGATAAAGGTAAGATGACTGCAGAGGATGGCAAAGGATATGTCTTTGGCCCATGTTTCACCAGCGTCAAGCAGCAAAATACAAAAAGTTGAACACAGGCCTAAGAGTGGCTTCATCTCTACCTTTTATTTCTAGGAATTTTGCCCTTGTATGTTTGAGGCTGAAATTCCTGCTCGAACCCTGCGGGTCAGACCTTCCCTCGAATGTGCTGGGTAGACAAGGTTTCTAGGCAGCAGAAAAAGTCTGAAGAGAGTTCTTGTCCTGCAGAAGAGAATGTCACTGGGCTCTGGAGTGATGGGGCCCTGCTATAGGCCTCTTAAGCTTGGAGTTCTATGGGCTTTTGCTGTGGGATGGGAGATGTTAGAAAGGAGAGGAAGAACTGAGCACAGGCCTGGCTCCCTGAGAGGGAGTCCTTTGTTCAAGCTTTTATGGAATATTTTCTCCAGTCTAACACTGGAGGAGGGGGGAGTAACAAGATGAGCAAGGTCCCTGCCCTCCTAGGGCCTGGAAGATCTGCCTAAGCAGTACCAAAATAGAACAATCTACATTAAACTAAGGCACACAGCAGGGAGAGCCCATTGAATTCGGCTACCCTGAGGGTCAGTGTAGCTGAGAGCTGAGGAATGAGGACCAGTGAGGTAGAAGAGGGACTAAGGAGCAACCAGGAGAGCAAAACCAGAGAGGTCAGGCCCTTTCTGGAAACTGTTTTTAGCTCAGAATAGCTGGGGCAAAAGAGGGTAGAAACAGGGTGTTTCTACATCAAAGAATGAGCAAGGGATTGGCACGTCCGAGCTTGGGGAAGAGTTGAGACTGTTTCCTAAAGGCAGGTGATCATGAAAGGACTTTCAGCTGGGGACACCAGATGATCACAGATTCACGTTTCCTCCTCATGCTGCTAAATAAGGACCATACCTGCTCCTGCTGACCAAGTTAATCAGAAATGAGTACATGTTGCTGTGAAGCCAGATCTGTCACCGCACTTTGCTACAACATTTACAAAATCTCTTTGTGTCTAAAACAAGACCCCGAGTAAGGGAACACCAGCCCTTCGGTTGTCCAGGAAGGGTCGAGACCCTCCCCGAGTATTTCCAAACAAAAGCCAGCTGGTTCGAATTGAGTGTGCCAACCCCAAACAGGTTGGGACCATGTGGCTTCAGGGTTCCTGCTGACAACTCTGCACAGTGCTCATTAGCATGCATTATCACTCCTCCCGCCCCACCCTCCTGCATGGGCCCATTGCAGGGAAAAGGAGGCCCCCAAGGAAGACTCTCTGAGTGCCTGTTCTAGTTGGAGACCTGGAGGGAGTGAGACCTATGAGTGCCTTTCTTGGGCCCCCACAGTGCTCCTCTCTGGTCTCTCTTATAGGCCTGGGGAAAAGGTTTTAAAGGGAGGAGAGGTAACCAGCCACACCCACAGCGGTCATTTTTCCATGCACAGCAGCTACAATCAGTATTTGTATAAGAAAGAAAATATTTTGCCTCTTCTTTAGTAGGGAAACCTTGGGCTCCAAGTGAAGAGTCTTGACACAGAGGACAAGCGAAGAGGGGAGTTGGTAAGAGGAGGCAGTGGTTTGATAGTTTTGGAAGAGGGGGCTTGGAGGCACATTCCACATGGTGGAATCCCATTCCTGTCTGGGATTCCACACCAAGGGTGCCGTGAAAGCAGCATCTCTTAGATGTTTGTCTTGATGGTCTCTACTTTTATATCTAATCCTCAAAGCCAACAGTAAAACTCTCTCGGATTCAGGTTTTCCAAAACAAGACCAAGAGAAGAAAGGGGATGGGAATAAGAAGGAGAATGGGAGAGACAGATCATTGGCACAGAGAGACAATGGGGAGGCAAAGCAATCAGACATTTGGAAGGCAATGGACCTGAGAAATCATTCTGACCAAGCTTTCTTCATCTTAGTCAAAGTTCTGAAAAGTTACAGAAAGCTGACTTCCCAGAGCTACAGACCCTTAACCAAACAAGTACCTGACCCTCCACGAGGATCACAGGAATCTCAGACTGAACACATTCAAAAGCAGCTCAAGGCTACCCCTCTCCGAGCTGGTCTTCCCCACCTCCACAATGTCACCACTGCCCAGATAGATGAAAAGTATAAAAAATTACCTTGATATCCACCATGTCCTCAACCTGCACCCTATCTCATTGTCCAGTATGCTTCTTGGGTCCCATCTCTAACACGTATCCAAATCTCACTTCCCTCTCTCTCTTTCCACCACTTTCTCCCTACTCAGATTCCACTGTGCCTCACTGGAGCCCAACAAAGCCATAGTCCCTCCCTGAACCCATTTCCTTGTCTAAGCTCCTCAGACAAGAGAGGGATCCTCTAAGAGTACAAAGGAGATCACTATCTCTGGCTATCTTCCTACATGGCTTCTATTTAGAGTTAGAATAAAATCCAAATGTCTTGCTCTGACCTCCAGGACCCTCCCTCAATGAGCCCCTGCTGACCTGGGAGGCCTCAGCCCCTCCCTCCCTTCCTCCCCCTTGTTCATGGTTTCAGCTTGTTTCCCATATTTTCTGTTCCTCTCATCTGCTAAGATCATTTCCCCACACAGGGTTTTGGCACTCACAGTACCTGCCGCCCAGAAGAGCCTTTATCCAGTGTTTTCTGAGGATGGTTTCTTTTTATTACTGCGGATGCAGTTCAGAGAGGCTCTGCCTGACCATCCTGGCTGAGCTCACTCCTTCTCACTTCTCCCTGCCTCCTTTTCTTGAGAATGTCCATTCGTCTGTTGCTAGATTCGGACTTGCTTGCTTACTGTGTTCTCTGTCACTGGAATATTAGCTCCGTGAAATGTTATGAACAGCTGGTGCTACTCTTATATTCTTATATGGGTACACTGGGGGGGGGGGTGCTCTATAGTAATGCAGGAAGCTTCACTAAGGTCTTCCTGGGATTCACCTCGCCTATTTGAACTGGGACCTCATAACTGCACAACTCATGTACTCAATGTATAAGGGAGGAAAGAAAAGCTCAGTGAGTTAGTAATGTGTCTCAGGTTCCATTTGAACCCAGGTTCTTGGCTTCCAAAGCCACCACTGAAGGCACTGCCTCTTCCCATGATGAGAGAAGATGGCACCTAAGAGTGCCTCCTTCCCCAGGAAGGCGGCTCTCGTGGGCTATTTGTGTACTGCAGCTGGAAAGAGTTGAGGATAGATATGAGAAAACAATTGTTCTCTGGGTTTCCTTAGTGAGGTACAATAGTTAGCACCAAAGGTCTACTCCAAGTCCAGGACATAGATCATGGATGCAGATGTATAAAAGGTAGGAAAAGATGAAGTTATAAAAATGATATTAATAACATATGCTGCAAAGCTTACACAAATTTGATCCTGATGCATTAAAATGTAAAATGTTTCTGAAAGAGTCCCCTTTTTTTGTTTTTAAATGTTTTCATATAAATTTTAGTTAACCAATGTATGGATGTAGTTAACGAATGATGGATAATAGGAAATCGCTAAGGGTTGGAATCTTTGGCTGTAACCATATACACTTCCCTTGTTTTCTCTGTGTGTTCTCTGAGTTGGCCCCTTTCCTCCTCTTTCCCTTCTTCTTCTTTCTTTTTTTTTTCCTGTTAAATACTAGCTCTTGAATGTTTATTCTCTTCTCTAATGTGCCTTTTTGGACATCATATATCATGTAAGAAAGTAGAATCAGCAATCGTTCGGTAATTACCAAGGAGTAATTAATGCTGAAATTAGCCACCTATTACAAATGGTCTACTCATTTTTCTACATAACACCAATTTATTTACCTTATTCCCTTGCAGAGTTCTTTCGGTGAACTCTGGGTTACAACGACTCCATGTGATAAACCATATGCAGCCTGAGACTCTGATGGCTGAGATTTCACCACCCTGACTTCAACATTTCTGGAGACCCTTGCCTAAAAGCTGCTTTGGCATGGGATGTCCTGTCGACACATCGTTTGATACTCTGCTTTGAAATGACAACAGATTTGAGGAGTCGCAGAGTCTGTCTGTCCTCCGTGAGTAGACCCTGCTGTCTACTCACATGGCAAGGCCCTCATTCTACCTCTGGTGTGAGGGGTAGAGCTCCCTTTGAATGCTTGCAGAGACTTTTCCCCTTCTTGAACAAGGCAGGCTGAAAACCAGAGGGCCTGTGTGCAGATCTCAGCCTCAGGGCCCCGAGGTGGAAATGACATTCACAGGGACAGTGGAGGTAATACTGTGATTTTGCTCATTTATATCCTCTACAGTACCTTTGAAGGACTGTCCCAATGTTCCTTTTCGTCTCCTTTCTCTCTGTTAGCATCACACACACTTATGACTGAAAAGCATTTCTTTACTTAGAAAGATGGGTTATTTGTAAACAGCTTTCCACCTCCATGTGTTTTTTGATCTTCATAAAGAACAATCAAGGGGCCTGTTATCTCTTGGGAGCCAAAGACCCCAAGTCCATGTCGTTGGAAAGAAGAAAGCAAGGAGAGTGATAGTTAGGGCAGAGAATCTTGTGGTCTCCATGGGAGAAAGAACTGGACTCCCGAGTAAAGCTATCAGAATCAACTGGAGCTCAGATCTGAGCACAAGTCTTTCCCTTTGTGAATATTATTACATTGTAATCTCTAATTACACGGTAGAAATGATATTAAAAGAAAAAAAGGAAAAGTCAATACTTAAGAGAGAAGTTCTGTTTGATAACTTCTCTAACTGTATTTCCTCCTTAAAATGGACACATTTTCATATATTTTTCTGATATCAAAGTTAATTATATAAGGGCTGGAGATGTGGCTCAAGCGGTAGCGTGCTTGCCTGGCATGTGTGCGGCCCGGGTTCGATCCTCAGCACCACCTACAAACAAAGATATTATGTCCGCCGAATACTAAAAAATAAATATTAAAAAAATTCTCTCTCTCTCTCTCTCTCTCTCTTTCTCTTAAAAAAATTTTAAAAAGTTAATTATATAAAACATATATACAAGCATTAAAGAATAATCAATGGATGTAAAATTCCCATATTCAAAAATAAAAAAAGGAGGTGGAGAAGGAGAAGGGGTTGGGGTGGGGAGAAGAAACAAGCAATCTAAGGTACATGCTTGGGGAGCTAGCAAGGTGGGCTTATTCCTGTAGCTCTATGGCTGTGCCTCCGTCACCTTAATATTTCTAATTGTCAAATGTTCAGAACTGAACAACAGCAATGCAAGGTGAGGCCATGCCAATTCCAGAACACACCAGCTGGGGATAAATCCCAGCTCTGACTTTATTAACTATGGCATGTCAAAGTCTTTTGTTTTCCTAGATTTTCCCTAAGTAGGGGAATCACCTAAGAGTCCTCTGTAAATCACAACATCGTTTTCTCCAAGGAGAGGCAGCCTCACATTCTGGCTAAGAATTCAGGCTGCGGCTTTGGGCTGCCTAGGCCTGAATCCTCACTCTGTTCCCTGCTAGTTGCTAACCTGGAGCAACTGAGGTCCACTGAGGTCCACTGGCTAGTCTCTCGTGGCCTCAGTTTCCATCTCTATATAGAGATGATTCTAAAGTGCACTTCATAGAGCTTTTACAAGGCCTAAGGAGACATGACACAAAGGTACTTTGTACCCTGTCTGGCACTTAGTAAGCAGGTTGTCATCCTTAGTTACCATTAACAACAATAACAGAACCATCTTCATCCCATTCAAATTCCCACGTTCTAAGGAACATAGACAAAGAACTGCTCAAACGTATCTGAATAACTGCCATTTTTGCCTTCAGCCACCAGTTCTGAAATAGCTACCACTTTTTCTTCTACCCTCACCTACAACCATTCTGTCCTCAAAAAAATTGGAGTTATCTTTTAAGGAATGTCATACTTAGTGTGATTAAATGTATATATATATATATATACAGGGCTGGGGATGTGGCTCAAGCGGTAGCGCGCTTGCCTGGCATGCGTGCGGCCCGGGTTCAATCCTCAGCACCACATACAAACAGAGATGTTGTGTCTGCCGAAAACTAAAAAATAAATATTAAAAGATTCTCTCTCTCTTTAAAAAAAATAAAAATAAAAAATAAATAAATATATATATACAAAGGTTGGGGACCTGGACTTTCACGGATGGCTCAGACCACTAGTTCTCTTTCAAATAAGGACAGAGTGACCTCTAACCCATCGAAAAGGGATAAATAAGCTCAGCAGACAACCAAAAGAGACTCGTGCACCATTTCCATTGGACCTATGATGACTGATTGGTTGAGAATCCAAACACAGAGCACCTTCTTTATTTGCACAGCTGGAAAACACTCTATTAACTGTGATTTTTGAAGGAGGATCAGCCAGTGCTTGTTTAAAATCTTGGCACACTGAACATTAGAGAAGGTCATCATGGCTTTATGAAATATCTGGTCCAGTTGGCCCCTCTTTTCTGTTCTCCCAGTTCCCTAGCTTATGCAATGGTATGGATGCAGCACTTTAAACTCCACAAGCCATTCTACAGTGACAGGGATTATTTTAATATATTTAAAAGATCATGCTGTTTTGCCTCATTTGGGTTGGTTCCCTCAAGACAGAACCTACTTAATGCATAAAATGAAACAAACAGTTGAGCTCCAGGCCTCTCTGGATTTTGCTAGCGGATCAGAGGAGGCAGAAAACTCCTGTTAGAGGTATGAAGGCCCCCCAGATGCCCATTTCTACAGGAAAGCATCTAAGTCCGCTGGCTGGCTAATGATGTTTCCATGGTTACCAGAGTTCCAAGAAAGAAATTCTGCACAGACAGCAGGTCCTTGACCACTGATCCAGGGATGCCACAATGGCTCTAACCATTCCTGCTCCTTCCCAGGGTCGTTCTGTGGTCAGGAGGCTCAATCAGTCAACAGGTTTCTACGTGGCCTCTCTGTTCTGGTCCCTGAATGCTGACGCTTCATTTCACTGAAGACCATGACTGAGTCAGGGTGAAACTATGCAAGGGGTGGGGCTCTGGACCTCATGTCACTTGAGATGAAAAATGTTATGCTGCCTCTGTACTCTAACAATCTGAGACTATAAACAATGACTTAATTAATGACCAGAGGCGAATACTTGCTTACCGATGTTACGTGGACAAAACCCCATAACTGATACAACGTGAAGCCAGTGTTTACACGGGCACAGATGACTGGAACCGAATATTTGGACGGCAAGTGCTACTTTGAAGAGAGTCAGACAATGACATTCTATTCCCAGCGCCCTTTAGAAGAAAAGCAGAGTAGGGAAGGTGAAAATATTGAGAGGGACTGAGTCTAGTAGGGAAGGAAATCAACTGGATTTGGACTGGAAGAAGGGACTCGTTGGAATTCAATGGCCCATCCAGCTAAGCAGCTACTCTTACTTCCTTGGAGTTTCCAAGGCTGTCCTCAGAACTTATAAATCTTAAAGTCTATATTCTATAGCCAGGCCTTGAGTTGGCTAAATCGTCTTCAAAAGGATGCTTCGAAGATTCTTATAAACAATGACTAAAACTAAATTGTGGTGTAATATTAGTTGATTAAGACAAGACTTCAATTTGAATAATTCTCATCAGCCTGACATAGGCAGTGGTAAAAACAACAGCCCATGACTGACTAAATGCAAACCAGTTGATGAGAAGGACTGCAATCTGGTGTGGCAGGAATAACAACAAAATTTTTCAAAATTAAAAAAAAAAAAATGGAAAGGAACCTTTTTTTTTCCCCCAAGACCACAGAATCAAGGAAAACTATGGGGGAAAGTGTAGCTCACTCAAAGTTTTCAAATGCCAAAGTTCCCCAACTCACACGAGGGCCTTGTCACTCAAAGGAACTCTGGGATCTACCCGGTCTCCCCGTCCCTTGTCTGTGCTCCTCCTATAATTCCCCCTGACCTGAAGCCAAACACATTACTCTGAGACAAACAGAATTATTGATACCTTTCCTGGGGCAAGGCAACTAATAAAATAAAATAATTGTAGAATGTGTTATCTTAGAGCTTCCGGGAAACATTAACCACCTGAGGAAATCCAGACGTGCTTAAAAGACTGTTCCAAAGAGATGCAGAAAATTAAAGATAAAGCCCAGCAAAAGGCAAGATGGGCACAGGTTTACTCACCTGGCTCTGCACCTGCTTTCTGAGAACTTCCCACCCACCCCATCCATAGTGCTGAGCCCCTCAAGCACCTGAGGTTTTTCTCTGTGAGTTTACCACTGCCCTCACCAGATGAGAACTGGTCCAGACTGGGAGATATTATCATTTTTGAGGGTGAAGAGGGAGACTTGAAGTCAAAACTTAGATTCGCTGGTCAATCTGAAGTGAAGGAAACATCAATTCTCCTTTCTAATAGTATGCCCTGTCCATGTGTGTCGCATATAGGATGGGTATGTACAATATAGGGTGACCATTTCTGGCTGCCCATGCGTCAAAGTAGGCAAGGCTTATCTACAGAGAAGAAGAAGGTCATGATATGTATAGAAAAGTCAAGAGGGAAAAGAGAAACAAAATACATCCCCCTTGTCCTTCCTGAGACCAGAGTTTCCCTTCCCACTCAGGGTTCTTAGCCACTCCCTTCTCTTTCCAAAATATTCTTTTTTTTTTTAATTGTAGGGAGAAATTTGGGTTGCTTGAAACTAAAATAACCTTTTCTTAAGTCACATCTGGAGCTGAGATATGCAAACTCTTTGCCCCTAAGTCTCTTTCTTCTACTAAAGTTCAACACTAAAACTTTCATAAGGATGGTTTAGGAGACCTATACAAGACTATGTATATAGGACATATATAGGACAATATACAGGACATATTTACCTTTATTAGTAATAATCATCAATTTACTTATTTTTCAAACATCAAAGGAGCACCTGCTATGAGAAATATATGAGGCCAAGCTGTGTCAGAGCACACAAGGTAAAATTAGAATCAAAGGCTGCTCTCATGGAGCCTGTAGTCTCAGAGCGAGAGAAGACAGGTCCACAGATCTTATAAAACAAGGGAATACTTGAGGACACACAGATACCAAGCACTGCCTACTCGCTTTACTTGCAGGGTCTGATTTCATGCCTCCAACATGTGTATTGATAGGACAGGATTCAGATCACACAGAAACATTTGGCAACTTATATATATCTGGTAGGTGGCAGAGGCTAGATTTGAAATCCAAGAGTCCGGACTCTACTGCCATTTAGCCTGTCGTGCTTTGCCTTCTTGGTCAAATAAGAAATGAAAAGAAGTCCTTACTATACCATGAAGCCCTGTTAATTCTCCCCATAAACCCCAAATATTATTTCTGACACACCATAGGGAACTCATAAATATAAAACTCTAACAGTGGTCATTGGGCACTTTTGACTCTGTATTGAAGTAGGTACCTATTATGTACCATTTCATTAACCCTTAGTTAATTTAATAAGAACCAAAAGAAGAACTGGATACAAAATTTTAGTCAAACAGAAGGAATATATTTAAGAGATCTATTGTAGAACATAGTAATTATAATTAGTAAAAATAAAAATGGATTGTATACTTGAAAATTCTTGAAAATTGCTGAGAATAGGGTTTTTTGTTTTGTTTTTATTTTTATTTTTATGTTTGCTACAAGGGATTGAATCAGAGGTGCTTAACCACTGAGCCACATCCCCAGCCCATTTCATTTTTTTACTTTGAGACAGGGCCTCACTAAGTTGCTCAAATTGGCTTTGAACTTGTGATCCTCCTGCCTCAGATTCCTGAGCCACTGGGATAACAGGCATGTGCCACTATGCCCAGATGAGAATAGATTTTAAGTGTTCCCCCCACAAATAAAGGATAACAGGCATGTGCCACTATGCCCAGATGAGAATAGATTTTAAGTGTTCCCCCCACAAATAAAGGATATGTGTGTGAGATGATACATATATTAATCACCTTGATTTTCCACAATTTATATATATTTCAAAACACCAGAGTGTATACCATAGGCACATACAATTTTTATTTGTTAATTCAAAAAATCTAAGAAAAATTATTAACACATTTATATTTCGAGTATGAGAACACCAAGGCATGTTAAAATCAATTAATTTATTCATGGAGGCAGTTATTTCATAAGAATATATCTGACTATAAATCTGAATGACTCAACAAAAGTTTCATTTGTCACATATACTGTATGTCTAAGGTACTCTGGTAGGTAGCAAGGGCTAGGGGGAAAGGGCACCTGCTCCATGTGATCATTCAGGGATCCAGTCTGATCCAGCTCTTAAGTTCTTCAGCCAGAAATGGCTTGGGTTGGTTGCCCTCACAGCCCATTGTCCAGAACCAGTTTTGAGCTCCCAACTCACGGGGCTGGGAATGATGAAAGGACTCATGGGTACAGGATACACAGTAAATGTCTCTGCTATAGTGATTCACCCACAGTTACTCAACACAGTGAGTGAGGAGGCTGAACCACTCCACTCAACTATCTTCAAAATCCATAAACTATTTTGGCAGAAGTTGTTCTACATCTATTAATAATCAGAAACACCCAGATCTTATCCTAGAGTCTGCCTTCTTATATAATTTCATAAGTAGAAGCTGAAATAGTCTATTTTATAGTGATGGGGAGTAGAATAGTGGTAATCAGAGGCTAGGAAGGGTAGAGGGGCACGCAAAAAAGTTGGTTAACAGGCACAAAAATCTAATTAAAGCCAGGTATGGTGGTGCACACCTGTAATCCCAGTGATTTGGGAGGGTGAGAGAGGAGGATGGCAAGTTCAAAGTCAGACTCAGTGATTTATTCAGGCCTTCAGCAACTTAGGAAGACCTGTCATTAAAGAAAATATTAAAAAATGGCTTGGGATGTGGCTCAGTGGTTAAGTGCTGCTGGGTTCAATCCCTGGTACCAAAAAAAAAAAAAAAAGAAAGAAAAAAAATAATGTTTTATATATATGCATATACATGTACACAAATATATATATGTTAAATTAGATTGGTGGACTAAATTGTAGTGTTCTGTAGCACAGTCAGTTGATTAGACTATACTTAACAAAAATCTAATTTATCTTTTAAAACTGTAGGAAACAGGATTTCAAATGTCCCCAACACAAAGAAATGATAGATGTTTGAAGCAACAGATATGCTAATATCCCCAATTCAATCACTGCACGTTGTACCCCACAAATATGTGCAAAGATTATTTGTCAATTTGAAAAATTTTTGCAGCCTTCTCTGAGAACTCTCTCCTTTCTCAAGTATGCTGCTGATTCTGCACATCCAAGGGGAGGTGATTCAGAGCGCGGCCCGGCGGCTGGGAGACCCACCTTTGTTGGCGCAGGCCATCCACTTGAGATTGTCTGCAAAGGCGGCCTCTCGTCCAATGAGGTAGGTGAAGATCCGAACCTGAAGGGAAGACAGACAGACACACAGGGGTGAGCGCCATTCGCTTCTCGCCATCCTGTTTAGGTCGCGTGCACGCCTCACACACATGTGGCTCACCTCTTTAATGCTCCACGCTTCCCATCTGTGGGAACATATTTAAGACATTTGAAGTACAGTCCATGAGAAATATATTCAGAACTGGGGCCTTTGATCTTTTGAGCCATATGGCACTGGTGGTAGTTGTTTTTTTTTCTGTGTGCAGCTCACAACAGAGGAGAAGGGCTTGAGAGGAGAGACGGGCAGTGTCACGGATCTGGGTTTCCTCCACATGTGGACAAGGATCATGTGGGTCTGGACCGAATCCCCAGTCACTTTCCTCATTCCCATAGGAAACTCAGGGCGTGCCTTTCTTGGGAATAGGGAGGACACTGGAAAACCCTTGACGTGTCCCCTCAATGGGGAGCACGAACTGCAGACACCCTCCAACCATCTGTGGTCCCTGGCATGAATTTTAGAAGGTAATTAACTGGGACAAGAGTCTCAGTCTGTGGCCAGAAGATGGATGGTGACTCTCTTTAGTAGCCTTTGGCTTCCAAAGAGCAGAGAACCAATGTAAACCCCTGGCCTTTGGTTTTTCTAAACTCTCTCTCTCCTGAGGCTAGAAATCTTTGGGAGATTCTGCCTGTCTTAGAAACAGGGAAAAGCAAAAATCCCACCTCACACAGACAAAACTGGTTGCCACAGGCTGCCCCCTTACCTAGAGTTATTCGCTTTCCCCGTCTGGCTATTGTCTACATTCAGCTGGGCAACGCTGACTTAGGGGAAAACTGAGACCCAGTTTAGTAAAGTGATTTGTTAAGGTTCATCAAGGTTTGATCTCAAGACCGAGGTTTTCTGAGATCCAAGGATAGTGTTGGGGCCTCCTCTAAACCTCCTGGAGACACTGGCTCTTTCAGTATAGATGATCCCAATCAGTTCCAATTCCCCGGGGACGGCATTCACAGAAGCCAGGAACTGAGTCCAATCTCTCAAGATCAGGCCCAGACTTTTTCATAAATCTTTCTTTGTAAAATCTCAGATTGAAGCTCTTTAAAGGGAAAAATACTAGACTGATAAAACTTGCATCCCTCCTGGCTCTTAGCCAAAGCAAGAAAGCATAAGAAATAGTTCTTAGGAAATGAAATTAAGAGTCTATCTCTGTAGGCAGAGACCCAAGATAAAGTAGCCCATTTGTTTCTGAGTAAAGGTAGCTGTATGTGCCAGCCTCCTCTGCTGTCCAGATGAGGAGCCTTAGCATAAACTGAGATCTCTCTTGGAGGCACAGTTAAAACCCCAGAAAATGCTTTGAATCACTGGCAAAACTTCTACGATTCTTGATTTAAAAGATGGCAACCTACTTGGAAAACCAGAAGGAATGCGCCAAACTTCAGATCAGACACGATTGCTCAAGAATAATTGGGCTAAGAAAAACCACAATAATGAAAACCAGCACCATGACCCCCTACCATTACCACTATTATGGCTTCTACAATCAGTGCCATCCCGTGGGTCAGGTACCAGGCTAAGAGATTTATAGGCATTATGTTTATTTTGTTGGTTTGAGTTTCATTTTATTACATTTGAAGGAAGATCAGGATCATGCTTAATATTTCCATTTATGTACATTCAAAGTCTTCCAGTGGACTGACCTCCTTATCTGAATAGAAATGGTGTGGAAATGACTTGTTGCATCTCTGCCTATAAAATAAACATAATCAAACAGAACTGCATTTGTGCCCTGCATTTTCCACAATAATGCCTTTCAACTGACCACAAAAGAAAAGGGTTTTTTTTTTTTTTTACTTCCAAGTGGAAAATATTTGGGAGAGCAATTGAACAAAATCTATAGCATTCTATATTTTTAAAGTTTTGACCCAGAAATTCTAGTTCTAGCCATTTATCTGTAGCTGGGATTACAAATAGTCTATGAAAACCCTTATGGTTTGGATCTGAAGTATACTCTCAACAGCCCGTGTGTTGAAAGCATGGTCCCCAGCGCTCAGATGGAGCTTTCAGACAATGATTGGATCAGGAGGGCTCTGACCTCCTCAGTGGATTAATCCACTCCATAACTGAATGAACTACTGGGAGATGGGACCTGGTTGGAGGAAGCAGGTGACCAAAGACATGCCCTAGAAGGGTTTATATTCTCCCTGACCCCTTTCTTTCTCTCTCTGCTTCCTGTCTGCCATGAGGTGAGCAGTTTTTCTCCACCATGTCTGTCAGCCAGGATATTCTGCCTTGGAGCCAGCTACCATGGACTGAGACCTCTGAAATTGTGAGCCAAAATAAACTTGTTCTCCTCTAAGTTTTTCTTGTCTGATATTTTGGTCACAGCAATGAAAAGACAACAGAGACTACCCGATGTCAAAGACGACATGAGGTGGTACAAGTATTGGAAAGTGCATGACTTCTGGAAGCCCTGGAGTTCATATTTTAACATTTTTGCAAATACACAATGAAAAAATCTTTAAGGACATAGGAAGGACCCATGTAGGAGTTAAAACCAAATCCAGAAAGAGGTGATAAAAGTATAAGGGTGTTTCTTGATAGCTTATTGGCTAAAAATTTAAGGTGCATTCAGGTGGTACAATATCATGTAACCCTCTGTTTCCCCCATTATGAATTGGCAAGGGGAAAAAGGAAAGTTATAAGATATTGTATAGCAGAGAATTTTATTCTTTTTCTTAAAGGGGACTTACACTATTTATAATCTTTTATATTATTTGAGAGATTGATCTTACAAATATATAAGCATTGCTTTAATGATGAAAGCTTGTTTTCAGTGAAAAGAAAGCAATGACCCTGCAATTTCCTGAATAAATCTGTCAGGACCTAGGAAGAACACATGTAGGAGTTAAAACCAAACCCAGAAAGAGATGAAGATGTAGAGATGAAGTCCTGGCCTTTCCTATTCTAGCAAATGAGAAAACCTCTATGAGTAATACAAATGGCTCCCCGTTTCCCTCATTAACAGATTCTGTAACCTGATGGATTTTATTTCCAACCATTGAGGTTTCTTTCCTAAGAAGTGCCACCAAACCAACTTTCAATGGTTTGCCTTGAGGCTAACTGCTTTTCTCCTGTGGCAAGGAGGCTTAGCAGAGCCTGACCTGGGGGAGTCCTGAAAACAAAGGTGCACAGCACAGACAAGTATGGGCAAGAGCCACAGCACAGTTCAGGCCAAGACAGTCATCGGAACACAGTAAAGCACCCCAAGAGCCAGCCAGATCTTTGTACTCTTCATCCGCAGCCCCGCAAGGCACCACTCTCATTAAACGCTGCTCAAAGGCAGGGATGAAAAATGTCTGCATCCACCTAATTAGTTCATTTCGATCTTCCATTTTGGTTTGGATGGTCTTTCTGTGTTCTACAAACCCAATTAAGCTTAATAAAATGTTGGGATGTAGACTTTCAAAGTTCAAAGTCATTTACTTTAATCTATTTAGGATAAAATTTCCCAAGTGAGACAAACAAAAAACTCGATCCAGTTTTCTCCAAGAAGCAGATTATGCTGCTTATTAAAGTAGAGGCAGTCCCCATCAGAAACATAGAAGGGCACCATTCCCCTCAACCTATAGTGAGTAGAGAGGATGAACTTCCCAAGTTAAAGAATCAGAGTCTCTCCTTTTTTCAGCCATTAGAATAGGCAAAGGGAAGCAGGGTGCATTGCACATGTCTGTAATCCCAGCAGCTCAGGAGGCTGAGACAGGAGGATGGTAATTTCAAAGCTAGCCTCAGCAATTTAGGGGGGCCCTAAGCAACTCAGTGAGATCCTTGTCTCTAAATAAAATACAAAAAAAGGGGCTGAGGATGTGGCTCAGTGGTTAAGCACCCCTGGGTTCAATCCCTGGTACCAAAAAAATAATAATAATAATAGGGAGAGGGAAGTGGCCTTGAATGGGATTACAACAGGGCAAGTGCTTGGGTAATGGAAAGGTGTTGTGGCCCAGGTAGCTGCCTTTCACAAGGAAGGGAACATCTGTGAAAGGGAGGAGCTGGGATCTGATTGACTCACAGGGAAAATCACCAGTGAAAAGGAGGAGCATCCCATCAACTGTCTGTCCAATGTCACTTCTGACTACCTACCACCCTCCACATTAGGGGCCATTCCATGAGGACAAGTAGATTCTATCCTCATGGAGTTCATATTTTCTTGGGAGTAAAACAGGAATAAATGGCAAATTCATATTCAATATTTATGTGTTGGATTAAAAGCTTATGAAGAAAACATAAGCAAGAAAGCAAAGCAAGAAAAGGTAATGAAGACTGGGTTGAGTTGGGCGGGGTGCTGCTCTTTTAGAAGAGAGGAAATGAAGGCCTTCCTGACAAGGTGATATTTGAGCAGGGATCTGGAAAGAAGCAGGGTAGGGAAGAGGGGATACACCATACTGGGAAAGAACATTTCAGGGGAACAAAAGGAATGCTTGAAGTAGTAAGTGAGGAGGCCATTGTGAATGGAGAGGGGTCACCTAGGAGAGGCTGTAGGGTCTACAGCCCACTAGTAAAGCATGGAGTAGAACCACAGAAGGGACTGAGCAGAGCCTGGCATGGGCTGACACATGACATAAAAGGGTCACTCTGATTGCACTGGGAGGCAGAGGCCATGGAAAATTGTGCTCAGCTAGCAGGCCACTAGATTTCCCTGATGTTTTTATAATTCTGACCATCTAGGTCCTGGTCAAGAACATTTTCATCAGAACTTCTAGAGGCAGGGCTCAACCTTTAATCTCACAATGGAGATTCTACCATGCTGCCTGCCATGTTTTAGAACTGCAGTCAGAAAGACAAGGATTGAAACAGAGATACCAAATAGGAGGTCACTGCAGTGTTCCTGGCAAGAGAGGACAGTGGCCCTGGCCAGAGCAATGGGATGAGGAGTCTTTGGGTGTCAGAATCACCAGAAGTCTCAAATCACAGGTTATAAATGGAATCCCAGGCACCAGCCCTCCAGAGATTCAGAATAAGTAGGTCCAGGCACTTATACTTCACCTCCATATTTTTAAAAGATTTTTTTTGGTTGTAGATGGACACAATATATTTATTTATTTATGAGGTGGTGATGAGGATTGAACCCAGTGTCTCACATGTGCAAGGCAGGCACTCCACCACTGAGCCACAGCCCCAGCCCCACCTCCATTTTTTAAATTGTGCATACATAGTGAATGGGCAATTAAGACTACCTTAGAACACAGGTGGTCTAAGCCCAGCATTTTGAAGATGAGTCCTGAACAAAAAGAAGTGGGCCTGAGAATTAAAAAAAAAAAAAAAATCACTGAAGTTATTTCCCAGAAAGCTGTTTCTATAGATACTTAGAATTGAGGCAAAACTTTAAGAAATTTATAATCTAGTGGGTGGTTAAAAAAAATAGCCGAGCTGGAACAAGATGACATTTTTAAAGAAGCTGTGTCAATCTAAGAAGTCAGGAACATCAGACACAAGCCAAATTTGGCAAGTAGGGTCGGCTAATTGCACTTTCTTCTTACTTTCTTCTTTCCCAAAGAAAGGGCAGATCTACCCCCAGTGCTCTGCAGCTGCTGAGCTAGGTCCTCACACCTGCAGTAGCTGCAGTTTCTCCCTAAACTTTCTATAACCCCTCCTTCTCCCAGATGCAGGGGAAACTGCTAGGGACAGGACTCTCAGGAGATTTCATACGTGGTCTATGCTTTTATACAAAAAAGAAGGCAGTGGGTGTGGTGGTACATGCCTGTAATCCTAGAGACTCAAAGAGGCTAAGGCAGAAGGATCGTGATTTCAAAGCTAGCCTCGGGAACTTAGAAAGGCCCTAAGCAACCTGGCAAGACCCTGTCTCAAAATAAAGCATAAAGAGGGCTGGGTATGTGGCTCGGTGGTTAAGCACCCCTGGATTCAATTCCTAGTACCAAAAAAAAAAAAAAAAAAAAAGCAATCTTTTATTTTAAAACATAACTCCAAATCCATTATTTCCATGTTTTAAAACATGAACTTTATATGGATTATATGTGCAAATGACATTTGCCATAAGAATCCTCTTGTACCCCTGGGTGCTCACACACATGGGTTCTAAAGTTTAATTCAGTGAAGAGGAAGCTTCTGCATTAGGCATGTGGAATTGCCATCAGGTCTACTCACCTGCTCAAATCCTTTGGACTCACTCTCCAGCTCCATTTATTCCCTAAAATCCCTCCAGGATTTCTCAAAGCAACGAATGACTTTGGTTGTAAGAAAGAGGTCCCCTGACATCTTTATGTCTTAAAGTCAACTCAGTGCAACTGAATACGTTTTTCATCTATATCTCCCCGAAAGACACTCCTAATGAACTTCTATCGTCATTTGGCTGTTTCTATGATTTCTGGTGCAGGAAAGCATTGCAGAATAAAATCTTTAATCTCTAAGCAGAAGCGGAGGCCTGGAACCTGATTATTCACACACACACACACACACACACACACACACACACACACAATGCTTCATAAGTCACTGCCAATACTTATCTTCATGAAAATGCCAGAAGAGCAGAGATGGGCTCAGAGAAGGTTGACTCCACAGGAAACTGTTTTATTGAGCAGGCTGCTTTAATCTAGCAGCCATCATGCTCATAATAAAAGAAGAAACATCCTTATCCAGAAGGATGAGAGAGACAACGAAGGTAACACTGCGCTGAGCGGCAATAAACTGGGATGAATTGAATTAGATTACAAAAGTAATAAAGTTTCAACCCATGAATATCATAGATCATTATGAAAAATGAACTGTCATTCTGGGGATGCTCTATGAGTCTGTAGAATCTCTTTCCTCCCAAGCAAAAATGCCTGGTAGCTCATGTGTGGTATTGAAAATATCCTATTTCTGAAAAAAATAAAATTGTCATTTGTAATCTTCTGGCCAGGGGGAGGAGAGTTTAGTTTCCTGGCTTTGGGTTTTGTCAGATTTTGTGAAAGAGATAGGTGTCTCTTGGCCACCCAGAGGCAATGTCCTGGGGTTGGTAGAGAAACAAAGGTGAATAGATGTGACAAAATGGATCAGTAAGAAGTCACACCAGGAGCAGCTTCAGAAGTGAGTGATACACTTTATTGATGGCATTCATGGGGCAGAGACAGAGTATTCACTGTTTTTAAAATTTTTCTGTATTTTTAGTGCTCTGATATCTGGGGCCTTGCTGGGATCTTAAAAGAAATGCTCCTCCCAGAGTGAGCTAATTCCCAGAGAGAGTAGACAACTTGCCTACAAGTGCACCTTGGAAAGGCTAAATCCTCCACCATTCCTGCTCCCAACCAGTCATTTCATCAGACTCACAGTAGTGGTCGTTACCCATCTGCCTAACCACCCCAGAGCCAGGATCAGACAACAAGGAGACAGCCCCTGTACCCTGGGGCTGACATTACTCAGACAAGCCAATCCCCAAACTGCTCTCCCTGGTTCATCTTTCTCTTCCCTGGGAAACCACAATAAAGTCACCAGTCCTCTAGTTTCCTGCCCACTCATCTTGTCTCTGTGCTTCCTGTGTGACCCTTCATGGTCTGACTCGCCTTCTGCTTCTTGGAAGCCATGAACATAATAAACTGCTTCCTTATGACAACCCTTTGTGCTTTACTGGCCCTGATTAAACACATTCTAGATACCCCTGAAACAAGCAGCAATCAGGAGACCAGGGCTCCAGGTGGGTCTGATGCTGCATTTACTTGCTGGGTGATCTTGAGAGAGCCATTTAAGCCTTTTGAGCTGTGCTTTCAGCACCCCTAATGTGGGTGTAATCAACAGCAATTAAGATATAAGGGGTAAAAGGACAGGTCAGAGCAGTGAATTTCAGTAAGCTAGTGGCATCCCACCTGTGTATCAGGCAACCTGTTGCAGCAAAACTAAACAACAACAACAAAAAGTCATCTATCCATAGACACCTTTCTCACTCTAGCCAGAAGTTTGGTTGAAAAGGAAATTGACTCTTGAAGGCAATGAAGGGGACTTTTCCCAAGAGGAGGGGTTAGCGCTGATATTTGCCATTACCAGGGACAATGGGATTATTATTATTCCTAACACAGGGTAGCACTGCTGTTACAATGATTACAACTTTTATTAACCTCTGGAGAGTCCCAAGATCCAATGAGATTTTGGCTGAAGCTACAGATCCCTTCTTCCTCTCAGAAAATTCCCAAGGTTACACACAATTTCAGATGACTCATGAGGTTTGAGGTCCTCTTCCACCAAAGCCCAGTTCTATATTCTCTAGAAACTCTGGATCCCAGATTAAGAATCCTTATGTCTCTTACATCATACTATAAATTACTCAAAAATCAATTGTGTTCTTTGAACAATCAAGATGGGTTCTCCCCCTCAGAATGGGATAAAATCTTTGCCACCTGCATTTCAGATAGAGAATTAATCTCCAGGATATATAAAGAGCTCAAGGGGCTGGGATTGTGGCTCAGCGATAGAGTGCTAACCTAGCACAGGTGGGACCTGGGTTCGATCCTCAGCACCACATAAAAATAACGGCATTGTGTTAAAAAAAAAAAAGAAAAGAAAAAGAACTCAAAATTTTAACCCCAAAAAACAAATAATCCAATTAATAAATTGAGAAGACACTTCCAGGAGAAGAAATATGACTGGTCAATAAATATATGAAAAACATGTTCAACATCACTAGCAATTAAAGAAATGTAAATTAAAACTGCACTGAGATTTCATCTTATTCCAGTCAGAATGGCAATTATCAAGAATACAAGTAACAATGAATGTTGTCTAGGATGTAGGGGAAAAGGTACACTCATACATTGCTGGTGGAAATGCAAATTGGTGCAACCAGTCTGGAAAGCAGTATTGAGATTTCTCAGGAAACTTGGAATGGAACCACCATTTGACCAAGTTATTCCACTCTTCAGCACGTACCCAAAATCGGCATACTATAGTGACACAGTCACATCAATGTTTATAGCAGATCGATTCACAATAGCTAAGCTATGGAGCCAAACTAGGTGCCCTTCAACAGCTGAATGGATAAAGAAAATGTGATAGATATACACAATGACATATTACTCAGCCATAAAGAAGAATAAAATTATGGCATTTGCCAGTAAATGGATGGAACTGAAGACTATTCTGTTAAGTGAAATAAGCCAATCCAAAAAAAAAAATCAAAGGCTGAATGTTCTCTCTGATAAGCAGATGCTAACATACAATAAGTGGGGGGAGAGGGAAGAACATAGTTCATTGGATTAGACAAAGGGGAATGAAGGGAAAGGAGGGGGAATAGGAATAGAAAAGACTGTAGAATGCATTGGACATAACTTTCCTACATGCATAAATGAGTACACCACCAATGTAACTCCATATCATGAACAACCACAAGAATGGGATATT
Source organism: Urocitellus parryii (assembly GCF_045843805.1). Classification (NCBI taxonomy): domain Eukaryota; kingdom Metazoa; phylum Chordata; class Mammalia; order Rodentia; family Sciuridae; genus Urocitellus; species Urocitellus parryii. The sequence goes on along the minus strand of NC_135533.1, from coordinate 171,881,227 downwards.
AATACTCCATGTTTGTATAATATGTCAAAATACTTGTTAATGTCTCAACAAACCAGTCAAATTCTCCTTCTGTTGATACTAGGGATTTGGAAACATCCTCCATTTCCAATCTTCATCGGCTACTCATGATCAGCCTAGGTATCTGTATGGCTAGGAAACTCCTCTCTGCTTTCCTCATTCTCCAAGACCTCAGAAGATCAAGTGACAACAGTTCTCTGTTGAAAGATATTCCCCTTCTTCCACAGAGGCTTACAGATTCAAACCCCTGACGCTTGAGTGTACGAAGTGATCAAAGTAAGCAAAAGAGATCAGAGAGTTCCCTTATTTATATAAAAGGGAAACTCATTAATCCACAAACTTGGATGTCAACAGTTCTCTTCATGAGACATCATGGGATCCTGTCACTCCTGGTTAGAACCCTCCATTGCTTAACCATTACACTCGGAATATACTGTGTTCCATTCTCCCAACCACAGCTGAGATGCTCTGGGACTCCCATAAACATGACAGACCTGCTTCTTTGCAGTCACCTTTCCCATTATCTGGAATGTTCTTTGCCTAGAGCTGTGCGTGACCAACTCTCTTCCATTTCAGTCACCTCATCCTCCTCATTTCTATTTTGTTTCCTTCACCTTCATGATACTCAGTATATTTTGAAGTTATCTTAATGATTTGTTTGACTATCTGAGTTATATCTATGTCTCCTTCTCAACAGAATCACAGGTGTGGTGCAGGCAGAAGGAGCATACTATGCTCAATTCAGTACCCAGCATGTAGCAGGTTCCTTTTTTGGGGTACCAGGGATTGAACCCAGAGGCATTTAACCACTGAGATACTTCCTCTGCCTTTTACATGTTTTTTATTATTATTATTTTGAGAGAGGGTCTCGCTAAGTTGCTTAGGGCCTCACTATGTTGCTGAGGCTGACTTTGAACTTGCAATCCTTCTGCCTCAGTATCCCTTAGCATGTAGTAGATTCTTAATAAGTATTAATTATGCACATTGTCTCCATTTCTTTTCACAAACTTGGAAAGTTAAAAGAAGTCAGCATGGAACAGACTTGAATTTGTAAACAATGGAGCTCTTTCCTTCATTACCAACTCCATTTAATTAATACCTTCCTGTTTTTCCATGCTGATCTGCTATTAATCAGCTAGTTTTACCTTTCTGCATCTCAGGTTCCTTAGGGATTTTTTTAAATATTTTTTTTATATCTTAATTTTATTTTATTCATTTTTATATGATGCCGAGGATCAAACCCAGTGCCTCGCACATGCTAGGCAAGTGCTCTACCACTGAGCCACAACTGCAGCCCGAGATTATTTTTTTTAAAATACTGATGGGAAGTGATAAAATATGAAGAAATTTCTGGCCTTTGCTTTTGTCTATCTCATATCAACAGTCCAGAAAAAGGCCTCCCACAGTGAATGATGAGTTTTATAATATATTTCTTCCTGGAGTCTTCCCTTGATTCTAGATGGAAGCTATACAAAGTTTGAAGTAAATTACATTTTAAATAACTGCTTCTTTCAGGGATTACCCAGTAAAGAAAAGATCAGACACTACACTTGAAGCCAAGACCTTATCCTGGAGCTGCAGAGCGGTTACCCGCCATGCAAGCGTGAGCTTTAACACTACAGCCCTGAATCTCCAGGCATTCATTGTCTGTCCACCTGGATCTCCTGGGAAGCTGGGAGATTGCAGGCCAGGTTGAGAAAAAAGAAGTGGGGCAAACCTGAATGGAAGTTCAGACTCAAGGGTCAACCAATTGCATTAGTGCACTCCCAAATCCTAATGAACATAAATTTGTACCAATAACATTGATCCAAGTGCTATATAAACTTGTAGACGAGCAGACTCAAGCAACAACCTGCTACCAGGTCACCTCTCACCTGTGGGAGTTCTGTTTCTATTCATACTTGAGTAATTCCTACTCTTCCACTTACTCATTCTCGTCTGTGAATTTCACTCTTAAGAATTCAGAAAAGAAATTGGCAATGAGCTGCTGTGATCTGCTGCAACACTGAAGGGCACAGCCCACCGTTAGGAGCTGTAACACATTTCTTGGATTCAGAGGGCTACACTTCATGCAGATGCACCTGCCAGCCGAAGTGGAGAAACTCCAGTTTCATGTGACTCTTGCTATTCCAAGGAACTTTCACCGGAAGTCTCTCCCTTTGCCCCTATACTTTGTAATAGCAGATAGATGTCACAGTTTCATGGGAACATGGGATGAGAAGGTGAGTAGGTAAGCAGAATTCAGGGTTACAAAACATGATTGAGAATTGGATGCATCTATTCTCAGAACAGAGAACTTTCTTCAAATGAGCTGTGGGGCCTCGGGCAAGTGACTTGACCTCTCTTCATCTTGTTTTCCTTTCCTGAAAATTGTTTAATGTCATAGAACTCAAATGTAAGAGCTGTTGTTAAACTCATCAAATAAAGTAAAATGTTAGGGGTTGGGAGGATTAATGCCACAAAAAGGAAATAGTTCTTTCTAAGAAAAGATCTCTGAAGGCTGCTCCTAAGAGAGAAAAATGAAATTGGGAAATGACTTAAGGGAGGCTTTTTTTTTGGGGGGGGGGGTACTGGGTATTGAACCCAGGGGGTACTAACCACTGAGCCACATCCACAGTTCTTTTTGTATTTTGTTTAGATACAGGGTCTCACTGAGTTACTGAGGGTCTTGCTAAGTGGCTGAGGCTGGCTTTGAACTCCTGATCCTCCTCCCTCGGCCTCCTGAGCCTCTGGGATTAAAGGCGTGTACCACTGCACCAGGCTGGGGAGTGAGTCTTGAACTTGGGTGGATTACTCTGAACTTCAGAGGAAAGCTCCTCTTTAATATTCTTCTCTCCCTGTGTTCGTCTCCCAAATTGGGGTACAGGACCAAGACCATGTGACTGTTGGCGTAAATGGCATCCTGGTGAGCCTTCCATTGGGATTTTTGTACCACCCTGGGAGATGAGCACAGCAGCAGGGTACAGGTCAAAGATTTAGGAGGCTGGAATTCTTCCCAAATCAGTTTCAAACTCATTAAAACCAACAGCTGTTGTGAATTCTAAGATCACACAGTTTCTCTCTCCCAAGGTTCTTGTCATTTCTATTTTCCCAACTGATCCTTCCTGTCACTAAGAATTAGTCTAAAATAGCAATTTCAGCTGTCACCTCACCTACGGCCTTCTGGACTTACTGTCAGTAAGAAAAGTCAAGGATTTGTCAGACGATCTCAAGGATATTGTTGAGGACAGTGTGCACGCCATTTTACCAGTGACACTCCAAAAGGTGGACAGGCAGGGACACAGCTCTTTGTGGAGGGGGCAGGGAAAACTGGTGTTTCAGAGTCGCTCATGGGGTTTTGGCAAGCTCTACATGCTTATTATCTAACCTCTTCCTCCTCTGAGAGTCTCCCAAGACTCCCAGGTCCCACTATGGCTCACTGTAGAAAGCTGCTACTTGGACATCAGTGAGCAGTGGTCTCAGGTGGATGGAGCAGGAAAGAGGTCAATGCTCCTAAGGTTGGAGTGGGGGCATGATTTTCATTTTGAGAAATTTCAGGGAAATTTAGTTTTTACCCTCCATTAGTCAAAGATAAATTTTATCCTAAGCAATTCATATTTTACTTCTGTAGACCATGGGTCTTACAGCTGTCCAGGGTTTCCACTTGTATTAGCAGAGTGGCTCAATCAGAAGACTCAAACATCCTATGCAAAGACCAGGTGTTTCATGGCTCCCTTGCCTTTGGTCCCACCACCCCCCCTTGTCCTTCCTATTGACCTCTAATTTGCATTATAATTTCTATTGGATGTTTTCCACCTGCTTACCCTCCCACCCTTCCTTCCATCAAGTATTAACTGGATGCCTGCTCTATACAATCATTTTCCTGCAGGCTGAGGTGGAACAACCTATGTGGTCTGAGAAAGGCAAAGTGATATAAAAAAATTATACATTATATATAAACATATTATATACACTATATATATATATTAAATCAAGATATATAGAGAGATATAGATATATATCATATGTAGGTATAGATATTTAGAGAGATGCCTATCTCTCTATATATAGATAAATATGAAAGATATATAAAAAGATACATATAAAAGATAAAGGTAGAGAGTATATATATATATATATATATATATATATATATATATATAGAGAGAGAGAGAGAGAGAGAGAGAGAGAGGAGAAGAGAAAGATCTAACTTTGTCATTTGCACTGGGACATGCACCTGTTCTCTCTTGGCTCAAGAAGCCTCTGATCGAGCTCCAGAGTATCATCTTCTAGAACTGTGTCACCACTACACTCACTACTTATAGCTTGGTTTCCCATAGATGACACATGCATTCTTGGGCTCTATGACCCCAACTCTAGTTGATAAGGAGGGTCCTATAATTGCAAAGTCATTCTGTTCCTTCTCAGAGCTTTGTGCATTGTGAAACAAACATTTGAAAACAAAAGAATACTTCCTGATCTTTTCCCCAAATCTTTATTCCACCAAATGGTCCTATGGGCGATCTCCTCAATGCCCTTTCCCCTGATACCAAGATTATAAAAGTACAAAATGTTAAGTGGTATTAGTCATATAAATAAGTTGGTAGAAAGGCACAGTGTAATGAGTAATTTATATTATCGACTTGATTGGATTAAGAGATGCCGAAAATTATGGGTGTGTTGATGAGGGTGTGCCTAGGAATAACTGGCATGTGGAACAGCCAACTGAAATGGAGATCTTCCCTAAGTGTGGGCAGCATTGACCAATAGGATGATGACTTGGATAGAATAAAAAGTTGGAAGAACAAAGAAGCAGCAGCAGATGCAAGCTCAATTCTTCTTGAACGGGTTCTTGACTGCTGCTGAGATCACCTGAGGATATCAGATTCTTGCTTCTTCATTTTTCCAAAGCAGAGTCTGACAATGATTCTCCAGAGGGCTTAGGTCTCCGACTAGGGTAGCACCATTGATTTCTCTTGTTCTGGGTCTTCAGCCTCTTGGACTGTGCAGCTAGTGGTTCTCCCAACTCTCCAGTCTGCAGACTGTCATTGTGGACTATCCAGCTTCTGGTCATGTAAACCAACAAGAAGTCCCCCTTTTGTAATTATACCTCCTGATGATTCTGTTCCTCTAGAGAAACCTGACTAATACACACAGTAACAAAGAAGTACTGTGGAAGATGAGGTCACATATAACAATAAATCATCCCTGACCGCCAGGAGTCTTGCATCCAGTGGAAAAACTATGTAAGAAGAATTTATATGAAATTCAAAGGGATGGTGGAAAAGGATTCCATGGGAGGCAGCAAACAGATTAGGGAAATGCAAAACAAGAAGAGGAAAAACATAAATTACAATCCACTCCACAGTCTACAGGCAGTCTCTCTCTTGTTTCTTTACACTCATGGTTTTGTTCATTTGTTAATAGTAATTTCTAGAGTCAGGATTTTAATGGTGATAAAGAGAAGGGATAGATAGCTACTGAGCATTGGAGTTGAGCTGACTTTTTCAAAATATGTTTCCCTCCATTGGGAGCCTGGAGATAGGTCAAAGTCAATGGGTCTAGTGGTTGCAGAAAGTTCACATTCTCCCAATGGAAACATCATTTTCTGGGAGATTGGAGCTTTTCTGGGAGGAATCAGCTTGAGCACATGTCTCTGGTACCCCACAGCATTCAAGGGAGGAATCAGAGCATTAGCCACAGCCTGGAAACGCACGGTTTCAAACCCCCTCCAGGGGACTTCTAATGGCAGCACGTGTGAAAAGCCATCCCACCTAATGGCATGGAGAGGGAAGGAAATAACTTATTTGGAAGCTTCTTGCCAAATACAATTCTGGTGATTTTCATCTCCTCCACCAATACCATGGGATAAGCCAACTACAGCTTTTCACCTGTATGACCAGCTGGGTCTCTTACCTAGAGCACTTTCATTATTATCTAACCCCAGAGGGACCCTTTCACAGGGGGAGTCAGAGAGCATCCTTCCTTTCCTCAAAGGCCTTCCCCTTCTTTAGAATAAAAGTCTTAAGCTCCCCATGCTCCAACTCTTGAGCTGTTCTACAATCCCATCTCAAGTTGTACCATCTACCTTACCCCAAATGCCAAATTCCCACTTGCATCCTCCCTTTCTCAGCTGGCTCTTTCCTAATCCCTCTAAAACCTGAAGCTCTCTCCAGCCACAGGGTCTTGGTACATGCTACTCATACACACTATAACATGTTACCATGGCTACCTCCTTTCCATCCATTAGGTGTGATCATAGAACTTTCTACTTCCAAAAGGCCTTCTTCCTTTAGATCCCCCTGCCTTTTTTTCTGTCTTGGTCCCAATTGGCTTTCTGCACAGGTAAAATTTAGAGTTTGTCTCTCTCTCTCTCTCTCTCTCTCTCTCTCTCTCTCTCTCTCTCACACACACACACACACACACACACATACACACACACACACAGAGAATGTAAGCTTCCTGATGCAAATATAATATCAGTTTTGTTCATTGTTTTCCCCCCAAAATCTGAATCCAGAACCTGACCCATGGCAGATACCTTCAACTATTTGTCAGATAGGCAAACAATTTGGTTAGTGCAGACCACTTAAAATTATAAACATGGCTGAGGGGGGATAATACAGCATCATATATGGAGTAAAGACATGCTAAAAGAAATAGAGGGATTAAATGAGCACTGAGTATTAGAAGGATGTTGAGCATTGGTCCCATGCCAAATATGATTGCCTTGAGGAGTGAACAGTTGAACCAACTGAGGATTTGCAAGAGTGGGAACCTACTGTCGTCCCACAAAGGTAAGTGACAACTACTGAACTCTTTTAAGGCATGTGAAATTTCAAAACTCATATTTTTCATCCCTGAACTATGACATGAGAACACTGTAACAGGCAAAGGACATGAACCGGCAGACTACAGAAGAAGAAATATGCACAGCAACAAAAAACAAACAATAGAGAAAAGTGTTCAACATCACTCCGAAGCACAAATAGAAATAATAAGAGTTTGGAGTATTTTTTTATCAAATTGAAAATGACTTCATAACAATGAGAATGTTGGGAAATAGTTTTTCTGCTGGTGGGAATATAAATTGGCAGAAACTTTCTGAAAATAACTTGGCCATATCTAGCAAATATTGAAAATGCAGATAGCCTCTGACAGCAATCCCACTTCTACAAAACCAAACCAAGGAAGCAATCTGTAACGAATCAAAGATTTAACTTAAAGGATATGTGTTGCAGTAATTTTCCTATTAGAAAAAGTTGCAAGAACCTAAATGCACCATAGAAGGTGATGACGCTCATTCACAAACTTTCATAAAACCCCTACAATTAATGGAAAAGTCGATCACTTGAAGACTTGGAAAGACATCACTAAGTAAACAAAATAAGTTCCAAAATGCCATACACAGCTTGATCCCACTAACAAATGTATTTATATGCATGAAAAAATAAAGAAAAGATAAGTGCAATAGTGTCCAATGCCATAATCTTCAGAGGCTGGATAAAGGTGAGACTTCTTCCCCATGATCTGCACTTTTATAAATTTTCTACAACTACTATATAATATACTTTTTTATAAGAAAAATAGTTTTAATAAAAAGAAATTCTCATTCAAATCCACTCAACAAATATTTCCAGAATATCTGCTATGTGTCAGGCTCTGGGCAAATCATTAGGGACCGAATGGTGACCTAATCACTAATTCCACACAGTGACATGCATATTGGAAGTTGCACCACTTAGGGTTTAAGTATAGATAGTTAAGAATAGAAGCACAAACTATAGAAATGCTATGATATGAAACACATGTGTTTGAGTCAGCTTTTTCACTACTGCAACTAAAAGGCCCAACCAGAACAACTGCAGAGGAGAAAGTTTATTTGGGGGCTCACAGTTTCAGAGGTCTCAGTCCAAAGACAGCCGACTCCATTCCTCAGGGCTTGAGGTAATGCTTAATATTATGGTGGAAGAGTGTGACAAAGGGAAGTGGTTCACATGGTGATTAGGAAACACAGATACCCCAAAGTCATGCCCCCGATGCCCACCTCCTCCAGCCACATCCCACCTGCCTTCAATTTCCACTTAGTTAATCCCATCAGGGGATTAATTCACTGATTGAGTTCAGGCTCTCATTTCTCCTTGAAGCCTTCTTGCATTGTCTCACCCATGAGCTTTTGGGAAACACCTCACATCCAAACCATAACAACTTCTCATGTTCTACTGAAAATTCATTAGAAGCAGGGCCATCCCTTAGTTCATCGACAATGGATTAGGCCAATAGCTCTGCATGGAGGATCACTGTGCGGTATTGAGAAGTGTCAAATTATCTGTATGCTTGTTGCTGAAAGCTTTTTTCCATGGGACTTCAAACTTCATTTCATATCCGGCTTCTCTACTTTGGAAAGCTTCTGGCCTGAAAGATGTTCTGAGATCAATGTGATGGGTCAATCCTAAGAATAAATGCAGATGTTTGAGATGTTGTGGCCGAGCTTCTCAGTGGCCATACCTGCCGAAGGGTCATCATCCACCTCTATTGTCCTATGAGAGCTAAAGAACAAAATGTAGACTCACAGGAAGTGTTGGAAGGATCCATCAAATTCTATGCTTATAGAAGACAGGTCGAGTCTGGTCTGCCATTAAGAAATCTAGAAAATGATTAAAACCCATTGTAAGACAACTTTAATGCAGATGCTGGTTCATGCAGTCTATCTTGATCCTCTTCAGAGGTGATAGAACAAAGAAGAATGACATTGTGCTACCTGTAGGTCTCCATGCTAAGGCAGAGAGGAACTGGAGGTAGTGACTTAATGGTTTCAACTCCAGCCTTGCCTCCCAGGCCTGAGGCCAGCCTCCCGACTCAGCAGATAATGAATTTGGCAATCTCTGATAGTCTTTTCTGGATGCTAATCCCCATCACAGAACTTCTATAAGGCTGGATATAATTCAATACACCTGACAGACTCATCATGAGTTTCTTCTTTTGTTATGTAATAGCCCAAAGTGAAGTCGAGGGTGGTTAATGCTCTGACAACCAGCCATTATCCCCAATAACAGGCATTCTCAAAGGATTATTACCGCCAGAAACCATTTCATAATAACTGGCAACTGGAAGCCCATGTAGTAAAGTAAGATGGTCTCTGAGAGTTACCATTTACTTTGCACAGATCTGTCAAGATGCTTCGAGCATCCCCAAATGAAACACTTGGAGTGCTGAGGTATTCATGAGCCTTGATAATCACATTTGAGCTACCCCGTAGAGTCTTCCTATTTTTATAAGGCTTTTCGTCTTCTTGCCTCATCCTTGCTTTTTATGTTATTCTAGCTCTTAAAAGCCAGCTTCCAGGTGAGTTCTCCTAGTCCCGGGAGCTCTCCTGTGAACAGATTTCACTGTAACCATGCTCATTCTGTAAAGCCCCAGCGGGAAGGAAGAGCCCTTAGGAGATTGAATCTGAGGAATTTCTTTTCTGATATGCATGTCCTGGCTTAACTGAATTCCCCTTTAGGAAGATGATTTGAGTTGGGTATGACAAGAGAAAAATGACTTATTGTCCTCTGCAAAGGCAGATTTGGTTCGAGGCAGTGCTACCTATTAGTGAGTCAGCCCAGCCTCCCGGTAGGGAGATCTCTTTCCTGGGAGCAGTTTTGTTAGACACAAATCCTCTCTTTAAAAACAGCCTATGAATGAAATATCTCTTTAGGATACTTCTCAGAAAAGCAATCGTGCCATCCAAACTCAAACTCCAAATTCTGAGACATCAAGAAGGTAACACTTTTTTTTATGTCGCCACTCTGATAAAAATCATGGGGTTCTTTGTACTTCATGCAGATTGCATAAATCCCAGCTGTTTGAACTCGGGCAACGTGTTCACTGATGAAATTAAATTGACATCATCTTCCTTTATCTTGACAGTTCAGATGACTGCAGGCAATTGCTGCTCTGGTGGTTGGGTTAGGATAGTCAGTGCTAAAATTATTATACTGCCTTTAAGTTTATCTTTGATTAAAAATTAAATTTAACTTCCCTTTATCATTCTCCATACTCCAACAACACGCATGTCTTCTCCAAGTTAAATCAAGATGGACTAAATATTTAATACCCTGTTCTAATTAGCTACAACTGTTACCTGATTTCTCTCTGTAAATGAATGTGAAAGGGCCCGGGAGGCCTAACGTTAACCTTCATCCACTCTCATTATAGGAGAGAAATTACAGACTCTAATTAGATGCTTCGAATTGCAAAGAAATAGAATTTTCATAACCAGCTTATTAAAATCCTAGGGCCCCTTTGGGATAGGGCAAATTGCTTCTACCCTGAGCTGCTTATCCTGGTACAACACCATACAGAAGACTCCCGTTGTCTGCCTGACACAGCTCAGATTTCTCCCAAATTAATGAGTACGAAAATTATTCCAGCTGCCCTCTTGGCACAAGGAAAAATTGAAAATCTATGACTGCCAAGTGACGTGGGAAACTCAGCTGCTAAATAAAATCCGCTTACGGGGACACAGCTGCTAAGGTTCCTATTTACATTAAAATTACTAAATCCATGAACACAGAACAAATGTCCCAAGATAGTTAAGCAACAGTCAACACTCAGGTTAACCCTTTTCGTGTTCCAAGGCCCTGAAGGCACAAGTGTCTCACACAGTAAGCCAGAAGCATGAGGATTTTACCAAATCCTCTCTTTAAAAACAGCCTAGGAATGATATAGCTCTTTCGGATACTTCTCAGAAAAATGGCATTTCCCCACTCCCTAAGCATCAGAGTGGGAGAACCTATGGGGATAGGTCACCAAGTTGGTCCCCAGTCTGGAAATTTCTGATCAGTTTTACTTCCACTGATATCTTAGCATCGGGCAGTTGAAGCTTTCATTCTTACTGAGATGAAACATGGATGTTTGATTGGAGTTGGACCTTACATGGATCTTCTGCAGGATTCTATCTTAGGGACCCTGACCTCTTGTTCTTCCAGGGTGTGCATAAAAAAACTCTTGACAACTTAGATGTGGAAGTCTCAGGAGATGGTGCCCTACAGGTCAGCAGTCAATGAATGGTGTCTGAAACAGAAGCACTTGGCCATTTGGTGGGGCTTCTTAAGGAGACTCCTAAATAGCCCCTTCAAATGGAGAGTGTGGAGAATAAAGAATAAGAGCCAGGAGGCATTGGGGGAAATGGTCCAAGAGTATAGTTACTCCTTAACACTCATTAACAGGAAATTCATATGATCTTCAATTTCCCCAAATTCCAAATGTTAAGAAATTTTGTTCAAATAATTCTGAAATCCCAGATTCTTATCAACGACCTGGTCCAGATCAAAATTCTTAACCCCAAACACAAAGGCTGAACTCCCATCTAGACTCATGTCATAGGCACATGCAAGAAATGAAACCACCAAACTTATTTCTGAGTCAGTCAAAGAAAGTGTCAGCAAGGATCACCTTTTCTTGCTGGATCTGTACGTGAATTAAAAAAAAAAAATCATGAGTTATAGCCTGGATTCTCAGGCTAATCACAAAAACCTGCTTTGTTTGCCATCCTGAACATCCTGCATTGTCCAAAATCATGTAGAATTAGAGAATGATGTCATCCAATAGATCAGGCTCAGGAGAAACAGATGACGACTCTATAAACACTTTTCACCCTTCAACACGTAGCCTAAACAGAATACTTCCTCCCTCAGCAAGAGAAAGATGGCAACAAATGAGATTTAAAAAACAGAATGGGGACGTGTGACCATCAACCCACAAACATTTGAAGATGGTTAAGGAAGTACAGACATAAATGAAGATAAGAGGCAAAACTCTGGTCTCAAAATGAAAAAAAAAAAAAAAAGGACGTTGACATTGAAGGAAACCAGTACAAAGTCAGTTTCAATTATACGGTGATGCTGGTGATCCACGCCATTGCCCTCCACATTTCGGCTTGCATTCAAGTGTCTGTCTAAATACCTGAGTGGAAATATCAGCTCCCTTTCAGCAGTGCTGCCTGGTTTAAAATCTTAGGACTCAGATATTTTAATACCTAATCTTGGAATCCTGGGTCCTGCTGAAAACCCCCAATTTTAAAGAGGTGGGATTTGTAGGTGTTTCCCAAAGAGGTATGTCCTATTGTCCCAAGAAAGACAGAATTCTCCCAAATCTTTGCCTATCATTTTCATCATGATCCTTCTGAATCTTCTAGGACCAATAGGAGCCATGGGCAGGTTCTGGATCAAAAGCAAAATTAGTATAATGTGCTCTTGAACAAAGAGTGGAAGATGTAAATGACCATGACCTGGAAAAAGCATGTTCACATTTTATCTTGCCTTTGACAATTGGAGACATAAACACAAGTGGTCTTCAATAGCATTGGGGGTTACACAGTCTTAAAAAAAATAACACTAATATGTAGGGTCAAGAGAAACTATTGGATAACAAGCACAGAATCAAATACCAATTATCCATTCTAATAAGAATAGTTACATGGTGCATATAAAACATCAAAGAATCCTGCTATCCATTTCAGAAGGTGGTGTGTGTTTGCATGATGGCAAATCTTTCCTAATCTTTTAGAAGCAATGTTAGTCTGTAAATGTAAAAAAAAAAAAAAAAGTATATACAGACCCCCCCACACACACACACCCACACACACAACCCCCCCACACACACATATTTACCTTAGATAATAACCACATAAAATCAAAAGACAGAGTCACATGCAATCACTGACTGATTCTCTGGATTCTTTTAGGATAATAACCAACCTAGCTGTGTATGGTAGATAAAATAGGCTGACAGTCTTTAAAGCATAGTTCCCTATCTCTCATTGTAATGACATTACTACTTGATCTCTTGACAGTTTAAATTTAGAAAATCAACCCCAAAGATGTGTTTCAAGACAATTTTAATTAATTTTTTTTCAGTAATGCAGCGATTCTTTTCAAAAGGTGTGACAGTGCACAGCCAAGAGTCAGCCTCACTCGGGGTATATTAAATAGTCTTTTTCAATCTAGTTTATTCCCAAGAGAAGGTGAAATATTCTATAAGGACCGCTCCCAATAGGCATGCCCTCCTATCAACATGGTCTAGAGCTAGCCTTTTGAACAATCGGTGACCACTGGAAGCAGAGAAAAGACCCAGCGGCTCCAAAGATACAAATCTAACTCAGGGTCACACAAATCTAACTCAGGGTCTCACAAATACATTTTCTGTGCATGGTCACAGCTGTTATTGATGTGGATTCCATGGGCAATTTCAGTGCCCCCAAAGGATGTTTCCTATCTTGTTCATCACTAAGCTCTCAGCACCTAAAGAGCAAAGTTGAACACGTGTGGAAGATACTGATCTAGGTCTTTAATATGGTAATATTGTGGAGTATTCATTTTTTTTGGGGGGGGGATGAAGACTAAGGCTTTCTAAGCTTCCCACATATGTAAGTAAAAAAAAAATAAGATGAAATCAAAAGCCTCTATGGACACTAATTTTTAAAACACAGATCACCTTTAAAATTTAGCATTTATGGAGCTACACACTCTGGGAAGAAATACTTCATGACTGTACTGAGATAAAGGCGGTACTCCTATTGATTACACTTGAATGGAGGAGAGTTGGCCTTTCTGGGCTATGCATTTTATCAACAAAGCTACATCTCGATGCCAACTACCACATGGTGACTTCAGCAGAGGGCAATGGCAGATGGAGTCCAAAGTCCAGAATGAAACAACTTTTATAGCAAAGTTAAAAAGTGCTACCTGGAGAAATTCTAGATACAGTGGGTTTAGCTATGGTCAGATGAATCCTAACATCGAAAACATCTATCATCATTACCTATTAAGTCTAGATAAACTACATATGCACATATTCTCTCTCTCTCTCTCTCTCTCTCTCTCTCTCTCTCTCTCTCTCTCTCTCACACACACACACACACACACACACACACACTCACACACACACACACAGCATCAGACAATAACTGTGGCAACCAGTAATTAAGGCATTGTTTTTGAGAGTTTTTTTTCACTTCTGTGACCAAAAGATCTGCCAAGAGTAATTTTAGAAGAAACATTTATTTAGTGTTCTTGGTTTCAGAAGTCTCAGTCCATAGATGGCCAGCTCCATTGCTCTGGGCCCAACTGAGGCAGAACATCTTGGTAGAAGGGAGTGGAGAATGAAAGTCGCTCAGAACATGGCAATCAGAAAGCAGAGAGAGAATTCTGGCTCACAAGGGTCAAAATGTAAATGCAAGAGGCACACCCCCCCAGTGATCTACCTCCTACAGCCACCTTACCTGCCTAGAGTTACCACCCAGTTAATCCCTATCAAGGGATCAATCCACTAATTAGGCTACTGCTATCATCATCTCATAATTTCACCTCTGAACCTTTTTGCATTGTCTCACACATGAGCACTTTGGGGACACCTCACATCCAAACCGTAATAACAGGCACCAAGTCCTAGTGTGAAGAGAATTACAAGGAGCAAAGACCTATACCCATCATAGCCTTTGCCAGTATATGAAAACTAAAAAGAAAACAGTAATATAGAGTTGGTAGCAGTCTTAGTAGGGGAGGGAGACAAAAACTGGGTTTGGGGATACAGAGAAAATCAAAATACCTGATCCCCCAACAACATCATCAAAAAAAGAGTGTGTGTGGTGGTAGGGGTGAGGGAATCTAGAGAACTCAGTCCCTATTTTGCAGGCAATTCTCTTAAGGCATTTAGTAATGCCCAAGTTGTGCCTGTGTTAGGTTAAGTCTTCATCAAACTGTGCAGAAAGCAGCTGTTAAGAGATTGAAAAGGGACTGGCTTATTTCACTCAGCAAGATAGTCTCCAGATCCATCCATTTGCTGGCAAATGTTCTAAAATCATTCTTCTTTATGGCTGAGTAATCCTCCATTGTGTATATATACCATATTTTCCTTATCCATTCATCTGTTGAAGGACACCTAGGTTGGTTGGGAATCCCACTATCAGGTATGTCCATCATAATGGGATTCTAACTTGAATAAGATTTATTCCATGCTTGTATAATTACATCAAAATGGATTCTGCTGTTATGTATAACTAAAAAGAATAAGTAATAATAATAATAGAATGAAATGTTGAACAGAGAATCTGATAGTCACAAAATGCTTGAAGGCAAAATTTGAAGTTAAGGGATCACCAAAGAGGAGGGAACAAAGAAACTCTGGGCTTTTGACTGAAATTTCTTGAAATGCTTATGCGTTAACAGGAAGGACAAATTATAAACAAGTTGTCATTGGATCAAGACACTCTGCTTGTACTCTATCTCCTGTCACCAAATTTCTTTCTTTCAAAAGGAAGATAAGAAAATCCAAATCCTGAACAATTCTTCATATGGATCCTCAGGTAAATGATCAAGAATTGCCAGGCACCAAAACATAGAGGGGAAATCCAAGAAGGAAATAAATCGAAGTGACAATAGATTTACAGGTGATCCATGTATTATAGTAATTCAGCATGAACTCTAAAATAATGACGATTACAATACCACAGAAAACAAACAAAACACAACTAATGTTAAAGAATTGAATGGAATTCATAGAATTGAAAATAGTAACTACAATTAAGAAGTCAACATAGAGAACACAGAGGATGCTTTAGAAGAGAATATTAATGAACTGAAGGAGAAATTAGAAAATATTTAGATTGAACTGTAGAGAGGAAACAATGGAAAATTAAAAAATGAAAAAAATGTGATCCAATCAAAAAATCTGGTATGTAATTGGGATTCCAAAGAAATTAGGGAAAAGAATGGGGCAAGGGCAATATCTGAAGCCAAACTTTTTATATAACTGATGATAATCATCCAACCACAGATTCTAGAAGATATACAAACTTCTAATAAAATAAATTTTAAAACCACCTACATATAGCATAATAAAAATTCTAAAACTAAGGGAAAAAATCTCATAAAGACAACAAAATTTAAAAAAAAGATAAGCCTCATTAACAAGCAAAAATAACACTGATGACTGAACTTATCAATAGAAATAGTAAAAGGCAGGAGGCAATCCATGGGCTGAAAGAGCATCAGTCCCAATACAGAATTTGATACCAAGTAATTAACAAATTAGTATCTTTTTATTTTTTTAATTTATTTTTTAAATTTATATATGACAGGAATGCATTACAATTCATATTACACATACAGAGCACAATTTTTCATATCTCTGGTTGTATACATAGTGTATTTACACCAATTTGTCTCTTCATACATGTACTTTGCATGATAATGACCATCACATTCCACCATCATTTCTAACCCCATGCTCCCTCCTTTCCCCTCCTGCCGCAGTCTGGCTGGGCACAATTCAGGAGCCACTTATCAAAAGAAACTAACTTTATTTTTAGAACTGCAAACGCCAAGCAAAACAGCTCCTCAGGAAAAAAAAAAAAAAACCTTCAGAGCCCAACTGCCACCACCGGCTTCCACAAGCCTCTCACCCACACAAACCTCCCCACCTCCCACAATCCTCCTGCTCTTGAGGCCGATTGGCTGGGTCGCGTGGGTGGAGCCAAAGAAGTCCCCCAATGAGCAGCTCCGTGGTCTGAAAGGGCAGGGAAACAGCCCAATGAACATCACCGCAGAGGAGCCAATCAGCTAGATGTTAATGGGGCCACTGTGAGCCAATCATCAGCCGGCAGCTGGAAGTTTGCTGGCAGCTGGAAGTTTGCTGGGGCCCCTTTGGCTGTGGCTCTCAACATCTCCCCCTTCTGCCCTATCTAGAGTTCCTCTATTCCTCCCATGCTCTCCCTCCCTACCCCACTATGAATCAGCCTCCTTATATCAGAGAAAACATTTGGCATTTGGTTTTTTGGGATTGGTTAACTTCATTTAGCATTATCTCCTCCAACTCCATCCATTTACCTTCAAATGACACAATTTTATTCTCTTTTATTGCTGAAATTCTATTGTGTATAAATGCCTCCATTTTTTAATCCATTTATCTATGAAGGGCATCTAGATTGGTTCCACAGTTTAGCTATTGTGAATTATGCTGCTTTAAACATTGATGTGGCTGTGTCCCTGTAGTATGCTGTTTTTAAGTTCTTTGGGTATAGACCAAGGAGGGGATAGCTGGGTCAAATGGTGGTTCCATTCCCAGTTTTCCAAGGAATCTCCATACTGTTTTCCATATTGACTGCACCAATTTGCAGTCCCACCAGCCATGTATGAGTGTACCTTTTCCCCCACATCCTCGCCAACATATATTGTTGTTTGTCTTCATAATAGCTGCCATTCTGACTGGAGTGAGATGATATCTTAGAGTAGTTTTGATTTGCATTTCTCTGATTGCTAGAGATGATGAACATTTTTTTATATATTTGCTGATTGACTGTATATCCTCTTCTGACAAGTGTCTGTTCAGGTCCTTGGCCCATATATTGATTGGGTTATTTGTTTATTTGGTGCTTAGCTTTTTGAGTTCTTTATATACCCTAGAGATTAGTGCTCAATCTGATGTGTGAGGGGTAAAAATTTGCTGCCAAGATGTAGGCTCTCTATTCACCTCACAGATTGTTTCTTTTGCTGAAAGAAATTTTTTACTTTGAGATCACCCCATTTATTGATTCTTCGTTTTAATTCTTGAGCTACAGGAGTTTTATTAAGGAAGTTGGGGCCTAATCCCACATGATGAAGATTAGGGCCTACTTTTTTTTTCTATTAGACACAGGGTCTCTGGTTTAATTCCTAAGTCCTTGATCCATTTTGAGTTGAGTTTTGTTCATGGTGAGAGATAGGGGTTTAATTTCATTTTGTTGAGTATGTATTTCCAGTTTTCTCAGCACCATTTGTTTTTCCAGTGCATGTTTTTGGCACCTTTGTCTAGTATAAGATAATTGTAATTTTATGGGTTAGTCTCTGTGTCCTCCATTCTGTATCATTGATCTACCAGTCTGTTTTGGTGCCAATACCATGCTGTTTTTGATACTATTACTCTGTAGTACAGTTTAAGGTCTGGTATAATGATGCCACCAGCTTCACTTCTTTCTGCTAAGGATTGCTTTTGCTGTTATGGGTCTCTTATTTTTCCAGATGAATTTCATAATTGCTTTTTTATTTCTATGAAGAATGTCATTGGAATTTTGATTGGAATTGCATTAAATCTGTATAGTGCTTTTGGAAGTATGGTCATTTTGATAATATCCAAGAGCAAGGTAGATCTTTCCATCTTCTAAGGTCTTCCTCGACTTCTTTCACCAGGGTTCTATAATTTTCATTATATAGATCTTTCACCTCTTTCATTAAGTTGACTCCCAAGTATTTTATTATTTATTTATTTATTTATTTATTTATTTATTTATTTATTTCTTGAGGCTATTATAAATGGGTTAGTTTTCCTTGTTTCCCTTTCTGAAGATTTGTCACTGATATACAGAAATGCCTTTGATTTATGGATGTTGATTTTATATCATGCTACTATGCTAAATTCATTTACTAGTTCTAGAAGTTTCTGGTGGAACTCATAGGGTGTTCTAGGTACAGAATCATATCATCAGCAAATAGTGCCAGTTTGAATTCTTCTTTTCCTATGTGTATCCCTTTAGTTTCTTTCATCTGTCTAATTGCTCTGGCCAGTGTTTCAAGAACTATGTTAAATAGAAGTAGTGAAAGAGGGCATCTCTGCCTTGTTCCAGTTTTTAGAGGGAATGCCTTCAATTTTTCTCCGTTTAGAATGATGTTGGCCTGGGGTTTAGCATAGATAGACTTTATGATGTTGAGATATGTTCCTGTTATCCCTAATTTTTCTAGTGTTTTTAATATAAAGGGCTGCTGTATTTTGTCAAATGCTTTTTTCCGTATCTATTGAGATAATCATATGATTCTTATGTTTAAGTCTATTGATTTTATGAATTACATTTATTAATTTCCATATGTGGAACCACCCTTACATCACTGGGATGAATCCCACTTGATAGTGGTGCACTATCTTTTTGTTATGTTTTTGTGTTCAATTTGCCAGAATTTTGGCATCTATGTTCACTAGAAGTATTGGTCTAAGGTTTTCTTTTTTTGATGTGTCTTTGCTTGGTTTTGAAATCAGGATGATATTGGCTTCATAGAATGAGTTTGGAAGTGCTGCATCTTTTTCTATTTCCCCAAATAAATTGAAGAGTGTTGGTATTAGTTCTTTTTTAAAGGTCTTGTAGAACTCGGCCGTGTATCCATCCAGTCCTGGGCTTTTCTTGGTTGGTAGGCTACTGATGACATCTTCTATTTTTCACTTGAAATTGATCTGTTTAAATTGTGTATATCATCCTGATTCAATTTGGGCAAATCATATGACTCTAGAAATTTGTCGATGCCTTCAGTATTTTCTATTTTATTGGAGTACAAGTTTTCAAAATAATTTCTATTTATCTTTTGTATTCCTGTAATGTCTATTGTGATATTCCCTTTTTCATCATGTATGTTAGTAATTTGAGTTTTCTCTCTCCTTCTCTTCGTTAGCATGGCTAAGGGTCTGTCAATTTTATTTATATTTTCAAACAACCAACTTTTAGTTTTGTCAATTTTTTCAATTGTTTCTTTTGTTTCAACTTCACTGATTTCAGCTCTGATTTTAATTATTTCCTGTCTTCTATTGCTTTTGGTGTAGATTTGTTCTTCTTTTTCTAGGGCTTTGAGATGTAATGTTAAGTCATTTATTTGTTGACTTTTTTTTCTCTTAAGGAATGAACTCCAGGCAATGAACTTTCCTCTTAGAACTGCCTTCATAGTGTCCCAGAGATTTCGAAAGTTGTATAAGTGTTCTCATTCACCTCTAAAAAATTTTTAATCTCCTCCTTGACGTCTTCTGCAATCCATTGTTCATTCGGTAGCATATTATTTAGTCTCCAGGTATTGGAGTAGCTTTTATTTCTTATTTTATCATTGATTTCTAACTTAATTACATTATGATCTGATAGAATGCAGGGTAGTATCTCTACTTTTTAATATTTGCTAAGAATTGCTTTGTGGCATAATATGTGGTCTATTTTTGAGAAGGACCCATGTGCTACTGAGAAGAATGTCTACTCACTTGTAGAGAAATAGGATGAAATATTTTATCTGTGTCAGTTAAGTCTAAGTTATTGATTGTGTTGTTGAGTTCCATAATTTATTTATTCATCTTTTGTTTGGAATATCTATCTAGTGATGAAAGAGGTGTGTTAAAGTCACCCAAAATTATAGTGTTGTGGTCTATTTGACTCTTGAACTTGAGAAGAGTTTGTTTGATGAACATAGATGCTCCAGTGTTTGGGGCATATGTATTTATAATTGTCAAGTCTTATTGGTGTATGGTTCCCTTGAGCAGTATGTAGTGTCCTTCTTTATCCCCTTTGATTAACTTTAGCTTGAAGTCTACTTTATTTGATATTTGATGGAAACCCCTTGCTTCTGTAGTCCATGTGAGTGGTATGATTTTTTTCTCCAACCCTTCACCTGCAATCTGTGGAGGTCTTTTCTGAGATGAGTCTCTTGGAGGCAGCATATTGTTGGCTTTTTTAATCCAATCTGCTAATCTGTGTCTTTTGATTGGTGAGTTTAGGCCATTAACATTCAGGGTTATTATCGAGACCTGATTTGTATTCATTCATCAACTGCAAAATGCACTGTGTTCACAGGTGCTCAAGGATCATTACCTGAAGCACACCCCATGCTCATCTATAAAGCAAGTACCTGGAAGGATGGAGATTGCACAGAAAATATTCACTATCACAGTGCAACACGCTAAACATCATAATAAAATATGAGCTAGAAAGTTTGGAATCTCAACTGCTTCAAAATTAAATCACACACCTTAAGCAATGTGCTGGAGGAGGAAAGTCCACAATGAACATTCAAAAACCATTGGTGTTGGGATTCAGTTGTGAGGTGACCCCCAAAAGCTAACATGTGACACAATGCAAGAAGGTTCAGAAGAGAAATGATTGGGTTGTGAGAACCTTCACCTGATGGGATTAATTGAGTGGTATTTGAAAGTAGGTGGGGTGTGGCTGGAGGAAGTGGGCATTGGGGACATACCTTTGGGGTATATATTTTGTATCTGGCAAGTGCAGTCTCTCTCTGCTTCCTGATCACCAAGTGAACTTCTTCCCTCCACCATACTCTTCCACCATGATGTCCAGCCCTACCTCCAGCCCCAAGGAATGGAGAAATATCTATGGACTGAGACTTCTACAATTGTGAGCCCCCAAATAAATTTCCTCCTTTATAGTGGTGCTAGTTGGGTCTTTTAGTCACAGTGGCAAAAAAGCTGACTAAAACAGTTGGTATTGAGTGATAATGACAGTATGATATCTAAATGTGAGCTACCACAAAAGCAACTAGAGGGAAAATAGTACTTCTGACTTATATGATACAAAAGACGGAAGGGGGAAAATCAGTGATCTGAGGTTTAATTTTTACAAGACAGAAAATGTCAAACTTAACCCTAAAGAAAGGAAAGGGTGGAAATAAAAAAATAAGAACAGAAATCAATGACAAGAAACAGATGTGCAATGTCAAAAATTAGTTTTTGAAAAATCCATAAAATTGATAAATCCTTAGCAAGATGAATCTAGGGGGAAAAAATGAGAGAAAACACAAATTAACCATTTTAGGAATGAAAAAGAGGACAGCCCTACAGAATATTTACATATAAAAAAGAAGATAAGGGGACTTTAAAAACAACTTTTGGATAATAAATATGAGAATTTATAAGAACAGGACACATTCCTCAGAAAGTACAATTTACCAAAACTGATTCAAGAAGAAATGTAAAATCAGTATAGTCTTCCGTCTATTAGAATAATGGAATTTATAGAAAAAAAAAAGACTTCTCCCAAAGTAAACTGTAGTCCCTTGTGGCCTCCCCATTGAATTTTTCCATACAATTAAAAAATATCCATCTTACATGAATCCATCCAGAGAATGTAAAAAGAAGAAACATTGCCCAAATCATTTGGAGGCCAGCATACTCTAATGAAAAGCCTGAAAAAGGCTTTACAAAAAGAAAAAAAAAGAAAAAGAAAAGAAAAATTCAGACCATGTTATCTCTTTTGACATAGACATAAAGATCTTTAAATCACAGCAAATTAAATGTGGTGAAACGTGGAAGTTTAATATATTATGAAAAAAATGGAATCTGTGCCATAAATTCAAGGTTATTTCATTTGAAAATGAAACAATGTAATCTCTGGCAATAAAAGAAAGACAAATTATATGATAATCTTAATAAATGCAAAAGCAGTTGATCAAATTCCAACACCCACGCCACAAAATTCTTTCCATACTAGGAATAGAATTGCACTTCCTTAACTTTAGAAAGGATATGCATAAAGTGTTAGACATAAGAACCCTAGAGTAGGACAAGGCTTAATGGTAAATCTGCTTAAGGACTTGATCCTGAGGTCAAGAATGAGTTATCTATTAAACCCTCCCATGCAGCATTGCCCTGGGCACAACAAAGTGAAAAAAAAAAAAAAAAAAAGAAGCAAAGGATACACAAGTTGGAAAAGAAGAAATAAAAGTGTCATCATATGATTATTTACATAAAAAATAAAACAGATATGTATGTTGTGAACAGTTATTGTAAGTAAACTGAGCAAAATCCTGGACACAACCCTAACATAAAAAGTCTATATTGGGGGCTGGGGTTGTAGCGCAGTGGCAGAGTGCTTGCCTAGCACGTGTGAGGCACTGGGTTCAATCCTCAGCACCACATACAAATTAATTAATTAATTAATTAATGGTATTGTGTCCATCTATAACTAATAATATTTTTTAAAAAAATCTATAGTTTTCATATATTAGCAAACAGAAAATTAAAAATTTAAGGGATGGACTCAGTTCATGGATTAGAAGACCCATGACTGTAAAGACATGTCAATTCTCCTCCAGTCAATTTTTATGTTCAACTCTGTTCCAAAGCCCCAGCAGATTATTCTGTAGAAATCAACAAACTGATTCTAACATTTCTAAGGAAATGCAAAGGATTGTGCAAAAAGCACAATTTTGAAGAACAAAAATAATGCTGCAGGATGTATGATCCCAGATAGCAAGACTTAAAAATTCAAAGAATTGAAATTGAGTGAAATTGAAACAATGTAATCAGTATAGACAAATACACCAACAGTTTAACATCAGAGTATCTAGAGGGAAAAAATACTACACTTATTTGTAAAAAGTACCATTATAATACAATGAGGAAAGAGTATATCCTTTTATAAGTGGAGCTGGATCAACTGACTATTCATGTAAGGAAAAAATAAGCCATAATTAATTCCAGATGGATTTAATAATAAATCTTAACAGTGAAGCTTCATAATAGAGCCTTGAAAAGACAGTGTTGGAGATTCTGCTTCTGGCTACGGAAATAGGTCTTGAACCATACATAAAAGAGTATTATCCATAAAGAAAAAACAATACATTGAACTTCAATAAAATTAAAAGTCTTCTGTTTATCAAGATATAGAATTAAAACATAAAGGCAAGCCACAAGATGGAAGAAGACTTTTGCAGTATATATATATCCAATAAAGGACTAGTATCTATAATTAATTTAAAAACTATTATAAATCAATAAGATAAAAAAAAACCTCATACCATCAAATATGTTCAATGGGCAAAATACTTGTCACCTTACAAAAGTGGATTTCCAAATAGCCAAAGGACATAGAAAAAGCAGATTAATTCTAATCATAGTGAAAATGCAAATTAAAATGACAGATACTATCTGGGTGTGGTGGCTCATGCTTATAATCCCAGGAACTTGGGAGGCTGGGGCAGGAGAATCACAGGTTCAAGGCCAGCCTCAGCAATTTAGCAAGGCCCTAAAGCCACTTAGGGAAAACCTGTCTCAAAAAAAAAAAAAAAGATAATCATAGTAGTATACACTTAAGCTTTGCATACCTATCATCACACATATTGGTGAAACTTTCAATAAAAAAGGTCTTTAAAAAGTAAATTAACAGGACTGGGGCTGTGCTCAGTGGTAGAGTGCTTGCCTAGCATATGTGAGGCACTGAGTTCGATCCTCAGCACCACATAGAAATAAACAAATAAAATAAAGGTACTGTGCCCATCTACAACTACAAAAAATATTTTTAAAAGTAAACAAACTATGCTTATATAATATTGTATCACTAGGATAAAGTTGGGAAAAATTACAAAGAACACTAAATTATTTTTTGCTCTTATTGTGAGCCTAAAATTATTTCAATTTAAATTTTATTTTTAATTTAAAATATTTAACTGACAAACATTGTATATATTCAAAGTATACAAGGTGATGACTTTATGATTTGATAGACATATATATTGTGTAATGAGTATTGTGATCAAATGAACATATCCCTAATAACCCATGATATACATTAAGATTCCCCAGAACATGTTCATCTCATAACTGAAAGTTTCGACCTTTTGACTCACTTGTCCTCATTTTTCCTACCTCCCTGTTCCCTGGCAACCAACATTATACTCTTTGCTTCTATGAGTCTGACATTTTTAGAGTTCACCCAAGTGAAATCTAAGAGATCTCACAATGCCATTTTGTGTCTAGTTTAGGATAACATCCTCCAACTTCATCCATATTGTCATGAATTGCAAGATTCTCTTACTTTTTATGACTAAATAATATTCCATAAACACACACACACACACACACTTACACAACCTACAATATTATTATCCATTCATCCATTTGTTGATGGACACTCAGGTAGTTTCCTCATCTTGCTATTATGAATAGAGCAGCAAAATGAACATAGGAGTCCAGGTATCTCTTCACACTGCTGATCTGATTTATTTAACCCAATGCTACCCTAACCTTATGACTGTGTGCAAACAACCCACAGGTAAGGAGAAACCGTGATCAAAATATTCTTGCCAAGAGTGTGAATGTCTCAGATGACTTGCAAGATTGGCACTGGTAAAACATCACTGATGTCACTGGTCAACCCACAAATCCAGCCTCCTCCCCATCAAGACGATTCAGAAGTTATTATCATCTATGTAAAACTCTAGGTAAAACCTACTGACCTCACCAATGTCCATTCTCGAAGCATGACCATTGCTCTCACTAAGGATAGTCTAAAGAATCTTGGGTTATATCAACCCCTGAGGCAGAAAAAGGTGAATGGCCAGGGTTATTCCTGGGAAGATAGTTGGCTCTGAAGGATGCCTTGACCACGCAGCACAGCTCCACCCCGCACCACCTCAGAGTCAGTACAACGTGCTCGATAAACAAAAGAGCTTCTGCTTTCATGACTTCCTTATGAACTGTAATCTCGAATAAATTAATGCCATTCCTATTCCCCCACAGATGAACAAAGGCTGTTTGCAAACAATAGCACCCTTGTTTCCAGACTCAGAAACATTAAAATATCATCTTGTCTTTCATCATCTTTGTCTTTATCTCTAGTTATTCCCACTGTGGGATGAAAACAACCCAAGACAAGATTATTTCTCCTGCTGAGTCCAAGACCTGCCACATATTTCTTTCCAACAAAGAAATCACAGTTCTCCGCTGCCTGTCCCTTGGTGCACGAGCCTCAACCACCTCAACCAACAGATCCAGTCTCCTCCTCACCAAGAAGATTCAGAACCCATTATCACTTATGTAAGACTTGAACAATGGCTGCATTCTCCAACATTTTCATGTTATGATTACATATGATGCAACCTGGGGGGAAATTTAATGGAATAAACATTCACTCCAAGATTTAACTACAAGAGAATAGGATTTGAAGATAATGCTCAGAGTGCACATACTCTCTGGCCCGAGACGAGGAGGAGCATGGCTCTCTTCAACTGTAATTATTTTCTATGAGGACCTTAATGGGTACCAAACATCCCAGAGCTATCCCTGATCCAGCACTTCCCACCAGGCCCCGCTGTGCCAAGCACTTCAGCAGGGTTAACTCATCTAGTTCTCACCTCCCGTTGAGACAGATACTGTGTTTATCCAGACCTGACAAATGGGGAAACTAAGACTTGAGTTCACTTTGTTGATGAAAAGAGAAGAGAAGGAACTCAAGCCCTAGAATCCATTATCTTTTCTACACCCTGAACTCCTTCTCTTACACGAACTCATAAAATGGGATCCAGGGAAGAGTGGCTCGTAACTTCTTTCTATTGGCCATTTTTTCCACGAAGGTAATGGTATCTGCTTGGATCCTGCCCAGTTTGTCTCATTCTTGTGACTCATACTTTGCACAAACCACATGTTTGCTGTGGAGGATCAGATAATTCCAAAGGCATCTCAGACCTTGAGCTTTGGCTTCAGAAAGGAAGGAGGAAACTTGGCTCTGACTTATCTGGATCCTTTTATCATCAGTTCTAGGAGTAAGCAGGGTAGCATCAGGTTCTTCCTCAAGACAGAACTTTCAGTGGCCCCCTGCAAACCAAGCCCATGGAATGGCAAGACATAAGAGGGTCATGGTGGACACTTAATTGAGCATTTGCTTATGCAACTGGCAATGTCATTATAGGAGTCATCTCATGGCATTCCAACAGGGTAGTATGGTAGGTGAAAATAATGCATCTCAATCCCCAGTGCCCTGTCCAGAAATTTGTGATTATATGGTTCATGACAAAGGAGAGTTGAGATTGCAGATTAAATTAAGATTATTAATTAGATGATCTTAAAATAGGACCAATAATTCCTCTGGACTACTGCAACCATAGGGCTATATAAAGTAGAAGAGGATTTAAGAGTCAGAACATTGCATGTGAGAAGACTCATCCTGCTGGCTTTGCAGATGGATGGGGCCGTGAGCCAGGAACTGCAGGTAGCCTTTTGAAGCTGGGAAGAGTGAGGAAACAAATTGTCACCTGGAGTCTCCAGGAACCATTATGGCTCTGCTCATACCTTGCTTCTAAGTTGGTGAGATCCACAGCAGATGTCCAATCTGTACAACTGTAATAGGATAAATCTGAGTTCTTTTAAGTCACTACATGTGTGGCAGTTTGTTAGAACAGAAATAGGAAATGAATACAGGTAGATTTTATTAAGATGAAGATGTGCAACTTAAAGACAGAAAAATGGATGCATTGAGAGTTCTGAAACTGTTCCTGAGGTCTCCTAACTAGGAAGTGGTAGAGTCAGAATTTGAACCATGCTCCCCAGAACCCTTGCTCTTATTATATGTTCCTAAAAAGGCAGATATTCCTACTCTTACTCGTTGCTGTCAGGTCTTTCATTAAAACAAAGGCTCCATTGTCTAAGTTACTATTCACTTGTATCATTGGAAGGGGAGGGAGGAGAGGGAGACACACTTTTTCTGAGTTAGGTGCTTTATATTCCTCTGAACACACCTCTGAGGGAGTTACTCAAGTGGAATTCCTGCCATGAGAGCTTAGGTGGATTGGCACTATCAAATGAAGAGAGCCAGACTCCTGACTTTCTACCCGACATCCTTCCCTATCTCTTCTGGTTGCCAGCAGATGCTCCCTCCCAGGTTCTAGTGAAGAATCCTGATTGCTCTTAGTCAATCATGGGAATTCCATTTCTTTTGCCAGTCATTGGCTCTGGAATGAATATGTGACCTGTTTCAGGCCAATGAGATCTACAGCAGTGCTTTCTTTATTCATTCATCCATTGGTAGACATCTAGACCAGATCCGTAACTTGGTTATTGTGAACCCTGCTGCCATAAACATGTATCACTCTAAGTACATACAGCTGGGGCTACAGCTCAGTGGCACAGTGCTTGCCTAGCAATTGTGAATCACTGGGTTAGATCCTTAGCACTGCATAAAAATAAACAAAGTAATTCTGTCCATCTACAAACACACACACACACACACACACAAAAGAGCTATACAGGAGGTGTCTGTTGGTGGCTCCTCAAACTGCTGCCACCACCTAAGTCTATGATGCTGTCACTATTTATATGCTGAGAATGGAGGAGAGAACATCAGCTATAAAGATTCCTCTGAGCTGTGGAATTAGCTAGCTGCAGAATTGCTTTGTTTCCAGATGACAAACCTTTATTTTTCCTTTGTACCTGGGATTGATGCCAGAGAAGCTCAACCACTGAGCCATATCCCCAAATTCTTTTATTTTTTATTTAGAGACAGAGTCTTGCTAAGTTGCTTAGAGCCTTGCTAAGTTGCTGAGGCTGGCTTTGAACTTCTGATCCTCCTGTCTCAGTGTCCTGAACCACTGAGATTACAGGTGTGTGCCACCATGCCTGGCTCCAGATGTCAAACTCTTAAGGTTAGTTCATCCTACCTGGAGCGATAGGCCTTTCTTGTGGGTGCTCATTACTTTGTTACTTACTGAGCCAAGGCTCAGTCTCATGTACACAGTACCAAGTGAACAGTAGCAATTATTATTCACAGGATGATTAAAAATCCAATGTGTACTATGTGGGTATGTTTAATCTCCTTCTTGACACAATTATGAGAACTCATTTTGACGTTGGGGCTGCCAGGGACAGAAGGAGGCTGGATCTTCACCTCCTAAGAGACCTACTCCACCTGCATCACCTTGTGATGTAAGAAGAAATAAAATACAATGGAATGGATCCAACATGACTTTCCTTTGTACGCAGATGAATACATGACAGTGAATCTCCATATCATGTACATCCACAAGACTGGGGTCTTAATTAGAATAAGACATACTTCCTGTTTTATAAGTATGCCAAAATATAGTAGACTGTCATGTATAACTAAAAAGAACATATTTAAAAAAAACCCTTTGTTTGTGTTAATTCATTAAATGTGCTCTTTGTCACTGTAACTGTTAGTGCAATGTAGCTCAGCCAAGCCTCATTAATACAAGTCTTTCTTCAGGAAATGACTTTTCTTTCATCACACTAAAACAATTTGCTATTAAATATTTCATTTGGAGTTGTCCTATTCATTCCCTGACTCCCCAATAACTACTGTTCACCTATGTTATCAATCGACACTTATTCAGTGCCTGGTACACAATAGATACTCCACAAATCCTTGTTTGATGCAGGAATAAATAGAAGCTTACAAAATGAATGAATTCCCTCTTGTGTTTCTGTTTCCCAAGTCTCTGCCTATTCTTCTACTCTTTCTTTCTTTTCTTTTGTGTGTGTGTGTGAAAGTCAGACATATTTTCTTCTTAGAAAACAGGTGGTGGGCATTGGGTTTTTCTTTAAAGATAAGATTTTGAACAGTCTGCAATTAGTTTTAAAATCAGGATGGGTGTAGAGTCAGATTTTAGAGTTAATGAACAGATGTAAAGAATAGTTATTTACAATTGGTCTCACCTCATCATACCCATGTCCTGGAGGAAATTCTAGGGTCTCTTAGGATTGAGGCATTTAAATTATGGTTTAACTTATAAACCTGCATCAACAGCATTCTCCTCTAAAAGATCCAGTTATTTCTTTCCCAATAGCCCCGGTCTTCTACCTCCCACATCCTTACGCCAAGGTGGGAGTGTTCTGTGCTAAGATTTAGCTTTCTGCATCTCTGCTCAATTAACATATGTGTTATAAACAACTCTATGTCCAGTTTGGCAGTAATCCCAAGATCTCCAATCAAAAGGATCTTGTTCAATTCCATCCTTTCAAAGAAGCATTTGGGTAATTTTTCTATCTCTTTGTCTTTGGAATCTCTACAGAGTGAGACAAACATGATCTGGACCTCAGAACTTATCTCACAGAATGGAAACATCCACACCTTATTAGAATATGGAAGCAAAACCATGATGGCCTGCCATCAAATTAAATAATACTGTTGGGTATAAAAAGTGATGCCGTCCAGCTCCTTCTCCTTCTCAGAATTAAGATCAGTACCGGGTGCTGTAGCTCTTGTCTATAATTTCAGTAATGTAAGAGGCTGAGGCAAAGGAGATCTCCATAAATTAGCAAGACCCTAAGCAATTTAGCAAGACCCTGTCTCAAGATAAAATTTAAAAAGGGCTAGGGATGTAGCTCAGTGGTAAAGCACCCCTGGGTTCAATCTTTAATACTAAAAAAAAAAAAAAAAAAAAAATTACAATCCATGAACAGGAATCGGATATTCAGTTCCAAATCTAAAAATGTTTCCCTGGATGATTTTATATGTTTTTCATTTAACTAAAGACTAGGAATATAAATTCCCTGGATTTCTCTTTCTGTGTGTGTGTGGTGGGTTAAGGGGGGCTGGGGATTGAATCCAGGGATGCTTTACCACTGAACTTCATCTCCAGACCTTTTATTTATTATGTCTTATTTGAGGCAGGGTCTTGCTAAATTACCCAGGCTGACCTTGAACTTGCAATCTTCCTGCCTCAGCCTCCAGAGTCACTTGGATTATAGGTGTGCACTGCCCCATCTGGTGTATGTCATCTACGTCTCTGAATTTGGGTGTTAAATAAAGAAGCCTTGTTATCCCATAACCCTGTGTCCATTGTCCAACATGGGCAACACCTCAAAAATTTCAACAGCGCATATCCACGACTCCTCTGAGAATGCACGTGGACATGAAGTCACATATCCAAGTCTTGATTATTATAATCATGATTGAGCTCCAATAGGAAAAAGGTGATGAAAACAGGTTTTGGAAGATCCTCTCCACTAGATAAACAGATCTCCTTATGGACAAATAGAAGATGCCATTCATTTTCCATTTCTCTGATGAATTGGGCAAGTAAATAAAATCTTAGGCAAGCATGTGCTTCATAATCTCCCCTATCCCTCCAGCAGTGAAATTCTGGAGTGGGCAGATCATGGAAATTCAACCATTAGCAAGATCCTGTGGACCACCTGCCTTCCATAGGGCTTCTCCTGCTGTGGGCTTCTCAGTAAGCTTTGGAGATATTAGCCCCACCCTGGTGCTAATACTGCAAAGAAAATTCTACCAAGGAAAGGCAGAGAGTCAGGATCCTCTTCCAACCAACAAAACCAATGTCAATCCTAAGCCATCACTCAGGATACTTTTTCTATTCACAACCCAGGTTACTCTGTGAACCCTTCTCATATATCAGAACAAGGGTATAGATATGTTTGTCATGGAAGCATTGAACTGATGGTATAAGGAACCAAAATTGGCCAATTTTTCTGACCTTTGTCTCCAGATTAAAAGGCAATGGGCATATCCAATGCATGCAATGCACACACTTGAATAGAACATGCAGGAAACATACATGGCGAGCTTTAAATCAAACTTCTCCTCTGACCTTGAAAACACCAAGAACGCCCCTCAGAACTGAACTGGACCACAGCCAATTAGGTCTGAATTCCTCACATACGTTTTGGGGGATGGAGCTCTTGTCTGCACGCACCCTAATGAACAGTTCGGCCTCCAAGGAAGTGCTGTAGTGACAATAATTTTCAGGAAGTTGCTGTTTCTTGCTTTCTTTCATTTGCTACCCCTTAATACACCTTCTATGCATTACTTAGATTAAGGATTTTGTAAAGGAGGCCTTTGTAAGTGAAATAACTTGGGCAACAGTGCATCAGAGCATGAAATTCCAATCTGGATGGTTGGCTGCTTTGTAAAATTTGTCCAGGAACAGAGAAGCCAAAAACAGAGGTAGGGAACAGAGTGGCGGAGTTCACAGTAGCTGATGGAAAGTTTCCCAACCATATCATGACAGTTGGCCTATGCAGGGCTCCGAATGAAATCCATTATGTTGCCCACAGAGCATGGGATTCTGGCACAGTCAGTGCAAAAATGTTTCCCTCTGTGAGCTTTAAAAGTTATCAAACAGCCTCCCGCTGCTACTCACCCTGAGAGTGAGGGCCTGAAGCTGGAGAGCATCCATTCCCACAGAGACCCTGACAACCAGTTACAAGATCATGTTTTTGAAGGGAGACAAACACATAGTACTCCAGTGACAGGTACGATCTACAGAGGCATTGCCACTCAAGGACAGCTGATGGCAACACGCTACTCATAAAAGTTTTAGCACCCAAGACAGAGAGTAGATACCATTCGTGATAAATATAGATCCTAATTGTACTGCTAATAATGGGACCCTACCCACATTCATCCCGAAGGATGTTCCTAAATCAAAGGGAAAGGAGTAACTGGAGCATAACTCTTGGCTTCATGCATTGCTTCTTTCGTTATAGACAGCATTGGAGAACTGCCACTACTCTGGGAAAGCAAATGTCCTCAGCAGGGGTAAAAGCACCCTCTAGTTAAACTTCTGTTGAAATTTCAGGAACAGAATCGATGGGGCCTTTCTCAAACTCCATCTTGATGAAGAAAATGCAGAAAGGTAACTATTTATGTTAAAAGACAAAAGAGCTCATTTCTGGGTCTCCAGGGATAGGCATCTAATCATAGGAATGCTGGGTCTGTGGAATCCCATGTGGGGATGAGGCTCTATTGATGGGCTTTATCATGTGGGAACAAGATGGTTACTAACATGCATGAGCTAGCTATCTCACAGGAGGCAGAGAAACCAGAACAGATTTGTCTATCCCTTTATAAGAACAAACACCATCTCCAGCACCACTTTATGAGAGATGAGCTTTAGTATTACTGAAGAGTTTACTGGGGACAAGCCCATTTTCAGGTATGTAGGAGAAGAGGTTTGAGACACGCAGCTTTATACCAAATAGAAATTCTTTAAGTTAGGATCAGCACAGCATTTGAAGCCACTACATAGTCTTCTAAGCGGGAACATACTCTATTATTTTATAAATACACCCGATAATGCAAATGAGGTTAATCCAAAGGTTTTGGTTATGAAAAGGCTGTTTGAGGGGCTCAGACTGTTGAATGAAATGACTGTATAACCCTGTGCAAAAATACTTATTAAAAACATTGGTCATCAATGAGAGCAGAGACTGTCAAAATATTGCCTAAAACCCTTGAGTTCTTTGATTTTTCTACTAGGGAGCCATGCACTCACTCAAAACAAACAATAATAACAACAATTAAAAAAAAAAAGACTTCCTTGAGTTTTGCAGTAGTGCTAGCCATATCACCGGGCCTGGGACAACCTCTTATAAAAGGCCAAGTTGGTGTTCTTAAAAAGTGGGAACTCTAAAGGGGGCTATAGATAAGTTACCTTAAAACTCTAGTTTGATAATATTACTTCTAAGACACAGAGACCAAAAGTAGCATTTGGAAACATGGAGAACTAACTCTGCTCAGGAAAGAAAATCATGTGACCCCAAGAGAAAGAAAAAAGCAACAAGAACTTAGAACAAAGCCAAAGAGTTGAAATAAATATGACAAGATGTGAATACTAGCTAATACCAGAGAGCGGGTATTTGGTGCTTGAGATTTGATATTTGAGATATTCCAAAACTTAAAACAATACGCTTCATCTTTAAGAGATTGAGCCATTTTTAGAAATAATCAGGTAAGAAGGCCCATGCAGAGGATAGTGCTAGGCCACTGTCTGGTTTTGTTTTTTTTTTTTTTTTTTTTTTTTTGGTAACAGAGAAAGAATTCAGAGGCACTTACCAACGTAGCCACATCCCCAGCCTTTTTTTTTTACATTATATTTTGAGACAGAATCTCACTGAGTTGCTTAGGACCTTGCTAAGTTGCTGAGGCTGGCTTTGAACTCACGATCCTCCTGCCTCAGCCTCTTTAGCTGCTGGGATTATAGGTATGTACCACCACATCCAGTCACCAGCTGCACTCTGGTGACCCTGTGCCCCACAGAGCTCAAAGAACACAAGAAGCCACAAGAAATGTTTGTAGTTTCACTTCAGTTCACTCTCCATTCCCTATACTGATGTTTCTCATTTTGGTCAAAGAAGAAAGAAATGTACAGGCCTGGGGCTACGGGGGGTGGGAAACTGCTGTTCGCACGCACATTAATAACTGGGCTTGTATCCTGCTTTTCAAAAGGTAAAGAAGCCCTGGGTTCAAGTCCCAGCTCCCCAGAAAGGGAGTCTCACATTTGGGTCACTGCCCTACAAGAGGTGGGTTTTGTTTACGTCTCTTAGCTAAAAGGTCACTTGTGAAAGGAGTTCCGCCCCAGAACAACCACATGCTACTTCTGATCACCAACATCTGAGTGATGGAGAAGGCCGTTCTCCACCGCGTCAAAACAGAAAATAATTAGCTCAACCAATTTTTATCAAGACACACAGCTCTCGCAAGTCCCTGAGTCTGCAGTAATCAACAGGGGGGCAAAGGCAAAAATCCATTTGCCAGTAAGAAAAAAAAAAAAAAGAGAGAGAGAAAAGAAAATGGAAACTATGTATGGACTGGGGAATCCAGTGTCCCCCCAGTGGGAGATTTTAGCTGTCCTTACAAAAGTCAGTTAAAAAATGTTTAAGGAACATAGTTGGACTGCAGCATTTCTAATGCGGCTGTCACACTACATTTAATGCAGAAAAGATGTATTTTTAAATGATCCGGTTACTCCGAGGGCTTTGGCTTATAAAAGCCTTTTTTATTGAGATTCTAAATTCCAGTCTGAATAACCTTTCAATTTGTTCCAGTCATTTCCCCCCCCTTCTCCTGCATTTGCATTGGCAATATAGCTGGAGTCATTTCAAAGTGGGGCCCTGAGCACTGAGCCCTTAGTACCAAGTCTCCCCGCTTCAGCAGAAGACGGTGGGTGCCAGATTTGACATTTCTATGAAGCTGTTTGCACAAGGAAAAACCACTTGCTTTTCAAAGATCAACATTAAAGAGAGCTTAGGGGAAAAAAAAAAAAAAAAGAGCATGTAGTATTTTTCCTCACTCCTGTGATTACCTGAGGGTTGAGGGAGGGGTTTGAACTGAGAATTAAGTCACTTCAGGATTCCTCCAGTAGTTAAAAGACCGGCACAACACCAACAAGGCTCTCTGTTCATATCTTTGGTCTACATCCCAAGTCGCCTGTTTCGTTGTCTCTCTGTCACTTTTTCTTTGTGCTCTCCTGTGAGCTGACTACATTTTCCAGCCTGGCACTTTGGGGAAACTCACTACAGAACACAGGAACAAGGGACAAAGGACCGCTTTTCACCAAGCACGTTCTCCCTAAACACTGACAGGGAAAAATACTTTGCCAAGATGGGAGAAAGAGGGGCATCAGGTCACCTCGATAGGATGTCAGCAAATGTTTATCAAGCTTCTACTACATGGCCAGCGTGGAACAAGATGCTTGCAGGAATACTATTTGTTTTTGAAAGCATTCTCTTTTTTTGTCAGCCATTTATTTGTTTGTTTATATGTGGTGCTGAGGATTGAACCCGGTACCTCATATATGCTAGGCAAGTGCTCTACCACTGAGCTACCATCCTAACCCCAGGAACACTTTTGTCCAAAACAGAACATCTGATAAACAAAAATTAGCCACCAATCCAATTATTAGGACACTGGTTATGCTAAAGAAAATCTGATAGCATCCAAGGATCTGGAAACTACTTTTAGATTTTGTTTTCTGAGTAGGATTAGGCCTGTACAATTTTTTTTTTCCTGTTGTTTTGTTTTGGTTTGGTT
Organism: Urocitellus parryii; assembly: GCF_045843805.1. Taxonomy (NCBI): domain Eukaryota; kingdom Metazoa; phylum Chordata; class Mammalia; order Rodentia; family Sciuridae; genus Urocitellus; species Urocitellus parryii. The sequence goes on along the minus strand of NC_135533.1, from coordinate 171,845,889 downwards.
TTTGTGATAGTGTCTCGCAATGTTGTCCACTCTGGCCTCCAACTCATGAGTTCAGTTGATCTATCAGCCTTAGCCCCCCCCCCCCCCGAGTAGCTGGGACCTCAGGCATGCACCACCACATCTGGCTGGGCCTGTGAAATTCTTATAGGTAACTTCTAGTCCCAAATAGCTAAAATGAATCTCATGTAGGTTTTGAGCAATGTTCTCTTCATGGCACTTTGTTCAACCTAAAACTTTTATAGTGAACAAACATTTACAACAGATGTTGGTATCTTTTAAGACATCTTTGTGAGCAGGAGCCAGGAATACCAGATTCAGAGAGCAAGGGGAGAGACTGCTGATAGAATTCCTGAAATTCTATACAAGTAGCTTCTGGGCTTCCAGCACATAATAGGGCTCATTTGATTTTCATGAGCATCACTGGTTTTCCAAGCTCTAATGACAAACTAGTTTCTCATATAATTTGTTTCTGATGCTTTTTTTTTTCTTTTCTTTCTTTCTTTTTTCTTTTTCTTCTTGTACCAGGGATTGAACTCAGAGACATTTAACTACTGAGCCACATCCCCAGCTTTTTTAAAAAATATTTTATTATTTATTTGATTCTGCAATCTGTATACAGGGGAAAAATGGGAGTTCATAACCCACTTGAATCAAATGTATGAAATATGATATGTCAAGAGTTATGTAATGTTTTGAACAACTAATAATAAAAAATATATATATTTTATTTAGAGACAGGGTCTTGCTGAGTTGCTTAGTGCCTTGCTAAGTTGCTTATTATTTGAACTCATGATCTTTCTGCTTCAGCCTCCCAAACCTCTGAGATGGCAGACATGTGCCACCTCACCCAATTGTTTCTGATGCATCTTTAAATGTCTCTTTTGATGGCCCCTCTTAACTGGTAGAAACTAAGACAACTTAAGACCAGGGATGATTTTTAGAAGCTTAGAAGAAAATTTCAATAGAGGCCAAATTTTTTTTCTTTTAGGATTCAGAGGCATGTGACAAGCACTAAGAACAGAATCTGACTTTCTTCATCCAACATGGCTCAATCCCATTCAAATTCAGAACAGAGAACTCTGCTGCCTCTGTTTTTAGAATAATTACTGATAGCTCATCCTTTGAGGGTCCATGCTGGGCTCCTGGGGGAAGAAGTACACTGACTAAGGGCCATGACTATGGAGTCCAGTGCACTGGTATTAGGTCTTTGTTTCTTTACAGAACACTTCTGACACATGGGCAAGAGACTTTCCCAACCCTGTATAATGAGTCATTCATGAGAGTTCTGACCCCACAGGGCGGCTAAGAGAATTACAGAAGTCAACTCATGGAGCCCAACACAAAAGACAAAGACAAAGTCCTCTAAATAAAATTTTATTTTATGTTTTTACTAGTATAACTATTTGCTAAAACTAATCATAAAACTAACTTCTACCAACTGGCTCTTTATGCCATGTCTCATACATTATAAAATACTAAGGGTATAACAATAAGCACTCAGCATCTTGACTGTTAACTTATTTTAGGAATTCTCTGCAATACTCTGGTCAACAGGACTTTCTGCAACAATGAGAACATCCTTGTGTTAGGAGAGCAGCCATGAGCTAAATGGAACTGTGGGATGTGTGAAATGGAGCCAGTGCAACTGAGGAATGGAATTTTTGATTTTATCTAATTTTAATTAAATGTGAATTAGAAGGGCCACATGTGGCTTATGGCCACCATATTGGACAGCACAGTCAGCCCTGGAGTGAGAGAAAAATCGCGTAGAGAGCCAAAGTAAATAAATAGATGTTGATAGAAAAGCCATTTATAGATGAGAACAATTATCCAGTCCTCATCCAGCAAACATTTGAGATTTTGTACAGAGGTCTGAAGATGAGGTTGAGTTAACAGTGAGATTGTCCTGAGTTTGAATTCTGTATCCCTCCCTTGCAATCTGTGTGAACCTGGGTGAATTCACTAGCTTCTCTGAGCCTTCATTGCCCTGATTAGGTCATCATGCCTGTGACGATTAGAAGCTAGGAATGGTTTCTGCTCCTTACAGAAACCATTGGTGATCACCTTGTGTGCACCTGAGTCACATGCAGGTCATAAACACGCAAGCATCCACACAAATACATAATTTAAGCTCATCGTTCATCAGGGGCTTGGGTTGGCATATTTTGGATCATTCATTCAATGAAGATATAAACTGTCAAATAAATACCCTTGCGGTGTGGTGGGACCTAAAGGGATGAAGAAAAAACTAAACTCCCATTACTGAGCACATACTAAGCACTTTCCCTACACCCTGTCCTTCAATCTCATAGCAGCCCAAGATGCAGTCAATATTATTATCCTCATTTTATGTAGATGACAAACTGAGACACTAGGTGGCTAAATAGCTCACTCAAGGGAATGCACAGGAGCAGGAACCCAAATCCTGCTTGATCAAGTCCCAAATCGGAAAAAGCTCTCTGGAGAAAAGCAACATGAAAGAGAGCATGCCCTGAGAATAAAATGCTACTAGTCGAAAAGGGAGAGTGGAACTTAAACACACAGCAGCCCGACATAAAGAAAAACACCATCAAAGTGAAGTGGAGAGGTGACGTGGTCAAAAGGAAATGCTGACTTCTGAGCAATTTGTTAGTGGCTGTGGGGGCTAGCAGCTTGCTCTCCACAGGAGGGAAAGACGCTGGTTAATAAGGACAATGTGGGGCTCTCTTCTGCACCATTCAAGAAGGAGCTTGCCTGCTCTCCCCCTGCTGAGACTGGAGAGACCTCAGCCCTGTCTCCCTCATTCCTCCAGCATCCTGCCCAGCATCTCCCTCCCTCTGGTCCTCTCTTGTCTGCTCAAAGGAGGCAAGCAGCCTATCAGAGACTGGCCTGCATGAACTCAAAGCAAAAACGGGTTGGGCACAGAGGAGCATGCTTATAATCCTAGTGGCTTGGGGGGCTGAAGCAGGAGGATGGGTGAGTTCAAAGTCAGCCTCAGCAACTTAGCAAGGCGCTAAACAACTCAGCGAGACCCTGTCTCTAAAGAAAATAAATAAATAAATAAAAAGGGCTGAGGATGTGGTTTAGTGGTGATGGGTCCCTGGGTTCAAATCCCAATACCAAAAAAAAAAAAAAAAAAAAGCAATCAAAGAGCAGTTTTCAAGATGCCACCAGTTACCTCCGCTTTCTTGGAGTCACTTTTTTTATACCACTGAGTTTTGTCGTTCCTGATTCCTATGTCTTACTTTGATCTTTTAGGCAAGTTATTGGGTCTTCTTCCATGTTCCCAACGAAGCATACTGTCAGCCCTTGGTAATTGCTAAAAAAACAGCAGTAATTATACCCTCCTGAACTAAATGCCTCCTATGATTTCAATAATCGTCCACTCCAGTTAAAATGTTGGTTGCGTCTCATGCGTTTACGTGGTTGTTCATGATTTGTACAAGCATTTTTTTCTCACTTTCCCAGAAATCCCCATACGATTACCGATGGTAATATTTGGGGGGGGGGGACACTCGGGTGGGAGAAAAATATATATGCAGACCGTTGCCTGTGCCTCAATTTATAAAACGTGTCACAGGAGATGAAAAGTGGCAGGGAAATGTACTTATTATTTCTGTGTTGTTCACATCTCCCTCGGTCACATCGCATCTTCTTCTGCAAACATCCTCGTCATGTTTTCTTCTGACTGTACGATTCTGCCTACTAGAACATTCTCGTCTCTTCAAAGACAGTCACGGGTGGGAGGCATCCAGTCTGAATCCTCCGCTGGCCCTCCCTGAATGTCAAGTATTCGTGTTCAGCATTTTCAACATCAGTAAGGAACCCCAAACCTATCAAAATGAATATCAGATTGTTCAGAGCCGAATCTTAAACATGCCTTATGTTTTGCTAAGGCGAGTTTTAAAAAACAAGACTGGCAACAAAGCAAGCGGAAAGTTTATGAAAACAGACAACTCGGGCTGTCTTCGATTTCCCTTTGTCTGGAAGCCAGTTCTTTTGAAAGAGTTCAAAGGAACACTAACTGGGATTCCTCTTCTAAACAAACAACACGGTCCCTGCACGTCACACTGAGTCCCTCCATCCCCCGGATCCTGATGTCCAAACCCACTCCCTGCAAATTTGCCATCCACATTCCTGACACTGTGCCTTGGTAACAAACGATGCTGTGGGTGCTGTTGAATTCTGTATCCACAGGCAGTTTCCCGGGAAGCACCCATGAGTAATCAATTGTCGCTGCAATCTGACAATAGCTTGAAAATATTATTTGGATTGTGTGCAGTGGGTTGTTTTAAATGAAAGTAAGGAGAGACAGCCAGAAAAAAGAGAGAGAGAGAGAGAGAGAGAGAGAGAGAGAGAGAGAGAGAGAGAGAGCGGAGAGCTCAAGAAAGGGACAATGAAGATTATTTTCTGTTTGCAGAAAGTGTCGCTAGGATAACATGTTGTGAGTAATTTAAAAAATAAGACTGAATGACAGGCCAACCATGTAGATTGCCATGCCCCCTGGCAAAGCAAAACTGGACGAAAGAAAGAAGAAAAAAAAAAAAGTCTGGCTAAGGGGAAATGGAATTAACTGCTCCATCTTAAAAATATTTAGCAACGATTCTTGCTTCTTCCCTCCCCCGGCCCTTCCCAGCAGTGGATTTGGCATCTATTAACATGGGTGATTTGAATTCATGGAAGGTAGTGAGGAGGACTGGAAGTATCTGCCTACAGCACTCTTGCTCCAACTCCCTCTTTCTGGAATGCAAGAAAAATACGTTAAGTGCGCACACTCCCTTCCAGGCCACAGGAGTGGGGGCACCTAGCAGCCAGGAGAGGAAAGAAATGGGAAAGGGGCCGACAAAAGGTGGTGACCATGTATTACTATGAAAAGTCTCATTCAGAATGGCCAGGCAGAGAACCTTCCCCACAAACTAGGAATTTTTGTTTGTTTGTTTGTTTGTTCCTGGTACCTGGTAGGTAGTAGTAGATGCTGCTACTGCTCCCCAAGAACCTGGGGAGAGAAGAGTGTTCTTCTCAATCCTGCAGGGCAGAAGGAAATTCAACGGAGCCCATGAGTTTCCTGAAAGCCCAGAAATTTTCTATTCCTCTTGGAATCTTGAGAGGGATTCATGAAGACTCCAAGGCACTTGGGCTCCCATGTGAAGCACCTCAGTAATTGTTAAAATCAGAGCCCATCTCTCTGTGAAGCTATCTCTGTACCTGTGTCCCTCATCCCTGGGGCTAAGCCCAGTTCACGTAGAGAAGGTGAGAGTAGAACTTCACTGGCCAGCCAGGCGGGGTGGTGCATGCCTGTAATCCAGTGGTTCAGGAGGCTGAGGCGGGAGGATCACAAGTTCAAATCCAGTCTCAGCAATTTAGTGAGACCCTAAGAAACTCAGTGAGACCCTGTCTCTAGATAAAATACAAAATAGAGTTGGAGATATGGCTGAGTGGTCCAATGTCCCTGAGTTCAATTCCCAGTACCTCCCGCCTTAAAAACTGAAGAACTGCACTGGCCAATAAGATTGAACCAATTAAGTTTAGGGGAACTGGCCTTGGAGTTTGCTCCACAAACCCTAAATGCTGAAAAGAACCCTAAAGGGAAGAAGATTGAGACTGAGAAATCACCACACTGCCCAACCATCCTTCCCTAGTGAGCTTGTATCTTTAGACCCTCGTCACCCAGGATGCCACATACCACCCATCCTCTCCAAGAGGGCTTTCTAACTGGGAAGCAGTGGTGCCACACAGAAGCCTCAGAGTGAGACAGACCTCCTGAGTCTGAAGAGGTTTGAAGGAGACATTGGAGGTTCAGGTGGGGAAGTCCTGTCTTTGCTCACTGTTTTAATCAGTTAGCTTTTTTACTACAGTAACTAAAAGACCTGACCCAAACAATTGTAGAGGAGGAAACGTTTATTTGGGGACTCATGGTTTCAGAGGTCTCAGTCCATAGATAGTTGGCTTCATTCCTTGGGGCCAGAGGTGAATCTGGACATCATGGTGGAAGAGTGTATGAAGGGAAGTGGTTCACATGATGATCAAAAAGCAAAGAGACTCCACTTATATACGCCAAAGCCATAACCCCAGCGCCCCACCTCCTCCAGCCACACGCCACCTGCCTACTGTTACCACTCAGTTAATCCCTATGAGTGGATTAATTCACTGGTTGGGTTAAGGCTCTCATAACCCAATCATTTCACCTTTGAATGTCCGTGCATTGTCTCACACATGAGCTTTTGGGGGACACCTCACATTCAAACCATAGTTACCCACATAGTCCCCAACTGTGAGCCAATGAGGATGAAAACCACCTTCTAAAAGCACCTTAGCCAAGAAAAGAGGATTCTATAAGGCAGGAGTCTAGGATGGTGCTGTGACCAATGACCTTAGGTGCCTTTTAACATGCAGATGGCGAGGACTGACCCCAGAACCAGAGTTAGAAAATGTGGAGATGGGGTCAGCAACCTGATGTGAGATCCTGGAGTCTCCAGAGCTGATGGCCCTAGAAACAGTGCTTCTTACCACTGCCCTCCCTGGACCCAAGAACTCTGTGCACATTCTGGGAGCTGCAGGAAGCAGGTCAAGAGACATGGAAAGAAATGGTAATAGGAGGGTACTGGGAATTGAACCAAGGGGCACTCTGTCACTGAGCTGCATCCCCAGCCTTTTTATTTTTTATTTTGAGACAGGGTCTTGCTATGTTACCAAAGCTGGCCTCAAACTTGTGATCCTCCTGCCTCAGCATCCTGAGTTGCTGGGATTACAGCTTGTGCCACCATGCCAGGAAGGAAAGGATCATTTCTGAGATCATACTTCCAACTGATTTACAAGAAAATCCCATTGTAACATCCTTTGAAATGTCTTCTGGAGTGTTTAGTGCTAGGGCAGAGAATAGGGTCTTTGATGAAGTAGAGCTGCAGGGAGAGGGGGTCTGCTGAGGAACATTGTGACAATGGGTACATATTCAGCCACTGGCCATAAGAAAGAAGAAGGGCATGTGGGGACAGTGGAGCTAAGCTCCAGTCACTTGCCACCCCAAAACTCCCTTTCTGCACACCTCTCTAAGGGTACTATCCTGCACAAGAGCCCACTAGGTGGGTCCTACTGAAGATGCCAAAGCCTCTCCCAAGGATGCCTTTTAGGGAAGGAAGACAAATATCATGGATCACAACATCAGCTCATGAAGGAAGATGGAGGCATTTCCATTCATGGCAGAGAGCAGCATGTCTCACAAACATTTGAAAATCATTTCTTAATACCAGTGCATCAGGAGCAGACTCCGCCTCCCCTGCCACATGGAATGTCACTGCTGCTGGATGGGGACCTGCTAGTCAACTACCTCAAGATGAAATGTGAAGGCTGCAGATCCCTCCCCAAGCTGCTGACTTAGGGAGGCTCTGGCCCAAAGCAGGGATAACACCAGTAATTATTTGTGAAGTTACAGCTGTCAGCAGCTATAATTGAACCTACTAAGAAGATTTTTATCTGGTTATAATGATAGAGGTAGTAGAAGATAGATGGGAACATATCCCACTTCCTGACCTTGGCCATGCTTCCCCTAGCTCTTGGATCACAGTGGGGAGAGAAGTGGAGAAAGAAAAGACAGAGAGATGCAGAAGGAAGGGGAAATATGAAAGCAAAGACCTTCTCAGAAACCAAACTCAGAAAGGATATAACCAATCATCTGACTTATTAAAAATTTCAAAATTTTGACACGTCAAAAACTACCATTAAGGGCTGGGGATGTGGCTCAAGCGGTAGCGCGCTCACCTGGCATGCGTGCGGCCCGGGTTCGATCCTCAGCACCACATACAAACAAAGATGTTGTGTCCGCCAATAACTTAAAAATAAATAAATAAATATTTAAAAAAAAAAATTCTCTCTCTCTCTCTCTCAAAAAAAAAAAAAGGAGAGAGAGAATTTTTAATATTAAAAAAAAACTACCATTAAAAAAAAGCAATACATGGGCTGGGGTGGAGACTCAGTGGTAGAGTGCTCACCTTGAATGTCTGAAGCACTGGGTTCCATCCTCAGCACCACATAAAAATTAATAAGTAAAATAAAGGTATTGTGTCCATCTACATCTAAAAAAACTTTAAAAAAATTTTTTTAAATCAATAGGCAAAACAAACAAAAAATTACCACCCCCTCAAAAAAGTAAAATGTTTGTGGACCATAAGAAAAATTAATATCCTCATATAAAAAGATGTTTTACAAATCAAGGATAAATGTGTATTCCTGGATTTAAAAACAAAAAAAAAAATCAAAGGGTTTGATATTCATTCACAGAGAAAGAAATAGGAATGATGACCCAATCTGACCCAATCTGACCTGGGATCAAAGAATTGCAAGGAGGGTGCCTGCACTCTGCAATCACAATGGCTGAGGTTTTGCAAAGTTCATCTCCAGGGACAGCTAAGGAAATGGTTGTAATGACAGAGTTGGTAGAAGTCAGATGGGAACAGCCCGTTCCTTGTCTGGCTCCCACTAACTCTAGCAACACAGCTAGTAGGGATGGGCTCAGGCGGGGCACCCCTTGCAGGTTGCGGTGACAGGTGTGCACAGCCTTAAATGTCCTTCACTTTAGATGAAGTCATGGGCTTCTAAGTATTTATCCTAGACACAACTGGAGACCCTGTCATTGAAACGGCTTTTTCACACAATATGTCATGGCATGACAAAGTTGTAATGACACAACAGAAAGAGAGGAAGGGTCAAGATTCAAAATTGTTTAGTAGGATCCTCATTTCACAAAAACCATGCATAGAAAGGAAAAAAAGCTAAGATTTTCGCTATGGAGTCCTGAAGAGGTACTTTTATGGGGTAGTTTTATTTTTTATTTTTCTCTGTATATTTTCCCAGAGCAAAAGAAAATTTTAACAATACCAAAATAAGGAAGGAAGGAAGGAAGGAAGGAAGGAAGGAAGGAAGGAAGGAAGGAAGGAAGGAAGATATAGAAGCAGGTGGGCAGTATGGACCATTACAAGATATTTTGAGAGAAAGGCCACATTCACATAAGTTTTGTTATAACATATTGTTATAATTGTTCTTTTTACTATTAATTCTTGCTCTTGATCTCTTACTGAGCCTGACTTCTAAATTAAGTTTTATTATGGGTATACATGTGGCTCTAGTTTGCATATGAGATATCCCCCCAAAAGCTCAGAAGACAGTGTTTCAATATGTTCAGAGGTGAAATGATTAGGAGAGTTGTAATCTCATCAGTTGATTAATCCATTTGGTGGATCAATAATTTGAAAGGACACTGTACTGGATGATTAACTGTAGGCAGTCAGGGCATAGCTGGAGGAAGTAGATCACTAGGGGTATGGACTTTGTAGTTTATATTTTGTCCCTGATGCCTTGCTCATTCTGTTTCCCAACTACTATGAGCTGAGCTGTATTGCTTCTGTCATGATGTTCTGCCCAGAGCAATGGCATTGACTGGCCATGGTTGGCTATGAACTGAGTCCTCTGAAACTATGAGGCAAAATAAACTTCTTTCTCCTCTATGTAGATACCTTGGTCACAGCAATGAAAAACTAACATATATAAATTGGAGAAAAGAGTACATATAGGGTTGGTGCTATCTGTGGTTTCAGTCATCTACAGAGGCCCTGGGAATGTATCCCACCTGGACATTTGAATTTCAGTATTTGGAGTATGTTGACCACAAAGCATTCCCCAACTGTCTTATCATTGGATATGAATAGTAGGCTGGGTGGACCAAATGCTCTTGTTAACTGGTTGAGAGGCCATCAAATGCAATCAGGCAGAACAGTCAACCTAGAAGAGCATGTCCTCACCAGTCCAAGCAGAAATGAGGACAACAACAGGAGTGTGCAGCATATTTATTCAAAGGATCATCTTTTAGCAATCTTTCTTCATTTTAATGTTAAGATGTCCAGGCCTGGGGTTGTGGCTCAGCAGTAGCGTGCTCACCTTGCATGTGTGAGACCCTGGGTTCAATCCTCAGCACCACATAAAAATAAATAAATAAAAATAAAGGTATATTATTTTAAAAAAGATCTCCACTCTTCTGTAAAATGAGAAGATAATGTATCATAGTTTTTCTGTTTGATTTTCTTAACATCCTGAGTAAGCAAACTACAAACCTGCGAACTCCTGCTATTGCAAATATATATATATATATATATATATATATATATATATATATATATATATATTTATACACACACACATATATATGTGTATATATACACATATATATGTATATCTGTATGTGTGTATATATATATATATATATACACAGAAATATATATAAAGATATCTATATATATAGATATAGATATCTTTATTTGTTCATGAAATATAGTTCTCTGATGGTCAATTCTACAATCCATAAGCCCAAATTTATGAGTTCATCATTTCATGAATAGGAGCAAATCTAAATTTATTTTTTTAATTCTTCAGGCCCTTTCTAGGTAAATTCTCAGAAGAGGATGAAAGATAACTGGTTTGAGAGGAACAGCTGAGACATCTGTAGGGTAAGAGCACTCTTTTCAAAGCTGCAGGGGACATGCAAATCTACCTGCAGAGAGAACGTACCCAGAGCCTGGGAGCAGCTCCTGGTGAGCTGAAACCCATAGTGGGGCTGGAATCCACCCTGTTTGCTGATGGGTTGGGTCCCCAGAGGGGAGGCTTGGGAGTTGCTAAGAAATGACAGTAGAACCCAGAGCTGAAATGGAAGCTCCCTTCTAACTGCTATCTGCAGAGTCCTCTGACTGTGACATGGAAGAAAGAAGGCAAGGGGCAGCCAGCCTGTGGCCTGAGGCCAGGCCCACAGACCACATGTCTGGCACAGATGCCCAGCAGACCCTGCTCCCTCTGTAGGCACAGGTCCCAGCCATGTTGCAGACTCAGGCCAAAAGAGATATATGAGGTGACACCTTCCAAGATGTTCTCCTTGCTGGAAGGTGCTTGATTTAAAAGGAATTCTTAGAAGAGGAGAAGAAAAAAAAAATCTAACCACAGGATCAACTGGAATTGATATGCCTGATGTCTTTAACCAGTTTCAGCCATGTGTGAGAAATGGTATGGTGGTCATTTGTGGTCATTTGTGGGCTATTCATAGAGTCAGAATAAGATAAAGAAAGATTAATGGAGACCTCCATTAGGATTTTCAATCCTAAATCAGCTCTTGAGCAGGAGGAGGAAAAAAAAAAAAAAAAACCACAACCCTGCAAACGTGAACATCTTATTAAGCACCCAGTAAATAACTCAAGAATTATGTCCTATAGGAAAATGGGGCAGCTCATGCCCACTCACGCAGGCCCTGGAGCTGCCTGCCGGCCCTCCCCACTGGGTCTGAAAGAATTGAGCAATTGCTCATTTTCATGTTAATAAACTAAAGACTTTGAGTTGGAGATTACTATAATTACTTTTCTTCCTAAACCTACTGCTGGGAATACTCTTCAAGTCTTTCTTTGGCATTCTGATAACCTCTGACGGGTGAGCCATCTAAATGTGGCCAGGCTTCCTCCACACACCCTTCTCCTCCTACCGAACCGAACAACGTGGGGGACAGCAGATCAGATGGGCCCCTCAACACGTTGCCTTTCTGATTCTATACATTGGACTGTTGGTGTGGAGCGGGAGAGCCATTGGAAAGCCACCTGGTGGTAAAACACACGGCACAGCTGCTGCTGGAGTCTGGTCAGGGTACTCTGGGGTGGGGGACAGAGGAGGAACAGAGATCCTGGTGGGATCATGTGGTCAGCCAGGAGGAAGCTGTTTCTGTGGTCTGACATTTATTTACTCATGAGCATCTCAAATGCTCTGTGACCCTGTGGCATCACAGGGGGGTGGGGGCTGTGCTGGCTGGAATTCTGTTCTCTTCCTAGGAGCTGACAAAGCTCAAGCCCATCAGAGTAGAGGGCTAAAATCTTAGTAAAGACATCTTCAAACATATACAAAGGAAGGAAGGAAGGGAGGGAGGGAGGGAGGGAGGAGAACTGCAGTTTGGATGTTGAATGTCCTCTAAAAGCCATGTGTTAAAGACTTGGTCTGCAGGGTGGCACTATTAAGAGGCAGTGGAACCTTTTGAGATAGGACCTACCCGGAAGTGCTTAAGTCACTTGTACTGTGCCCTCAGAGAGGACTGTGACTCTGGCCCCTTTTCTTTTTTTTTTTTTTTAAAGAGAGAGTGAGAGAGGAGGGAGACAGAGAGAGAGAGAAAAATTTTAATATTTATTTTCTAGTTCTCGGCAGACACAACATCTTTGTTGGTATGTGGTGCTGAGGATCGAACCCGGGCCGCACGCATGCCAGGCGAGCGCGCTACCGCTTGAGCCACATCCCCAGCCCCCCCTTTTCTTTCTCTTGTTCCTCACTGTGAGGTGAGTAGTTTGTTCCACCACTTTTTCCCTGACTGCACCTCATCTCAGGCCCAGAGCAATGGATCTGCCTGATCTTGAATTGGAACCTCTGAAACCATGAGCCAAGCGAAGCCTTTTCTCTTTATAAGTTAATTATCTCAGGTATTTTGCTATAGTGACAAAAAAAAATGACTAATAGGAAAAAAAAAGAGGGAGAAAAGCTCAAGTGATAAACTTTATCCTTTCTTTGTAGGCCACAAAGCATAAAATAGAACAATAAATCATAGATTGACAAAGAAGCATAATCCTCAATTGAGTGGGACTTCATTACATTATCCTGGAATGATCCAGAAGAGTAGATGATTGCTTGCCAGGGCCAGTTTAAGGATTTTTTTCATGTTCTCCTGTGTTATGGTTTAGATATGAGAGGAACCTCAAAAGCTTGTTTGTGAGACATGCAAGAGGATTCAGAGGTGAAATGATTAGATTGAGAACTTTAACCTAGTGAGTGAATTAATCCATGAATATGGATTAATTGAGTAATAACTCTAGGCAAGTGGAGTGTGGCTGGAGGGGGTAGGTCTCTGGGGGCATGTCTTTGGGGTTTATATTTTGTTCCTGGTGACGAAGCCCTCTTTTTCTCTTCCTGGTGGCCAAGTCCTGAGCTGCTTTCCTCTGCCATACCCTTGCACCATGATGTTCTGCCTCACCTCGGGGAGACCCAGGGCAACGGAGTTGGCCATTTACGGACGGAGGCTGAAATCAGGAGCCCCAAATAAATTTTTCCTTCTCTCTATTGTCCTTGTTGGGTCTTTGGTCTTTGGGTCTTTAGCTGACTAAAACACTGTAGAAATGAGGAGGGGGGTGATTATAAAGGAGAATAACACAAAATCTGTTCACCGTATCTTGACAAATAAATGACATTTATGAAATAATACTTTTCCAAGTTCCTTGATTCATATCTCTTCTTCATTCAAATACAGCTGTGCTATCCAGTCATAGGACACAAAAAGAAAAATGTTATTCAGTTTAATGAACTGTTCAAAACTAACGACCCTTCAATAGTAATATCACTAGCTGTATAACATTCTCCATAGAATGTTCGGCCAGAAGGAGCCTTCACCTAAGTGAGATGCTACTGCTGTTGCTACTGATGATCAAGATGGTGGTGATTCATTCTACCTATATTTATGTAACAGTTATTATGTGCTGGGCATTTAGGATTCACCAGTGAATAAGTTACAAAGATACTCATCCCTGTAACATTAGTATTATATGGCAAAGGGCCATACAATTAACATTAAAAATAAATAAAGTCTAAAGTATGTGAGAAAGTAATAAGTAAAAAACACTACAGGGATTAACTAAACCGAATTAAGAGGTCTTGAGAGTTTTTTGGATAGAGTCACTCTGGAGATGCAATATTAATAAGTGGTCATGGCAGGGTTTATGGAGAAAGTGACATTTGGGCAAAGACTGAAATGAGGTAAGAAACTTAGTTGCTTGGGAGAAAAGCATCCCAAGAAGAGGGTACAATCAGTGGGGAAAGTAAAGAGGTTGTTCAGTCTGGAGGCACATGAACAAAAGAACAAATGACAGAAGTCAGCCATAAAATAGGTGAGTGAAGCAGGGTAAGTAGAGATGAGGTTACTATATGTAGAATTGTTTTTTTCTATAAGAAAGTGGGGGACATCAGAAGACTATGGGCAGAGGAAAAATGGGAACTGGCATGTTAAAAGAATCACTCTGGCTATTGGATTAAGTGGAAAGAGTAAAGGAGTGGAGAGATGAGTTAGGAGGCTACTGTAGTGACTCAGGTGACTGGCTAGGCTGGCTAGGGCAGTAGCAGTGGAGGCGGAGTGTGTGCATGAGAATCAGCATGGTTGAAGGCAGAAGCCACAGAATTCCCTGGCTGACTAAAGGAGGGGTAGGAGAGCTGAGCTAGGGAGGCATCTAGTCTGACCCCAAGCTTCCTACTTGTGCATCCAGAAGGATGGTGTTATCAGCAGACCTGATGGGGATGGGGAGCAGGCTGGGGAGGGGGGATGAGGAGCTGAGCTCGGATACTTCTGAGAAGTCCAACGTGCCCATTAGACATGCAGGTAAGAGATGTGGGGAGCAGGTGGGTGGAAAAGTCTGAGCTTCAGGAACAAGGTCTAGCAGGAAATGCATATGTACTTGGAAGGCATCAGTGTGCAATTGAAATTGAAAGAAATGCACTGGTAAAGTCACCATCCAAGGGAGTGAGTGTGTGTAGACAGTGGAGGGAGAGGAGCAGCACCCAGCACTACACCTGAAGCAAATGCTCAACAAAATGGGAGGCAACCAGAAGGAGAAACTGAGAAGGTGGAGGAAGAGGCAAAACCAAGACCCTGGCAGCCAAGTAAAGAAAACACCTCAAGGAGGGGAGAGAGCAAGAGAGAGAGAGAGAGACTATGTCAAATGCTGCTGCTAAAACAAGCAAGCCCACTGCTACATTCAGCAACCATCTCTGTCATCAGGGGCATTCATAACAGCAGCAATGGCTTTTGAGCTCTTCTCTGTGATCGGAAGTATGTCAAGTACTTTATGTATATGACCACAACCAGCCAGGGAGCCCATTCTACAGTCTTCCATAAAGCAGAGCTGAAAACTGAGGTTTGGAGAAGGACAGTGTACTCAGCAAAGTGCAAGGAAGCAGATGCAAACGTCAACCCCACTGAATCCACCCAGCTGCTCTTGACGGCCATGCACCCTGCCTTCCTCCCTCCCGTCCTGCTGTGACATTCATAGTAAAGTCGACAGAAGGAAAGGAAAATGTGAAAAAGGCAACCCATCAAAAATGAATATGGAAAAGAGGGACAAAGGAAGAAAATAAATCAGGTTTTCCTTATGGATACAAATGGCTTCTATTTGGGCTAACATCAGCAGGTAATTGGGATGACACAGGATATTTTTCATGAATATCTGACCAATTAATACGAAGGGAGGAAGACGAACTCCAGCTCTTGGGGACCAAGAGTCACATTTACCACTCATTAAGGATTCACCTGCTAATCCTTTTCTTCTGCTTTTCAAGGATTTTAAATAAAATCGGAAACAGATGACGTTGCTTGCACAACAGGAATGGTAATAATACTGGGAGAGGGAAATCAATGTGGATCACGGAGCATGAACATTCTGGTTAATGGTGATGCAGAGGCAAACCGATTTGCAGTTTTTCCCATGGATTACAAAGAAATCCATTGGCAAGGTGTCAAGACAAAGGGTACCTGGAGCAGGTCCGCACCTAGAAGAGTCATTCTCAGCAAGAAAGGGACTCTGATAATTATGTGTGTGCACACTGTGGGTTTTTTTTTTTTTTTCAGAGAGAACAGTTTGCAAAGTGTTGCACTGCAAACCTGAAAATCAAATTCAGCCAGGTACAAGGGTTTTGAAAGCCAAGTCACTTTGTCAATAGGATTCCCATGGTGATTCCTGCAATCCCAAGCATCTCTTTGCAGTGTCCTATCTCTAACATACACCCAGCATTTAATTGATATTTACTGGAGTAGCTGTACCTGATGGCTTCTTTTGGTTTAGATACCCCATTCCAAAACTCCTTCATGTATCAACCACCTAGGATTGAGATGATGCATTTCCCATAGACTATAATTTTTATTTCCTTACAAAAAAATAACTTGGGAAAAAATTCTCCCCACTCCCAAAATAAAGATAAGTCCCATTTGGGCATCAGAATATATTGAGTGATTCTTGGCACACAGATACACCACCTGCAAAGACCAGAGCATCCAAGACTTTCTCACAATGATACTGGACCAAAAGAAACACCAAACAGCCCCTTTTATTGAGTCATTATGACCTAACAACTTCATAGGTATCTGAAAAACTAATACCATGTGTCATTCTTAAACAACCATATTTACACCTGGTGGGCCAGGCACAAGTTCTTAAGCCTTGAAATCAGAATGGATACTATCCCTCATTTCCTATTCCTCATTGATTTTCACAGGATATCTGTTTTTTAAATCCAAGCAACTGCCAAAACCCATCTTTGAAAAGATGTGATGTTACTTAAGAGTCTGATCCTTTGAAGCTATGAGTTGCAGGCACTGTTAAACAGTGTTGGAAATTTTAAATGCAGGAAAGATATAAAGGGCTCATGATTTTGCAGCCACACCCTAGGGTGCCATGTGCAGTTTGGAAACTACAGCCATATACTTGAACCCTTTAATAGAAAATTTCTTCTATTTCTTTTAAGTTTACGGATTCATTTTTTTTTCCACAAGGGATTGAACCTGGGGGTACTTAACCACTGAACCATGTCCCCATCCTTTTATTTTATGTTATTTTTATTTTGAGACAGGGTCTTGCTAAATTGCTTAGGGCCTCACTAAGTTGCTGAGGCTGGCTTTGAACTTGTAATCCTCCTGCTTCAGCCTCTCAGGTAGGGGGATTACAGGTATGAGCCACCATGCCTGGCTTGTAGATTCAACCTTTTTTGGGGGGGTGAATGGAGGAGATGGTGCTGGGGATAGAACCCAGGGCCTTGTGCATGCACGGCACTCTACCAACTGAGCTATAGCCCCAGCCCTAGATTCAATCTTAAAATGACTTTAACATTTGACCATGAATCGTGGGACAGACTGACAACTTTATACCTTCTCTACATGGAATATGAAACATCTGCAGCTATGACAGTGTTAGAATACTATTGAAGAGTTTAGTACAGGATACAACCAATGTTTTCTATAAATATTTTAGGCTTTGTGGGCCATATGATCTCTCTGGCAACTATTCAACTCAGCCACTTGTTGAGAAAGTAGCCATAGACAACAGCTGAATGAATGAGCATGGCTGTGTTCCAATAAAACTTTATTTAGAAGAACAAGTGACAGGCTGGGTTTGGCCCATAGATTACACTTTAGCAAGCCCTGGTCCAGCTAGTTAGGGAGATTGCTCTATTTGATGATTTGAATGGACACAGTCCTGTATAAGAAATGGGAAAATTCAAAACATGACACTAGAAAGCATTTCCCTAATAGCCAGCTAATCTAGCAAGCAAGCACTGATCACTATTTGGGGCAGATGATGGGGTGGGGTACCTAGACATAGGACAGCCTTTGCCCATTAGCACCCCACAGTCTACAAGGAAGCACATATAAAGGTCAGAAATTATAGTTTAAATGCACCGAAGAGGGAGTAATGGTTTTCACCTGATGAGACACAGAAGAAATCAGGTAACAGCATTTTAAAAACAACAAAAAACAAAAATCAATAGAATAAATGAGCAGGAGTGGCCTCTATGAAGAAGTTTTCCTGCCATTGTCTGAGGTAATAGCTAACAGCCAACAGCTGTTATGTAAGTACCTGTGAGTGGACCCCATGCTAAGCACATTTAATGTATTGTGGAATTTTCTCAGGTGAGAAAACAGAGGTCCAGGTTATGTTGCTAGTCAAGAGAAGCGGAGGAATTTGAAGCCAAATGTGCTTGCTCCAGAATCTGGCCATTAATGTATAATTTGGCCTCTTTAAAAAGGAAATCAGAAGAAAAACAATAAGATTGAGTGATTCATTCCAGGAGTTAATAAATGGTGGCCCTGAAGCCAAAGTTGGCCCCATGCTGTTCTTGCCAATAAAGTTTTATTGGAACATGGCCCTGTTTACATATTGTCTATGGCTGCTATCATGCTGCCATAGCAGGGTTCATTGGCTGAGACAGAGACTTCAGTGGTCTGTAGGGTCTAAAACATTTTCTGTCTTGCACGTTGCAGAAAAACTTGGGGGACAAACCCTGATTCGTTCATTCAATTAAAGGGTTTTTCATTTTTTTTCAATTGTTTTTTATCTTTTCAGAGCGTGTCCATGATCTCCTGGCCTCCAAAAATCCATCCCTCTGCACTTTAAGCTGCTGAGTGGTCCTCTGAGACACACCCCTCAGGTCTTTGTCCTCTTGAATGTTGTCACTTCCCACATTTGGCCTGGCCACCAAGATGCTCGTGCAGGCATTGATAGATTGTAACATGACATTTAGTCAAAGTCAGAGTTCTCAAGTCTTGCTAAACTTGAAGGTAATCAGATGTCTCTCCAGAATCCTTCAATCCAAGCAATGGGATGCTTGCCCCAAGCAAACAGAAGGGCCTGAAGGACCAGGCGACTTTGTGGTTCCTCCCCTTATCATGCTGAGATTCCCACTACCAACACTTGCCCCATCACACCGGACCTCCTGGGCTGGGCTGCTCTCACCAGTTCTGTGATCAGCTGTGAGTTTCTAAATACACAGAAGATTTTTGTGAACATGACAAATATTTAATAATGGTTTTCATTTTGGTGTGGTGTCTCCTGGGCCTCAGGATGAAATGAGAAAGGTAAGAGATCTCCTGCCATCTGATCTGATATCTATAATATCTATTCAAACCACAAAATGCATGGACAGAAACAAAGACAGGAGAGGTCCAGTGAAGTGACCAGGCAAATGTTAGCTCTGTGGGCCATGTCCAGGCAGGGGTGCAGAGAAGACATGGCAGGGCAAGGCAGGTGACCTCAGGTGTGGTCCTGATCTAGGATAAGAACAGGACTCCCTCTGACCTAGAATAAAGGTGGTGCTTATTGTGAGTTGGGTTGCATCCCCTTCTCACCAAATGATGAAGTCCTAACCCCAGGACCTTTAAGTGTGGCTTTAGTTGAAGGCAGAGTCTCTGCATATGTAATCTAGGTAAGATGAGAATATACTGGATTAGAGTGGTCCCCTAACCCAATGGCTGGCATCCTTAGAAGACAGAAAGTTAGGCACAGATGCATGGAAGGAAGACAGTCACACGAAAGGAGGTACATGTTGAGGTTATACTGCCACAAACCTCAGATCACCAAGGATTGTTAGAAGGTAGGACCAAGGCATGAAGCCAATCTTCTAGTACATTCAGAGAGGGCACAGCCCTGCCAACCCTTGGATTTCAGACTTCCAGCCTCCCAAGCTACGAGAGAAAATAAGTCTATTATTGTAGGCCACCCAGTTTGTAGGACTGTTGAGGTCAGCCCTAGGAAACTAAAAGCATCCAGGGTGGTGGTCATCAAATAAGACAAAGAGGAAGAACAGTGGCAGACACAGAGGGATAGCTTTCCACGCCCCAAGCACCATGCTAGGTGCTTGTGTGCGCGTGGTTTTAATGCCCACCATCTTTAAGTATTGGTAATTTCCATTTCCATTTTTATGGTTGAAGAAACTGCTCCAGGGGAGCTTGTTCAAGACCCTAGGCCCAATTAATAGCAAGGTCTGGATTCAAATGTTGGTACATTGCACCCCTAATCCATGCTTGTAACCAATGCTTCATACCATTTGAGCCCATATTGAAGGATTTTGTGTGTATGCTTTTATTTTTTTTCCCCAAAACCTAGCAAGCTAATACATACAGAGAAACAGCTGGGAGGACAGATGACTTAGAGCTAGTTATTGGAGCCACCACCTTGGACAGGTTTTCTCTACGTAACTTGAGGTTGGACGAGGCAGGTGGTGCCTAGGAGGCTCTCGAGGCCTGAGATGCTGAACGTTTCATTTCAGAGACACATTTTCAGTTCCCTCTCTCCCCTTCTTATTCCTGTCAGCGAGAATCACCATGAAGGGAGTATGAGTGAAGGCCAAGAGGACACAATCTATACGGATTTGTTTATAAGAACCTTTATCTCGTCGCCTTGCAAGATAACCAGAATTCAATTTCTACTTTTCACATTTTCACTGCACCATTTTGTCATAAATTTAATCAACTCACAAGCTAGAATTAATAACTCAGCTTCAAAAATGTCATTGTGGTGGACGAAAACAGCTTCAGGGAAGGCGGTGGGTCTTGGGGGTGGTAATGACACATTCAGCCTCCACTCTCCCCATGCAGTGTCCGGGCTGAGCCTGCTGCTCTGGAATCCCCATTGATGACCTGAGAAAAGAGGAAGCCTGTATTTTCAGGTCTTCCAGACATATTTATGAAAAGAGGGTATTATGGTTTAGATATAGGTGCCCCCAAAAAGCTCATGTGTGAGACAAAGTATTGTCAGAGGTGAAATGACTAGAAATGATTGGATCATGATTACTGTAACCTAATAGGTGGATTAATCCACTTGAACAGATTGACTGGGTGGTAACTGTGGGCAGGTTGGTTGTGGCTGGAGGAGATAGGTCACTTGGTAGGTCACTTGAACTTCTGAAGCCATTAGCCAAAATACTTTTCTTCCTCTCTGTTGTTCTCATCAGGTCCTTTGGAAACAGCAATGAAAAAGCTGACTACAACGGAGGCTATGTTGAAAGATGTTCATAAAGCACAGGTCACGCTCACATTTTGAACTTCTTCAATTCCATCCCTTATTGATTTCATTATTAAGGCCCTAACAACATAAAATAGAATAACTTCGATCCTATGCTTAATTATGCATCTCTGTTTCCTTCTCATATTTATGTTTAAACATTCTTATTTGCTATTCCGAAAGTATTAGGGTTGGTGTGTTTTGTGTGTGTTGGTGTGTGTGTGTGTGTGTGTGTGTGTGATGATTTTGTACAAATGAGACATAATAGGAGACAAAATGACATAGTAGAAACCTTAAGACTTGCAATCATGCCAGTGTGGATTTAAATTCCAAGTTTCCCACTTATTAATTCTCTGAGCCCTAATTCAACAAGAAAAGCCTGGAACTTACAGATATTGAAGTGTTAAAACACTCTGTCCCTGGGCTGGGGTTGTAGCTCAGTGGTTGAGTGCTTGCCTTGCATGCGTGAGGCCCTGGGTTTGATCCTCAGCACCACATTTCAAAAAATAAATAAATAAAATAAAGATATTGTGTCCATCTACAACTAAAAAATATTTTTTAAAAAAAACACACTCTGTTCCACTGAGCCGACCTTCCATCTTCTCCAATAGTCATTGCTTTGACCTCTGTGTAGTAATTTAATCAACATTTCTGTCCATACACAGGATGATATGGTCTCATAGACTTCACATACATGTCACTAGTAGTTGGATTTTTTTTGTCTGTCCTCCCCCACCTTAGATAGGTTTTTATACTAAAATAGAAAGGAACACTTTAAAAAATAGAAAAACTCCATACAGCACAAGATTTTAGAAAATAGAAATCATTAGATAATAATTGAAGATCTGTTCTCTCTCTCTCTTGTTAGCAATAGCAGAGTTCTCACACTTAGAAGCTACCCTCCATGGATCAGGTGTCCCCAGCTCTCCATACAACATCAGCCACTCTGCTCCCCCAGCCTCCCGTTTCAGCCAGCCCTAGGCACATGACAGTAAGTACTCACTATATGCTTGGGGGAATGATTGGCCCAAAGAAAGAATGCTGTCACTTCTTTCCCTATTATTATAGTATATATCATAGCTCCATGTTTAAAATGTAACAAAATAAACTCCAAAAAACTCCCAAGTTTCAAAGGGTTATAAAGTCAATTTGGAAATGAAAAAATTTTCTTTGTAAAAGATAGTACAATGGGATTGCTCGTGGAGGACCACCTCTATGGAGTCAATTCTTTTCTTTTCTTTTGTTGTGGTACTAGTGATTGAACCCAGGGTTACTCTATCACTGAGCTATATCTCTCTATTTTTTAATTTATTTTTTTAGTTGTAAATGGATACAGTACCTTTATTTTATTTGTTTATTTTTATGTGGTGCCGGGGATCAAACCCAGGGCCTCACGCATGCAAGGCAAGCACTTTACCACTGAGCCACAACTCCCTAACTCTTTTATAAATTTTTATTTTGAGACAAGGTCTCACTAAGTTTCCCAGGCTGGCCTCCAACTTGTGATCCTCCTGTCTCAGCCTCCCAAGTAGCTGAGATTACATGCTTGCACCACTGCATGCAGATTCTACTGGGTCAATTCTTGCCAGGGAAGGAAATAACCATCAAAAGAGTCCAGAATCTCATGGTCCTGTCAGTTTACAAATGTCTTCTTTTCCCTCTTTTGTAATATTTTAATTGTAGTATTATTATAAGGGAAACCTGAAGATACTCAGAAAGTAGAGTAAGTTTCCTTAGAAAAGACCCAGGCTGGGAGTGGGGGCAAGTTAAGAAGCTTAAGCACATTTTTACTATCTGAAAGCTACATATAAATTCAATAAAAACTCCATTCATCAGCACAGCCTCAGAAACTTGCAAACATATAAACACACTCAGAAAAATCAAAAACATCTGGGAAGCCAACAGAACAAAACCTTTTCAATAAAAAGTAAATACTGAGCTGGGCAAGATTATCAGCTTCTCCTTTTCCACAATTATGTTAGTACATATCTTTGGAAGTATCTACACTTTTGGTCCAGGGACATAGTTGGTGATTTTTTTTTCCCTCCTAGTAAACAAATTTTTAGTCCCTAAATGAATTTTGGAAATATTCTAAAATTCCAACCTCTCCCAACCACCTCTAGAATTCATTCTTAGAAAAGTTATTTGCATGAGGAGATTATCTTTTGTTCCTATGTGAAAGATAAAGAACTGAAAGCATCTCTTTCCACTGTTAGTTTTCATGAAATATAGACTTTAGAAGTTCAAGTAACAGTGCCAAAAAAAAAAAAAAAAGTTCAGATATATCACACTGGTTTAGTGTCAGACAAGAAATAAATGATTGTCTTTTACATTTTAAACGTTCCCAACTTTCAGTCCAAATTTGGAAATTGCCAAAGAATGTAATTTTATTCACTAAAGCAGACATTTTATGGTAGATCTGTCATCTTATTTAACAGTGAGATGTGGTTTCTCCATTGAAAACGATTCACCCATTCAATGCTGATCTGGTCTCACATTTTTGTAGACCTTAGACCTCAGGCAAAGGGTTATTTTCAAAGGATGGTCTGCAGGGAAGTCTGAATCCATTTCCTAAGTTAGCAACCACTAAAGACAAAGGCACTTCTGGAGCAGGGCTTGGAAGGGTGAGCAGGAGTCTGACAGAGAGACCAGGAAGCATCCTAGGCAGAGGATATGGTAGTGAGCAAAGTCATGGAGCCATGTCACATTTTGAGAACCTATAAGGGACATGGCCATGGGTGGACCCCTCTTCTCTCTAGTTTCTTCAGGGACTGATTCCCATAGAGAGTCTGGTTCTGATGTCCTCAGTCTCTGCCTCAAAGCTCCTGAACATCTTCCAATCTCAGGACTTCTTGTATACCCTCTTTTTTCCAATTAACTTCTTCCTCTTCTTGCACTCTTCAATTCATGTGTCCCTTCTTGGAACTTCTTCTACATGGACAGCAAACTTGAACTCACACAGTCACCGATTCTTAGAGCAGAAGACAATTGATCTCTGCCGTAGCTGGACCACTTCATCCTTAGAAACCTCTGGCTGAACTAGAAAGGCCCACCTAGGACAGACGGTGTGAGCATTAGCTCAGCTTCCTGTATCCCTCCCCAGAATCTGAGTCCCTAGAACTTTCTCTGGAACCCATGGACACAGAAGTCTTCAAAAATGAGATCTATTTATGGCCACCTCCATCCACCTTTTGTACCTTTTAAAAAAAAAAATTGGCATTTTGCCCTGTGAAATGTTCACCTCTTGCTAAATTTACTTCTCCCTCATCACAAATTTCTCTCGTAAGTTCCAAAGGTAACTCAACATTCCCTTCTAAATAGCATCATGGCCCATGGCCCTTTCTCTGTCTCTGATGAAATTGTGTTTTTTGAGACTAAAATTCCTCTCTCTTTGTCTCCTCCTTCTGTGGCCTCATCAATCAAACTGCACTCCTATGGTCTCTATACGAGGATTCCAAAATTCTCTTTGGTTTAGAAATTTGACTTTTTTCCCACCTACATAATGAATAGACTGAGGTAAAAACCACAATATTTTATAATAATAAAACACGATCCATAACATATTTCCTGGAACAGAAGAGTAGAAGAGAACATGCTTTGGCCTTGAAAGACAACTCTAAATATCATGAATTTAAATGTTTTAAACTATTAGTTGACTTTTCATCTACTCACTCTACACTACCCATAATTAACACATTGTTTTTGAAATTATGTCAAATCCCAAAGCTGTTTAGAAGAGAATTTCAATCTGCTTGTCTTAAAATGGAGGCTGAGTCTTTTTATGGAAGAGTACCATTTGCAAACTCAGGTGATGAGAGCTAATTTTTTCCTTTGTTCAAATATCAACACAATCTTGCCATTTTTAACTCTTAGGTCATGAAAGAAAGCAAACTTGGAAGGCATCACAGATGTTCAGGTCTGCCGTTCATTTTTAGAATGACCAAAATAGACTTCCTTGCATCAAACAAGCTGGCTGAGTTTACCTTCTGGGAAGTGGCTATAAGTCCTAGGGTACCAAGTACTGTCACCTAAAGACACACGATATTACAATGGTTTTAAGTTTCAGATGCAAAGTTATGCATTGGGAAGACACACACACACACACACACACACACACACACACCACACAAAAGGTTAAAAGCAAATCAGATAAATGTTGTTATTAAGTCAATATCTACTTATTTAACTGGGGAACTGTACTCAAGGATATGTTTATATCAACTCCGTTTTCATTCTCAAATACCACACTTCATTCATGTTTAAACAGAAAGGAGAAAAATGCACTAATTACCAATTCCCTAAATGTGCTAAAGCAATATGGATGTCCCACTGTCTACCTAGTACTAAAATTTTTTTTTTAATTTTAAAACTCCCTAGTTTCAATCACTTCAGGGATAAAAGTTGAATGAAAAAAAAATATATGGCCTCAAAATTCTCAGGCCTGGCCAATCCATCTTCCCTCTGCCTACAAGAGCAATTCCAATCCAGGTTTCCTTTTTGGTTTCATTAATCCCCTCTTCCCTCTCTCTGGCAGGCATCCTGCAACCCTCTTCTGACCCTCCTTGGCTAACAGCCTCAGGAGTGCTCCGAGGAGAAAGCAGGTTGGTTCTCTCCATTGACAGTCCAGTCAGCCCATGAGCCCATGGGAAGGATAGTCCTGATGACCTAGGGAAGAAGATGCAGCAGAAGGGATTTTTCTTCCAGATTCCAACCATCTAACTCTTCTGTCTAAACCCTTCTATCTTTAAATATCCCATCAGTGCCCCCCACGCACCACTAGACACCATTCCACAATAGCTGTCTTGAGCAACCCAACAGTACTCAAGTACATAGTCGGGATATATTAGGGTCCTGTCAAGACTCAGACACGGTAGAGATCACTCATCTTGTGCAAACACAAGCTGACAATGAACCAACACATCCACATTCCAGACGCCCATTTACCATACTTTCAATCAGTTCTGTCGTATGTAAAACGCATGGTTTCTTCAGCAGACAGAGTTTGCAATTTCAGTTTCAATGACCAGATGTGCAAGGGACCTGCTGAGGAAAGGAGAGGATGGGGACTAATGTTTACTGAGGAGCTACTATAAGCTAAGCATCATGTCACGTCTTTCACATATGTCAATATACAATTCTCACAACCACCTGTGCAGCTGATGCTACTAAAGATGAGGAACCAGAATCTCAGGGAGGTAAAGAATGGGCAGCTGGGCTGGGGATGTGGCTCAAGCGGTAGCGCACTCGCCTGGCATGCGTGCGGCCCGGGTTTGATCCTCAGCACCACATACAAAGATGTTGTGTCCGCCGAGAACTAAAAAATAAATATTAAAAAAAATTCTTTCTCTCTCTCTCTCTCTCTCTCTCTCTCTCTCTCTCTCTCTCTCTCTCCTCTCTCTCACTCTATCTTTAAAAAAAAAAAAAAAAAAGGATGGGCAGCTGGTGGTCACACTGGGATGAAAACCCAGAGCTTCCAAAAGCAGGTTCCAGAGAAGGCTCTTTCTGCTGAATATCAGTAGAGTTCTACAGAACAAAGGAAAAGTGACCCAAAGTCTAAGCTATAACCATGGGACTAAGTGGTTGAAGTGGGATATGGACAACATGATTGAGAAGGAAGACGTTTGGGAAATGTGGAGGTAAATGGACCTAAGTGGGTATGCCCACTGGGGGACTCTCAGAGTCTTTATTTTGTCAGTCACCAGAGGGGCACACTAGAGACAGCATCTCCTAAACTTCCTTGACCTTTATCTCAAGCAGGATGTGCCCAGGAATAAGAAACACATGGCCTTGATACCGTGGGTCTCCTTCCTCTGCCTCAGGACTCTACTAAGCAGAGTTTAAAGGCACCTACAGAGTCCTAGCCTCACCCCTGCCCACTACTTAAGACACAAATTTCAAAAATACACTCTGAAGAGGATTGACTGAACATCTTTCCCCAAGAAAGAGCCACTCATCGCTGTTCTCAGTTGCTAGGAAAGGCCAAGGACTCAAGCTAGACTTCATCGCTTGCTCAGATCCTTAAACCCACATGGTTTCCTTGTCCATTCTTTGCTTGGCCAAGTCTACCTTCTCAGCTGTCCAAACTTCTTGTCTGTGCCTTCTGCAACTCTTGGTCTAATATCAGCAAAATGCTCCTTATCCTCAAGCTCTTCTCTCAACATTGCCTTCATCTTGGTGCTCCGTCTATCTGTCTCTCTGAATCTGCCTGTTCATGGAGAAAACTTCTTCCTCCTCCTACAGAATAATGGCTCTGTATCTCTCATACCTTGCATACCATGAGGCCTGGAAGTTCAGTAGGGCATCCTCCTGGTTACTTGTTACCAAATCCCAAAATGTCTCCTTCCTCTCGAAAAAGCCCACATCCTTTGGTGCACTTCCTGTCAGATAATGCCATTCACTTCCTCATGCTGCTGCTATCTACTGATATCCTAATCATTCATAAGTACCATTGGACTTACTCTCCACCACCACCATTATTCTCCTGTTGTCACTTCTGGTGATGTAGACATCCTGGCCTCTGAATTCCTTAATACCACTCTTTCCAACAATGACCTCCTCCCATAGTTACAGCCTGGTCTTTGTCATTGTCTGTATCAGGCTCTCACAAAATCTTGGTTTCGTAAATTCAACTAGCAGACCACCAGTTCACTTCCCCTGATTGTGACCTCAGAAGAGTTTCTTCTCCACTGTCACTTCTCTCTAATTCTCACTTCCTTCCTTACCTACCTCAGACTCCAGGGCTCATTCCCTTTGAATCCACTCTCAATTCTATTAACTCCCTTCCATCCAACTTCATTCCCAGCCTTAATTAAACCCAGATTTCCATTTCCTCTGTGCTTATACCTGATCAACTGTATTATACATGGCTGGAGAAAAACATGGCACTTATAGCGGCCAGTCCCACTTTAAATATAGAATTAAATTTCTCAAGTAACCACCTCAACAACCTCCCCATGGCTGGACATCCTTTTACTTTTCCCCAGTAAATTTTCTGTACAACTCTTCTGAGACAACAATTACACCATTTCTTTCCTCAAATCTCCCCAATCCTTCCCCTTTTCACTTCTTACCTCCAACACTCTCTTCTCCCTTTAACTCACTTGTTGATGAGAAAACTTGTTGGGCCCATGCTCTGTAGGACTTCTTTGGATAAAAAAAAAATGTTTTATATCACACATTAAAAAAGAAGAACACTGAGGACCACATCCACATTCCAAGCATGTTCTACACTTTCAAAACTGGTTAAAATAAAATCCCAGTTACTAAAGTTATTTTAGGACATCATTGCTATCAAAAAAACTGGTTTCAACAAGCTTCAGAGGTGACATATAAAAATCCAAGTGAAGAGGTATCTATTAATCACAAGTGAGAAAATCAACACAGGTCTTTAGGTTTCCAGTACCATCTTTGCTGCTTCTCTTGCTCTTTCTCCTCTGCCATGAACACACAGATGGAGGCAGGACAAGTACAAGGATAAGCTGGGCTTTCCTTTTCCTCTTCAGCAGCTTTGACAGTCTAATAGGTGACTAGAGTCTAAGGAGGACAGGACAGAGTGAAGTGCCCACATATCTCAGGTCCTAAGTGCAGACAGTAAGGAGGAGGCTCTGTCCCCAAAGAGTGAGTCAAACCATCAACGATCTGCCACTGAAGCTGGGATGTGAAATAAAGGGATTATTAGAAATGCTCAGGATTCATGTTTTACCAAATGTTATCTTCCATAGTTTTCAAAATTGTACTAAACAAAGAAGAATCATCATTTTAAGTGTGACCTTTAAAGAATTCCATTTTTGATAAGCTGTGAAAAGTTCACAGTGAGGAGGGACATTCACCAAATGAGCTGAGCTTCTGAGACTCATAGATTTTGAGAATTGAGAGAGGAAAAAAAAATGGACCTTGGGAATTATCGAACTTCTCAAAGTCCTTCTGTGCAGCATTTGTCTTACAAGTTGCTCTTTGAAAACAAGCAACCAGGCAAGTTTGGGGAGAAGGATATGTTTTCCTCATAGAATTTTCAAACACATTAACACATGCTGTAAAGTCCTACAATAAAGAAGCCTCTTATTGGCAAAATTCTATTGTTATATCATGTGCACATATGAATATATAACAAGAAATCCAATGATAATGCACCAATAAAGAATGTGGGAAAATTAAATTTACAAAAGAAACCTGCCTTGATTTGTTAAGTTATTTGCTACATTTCTAAATTCCATAAAATCATCTTTTTTTGTTTGTTTGTTTTTGTACCAGTGTTTGTAACTCAGGTGCACTCAACAAGTGAGCCACATTCCAGACCCTTTTATATTTTATTTTGAGGCAGGGTCTCACTAAGTGGCTTAGGGCCTCACTAAGCTGCTGAGGCTGGCTTTGAACTTGTAATTCTCCTGACTCAGCCTCCCAAGATGCTAGAATTAAAGGCATGTACAACCATGCCCAGCTAAAATAATCTCTTCTACCTGTACCTCTAATGATGTCAAAGATTCAGCTGAATACATCTAAGAAAATGGATCTGTCCCAACTTTCCTACTTTGAGGGTTTTAAAAAATAGATTCTAAAATAGGTGGATTCATCCTGGATTATGCAAGTGTTTAGGGTGGAAGGTAATACTAAAGGGATGATAGACACATGGTGCATGTGCCATCACCTTTGGTTTTTTCTCTGAAGGTAGATATCCCAATTTGATACTAGTGCTCTCTCATGCATTCAGATGTGGTCCAGAATCCTGCTCAGTACAGCATCCCATCCAGAGAGATTGGCAGGTGAGTCTAACTTTACATTTCATCCCTAAACTAGCTTCCACGTGTTGTGACTATGGGTTCCCAAAGTGACAATGTCACCATCATTACTCTCACAGCTGTCCTTTGTTGAGCATTTGTGCTAGCCACCAGGCTAAGGGTTGACATGCATTCTGCTATCACCCTGCAACAATCCTAAGAGAGCTCATTTGGCTGTCTCTATTGCATCCTGCCCAAGGATCTCCCAGTTTGCAAGTAGCTTTGCTGACATGTTGGCAATGGCAACAAGATGCTGAGTTAAACACCCAGCATGCCCAGGCCTGCATGAGCACAGGCTATTTCCAACAAACCCATTTTGTCTTAGTTTTATTCTGGAAATGACCCATAAGATGAGGCCAGAGTTCCCATCAGTGCATGTTAGAGAACAGAAATGTGGATATAAGAACAAGGTCTGAGGTTTACCCAGGAGGATCTCAGAGGGAGGGAAAGGCCTAAATGGGGTGAGGACTTGTACTGTAAAGTTAGAACTCAGCCCTAGGTGGATGAGAGGACTCAGAGTCTTGGCTTGTTTTCTCAGCTGGTGTCATGCCCTAAGACACACAGCATTCCTGCTCCTCTCTGGACTCTCCTCCCAAGGACTGCAAAGCCGCCAGTCCGACTAAGAAACTCTAACCCATAAAAGCACCTCAGGCTCCAACAGCAAAGGTGCTAATTATCTGCTGTGGCTCAGCCAGTTTCAAATGGAAACCTTAAAAAAGCAGCCATGTGCGTTCAACATCCTGTACCAAATGAGGTCTCCAGATACTCACTCACATGCTCTACCCCAGAGCAAAAGTTCCAAGCAGGGCAAGTGTCTCGTTTAGTTCTGGTATCTTGATAATGCGGGACAATGAGAGGACTTTCCGAGTTTATTTGAAAAGTCCCTATGAAGGGTAGACTCATTTTTCCCTTGGCAGAGCACAATCATCTCAGTGAACACATTATTGTCCTTTGGTGACCCCATCAAGTCTCTCTGACTTCCCCATTACAGCAGGGGCAGACGGGCAGACCCACTTGTGGCCCATTACTAACTCCTCCAGGATGTGACTTTCTCCTGGAATCTTGGGATGCTGGGTCCTTTGCAACTCCCAATTTGCAAGCAGCAACTGGCTTTGAGTCTCCATTTCCAGAGCTGCTTCAGCCAGTAAGTGGCTGTGGAGTGCTGCATAATTCTTCTGGGACAGAGCCTAAAAGATTCCCAAGTCAGCTGGAGCAGCTGGATTTCCCTGCAGCTCACCTGGCCATCTGCTGGGGAAAACACTGGAAGGAGAGGTGCTATGCAAATAGGAGGTAACTGAGGGACAGTTCTCCCTGTCACTCCTCATCAGTTGCTCACTCCCTAACTCCCTCACTCTTCTGCCTGCCCAGCAGCACAGTGATTATGGACAAGACACCAGTCAAGATTTTATGCAAAAGAAATAGGCCTATCTACTTTCCAAGCCCCCCACCCCCACACCTCTGGGTGAACACAGACAAGCAGTCCAGGGCCTCCAAAGCGCCCCCACAACCCTGCAAAGGGCAGGAGCACAGAACAGCCAGCCTGCAAAAGGCCTAGCATCTCAGAATCATGACCTAGCATCTCAGCCTCACTAGATGCAAAATTTTCCCCAATGCCAGGAGAACCCAGCTACTAAACAAAAAGAAACTAATCTATAACTGTTGACTTTCAAAATGGGGTGTGAGCTTTCTGGCAAAAATGCATGAAGCACCCCAAAACAAACTCTTTGATTATCTCTAGGTGCTATTTTTAAAAAGCACCCTCTGCTTTTTTTTTTTTTTTTTTTTTTTTTTAGTAATGGTCAATCTGCACCAGAGACAAATTGATTTCTTAGTCAAAGTAATTCATGTCTGTTCATCAGCACATCATTAATAAGAATTTCCATATTTATTTGACTTTCATTATACAATTTTCCTTTTTTTTTTTTTTGCTCTGGTCAGGGAAGGTAGGGAGAGAGGGGTGATCTGGGGTGGATGGACCGAATCCCTCTCACTCTGCTAAGCAACTGTTCTCAGTTAATTGAGAGTGGGTCTCCTCAAGGCAATAGAAACTAGTGCAAATCAAAGTGAACAGATTTACAGCCCATGCCGAGAGTGTGTGTCCGCTCACACTGCTGCGAGACAGCAAACGGTTCTGAAAATTAAACGTGAAAAATCCCAAGACCAAAGACTGTAGCCCATCACAGGATGAGAGAACAAGCCCCTGACAGTCCAACTAATGCCTATAATCACAGTGATAAAGGCTCATAAATGGCTTCATTCCACCTTGTCACTCACAGCCCTGGCTGCCCCCCTTATTCCTGCTACCTACAATGACCTCTGTGATGCTTGAGAAAACAGCTTCCTGCTGTGAGTTCTCCTTCACAGAGGGGCCAGATGGGGCGGTTTTGCTCCATTATTTGCGCCTGTAAAGGGAAAATGCCAACAGAAAGATTCATTACGATGCAGCCCATCTCTGCAAAGCTTCCCTGATTTATTAGGGCATAAACTGCTGTACAGGCTGTAATGAGACATAAATGTTCTGGAAGGCCTATGAACTCCAGGAGGAAACGCCTAGCCATCACACTTCTGTGCACCTAATTTATTAACAGCTTGAGCCGGCACAGCCTGGAAACTCCTGCCAACTTCACAATCTGCAGGCGGCAGTCACCTTTGCGGTGGGCAGGGGAGGGTGGGAAAACCTGTCCAACGCAGAAAAATGGCAGAAAACTTATGGGCATGCTGCATAAAAACTATGGAAGTTGCAAGTTTCTGTATGTGCTCCACAGCAGGCATTTGGCTATGCTTGCTGTGATGGAGAGCAAGGGTCCCCAGTTATGTGACAGGAGGATCAAACTGGACTTTTTGTCGTTTCAGTCTTCCCTTGGACTTGAACGAATACAGGTGAGAGAGTTGGTACTACTTCAGAAAAGTCCCAGTCACTGTCTAACTCCCTCTCTCTTTTGAAAGACATTTTCGGGATCCCACGAAGTGGTTACCCTAACTCATTACAACAGTCTTGGTGAGACAATGAACATTTTCGCCTTTCAGTTCTAAATACAGAACAGAAAAATTAACAACAGACTGGTCCATTGTTATACTTCCTAGAGTTCGCAACCCATTCTTTTTCTTAGATCATACTATGCATGTTTCTCGGATTCGATTTCGGTGGTGTTGGCCAAACTTCATGAAAAGAACGAGAACAAATCGTCAACTGCTAGGAAAATATATAACATCTTGACCTGATATTATGTATTAGCCATTTTCCACTTCATGCACTAATGAAAAGAGATTACCTTTTGTGACTGAGCCTTTCATTCCCACAAGGCCTCTTGAGCACATTGTGTGTGCTGGAAATCTAACTAGCAACAGAGCTATGCCCTAACCTAGAATGGACTACGTGATTTGTGGTGCAAACTGTGAAAAGTATTAAGGATTTCAAGATGAAAATGGCAGAGCGTCATGTCAAGCACTGTTATGGTATGAATTGATCAATACAATCAATAAATTATAGGTATAGGCATAGGTTATAGACTATAAGAATAAGATTTTGATAACAGAAATAAGCAATTGTAAGACATAGAATGTAAACCATAGGCAATAAGTCATAGGGAAGAAGGGAACAGTCTGCAGGTGTAGCCACAGTGACTCCATCTCAGCTGTTCTAGATTCTACCTTAGTTTTTTTGTTACTGCTCTTGTGAAAAGACAGCTGCAGGACCCATTTCGAGAAAACAAAATGAAAACTGTTTTCTGATAAATTCAAAAAAATATATTGTCTTCTGTACTTCGTACCCTACAAAATGAACTCAACTTGGGATATGGTGGTCTTGGTCACCTATATGACTTTAAGTAGAATTTCACCTCCGCTAACCACCTGCTCGACGTTGTCCAACCCCTGCTGGGACCCAAGATGCAGTCAGTTGAGTTGCTCAGCTAACAGCCTTTTTGCTTCTGTAACTTGCTTGCTTGCTAACCAAAAAATTCCATAGGATGTGGTTTTCCTCCTTAAATAGCTGATTTCTCTCAGAGGGGGGCTGCTGTTCTTTCAGAGAGCGACTTGGACTCTGTCAGACACAGCCCCTGCCCAGGTATCATTGGCAAAACAGGTAAATAAAAATTCTTTAATTTGTTCAAATTCGGCCTTGGTGTGTTTTCTGAGCAGTCTCTCCACAACAGCAAGGAGTCTTTATGAGCCTGGAGCTGTGTAACTTCCCAGTGGCATGACCATGCCAGCCCTGATGGAGCTTACAGCTCAATGAAGGAGTCGAGCAATAAGACTACACCATTAAGGAGAATGTAAGAAATAGAGGTAAATGCTCAAAAGGCAATGCTGGTCCATAAGAACCTGTGCCAAGGAAAGAGGATGGTGTCCTGCAGGCAGGGAAGGTATGTCCAGAAGAGTCTGGCAAGGGATGGAGCAGTTTATGCAAATGACCTCTGGGGAAGAAAGCCAGTGTCCTGGTGCCAAAAAAGCCCGGGTTTGAGGCAAAGCATGAAAGGCACTAGAAGCCACAATTCTGCAGGGCCTTGCAGCTGCATGTGGATTACAGGCCTGAAGCAATGTCTGCAGCAAGCACGGTTTATCAGTTACATCCCTATCCCTCCTACAGCTCTTCTTCTAGGATCCTGGCTCCAGGAGTCAAACAGATGAAGCACAAACCCATTTACCACTAGAGCCATCCACTGTAGGTTTGGGGAAGATATTTACACTGTAACACCAGAAGGAACAGAATGAATTTGTTTTTAATTTAAAAGATTAAGAATTCCCCGTGTTGCAAAGCAAATGCCAAGAGTGGGCTCTGTATGCATTCCACACCTGAGCAATAAGCCTGTGTCAACAGTGATGGAGATACTGTCGCTGTGATCAAACACAGAGAAAGGCCAAGGAGGCTTCTTGGAACAATGATGGGGCCTCACTCACACATTAACTGCGTGGCTCCTGGTCCCCAGAGTACTGGACCTATCCTCCTGACAGCCCTTCTCTTGGCAGATCCTGGCCTCCTGGACTCTGCCAAGCAGTTTGTACTTGATGAAATGTAATTGTGTAAATGGAGAAAGAAGGTTAGGGTCTTTCACCTCTCAGCCACATGCTAATGACAGTTTGGAAAAATAAAAGGTCTTCAAGGCATTTTATGGTTGATTGGTCCACTTCTTTTCATTAGACCTGATTTATTACTAATATTTAAGGCACTGTCTTCCTGCTCAGAGCATTTGATTTTTTAAAAATTTCTTTCCTGAGGTCTACCAATGATATTTGCTCTTAAAACACAAGTTCTCTTTAAACACAGCAACATTATAAGTAGCCTTCTGAATTTTTTTAATTAAAAAATTCTATTATCATTTTTTGCCATCTCAAGTTGATACAAAATTCAAATCTGAAAATGTCTATTTTGACTTTTTTAACATGTAATCCTACTCTTTTTCACCTTTCAACAAATGATTGTATCATCCCTGTAACTGAGACAAAAAGGGGTCCGTGTGATGGTAGGGAGGCTGTTTGTAAGTAGAAATAAATTAAAAGTATGTTTGTGGTGAAGCAAAATGGGAACAATAGCAGTTTAGGAGCTGGCAGGCTGGGGTTCTGCTCACTGCTTACTGACATTTAGCCATAGAGGCTTACAATGGCCATCAGGTAACGTGAAAAAGATAACCGCAGTAGTAGAAGTAGGAAACAAAGCAATGGGACAGAACAATTCCCTTTAGGTTTGGAGCAGTAAAACCCTAATCTGCAAGAGCTAAGGGTCCCTAGGCTGTTGACAAGCTTGCGCCCATGTAAGGAATGTAAAATGTACCTCCAATAGAATTGCACCAACTCCCTTGCCTTGATGTACCTAAACCTCACTTATGTATAAAAGTAAAAGCCCTGCTGTGCTTAGGGCTCAGACTTTAGGAATTATCCCTCTGGGCCATGAAGCCACTAATAATGTGTTTCTTCCAGACTCTGATGTACTGACCCTCATTTCCCACTACATGTTCATCTAACCACTCCAAGTGGCCTCTGGCATCAGTGGTGGCGGCTTCTTCTCCTCCTCCTCCTCCTCCTCCTCCTCCTTCTTCTTTTTCTTCTTCCTCTTCTTTTATTTTGTTCTAATCAGTTATATATGACAGTAGAATGCGCTTTGACACATCATACATAAATGGAGTATAACTTCTCATTCTTCCGGTTGTACAAGATGTAGAATCACACCAGTTGTGTAATCACATATGTACACAGGGTAATAATGCCTGATTCATTCTACTATTCTTCCTATCCCATACCCCCTCCCCTCCATTCATTCCACTCTGCCTAATTCAAAGTACCTCTATTCTTCCCTAGCCCCTCCTCTTTACTGTGAATTAGCATCCACATATCAGAGAAAACATTCAGCCTTTGGTTTTGGGGGATTGGCTTATTTTGCTCAGCATGATTTTCTCCAGCTCCATCCATTTACCTGAAAAAATGCCATCATTTCATTCTTCATTAAGGCTGAATAATATTCCACTGTGTATATATACCACATTTTCTTTATCCATTCATCTGTTGAAGGGCTTCTCTTACCACTTCACTCTAGCCTCTGTTTTAGATGATGGTTACTGATAATGCATTTGACCAGCACAAAACAAAAGTGACCAGCAGATTTCATAACCTAGTCTCAAAAAGACCAATTCATATAATTTCACTCTTTTAAGGTACCTTCAAATCGTGAGGTTCAAGGATTTCAACTTTATGTTTGAAAAACAGTTCGAGGGAGGGTCCCTTTTCTGTATCTTTTCTAATCAGGATGTTTTGGGAACAGTGCACATGCAATAATTATGTGCACTAGCCGGAATGCAGATGAGTGACTCACAGGAGGGGACCTGATCCGGCAGTTGAAGCTAGAGTAGGCTGCTTCTGCTAAAAACAAGAATAAACTAACCCTTCGTCAATCCAGTGTGTGAACAGCTCTTTTAATGGGAGGAAAATCCACCCCTAGAGCCAAAGAATTGCCTGCAGATGCTCCACTGGATTTCTCCCACCAAAAACAAAGACAGGTTCTCGTAAGGATTCTGTTGCTGCAAGTACTGGGCCAGACAGAAGGTGTTTGGTGGCACCTGGCATTTCCACCCCATGGGGATAATGCTATTTCTAGACTCCCTTCATACCACCAGGTAATCCTCTAGGCACCCTGAATCATATGGCACAAAACAAGACTGACCTTTTGTCTTGGGAAACTTGGTTTAACATCTTTCAAACCCTTTCCTTTTGTATATATTTCAAGGGATAAATTTGGAAAGAAGGTAACGTCACAGAAAAAATGCCTTTAGTACCTGCAGCCATTGGAAGGGATTCAGGAGACCTTGTGTAGGAGGACAGAAATGAGCAGGCACCCCTGACTTTCTTAACTGTTGTGTTAGCAACAGAGTGGGGAGCTCTCTCCCTCACATGGAGCATCTGTGTTGGTGGATAGAGAAATCGAGGCAGCCACACTCTATAAATGTCACTCTGAACAGCTCCTTCTTGGCTTGGCTTCCATTCGCTCATATATTAAGGAACAACCTCCTTCTAAGGGAAATACAAGCTTAGCTTTGTTCTGATGTTACTTGGTTACCAATGACTTATTCATAAAGAATATATTTTATCTTCTATTTTATACTATTAGAATATAAGACTCTCTCTGACCTGGTTTTTCTCAGACACATGTTCCTCTAACACAAATTTCCCTCTCCCTTTATAGTTACCTTTCAGCACTGTCTATTGAGAAATTGAGTCTTAAATTTCCCTTTAATAAATAAGGAATTATTAAAAGGAAAAAAAGGAGAACTTTTCCTCAACATTTTCTCCAGCAATAAAATACAGAATAACATATCAAAGGTAGATTTTTCTAAGTTTTAGATCTCTTCTATCTATAGTCTTCCCTGACTAAATATCCATCCATCCATTCAAATATCCAGCCTCAGTCCCATCCAACCATCCACTCACCCACATATCCATCCATCCATCCCTCCCTCCATCTAAGTACTAACTAAAGTTACAGTTTATGAAATTCAGTGTCGAAGAACTCATTCCCTTTGGTCTTTGCCCATACTCTCATTCTATTCCTGGCAGTTTTGTGGTATTTCGGGTCTTACTAGTGCATTGCAGGGGTAATCTGGTCATTTTGGGATCAGTACAGCTAACTTTACACTTGGGTACTCACGCAGCATGCGAAGCTCAGGAAAACCGATTTTCTTAGAGGGAATACAAAAAAAGAAGTACATCATAAAATAATTTTGTATTTCATTTCCAAGTTCTGCAGCTGTAAATAAAGCTATGCTCGTTGAGCTAGAAGGCAAGCCCCCGAGGACTGCCTCGGAGCTCCGAGCTAAGTGACAGACGGAGCACGAGGGAGATGAATGCATTTCATTACCTCCAGCTGATACCGTAGGCATAATTAGAACTCCTCTGAGAAGTCAACTAATTATGGAATATCCAGCAAAGGATGTGAGGATTTCATTTTGGCATTAAACAGAATCGATCAAGCTCCCTTTTAATTTATGACTCCCGAAGGGGACCGAATGGACAAGCGGTTTCCACGGCGATGGTTTCCGATTAGAACCGCTGGCTCACATAAAGGTAGAGTATGGATCATCACCTCAGAGCTGGAGAAAAGGCAGCTTAGATCATCTCAGTATATTATTAGATGTCCCTAGAATCAAGGCTGTGGGCATATTATTTCTGAATGGGACAGTGGTAATGCAAAAAACCAACAGAGGCAGCAAATGTACTGGCCCTTTACTACATGGCTGTGGTCCCTTCTCGATACTGCCTAGGTGGAGCAGGGCCACCTAGTCCCCCCATCAGAGGTTGCAGCTGAAGCCCTGGTGTTCCAACTCACGGTGACATCTCCATCTGCAGCCGCCAATGGCTCTGGGCTTCTCCCTCCTTGCAGAACTTCTAAGTAGACCAGGCGCTTCGCTTCCTTCACCTTGCACACCTCCTGCAGAAAACACCAGTCTCTGGACCCTCCCACTCTGCCCCTTCCATCTCCAGTGAGTTTCACCTCCCAGTCTGGGCCCTGGAAATGGCCTTGGTGCTTTCCAAAGAATTTATCCAGTGTGTGCCAACAAAGACCAAAGGAATGGAGGAACAAAGGCATTCTTCATCCAGAGGAAATGAGAGGCACAACCAGGCAGCTTTGTGTACAGGTAACTTGTAAAACAAAAGGTGGCATTCCCTCCACAAACCTCAAATTACTCTTGGATGAATGCGCCTCCAATGATGCTTCAGAAAACCAGTGAGGAACGAAGCAATCCAGCTGCTTGCTCTCTGTCTACCCAGTGGTCAAGAAAATGGTACAACAGATTTTTTGAACATCTTTGAGCGACAGAATATGTTGGCACATGTAACTGTGCATTTCTGAGTTCAGAAAGATAAGGTCGGACCTTTGGGATAAGAGAAAACCTTGCAGGGGGACAGAGGGTTGTGAACCTGTGGCACCAGGGCCACCATGGGCTTTGCTGGCCGGGGCAGATTCTGCTCTCACTGGTTCATTTTCTAATTACACTGGCCCTCAAAAGCCTTCCCAAGGGAGTGCTCCAGAGAGCCAGGTCCGGAGGCCTGAAGCTGGTCCTTGGGATGAAACCTTATCTTCTCAGATTGGGTGCAGCCCAGCTGGAGGTAATGAAAGAGTTGATAACGATTTTCCACTCTCCCCATTTGCCTGGAGGGATACTGGTGAGAACGGGGCTGGCTCAAGTCATCTTGAGAGAATGGAAAATATCTCAACTCCATACACCAGAAGGGCAGCACAGAAAGGAATCCTGGAGGGGAATGATGGACAGGCTGAACGTGACTACGCCATCAACCGCAGGAAGGCGAAACACAGGCTCAAGGAGGACAAGAGGATGTCAGGAGGCAGCCATCGTCCTGGCTGCATGAGGACGACCCCCTTGCTCACTTGTGCAGACCCCCATCCTTGGGGTGCAAGGCTCTGGGACTGGTGCGCACATGGCAAGGAAGGGGCTCGGCCCCTGTTCCCTTATGCATCTCACAGATGTGTCAGCTGGTATGAGTTAGGCCGGCAGTGACCACATTTTGGGGAGAAATCATCCATTGATTTATCACCGGGGGCATAAATCATAAATGCATTTAGTTGTCTTCATCGCCTTTCTTGTCATCCTGCCCCTCTGAAGTGAAATTAAGAGGCAGATGTCTTATCTGGGATCAATTCCAGATTCCATTTGTGTTTTTTTAAAAAGAAAACCAGGAAGGGTTTCACACAAGCCTTCTGCCACAGGTTGATCAAAGTCTCGGTGCCTTGAAGACCAAGTCACCGTGCAGATACCCTGAGAGGCCCAGGGATGACACTTCAGTTCACATGGTCCTTGGGGTTCCCAGAGGAGGATAACAGGAGGTCCCACATGGGCTCTAAAACAAGCCAACTAGAGGCCCACAAGACACCAAGGCCCGCAGAGCTTCCTGCACATATGGGATGGTCCCAAAGGCCGTGTGAGAACAAAGCCTGGCCAGCCATGGCTGTAAATTTTAAAATTTAAAATCCTGGCCACAGCCAGGACAGAGAGAGAGAGATCCTTCCAGAAAGTTCTCAAGAGTCCTTCTTAAACATTTTCATATTCTCAGGGTGTTACTGGAGATTCTGATTCATTCATCCTGTTCTCTTGCCTCAAGATTTTCTTCCCATTTTCTTTCTGGTCGGTGGATCACATGGTACTACCACATGCTTTTGTTTTTCTTGCAACAGAACTGGAAAGGATGTATTAGCAAGGCCATTTAACAAGTTAGAAGTTTAGAGAGACGGAGGGGCTTGATCATACGGTTGAAGGCTAAATTGCACAACACACTCTGCTTTTGTCTCCTTCAAACTTAAGACTCGAATTCTTGGTTACTCCTATTAGGTTTTCACTTTGGAAGGAACAATGAGAAATTATTTCCTCTGTCCTGTCTCTTCTAAATGCTCTTGCACATTCTGCCACGGACATCAGTCTGGTGGCAATGGAGGAGAGAAGAAAGTGTGGCAAGCTCCTGGCCTTGAAGCTATAAGGCAAGAGAAGCAGTGCCCATGCTGGCCTGAGCCTGAGGGTGCAGGAGGGCCTGAGCCATGGCTGGAAGAGGTGTCTAGAGGATGAGGTCCAGAAAGGGCTGCCAACCCCTAAGGGAACTCTTAGCTTTCTGTCTAAGAGGCCTTCCTAAGCCCTTCACATCTGTTCCAGGTAAGCACTTAGTGCCTAAACCCTGCTGGATACCATGCACAGCATTTAGGCTATTAGCAGACTCCCTTTACATTCTTCTTTGTTCTGGTCAATAAGCCTAGCCTCTGGGGATCACAGGTGAGCCAATCAAGGGAATGTCAGGCCCCACACATGATGGTTTGAGTCTTTTCAACCCTAAAAGCACATGTTTTGTGTTCAGTATTCAGTGGTACAGAGAATTAAAGTAATCATCTCATCCCCATATCCCCCCATCCATTTATCCACACCCTACTCATCATTCATCCATTTACACACACACATGCATGTGCATGCACACAGGCACACACAGACACACACACCCATTCATACATACACATGCAGACATGCAGTCTCGTATTAAGCAGCTACTAAATACTAACAGCTAAATGCAGGGTATATACTGATGAATGAGAGGGACATGTGTGCATACGGTGCACAAACAGTTAATAACTGGGAGAAACTTCAAGTGAATATCTGACTTTAAACATAAATGATGGTGTCTTTAAGGAAAAGATCAGGTGGAGCAGGGCGCGTGGTAGCCCATGCCTGTAATCCCAGCCACTTGGGAGGCTAAGCTGGGGGAATTGCAAGTTCGAGGCCAGCCTTAGCAACTTAGAGAAACCCTGTCTCAAAATAAAACATTAAAAAAAAAAAGGGGGTGGGTGGGGATGTAGCTCAGTTAGCTCAGTAGTAAATTGCCCCAGGATTCCATCCCTCATATCAGGGGGAAAAAAATAGCAGGTATGATAAAAGTCTATAGCAAGAAGAGAAACGGTGGTCAGGAGATACTTTGCTGATGATATATATATACACATATGTATTATAAGTACCTTAGTATTGTGGGAATATATATGTGAATATGTACATATATCTTAAACATACGTGAATATGTTAATATATACATATTTCTAAAGATATGTGAATATGAATATATATTAAAAACATACTGTGCAGGTCCAAACTTTGATTTGTGAGACATCTCTGTGAGCCAAACAGCTGATCCTTTGGGAATGTCCTGGAGGCTTGGATGGACCACTATGTTAGCTCTTTACTTGTGGTAGTGAATCTGTAGCACCAGTGCAGGGATCTCTAAGCATTCTGTCTACAAGCGGCAGAAGCAGAAACCTGTACCTTACAATCTTAACTCCATCCCTTTCTCCTTCTCTCAGGGATCCAGCTGTCAAACCCTAGCTTCACGGGACTCCCTGGATTGTTTTTGTCTTTTCTTTTTCTTTAAAGAGGCTGGAACTTTCATTTAATAAGGAAGAGCTCATTAAAAAAAATAAATAAAAATTAAAAAAAATTAAAAAAAAACCCTTTCCTAAGTCAAGAGGAAGGGAGGGAACTGATACTTTAGGAGACGGTTAGGGTTATTATTCTGCAGGGAGAAAACACATTTCAGTTCGTGTCTCCTTGGTTTACACAGACATCCTTCTGTTCTGAGTTCTGATGCAGAACAGTGTCCTTTGAAATTCTAAATTCATCACTTTCTCTCTCTGTCCTATGGAGGCTCAAAACAAATCACGTGAAAGCAAAAAAACGGAAGCAATCCAAATCTTAAAAGCCTTGCAGTTTCCATGAGTTCGAGGGTCAGACTCATAGAAGCAAGAGTCAAGAGGGCCAAAATTTCAGGCTTCTGACCCAAAGGGCTCCAGATGCCGGCCTCCAGCCAGGCTAGCATTCCCTGGATCAGAAGGCACTTTGAAAATCTGTTCCCCCGGCTCTGAGGGGATCCCCCCCCCCCCCCCCCCCCCGGGAGGCTTCCTGGCCATTAGCTAAACCTCCCTCGACAGCTCACTTTAGGTTCACATTCCAGCACGGATTTCCATGCGGGCCTCTATTCTTTCCAAATACACACGTCAGGCTGCAGAATTCATGTCTGACAGTGAACATGCGGCTCATAAGAGTCTCCCCCAAAGGGGCCCATTAGTCACTGCCCTCTGCTGTTTTCTTTTCTAGATAGGAATCCCCAAGGAGGGAAGAGAATAGAATAAAATCTATTTTTATGTTACGGAAGAGTGAACAATGAACCAAACTCAACTTGTATGTGAAGATCCCAGGAGAGGGTGTAAAGGCTCTTGTGGGAGGCTCTGGGCTGAGCAAAGGGTCTGAAAGGAGCCAGGCGCAGAGTGCGGGGCTGCAGAAATAGAACACACTCACAGAGCCCTATAAATCTGTTCCCTTCATAGTTTTTATAGAAATGATCGAGGTAAGAGTAGCCGGCTGCCTAACGGGTTGATAGCCAAAATATTTGGCATCAGGAGCCTTAGGTTTATCCCCAGCTGTTTCAAGAGGGAATACAAGGGTCCGTCTATGGAGGGTATCAGATTTCTCAGAATCTCCTAGAAGAAGGAGCTTCATTTATGAGGCATAAAGGTAATTTCTCTATCAAAAAATGTTAGCTGAGGAAGTAGAAGTCTCCTCTGGGATGAAGATCTCGCAATGTGGAAAAAGCATTAAGTACCAAGAGACACAAGGCTCATGGTCAGGCCTTGGGATTGGGAATCCTTCCTGATGTGCTGCTGGAATCAAGTTCAAAAGATAAATCCTATTTCTCTGTGCATATAGCATTCATTTACTGCAGCAGGGATGCAGAAACTTTGCCTTGATCCAAATCTACTTGTTCTTCCTTGCTCCCATAAATGTTTACTAAGCACCTACTATGTGTCAGACACAGGGTTAGGTATTATGTTTTGTAGGAGAAAAAAAAAAATCAGGAACCCATCTAGGTGAGTACCAGGGAAGACAAACGCTGCAGAGATTATGATACCAATTATCTGTCACCACCATGATCGGTGCTATTAGAGATAGTAAGGTACTGGGAAATCCCTTCCCTGGAAGACTTTACTGTCCAAGGTCATTCTGTCCAACCACGGCAGTGGTCCTAAAAGTTAGTCCACCGCCATTTAGAATTCAAAACACACTTCTTGGCAATTGTCACCTAGTCCCTGGGCACTCTGCATCCCCAAGAGAGCTCAACAGGGAAACCCCAGGCAGGTCCTGTCCACCCCAGGGTCTCAGACCAGCAGAGGAGCTGGGGATAAGGCTATAATACCAGGGCTTTGGGAGTCAAGTTGATTAACCTGCTCTCAACTCCCTTTTCTCGCCTATAAAAGGGACAGACTGTAAATATTTAAGTCATAAAAGTGCTGCCAGGATCAATGAGGTGATGCTAGCA
Source organism: Urocitellus parryii (assembly GCF_045843805.1). Classification (NCBI taxonomy): domain Eukaryota; kingdom Metazoa; phylum Chordata; class Mammalia; order Rodentia; family Sciuridae; genus Urocitellus; species Urocitellus parryii. The sequence continues at coordinate 171,802,199 of NC_135533.1, read as the reverse complement.
CCGAGCTCAGCAAAGTACTCAGCTGGCATTCGGGAAGGCTCTGAGGCTCCCTGTGTCCCTAGTCCGTTGGGTCACAGGAATAGACAAAGCAGAAACCCTGCCCTGCTCTCAGGATTCTGCTTCTGGTGGATGAGAGGATAATCACAACACAGTTCCTTAAGATCGCTACCTAATACGCTGCAGATGAAAAGGGCCATCAATAACTGGAAAGCCGGGAGATAGCAGAGGCCGGAAGCAGGAGGGACCTTAAATCAGTCAGCTGGGGAAGAAGTCACTAGAAAGGCAGCATCTGAGCCAGGGCATGAAGGAAGTGAGGAGTGAGTCAATGGAGAAACCTACAAAATCCAGGTAGAAGGAACAGGAAAGCAAATGCCCCAAAGTAGCCATGACAACAGCGGGCTAAGCAGAGGGCAGGACAGCCGCTGAGAGACAATTCAGATAAACCAGCACCCATCAGGCTAGGCCCTGTTGACCAAAGATGGGACTTTGCCCTGAACTCAGCACAGAGTGGGGAGCCAGGGCAGGATATGAGAGGGGAGGATTCATTGGTACCATCTGCTTTCAGTTTCCAAAGGGTCTCTCTCCAGGTCCATAGCTGGCCTTGCCATTTATTGGTTGTTTTCTTTTTGGTACCAGGGATTGAACCCAGGGGTGCTTAACCACTGAGCCACATCCCCACCCCTTTTTTATGTGTTATTTAGAGACAGGGTCTCGCTAAGTTGCTTAGGGCCTCCATAAATTGCTGAGACTGGCTTTGAACTCATGATCCTCCTGCCTCAGCTTCCCAAGCCACTGGGGTCACAGGCGTGCACCCAGCACCTGGCTGGTTGTTTTCTATGTTGTAACAAAAGCTTTTTAGTTGGATGTAGTACTACTTATGCAGGTACTACTATTTATATTTTTATTGCTTCTAGTTTTGGTGTCATATCTAAGAAAACCCAAACCATATCTAAATGACATACAAGCCACATATCTGTAAGGGTTTAATTTTCAAAATATTATCATGAACTCCAAACATTCAATATCGAATAATGCTCTTATTAATATAATAATAAAAACAATCAGAAAAATGAAAAATTATACCATATATATATCAAAGTGCATTCTACTGTCATGTATAACTAACTAAAACAAATTTTAAAATTAATAATAATAATAATAATAATAATAATAAACTTAATTAAGAAGTGGGCAAAGGACTAGAATACACATTTCTCCAAAGAAGACATATTCAATGGCCAAAAGGTGTAGACATTGCTAATCATCAGAAAAATGCCAAACCCCACAATGAGATGTCACCCTACACTTGTTAGGATAGCTACTATTAAAAACACAAAAGAAAATGGGTGTTTTCAAGAAAAGAGAACACTTGACCAGTGATGGTAGGATTGTAAACTAGTACAGTCATCATGGAGAAACAGTATGGCAATCCCATTTCTAGGTATATATCCACAGGGATTGAAATCAGGATTTTTTTTGGGGGGGGGAGGTACTGGGGATTGAACCCAGGGGTTCTTAACCACTGAGCCACATCCCCAGCCCTTTTTATATTTTTTATTTAGAGACAGGGTCTTGCTGAGTTGCTTAGCCTGGCTTTGAATTCGAAATCCTCCTGCCTCAGCCTCCCGAGCTACTGGGATTACAGGTGCACGCCACTGCACCCAGCTGAAATCAGGATTTCTAAGAGATGGCTGAACTCCCAAGTTTGGTTCAATATTATTCACAGTAACCAAGATACAAAAAGAAAATGTAATCTATACACACAAGGGACTATTATCCAGCCTTGAAAAGAAGGAAATCCTACTATTTGCAACAACTCCAAAGGACCAGGAAAGCATGTGGGTGAAATAAATATTTGTTCCAGAAGAACAAAGTCTGCAAGATTCCTTCTACATGTGGCATCTGAAATAGTCAAAGGTATAGAAGGAGACAATAAAATGGGTGTTACCAGGGGCTGGAGGAGGGTGTGACTGGGGAATTTTGAATGTTAAACCCATTTTGAATGTTAAACAAGTTTAAACCACTTGTGGTCACACAAGAAGAGTTCATAGCAGGGATGCCCTGCACAATGTAGTGCCTCTCTAGTTATAACAATAAGGTTTTGTGCACTTAAAATTTGGCAAGAAGGTGTGTCTCAAGAAACTTTTGGTGGAAATGAACGTTTCTCACCTGGTTTGTGGTCATGATTAATGTAAGTGTATACATACGCCCAAATACACCAAATTAGGTCTCTGGCTGCTGTGTGGGGAAGGGGCCACGAGGTGCCTGCTTCTGGCAAAACACATCTGAGAATAGAGCAAGAATAGGGTTTGGCTGCAACCTAAGCTGGGTGTGGCTGGGTGGAGAAACTCAGCCGGCTGCCAGGCCTGTGGGCCTCTGCCTCCCCATACACCAGGCATGTTCCTGACAGCCTGTGTGTGGCAGGGAGGGGTTCTTCCCTCACTTGCATCCGACTTTCTATCCTGTCCTACCAAGGAAGTGGGTAACAAGTCAACTGATAAGATAATGAACACAAATGATGGGGTCAATGAGGTGGCCGCCAGCACTCCTGGGTGGTTGCTGGTTCATTTCTGGCTCCCCAAAGCCAGGAGTCTCTGTGAGAGCAGATCTCCTTGACTTGGGTCCAGCAAGTTTACAGTCCATGATCTCTCGCTATCAGGGAGTGGTGAGGCTTTCTGTCCACCTAGGGGAGAGCTTTGCCAACAGAGCAAATGAGGTAAGAAAATAGTGTCAAGCGGCTTCAACCAGTTACCTGTCTTGAAACTCACCAAGTGTCTCACTCACGTGTCCTAACCTCCTGGGCCCAGTGTGCACAGAAGACATTCTGTTTCCACAGCAGCACAGGTGATGAGGAATTTTACTCAGATGTACCTGCTGAGCTTGGTCTAGGATCCTGTGGACCATAATCCTCTTCTCTAAGGACTTGTACATGTGCACCCCCCCCAAGACCTCTAAGAGAGCGCCAGGGTTCTTACTCCCCAACCCACTTTCTCAATGAGGAAACTTCAGCCCAAGGAGATTAAATCACTAATCCAATGCCCCAAACTCAGAAATGGTAAAGCTTGGATAGACACCCAGGCATTCTGAGCCTTGACCACCTCTCTAGAAAAGTGATAAGTGACACAGACACGATACTCCATGTCACATACCCTTTTTATATTTCACTAATCCCAAAGGCTCATCTTCCCTACCACTCTTCCAAATTGATGAACACTAGGTACTATTTATCATAATTCCTAATACTTGAATGGTCAAATATTTCCCACTATATTTTGCCGGGTGCCAGAAGTTTAGATAAAAAGGTTACGGCAAGTATTTTTTTTTTAAATTCATGAAACAGGTATAAGGAAAAGCCTGGAAATGTTTTGAAAATGCAGCTGAATACTTTAATCTTCTTATAAGTCAACCAAGACACCACATAAGATTAATCCATATTCAGGGATAAAAGAGTACTTTCTATTGCCCACATCTGAAAAAATATTGCTACACCATCTTGAATTCATCTAGTAAAATAGCATTTTAAGTATAACAGAGGGGGGTTGAGCAATGAAAGTAGCTAAAGATCACAGTAATAACACTGAACGATACAGCCATTGTATATTGTCCATCATGTGTCTATTACTGAGCTTGGTAACACACCATCTTATTTAATATTTTTTTTAAACTTTTATCTTTCCTTTTTAATTTTTTTGTTGTAGGTGGACATAATACCTTTAATCAATTTATTATTTTATGTGGTGTTGAGGATCGAACCCAGTGCCTCACAGGTGCTAGGCAAACATTCTACCACTGAGCCACAACTCCAGTCCCTGTCTTGCTTAATCTTAACAAATCTGCAAGGTGTGCATAATTAGCCCCATTTTATAGATGGAGAAATGTGCCCACCCTTTTTCCATTAGGTAGCACTGCCCTGTTACCCCCACCCATACCGCAAGAAGCCTACTTAATACTCCAAGAGGAATAAAAACCCAGGAAATAAGAACTTGACATACGATTGGCTCACAAATAATGCAGAACTTATTTGGCAAGCCTCTAGCTATTATTGGGTGTGCCAGCTAATAAGCTATTGTGTTTTGGCACCAAATCCAGCAAGTCTTTGTAAGGTGGGGCTGGGGCCAGGGTTGTGTGAACCACATTTCTGCTTGGCCAGCTGTTTCTGGCTAGGATCTGCCCCAGGGTCTGACCAATGGTTGGGGGGCGGGTTTGCATGCATGGAGGAAGGCACTCCCTGTTGGCTCCTTTCCCTAGTGCTTTGCTCTAGCAAACTCAGAGAATGAAACCAGGTGGTAGTTATCATGACATGCACAGAATTAGACCCATTGCATCCTTCTCAAAGACCCAGCACTCTCATCTCAAAAGTGTGGTTTTTCAGCCTCAAAGGACCCTCTTCTGAGCTCAGATACCTCAGCACTTACTGGCCACCGGGCTCTCCTTAGAAGTCTGTGCCCCAGAACCACAGCCATCTTCTCTTGGCATCCAAATGTTCTTAATAGCCTCTTCCCTTCATCTTTCCTGCAGGCGCTGTTCCCTGAAGTTGCTGCTTCACAAAATCTAGAGTCCCCTAGTGCCCCTGCAGTCCTCAACACCTGCTTAACAATTCCTAACGTTGAACTCTCTGTGCTCAAATAACCAATGGCTGTCTGCCCCTGACTGGGCCCTGCCTGACACAACTTCCCAGTGGCCTTTCTCAGGGTACTCCAGCTTGTCCAGATGCTCCTTGCTGAACCATAGAGGGGACCCTACAGCCTGCATAACTCGGGAAATATACTTTAGGAGCCACCTATTAGCATTCAGATTTCAGGATTCTGACTGCAAGGAATGGAACCCAAGAAACATTCTTAGAAAGTTCCCCCAATCAACAACCCCTGGGGGGGCTCCGATGAGTGGCAATGTGAGAACACAGGGCACAGGGACTTCCTGGTCTCATGCTCTGGGCTCTGGGGCTCATTCTTTCACCTGTACCATGGAAGTAGCCATGGCAATGGAAGTGCTGCCCACAGGGTGGAGCTGAGTCCTAATGGATTGTGAGCTAAGAGGGTGTGACTCTTCCCCTAGTGCAGGGAGGCTATTTGCACAGTCATTTTCTGGAGGATGATGGAGGTGACCTGGTGGGAAGGTGCACCGTTCCATCACCTGCTTTCTGTAGACAGCAGCACCTGGCTGGAGGCCAAGGTCCCAGCAACCAAGTCCGGGAAGAGAAACAGCAGCTGTCGCAGCAGGGAAGGTGCCAGTCAGCTGTCTCCAGCCCCTGCCTCCACGTGATCTTTCAGTGGCTGGCAGCGGCCACGCCTCAGTGGGCCTCATTTCTAAACTTGTCTTGTCATGTTCTTCTTGCTGGAGTCACAGGGTGTCTAATTCCGCAGAAGTAATTAAAAATGAACCAGGAGACAATGAACCATTTCCACTCTCTCCTCGGCTGCCGGAGCTCTTCCCACGGTGACTGAGAATGCCTTCTCCCTGTCACACCGTTGACTGACCATGAGAAATGAATGTTCTCCATGTTTTCCCTAAGACGGCTTTAGGATTTATCACTCTTGAAAAAAAAAAAATCAAGTAACAGCAAGGACTCACCCCAAACTCGTAGATCAGAATGTGCTTCCCAGTCAGAGAGAAGGAAAGAGGGAGTGGAAGGGAAGGAAAACAAGAACAGAGGAAAGCACCCACTCACCCAAGCCTAGAAATAAAATAGCCGCTAGAAACAGCAGCGCTCCAGGAGACAGGAAGTAAGAATCTATGACCTAGGCCACCACCCAGCCTGAAATCAGAGAGGAAGATGGTTAGGACTAAAACTATAGGGCCCAGTCCTAATCTCACTGGCTGATTCTCTACACAAAGGCCAGAAAGAACTTCTGAAATTCACATCTCTCCCCTATTCAAGAGCCTCCCCTGGATCCCCATTACCCCTGGATCACAATCCCAGCTCTTTACTGTGCCCACCGAAGCCCAGAGGAGGTAGCCCCTGCCTGTCTTCCTAATCTCCCAGGCTCCAGCCACCTGCTCATCATCCAGCTCTTTACTCCCGACTTCTCCTCATCCCCCTAACAGAACACTGTCTGCAATGGGGTCCCTTCATTCATACATGCCCCACCCTCCCAGAGACTTTCTTGGTCACCCTGTCTATAACAGGTGCCACCACAGCACTCCCTGATTCACACATTTGTCTCGTTCAGATTTATCATAGCAGGGTGTACTGGCACATGCCTGTAATCCTAGCGTCTTAGGAAGCTGAGGCAGGAGGTTTGTGAGTTCAAAGCCAGCCTCAACAAGACAGCAAGACACTGTCTTCAAATTTTAAAAAATTTTTAAATGCACAAAGAATGTAGATTAGTGGTGAATTGCCCCTGGAGTCTGGGTTCAATATCCAGTACCCAAAATAGATAGATAGATAGATAGATAGATAGATAGATAGATAGATAGATAGATAGAAAAATGATTTATTATAATTTCTAGTTAACTGGCCTTGTCACTTGTCAATTACTAGTATTCAGTTGTTTCTTTTTGGTCTCTTGGGAGGTGTTTTATTAACCTCACATTCCTGGGCTGTGTTACAATAGCCTGGAACACAATGAGACCCCAATAAATCCCTGTTGCATGATGATCCCCTTCCTTCTATTTCCTCAGCCAACAGCCCCTGCCATCCTTTATCCTCTATATTCATGTGGTTCTATGTGATGAACAATAGACACAGTCAGTAGGGGAGTATGGGAGGGGCATTTTGAGATACACACACATGTACACACACACATACAAGCACACATGATCTTAACTCCTTCTCAAGTTGCCTGTGATCTTGGGCTAGTCCCTTGTCCTCTCAATCTGCTCAAAGGAAAGCAAAAAAAAAAAAAAAAAAATGCTTTGTGAAAGCGTCTGAAAGTCAGAGAAGAGAACAATGTAGTTGGGGTCAGGGGCAGAGGACCCTTCCAAATTGCTTAAGATTGTTTAAGGATTGGGTTCTTAAAAGGATAAGCCCCAACCCAGCTCAGAAACTCTACTTTCTAGGGTGGCAGAGTTGGAAAAAAACGAGGAATGGGAATTCCTAGGCTTTGCAAAACTACATGAAAGGCTCTGAGGCAGAGATAACCTTTCAGCACCATGAAGGCCACTGGGCCAGAGTTGCCTTAGCCTTGAGGCTTTATCTTTCTAATTATGTTAAGGGAGAGGCCTGCCTGGGCAAACCCCCAACTCAAAGTTCCACCATTCCCAGTGGGGTTTTCAAAAGTGCTCCAAAGCCACAACCCCCAAACCATGCTATGACCCGGGGCTTCCCTTTATTTCCAAACCAAGAGCTGCTTTTGTCCCCTCCTTGCAGGCCCCACCAGGTGACCAAGGATCTTCCAAAAACCCTGAGCCCTGGCATGCTCTAGAAGGACCCCTCGGCTACCATCATCTTCAGAAAACTGATAATAAAACACAGTACACATAGCTGAAGTAACTTCCACCTTTGAAGTTCCTGTCATTTTAGAAGAGGGAAATCACATCATGTCTGGTCCTGAGGTCATGCAATTTGCTCTCCTCTTGCTCTGTGCCTGCAGCATTGATGGGGTCCTAGATCACAGAATCCTAGACTCTGATCATCCTGTACTTGGGAGCAAGAAGGCCAAGGAAATGTACCTATTGCACACAGACACTCTGACCTATGATTATTTTATTTCACTTCACTCTCAAGATGTGCACATCCTGCTTTAAGACACAGGGTCAGCATTTGGCTGTGGAGACCTGTTTGCCCAGTTCCGCCCAATGCACAGGGTGGAACCCTGAATCAGATATGAAGACTCCTGGGGCCTCAGTTCCCTCTTCTGGTAAAAAGAGAGAAAAAGAAAGGGAGGGATAATAATAGTTCCCATCTCATGTGGTTTCTATGATAATTAAATACACATAAAGCATTTAAAATAGTACCTGACTCTCAGCATCCAAAATTAGTTGTTATCAGTCTATTTTATAAATTTAGGATATAAAATATAAGCTTAAGCCAGGTGTGGTGGCACACGCCTGTAATCCCAATGGCTTGGGGAACTGAGGCAGAAGGATGGCAAGTTCAAAGCCAGCCTCAGCAACTTAGTGAGGCCCTAAGCAACTCAGTGAGACTCTGTCTGTAAATAGGATATTAAAAAGAGCTGAGGATATGGCTCAGTGGTTAAGTGCCCCTGGGTTCAATCCCTGGTACTACTACTACTACTACTACTACTACTAATAATAATAATAATAATAATAAGCTTAAAATATTATCTTATTGAACAAGTTTAGGAGAATGGAGAGGATGAAAACAGAACATTCTAAATTGCCTCTCTTGCTCTTCATAGAACCACATGAAGGTTGGATTGTGTGGTGATCTCTAGGAGGTACAAATGGGCCATTATCCACACTGCACATCAGACAGTGTATCCCCATTTTACCTACAGTAAAAACGAGTTAATATGCCATCTGTTAAATTGAGAGTTACAGGTCAAATCTTACCCCCTGAAGGGTAATTCAAACCAAAATGAAGTTTATTAATCCATGGGCAAGTTGATCCTGCCCCCACAGTAATAGGAATTATAGAGATTTCGATTTATTTGTGTTCAGGGAGTGTTATAGACTGAATGTCTGCATCCTCCCCATATCCACGTGCTGAAATCCTAGCCTGCAACGTGACAATATTAGGAGTTTGGGCCTCTGGGAGGCGATTAGGATAAGATGATGTCATAAAGATGGAGTCTTCATAAATGGGATCAGTGCCCTTTACAAAGCCACAAGAGAGCCTTCCCATTCTGTTTTCCACCATGTGCGGATACAAGAAGTCAATAGTGTGCACACCGGAAGTGGACCCTTAACAAAACTCAGCAATGCTGATGCCCTGATCTCAAGCTTCCCGCCTCCAGAACCATGAGCAAACATTTCTGTTGGTAACAAACCACTCAGTCAGAGGTATTTTGTCATAGCAGCCCGAATTAAGATTGGGAATCTCTGGTTTCCTGGGTCTTTGCAAAGAAGCTGACTGATTCTCTCCAGGGTATTCCCTCTGTTCGCCCAGTGACTGATGCCTATGACATTCTGCCATACACCTAGGCCACTATCAAGTTCAAAGAGCAATCAAGTTTAACATGTATGAAGATCCTGTATCTCAGACCCTGGGTTCCAGCTCCTCTCCTAAACCCATCACCCAGCCCTGAGGGGTCTGAAGGAGACCAGAGGGGAAGGGAAGACTCAGTACAGAAAAGTAGCAAAAGTCACTAAGCTCTTGGGGGAGAGCAGCCCCAGCATAAACAGAACTATTTGCCATGGAGCATCCACCCCTCCACCACTTACTCTGTGGCTAGTGCCCTTCAATCACATAGAAGAGATGGAAAGAGAAACTGAAATAGTTACTGCTCTCTTCCATTAAATTCAGCTGATGCATAAAATACTGCAGGTGATTCAATGACCTTCAGCCACACAAGGGTTGGTCTAAACTTCTTCAACAATCCCTTTAGAACAGGAGTTGGCAATATCCTTAAAGGCTCGAATAGTAAATATTTCAGGCTTAGCAGGCTAGGCAGGCTCAGTCACAGCCCCACCATCAGCCACAAGACAATACAGAAACAAATGGATGAGGGCAATGGTGCTAAAATAACATTATTTATAGACACTGAAATTTGAATTTCACATAATTTTCTGGAGTCATGAAATCATCTTCTTCTTCTTCTTCTTCTTCTTCTTCTTCTTCTTCTTCTTCTTCTTCTTCTTCTTCCCCATTTAAAAATGTACAAATCCTTCACAATCCACAGGTGACAAAAACAAGTAAGGGTCATATTTGGCCCACAGGCCATAGTTTGCCAATACCTTTTGTTGTTGTTGTTGTTTTGGTACTAGACATTGAATCCAGGGGTGCTTAAGCACTGAGCCACATCCCTAGCCCTTTTAATTTTTTTTTTTTTTATTTTGGGTCAGGATCTCACTGAGTTGCTTAGTGCTTTGCTTTTGCTGAGGCTGGCTTTGAACTTGTGAATCTCCTGCCTCAGCCTCCCAAGCCACTGGTATTACAGGTGTGTGCCACCATGCTGGCCCCAAATCACTTCTTCACATCACGTAACTGATCACTTTCTTACCTATCTATCCAGCACAGGTCTCTTACACACATTAGAGGGGAGGAAATAAGTAATAAGTAACTCCATGACTTTCTTCTTTCTAAATTAGAAGAATAACTGCATGGTGGCAGGTACAGTCATTTTCCTTATTTAAATATATGCAGCTTTCATTCTTGAGCAGATTCTGGAATAAGCGCCTTTCACATGGAGGAGTTCATATTTTATTCCGAATGTGTAAGAGCTACCGTTAAGCCACTAACCAATGGATATTAAGCAAAAGTAAATGGCATCCCATAAATGAATAAAGAGCTCCTCACTTCTGCTCTCAGAAATGAAATGCTGGCAAGGGACACATTGCACAATCACGAGGCCGCCTTCATAGACTCGTGGTTAAGTCACCCATCATGCATTTCCTCTTCCAGCTCACTCTAAAATGTTTTATTAAGCATTTGCCTTCAGCAAGGCCCTGGTTAGGAGCTTTTAAAAATGACACTCATAAGTGCTCCTCCGGCCTGATTCCCCAACTTCCATCTATTTTTCCTTTCCTGGAGCCCAGCTGCCTTACTATAAGGAACCCAGGCCACTGTACTAAGGGCTGGACACAGCCTTGTCCTGAAGAATTAGAGGCCACATGGAGGAAAGGCCAGTCCAAGGAGAGGGAGGCAGCCTGGCCAAGCTCCCACCTAATACAGCTTCGCTATCAACCTCCCCTGATGCCTCATGGACCAGAACCACCACCCAGTTAACCCAGAGAATCACAAGCAATAATACATTACTGTTATTTAACCCAGTGAATTGGGGATATTTTATAGCATTGCTAAATGTTTTTCTTTCCTTGCTTCTTATACTAGTTTTTTTTTTTTTTTATGGCTGTTTAACAAATTACCAAACAGGTAGTGCTTCAAAACAATGCACATTTGTTACTGCACTGTTTCTGTGCGTCATGAATCCAGACACAGCTTAGCTGGGCCCTCTGCTTGCAGTCTTAGGAGGCTGCAGTCAAGGTGTTGATAGGGCTGTCTTTTCATCTGGAGGACCGACTGGCAAAGACTCCATCTCCAAGCTCACTCAGATTGTTGGAGGAATTCATTTCCTTGTGCCTGGAAGACTGAGGGCCCAGCTGTCTTTCTGGCAGTTGGCTGGAGGCCACCCTCAGGTTCTAGGGCTATCTGTAGCTCCTTGCCACATGGGCTTCTCCAAACAACTGTGACTTCATCACCAGCAAAGAAAGTGTGTCTGTCCTCAGGGGGACGCCAGCCCCTCTTTCAAGGGTATGAGGTTAAAGGTCACACTGGACACATACCCAATGGGGCAGGAGTCATGAATCACCCATGCTGGCTGAGTCAGAAGCCCCAGGGTGGGTGGGACCCAGCAAGCGGTATGGGAACATTTATTATATAATTACAATATTCCTTTTCATTAGTCAAGGATCAACTACCAGGGAGAAAAATTCCCTCACCTTCACAAGATTCTATTGGTTAGAAGTAAATCACAGGTTCAAGTGTCCACTCTCAAGGTAAAAAGATCACACTGGACACATACCCTACGGGGCAGGAGTCATGAGTCTTCCCAAAGCTTTCTACACCACTCCTTGGCAGGGCTGGAATGTGTTGCAAGGTGTTGTTTAGAAAGATGGAACCTATCACAGATTCACGAAGAAGAAGAAGAAGAGGAGGAGGAGGAGGAAGAGGAGGAAGATCATCAGAGTCAGGCCCAGAAGCACTGACAGTACTGAATACAAAGTTATACCTCCCTTAAGACAATTCCTAGGGAGTCCGCAATTTAGGATTGGGGTAAGAATATGGCAGGTTCTGGCAGGAGGAGAAGAGGGAAGACTTAGAGCCAATGTAAGAGAAGGGAGCAAATCTTTGGTGCCTAGAAACACATGCCCTGCTTGCGAAATAGTAAGTACCTGTTAATCAAGAGCAGTGTTCAGGGACTTCACACCTATGGGCAGGTAAAGCACGTGAGTGACATAGGCTGAGAGGAAATGATGGGGAGACATGAGGATCAGGACCACAAAGAGTGTGCATTGGCTGTCAAAGGGGAACAGTTGTTTCTCAGCTCCAGTTACTGGTTGCTTTAGGGAATGTAAACCTCAAAATGCCAGCTGTACCCCATTATGAGAGAAACTAAGACATTAAATTTTTATATAGTATCTTCAGGTTTGTAAATGTCGACCAGCAATTGACAGTATTCTAAACAGAGTGTGAGCCAAGAAACACACACCAGTGCCCTGGGTTCGACCATGGGAACAGGTCTTTGCAATGGTTAACAGAGCGAAGCAAGAATGGCAAACCCCATGCAAGAACCAAACCAGATTCCTTGGGCTGTTTCTTCTGGCAGTGGTTCTCCAAGTGTGGTTCCCCTATCAGCAGCATCAAAGTCTCCCAGAGACTTATTAGGAACCCAGATTCTCAGCCCCACCCAGGCTGGCTGAGTCAGAAGCTCCAGGGAGGGTGGGACCCAGCAAGCTGTATGGGAACAAGCCCTCCAGGTGATACTGAGGCTCACTCAAGTTTCAGAACCACTGTTTGATGGGAATCAGATTCCATCTTTAGAAGCTCCTTTTTTTTTTTCCTCCCCTGAACCCATTTCCCATTTTTACTTTACAGTCTTGAGATTGCCAACTACAGCATGACAGACATGACCCCCTACTAAACTGCTAACATTCAACGTAATGGAGAAAGATGATTGCCTGGGCATTCCCCATCATCTCACTTTATCACAGTGCTAAATCATATTGGGTTTTTATGCAAATTTATTGCCTATGCCCTCGTGGGGAAGTTCATAAAGAAGAGAATGGAAGTGTATATGAATGTCATGGAACTCTCCAGGATGGGGCAGAAGGGAAGGAAGCATGCTATCCATTTATAATAATAATAAAAAAAGAACCTCTTGCTACAGAAAGAAACCTATTTCTGCTTCATAATATTTTATAAGCAGTGAAACGGCTTCATTTCTAGAACCCTCGCTCCACTTAATCCAAGAACAAACCTGGCCTAAAGTCAATATTGTTCATCCGGAAAGACTTGCTGAAATTTGTGTTTCATCTAAAGATTTAGAACTCTGCATCCCCCAGTCTATGCCTCTCTACAAGTAAGAACAGAATGTTTAAAGGCTAACATTTGTGGGAGATTGCTGTCCATCCAGTATTATCAAATGGGAGAGATTCATGGAATAGGCATGTGAGATGTGTGTGATGTAACCACATTTGTTGTTAAATGAATTGCTTACTAAAAGGTCTCTTCAATTCTTGTTTTTTTTTCCCCCAATATAGTCCTAAATAATGCAAAAGACCTTCACTGTGCTATGAGATGTCATGTTACCTGTGAACATTCTATTTGGGCTGCACAATGTCCACAGCCCTCTTTTTGCTTTCTAGTATCAGGGTCTCTCACCTAGTCTCCTCAGTCACTAGGCCACCCCACAAAGCTGTATATTAGAATCTGCCACAAACCTGGAACTGTGTTATGTGGTGCAGGAATGCAAAGTGTATCCAGCATCTTTCTCCCTTCACATCACAAACGCTTATCAGGAATTAATTCTCACCTCTGACTGTCCCTGGGGATCATCATTCAAGATGTTGCCAGCGTTTAAAATCACCTTATCCAAGAATGAATCTCCACCTTATCCAAGGTCTGTGTCCTAAACTTAGTGCTCATGGAGAGCCACTTTTAATCCTGGTTGTCCTTTGGGCAGATGCCAGGTCAAAATCCCAAAGACGTTTCAGTAAGCTCAGCCTAGCCACATTCCCTCCAGCTTCAGAGACAGTGGCCATTTCCAAAGTTAAACACCAGGAGAAGGAGCTGGATCTATTTGGGGACCATTTTGTACAAAATACATATAGTTTTAATCACCGGACTTGCTTATAGTACTGGATACAAACTTATGCCTTTGTGTTCTGTGTTATCAGAGACATGTGCATCAAGAATGACTAAGGGAATAAGGAGCCACATCTCCCGTCTCATATTCCCACAAGGGTACATGTTCCCTGGATACAGCTGGGGTGCAGCTATCATTTGTCTTCTGTTTCTTTTTGGACAAGTGTATATGGTTAGTTCAATTCTCAGAAAATAAAATATGCAAAATAAACAAAGCAGACTAGGCTTGACCTGGACTGAAATAGTCAGAAAAAATGGTAATATCTCATGGAACTGAAAAATGCACTAGTGATACCCCAGAATGACATCCCATGCTGCCTGGTCTCTTCCCTCTGTTAAAATTCCACCATTTAGGGCTGGAGATGTGGCTCAGCGGTAGCGCGCTCGCCTGGCATGCGTGCGGCCCGGGTTCGATCCTCAGCACCACATACCAACAAAGATGTTGTGTCCGCCGAGAACTAAAAAATAAATATTAAGGGGATTCTCTCTCTCTCTCTCTCTCTCTCTCTCTCTCTCTCTCTCCTCTCTCACTCTCTCTTTAAAAAAAAAAAAATTCCACCATTTAAGTGAAACAGTGATGACCAATTGCCAACTGACTGACCTGTGCCTACTAGTGGAACTCATTAAAACACGGATTACAGCATCTCATCTCCAGAGATAACAGTTCCCCAAGGGTGGGGTAAGAGCCAGACATTCATAATAGTAGACATCTCCTCAGGCAGCTCAGACAAGCTGACAGCTTAGGGAACCTCTGAATTAGGGCACTCAGAAATATGAATATCATCCAGGGGCACCATGGCATGTTATACCCCAGATAAATAAATATGTCCACTTGGAAACCAAAGAAAGATTGGAACAGAGAGCAGAAGAGTTTTGTAAAGAGGCAGAGGCAGCCTTGAGAGATGGAGAGAAGGTTCCATTTAGGTGGTACTGGGGTGCAGGAAGGAACTATAGAAACACGATTCATAAAGGAGACATTTTCAGGCCCATCAGGCTGACGTCACCATTCTGTAGGTTCAGGGTCAAGCAAGCAGTTCTGCCTTTAGAGGCGGTAAATAAAAATAAAGAGAAGGGCTGTCTGATAGGAACAAAGCATTCTTCACAGTGAATCTTTTCACTGAACATGTTAAACATAATTTTTCGGGTTTCTTCTCTCTTCCCAAACAGTTTCATTTTGAAAACAAGGAAAGCCATAGTATTCCACTTTGGTCAACCAAAAAACGCAGGGCTGAGAAACCAGAGGTCATTATGAGATTAAGCCTACACGGGACAACTCATCTGAAGACAATCAGAAGGTGATGATAAAGACTCCACCATGGAGATGGCGCTGGCGTCCACTTACCTTCCGGTCCGGCCAGTTGTATTTTGCAAAGATGGTATCATAGGTGTCCACTGCCCCATCAGTGATGAGCATGATGGCCTGACTGCAGATACTTCCTTGTCCCGTGTGGTTGAACTGCAAACAGAAATAAGCTCAAAATAAAATACACATCAGAGTTGTGGGTACCTTCAAGACTTCAGAGGCACAAGGAGGGTTTGGGAAACCTCTCAGTGCAAGAGCTCGTTGTGCACCACCCAGAAGCACCTACAGGATACATTTTTTGTGACGGACCACCATGGTTGCTCTGACAGATTGGAACTAAAGGCAGATCCTGGAAAGATTTCTGAAAAATTGTAGCCCAGATAAATTCTCATATCTTCAAGCATGGACCACTTTTCAGAAAACAAGCCCAAAGGAGTTGGCACAAGGAGATTTAAGGGCATATTCTGCAGGCAGCAGTATGTCAGAAAGGCAACATATCTTCCCAAATTTAAAGGAGGCTCTTCAGAGTTGGTCTGATGGGCAGACAATGTGCCATAAAATAACCTCAAGGACAAATAGAGAATAAATTCAGGAATAGGACAATTTACATGAGAAGCTTTAGCACTCCTTAATTAGGGGGTTGTTGATATATGTTATTCACATGTAACATTTTGTATTAGTTCACTCATTGGTATGCATGGGATGCTGAAATTCCAAGATTGTGCAATGGTGTGCAAAACCCTAAAACTTCCACCTTTCCCTAGTGTTTTAAAAGTTCCTCGTCTTTTTGAAGATGATCCAGAGTGACCAAACATAGCTGGCTGAGTAATGTGTCCCTCCCTTGAATCCAAGGTGAAAAATTCCTTTAATGAATGCTTTTAGTGGTGCAATTCAAAGTAATACCATGTCCTTTAAAACCCTACAATTACATGATAACGCTGAGGCCTGGGGAACACAGAGGAAATCCTAAACCTTCAGGAGTAAAACTCCCTCCTTTATAACCTGAAAATTTTATTTATTTGTTCTAAAAGGATTTGCTAAGTGCCCACATAGGGCTGGGGATAAAACACACACAAACACCTCTTATCTCCTGCAGCTTCATATTCTCTTTGGAGAGTCATACAAAAAATAAGATTAATAAATAAACCATGTTGTATGTTTGATAATAATGACACTAAGGAGGTAAAAGGGGGGAAAGCAGAGGGAGATAGGAAAGGGGAAGGGAAAAATTTTTTAAAAAGTAGTCAGGGAAGGGTTAGGGTTGTAGCTCAGTGGTAGAGCACTCGCCTAGCATGTGTGAGGTACTGGGTTTGATTCTCAGCACCACATCATAAATAAATAAATAAATAAAGGTCCATCTACGACATATATAAATATAAACGATTTTTTTTTTAAAGTAGTCAGGGGAGACTTCACTGAAAAGGTGACATTTGAATAATACCTGAAGGAAGTGCCTACATGGGAGAAGGGGGAAGGAAAGAGGTCAAACTCTAAGTGCAGAGGCGCCAAGTAGGAGCATGACCAGTGTGTACAATCTTTTGGCCAATGACACTGTGGAAAGATGGAATTTACTCTTGGCCTTGCTGGATGGCCACTAGTGAACCAGACAGGGGGGAAAGAAAGCATTATGAGTTGAAGTTAGTAGCACCCAGTGTTCATGCACTTAGAAGTCTGATGTGGAGTTGGACTATGAATAACTAGATGAATAGATGGGGAGTGGGTGGATGGATGAGTGGGTGGGCGGGTGGACGGATGGGTGGATGAATGAATGGGTAGATGAGCGGATGAATGGATGGGTGGGTGGGTGGGCAGTTCTCAAAAGAACAAATTGTAAGAGTGAGCATGACCTTTAGTCTTGCTCTGGCTTCCAGTTTCAAGATTCCATCTCTTGTTCTCACACTTTTGCCATGATGCCATCATCTGTCATTAGACTTTCAATAAAGACCATTCCAATGAGGCCCCTAGATCTCAGACTTTGGGTCTCCCTAACTGTAAGGTAAATAAAACTCTTTTCTATATAAAGTTACCCTGCCTCAGGTATTTTGTTATAATAATAAAAAAGAGACTAATGTGGTGTGCATGGTAGGGCTCCACAAATGTTAATTTCCTTCTCCTGCCTCTTCCTCTCTCCATCCTTTCCAGAGTTCCAGAGTCATGTATCAGTACTATGGCTACAACCTTGACAGTGACTACTCCTTAAATTCTATGTATTAGGCACTTGCTTCACTTTAGTCCTGGCCATAAGAACCACTGCTATGACTTATACCAAACATATGCCCTGAATTATCAGCACACAAGGCTTATGATGCCACCATGTTAGTAGATAAAAATACCTGGAAACCAAAGCCATCACATGACAGAGTTGGCCAATGACTTCCATTCTACTGTCTTTATCACCGTGTCTTACTATTCCACAAAGCTCTTCCCTGGAAGATAGAAGTTGCAAATAACTGCCCTGCTTATTCCAGGAAGTTCCTGAGAGATGTATCAACTCTTCGACAGAAAGCAGCGAAAGAAATTTACACCCTGAGACTCCTTGAATCCCTACACTCAAAATCTTCCCGTGTGTGTCCACCAATCCTCCACAATAATATTATAGGGCTTTTGTTTTGTTTCATTTTGGGGGTACCAGGGATTGAACTCAGGGGCACTTGACCACTGAGTCACATTCCCAGCCCTATTTTGTAGTTTATTTAGTGACAGGGTCTCACTGAGTTGCTTAGTGCCTCGCCATTGCTGAGGCTGGCTTTGACTCCAATCCTCCTGCCTCAGCCTCCCGAGCAGCTGGGATTACAGGCGTGCATCACTGCACCTGGCAACATTACAGTACTTACTGGAACCTCATCAAGACTCTGCCCTTCTCTCCTCACTGCAAGATCCACCTTCAACCAGATGTCCAAGTGTCAATAAATATCCCACCTTCCTGCCCATGAAGACTCTCGTGGTAATGCATTTTATTTCTTACTGCAGTAAGAAAAAGCCACCTTGTAACCCGGCCTTGGGAACAGGTTATTCTGGGGAGGCTTCACTTCACACAGCCTTCGTAGCAGGGAATAAGCCCCACAGCAAGTCACTGAAGATAAGTGATGTATGCTCCAGGTTATAGACGCTCAGGAGGAATGAAAATCAGGATGCCCTTCAGCTGTTGTTCATACAACTCATTTGAAAACATTCTGGAAAATCTTTCCCAAACAAAGGGAAAGAAAGAGAGAGAAATGAAGATATCTGAATAATGCAGAATGGAAGAAAGGGGCCGCCAGGAGCTATTTACTTTAAAACATTACTGTCCTCTCTGGCTGGTCCCTGGTATTTTTTACTGCAATCTGTAGCTGGAGAATTTTGAAGAATGCAATTAAATTCAAATGCTTTGATGAGTAATATCTCTTCTCTTCATATTTGTCTAGAACTTTTTTTTTTATTGAATAGCAAGAGTGATGAAAGTGTTTTCCATAATAATAACAATGACAAGGGCCTGATGATGAACTACAATTAGCTCAGTGATTCATCAGTTAGCAGCGAAAATTTCAATGCATCCTGACATTTAGAGCATTTGGTTGTGATTAACAGTCTTTGAAATGTCACCGAATTTTATTTAATTGGCTAAGAAAAATTTTTTAAAAGGTAATCACTGCAAAGATCACATTCATCGCCAAAAAAGATAATTGCAGTTGTCACATGACAAGGTAGATGCTAACTGCTGTTAGCAAACTGGCTCTGTGTTCTTACAGCATCTAATGAATGCAGAGGAGATCAATAGCTGGAAGGGGCTTAGAAGTTTATTTGAATGCTCCTTTCAAAGCCACTGGTATCAACAACTGCAAGCCTTTAAGTCTTGTGAGCAAATACCAAAACTGAAATGTAGGTAATTGTAAGACAGAATTAACTCCATTTAATTATTGTAACCTCTGAACCATTCTAAACCCCAGCCACAGTCACAATAGCAATTCTCTGTGTGTGTGTGTATGTGTGTGTGTGCATGCACGCACTCACACATTTTGCAAAATAGCTTTCTTTCTTTCTTTTTAATTTCATACTGGCTTGCAGAGGCAGACATAATACACAGGAAGAGAGTTATATCACTTAAAGGTCACACTGATGAAGTGGAAAATAGATAAAGTGTCATTTTCATGGGAGATTAACCATCCCCATGTTTGTTGAAGAATTTGACTATTAAAAGCCCAGTGGCAAGAGATGGGATGGAAATATTTCTCTCTCTGGGATCAATGTGCACTCAGAAGAACATGGTGCCAACTGGCACCCATCTCAAGAGGGACCTTTTTAAACCTTTACTGATGCCTCAGTTTCTTGCTGCCCAGAATTTACGGCTCAGCCCATCTGGGTTTCTGATTTGGCAGACTCCACACAGGTTTTTACACACGAAGGCAGAGAGATAGGTATGTGGAGGTTTTCCCTGTTCAAAAGCACTTCTTCCCACACAAGGATTCAAGGGGGGGGAAAATCCACTCCATATTGGTGGTTTCTTTGGTCTAGGTAGTCTCTGCGGGAGTGTGACTATGACATCTTGGAAGATACACAGAATACCCGACCCTGACGTGTGCCCAGTGAGCCATGTCTTCTACCAGATGTTAAAACTGAGTTTATGATAATTATATAAAGTGTTCCTGAGCCAGTATGTGTGAGTAATGGTATAAATACTTTTTTGCAAGGCCTGCTCCCTATAGAACTTCTCAAGGCCTTTAATACATGGGAGTGCACCCTTAATCAAGACAAGAGAGGCATCTCCTGCCTTGCCCTCAAACCCCATGGTGGAGATCTTGGCCAACCAGCATTCACCTGGGTATGTCATTGGCTTAGGAGTGTCCAAAAGCACAACTGAAGAATGGAAGGGATAGACAAAGAAAAGAGACAGGGTAAAGTGAGAGGGCGAGTTAGGGAAGCAGATATTCACAGACATGGGTATAGAGTAAAGCATGTGGGAGCCGGTGCTGCCTCTAGAGCAGAGTCGAGGATGAGAGTCGAGGATAGGTGGAGCTGTGTCTAGAGCCAATGAGAATCAGGCTGGGGTGGGCTCTGTGTCTAGAGCCAATGAGAGTCAGGCTGGGGTGGGCTGTGTGTCTAGAGGCAATGAGAGTAGCAGCTGCCTCCTGCCTCGGTGGTCTCTGTGACGGCACACCCAGACCATACAACTCTGCTAAAAGCAACCAGGTATGATGTCATCACACCGAACTCTCACCCCCTACACACAAAAGGTCTCCCAAGATGGGCTTTGCAGGCACACATTGATCACAAGTGCCCACGCTACAGCCCCACATAGCTCCATACTTGATGTGACACTCTTTGTGAACTCTTTGTGAACAAGGGTCCCTGTGTTTTCATTTTACACCGTGCTTCAAAATTCCTGTTGGCCAGTGCTGGGTCTAATCCTGTCCCCATTCTACACTTGAGGAAAATAAGGGTGAGACTGAGAATCATTTTCTCAAGGTCACACAGCAAGCCTTGCCTCTCAGTTCAGCAAGCCTGATCCCAGAGGTCCAAGCTTCACTCCACATAATCTCCAACCCACTCCTCCATCACTGAGGCCAGACAGCAGGAAAACAAAAACCCACGGCAAGACAGGCTTCCAAAAATAGATCCTCCAGCTCAGAGTAAACTCCCCCTGCCCTGGCCACTAGGTTTTTGAGATAAAAATTGGGTGAACTTTCAAAATTGTGATAAGGTTTTTCGACATTACCTTGTAGGAAGAGTCTGCTAAGATTCAGAGCTCCGCACCCCAAGAAGGCACTCTCCTAGTGTTCAAACGGGAATTTAAAGGGGCAGCCTGGCCCCCTGCCTCGTCCAACTATGTTCTAAACCACTAATATGCTCTTACCAGAGATGTCCAAATACAAACTCACGCATAAATATTAATCACCTTGGAGGAAGGCAAGAGGGAACAGCCTTAGGTTTATAATAAGGGGACTGACTGTGGCCCCTGCCTTTCTAGTTTTTCTCTTTTCCTCTGTAGTCGTGCTACCGGCGCAGGATGGAGGTGGAACTGGCCTTCTTTGTGCCAACAGACGCGGATAAAAGAGACTCTAGAAATTAGGGCCAATCCTTGGCTTGAGAGGTCAGAAAAGTGGAATATGAGAAACTTAAGTTTGGAAGTCAGCCATAATTACCGGAGTGAGAGACTCATCCACCCTGAGCCTCAGTTTGCTCACCTGCAAAATGGCATCAGCCTTTCCTGCCCAGCTACCTGGATTCTAGCTGCAAAGGGGCCTGAATAACCTCTAGCTGGTTCTCCAGCTCCTGGCTCAATCCCTACCATGGATGTCACTCTGTGTGTGCCTGTTTATACTCAGAACACCCCCAGGGCTTATAGTAACAGCGATACACAGTTACTCTTTCAGAGATGAGAAAAGCAAAACAAAGAGGAGCTTACATCACTGAGAATGTTGAAGGCCTCGTTCAGAGCTATATCCAGCATTCCAATTCCTTTGGCAAAAAGCTTGTCCAGATGCTCCCTGAAGTGCTGAAACAACAAGGCAGAAAACCCATTAGTGTCCATCCTGTCACATGAAATGCCAGCCTTGAGTGGACAGGCACATGTCACAGCAAGACCGATGACACTTAGACCCACACAAACAGAGCTGTTTTTTTTTTCCTTCTACATTCAAAACATAGGAATGCATTGGATATAACATTTATCTTTAATATTAGCTTTGAATATAGTTTAGGGAAAACACGGAATCTTGTGAAATTAATCTGAATTTCCAAATTAACTCTCCAGTTTCATCTCCTGGGACTCTTGACCCATCCTGACCACTTTAGGACTTGGTACATGCCCATCCTCTGGCTCCCCTGCCAAGCTCTTTCTCACCTACTTTTGGGGTCTCAGTGTGGTCATCACCTGCTTCCTGTCCCAGGAGGCATTCCCAGACCACTCATTCCTTAGAATACTTCCCCCATGCTATGCAGATCCACCTTGCACTTTGCTCCTCCTCCACAAACTGAACCAAGTCAACAGCCTGGTCTTTAGGACTGCATGTAACCCTCAGCCCACTATTCTACAAAACTAGCTCTTACCTTCCAGAGAACTATTTCCCATGATGTGACTTCCACCAAGAGCCACACTGTCCAAAATGGAAGCCATGAGCCAACTATAGCTATTTACATTTAAATTCAGTACAATTACTCTACATTAACAATTCTGTTTCTCAATAGCACTGGCCACATTTCAAGTGGTCATTGGCCACATGTGACTAGAGGATACTGCACTGGACAGTGCAGATGAAAGAACACCACCATTACCAGAACTTTCTGACCCATTGCAGAAAGTCCTGCTGAATAGCACTGACCCATAGATGCATTAGTCATTTCTCCTCCTCATGCCAGTGACTAATGGTGAATCAGAGGAAGGACTAAGGCCTATACCAAGTGGATATGTGTGATTCTTGCCTGGTACCCATTCCCCTTCTGATTTTCCTTCTGTCCTCCATGCTTTACACAGTCGGGATGAGTTTAATCTTTCTCCCTTCCAGATGAATGGGTGGGTCCATTTATCAGGTCTGTCCGATCTGTGAATTCTACCCTAAGGGCCAGTCGCAGTCACACAAAGAAACGGACCCAATCTCTGGACTTTTCCTGGAATGCGAGAGAAAATTCTCTTTCCAGCTCAATTGCTGAGAAGTCAGGGAGGGAGCAGGGGTGTCCGCAATCACCTGCTCACACTGCAGGGAAAGAGCTCACCTAGAGGAAGGTGATAGCCAAGGATGGCAGAGCCCACAGTGCTGGGGCCGAGGTGGGATCTTATAATGACATTACCTGAGCCCCTCCATCCAGGACTAGCTTCTTCAGATGAGGTAATCAGTAAATTTGCTCTTTTGCTTAACCAGTTTTAGGTGGACTTGAGCCTCTTAATTGAAAACATCCCTGCAGTTCCTCTGCAGGTAAGTGAATCAGTAAATTTGCCCTTTTGCTTAACCAATTTTAGCTGTATTTGGGCCTCTTAATTGAAAGGGTCCCTACAGTTATCTAAAACATCAGAAAGATCCTGGATGGTGAGACACCATCTCTGATGAGCTTTCCCATATAAAAATGATCCTCCTCATCTCACCTCTGCACCCTTCTCCTCTTCTTGTTCACTGGCATGGTGGCATGGCACTGTGTGGCTCACTGAGGGCCTATGCCAGCCACAGCAAGGCGCTTCATGCACAGCAGGCTCTCGGTGTTCACGTGCCTAATGGCTTAGCAACTGCTGCTTTGGCTGCCAACAGGCAGGAATCATCTGTGATGATGCTAAAAGTGAATCCTAGCCACAGGCACCCGAAGGTCTCTCGCCACACCATTAATTTCTTCTCCTCTACTCCCAACTGTTGCCACTGTAAGATTCAGAAATTGTTTTCAGCAGCTTGGGAGGCTGAGGTATGAGGATCCAAAGTTCAAAGTCAGCCTCAGCAACTTAGTGTGACCCTGTCTCCAGGTAAAATATTTTTAAAAGGGCTGGGGATGTGGCTCAGTGGTTAAGTGCCCTTGAGTCCAATCCCCAGTACCAAACAACAAAAAAAAAATTACATTTAATGCCATCTCATTATCATTGTTGTAGATAAGCAATTGGCAGAAAGACCCTGTGGGTTCTGAAAAGAGAAAAATAAAGAAAGAAACCGAGCTAGGAGTCAGGAACTGAGTTCTAGTCTTGGCTGTCCCATCTACCTGCAGTGCCCCATGACAAAGCAGCATGAGCTCCAACCAGGGTATTGCCCTGGGGAGTGGGAGTGGGTAGCACCACCTTAGGGGTGGAACAGCAAGAGCCCAAGGCCTCTGAGCCTCAGGTAGGAAATGATTCCCAATCCCCCTCTACCTTTCCAAAGCCTGAAGGAGACACCTCCCTCATTTCCTTCTTAATGCATAGGGGTACGGAGCAGGAAAAAGCCGCCCTCCAAGAGAACTCTAGTGAAAGAGAAAGATGAGGCTGTTTTTATTTCACAGTCACTGAAAGAAAAGACGGTCCCCCCAGGGTTCATGGCAGAGAAGGAAATCAGTGTCACAGCAGCAACTGAGTAGTCACCACAGGGAAAGTGAGAGTGGAGGGTGCTAGCCGTCTTTAGGATGTTTAGTTAGGGTCCCATTGATACAGGCAAAAGTGATTAGAAGAAAACTAGGGTTCTTCAGAGGGGGGCTCTGCCCAGGTAACATCATCCATTATCTTTGTGAGTCTGTTACTGTCTCATGTCCACACTCTCTGGCTTTTGTCTCAACCTGTATCATTGCCTCAAACTCCATTATACATACATGATACCATATAGGTGTATCTCCAAGTTCACTAACTCATTAAAGCCCCAAGTTTTCAATTCTGCAGATCCATCAATGAAATTGATACAGGTGCATTAAAATAGGTTGGCAGTTATCGCCTAGAATTTATTAAAATTTGTTATAATTCCTAATATTAATACTATCAATAATATTAATCAATATTGCCACTAATCATGTACCAATTTTTTTCTCAAAAGAATAGACCTCTAAAAACACAAATATGTTTTTCGAAGTTATCATGAATGATGTATTCAGTGTGCAAGTTGTTTTAGGTGTTCCATGTATGGGGTGATGAGACATCGTGGGTTAAAAAGTTTTAAACCTTCCACAAAAGAGAAAGGAGGAGGGAGGGAGGAACTGTCTTCAGTATTTGAATATTTAAAAAAAAAAAAAAAACAACCTAGAAAGCTTTATTCTTCAAACATCTAGGTCAACTTTCTAATTTGCAACTATATAATCTCACACACCCTGGAAAATGACTTATTTTGCCCTTCAAGGGTCAGGTTGTCCAAGTGGATAGGAACAAGGCTGACTGCACTGACTCCAAGCCCCGAGTGTCCTCAAGAGGCCAGCTCCAGGACAGAAGGCTCAGGACTGGTAAGGGGGAGCTGCTCAACAACGCTGCGCCAGAAGGTAGCCAGTTTTCACCATCTTTCTGAATTAAAATCAACAGTTTACTGGAAATGGTGACAGTTCCATTTTATTCTGAAACCTCAATAACAGAAGAAGAGGGTGGCTTTTTATCTTTGCTCCAGGCGACTCATGCAACATATGCTGCTGCCCAGGAAAAGGCCTTGCTTCCAAAGCAATTAGTGTAGCTTAACGCCTGGGGAGATGAACCCGCACGCGCCATGGCTGCCTGTGCCCAGGAGCCAGCGGGCACCGCAGAGCCCGCTTATCTCTGCCAAACAGTCACCATGTCCAGGCCGGCGCAGGATCCCGGGGAAGTCACCTCTCCTTCCACCAGCATTTGATTTAGTTGAATGATACTGATCCCTCTTTCTGGGACAACAGTGCTTATATTTTCTCCCTATGTGATTATAATAAATGTTTGAGTCCTCCCGATCCAAAATGGGGGAGTCGAGTCCAATGTGGCCATCAGGAGACAAAATGACCCTGCTGTCCCCAGATCCCTGAAGGCCCATGGTCCTAGCTGTGGTGTACAGAGCTAATGGCCACGTATCCATGATACCCATCAGGGTCACTCAAGAACTGCAGACCTTAGGAATGAAATTCATACCCATTAGGACACTTGGCCACGGAAAGGTTTCTGAAATTGCCTCACCACGTCCTCCAACACCAGCCAACCCTGGCACCGTGACCACCTGCCTGCCAGGCACTGTGTGTTTTTAATATGGTATTTCACCTGATCCTGCTAACACCCCTAAAAGAAAGGTCACAGCTCTATTTTATACATAGGCTAAAGGGAGACTCAGCTTGGAGAAATCATTTGCCCAAGATGGCACAGCAAGTATAAAGCTGAGTGGGTTTCAAAGTACCAAGCCCCATACCTACAGCCCTGGGCAATAGAGCCCCTTAACACACACACAAGACACAGCTGTCCCTTTCCATGAAAAAGTGAAGCATACAGTAAAACCATGATCCTGTCTAGGGCTGATTCCATGAGTATGTGACCTATTCAGTGACCCAGAACCCATGCTGAGAAGGACCCCATGTGCGGTTGCATGCTCTGCTGCTGCTGTTTTGAAACTGTTAATAAATTTACCTTTGAATGTGCTGTCTGTAAGTGAAGCCCAATGGAACAATGGAGTAAATATGTGATCCATGGAGATACGTCACCTGGGTGCCCACTACCCCATTCACATACAGCATTTTTAATGTCCTAGAAACATGGACTTCTGTTGGGCAGTTCCAGGGAAGGTTTTTTTCCTCAAATGCACTTGACTCCAGTGAATAACTGTGCACTGTGACTGTCAGGTGGGTCAAGGTATGCATTCATTGACAAACTAAAATTAAGGCATTATAAGAGAGCCCTGAACAGCCTCTCCAATTTCCAGCTCTATCAGAGCTGGACAGTACCAGACATGGTACCATCTGCCTTTCCTAAAAGAGGGATGTGGTTTCCATGAGTCAGGTCAGGCTGTGTAGATGAGCAGCGTCCCAATGATGATATCTCTCTCATGCCAACCTCCTTGGCAAGATTTCCAAGTAAGCCTTCTGATATTTCTGCAGTCCAAACGCAGAGTGCAAAATCCACTCATCAGAGACCCAGAAGGTGCCCACACCTGTATTCCAATCTGACTCGGACACCAGTGCCATGAGGTTATTTAATATAAATATGGGCTCTTTGTCTTGATGTAATTCCTTCTGACAAAACACCCTACAACCCTACCCATGATTTCCCCCATGCTCCCACTTAGCCCATGAAATCCTGAGGCTGAATTTTGCAGCCTTTTCTTAGCAATTGCTTCCAGGGTGTAGGACCCTGCAAAGTCAGTGCATTGTAGAGGAAAGGCACCGTCTTATGCTCTGGTCACCTCCAAGCCCAGGCTCCCGTAAATCAGACTGCCATTTGATTCCAGTGGGGTCGTGGTGTTTCTCAAAGTTGAAAAACAGAATGTCCCAAGAAAGCTGGTAGGAGAGAGGCAGGACCAACCAGCTGTTTGTAATTTGGGGGAGAAAGTACAGACACTGATAGAACCGTGTAGAAGCCATTCCCATTTCTCCTTCCCGTTGTGTAGAATAAATTGAAGTGTCTGAAGGGAGCAGCTGTTTAATGGCAGCGCCAAATTAGAGACAAGATAGAAATCCTGGATGTGAACAATGAATGTTATTTCATACCAGGTATATCGGACAGATTAGCTCCAACTTCATTTCAATGGCAAAAGTGCTAATTATTCCATGCAAGATGATGGTAGTGAGCTCAGAATTGAGGATCCTGTACAACTGGGAACTCTCCAAAGCAGAACGGTACCCTACCTAGGCAGCCCACATTCCCAAGGAACTGCTAAGAGGGACATGCTAATGACGGTGTCCAGAGCAAGACTGTAGCCTTTCATGAGCTCATGGTCCTCCTTATGAGGTCACCTGTACTTAGAAGAGCACCTCAGGATCCAGGCTCTGTGAACCTTCAAGAGATGGGGGAAAGCCACACCCCATAGGTTTCCTGGGACAGCAGCACCTGCTTTGTCTCAGCAAGGTACCCCGTGGTGAGTGTGTAAACAGCACGTCTTTCTGACATTTCCAAAGGTTCAAGTTCATCCTTCATAAACTTCGTGAAAACCTTGATTTGATTTGAATTCGTTTCTGAGGAAGAACGCCTTCATCGGCTCTGGTGTGTGAGAGCTGACAGAAGTCAGAGTTACAGTTAATTCCAAACACGGTACCCAGCTCCGTGGATGCCTCCGCTCTGAAGCAATGTGTTTACAGCCGGCATCCAGGGAGCATATGAAGCAGACGCGGCTCTGTGGATGCCAATGGCTCATCCTCACCAAACCATCCCGTGCTGTCATGCTGACCGCTCTGTACACCAAACTCAGAGCTGCTGCCCAGTGAGACAGGGGGGTGGGTGCAAAGATCCAGGGCAGAGCCGCACTCACCCCTGGAACAGTGGCAACGTTCATTTCTGGGGCATATTTTGGCACAGACAAGTGACCCCAGGAGACAATTAAATTAAAAGCTTTTGGGGTGAAATCACTCGGTAGATTTGTGTAGCTTTACAAAACTTATATTCAATTAAAACATGTTTGTTTCAATGATCCCTCTATTTTGTCAAACTTAATAGGAGTATTAAACTTGATTTTCTCAATTCCTTCCATTCTCATTCAAGTCTGAGAATAAACAAATAGCTTGTATGACACTGTACTTTTTAGGGACATAAAACATTTATTAGCCTAGGCCCTGACTATTTAGGTTCCTAGGATTTTGTTTTTTTCAACCATTACTGTGGTGAACGCCTTTGTGCCCACATCATAGTATATATGTGTAGTAATAATAATTTGGCCACTTAGTAGAAGGTAAATGATTGGGTCACTTCTCTCTCTCTCTCTCTCTCTTTCTCTCTCTCTCTCTTTATATATATATATATATATACATATACATACACACACACACAGAGCTACTGTGGCATTTAATAAGGTAATAAAAAGTACTTAATGCTAAGTACTGTAGGCATTTAATAAGGTAATACAGAGTACTGTGGGTATTTATTGAGGTAATACAAAGTACTTAATGCAGAGTGAGCATATAGCAAGCACCCAGTAAGCACAAGGTCTCATGAGTAGAACACTTATGACTTCAGAAGACTGGAGCCCCCACCAACATGTTGATGCAACCTCATGAGAGACTCTGAGCCAGAACAACCCAGGTAAGTTACACCTGGACTCCTAACCCCTGAAACTATATGATAGTAAATGTTCATTGTTTTGAGCAATAATAGATAACTAATACACCCCCACCTAGTTTATTTTGATACACATTATATTAGTTCATCTATAAATATTTCACTGCAATATATGTGTCTGAAATAAAAAAGACTTTAACAAACAAGACCTTAATACACATGTTATATAGTGTCAATCAGAGTCACATAGTTTGAACCAGGATCCAAATGAGGTCTATATCATTGTGATCAGTTCAGAGAGGTCTCTTATGCTAGGGTTACTTCCTCCGTTATTTCTCCTCTGATTTTGTTGTTGTTGTTGAACAAATCAGGTTCTTGGTCATGGAGAATATTCCAGAGTCCCTATTTTACTGATTGTTTTCTTGAAGTGTCATTTAACAGATTGTTAGATTTAGCAGCTTGATCAGGTTGCAGTTGGGCCATTTATTTATTTGATATTGAACATCATTCATGGTACTGATGTTTCCTCAGACAAGTATTTGGTGGCCTCCCTGCATTGATGGAAGCCACTAATGCCGATGCCTAGATTCCTTTATGCATTAGGGGCTGTGACATGGTGGGGTATTTTAATTCCATCACCCTCCTCATTTATTAGATGAAAAATTTGCAGAAACAGAAGCTTCCCTCTTGAGCTATTTAGTTATCTGACACATCACTTGGCCGGGGGTGTGGCTCTGTAGTAGAGCGCTTGCCTGGCAGGTGTGAGCCCCTGGTGTACCTTGGGTATACCCTGGGCTCAGAGATCCAGGAAGGAAACAACTCTGTTGGAACTGATAGACATTTAGAGTTCATGTTCAATAAATTATGAGCCAGAATGGTTGTTTAAGGATCAAGAGGCCTTCAGATTCAGAA
The DNA here is from genome assembly GCF_045843805.1 of Urocitellus parryii. Classification (NCBI taxonomy): domain Eukaryota; kingdom Metazoa; phylum Chordata; class Mammalia; order Rodentia; family Sciuridae; genus Urocitellus; species Urocitellus parryii. The sequence goes on along the minus strand of NC_135533.1, from coordinate 171,772,502 downwards.
CAAAGATTGACTATCAGGTTGTGTGGTTCATGATATGGGACAGATGTGCTGATCTCAGAGACCCTCAGATAAGCAGCAGGTGGGCCATAAATTAAACAGGAACACAGACCTCAAAACACAGGGCCATTTACATGCTATAAACAAAACAGTGGTAATCCACAGGAAATTCAACCACAGGACATGAAATCAACAAAGGGCTTTATAGACAACATGCATGCTCCTATTCCAGAAAATTAAGATTTAATCACTGGTGAGGGAAATCACAACTGAAAAATCTCTCCCAGAAGGAATCTTATGACATGATGATAAAGGAAAAAAACACAATTTCTGTCTTTTGAACTCATTCTTGAAAGATTAAAGTTATAGTTCTTTTTAAATATTCAAGTTATTTTTCTAAAGCAAAACACCTGGTTGTAATTATGCAGTCGACCTGACAGGTAGACATATAAATTAATAAATACAATGTACCCTCTAGAGGCCTCACGGCTCAACTAAATATCCACTGTGCTAAGTTTCTCAGCACGGGTCCTCTTTGTGGGGAAGCCTCATGACATTTAGAATTTCTGCCCATCTGAGAATGCTGTTCATGTAGCGCTTCTTCATGTCCCGGGGGTGGTCCATTTTCACAGTGGTCCAGTAAGACCTCTACCTCTCAGATCCAGCAGGACCAGGGGCCCCTCCTCTGAACACAGATCACTTATCCCAGCAAGGCGGGATTAGGAGAAACGAGGGGTCCGGTCTTGTCTGCCACTGTGGATTGGGCCATTTTAGCTGGCCCACAAATCAAGTTCTCATTTGGTGCTGAACAGGCTGGCAACGTCAGACTAAGAAACAGGACGTATCCCTTCCCAGAGTTTGGGCATCTTCCCAATGCTCTGGAGGTTATCTGTGTTTTAGCTTGGAAGGAAGGGGTTTCATGTGTTTAATTAACACATCTCTTCTAAACTGTTAATTGAGGTTAAAAGGACTTCAGAAAGAAAACCATAATTCCCATCACGAAGAGAAAAAAAGCAAAATATTATCTAACACGGGTATAACAATCTTCATAAATATAAAAAATCTAGGTGTTGCAGTGCATCCTTTATTTGGGGTTCAGGCCCTCCTCAGGGCTCCCTGACTTCATCTTCACAAAGCCCTCTGGTATTTCCCTCTGTGACTCGGGGTTCTGGGGCTGCTCCTGATTCCAGTGGACTATGAAGAGGAGTCTCTAGAACAAATGGTTCTAGGAGTGGTACAGTTCTGCAAGAGTGTTTCCTTGTTAAATCCGAGAGAAAGACCCTTCTGGCTTCCTAAGTCAGGGAGACTTTTATGGTTTAAATGGGAGGTGTCCCCCAAAAGCTCATGGGTGAGACAATGCAAAACGGTTTAGAGGAGAAATGACTGGGTTATGAGGTCCTTAATGCAATCAGTAAATTAATCCCCTGGTGGGGATCTATTGAGTAGTAACTCAAGGCAGGGAAGGGGTGGCTGGAGGAGGTGAGAATTGGGAGGATGCCTTTGGGGTACATATTTGCATCTGGAGAGTGGAGTCTCTCTCTCTCTCTCTGCTTCCTGATCACCATATGAGCCACTTCCCTCCAACACACTCTTCTGCCTCATCTTGAGTCTCCAACGATGGAGCTGGCTGTGTATGGACCAAGACTTCTGAAACCAGGAGCAGCCAAACAAACTTTTCTTCCTCTACCATTGTGCTGCTCAAGTCTTTTAGTCGCAGCCATAAAAACAGCTGACTAAAGCAGATAACTAACCACAAAACATCAGGCCATTTAAGAAAAAGAAACGCTCCTCCAATAGGGGGCACAGTATGGAACCCACTTCCAGCCCTGCCAGATACAGAAGGCTGGACCTCAGTTCACCTCCAAGGAGCCTCTAAGGAAACTGAAGGAGGCAACCCTGGGACAGCCACATGGTGGCAGAATGCATGGCACTGTTGTGAATCCCACAGGTCCTGGGACACACTGGCAATGAGCACACCTGCACACTGTCTTTCAGTCTCACCCTGGTTAATGGCATCCTTGAGAGAATGTGTTACAGCACATTAAGGGTGAAGGCAAATGAAAGAGAATACAGAAAGAAAATAAGAATTGGAATCAGACCTCAACGGATTATTAAGGCATGGAGGGGCAGGTTGTCAAGAGGGAAAATGGACACTGGCTACAGTAGGGTCTGCACGCTGTAGGATTTAGAGGGGCTGAGTCCCAGCAGGAAACGTGTTGGTTACAGCTGGAGGGAGACCTGGGGCAGTCAGGGGAAGGGTTGTAGAGAAGGAAAATTGCGAAACATGGAGAGCTCATTCTTCTATCCTTCCCCTTGGGGGTTGTTATTTTCCATGTCTTTCAAAGGGTGTGGATAAAGATCATGGGGGCTCAGGACAGGGGACAGACAGCCCGGTGATAGGTGGGGGCCAGGTGGGAGTCCCTTCTGGGCTCTCCTCATCTTCCCTTCCTGCCTTCCCTCCGGCTGAGGCCTGGGCTTCTATTTTATCCTGCTGCAATGACTAAGGCTCCAACTTTACCACAGACATGGCAGGGGGGTGGGTAAGGGGAACAGTTGTAGATAAGGGAAGTACCATGGGGCCAATTTCCATATCCTCCAAAGGGTAAGTTAATATGATACGCAACCTTTTTTTTTTTTTTTTTAAAGGTAAACACTGCTTTAACATTATGGGCACTGAATTCGTTTATTTTTAAAACAAAAATGCCGATGACTCCAATAATACTAGGGACCAACTCTTTTTTTTTTTTTTCTCTCTCTTTTCCTCCTCTTCTCCTTCCACATCCCAGCAAAATCTGAATAGAACTTTCAAGGTAGTACCATGTATTAAGGACGACCTGCACCAAGAGAGGGACTCTTGTCCACGTTTGAGGAGATTCTGCTCCATTCTCCATCCCTTTTCGGATGTTCTGTCGGGGAAGGGACTGGAAGGCCGTATGCCCCCCTGCTTTTTCCGGGTTAAACAAATTTGTCATGAGCACAGAGCAAGCACATTGAATGCACAAAACAGCATTTGAGAGGGAAAAGGACTCCACTACTGAATGACTCGAATCACGGGGATCTTGAGGACAAATATAAAAGACCAGCTGACCGGGACGATGCCCTCTAGGGGCGAGAAAGTCCCCTGCAGTCTTAGGAGGTGGGACATAAATTGAAATGTGGAGAATTGAGAATCATTTGAAATTCACTTAGGAAAAAAAAAAATTGTAAAAGCTCCTGAAGCAGAAATAGGGTTTGAGAAATGATTGACAATTGGAAACATCATGTGACTTGAACACCGAGCCACTCATTGAGGACACCACCCCCCACCCAACCTTCCCCGACACATCCTTCCCTGGATTCTAAGTCAATGGCAGGGCATGAGTGCTTAACCACATCGTCACAAAGATGGCATGGCCACTGTGTGGTGAAGGAGAAAAACAGGAGGAAAAGAGGTGTTGGATCTAAAACATGGAAAGCTCTAGAATATGGAAGCCAATGAGAGTCACATCCAGTCCCTCAAGTGCTGTGATTTCCAAACAAATCTGCATTGATGTCCATCTGTCAGCTCCCACTGATCAGAATCTTAGGATGGACAAGGAATGGAAATGGAGAGTTTTGAAAAAAGTATGACATGGGCCAGGCATGGTGACACACACCTGTAATCTCCATAACTCAGGAGGCTGAGGCAGGAGGATGACAAGCTCGAGGCCAGCCTCAGAACTTAGCAAGACCTTGCCTCAAAATAAAAAATGAAAATAAAAAGGACTGAGGATGTAGCTCAGTGGTAAAATGCCCCTGGGTTCAATTCCCAGTACTATTAAAAAAGGAAAAAAGGGTTACATGTGATTCCACTGTGCACTGTTGATTAAAATCTTCTGCCTTAAGAAACTCAATAAGCAGCTCAACTCACAATAGCTAAACTATGGAACCAACCTAGGTGTCCTTCAACAGATGAATGAATAAAGAAAACGTGGTACATATACATAATGAAAATGTGGTATATATAAGAAATGGAATATTACTCAGTCTTAAAGAAGAATGAAATTATGAAATTTGCCAGTAAATGGACAGAGCTGAAGAATATCATGCTAAGTGAAATAATCCAATTCCAAAAAACCAAGGGCCAAATGTTTTTTCTGATATTTGGATGCTAATTCACAGTAAGGAATTGAGGTGCTGCTAGGGAAGAATAGAGTTACTTTAGATTAGGCAGAGGGGAGTGAAGGGAGGGGAGAGGGTATGTTGGTAGGAAGGATAGTTAAATGAATCTGATATTATTATCCTTTGTGCATATATGACTACATGACGGTGTGATTCTACATCATGTACAACCAGAAGAAGTTATACTCTTTTTATGTACGATGTGTCAAAATGCATTCTACTGTCATGCATAACTAATTAGAAGAAATTTTTTTTAAAAAGAAACACAAAATTAAAATGAGCAGTTTATCCAGAAACAAACAAATGAAAGGTAATAAACTAAGATTCTCGTAGATTTATTCCAATAGCTGCCAAGTACTTATATCAGGTATTATGGGTTCAATTGTATCTTTTCCCTACACCCCCCCAAAAAGATATGTTGAAGTCCTAACATCCAATATCTTAGATTGTGATCTTATTTGGAAAAAGGCCATTGCAGATGTAATTGAGTTAAGTCAACATGAGGTCATGAGGCTGGGTGCCTAATCTAGGATGATTGTGTCCTTGTAGGAGACACAGGTGTGGACATACCCAGGGAACAGACAGCTACATGAAGTTTGAGGCAGAGACTGGGGAGATATGTCCAGAAACCAAGGAATGCCACAGAACTCCAGCCACCACCAGAAGCAAAGAGAAACATGAAAAACCTCCCTACAGGCCTCAGAAGAAGCATGGCCAACCCACACCTTGATTTCAGACTGTTGACCTCCAGGACTCAAGAGATGAGAAATTGGAATTATTTTAAGCCACCCATTTTATGGTACCTTATTAAAGCAGTCCAAGGAAACAAACACAACCGCATTTCCCAAAGTGTCACCCAAAAAACTTACTTGATTAGCAAAAAAATTTGAAAAGAAATGATTTAATTCCTTTGGAGACTCACAACGTATGTGAGCATTTTTAAGGTTCTGAGAAGTTCTGCAGCAAAAATTTTAAAATTTGTGAAATCTGTCCTTTCTAAGCTTTGTTGGGCCACAAAATCTCCACTTCCCTGCTCCCCATCAACTCACTGAATAACATCTCATCCTTGAACTAAGCCTTTTGGAGAAACTCCAGTGTGTCCAATCAAAACAGAGAAGCATAGAATAGACATTCTTTGTAGAAAACATGGTCGAGGCCTGATTTCCACAGCCACCCTTGTCATCTATGTGCCAGTGGGAATTAAGACTTTTCTAACACCTTCACCTCCTACTGAGTTACCCTCTGTACTAGTCAGCTTACAGCTGCCATAACAAAAACCACCAACTAGGCAGCTTAAATAACAAAAATGTATATTTTACAGTCCTAGAGGCTGGAAGATCAAGGTGTAGGCAAGTTTGTTTTCTCCTGAGGGCTCTTTCCTTGGCTCACTGACATGTCATCTCAGCTTTTCCTCTGTCAACATGTGTTCCTGATCATATTGGATCAGGGCCCCACCCTATGACCTCAATAAACCTTAATGATCACTTTAAAGGCACTATCTTCTAATACAATCACATTAGCTGTCCTCATACATTAATATGTCCTTAAACATATTAATATGGAAGGACACAATTCAGTCCATCATACCTTCCCAACTCTCAGAGGGCCTAAGCCCTTGTTTTGTAGGTCAGAAAACAGACCAAAGATGTTAAGTAAGTTGCTCAAGGTCACCAGCAAGTACCAGAGCCCAGGCCCTCGACAACCTCAGTGTCAGGGGATCCCTTCACTTCTTAGACCCCATGCCCAACTAATCCCTTCCATGGCAAGCAGGACTCTAACAACACACATTTCCACAGTAGATTCTGCATTCTTTTTTTGGTACCAGGGGTTGAACTCATGGGTGCTTAACCACTGAGCCACATCCCCAGCCCTTTTTTATGTTTTATTTTGAGACAGGGTCTCATTGAGTTGTTTAGGGCCTCGCTAAATTGCCGAGGCTGGCTTTGAACTTGAGATCCTCCTGACTCAGTCTCCCGGCCTAATACACATTCTTAGTACTTTCTTGTGAAAAGATATTTGAGCTATCATACGCTCAAAGCTCCAAAAGCTACAGCAATCACAGCAGGAGCCCCAACGGCAGAAGCCACATCTGTCAGAAGTACGGAGGCAACCTCCAGCCATGTGGTCTACACTAGACTTGGCATCTCACAGTCTGTTGAGGGAAGAAGAAGCTCACAGTGGTTAAATGCACAAATTCTGGAGCCAGGCCACCTGTGTTCCAGTTCTAGCCCTGAGACTCTTTATTGGTAAAGTTTTCTCACCAATAAAATGGGGGGAAAAACACACCAGGGCTGCCGGTTCAGCCCAATAGGATCACAGATGTATGGTAATGAGCAAAGAGCCTGAAACTAGTAAATATCTAGAAATTACTGGATGTTATTAAGGGAATTTTTAAAACTTTCTATGAAGGTTCAGAAAGCACATCCTCTCTCTGCACAGCCCCAATGCCTCTGCCTTAGGATTTTCCCAATGGTGCTCATTCTTGGTGGCAATAGTATAAAACTACTTCAGTGAAAACCTTAAAATTGGATTTTTGAGAAGTAACTGCTCCTCTGGCTCCAAGGACTACACAGGGGCAAGACTTTCAAGTTTACTTCCAAAGCAAACTTAAAACAACAACAACAAATAACTCTTCAAAAACTCATATGAAGAAATAAAGACGGTCTAAATAATATCAGAGCAATATTCAGGTAAGCGCGAAGCTGGCATCTACATCGTGGGATGTGGGCACAGGGGCATTTTGCTCTAATGCTAGTTTAGCCTTTTATATTCAGAGCTGGTGAGAAGTGGGATTGGGGAGGTGGTGAGAGGCGTTCAGGCCCTATCTGGCAGTGGTCCAGCTCCAGGCATCCAAGTTCCCATGAGTGCAGGCCAGGGCTATAAATGACGGGCCATGAAGGCAGTGAGATGGGACCAGGGAAGCCTCTGGCTTCAGCCCTCTTCGTGCACCTGAGAATCCAGAAGCTGAAAGAGACGTTCTCCACTAACAATTCCAGACTCCTGTGGTAACAAGGCTGACTTGATCAGCCTGAATAAGGCTTCTCTTTGGTTCCCCAAAGTGTAAAACAAGAAGCTCATAAGAGCTGGGTAAGATAGTGCACATCTGTAATCCCAAAGGCTTAGGAGGCTGAGGCAGGAGGATCGCAAGTTCAAAGCCAGCCTCAGCAACTTAGCAAGGCCCAAAGCAACTCAGCAAGACCCTGTGTCTAAAAAAATAGTAAAAGGGGCTGGGGATGTGACTCAGTGGTTAAGTGCCCCTGGGTTCCATCCCAGGTACCAGAAAAACAAAAAAAGAAGAAGAAGCTCACAAGAGGAATGTGCTGGTTGTTGTTATGCGGCCAATGAATGGAAAATATAAAATGAAATAAAGAAAAGAGAAGGAAGGGTGGGAGCTACAGGACATGGACAAGTAAGAATAGCAGCTGATCCTTAGACAACTTGATAAACCCCTTCTCACAATTTGTGCTGTGATTTTGCCTTCAAATAAAGATAAGGAGTAGCTGGGTGCAAGGGTGCACGCCTGTAATCCCAGCAACTAGGGAGGCTGAGGCCGGAGGATCACAAGTTCAAAGCCAGCCTCAGCAACTTAGTGATGTCCTGAGCAACTCAGTGAGACCCTGTCTCTAAATAAAACATAAAAAGGGATGGGGATGTGGCTCAGTAGCTAAGCACCTTTGGGTTCAATCCCAAATACCAATACATACATATATACATACATGCAAAGAGGACTAGGTGACTTCGGCTAGAGACCTGGGCCAGACTCAGGTCTCATCTCATTTTAGAATTAAGATGCACTTTATTCTGCTAGGAGAGGATTCTGCATCTTAGTCTAAAGTCACTGCAGAAGACAGGGTCACTCAAATTGAGCTACAATAAAGTTTCACCCAATTCGTATAAAATGGCTTCTACTGCACAACTCACATCTCTAATTCTGATGGGCTGGGATTCACCAGTGTTCACTGCAATGCTGACACTGTCCTGAGATCTTCACATACATTTATGAGCATCTGGATAGGCACTGGAGAATCAAACGAGGTCTGGGGCCTCTTAGAACTTATTTCCTATTGGGCAGGGGGTGGGGCAGTTGGAGGCAAGATAATGAATGAATGAATAAATAAATAAATAAATAAATAAATGTTGAAGGTGCAGGAGCTTGTAGCAAGTGCTCTGGATAATGGGTTTGGTGAAAAATAGTGATATAGAGAGCCTTGGGTCCCTTGGCTGGATGGTCACTAAAATGTGAGTATTTAAGGCACAAAGGAGCAAGTACTAGGACTGGAAGGACCATTGTGCATCTGAAATGGTGGCCCGTGTCCCTCTGAACAACAGAGGCTGGCTTGCAATGGGGTTAGAAGGTGAGTCCACAACAGGACAAAGGCCACCTCACTCATGCATGGCAAGAAACTGGAAATTTCTCATAACCATCATAAGCAAGTAGGTTTTGACCTATGTTATCGGTTGAATCGTAACCTAGGAAAAGGTTGTACTGAAGCCCTAACCCTCTGACCTCAGAAGGTATCCTTGTTTCAAAGGGTCCTTGTAGATGTAATTAGTTGAAGTAAGATGAAATCCTACTGGAGTACGGTGGACCTCTAATCTAATAGGACTGGTTTCCTTATAAGCAGACCACCAGGGGAAGAGAGACACCACCACAGGATTGGAGTGGTACATCTATAAGCTAAGGGACACTAAGGTTGGTGGCAAGCCACCAGAACCTAGAGGGAACAGAGGAAAGTTTCTCCTAACCATTTTCAGGAGAGGCAGACCCTGGTGATATCTCGATTTTCAGAATTCTAGCCTCTAATGCTGTGAGACAATGTATTTCTGCTGTCTTCTGCCACCCAGTCTATGGGACTTTACTGTAGCATCCCCAGCATGGCTCAGGCTGCACAGTTTTCAAGGTCTTGGTGAATTCTACCAAGAGACCACTGGCTTAGACTTCCCTGGGACTTTGAAAAAATCACAGTTTGCAACAACCCTGTCACATTTCTTAGCAGTCATCTCCTAGAGTTTAGACCATGAGAGGCACAGGTCACCCTTATTATCCAGGAACCTCACATTCATGAACCCAATAAGGATTCTGGGCAAGGAGCCAGAGCCCATCTCTCTCCCCTCCAAGAAGCCATGCAGATAAGAGCCACACTCTTACTGAAAATCTTGAGGATTTCTAACTTATCAAAACATTCATTTGCCCAGGCATCAGCATTTCTTTGGTTACAAGCAGCAAAAATGCAGTGTAGCTTGCCATCCGATGAGTTTTCAAGTCAATGGCAAGATTCGGGGGCCCCAGCTGCAGGCAGGTGCCATAACTGGAAGGAACAGGCCTCTCGAAGCTCTTCCCTGTCTTGGATTCTCAGAGTCCTCAACAGTCTTTGCTGACCTACTTCATGAGGGGCACAGGGGACCTTGATTTATTAACTAATGGTCTCATCAAGATTGTTAGTAGTAAAGGTGCTACTAGCAATAAAAGACAGAGATGGATGTAGGCCAGCCCAGCCTCCATAAGCAAACAAGATGCAAACTGTGACACTATAACACAAGCCATGTGACAGACTGAGTCCCTGTGGCTGGTGGCTCTATATAACAACAGACTCTGACAATGCCATTTTTTTTTTTTGGCACCTAGAGGTGCTTAACACTGATCCACATGCCCAGTGCCCAGTGCCCCCACCCCTTTGATGTTTGACTTAGAGACAGGGTTGCTTAGCGCCTTGCTTTTGCTGAGGCTGGCTTTACATTCACGATCCTCTTGCTTCAGCTTCCTGAGCTGCTGGGATTACAGCTGAAACTAGTTTTGAACTCACAATCCTCCTGCTTCAGTCTCACAAGTTGCTGGGATTGCAGGAATGTCCCACCATGTCCAGCCTTATTCTTAAAATTCAAAACTCAACTGAGTAAAACATATTCTTAAGATTGCCCTCTCCTCACTCCACCCTAGACCTTCAACATCCCATCTCTGCTCTTCTTCTGAACAAATATTATGAGTCCTTCTGTGGGAGACTCGCCTTGTTTTTAGGTCTCTCCTGATTGCTCCTCTACTCCCAGGAACTGCGCTTGTTGCTTAAAGTGGATACCTTAGACCACTTCAGAACCTACCTGACTAGCCTTCCTGGGAAGAAACCAGGAACCCATTCAGGGCAGCCAAGTTCCCAGGCTAATCTATTTACCATGACATTAGTATGTAGTCACATGGTACCTTGCATCTATAGCATATCCTCATGTAGCATATATGTGCTGTGTAGTGTCTATCCTGTAGTATACACACACGGGCATGGGCACTCACACATGCCACCACTGAATCAGCACTTGTCCCTCTGAAGAGTACATAATTTCTTTCCCTCATTATCCAAATTCAATGCACCATCAAGACCTACCATGTCTATTTCCAAACATGCCCTAGACCCATTCACTGTTAGCCATCTCCATTGTACCATCCTAGCCCAAGCCGCCATTCTCTCATGCACCTGGACTCTGAGAAGGACCCAGATCTATGGTCACAGCTTCTAATCTGACCTTATGTGCTCCATTCTCCTCATAGCACTCAAAGGATCTTTTTTAAATGCAAATCACATCATGCCAATCCTCAATATGAGGTATTCTGATGGCTTTGAGAAGTTTTTCACATAGAGCATGCATGACCTCTTCAGAATAGCCCACGATGTGCCCTTGGCCCACCTCTGACCAGGCCCTGCACAAGGCAAGCTTGCCTCATGCAGGTCTCCTTCCAACTGGTACCTGCTCAAAGAGGTCTTCTCAAACAGTCAACCCACCCCACCAAGTTGCTCTCTGCCAAGTAAACTCTGTTTTACTCTTTAAAAACTCAGCTCTTTCTTCCAATCTGATGGATTCCCTCAACAGACATTTACTGAGTGCTGTTAGGAGCCCTCCTGGAGGTCATATTCCAACGAGTGAGGAAGCCAATAAATGACAGAGGACAGGACATCACTCAGCGTGATAGGCATATGAGACAAATGTCACAGAGGGAGAGGATGGAGAGGCTACAGTTTTCAATGGAAAGCTCAGTGACAGCACCTCTGAGGTGGTGGCATTTGGTCAGAGAGACCTAAGGTAGTGAGAGAGCCAGATCCCTCCACGCAGAAGGAACCCAAGGGCCAAGAACCTGGACTGGGGCAAATCCTGTGGTTTCAAAGGATGGATGCAAGCCACATGAGCAGGAGGCAATGGGCAGGGGTAAGAGCTATATTCATACAAAAGCTAAATTTCATTTGGCCCAATTTTAATTCCATACATTTATCCTAAGGAATTCATCAAAAAAATATGTACATAAAGATGCTCATCCCAGCCACTGTTTATAAAAGCAAACCCAGTTGAAAGTAAGCTACCTTTTCAAAAATAAGGAGGTGGGAATGAGGTGCAGTCATCTAGAATGCTGCAGAATGTCCCAGGTCTATAAAGGTGATCATAACTTCCTGTTACTTTTAAAAGGCACCTACACGTATGTAAGCTACGATTCAAATTTTCCTTTTTAAAGCACAAGAGCATCGTATATTATGACCTTCCAAATAAACACAGAAATATTGTAGTTGGTTCATTTTCATCATAGAACTACATGTAACTTACAATTCTATTCCTTTTGCTTGTCCATATTCTTTTATTCTTGGCTATTTTGTGGATCTTTCTTTCTTTCTTTTTACTGTGAAAGCATCATTACACAGACAGCCTCCTTGCTGTGGCTGAGCCCCCTCTTCCCGGCATGTCTGTGTTTGTGGAAGTGTCTCATATTGTGGAATCACATTCTCAGTGCTGCCTTCCAATGTGGCAGCAGTGCCACCTTGGTCTGATCGACTGAGTTGCCCATTGGATGCCCGCCCCTGGACCAAGAGCAGTGTGGGGTCAGGGGAAGAAGAAATGGCCCCTGACTTCCAGGAAGCCAGACTGATGCTCAGGACACAGCCTTAGAGTTGCAGCTAGAATTTGTCTTCTGGGAGCCAAAAAGACCTCCAAGATCCCTCAGAGGAGTGGCTCTTGAAAGCAAGGCAAGTGTGGGATGGATGGAGAGAGCCTGGCAGGGAGGAGATCTCCTGGGGAATAACAAGAACTGAACACAGTTGAGAGGCAGTGCTGGGAGAATTGCCATAAATGAGGAGGAAGCAAGCAGGACAGCTCCTCTCCCTCTCCCCTGAAGCCAACCTGCAGGAGTTGTCGAGCTGGGGAGCACAGGGGTGGGCAGGGCCAGAGCTGTCTCCCAGCCCAGCTCCCTGATTGATTCTGCCAGAGCTACAAATGCAACCGACTGGCCAATTAGGGCAGAGTTGACTGAAGCTCGCCCACATCTCCAGTGATTTCTTCTTTCCACACACGTGTTGACAGTGACACCAAACAGTGGGGGTACCACGTTCCAATTCAAACACCGGGGCTGCCTGAAGAACCCGACCCACTGCACTGCTTCAACTCGAGTTTTAAATCCCTGATTATGAGGATGGTGTGTTTTTTCCCCTCTTTTTATTGGTGCATTATTATTGTTCATAGGGGAATGGTGTTTTTTGAAGGGTCCCCGTTCAGCCTCCTTGTAGGGTGCAGGGAAAGAAGTTGTCTCCTCTCATGGTCAGATAAAGTTTTACATCATCATGAATGAAGTGCCACAAACCAAATACTTGTTTTTAAAATGACTATTTTAAAATTATCAACACTGGGTGGTGGCTCATGCTTGCAATCCCAGCAGCTCAGGGGGCTGAGGCAGGAGGATCTCGAGTTCAAAGCCAGCCTCAGCAACTTAGTGAGGCCCTCCACAACTTATTGAGACTCTGTCTCTAAATTAATTAATCAATTAATTAATTTAAAATAAAAAGGATAATAAAAATTGGGCACCTTAAACCTCAGTCTCTTTACCTTAAAACAAAAAAATTAAAAACTTTATTATAATTTAAAACTCTCCTCTCCCATTATTATTTAACTATTATTCCAAAGGCTCCTCTTAAACAGGCAGGAAAGAAGAAATAATTTATTATCAGAGCTACTAAAATTGAGTCCAAACCCAGGACAGGGTTGGCACCATGGCAGTGTGACTTGTGTAGTAACAGGCACCCTGTGCTCAGAAGGGCACCTCATTGAATTCATGGCCTGCTCTTGCTCTGCTGATATTCTTAAAAGTTGTTGAACAAGAAGTTTTACATTTTAGTTTATATTGGGTTCTTTTCTTAGTCTGTTTTCTGTTGCTCTAACAAAATACCTGCAGCTAGGTAACTTATAAAGTAAAGGAGTGTATTTGGACTCATAGTTCTGGAAGTCCAAGCACATGGTGCTGGTATCTGTTCAGCTTCTGGTAAGGAATTGGAATGGCTCCGTGCATGTTGAAAAAGCAAGCACGCAGGAGTGTGCAGACCAGAGGCACATGTAAAAGAGGGGACGGGCCAGCTCACTGTAACGACCTGCTCTCTCAAGAACTAGTCAATCCCATTCATTTATCCAGTCTTTCTAGAAAGACACCAAACCTTCTCAAAAGGCCCCGTCACCTCTCAACACCATCACCCTGGGGCCAAAGTTCAACGTGGAATTTTAATGGAGAAAAAAATATATTCCAATTATAGCATGGTTGTGGGCACTCCTGATGGCATTGGGGCTTAGCGTAGACAGGGACAGGAACTAGGCACCTCAGCAGAGGACTGCTCCATTTTTTTTTTTTTTTGTCTCTACACAAATGCTTACCAGCGTTCGTCCATACCCAGTTTTATTTACCTGTGTCTTAAAAGGCTAAAATGAAGAAAGAGTATTTTTATTTTCTTAGCTGGTAACTGGGCAAAGAAATCTTCACATTTGTTAGATTAATATGCCAATGATTTAAAACTAGCCAGTGTTAAAGAACAGGCGGAGATGAATATATTTAGAAGGCAACTCCTAACCATGAAACATATTTATTTATTTTTTAAAATTTTTTGGTACTGAGGATTGAACCCGGGGTGCTCAACCACGGAGCTACATTCCCAGCCCTTTTTATTTTGAGACAGGGTCTCATGAAGTTGTGGAGGCTGGCTTAGAACTTGTGATCCTCCTGCTTCAGTCTCTGGAGTTGCTGGGATTATAGGCATGTACCATTCTGCTTGGCAGTGTGTTTAATATTTTAACTCCCTAAGTGAGTCAGACATTTCAATCTGACTGACAGTAATAATAAGAGACCAGAAATGCATGGAACTTCTGCATTCAAACAAACCCAAGGAAGGATGCTAGAGTTTCTTGTAGAGTCTCCTGAGTCTTTGATTTGGAGTTGTGCTGGACCAGAGTGGTGGCTCTCAGTATGTTGATGAACAGACTGCCACAAGACTTTCTAGAAGCTAATAAAAACATCAGAGGGCTCCAGGCTGAGGGGTTCTGATCCAGTGAGCTTCATGTGGACCCAGACATCTATATTTTTTTAAATGCTGTTCATGGAATTCTCAGGCCCAGGCAAGTATTGGTCATTAGAATGGGAATTCAGATAATGCCCAAGTCCAGATGGAGATAATCAAATGTACCCAAGTCTCATGCTGCATGACATGTCTTCAGTGAAAATGTGGTAAGTGTATAGTCTTGGGCAATCACTTAGGATCATGCAATTCCTTGTGCAAGACTTTGGACAGACGATACAGATGGCGCACGCATGCACACACACACACACACACACACAAACAAATGGATTTCTATGAAAATACATCAGAAGTGAAGAAATCTCTGGGCAGGGAGATGAAGCTCAAGTTCAGGGAGCGTAATGACAAGGAGGCTCCAATCTTCGGGTCCAGGCTGTACTCAGGGGGAACTGCTCCATCAAATACCCACATCTTCCACTCTCGGCTCATTAGACACACACACAAAGTAAGGGACTCTTCATAACTGGGGAGGAAGAGAAGCCAAAAACAAGGACAGCAGGAGGCTGGATTTATAAGTCGGCTCCCTTGGTGCCTCACAGCACACCACATCATCTTGGTTACTCTGCAGTTGGCAGATCCCAAAACTGGTCCTTTCAGAAAAGCTGGGTTGGGGCTTCTGACCCCTGCTGTGGAATGATAATGAGAAACCAGCTCCAACCAGGGCGAGCTGATGTGTATAGGATGCGCCCCTTCAAGACCCAGCTGGCTGCTAAATGAGGTCAATCCAGCTCGACCCAGCAAGAGTTTGAAGTAAATACCCAAGAAAGCTGCTAGACTTCTGACAAATCTTTTAAGTATTACCAACAGAAGAACATCTATCTCTAAAGATAAGAAAGACAGCTACCCAAGTGGAAAGACCTTCTGTCTGTGCAGCGGGCATGTATAATGGAGAAGAGGCTCCTGAATTAAGCAGCCTGGCCCAAACACAGAGCCAGGGATGCTGGGAGGTTTTAGGAGAGAGAGAGAGCAAACTCCCAGGCGGTCTTTTCCATTATGTTTAAGCTTTTACCCAGTCAAGCCATTTTGTTCCAAGGCCCTACCCCAGGAGGTAACAGGCAGCATCACTGGTACCTTATTGGCGAGAAAACAGCTCCTTCCTGGGAAATGCTTTCAGGACCAACTTCAGCTTCTAAAGTGCTTCAGGCAGCTATGTGACTGAACATTTGGGGGCCATGCACAGCTTGTGCCAGCTGGCTTCATAGCTAGGGCCTCTGGCCAGCAGAGCACAGGGTCTGAGCCTGGCATCTGGACAGTCTTCCCCAGGTTCAGTGATCACAGCTGAGGCAGAGACCCTGGCAGTGCCCCTCCCACCCAAAGGCTCTGCCATGTGACTGGGGGGCCAAGATGGGAGGATGAACCAGACCTGAGGACCTGACCCAGACCTGAGGATAAGCACAGAGTGAAATCACTCAGCACTAAAAGCTTCAGTGATTTCTCATAGCTCATTTCAAGCAGGATTGGCAACAGGCTTAATTCTGCAGAAATAATTATCAAATTAGAAGACAGGCCACAAGGTTGTTTTTCAGCCTTGACGGAATAATCTGCATATGAAAGCCTTTTGTTTGGGCTGCCAACTTCTTTTTTTCTTATTAACAAGTTACTTTATTTACTTGAAGCACCAGGAAGGAAAAAAAAAAAAAAAGACTCATGTACATGCACATATAGCTCCCTACTAATGGAATCCACAGCACAATCAATCCAATTGTGTTCTACATGAGATCACCTCCCATGATACACAGTAGCCATAGCCACATCAAATAGAAACCCTGAACTTGCAGGCTGCTCTCACATGAAATTGCTGACATTTGACCATTCTGGGATCTGCAAAAATAGCAACTTCATATGCTCCCTCCTAACACCTTTGTATTCTGAGCAAGTCACCCTGGATTCATTTCATCCATTATCAAATATGAGCTCCAAGGGTCTGATTTCCTCTCCCACAGAGTCTGTGATGAACAAATGAAAGGAGAGATAAGAAGAGGCTTTGGAAAGCAAGGAGCTGCACCCCAAGTGTAAGGGGATGGCATGTGTGTACTCCTGTTATCCTCATTGCATTCACAATGTTCTCGACGGTTATAAATAGAACAGCCAAGGCAGCTGTACCTGCAAAGTTAACTAACTCCATGGGGCAGATTTCAAAATGCATGGGAGGGTACCTCTTGCGGTTCTCACTTTCTTTGATGTCTTCCTATCAATGACAGCTGCCAGAGAGCTAACATACAAGAGCAGAGTTTCTGACATTGGATGCTGGCCACTAAAACCCAGAGCCTCCTGACCACAGTGGCAGCCCCTGTTCTACTACAAGTCCCTGGAGTGATCTGTGGAGGGGGCTGGGGGCTGTGCATCCTACAGCCACATTCTGCTCAGAGATGGGTATGTTTACTGATGGCCAAGGGCATATGTGTGAATCAAAGTGCTGAGCTATTTCTGTGCCACTTTCTAAGGTAAAGATCCACTTTATCCTTAGCTAAGTATTTGGGAAATCATGAAAAGCCTGTGTTGCCTAGTAGAATGGATGTTTCCATTATATCTGTCAAGAGGTAGATGACTCATCTCCATGGGAAGGATGCCCTAGGAAGGGCTTGTCTGGGAAACCACAGCTTGTGTTTTTATTTGCTTGTGTGGTGAACCCAGGGCCTTATGCACGCAAGGCAAGCATTCTACCAACTGAGCTCTATCTCCAGCCCCTGCAGCTTGATTTTTACGAATTCTCTCTTTCTATACCTTAGCCATTTGGGGTAAAAAAAAAATACCTTTTAAGAATGCACTAATAGGTTTGGGATTGGGGCTCAGCGGTAGAGCGCTCGCCTCGCATGTGCGAGACCCTGGGTTTGATCCTCAGCACCACATAAAAATAAATAAGTGAAATAAAGGTATAAAAAAGGAGGAGGCACTAATAATCATTATGACTTAAGTTTATAACTGATCCTTGGAATTCATTAAGTTGCAAGGAACTGGAAAAAAACACTTCTAAAGCTGATATCTCATGATTCCCCAGAACCCCTGTGTGGTGGATATAAAGGTGAGGTAGACCGATCTTCATCCTGTGGATGGGAAAGGCTTGCAGAGGCTCAGAGTGACATACTACTGCCCCAGAGCTGCTCACCATAGCCAAACTCCAAGCTACACTAACCTGATGGTAGGCACTTTCAAGTCTAAAATTACTCACCTCCTCCTCCCAAAATAGGACCTACTGATGAAAATTTAAATTCATCCCTAAAGACTCAAAATTGTCAGGCTGAACTGGAACTCCAATGGGATACACATATGTCCCACTATAACTTAACTCAAAAGCCTAGAAATGCAGGCTCTAGGGCTCTGAGTTTTCTTGGTAATTTTATCTAAACATTTTTTCCTCTCCCAACCTCAAACATGAGGCTACCATCCCCCTTTCTTTCAGCTCCCAGCTTGCCAACCTCTTGTTCTTCCTTTGATCTTCAAGATCATTTTAAACAGTAGCAGGATAAGAAGCCCAATATCCCTTTATCCATTCACTCACCTATGCAGTCAGTGCTGTCTGTCTACCTGGAGGTCAGGAATGTAGGCATCTCTGCTGGAAGGCCACTTCCCCAGAGATGCAGGGGAAGACCACCATGATGGGAAATGAGGAGGGGACAGCTGGAGCCGAAATGAGGGGAGAGATCAGAGACCATGGAGGAGGAAAAATCAGTGGGATGTGGACACTGAGGGAGAGACCCAGAATGACATGCAGGTTTAGGTTTTGGGTATCTAGGTAAGTGGATGCACCATTCTTGGGATGACAGTGCTGAAAAGATATCTCTTTGTAGTAAGATATCTCTTTGTAGTACTTATTGCCCCCCACCCCCACTCCCCACCCAGTTGCTCTCCCATCATAGTTAATAGCCAAATTGGTTAAAATCATGTATCAGGTAAGAGTAACCCTCACTGAGGGAGGGCTCAAGGGCCCCATCTTGAGTAAATAGCTTTGCTCGCCCATTGTAGTCCAGGCAGTGAATGGCGGCGTGAGCTCTGGGTAAAGAAGGCATCAGCATTTATAAGGAATGTGGGGTGTCTCTGGGAGAAATAACTACTCCCTGGGGTCTCAAGTTCTGAGCAGTTCCATCAGTGCTACCTCAACATGCCTCAGACATTGAGACATCAAGACAGGGTAGAAACCCTGGGAAGAGGGCAGTTTGTATGTTTGACCAGATGCCGAGGTGAAGCTCAGGCAAGCAGCTGTCCCAGGACACATCAAAGCATGGTCACTGGAAGCATGGGGACCGGAGGCAGTCTCCATTATGTTTCCTGGCTTGGAACAGGAAAATGGCAAGAGTACATCAGATTGCAGCCAGGCAATTCTAAGACAGATTTTTGCTTGAAGAGTCTCCGCTTTTGCTGAGTGGTAGAACCAAGGAGGACCAGACATCCACCCATATCCATAACCACAGAGAGAGAGAGAGAGAGAGAGAGAGAGAGAGAGAGAGAGAAGAAGAAGAAGAAGAAGAAGGAGGAGGAGGAGGAGGAGGAGGAGGAGGAGGAGGAGGAGGAGGAGGAGAGAAAACTTGCCGGAGATCTGTCCATGTGCAGACCTAGAGAAGTCCAAGTTCAAAAAAAACTCAATAGATTCCCATACAAGTGGAAATGCATAAGATCAAAGTTCTACATTATTCTTCACTTTAAGCTTCATACAAACAACAATTGTTCTATTAAGGTTGTATAAAGATACCATAGCACATAAATACCCGAGTCACATCCTATTTGAATGTTACTCTTTTAATACATAAATTTGAATTAGGGTTTACTCAATGGGGCACAACTTTAGAAGACTGGGAGAGTATTGAACCATGTCAGAAAGAAAATGCTGCTTGCTCAGAGGGCAAGGCCAATAGGAGAGTATTTGGAATCTTAAGATGAGTGTTAGGGATGTAGTTCGACACCTACTGATTATTTTTACTTGCAGAGATCATTTAAGCATTTCCATGTATCCATTCATCTGCCGATTAGCTGAGACCAGGATTTCAAATGTATAAGTTAGAAATCATATTGGTAATCATGAGCATCCAATCAAGAGGTATTTTCTCAATTGTAAAATGCTATCTTTATTACTGATATTATTTCTCATATCTACTTCTATTGACAACATATATCCATGTCTTCTTGCCTGCCTGTTAAATTCAGATGAACAGAGAAATCAGAAATCAATTAACTGGTAAATTTATTACAGATAGAAATTCAAATCCAAGGTCAAAGTCCAACCCAAATCTTCATTTGCCAAGAGTTAAAAGAGTGAAGGAATATTACCCAACCTACTCATACTCTCAATACTTGATCTGTGTGCACTTTTCTGAAAGATAGTAACCAGAGGCTAATGTAAATACTTTATTTAATAACAGACTTCTAATATTTTCTGCAGTCTGGACCAATGATTGGCAAACTGTGGCTCATGGACCATTTTTGGCCCACTCCCTGTTTTTGTAAATAAAGTTTTATGGGAGGATAGACATGACCATTCATTGACATGCTGTCTATGGATGCTGTCTGGCTATTATTATAAATTGAGTAGTTACATCAGAGACTTCATGGCCCAGAAGTCTAAAATATTTACTACCTGACTTTCAACAAAAAAGTTTGCTGACATCTAGTCTAGACTCAGAGAAGGAATCACACTTATCACACTAAAGTGAACTGGAGATTTAAGAAAAAAAAAAAAGAATCTGCACCATATTGATGGTTTTAATACAAACTATACATTGGCACATACTGGCTAATCTACTGGCTAATCTAGATAGTTCTCCAATAGTAGCTTGGCTATGGTCCAATAAGTGAAGTTTATCAAGTGAATATAAATAGATAATACAATATAAAGAAAGCAGTAAGTGAACAGAGTTCCTGGGACATATCTCTCATAGAAATAATCCCCAAACAATCATTTTGATATCTTAAACTCAGCAAAGCTATCCTTCAGGAATTAGCAAATATTTTGCATTGTGTGTCATTCAAATCACTATAAGGTAGTAGCAGTTTCATTAATTTAAGCCCACGGATGAAATGGATTTAAAATGTGGCCATTTCTCTTAACCTTTTTAAGCAGAAATTAGCTGGTTTACAAATGGAAAAACCTATCTGAAAATTAGCAGAAAGGACACCCTCCGTATCACAGAGAAACCACTGGGTTTATGTATACAGTCCTACAGAAAAAGTTTATTTTATTATGGTATTTGCTGGTGAATGGATGGAACTAAAGACTATCATGCTAAGTGAAATAAGCCAATCACCCCAAACTAACCTACTCATACTACATTCTCTCTGATATGCAGATGCTCACATACAATAAGGGAGTTGGGAAGGTAAAAATAGAAGCTAATTGGATTAGACAGAGGAGAATGAAGGGAAGGGAGGGGGAATGGATATGAGAAAGACAATAGAATGAACTGGACATAACTTTCCTATGTTCAAATATGAATACACAACCAGTGAAACTCTACATCATGTATGACCACAAGAATGGGATCCTAATTTCCCATTGCAATCAGGTTTTGGGCTCAGACAGACATTCTAAGAATGCAGAAATATATCAGGTGTACCTAGTGAGTTGTCATCTTCATTCCTTCCCTCCTCTTTCCCTTCCCCTCCCCTTTCTTTTTCTTTCCTTCTATCTTAAAACAAGTAAAATAGAAACTACAAAGAATACTAATTGCAATTTAGTTTTATTCTAATTTCTAACTAAACACCATTGTTAGGATTCATCCCTGGGATGCAAGGATGGTTCAATATAGGGAAATCAATAAATGTTATTCACCACATCAATAGACTTAAAGATAAGAACCATATGATCATCTCGATAGATGCAGAGAAAGCATTCGACAAAGTACAGCATCCCTTTATGTTCAAAACATTAGAAAAACTAGGGATAACAGGAACTTACCTTGACATTGTAAAAGCAATCTATGCTAAGCCTCAGGCTAGCATCATTCTGAATGGACAAAAGTTAAAGGCATTCCCTCTAAAATCTGGAACAAGACAGGGATGCCCTCTCTCACCACTTCTGTTCAACATAGTCCTCGAAACACTGGCCAGAGCAATTAGACAGACAAAAGAAATTAAAGGCATAAAAATAGGAAAAGAAGAACTTAAATTATCACTATTTGCAGATGACATGATTCTATACCTAGAAGACCCAAAAGGGTCTACAAAGAAACTACTAGAACTAATAAATGAATTCAGCAAAGTGGCAGGATATAAAATCAACAGGCATAAATCAAAGGCATTTCTGTATATCAGCGACAAAACTTCTGAAACGGAAATGAGGAAAAACACTCCATTCACAATATCCTCCAAAAAAAATAAAATACTTGGGAATCAACCTAACAAAAGAGGTGAAAGATTTATACAATGAAAACTACAGAACCCTAAAGAGAGAAGTAGAAGAAGATCTTAGAAGATGGAAAAATATACCCTGTTCATGGATAGGCAGAACTAACATTATCAAAATGGCGATATTACCAAAAGTTCTCTATAGGTTTAATGCAATGCCAATCAAAATCCCAACGGCATTTCTTGTATAAATAGATAAAGCAATCATGAAATTCATATGGAAAAATATAAGACCCAGAATAGCAAAAGCAATTCTAAGCAGGAAGTGTGAATCAGGCGGTATAGCGATACCAGATTTCAAACTATATTACAGAGCAATAGTGACAAAAACAGCATGGTACTGGTACCAAAACAGGCGGGTGGACCAATGGTACAGAATAGAGGACACAGAGACTAATCCACAAAGTTACAACTATCTTATATTTGATAAAGGGGCTAAAAGCATGCAATGGAGGAAGGATAGCATCTTCAACAAATGGTGTTGGGAAAACTGGAAATCCATATGCAACAAAATGAAACTGAATCCCCTCCTCTCGCCATGCACAAAAGTTAACTCAAAATGGATCAAGGAGCTTGATATCAAATCAGAGACTCTGCATCTGATAGAAGAAAAAGTTGGCTCCAATCTACATATTGTGGGGTCAGGCTCCAAATTCCTTAATAGGACACCCATAGCACAAGAGTTAACAACAAGAATCAACAAATGGGACTTACTTAAACTAAAAAGTTTTTTCTCAGCAAGAGAAACAATAAGAGAGGTAAATAGGGAGCCTACATCCTGGGAACAAATTTTTACTCCTCACACTTCAGATAGAACCCTAATATCCAGAGTATACAAAGAACTCAAAAAATTAGACAATAAGATAACAAATAACCCAATCAACAAATGGGCCAAGGACCTGAACAGACACTTCTCAGAGGAGGATATACAATCAATCAACAAGTACATGAAAAAATGCTCACCATCTCTAGCAGTCAGAGAAATGCAAATCAAAACCACCCTAAGATACCATCTCACTCCAGTAAGATTGGCAGCCACTATGAAGTCAAACAACAACAAGTGCTGGCGAGGATGTGGAGAAAAGGGTACTCTTGTACATTGCTGGTGGGACTGCAAATTGGTGCGGCCAATTTGGAAAGCAGTTTGGAGATTCCTGGGAAAGCTGGGAATGGAACCACCATTTGACCCTGCTATTGCCCTTCTCAGACTATTCCCTGAAGACCTTAAAAGAGCATGCTACAGGGATGCTGCCACATCGATGTTCATAGCAGCACAATTCGCAATAGCTAGACTGTGGAACCAACCCAGATGCCCTTCAATAGATGAATGGATAAAAAAAATGTGGCATCTATACACAATGGAGTACTATGCAGCAATAAAAAATGACAAAATCATAGAATTTGCAGGGAAATGGATGGCACTAGAGCAGATTATGCTTAGTGAAGCTAGTCAATCCCTAAAAAACAAATGCCAAATGTCTTCTTTGATATAATGAGAGCAACTATGAACAGAGCAGGGAGGAAGAGCAGGAAGAAAAGATTAACATTAAACAGAGACATGAGATGGGAGGGAAAGGGAGAGAAAAGGGAAATTGCATGGAAATGAAGGGAGACCCTCATTGCTATACAAAATTACATATAAGAGGTTGTGAGGGGAATGGGAAAATAAACAAGGAGAGAAATGAATTACAGTAGATGGGGTAGAGAGACAAGATGGGAGGGGAGGGGAGGGGGGATAGTAGGGGATAGGAAAGGTAGCAGAATACAACAATTACTAATTGGGCATTATGTAAAATTGTGGATGTGTAACCGACGTGATTCTGCAATCTGCATTTGGGGTAAAATTGGGAGTTCATAACCCACTTCAATCTAATGTATGAAATATGATATGTCAAGAGCTTTGTAATGTTGTGAACAACCAATAAAAATAAAAAAAAGAATTTAAAATAAATAAATAAATAAATAAAACACACAAAAAAAAGAAAAAAAAATTTTAATGTGGGTGAAATAAAATAATAGAAAAATAAAAAAACCTGAAATTTAAAAGTGAAAAAAAACACCATTGTTACTCTTTCATAGAGATAAATATGTATATATGTGTATGAATACACACACACACACACACACACACTTCACTTCCTTATTTTTGCTTAGAGCTGTATTATGTTGAATTATTTAAATTATTTCAGACCTAGAATTTATTTTTGTTTTTCTTCACTTTTCTCTATGTAATTTATTTCTTATACAACATTTAAAAAGCAATGAATTCTTACTACCATTTATTAGTTTTGAATTGAATAAAGTGGGTTAGTATTTGATCCCACCACATACTTTTTCTCCCCTGCTCTTGGAGCCCAAAATGCTTCCTGCTATGCAGAAGGCCTACTTTCTGCTTATGGCTCATAAAACACCCCTTTATTGTTGGCAAACCACATTGTATGTCCTTATGGATAGGTAAGGCAGACCTTTTACAACCTGGATTGCCTCCTCTGACAAAACTCAGGATGAAAGAAACAATATTGGGGAAAATCCAGGAACTCTGATGTACTTTTGTTAGTCCATGAACTTCCGCATCTCCTGGTCTCCCAGGAAAAGATCAAAACTACCAAGGAAAATGAGAGTTACATGGGTCTCTAGGATCGGTGGGGTTGGCAACAAATATTCACAAATGAATCCTAAACAGAGCCAGGAAATTCAGTGGATTTCAGAACATCTTCATTACAAAACCAGAGAAAAACCATATCACTCTCTTTCCTCCCTCCTCCCCACTCTGCTCCCTGCAGAGAGACCACAGGAGGTTCATTTTAAGGTCTGATGAATGGTTCAGAAGGTCTGAAGTAGATTACAAGGAGAGTTTACTCATTTGGATTCTATATTTGAACTCCAGGCTCACCCAATTTGTCATGGTTTCTTTTTTTCCTTAAAGAAAAGAAAGTCAGTTGTTTGGTATATAAATCAGCAGAGCAAAATTCTCTCCAGACAGTAAACAATATCTTGAAAAGACAAAACCCAAAACTTCATAGAACCAAAGGATCCTTTGTCCAGGGACGAGTTGCTGAGGGCCATTTCAAGATAAGTAACAGGGAACCTGTGACCCAGCACTACCCAATTTGACCAAGACCACCATTTTTAGTCTCACCTTGTCTTCTATATTACACTGAGTTCCTCTCACTCCCTTTCCATGTTTTGAAAACGTGGATGTCACTTGTCCAAAGGTACAGGACATAATCGTCTCAGATCTCCCTTTCTCAAAGTCCCTTTCACACCTGTTACGGTTTAGATATGGTGCCCCCAAAAGCTCACATAGGAGACAATGCAAGAAAGATCAGAGAAGAAATGATTGGGTTGTGACAGTCTTAACCTAATCAGTGGATTAATCCCCTAATGGGATTAACTGAATGATGACTAGAGGCAGGTGGGGTGTGGCTGGAGGAGGTGGACATTGGGGGCATGGCTTTGGAGTATGTATTTTGATCTGGAGAGTGAAGTCTCTCTCTGTCTCTGCTTTCTGATCATCATGTGAGCTGCTTCCCTCTGCCACACTCTTCCTCCATGATGTTCTGCCTCACCTCAACCCCTAAGGAATGGAAACCTCTGAAACCATGAGCCCTCAAATAAACTTTTCCTCCTAAAATTGTTCTGGTCAGATCTTCTAGTCACATCAGCAGAAAAGCTGACTGAAACAATTCCCCTTCAGTAACTCGAAAAAAAAAAAAACTGTACAGGGCCAGCAATGAAAAGATAAAAATTATGGGTGGAAAGAATCTTTTATATTGACTGCCATTAGAACGTTTCAGGTCACACATTAAAGTTTTGATTAAAGAGTGAAACATCCGGAAGGATTTGGCACATTCTAATCAAAATTACTTAACTCAGAGGATGGAAGGCTAACACCTACCGTCACATGGTCAGTTCTATATCGGTTTCCACAGAATTTCATAATCCTCCATCCCGATCACACGAATGCAAAAAAAGTGGCCTCAAAAACTGTCATTTAGGGTAATTGGCCAGAAATAGACCAGAGAAGACTGCCAACCCTGTAACCAGATAATTTCACCCACAATCTCATTCAAATTGTCTTGATTGTATGAAAATGTGTTGGGTTTCATGCATTTATTTTCAATGTTTTGTGGATCTTTTATTGAAATGAAAGAAAAGAAACTTTTTTTTTTTCAACTATAACCCTCTCTCAGATGGTGCCTCTATTTAGCCATTCATTGTGTTCCTATGGACCATCTACCTCAGAGGCCCTGGCCTGGTTGCATACAATCTTTTCCTTCTGGATAACCAGGTAGTCTGCCAATACAGGCCTGTCTCCTAGGCTCAGGCGCAGACAGCTGGAAAGGCATAGAAAGGCTGGCTGCTGACTGGGCTGCCCTACCCCTCACACAATGAGGCACCTGCCTTAGCAGAATCAGAATTTATGGCAGACCCATAGGAAAGACACTTGGGAAAAGGAACAATTCCTGACATTAGGTCAGAGGCCCTAGGTATGAGTCTTGTCCACCAGGAATCTGCAGTTAGGAAAGCATATCTAAATCTGAATTTTTCTTTTTATGGATTTGAAAATCTCTGTTATGTTCCACCGAGTAAGTGCTGAATGTATACTCCCTACCATCAAATGGAAATCAGTTCAGATTAAACAATGGAGCTCACCTTTATTTTAAAACGGCTCTGAGACACCAAAGAAAAATAAGTGCTTTGTGTGCTGAGATTTTTCTGCAAATAAAGATACCCACAAGTTCAAACATAGAAATTTGTTGCCATTGGAAAACAAAATAAAATCAATACCTTTAAATTACAACTAACACATATTACACAACTGTTCACTTTAATTTGATATAATTTCTTTTAAAAGAGTTCTTCTCATACTTCTGATTATTTGTTAATTATACTTTGTATTTGGAAGTGATTATAGATTCACATGTAATTGTGAGAAATAATGAAGAGAGATGCCACATAGACTTTACATGATATTTTCTAATGGCGTGTTGCAAACTATAGTGCAATGTCATAACCTGTGTATCAGCATTGATATGGTCAAGATACAAAGCAGTTGCTCTTTTGTAGCTACACTAACCTGTCCTTACCCTCTCCCCGACCCTAGCAACCACTAATCTTTCTCTATTTCTATAATTCTGTCACTCAAAAAAAGTTGTATGAATGGAATCATACAGCATATTTTTAGGATTGGCTTTTATCACTCACAAAACTCCCCAAAGCTTCACTCAAAGTGGGGTGTATCAATAGTTTGTTCTTTTTTAAATTGGCAAGTCACATTCCATGGTATAGATATAACATACTTTGTTTAACCATTCACCCACTGAAGGATAACTCAACTGTTTCTAGTTTGGGGAAGCTATTATGGTAAAACTGCTATGAACATTTTCATCTATAGGAATCTGGAAGAGGATTATGGTTGAAAAAATGTTTTGTTTTGTTTTGTTTTTTTGTCCTTTAATTCAATAGAAGGTCCATGAAACGTTGAAAATAAATGTTCACAAATGTACCAACAAGTTTTAATTTCTCTGAGATAAATGTCCAAGATTGCAATTGGTGAATCATATGACAATTGCATACTTAATTTTGAAAGAAATGGCCAGACTATTTTCCAGAAGGGCTGTCCATTTTACATTTCCACCAGCAATGTAAGAATGATTCAATTTCTCTATTACTTCATCATTATTTGGTGTTTACTATTTTATTCACTTTATATTCGATTACAGCCATTCTGTTAAGTGTGTACTTCGTCGTGGTTTTAATTTGCATATCCCTAGGGATGTTGAACATCTTCTCATGTACTTAATTTCCATCAGCATATCATCTTCGGTAAAATTTTTCTTTGTGGTTTTTGTCCATTTTCCAATTGGGTTGCTTATTTTTACAGTTGAGTTTTGAGACTAGCTTCTATATTATAAATTTGTTCTTTACCAGATATGTGGTTTGCAGATATTTTGCCGCAATCAATAGCTTGTCTTTTCATCCTCGTAGCAAAGTGTTTCACAGGCCAAAAGTTTTGTTTTAATTTTTTAAACAATCTTTTTCAAATTTTCCTTTTATGAGTTGAAAGTTTGGTGTCAGGCCTAAGCATTCTTTGCCTACCACTAGATCCTGAAAATATTCTTCTTTGTTTTTCCAGAGAGTGTAATAGTTGTGTGTGTGTGTGTGTGTGTGTGTGTGTGTGTGTATGTGTGTAAACATATATACTTTTTACATTTCATTTAGGTCTCTAATCTATTTGAGTTAAATTTTGTTCAAATTGTAAGATTTAGATCAATGTTACTTTTTGTTTTTGTTGATTTGTTTTCATCTGTGCATGTTCAATTGCTCCATTGACTTTTGTTGGAAAGGACATCCTTCCTCCCTTTAATTGTTTTTGCACATTTGTCAAAAATCCATTGGGCATATTTGTGTGAATGTTGGGTCTGTATTCTCTATTCTAGTCCATTGATCTACACTTACATTCCTCCACTAATGCACATTAACTTGGTTACTGTGATTATATAATAGGCCCTTATCATTGAGTGGTTTTTTTTACTTCTTTATTTTTTTTCTTCTAGATAATTTTACTTTCTAGGGTCTCTACCTTTCTATGTCAATTTTAAAATGTTATTGTCTATGTCTACAGAAAATTCTGGGATTTTGACAGCAATTGAATTAAGCCCACAGATCAATTTGAATAGAACTGATGTCTTTACAATAATGAGTGCTCCCATCCATGAACATGGTCTGTCTATTTATTTAGGTCTTTGATTGCTTTCATGAGCATTTTGTAATTTTCAGAATACACAGCCTATGCATGTTTTGTCTATTACATTATACTGACAGTAAATAGTATTGCATTTTAAATTTTGGTTTCCAGGTGTTTACTGTTAGAACAGGTTGAGTGATCCTAATGCAAAAATGTGAAATTCAGAATTCTTCAAAATTGGACATTTTTTTTTGAGATTTTGGAGCATTTAGGATTTTGAATCTTCAATTTAGAGATGTTTAATCAACAAACTTATGTAAATATTTTAAAATCTAAAAACGTCCGAAATCTGCAATACTTCAGTCCCAAGCATTTCAGATAAGGGATATTTGATCTATATATGGAAATGTGATTGGATTTTCTGTATTGACCTTCTATATAAGACTTTGCTGAATTTACCTATCAGTTCTTAGGAGATGTGTGTGTGTGTGTGTGTGTGTGTGTGTGTGTGTATTTGTGCATGCAGACTCTTTGAAATTTTCCATATATACATAACATTGCCTGAAAATATAGATAATTTTAATTCTTCTTTTCTGAACTGCATGCCTTCTATTTCTTTTCTTAGAACATCTAAAATTTGCATATTGAATGAGAGTATGAGTGCAAATAACCTTACCTGTTCCCAGTCTTAAGAGAAAAAGCTTTCAAACTTTCACCAAGTTTGATATCAGATGTAGGTTTTGGTAGGTATTTATCAATTTCAGGAAGTTTCTGTCAATTTCTACTTAGAGATTTTTTTTTAAATCATAAATGCATGAGTGTATACTAGAATTTTTATGAATTTTTTTTCTGAATCAATGATATGATCATATAATTTTTCATCTTTAGCCTGTTGATACAGTTAATTACATTAATTGATCGACTTTCCACTGCTATTAAACTGGCCTTGCATATCTGGAATAAGCCATACTGGTGATGGTGAATTACTCTTTATATACATCGTAGGATTTGATGTGCTAAAATTCTGTTGTGGATTCTTGCATGTAAGTTCATGAGGAATATTGGTCACTAGTTTTCTTTTTCTGTACTGTTTTTGGTTTTATCAGAACAACACTAGCCTTATAAAAGGATGCATGTGGGGGGAGAGAATTCCATCTTCTATTTTCCTGGAAGACACATACAAGAATGGTATTAATTTTTTTTTTAATGCTTGGTAAAAATTTTCCATGACACCATCTGGGCCTAGAAATTTGAGGTGGGGGGGGTGCGGAGGAGCTTTAAAATTATGAATTAAACTTATTTTAATAGTTATAAAACTATTTCAGTTATCTATTTCATCTTGGTTTGATTTTGGTAGCTTGTGGTCTTTGAAGAAATGGTTCATTTCTTCTAAGTTATTGAATTCATGAATATAAAGTTGTTTATAATATCCCCTTATTATCTTGTTCCTGGCTGCAAGACTATATTGATATTCGTTTCTTTTCTGATATTAGTTGTCTTCTTTTTATTTATGTCAGTCTTGCTTGAGGTTTATCAGTTTTATTAATTATTTTTTTAGGGAGCAGTTTTTGGTGTTATTAATCTTTCCTCTACCATTTTTCTGGTTTTGAAATTAATTTATTTCTGCTCTTTATTGTGATTTTCCTTCTGTTTGCCTTGGTTTTATTTTGCTCTCCCTTTCCTAATTTCTTGAGGTAGGAACTTAGATTATTAATTTTAGAACCTTTTTCTTTTTAATGTAAGTATTTAATGCTATGAATTTATCCCTCAACATTGCTATAGCTTTGCTCCACAATTTTTTGGGGGCAGGGGGGAGGATTGGACTCAGGGGCATTCAACCACTGAGCCACATCTCCAGCTTTTGTGTGTGTGTGTGTGGTGTGTGTGTGTGTGTGTGTTTATTGAGAGACAGGGTCTCACTGAGTTGCCTAGTGCCTCACTGTTTCTCAGTCTGGCTTTGATCTCATGATTCTCCTGCCTCAGGCGCCCGAGTTCCTGTGATTAAGTCATGCACCACCACACCCGGCTATATTCCAGAATTTCTGATATGTGGTCTTTTGTTTATCATTCAGTTTTATACTTTTTAAACTTCCTCTTTGACCCTTAAATTATTTATCAGTTTATTGTTTAATTTCTAAGAGGAGATTTCTCTGCTGTCTTTGGTGTGGACTTTTAGTTTGATTTCATTATTATTAGAATAGATACAGTGTACAATTACAAATCTTTTAAGTGTTAGAGATTTGTATTATGATCCAGGATATTTCTTGTCTTGGTTAATTCCATGGGTGCTGGAAAGGAGTATGAGTTCTTCTGCTTTTGGGGAAGGTGTTCTTCTAGATGTCATTGGATCTTACTGGTTGATGGTGTTCAGATTTCCTATATCCTTGCTGACTTTCTGTCAGGTAGTTTAGCAAATGCTGGCTGTGGAATTCACAAGTCACCAATTATAACATACATTTGTCCATTTCTATCCTCAACTCTATTAGTTTTTGCTTCCTGTGGTTTGCAACCCTGTATTTTGATTCAGGCACATTTAGTTTGTTGTGTTTTCATAAGGAATCGATCCTCTTATCCTTATGGATTGCTCCTCTTTGTCAATAGCAAATTTCTTTGCTCTGAAGACTAACTGGTATTAACATAATTACTCCTGCTTTTTAAATAATTAATGTTTATATGGTACATCTTCTCTTCCTTTTACTTTCAACATACTATGTTACTGTATTTCAAGTGAGTTTCTTGTAGTTCAGCATATGATTGGATCCAAACCATTCAATAAATCTCACTCTGCCTTTTCATTAGTATATTTAGACAATTCACATTTAAGGAAATTAATGATGTATTAAGATTTAAATCTTCCTTTTTTTCCTATTTATCCTGTTTTTTATTCCTCTGTTTCTCTTTTCTGACATTCTTATAAATTAGTATTTAGATATACCTCTTTGTATTGTTTCTTAGTGATTGCTCTAGGTATTACAATATAAATATGCAATTTATCTTAGCATACTGTTGTCAGCATTTCTACTTCCATTTACATGTAGAAACCTCACTTCTATTTTGTTCCCTTTAACCCCACTCTTTTAAAATATAACTGTCTGAATTATTTCCCCAACAGAGATTGGCACCATATCAGTGTTATTTGCTTCAACAATCAAATGTGATTGGAGAATCTCCTGAGACTTATCATTCTCTATTTTATGTTTCCTTGTTTTTTTTTTCTTATTCTACTATTCTTTCTAAAGTTCTAAGCCTTCTTCTGTTATTTTCTTTCTGTTTCAAGTACTTACTCTAGACATTTTTTTAAGGGTAAATCTGTAGGCAACAAATTCTCATAGTTTTCCTTGGTTTGAAGATAGTTTTAACTCACCTTCATTTCTGAAGAAGAATTAAAGAATTAATTTGAAAGACAGCCAAGAATTAATTCATTCTTTAATTAACCTGTTACTAATTATTTAATATTATTAATTAATTTGTTATTATCCAGTGACAGATAGTGCCACTGATACAGAAACCTAAGTTGATCATTCTTTTCTTTTGGAACTTGAAAAATACTACATTACTTCTTTCTGATCACCACGGTTTCATGTAAGAAATCTTCTGTTATTCGAATTGGTGTTTCATATAAACAATGTGTCCTGCCTGCCTGGCTACTTGCAAGACTTTTTGTCTAATTATATTTATGATGTGTGTTGGCATGGATTTACCTAGGTTTATCCTACATGGAGTTTGCTTAACCTCTTGAATATGTATATTTATGCCTTTCACAAATTTTGGGGAGTTTTCAGCTAATATATCTTTAAATTCTTACTCAGTCCTATTCTCTGATTTCTAAGGACTCTGATATTATGAAGGCTAACTGTTTTGTTATTGTCTCACATGTCTCTGAGACTGTTCATTTTGTCCCAGTCTATTTCCTTTCAGTTTGGGTAATTCCCACTGATCTTTCGTGAAGTTCATTGATTCTGTCTTTGGTCATCTTCACTACTATTGAGCTGATCCAAGAGTTTTTTTTTATGTTGGTGATTAAACTTTCCATTCAATAATATTCATTTAGCTTTATATTGCTTAGATATTCTGTATTTTCATTTGTTTCAAGAGAATTCGTAATTGGTCTTGAAGTAATTTTATAATCCCAACATCTGATTCATGTCGATATGGGCTTCTGTTACAATTCTCTTTTCTCATTTATGTCATGATTTTCCTGGTTCTTGGGTGACTAGCAATCATCATCATCCTCATCCTCCTCCTCCTCCTCCTCCTTCTTCTTCTTTTTCTTGTTTGTGTTTCTGGGCACTATGGATTATGTACTATGGAACTCTGGATCCTATTGAGTATTTTTTCTTAGTCAATCTGATGAGGTATAGCACAAGGACCAAGCATGTGTGTGTGTGTGCACGTGTAGGTGGGCCAAAGATCGATTTGCTGTTCAGTCCCACAGAAACCAAGGAGAGTTGATCTATGGTTGTTAACTGGTATTTGGCTAGAGTGTGGAAGGCATTGTCACAAAGATTTTTGTGGTCCTTTAGCTAGGGAAACAGATTTTCTTGGAGGTTTTTGTTTTGTTTTTGATTATGCCTGGTATTGATCCTTGGGGGGGGGTCTCTAGAATGTTCTATTTAGGATATGTGGAGGTTAATAAGGAAATCAGGGAACTCACTTACATGTTTTTTAAGTCCCAAGGCCCCTAGATAGGTCATCTTCTCTTTTCCATCTTTCGGAGTCTTTCCATACTTGTTTGTTGCATTATGCCCAGGGTTTCATTGTTGTAAAGGGAAGGACCTGATTGAATGTTATGGCTGTCCCACATTGGCAGAAGCAGAACTCTGGATTATTTTTTACATTCAGTACTCCAGTGCACAATAACTATAAACTCAAAGGAGATTTTAAATAAAATCTTCTCACTTCCTCTAACAAATTGCTTAAATTAATAACACTTCATACCACCAAATATCACACTGCCTTTAGATCTTTGAGGAAGCTCCCTGAAGAAGGCTTGGGTCGATTAAATATATTTTCTGTTTAATTTTGAAAACAGTGTTTAAAACATTGGAAAACGGGTCCTTATCCAGGCAATGGCCAAATAACAGAAAAGTCTCTACAGAAACCTGATTGTTCCTACCTAAACCTAGAAAAAACTACAAATCAACATTCCCAGGATATACTTATTCTTTGAACAACAACTATGCCCTTGTTTCTACTTCCTAAAAATAAAATTTTCAGGTGTTTCCCGCCCCCCACCAAAAAAAATTGAAGCTCAGATGTTGATTCTCACTCTGTGTCCCAACTAAAATGAATTTCTCCTAATTCTCCTTTGTTCACTTCCTTAAGAGACGCCCCAAATAAGAGCTTACAGCTAAGATAGCACCAATGCTATCCCGCAATTAAGCCAGGGGTTCTCTCCAGTGCCCCACAGAAGCCTACCTTAGTCAATGCCCTCAGCCCCCACATGAATGGGGAGAAAAACCCTATGTAGAAAGTCCAGTGAAATAATAAAGGTAATGGCAGAAGTGAGTTCCATGAAGTCTCATAGGTTACAGCCACAACTATACACCCCACCCAAACTCAGGTGGCCCTGTAGAGGTAGTTCAGTGGGGCTGTAATTGCTATACTGGTAGATTTAAATGTGGTTGAAGGGGAAAAGGATTTATTTCATAGAAATGGATGTTAGGAATTTTTCTAGAATGCTCTTAACGGCAAGAGAAATTCCTATCCCATTTCTTAAGATTCTCCTCTAACATATCTTGCTTTTGTTCCACCATATTTATGGAACACAGAATTCACTGAGGACACTAGTAGTACCATCATTTTTCTTGTAAAGCTTACCGCTAATCAAGGTGTGCTACCCCAACAACTATCCCAATGATGACTTAATCAATTGTGACAAGTACAACCATGGAAATAACAAGTAAGTTTGGTTTTCTTTGAAATCTTAGCAAGAATTATACTTTTGCAAGGGTGTCATCATAGGTGTCAAGAAGACATAGCATGTGCCTGGAGCAAGAGCAAATATATAAGTGCAATTAATTGTTCCCAAACTAGCAAAGGTCTGAACTCAATGTAATTATTTTAGCACCATTTTTTTTTTTTTTTTTTTTTTTTAGTAAATACTCTTAGTAAATACTCTACATCCTAGAGCTCCAAAGGCCACAATGATTGAGATTTTTAAATTAAGCCAGATCTATTGGAAACAATCCCTGTTGTTTCTAATAAGGAGACAAGGGTGTTCCAATCCCCTGATGCTCCTGCCCAGTAGCAGCCCCTACCTCCTTGTTTGTCCTGTCGGCTTGCACCAAAGTTCCATTCAGGCAAGGTTCCACGTAGTGAAGCTCCTCGTTATACTGCAAAGGAAAGAAACAGCCAAGAGAAAACATTTAATTAAGGAATCAAAGGACCCAGTTAATAATTGAAGGACACACCATCACCAAAAAAGAGCAGCACAATTTATTCACATAAAATGACTTTCCCATGGGCACCCCTATAAACAATTGTAAGTTACAGGCTCAAAACAAATATCTTTCTTTGCTTATTTGAGGAAGAAACTTCTAGAGCCCATGCTAGAGTATGGGAGGTTCAGGATGTACACTGTTAAACTGACCATCTTCCTAGGGTGGCCCCAGACC
Organism: Urocitellus parryii; assembly: GCF_045843805.1. NCBI lineage: Eukaryota > Metazoa > Chordata > Mammalia > Rodentia > Sciuridae > Urocitellus > Urocitellus parryii. Next base: position 171,737,361 of record NC_135533.1, on the reverse strand, counting down.
CTGGAAGTTCCCTGGGCATGGCTGACAGGTGGGATTTAAAGACCACTCCAAAGCTGGCTAATACAGCTCTAACTCCTGTCTTTGGCTTCATGGAACAAAAGGACACATGCGTCGGTCACACATAAGTGGGGACAGAATAGAGGAAAGGAGAGGCCGTGAAGTTCTCCCGTTGCTCTAGAAGAGCATGAAAGCATTGGTCATGGCATTGCTTTTGAACAGTGGCGCCCCCTACCCTACCTAGCCAACCTGCCTTCCCAGACTTTTTGACTCTGGACTCCTTAGAATATGAGTCCCTTTATTTCTGTCCAAACATTACAACTAGGAGGCAGAAATTGAAGTGTTCTTATCTTAATTTCTTTAATCAAGCTTCATTCTCTGCACTGTAGCTAAGCTGGTCCTTCTGGTAGATGGATCTGCTCATGTCACCTCTTGTCAAACCCATTCATAGTTTCCCCTTACCCTGCAGATGAACCTTCCTAGGGCCTTGAAGACTATTATAGTATCTTTATTCCTTAGCTCTTCCCCAAAACATTCTGGTCATCCCTAATTCCCTTCCTATCCTATGACATGTCCTATCCTTTCCTTCTGACCTTCCAGCACAGGGCCCTCTGCTTGGAGCCCTGTCTCTGACATCATCCCTTTCTGGCTAACTCCTGGTCATTCTCTGGGTCAGCTTATTCTCACCTCCTCTGGTCAGACACTGGGTCAGGCCCTTCTCCTATATACTCCCTATAAATTCAAGTTTCCTGTTGCCTGCATCCCCTACCAAAAGATGGTACCACATCCTGAGGGTCCACACCTGGTCCCTTGGTGTGTTCCCTGTGGCACAGAGAGGGCTAGTTCCACAGGAGGAGCCCACAAACCATTTGTTCAATGACAAGATCACAGTATTTCTACTTTATGGGCTAACAAAGCCTAGGGAGCCTGAAGGAGGAGGCCAAACCATCTCTCATAGGCCCAGCTCTTGAAAGAAGTCTGGCTTAGGAACTTGGCTTTTCGGACTATGGTCAGCAAGGATCATGGTGGGGCTGTGAATAGGAGTTAGTAAAATAAAGCGTCAGCTTGGGTGACATGACAGACAAATTTGATTGCAACAGCCGCTGGGATGCATTGGCTTCACGTACGGAGGATTCCTAAGCCAATAGGAGCAGGGACGGCATAGGGAATAAGGAAAGGGTAGAGTCCAGATTTAAGTCCAGGTGCAAGTCCAGGCAGTCTGACCTATAGGATCTCAAAGCCCAACATTTCCCCTTTATCCCTCAGGTCTCTGTATTTCCCCATCCATTTGATTTTTACACCCTTTCTAATTTTTGTTTCTGGTTATGTGAAAACACTTGAAAATTTTCATCTAAGTCTTAGGGCTTAAGTATCCTCTTATGAAGCATAGAGGAAAAACATGTATTTATGCAGCTGAGTATGGTAGCACACACCTTTAATCCTAGCCACTTGTGAGGCAGAAGCAGGAAGATTCCAAGTTCGAGTCAAGTCTGGGCAACTTAGTGAGACCCTGTCTCAAAAAATAAAAAGACTGTAGCCAGGTGCCATGGTGCACACCTGTAATCCCAGCAGCTTGGGAGGCAGAGATAGGAGGATTGTGAGTTCAAAGCCTGCCTCAGCAACTTAGGGAGTCCCTGTCTCTAAATAAAATATAAAAAAGGTCTGGGGATATGGCTTAGTGGTTGAGTGCGCCAGGGTTCTGAAGCCAGAATTAGATAGGGAGTCAGTATACATGGGTAAATCCAGTCAGGTTGGATCAAGGAGGCCAATTTGAGGAAGTTGGAGACTGCCCCCTGAGGGATTGAAATGCCTTCAGAGCCCTTCCTCCACCCTTAACAAGATAACCTGCCCCTGCTCCAACCTGTTGCTAAGGTAACCTGCCCAGGAATTGTCCCTCCCTACAAGGAGTTGTAAAAGTTGTTAATTAATGTGTCCTGGGCTGCTGCATCCAGCTTTTACCCCTGTCCAACTGCTTCTTACCTTTTGGCCATCCCACCCGAACATCTCCTGATCTAGTCTTGTATGCAGAAAGGAGAGAGATCAGGGGGAAGAGAGAACAAAGAAAATCTAGGACTTATAAAAGAGGCAGAAGACTTTCACTTCTTGGGATACCGGGATACCAGCTATGGCCCCCTTCTCTCTCCTGGGAAATGTTACCTCTTTTCAAATAAACTGCTAAACTGCTTTACATGCTTCCCTCGTCATGCTTCTCTAATGTCATACTTCAACATGTGAGGGAGCAGAACTTGTCACCAGTAAACTGTGGTATCAGTTTCATCCCCAATATTAAAAAAGAAAATACTGGGGCTATAGGTCAGTGATAAAAATATCTTGGGTTCAATCCTAAATCCCCCCCCCATAAAATTTATTTATGCAATTCTGAAGTTTGCCATTGAGAAGTGAGAGTTGTCCGATAAATGGAATGTCATCGCAGGTTCCCAGAAGCATTTGTGCAGATCAACATGAAGGAGAACTTCTCCACAGTTCTTATCCATATTAGACATGCACTGGGAGTTATGAAGAACCAACCATTCCCCTGTCCTCCATCTCTTTTGCTGACTGATTTGGTTCAGGGTAATGGTACGCCCTTTCCTAAAGGCCTGAAGCATCAACTGATTCAGCCAATTGACTGTCTGTCGGTCAGGCTTCCTGGACTTGGACCTGGACATCACCAGCTATCTATCCAATGTTGGCTACTCGCTTTCACAGCCAGTCTGCAGCAGGGGTGGTCAGGTGACAGGATCCCAGCCAGTGAGAAATTTTCTGGGTGCTTTCAGTCAAATTTTATCCTACTGTTAAAGCAAAACTCTTTTATATATTCCTGCCCCTTCTTTCCTCCTTGACACACTATTGTGAAATTGCAGCAGCCATTTAGCAAAATGAGGTGGCAAGAATGAAAATTAAAGCCCAGGGAGAAAGCCAGAAGGTGGAGCCAGCAGGAGTCCTTGATGACACCACCGAACCACTGTACCAAGACTGAAATTGCTTCCTCCAGGCTCCTTACACGAGATTATTAGATGCTTGCATGCTGAAGCAAACTCTGTCCAGCTGTTCTGTACCTTAGTGCCATAATTTTCTTAATGGAGGTTTCCTCCTTGATTCTCCCTCCTCTTATTCTTCCATTTTTTCCAGATAGATTTAAAAACCTCATCCTATTCTATCTAGTACACACTCTCAAAGTTGACCTGTGTAGTTGTACACGAGTTGGGGGCTTAGGATACCTGGGTCCAAGTCCTTCCCCAGCCATGTGGCCTTAGAGGAGTCACTAAACCTCTCTGATCCCTGAGAAGATATCAAGTCATTTTCTGTTTAGCCCCTTGGGGCCCCTGCAGGGATCCATGGAGACATCAGATCTGAAAGGACTTTGCTAATGCAGATGTCTGTATATATGGGGGATGACAGAAGGGGGTTAGAAGCAAAGAGGACTCAGAGGTTCTTGCCCTCATCAGGGAAGTACATGTGAGGTAATCAAAACCAGGCTTGCTGTCACTGAGCACACCATGGCCACAGGAGAGGAATCTGCTCTTGTGAACCCCAGCCAGCTTGTTAGTGGCACCATCGAAGCTTGCAGTTTCACTAATTTCCCTGGACTGCATGGGGAGAAAGCGATGCTGAGCAATCTGGTCTGTTTCAGCAAAGGGAGCAGGGCTCCGCCATGGGTAGAAGGGAGCCCCGAGCACCAGGCAGCTGCATCTCAGAGGCCGGCTGAGCATGCACATCACGCTGCCCCTCCCTAAGGGACACCAAGAATGCCCTGCAGGTGAAGCTGCTTCCAGATCCCTAGCCACTCACCAATTGGAAACCTTTGAGCTTGTCCATTTTGATGAATGTTCCCCCAGATTTCTATTTGGTGAAATACTGATACAAATGGTTATCTCAATATACAACTAAAGAGGGCTCACCTGTAGCCCGAAGACACATAGGCCTTCTACACACGACTCTTTCATTCCTACTGAAGTAATCTGATATTAGTAGTCTCAGGAAGAAGAAGCCTCAGTGGACATCCCCACTGGCTAGATGCACTTTCTTCCTGTGATTTTCTTCTATTTCCCTCCCACTGAACCTAAAGAAGCACTCAACCTTCTCCTCCCACCCCCACCAAAGTAGTTAGTCCTTCCTGCATATTTCTGGGAAATAGGGAAAGTCTTTTGGCAGGCAGGACAGGAGAGGGCCCAGACAGCCGTGGAGAAGGTCCAGCCCAACGCGCCAGCCGCGTGCTGAGGGTATAAACAAAGAGCTTTCACCACTTTCAGAGCTTGGGAACTGCCACCTGACACACAAGGCCTGGGCCGGGGGTCAGCTTTCTTCCCCCAAGCCAGGTAGGATTTCCTCTTCTGACTCACACAAGGGTAGCACAGTTGAGCTAAAGCAACTGAGGCAGGCAGGCCCAGTTCCAGCCCTGGTGTTGCCTGCCACCCACTGGCTGGGTGACCAGGGTCAAAGCATCTCAGCTCTTTGCACGTCCATGTTTTTGTGCTGGGGAAACATGGATTCTCATTGTTCCTGCATCAAGTGAGGATGAAATGAGATCATTTGATAGTCAGCATAGGACCCACCTGTAGGGAAGAGAAAGAAGGCCACCAACTGTACACACAGGGTGTACAGAAAAGAGACAAGGTGGATATGTGAGCTGTGTGTAAAGAGAGAAAGGCTGATAGATGACACCCTCCAATGCTAAGGAAGAAGCAGGAGGGGTGGATAGTGGCAAAGTGACCCACTTTGGGGAACATGCCTCCTCTTGAAGAAGAGACAAGGCGCTGCTGTATTTGGCACAAGTGACAGCCTAAATGCCTGAGGCAGGAACTCAGGATGCCTGGGGCACAGGGTCCTTCCCAGGGATCAGGTCTCTAGCAGAGGGTTTGCTTCCAAACCACCCCCCCTCCCAGGAAGGAATCTGCCAGGGAATCCTATCTAATCTTATCTATTCACTGAATATTAACGAATCACCTACTATGCACCAGGGAAGTAAAACACTGGCTAACTTGGCTCATGATCCTCATCATGGAGTGATTATAAACCAATGTTTTCTAACTTTCATTAACAGATCAATATGCTCATTGCATCTGAAGGTAATGTCTGCTTTTTCTTTTCATGATTTAAAAAAAAAAAAAAGGGCTTATAAAACCAGGCTTGATACAAACCCATGATGTTCCTGGGTTTTAGATTACATCCCACAATCCTCTTCTTTAGGGAACGATCACTCTCCTCCCATCAACTATCAAACTCTATGATCACAAGGGACCCATCTCCAGATTCCTTTTCCCCCCTCCTGCCCATGTCTTCAAACAGTCCCTGCATCTCCTGTTTTATGAACACAGCAAAATCCTCAGTGAGGAGGTTAAGGATGATTTCAAAGGACAGTGGCAAGTTTTAACTTTCATTCGATGAATAGCCTGAACATTCTGGAGAAGGATCTGAAAACCCAATCATGAGCTGGACCCTCTCACCAATGTTCCTCAGTAGTGCAGGATCGTCTCATCCCAGCTCATGCACACTAGAGCCCAAAGACAGGACAGTGAAGGACATGGGACGTTGGATTCTGGATGCTATGGAGGAATCTGAACCCTGCATAATGTGACATGCTGGACTTGATGGGTGAAAACAATTCAGCTTTCAGGCTGAACGGAAAATCATCCGTCCCCTAGAAAGACCCAGCTAGGAAGGGAGAGACCGCTGGGAGGGTCTTAACACATCACCCTGCAGCTGACGCCTCCACGTGCCTCCATGGACTTCAGATGGTGCCCCAGTTCCTCCTTGTGGTGGACCAGACTTGTCTGATAACCTGACTCTCAGTCCAGTCTCACTTTTTTTTTTTTACCATTACCCCTAGGATCCTCTTCCCCATCCACATTCAACTCCATCCCAATATGCTCCAGACACAAGGCACTTCTTCAAAAGGAAGTAGGGGTGGGGGTTCCTACAACCTGCAAATGGCCTCTGGCTCCTCAGTTCCTGATACTTTCTGCTTCCCTTCCTGACCTAGGTCATCAAACAGGCCTAATACCTACTTAGCTTGAAGTGTCCACTTGGTCAACACTTCTTCCAAAAACCCCATTGTTGAGTTCCCAGCTGGTGGCATGCTCTGCCTCTCTGTCCCCTTCCATCCTCTCTCAGAGACTGCACTGGCCACACTGCATCTCCACGAGCACCTGCTTCCTGGCCTGGCTGCAACAGCACCTGATACCCCCCACCCACCCACAAAACCCCCAAGGGCCATGAGAGTCAACCCAGCTTCACCATTTACAAGGGCAGCCCCACAATACTTCACACCGATTACTCAACAGTATTTGTTGAATGAATCAATTAGACTAAAGAAATCAAAGGGCCACTCGGGAGGCCAAGGCAGGAGGATCACAAGTTCAGAGCCAGCCTCACCAAAAGTGAGGCACTAAGCAATTCCGTGAGACCCTGTCTCTAAATAAAATACAAAATAGGGCTAGAGATGCAGCTCAGTGGTCAAGTGCCCCTGAGTTCAATCCCTGATACCCGCCCCCCCAAAAAAAGGAAAAGAAAAAAGAAATGAAAGGGGACAATTGTAGAGAAGATCACTAATGGGAAAGACTAGGAACAAAGCCAGGAAAAAAATAAAAGTTGGCACAAAGACAAAAAAATAGGATGAGACTCTCTACCCGTTTCAAAAAACAGATAAATAAACAAGAAAGTAGGTAGGTTATAGAGAATCCAAAGTTCCACAAAAACCCCATGTTCTTAAAATGCTGGCATGCTTGTGTAATTTAAGAAACTGATGCAAAATTGCTAGGACTCCATTAAATATTTTTATGGTTTTACTGGTGCACTTTTGATTAAATAACCTTTAGAAGGAAAATGTGTAGGGATTATGTAATGAAGCAGATGAGCCCACACCATGCTCACCACCACAAGGCATGCTGGGGATCTTTTTGCATTACAAAAGCTTCTTATGTAATTTGAAACATGACTGGACGTAATTAGTAGAACAAATGAGCACTGAAAGAAAATACCATCCGCATACTTTCAATACGGAATCGATTACTTTAAAAGGCAAATCCACAGCAGGCGAAGCACTGGAGAAACAGTTCTAAAGAAAATTCTGCAAATTAAAACCAGGGCACCAGAAAGTTCCGGGATGAACTAGCAAATCATGCTCTTCTCTCTTCCACTCTGCACAGGCGCAGGCTGCAGGAGGCATTTCAATTGATTTCACGATATCAGCCCAGTTAATACTGTGTTCACTTAATGCACGGCTTAGGCTTCTATGAAATCATTTTCCAAGTGTCAGTATCAGAATTAGCACCCTCATTTTTATGATAATATTGTTCATTTAATGCATGGCTTGGAGTTAGACTTCAAAGTGAATCAGAAAAGGATGCCTTTTCTCTTGTCAGAGACATCTCTTTTCATGCACCAGTGGTTTGACCTGAAATTTTAACTTCGGACAAAATCGCTCTCATATTTCACCTATTCTTTTGCAAGTTCAATATGCAGTCAGCTCAATAGCTTTAGATGGATTTTTGTAATACCCTGCCCATCAAAACTAAAACAATTTTTAATATTATCCTTTTTATGTTTATTCTCTGGAAAGATCTGGATCAGAAGATTTTCGGCGTAATATATAAGAGGGGCTTCACAATGAACTTAACAAAATGCAAAACTGAAAGTCTTTTCCTGCTATTTAAATCTCCCTTTGGCCTCCTGCATTATGACAATGAATATCAAATGACAATGACAAATTTGATTTGTACAAACAAAAATCTACAGTGCACGGGGGCTTCTGACACTGAAACTTGATTGCCGTCTTTACTTTTATGCTAAAACACTGAAATGTCTCCTCAAACATCTACCAGCCAGCAAGGGAAGATTGACGGGATAATGAAAAGCGAAGTGATGATGTCCCCTCCTGTGAATGGAACCCAGCCCACAAGAACAATGCACTCAAAGAGATTTGCAGGGCATTTGGGATGAAACTGCAAATGTTCCATCCTCGAGCGCCTGCAAGAACCTGCAGTGGGGTCAAGCTTTGGACAGGGAGTGGGTGACCATGTTAAGCAGATGGAAGTCATGATCCTCCTGCCTCAGCCTCCCCAGCTCCTGAGATTACATACCATTCTATGAGAGTGGTTATGCATGGTAGAAACAGGAGGAAGTAGGGGAGGAAAATAATAGAAGGAAAAAGGGGTGAGAGGCACTGAGGGTTGGGGGAAATAATAGGAGGGAATATAAATGAAAACTTGCTAAGTAGGAATCTACTCTTATTTAGGACCCTCTAACTGCTGGTAAGTGTGTAGGCATTACACCCTGTTATTGGACATTCTGATAAACTTCAGGGCATACCATTTGATGCAGCAAAGTCACTTCTAGAGTTTATTCCATAGAAGAACCCTCAAAAATATATGCATTCCAGGGGGCCGGGCGTGGTGGCGCAGGCTTATAATCCCAGTTACTCAGGAGGCTGAGGCAGTAGGATCAGAAGTTCAAAGCCAGCCTCAGCAACTTAATGAAGTGTTAAACAACTCAGTGAGGCCCTATATCTAAATAAAATATCAAACAGGGCTGTGAATGTGGCCCAGTGATGGAGTGCTCCTGAGTTCAATCCCTGGAACCAAAAAGGAAAAAAAAAGTGTGTGTGTATATATATATATACACACACATACACACACACACACACATTCCATTCAGTGCATTCAAATAATGAAAAATCTGTGTACTGCAGCTCCCTTGCTTAGAAAATAGATCTATTACAGCACAATGTTCAGCAAAGGCGGGCTGGTTAGACATACGATGCCCTGTATATGTGATGGAATGCCTTGCTATTCAGACACATTTAATTGCTGTAAGAGTATAGAGGCAATTTGCAGCATATTCTCTAACGTATAAATCAATTTTTGAAGAAAAATGTGGGTTTATATAGAGAGAAAAATTGGGAAGAAGCTGTGCCAAATGGAAGGGAATTAAAAACATTTCTGACTTGTTTAAAATCTTTTACATATGGCAGGGTGCAATGGAGCCTGTAGTCCCAGCGGCTGGGGAGGCTGAGGCAGGAGGATCATGACTTCAAAGCCAGCCTTAGCAATTTAGCGAGGCCCTAAGTAATTTAGTGAGGCCCTGTCCCTAAATAAAATAAAATTAAAAAAAAAAAAAAAGGACCAGGGATGTGGCTCAGTGGTTAAGTGTCCCTTTTTTATGTATGTTACCTACATCAAAAAGCCAACAATGCGAAAAGTTACTATGAATTAATGGTTCCTTTATGACCTTGGCCTTCTAATCTAAATTCACTAAGATTATCTGGCCCCTTTTCCTTTCACATGAGAGGACAATATTTATGATTTTACTATTGAGGCTTCAAATAAAAGAGTTCAGAGTGTCTTTTGGTTGTCACGAATAGTCTTAAATTGACTACTTATGTTGAAAACCAACAGATGCACTGTGAAGGTTAATGGGACCTCCAAAGAGTTTCTTTCTTTAAAGAACAATTTGGGGTAGAGTAAAAAAATAAAATAAAAAATTTCTTAAGTGTTAGCGAATGACTGGCATGTCTACTTTTAATTATCTTAATCACCCTCTCTTCATTATTGAGTTGACACTGTTTGTATATCTTAATGAACTTACATAGATTATTTCAATCGATTGGTTTTGTTAACGGAACAATAAATCTTGACTGATAAAGGGTGCCTAATGTAATTAGTTAGCTCTTCTTATTACATGAATTTCTGATATTTCTGTAATGAGTAATTAAAGATTAATAAGAAAGATAGTTTCAAATTAGCTGCTTCTTATCAGTAAGTGCTTCAGGATGTGTGGGAATCAGACCACATTTGCATATTCGCCAGGCTGGCAAATAAAGTCACTTTTCCTGATTAGAAAACGCAATATTCTCACTACCTGAAAATCTTCTTCACAGAAACTATTTCCTGGGACATATCCCTTCCTAGTAAGATGCCCACAAGGACCAGCCACATCCTTTTACTTCTGCACATGAGGCAGTACCCCATAAAGCTATGGCTTAACTATGCTACTTTTTCTGGCTGTGTGACCTCAAGAATTCATCTCTGCTTCTTCATGCCTCTGTGTCCATGCCATGCAGACATAGTTGGGTGAAGAGTCAATTTAAAAAAACTACAGAGGACCCTTGGCAACAGGCTTTGCACAGTGGACACTCTGTTATTTATTCTACAAATATGGAAACTCCTAAAAACTGTTTACCAGGCACCTCCTACATGCTAGAAGTACATCCACTAGTGAACAAGACTAACCTCTACACCCAAGGAATGCAATATTCTCTTTCTTTCCCATTTCCTCCCAAGGGTTTTTTAAAATCTGAAGCTGAACCAGTGGCAGTGAGTACTCCTGTAAGTAGCCTCAGAGGCTCAGGAACTGAGGCAGGAGGATCACAAGTTCAAAGCCAGCCTCAGCAACTTAGGGAGACCCTATCTCCAAATAAACCATTAAAAGGTCTGGGGATGTGGTTCAATCCCCAGTACCTAAAAAAATAAAATAAACCTGAAGCTGTATATCCTGCCGCCCTATGGTTGTGCCCTTTTGTTCTGGGAGTCCTATTAGAAGAGAAATGTTAGGCAACCCCTCTACAACTTTAATGTCACTTCAATACCTGAGCCCTCTACCTAGAGAATACAGATGGGTGTCATGCCCATGCAGGAAGCTGTCCTGACACTGGTTCTATGACGACACACTCTGCTCAAGGATCTACCATACAGACTATGGGAGCCATGTTCCCAGAACATCCCATCCATCCTATCCTACGGTTGGTAGAGAGTCCTGTGCTCCAGTCTGATACAGGCATACTGGCTACGGCGATCCCGACAGCCCCCTGACCCCGGCAATGAGAGTACACTCACTTCCTAGGGGAGGAGCACATGCTCAGACTAAAGCTGTCTGCCCAGAAACACACAGCTGTATACAGCAGATCTGCATTCCAAACTCAGCTTTGACTCCAAAGCAAAGCTCTGTCCCCCTCCCCATGATGCCTCCATTACCTCCTGCCGCCACTCCATGTCCCAAACAGGCCACGACAAAGCACAAGTACCAGCCACACATGAACACCCAGTTAGGTACAGAAGGAAAAGAGTAAAGCTCACTGGATAGAGAGAGGGAGGGACATAAGGGACATGACAAGAATGGCACCAGATAATGGGCGAGAAGAAGAAAACAGAGCTGTGAATGTCAATCTAGGTAAGAGCTCCTTCAACGGCTGATGTTACTGCCTGGCCTTGGTTTGCTTCCTGGATCTTTGATTTCCCAGCCCTGGGACCACAGACAAGGTACCAGCCCGGCTCCATCTCAGCATCTCGATTTGAGAATGTGCCAAACGCAGTCCCTCCCTCCCAGCATTGGGGAGGGGAGCGAAGACAATGCAACTATAAGAGGAAGGCACAAGCAGGCACTTCATAAATGCCACCTTTGTTTCACAAGCTGAGATAAAGTGCTGCGAGCTGGAAACCGCTCTCCACATTCTAGTCAATTCTTCCTCGCTTTTATTACTCATTGTCATCAGGCTAATCCGGCTTAAAGCTCATTTCCATGAAAGAAATTCTAGCAGTGCAAGAAAGATCTTGCTAGGTACCTTCCCCAAGGTTCTGGAAAGGCTGGCTTCTCGGGAGCACACGATCTGAGCTGAATACTGGGCTGGAACAGGGGATGTGCTCAACTTCATTCCCTGTCTCTGAAAACCACTCTGTCCATGATTCAGCCAGTGCACAGGGGACTAACCAGCCCTCATTTTCTAACCTCTGAGGCATTGTATATACAACAGGGATAATGAGGTCACTTTCTTGCTGCTAAAAGAGCAGGTGAGGGCTGGGGATATAGCTCAGTTGGTACAGTGCTTGCCTCACATGCACAAGGTCCTGGGTTCAATGCCCAGCAACACACACACACACACAAACACACACACACACACACACACACACAAAAGCAGGTGAACCCCAACTGCAAAGAAAATATAAAACAGCTGGGTGCAGTGGTACATGCCTCAAATCCCAGGGACATGGGAGGCTGAGGCAGGAGGATCACTGGTTCAAAGCCAGCCTCAGCAACTCAGCGAGGCCCTAAGCAACTTAGTGAGACCCGTCTCTAAATAAAATATACAAAAGGTCTGGGATGTGGCTCAGTTGTTAAGTGCCCCTGGATTCAATCCACATACCAAAAAACAAACAAACAAACAAACAAAAACAACAACAACAACTCACAGCAATGATGTTGAAGAAGTCATCATCCCCCAGGGTATCCAAGATGGATGAAACCGTTTGCTTCGCGATTGTGAGACGGAGTCCTTTCATGCTGCCACTGACATCAACCAAGATGACCACGTCTTTTGGAGAAGTTGCCGCCTGGATGTACCTAGGGCAGGGAACAATGAAGGACCAATAAATCCTGACTTCTCTTCAAGTGTTCCTCTAAAACAATAAGAGATTGACCATTGCCTACCATTTTCGGTTCCTGCAGTCAAAGGCAATGACGCCATTCTCATCTGGTTCCCATTTAATCCCTAGAAGAAAAACGGGGTCATCAGAAACTTCAGATTTATTCTTTGTATTTAGAGGCTGCTCTGGCTTTACTGTGTGAATGGACAGGGTGAAAAAAATCACAGGCAAAGACCAACACTAGGCTTCATCCTATGCCACACAATCAACTTTGGGAGGGCCCCCCTGCCCTTTGCCTGAGACCTTATAGAGACACAATCCAAGTTCAGTTGCTACAGAAACCTGCTGGAGAGTGGAGACATCTTTCCTGCCATGCTGTCCATCAAGAGAGGATGTGACTCCAGATGTGACCTTGATAATAGTAGTCAAGGTCATTTCTCACTGTCTAGCAAGTTGTTGGAGCTGGTGGCATCATTCATAGATTTCTAGGCAAGTCTGGTCCCCATCCCTGGACACAGGTGAGGTAATGTCTATAGCATGGGGGTAGAAATCATACGATACAATGTTTCCATCTTAGAATATACACAGGTCTGTTCCCCTCCTTATTCCTGTTTTCAAAATCAAGAATGTTGGCCTGACTTTCCACACTGAAATGAAATAAAATGGCTCTAATTATGCCACATCATAGAGTTTGAATTTCAGGTCCTGAAGCCTAAGGAATTTTCTCCATGAGTAAAACCAGATCCAACATCCTTAGTCTTGTGGTTTGCAACTAGCTCAGGATGTATCCAAGGGTGACAGCATTCTTTATTTGCAACTTATTTTTTTTTTTTCAAAATAGAAGTTCATTTAAAAAGAAGGCATTTGCTTTAGCGAACACTCTGCCGGACAGTGGGCACACAGAAGTGACAGAGAAAGATGGACCTGGCTCCTGCCTGCCTTCGGGGGGCCTCACATCTAGCAGGAAACAGACACAAGCACTGGAGGGGTCATGAACAAGAAGTGCTGGATGCTATGTTAGTGTTTAAAAGGTGAGTCTAATTCCTGATGGGAGGAGGCATCCTGGAGCCATGATAGAATGATGGTGAGCTACTTTGCTGCCACAGTAACGGACAATGGACTGGGCTGTGTGCACCTCTCGTTTTTTGTTTGCTTGTTTTTGTTTTGTTTTTGGTACCAGAAAATGAACCCAGGGATGCTTAACCACTGAACCACACCCCCAGCCCTTTTAAAAAATAGCCAGAGACAGAGTTTCGATAAGTTTGTAGGGCCTTGCTAAGTTGCCGAGGCTGGCTTTGAACTTGGGATCATCCTGCTTCAGCTTCCCAAGCCACTAGGAATATAGGCAAATGCCACTGTGCTTGTTGGGTGTAAGCTTCTTGACAGAAAAGTATTTCTCACAGTTCTTGAGGTGAAATATCCCAAATCAGGTTGTCCATGGGGTTATGCCTCTCTTTCCTTGCCTCTTTCCTAGCTTCCTGTGGGATCCCAACAATTCTCAGTGCCCTTGACTTGAGATGGAGTCTGCCTCCATCTTTAAATGGTCATCTTCCCTCTGAGTTGAGGTCCTCTCCTCTTATTACAAAGACACCAATGATATTGGATTCAGGACCAACCTAATCAAATGTTGATCTTATCTTGATTTAACTAATTTCCATTTCTAAGACTCCGTTTCCAAGAAAGGTCACCTTTGGAGGCTCCAGGTTGACCTGAATGTTGAGGGACACTATTCAACCACCAAGTATAGGTAGGACTTCCTGAGCAAAAATGGTGGGTGAAAACGCCATAGAGAGGAACACCCCAGAAGGGAAGCATCAGGTGTGTATAGATCCTGAGGCTGAGAAGAACATGACATGTTCCAGGAACAGAGGGAATACTGGCATGGCTGTGCTTAAAGAAAGTCCATGCCAGAGGAGAGATGTGCAGCAGAAAGAGCACAAGACCCAGGCCTCTTGTCATCAGGACACGAGGTATGCATGAAGTGTAAGTGAAGACAGTACCTCCAGGCAGTTCCAGGCACAGCTACCCTCACTGTAACAATTAACATCATGCCATGACCTCAAATCAGGGCTGGCTGAGTCTCATTGGGTCACCCTACCCAAACCCGATGTTTGAGCTGAAATCTTCCAGTTTTCCTAATGTGTCCGGATAGGACAAGACCTGTTCCCCCCACTCCAATGCCATCATTCTCTTCCTGACATCAGCACTTCCATTAGTTGTGTTCCATGAGAAGTTCTGCATGAGTTCAGTGGATAAAAGCAAAACTGGTTTCCGCTTCATGGGGCAGTCAACTGAGGACCTTCCATCATCACTCAAGTGCATTCTGAATCTCCATGACAGAATGACATTGGTGGCAGCATCAACAAAGAACATTTCCACCATAACATAAATTTCTTTGAGACAGCGTAAGAGTTATCATATGTCCATATGGACTTGTGGAAGTCTACATGTGAATCCCTGCCCTCCGTCAAATTCTAAGCCAATCCTTCAATTCAGATGCCAGAACTCTTTTGCCTCCTACCCCAGAAGCTGGGATTGGTACTCCTCTCAGTACTCCTCCAGTGCCTTTTATTTCTGCATCTTAGTATGAAACACACTGCATCGTGATGATCTATTCATCTCTCTTATCTCCCCATGGTGGCCAAAATGACCCCTTCTTTGAGGATCCACTCTAGACAAGGCCACAGTCATCCTGACGAATCTCCATGGTTTTAGATGGCTCAACCTATCCACTACCCAGTCCCATGGCTTCAGTGGTGGGCATGTCACCCATACCGCGCAAATCCTTGGACTTAAGTCCAAACTATTGGAACATGTGCTCTGTCTTCTCCTGGGACACTCTTTGAGAAATCCTGCAAGTCTACAGCCAGTGTTCCCTCCCCATCCCTAGTGAAATGCAGCAGTGCTCCAAAACAGCACTGAATTGCAAGTCCCATGAGCCAATACACGTTTTTCTTGCCTGAACTAACTGGCCCTGGGTTTCTTTCACTTGCAACCAGAATCCATGATAAGTGTATTTATCTTTATTTGGCTTACCAAGGACAGAGGCCTAGGAACTAGACCTGAGATTCATTCTGCTTAAAGACATGGGGACCTACCACCAATTCGTACTATTATACTACTCTAAAAATGAAAAGAAGCATCCTGATTTAAAAAAAAAAAAATCCTTGATGTATGTGTTGGTGCCTGCCAGTAATCCCAGTTACTTGGGAGGCTGAAGCAGGAGGATCGCGAGTTCAAGACCAGCCTCAGCAACTTGGTAAAGTCCTAAGCAATTTAGTGAGACCCTATCTCTAAAAAAAAAAAAGAGATATGGATGTGGGTCAGTGTTTAAGTGCCCCTGGGTTCCATCTCTGGTACCAAAAAGAAAAAATAAAGAAAGAAATGAAGGGAGGAAGGAAGAAGTCATAGCAAAACATGTTCATGTTGTGTTGTGGAGGTGTGCTCTGTGTTTAGAATGAAGCACAGAGTTGACTAACCATCTGACATTTATCATGGCAACACAATACCTTTGGAAGACTGTGCCCCGTGCCTATTAATACAGTAAAGATGCAAAGTCAAAATCTTGCCAAAAAGTTCATAAAAAAACTACAAACATTTTTGACTCATCTGCTCTAACTGATAACATCCTTATACATAAATTAATCTCCCCCATAACATAAACCAAGTTACATAAACAAAGGAATCCTTTTGTTTTCCATTGTCTTCCCGATGATTCTTTAAAGACTTTTTGCTGGTGGAGGGAACAGATGATTTGTAGTTGCTACGATCTGTTTCCCCCTCAGCCAAATGCCACAGGGTCAGATGGCTATGTGTCCATTGGCTTGCTGGGCAGGCCAGCCTCCCCTCCATGCACCAGTCTCACAAGATTTGCATCAAATTTGCTCTCTGTGGAGTGCATCAAGGCAGATTGCAATTTGCCAACACTGAAACTTTAATAGTCCACTGTTTATTATAATGTTATCTTTAATAGGATGCTTATTGCTTAAATTTCCACACGTTCCAGGAGGAAGTGTGTATTCCCTGCTGAACACAGCTCTCAGGAAATGTCGACTAATCTGGCAAAGCAGACACCCCGGCAGGCAAGTCTTGGGGCACAGATGCTGTGTGCAGGGCAAACAGCTCCTGGCAGCGAAGGCTGATAATCTCTGTGCCACAGAGTGGGAAGCCATCAGGTGCCTAGTCTTACTTAATGAAAACATAAAAAGACTCCACTTAATTGCTCCAAGATTATGCAGAGTGTTTTTTTTTCTATTTCTTTTTTTCTTTCTTTCTTTCCTTCTTTTAGGTTGAGCTTGTTAATTTCTACAGCTGTGATGTTGGCACAATTGCAGCCCCGAGTCCTGCTTTCACAACTTGTAAGCAAAATTAAAACTTTCCGTTTTAATTAAAATTCAAACCAAGCCAGAATTAAAAATCCTATTGCAAAGCAGAAGCCTGGGAGAACCCCCGGAAGGAACACCTGTTACACAGGCATGAGGGACAAATGCTCACACACGCACTGCTCGGGGGTGTCATTGGGGGGCCTTCCGGGAGAGGTTGCAGCCATCTGTGGTGCTTTGACCATTTCAACCTCTTCTTCCAAGGGAACCAGCTCTGGGGTGGGGAAAGCCAAGTTCAAGTTCAATCTCTGACACCTTTTACTCAGAATTCAATTCTGCCCAGGAATGACTTGCTCTTTCCCTTAATAACAATTATCATCACAATGGCCCCAAACACTTGCCCAGGATGATTAAACATGGTACATTTCACCCACCCCCCATCTCTGTGACTTGAAGTTTTGTCTGTTTTGTTTTGTTGCCATACTAGGGATGAAACCCAAGGCTGCATGCCTACCAGGCCAGGGCTGTACCACTGAGTCACACCCCCTCAGCCCTGGTGGCAATTCTATGAATTACTCTGTTCAGAAAGATGCTAAAGCCACCTACACCCACTGATGTCACCTTATCATTCCTATCCCAAACCCTGACAACAGAACTTAACTCTTTCATTTTCTTTAAGGGGAGGGAGAGAAATTTTAACCCAGATTGGAAAAAAAAAGTATTACAGGATCATTCATTGGAAATCATAATTATCAACACAACAATACTCACCGGGATACTGTCTAAAAAAGCCCTTTGCACTTCCAAAGTACTGCCATATGAGAGATGGGTCACGGTCAAAGTTATCGACAAACACTTTGTTTAGTGACTCAGACCAGTAAACCCCATTGACAATGGCAGGATCTGAAAAGAGAACAGAGAGGATTGTTAGCAACCACAGTGAGGGCAAATCCTGGCATCACAGGTCCCATGGCAGCAGCTCACAGGCTCACCTTGCAGGTGGCTGCAAAGAAAGTCTAGTCCCCTAAGAGACTTAGGTCCTGGGGATCCCGAACTCTCAGGTTTCTCCTCCTGAGTGAGCTCTGAACCACCCAGGAGGATCTACTCTTAGCTGCTTGCTGGAAATGTATGTCCCTTTATTTCCAACTTCCAATTTCATATGAACCATTGCTCTTAAAAATACAAAAAGAAACCTTCTTAGCAATCTTTCTTGCTTTTCACCCAGAACTTTTAGCATTAAAAACAGGAAAAATGTGTTTTCTCTCACGGTAACAACCTCAGCCAATACAGCCCTGTCCTCATTCTCTCCGCTTCTAATGTGGAAGTTTGCTCTATATAAATAAGTGAATTGGAATGATGTAACTGAACCTCTCCACTCTTATTCAGTGGAGAGTACGCTCCACCCAGGCAGAGACCATCTCTAACGATCATCTTCTGTACTTTTGGACCAGCACATGGCAGAAATCCCAAAATTTGTATGGCTGGATGGAGGGCAGGATGGAGGGATGCACAAAGAAAAGTCAGGTCTCCAGAAACCAGACAATCATTTTCTCGTTTGCATTCTGATCCCATTAGCAAACCTCTTTTCCTCACCCTTGGCAGCTTAGAGATAACACTTTACCTTTTGTTCATGGATTTTAAAAAATAATAATAAAGACAAAAAGAGAGAGAGAATCAATATTTCTGGCATACTGGCAGAAGCAAGGTGATTGCTGAGGATGCTCCATGACCATCCACCTTTTATTGGTTTATTTTTACCTCTGAAGATCCTGCTTCAAACTGATGCCACATTTAGCCATATTCTCTTCTAAGAGGGCAGAAAAGTGTCAAGTCCCAAGATGACAGGGGGTGAACATGACAGCAGGATGAGCATATTAATCATCCGGAAGAGAAGGCAGAGACCCTCATTGAACCTTCCTGCAGTGGGGGCACCCTACTCACTTCCTTTCCTGTCACTTATAACAGAACACCTGTCCTCAGAGCACCCAACCAGAGAGCGAGAGGCAAAGTCTCTGATGGTGCTTCTCTTACCTGCAAAATAAGGATAAAAAGACTCGCTCTACAGATCTACATAGAAAGTTCAACAAATTCAATAGGAAAGAGTTACCAGCAAAAGGCATCTACACAGCCAGTGAAGGAGGCATTCCATTGGCCTGGTATTCAGACCCCTCAGTACTACACACACAGGGAGCCCGAGGACAGATTCCGTCACTCCGATCCTCAAGTTGCATTGTCAATCAAAAGAGAAAAAACAACACTAGAAATGCCCATAAAAGCAGGTGTGCAGACAAGAAAACTATTGGTCCCTCCATGCCTCGCTACACACTTATCCTCCCCTCCGACAGACGGCGGCCCTCCTGATGTCACCTCCTGATGCCCACCAAATGGCACCTGACCCAGCTGCTGGACATGGGTCTTGTCTGACATCCTGCCTAATTTTTTTTTTTTTTTTTTTTTTTTTTTAGATTACTTAGGCCATTGGGATTCTGACTTCCATCTCAAGGGTAAATGCTCTAACTCTTGTCAACTATAATCAACCACATCATAGCCCAGGAGAGTGAAAATGACCAATTCAACCTTGTACCGCAGAGTAATTTTGAGAAAGACCTTATCCTCCTGATCCTGGAAAATGGAACCCTTGATTGTTCTTGTCCAAGTTTGACAGTAATTATTGTGACTCACTCCTACCTGCAAAGCCATTTAAATAAATCCACAAAGATGCAAATACAATAATGACGATGAAAAATCCATGGTTCTTGGCCTCCTTTGAGGCCTTATTATGTTGGCCTCATATAAAAACCTTCCATGATGAGAGGCGAAAATTCCATTTTACTAGGTTACTGCCTCAACATGCTAAAGAATCCAGGGGTTTTCAATTAGACTATTCTTTTTTATTCAGTGTGGTTACTGGGATTGGTCCAGTTAGACAATTCTGATTCCTTTGGGAGCAAAAAAAAAATAAATAAATAAAGAAATAAAGTTGCCCATCCTTCTAGGGGATCCTAAAATCCTAAGATTTATCCTGTGGAACTGTGAGCTCCTTCAGAAACGCAAAAGGAACCGTGTGGTCTGAGGACATTTTCACCCACTTTACCTGGACTCCAAATCTGAAATTAAGCTTCTTCAAGAAAAGGAGGTTTTCAGTTTTCCAAGGTCATGGTGAACAGAGAGAAGCTAATCACTAAAAGATACAATCTACTTAGTATGGGGGCTGTGTTCCACACACCCATTGGATCAAATATTTGAAATAACACTTCCCCTGACTTGTAAAATAATCACAGCATATTGATTTTACAAGCTTGCTTAGCAAGCACATTTAATGGAAGGGAAAAATCTTGAATGGCAGCCTACTGTTATTGTCATTTAAGAGACAGAAAAAGATAGGAAAATTACATGGGCATTCATCTAAGTAAAAGAAAAGAAAAAGATGTTAAGTTAAAAATGGTTTCCCAACATTATCGACAGACGCCAGAAGTCAAAATATGCAAAAGGTGAATCGACACTTCCTATCTCCCTACTCACCCAGGACTAAAGCCCCTTCCACCATCCAAATAGGAGGAGGCAACACCATGCTGAGGCTGAACCATCACAACAGCTGGCTGCTTCCTCTACAGTAGTGATCCCGCACAATCACCTGAAAAAATGACAGCATCCTGCCAAGCAGCAAGTCTAGCCTTTTCTTGTTTGTGCTTTCTTTCAAAAATTGTTTCAAAGCTCCCTTTGACTGAAAATTGACACAACCACTCCAAAAAGTAGTATGGCGATTCCTCAGAAAACTAGAAATGGAACCACCATTTAACCGGATTATCCCACTTCTTGATATATAACCAATGGACTTCAAAACAGCATATTAAAATGACTCAATGGCTGCATCAATATTTATAGCAGCTCAAATCACAAGAGCTAAGCTATGAAACCAACCTAGGTGCCCTTCAAGAGATGAATGGATAAAGAAAATGTTGTAAATATACACAATGGAATATTACTCAGCCTTATAGAAGAAAGAAATAATGGCAATTGCATGTAAATGGATGGAACTGGAGACTATCATGCTAAGTGAAATAAGCCAATCCCCCAAAACCAAAGGCTGAATGTTCTCTCTGATATGCAGACGCTAATACACAATAGGAGGTGGGGGAGGGAAGAACAGAAGTTCATTGGACTAGACAAAGTGAAATGAAGAAAAGGGATGGGGAATGGGAATAGGAAAGACAGTAGGATAAATCGGGCATAACTTTCCTATGTGCATATTGGAATACACCACCAGTAAAATTCCACATCACGTCTAACCACAGAATGGGTTATAATATAATGGGTTATTCTAATTAGAATAAGTTATACTCCATGTATGTATAATATATAATGTCAAAATACACTCTACTGTTATGTCTATCTAAAAAAGAACAAATAAAAATAAGGAAAAAAAAGCTCCCTTTGTTTCATTTAGGCTAGTTTGGGCTTCCATCTCCACCTCTGATCTTTTTACAGTCTTCATGTACTATATTTGCCTCCTGTGAGTGCTATGACAAATTACCACAAACTGGATGGTCTAAGCAACAGAAATTGATGCTCTCGCAGTTTTGGAGGCCAAAATTCCATATTCAGGTGTTAGCAGGGCTGATTCTTTCTGGAGGCTCTGAGGGAAAGATCATTCCATGCCTCTCCCCTACCTTCTGGTGCTTTCTGGCAACCCTTGTCATTTCATGGCTTGGAGACTCCTGACTTCAATCTCTGCCTCCATCTTCACGTGACCTTCCTTTCTATGTTTCTCTGCACCAGATCTCCCTCTATTTCTCTCCTAAGAACAACAGTAGTTGGATTTAGGGTCCATCCTAGAAGCAAGATGACCTTGTCTAAGGTCCTCAAAGACCCTATTTCCAAATAAGGTCACATTTTCAGGTACTGGCAATTAGGGTTCCTACATATTTTCTTGGAGCCAATAGTCAACCCAGTACACATACTGTCTTAATTATTCTGATATAGTATACTCATATTTCATGGTTTGTACATATTCTTTTGTTTTGTTTTGGTGATGTTGGGGATTGAACCCAGGACCTTGGACTTAGAAGGCAAGCACTCTATCAACTGAGCTATATCCTGAGCCCTTGTACATATTCTTTTAAAGGTTGATAAATACAGGACTTTTCCCTCATAAAGGAGCTTTAAAAGTCTTCACGCTTTTCTTCTTTATGGGAAGAATTCAGATAAGAATCTGCATAGTCTGTCATAGAGAATATGCGTGTGAATATATTCCATCATAGAGATCTGCCTGTATTGCACTATAATGGATTAAAATTATTTTTCTCAATATCTAGTGTGTCAATCCCAGCCTATGGTCAAAAAAATCAACTCCCAGACAACATGGTCATTTCCCCACTGTTCCTGTGTAATCCACGTTAACTGAGTATCCATGTTGGTTCCTAAGAAGTCCAGGAATAGCAATGGTCCTGTTCCCTCTATCTTCTGAGCCATTATCCCAATACCAGTCAAGAATTTATCAGGTAATTAATCTTTTACTAAAACAGACCACTAGCAGATGTTTAGAGAATAAGAGTCCCAGTCCACTATGGTGATAAATTCACAATTTGTATCCAAAGAGCATCTGGTACATCCCTGCGCTCTCTTTGTAACATATTACATAATCCAAGAACAAATAGCTTTTGTCATCCCCATCCTTCATTTCCATTCAAATAACTGCTCTCTCCCAAGCTTTACCCTCAGATTTGCATTCTGCTACGTGGTCTCCAGTGTGACAGGTGGCTACACACTCTTGCCCACCTTTTCACTTTAGTTCCACATCTTTGAATGATGGCCCCAGTTAACACCATCTTTCAGTCATGAGTTCCTTCCTCCTGAATCCTGCCTCAGAAGGTCAGCCTCCTTGGGTCCCAGCCAAACAACAGACATCAAGCACTTAGCACACCAATTGGGAATTACAAAAAGGATTCATGAATATTGGCTGTTACTTACTCTGACCATGAGAAAAATAAATAAATAAGGTCCAAGAAAAGCTCCCAGCGTTCACCCCTATTGTCTGCATGGAGTGTTGCTGGGTGGCCCAGTGGAAGTCTAGAACTTGGGCTTTGGTATAGGGCGCCAGGTAGAGATCTCACTTGGTGCTTGTTAGTCTTGGATTTGTGGCTTAACATCCCAAAGCCATGGCCTCTTCATCTGTGGAAGAGAGATGAGAGCAGTCCTTCCCCAAAGGCTGGGGGAGAACGCCAGACATCACTCAGGTACATCAGTAGTGTCTGTACTGCAGTGAGTCCACAATTCCCCACCCAGGGGAGTTTGGCTGTCCTTAGACTATCCAGGTAAGACTTTAACAAGGTCTCTTTCTCCCTTCCTTAAATTAGCAGTGAAAGACACTCTGATGACTCTCATTCATTTGTTCATTCAATAGGTATTTATTTATTGAGCACCTACTCTATTGGGCATTCAACAGTGAACCGGACAACGAGCCAGGCATTTCAGTCTGAGGAAGAGAGTCACCAGGGATGATTGAATGAGAATTCCCAATAGAAATAGTGTGATTTTAAAAAAAGTAAAATCCGGGTGTGTTGACCCACGACGTAATCCCAGTGACTGGGGAGGCTGAAGCAGGAGGATCTCGAGTTCAAAGCCAGCCTCAGCAAAAGTGAAGCACTAAGCAACTCAGTGAGACCCTGTCTCTAAATAAAATGCAAAATAGGGCTGGGGATGTGGCTCAGTGGTGGAGTGCCCCTGAGTTCAATCCCCAGTACCAAAAAGTAAAATGGGATTGATCAGAAAGTTACGGTGTAAGGGGGAAGGGAGTTTCTTAATTTGGGTGGTCAGGGAGTGTCCCACCTCTGGGAGGCCCCCAATCACCTAAGCCAGCAAAAGCTTCACAGGGGACGAAGCAGCAAGTTCAAAATCCCTGAGCTGCCAAGAAACAATGTCTCAGTGACTACCAAGAAAGCAGGGGTTGCTGGGGCTAGTGAGGGGAGAGGGAGGTACCCGATGAGGCTGGAGGGGTAGGCAGACCCCGGTAAGGACTTTAGCAGATCAGCAGTTCCCTGCCAAGCATGTGTTTTTCTGATGGACCGGACCTGTACTCTACTGGCGCCAAGGCCCATCATACCTTTATTCATGGTTCCAAAATCTAATTTCTTTTGTGCAATCTGTAGCAAGCACAGCAACTTCCTCTTCCTGGAACAAGTCATCAGACTCCTTATGGCTGTCTTAGGACTTGAGTTTCCTCTCCAGGCCTCAAAGTTATCTGACACACTCAATTTTTTGTTGTTGTTTCAATATCATTTATTCTCCAGTGAATGAGTGGGACTGAATTAATCTAAACTTTCCATTTTCTTCCACAGAATTTGTGTCCATTTCTTGGGGAATGTGAGTGGATATGAACAATTATAAGCTCATATAGAATTACAAATTACCGTTTCCCCAAAAACCATTGTTGGAAGGGAAAGGCCTGAGCTCAGACTCCACGCACGGGTTGTTTAAAGTGTGGAAGTGCAAGGAAGAAGGTATTTCCTGCCTTGATCAGGACTGGAGGGAGGAGCTCAGGCTTTCCTGAAGGTCTCCAAGGCTGTGAACCTCCCAGATGTGAAATCACACGGGGCTCCGGAAGCCAGAAGGGCGGGGCCCTGTGGAGTCCACACTCAGGCTCTCTGCAGAGCCACGTGCTGGACGAGATTGAGAACAGCTGGAGAGTTTTCCTGTCTCCCATTTCAGCAAGTAAATGACATCTCCTCCATTCATTCTAAATAGATCACAGATTAAATAATGGAGAGTTTCGATGCTAATCATCAAGCACTTATATCTATTGGAGAACACAACTTAATGTGTGATGAATTATAAAATAGGTTTATTTGCCAAACATTTACCCTCCCTTGAAACTAGAAATACGCTCAATATTAAATGCAGGTTGCTTTTCACACACTCACACACACACACACACACACACAAAAAAAAAAAAAAAAAAAATGGAGCTAATTTCTGGCAGTCCTGGGACTAGAGGGACAGGAAGAGGCTTGTGGCCCAATGCGGAGCCAGTCTGGATGGAGGTGAGAAGCAAATCACTTGGCTAATCCCAAAGAAGTCTCCAGATTCTCTGTGCCTACTGCCTGCCTGTGCTGCACTTCAAGGAAACTTCCTCAAGGAGAATTCATTTCAATGATTAGATTTCTGTTTTTTCCTCTCTTAACATATTTTCCATTTTGTGGAGAAGCTTGTATTCCCTCCCCCTCTTCTCCGGGCATAAGCCATTCACAAGACTTTGTCAGAGATATTAAGAAAGATTGCAGGATAGAAATCAAAATGATGGTGATGTTGATGACGATGAGAATGCTGGCAGCAGAGAAGGGGCATTCATAGACCACTCACTACGTGCCGTACACCATGGGTGACCCTTCCCAGGCATTAACAAACTACCCTTCCTAGCCCCGTTTTACACAGGAGGAAATGGATCCTCCAAGGTTTGAAGTCCATTGCCCCAGTACATTCCATTACCCAAGGTAGAAGTTGGCAGAGGTAGTTCCTTTTACAAACTGCTAAGTTCATGGATTGAACAAACACTTGAATGCCTACTGCGTGCCAACAGGTGCTAGGATTGGGGGATAAAGTGGTGGGCAAAACCAGACATAATCTTTAAAGCGCAGACACAGTCTAGTGGGAGAGTTGGAATTTGCAGAATGAACAGGTACTTGATGGTGAGGGGTGAGTAGGCAGAGTGTTCCTGGCAGAGCCAAAGCAAGTTTAAGTGCCTAGAATTTAGGAGACTGGGTAGTAGGAAGTGGGGAGGGGAGACAAGGGGGCTTTGAAGATTCCAACCTTAAGTCTGGTCACATCTCAAAGCAGTGGAGGCTCCTGGAGTGTTTGGAGTGAAGGTAGGTACACACCTTTGCCATTCAGCAATAAGTAAGCTTGAACGGGTATGGGGGGGGTAGGCAGGGGAATGCTTAGAGGCTCCTGCACTGGGGCTGCAGAATCAGAGAAGCCAGTCCAGAGAGGACATGCTCATTGAACACATGATGTTCCGGCAGTTGAAGAGCTCTTCTGCCTCATCCCAGGATCCAAGCAGGAAGTGCCCAGGAGTGGGAAGGCTTACATCACCATACTGCAGAGGAGCTACACTGTGGGAAAAGGCCCAGGGAGCTGGCATACTCCCTAGATCACAAACAAATGGGAAATTCTATTGACTGTGGCCAGGGT
The DNA here is from genome assembly GCF_045843805.1 of Urocitellus parryii. Lineage (NCBI taxonomy): Eukaryota > Metazoa > Chordata > Mammalia > Rodentia > Sciuridae > Urocitellus > Urocitellus parryii. The sequence goes on along the minus strand of NC_135533.1, from coordinate 171,711,500 downwards.
GACTTTGTTCCCAAACAGCTGGACTGTCACAGATTTTTCAGACTAAAACTGATTTCTCTGTGAGTACAGTCCTAGGAATGCAGAGCAGGCCACTCTCCTAGGGCTTCTCCAATTGGCCTAAGTTAATCATAAGCATCATGAAAGAATGGGAACGATAAGGAAGCCTAGACCACCCACACTGGGGCATGGGAACCCCTCATGGAGCCTCTCTGGGTGAGTGCCGCTATGTGCTCACAGGACATGGGCTGCCCTAACCTGCAGCCTCCATGTTCTCACAGATCCTGGGAATACCTGTACCATTTCTGAGAATGCCACTAGGTGGATGGAACTGGAGAATGTAATGCTTAGTGAAATAAGCCAGTGCCAAAAAACCAAAGGCATATCTCATTCTCTGATATGTGGATACTAAGCCATAACAAGGGAGGGAAGATTAGAAGTTCATTGGATTAGACAAAGAGGAATGATGGGAAGGGAGGGGGAGTGGGAATGGGAAAGATGGTAAAAGAATTGGACATAACTTTCCTATGTTCATATATGAATGCACAACCAGTGAAACTCTACATCATCTATGACCACAAGAATGGGATCCTCATTAGAATAAGTTAACTTATTCTCTGTATGTATAATGTGTCAAATTATACTGTCATGTATCTATAGAAAGAACAAATAAGCAAAAAAAGAAAGAATGAGGAAAATTCTGGGAAGGGCATTGCCACACAGCCTGGGCTCTACTTTCATGTTCCCTTCAATGGAGGACTATGTGGGAAACAGGGATGGAGGATAGGGTGGGGCTTCAAGCCATTTAACCCTTGACCTCTGTCCTATCCTTTCTCCCCAAAGTGAAGCCAAATAAACTTTTACCCATTCAGTCAACAAGGGCTTAAAAATATCTATAGTATTTGAAGCCCTGTCCTACATCCCAAGGGCAGTGGAGGGAGGGTACAAAAGAAACAACCGCAGAAAGAATTGATGTTCTGGACAACATCCAGTTAGAGAGTATATAGCTGTCATCATTTAGTAAGAACCCATTTCTGATATTCACTCAGAAAGTCTCCTCTCATTTTATTTAACCTTTTGGAAGAGAAAAAGAAATTCAGACCTTCCTTCCATCTTCCAGACAGGCCTGGCTCCCAGTAAAATATGATTTCGTGAGCCTGCCATTCAGGCTGATGTTATCAGCCTTTTATTGATATTTAATATAAACACAGCCCCGAGGCTAGCAGGTACCCTGACAGGGTCTAAAATATAATTGCCAGGGAACTGTACAAATGCATGTAGCAATTAAGAAGCTGTCAGGGATATGGCTGGTGCAAAGATATAGAGTTGCAGGCTGGACAAAGGCTGCGTAGTGCGGCGGGGGTGGGGTGGGGGGGGCAATGCATGGAACACAGGGCTACCTCGGGAAGCAGGCAGTAGAACTTCCTGTCACCACTGCAGCCTGAGCCCCCTCAGGCCCAGAAAGCCCAGGCAGGGAGATAAGCGGATTATGGACATTTACAAAAGGAAACGGGGCCAAGTTTAAGTTTGCTGCTTGTTGTCAACACCCAAAGGCCTGACTCTCCTGCTCCAGTGGAAGATTTATAATGAAGAGGGAACGTGCAACTAGGAGTCTGGCTTTTTAAGAGAGGTCAGGGTGGGGGACCTGGGGGCAGGGGAAAGGAATGCATTTGTTTGTTTTAACACATTTATTGAGGTATAATTGCAGTTTGGATTACGCATCCTTTTAACAGCTGTCACAGTGGTACTAGCCTAAAAAACGGGAAAAGCTGGCAGTAACCATACAGGTGTTGGGGCAGCAAAGGATGAAGTCATGACTATGGCCAAGGAACACCTGGGGCTGGGGAAATGCAACTCCAGGGTCATCAGCGCCTCCCATGGTGTCCTTAGTAACTCCACTCCAAACCTTAACAGTATCCAGAACAATGATGTGGGATGGCAAATAATAAATACACTCCATATATGTATACACAATAGTCTTTTAAAAATAAAAATGTAAAGACATCTTTATGTCTTCCTGCTCTGAAACTGACAAACTGCTAGATACCAAGCCCCAAGAACATGAAAATGTAGATGTGGTCACACAACAGGCGTAAGAAGTAGTCCTGGGATACTTTGGAAAGATGTTCCAAGAAGTAGACAACATCTTTTTGTGAGCAAATCTCAGGAAAGACCCCCCCAGACCCCCGCCCCAACACACACACACACACACACACACACACACACACACAGCTCCGGGGCGAAAGCCAATTTTGGGCGGAGGTGGTTTTGATGGACTTGGCGCCAGGATCTGGGTTCGCATGGCTAGAACATTACAAGTATTTGCTTCTGGTGCCCAGTTTCATGTGAGGATCTACAGGCTGTAAACCCCCTGAACTGTACCACCGCAAGTGTAAACTGCTTCCAAAGACCATGATGTGCGCTAGGAGCAATGCCAGCTTCCAGCGATGTTGGCCAGGAACCATTTATAAAGAGACTCCAGCCGTTTTTCCACTGGACCTTATTCACCCTAAAAATTCTTTTTATCAGCTATTTCTTTGGCTTGTGGAACAGCAGTAGTCGAGCCAAATTAAATGAGTCCCAACAATTCTGTTTATGGACCTTCCGGAGCACATGAACACTAATTCCTAAGTAGCAGGGACAGGTGCTCGAAGGTCCCCTCCTCTTAACATATAAATGGCCTGTGAAAAATTTTTTTTAAAAAAGTAAGTTTAATTCTGTGAAGTGATTTTTGTAACTAGGATGATCATAAATTTATCATCCACACTGGATCACTGGGAGGAAAAGAGGGTCTTTTTATTGGTATATGAAAATAAACTAGTATAAATCAGGTCCATCCCGGACTAACCAAGATGGATGGGCACCCCGTTTGTATAATCCACTGCTTTCACATAGAGAATGGAAATAATTGACTCTGTGTGTATGTGTGTGTGTGTGAGTGTGAGTGTGTGTGTGTGTGTGTATGTATGTGTGTATGTGTGTGTGTGTGTGTGTGTGTGTGTGTGTGTGAGAGAGAGAGAGAGAGAGAGAGAGAGAGAGAGAGAGAGAGAGAGATTCTTAGATACAATTGGCTGGCTAACCAAACAGAATTAGAATAAGGAAATACTTTTATAATAACACAGTAAACACCTTCTTCTTGACACTTGGCTGGCTAATCTTCATAGGTAGGACCATGGCCTTTTGGCTACTGGGGATTGTTTTCTAGCTGTGGGCATTCAGTACACTCTAAATACCACCCAAGGTATTTTGTTGATGAGGTAAAAAATGGAGTTCACTAATTAATCCACTAAGTTGCTTAAGCCAAGGTTTCTTAGAGACGTTTTCCTGTGATTACATCGATGCACTCCCAATTGCTTCAAGCTGGGACTCTTTCCAATCTAGAAAATCCCTAATACCCTTAAAAACTATTAGCCCATAGAAATAAACCGATGAGGGACAGGAATGCTTGAAGGGGTGGGATAATCTAGAGACTGCCCACAAAAGGCCTGGTTTCTATCTTTCTTTCCATTTTGTATCTTCAGGGCTGGCTCCATCCTCAGGCCTTTCCTTTCATACACCCTAGAGCCTGTGACCTGGCATCTCCAGCCTTTCTCCTCATAGGACAATAGAATTGCTAGAGGACTCACCAGCATCCCATCATTCCTCAGGGGCAGAATGTGAGAGATCTTCAGATTGCTCCTCACTTTTCATTGACTTTCACCAGTGTACACCCAACCCTGGAGTAGTTGGCACAGAAAGGAGCTACAGTAGGCTAATCTGAACCAGGCCCAGGCACCATGAAAGATGAGTTCCTGAAAACAATTCAGGATGCCACTCGAAGGAAGAAAAGACACTGACATCAAACCATAAACATCTCCAGGTGTCTAGTATGGCCACAAACACCCAAAGAGTCATCTCAGAGGCCACATAATTCAAGTGACCTAAGACTTCAGCATGCCACTAATTCAGTTAAAGAATTGAAATTTGGAATATTATTTCCCAAGTGAGCATTTCCTTACCATATTAGTATACAAGTAATTGGTTAAGCCTTTCAAAATTGTGTAGCAAACAGAAGGAACTTCATCAATCACCAGGAAGGGAAGTTCAATGTGAAAACACAGACCTTTGGGGATACAAGGAAATTGAAGAGAGAAAGAAAGGCTCTGTGGGAAATCATGCTGCAAATCCAGCAGATTACCTGCTACAAATAACAATGAATAAGAAGAATATTGCCAGGTGCAGTGGTGCACACCTATAATCTCAGCAACTTGGGAGACTGACTTAGGAAGATCACAAGTTCAAAGCCAGCCTCAGCAACCTAGTGAGGCCCTAAGCAACTCAGCAAGATCCTGTCAATAAATAAAATATATATTTTTTTTAATTTATTGACAGGATCTTGCTGAGCTGGTGATGTGACTCAGCAGTTAAGCGCCCCTGGGTTCAATTCCCGCTATGAAGAAGAAGAAGGAGAAGGAGAAGGAAAAGGAGAAGGAGAAGAAGAAGAAGACGATGACTATGTTATTGCTGTAAAAATTAAACTAATGGGACCATCCATATTTAATAGCAACTGCACGAAGACAGGCAGAAGCCAGCTGCTACAAAAATGATGTATGACAAAAACAGGCCTTCGGAAATGGAAGTGGTGCTCCAAAAATCTTCAAGGACAGAACCCCTTGCACATGTGACCAGCATGGTTTAAACAAGAACATGCTTGTAATTCAAGGTCTTGGAAACAGTTTCTCAAAATATGGAGTAGTCCAAACTTTATTATTTTTATATGGATAGAAAAAAAATGATTCAGGAAGGTCTCTTAGCAAAACAGATGCTAAACTTTTAAATCATGATGTTGACCTGCTTAATCAATTTCATTAGTTTGGAACATATTTCAAACTGCTAGAAGCACAGGGTAAATGAAACCTCTGGTCACATTTTGGAGCCCTAACACATTTGATGAGCAATTTTTTTTATAGAGGCTAACTAGAAATAAGACATGCTGTTTATGAAGCCGTTTTAATTTAATCTTCCTTGAATTTGCCCTTTGGTCCATTTGTTTATCAATAAACAGCATAGTTTTATTTTGAATGTGAAATAAAGGGTATATAAATTTAAATAAAGTTGTTGCTATTTAAGTAGTATTTATATGATTAGAATATAAGGAATTTGGGGCTGAGGGTGTAGTTCAGTGGTTGACCATGTGCTGAACACACATACACACAAAATAAAAGTATAATAAACTTAGGTAAGAACTGAAAGCAATGTTACTCCAAAGTTGTCCTACAGTAAGAGCTATCCGTGATACCAAATTGAAGGTTAAAGGCCAAAATTAAAAAGCTTTGCTTGGTCACTATGAAATCAGAAAAGAGGAAAGAGGGAGAAACAAAAAATAGCAAAAGATGAAAAGATTAAACAAAATCCTGTATCAAAACAATAGCCCATCATAAAAGGTAAAACTATTTAAAAGCAAATGTCATTTAAAGTAGATATTTAATCTAATTTAAGTTGTTCAATATTAGTTCTCTAAAACACAGTCTGCATTTACCAGGTATATATAGAGAGATCTTATCTTTTAAAATTGAATTATGGATAAGACATAGTTAATTAGCATATGGGATCAGTAAAAATCATACCAGAGGGTTGACCCAACCCTCTAGGATAACTCAAATGTTATTTAAGAAGAAAAGGAAAAGAGAAGAAAAGAAAAAAACTAAGGAGTGGGGGGAGTTTTTGTCTTGAAAGCAACTGACTTCGGCACGATGAGGGGGTACAAAAAATTAATAACTTTCTAAGTCCTTAACTTTCTCCAGACATTGTCTTTAAAGCAAGGGGAAAAAAAAATGTTTAAAATCTCTCCAAAACTATTAGGAAAAACAATATGGAAATACATAACAGATGCACAAAGGCATCTCAAGATGAATATATTAAGGACCCACAACTGCAAATTCTAAAATCTATTTAATTGTGCCAAAGAGAAACACAAGAAAGACCTTTTGATAAACAAAATGCAGACAGTATTAAGGGGGGAAAAAAAACCAACTTGACATCTTAAACCAGAGACTATTCCTCGTTGGCTACTTCAGACTGACTAGACCACCAAAATATAGGCTGTGCTCTCCCACTGGCCACCTCCAAGAACAGCAACAGAGGCCAAACCTTGGTCCCGAAGTGGAGGGAGGGTGGATTGTTAAATGAATTCTGCAGTAAGTTTCCACTTGGGTTTGTTTTTTTTTAAATCTTAAACTAAACATGGAGCTCTTTGTGGGGGAACAGGGAGCAGGGAGTAGAAATCACCTCTAAAGATAGTTTTATTTTTCATATTAAAAACACCTTATTTAATTAACAAAAATATTCTCTCTATGTATTTTTTATAAATCAAAAGATCAGAAAGGAAATTAAAGCCACCCTCATCTAATTGAGAACCACTGTTAATATCCTGGTGTAAACACCTCCATCTATGGAAAGACAGTGGTGTTTGGATGAACGTGGATAATTCTGTGGGCAATAATCTCATTTACAACCTAAGCTCCTTCTTTTTGTTCCACATATCAAATTTTCCAAATAACCTATGTATCTCTCAGACCTATCATAGCAGTGTGGCATGCCATTTCAAGGAGGAAGGAAATAAAGGGGTTGCTTTCATTTTTTTTAGTACTCAGAATATTTAAAGGAATCTGTCTTTACATAAATAAATAATTATAACTTACTTACAGGTATAAGGAAGAAAAGAACTGGTGAACAGAGAGACAAAAGTCTGTGACTTCAAAGAAGGTCACATGAGCTATCTGGTCATTTGCAATATGTCCAAGACAAACCTGCATTTACCAGGTATATAGAGAGATCTTATCTCTTAAAATTGAATTATGGATAAGACATAGTTAATTAGCATATGGGATCAGTAAAAATCATACCAGAAAAATCATACCAAAAAAATCCACCTCTTTCTCCACCATCTTTCTCCTATAAATAAATAGTATCATTATTTTAAATTTGCATTATAAAACAATTTCAGACTTCAAAAAATTTGCAAAAATTATTTTTTTAAAGTCCCATATACCCTTCAATGAACTTTCCTAAATGTTCACCTCTTCTCTACCCACAGTCCAATAATCAATCGGCAAAACCACAACACTAACACTGATATAATAGCCTTGCCTGGCCTTCAAACCTTATCTAAATTTCATCAGTGGCTACATCCATTCCTTTGGTCTGGGCATGGATCCAATGCAGAATCAGATGTGACCTTAGTTGTCCTGTGTCCTTAGGCTGCTCTGATTCAGGACAGCTTCCTCAGTCTTTCTTTATAGCTCTCCACTCCTTCCTCAAGTCTCAGATCAAGTCTCCTGAGAAGAACTCTGACTAGTCATTTTATATAAAGACCTATTTGTTTCCTAGGATTGTCATAACAAGCAACCACAACTGGGTAGCTTAAAAAAGGGCTGGGGATGTAGCTCAGTGGTCAAGCACCCCTCAATTCAATCCCTGGTACCAAGAAAAAAGAGAGAAATGAGAGCTTACTTCTGTGATCTCTGCCATGTGCAGACAAGAGCAAAAAGACAGTCATCTGTAAACCACAAATTCCGCAACCCCCGCCACCAGGACCCAATTATGGTGGTCCCCGATCTTGGGCTTTTCAGCCTCTGAAACTGTGATAAATAAATTTCTGATTTTTAAGCCACCCAGACTATGGTACATTTGTTATAGAAGCAAAAGCACATGAAGATAGTCACGGCCTAAGGTTCTGAGCACAATGTGTAATTTTGTGGGGAACATTATTCAACCCAATAAAATGCCCTCCCAATTCAATGATTTTAAACTGTATATTATTGGACAAAAGCTAAGTTATAAGTCTTATTAGACAATTTCTTGCATTAATTTAATGCAGCATGAGCAGGTAAGAAATGATCATTTTAATCTGAAAAAAAAAGCATCAAATTCAGAACACCCATGGTATCTTGGGGAGGGTAATGACAAATTATATTTAGTTTTGTAGTTGGTATTTCTATTATTAAAAAAAAAAGTACTCAGTAGCAGCTTTCCAGTTCGCCTCTGGTTTTTATTGTAGATGAATATTTGCAAGAAATCAGTCTGTTGACCAGGGAAGAAATGCTTTTGCCCAGGGAGGCATCAGAGGTTAGAGGTTGCTTCTGAATGTGATGTTTTTGTAAGAGGTCATTATTTCCAAGAACCGCCAAGACTCTAGCTCTGCCTCACAGGCCAAGTGAAAAGGACAATTGGGACAATCATCATGTTCAATAGCCCAGCCGACACTTGATTAGAGGAGGAGATGAGGTTCGCTTGGTAGGGTTTGTTCTTTGCAGAAATTCTCCCAGGGAGAAACAGCAGCCTGCCCTTCCCCAGGCAACTGCAAATTGAGTTGGTGAGTATTTCCCTCTGCAGGCTTCTCAGGCTTACCTTTTTCTCCCCTTCTGAATAAATTGGGTGGTGGCTCTTCTCCTCCATTGCAACAGCAGAGTCTGCTGTCTGCAGGTTTGCAAAACCAGTTCTAAGATGCCAGCCACTGGTTGGACTGCTTCAACTCTGAGCATGTTCTTTGACATACTTTACCAGTCTAATAGTTTAATGCATTTCTTTACAAATTTCCAAACTTGACCAGAGAAGCCTTTCATGCACATAATATATAAACTGCCTGTCCCAGCCTTGAGTTTACCAATTTTGAAAATATAAAGCTTGGAAAAGAGATGTTCAACACATACACACACACACACACACACACACACTCACACACACACATACGCTCTTAACCCATGTAAACATTGTCAAATGTGGCCATGAAGAGGGTAACATGAATTGCAAAGACCTTGGTGAAGGAGGGGAAAAACATAGGAAGACAAAGAGGTACAGGTCTTCAGATGGAAATAAGGGTATGTATTGCATAGACACCCCAACGGCACACCACACAAGTGTACCCTCAAAACACAATATTGCAGACTGGGGATATAGCTCAGTTGGTAGAGCACTTGTCTTGCATGCACAAGGCTCTGGGTTCAATACCCAGCACCAATAAATAAATAAATAAATAAATAAATAAATAAGAAAGTTCCATCAACAAGTAAAAAACTTTTTTTTAAAAATGCAATATTAAAATGTAAGCAGTTTGGGGGCTGGGGTTGTGGCTCAGAGGTAGAGTGTGCACCTTGCATTTGGGAGGCACTGGGTTCGATCTTCAGCACCATATAAAAATAAATAAAGGTATTGTGTCCTTCTACAACTTAAAAATATTAAAAAAGAATGTAAGCAGTATGGAGGGTCATAGATGAGATGCCATAAGCAACTCACTAGGCTTTATCTGAATAAGAAATAACACAGGAGAACAGAAAATTGGCTCTATTTCAAAAGCACGTCTCCCTAGAAGTACTAACTCTGGCCACGCAAGCAGCCCCTGCCATTCACTCAGCTGAGCACTGCTCATGCTATGGTCCCCTTAATCCTCCAATGCGTAGGTCCTACTATGCAGAATTACAAATGAAGAAGCTGAGGCCACAGAGGGCTTATGGAATTGGCCCAAGGCAACAGTATTAGAAGGTAGGGGAACATGAACACATATAGCCCACTCACAATGCACCAGGGGCTATTCTAAGACACTTATGAATAGTAACAAATTTAATTAAATTTAACTGAAGGGTGTACATTAATGTAACCCCCACCTTTTGTTTTCGTCAGTGAGAATTGAACCCAGGAGCCCTTTACCACTGAGCTACATCTCCAGCCCTTTTTAGTTTTTTTGAGACAGGCTCTCACTAAGTTGCAGAGGGTGGCATCAGCCTTGTAATCCTTCTTCCTCAGTGTCCCAAGTCACTAGGACTACAGGTGTGAAATCACACTTGGATATATATAATCCCTATTTTATAGATGGGTCGGCTAAGAGTGAGCTGCCCTGGTAACATGCCCAGTTAGTAGCAGACAGATTATTAGGTAGAGCCTCTTGACCCTGTTGTATTGATGAGAACCAATGCAAAAGCAAATAAATAAATTCCTGGGGCCACATTCCCTGAAATTCAGAACTAAAAATAAATTAATACGCAGAAAACATGGAGCCTTCAAGTCCTGCAGCCTGAAGAGAGGTGGGCCTGGGATCTCCACCACACATGGGTGTGTTCAGAACAAAATAAGATGGAGGTCCCCCAAAATTCTGCACATCTCTGCACAATGGCCAAGGGAAAGTAAAACAAAGCAGTGTGGAAAGCCAGCTAAGCCTTTAAGGACAAAGTCAGTCCTCCCTCGAGGCCGCAGCGATGAACACAGGAAAGTTAGCATCCTCTGTCCCTGCTCCCCTAAATCCTCAAATCCCCATTGTGTTGTCAGAGGGGGATGACAGCAGAGAAGGCCAGGGGAAGAGGCTGTGAAGGGTCTCTCTCTCCTTAGACATAAGAGTGTGTCTTCATTCCGCTACCTCCATGCATGAATGAGGTCTCCATGAAGGGAAGCTGAGAGAGGGGAGGGAAGAGGGACCAAGGAAACCACACCAAACCAAACCCACTGCTGGGTACCCTGGGAATGCGCCGAAGCGTGGAGGTATTTGAGTTTGCTGGTCCATGAGCTGAGATTAGCATCTGCATCTTCTGATTGCTCTCTATGAAGGATCCTCAGGGTGCTGGGGAGCAGCCCATGGGGTGGAGAATTGGCAGAGTTGGCAGGTCTTTAAATAAACTGCAAGGTCCAGGGAGGTGATATGACTTGTCCAAAGCCATTCTCAGTAGGTCTGTTACCAGAGTCCAGATTTCCTTCAGAGTTCCCTTCCCCAGGTAGACACAGGATGGTCACCTAAGTTGAGCCACCAAGACAGGAAATGACAGTGATGGAGAAGCATGTGGCCAGGGTCCCAGGCCTGGTCCTAGGGAGGATGCCCTTCCTCACAGGCTTCTGCACAAGTAGATAAAAGCAACCAATGAGGATTCCATGGCCAGCTACTGATCCAGGATAGAAACAAAGGCTGAGACAGGGCCTCCCAGAGACGCCGGTGCCCAGTTCAGATCGGAACTGCAAGAGTCAGTGGCAAGTGCTGTCTCAAAGCTGTATAGGTGCTACCTAGCCACAGGGAGCAGGGCCTTGAGCCAAACAGACAAGTTCAAAATCCTACTTGACTGTGCTTGATTGCCTATGAGCAGGCACAGACCCTCTGAGCTCCTGAAATGTGACACATCATGTCTTCTTTCCATCTAGTCAGGAGGACCAGGGGCAACTCAGTAGGAAGAGTGCTTAGCACAGAGCCTGCAGACAGTAGGTATTCAAAGCATATTTGCCACTTGTATGGTTTGGATGTGAGGTGTCCCCCAAAAAGCTCATTCTTGCTTTGAGACAAAGCGAGAAGATTCAGAGGAGAAATGATTGGGTTACAAGAGCCTCAACCCAATCAGTGAATTAATCCCCTAATGGGATTATCTGAGTGCAGAAGTTGGGTAGAGTGCGGCTGGAGGAGGTGGGTCATTGGTGGCATGGTTATGGGGTATCCGTTTTGTATCTGGCATTGGAGTCTCTCTCTGCTTCCTGATCATCATGTGAGCGGCTTCCCTCTGCCACACTCTTCTGCCATGATGTCCTGACTCACCTCCAACCCTGAGGAGTGGAGCCTGCTGTCTATGGACTGAGACCTCTGAAACCACGAGCCCCCAAATAAACTCTTCCTCCTGTAGGATTGTTCTTGTCAGGTCTTTTAGTCACAGAAGTGAAAAAGCTAACTGAAACACCACTATGATTCTGTGTGGGTACAACCATGACAGAGCTGTTCCCCAGCAAGTGCAGGGAAGACAGTTAAGTGGGCAGCAGATGTTCATTCCAGATGTTCCTTCAGCACGTGACTCTTATTGGGTGGGGCTGTTAACAGCCCTGCTGTACAGAGAGACAGGTGAGGGATGAGATGTATCAAGGGCCTACAGCAAGGGAACGAGACAGCAAAGATGGAGCCACACCCTCGGGTAACAGGGCCTTCTTCCTTCGCCACCGCAGGATGGGCCTCTGCCCTCTTAGGCCAAGTGCACCTGTTCCAGGACAAGTTATGCTGGTCCCTCCAATAGGCAGTGCAGGAACTCCTCAGCATGTGACAGCGCCCTCTGCTGTTTGTGTCTGTTTCTGTCCACTGCTCCACCCCTCCCTTTCTCTGTGTCTTTCTCTCCCTGTCTCTGTCCCAATGTCCTTGTCTGTAAAATGAGAATAACGATGCTGATAGGATAAGGAAAGACCTCTTTTATTAACAGGGGTCACACGTGTTTCCTGAGCATTTATTCCTACCTGCCAGTCTGTTGGGCACCTGTGTTACTGCTCCCACACTGAGGTGAGGCGCTGACAGCCCCATCTCATAGGAGAGAGCCCATGAGGAATTTCTCCAAAGCCAACATGGTGCTGGGTACCTATGAACACTCAATGCATGTCAGCTTGCTTGTAATAAAAATTAATAATAGAGCAGTTTTAATTTTTTTTCTCTAATTGCTAGAGATGTTAAACTTTTTTTTCATATATTTATTGATTGATTGTATTTCTTCTTCTGTGAAGTACCTGTTCAGTTTCTTTGCCCATTTAATGATTGGGTTATTTGGGGTTTTTTCCGTGTTAAGTTTTTAAATATATATATATATATATATATATATATATATATATATATATATATATATATTTTTTTTTTTTTTTTTCTATTGAAGGTGCATATGGTAAAGATTTTTTTCCCATTCTGTAGGCTCTCTCTTCACATTATTGTTTCCTTTGCTGAGAAGAAGCTTTTTAGTTTGAATCCATCCCATTTATTGATTCTTCATATCACACCAGTCAGAATGGAAATTATCAAGAATACAAGTAACAATAAATGTTGGTGAGGATGTGGGGAAAAGGGACACTCATGCGTTGCTGGTGGGACTGCAAATTGATGCAGCCATTATAAAAAGCAGTATGGAGATTCCTCAGAAAACTTGGAATGGAACAACTATTTGAATCCAGCTATCCCTCTCCTTGGTTTATACCCAAAGGACTTAAAATCAGCATATTACAGTGATGCAGCCACATCAGGGTTTAAAGTAGCTCAATTCACAATAGCTAAACTATGCCCTTCAACAGATGAATGGGTGAAGAAAATGTGATATAGATACACAATAGAATATTACTCAGCCTTAAAGAAGAATGAAATAATGGATTTGCTGGTAAATGGATGGAACTGGAATATATTATACTAAGGAAAGAAGCCAATCCCAAAGAACCAAAGGCCAAAAATTTTCTCTAATATTCGGATCCTAATTCATAAAAAAGGGGTGGGGCTAGAGAAGAAGAGAGGTACTTTGGATTAGACAGAGAGGCGTAAAGGGAAGGGAGTGGGTATGGGGTAGGAAGGATAGTAGAATGAATTGGACATTATTACCCTGGGTACATATATGACTACACAACCAGTGTGATCCTACATCATGTACAACCAGAAGAATGAGAAGTTATACTCTATTTATGTAGGATGTGTCAGGATGCATTATACTGTCATGTATCACCAATTAGAACAAATTTTTAAAAATTAATCATAGAGTAGCCTTCTAGTCTATCAGAGCAAAAGAAAAGAGACTGAGAGAAAAAGAGACAGAGGAAAGGTCCTTTCCAGGTATGCCCAAGGTGCTCATCTCATGTTCTTGGCCAGGATCTTGATTCCTGAACATGGCATTCTGTGATTTGGGGGGCTGTTAGCCATGGACTAGGGCCAGCCTGCATACTGGCCACCTACCTGAAGCTGGCTCACAGAGCAGCTGCAAAGCAAGCCTTGAAAATAAGAGTGACATCAGGGTGTATGGTCACCCTGTGGAGGGCACATTTGTTCATTATGGGTCAGAGCATGACTGATTTTTTTTTCCTCTTTCTTTCTTTCTTTTAGTTGTAGTTGGACACAATACATTTATTTTATTTATTTTTATGTGGTGCTGAGGATCAAACCCAGGACCTTGCACATGCTAGGCAAGCGCTCTGCCGCTGAGCCACACCCCCCAACCCGCATGGCTGATTTCTAGAAAAGTTTCCATCAGAAGAGCCTCAGAAAGTGGATCTCAGCTGGCCTGAGATCATCCTGTTTCCCGTGAGCATTTCTCTGTGCATAAGCACACAGAAAGTGGCCCAGTCTAACAGTTAATATTTCAAACACATCCACAAGTTTTTACAAAGGTTCCCAGTAGAGGATTTAGAGAGTACAGAAAAGGACAAGGAAGAAAAAAGAAAAAAAAATACAACCAATCCAAAGATTCAGGATGCTGATCTTTAATGCTGATAGATGCCTGTCTCTTCTATAGTCCCCTAACCACCACCACATATAAGGACCCATTTGGTACATACCAACATGGACTTGACAATTTTCCCTAGCTAGCGAGGTAGAGGCTGAACACTGAATGCTTTTAATAACTTTCTTTTTCTGCTCTAGAGTGATTCAAGTGGAAAGCCCACATTTTTCAATGGATTACATAAAGTGCAACCGCAAACACTCAGGTCCAAATAGGTTTTAGCAGTGAAATCGCCGAGAGGTCCTCTATAAGTTGAAACTTCCAATTTTCCATCAAATAACCTTTTAGCCTCTTTTATTCTGGGCTGTTCCACCTGGTGGCCACTTCATCTTCTCCAGACAAGAATGAGTTCAGGGCTGACACTGACAAATTGACCAGCAGAAGCTCTGGTCACCCCAGACATTACTCAGCATCCTGACTGGTGACCTGTCCAGCATGGAGCTTCTACTTTTAGCTGGGCAGTGGAGCTGATATGAAGCCCAGCTTGGGTCATTTCACCAGCTCAGGACACAGCCTGCCATCATATTTTTTCAGGGGACATTTGGCAGCACAAAGTGGTACTTCTATAATTATTCATAATTTGGAACAATCAATATTTTCTCTGCTCAATAACAGCTACTATCATAAGTGTAAATGATGAGAGGAGATAAGGGCTTAGCACCCCTATAAGACAAAACAGATGACAGAGACAGAAAGAAAAAAATACAAGTCATATTTTAACCTTGAGTTCTCACAGAGTCCAAAACTGAAGCATAAACGTCCCAGTGAAAATCTTACTTTTGTGGAATGGAATTCTAAGGATCTGAATCAAGAAGGCAACAAAAAAATGAATATTATAACACAGAAGGACATAAATATTTGCTTATTCATTTAAATATTTCTTAGAATTTGCCTTCTGCAAGGCACTATTTGAAAGTAGTGGTTCTCAAATTTTAAAATGCACCAGAATCAACTGAAGGACTTAGACACAGATTACTGGGCCTCTCTCCAGGGGACCTGACTCACTAATCTGAGCACCCAAGAATTGTCTTGTCTTTCTTTCTTTTTGTGGTACTGGGGATTGAACTTAGGGGCATTCCAACACTGAGCTTATCCCCACATCTTTGTACTTTCTTATTTGATTGATTGATTGGAATTGAACTCAGAAACACTCAACCACTGAGCCACATCCCCAGCCCTAATTTGTATTTTATTTAGAGACAGGCTCTCACTAAGTTGCTTAGTACCTCACTTTTGCTGAGGCTGCCTTTGAACTCGAGATCCTCCTGCCTCCGGCTCTACAGCCACTGGGATTACAAGCTTGCACCACCACGCCTGGATGCATGTTTTATTTTGAGACAGGGTCTGGCTAAATTGCTGAGGCTGGCCTTGAACTTATGATCCTCTTGCCTAGGTCTCCCAAGTCTCTGGGATTACAGGTGTGAACCACTGTGCCTCGTAAGAATGACCATTTCTAAGGAGTTCCGAGACATTACTCAGTCTGATGCTGTGGGAAACAAGATGTGAACCACTTCTCTAGGCTATGAAAGTCCAGCAGAAGATGGATCCAAACCCTTCTCCCATGGAGTCTGCATTGGATTGCCGTGACAATAATAAAGCCTAAAACAATTTCAGTTGTGGTAAATTTGTTCTTTCTCCGAAAATTGCATTCAGAAGAGATCTGAGGATGATGGAGGAAACAGGGATCATGTTTTCCAAGAAGACATTTGGAGGAGGCATCTCTGGGGTGGTAATAGAATGAAGCGGGTGAGTAAAGAGGAAGAGAAGAAGCCATTCAAAACCAAAAAGAGAGAATTCCAGGCAAAGAGAAGCACCCAGGGGGTCCCAAGCGCCCAGCATCAGGAGCAGCAGGACCAGTCTAAGTACAGCAGAGAGCAGGGGAGGAGCTGGTGCCAAGAAGCCAGGAGGGAGACACACTTCCTAGTGGAAGGTCAAGGTGACAGGCAGAGAAGTGATGTGAGCTGGCTCATGTTTGAAAAAGAGACCATCCCTGCTGTTTTAATTTGCAGAGAAAAGACTATTCAGAGAGAAAGACAGAAGCAAGAAGAACCATCAGTCAGGAGACCATTGTGGCTGACTAGGGAGAGAAGATGGCAGCAAAGGCAAGGGTGGTCGTGGGTAAAGACGGCAAAGAGGGGCAGACAGGGAAGATGCTCTGTAGAGGGGGCTCAGAGGCAGCCAAGGGGCACAGTAGGTGGGTGTGTGGGTGTGAGGGTAGAGAGGGCTCCAGGACAAATGCAGTGTTTAATAAACATGTTCTTATTAAAATAAAATGGTTTGTTTGAAATTATCCCTTTTTTTTTTGATACTAGGGATTCAACCAAGGGGTGCTAAACCACTGAACCACATCCCCAGCCCTTTTTTTTTGTTTTTGTTTTTATTTTGTTTTTATTTACAGGGTCTCATTAAATTGCTTAGGACTTTGCTAAGTTGCTGAGGCTGGCCTTGAACTTGCAATCCTCCTGCCTCAGCCTCTCAGCTGCTGGAATTACAGGCATGAGCCACCACACACATTGAAACTATTCTTGAATAAAAATAGCACAAGAACACCTTCTTTTGCAGAGAAAAGACTATTCAGAGAGAAAGACACTTATATTGCTTTAGCACTTATATTCTCTCTCTTTCACACACACACACACACACACACACACACACACACACACACACTTCTTTTCTAAACCACTTGGGGACAAGCCACACATACACATCATGGCACTTCCCTCATACACCTCAGTGCCAGCAATGTTCAGGTGTATTTATGCAGCGCTTCTTTTGAGTGGGTGTAACGCTGGGATCAATGGAGATTGTGTCAGCTCCTGGTGTGACCCAGCTAGGAAGGAAGTAACATGCTTGCTCCCTTGAACTCCAAGCAAGTCAGGAAACCCTGGATTTAGTATTCAAAAGGTTTCTGGGCATGTGGCAGAGCCTAGAATGAGGTTGGTGACTTTGAAAGTGGACAGGATGTGCATAGGCAGGGGAAAGGATGGATGGGATTCTGGACAGGCAGATGGATAAGTCTACAGGAAGTCCAAGGAGAGGATGGGTGTAGCATATGAAAATGAGAAGCAGCAGGCCACCTTACATGATGGCAGAGGGTACAGAAGGAGGTCAAAGTGCAGGACGGGCACTGCAAAGAGGGAAGGTGCTAGCTATCCAGCCAAGCATGGATTTTGAAAGGGGACTGGCTCTGCTGGCTCTGCTAATTCTGGCTACTCTGATCACCTGTGGAAAGAACTGTAAATTTTGAACAGGAAACAAGCCATGGCGAGTGCAATGACAATCAGGCAAACAAGAGGACCAAAATCCCCTTCCTGTACAACTTTGCTAACATTGCAAAATTCTAAAATTATATTCTATGCTTCAAAGTCCTCCTGAGGAGGGCGCCACCCAGGCAACAGGCCCCCCACTTCCAACCTTGAATGATGACATCTGACATCCCCACCTTGGATGTCACCGAAACCAACTTAGCTTTGCTTCTCCTGAACTCGACAGCACACCAAGGGATGTCACCCTCATCGGAATGACATTTCCCTGGCCAGACTCTCACTGGCAGGCTCTAAGACAAGCACATTCACTGTGAATAGATAAATGCAGACTGTAATCAAAAGTTCTGCTTGCACAAGGGGAAAAAAAAAATCTTCTGAGGGTATAGAGGCAGCTCAAAACGAGATTGAAATGTGATGAACCACAGCCGTTTTTTTTGATTAAGTAGGGTTTTTCAATTTGCCACTAAAAGGAGCTGTGAATATCCTCCTGTCATGTGTCCTATCAACCTCATCCAAAGGCAGCCCAGCAGAGAGCACCTACAATTCTGAAGCACCAGAAGTCTCAGCCCCAGGGAATCCCTGGCGGATGTGTGCAAATGATAATCTACAGCCAGTAGGTGTATAAAAATCCTCTTCCGTACGGTAGCAAATGCAGAAACAAGAATCAGAATGGCTGCTCACCCTTGTCATCTGTTCACATAGCTTCTGGTAATCCATCCTTGATGCATTTTAAATGCCACGGCAGGTGCCCACCTATAGTACCATAGCCTCTCAAAGGTCTTTCATGCTGGTGTCCTGAACTCTGTGTCATTTAAACCAAAGGGGACCCATCTTCTTAAGACCTCAGCATAGAAGCAAAGTATTTTCTACCTGTTCAGTTCACCTGGGCACTGGAAAAATGAGCTGACCAGTCTTAATGGTCTGGAGTGTGTGTCTGCGGGAGAGTCTGTAAGGGGATACACCTCTTCTTTACTCAGGTCAGCCAATACAGCAAATCTTCCAAATATTCATTTCCTTCAGAGCATTTCACAATCAGGCAATATTGCATATGATTGAATAGATGACTGGGCTGTGTGACCTTCAGCATGTTACTCAATGTCTCTGAGATCCCTTCTTCATTCATAATATGGGAATAATAAAACAGAGCTGATCTTCAGAAGCCTGCAGCAATGATTAAAGGAGATCATATATTTTAAAATATGCAACCCAGATCCTGGCAATAGTCATTGCTTCAAAAAACGTTACTTGAGTCCAATTTTCCTATCGTACTTTGAAGACACATGAGGCCCAGTCTGGGATGCTTCACGGAGGTGAGGAAGGACGTCCCTGGATTTGCTTCTGATTCACTCCCCACACAGGCAGGCTCAGTGTCCTCCAGGGTGGAGAATGATACTTACTCCCTGAAACTTCATCACATGTGTAGAGGAGGATAAGCCTTTTCCAGGGGCTCATCACACTCCCTGTATCTTTCCGCCTCCAACTAAGGAGCATCACCGAGTGCGAAGCTCGGAAGGCTCACCCTGCACAAGAGACAGCGGAAGAGACAGCCCCAGAAGTGACAGCATAGGTCACCCATCCAGCATCTGTAGGACACCGAGTCTCATGTGTGTGATCAGAAAGCAACTCCTGATCAGGTGACCAGTGGGGAAACAGCTGTCTGAGAACATCTCATTCCCCAGGGTGTTGACCTGGGCACCGTCAGGCCCTCCCTGGAGGCTGCTCCGAAACTAGGACCTTACCCTAGGCTGAGAGGCCAGGTCTAGACAAGACAGCAGAGGGAGCCTGGCAGCCGCTTTCCTTTTTGTCCAACACAGAGATTCCTATAGCCACAGAAGCCAGCCACCTGCCCATTCCTTGCTATATTTGCCCAAATATACACCTCTAAAATTCCTAATGGCTGCTTGTGAAGTTAAAATATCCAAAGTAAAATAATTTTTTAAAAATATATCACTGAAATTCCATTAGTAAAGAAAAAAAAGAGTCACAAACTAAGGAAAATAATTCATTATAGAAATAGGGTCTTTTTTTTTTTTTTTCAGTACCAGGGCTAGAACCTGGGGCACTTAATCACTGAGCCACATCCCAGCATTTTTTATATATATTTTATTTAGAGACAGGGTCACCATGAATTGCTTAGGGCTTCACTGAGTTGCTGAGGCTGGCTTCGAACTAGCAACCCTCCTGCCTCAGCCTCCTGAGCCACTGGGATTATAGGCCCACACCACCGCCACTGCACCCAGCTAAGGTCCTTATTTCTTTTTTCCTTAAAATTTACCAAATCCAAAGACTAAGTATATGTAACAAGTGACTAGGCCAGCCTAGGCAGTCCACCTGCAAACCCCTCAGGTGCAAGATCTCTGTCCACAAATACTTGAAAACTCACAACACGTGAGAGGGCCACTGTCCCCACTTTACAGGTAAGGAAGAGGAAGGCCAGGTGTGAGATGCATTTCCCAGGCCATCTGGCTGATAGAAACATGCTAGGGGTCACAACCAGTCTTTTGGGTCCCAAAGCTCTGCTCCTAACAGATGCAACATGGTGCCTCATGATCCTGGTCCCAACAGCTGAGGGAGCCAGAATGACTTATCCAAGGTACACAGGCGATGAGTGACAGGTACAGCACTCTACCCAGAGCCTGTATGCATCCAGGAACTGCATCCTTGCCGCTACCTGGCAGTATAACGAAAGTAAGAAAGGCATCACACTCCTGTTAATTCCAGTGGTTTGGGAGGCTGAGGCAGGAAGATCGCAAGTTCAAAGCCAGCCTCAGCAAAGGTGAGATGCTAAGCAACTCAATGAGACCCTGTCTCTAAATAAAATAAACAATAGGACTGGGGATGTGGCTCAGTGGTCAAGTGTTCCTAAATTCAATCCCCAGTACCAAAAAAAAAAAAGGAAGAAGTTGAAGGCCACTAACATGAATACCTATATTTATAAAGCATGCATACCACATGAGCCCACTTTGGTTGGAAAAAAGTGAATGTCTATGAATTGGAAACCCTGGAAGGAGCTTAGAAGGGGGAGCATGGTCATCCTGACAGCACCCCTGTGCTGGCATTTCAGGACTGAGTTCTGTCACTGTGCTGGCTCCATGGATTTTCCTTTAGGGATTTTTTTGCTATGTTTGGATAATGAAACCATGAATGTGAGGAACAGTTGGGGGTGAAAGGTGAGAATTGAATGAGAGAACTGAACCATTCTCAATCTCAATTTCCTTCTTGTTTTTTTTTTTTCTTGTTGTCATTGTTTTGTTTTGTTTAATACTGAGGATTAAACCCAGGGCACTTTACCACTGAGCTACATCCTTAACCCCCCCCCTTTTTTTTTTCCCAGACAGGGCTTTACTAAATTGCCTACTTGCAATCCTCCTGCTCAGACTCCTGAATTGCTGGGATTACAGGTGTTTGGTATTTTCAATTTCTTGATTCATTGATGATTCTGTGTCCAAAACTTCAAACTTTTTAGACATTGGGGCTATGACTCACATCTGAAGTAATGAACTCATATTATAATAGTGACCTAACCTGGCTGCACACCTAAACCTCCTGGGTCTTTCCTAGTCCTCTCCACATCTGGGACTCAGTGGTCTTGCAGAAGGACCTGGGCATCCAGATGTCTAAGAAGGCCCCTGAGATATTCTACTTCTGGCATGAAAACACGGAGGCTCCGCTGATCTGCTCCCCAGTGAAACTAGTAAAAATCATTTTTTTTTAAAAAAAATCATCCATTTCAAGTTTCTGGGGATGGTCATAAGAGACACAGCAAAGGAAGACACATTTATGACATAAAATATACGAGAACCAATGAAAACAGAAAGAGTCTGTGGTGTCTGAACCAAGAACTGCTCTTTCCTTCGACCCTCCAAGCTCAATAGAATACTCCAGATGGGAACCGGGAACACAGACTGTCCCTCCCCCAAGCTCAGAGTCAAAAGGCACTTATCCCAGGAGGGGTAGCACACCAGTATTTCTTTTTTATTTTTTTATATTTATTTATTTATTTATTGTGTGTGTGTGTGTGTGTACAACACCACATACTAAAAGAAAGGAAAATATTTTATTAAAAATATCAGACTCAGGCATGCATAGGGTTGGGACATCTTATGATACAGAAAAATATCACCTCCCTAGTAAAATACATATTGTTATGGGTATGCCACTCCATATGCACTTTGTGCACATACAGAAGTTTTAATCCAAGTTTATCAAATATTTCCAGGCACTGGTTAACATTAATTTTGGATCTCTTGTAAGACCTGAAACGTATCAGAGGTGATCACTGTACAAAGCAGCCCGGTTAATTTCTCGGCAGACATTAACATTTTTCTCTTCAAGATAATTTACCAGGAGGACACCAGCATTCTTATCCTGCCACCAGCTGCCCACTGCAGAGGCCATGTTCTGGGTGAACGAAGCTGAAGGGGGAGGGCTCCCTTCCTCCACCAACTCTGCATTCCCAGGATGAAGGCACCCCCTTGGGCAGGGCACACTGAAATGACGAGGACCCTGATGGCTCTTGCCTGACGGTGAAGGATCCATCCTGGTAGATGCAAGCTGAGAGGAACTGATGCATTCAGCTCCTAAACATGTGTCACTTAGAATAGTGTCATTGTCCCTACCTCTGGCCCCAAAGCTATGGCTCAGAGAATTTGCTCAGGGGAGCACGGGAGGAAATAGATCTTACAGCAGTGAGTTCAAAACTATCTTCCCAGAGATCTGATTTTTCATTTGCAACTGGGTGTGGGGAAGTTCACCCCAAATCAACTTCAGGCAGTTGTGGTGAGAGACAACTAGAGGAGACATGAGCCAAACTCCTAGCTAGCAGGTGGGTAGAGAGAACCATAGCAAGAGGCAGCTGGGAAGAGAGCAAATCTCAAACAATTAGTCAGGGAACTCTCCCTTCAAAAGACACAGAGTTAAACTGTAGGGCACAGTGGCACATACCTGTAATCCCAGAAGTTCAGGAGGCCTGAGGCAGGAGGATCCCAAGTTCAAAGCCAGCCTCAGCAATTTAGCGAGGCCCTATAAACTTAGAGAGACTCTGTCTCAAAATAAAATAAAATAAATAAAAAGTGCTCTGATGTGGCTCAGTAGTTAAGTGATTCTGGGTTCATTCCCTTATACCAAAAGTGTGTATGAGGAAGAGAGAGAGAGAGAGAGAGAGAGAGAGAGAGAGAGAGAGAGAGGGAAAGAGACAGAAAGAGAAAAATTGATGGGATTAGAGTAATTTATGCCCCAGGGGCATGTGTGTGTGTGTGTGTGTGTGTGTGTGTGTGTGTGTGTGTGTAAAATAAAGAGATTAATCAGCATTTACTGGATGCCAACCACTGGTGTATCCATAGCCAGGGAAAGACAGAAAGGCAGTCACAGGCACTCCTGTCCAAATCACTGTCATCTCAAGGAAGTCTTTAGGGATACCCAAAGCATCAACAAGGGTACAAGGGTGTCACACTGGTTTGGAGAGAGAGCAGAGACTTCAAAATAATCCAGCAAGTCACTAAAAAACAAATGACAAGATCCATGTTGTTACAATATATTACCTAAAAATGTTTAGTTTCCAACAAAAGCAAAACATTAAGACATGCAAAGAAATAGAAAACTATGAGGTATGTACAAGATTTTTAAAAGAAGGTAAGAGAAAATGTGTGTGAGAGTGTGCAGAAATGTATCTTTGTTCGACAGAGAAAGACTCCACAGTAGCTATAATAAACATGCTCAAAATACTAAAGGAAAACCAAAAGAAGAAGAAGTAAAACAAGATACAATGGCCATGTCACATCAAATAGAGAACTTCAGAGACACAGAAATTATTTAAAAAGAACCAAATGGAAATGCAAAGAAGCCAGACTCAGTATCGCATGTTTTTTCTCTCCTATGTGGAATCTAGGAGAAAAAAGAAAGAGGAAAAAAAAAGATGCAGGGATTGGGAACAGAGAGGGAGGGTAAGGGGGACCCATATGATCAAAATATGTTATATGATGTGCAAACATGCCACAGTGAAACCACTATTCTGTATAATTAAGAAGCACTGATAAACAATACTCGACTTGAAAATATGATAACCAAAATAAAAATTCACTAGATGACCTCAAGAGCATATCTGAGCATATCAATGTTTTGAAAACACATTGATAGAGATTATGTCATCCGAAAAGCAAACTGGAAAAAAAAGAATGACAAAAGATAAGCACAGCCTCAGATAAAGGTCAGACATCATTAAGTACACCCATGTATTACATAGGTGTAAGAGAAACACCAGTAGAGACAAAAGAGAGAAGGGGCAGAAAAAATACCTTAAGATATAAAGGATGAAAACTTTCCAAATTTAATTTTAAAAAACAATAAACCTAAATTAAAACCAAAAAAAAATAAATTAAAAAAAAATAACCTTCACATCCAGGAAACTCAGTAACTCCAACTAGCAAAAAAGCAAACAGATCCACAAAAAGAGACATCATAGGAAAAAAAAAATTCTAAAGGCCAAAGACAGGAAAAAAGTATTGAAAGCTGCAAGATAAAAAAATGACTGGTCACTTAAAAGTATTACAAATGAAGCTGTGTGACATTCAAAGCTGAGTTCTCAGTAGAAACAACAGAGGCATAAGGCGGTGGTGTAACACATTCAAAGTAGTCAAAGAATGAAACTGTCAATCATGGATTCTATATGCAGCAAAGTTATCTTTTGAAAATGAAGACAAAATAAAGATATTTGATATATTTTTAAAAAAACGAATTTGGGAACAGCACACCCTACCTTACAAGAAATACTAAATCCACTAAAAAAATCTATTACAACTAATAAGTTCATCAAGGTTGCAAAAAACAAGATCAATATATAAAAATCAATGGTGTTTCTATATCTGCAATAAACCTGAAAATTAAATTAAGCAAACAATTTCATTTAGAATAGCATCAAAAAGAATAAATACCTTGAGATAAATTTAACAAAGAAGCGCAAAAGCTAGGCTTACTTTGAAATCTACAAAACATTGCTGAAAAAAATTAAAGATCCCAGTCAATTGGAAACTATCTCATGCTTGTGGGTTTGAAAACTTGATATTGTTTAGACAGCAATACTCTCTGAAGCAATCGACAGTGTGAATGCAATATCTATCACAGCCCTAGCTGACCTCTTTGTAGAAACTGACAAGACGATTCAAAAATTCATTTAGAGTTTCAAGGCACTAAAAGTAGTCAAAACACTTGAAAATGAGAATAAAGTTGGAGGACTTACACTTGCCAGTTTCAAAAGTTGTTACAAAGTTCAACAATCAAGACTGAATGGTAGACATATAGATCAATGCAATAGAACTGAGATTTTTAAAATAAGCTGGGTATCTATCATGAACTGTTTTTCAAGGAGGTTATTTTGGCTAGCCATAGAGGAAAGAATAGTCTTTTCCACAAACATAGCTGGGACAGCAGGATGAAATATGCACATGCAAAAGAATAAAGCTGGACCCTTGCCTCATACCATATACAAAAGCCACTAAAAATGAATCAAACCCTAAATATAGGAGCAAAAACTTTTTAAATCTTATAAGAAAATAGAGTGCTGAATCTATTTATGGCCTTGAGTTTGGCATTGGACTCTCAGGCTCCAATACCAAAAATCGCAGCCACAAAATGAAAAAATTAGGAAGTTTGACTTCACCATAATTAAAATCTTTCATTTGTCAAAGGATAGCATCAAGAAAGCAAAAAACTGATCCACAGAATGGGAGAAAATATTTGCAGGTTAATTTATGATAAAGAACTTTGTCTTGAACATACAAATAACTCTTCAAAATTAATAATAAAGGGCTGAGGCTGTAGCTCAGTGGCAGAGCACTTGCCTAGCACATGTGAGGCGCTGGATTTGATCCTTAACACTGCATAAAAATAGATAAATTAAAATGAAGGTATTTTGTCCATCTACACTAAATTTTTTTAAGAAAATCGATAATAGAAAAATTAAAAAGACAACCTCATAAAAGCTCAAAGGATCTAAATATATATTTTTCCCCCAAAGGTTACAGATGAATGGCCAATAAACATAAAAAGATGCTTGAAATTATCAGTCATCATAGAAATGTAAATCAAACCCACAGTGAAATACCACTTCTTACACCTCTGGCAGAAAGTCAGATAATAATAGGAGCAAGGATGTGGAGGAAATGGAACTCTCCTAAATTACTGATGGGAAATGGGAAACAGTCCAATCGCTTTGGAAAATTCTCTAACACCTCCTCAAATGGTTAATCATTAAGTTATAATATAATCGGGCAATTCCACTCCTACATAGATAACCAAGAAAAATGAAAATATATGTCCACACTAAAAGAAAAAAAATCTGGATGTATACCCACCAAATGGGGTTCTAGAATAAGATATATTCCATGCTTGTATAATTATATCATAATGTATTCTACTGTCTTGTATAACTGAAAATGAAATGATGAAAGAAAGAAAGAAACCCAGATACAAAAATACTTTGTATTATGATTCCATTTATATTTATATCCAGGAAAGAAAGAAAAATTAGTGGTTAAACAGGGCTGGGAGAATCAAGGCTGGGGCGAGATAGCTAAGAGGTACAACATTTCTTTTTCTTTCTTTCTTTTTCTGGTACCAGGGATGGAATGCAGGGCACTACACCACTGAGCCATATCCCCAGCCCTATTTCGTATTTTATTTAGAGACAGGGTCTCACTGAGTTGCTTAGCGCCTCACTTTTTCTGAGGCTGGCTTTGAACTCATGATCCTCCAGCTTTCACCTCCCAAGCCACTGGGACTGCTGGCAAGTGCCACTGCACCCAGCTGTTTCTTTATTGAGATGATGAAAATGTTCTAAATTCAACTGTGGTGATGACTTCACATGTCCGAGAGCTTTAAAAGCCATTGAATTAGACACTTTCAATAGACAAGATGTACGGTATGGGAACCATGTTTCTCCATAAAGCTGCTAAAAACTATGAAGAAGCTGAGTGATTTTGATCAGGGAGTGGACTGCCAGGAGAACCATGGCCCAGCCCGTGGTGTCCAGTCCTCTCTGGCCATGTCTCTACAGCACAAAACGTTACCCGTTCCAGATGCTGAGTCAGGTCTAGGTTTTGTGGACTGATCATGTTTGGGACAAAGATATTGACAAATTTGCTGTGTCCTAACCCAGTCTCTTCTGCTTCTAAGAGGACACAGAAAGACAGCCTCCCCACCTCTGGGCCAAGATACAGACCCTCAGGTGTCAGGATGGGAGATGGTCCAGGCCAGCACGCCTGGGTGGCCTCTTCTTGGTACCCCTGCATAGAGATCGTGAGAAAGCCTGGGAAGAACTGCACTGAGCACTTGTAAAATTCACCTGTTGCACCTGGAATGAAGTTCAGTCCTCTTAAATGTCTATGCAGAGGACACTGGAACCACCAGGAATTTAATGTGAACCTCCTCACAGCTAGCCATTGCAGCTTCCATAATAGTGCAATCTGCTTTCGTGTTTTCTGGTCTAACCCAGACATGCCAAGACACAGCAGATGTGTTCAAACTCTTTGCTTCACTTCATGACAGGCCTCGCTGTGGCCCCAGTGGCCATGACTTGAGCCATTCAGTGCCAGTATACAGTTGTGCTTCTCATCCTCCGAGTGAACGAGAGCACTATCCATTCAAAATCTGATCTTGGTCTCTATCCTTTGTCACCAGGACACTTGACTTAGAGTTCTGTCATGTGTGCTAATGTAAACCATATCCGTACAGAGACAGAGTGTCTCTGAGTGACCCCTCCTAACTTGGCCATCCTTTATATAGAAAAAGACACCACAGGCCTGGAAATGAGAGATAAGGCTCTTTCTGGCACAACCTGAAAGTATATGACTTATCTCTTACGAATAAGCTATTTATTAGGAAAAGGGTCTGCTTGAAATGGGGAAAGCATATTATCCTTGCTGCTCCCTGTCTGAAAAGGGGCAGGGCTTGGAACACACTCCCTACCACACTGCTCAGAAGTCTGACTTTGTCTCCGATTCACGCTGGTGTGGGTCTGTTAGTTGCCAGGCTTTGATTCCCTGGAGAGACCCTCCCTGCCTTCTTGGTATTGCCAAAAGCTACATGAGATCATGGAGGATAAAAAGAAGCATCCACTGGCCTTCAGCAGGGCTGGAAGGCAGTCCAAGCCCAGTCACCTCTCTTGCCTTGGCAAGAGTTTACTGTTCATAGCAAGAGACTGACCTGCAAGCTTATACCTGGCCCCTGGGAAGTACCTTTCTCACAAAAACACTCAGCAAGTGGGAAAAGACTGTCATGCTGTGGATTTCACCCAATGGCACCCATCTTGTCACCTGATGACACAGGCTTGCACCTGTGCAGTGGCACCTCCCCTCCCAGCAGACACAGTTCATTGAGCCCCCTTGTCACCATGCCTTCCATGCTCAGGTGGCACCCTGGGCCCCACACCCCAGGAGGTCCTTAAGCTTCCATCTTCATTCCTCCAAGTCTATTTTTTTTTTTGCTCAAGTAACAAAGTTCTTGTTAATTTCTAACATTAGTTAATAAATGTCATTCTCAGATAGTTTATGCAGAATCCACATTTAAAGCACAAAGATGGCTTTTTCTGTATGAGTAAAAAATAACCACCAGTCTTCCCTCCTTTTTTTATTTACTTGACTGAGACTTAGGAGGGGGGAAAAAGTTGAAAGTGTCAAAAGATACTTCATATCTTGACACTTGAAACAACTTCTGGCTGCATCATCTTTGGCTAACTCCTCAGAATAAGCAAAAGGGAAACAAAATCCACAACTCCAAGAGGAAATGTGTCAGGATAAGCAGTGAGAAGTTCTGGGGTCAGGTTATCAATAACACCAACCAAAAAAAAAAAAAAACTAACCCAGTGGCTAAGACGAAGAGGAGCCAGGTATGAATTATGAATACAGATAAAGCTGGTCCCAGACCACAGAGGTCCTGGTCCCACAGGTGTCCGCTTCATTAAAATTCCAGGTCACACCAGCACTTCTTATAGCATTAGTTTCTTTGACACAGGGGGACATTCAGGTGTCCCCATGTCAGCCCTCCCAAAATCTAGTGCATTCCTTAGGTAACTTGTCATCTTGCCAGGGTCCCAGACCTTATATAATTCACTAACTCACAGAGATGAGCTGCCTCCTCCAGTTGAGAGCCAGCAGGTGGAAGAGCATGACCTAGATGGACACCGAGCCTGTACTCAGCACCATCCTGCTATGTAGCAGTGTTGGTCCTGACTCTCCACTTAGTAGCAAATGATTCCACTGGGCTCCACTTTAAAATAAAGAAGCTTCTGCAAACCTGGTTACCCTCGGAAAAGATTTATATAAGACAATTCTGAGATCCCACCATGCTTCATTAGAAGGGAACCAGGAAGATCCAGTCTCAGAGTGACACCTCCAAATACTGGATCCACTGGCTATGTGAAAGCTCCAGAAGCTTCCTCAGCCAGCTCCGAGGGTGTGTGGGCTGAGTAGGGCAGAGCTGCTGGAACAGGAGACCAAGGCCAGGCAGGCAAGGGTGCACCAGGAAAGACAAGGCAGAGGCTAGACCTTGTGTGAGGCTCAAGATTCCCCGTCGACATGAATTAAAGTCCCTGTGAGGGAGCAGAGGAAGAAGACACACACTTATCCTCTGCTGAGGTCACTGTCAATGAGCCATGTTAAATTGTAGCTGAAGGAAGTCAGTAGTGCTACGTCTTGGCAATGCTCAGGGCTCGCTGCCAATGTCGAAGGTGCTGACCAATTACAACAGACATAAGCCTTAGCCTATATTGACATCTCCCAGCTATGGAGAGGGCCAGGGTGGACAGCACACTGGGAAGGATGTGGGATCTGTGTCTGTTAACTCATCATACACTTTGTGTCAATATTAGAACCATCAGCAAATCCACCTGATGCTTCTTGGTTGAGGTCAGCTCTGACTGCAGGAACTGTCATTGAGAACCAGTCATGATAATACTCCAACATAGTTCTGACCTGGAGAGTCAGGAAAACCTTCCCTCGTTGTCAGTGTGAGGAGCTGCATTGGTGCTGGGCATCTCCCAAGACATCTCTTTTGGGGAGACTCTGGGTGAGCACTAAAGCTTGCTGGCTAGGACAACAGGCAGACATGCCTCTAGCCCTTTGTGGAAGGAGTGTATACGAGTTAGCTCAAGCTGCCACAACAAAATAGCACACACTGATGACTTTAACAATAGAAAATCATTTCCTCATAGTTCTGGAGACTGGAAGTTCAAGATCAAGGTGTTGGTAGGTTTGGTTTCTCCTAAGTCTCACTCCTTGACTTGTAGAAGGCCACCTTCCACTGTGTGCTTATGTGGTCATTTCTCATGTCTTATGCATTGTCTTTTTTTCTCCTCTTATAAGATGGAAGTCATATCAGATTAGAGCCTCACCTTAAGGGCCTCAGTTTTATTTAATTATCTCTTCAAAAATTTTATCCCCAGCTAAGATTATATTCTGAGGTTCTAGGGAGTCAACAAATGAATTTTTTAATATATTTTTATTTGTTCTAATTAGCTGTACATGACAGTAGAATGCATTCTGACACCTGATACATAAATGGAGTATAACTTCTAATTTGCCTAGTTGTACATGGTGTAGAATTACACAGGTCATGTAATCATATGTGCACATAGAATAATAATGTCTGATTCATTCTACTATTCATACCAACTCCCTTCCCTTCACTCCCCTCTGTCTAGTCCAAAATACCTCTATCCACCCCCCAATCTTATTGTGAATTAGCATCCACATATCAGAGAAAACATCTGGCCTTTGGTTCTTTGGGATTGGCTTTTTTGCTTAGCATGATAGTCTCTAGTTCCATCCATTTACAGGCAAATGCCATCGATTCATTCTTCTTTAAGACTGAGTAATATTCCATTGCGTATATATATATATATATATTATAGTTTCTTTATCTATTCATCTGCTGAAGGGCACATAGGTTGGTTCCATAGCTTAGCTATTGTGAATCAAGCTGCTATAAACATTGATATGGCTATGTCACTGTAGTATGCTGATTTTAAGTCTTTGGAGTATAAACCTAGGAGAGAGAGATGACTGGGTCAAATGATGGTTCCATTCCAAGTTTTCTGAGGAATCTCCATACTGTGTTCCAGAGTAGTTGCACCAACTTGCAGTCCCACCAGCAATGCATGAGTGTACCTTTTCCCCACATCCTCATTCAACATTTATTTATTTATTTATTTATTTTTAAAGAGAGAGTGAGAGAGGAGAGAGAGAGAGAGAGAGAGAGAGAGAGAGAGAGAGAGAGAGAGAGAATTTTTAATATTTATTTTTTAGTTCTCGGCGGACACAACATCTTTGTTGGTATGTGGTGCTGAGGATCGAACCCGGGCCACACGCATGCCAGGCGAGCGCGCTACCGCTGAGCCACATCTCCAGCCCCAACATTTATTTTTGCTTGTATTCTTCATGATTGCCATTCTGACTGGAGTGAGACAGAATCTTCGAGTAATTTTGATTTGCATTTCTCTAGTTGCTAGAGATGTTGAACATTTTTCATATGTTTCTTGATCGATTGCATTTCTTCTTCTGTGAATCATCTGTTTAGTTCCTTAGCCCATTAATTGATTGCACTATTTGGTTGTTTGTTTTTGTTTTTGTTTTTGTTTTTGTTTTTTGCTTCAACAAATGAATTTTGAGGTGGACATAAATCATTTCATAATGGAGAGCAAACCAGCAAATAAGAGAATAATGCCCTTATATTAGTTGACCCACTGAGACACACAGATATTACAGAAGGCAGATATTCCACTCCCAATGAGTGAAGGGTAAAAATGACCCTGAGACAGGTACTACCAATGGGAAAGACAAAATTCAAGAGATAAGAACAGAGTATGGAGTCTGTTCTTGACATCCAAAGGAATGTTCCAGGAAAAACACAAAACCCAGTAATCAAGCAGCCAGCCTGCAGACACTGTGGAGTCCGGTCTGTGAAAAAGCAAGTCATCATGCACAATTTTGGGTGAGCATTAAATAAGCCCAACCAGGTCTGGCCATTGCTCAGGAAAGGAAGCTACTATTGCCCTAATGTCGGTCCATCACAAGCATCCTGAGTACTCCTGAGCTGGGAGGAGCCCTTTATCACCTCTTCATCTGGGTTCCCCTCCACTCAGCCTTTTTTTAATGTTTTTTTTTTTTTTTAGTTGTAGGTGGACACAATACCTTTATTTTATTTTTATGTCATGCTGAGGATTGAACCCAGTGCCTCATGCATGCCAGACAAGTGCTCTCCTGCTGAGCCCCAGCCCCAGCCACCACCACCCCCCCTGCCTCAGCCTTTGAAAGATGGAGTAAAGAACATGAAAATCCACCCCAGAATAGTCTGTGAAAGTCAGGTCCAGTCCAACATCCTCCACAGTCAGCCCTGAATTAAGGATTAATTTGAATTAAAGAGACAAGAGCAAAGAATTGGCTGTGGGGATGCTCTACTTCAAAGCTCTAGTGGGAAACCAGAGATTTGGAGCCAAGACTCAACTCCAGTCTAAGTTTCACCATGCAGTGCTAGGTGCCTTCTATTTTATTTATCTCTATGATGTGGATCATCTACTTCCCAAAGATAAAATAACAGCATGTGGTACTTTTATGCACTTAGAGATATGCAAATGTCTACACATGTGACCATGAAACAGCACAGCAGATTTGCTGAGGTGGAAACCACTCAGGAATTGTTCTATGGCTGTCCAGTGAGCAGAATAAGAGAACAAGACCAAAGATGTCCAAAAATAACTCTTCCACTTCAGAAGAGATGATGGCTCTTTGCAGATTAGAAAGTGGAGATGTCCACTGTGTGCATCTTATGAGGTCATGAGAAATAAGGAAGGCCACCAACTCTTTGATACTAGAAATGCACCCAAGATTATCTAAGACATGGACTTTTGAAAGCTAACTTGAGAATCTGGTGGTCCCAAGCAGAGAATGTACTTCCAAGTGGGCATCCTAGCCCCCAGCCCCACCTGTGTTGATGTCAAGCATTCTTCAGGTACAGAAGAGGGCCTTCTTGGAACCAGGTCTCCTGTGACACTTGTCCCTAATGCAGTCCAGGCTCCAGGATGTGGCCCAAAACAGTGGAGTCAAGCAGAGAGGATGGGGCTGTGCAAATCCTGGGCCACATTTGCCCTAGGCCGACATCAGGCACCTCCCTCCCCACTAGAGGGTCCATGAGGGCTCAGATCAGGTGCTTCAGAGAAACCTCTTGCAAGTTACCTGACCCAATGCCTAGGAGAATATTGGACAAGACTGCACAGTCACTTCTTGAAACTAGAAAGCCCCACTTCTGATTCCGATTTCAGCTTCCTGTCCGATCCTTGGAATGCCTAACATAGTTCATTACAAATGGAAAGATGTTCTTCCTCTTTGAGGCAAGGCATCCCCAAGTCTGTAGCACTCATCAGCAGAAGCATAAGAGAATCATTTTAGAGAAAACCATTTCTCTTTTTCTAGGCCAACATCATTTGTCCTAAAATAACTATTTCCACTCTAAGGACACAATATGACACTTCATACAATCTCCTGTGAAGGCAGAGTCCACACTAACTCTTCCACAAAAAAAAAAAAAGAAAAAAAAAAAAACTTTCTAGATGGTTCTCCTGCCTCAAACCATCATCAAACATTTCCACCACATCTGGGAAGCCATTAACAATTTATTTGCACATGTGGATAAATGTGTCCCCTGAAAAAAATTTTGTAAATGTGTAGCTTTGTACATTTAAGTTCTTTTTTGCCTATCTTTATAATTACCAAAAAAAAAAAAAGGCCAAACATGTTTATGGTAAAACACTCAAACTGAACAGAAGAGCAAAGTAAAAAGCAAGCACTAGTAATTCCCTCCAGAAATGCTCTGTATATTCAACCATTCATATCCTTCATACACACACACACACACACACACACACACACGGATTTTACTATGCATTTTCTTCTATAGCTTTTCTTCTGCATCTTTGTTCCTTATTGGTGCACCTTGGGGACATCTCCCCTGAGTGCTGGGAGCTTCAGTTCAGCAGTCTCCTGGTCCTAGTGGGACACCCATGCTTTCCACAGAGTCCGTAGCTGCTCATGTGATAAAAGGACACTATATTCAAATAATCAGAGAATGATTCATGCAATTAAATGGTTTTCTTGGCAGTAGAAATTGGTATTCCAGCCAGGCACAGTGGTGCACACCTGTAATCCCAGCAGCTTTGGAGGCTGAGACAGGAGGATCACGAGTCCAAAGACAGCCTCAGCAAAAGCGAGGCACTAAGCAACTCAGTAAGACTCTGTCTCTAAATAAAATACAAAATAGGCCTGGGGATGGGGCTCAGTGGTTGAGTGCCCCTGATTTCAATCACCAGTACCCAAAAAAAAGAAAAGAAAAGAAAGAAAGAAATTGATATTCACACACAGAGTAGATCACCAAATCTGGCAGATTTGATATGGCATCTCTCTTCCTTACTTCATCTCAAAACATATTTTCAAGGACCACGCATGAACCTCTTGTGTGATGTGTTTTCTCTCACTGCAATACTTGGCCCCCTTAAGCAGGCCCCAGCCGTTGCCTAAATCCTTTGGACAGTGACTGAGTTTCAACTTCCTCTCAAAAATGTCTTCTGACCATGGCCAACCCCACCTCTCCTTCAGCCCGGGCTGTTTCTCTGGGATGTGCCCTCACTGTGCCATGACTCCTTCCTCCTCCGTATGCCTTTCTGGGTGCTCTGGAGTCTCCATTGTGTGGTCACTCCTACCTGGCCCTCCCCTCACCTCTGAGCTCCCCAGAAGCATGGCGTGAGCACCGCCGTTCCCTCTCTCATCAGGCCGCTTCAACCCATGCACCTTGGAGCACCCTGCAGATCCCAGCCCTGAAACCCGTCCAGTTGCTACAATGGAGGAATTCATTCTTCCTAAACACACTGCAATGAACTTTTGGGGAGGCAAAGTGCCTTTTTGCATTGTGAATCCTTACCTCCTGGAACTTTCTTGTGCGTATTTTGGGGTTGGCAAGATTAAATGCAGAACAGAATCTTATCTCCGACAGAAATATCCCCTACACGTGAGCGGTTGGTGCCCATTGATATGCTGATGCAGACTTTGCTTTACGTTTTTAAAAGACTTTCTGCAGCAACATGATTTTGATGAAGGGAAGAGATTGAAAGTATTTATGTAAAATATGACTAGTTTTCACTTACGATGGATTTTCACATGCTGAGGGGAAAAAAATAGCACAATTTGACAAAAAACAGGGCCAACTCATTGCCACACATACAGAGTGTGCATGTCAATGGACAGGATCTAGCTGGATGAACACTTTGGTTGTGGCCATGGGACTATGGGTATGATGGCAGGTAGGACACAGAATGAGAGGAGGTGGACCCTAGTGGTTTCTGAAGTCACAGAGTCCGGTCTTCTTCAAGTTGATTTGCTTACTTGCCTGAGTAACCCTGAACAAGTCTCTAAGCCTTATTCATCTGTAAAATGAGAATAATGGCTCCTACTTCAGAGTCATGCATAGGATTGCTTTGTATTCAATCATACTGCAAGTAGCACATAGTAACCACCATATAAATGCTATGGTATCAGTGGACACAGGTGTGTGTCTCCATGGACAACAGGTAGACATGTTCTAAACAGCAGTTTCCATTAGTTTAGTAGAGTAAACAAATGCAAAAAGTGAAAACAAGATTTTTTTTTTTTTTTTTTTTTTTACGTTTCTGCCAAGCCAAGTACCACCAAAAGGTCCCAGACAAAGGAGAGTAATGTGCTACCTGAGGCCCTGAGCATGTAACTGACAATGACACGAAGGGTCTCAGCTGCCCTGTGGCCCCAGCAGTAGGCCCTGAACTCAGAGCTTCCCCATGTCCCAGCAGGATAAGCAAATGCAGAACAGAGGCAGGAATGGGGACAAGGCCACTTGAGGAAGGGGCTCATCACCCTCCAACATCTGCAACTCTGGCTCTCCACATGATTGGTCATTTCCTGAAGTTCCTCAAGTACATCTGAAAGTGATCAAAGGGCTTCCAAGGGACAGGGGAGAAAAGAATGTCACCCGGCTTAGGATAATTGATATTCCTGGGCATAAGCCATGCCACCGGTGGGCTTCGCTATTGTCATTCTTACAACAATACCAACAATCATGATTGTTGGCAAGCTCTTAGAACAGCAGTCACAGTGCAAAATGCTTCACATGTATCCTGTCATTTACTCCTCACAAACCCCAAGAGCCAGCTGCTATCACAATGGCTCCCGCAGAGGTGAACAAGCATCCTGCCTGAGCCTTTTGTGGGACAGGACTGGCACTGAGCAATTGGGTTCATCACACTTAAACTGCATGCCCTGAGCCAGTCCAGAGCTGATCACCTCAGACAGTGCTGCCCAGGAGGCCTGGGGGCCACTGGTATGGCCATCTCCCTATGTCCACTGTGCAGCTTAAATCCTCTAGGGCCCATCTGAATTTCCTCAGCAAAGCAGTCCCTTTTGCATGGGGCAGGGAAGACTTGTGGCTCAGACTGGTTGAGTCAGTCCAGGAACAGTGGCTCTTAATTTATTTTCCCCACTGGGGCACACCGACTGTCATCCCAAGCTACAACACTCACTGGTACAATTTCCAGAGTGCTTGAAGTGGTTCCACCTCTCCCTCCCATTCAAAACTCAGACCAGAAAGTGCCTAAGAGAGATGTTATTGTAGAGTGACCTTGAATCCTAAGTCATTCAAAAAGTTTTAAATGCGAACACCTACAGTCTCTGCCTTTCTTACTATTACTGTGATGTTTTATAAATGTCTGGGCACCAGGTGAAATAAAATTCTGTTTTCACTCTCTCTTGCTCTCCTGCTGTATTTTTCTGCCCTGCCCACTTCTTTTTTAATTTCTATAGCCTGTGCTCAGCTCCGTCCAACTGCAAAACTCCATCTTGATTTGCATTCCTTTGGAGAAAGACAGAGATATATTAAAAAATCAAAACTTTGGTAGATTAGAAAGGGGAAAGAAGGGAAGGGCTGGGAGATAGAAACAGGAAAGACAGTAGAATGAAGTGGACTTCACTTTCTTATGTTCATATATGAATACACAACCAGTGTAACTCCATATCATGGACAACCACAAGAATGGGAAGTTAGACTCCATGTGTGTATAACATATGTCAAAAATACACTCTACTGCTATGTATGTCTAAAAAGAACAAACTAAAAAGGGGTATGGGGATAAAAATAAAAATAGGAATTCAAAGATCCTGAAAATGGTCTTACCACCTTAGGCAGACATCTAAAATTACTATCTTCAGAGTTAAATAAACAGTCAAACCAACAAAAGCAAAATTCAAACATAGATCAGCAGAAAAATAAATAAGTAACAAGCAGACAAAACCATCACCCACACAGTTCAATCCAACAGAAATCTGTGTAAGGTCTTTGCTATTCCAGGTCCTCTGAGAGGTCCCCAAAGGAATGAAAAGACACCGTCCCTGAACCCCAAGGTCAAGGGAAGAGAAACCAATGAAGAAGAAACTGCTCTACAACAGGATGAATACTCTAACAGAGCATGGGTCAAAACATGGTGGGGACATGAATGCCAGGACAGAGTGCAGCTCTGGAGAGCAAGGCTGAGATGAGAGAGGAAGCCAAGGCAATGCTGAAGCTGGGCTTCAGGAAAGAATAGGGTGAAGAAAGAGAAGAAAGCATCCTTGGATGGAGGTCAAAGACATCAGGACAGGAAGTCTGGGGACCTGGGATCAATCAGGAGCAGGAAGAAGAGGAACGAGTTAGGACGTGGGTTTGCTGGAGCCAGTCTGCAAGGGTGTCTGTGCTTTATCCTACAAGCATTGCTGAAGCAGGGGATTCTGGGTGTGAGTGAGCATCCCTTGCAGATTTGGGCAGGGCGATGCTGGGAAACCTTGAGGTTTACAGGGGCCTGGAAGCTGGTGTGGAAGGTGGGGGTGGGGGGCCCATGAGCATCTTGCTCTCTGTGTGGGGGCATGGTGCTGGGTGCTGTGCCTTCCCCTCCTCTAAAGCTCAACATGACACTTTATACTTGCAGGTGAGGAAACAGGCTCAGAGAGTGAACTGCTCTCCCCAGCCCTCCAATCTTGTACTCACACACAGAACTGGTGCCAGTCCCTACCTGCTGCTCTCCAAAGAGTCCCAGATGCCTCCGAAGAGTCCCACAACAAACTAGGATGGAGACAATGAGGTGCTCAGAGCAGTGGCTTGGATGAAAAGGGACCAGGGGGACAGGAACAGTGTTTCAGAGGTCTTTGTGTAGGAATCCAAACGCCCTTTCCACTTGTATTTTGGGGAACAATTGACTAGCAGGAAAAGTGATGCTTTGAAACTTGCTCCATGTCACCTCTCTAGACCTGGAACCAGTACAGTGGCTGTGCTGATGTTGGGTGCAGATCTGAAGGAGGGTGGTCTCCACTACTGCCTACACCCTGCACCTCACCGCAAAGTGCATGAGCATGGCTCTAGGTAAGTAATTCACTTATATATCTGCTCATTATCCATCCAGTCATTCAGGTGCATTTTCTAGACTAAACTTGGAGTTGATGGGCATGAAGGGTCACTTGAAACCCGTCTTTTACTAAGAGCACATTTAAGTAAATACCGACACAAATGGATGCATTTATACATACACCTTCATGCAGACCTACACCTGTGTGCCAGAGTGCACACGTTCAGAAGTGAAGGAATTGCCATTAGAACTTGAACCAGGCCCCTCAAACTGTGAATTTTTACTCTGTGATATAAAATGACCCCACCCATAAATGGGCTAAGGAACTGAACCAACACTTCACTGAAGAAGAAATACAATTGATCAACAAACATATGAAAAATGCTCAACATTTATAGCAATTAGAAAAATACAAATAAAAAATACTCTAAAATTCCATCTCACTCCAGTCAGAATGGCAATTTTCAAGAATACAAGCAACAGTAAATTTTGGAGAGAATGTGGGGAAAAAGTTTCACTCATACAATTGCTGGTGGGACTATAAATTGGTGTGACCACTTTGGAAAGCCATATGGAGATTCATCAGAAAACCTGGAATGGAACAACCATTTGACCCAGTTATCTCACTCCTAAGTTCACACCCACAGGATTTAAAAATCAG
This sequence comes from Urocitellus parryii, assembly GCF_045843805.1. Lineage (NCBI taxonomy): Eukaryota > Metazoa > Chordata > Mammalia > Rodentia > Sciuridae > Urocitellus > Urocitellus parryii. The sequence goes on along the minus strand of NC_135533.1, from coordinate 171,672,911 downwards.
CATATTACAGTGATGCAGCCACATCAATGTTTATACCAGCTCGATTCACAATGGCTAAACTATGGAAACAACCTAGGTGCCCTTCAACAGATGAATGGATAAAGAAAATGTGGTCTATATACACAATGGAATATTACTCAGCTTTAAAGAAGAATGAAATGATGGCATTTGCCAGTAAATGGATGGAGCTGGAGAATATCACACTAAGCAAAATAAGCCAATCTCAAAAAACCAAAGCCAAATATTGTCTCTGATATGTGGATGCTAATTCACAATAAGTGAATTAGAACAGAGGTACTTTGGATTAGAGAGAGGGGAGTGAAGGAAGGGACAGGAGGGGGTATGGAGATAAAAATGATAGTAGAATGAATCAGACATTAATAATATGATTATGTGACTGGTGTGATCCTACATCATGTACAACCAAAGAAAGAGAAGTTATTCTCCATTCATGTATGATGTGTCAGAATGCATTCTACTGACATGTATAGCTAATTAGAACAAATTTTAAATAAATAAATAAATAGATAGATAGATACAATATCATTTCCAAACCAGAAGAGAAAGACTGCGGGAACTTGAGGATGACGAATGTGCTGTCACTTTAGTGGCTCTATCTTACGTGTGTCTTACCACACACCTTAGTCCTCTGTGCTCATGTTGATAGACTAGGGGGCTCCTGGAAAAGCAAACTGTGGCTTAGGAAGGTGCACTGGGACTTAGTGAGGACTGTGGTCACTCAAAAAGCCAGGAGTGGCGATTTTTGACGGTCTTTGTCTAGAACCCAAGCACAGTGTCCTCACCTGGGAGTCTCTGACCTGGCCTCCCAGTTCCAATGTCATATTTACATTCAGGTAGGGCTGGAATAGACCAGAGAGCAAGCTTCAAGCCTACAAATGATTCAGTTCAGAGTCCCAAGGAGAAGGAAATCATTTTGAGTTGGAATTTGTTTTTGACTCCCTCGAGTCAGTCATTCTTTCTTGTGCATTCTCTCTCTCTCTCCCTCTCTCTCTCTCTCTCTCTCTCTCTCTCTCTCTCACACACACACACATATATGCAAAGGAAAAATAAAGCAAAAAAAAATTAAGCAGCTTTCTAAAAGGTTTGTGCAGCTTCTTGCACGACAAATGGCTCTTAGAAAACAACATTTTAATGATTTCCGTGTAGACGAATCAGAAACATATGGATTAAATTTCCCTTAAAATATACACATGTAATTAAGGAGAAAAGTGCTTGGCAAAACACATTTTGTGTGTTTTATCAAACCCAACATTTGAAAAATAGGTTGAGACATCTAACAAATCCAAACCCAGCGATCCTGCCTGTCCTCCACAGCACTCGCAGGCGGCTTCTAGGCAGGGGCCCTAGTCCCGCCTCATGGGACCCTTGCGCCTTCCCTGGGCTTTCTAGAAGAACACGTTGGGTCCTAACAGAGAGAGTGATTCCTTGGGCTCTGCCACAGGGGTTATCAGCCTTCCTTTTCCCAATGCTGTTTTCATTTTCTGGGGCGGCCCCCAGCACAGCAGAGACTCCCAGCGCATTCCTGGCCATCCTGCTGGGGAGTCCCGCAATGGTCTGGGCTAAGCCTGCAAGGCACATGTCCCCCTTCCCTTTGCTGGGACACTCTACTTCTCCCAGAGGCTGTCCACTGCCCCACAAAGGAAGGAAGAGGAAACAAGATTAGGTTACTTCCGGAGTCTTTGTTGTTGGTGGTATTGGGGATTGAACCCAGGGGTGCTCAACCGTTGAGCCACATCCCCAGCCCCTTTTTTAATATTTTATTTAGAGACAGGGTCTTGGCTGAGTTGCTTAGGGCCTCGCTAAGTGGCTGAGGCTGGCTTTAAACTCGCGATCCTCCTGTCTCAGTCCCCTGAGCCTCTGGGATCATAGGCGTGCACCCCCATGCCCGGCCTGTGTCTTTTCTTCATCTGTGGTATGAGGACAAAGTGGAAAGGTTTTTTTTTAAAAAAAAAAAAAAAACACTGCAGTATTTATTCATTTACCCACCCTGCAATGGGTATCTATTTTGTACCTACTGTATAAGGGGTATTATGCTGGGGCTCCTGCCCTCATGAAACCAACATTCTTTACTAGGCCTTATTCTCTGGGGTCCCAGGCCCTGGGGCTCCCACCATAGTCATCCAGGCCTCGGCCATGCACATGCCTCTCCTCTGGGCTCCTCCTCCCTCTTCTTCAAAGTGATGGGGGTCCCTGGGTTCTAATGCCCAAGTCTCTCTGCAGCAAAGCTGTGAACATACTCTGCCTATCTCCTTGGTTTCCAGGATCTCCTGGTTGTTTTCACAACCTCCCACTGCTCAACCAGCCCTCCCAGGCTTCATGGCTACTGTTCTGAGTCCCCATAGAGCAATGGCTATCCATGCTGCTGCTGCTGGGGTCCAGCCCACACCACCTGTTCCACAATCCCCCATCCCCAGCAAGATGCTTCTCAAGGCTTGGAGCCCCAGCACCCAATCACCTAATCCTGCTTTCTAACACCATGCCCTGTATGATTAGGTTTCAACAGACGCATTGTGGAGAGAAATACACATTCAAAACAAAGCACTTGCACACTGGGTCACCATTATGTCCAGGCATCATTCTATATGCTTAATTCTCAACGCCACCCCAGACAGGTCACCATGATTGGCAGCTCCAATTTATGGGTGAAGACAATGAGGCACAGACATTTTATGCAGTCACAGATATAATGGTGGGGCACGCCTTGGTGGTCCTCACCAGGCTGGTCCTCACTAGGCTGGATATGAGGGAAACTCTAGGCCCAGTACCCTCCCTCCCAGCCATCTTCCAAGTCTTCTTCTTCTTCTTTCTTGAAGAGTCTGTGAACCACCCAATGTCTTTTTACTTCAATTAGCCAAGGTATGATTCTGTCGTTTGCAAGCACCAATGGGAAGGCAAGGGCTCTGGCTGACTCTTCCCAACCTGGGAGGCACAGACATCATGGTGAAAACACACTATGTAAGGAACAGAAAGCCCAGGGAAAAAGGAGGCGCAGGGCTGAATCAGTAGCCTCCCCACCCTCAGAGAACTCCAAGTGGAGAAGAAAACAGTGCCAGAACAAAGGCACAGAGAAAAGCCACTCAGTAACCACAGGCTGAAGGAATGATGGCTTCTGAGCTGCTTCTTTCTTTTTTTTAACCAAAGATTGAATCAGTGGGCACTTAACCACTGAGCCACATCCCTTTTTTATATTTGATTTAGAGACAGGGTCTCCCAGCATTGCTCAGGGCCTTGCTAAGTTGCTGAGGCTGGCTTTGAATTGGCGGTCCTCCAGCCCCAGCCTCCTGAGCCCCTGGGATTACAGGCCTACGCTACCTCGCCCAGTTGATCTGCTTCTTAAGAATGGACATTTGGATAAGCAGGGACAATAGGAACGAACGTTCCATGAACAGAAGGGATTTCACCTGATTGAATACAGGTGGAAAGTGAGAAGAGGTTTGACTGAGAGGAGAGCCCATCTATTTCTCTCTCTCTCTCTCTCTCTCTCTCTCTCTCTCTCTCTCTCAGATACAAACATATGCACATACAGATAACATATAATATGCATGTAAGTGTGTGTGTGCATGTGAATTTTATACAACTTCAGCCCAGAAAGTACTTTAAAAGGGGGGGGGGCTTGGCTTTATGTGCATCCTCTGCCAGATCTTAGCAGATCTCACCGAAGCCTCCTGTGTCTCCTCGTAGAAGACATGGAGTCACACACACCTTTGAAGGTATCAGCCCTCAGTCTTCAAAGTCTCCCCTGGGAGCCAGGCACAGTGGCACATGCCTGTAACACCAGTGGCTTAGAAGGCTGAGGCAGGAGAATCACAAGTCCAAAGCCAACCTCAGCATCTTGGTGAGGTCCTAAGCAACTTAGCAAGACGTTGTCTCTAAATCAAACATAAAAACGGGCTGGGGATGTGACTCAATTGTTACGTGCCCCTGGGTCCAATCTCTGGCACCAAAAAAAAGAAAGAAAGAAAAGTCTCCCACAAAGAAATTCTGTTGTAAATAAGTTGCTGCATCTATCAACTGGGCACCTGAGAACCCTTTAAAATGCATTTCTAAAGACCCTAGGACTGTAGTTCTTTGAATCTCCAGGGCAACAGCAGGGCTTGCCCAGGAGCCACCACCTTTGAAGCCATAAGTCTTTTCAGTGTCTAAGACAAAAGCAACCACAGAGGCAGGCAGTGACCTAGCAGCCAAGGAAGCAGAACATGGGAGAAAACAGGAGTTTACCAGCCAGTTCCATCTAGAACTGAAATTATGCCCAAGAACATAACTCTGTGCCCACAGGGTCCCGGCTGCTAGGAAAGAATGACCTTGTATTGGTTTCCTTTGTTAGTGGGCAGGATCTCCAGGAACCAAGCTTGGAGCATGTGTTTTGAGTACATGTCATCAATAACTAGATCTGTGCTGGAGGGCTTTTTAAACATGAAATACATTTCTTCAGTTTGAAAAGAGAAAAGGCTGCGGGGCTGGTTTGAATTAGATAGAATGAAGACAAGAATTTTCCGAAGTTCCCTTCCCTCTCCCTTGGGCAGCTGAGAGAAGATGGAGTACCTGGCTGACCCTGGTCCTTGCCTTACAGCCTGAATGGGTGGCGATGGAATCTGGGTAGAAGATGATGGACAGGTCCCATGCAGGCTACAGAGGAGGACATTAAATGTCATCCCCTACCTCCCACTGCTCAAGAGACTGGAACTTTAGGACTCTGCCTCGCGATCCTCACAAACACAACTCAACAGCCTGCGTGATCAATGGTGGCTCAGGTCCCTTGCGTATTGCTAACATTGACAGGTACAATTATGCCTTTAAATCTCAGGGTGCAATTAAATCTCTATAATGGTGCTAATGGCTCAAGCAACCTTGAAGCAGCTGTCGTTTTTTTAAAGATCATTGTGAATGGTTTTATGAGTAAAATTGCTCTGTAAAATCTTGTTAATTTTTCATCTTCTGATGAGAATGTATTTAATGCTAAGAAGATGGCTTGCTTCCAGCCACAGTGCACAGAAAGGGACAGTTTCATTTAGGTCTTCATCAGCTGATAAGATTGCCTTGAAGGACTAAGCCCCACTGAACAAAGCTGAGCTCAGCCTTCTGAGATTCAGTACCCTTTGTCCCTTAAGGAAGAGACCAAAGTAAAGATTAGGGCAGAAGACATAGCCCTGTCTAGAGTCCTCTGATGGCTATTCAGAGTAATATCAATTCTCCAAAGGGAGAGGAAGAGAAAAAGGTCTATTGTGGCTCCACCCTCATGAGCAAGTGGCAGGTCCCCTCCTTAATTTTCCCACTGTCCCCTGCCTTTCCTTTACTGTAGCCAGTATATGACACCTGGTGTTCTAATGATCTCATTACCTGTTTGTTCCCAATTCAACTGTGAACCCCTTGAGGGAAGAGCTGTGTCTAGCTCACCACTGACACTATGACAATAACTGTTGGAACAATAAATGAGAGGAGGGACTTATTTCCCTGAATCTTAAGGAGGGGTAACAGGTAAAGCAGGAAAGGGAGACAGTAAGGATCCAGCCGTAAAGAGCAGGCACAAAAGAAATGCTTCAGAAACATCGAGTTGGAAGCCCTTTCATTATTGATTGAGACCCTTAAACAGTGACCTAGAACAAGTCGGAAGCTTGATTAATAGTCATGTTATTTCCCAATAATAACCGTGATAGGTAAAATGCACTCAGTACTTTCTGTTAGTTACTGCTGCACAAAGGGCTATACACATGCCTCTCAACAACCCTCTGAGGGAGCCGGAATCCCTAGGCTCAGGGAGACAAAACACACAGGATCACAGAGCCCATACAAGGAAGAGCAGGGTCCAAATCAATAGTCCTTGCTCTCAACTACGGCACACTTAGATAGAATTCTGAAGTGGGATGCTGTGATAAAAACTGCTGCTGATATCTTTGAAACCTTGATGGCAGACAACGGGGTAGATTTTTCCTCTAAAGACATCATGACTTTCTGACTTGCTTATCTCAAGACAAACATTTGTTTAGGAGACTCCAGATATGACAAAGTAGAGCGAAATTCAAATGAAGGATGGTGAGGGTGGAAATGTCGAGAATGATTTGAGCCCTGGGTAAACGTCATCACACTCGGGCTTCCCAAACGCCTCAGGAGTCAGACACTATTATCACTCACATCACAGAGAGGAAACTGTGGTCCAAAGGGATGAGGGGACACACCCTAGGTCACAGCCAGAAACAGGTAGAAGGCAAGTTCCCCCAACCCCCGCCAGAGGCCGTAAGATGCCACAGTCCAGTCCTCAGCCACTAAAATTCCCAAATTGAGTGGGCAGATGAGAATTTCTGGAAAAGAACTCAAGGGGTGTGTGAAGACGTGAGGCAAGGAGTCACAAGCCTGGAGACAAGGACCTCTGCTACAGTCTGTGCTGCATTATGGTCTAAGGAAATACGGCAGCTGATCCAATCGCAACCCCTGAAGCTCCGGGGCCCTGCCCTGACGTCCCATTTCAGGGATCAGAGCCAGGTTAATGCAGGGCTCAGTCAATCAGAGCCTGCAGGTGAAATCCAGTCATGCCTACTTGCAGATAAAAAGTTGTCCTGGAACACAGCCATGCCAGCTGACTTCCCTATTGTCTAGGGTTGCTTTTGTGTGGGAACAGAAGAGTTGAGCAGTTGCAACAGACAATATATGACCTGCAGAGCCTTCAGTAGAAAAAAGTCTACCAATCTCTAGACTTTATGTGAGGGGTTTGTTGGAGACAGCAGTCCTGCTTCTCCAAGAAGAGCAGGCACAGGGCTTCACCTACCCAGTTGCTGCTTGACTTACTTGGCTTATAATTATATTTTTTCAAAAAAGAAAGAAGAACAACAACAACATTATATCCGAAACCCTTGCCTCTCAAGCCCCCAACTCCACCTCTAAAAGGAACAGTAGCAGGAGCGCTTACCTTTGTTGTACATGTTGGTTGGCACTTGAACGTCACTCAGACTGATGTTCACAGGCAAATTATTGAAATGGTCATTGGGGGCTAAGATAAATTCCTTCCCCAGTTCCAAAAAATTCCCGTCTTTGTCCCTTTCATTGATCAGCACGGCATTGAAGTATTCATACTGAAAGAAAAAGTCAGAAAATGTTACATGCAGCTCAGGGAGAAAGACTGTGAACTCAGACAAGCCAGGGCATGGGTCATGTGCCCGACTCTACTCCTGTAATCTCTTCAAGTCTTAGAGATAGGCTGAGGCTTTGTAGGCACAGGTGTGATAGCACTATATAAATATTAGCCAAAATCATTTGATATTCTTGAAAGAACATGAACTTAAGGGGCTGCATGGTACTTTCTTATGTGAAAATAGAGAAAATCACCCTAAAATATTTTAATTCTTTAATTTGGGAGATAAATCCTGCCCTAATGCAGCCTACATCTAAGTTGAAAGAGGCTTAAAAAAATCAATAAAAAAAATAATAGGTATATCTACATTAGATCATCCCTGTTTGTTATGGAAAAATAACAAAGCAGTAAGGGGAAGAGCAGAAGGACTGTGGAAGGACTGTGCTTTTACATGTGGCATGCTACCATGGTGACATCTGCACAGGGAGGAAGCCAGTTGGCTGGGTACTTAGAAGAAGCACCCCAAAGAGAGCAAGAAGAAAACGGCTCTCACATGGGAGTGTGTGGGTGCCTTTTATAAATGGCTGTATCATCATGATCTAACCTACATAAAATGTCCACTTGGTGCCGAAAGTTATTCTAAGCTTTTCAGGGCTAACTCAGTTGGTTCTTCTAACAATTTCGTGAAGATTTTTTATGAGACTCCCCACTTCACAAATGAGGCAACTGAGGTACAGAGAATTGATGCACCTTGCCAAAGACTACACAACTGATGAGCAGAGCCAGAATTCAACCACAGAAGAGCTGTATCCAGAGTTCCGTGTTCTTATGTTCTATGGTATTATTGAAAGAGAGTCAACTACAGGCACAGCTGGAATTAACAGATCAGGATTTGATTATATGATTGATATGATGAGGCCATTGATGGAAAAAGTGGACAACATGCAAAAACACATAGATAATATAAGCAGAGAGATGGATATTCAACAAAGCAATATCAAATGCTAAAAAATAAAAAATACCGTAACGGAAATCAAAACTGCCCTGGATGGCTCATCAGGAGATTGGACACAGCTGAGGAACCAGTGAGATCAAAGACATGTCAATAGAAGCATCTCAAACAAACAAAAAAAGGGAAAACAAGGAATCAAATATCAAAGAATTATGGAACAATTATGAAAGGAGTAACAAGTAATTAGAATACCAAAAGGAGAAAAAAAGAAAGGAATCAAAAAAAATTTTGAAGTAATAATGGCTGAGAGTTTTCCAAAATTAATGACAAACACTAAACCACTTATCCAGGAAGCTCAGAGAACACCAAGCACAATTAATAATTCAAAAATCTGCACCTATGCATATCATAGTCAAGTTGCAAAAATCAATGATTTTTTTTTTTTGGTTCATGAAATTGGATCCATGGGCACTTAACCACTGAGCCACATCCTCAGCCCTTTTTATTTTTTTTTATTTTGAGACAGGATCTCACTAAGTTGCTTAGGTCCTGAGGTTGGATTTGATTTTTCAATCCTCCTGCCTCATCCTTCCAAACTACTGGGATTATAGCTTTAAGCCCACCTTGCCCAACTCAAAGATAAATTTTTGAAAGAAGCTAGAGGGGAGAAAAATATTACCTAGAGAAAAATAAGGATAAACATCACATCAGACTTCACTTCAGAAACTGTGCAAACAAAAAGACAGTAGAGTGATTATAGTTTGTGGTAAGTTAAATGAATAAAAGACCAGAAGGAGGAAAGGGGAATATTCTGTGCCATGGTTTGAATGTGTCCCTTCCAAAATTTAGGTGTTGGCAAAGTGATAGTATTAAGCAGGGGGCTGCTAAGAAGTGATTTGATCATGAAGGTGTCTTCCTTGTGAATGGAATCATATGTCCTTATAAAAGGGTTTGATAAAGACAGTTCATCCCCTTTTGCTCTTTTGCTTTCTAATCATGTAAAGATACAGTGTTCCTCCCCTCCGGAGGATGCAACATCAAGGTGCCATCTTGGGAAGACAGTGGCCCTCTCCAGATATGAACCTACTGGCGTCTTGAAATTGGACTCCCAGCCTCCAGAACTATGAGAACATGAATTTCTGTTCTTTATAAATTACTCAATATCTGTCACCCTCATTATCTGAATTCTGCTGAAGCAGTACAAATGAGTTAAAACAAAAATCAATAGAACTGCAAGGATAAAGGAATAAATTCGCTATAACACTGAAGTTTTCAACACCCCCTTATCAGTTAGTGACAGATTTAGTAGGCAAAAAAAAAAAAAATGGCAAGAATATAGTCAAAATGAACAGTACTATCAATTGGATCTAATTGACATTTGTAGAATGTTCACCTAACAAGAGTAGAATACATTTTCTTCAAGCACATGAAGATCCAGTTTGGAACACTCACCAAGACTGGTCACATTTGGGGCCATAAAAACATAACTTCACGGGTTTCAAGGTACTATTCATGAAGTGGTAGAGGATTACTTGAAAGTGAACTCAACAACAAGATGGTAAGTTAGTACAGCTACTATGGAAATCAGTACAGAGGTTCTTCCAATGAATAGGATTGGAACCACCATATGACTCAGCTATACCACTCCTCAGTATTTATCCTCAGGAATTAAAGTCAGCATAAATATAGTGATACATGCATACCCATGTTTATAGCAGCACAATTTGCAATAGCCAAACTATGGAACCAGCCTAAATGTTCATCAATAGATAAACGGAAAAAGAAAATGTGGCATCCATACACAATGGAATTTTATTCAGCCACAGAATGAAATATGTCATTTGCAGGAAAATGAATGGAACTTGAGAGCACTATGTTAAGCAAAATACGCCAGAGCTCAGAAAATTAAGGGTCATATGTTTTCTCTCAGATGTGAAAGCTAGAGAGGAAAATGGAAAATAAAAATGTGAGGAAGGGGAAATCTCATGAAATTAGAAAATAGATCAGTGGAGTAGAGGAAGGGAACCAGGGGAGGGAGAAGAGAATGAAAGGGGAGGTAGTGGAAAATGAAATATAGCAAATTATATTACGTGCATGTACAAATATGTCACAATGAATCCCACTATTATATATAGTTATAATGTACCATAAAAATATATTTAAAAAGGAAATTAAATTACAATAAAGTCTTAAAATTAAAACTGAAAACTGTAAATGTATATTAAAAACTCCAGAGAAACTACCAAAATCATTTTTAAATGAAGTATAATTTATGTGCCAAAAGAGGAGAGCAAATTAAATTACATAGGGATGCTCAGTTAAAACTAGAGAAGGCAGAAAAATAATAAAAGACAAACAAAACAAAACAAAAACAATAAAGGCAGCGAATGGAAAAGAGTTACAAATATGGTTCATATTAACCCTACTACACCAATAAGTACTTTAAATGTTAATAGTCTGAATATTTATTCATTTATTTATTGGCACTGGGGAGTAAACTCAGGGCTTGTTCACCACCAAGTGACATTTCCAGTCCTTTTTGTTTCTTTTTTTTTTTTATTTTGAGACAGGATTTCACTAAGTTGCAAACTTACGACCCTCCTGCTTCTGTCTCCTAAGTCACTGGAGTTACAAGTATGAGCCACTGAACCAGGCCTAACAACACAATTTAAAAGAAAGTGATTGTCATAATAGATTAAAAAAAAAAAAACACTCAAAACAAGATTCCACTATATTTTATCTTAAAGAAATTTATACATAAAAACAGGTGGATTAAAATCAAAGGGATGCAAAAAGATACACTATGCAAACACTAATCAAAAAGCTGGAGATGCTACATTAATTCCAGACAGAGAAGATTTTAAAACAACGAGAATTATCAGGGGAAGAGATGGGCACAACTAATCATAAAGAGGTAAATCCCCCAAGAAGATACAACTACCCTTAAAAATGTGTGCAGGCAACAACAGACCATTAAAATACATGAAGCAAAGATCAATAGAACTGCAAGGATAAATGAATAAATTCACTATTACTCTGAAGTTTTCAACACCCCCTTATCAGTTAGTGACAGATTTAGTAGGCAAAAAAATGGCAAGAATATAGTCAAAATGAACAGTACTATCAATTGGATCTAATTGACATTTATAGAATATTCACCTAACAAGAATAGAATACATTTTCTTCTCAAACACATGAAGATCCAGCTTGGAATGCTCACCAAGACTGGCCACATTTGAGGCCATAAAACATAATTTCAGGAGTTTAAAAAAAATGAAAGTGATACAAAGTCTGCTCTCAACTAGAAATCAATAACAAAAAGTCCTCAAATACTAGGGATTGAACCACAGACTTCTAAATAACACATGGATCAAAGAATAAGTCTCATGAGAAATTCGGAAATGAAAATACAACTGATCAAAATTTATGGGATGAAACAAAATCAATGCTTAAAGGGAAATTTGTAGCACTGAGTATATATGTAATAGGAAAAAAAACCTGTAATCCATCATCTAAGTTTCTGCTTTAGGAAACTAAAAAAGATTGTACTAAATCCAAAGTAAGCCAGAAATAAAGAAATTATTAAATTAATGTGTGGGTTTTTTTGTTTGTTTGTTTTTTAATTCTCAGAGCTGAAATCAATAAAATTGAGTATAGGAAAGCAATAGAGAACATCAAGGAAACCAAATGTTGATTCTGGTAAAAGGTTTATTGCACTAAAAAAGAAACAAAGCAAAAATCGGCAAAGGAAAGAGGTACATTAAAAGCCTGGCCCCAGCGCAGTCACACAACTAGCACTCAATTTTTCCATTAAGAACTTCAACAACCCCTTCACAATGGTCTCTACCAGGGATACTCATCAGAGACTCAGTGCTCAGGATTTTTCATTGGGGGTTGATCAGGTAGTGGCACTATTTGCCAACTTCACCTAGTTGATATTTATTCAACTACACACCTAAGAACTGGGCAAAGCACATATATTATGTCAATATTTTAATAAAGAACAATTTGAAGGGCTGGGGTTGTAACTCAGTGGTAGAGCACTTCCCTAGCATGTGTGAGGCACTAAGTTAGATTCTCAGTACCACATATAAATAAAGGAGTAAAATAAAGGTCCATCAACACCTAAAAGTATATTTATAAAAAAGAACAATTGGAAACTGAAATTGAAAACAATAGCATTTACAATAGCATGGAAACATAAAATACTTAGGTATAAATTTTTTAAATCTGTGAAATGCCTGAAAAGTATAGAATATGTCTGTGAGAAATTAAAGAAAATTGAAATAAATGGAGAGAGAGAGACTTTGCTGAAGAATCGGGAAATGCATTACAAAGATGACAATTATTCCCAAAAGGACCTATAAATTCAATAAAATCCCAATCAAAATAGCAAAAACCTCTTTATACAAATTGTCAAACTGATTTTAACTTTTATATGAAAACAAAAGGTAGCTAAATAAAATTTTTTTAAAAAATTTAAAAGAATAAAAAATGCTAGGCCTCACATCCCTGAATAATTCTTAGTCTAATTAATCAAAATAATGTAGTATTGGCATTAAAATAGACTAATCATTGGAATGAAAGAAAGTCCACAAATAAAGCAACACATATTTAGTCAATTGATTTTCCATAAAGGTGCTTAGATAATTGAATGGGGAAAGTTTTGGGTATTTTGTATTTTGGGTTTTTTTGGTTTTTTTTGTACCAGGGATGGAACTCAAGGGTGCATAACCACTGAGCCACAGCCACATCCCCACCCCTTTTCATACTTTATTTTTATTTTGAGACACGATCTTGCTAAGTTTCTTAGGGCCTTGCTAAATTGCTGAGACAGGCTTTGACTCAGGATCCTCCTGCCTCGGCCTTCAGAGCCCCTGGGATTTCAGACAGGTATGCGTCACAACTCCTAGCAGTGGGGAAATTATTTTCAGCAAATTGTACTGAAACAAATGACTAAACATATGAGAACAACATCCTCAACTCCTAAGTCACATCATATGCATATTAATTCAAGGTGGATGATAAGACTCACTTTCTAGAAAAAAAAAGTGAAAAAATACCCATGTGACCTTTAGGTAGACATTGATTTCTTAGGATACAAAAGCACTCACAATTTTTAAAATTTATAATTTGGACTTTAGGAAAATTCAAAACTTCTGATCATGACATTTACCATTAATAAAACAAAAAGAAAAGCCACTGCTAAGGAAAAAGTATTTATAATACAATAGTCTGACAAATGCCTTGCCCTCAGAATGTGTGCTGAACTCTCACAACGTATCTTAAAATGTAAACCATAATATGGACACATGTTACAAAGGAAGGTATATTAACAGCCAATATGCAGACTGAACTGTGTTCCACATCATTAATCAACAGGGAAATGCAAAATAACGCTCCCAAAACTCCAATCGGATGCCATGTCATATCTGCAAAATAGCTAAAATTAAAATTAAAAATCCTTATGATGTTAAATGTTGCCTATGATGTAGAGTAACCAGAAATCTCATATACTGCTTATGAAAACATAAAATGTCTATGAACACTCTGGAAGAACATTTTGCAGCTTCTTATGAAGCGTTTAGTACCCCTTGACCCAGCAATCCCACTCCTAGGTATTTACCCAAGAGAAATGAAAACATATGCCCACAAAAATATTTATGTGAATATTCATGAAAGGCCCATTTGTGATAGCCAAAATATGAAATAACCCCAATATCCATAAACAGGTGAAGGGATAGAGGAATCTATGATATCCAAACAATGGACTATTATTCAGAGACAAATTACTGATACACTCAAAATAGGAATGAATCTCACAAACATTATAAGTGAAAGAAACCAGAGACAATAGAGTATGCATATGTGAGTCCATGTGTACCAAGTTCCAGAGCAGGCAATTGTGATGGTCATCTGGTAGCTTCTGGGTGGCAGGTGAGGGTCTCCTGGGAGGTACAAGAGAGCTCTGGAGCATAATAAATATTGTGTCTTTATGAAGCCTGTGTTATTGGGTATATCCATTTACCAGTACTCAGTGGATTTTATGCTAGAAAATATTCTATCTTACTTTACAAATTAATGCCTCAATTTAAAAAAAAATGGAAGTCACAAAACAACCTTTCAATTCTTTCTGAATTATTAAGAACTTTACAGAGATCTGGGGTTGTGGCTCAGTGGTAGAGCGCTTGCCTGGCATACATGAGGCACTGGATTCAATCTTCAGCACCACATAAAAATAGATAAAGTAAAGGTATGGTGTCCATCTATAACTTAAAAATATAAAAGAACTTTACAAAGATGGAAATCAAGTGAATGAATTCCAACTTTAACCATTTTGTAAAGTGGAATTAACCATATTATAGCATCCAGAAACAAGAGAAAGCCTGGTGGTCTTCCTACTGAAACACCAACCCAAGGGAGCACCTTGAAATGCAGCAATACCCTGACCAACTCCAGAAGCGCCCAAGGCCAAGGGGACAGTAGTGAGGGCTGCGCCTTCCAGAAATCTGCTTTCTAGGAATCACTGCAGCAGGCTTCTCCCCCAAGCACTGTGTTAAGTGAAGTCTTCATTTTCCTTAGAAGCTCTGCACAGATTATCAGCACTTTCCCAAATCATCACCTCCCTCCTCTCCTAGAACTGGGAGTTGCATTAACAAAACAAAGCTTTGGCCTGCTGGGAAAAGGACAATGAAACCATGGTTCACCCAGGGCTCTCTGGAGGCAGCTTCTAAATTGTCTTTTAATTGAATAATCCCCACAGACCAGAATGCAAATGAAGTGAGGACAGAAAGGTAGGGGAGCAGGATTTGGTTTACTGGCTGTCATCCTTGACTGGGGACAGCTGTTATATTCTGCTGGAACTTTGTGTTCTATTTCTCCTCCCAAAATCCATTTGTTTGTCTGTATTGATTTTGAAAAGGCTGATTCCATTAAAAACTAGAAGAATCCTTTGGCAGGCTTTGGAAAGCACTGGTGTCCCAAAGAGGGTCAAAGTGGCTTTGTCCCTAGGATCAGCGGAGGAAAGGATGTGTTTAGCCAGGTCACCTCAGTATTTCTGAATCCTTATCTGATATGGGATCCGAATAAATTAATCCTTTTGTGAGTATATCTGATGACCTACTGAGCGGGAAGAGGACACAAAGGAAACTAATCCAGGGGATAAAATATGGCACATAAAATACCAGGGGCAATGTGGCCAGTGTGCCATTCACAGAACCTGAACCATCTCATGCTCAGAATGAGCTGGTTCCATGAAGAAATGGCTGAAGTCATTCAACAGGGCAGGGCTGGGCGAAACTTTTCTGGCAAGGGTCAGACAGTAAATATTTCAGGCTCTGGAGTGGATTATAGGGTATTTATGGTAACGATTCAATTCTGCCATCACAGCTTGAGAGCAGCCAGAGACGGCACACAATGAACAACTCTGGCTGTGGCAGCAAAGCTTCAAGTATCAGAAATTTACAAAATATTAGGCCTTTGGGATAGAGTTAGCCAATCCCTGCAGGGTGCTCTAGGATAGTGAGAAGCAGAAATTTAAAACAACAATAACAATTTCTCTGGATAAAAGGATCTTCAGCAAAGATGCACCAGGACCAGGCCTTGGCAGATGGGGTGCCAATAAGATGGGGAGAGAGAGCAGGAATAAAGGTCTGGGAGCAGGCAAGGCAGGGAGGGGACAGGCAGGAGGACCTCAGAGAAGATATCAGAGTAAAGAGTAAATTAGAGTGGGACACTCTCTTTTGGGATTCCAGTGACTCCCTCTGTGCAGCCTGAGGAGTGGCACTTCTCTGCTGTGTCCCAGAGCGATGACTACAAATTATGATCTGTGAAACTCTGAGACGCTCCGCAGAACGCTGACAAGGAAACATTTTTGAAAGCAGCAAAGTTTGGGAAACACAGGGAGAGCTGGGTTTAAGGAAAAGCACAGAGAGTTCCTTCACTGCAGAACTTCTCAGAGCCTTCAACTCATGCTGAGAATGAACACTATACACTTTAAATTTGGTGGGGAGTATGGTAGGCAGAATTCCCCAGGTTTCACTGACATGCAGCTGTCCATATAAGTAACATGGGGGTCATTTAAATATGCTTGTTTGAACAGTTTTAGTCACACACAATTCCTCCCATGAGACCAGCTGCACAATCACAGTTGTGCCCATGTTCACTCACTATTGTATCCCCAGGCCCTGCCAGGGAGACATCTGACAATCATATGTGGGTTGACTGACCAAATGACCATGTCCAAATCCATTTGGTCCAGGTCTATCACAGGATCTGCATTCCCTGGGGCCATCTTCACAGTCAACTCCTAGCTCTGTGATGCCCAGGAAAGTGACCGGGCAGTTGGGTAGACCCACCGCTATAGGCAGTGATTCCCATGGACTCAGGAAAGTGAAAGTTGTAGGGGATGAACTCACACAGACGCATGGCCTCTGTCACAGATATGGAAAGAGGGGTGGGTCCAAAGAAGTGGGGCAAAGGTGAATTGAGAAGTGACCGGAACTGCTGGGCTGTGCTGACCTCATAAGATCTTCAAGAGAACAAAGCCAAACTCAGCAATACCTGTGGCTTCCCCAAGGGCTACCTGGGCATCCTACTGACCACCCTTTCAATGAATTGTCACAGAAAGTAACAATTTTCATTTTTTTTCCCCCTATGGTGCTGGGGATTGAACCCAGGGCCTTGTTCGCACAAGGCAAGCACTCTACCAACTGAGCTATATCCCCAGCCCCAACTTTCACTTCTGACAAGGGGTGTCAGTAGGTCCAGCTTCAGATTCAGTAGATTCACTGGATGGTGAGAAGGTTCCGTTTGTGTGCCTTCTCTGCTGGGCTGGCGGTGACAGCCTGTATGTGTTGAGAAGGCTTCTGAGGCAGTATCTCAGCCCCAGGAAAGCATGCCATCCTCTGACTGGTGGCCCAGTTTTTCCCACACCACCCACATCCTTGAAAACTCATCACTCCCCAGTTTGGGGGTTGGCAAACTTTTTCTGTAAAGAGCCAGATAATAAATATTTTAGGTTTTGCAGGCCAGACAGTCTCTGTTGCAACATTCAATTTGGCTGTTTTACTGAAAGCAACCCATTGCAATACATAAACAAATGGGTGTGGCTGTGTTCCAATAAAACTTTATTTACACAAACAGGCAACTGGCAGAAGAGTGCCTAGTTGTTCCTGAACCTTGCCCTGGTTCCCTCTTCACTCTTTCTTTGTGACATGCACCTAATCTCATACATCAACATGTCCTAAGGCAGTGCTTCTCAACTCTGGCCAAACCTCGGTGCAATTAAATCTGAATCTCTGGGTGGGACTCAGCATCGGGATTCTTTTGGTCTCCCCAACTAATATCAGTGTGCCTCCTAGGCTGGGACAGTGATTCCAAGGGTGGCCACTGTTTCCCCTTCCTGCTGGGTAAGTCACATCACAGAGCTCCAAGACACGATTGCAAAAAACCTGCTTCGTGAAGAAAAAATATCTGCTCTGCACGTTTTGGCTTGGAAATTGAATTCTGCATTGAAAGTTCTCTAATTACTTCCTGTGTGCACTTGCTGCAGAGACAACCTACCGTGAACTCCCTGAGAGGTGGATCTGTGCTTTTCCTCAGGCTCCCTCACTACTGAACCTGACAACATCACAAAATCCAGCCTGGAACTGGATCCAGGATCCAAATCATGTGCCCACTCACTAAGTGATTGCATTAGCCAGGGTCCTCCAGAAAAACAGGAGAGATGATTGAGAGACAGATAATAAGATATTCATATCTAGGATAATCAGATATTTGTATTTTCCTTAGAGTACCTCAGTCTTCTCATCTGTATAATTCAGTAACTGGGAACTCCACCACTGTAATCAGCATCCAACATGATATAGGTAAGAACTCAAGCATCCATGCTAAGTAGCTCCATTGGCCTGCAGGGCTTGGATTCGACCACTCCCCCAGAAGCCCTTCCCCTTCTCAATGGATTCTTTGGCCCTTTTCTATTCACCCCAATGGAAATCCTCAGAAGGTGTGTTTTGAATGGTGAACCCCTAAGAGCAGAGTCCAGATACCTGGACTCCTGGAGCATCTGTCCTTCCCAGAGACACTGGTCTCTGTCACGGAGCCCAGGGCCTAGAGGCTGTCAGTCAAAGGCAATGGGATGAATAACTAGATGGACACTATTTTTCTGTACTACTTAGGGAACATTTTTATGTTTCACTGTCAGCCAGGAAGACACTTCCCTCTCCGAAAATTAGTTCCCAGCCAACAGAGGAATCTGAGAAACCTCCTTCCCATTCAGAGCCTCTCTCTCTGCCTGGATTTCACTCCATATTCCGTCATGAAGTCAGACACCACCCTGGTCTGGCCATGATTGCAGGGACTTCAGGGAAGTCACCATGTTTGCATCCTAAAACACCTAGCATCCTTCTGACCCCAAGTGGGAGTGGTAACACCTACCTCTTCAGGGCTTTCTGAGGATGGAATGGCAGAAAATGCACAAATGTAGTGGGCAAAGTGCCCACAGCAGGCTCTTAATGGATTTTGGTTCTCTCTTCTTTAGTGCTCCCCCCGCCACTCCTGCTCTGGGATGATGGCCAGCTTTTTACAACTTAGATTAGAAAATAAAAATTAATAGGAATATTAGTTCCAAATGAGCCAAGCAAATATCCAACTCCCCATGCATGTGTATCCTGCACGGAAGTGACATGTACTAGCTACTCAGGCGAGCCCCTCTCCCAAGGTCTAGTGCCGTCTGGTTACTGCTCAATAATCTCATTTTCTCTTTATATGTGAAAATTGATTTTTAAATGATCTGTTCCAGAATATTTCTAGGTATTAACATTAAATTAACTCACTTATAATTCCCCAAGTGTCACAGTTCCTTTTAAAAAAGCAGATAATGAATATCCCTTTCCCAGCCATCTGGAATCTCTAGCCTCTGAGAGTCCTCAAGTCCAAGTACTAACAGCCTCTTTAACAAGCCACTTAGGCAGGCCTTGGACTGCTGCCTTCTGCAGGCGAGCTGGCCACTTGGCATTTCATTTTAAGAGGCTCAGAGTGGAGTATTTAACTTCAGCATGCTGGGTTCAAATCCCAGCTCCTCTGCTGAGCCAGAAGCTGCTATCTCATCCCTAAAATGGGTTCACAACTGCCCATATTATTGTGAAGTTGTCTTGGAGAATGGATGGTTTCCAGGCGTCGTGGCATATACCCATAATCACAGTTACTCTGGAAGCGGAGGCAGGAGGATCCCAAGTTCAAAGCCAGCCTTAGAAACTTAGCATGGCCATAAGCAACTCAGTGAAACCCTGTCTGTAAATAAAATATAAAAAAAAGGCTGGGGATGTTTCTCAGGGGCTAAGTGCCCCTGAGTTCAATCCCTGGTACAAAAAAAAAAAAAAAAAATTGAGGGTTACAGGTTAAAACACACTTGGTCAGGGACCTAGCACATAGTACCAGGTTAAACAGTACAAAACACTGCCTTTTTGTATATGTGTGTGTGTGTGGTGCTGAGGGTTGATCCAAGGACTTCAAGCATGCTAGGCAAGTACTCTACCACTGAGCTATACCCTGGTCCTTTTACTTCATTTTTAGACAGGGTCTCACTAAAGTTCCCAGGCTGGCCTCGAACTTGGATCCTCTTTGGCATCCCAAATAGCTAGGATTACAAGTGCACACTAACACACCTGGCGAAAATTGACTTCCTTGTGTGTCAGAATGGTTGTATATTGGCAATTTCCTATGGTTCCACCTACTAGGGTTTCAATAAATGAGAGCAGTTACTGTTGTGGTGGTGCTGACAGGCAGGCAGAAGGTGGAGGGAAATGTCTGAACAGGTAAGATGAGGGTGGTATCATCTTCCACACCTGGGTCCTCTCTAACAGGAGACTGAGCTTCCTGAGTGAGTAGGCCACCACCTGCATGCAGTCCTTCAGGGACTTCCCACTGCTCCTAGGACACAAGAGCCTTACTAGCTCATGCTAAGGAGGCCCTGCCCTCCTGGCAGCCACACCTAGCCCCACCTCCCTCTCCACCCTCCACCCAGCCACCCTGGTCTCTGCTGGTCATCAGTGCTTAGGACCTTTGTCCAGGCTGCTGCCCCTGTTTAGAACATATCCTCCAGCTTCTACTTATACAGTCCTCATTGCTCCTCAGACCCATGTCCTTGGGACAGCCACTTCTGCCCTCCCTGACTGGGAATCACTGTTGGGTACTCTTACAGCTTCACAAGCCTGCCCTCCATAGTACTCATCCTAGGGGTCATTGTCCACTCATGTGAGTGATTATTGAGCTGACAGGGCCTCTTCTCTAAAGGGTGAGATACTATGTGATGCTGAGCAGGAACTCAGTCAAATTTACTGAAGGAGTTTGGAGGAAGAAGGAGTGAAGGTCCTCTAGCATCACTGCCCCACATTGGTCCCCAGAGCATAGCAGGAGCTCAGAGTGACTAAGGGCAGTCAACGATGAGCCAATCTCTGACTTAAAGAGTTAGGAACTGAACAGAGTTCGAGGGTCTGGGCCCTTAGGGCTGCTATTCAGTCTAATGCCATGATGGGTAACTTCACAAAGCAGCTAGAAAACCCTCCAGGTGCTCCAATGAGGGCCCTAAAATCCCTCACAAGGAGACTCAAGACTAATGGATACCCCAGCCTGGCTGGGCTTTCCATTCATTCTTTTGTTTATCAAGTGGTTTCTAAAGGCCTTCAATATGTGGCTTCAGTCCTTGTGCCCCAGCAGCCAGAATGAGCCTTTTAAAATCAAAGCTGTTGCTGCTTTGCTTAAACAATGATTTTCCACTAACGTGGAACAAAACTCAAGGTCATACTTAATCTAGCTCTTTGCTGCCTCTCCAAGTCAATCAGACACATGGGCCATCTTTGGATCTTCAAACAGGTACAGCTTATTTCCACCCCAGGATCTTTGCATTTGCTATTTGTTCTTCCCAGGGATGCTGTTTCCCCCACCAAATCTTCACATGGGTGGCTTTGTATCTTAACAAAAATGCCAGATTCACAGTAAGACCTTACCTAAAACCCCCTAGGGTATCTGTCCAGCTGCTGCTATGCCCAGCACCATCCAACAGGACTTCATGTGATGATGGGCATATTCTGTGTCCACACAAATGTAGCCACCAGCCACATGTGGCTATTGAGCACATGAAATGTCACTTGTGCGACTGAAGAACTAATTTTTAAATTTTATTTCATTTTGATTTATTTCAATTTAGCTTTAAATATCCACAAATGGTTCGTGGGTACAATACTGGGCGATGACAGACCTACTACCCAGTTTTATTTTGTTTATTGCACTCTGTATCTGAAGTTGTTTTTTTTTTAATTGATTCAAAAGTTGCCTGTATATCTCCCCATCAGAAACTTGAGCTCCATGTGAATACAGAGAAATTCGCTGTCTTGTTCATAGCTGGGACCCCGACATATGGCTGCCAGGAAGCAGCTGAATGTGATTTCAATAAGTAGGCTTCCGTCAAAAACCCGTGTTGACACAATTATCTTCATTACATCCATCCAAGGGCAGAGGACTTGTGTGCCCAAGCAATTGTGACATGTACCATACATATCACCTCTTTTTATTTTTTATTTTCATATGCGTAGATGGACAGCATGGCTTTGTTTTATTAATTTATTTATTTTTATGCAGTGCTAAGGATCAAACCCCATGTCTCATGTGTGCTAGGCAAGCCCTCTGCCACTGAGCTATAGCCCCAGCCCCATACACGTCACTTCTACTGGTACAAATACTCACATTTGCAAGGGATTCTCTTTTAATCAGGTGGGTTTAAGGTTACCTGAATAATAAGCTTGTGCCTGATTGTCTGTATCATTTTATTTTCTCAAGAGGAAGGAAAAGGGGGTGGCAAGTATCTGAGGACACCAATGCATTCGGGAGTATGTCACACATGTAAGTATTGTCTGTCACTTTCAGCAGATGCTGGAGATAGGTGGCTTTAGCATCTTCTTTCTTGTTTTTACCCAGATTCTCCACTACTTCCAATCAAGGGCTCCTATGAGCCGCACGTGACCCAAGCTGGCCAATCAGGGAATTGTCAGGGAATGCTGGGAGACAGAAGTGCCTACACTCTTTAACAAGGGACCCAAGATGTGGTGTTGCTGCTTGGGCTGGCTATGGCCATCTTGCTCCCCACATGAAGTTCATGCTTGCACGACAAAGTCAAGCAGAAGCAAACAGAGCTAAGAGCTAGTTAAAAAAAAAAGTAAAATGCGATCGCAAGGCTCTGGCCAGATCCTTAACTGGTCCTGTTAAAAGACGGAGTCACACCTGGGAAGGCCCAGGTAAGTAGGTATTTTAGGCAGCTTTTTCACTGTTGTGACTTCAAGACCTGACAAGAAAAATTGTAGAGGAGGAAATGTTTATTAGAGGGCTCAAGGTTTCAGAGGTCTCAATCCATTAATATCAGACTCCATTCCTCAGGGCTCAAGGTGAGACAGGACATCATGGAGGAAGAGTGTGACAGCAGCTCACATGGTGATCAGAAAGCAGAAAGAGAGGTCTCCACTTGCCAGATACAAATATATACCCCAAACCAACACCCCAGTTCCCACCTCTTCCAGCCACACTCTACCACATCAGTTACCACTCAGTTAATCCCTACCAAGGGAGATTAATTCACTGGTTGGGTTAAGAGCCTTACAACCCAATCGTTTCTCCTCAGAATCTCCTTGTACTGTCTCACACATGAGCTTTTGGGGGACACCTCACATCCAGATCATAACAGTAGGCAACAATTCCCTTTTGGTTTCTAACTCTAATTTGATGTGAGTTTCTGAAGTCCTGAGGGAGCATCCAGAAACACATGCAATAAGGTTTAGTTCCCTGAACCTCAGTTTTCTTCACCCATGAAAGCAGGACATCAACACATATTTGTGTTAGTTGTTTCTTTGATGGAATTCATCTTAAAAGATGGGAGTGATGGATGGAATTCAAAGGGCTGAATGAAGCTGGCCTCAAAAAGGTTCTGGAAGCTGAATCAAGAAAACCATCAGGATCCTGGGGAACATTTTCTCACTCTTCCTTGCTGCTTATCTCTAGGTATTTGCCCTGGTTTCCTCTCTGCAGACCACCTTTCTTGGCCCATGAGTTCACAGAGCAAAAAAGAAATACAACTTCCCCATATTTACATTTTTGTGTTCAGAGCCAGTGTGTAATGGTTGAGTTTTATTAACCAATTCTTAAATCCTGGGAGAGGGTGAGGATTGTGGGTAGACACAGATGGGAAGCAATGGGGTCAAACTTCACAAATGTGGTTCTTGGGGGCCTAATGAATGAAGGGGCTACTGGGGGTTATCACTGTTAATCTATCAGAGACCCCAAAAAGTATCTACTATGCCATATGTATAGGATTTTGTTTTTTTTTGGGGGGGGAGGGGTGTTTGTTTGTTTGTTTTGGTACCAGGGATTGAACTCAGGGGCACTTGATCACTGAGCCCCATCCCCAGCCCTTTTTATATTTTATTTAGAGACAGGGGCTCACTGAGTTGCTCAGAGCCTCACTAAGTTGCTGAGGCTAGCTTTGAACTAGCAATCCTCCTGCCTCAGCCTCCTAAGCCACTGCGATTACAAACATACAGCACTGTGCCCAGCTTATATAGGGTTCTGATAAGGACTTTCTGAGCTAACACAACATATAAGAAATCATCAGTAAGAATAAACTGATTGCGACATGACTTATACTCAAGAACCACAGGCTGAATCTAAACATGTGGCTTCAATGTACAAGTCACAAAACCAGGCTACAAAAGTAACTATTCTATAATGAGCACCTTTAGGTTCCTGACTGCAAGTCAAAAAAAAAAAAATTCTGTGAATTTTATTCCAATAACTGAGTAGCAAGATGAATAGGACTTGACTAGTATACCTGCTTGGGGGGTTTTGTTTTGGTAAGTTTATGAGTTAAATATACTTGAAAGGGCCCTGGTGTGTTCTTATTTGCTTGTTTGTTTTTATTTTTTTCTTTTTTAGATATACATGACTGTAGAATGTATTTTGACATAGCATACGTACATGGAGTATAACTTCCCATTTGTGTGGTTATACACAGTGTGGAGCTACACGCGTTGTGCGTATTCATATATGCACATAAGAAAGTTATGTCCGATTCATTCTACTGTCTTTCCCATACATTCTACTGTATTTTCCCATTCCCTCTCCCTTCCCTTTGTCTAGTTAGAGTATAATGCTTCATGCATGACAATAACTCTCTAACCATAAGGCAAATCCATATTTGGGGTGCTGCACATTAGCAGCAGTAACTCTATTTAAAATTATCTACCTAAGTTGTTTTTCTTCAAAGGAACGCTTACAATTTCCAATCGATTAAAAAAGGGTTTCTTCACAAAGTGCAATTTAAGTAAGAATAAATCAACCCCTAGTTTCCACATCATAATAACTTTGCCATTCTCACTTAGAAGAGTTAAGAAGCAATTAAAAGATAGACACGGAATATGTGGCCTCATTATCATGATTATTATTGCAATTTAGAATGTTCTAGCACTTAGTATCGTAGTGGTCCAGTTGCTCTGGTGATTTATTCCAGCATTTCTCACAGGATGCTAATTAGGGAAAGAGACAACCAAGGCCACAGCATGCACATAGCAAAAGAACATGACGTCCATCTCCGGTTACCAAGGTAACAAATTATACTAATGTCTTTTCTATCACTCCCCAGCATCTGAAACACAGAACTGCCTCTCTAATTAAAACAAAACAAAAAAAAAGTGATAACTCAACAAATGTAATCACCACTGGTATACCTAAGGAGTGCTGGATTTCCAAAAGGCTATAGTGAATATAGTTTGAGATGGGGTGGGAGAAGAATTGAAAATGTGAGCTTGTTTAGAAATGCCAAGACACTGAGGTTTGATAAGTTTCCCCCAAGAGTCAAGTGTGAAAGACTCGGTCCCCCTATGGTGCTCCTGGGAGATGGCAGAAGTTCTGAGAGGGGTACCTAGTGAGAATAAGTTAGGTCACTGGAAACGTGTCATTGAAGGGCATATTGATACCCCTTCCTCTCTCTCTCTCTCTCTCCCTCTCTTTGCTTCCTGGCTGCCATGAGGTGAGCAGCTACCTCTAGCACATGTTCTTGCCATGAGGTGCTGCTCCATCATAGGCCCAAAAGAAATAGGGCCAACTGGCCA
Organism: Urocitellus parryii; assembly: GCF_045843805.1. Lineage (NCBI taxonomy): Eukaryota > Metazoa > Chordata > Mammalia > Rodentia > Sciuridae > Urocitellus > Urocitellus parryii. Next base: position 171,647,722 of record NC_135533.1, on the reverse strand, counting down.
CAGACTGAAACCTGAAAAACAACCTTTCCTCCTTTTCAATTGATTCAGTCAGGTATTTTGTTACAATAACAGAAAACATTAGAATAACACACCAAAATATTTATTTTTTTTTGCAAAATCTAGAAAAATATTATCTAATTTTCAACACATAGTAAGTTTTGTGTCATTAAAAAAAAAAAAAATACCAGTGCCCAAGTTATCATGAGGGTGATACGCTGGAGTACTGGGTTTCATTGCTGAGGACCTAACTGAAATCCTCCTATACATTTCAGCCTATGAAGAAATTGCAGCTCAGCACGAACGAGTAACTGAATGTCCTAGAGCTAGGAGGTGAGAGAATTTACACTTGAATCTAATATGAACAACTCCAGTGCTCACTCCATCTTGATTGCTCGGGGCTGCTTTCCAGGATTGCAACTTATCAATATATTTTAGAAAGGTGGTCATCTATTAAAACATACTGACATCATATATTGTCATATTTAGTGGGTTCACTGAATATGTTTGAATGAATTGTCCTATTTTCTGAATCATAATAATGATATTATCTGTAATATATAATATAGAAATGAGATGTCAGGATTCAAGAAAACAAAAACAAGAAACTATCATACAGTGACATAAGTTATGGATTTAGCAACAACTATTCAGGTAGAAGACTATCATGAAACTATGTTTTCCAGTCTTGGCCCTCCCTATTTATTTGGAGGGTTGTTATTTTAACTTCAAATGATAATAAATAAGCGGGATAGAAAAAAAACTAAACAACAAAATAAAAAATAATAAGAGAACGCAAATCCATTTAGTGCCTTGACACCTCATTGGAGAAAATGCTCTGGAGAAAATGGATGACTCTTTCTGTGCTGACAAAAGAGAAAATGATAGCAATTTTGTCTTGTCAATGGAGGTTACGTTCTGTGTAGCCTCAACAAGTTCCACTCCCACTATGCACCCTTTCCTTCCAAGGCTCAGAAGCACTTCCACCTAAGACACTGTGAAATGCTATTTGCTCTAGGAGCCTTTAGGATCAGAGGATGAATTTCTATTCAGGCTCTATGTGTCAGAATCTTGGAGGAAAAAAAAATAATCACTTTTGTAGCATCTACCTTAAGCCAGCAACAGGACCTTACAGATCTGACGACGGTGCATATACACACAAAAAAAAAACCCGTTAAGGTTAATATTCTACTAGCTACTTTTTAACTTCTTTTTTATCAATTTAAAAATAGTACTGAATACCAGGCTCGTTTAAAGGAGTCACCATTCATTCATTCACTCTCTCATTTAGCATTTACTGGGCACCTGTGTTAAGTGGCAGAAATGGTAGCGCTCACTACAGATATCATGCAGTCTCCTACATTTCCCAGCATCCCTTGTAACTGGTGTGGGGCATGTGAATGGTTTGACCAGTAAGTTATGAGTAGAAGTGATGTGTGGCTATGAGTCCCCACACTGGCTCTTTCTCTTGAAGCAATTCCAGGAGCTATATTTCCCAGATGCCATGGCTGTATAATAGAAGGTTCCTGGATCCCTGAGTCACCCATTGGAAGGGAACTGCCCTGGAGAGCTACCAAACCCAGAGTGGTACTTCCACAAGCAAAGAATAAGCTTCTACTTGATAATTCTCTGAGGTTTCAGAGCTACCCTGTTTCATGCAGTTGCAAACAGGGCTAGATGTGTGAAAAGAAGACAAACAGTATAAATCTCTGCCCTAATTTATTCACATCAAAGAAAACTGAAAATAAACATAAATTATGGGTATTAGTCCTTTTATAAAACTGTTTTCTTAGATTGGTTGAAACTACCTCAATTCACATCTCCCTGCTTGCTAGTAATGAAGGCATTCTACTTGGTTAAAAGCCTTCCATTAGTTTAAAAGCTCCAATTGTTGAACCATCAACATCTATAAAAGTGTGATAAAGAACAGAATAACCAAGTGTTATGTGAGTGAAAAGCTGTAGCCATATTAACAGTCACCAGTTTACTTACTGCAGCTCCATTTATAATCGTTTAGAGATTAAAAATACAATAATAAAAATTTCAGCTTACAGAGACTACAAATGCTGCTCACTCCCTCTTCCCTCCACAAGTGAGTCTGGAGTATCAGTTTCATTTCTGACATCTCAATTCTGGTCTAATTATTACAGGAAGGAGCACTCTTATGGAGTTATCAAATAGAATTTATTGGGAATTTGAATTGTTAGGTACATACTTATCAATACATATTTCTTCCACGTGTTACCCTAAAAAGGGAAAATATGTTGATCTGCCAATGCAATCCAAAGGAACATAAGTATCTCAGTGTTCAAGAGGGAAAAAAAAAACTTGCTTTATAGATCCCCATATGCATCTTGTAGCACCATTTAATGAAAATTTTGTATAAACTAATAGAACCTCTGCAGCAATGGGGTGCGAGTACATTTGCACTCATAAAGATCCACTTATATAAACTAACACAGACATCACTTAACTCCTCAAAGCATAACTTCCTCTTCCTCCGAAAGCTGCACATTAATTCAAATTTATTCACTTCATAAGGTCTAAGCAAATCGAATTCAGAAAACCCATCTAGCGATACAGTTGCCTGTAGTCGGGGGTGGAATGAAATGAGAATACCTATTCGCTTTCCAACCACTCTGGAGAATGAATGCCATGTACAATTTTTTTTTTTTTTTTTTTGGAAAAAGATGTAAAACCTGGACTTGCAGGAACAAAGAACTGTGGAAGCACTGAGCACAGTACTGATGGTCTCAAGTTTTGATCTCTCCCTGAGAAGCCATGGAAGCCAGGTCACTGAGAACCACCCTAGATTCCTGGGCCATGGTGGAGTACGAGCCACAGGCTTTCCTGAGGGTGGGAATAGAGACCCCAGAACTCACCCAAGACATCCTGAAGGCATCCTAGGAACACACCAGAAACACAACTCTGCTTGCAGGGAAATGGATGGCACTAGAGCAGATTATGCTTAGTGAAGCTAGCCAATCCCTAAAAAACAAATACCAAATGTCTTCTTGGATGTGCGAATAAATCATCAGAAGGAAGTGAAGATTTGCTTTGGAAGTCAAATGCGTGTGTGGCTTTTTGTCACATGTCCTTTCTGTTTCATTAACCCAAAGGCAGCCCAGACAAAAGGCCACTCTTTCATGTTTGACCTCTAGCTTCCCCTTCCTGGAAACAACAGACAAAGTGCTGTCTGTCCCCAGGGCACAGTCCAGGAGGCCATCCGGAAGTGAGCATCTCTAGAATATTGCTCATTCTCCCCAGAAGAGACAACCAGGGAACACGGAATGAGAAAGTGATCCTACCCAGGAACCTTGTGCTCATCACAGAGAAGAAGAATGTCAGGCCCACAAGTCAAAGACTTGGACATTCTTGCATGGATTGTTTCTTTCCCAGGACAAATCTGCCACTTTCTTATTTATGTATTTATTTGTTTGTTTGTTTCTTTGTTTGTTTTTAGTTGTAGATGGACACAATACCTTTGTTTTTATTTATTTATTTTTATGTGCTGCTGAGAATTGAACCCAGTGCCTCACACACGCTAGGCAAGTGCTCTACCACTGAGCCACCACCCCAGCCCCTCTGCCACTTTCTTGGCCTCGGTTTTCCCAGTTGTCAGCAAGGGATCTCCACCAGATGACCCTCAGGGTTCCTTCTCAGCCTTCATGTTTCTGGAGTGTGTTCGCAGGTTTTCTGACAATGAACATCATTTATTACTCTGGTATATCCCAGTGCACATTCACGTTTTGTACCAAAGTAGAAATGAAGAAGAAAGTGAAGTATCCTTCCAAGTCAGGAGGCAGCCCTAGTTGGCCAGCCACAATCATTAAATTACCAAAAAGCTCATGTTTCAGATTAAAAATTTCCTGCACATTTTGTTTTTGTTTTTTTGCTTTTTTTATGTGTGTGTGTGTGTGTGTGTGTGTGTGTGTATGAGACTCCTGCTTTTATGGGTTTTCTTACTGTAAGAGTCTCATTTCAGCAACTGAAACATATCGAATACCACCTAGGAACTGGAGATAACACCAGTGGAGGGCTAAGGCATTGAAATGTGATAAGAAAGCATGATGAGGTAATCTAAGAAGCCGAGATGCTTTTGATTGTGGTGTGCAGACGCAGGCACTGCTCTGGTACCAAGCAACAGTCTCAGCTAAGGCATGTACTTTGCAAAACCCAGAGAAGAGGCATGAAGGAAAATCAAAGAAAGACATTCTGAGGGTCAGCAATCTCAGTGTAATTGTTTTAAGAGGAGTGCTGGGACTTTGACTTTAGGATTAGGAGGCAGTGTCAATCCCTGGTGTGGGTTTGTGCACGTATATGACATTCAGGAATAAGCACTCTGCTGTCCTTCTCATGTTCTGGCTAACGATTAAAGGAAGAAGCAATTCTCCTGGATTTTCTGCTGTTGTGGTTTGGACGTGAGGTGCTGCCCAAAAACTCATGTGTGAGAGAATGCAAGAACGTTTGAAGGAGAAATGACTAGGTTATAGCCTTAACCTAATGAATGAATGAATTCCTGATGGGATTAAATAGGTGGTAACTGGAGGCAGGTGGGGTGTGGCTGGAGGAAATGGTTTATTGAGGGCATGGCTATGGAGTATATATTTTGTATTTGGAGAGTGGAGTCTCTCTCCTCTCCGATCACCATGTGAGCTTCTTCCCTCTGCCACGTCCTTCCACCATGATGCTTTGCCTCACCTTCGGCCCCAGTGGAGCCTGCTCTCTGTGGATTAAAACCTCTGAAACCATGAGCTCCCAAATACACCTTTTCTCCTCTACAATTGTTCTGGTTGGGTCTTTAAGTCACAGCAGGGAAAAGCTGACTAACACACCTGCTCTGCTAAGCAGAGTTGGATTTGCCAGTTTCTGAAGATGGTACAATGTTTGATGCAACAAATAACTGTAAAAATCTTGCCGAACAGCTGCCTACTGAGCCTGAATGACTATAAGATCTTTAAGTATATCATGCCATCATTTGCTTTCAAATGTTTGACCACATGTTTAATAACAGTACTCAAACAATTTCTTCTTTCAATGAAAATGTTTAGTGAAATACAGTGCTTGTCAATGACAGCTCTGTGGTAGCAGGACTCGTGGGCATCTTCTTTTCTATCAGGTTCTGATGTCTCTGAAAAGCCAGGGAGACAAGGGTGTTGGTGACAGCACTGTTCAGGACCTCAAGCAATTTACAATGAGGGGACTACAAGTTCCAGGATGGACTCTCATAGCATTTCCCAAATTCTCCTTTTCCTTGTGTCATGAGCTTTTAGAGTACCTGCTTCGTTCATTAATTAATAATTGTAGAATACTGTTGTTTTAAAATTTAAAGATAATCTTTTTAAAGGAGAGCTCTGTATCACAACCAGAAAGGGGAAGACTGGTATTGGGAGCCACGAAGTAGAAAGAAATCATTAGAATGCAATAAAAAATAAACAATGGTATTAAATTCTAGCTAACCACAGCTGTTTTCACTGTCTGGGTTAAAAATGGAGACGAGCCCAAATTAGAAAGATGCTGGAGACATTCAAATACTGAACTGAGACTTTTTTTCTGGAGGTTGTCAGAGGGATTGATTGAAAGGGAGCAGCTCTCTCTCTCTCTGCTGGTTCAATGTCCCTGTGAACGTTCCACCCAATTCAGACTCTGGAGTGTGTGGAGGGAAAGGCATCTGCACCACCCCTAAGAGCATGAGAGGGTAAACCACAGGGGAAACAAAGACAGGGAGGAGCCCCCGTCTCCATCTTGTATAAACAAATGGATGGTGGGGGTGTTCTCAGAGAGGGAAAGTACCAGAGGAGAAACAGGCTGGGAGAGAGAAAGGGAAAACTATTGGGTTTAACCAAGCCGTGATGGGAAACGGTCTGGCATGGTAGGTAAACACAGACGCTCTAGAGTCAGGCTTCAAAGCCCTGCTTGGTCTCCTCCTGGGCATTGTTTATTATTGTGATGACCTTAGTGGAGCCACTAATCCACTCTATGTCTCAGTTTCCCCATCTTAAAAATTAAGAATAGTTCTTTCCTCCTAGTATATAGGTACTCTATGCCAGCTATCTATCTAGTCACTGTACAGGAGAGCTAATAAGCCAGGGATATTAGCTACTGGTATCATTCCTAGAAGCCCAAATCCCTTGAGAATATCTGCTTGTCAGCAGATATCCCATGATGACTGAGATAAGTAAGGCTCTGGGCTGGTCTCTGCTGACCTTCCCCAACAGACCCCAGCCTCCCCTTGTTACCTCCTGATGAGGGTATCCAACCACTAAACTGCCATGGTGTCTACTACTTCTGAACAACCAGACTTGGAGAGTCCAGGTTCCTCTCTAACCACCCACCTCAGATCTTTAAGAGAGACAAAACGTAACTAATGCTTTAAAAAAAAAGAATGTGAAAGTACCTTCACATCTAGACCATAGAGCCAATAAAGGATTAACATCCAAAATATATAAGGAACTCATACAACTCCATAAGAAGAAAACATAACCTGATATTAAAATGGATAAAGTGACTGTATAGAAATTTTCCCCAAGAATATATAAAATAGCCCACAGATATATGGAAAGCTACTCAACATCACTAATTATAAGGGAAATTCAAATTAAAACCACTGTGAGATATTTTCCCACAAAAGATAAATAATGTAGTCAAACAGGTGGGGAAAAGGGAACCCTTATATACTGTTGGTGGGATAAGGATTATGATAGCCATCATGGAAAACAATATGAGGTTCCTCAAATAATTAACAACAGAACTATAATACGATCCAGCAATCCTGCTACTGGGTTTATATACAAGCAAAGTGAAATCAGTATCTTAGGGACACATTTTCATGCCCTGAAGATATAGCAGAGGCTACAAACTTCCATTATAAGCTGCATAATTTCTGGAGAACTACTATTATAGCACACAGATTGTACTTAATAGTGTATGAAAACTGACGTACCTAAAAACTGTTGATTTCAAGTGTTCTCACAACACACACACACACACACACACACACACACACACACACACAAAACATGGTGACTATGTGAGATGATGGGTATGTAAGTGAGCTTAATTGTGGTAATCATTACACAATGCATATGAATGTCAAAACATCATGGCATAGACCGGAATGTATTCAGCTTTGGTTTGTCAGTCACACCTGAGTAAATCTGGGTGTGGAAAAAAAAATGTAGGCAAAGAGTTGTGTTTATAAACTAAGAATCCCTCTTTTCATTTGATTTTATTCTTAAAGCAAAGTTCACCTGGTGACTGAGTTATAGGTAGAGAGATTAATATTTGATAAAGGGATCTCAAAACCTCCCATGACCCCAAGAAGATCCCAGGAAACTGGTGGGGCCTCACGGGGATGTGGGCATCTTTCTTTCTTAAAAGGAGATTTCTTCATTTGTTCTGAATGAATGGAATTCAGTACCCAAAACTCAAAGCAAAATAGCCCTTTATTCTTGTTTTTTCCCTTGCTGCAACTGAGACTTTCCACGCGCCATTTGCAATTTTGCCCAGGGAGGTAATTCAATTATTTTCTTCTCCAAAAAAGTAGATCACTAGCAAACCTTGGAGATTTTTCTGCCCCAGATTAAATCAGGACTTTCTGCTGCACAGAGAGAATGTTCTTTCCTTTGCAAAAAAAAAAAAAAAGGCGGGGGGGGGTAGTGGGGAATGGGGGACGGCTGCCTTGGTATAGAGTTCATGAGAGAAACTCGGTGCTGGGAGAGAAGCACATTCTAAGTCTTGGTCTCAGGTTCTGCCAGGATAATCTCCATGTCCTGAGTTGCTTCATTCATCCTTGAGTTGCTTCACTGTTTAAGCTAATATTTTGTTTACCAAAGGTCTGTGTTCAATCTGGAAGAAATGTTTGGTGCCAACATCTTCAGTATAGATTAAATTTGTAAATAGAAAGGCAGCGGCTGTACAATGACTTCTACTGATCCACTGCATTACAGAGGCATTCTTTTTTTGTTTGTTTGTTTTAATTAGTTATACATGACAGTAGAATGCATTTATTCACTTTGATAGATCATACATAGATGGGATATAATTGCTCATTTTTCTGAGTGTACATGTTGCAGAATCATTGGTTATGTAGTCAGATATATACATACAGTAATAATGTCTGTTTCATTCTACTATCTTTCCTATCCCCACATTCTCTCCCCTCCCCTCCCTTCACTTCCCTCTACCTAATCTAAGATAATGCTATTCTTCCCTAGTACCCCCCCGCCTTATTGTGAATTAGCATCTGCATATTAGAGAAAACATCTGGCTTTTGGTTTTGTGGGATTGGCTTATTTTGCTTACCATGATATTCTCCAACTCCAACCATGTATTGGCAAATGCCATAATTTCACTCTGCTTTAAAGCTGAATAATATTCCATTGAGTATATAAACCACATTTTCTTTCTTTTTAAAATATTTATTTTTTAGTTGTAGTTGAACACAATACCTTTATTTTTTATTGTGGTGCTGAGGATTGAACCCAGGGCCTTGCACATGCTGGGCAAGCACTCCACTGCTCCACTCCAGCCCCCCCACCCATACCACATTTTCTTTATCCATTCCTCTTTTGAGGGACACCTAAGTTGGTTCCTTAGGCTACCTATTGTGAATTGAGCTGCTATAAACATTGATGTGGCTGTGTCACTATAGTATGCTGATTTTAAGTCCTTTGGGTATAAACCAAGGAATGGAATAGCTGGGTCAAACGGTGGTTCCATTCCCAGTTTTTTCTGAAGAATCTCCATACTGCTTTCATACTGGTTGCACTAATTTGCAGTTCCACCAACAATATATAAGTGTACCTTTTTCACCACATTTTCACCAACATTTATTGTTGCCTGTATTCTTGATGACTGCCATTCTGACAGGAGTGAGATGAAATCTTAGAGTGGTTTTGATTTGCATTTCTCTTATTCCTAGAGATGTTGAACACTTTTTCATATATTTGTTGATCAGTTGTATTTCTTCTTCTTTGAAGTGTCTGTTCAATTCCTTAGCCCGTTTATCGATTGGGTTATTTGTTTTTTTGACGTTAAGTTTATTGAGTTCCTTATATATATATACTAGAGATTAATGCTTTATTGGAGGTACATGTGGTAAAGATTTTCTCTCAATATCTAGGCTCTCTCCTCATGTTATTGATTGTTTCCTTTGCTGAGAAGAAGCTTTTTAGTTTGAATCCATCCCATTTATTGATTCTTGATTTTACTTCTTATGCTTTAGGAGTCTTGTTAAGGAAGTCAGATCCTAGGCTGAGGTGGTGCAGATTTGGGCCTATTTTTTCTTCTATTAGGCACAGTATCTCTGTTCTACTGCCTAAGTCTTTGATCCACTTTGAGTTAATTTTTGTGCAGGGTGAGAGATGGAGGTTTAATTTCATTTTCCTACATATGGATTTCCAGTTTTGCCAGCACCATTTGTTGAATAGGCTATCATTTCTCCAGTGAATGTTTTTGGCACCCTTGTCTAATATGAGGTAACCGTATTTACGTGGGTTTTTCTCTGTGTCCTCTATTCTGTACCATTGGTCTATAGTCTATTTTGGTGCCAATACCATGCTGTATTTGCTACTATAGCTCTGTAGTATAGTTTAAGTTCTGGTATTGGGATGCTTCCTGCTTCACTTTTCTTGCTAAGGATTCCTTTAGCTATTCTGGGTCTCTTATTTTTCCAAATAAATTTCATGATTGCTTTTTCTAATCGATGAAGAATGTCATTGGGATTTTAATAGGAATTGCATTAAATCTGTATAAATCTTTTGGTAGTATGGCCATTTTGACAATATTAATTCTGCCTATCCAAGAACATGGGAGATCTTTCCATCTTCTGAGGTTTTCTTCAATTTCTTTCTTTAGTGTTCTGGAGTTTCACTGTAGAGGTCTTCCACCTCTTTTGTTAGATTGATTCCCAGGGTTTTGTTTTTGTTTTTGTTTTTGTTTTTGAGGGTATTGTGAATGGAGTAGTTTTCCTAATTTCTCTTTCGGTGGATTTATGGCTGATGTATAGGAACGTGCTTGATTTACAGAGGCATTCTTGAAGCTACCATGGCTGGGCTCTTAGGGTCTTGATCAAAAAACAGAGAAAATGGCATCTCAAAGGAATGTAGGCAAGACAGTCTTCATCATTCAATTTGGGGCTTAAATTATTCTTCTAAGTGCATGGACTCCTAGTGACCTAGAATACCTGCCTTTTGCCTTATTTCTAGCCTCATATTCCGCCCCCACACACACACACAAACGCTTTCTTCTATCTCTCATTTCTCTCTCTTACTCTTTCCTTCTTCCCTTTTTTATGAACATTTTTCATCAACTGTAACTAACATTTGCCAAGGACTTGCTTGCCACATGTCCTGCCAAATGCTTTTTATGCACCACTTTATATAAGCTATCAAAATAAGTGGTACTTTTATTATTATCCTCATCTCCATTTTGCAGATGAGAACACTAGGCTCAGGGAGCTAGTGTCTTGCTCAAAGTCTCACAACTTGCCCAAGTCTCATTCAAACAAAGGCTGGAAACCCAGTAGGGCTGACTCCATAATTATTACTCATCAACCACAGAGCTTCATCCTCTCTTCTGCCTCTTCCCTTTCCCCTTCCACAAGCCTAAGTGGGTCAAGGCAGCGTTGATGTATTTCCAAGACTCTTCCTGGTTCCCTGGTCCCACTTGACAGTCCACAGCACAGAAGGAACCTATGTGGGCTGTCGAGAACTGCCCACAGAATTGGTGCCTCTTGCCAGTCTCTGTGGGTTAGATTCCCATTCAGACACCATTTGGTGCCTTTCTTTGAACTCATTTTCCTGGAGACAGATCAACAATGGTCTATGTCGTTTTCCAAGCCAAGGCCCCTATTGTTTATTTAATATGAAGAGAATCCTGCCCTGGTCCTCTCAATGACACATAAAAAGATGACACATAAAAAATATTAAGTTGACTTTTTTTTTTTTTTTTTTTTTACTATTGAGAACTTTATGATGCTTCCAGAGAAAGGGCTACAAGCCATACAGTATAGTGGAACCCACCACAACTCTGAACTTCTCTTTTTTAAATGATTCTTGTTTCTCAACCCAAAGATAACACCACAAAATGATGAAGCAAACCTTTCAACACTGGATTGCCTACAAAATCCCAACCAACTATCCCAAACTTTTTAAGGACACCCACTTTTCTAGCTCTACTTATAATTACGCAGTATGCAACACAGCCCAGAAATCACAATATTATAATAAGGTGGGTTGCTTTTTTACAACGATTTTATATCAGCCATACTAATCTTCTTCTTTTAAACTTTTCATGCTTCAAACAGGTTTTTTTCTTTAAAAAGAAATAAATAACTTTGTTGCTTAGGCCCCCCCCAAAGAAATAAACACTATATATGAATAACATTTGTAATGTTACTGAGCAGCACCAGCCATTGAAGAGAAAAAGCTGGCTCCAATTCGTGAGTTTCCCTTTCTTCCAAAAATAAAAAAGGCAACAACATCAGCATAATTACTGTTTTTTTTTTTTCTTTCCTCTGTTAGCTTATGGTTTTCTTTACAACAATGGGCTGGATAGATAGCATTGCAATGACATCATATAGAAAGAATCCTAAAGTGAATGGTATCAAAATGTAATAATCAATCAATTTGAGACTTATTTCTCATGTTTTCTTTCAATTCTCTCCTTGATTCAATTTAAAAAAAAATTTTTTTACAATAACTACTGAGGTACTCAGAATTCTAAAATGGCCCTGCTAAGGTTCCTGTCCCTGATTACTCCAGTGGTGATGTCAGTACTTGGCAGATGGTATTTGTCTCTAGTCGGTTGAGTTGGACCTGACTCAATTAGGTGACCTTTTAGTATCCATGTGGAAACTGAAAAATCTAAAAGGGTTCGTGCCATGGGGTTGCATGATGCCCCCACTGCCCCAGCAAAATATGCTGCAGCCCTAATCCTGTGATGGGGACCTTTATTGGAAATTGGGTCTTTGCCGATAAAATAAGGTAAACTAGTATAAGGTCACGCTGGATGGTGGTGGGTTCTATATCCAACATGGTTGATGTCCTTATAAGGAAAGGAGAAGTCAGTGACCCTACACAAAAGGAGGCGGAAGTTGGGAATGAGGCTGCTGTCAGCAAAGGCACACCAAGGACTGCCAGTAGCCACCAGAAGCTAGAAGAGGCAAGGGAAGATTTTCCTCTACAGGTTTCAGAGGGAGCCTCACCCTGCAGATGGATGTCTCAATTCAGCTTTCTAGCCTCCAGAACCCCGAGATAATAAATTACTGTTGCTTCAAGCCCCAGCCTGTGGAACGGAACTTTGTTGTAGCAGCCCTAGGAAATTAATACAGGATTTATACCAGGAATCAGAGTGCTGCTGTAGCAAGTACCACAAAAATGTGGCCGTGGCTTTGGAATTGGATAATTGGTAGAGAAAAGAGAATTTTTAGATATGATAAAAAGATACATATAGCCTTAGACGAATTAAAGAAGTAGATATATAGACATTAGAGGAAATTTCAATGAGGGGTCAGAAAGAAAACTGTAAATCCACCACCACCAACAACAACAACAACAACAACAACAACATCAAAAAAGCCTCTATCATCCTTCAGAATACATACAGATATCATCATCTACAAAATGGTGTAAGAAATAGAATATTAAAGGTACTTCTGGTGAAGCTTTAAAGGGAAATTATGAATATGTTTCTGGACACTGGAGGAAGGGACACATGGTATTTGATATTGGAGAAAAGGTTATTAAACATTGGAAGGCAGAGGAGAAAAGGACACTGGAAGAAATAGTACAGCTCAGAGGTAGATACTTATTTAGATATAGAGTGACATAGAGTTGGCAGGGAGATTATTATGTGCCTTGTTTTCCAATAGTGATACAGACATGGGATAGACACTCTTATTCCGTTTGTCTCAGTTATGTTCTACCATTGGGTGGAGAATGCAACCGGTACGTGATGAACTTGGATATTTGGCTGAGGAGATCTCAAAGCCAAGTACACAAGGTGCAACCTAGTTTCTCCTTGCTGTTATAGTAACATTTAAAAGGAAAGACATAGATCAAGAATAGGATTGCTAAACAAAAAGGAAGCAGCATTTGATGACTTAAATATAGACTACAAAAATACAAAGAGAGAGAGAGAGAGAGAGAGAGAGAGAGAGAGAGAGAGAGAGAGAGAGAGAACGCACCCTGGGAAAACATAAAGCATGTGCCAATAAAAACTTCAGGTAAGGATATTAGCATGTGATTCATGAATCCATTCAATCATCTCAGCAGAAACCAGAGATAGAGATAGGATCACTAAGGAAGAATCTATGAAGAACCTTTCTGTCTAATGGCTTGGATCCCCTTGAATGCTGGCAAGGTTTTAAAAATGACTATATTACCAGAAACACTGTCGGCCTGAAATAGAAGGGTCAGAGACAGAATGAAATGAAGGAAAAATGACCCTAAGGACAGAGTTACAGAATCAGAAGGAAGACAAGGCATGAGAGCAGGAAAGTAGAATTGCCTCCTGATACCAAAAAGGTGGAATCTGGAGTGATAATTATTCTCAGCCCTTGATTTTTTTTTTTTTTTTTTGTGGTACCAAGGATTGAACCCAGGGGTGCTTATTCTCTGAGCCACATCCCCACTTTTTTATTTTGAGACAGGATCTTGTTAAGTTGCTTAGGGTCTCACTAAATTGCTGAAGCTTGCTTTGAACTTGCAATCCTGGCTCAGCCTCCCAAATCACCAAGATTAAAGGCGTGAGCCACTGTACCCAGCTCAGCTCTTGATACTTAATGGGATTTGCCATACTAGGGGTAACCAGGACCCATTTATTGCTTCCAGTTTCTCCCATTTGGAATAAGAGTGTCTATCCCATGTCTGTATCACTATTGTACTTTGGAAACAGAGAACTTGATTCTCAGCTCCTTGAATGAAGAATAATTCTTTTTGCAGGATATACTACATATCCAGAATCTCACCCAGCCTGCTTAAATGATTCAGAAAATGAAATTGGGATCTTTCAAGTTTGACTATATTCAGATGAGATTCTGTACTTACACTGGATACCAGAATGGGTTAAGGTTTGGGGGGAAGGTCAAAATGGGGTTGAATGTATTTGCACATGAGAAGAAGATGACTTCAGGAGAGAGAAGGAGCAGACTGGTGTGGGCTGATTGAATGGACTGATATTAGCATACTAACCCTGGGGACCTCTGAATATGACTTTGATTCTCTAGAACTATGAGATAATACATTTTTGTTCTATCATGGTTCTTTGTTATGAAAGCCCTAAAAAACTAATATAGGAAAAGCCTTACACAGCTTTGCAAAGCCAATTGGTGGCATCTGTGAACTGAGAATCTGATTTGTATGATTCAGCCCATAAAAAGGGAGAAAGAAATCACATAGGTAAATATTATAATAACTATTTCTTCCACAAACAATGAGTGGTTCCAATTATTGCAATGATAGATAAAATGCCCAAGAGAGAAGAAAAATCATAGAGTTGTGCATATATACTTATTTAGATATAGAATGACATAAAATTGGCACTGAGGTTCTTACGGTCCTTCACATAAAGAAAAATGAATTTGAAAGAAAACTTGAAATACCAAATTAGCAAATCCTTTTCATTGAAAACAAAGCAAACACACTATATTCCTTAAGTAGAGCAAAATCTGCCTTGCCCTAAATGCTCAGCAACAAATGGAGATGAATTCCTGTACTTAGCCAATTCCTCAATATTTGTCATCAAGAGCAATTCTCTTTTTTGATACTGTTTCTATCAAAAGAAGCCAGCACTCAGTCTCCTGTGTTTTGCACTTAATATAAGAGGTATTAACCAAATGTGATTAATAACAGAACCCACACTGAATCATACATCCCGCTTCCCTGTCCCGTTATTCCAGACTGACATGCACAACTCAAAGATTCAAAACTGTAGTTTAACTGTGACATTAAAAAGTAGTTTGTTATTTCCTGTCTTCCACCAAGAGGTTGATGGAATGCTATTGACCTCCCTAAAATAAATAAATTCAAAACAATGTCTCATAGGGTTCCAGAGTACTCATCACTGAATTCATCCTGAGTCAGGCTGAGATGTGCAGAGACACGAAATTACACAAGATGAGCCAAACTCTGCATAAATGAGTTATACTCCTCTACCAAATGTGCCTCTGCAACTTGCCTCATGGTTGAAAAGAATAAGATACAGTAATGAAGAAATGATGCAGGAGTGAAGAACCTATCATGAGAACCAAGTTCTGGACCTTAGAAGCACCTGCTGGTTCTCACACACCACAGAGGTTTCAAGTGGTTTGATCCATGGTTCATTAGTGATTAAAGAAGTAAAGGCAGCAGGGTGCGGTGGCACATGCCTATAATCCCAGTGGCTGGGCAGGCTGAGGCAGGAGGATCATGAGTTCAAAGCCAGCCTCAGCAAAAGCAAGGCACTAAGCAAATCAGTAAGAACCTGTCTCTAAATAAAATAAAAATAGGGCTGGAGATGTGGCTCAGTGGCTGAGTGCCCCTGAATTCAATCCCTGGGACCCCCCCCCCGACTGCAAAAACAAAAAAAGTAAAGGTGGATCACACTAATGAGAACATGAGGACTGCCTGCCCATTTTCCACTTGTTCATTCACTAGCACTTTTCTGGGAGGGACATTTGTACATTTGAGCCTTTCTGTATCTTGGCCCTATTTCTTGTTTCATTTTCCATTGGTTTGGGTGGAAGCAGGCCTCTCCTACTTTCATTTGGGGACCTGGAGAGAGGCATGGTTTATCTGAAAGTGAAGACAACACAGGGGGAGAAAAAATTGAGAGAGGAGACAGACAGAGTGGACAGATCCTAAGGATACTACTCAAATTGCTGGACCAAATGGGTGTAGGACACGAATCTATGGGAGATGGCTCTTCTCCCTGCTCCAGGAGAGAGCTCCTGATCCACGTCTTGGCCAGCAACACTCAGTGATAAGCTCAGAGCTGGGCCCACAAAGGAAGCAAAATTTGTCAGGCTGTTCAAAGGCAAACGAGCCTTAGTTCTGAGACGCTTCTGTTGAGCGGCCAAAGAAGAGGTCTTCTTTTCTGCTGGGCTTGACCTGGGAGGATGTGAGGCAGGTGCTCTGGCACCTCAGCCTGTTTGAGAATGGACAGCCAAGCATTGAACTATGGCATGGGGAAGTAGGGTTCTGTGTTCTTATGACCTCATGTGAGCCCTGGATTCAACCTTGGTTGAAGACAGATCTCTCCTTGAGACTTTTCAAAATCTCCTATGGTGGGCTGGGGCTGAGGGGGGGCTCGGTGGTAGAGCACTTGTGTCGCATGTGTGAGGCACTGGGTTTGATCCTCAGCACCACATAAAAATAAATGGATAAAATAAGGCATGCTGTCCATCTACAAAAAAAATAAAGAAAAGAAAAGAAAAATCCTTGTGGTTATGCAGCTTGGTGTGGCATTTTCTGTCATTCGGAACCAAAACTGATATTATTATCAAACAAGGCCTTTTCTCTCATTAAATTCAGCCTGAGCTAATTCTTTCTGAAAACCTTCTTGCAGATGGAACACTGAATGACTTGGATCCATGATCAAGATTCCAGGGCCAAGATTAGAATGAACCATCCTGGAACAACCAGAAATATCATCTAAAAGAGCCAAAGGTTGGTTCCCAGTAGAATGTGCCATTATAAGAAAGATAAATCCTCATAGCATTCTTTCCCCACCACCAAACCATCACTTACAAAAGCACTGGGAAGTCAGGCTCTCTGGCTTCTATTTGCTCTGCCGGACCAGTGTGGCTTAGTACGAACCAAGCAGCGTGTCTGTTGCTTGAGTGTCGAACAGGAGCGACAGACAATGTCCTCCTGTCATCATTCAAGGCCAACCAGAAACTAAATAAGCCAAAGCTCTGTACAGCTCCCAGGCCACAGAGGCCCCTCCACACCACATGAGAGGCCACGTCTGTGGTCTGGCCTATAATCCCTGCAGATGTGACATTTGACTGTCACAAAAACAAAACACTGGAAATAGTTCCTTTTTCTGGAAACTTCCTCTCACAGCCATTTGAGGTTCTTAGAATTGAACCAGTCCTGAAATAGCCTTGAAATGATTGATGTTTCTCTTCAGACAACTCACTTTTCCAAGATGTCTCTCTTTCTCTCTCTCACCTTTTTCTTTTGGTATTTTCCCAATTTTATTGTTCATACATTCACCCATCACCATGCAATTTATCAGATTTTCTTCCCTTTAAATAAGTTTTAAGGAAAACCTGCAGCTGCCATTCATGTGGTGGTTTTCATCTATTTTTGAATTGGAACCAATTAGTGCCCAGAAAGGTCATGCAACACGGATCAAAGCTCAGAAATGCGTAATTCACATTTTAAAACAAGGACAGTCTTGTTGGAAACGAGGTCAAATAAAAAAGGTGCCTATTATGTCATTAATGAAGATGCCAATGCTCGGCTTAATAGAATACATTCCTCCTGGGGTCCCTTCCTCCTTGACCTCACCTGGAAGAGGGCTCATGGGTTCAAGAGCTCAAAGATGCTCACTCAGTGCCCCATATGCCAAATGCCTTGTGGATTCCACGAGGGCCACAGGCACACAGAACTCTCAGACCAGTGCCAGGGAGGGCACCCAAGGGCAGATAGGTCAGATCCCATGCCCTGCAAGCTCCCCTGGCACTGCGGGAAGGATGGAAAATGTCATCCTCAGGCTGGATTCTGAGAAGGCCAAGACTCTACTGTTCTCAGTGCTTCTTTAAATATCACCATTTAGAAATCCTGTCATTAGAACCTCACCACAAAATGATCTGATCAAAGAAGAGGCAGGATTCCTGAAGGACAGGACACACAGGGATATGCAAAAACACAGAAGTGACAAGTGGCAAACTTCAATCAATTCTGGGAGGCAATCTTGGTGTTTATTAGAGTAGTCATTGTCCCTTTCTGAACACTTTAAAAGAAAAGGCAATAGCAGAAGCTGGGCTTGGTGGCCCACGCCTGTAATCCCAGGGGCTCGGGAGGCTGAGGCAGGAGGATCGTGAGTTCAAAGCCAGCCTCAGCAAAAGCAGACTCTAAGCAACTCAGTGAGACCCTGTCTCTAAATAAAATACAAAATAGGGCTGGGGGTATGGCTCAGTGGTCAAGTGCCCCTGAGTTCAATCCCCGGCACATGCCCCCCTCAAAAAAAAAAAGGGCAACAGCATGGTATGGGAAGGAGTTTGATCTGGATCCTGGGTCCACACACATGGCTCTTTGCCTTCTGTCTGCCCCTTTCCACCCACAGAGTCTTGTCTAAGCAAGTCTCTCTCAAGGGCCCAGTAGTCCCATCTGTGCAGAAAAAGTTGCTTCTTCTCTATGCTCTGTGAATTCTTTTTTCCCCCATGAAAGTTCTGGATTAAATTGGCCAAAGCTGGGGAACCAAGACCCTGAACAGGTGAGGATATTGATTCTGCTCACAGGAGGATGTTAAAGAAGGCAGGCAGCAGAGCCATTGGGAGACGTTGGAAGGTGTCAAACTTTAAGCCTCTGTGAAACTGCAGGTGGGCAAAGATAGCTTCTAGCAAGACAAGGGGTTGTCTCCTCCTCTGTGAACGTGGGCAGATGAAACTCCTAGTCCAGACGACTATACAACAAACACAGGCAGTTCACACCTGCTCCTGGGGCTCCTGTTGCCATAGCTATTCTGTCCACCTACCTCACCCATTTGTTCAGTCCACGCAGTGCTCAGGATGGTCACCTCCATGCCGGAGGCAGCTTCTGCGGTAAGTACAGGGGATACCACAAAGATAAGGTGGCTCTGCTCTTAGAGAGCTCTGAGACACACAGGTGAGCGGGCTCCTAAACATACCTCCATCAAACCAGGGGGTGACTGGCAGACACGGTGCTACTGGGCCCTTCTCCACCCATTTCAGTTGTATCATTTTTGGTTTTTTCCTGACTGCCAAAATAACACGTTTGTAACTCAGGACTTATACATTACAGAAATAAAACGCAAAAAATTGAAAGTCCCTCAACACTGTCTACCACCTCCATTGCTAGATATAATTACTGGCAATAATGATGTGGATTCTGTGTTTTATTTTCTCCCCATTCATAACATATGTGGGTATTTATAAATATATTCACATACATATACACACACTTAGAAATAAGGAATATGCATAAAATAAATATATATACATACAGATATATGCATACATACATACATTTGTTCTACAAATGCTCTCTGTGAATTTTTCCCCCCTATGAAATAACATAGCTCAGACCTGGTTTCCTTTATTGGGATTTTTTTTTTTTTTTGGTACTCGGAATTATACCCCAGGGACCTTAAACACTGAGCCACATCCTCAGCCCCTTTTTAAATATTTTATTTAGAAACAGGGTCTCGCTGAGACTGGCTTTGAACTCAAGATTCTTCTGCCTCATCCTCCTGAGCCACTGGGATTAAAGACATGCACCACCATGCCTCACTCAGTTCTGATATTCTAAGAGAATCAAAGGTCAAATATTCTTAAGATCCTGGGCTAAATTCAGTGTACAGGCATGTTATGTTTGGCCTGAGTTGTGAGCTGAATGCACAGTGTTTTGAATTTTAATTAGTTGCCAGCATTTGTTTAATTGGATGGCTCACATCAAAAAATGATTTTCCATCTGTGACCATGGTGAGACTACCTTTTGCACTGCAGCAATGGTGGCCGCCTTAGAGGAATGGCAGGCCCCTCAGAGCAGTGGTGGCCCTTTTAGAGTGGGGTGTGTGTTATGTTTGTCTCAGTCCCATCCCTTGCCATTATACCTTGACCTATGTCTCAGAATCACTGTCATTTACCACCTGACACCAGCTCAACTTGACTGGCATCTGCTCTCTGCCTGGCTCAGGTGGTGGATTCTGGAGCCTACATTTTCTGGTACCTTTAGTTCTGAGAGAGTCTCCTTCAGGGAGGCAGAGCATTCTGCTGAAGGAGGTATAGGGAGAGGAAGGAATGAGGAGACCACAGTTTCATGGAGAATACAGAATGTGAGTTGCACTTGGAGAGGTAGCCTCTTCCCCAAGAAGAATATCTCTAAAGCAGTAGTAAAAGGGATTTGCTAATTTCTAATAAGAAAATCATAGGAGTAGCACTGAGTGATAAGTAGGGACTCATTCACTCTATGGCCATGTTATTCAGAAACAGATAGCTCTGGGGACTTCAAAATCTAGGCAGGCCAGCCATTGACCAAACCCAACAGGAACAAGAGCGCCAAGCTGCTGGCATGTCTTGGAGAGAAAGAGAGAGCATGGCAGTCCCCCGACTCATATTGCTTGGTCTCCTTGATTTGGAACCAGATCAGAAGATAGTTGCCCATGGACAAAATGAGACAGAAAAATGTGAGAGAAAAAAATTGTCTTGTTTATGAAAAAGGCCACTGAGTCTGGCAGGATTCTATGGTCACATGCAAAAGATACTCCCTCTGGATTTTTTTTTTTTTTTTTTTTGAAAGCATACAGGGGATCTCCCAGAATCAAAAGAAGGAGGAAGAGGAGGAGGAGGAGGAGGAGGAGGAGGAGGAAGAGGAGGGGGAGGAGGAGGAGGAGACTGGAGAAAAAAGAAACTAGATTTCTAAGGGTTGATAAATAATGTTTGGGATATTCTGCTCCAAATAAAGTCCTAGAGAAATGTGACAGCTAAGGTTTGGATCAAGCTAAGAAAAAGCTGAGCACCTTGGTTAGTGTTTCCAGTCAAAGAAATTGATGGGCAAGTATTCAAAAGAAGATGGGAATAGAACAAGGGAGACAGGGTGCCCTACGCATTACCTTTGTGATGTCATGTGGCTCTGGACCATGCTTTCCTCGTCTTGCTGGTATCCACTGGGCATCATGATGAGGAAGTCCAGAAGTAAAGAGGATCAGAAGAAATCAAACCAAATCTTTATCCTGCTGTTTTTGACACAAAACAGTAGCACGTTTTGCAATAGAACATCTTTTGCAAAGATGACTCTGTGGGCACTTTGATCTGCGACCCATGACTCAGATCAAAGGAAGAAACTGTGAAAGTCATTCCCCTTCCCTGCCTTTCCTACCTGTCTGTATTAAAGACAAGATGGGGCAAAAGACAAATGGAAAGGCTGAACACAGAGTGGCTGACCCTAGGGAGGTGGGGGGTGGGAGCGGTGGAGAGCAGCAGGTCTGCACCAGTGTGATGCCTGGCGGCTCTGCCCAGTATCTGTCGCTGGTCCTCCAGGGTAGACATGTCTGGTGAGTGGACAAGCATCCATCCTCACCCAGGAGATCCTCTGCTGCCCACTCCCCAGCTTCCTGATCCTCCTGGGAAAGAATCCTCAAAGAATGAACAGCCACAGACAAAGGTCACCTTACATGGGGATCCAAGATACAGAAACCAGAACCTGCCAGTCATGAGTTTTGCAACAGATTTGTCGCAATCTAACATGCAGCCCAAAGTGAAGTATGTATCACTATGTGCCCACCGCCCTCCCCGACCTCCCCAACCACACACAGATACACACACTTTATGTGACAAACCTAAACAATTATAGGGGAAGGCAGGTGGCTGGTCTTATGGAAGAACTCCTGGTCTAGTCTGAACTCCCCAGAGGCGACCTGTGGCCCCTATCATTTGGTCCACATGTAGTCTCTTTCACCAATGAAATGAGAGTTTTATTCATAGTGTTGTCCTTCAGCAATAGTTTCCCTTGGTCACCTTCCATACTTTTATTTAGCACCTACTATGTACAAGGAGTGTGTTACATATTATTTCTCTCAATGCTCCATCCAGGCCTTTCCTGCAGGTAGATACTAATCAACCTTTCTACAGACAAGGCCAACTCAGAGAGAGGTGGGTCACATTCGCGTTCCCAAGAAGCAACCAAATGGGAAGACAGGTTTCACAACCAAAAGGCCAGAGCTCTTTCCAGTCATGTTCTCAACTACAGCTCAGAAACTGGCTGGCCACAGGGAGGACAAGACCATGTGTCTCAGAGGACCTGATCCAAAGCTGTACATTGAGTGAGTTCTTGCCCTGTTAACAATGCTGAATGGACACACATAGATGGTTGAAAGGATCAATGGATGGATGAATGGATGATTAAATGCTGACTTTGGAAGCAACCAAATTAAGCTATGTGAACCAAACAGCATGAATGGCCAGTCTTCAGTTAAGATTTGGTGCCAGTCCATTGATATTGCCTTCAGCTACAAGAAACAGAAAAGCTGCCCAATAACAATTTAAATAAATAAGACTTTGATTTTTCTAATGAATAATAATGTCCAAAAGTAGCATCATTCAGAGGTTCTTTCAACGAGGAACATCATTGAGATACAATCTTTTCCCATCTTCCTGGCCTACCATTCTTAGTCTGGGGCTTTTGTCTTCATAGTGGCAGAATGGCTGCTGCATCTTCATTCTTAGCATCTGTGTTCCAGGCAAGAAGAAGGTGATGAGAGACACCTTCTCTAGGAGCATCTGCCAATGCCCTATTGGTCAGAACTAGGTCACCTGGGCATTCAGAGATGCAAGGGAGGCTGAGAAATCAAGGGAAGCAAGATGGGGTGTGGAAGAGGCATTTGAACTATCCTAGAGAGGCAACATCCTGGGTTCATTATTTTAGACCACGTCAATAGCTTAAGCATATTTGAGCAAAGGGAACAGATCTTTGTGGTTTTCTTTGTTCAAGAGCCAGTACAAAACCATGCATAATTAGAGATTTGAAAGTAAAGGTCTCTGTGCCTTTAACTATGCCGATCACATACATCATCCTTCATCATTTATTCACCCCCAGGCCCTTGTGGGGTCAAGGATAATCTTTCCAGTGAATGATATCTGGCACACAAAGTGAACTTAGAAATGCTTATTGAGCAGGATCCCATTTGTCTAATAATGAAAGAGAAATGCGTTTCCTGAGCGTTGAGAGCCATGGATGTAAAAGGAATAGAAGGTACCATTCCTGCCCTGCAGGAGTCTGCAATCCAGGGAGGGAGCTCAGGAAAGCCCGTGCCTCTGACAGAGCTGAGCTGCTGAACAGGGGCACTGAGACAAAGGCAGGAGGAAGGTAGGAAAGAGCTGCCTGGTGAGGCTGAGCTTCCTGGGGGCAGGGGCAGGGGCTCCACTGGGTCCATATGAATGGACACCTGCTGATGCTGATGCTGGCAACCCTCCCCACCTGTCAGCCCAGCTGGGAAGGTCAGAGCTGGCTGGTTTCCCTAGGAATGGCGACTCTTTCCCCTTCAAAGGGTGAAGCCTGAGTGAAAATCTGTTCCTAGAGAGCAGAGAGAGGGGGTGGGTGCTCCAGATGGGGAGCTGACAAGAGCTGAGGCCCAGGGTGTGGTAAGCAAAAGGTCAGGACACCCGCCAGCCCTGCTGGTCCCCAGGGGAGTGCAAATGAAACTAGCAGACAGTCAGAGAGACCTAGGAAGGCAAGGAGGAGGCTGGGTGTGCAGGTCTCAGGGTGTCAGAGAGACCCCAGCTGAGTAAATTGTGGCACTGGAGAAACACTTCAGTCATGTGACCTGGAATGGGGGAGGGGTAGATGAGGTGGGAAGAAAATGATGAGAACTGGTTCTGCCTTTCCATGGGTCTCCCACGGTGAGCCAAGGGTCCATCCTGGAGGTAAAGGGCACATGGACCTCAGGGAATTAGCTGGACACCAGGCTCCTCTGCCACTGCCTCCCCTTTGACATGGCTTATGGCACAAACCAGGCCATGGCTTGTTTTACCAGGGGCACAGGGAAAACACAGCCACTGTGTCTCCCCATTAGGAATCTGGGATTGGCACTCAAACCCTTCAGGCCATTAACGACCAGCACTGACCCCAGAAAGGGACCATGTTCCTGGCAAAGCAGAGACACCAGGTTTGCAATGCCAGAAGTGGAGAGGAAAGCATGAAGTGCTAGTGCAGGAGATGGGGACCTTGGTTGCTGTGAACCCTCTGCTTTCCTGCCCCTGGCCCTCAGGAAAAGGATGGTTATTCTGCTGTCCTTGGGTCCATGAGCCTGATTTCCATTCGGCAGGCAAGTCTGGGTGGTTTCTTTCATCTGCAAACACAGAAACCACAAGGGAAACAAGGACATTGCAAAATAAAGCATGAGGTGACTCTAGGAAAACAGCGTGGTATCCAAAAGCACCCCAAATGCTGCAGGATCCATTGTCATAGTTGCCGATCCTGAGTCAATGGCCAAGCCAAGGTGACCATTCCACACCATTCCACCTGCTCATCATACTGACACAGGGATGCCCACAAACCTTGTGCAAAGTCAGAGGACAAGCACCAAATGTAGGCTGGCTCATTCATTCCAATATTCAATTCTTAACAGAGGCTACCAATAAAACAAAATGTATAGTCCACCAAAGTAAAAATGGCAGATTAATCTCTTTGGTGTTATGTAAAGCTTAGATCAAGTACATCATTTGTAAAGATGATCACCAATCTATTAGGGCCTCCCTTAATGATTGTTAAATTACCCCTTTAATGGATAATTAATGCACTTAATGTCTCTCACTATTATGATTACTTTTATGCAAATGTAGAATGATAATAGCTGACAAACACAATACTCTCTTTATCATAATTTAGCCATCTAAATGCCCTTGCTACAAAAGACAGGTCACCTTCCATGCTTTTAATAATAATTCAACTCAGTCTTTCTTTGAAACAAAGAAATGTGCATTAATTCTATTTTGGATTTCTCAAAGAGCTTTTCCATCTCTCAGGGAGTTGCTCTAAAAATACAAAGAGAGGTCATCCTCATTTCCCAAAGCAACTGTGTTCTCAGGAAAGTTTTCAAACTGATAATTATTTGTGAAAGTCTTCATGGTCCTTATTTGGAAACTTATAAAGGTAAATCACGCACCCTAAAGATAGCCATGAAACACAAACGAGCAACTAAAACCCTATACACAACCGCTTTCAAATTATCTTACTCTCTAATTATATATTATATATGTCTGTATATGTATATAAAACTTTAGACATTATTTTTAAATAAATTACTTCATATTTAGGAAGTAATCCACAAGGAAGTTTAAGAAAAGTTTCACTTAGAAACCAACAAATTTTTCTCAAGCAAAGAGAATCAGGAATACAGAGGTGACTCTCCCCTTCTATAACCCTTCCCATGTAGTTAACAAAACCATTATTTTTCAGAGAAATTTTAGTCATTCAATCATCATTAATTTTTATAACTCTCTTTTAGTCTCTAGTATTTTCCTTAAAACAATCCTCTGCAGAACTCATGTAGACAGTGTGTGCAAGAATCACACATAATGATTGCGCCACCCCCCCATCCCACTAAGGACCTGCAGAGCATCCATAAGGTCTGTCCTCTCCCAGCCAAGAGTGAAGGTGGACCACCCTCTCCACCAAAAAAGCATCTTTCTGCCTTGCTAATAGAACCCAGTGGTGGCACTTCTGGCCACCATTCATTTGATTTCTTGACTAGGTATGGTGAACCATCTTGGCTGACCAGAGTTCATGCCAAGTGTTCATATCCAGACGTACTGCAAAGAATCAAGAAAGGGATAAAGGAAGGATGGTAAAAGTCTATTTTTCTAGTGGCCTAGAAGAAAAGGATCAGGAGGTAATCAAGGATCCTTGGATATCATGAAAAACATTTCTTGAATATCCTGTGGTCTATGAGAAACGACTTGGCACCATCTGGATCCCTTGGTTGAAGGCCTACCGTGGCGCAGGAAGACATCTTCTGCCTCTATTAGGGTCTACATTTCCAAGAAAGCCATCCTCTGCTAAATGGGGTCTGCAAAAATCTGACTTAACAGATGGGCTAGAATGAACCAAGGAAACAATATGGGGGAAAATACCCAAGGGAGTTTATTTTAATTAGAAAAATTTAAACAAACACGTGCGCGCTAGTACACACACACACACACACACACACACACACACACACACTATCTCTCTCCCTCCCAAGGACCCTCTAAAAAGCATATCCATTATGCATTGCTTGCAATGGCTAAAGTGTGGAAAAATGTCTTGGAATAAAACATCTCTCAATAAAGGAACAAGAAAGAGGTGCATTCACTTCTAACCGTAGTTAACTCTTATTGTCAAAACACACTGGATAAAAAAGCAAAGTGCAGAATGCCATGTACAATGTGTAACCATTTATGGGAAGTCCTCACTAGCCAACACTCTGCACTTTGCAATGCATATGTATATATCCATCTGTACTTGGGTGTATCGCCACCATGCTTTGAAAAGTGCCAGGAAGGAGAAATGCCAATTGGAAATAGTGGTTGCTGTAGGTATTACTGTATATGTGCATAATTTACCATAGTCCACAGATGACATCTACTATTTCCAGTAAAGCATATAAACCTTACCTGTATTTAGGGACCTTTTATCCTCTTCACTTTTTATGTATAATTGTCATATTTCTTCTATATACTTTGAATATCACGTTAGTAGGTTTTATAATTTTTATCACAACCATTAATCATGATTTGAGAAACTCATGAAGGTAATCCATTACATGCACCACTTATTTCTACCCATCCTAATGGTTTCTCCTTTCTGAACTTCCAAGCCTTCTCCTGCTATCATTTCCTTTCTGTTCAAGGAGCAAATCTACAAAGCTAGACCAGTAACAAATTATCTTAGTATCCCATAGTCTGAGAATATCTTCATATTCCCTCCACTTGTTCCTGGAGGATCTTCTCATTGCAATTGACATTACTTTTTTTTCAGTACCTGGGCTGGGGTTGTGGCTCAGTGATAGAGCACTTGCCTAGCATGTGTGAGGCACTGGGTTCAATTCTCAGCAGCACATAAAACTAAATAAAAATAAAGGCCCATTGACAACTAAAAAAAATTCAAAACAGAAAACAACCACAATAACAACAGCAAAAAGATGTACCACTTTCTCTACCCACCGTGGTTTCAGAGGACAAGTCCGTCGTCATCATTCATATAGGTGTTACCCATAATTAATAAGACAGTGTGTCTCTCTGGCTGTTTTTAAGGTATTTTTCTTTGCCTCTAGTTTTCAAAAGTTGAATTTTGACATGCCTTCGCATCAGTTACTTTGGGTGTATCCTATATGAAGTTGATTTACTGTTTTGAATCTGGAGGTTTACATATTTCACCAAATTTTAGAAGCTGTAAACCATTATTTCTTTGAATGCTTTGTCAGTCTCACTATCTCTGATCTTTGATGATATGAATGTTAGTATTTTGGAATTTTGGGGGGATCTTGTTTCATTTTGTGTTTTGTTTTTGTTATTGCCCCCACAGACCCCCATAGGTATCCGTTTGTTTGTTTTTTGCTTTTGTATTTTTGTTTTTCTCTTTGAATCCGTTTCTCAGGCTGGGTAACTTTCTCAGATAATTTCGAGTCCTCAAGTTCACTGATTCTATATTCTATTATCTCCACTCTTATTATTGAGTACATCCAGTAATTTTTGTTTGTTTCTTTGTATGTTTGTGTTTTTTGTGGGTTTTTTTTTTTTTTTTTTTGGTAATTATGTTTCTCAGTTCTATAATTTGCACCTGGTTCTTTGAAAAATAATTTCCATTTGTTCCTGGACAAATAGACTGATTTATCAGGCATTCCCCCTGCTAAGGTGTGGCAGGGAAGTCAAGTGGGTGTGTCCGTTAGCTTCCCCCTGGGCTCTCAACACTATCTCAGCACAGTGCAGGACTGGGTCACACTGCTCTGCTGCATTCATTGACAGAGGAAGTTCAGTTTTCCTTGGCCTTGCTGACATCTTCCCAGTGAAAATGGGGCTTTAACATATCAACTTGTGCCTGGGAATGGAAGTGTAAGGCTAGCTCCTCACTGCATCCCATGCCACTGGTGGCGTGGGGCTGGAGAAATGACACATTCGTCTTTTGCTGCAGAATAAACATGGAAACTCTTCCTTTTCTTATAGAAGTACAACCCTGCTGACTCCTACTGACCCAAGGGAGAGGGCTGCATCTTGGAAGTTCCCACCACCTTGTCCTGCACTGATAATGCAGGGAGATGTGAAGGTTCAGCCCCACTCGTGCTGGAGCTAGAGAGACTAGATTCAGACTAGCCCACCTCACACCACCTTTGTGGTATTCTGCAGGAGACATAGCATGTCTGTAAGATGAATGATGGTCATAGGGCCCATTCAAACATTTCACAACGCCGGCACTATGTATTGCTTAAAATTTGATGAAATGTGAGCTGGGATTTCCAACCCCACTCTGGGGATTACTGGGTCTCTAAGACCATAGGACCTAAAAACTCTGGTTGCTCTAGAGATAAGGCCACCTCAGCACAGATGCAACTTTCATGAACCTTAAAATAAAGATTAAGGGCTGGGGGTGTGGCTCATTAGTACAAAGATTCCCTTGCATCTATGAGATGCTGAGAAGAAGAAAGGAGGGAGGGAGGGAGAGAGAGAGAGAAAGGAAACCCTTATAAGACTAGCTCTCCCTTAAGAAAGAAATGCTTGGTAATTGACTCAAACTGAATCCAGATATGAGAGGGACAGAATCCCCCAGACTCTGAGATGGTCTCCAGGCAGAATCCCTCCCAGTTCATCAGTCATCTGACTCCTGCCTGGATCTGGCCCATACCACCACCTGCTGCTGCCTATCTTGTGATGCTGTCTATGAGAATAAACTGCCTGAATATCAGTTAGTTCCCTGGGACTTGCCATGGATGCAAACTGGACCAAAGGGGAAAAGTCACCCCTGGAGAAAGTGCTCAACTGAGACCATCCAAGAGCCCCAACACACATATTGATCAGTCTCACTGACACCGGATGGGACCCCACTGGCTCTGATGGGGATGTGGGCTGAAGCCAGCCCAGCAAAGCACTCCTTTATAACATCCATTTAGTCTCATTGCTGCTGGGTGTGTGGAGGTCTCCACCGTGGTGGGACAGAGTAGGATGCTGAGAGTCCCCAGCTGCACTGCTCTGTTTAATCTTGTAACTGAGTAGGAGTGAGAGCTCAGCTCACCACTGGCCAGTAGAAAATGAGTGCTGACAATTCCCAACTTTCATTGCCTTGTCCCTTCTGGTTGGGCAAGGGTGGAGGTTCATCTCAACTAGTGGACCTCGCTGACAATAGTACCCTGACAAGGGAAAAGGAGCACTGTCTTGCTCCCACCAAGTGGGAGATGGAAGACCAGGTCCCTGCGTGGTGGGAGAATCTGAGAGTACCTGCTTCAAACAGGCAGGGATTGCAAGGTTAGCTCCTAGCTCAATTCTGTGGACACCATCAGTGGAGATTCCAAAGCACAGCTGCCTCCTTCTGCTGGCCGTGGGTAAGGGGTGGAAAATCAGCTCTCTGCTTTAGCTCTGCTGAAGACACACAGGGGTGAGGAGTTGTTTTTCCATTGGTATTTGGCTGGTGTAGGGTGAATATTGACCAAAAAGGTTTTCTGCTATTAGGCTGCCTTTTCCCCAGTCCTTTGTCTAAAGCAGACAGGCTTTTCCTGCAATGTGCGCCTGTTGGAGAACCAGGTGGGAGGCTTCTGGAACACTCTGTTAATGATGTATGAGAAGTAATGAGGAAACTCAGGGGACCTACAGCCATGTTGTTCCTCATGTCCAACGATCCTCAGGCCATCTGTCTTCATCTTTCCACCATTCAAAGTCTTCCTATACTCATTAGTTATGTGATGTCTAGAGCTTTTTAGTGGTAACAGGAAGGACTTTGGTGTAACTCTATCTTTGCTTGAAATGGAAATATCCATAATGTTGCAATGTTTCTCTAGGAGGGTAAACTCAGGTATTATGTTGTACAATATCAATTTTAATTTTACTAAAGCCGAAAGAATATTTGGTCAAAGAAAAAACTACCACCTAACAGAAATATCTGAAGGTGACCACATTTTTTTTTTACCTTTTCCAGAATATTCTCATTAATTTGATATTTATGTACTGATTGTCTACTTAGCTGCAGGCACAGGGCAAGACCCTGAAGTTACAACAACAAAGAAGACAACTGATTCTGTCTCTATCCTCAGAGAAAAAGAGATAGACAATGAACAATTACATA
This sequence comes from Urocitellus parryii, assembly GCF_045843805.1. Classification (NCBI taxonomy): domain Eukaryota; kingdom Metazoa; phylum Chordata; class Mammalia; order Rodentia; family Sciuridae; genus Urocitellus; species Urocitellus parryii. The sequence goes on along the minus strand of NC_135533.1, from coordinate 171,617,747 downwards.
AATACCCAGCTAGTCACAATGGCAATAAGCAGGTCCCTATGAGCCGTATTTGTTCCTCCTCCTTCCTGTCTCCAAGGTCAAATTACACTTAAGGAGAGTCACTTCATTCTTCATTTCACAAATGGATTTATGATCATTCTTTTGGTTTCAATTAAAATAATCATTTCCATAATATTCTGATTAAAATGTGTTAACCTACCAAAATTTAAAGCTTTGGTTATCTTTTAAAAGACTCCACCACTTCAGTTATTTTGACCCATGGTGTAAAAGTCTGTGACATCAGCTGAGCGCAGTGGTACACACCTGTCATTCCAGCCCCTTGGGAGACAGAGGCAGGAGGATCACAAGTTCAAAGCCAGCCTCAGCAAGCAAAGTGCTAAGCAACTCAGTGAGACCCTATCTCTGAATAAAATACAAAATAGGTCTGGGGATGTGGCTCAATGGCTGAGTATCCCTGAATTCAATGCCTGGTACCCCCCACCCCACCTCAAAAAAAAAAGGTCATGACATCAAGCAAGACCGATAACCTTTGGACTTCATTTAAATCCTTCATGAAAACTAAAATTCAGAAGATAGGATGCAGAGTGCACGTGAGGGAAACTTCCCTACAAGTCAACCTTCATTCCATTCTCATTTTATATTTTAATTAAAATAAATTGAATCCAAGCAACTTTTCTTAAAATCAATGAAAAAGAAAAAAAAAGCACCTATAAACAGCAGTAGTGATATGCAAATGAAGCCCCACATTCCTTACACATTTGGAGTGTTTCCATAAAAACTTAACAGAATCTTAACCAAGGCCAAGTGGGGAAAAAAAAAAAAAAAACACATCAAATGGGTCTGCTGGCACTGAACACCCATAGAACGTAATTTTAGTGCTTTTGCTTTTAGAGTAAAACTCACAAATAGGGAGAGAGTGTGCTTCTACCATCCTCCTGTTTCAAATGAATTACAGTATTTTGGAGAATGATATAGTAGTCTAAAGTTCACTTCCCTATAGAAATTCAGTGTGGAGGTAGGAAGGACAGTAGAATGAATCAGACATTATCACCCTATGTGCATATATAACTACACAACCAGAGTGAATCTACGTCATGTACAACCAGAAAAAGGAGAATTTGTACTCCGTTTATGTATGACATTTCAAAAGGCATTCTATTGTCATGTATAACTAATGAGAACAAATAAAAAAATTTTTTAAAATAAATTCATCTGCATTTTTTTTATCTAGTTATATTTTGATAACACCCGAGAACAGGGTTTTCTGGGTTGACAGAGCTGAAATGAAAAAAAAAAATCTGTTCCAAACAGAAAAGAGAGTCCTTATTTATTTTCAGTTAATAAAAATAATATAATTTATTCATAAAAATTAGAAGGCACAGAAGGATGAAATTTTAAAAATAGCAATATTTCTATCATTCTAGTGATCTGCAGTCTTTAGATGCATGTCTATGAGTATACACTTTATAAAACTGAGATCACAAGAATAGAGAGCATTTTGCAGTTTTTATTTTATTTTGGTTTGCCTGCGAATGTAGCATAGCCTTTTTCCCACATTAATGAACACAGGTAAACTCAGTTTTTGTAGCTGGAATTTATCTACGGGAATGGATTAGGTTTAAACAACGTACTTTTATCAATATGTTTTATGAGCTCACACTTTGACAAAACTACAAGCTCATAGTTTGAAATAACTATTCAAATTAAGCTGTATTTTTAGAACAATAAATTTTAAAAAATATGTTAGTTATTACACTAAAGAATTAGTTGTCAAGCAAATTTCCATAACAATAATCAAATATATGTAGAGAAACGCTCCGTGGACAGGGTCTCCATAGATATAAGTCTGAAAATGCTGATCTTGCCAAATTCATCACAAGTCTAGGGTGAAACTGATTTGGGAGCTTATTGCAGGGTGCGCCTTGGGCATATTAGGGGGACCCAGAATACTCAACATCCATCAAGAAACCAAACTTCATCTAGTTTGAGCCAACTTCTTCATATGTTGAGATGAAGCTTTAATCAAAGATATGAAACATGATTTCTTGATTGTGTAAATTCCAAATGTCAGCTCTGGAGAGAATTATAAATCACAGATAATACACTGAGATATTCTTTTTTTCTTTTTTTTTTTTTTTGGAGGGTGTACTGGGGATTGAACCCAGGCAGGGGTATTTAATCACTGAGCCACATCCCCAGACCTTTTTAAAACTATTTTATTTAGAGAGAGGATCTCACTGAGTTGCTTAGGGACTCACTAAGTTGCTGAGGCTGGCTTTGAACTCGAAATCCTCCTGCCTGTGCCCAGTTTGAGATTCTTAATAATATCTGTACAAAAAATTCTGGAGAACTCAACAACCCTATGGAATTCCTACTACTGACCCAATCCAAATATTTTCAACATTTTGACTGAGGGAGAGGGAAAATATCAGTACTTTTTCTAAAAGAAAAAAAAAAAACTACATTTTGGTACATCTACAGAGAATAATTCAAATTAAAAGAGATACCTAGCAAATCATCACAGATTCACATACACATGCTCATTGTGCACTGTGCTTGGGGCTTGGAAACGTTTTCACATTTTCCCACAATTTATACAGGAAGTCGTTGTGTAGCAAGAACATAATTAGTATTAAATATGATAAATGCACACTGTGGGGAAACTCAGGAAGTGTTTTGTGTTTTCATGCTGCATTGCAGCTTCTTTTTCTCCTATCTCCATCCGTAGTACTGTGAAACAGATATTTAGAAGGTATTTATCCCCTGACACAGATTACAATCAGGAACGTGGGCCTCCCCCCCACACCCCTCAAAGACTGGGAAAGAAAGCCAACCCTCTTGTGATTACATTATCTTTATTTCATGGGAAGTTAAATTTTCTACAATATCATGAAATCCATAGAAGACTACTTAAGAATTATCTCAAGCCAATGTGCTATCCATACCCAAGGGAAAAAAAAAAATCCATGGTGAGAACAGTTACTTTATATTTTAGGGGCTCTGTATTGCAAGGTGACAAGGGTTGGCATGGGAGCTGAATGGAGTCTGGCAAAGTGCCACTCACCATACAGGTGACTACGTGTGAGAGCTCCAAGGAAAACCATGATTCTCTCAACCCTTACTGAAATCTCAACTGCAGTGGAACAGACCATGCTTACTGCTGTTCAGGGCTCCCCTGTGAAGACAGGATCCAGAACAAATTCCCCATTGGAATACAGAGACCCTTGTCCACACTCTTCCAAACCCCTGTGCTGATCAGGTGGCTTGTTCTTTGAAAACTAAAAGACTTCTTTTTCACTAGGAAAAAAGAAAGAAGGGAGGGGTTGAGAAAAGGAAGGAAGGAAGAAAGGAAGGGAAAAATCGCTGGCCGTTACTTTCTGTGGGTCTCAAGCTTGTCTGAAAATTAGTTTTATGATTTTTTTTTTTTTTTAGTTGATTAAAGCTAACCTTACTCCCTTTTAACATTCCTTTTTAAATTTGAGGATCCCATCCCATATTAGCCATGCTCTGGGGGGAAAAATGTAGCTCATTAGAAGTGGAAATCTATAGCAGCTGCCAGTCTTTCTGATTTTGTTGCCGTAGCCTGGTGAGAATTTATTCTGTACACAGCAGAGGACTGGCTTCGAAACCCCACACTGCACCATCCAATCTTCCTGCAAGAGCATCCCACCAGGTTGAGTCTTTAAGCCAATGTGGCTTGGACTACAACAGAATCTCACCTGGTTGAGTCTTTAAGCCAGTGTGGCTTGGACCACATCAGGCATCTGATCCCTCCTATTGTTAAAGGTAAAAGGGTAAAAACAGATTTTTTTCCTCCTTTCTCAAAGTAAGCCAACCTTAAATCTGTAAAAAGGAAAATCAAACTTTACTGGATATAGAAAATCCACACTAACTAGATAAGTAATATTAACTAGACTAACCAAATTCTTCAAGGAAATGAAGTCTGAGGAATTTCACAAAATATTGGGGAAAACAGTGGCACAAAGAGCAAGATGGTTTGAATAAGACTTTGTTACCATCCGTCCCTGTTCTTTGTTAATTTAGAAAGATACCAGCAAGAGGAGAAACAAGGCCTCTCTGGATGAACACAAAGAAGATATTAAAATGTAAAAGGTACGAAAAAGAAGAAGTACGTGGAGGTCCCAGATTTTTAAGTTGCCTGACATTTTTAAGGACGTTTTCAAACTTCCACAAAGGGACTCCCGGCTGCACTGGTGTGAATCACCAGCGACATCTAGTGGAAGGAGAGATTATGGCTTCAATTCAAATCTGATCTGGGACCTCCGGGTCTCACCAAATCTTAATAGTTGGCAGAAAAAAACGAGATGACCTTCATTGACGTAAATTCAGCAAGTCGGCTGAATTTCATCTGAAGATATGATCATGGAAGAAACCGTGAAGTCGCTTAGTCACCCTGGCAACATTCGCGCTTAAAAGAGGGCCAGAGAAAAGTTTAAGCGGTGCAGGGGCTGAGACCCAGGCTGTAAGAAGTCGCGTTGTTGCTCAGATTGATTTAATTCTAGTGGAAGAAGAAAGGGCTGCTCGGTAAACAAACACCGAGGTAGTAATTACGTGACTATGGCCAACGCTATTTCACTCCTGTCAAGCACATTATGCTTCAGACATTTTTCAAAATGACTTGACATTTTTTTCTGCATGACATGTTTTGGGTTTGATACAGTGAAAACAGCTGGTTGCCTCCTGCTGCCTGGAAAATCCAGCAGTGGAGAAGTAATGTTAAGGATCTTTTAAAAACCTGCAGAAGAAGCTCCTGGCTGCCACAATGCCAGTTGGGTGGAGGTTGACAGCCAGGGCTTTGCAAGCAGAAGGATTTAAGATCCTGGTTCTGACTCTCTCTGCCCCCACCCATGTCCCAGCTGTCTGGCCTGGGAGAGGTTATTAACCTTTTAATCTTCCACTGTGACTTGCAAAAGCACCACCTACTTCCTGGGGTCGTTGTGATGTGTTAAATAATTAGCCTTGAGTGGTAACCTGGAGACAAGTCCCTAGACCTTAAGCTCCAGGCTAGCAGGGAGCACGGCCTCCTGTGTTTAGGACTACAAACAGGGTTGCCAGATTCAGCAAATAAAGACACAAGATGCAGAGGCAGATTTAAATTTCTAATTTGACTGGATGTCTTCTATTTTATCTGGCAATTCTACCGTTTGACTAGGGTAGTCCTGGCTAACTGCTCCCATCCAAGAAAAATTATCAAGAGCTTCTCTTTCGCTTTTAAACATATTTTGATTTGAAGATAAATAATCATGAGTCCCATGATGATTTTGGAGCCCACGACATGTATGATGCCCAGCATGTAAGAAACCTTCAATATACATCCAAATGAATAGCTATTTTCTGGATGGTAGGCTCAAGGGGAAGTACATGTGTCTAAGATGTCTGCTAATTTAATGTCTGCTAATTTAAGTACATGTGTCTAAGATGTCTGCTAATCTAAATTTCTGTTAATCTACTTTGAAAATCCTATTTTATGAATAATTTTATTAGTCAACAACTATGTACTGACCATCTGCATCTGCAGGGTTTTCTTGCACTCCAAAATGCCACATGACCACACAGAAAGTATTTCCAGTTCATCCTGGGCTAGGTACAACATAGACCCAAGTAAACAAGTTCCATCTGATTTTTATTCTGCTTCACCCATGGAGAGGGGACGCAGAATAAAATGAAAGGAAGAAATGGTGAGGAAGAGAGAGGACAGGAAAGAAGGAGAAGAAGAGAAAACACAGTAAAGAAAGAATAAACATAGACACGATCCAAGGAGACCCATTAACAGGAAACCATGCAACATAATATCTTTGAATCTAGAAAGAATTTTCTGATGTACCAGGATGGAAAGAAATCAGAGAATAAGATTTTGCAAACTGACATCACCATCAAAGGTGGTTACAGATTATTTTGTAAAATGGAAAAAAAAATCAAAGCATGCACTTTCACATACAGAAAACTATTAAGAATTCCGATTTGACAGTTGACAAATTTATTTATTCTTCAAGAAAAGACACAGCACCCATTCTCCACTGGCAGCGCATACATTTCATTCCTCAACCGATTTCACTCTGCACACTAATTGGGGCTGGTATTTATGATGGGTTAATGACAGAGCCAGTCAGGAATGCTGAAACACTATCATTAATATCGCCAGGGAAGAATGGCTCAGCGGGGAGGTGCCTCGTAATTAACGTCACCTAAGAAATTATTTTCAATATTCAAAATATTTAAGGGAAGAAACCGTGGAACATTTAATGTGAGAAACAAAAGCACTGTGTAATTGATTCCAAAACATCCCAACCCATTAAAAGGAGTGAAAGGCAAATATTGTGACAGATCCGTAAAGTGCAGTTTATAACAAAGATGTGAAGATGAAGAACGCCAAAATAATTTGAAACTTTTAGGACTATTGATATCTTATGGCAGCCTTAAAAAATAAACACACTTTTAATTAAGAGTTTGGCATATGAAGTAAACTTTGCAAACATCCTGTAACTTTAGAATACAAACAAAAATGTATCTACCAGCAATCTCCTGTTGCCCCTCACCTCTTCTCCTACCTACAATAAATCAGAGATCAACATCTTTCTGAAAGAGCATGCAGGATTTACGTGTAGAGATCCAACCAGGAGTAATCACTCAACTCATGAAACCACCCAATTTCTAAAGTATCCTGCATGTGACTAATTTTTGTCTTCTAGGCTAGGGATAGGCTATTTTTTTTTAAAATCAGGTATTGAACCCAGGGGTGCTTAAGAATTCCAATTTGACAGTTAACAAATTTATTTATTCCACTAAGCCACATCCGTAGCCCTTATGTATATTTTATTTAAAGACAGGGTCTCCCTAAATTTCTTAGGGACTTGCTAAGTGGCTGAGGCTGGCTTTGAACTTGTGTTCCTCCTGCCTCAGCCTCCCAAATCACTGGGATTACAGACTTGTGCCACCCTACCCATCAGAATATGCTAATTCTAATTGTGCTGATAAAATCTGAACTACTAAAGAGCCCAGCTGTTCCATCACATCTGGATCTGCAGAAAGGCAACAAGATTCCCCCATTGAAGAGGTCTCCCAAAAACTTGACTGAGGGGACCCTTCCTGTTGGTTAACACACAGGAGCTTATAAAGGACAGGGAGGACTGGCACCTCCCACTGCTCGCTGCCCCAGGGACCTGTGCTTCAGGGTTCTCAGAGCTCCAGGTTAGTTCCATGAAATATCAGGGGATCCTGCCCTTCCCCACAGAAGTGAAGTCAAAGGAGAGGTAAGTACATTCATTTACCTACATTTCAGAGGAAAACCCCAACCCCCTCGGCCTGAGTCACTTTGGATACACTCAGAGCTGTTTCATGAGGGCTGTTCTGTGGGAGGCAAGCGGATGACCACTGTAGAAAATTCAGAGGGAGAAACAGCAGAGTGAAAAGGTGCATAAACAATTTGGAGATTGGTGCTTTGAATGTCTTTCTCTTTCAATCCTTAACCTATGGATCAGAGGAGTTAAGTAACTTGCCTAAGAATTTGTCCAGCTGTTAAGTGACCACCTGGGCTTTGAAATCAGATCCTTCTAACTTCTAAATCTAGGTTCCGTTGTTGGCTGGGGCTACTTGAAGGAGGAGAAGAAGCAGCTGTGGGTTGTTCCTCTCTTCCTCTTCCTGTACCCTTAAGGCCATCTCTGTGAGCAAGACAGATGGGATGCAGAGATGGAGATGCAGGAATGCAGAGAGACCAGGATACGGGATACAGGTGCTGCAAGGGATACAGGGGATGCAAGGACATGGAGATGTGAAGGATGGGGGAATGCACAAATGTAGGGGATGCAGGGACATGAAGATGCAGAGATTCAGGGATGTGAGCAGAGGATGGGTTGGCCTGCAGAGGCAACATGATGAAATCCAAGTAGTATGGAGCGTGGTGGACCAGAAGCTGCGGGGATGTGGTAGACACTGCCCCCCAGCCACTCTCTCTACCCTCAGGGTGTGGAGCCCACCCCAGGTCCTGGCTCCCTCTGTATTTCTTACAGAAATGTAACCCAGGATCATCCAGCCATAGAAGGAAAGGCTCCTCATCTCCCAGAGTCACGAAACCAGGTTATAAAGCCTTCCTTCACAGAGACAGCCCATCAGGAGAAGCGGCTAATGTACAACCATGAACAGGAAGTAGTAGTTGCTGCCCTCAGGGCGAAAACACAAACAGATTGCCCAGGCTCCTCTGAGAAACACGAAAGCCCTGGGTGTCCTAGAGAGCTCCTTGGATTACGTCCACTTCAGATCCCTCTGCTTTTCATAGAGTCAGAGGCGCCTCCTCTAGCCAGGATCCAGAGGCCCTTGGCTCTCCCTCACAGCCTGGCCCAGGGCAGGCCCCACCAATCACTCTAACCAAGACCAGTTACATAATCAACAGGGTCTAGCAAATGGAAATTTATTAGAGCCTCGTTTTTCAAACATTATTAAGAATTTGAATATGGTAACAGCACAGTCTTAAACCAAGCATGGGACCTTCTGCCTGTGGGGCCCAGGCACCTGTATATATTGGTGATACATTCTGGTCCTAATGCTCCAGGTTTTTCCAGAGAAAAGCCACAGGCTGGGGCATGGGAAGCCCCCGCTCCATACAGGCTGAGCAACTTTCCATGTAGAAAGACAAACCGAGGTTTATTTAAAATCCTGGGCTATGAAGAGAGTCCATTCTCCAGAAGCAGAAGCCAGAGGGCACCTCTGACCATAGGCAGATGATGATTGTACACCAGTTACACAGCCACAGCCAATGTCACCAACTAGCCATGTGACCTCCAAGTTCAGTGCCAATTCAGCGTACATTTTTACCAGTACCAGCTCTATGCCAGGCACTGTGCTTGGGCTGAGGGCACACAGGATCTCACTCAATCTTCCCCCAGAAGCCCTGGAGTAGGCAGGACCCTGAGGCTGAATAAGAGAATGGAAAGGAGTGCCCACCAGCGCTTCTGCCAGGCACTCTGATCTCTGCCTTCCCTCTGAGGCAAGCAAGTTGCTGACACTAATGAATAATTAATTACCTTCTAATTCATTACTTTTTATTTATAATTTAATTTAATTCCTCCAACTAATTTCCTTCTAGAAATCTAAGCATTTCGGTAAGGTTCATATCCTTTAGACACTGCTGCTAACTCAGGCCCTCCCCAGATGTCACCACAGATTATTTTTTTCCTTCGTAATAATAGAAAAATGTACTCACACAAAATAGTAGAATGGTTTTCATTTTTAAAAAATTATTTTGGTACTAGGGGCTGAACCAAAGGGCAGTCAACCACTGAGCCACATCCCCAGCCTTTTTTTCTGTTTTATTTAGTGACAGGGTCTTGCTGAGTTGCTTAGGGCCTTGCTAAGTTGCTGAGGCTGGCTTTGAACTTGAGATCCTCCTGCCTCAGCCTCCCACAAGCCAGTGAGATTACAGGCATATGCCACCATGCCTAGTTTCATTTTCATTTTTAAATTTGAATCATACCATATAGTACAACTAATTCTAAATGCTCCTTTTGAAAATTATCTATATGTGCTGGGCACTGTCCTTGCTATTACCTGTGAATCTGCTTCATTCCTTTGGGCTCCTGATTAGAATCTCCTTTCATGGATATGCCACAAACTCTTTGACCTTTCCCACTCAGGTAGGCGCCTAGTGTTTGAATTTTGCTAAATCAAACAGTGCTGCATTCTGAGGTACATGTGCTAGGGTTTCTGTAAGCAGATTGCAAGATGTGGAGTTGCTGGTTCATGAGAGCTGTGCACTTTTCAGCTTTACAAGCTTCTACAAAACTGACCTGCAGTGTGGCTGTTCCAATAAGACTCCCATTCCCCCTGATCCTTACTGCCATTTACTATTATTGTCATCCTCATCATCATTATTATATTTGCAGCTGATTGGTAAAAATGGTATCTTGCAGCTTTAATTTACTTTTCCCTGATTTCTAGTGTGATTAAGCATTTTTTCTTTATCCACATAATTCCACATCTGCCCAGTGACTGTTTCGTATCTTTTATCTATTTTTCTATAGATTTTGCAGTAGATTTATCCTGAGGAGTTTTTATTTCAATATATTAGTTTTGAATATGGAAGGGTTCTTTCTGTATTATAAGTACTAGTCCTTGTCTGATGCCCATACTGCAAAATAAATAAAGAAATAAACAAATAAAGAAATAAATAAAATTCTTTAATATTTTCAAACTAGAAACATTCTTTTCAAAAGTCCCTAGTGCCAGAGATGGGTACGAATGCAGCAAAGGTTACTAACATGACTGCAATTGGGGAACTCCAATTTGCTGTTGCCATTGCCTTTTGAAAAACTGTCATTGTCTCAGCACACTAAATGCTGGAAAGGACCACAAGGGAAGATGCACAGGGATCAGCACAGCCCCAGGGGATTGCTGACAATAATCGTTACCAGGTTCAATTAACTGCTTTACAAAAGCAGGGCTCCGTTCTCTGTCTAGCCAGTGAACCCTGACATGCACACACTACAATTAGAAGGGAAGAATAAATTAGAAGCACGTCCTCTCTACCGCGTGCAATCATGAGCACAGGGCAGGCCTAATCATATTTTTTAAGGCGATAAGTGAATTACAGAAACAAAGACAATGGACAAAACCCGAGAGGCAATTCCTAAGGCTCTCAGTGGGGCGGAACGCCCTCCTGCTGTTGGAAACCCAGTAAGGACACAGCTCTCATCCCAAAGCCCCTTGCAATCTTTTCATCCATGATGGTCTGAAATTTACTCTCTTAAATATCTCTCCATCCTGAAAAGGGAAGTGGCCCAGGGCACTATGCTGCTCAGTGGCTTGCATCTCCACTTCTCATATGTATTCATTAAATCCTTATCACCAGTGCACTTTGGTTCCCAACCCTCAACAAGATAACCAGGCAGCAGGCACCGGTTACTTCACTGCAAATAGGCCCACAGCTGTTCAGCAACACCACCCCAAGGAGTCTTGATGAACCTTTCAAATCCAGGGCTGTCACATTGGAAGGGTATACACCAACAACTGGTCCCATCAGCAGATAACTCTTAAGTGACCCTTCAGAACTTTCCTGCTCAGGAGCAGGTGTCCCCCTGCCCTGCCTCTTCTTTTTAGTCAATTATATTTAAAGATAATAGATAAAGGACAAATAAAGGAGAAAGAGAGAGAGAGAGAGAGAGAGAGAGAGAGAGAGAAAGAGAGAGAACCATGTGTCTGATTCACTGCACCTGAAACCTCCAGTTGTTGTAGGCTCCCTAGCTGCTTCTAAAGTGTCAGTGGAGATATTCTAGAACCTTTCCTTTACAGGTAGATCCAAGTAAACAGAAGACCAGTTTGCCTACAGAAAAATTGGTCTTCTGTAATAGGAAGCACCCAGAACTCTTGGGTTAGAAAAGCAGCCAATTATAGATATGTTCCCACAATCCATAAAGAAGTTACTGCACCTTGTCAGTTAGCAGAACCCTTTGCATATCGCAAAGGGTGGCTTCAGGAAATGGGAACAACAGCATCAAACTACTATGGGAGATATGCTGTAACCCAGCAGAGCAATAATATAGAAACCCCACCCATAAGACTCAGTTGAATTCAATGTCAATCTTTTCTATCTTTGTTTTCTGAATTCAATACAACTTCCAATCACTAATCAACACCAGATCAAAGAATCACCTGATAAGATAATATTTATTCACAATCAGAAGTTGCTTCCTGGAAAGCCCTAGTCAATCCCCATTCCTAGAATGAAAACCAAGAAAGTTCTGCCACTTCTTCCTAAGTGATCACATCAGTTTCATCATTCATAAAGTAAGGGTAATAAGAGTACCTACGTGTCCAGGTTGGCATGAGGATTAAATTCAATGATCATAGTCTTCAAAATGCTACCTCACTGGATAGTCTGAAGCATAAGGCACACCCTATAATTCCTACTCAAAGGTCCTCTAACTCTTCTCGAGGAAGAAACAAACATGTGCACCTGCTGCTAAGGATGTGACTGACATTCAAGGTCAAAACCCAAAGTTGGAGTTGGAGCACATGAGACCTGTAAAGCCCAATATGATTCCAATCTAAGGAGAAGTTTTCTGATTGGAATTTGATAGTTGAGGTCATCTTTGAAAACTGAATGAATAAAGTCCCAGGCTCTGGACATCTGTATCTGCTTAGACATTTCTAAGAGCACGGAGGTGCTCCCGGAAATTTAAACAAGGAAGCAAGTTCCCAGACCACCTGCCCTACTGCTAAGTGTCACTTTTAATTCAGAAATTCCCAGAAAACTTTGGCATGCAGAGCCAAAAAGAAGTCTAGAAGATAATAAATGGCTAATATTTAATACTGGAGACAGAATACTTAGGCAATTACAGGAGAGATTTCCCTTAAAGGCACTAGTGACTTTGGAAAGGGAATATAAAATGTGTACTAGAAACATTCTCTCGTTCACGTTTCTCTTCTGATGTATAAAGAAACCTGTTTATAACATGAAGCAAACAAAGTAGAAGTGTTTGGGAATAAATCTAACCGGTGGGAACATGAGGTTAAGAGAGTAGTTCTATCAAAGGGGCCCACGGTGCTGACCCCCACGTGCCTTCTTTTCCAAGAAGCAATTTACCTGCAGCCCTGCCTGGCCTCAGCAAACAGGATATGTCACTTTCCTCAGCAAACTACCTGTTCACTGAAGGAGAAATGCAGGTCCAAAATAATGTTGATAGGAGGAACCAACATTAGCCTGAAAGAGGAGACTTTTGTGGCCGGATCTTGAAACTCTGGGAGATAAGGATAATTTCTCCTAACCATAAAATCTGTATGAATGTACAGTTAAGATTCCAACTAGAACCAGTCAGCATGGGCCAAGGTGACTTAGAGTTGCCATGACAGTGGAGACTTGAAAATCTGATGTCACCCTGCTGTCAGTCAAAAGTCAAGAGGTAGACCTGGGCAGGACTCTCCAGAAACTTCTCTGGGATCCCCAATCAAATTGGAGTGCAAGAGAGTCACATTGTCCCTCTCCTCTCTGAGCACACCCACTCTCTTCCTTGACAGCATCCCTTTCCCTTTTCCTAACCCTTCAATAAACTCATTCCTATTACTCTAAGTGACATGTCTGAAATCTTTCTGACTTGATGGCAAGAATCAGGATTTGAAGAGGGGGGTCTTTGTGGAGCCTCAGTTTCTCAGAAGGCCCCAGCTCTGTAACAAAAGGACTAGCTTCCCTGATGCTTCCAAACTGGCTGATGGAAATGGTTCCAGGTCTTTGCTATATCTGCCTTCATCTCTTGGGGCCTTTTGCCACCTGTCACACACACCCAGAAGGGTACAGGTATGGCCAACAATAATTTGAACACAGTACTTCTGTAGATAAAAGACACCTGATCCTGTGATCCACCATTGTTCCAGAAGGGCTTCAAGTGGCTCTGCCTCTGAGCCTGGGCAGCCCTCTTGCTGCAAAAGTCACTGCCAATTTCTGCTAGGAGCATCATCAATGTTTTATCTTCAGCAAAGAGTGCTTTTTAACTCTCTTCCTAATAGGTATCTGACTCTTAAGAAGACCCTTCATTTCCTTCAGTCAACTGTGTCCTTCTTCAAGTTTTCATTGAGTGCCAGCTCTATGCCTACGCTAGGATGGCAGTGCTGGAGAACAGATGTGGTCCCTGTCTTACAGAGATCACAGAACCCAAAGGAGGAAGAGAAAGACACACACCATTATAAATGCAATCAACTTCTTTGCATTTCAAGGATCTTGGTCAGAATAATCATCAGAATAATTAGAACAGTTCCCCCAAACTGGGATCATCTTCTGCACCAGACATTATGCATATCAACGAGCCCCAAGAAGCCTAACACCCTGTCGGGAGAAAAGCATCACCCTAATTATACCAGTGGAGAAACTTAAGATGCCATGAGGCTACAAAACATTCTGTGGGGCTCCCTGCTAGGAAGAGAAGAAAAGAGAAAAGAAAAAAACAGGATTCAAATCTATGTCTTTTTGTCTTCAGAAGACCTTTTCCCAACAGTAATAACTGCTTCATCCAGAATGTTAACCAGCAAACATAAGTACACACAATGTATCCTCTTTTATTTCCTTATGATCAAAGAAACATTTTAACCAGACAAAAGCTGTTTGTGGCTCATGGTTGCTCTTGGCCGGGATTTCAGAAAATATTGCTATGAAGCTGTCATCCCTCCTCCTCCCTAGTCTTCCTCCTCTCAATCAGAGTGACCGTACATTTCCACCAATCCCAAGCAGAAATGAGATGACAAAAGGCTTTAAATTCTAGGGGAAAAAAAAAAAAATCTTTTTTTTTCATGCGGACTGTGTATGTTCTCAGACACTGACGCCTTTGAGGAAGAAATATAAATTATGAAGACATTCATATACACAGCATAATCATTTCCAAACAAGTCAAAGCAAAGGTTAATTTGGTTTTGAATATCTAGCTGTACAGCAAACTAAGGTATAGGATAGAACAAGTCATTTCAGTTCCAGTTAAGTTCTTATAAATACCCCCGAAAGTGTTTTTTAAATCACTTAGAAGAACCCTTTTAAATATAAAATAAAATTATTTATAAGGGGGCTGTGTATGGCCTAATCAAGTAAACATTCCTTGAAATTCCTGTTTCTGTTTTAAAATAGGAAATCTGTATCTATGTGTGTGGGTGGGAGACTAGAGAGAGGAATCTTTTCTCAGAGATTAACCTTTAGGATAACTCTACATCTCTAGAAGTTGCTGAATTTCCTGAAAGAATAAACTCACACCCTAGAGAAAAACAGTTGCTATTCTTTTCATATTAAAAAAAAATCACAACTTTACAAATTTTATTTTAGATCAAGAAGGAAAATCAAATGAGTCCCAAACCCCTCTTTACCTAGGATAAAGTGAGTTTGAAAGGACATATGACTTGCCCAAGTTCACACAGTTGACTGACAGAACTTCAGGGCCCTTCAGTAAGAATACCTTCAGGGAGAAAATTAATTTTTTCCCCTTTATTAATGACTACGAGCATGAGGAAGGCTGTTTTATTCTGTTATCCCCACTCCCAAGTTTTGTTGTTGTTTTACTTTGCAATGGACAAGTGAAATGTCAGCTCTGGGAGTTTCCATGATAGGCGGCTCATGGTATTTATTTATTTAAAGGTAATTAAAGGTATAGTAAGAAGATGATAATGTTAAATGGTCACTTTCTTGTAGACAGAAAAATTCCGACATGATCTCAAATCACATATTTTCCCTGTGAAACATCTGTCCTGCAAAGTTGATTGTGTCTCCCCCGAGTATCTGCCCCAGACATACTATGTCTGTAGCTCTGGATGGTGGGTGGGAACCTGCCCAGCAGAGGAGACCTGAGTTGTAACACCAAGTTTTCCCTTCAATTTTTAAAAATGTTTTCTCTATAAGCACAGAACTGTTTAGTAAAGTAACCTGATAAATATGCAGTTAATATAATATTCATTAAATATCAATTATCTTGCTTACAATTAATTAGTATAGTCAATGTTTGTAACTGCATATCAAGTGGCAGATAAGTATCATTTGGATGAGAAATATTAACCAACACATGAATTTATTAAAGTAACAAAAAACTTGTTTCATTAAAAGGCTGCCGTTAGTATATGAAAATGTATTTGAATCTTTCAGCAATAATTGAATCAGTCACCTCTGGTTAAGCCATGAGTAGTCATTTTAAGAAAGAATTACCCTTTTCATTCTTTCTTTCTTTGGAGGGGGACAGGGTGGGGGAGTGACTGCAGATTGAACCCAGGGGCACTTAACCACTGAGCCACATCCCTAGCCCTTTTTATTTTTTATCTTGAGACAGGGTCTTTTTTTTTTTTTTTTTTTGCCAAATTTCATGGGGCCTCGGCTAATTTGCTGAGGCTGACTTTGAATAATTGCCTTTTTCTAATTGAAATAAACAGATGACAAGTTCATGAAGTAACAACAATTCACATCTCTGGTGATGACCAATCAGCTGTGACCTTTAGTAATTGTATCACCATGATGGATGGCAACTAATTCTAACAAATATTTGTGGACATCCTATAGACTCCAGGTGCCTGTTCTCATGGAACTTGAATTTTGCTGGAGGAGACAGAAAACAAATGGGAAAAAAAAATAATCTTATCAGGGATTCCATGAAAAGAAGGGAATGAGATAGTACCATTCAATAGATCGTTCAAATAATCCATGATAAAATTCATCTTAAATTTATTTCCTCCTAAAATGTTGTCTAGTGCAAGTTAAGGACAAAATGTTACAACCTGTGCTCCTATAAAGCAATGTATCATATCAGTCTTTGGAGCCAAACTGGCTTGGGTTTGAATTTTGCCCTTTCTACCTATTGTTATATAACCGCAGTCCATCAGTTGGCTTCTCAATCTTCAGTTTCTCCATATGTAAAATAGAGAATTCCTATCTCATAAGGCTTACAGGGAATCTGATTAATGAAATAATCTCTTATGATTATGCCACTGCCTGTACTTGAGATATTTCTGATAAGGGTGTCTATTACTCTTATCATGGTTACTGTATTCCGTTAGTATGAACCAACAAAGAGAAATAATCTTAAATCATTAGTCATAGAAGATTTTTAATACGAATAAATCAGGATTACCATAACAAAAGCCTATGCTTGGAGCTATGTAAATTATGAAACCCTCCATCACAAAGTAATCTGAAAGTATACAAGATGAGAATGAATTTATCTGTGTGTAGGTGACTATTTTAATCACAGACTTTACTGGGACTGGAAAATTTCTTCTAAGTTTTCTACCTTCTGGACTGCCACCCGATTCAAGATTTACTTTAAAAATTCAATAGCAGTTGGCAAGTCCTAGGACCACAAGATCCTGGGTGAAAAATCAGCAACCTAAGGGCATTCCTGTTAATGCCAAAGAATTTGCTGGAGAAAGATTGTGAGGTAATTTGGGGAGGTCTGCCAATGACCTCTGCTGTCAGCCATTCTTAATGAGAGACACCAAAGTTTCTGGAAATGTACTAAGAGACTCTGAATTATGATGAGCAGAACTACAAAGTATTTCTCTCACATGGTGAGAGATATGCCAAGAAGGCCCTGGTATCCCCAAATGTCCCCCTTAGATGCTGCCTGACATCTGAAACATCACAATCACACTGTGAATGTGGAAGCAATAAAACTGAACTTTAAAAGAATTTGAATGTTTAATAAAGTTTGAATTGGTGATGTATTCTTGTGTTTAAAATACATGATTTCAAACAAATGAGCTTTAAACAAATATTTGTTTAAAAAATAAACATCCCCAGGATTGAGAAGGTCCAAATGAGAAAGCCTAAGAGCAAAAGGAATTACAAAAGAACCAAATATTCTGGAAGGAAAGATGCTTTCTCAGGCCATTATCACTGTAACCCACCAATTAAGGCATGCACAGTCATGATAGAAAAAAAGAATGTTTGCATAAGATCAGGACAATGGAGTTTTACCAGGTTGTTCATTCTTTTCTTTCTTTCTTTTTTTTTTCTTTTTGGTACTGGGGATTGAACTCAGGGGTGCTGTTAACCACTGAGTCACACCCTAGCCCTTTTTTTAAAAAAAAATATTTTATTTACAGACAGGGTCTCACTGAGTTACTTAGGGCCTCAATAAGTTGCTGAAGCTGGCTTTGAATTCACTTTCCTCCTGCCTCAGCCTCTTGAATTGCTGAGATTACAGGTGTGTGCACCATGCCCAGCTCAGATGGTTCATTATTGATGCAATTAGAGATTTAAATAATAATAAAAGACCCATGATTTCTAAACACATAAGTAGCAAAATAAAAAGAGGTTCACTAATGTGGAAACATTGCACAAGCAAATTAAAGGTAAGTTTGAAAGGAGCAAATTTCCCTCTGAATGATAAAATGATTGTTTAAACAAAACCAGATCAAGTGTCACAGCTTCAAAGTTTCGATTTCTGTCTTTAAACTTGTCAATATAACATCTTTATCTAGATTTAGAATAGGAAGAGGTACTAACATAATTAAATGGTACAAATTGTAGGTTTTTGATAAGCAAGAGACTATCACATTCTAAAATTCACTTTTCCTTTTTTTTTTTTTTTTTCAAATGGAAGCTGGCCTTCTGTAGTTCTTAAGAACAAAGAAGACAATGTTGTGCTCACTGGTTATATAATGTTAGAATGTAAAAGATCAAATCATGGGAGGCTGCTCTGCTAGGTACGGTATATCACTCTCTACTTTTCAACTCTTTAATAACCATTTCCTCATACAAATTAAATTGATTCAACATATTTAGAACACCTCCTATATGGATGGAATGATATTAAGCTGCAAGAAGGACTTTTGTAAAAACCAGTGAAACACATCATCACAATGCCCAGCAGATAATAAGAAATTACTAGATGTATGAAGAGGCAAAAAAAAAAAAAAAAAGTTATGTTAAAAAGAAAAAAAAGAGCCAAAAGAAATATAAATGGCCCCATATGGAATTATCAGAGAAAGAATTCAAAATAGCTATTGTAGATATTTTCAAAAACTTAAACCATGGAAAAGTGAAACCCTGTCTCAAAATCAAAAAAATAAAAATAAAAATAAAAAGGGCTGAGGATGTGGTTCAGTGGCTAAGTGCACTTTGGTTCAATTCATAGTACCAGAAAAGAAAAAAAAAAACATAGAAAATAATTAGTAAATCGATGGGAATTTTAGCAGAGAAATGGAAACTTTAAAAAAAAAAAGAATTTAACAACAACAACACAATCCTGAAGCTAAACATCTAATATATGAAATAAAATATTCACTGGGAACGTTTATTGGCAAGGTAGAGACTACAAAAGAGAAAATTAATTTATATATAAATTTACAGTAGAAGGGGTAGAGAGAGAAAAGGGGAGGGGAGGGGAGGGGAGGGGAGGGGGGATAGTAGACAATAGGACAGACAGCAGAATACATCAGACACTAGAAAGGCAATATGTCAATCAATGGAAGGGTAACTGATGTGATACAGCAATTTGTATACGGGGTAAAAGCGGGAGTTCATAATCCACTTGAATCAAACCGTGTAATATGATGTATTAAGAACTATGTAATGTTATGAACGACCAATAAAAAAAAAAAAAAAAAAAACAAAGTGAAAAAAAAAAAAAAAAAAAAAAAAAAAGAACATTTTGACAAAAAAAAAAAAAAAATAAAATAAATAAATTATAGGTTGGAAATAACAACAAAAAGTTATGATGATCATGTTAAGCAGTCTAACAAAGATGGTATTTAAGTTGAAAAAGTAAAGGAAACAAGGGAGGTAAAATTCTAAATAAATAATATAGTCAGATTATTCTGCAAACTCTAAGCAGAATAAATACAAAGACCAATACATCTAGGAATGTCCTTGATGCACCACACAGTGTAGTATACTGAAAATCAAATCTTAAAAGCAGCAGAGAAAAATGACTCACTGTATGCAAAGGAACAAAGATACAAACGCTTGCCAACATTTCATCAGAAGCATTAAAGATCAGAAGAGAATGGAACTATCTCTTTAAAGTGTTATGAGAAAACTTAAGCTGTCAACTCAAAATTCCATGTCCAGTAAGATTATCCTTCAAACATAGAATAAAAATAAAGATACTTTAGATAAACAAAAGCTGAAATAAGATTATGCGATCAGACCTGCAATGTAAAATAAGACAAGACAAACAGAAAACACTAAGAGGTTCTTCAGGCTAAAGAGAATGATAACAGATTGAAACTCAAATTCACAGAAAGGAATGAAAAGTACCAGAAAGGGCAAGAAAGTGAGCACATTACCATCTTTTCTTCTGACATTAATTTCATTAGAAGACAGCTGTTTAAAATAAAACACACACATACACATACACGAACACAAACCCAACAATGCTATTTTCTTCTGGGATATATAACACATATAAAAATACACTGATAATGTATTTTACTGTATTTGTAAAATACTCTGATAATGCCACAAAGGATGGTGGTAGGTGGAATTACACTGTTGTAAAGGTCTCACATTTTAGTAAAGTGGTAGCTCACCTACTTAATTAACTCTAGAAACACTCTACACTTAAGAATGCTGAATGTAACCTCTAAAGCAAAGCAAGCACTAAAAAAAAAAAAAAAAATTAATGTAGATTAAAAGCCAACAGAGAGGGGCTGGGGTTGTGGCTCAGTGGTACAGCGCTCGCCTCGTATGGGTGAGGCCCTGGGTTGGATCCTCAGCACCAAATAAAAATAAATAGAAAAATAAAATATAAAAAAAGAATATATTTAAAAAAAAAAGCCAACAGAGAAACTAGATGATACAAATATATTCAATTGATCCAAAAGAAGATAGGGAAGAAAAGGAACAAAAGACAAAGAGAAAAAAATAATAAGACAAACACAATTACATCAAATATTCTATCAAATACAAACAAACTAAACCATTCAAAATTGGAGGTGAGAGGAATGCAGGGAAAATACTATTTAAAGAGAGACAAAGGATATGCAAAGTTTATATTAAAAAAAAAAGAAGAAATTCATGCAATGTTGTAGACAAATCTCAGGCAGCAGTTGTTGGACTGATAATAAAACAAAAAAAGCAAAAGCCAAATATATTCTACCACCACTGTGACTTAAAGACAAAGATATTAAATGTACAAGAAAAAATAAATAAACTATGTAAAAAGCTGGTGTGCAGGTGGTAGAGCACTTGCCTCGTATGTGTGAGGCACTGGATTAGATCCTCAGTACCACATAAAATAAATAAATAAAATAAAGGTATTGTGTCCATCTACAACTAAAAATATTTTTTAAAAGAGCAGGTGTGGGCATGCGGCTGGGGCTCAGTGGTAGAGCACTTGCCTAGCATGTGTGAGGCACTGGGTTTGATACTTAGTACCACATAAAGAAAATAAATAAAAATAAAGTAATAAAATTTTAAAAAAAAGCACCAAGAAGACAAAACAATCCTAAATGTATTACAATAGAGAGCTTCAAAGCACGTGAACAAAAATTCATCAGAACTAAAGAAAGAAAGAAACTAATTCACAATTTGGAGATTTTAACATCACCTGTTAAAGAGGCTTCCATTAGAAAATCCTCTGAAGTGAAAGACAATGAAGGCAGAACATATTAAAATTGGAGGTGAGAGGAATGCAGGGAAAATACTATTCAAAGGGAGACAAACAATATTGCAAAGTTTGTATTAAAAAAGAAGAAGAAATCCATGCAATATTGTGGACAAATCTCAGACATTGTGTTCAAGGAAAGAAACCAAACCCAAAAGAATATGTCCTATATTGTTATCTTTTAAAATAAAGTTCAAGAATATACATAACTGATTAATGTAAAAAAATTAGAACAGTTATTTCCTGTAGAGGCAGATGACAGTTAAATGCTGTTATGGTTTAGATATGAAGTGTCCCCCAAAAGCTCATGTGTGAGACAATGCAAGAATGTTTATAGGTGAAATGGTTGGTGTTAAGGTCTGTAAACAAGTCAAAATAACACCTGGCATTTTGCCAGGGGAATGTTAGAGTTCGTAAACAAGTCTGGATGGTGCCTAACAAAATGCCAGAGGGAATGGTTTGAAAAGTAACAAAAGCGAGCCATTAAGTGTGGAGATTCCTTATTGGTTGACTGATGTATCTAGTTTATGCTAATTAAGATAAGCTATATAAAATGTATAAATACCTCTGTTGTCCTACAATAAACTGCTCCCTCTCCTGCTGTATCGATCTACACAAGTTATTCGTGTCCCCCCCCCCCCATTAGTTTGCTGCAGCCGGACTGCGGCAGATTGGGTTAGGAGAGCCTTAACTTTATCAGTGCATTAATTCCTGAGAGGGGATTAATGGACTAACTGATTGGTAACTGTAAACAGGTAGGATGTGGCTGGAGGAGGTGGCTCACTGAGGCTGTGCCTCTAGGGTTTGTATTTTGTCTGCACTGAGGGAAGTTCTCTCATACTCTCTGCTTTCTGGTACAATATCCTGAGTTGCTTTCTCCCATTACACCCTTCCACCGGTGATGTTCCGCCACCAGGAGTGAAGTTGACCATCTATAGACTGAGACCTCTAAAACTATGAGCCCCAAATAAACTTTTCCTGCTCAAAATTGTTCTTGTCAGGTCTTTTGGTCACAGCAGTAAAAGAAAACTGACTGAAACAATTGTAAAGGGGAAAGAAAGAAACTTTCCATGTAAAGTCAAAATTAGGAAGTTTTAAGATGTATGCATTGCATCACATGCAAATTTTGCACAATAAAATTAAAAACAGGGCTCATCACAATTGTCACCAGGCAATAGTCTGTGTAATTATATGTTAATAAGGGTTAAATTCCTGGCTCTTTTTTGTTTTCTGTTGCATTTGGATTCTTCTATCCTGTACTTAACACAATACCTGGAATACAAAGTGTTCTATGAACATTGTGGGAAAATAAATAATAAATAAGTATTGAACACTCAGTCCTGCAATCGCTGAATTTAGTTTCTCTCTCTCTCTCTCTCTCTCTCTCTCTCTCTCTCTCTCTTTCTTTCTGTACTGGGGATTGAACCTACAGGCACTTTACCACTGAGCCACATCCACCCCCTTTTTACATTTTATTTAGAGACAGGGCCTTGTTATGCTTAGGGTCTCGCTAAATTGCTGAGGACGGCTTTGAATTTCAAATCCTCCTGCCTTGCTTGCTGGGCCACTGGGATTACAGGCATGTGCCACTGCACCTGGCCTTCACATTGTATTTTAACTGGCCGGCTCCTCTCCATATTTTATGGTAGCTGTCTGTCAACCTACCTCTTAGTTTGTGAGAGTCTCATAACTTAGAACAGGACTTACCATACTCTGAGTTCTGCATAAATGTTAAATTAAGCAACAAATGCACACTTATATGAATAAAATTAACAGGATAGGAAGTGATAAGCATCATTAAAGAGGCAAAAAGAAAGTGTCATTAGAGTTGTCAAAAGACAAAATTACAATAAATTTAGTTATCAAGCTAATTGGTTTTTATTTGCAATTCATGAATTGAAGCAGCCTCTGTTCTACAAAACAAAATGAGAGCTTCTTTGGGGAAAGGGTAACTGGGGGTTTGTATGACGAGAAACAGGAAACGGAACAATGGGGGGGAGATCTGATTGGTTAACATCAGGTTCCTACAGATATATTTTTGTAAGGATTAAAGCAGAAGAGTTTTCGGATAATAAGAACTCAAGAACTCAAGTAGGCTGGAATCTCATGGGTTTTTTTTTGTTTGTTTGTTTTGTTTTGTTTTGAAAAAGTGGTCTGCTTTTGGATCTCTCCGCTTCCTTAACGCTTCAGTTTAAGCATATAGCATGAGTGACTCCATTTTGGTTTTGTCTGGTCTGTTCAGACCTAGTACAGGAGCTCCCCAAACCATGACCTCACATAATTTTTTTAAAAAAAGAGTTCAGAAATAAGAAAGATTATTTTGTGGAAAAAAGATTTTTAAAAATATTAGGTTTTTATTTGTGGAAAAGAAAGATATTATGGGTTATTTATGTTTGGAGAGATTTCTTCTAGCTATGTTGGAGGTAAACCTAGACTTTCCACTCAAATCTCCACTTTGGAGATTTGCTCCAAGGTGTTCTGAACTCCCAGACCAGGTGAGGTCTCCTCGTCCTGCACTAAGATAATCCCCTTATTTCTCTTTCATGACCCTTATCATGATTGAAATTTAACAATATGTCATCATGTCTTCAGCATCTGTCCTTCTCATTAGATGATAAGTTCCATGAGAGCAAAGACAGTGACTACCTGTCTAGCTCATGGCCTTGACCACGGCACAGAACCTGATGTGCAGGAGGCACTTGATAACTGTTGGTCAAATGAATCTCAGCATCTGTGATATAGATGAGGTCTTAGGTATCTTCTAGATTTTACAAGCATATCCTTTTATGGATGAGCAAAGAAGCCCCAGCAGAAGATCCTCGAACACATAAATGTTGCAGCTGGGATTGGAACTACTAGAGCCTAAATTTCCAGATCTCCAGACCAAAGCCGTCTCTGTTCAATCCAGCTGAGGTTCCACACAGTGCCCTTTCTTCTACTTGCCTATGACTAGAACCGAGGGTCAGGAACACAACATGGGAACACCAAAGAACTGATAAACACAAGGCTCAGAGTCACAACATTGGCCTTGTTCCAGGTGACAGTCCACGTCAAATACACAAAACCAACAGTGTGTGTGTGTGTGTGTGTGTGTGTGTGTGTGCGTGCGCGCGCGCGCGTGCGTATGCATATTTCCCTAGGGTGTGTGTGTGTGTGTGGGTAACAACTGAGAAATGACTGATTTTAAAATGTTCACACTTAAAGATTTCTTGGGAACTGCTTACATATCAGACTTGTGAATTGAAGATATGGGGCAAGTCCTGACTAAGAAACACCTAATGGAAGATCTCAAAGTGCTGAAGATTAACTGTGACTCCCTGCTAAGCTGATAAAAAGAAAAAAAAAAAAAAAGAAAAGAAAAAACAATAGACATGCTTTCTTTCATCAGATCAGGGTGGGGGAACTGGGCTGATTTTAATTTGGAATGTGAAGTTCCCATTTCTTTTGACTTTTTTTTTTTTTTTTTTTTTTTTTTTTTAACCAGGGCACAGGATCTCTCTATCTTTCTAGATGACTGAACAAAAGCCAATTAGCTACCTGGATGAAAAACACCATTTCTATTCTGTGCCTGGGTCTTCCTTGGCCCTTATCCCACCCGGCACCCCAGCGAAGAGCTCAACCCTTGCTCAAAGTGGAGAGGGATGATGAATCCAGGCTTGGCCAGCACACAGGGAAACCCCCTAGAGGGCAGTTATTTCCTCTGCTCAGGAAGCACTTCAGCTGAAGCCTTCCTTCCCTCTTGTTTATGACATACAGTTTTTCCCCAGGGCAAGAACTTCACTTTGCAGCAGGGAAACCGCTGTCCTGTCAGGATGAGGGATGGATCCTGCTCTGCTGTTTGCTGTTCCACTATCCTTTCTAATCCTTTCCTCCCATCTCTACCCCCACCCTCCCACACACACCCAGTGGATGATGTTGGAAGTTCTAAAGTGGATGCTGGACTCCTAAGCCACCCCTTTTCTCTTCCCCTGGGTCTCCTTCACCCAGATTCCCAGGGCCACAGGCAGTGATCAGTTGTTGTGCTGTTTCAGGGTCTCTGCATCCCTTCCACTCCAAACCCCCCACCCCCAGTTTGAAATCAGACCACCGAGTCTATAAGACAGGCCCCTCCCTGCAGCGTGGTAAGGACAGGAGGGGACTGCAGGACACTGTACTGTGTCCCCACCTCGGGTCTTTGTGACTCTCATGCTTGTCATCCCTCTGAATGTCACCAGGCTTTTTTTTTTCCTATTACTTACAAAACAACAAAGAAAAATTATTATAGAAAACTTGGTAATGGAAAAAGCTTCTGCAAGATACCCAATTCTAAACCACATTTTTTTTTTCCCTCTGTGCACCAGCTCTGTGCAATTGGCACTTATTTGAGACAGCTTTCAAAAAAAATATGTTTGTGGTTCAAAGATAAGCAGGTTTTTAGTAAACTGTCAAAAGGACTTTTTTTTTCCTTCTCCTTCGCTTGCCAGTAGAAAAACTCAGAAAGAAACTGTAAGTGGAGGAAGACATGCTTTCTGAATTTTCTAGATGTATAAATCTAGTTTTCAGAGAATTATCAATAGATGAGGTATTCAAGGCGAGGCCCCCCTCACTCCTCTCCTGAATGGGATTTTGCTATCTAAATAATGAAGGTTAAAAACACTAAAATAAACACATATGGTAACGAGATCGTTTTTTTTAAAACTATTTTCATTATAATTATCAGTCTTTTAATAAAAGCCTATGTTAATTCACAGGATAAAAATTTGAAAAAGGGAAGCATTGTTTTAACAAGGCCTCTGAACATCAGTCAGTCATGACTGAAAATTGTCCCCTTAAATAAAAACTAAAGCAGGGAATTAAAAACTAAAGCAAGAGAAGGCCAATTTAGAACTCATAGGCCACCACAAATAGGGACAAGCCAAAGGGCCCAATGGACACTGATGTCCACAAGGAAGTTACCCAGCCATTGAAGACAAGGCAGACCTGGTTTCTATAGAGGACTCACATTTTGGTTTCTTTACATGTTACCTATCAGAGACTGCACTTTGCCCCTTGTCCCAATATAGTTTTTATAAAGAACAATCAAATGCCATAATTAAGGGCCTTAGAGATGTCAAGGCCAAAAGCCCATGGTGAAAAGAGAAATCTCTGAAAAGACTGTGAGAAGCATTTAAATGTAAAATAAAATCCTCAGAATAAAGGAGGCATAACTTTGAGGGTTGGATAGTTTTTGATGATTATACGGATAGAAAACAAATTCTTCATTTTTAAAGCACATGAATTATGTGAGGACTTTGATCTACAGCAAGAGAAGGTACAGATACATCATGTCTTTTCTGTTTGGAGCACAAGGAAACTAAGACCTCTGGAACTTTTAACTATATGGTTTAGGACATTTCACAAAAATCCTTTTTTTTTTTTTTTCTCTCCCTGTAGGAAAACAGACCTTCAGCTCCCTCTATTCTGCCCCAGCTCACAGAGCAGGGTCCTCCTCAGCAATATTTCACGGTGAGCAGATGGTAGTCTGAAATTTTTTGATAAAAACAATCCTCTGGCAGAGGTTGCTGAGAGGTCAGCAGAGCCCAGATTAACAATTGATCAGCTCTAATGGACCATCATAGCAATAAACGCAGAGCCGGAGCCCAAGCCTGCTACCTCAGTAATGGCAGCCGGCCTCACACCCTGGCTGTTAACAGACTTGCACTTAATAGCATAGAAGCTTCAGCAGCTTCAGAACCTTCATCTAAGCAGGGATGGGCTCTTCCATGCACATCTGTCTTATCAAAGAAGGGCCTCTCTTTTATAGGTTTCCTGCAAAGTGCACAGTGTAGACTCCAACCCAGAGATGTCACCTAGGTCTGAGATCCAGGTAATGAGTGATGCTCTGTAATATGATGGGTTATTTCAACATCTACTCTTGTGTTCAGATCACAGTGGTACCCTCCAATATTCTTCTGCTCAAGTACAGAAAGGGTGACTGAGGAGGACATATCAGACTACCCCTTCCTGTTCACAGGAGAACAAAAACTAAAGAATTGTGTTCTTGGTATCATTTTTTTTTTCCTTGAGAGAAAGACCCCAAAGCTGCATTTGTGTTATAGTACCACACTTAATAAGGGGAACCAGCTATGTGATGCCAGAATATTATTGTAAAGTTTCCACAGTAGGAAACCAAAACATTCCTAGAAATAGTGATAGCCTCAAGTCAGGCGTAGTGGCACATGCCTGAAATCCCAGCAACTTGGGAGGCTGAGGCAAGAGGATCACAAATCTAAGGCCAGACTCAGCAACTTAATAAGGTCCTAAGCAACTTGGTGAGGCCCTGCCTCAAAATTAAAAAATAAAAAAGAGCTGGGGATGTGGCTCAGTGGTCAAGCATCCCTGCATTTAATCCCCAATACCAAAAGTAAATAATAATGATAATAATAATAGCTTCAGATGGGCAAAAAATGATATCTTTATAGTAGCTGAACTAAACTCTTGGACATTTTTCTTCTGCTAAAGGATAAATAATCCCCTAAAGTCAATCAAGCCAGTCACACCACCGGCCTAGGCCAAGCTCTGCTACACTTAGTAGAAAACTGATTTCAGAGTAAAACTGACTATAAAGACCAGAGCCATAAATATCAGATTTAAAAAAAAAAAAAACAGTCTTGACTTCAGCAATATTTCTTGCTCCTGTAAATTCTTTTCTTCCTATTGGATCAATGGATTCAAACACTTGGTCCAAAAAAAGGACCATGATATTCTCTAACACATTAATCTCAGTACAAGGGCCCAAAATCAGGCAATCCAACATGAACACGAAATTATTATCTAAGGCCGGAACATATTCAAATCTTCCTTTTTGGCTCAAGATCCAGCCCGGGATCCCATGCTGCACTCAGTGGTCACGCACTGTACATCCCTTCATTTGGAACGAATCCTCAGTGATGACTCTCTCAACCTTGACATTTTTAAAGATGAGTGGAGCCAGTTGCTTAGCAGAGTGTTCCTCCATCTGGAGTTATCTGATGTTTTATCGTGATGATATTCAGGCTACATATTTGGGGCAAGAATTCCACATACGTGACATTGTGTATTTCCAGATCATCACATCTGGAGATATTCAGAGTTGCTTTGTCTCCATTATGGTTTCCATCAAGAATGTCCCACTCATATGGTGATGTCTTGGTCCCCAACTCAGTAATGTCAAGAGGTGGCCAGCAAACGGCCGCCAGATCTTCATGGGGGACACCATGTGAGGATAGAGGGAGGAAGACCAGGTTCTTGTTACGGTTCTCCGTTCTGTCCTCTGCCCCTTCTCTTACATCTTTGCTCAAAGAGCTGGACTCGCTTCTTACTTTTCTCTCAATGTTGCCAACAGTCCTTGGTACTTCTTCATATCCCCCTACAACCTTGTCATGCCTGTCTACACTTCTGGCTGTATTTCTTTCCTGGGTTGGATGTTATGACTGAAAATGACCCCAGATTGTGGGGTTGAAAAATGTTGGCCCCTATTCTTCAACTTCTCCACCCAGCTTAATGACTCGGGGCTGAATTACTTCAACTCCAACATCAGTTGGATTCTGCCATGTTGGGCAAAAGATAAGAAAGCAGGAGAGGGTTCTTGGGGTCTCTTCTCTACAAATTCCACCCTCGCCTGATCACCATGAATGGCTATACTCCTCTATCAAATCCCCTTGCCTTATGGCCACATTCTCTGGGTTCTAGAAACCACTTACTTTCTCCCTTTACTTCCACAGAAGTATGATTAACTTTGGAGTATGGCACCATCCCTGTTCCTTTCTCTCAATACCATCATTTGCTTGTTTCTCTCAATCTGACCACACATCTGTAAATATTCCTCCTATTAAACTTTCCTCAACTACCCCCCATTTGAGGGTGCACTCTTTTACCCATAAGGAAAAAAATATGGATGGAAGTGATAACAAGAGATGCATCCATGGGAAAGAGCCAGCCTTGGATTGCCATCTTGTTGTGCTTAAAATTTTATGTCTGGCTTTATATTTTCCATATTAATGAAAACACAGCAAAATAAATACTATTTCCTAATTGTGACCACATGCCACTAAAACGATATATCCTAGCAAATAGCAGAGTAGAAGATTATGATTTGTTCCTTCTGTTTCTCAAGAAGAGAGAAAAAGCTACAAAATTCAAAATGACAATTCAGATAAAATGTTCCTCCAGAAGGGAACCCCCCAAAATTCTAAGTTTCAATCCAATCACTTGTTGCCTTTTACCATGTTTTCTACACACATCAACATCTAAATCCTTCTCAACCAAACACAGGTGTGCCAGGATCATATACAAGATCTCCTGCAAGAAATTTATTAAATAGATGTTTAAGTCCCAAGTATGTAAAGCCTTTAACTTTTGACATGTGATGTTCAGTTTTAACAACCAATACTAACTAAGTCAGATCCATTACAACATTTTCAGTCACTTGTATTCCCAAATGCAGGCCTGGAAGTTGGATTTGGATATTTGCCCAATTTTATCAATTTACTATTGAGAACTCCGGTCTGTTGATGGACCTAACTCCCTACACATGGCAATCTGTTTCCATACATGTGAGTGTGTGACGTCACCCACTGTAACAGTCATTGGTGAAAAGTGGTTGAGGATTGCTGTCTTATCCTGCCAAGGCAGAGGCACATTCATTCTGACTCCACACCATCCTTCCCAAAGCCTCTTCCAATTGTTGAAACCCACAAAGCCACATAACTTCAACTATAGTCAGTTACCTGTAAGTCTGCGTCAAATTCGTGTTTCAGGTGTGCCTCTTCCGCAGCCTCCACGAGACGCTGTGAAGACAGAAGGTGACATTCAAGATCAGAATTGTGGCCTAGACTCCATTTGTACAACATGGAAAGTCTGAGATTCAGGATATGCATGGAAATCTGGAGGCTTTGCTCCTGGGAAACTGGAGATAATTATGCCATTGGCCAAATTTAACCTCTGCTTTCATTATTCAACTATAACTTCTCCACTAAACACTTATCATTATTTATATCTACAAATACACATGTGTTCTGCATTCATTTTCATAAAAATTCAAAGATACTGGCTCTTAAGATCCAATGCGGATCCAACACCTACCTAGAACAGTACATTCTGTGGGTATAGAAGGCCCTTAGTCAAGATTTATTGAGTTGAACTGAGTCCAACTCTATGTGAGCTAACATTCTTCCCCTCTGGTTTGGAAAACACCACTTATTTTAATTTCCCCATTCAAGGTCAATTCTTTTGGCACCCAGTTCTACTATACAATTATCAGGTGATAGTTATTTGCATTTTATGGTACACAAATGCCATTTTAGCAATCTGCATCCCAATAATATAATCACTGAAACTAAATCAATACACAGGACCCATGAGAACACCATACTTAGTATTTGTCTTATCCAAGTAAATTCAACAAATTCATATTCTTACCAAAACAATTTCATGACATGTCCTTATTTAAAGAAAATCTGTCAACTACCAGTTTTACTTTAATTTGAATTCACCAACCAAAAGATATTTCCCATCATGAAAATATAGACTGGAGGATATTGCAGAAAACTCATTTAGTGAAATAATATTTCACTAAAATTTCAAAGACTTGAAAAATGAAACCTTTAGAACTAAGTAAAAATTCAGCCACTTTTATTTTTTCCATGGTTACTCTTGTAGCTTATGCTGTCTTTATTTTTTATCTTATTATTTTTATTTTTGGTATCAGGGATTGAAACCAGGGGTCCTTGGAGTCACATCCCCAGCCCTTTTTTTATATTTTATTTAGAGACAGGGTCTTGATGAATTGTTTAGGGCCTCACTAAGTTGCTGAGGCTGGCTTTGAACTCGTGATCCTTCTGCTTCAGTCTCCCAAGCCGCTGAGATTACAGGCGTGCATAACTGCTCCCAGCTGCCTACGCTGTCTTGACTTTGCTTTTTCTTGTCATAACACAGACCTGAGTTTAATAGGCCATGTTTGAAAGATGGTGACAGTAGTTTTAAGCTCTAAAGGGTCATGAATAAACAGATAAATGTCCCAGGAGTACCGGGGTGTTTGAAAAGGGTAACTTCAGACAGCAGTAAAGAGCACCAAAGCCCTGTTTCTCCATGGGACTTACAAAGAGAAGGGCCATCAGAGATAGCGATCCCACAGACAGGAATCAGGAGGGGTGGGACTCTGGTTTCAAACACTCCCTTCAGTTGGTCAGAAGGTCAGGAAGGGCCTCTTTTTCCCTGATCAGACAGAGAACAGACCCCAGAAGATATTCCAGAGCCAGATCCAGAAGACCCATTCTTTACTCTAGCCCAGATGCCAACCCTCTTGAGAGGGATCTTGGGACACACCCAGTTATAAGATCCTGGGACAACCCCTTTCTCTCTCTGGGTCTCACTTTCCTCATCTGAACCACATGAAGAGGTGACTGTAGAGTAGGGATTCTCAAAATATAGTCCCCTTCTGCAGTCTGGGTTTCACTTGGAAACTGGCTAGAAATGCAAACTCTCAGACTGCATCCCTGTCCTGCCAAAGCAACAGGTCTGGGGGTGGCCCCAGGTTAAGCCCGTCCTCCCTGTAGTTCAGATGTTGCTAAAGTTTGAGGGCCACTGAAGATGGCATTTACCCCATGCCTTTCCTCACCCAGATGCTTTGATGAACGGGTCTCACGAACCCTTCAAGGTTTCTTAATTCTTATTTGTCTTTTTAAAACCTGTTTGCATATATACTTTAATTTTAACACATCGAATTATTTACAGAAAAGAGACATGATAGAGAGGGTGAGAAGCAGAAAAAAGAGAAAAATAGGAGCAGACACTGTGTGTGGAGACTGTTGGCCCCACGTTCTCACTGGCTTATCTTGGAATCATCCTAGTCAATGAAGTTTGGCAGGCTTCCAGGATCACATGGTGCAATCTGCAAAGGTATTGATATGAATCCTGACAGATGAGTGACAGGCAGCAATAGAAGAAATCTATGTTCCTGAGAGCTTATTCTCTTAATCTTTGTAACAGATTTAGAATTTCTCTGCATGGATTATGAAATCGTTACATATTGAGCTTTATAGAATGTGTATAAATATTATGCATGTCTGAACACTTACATTATCAAAACAAGTCATGCATTTTGAACAGTTGTTTACTTAAACACCTTAAAAAGTTTTTCAATGGATTCTGAGAGTCCAGGGGGAGAAATAAAAACATCAATGAAACAGCCAATTGATCAAAAGATAAGAGCAAAATAAAACTTCACAAGGTCCAAGACAGATAATATTGGGGAGAGAGAGAGAGAGAGAGAGAGAGAGAGAGAGAGAGAGAGAGAGAGAGAGAGGAGAGAGGGGAGAGAAAGGGAACAACAATCTTGTTTCTTACTAACAAAATGAAAATAATAGGTGAGTTGAAGTTATGCAAAGATTACAAGGGACTGTGTTTCATATATAACGTTTCCTTTACAAATGTGTATGTATATGTTTATATGTCTATGCACATCATATAATCATACATACTCTTTAACATATTCCTGGATAACACCATACAAAATGTATTTCAACCACAAACACCACAACACAAGGGACAGGACACAGAAGGAACACACTGGAAATAATTCAATAATACCGCCTTCTCTGCTCAGAGCAGCCAAGACACTGCCTTCCGTGCTGAGCACAGAGGACACCAGACTCTGACTTCTGATACTGCTGACCAGTTTTGTTGGATTTTTTTGTTTTGTTTTGTTTTTTTGGTGTTGGTGATTGAACCCAGGGATGCTTTGCCAATGAGCTAAATGCCCAATTTCTTTTATTTATTTTTTTTAAATTTTGAAGCAGGGCCTCACTAAGTGGTTGAGGCTGGCCTTGAACTTGTGATCCTCCTTACCTCCCAAGTCACTGGGATTACAGGCATGCACCACCACATGTTCAAGTTAAATTTGCTGCACGCCTGTCTTAAACTTAATTTCACTCACAAATCTTGTTTCCATGAAGGTTATTTTCCCATCATGTTCACTCCAGAGCTTTAGGAAATATGATTCAAGAGAAGATAGTTGACTGGCAGCTACATGTAATAGTTACCTCGAATGAAGCAAGTAACTACTTTGGAACAGGGCTCCCTGCTAGGATATTGCCTAGACATGGCCAACCACTGGCAGAGGCCGATGGGAGAAGGGCCTACACTTTCTGGAAGGATACAGGGGAAATCTCCCAGGATGCACTCTTACTGTGCACAAGGGGCACATGAAAAACTCCACACCCTGTAGGAGCAACAAAGGATAGTTGACCTTTCTTAAAAAAATGTTCTTTGAGAAGGAAACCATGTGCCATAAATTTACCTAAAATAGACTCCTGGGGACCAAAGTTCCTACTGTTATCAAATAAAAAATATACTGAATCCTCATCCAACAAAGTCAAGGCCATTCAGCTTCAAATTCTGACACTGGCCAGTAGAAAATAACAGCCCATAACATCTCTTCCCTGAGCAAATATCCTTATCAACTTCGTCAAAAGAATGTTTTAAAAAATAAGTTTGATTATCATTGGCAGGCAAGAAAAATCCATTAAAATTTCAAATATTTTAGTGATTATGTGAGGAATCACCACAGAGCCTGGGGAAAATGATTATTCTATTATATCTATTAGAAAGGCAATGTATTTTAATAATAATAAGTTAATTTTCTCTTATATGAATTCCCTTTTTGAATCTGTAGATGGGATTACAGAATTGTGAATGTGGTTTTTAATTAAAATTGAACACTGGAAATAAAAATGGCTTTGAAGACTCCAGTCTTCAGACTGAGCTCTGAGGTATGAGAAAACAGCAATTTTGTTCACGGATTTTTTTTTTTCCTTCTTTAATGCCAAAGCTTACTCAGTAAAAAGGATAACAATATAGTAAAATATAAATCCTTTGTACAAAGTACCCACCAGCTAAAAGGTTGTAATTCAAGAGTTGATGCACATTTCACTGACTTTTTATATTTCTACATAACTCTTCCCTTTTAGGGAAATAAATACAAACAAGAGCCATCTTTATAAATAAGAAACACAAGACTCCATGGACCGCAGAAAGCATCTACAGCTGTGGTGAAGGCGAAATTGCTAAGGGGAACAGCGGGAATATTAAAGCATTTCATTGAAAATCACATCTTATTTCTTGTGACAATGACCCCATGTATATCTGTAGAACACTTGGAATGCACAGCCTCCCACTTCCTCCCCAAACACTTAAATCAACAGTAGGGTTAAAGCCTCTGGAGAGGTCAAACTTGGTCATGGTCTAGAACAAGGAAAAATTCAGACCAAGATTGCATCAAAAAAAGAAAATGATATTTCTTTTCTTTTCTTCCTTTCTTTTTTTTTTTTTTTTTGTGTGTATGTGTGTTCTGCTTGCATTTTCTTTTCCTGGTCATTTTTTTGACTTAACAATGGGAGAAAAGAAAGAAACATGCATTGAGATGTGGGAAAGAAAATGGAAAATATGATAGCCACCCGAAGGAACTTACTACTGAACTCCTACCGATTCCATCAGAATGAACAAATTGGGGACCAATGAAAATAAAAAGTTAATAAAAAAAACCCTAAAACAGTGGGAGGGATAATTACAGATGAAAATCCTTAAAGCAAAACAATACTATAAAAACCATATGGAAAAGCAAAGTAAAAAGTTATTTTTATTTCTCCTGTTAAAGCTCAAAAGCTTTGGCTTGTAAAAGCTGTTTCAATGAACTGTCTGAATATAACAAAGATTTCAAAGCACTTAATATGTTTAGTGGTTTTCATTCAACATTCTGCAACAACACACATAATACTCATACCAGGGTTTTTATTGCCATTTTTTTTCTGGAATGAATACATTATTCTTTCCCAAATAAGAATTAAGTTCAAGTGGGGAAACTTTAAAGAAAATCTATGGTCATTAGATTTGGGCTGCATCGATGATTAACTTGGAGCTAGTTAATGAATTGTCATTAATATCAGAGCTAGGTATTACATGATCCTGCCTTCATGTCAACAAGGACTAAAACAAGCAAACACAGTAGTTGATGCTATGCTTTGATTACTGTGTACAACAGTACTCAGTGTGGCATGGTTCATATTTTTCTTACCCTAGATTTGGTGGCTTTTTAAATTTTTCTTTCTTTCTTTTTTCTTTTTCTTTTGGTACTAGGGATAGAACCGAGGGGTGCTTAACCACTGAGCACATCCCCAGCCCTTTTTATATTTTATTTAGACACAGGGTCTTGCTTAGGGCTTCACCAAGTTGCTGAGGCTGGCTTTGAACTCACCATCCTCCTGACTCAGCCTCTTGAACTGGTGGGATTACAAGCATGCGCCACGGTGCTCAGCTGTGGCTTTTGTTTTAGGGACTTGAGTTTGACGGAAAAAGAATCCTATCTTTTTTCCATCAATTAGAATGTGTACCCAGGACGAATGCTACTCACACTCACACGACATGGCAGAGCTGGACAAGGACATGCCTATAGTCCATGAGTGAGGACAGAAGAGACCCAGGTCCTCTCCTCACCAACTTCAAACTCAATAGATGCCAGAAACTAAATGAAACATCTCTATGCTCAGTAAGGGTCATCAAAAGATGTCTCTAGGAACCCAAACAAAATGAGATTGCTTCGTTCCTATAATTCCAAACACTCCTATCGTGTGTCCAGGGTCAGAAGCTACCCCCTTCCAGAACCATTACACTGGAGACATAAAGTAAGATGTTCACATTTACATTTTCATTCCTACTAGTGTTGCTTTTCTTGGCATACAGTTTTCATTACTCTGTAACAGTGTAGATGAATCTTTGCTACTTTTATTTATTTATTTTTTTGTTCCAGGGATTGCACACAGGAGTGCTTAACCATCATGCCACATCCCCAGATCTTTTTTATATTTTATTAGAGACTCACTGAATTGTTATATTTTATTAGGGTCTCACTGAGTTGCTTAGGGCCTCACTAATTTGCTGAGGCTGACTTTAAACTCTCGATCCTTCTGCCTCAGCCTCCCAAGTCACTGGGATTACAGGCTTGTGCCCCATCCCCCAGATTTTGCTGCTTTGGTAGCTAGAATCATTAGGAGATTATTTCCCAAAATGTGGGACTGTTTCTCTAGCGACCCAGAAGCATTGTGAGGTGGTTTCTAGGAGAGGGAGGGACCTACACAAGGAAAATTAGCTATTTTAATATAAAGGAGTAAGTGAAAAAAGAATACTGCCAGGAGACCAAGGAAGCTTCCAGGAACGAGTGACATTTAGCTGAGCTCTGAAGGAGAAAAGAAAACACCTAGGAGAAAGACATCCAGGTGCTGAAAGAATGTTCCCACCACTATGAGAACATTTCACACCTACTTTTGGAGGTAAGAAAATGTTCTGGAAACAGCAATTAGAGAAATGTTCTGGAAACAGCTAACACTCAGAGAGACCTACACAAAGGCCATGTCAAGGACATCAGGCCATCAAGCAGGACAAAAGGAAGAACCTGGAGAGATGGATGCAGTCAGATGAGGAGCATTGGCCCCTCCCACCCTGCAAGGCTGCAACTCAGTCAGAATCATATCTGAGAGCTTGATTATATTCCGTAATCCTTATTGATACAAATGTTTTTACTTTTCAATTCCCATAGAAGTGGCACATGTAAATCACCTACTATCAAGATGATCATTTCTTTAGAGAAAAACAGCTTTTAAAGAGGCCTCATTATTTCTTTGTTCCTGTAAAAGAAATAAGCTTTGTTGCACACGAATGAACATTTTGTGTAAAATGACCTTCTGCCTGAAAGCCGCCAAGATTGCTTCTGCTTTAAAAGCGGCAAAAACATTTTCAAAGTGGATTATAAAAGCTCATCTATAAGGTTTCCAGAGAAAGCAGGTAACCGAACAAAAGAACAAACACACCTCATGTGTATGGAGCAGTCTTTTTCCTTCCTTCCCCCCCCCCCCACTTCCTGTCTCCTTCAGATCC
This sequence comes from Urocitellus parryii, assembly GCF_045843805.1. Lineage (NCBI taxonomy): Eukaryota > Metazoa > Chordata > Mammalia > Rodentia > Sciuridae > Urocitellus > Urocitellus parryii. The sequence continues at coordinate 171,580,749 of NC_135533.1, read as the reverse complement.
TAGAAAGCTACACCGGCCTTTTACAAGACAAAATAAGCCTGTGGTTTACATCAGGAGACACGATCACAATCAATAACAAATTATCTTTGTTTCCACAGGAGATGCCTGTTATCAATTTGAGGCTGATTAAATTAATACCTGTTATCAACTCGGATGGCCAATTTCCAAACTAAAGTCATCTCATTCTATAATCGAAGGCTCCCTGTGCCAAAATGGAGCTTTTTGCAAAGGTGTTGAAAATGGAACCAGCCAAACTTTGCTTAAAAGGGCTGTTCAAGGGCCCAGGCAGCGAGGGGAGCAGGGTTAGGAAGAGGAGAGCAGTCTGCTTTATATTTCAGCCCAAGCAATTTTCAAAATAATCCAGCACTTTTAAAGAATGCCCTCTGCTTATACCCGCCCTGGGAAGGTTTTTAGGGTTGATTATCAAAATCAAGGCTATTTATCGACAAAACTGGAAAGGTCCCCTCCGTACATTTCAGTTCAGGGGGTAACTGAGCTATTTCCTTTGTGGATAATAGAACTGTCTTTAACTTCCTGAGAGAATGAACAGGGACTATAACGTTACATGACTTTCAGGATGAACATTGGTTTTGCACAAGGAATGGAAACCGCCCTTCCCTAAGTGTTCTGACAATGGTAAACAAAATTCCATTCCAGCCCTTCATTACCACGTTCCCTAGGTTTACTCAGAAGGCAGAATGGAACCCAGGATGGCAGAGCATTGAAGATACTGCCCAACTAGCCAAGCAAGACAGGAACTTCAGTCCCAGATGAGGTAAGTCCTGGCCCGGGTATTAGAGTTGGTGAGAGCCCTGTTGGACAGTGTTCTTTCCTGGTAGTGATCTTCTTTTTTCCATCACTTCTGTTCAATTTGGTTTAGCAAGTATTCGATGAGAACCTACTAGGTCATCAGGACCTATTAGGGACCCCCAAGAAATAGGTGATTTAGTTTCCAATTTCAAAGATTCTGTTCACAGGACTCAGAACCCAAAAGGACAAGGTATTAGGGTTTGAAGATGAGGTGTCCCCCCCCCAAACCTCGGGAGTCAATGTTGCAATGATGAGAGACAAAATGATGAGATGGTAAGAAGTGTAAACTCATCAGTGGATTGATCCATTTGATAGATTTACAAATTGAAAGGACTAACTGTACTGGATAGTAAACGCAGGTAGGTAGGGTATGGAGGAAGTAGGTCTCTGGGGGCGTGTCTCTGGGGTTTCTATTTAGTCCCTGGCCCCTCATCTCTCTCTTTCTCTGTTCCCCGTGTGTCGTGAGCGGAGCAGCTTTCCTCCACCACATCTTTTCCACCATGATGTTCTGCATCGCCTCAGGCCCACGGCATGAATTGAACCTCTTAAACTGTGAGTCCAGATAAACTTTTCCTCCTGTGAGTTTTTCTGGTCAGGTATTTTGGTCACAGCAATGAAACGCTGACTGATATATAAAAGTTGGAATCCAAGTCTTCCTACCCACTGGCTGCTTGAGCGCTAGGCAAATTTTCATTGTTTCTGAGCCTTGTCTTTCTTCTCTGATGAACTAAATCCTATCTTTGGTCTGAACCGCAGCATGAGAACCTGAGAATGTACACATAGAACATTTCCTAAAGGATGCTGTTGTAGGCAAGCTATGCCATTAACATAGACTGGACATGTCTGTGTCTCTCCACAATGTCAGAATAACTAACAATAACTTATTGAGTAACAATAAATTCCATAAGCTACGTCACTTTCTTTGGCTTTCATTCACCCAAAACACTCATGGTTCACTTGGTGTCATGACTGAGGCAATCGCACATTCCATTCCCACCTTAATGATTAGTATCTGTAACGCTAAAGTCACACTTCACACTTTACACAATGACACACAGGCTAAGGGAGGTTTAAGGTGGCCTTAGGGTTTCAAGAGGCTTCCAGAGCAAAAAAGTAGAGAACAGATAGAAATAAAGTCACTGCTGGTGGTCAAACAAGTTTTCCAACCAGGTGAAGAACTCGTTCAGGGTGCAGAGCTTATAGGCCAAGGTTCCCACTCAGGCAGTTTCAAAGTGGGCCACATAAAAGAGGGAGATTGAGCTGAGTTGCAGCCCCAGAGACAAAGGCAGGAGCTTCCTAGCCTCTGGACTTCACAGCACATTCACTGGATGGTCTGATCACTGGCTGGTGTGTGCTGCATGCCACTGTCTTACTCAAAGCGGAGTAACTCTTGTCCAGTTGCTGCTTTATGAAATGGAGTAACTCAGGGCTAAGTCCAGTCTGAGACCTGCAAGTCACAGCCTGCTCTCCACATATTCCACTCAAGCCTAAGATGCCATCAAGATGAGGCAGAGCAAGAGACAAGACTTTCCAGCATAAAACAGCTTGACTGGAACTGGGAACCTTCGCAGAGTCTGTGCCTCCCACGCTTGGCTCTCACATATGGAGAACCTGGAGCAGCTCCCCAAGTTCACAGTCACGTGGAGGTTATATGAAAGTTAATTCTGCTGCCAGGGAAAGGACAGCAAACCTCACGTTCAAAAAAAAAAAAAAAAACACAAGGCTGTGCACCTGCTCCTTAAGAACTGCTTTTCAGAACCCACCGCTCCCTTTTTCAGCTTCACTGGTGAAATCTGGGATCAGTGGAGCTGAAAATGGAAGGAGGCAAAGGCCTTTATTGAAAGCTTTGACTGATGTCCTTGGAATGGCACAAACACAGAAATTAAGCTGTTTGCCAAAGCAAGCTCCTTTGACGGATGGCACCTGTGAGACAATGGACAAGCAGCTCCTAGCCCCTGGGCTCCAAGCACGGCCAGGGAAGGGAAATTTCCTCTCTCCTTGAAAATGGAATGATGCAGAACAACATCCATGTCCACTCAGACTTTCCCTTGACACAGATGGATTTTGAGATGCATGTGATGTGGGTGAAAAACCTGTTCCTTTTAGTTCTTTCCTCCTATCCATCCATCCAAATGTTTACCGGGACAACTTCAGTTTGGGATTGAACATGTGTTGGCCCAGAGTGCAGGCTCTTGGGGTCAAGGCAACCTGAGTTTGAATCCTGGCTCCAGCAACTTGATGATAGTACTCTGAGCCAAAATTTCCGGCACAGAGTAAATGCTCATTTATGTCAGCTGTTATTGAGGCCACTGCTGCTGACTATGATGATGATGATGAATTATGTGGGGAGAATGGTGCGGAGGGCTTAGGCTCTGAGGACGTTGGCATGATCATACTTCAGTTGGGAGGAGAAGCAAGCAGACACGGTGGCATGGCTGATGACAGGAGGGCCACATAAGGTGAGAACACCCTATCCATGCACCAAACTGCTTTACGTGCTTCAGCCAATGGATCCTGGCTGACTACCCCATGAAGGGAAACTCTGACACCATCCCAATTTTACACACAGGAAAACCAAGTGCAGAGAGGTTTAAGTACTGTTAAAACTCAAAGCAGGAAGCAGAGAGCTCAACGGGGTGGCACATGTTATGGTGTGGATGGGAGGTGTCCCCCCAAAAGCTCACATGGTGAAACAATGCAAGAAGATTTAGATGAGAAATGATTGGGTTATGAGAGCCTTAATCCAATCAATGGATTAACCCCTGGGTAGGGATTAACTGAGTGGTAACTGGAGGCACGTGGGGTGTAACTGGAAAAGGTAGGCATTAGGGGCGTGGCTTTGGGGGTATATATTTTGTATCTGGAGCGTGGAGTCTCTCTCTAAATATATATATATCCTGATCACCATGTGAGCTGCTTCCCTCTGTCACACCCTCCTGCCGTGATGTCCCGCCTCATCTCGAGCCCTGAGGAATGGAGCTAGCTGTTTATGGGTTGAGACCACTGAAACTGTGAGTCCTCAAATAAACTTTTCCTCCTCTACAGTTGTTCTGGTTGGGTCTTTTCATCACAGCAGTGAAAAAGCTGATTAAATCAGCATGCCAGTGTGGGAGGGCTTTGTAAATAATGTGGTATTGAGCTAGAGTTAAAGGATCAGTGAAGTCAGCCAGGGGGCCAAGATGGGGATTTGGTGGCAAAGGCTCCAAGGTAGGAGCCCACTGTGTCTGCAGAGCAGCAGGGTTGGATGGGAGGAAGAGCAGGTGGAGAAGGGTGCAGGAAAGGCAGGGAAGGGGGTTCAGGTGAGGATGAGCCAAGCTGGAGAGTACACGGCCTGTGCCCGACCAGAGGGCCCACTGGGTATAAGAGCATGGTGATCAAACCTGAACTTCCGTTAATCTTTGAAGTGAATCTGGTATCAGTCCTGAAAGAAAGATAATGAAGTAGAGAGTTCACTTCCTTTAATGCCATTTATTCCACAGATATCTCGGTCCATTAGTGATTATTCCCGTGGGCTCTTCCTCCTAAATACACCTCCTGTTGCTCTACTTTTGTCTTTATCTCCCCTCTATAATCCCTCATGAGAGCCACTGTTTTAGTCAACTTTTTCCTGCTGTGATTAAAAGACTAACCAGAACAAATTTAGAGGAGGAAAGTTTATTTGAAGGCTCACATTTGCAGAGGTCTCAGTCCATAGACAGCAGGCTCCATCCCTCAGGGCTCGAGGGGAGGCAGGACATCATGGAGGAAGAGTGTGGTGGAGGGAAGCAGCTCACATGGTGATCAGGAAGCAGAGAGAGACTCCACTCTCCAGAGACAAATAGAGACCCCAAAGTCATGCCCCTGGTGACCCACCTCCTCCAGCCACATCCTACCCCACTTCAGTTACCACTCTGTTAATCCTGTCAGGGGATTAATTCACTGATTGGTTTAAGACTATCATAACTCAATTATTTTTTTCCTCAGAATCTTCTTGCATTGTCTTACACATGAGCTTTTGGGGACACCTTATATTCAAACCATAAAAGCCACAACCCTCTCTTCCCTGGAGAGCCCTGGTGTCCTAACAAGTCTCCAGCTTCTATTCAGTACTCTACCGTCCATTCTCTGCAGTTGCCAGATGGAGCCTTTTAAGAATAATTACAAGGGCATTGCTCCTATCCAACACCCCTGAGTTGATCATGCCCATCACCATGAGTCCTTCATGATCAGGTCCAGCACCCTCAGCTGCTCATATTCCCAAACGTATTTCTGACCCCAGACAACTACAAACTTGTCTCCATCATCCTAGCTCTTCTCCCTGCTGAGGATCTTCCTTTATGTGTTTGCCTTCTCTTCCTCCATCATCTGTAGCTCAAATGACTCCTCAAAGGTATGATCCGCAGCCTGCTGTATTCCAACCAGCATTGAGCATGTGGTGAATACTCAGAATACAGTGGTTGGACAAATTAAATAATATCTATAATTCATGCCACTGGGTGCCAGGTGCAGTATTTGTTTGAGAATGTAAAGTTTATAAGACACAGTTTCTGCCCTGGAGGACATTACAGTCTTGGGAGAGAGAGAGGTACACAGACAAGATGAAGTCTCCAGCAGGAGGAAGCAAGGGATTCTCCATAAGGTAGGATCAACAAGACCGGGTGGAGAGGTGCAAGGAAGCTTCTCATCTGTGATACAAAAGCCTTGTCATCTATATTGGAATCTGAAAGAGAAGAACTGGAGCAGGAAACAGAGGAAGGAAATGCACATGACATTTCCTTAAGCAAAATGTATTTCCTAAGAAAAATGGGGCATGGTCTAGTTAGGCAATTACATGTAGTTCAGTGTGTGCGGCATGTGGAGGGGGAGGGAGGCTGGAGAGTTTCAAGCAACAAATATTATTGATTATGGAATATTACTGATTATGGAAAGCATCTACATTTTTTAAATGATCAAAAATTACTCAAAGCAATAAAGAGAAAGATTAAAGAGAAGGCATTTGGGAGCTATTTAGGAAGGAGAATCTATAGAACTTAAGAGGCCAACCAGACATAGAGAATAAGGTAAGGAGCCGAGTAATGTCAACTAGCTTGGGGCCCTTAACCACTACCCATTATTGCCTCCAAGGAGGTATCCAGGAATGGTCATAAGGAAGCCAGGGCTCAGGGGGAACATCTGCAAACGGGCTAGCAGATGTGGCAAAATTTCACAGTAAGACCAACTGAGACAAGGATAGAAGAAAAAAAAAAGTAGAACGTTAAGTGCATTCTATTTGGAGATTAATGGTGTGTGCAATAGATAGTGCTAGTTCTCAGCACCATCTAAGCTAGCTCTTCAGTGGCAGGGCTAGAAGTCTACCAACTGTACGTCCTGTTTCCAGGTGAGATTCTTAAGAGATTTGCAAGCTAAAAAGGCGAGAAGTCAACATTCTCCAGATTAAGTTGTGGGCATCTGCAGATGGCAGGTATGTTCTGCCAATGTCATCCATCCAGGTACCCTCCTGAGGATCATCTGAGATATTGGTGCTGCTGACATCTAGGGCCCTTCGTGGTGGCCCCGTGATTCCAGCACTCTGATTCTGTGAACTCAGACAACACTTGCCCTGGCCCTCAATCTCAGCTCTTCCAACCATCAAAGGAGTCTTCATCCCCTACATTAAATCCCTGCTTACTTGGAATACATAAAGGGTTATTGGTTTTCTGATCAAACTTGACTGAGAGGGCCAGGGGATAGCTATAAGAACCATTTGGTGGCAGAGGTAGGGGAAGGGGTCAGCATGTAGAGAGCTGTTAAAGTGGGAGGAGGGCGGGGACAAGAGATCCAGACCCCGGTAACAGGAAGGGAAGAAAGGAGGGAAGCAAAGGAATGAGGAGATGGAGAAAGAAAAGGGGAGAAGACAGAACAGGTGAGAGAGCAAGAGAGAGAAAAAGAAAGAGAGAGCAAGAAAGGAAGAAATGAAGGGGGAAATTATAGGAGGAAAAGAGAGAGAAAAATTTGAGCTCCTAGGAGGAAGAAAATGCAGGGGGAGGGAATGTTTTAAAATGGCCTTAAAAGCAATAATAACTGTTCTGGGAAGCTCCCTGAAGACCCAGCTCAGGGTAACTCCATGATCCTTTCCAGAGGTCAGACAGCCATTGAGCCCAGGTCTCCAATTCATAGTCTTAACCTTGGAAGAGTTTCCACATTGTCTCCTAAAGAGATTACAGGTGAGTCACAGAAATTCCACGGCAATATTAGAGGTGGATATGGTTGAAAGCTGAATCTCTTTCCTGGGCTTCGCTGCCTGTGCAATACTATAATTCCTTTTTACTGTATCCTTTCATGTTCTTGGGAACGTGTCCAACTTTTTTGTATAGGCATTCTTTATTAAAAAGCACTGATTTGTTAAATGAAAATATTTAACATTGATCACCATTTTCAACTAAGCTTTATCATTTCTTCATTGGCTTGAAAAAAATAATAGCCTGTTTCACTCTCAATTTTTTTTTTTTTTTTTTTTTTTTTTGGTATTGAGGATTGAACTCAGGGGCACTTAACAACTGAGCCAATACCAAACCTTTTTTTAAAAAAAAATAGTTTATTTAGAGACAGGGTCTCACTGAGTTGCTCAGAGCCTCACTAAGTTTCTGAGGCTAGCTTTGAACTTGTGATCTTCCTGCCTCAGCCTCCCAAGCCTCCCTGGGATTACAGGCATGTGTCACTGTAAAAGTCACTTTTGACTTTGTTATAGAGCCAAACTGGCTTTTACTCTCTAAGGTAAGTCTACCATATATACTTAAATGTAAGCTTATTTTAAATGAAATCAAGAATGAATAATGAAAAACAAAGACTATTTTCATTACCTTGGTCCCCAAATAGTTTACACATTTCCCTTGCTTAATACTACAACTGGTGACTTCAGGATCTTCAGAAATTACCTTTGTTCCCCAAAGTAGAAACCCTGAGGCCAACACTCTGAACCTTGTCCAACACTGTCAGGAAGACGAGTGCTCCAAATTGAAACTGGAGGCAATGAGGGGACCAGGGCTGGTGGCACAGGAAATGTGCATGAGTTTTGGGGTCTAGTGGGAACTGGGAAAACCAAGGGCCTGGTCTCTGCATGAAGTGTGTGTGTGTGTGTGTGTGTGTGTGTGTGTGTGTGTGTCTAAACTCACTCTTTGTTATTTTTTCCCTTGTAATTCTCAAATGTGCTTCTTGCTTTCAAGAAATGACATTTTCACCCTCTGGAACCAGATTTAGCATTTTTAAATTTCCAAGGATAAGAAGGTAGCTTAAAGGATAAGCCGGCTCTCCGTCTTTTAATGCCCAGGTAATGAACTGAAATGACATGCAAGGCTTGAATTTTTATGGAGAGTTATTCATGTACTTCGACCCTCCCAGCTTCGACTCTTTTCTCCTTTGTCAACTCTTAATTATAACTTTATATCAAAATGACAAAGAAATAAGCAGATATTTGAATAAACGCTAGTGATCAAAGATGTGAAGATTTTTCTTTTAAGGAGGAAAAGACAAGAGTTCATGAAGGATAGACTAAGTCCATTTTATGCAAAAGTTAACTGTGATCAAAAACTTAAATTCCCCATCTGTACCCCATGCCTGCTCCTGAAATTCATCGCATTCTCCTTCTCACCTCCCCCCACCCACTCCATGGCTTGGACTCTTACAACTCTCCAGGGCTCTTATGTGACTGATCAGAATGGAGCCTCGTTTCAGCACGACATTCCGTGTTCATCTTTCTGCTGCCCACCCTCTTCCTTTACTGTGAAATAGACACATGGAGACATAGTAAGTCCAACCACACAAAACTCCCACTTTGTAATTCCAAAGCTGTTACATATTAGCAACTCCACATATTTGAGTTAATTCATGAAATGTATTTAGACTTCACTGGTTTTCAAATGTCCCTTTTACATCTCCAAGGACCAGAAGAGTGATAGGCACATTAGGAGTCCTAGGAAAATGTAGAGGATGGGAATGACCCTTCAAGGCTCTTCTCCATGCCTACCACTATACAGACATCCGTCCCTCTAGGCTTCCCAAATGGGCCTTTGGGGAGCTACCACATGCTTGATACACAAATGAGAAACAGCCTCAGTGGTAAAGGGTCTTTCCAAGATGTTATGGTTTGGATATGAAGTGTCTCCCAAAAGCTTATGTATGAGACAATACAAGAATGTTCTGAGGTGAAATGATGAGATTATGAGAATTGTAGCCTTACCAGTGGATTGGTCTATCAATATGGATGAACTGGGTGGTAACTGTGGAAGGCTGTGGATAGAGAAAGTAGGTCACTGGGGAGCAGAAAGCGCTCTCTCGGATTCCTGGTAGTCATGTACTGAGCAGGTCTCCTCTGCCATTTGCCCTTCCACCACGATTTTCCATTGTATCTCAGGACCTGAGCCATGGAGTCTGTCTTCCATAGATGGAACCTTTGAAACCATGAGTCCTAAATAAACTTTTCCTCCTCTACGTTGCTTTGGTCAGGTTTTCTGATCACAGAGAAAACTTTGACAACAACACAAGCCAATACAGCCAGTGAATGGTGGTGTGAAGAATGGAATTGAGGATACTCTCCCTTGGTTAGACAGTTATGAAGACTAGGGCCCCGTCAAGGTGAACACCCTCTGGAGTGACAGGGGACAGTGGAGCCTGGCTACTAGCAGCTGCCTCACTTGACTAGTTAGTCAAGACCTGCAAAATCTCACAAGCCAATCAACTAGGTCAAGATGTCTTGATTGGAGCCCTCCTGTCATGAATATTACATGTGTGAAACCAAGTGTAGGCAGAGGGACAAGAGAACTCTGTTATCTTTTGCAGTAGGTAAGAAAGACTGGCTGCCCACTTGTCACCTGAAGGGAGAAAAGAGATGAATTTTCTGGTCAACCACTTACTTCCCATCTGAAGAACATGCATGAAAATTAATCTGTGAGAAAAAAAAAAGAGAATGATTCCAAGTCTTGATGGTCTAATATCTTTCACTGCCAAGCAATCCTCCCTCTTGGGTCCGGTGACAACTTAGAGAACTTTTTGTCTCTATATCCACAGTGATGAGTGGTGGACACAGGGTCAAGGGCAAACCTCTAGTTTTTGGTGCACTGAAGGGGTCTGATAGAAAGTCTTCCTCGGCAGCATTCTGGAGGTTAAGGCCAGCTGGATGCCACATGAGGGCCAAGAACAGTCAACTCAGAAGCCAGGGAGAGAGAGCAGGGGCAGGCTGCCACCTCTAGGAGGTAAGGTCTTCACATTGCCCACTGTCTAGGGAGCAGCTCCTCAGCCACCCCATCAGCCAGGATTCCCAGCCTCTTAGGGCTCACGTGGACGAGACAGAGACAACAAGCAAGGGAACAAATTGTTTAGATCACAGCTGATGAATATAAGTGCCATTTATGAGGATCATAAAACAAGGGGACATAGTAGGGAGTGACAGGGACATAAATGTTTTGGGTGGTCACAAAAGGGATTCCTGGCACACGCCTGTAATCTCAGCAACTCAGAGAGGCTGAGGCAGGAGGATCTCAAGTTCAAAGCCAGCCTCAGCAACTTAGCAAGACCCTAAGCAATTTAGTGAAACACTTGTCTCAAAAGAAAAAAAGAAAAGAAAAGGGCTGGGGATGTGGCTCTGTTAGGAGCCACAGCAAAAATATTGATACAGGCACCTTTGGATTTAGTGACTGCCAGCCAGCAATTCACATTCATATGGTAATTGGACTCATGCTGTTTACCTGGGCCGTTTCAGGACTCAGGTTACTCATGTCACTCTTGTAATGGGAGAGTTCCCATTGGTTGGGAAAGGATGGTAGGAGGGTGTTCCGGGGGAAGTGGAGGCCCCCCGGCTCAGGTAGAACACACACGTGGTGGACCCACTTGTTAGGGGACGCACACGGCCTCTCACAAAATAAAACTTTGTCTCAATTTGACTGGCTTGTGTTTTTGTGCCCAACCGGGTTGCAAGATTGCAAGCCCGCGTGCACTGACAGCCCAGCAGGGAAGCGCTCAGCAGGGGTGCTGCAGGCAGTGCTCAGCATAGCAGCGGCAGGAACGGGGCTCAGCTAGCCCGCTCGACCCGCGGCCGGCGAGCAGCCTGCGGCATGGCTCAGTGGCAAAGTGCCCCTGGATTCAACACCTAATACAAAAAAAAAAAAAAGATAGGGGATCTCTGAAAAGCCAATTCCTGATTAAGAACAAGGAGCCCAGAGAACACCTAGGAAGAGCTTTCTAGAAAGAAGAACAGCAGGTGCAAAGACTCTGAGATGCTGGCTTCTAAAACCAGACACTGGTCTACATCCTTTGAGGCCAGGTGTGCTACCCTAGCTCAGGACTGTTTAAATTTGAGAAAGGTCAAATGACACATGTTACCATCCCCCATGAGGCTGGAGGCAGCACTCAATAATCTCCATAATCAAATATTAATATTTCTATAGTAGATGCATGATCGTTCATGTTCAGCAGAACAAATAAATATTAGTCATATCCACATGTCATTTCAATCAGGTTTTTCTACCAAATGAGTTAAGAAAAAAACTCAATTTTTTTATTATTCCCTATTTCAGAATCCAAGAAATGGGATTGTGACTCTCTTGAGACATGAAAAAAAATTAAAGTGATAAAGTTTCTCAATCTTGTGCTTGCTGACCACAAAGTTTTCTCAGCCCTTTGACTCCACTGCTGCTTGAGCTAATGAATCACCACATTCAATGAGTAAGGACAGATCAAATAAATGGTGGTAGGAGGAGGAGAGATCTTGTGAGAGAGAGGAAAAAGCACACACAACATAAAGTTTACCCCCTGCCACATTATGGTGATGTGTGCACAACTTGGTATGTCTACCAAAATAATTGAATTGTACACTTGAAATGGAGGAATTGTATTATATATACATTATATCACAATAAAGTTAGAAAAATATTACTGGGAGAAATGTGATTTAATGTAATATTTTCAAATTAGAAATGCACTTCTCTATGGTGTGATCCTATCTTATTATAGTAAAAGTGTCTAAGGGATGTGAAAGGGTACAGCCACTTTGGGAGGTTTCTCAAAAGGTCACTGAACACAGTAACTATATGACCCAAAAGTCCCACTCCTGAGTATGTTCCTGAGAAAAAATGATCACCTTTGTTCAAACAAAAACTTAAACACAAATGTTCATAGCAGCATAAATAATTAGAGCCAAGAAGTGGAAGCAACCCAACTATCCACCGACTAATAAATGAATAAAAAAAAATGTGGTATATCCACGTAGTTGAATATTATTCAGTAGTAAAAAAAGATTGAAGGGCTGTTACATACCAGAATATAGATAAATCTTGAAACCATTATGCTAAGGCAAAGTTGTCTGACCCCAAAGACCATAAATTCAGTAAAAATAGGCAGGGAGGGGTGCCACTCTAGACAGTGGTGAGAGGCGGAGTCCACTGGGCTTGGGGGCTGCATGGTGGGAAAGAGAGAAGGAGAAGGTACTGGCCTTGACTTGGTCATTTCCTCAATTCCACTATCAGACATTCTATGTGGTTCATAGGTCACTGAACATAAGTGTTCCCAAGTACCTCCATGGCTGCCTGTCTGTGAAGGCTCATCACACCCACCTAGAAATGAACTTATTCCTATTCTTCACCACTATCAAAAAAATTGTGTTATTTTGTCATTTTATTCTTTCTTTTTTTTTTCAGTACTGGGTATTGAACCCAGGAATGCTTAACCACTGAGCCACATCCCCAGCTAACCTCCTTTTTATTTTGAGACAGAGTTTCACTAAATTGTTTAGGGTCTCACCAAGTTGTTGAGGCTGGCCTTGAACTTGTATCCTCCTACCTCAGCCTCCTGAATTATTGGCATTACAGACATGAGCCACAACACTCAGCTCATTTTACTAGTTTTTTTTTTTTTTAATAACAGGGATCCTTTGAAAAGTCTCAAGCCTGAAACACAAACACATACATACACACACACACACACACACACACACACACACACAACCACCCTTTCACAGACCCACCATAACATTGAGTTAGTGATCTGTTATACATGTACATACCTGTGATTATTTTTATAATGCTAATTGTTTCTCTATTTGTGGGGATTATAATAAACATAGTTAAAAATTATAAGGGAACCCCACCCCCAAATATTAGCTCATCTAGGACACATATGATTATCAAGATGATTTCTACCACCTATGCTGGTTATATGCCATAAATTAAAGTTTATATGAACCCAGATGGGATCAGTGACTTACCTGGGATTTTCTTATCCTTCTCTGTCTCTGTGTCTCTCTATGTCTCTTTCTTTCTCTCAAAAGAAATTAAGTTCAACCATAGTTTGCTAAGCAAAGACTAATGGGACATATTCCCTCCCTTCAAGGATTGCACAAAATAGGAATGGAGTAAATATGTAATCAAATAAGTAGTATTTGATCTGATGCATGTTATAGGTAACTCAGATGTGAGAATCATAAGTATTCAGATAAAAACTGTCAATAAAATAAACCAAAACAAGAACACTAACATCTGTCTATGCATTCTGTCTAATAAAATCTTACTCCTTATATAATAATCCACAGTTACCAATATGTCACCAGAACATTATGTTCTTTAACAGCCACAGTTTTCAACATACAGGTACTCAAAACCATCAGTGCACTCTGTTTTGCTTGACTTTGCTTTGACTAGCATTATAAACAACAGACAGAGAATAAGTGGTGAATCCCAGGACAGACCAATACTAGAAGTCAAGGTGGGAAAGCATCTAAGCCGTGCAAATGGTAGGTAATATTTTATAAGGTCAGAGAGATCAGGAAAGAGCAAAGGAATATCAAAAAGTCCAAGGGGGCCAGGCATGATAGTGCATACTTGTAATCCCAGAGACGGGGGAGGCTGAGGCAGGAGAATCATAAGTTCAAAGCCAGCCTCAGCAATGGTGAGGCTCTAAGCAACTCAGTGAGACCCTGTCTCTAAATAAAATACAAAATAGGGCTGGGGATGTGGCTCAGAGGTTGAGTGTTCCTGAGTTCAATCCCTAGCACCCCTTCAAAAAAGAAAAATAAATAAAAAGGGTGGGGATGTGGCTCCATGGTAAGTGCCCCTGCATTCAATCCCAGCACCAATTAAAAAATAAACTAAAATCCAAAGGGCTGGTGGGAACAGAGCCTGGGAAACCTTGGGATGCTCAGGCAAGGTCCTGGCCCCATTTACACACAGTCATGCGGGAACACAAGTTAAAGGATCTTGGAGAAGAACTACCAAAAGCCTGGGTTGAGCTCTGCAGAGCACCAGGTTAAGGGACAGAGGCAAAAGCCAGGTCTCTTCCATGTTCCGTCCACCTGTGCTCCTCTCATGGCTGCATTCCCCGGACCCCTGCACTGCGTTCACCCTGATCTCAGAACATTTTACAACTGTTTCTTGAGATTAAATGACAGGTGGTCTGAACAATCTTCTGCTTCCCTCTCTAACTAGGTGGCTCAGAAGGAGACTGGGAACAAGCTCCCTGGAGACAATAAGTTGGGAAGCACCTTTAAGGAGAGGGCATTTGAGATCTGGTCAGGGCATCCCCAATGCCCTCAAGGAGTTGGGAGCAGAGCTGACATTCACAGGAGTGTTCTGCATTTTGTGATTTAATCAATTTTGAAAAAGATCGTCCTTGGTGGAGGATCAAGTAAGTAAATCCATCGAATGGATTTTGCACTGAAACACTGGTTAATCCTGTAGTTAGAACAAAATACAAAAAAAAAAAAAAAAAACCAACCCCAACTTTAAACAACGTGACAGGACAGATGTGGGAATAGAAAGCTATTAGAAAAGGTAAGTTGGTACTAAGAGAATTAGACTTGGCAGTTCATCAAACGTGAGCAGGTGAGGATGGATGCATTCTAAGTCAATAGGCATTTTATCACTCCTAACAACCTCCACCTGGCAGGTGCCTGGATTCCCGCCACAACGTTTACTTGCAAAATATGTTTGCATGGTCTCTCCTATTTTGGAGAGGCTCTCTGCTTTGAATTCATAGCACCTTTTTCTTTTGGGGTGATTTTTCTTTTTAGAAGCAGTATACCCTCTCCTAAAAATCTTAACCACCAGTGTAAAATCACTGGGATCATGTGAATATGAATAGAAAGCCAGGCACAGCAGTGCACACCTGTAACCACAGTGACTCCAGAGGCTGAAGCAGGAGGATTGCAAGTTCAAGGCTAACCTCAGCAACATAGCAAGGCCCTATCTCAAAATTTGAAATAAAATTTTTTTAAAAAAAAGTGCTGGGGATGTGGCTCTGTGGTGGAGTTTCCCCTCCTGGGTTCAGTCCCTAGTACAAAAAAAAAAAATGAAAAATGCAAAACAGCACAGAGTTAAGCACACAGTTATCCTTTTCTTACCAAGAGGCACCGGGGAAAAGGAGGAAAAAGAAGGAAAAGTAAGACAAACTGATTCCCAAACCCAGGAATCATGTTGACTGAATACGTTAGCTAGTGGTTTTCAAAGGGAAATGCTTAGGCCCTTCTCAAAGATTTCTCTACTGGTTTTTCATTATAAAGAAATCTTACTCTACTTATGGGCACTGTGCCTACATCATTTCTAGACAATAATCTAGTACATATGTGGAGCTGGCACATCTCCTGTGATTCCAATTTGAGCCCCTAATCTTTGCATCCTAATGGGTTTAAACATTTTCTAACCAGGGGGAAAATGTATTTTCCATTTGCTTTCCAAGTCTCAGAGCAAACTATTTTCCAGCCTTAGGGTTGTTAATTCTCCAAAGGAAAGCTTCACATCTCTTTCATTTTGAGAGCTTTTCTACATGAAGCATAATGAGAAAATGAAGCCCCATGCCCTCATCATCAAACATGGCGTGTTAGTCATCCAAACCAACAACAGGCAGAGGTCTCTTTTGCACATGTGGCCCTTCTATCCAGAACTCATTCCATCCCTGTCCAGCAAGCTCTTACTCCTCCTTGAACACCCGAAACAAATATCCCCTGTTCTATGAAACTTTTGCTTAACGTCACAAAGCACAATGTATGCCTCCTTAGATTAGCGACCCCTCTTGGAAACTGTAACATTTGACAAATCTGTGTCGAGCTGAGAGAGGTAGTTCATCTGCATTCGTTGTAAATAACTGCAGAACAAATCCTTCACTGCTTCTGTCCTTGGAAATTGTGGACTCAGGTGAGAATCCCCTCCTAGTGGTGTTCTGTGTCTCTTTGACAATCAAGGTCCCTTTCCATCTTTTTTGGGTCCCTCCCTCTTCTGTAAGGCTAAAAATCTGTGGTGGCAGTCTGCCTTATCCAGCTTGGATTTTTCCAACCTCTGATTCAGAGTAATTACTTGGTGAGAATAGGCTGGCTGTGTGAGTAAATGATAGAACCAAACAAGAAAGAAAAATAGACAGTTCCTAGTCTCCATCAGGCATTGAACACATGGATGAATTAATGGTTCAACTTTGTTATCTGCTTATCTCTCATGTCACTCGACATTTTCTGTCTTGGATTCCAGAGATATATAGACACCGTTGCAGGAATAGAAACCTTCTGAGGTACTGAACTTTTTTTAAAATATTTTTTTTTAGTTGCAGACGAACACAATACCTTTATTTTATTTGTTTTTATGTGGTGCTGAGGATTGAACCCAGTGCCTCACACATGCTAGGCAAGCACTCTATCACTGAGCTATACCCCCAGCCCCCAGAACCTCCTTGATTGTCCAGGGCACATAGCAGAGCAGTATCAGCCCCCAAATCACTGAAATGTCTGTTGACTCAATATTAGAATTATAGGGTGTCAGAGGTGCCCCCACTCATTCAAAGAGGAAGGTATAATTTGTGAGTTACATCAAAGGTTAAGTCGACCCAGGATTGAGGAACACCAGTTTTACTATCCAATTCCAGATCACAGAACTCAGCAGTTTCTGCCAGCCGTTTCATTTCCCCATTTCTCTCCTATCAGATAGAAATAACACAAAATTTATCTTTAACCTATTATGACAAATAAGGGGAGAATGCATGTTGCAGCACATATGAAGAACTCTAAGTTTCTCCAACAGGAGCAGTTCAATATGTAATTAGTCAAACCAATGCTTAGAAAAGCTAAATATGATTATTTACTTGATGTTCTTCATGGATGTCAAAGATTCCACTGTTCGTTTACCTCTTTTCTCAT
Source organism: Urocitellus parryii (assembly GCF_045843805.1). Lineage (NCBI taxonomy): Eukaryota > Metazoa > Chordata > Mammalia > Rodentia > Sciuridae > Urocitellus > Urocitellus parryii. Next base: position 171,563,819 of record NC_135533.1, on the reverse strand, counting down.
TCCGCTTGCTTGCACTTATTTTTAGTTTAGAACAAGTGCTGTTTATAAGTTATGATCTATATTGTAATAAACAGCTGAAGAGAGCCACTATAATCAAGCAAAAAGTGATCAATATTGGGAAATGCAAAGGTCTTACTTCAAAAGTCTACAATTGCTGTCTAATTGGCTTTCCTCCATTTGCCATCGTTTTTTATTCATGATTTTTTAGACTGAAGGAGTAACTTGACCTACATGTGTTAAGAGGGGGAAAAAAAATCACTTAAGTAGCAGCAAATGAGATACTATTATCACAGTTCAATATAAAATCGCCGTCCATCATTTAAACAATTTGATCCGTGGCAGGGACAGGAAATTTCCACAGACATTCTTAAAGACTACAAAACATTTTTCAAGCTATCAAATTAAGAGGCACGGGAATAATTAGATGTTGCTTAAGGTCCTTCTATTCCGAAGGGACAGATTTTTCAGGAAGATAAAATTGTGTGTCCCTGTTGTTTCGATATCTGGTCTTAATGAAAACAGAACTATGTTTCAGGCAATGATTGAGCTAGACAGTGTCAGAAAGGTCTGCACTAATTATTATTATTATTATTATTATTTTAGGAAGCTAATCAACATGCCTTACATGACAAGAATGTTAATGTGTCCACCACTGGCCATGGTGCAGGGAGACCCAGAGAAAGCCAGGGTGCTGAGAGAAGGAAGCCAGATGGAGAACAGAAGGGAGACCACAGAGGGCACCTTCCTCATAGCGTGGAGCTGCCGAGGCCCAAGCTCACTCCCCCAGGCTCCATCAAACACACACATGCTGCTTCACCACCAAATCCTCTAAATTGCCACTAATGCGATTTGGGTGATTCAACACCAAAAGAACCTCGAGACAACTTTGTCAACCATCCTCGACCTCTTGGCAAGCCAGGCAGACAGCTTCTCTATAAGCTCTAAAAACAATCAAGAATATCTCTTGGGAATGTAGGAATATTCTGATGGAGAAGACATCCAAAAGCCTCAGAAAATTTTGTGAAAGTGTTTTCAAGCTTGGACTAGCCCTGCCCCACCAAAAAGTGTGCAAGATCAACTCAGCAGACAAAGTTGTCAAAGGCCTCAGCTACTATTTTAACTCAGGAGGCCAATGCGGTGATACTGCCCAGGGGGGTCCACGTCCAGCTCTACACTATGTGGCACGGAACCCTACTTATGACATCAGTGCTAACCAACTGTGCTCTACGCAAAGTAAATGGTGAAAAGCCAGCTTGTGGGTTTTGTTTTTTTCTTTGTTTGTTCTGTTGTGTGTGTATTTCCCAGTCCCCTGGAGTCTAATTCTTTTGTAAAACCCAGAAAGTATAATGTGCTTGATTGTCACAGCAATGTCACAGTGTTATTGTTATTTCTAAATACACAATCTCCCTTCCTAACAAACAGTTCCTAGCTGACACCTGTCCGTGGCCAACATGGAGGAGCTCAGGTCTACACTGCAATCATCTCAAGGCTTGATGATGTGTATGGCTGTTCACCCAGAGCTATCTGAAAGACACTGTGATAGCCTGCCAGTATAAAATGAAGGTGTACAACGTCTAGACAGCAGGTAGCAATCAAATCCCTGCCTGTGGCTTAGGAAGGTATCTCCCTGAGGACCCTATCCCATCTACAGAAGGGGTCACAGTAGACAGAATCCTAAGATGGTTCCGTAAGTTCTCCATGCCTAGTCAATACACTCCGCATAATCTTCCTCCTCTAGAATGTGGCCAGGGCCTGTGAATATGAGATAACCAGTCCCCTGATCAGGATACACAATATACTATATAAGCAAAAATGACAGCCACTGACCCCCTGCTGACTTTTTTTGGGGGGTGGTACCAGGGATTGAACCCAGGGGCACTTAAGCACTGAGCCACATTCCCACTCCTTTTTTGTATTTTATTTAAAGACAGGGTCTCCCTGAGTTGTTTAGGGCCCTCACTGAGTTGCTGAGACTGGCTTTGAACTCACGATTCTCCTGCTTCAACCTTCCACTGGGATGATAGGTGTGCACCACTATGCGTAGCCCCAACAGATTTTTAAGAAGCTTCTGTGCAGTAAGACAAACAACATGGCTAGGACCTGAAAACAGCTTCTAGGAACAGAGATAAATCCCCAGCTGACAGCCTTTAAGAAAACAGGAACCCTAGACCTGTAAGCTCAAGGGATTTAGTTCTGGGAAGAGGACTCTGGACATCAGACAAGATTATGTTCCTGGCCAACAGGGTGGTTCTCCCCTTGTCAGACATTGAGCAGGGAACCTAGATATGCTGTGTTGGATCTCTGACCTATAGATACTAATCATAAATGGGTGTTGTTTTATGCTGCTAAATTTGTGGTAATTTGTTATGCAACAACAGAAAAGTAGCATGGGGTGCCATACCTATTAATAGTGAGGTTGTTGCAAGGATTTGAAATTATTAATGGGAAGTGCTGTGCATATCCGCCAGAATCACTCGATTCACAGTAGCTTTTATGTCCTTGTTGATAAGTAGTTTTCATAACCCACACAGGCCTATTTGCATGTTAAGTAAAGTATATGCATGTACAAACACATGTGTTCACACACACATAAAATTCCACCAGGCTTCATGAGCCCTCCTACGGAGAGCAATCTATCATTTTCAAAAACTGGCTTAAATTTCTTAGATCCCTCTCATGTTTGTCTTTTGATAAATCAGTCTAGGAAGTGGATTAAAAAAGAATTACTACCATTCCCATCATACCAAAGAAAAATCTGAGGCTCAGACCCCAGTCAAGGTCACATAGCCAGTTTGCTCATGGCAGAACCAGCCCATGACAAGCCTTGTCTTTTAAAAATAAATCTACAGTACCCTCATTTTTAAAAATATAAAGCTTTCTTTAGCTGCAGTAAACTACCTTATGCAGTTTCAAAAAATAAATTTTACAGTGAACATCATGGATGTCATTGATTGCAATGCAGGTCTCTGCCTATCCTGAAATCAACAGTATTTTCTAACTCTCAAATGAAAAAAAAAAGTGAATATTCCTACAGGCAAAATCTTGGAAACAACTGGGCATAAAATCCATCATTCTTAGTCACTGTCTTTGGCAATAAGAATTTAAAACCAGGCCATGAGTGCTGAGGATATGTGCTGTCCAGATCTGCTCTGGACATATCTAGACCTGGACGCAATTTTCAGAACTTTTGGTCAGATATGTCATGTTTTCTTCTCAGGCTCCAAAGTAACTTTCAAATTTCATTTTTTAAAATTTTTTTTAATTGGTTATTCAAAACATTACAAAACTCTTGACATATCATATTTCATACATTCGATTCAAGTGGGTTATGAACTCCCATTTTTACCCCAAATACAGATTGCAGAATCACATTGATTACACATCCACATTTTTACATAAGGCCATATTAGTAACTGTTGTATTCTGCTACCTTTCCTGTCCTCTACTATCCCCCCTCCCCTCCCCTCCCATCTTCTCTCTCTACCCCATCTGTTGTAATTTAATTCTTTCCCTTGTTACTTTTTTTCCCTTCCCCCTCACAACCTCTTATATGTAATTTTGTATAACAATGAGGGTCTCCTTCCATTTCCATGCAATTTCCCTTTTCTCTCCCTTTCCCTCCCACCTCATGTCTCTGTTTAATGTTAACATCAAATTTCATTTTGGACTATCTATTTTATAAGCCATGGGATTTTTTGTTGTTGTTATTGGTACTGGACTTTGCATGAATACAAATTCAAATCATGATTGGCTGGTGAACATTTCCATTGGTAGGTTTCACAGCTAAGAAACATTACATTTTTATGTTTTGTGCCCAGCTATCTGAAACATTTTTTAATTGCTACCAAAAATAAAGTGATAAATATTAGCAATTTGTATAGGTCCACTTTTTTTAAAAACTAAATTTCCTAGACTTTCAAATACATTAGTACCATAGACTAATACATTTTTTTAAATGTTTGAAAACCCATATGGGTGACAAAAATAAAAAATAAAAATAAAACACATTCTGATACAGGACAGCCCAGGTCCTGAATGGACCACGTAAATTCATCTTCTGGGAGTGGTGGAGTTGAATGGTTCCACTCTACCTTGTGGGGCAACCACATACTTTATCCCCGTAAGATTTTGTAGTATAACTGGTATATAAATATATGTGACCTAAGACATATGTGCAGAAAGTTACCCTCCAATGGAGAGAACAGAAAATATCTGCCAGTATCAACAGTGTGTAGAGGAAACTGAGTTCAGAGGAACCAGGAACCACAGTCAGATCCCCAGGAGGCTGTGACATGGACCAAAGCCCTGCCAAAGATAATGATTGATTCAGGACCCGAGTGGCCTCTCAATGCCCTCACAGCCAGGGTCCCACCACTGGGAGAAACAAGAAATGAAAGAGGTTTTCAGTTTCCTCTAGCATCCAGAGCTGAAAAACCAGGTGACAATCCCAGTCTCTGACATTTTTATTAAAAATTCAAGGGACTGGAGTTGTGGCTCAGTAGTAAAGTACTTGCCTAGCACATGTGAGGCACTGGGTTTGATTCTCAGCATCACATAGAAATAGATAGATAGGTAGGTAGGTAGGTAGATAGATAGATAGATAGAGATAATCTGCCCATCTACAACTAAAAAAATAAAAATTAAAAAAAAAAATTCAAGTCAAGGCTGATTCCTAGAATGTGGCATTTGGGATTTTGCTTGTGTATTTATTTTTTCATTCATCTGTTTGAAGAAACTAGAGTTGAAAACACAGATGATTCTCTTACCTTAGCTGCTGGGTTGGAAATCTATCCAACCAATCAGCTACATCAGGGGTCGGGCAATGTTTCTATAAAAGGCCAGATGGTAAATATTTTTGGCTTCGCTGGCCATATGCTCTGTTGAGACTACTCAACTCTGCTGTTTGAAAATAAAGATAATACATAAAGGAATGAGTATAGCTGAGTTCCAATAAACTCTATTGCAAAAAGAGGTAACGGATGGCTCAAGGCCATCATAGTTTGCTGTCTGCTGACCTTTGCCTCTGGAAACAAGCCCGGGACCTGATAATTAGTTTTCACAACCTTTGATTTTCTTTTTATTTATTTATTGTTTTTGGTACTAGGGATTGAGCCCAGGGGCACTTGACCACTGAGCCACAACCCTAGCCCTATCTTATACTTTATTTAGAGACAGGGTCTCACTGAGTTGCTTAGCACTTCACTATTGCTGAGGCTGGCTTTGAACTCACCATCCTTCTGCCTCAGCCTCCAGAGCTGCTGGGATTATAGGTGTGTACCAGGGCTCCCAGCTCCTTGATTCTTCTAACTGCATTCCAATACATGTCCTTCCCCACTCCATCCTCCATCTGCCACCAGATCTATGACAGTGGTCTGAGCACATTCCTTTCCTGTCGAATCTTAGATGAGTCCACAGTGACCAAGAGTAGTATCCCTAAATCTACTTCAGAGAGACTCATTAACTCAGATGATCATGAGCGATTTACATGATACACCTGCTGAGGCCTCCACCCTGTTTGACAATGTTACGCCACCTTCAAATTCCATGTGTTTGGGAAATGTCAGCTTCCGTTTTGGCATAAAATTAAGCAAATTCCCCTTTGCTTTTTAAAGGATTTTTTAAAATATAATTTTATTTTATTTATTTATTCTTATGTGGTGCTGAGGATTGAACCCAGTGCCTCACACATGCTAGGCAAGTGTTCCACCGCTGAGCCACAACCCCAGCCTGGCAAATTTCTTTACTTCAGGGAATCTGAGGACTATATGCTAATGGCATCAGGTAGCTACAGAGAAGGAACAAGAATTATTTCTCAAACATGGATGATCATGGAACTCTTGATTTCTGCACCCCCCAAAAAATCACTTAGAAATTATGTTCCAAGAGAACTATCTTGGGGAATTCCCCAACATGATACATTCCTTACCACACATAAATTGCCCGTAAACTCCTCCTAGTTCTCAGTGTCATGCCCACTGCCTCACCCATTTGAGTTGTGCATAGACAACTCTTCTCCCTTGGTACCAGTACCTACTAAGGCTTCCAACCCTGTTTGACAAAGTCATGCCACTGGGGTCAGATCAATGTTAAAGCAGTCTCTCCCAAACGTTCTTCTACAAGCCTTTGTGTTCAGAAAATATTTGAAAGGGCATCTCAATGATCCCATACAGTTTGATTTATTTCTAACATGATGGCAAACAACACACAACTTTATGAATTCTGGATTACATATAAAGAATTCCTTCGAGAAGTGCTACTTCACTTTGAAATTTATGACCTTGGATGGACCTAATTGGAAAACAGCCCCTGAATCTGAACCTGCTTCCCACTCCTCTAAGGCAGTGCAATGTATTCGGTTTCATAAGCGGCGATGTCTCACATAATGCCTATGTTATGAATGTCCTAAATATACGATCTCATCTCTTCCCCTGCCCCATATTATTTCTTGGGGACTCCTGAAACCACATGAAAGGATTGATGAATGGAAGGATTTGGGAAGAGTTTACGGAAGGAAATAAAGAAGGGTGGGAGAGAAGGAAAGGATCCCAGACCATGTCCAACAAACACCAAACATCAACTATTAAAATTAATTCTTGTATTTGCTTCCCATACACTTTCCCTTTATCTTTTGACTTTTAATAGCTGAATACTGGTCTTCTAGCTTTCTTCTGGTTGATACCCAATTTGCTCTGTTGTTGATTCATAGGCAATTTTACACACTAAGCACCAGAATAGGAATTACAGAACCCCCAAGCTGGAGGGAACAACATGATCATTTTTCAGTTAAAGCACCATGGGCCAGCAGCTTAAGGGCTGTGAGACGCCCCTCTTGTCCTTCCACAGGCCTCTAATTGTAAGTATTCTCAGGCATTATCATCCTAATTTTACAGATGATGAACCCAGGGCATGCAGAAATTGAGTGGCCTGCCCAAGAGGCTCACTCCAACTCTGAATGCTAATGCCAAGATGTCACAACCCATCCTATTCGCAGTCAGAGGGAGAATCCCTCTTTTCCTTAAATTAAACCACCATAATATTCATCTTTACCAACACACAACTTTATGAATTCTGGATAACAATATATGAATTCTGTTTTTTTTTTGATAAATCCAACAGCAAAAAGACAAAATTAGTTCCTTCTTTGCTATCAATTCCATATATTTCCACAGCAGAGCTCTTGCCTTCTTTTTTAATTGACATTTTTTTTAGGGTAATTATAACAGAAAACTGAGATGAAATACACAGAATTCTCATATGCTATGGCATACTCCCATCTGAGCCTCCTTGCACACAATTTCCACTTTTTAAAATTTGTTTTTATTAGTTACACATGACAATAGAATGTATTTTGACATATTATACATGTATGGAGAACAACTTCCCATTCTTCTGGTTGTACATGATGTGGAGTTACCCTGGTTGTATTTACAAATAAAGGCTAGGAAGTTTATGACCAATTAATTCTACTGTCTTTCCTATTCCCATTTCCCCTCCCTTTCCTTCATTCCCCTTTGTCTAATCCAAAGTACTTCTATTCTTCCTTCAATTGAGGTGACAACTACAGCAATTAATTGTCACCTCAATTCATGACAGTTTTTATGAATTCCATCTGTTGCATACCAAGGGGAAAGATCCAACATTCAATATACTCAAATCCATGCAATAGTAATTTGCCTATTAAAAGTTTCTACAGGGTTAACTGTTCTCACAGATCATGCCTCATTAATTGAGCCCTTCCTCTGCACTGGACAACGTGTTGGCATCTAAGACAGAGTTGTGAGCAAGACTCATGGTCCTGGCACCCACAGAGCTTCCAGTGTGGCATAGATCACCGTGTGGAAATTCATGGTCATGTCATATCAGGGAGAAACAAAGTGAAGGGAGGAGCCAAATGTGAGCAAAGGGTCCTACATATATACCTAGGATGGCAAAACAAAGGCCCTATACTTTCTGCAACTCTGCTTTTGCCAGACTACCAGGAAGAGCTGGTCCTTCCAGAAATCTCTGGGAGAACGAAATGACACAAAGCTACAATAATGGCAGAGGTTTCTGAATTAAGCCTATTTATCAACCCTCATCATGCTTCAGACAACCACTAATGATGCAGGAATGCAGATTTTTTAAAATGAATACCACTGTTACAGACTTTATCAGTTCATATGGCCCATTTCCAATAAAGTGCACTAATAAAAATTGCTCAACATTTTGAGGAACTATTCATCAATGTTTAACACTAGACACTCCTTATATTTTTAAGGCCATCATCCCATCTACCCCTCATTCCTCCTCCAAACTACTTGTAGGCTGGGGTGCGCCAGCAGCACCTCTGAGCCAGCCCACATTATTTACTAAGGGTTTCACAGGAACAGGAATGTAGTGCCTATGAGTGTTTGCCAAGGTATAACTCACCCCGCTGTGTCAAGGTTAGACCTCCATGCCAATAAAGATTCATTAGGTACAAAAACCTGAGTCAGCAGTGTCTTTGCAGTGACCTGAGCCCTCCCGTTGGCACAGAGCTCTGGAAGTTCTCAGCGGAGAGGAAAAGCGAGGTGAAAAGACAGCTTCCAACTCACATACAACATGGTAAAGACAGAGAATAGCAGTGATCAAACAGGGAAACTAAAATGATTTTAAGGACTATCACAACCCTCTATCTTAGCTCATTCCTTCCCGAGTTCTCTCTGGGGAATGATAACTGACCTACATTGCTGACCCTAGCCTTGCAAATGAAAAAAAAAAAAATGTTGTCCAGATTCCAACGGGGGAGCTGCCCACCAGATCTGGACACTGGGGATCTCATTATAGAGCATGTTGGTAGATAACCCAGCAACTTGTAAGGAAATAAAACTAGGATGTAGTTGATGCAGCCAGTACTTGTGGACCTCCAAATACCCCATCAACCAAGAACTTACCAATTCTACAGTCGCTGGCCTTAGTTTTCAAAGCAGTCAATGGGACCAGACCAGTAAAGAGTCTGTCTAATCATTTGTACAATGATTTCCCAATGAACAGGATTGGCTGAGGTGAAAACAGTTAAGTAGTTCACCTGGGCTCTTTTTGTCTCTTCCCTGTCTGTAGACTCTTCCCAGGAATATGACTTCATGATTTAAGACCCTTGTGTCAATCCTCCCAACTCTCCATCTCCTACCTTGTCTCTTGCCCCAGGTTTAAGCCTCATGGAGCCAATGGTGTCTTTTATATCTCCACTTAATGTGCACTAGACACCTCCTCTTAACATGCCCAGAGAGCTGGAGACTACAGAGCAAGGTTTTTCCTTGAACCCTCCCCCACACATACTCATGGCCTATCTAGGAGCAATTCCTGATGACCCTGACTTCCAACACACCCAGACTGCGGGGCTTGGTAGCGCAACATCTGTAATCCCAGCAGCTCAGGAGGTTGAGGCAGGAGGATCACGAGTTCAAAGCCAGCCTCAGCAATTTAGTGAGGTGCTAAGCAACTCAGTGAGCTCCTGTCTCTAAATAAAATATGAAAAAAGGGCTGGGGATGTGGCTCAGTGGTTAAGTGCCCCTGTGTTCAATCCCCAGTACCATAAGTAAAGAAATAAAAACAAAACAAAACAAAACAAAAAACCACCCAGATCATACCTTTCTCCATCTCCACAGATGTCTTCAAGGTAAATGCAAGAGACCCTTCACTGGCCTCCATCCCCACCCTCACCCCTGCAGGCCAGTCTCCAAGCAGCAGACACAGTGACCAAAGCAAAACTGGATTATATCTCTTGCTGCTTGAAACACTTTAAAGGTCTTTAGTTATACTGTAAGATCTATGTTCCCAGCTGTAGCCTCAAAAGAGGCTAGTGGTCCCCACTCGGAAGAAGCCACCAGCCAATCCCTCCCTCATAACTTCTTACTTTTATTCTCTTAAGTACATGTATCAACACATTCTTACACCACCGTGCATACACCCCCCCCACACACAAACACAAACACACACACAAACACACGCACACACAACTACAAACTTTATTTACAGTGGTATCTCCAGCACCCAGAAATATACGCAGGACAGAGAAGGGCCTTCCTAAATATTTGGTGAAAGGAAAGAAAACAAATTAGCCATCATTCAATAAGTCCAGCAGTCATTTTCCCATCTAGTATTGCAAATGATTTTGGGTCTTTGTTATGATTGATGAAAAGATTCCTTTGTTGGCTTACTTTTATAAGGACCATGTTGTATAAAAGATATTGAATACTGGAATCCTACTCAAGCTTTGAGAGACACACACGAGAGCCAAGCAGCCCAAGAACCCAGTTCTTAGATGCAAGCTCCATCTCTAGAATTAAATTTAATATTTAAATAGTTTTGCCTACTTTTTTTTTCTTTTGACTGATTTTGCATTAGTTAAATGGGCTTTGCTGAGAAGTAAAAGCATTGGCAGAAAACCCTGAAGGTACAATAATGAGACTCAAAGACACTCTGGGGGGCCTCCGATGGAAACCACTGCAACCCCATTTAACTTGCATTCACCACAGCACTGTTTGTCATTTTTTATTATACTTGCATTTTTTGTGTGTGTGTGTGTGTGTGTCTTTTTTTGGTTTTAGGCTTTAAAAACACAACCCTTCAGACTTTATAAGCTTTAAAGTAATGGAAACGCTAGTCATTGTTGACTTTTGCCCATACCTCAAATTCAATTTTAAAGAGATATCATCAGGGGGGCTAAAAGGCCCTGGGCTGTGCTTAAAACAATAGTAAACTGAATCATGTCCCCTTAATTCCCTGTGTAAGTGTGTCTGTGGCCGACTTATAAAGTGCACACTGATGCCAATAATTCTAAGGAGAAAAATTCCTCTGCTTCCAAGATCTGATCCAAAGCAAACACTGCACAGCACGTATGGGAAGGTGTTGAGGGGCTGGAAGGCTGAGATTTATGTGCAAAGATGAAAAGACCTTGAATGTATATAGCTTGGCTAGGGAGACATGATAACTGCCCTTAAATATTTGACAGAGTAAACACCAAAGGGGAAAGAAAATAACAGCCAAAGCTATACGAAGAAGGCAATTAGGGGTAATGGGAATCTTGGGCAAACATGATAAAAAAAACAGTCCTGGCAGAAAGACCTTGTGGATGGAAGAATAGTTCTCCTTTAGTCCAGGACCAACTGCCACCCCGGGGGTCCTTCCTAATGCTCCCCCACCTCGCCGAGAGCAAGGCCGAATGACCTGACTTTCACACCAGGACAGGATGGCAAGAAGCCCAAGTCCACAGGGAGGTGGTTTGGCCAACTACCCTGGCATCTCGTCTCCCCGATCCACTGCCCTCGCTGAGGCCTGCCAGGGGAGAAGGAAATGTTTCTTACGAGGTCACTTCAGGACCTGGAGTAGGAGTTAAGGCTGGAGTGCTCATACATTAACCCAAGGTGGCTACGTGGACAGGACAGGGAGGGAGCAGAGGAGAGGGGTTGCTAAATGGATCATCAAAATGCCCTGGGCTTCATGCTATCTTAATTCAGAGCTGGGGTTCTCCAAGGTCTATGACAGTCAAACCACCTGGGACATGGGGAGAGGGGAAATGGTGGCTTTATAAAAACACAATTCCAGAATCTTCCTATGACCACATCTGCTGAACCAGAGCCACCCTGCAGGTAGGGGGCAGAGGTGAGATCCCAATCGGACTTGGTCTGGCTCAGGGACTTTGCACTGGTCGGGGACAATGAAAGATTACTGACTTTTCCCAAGAATTCCAACCTTTCATCTCTGTTTCTTGTCGAGCTGCACAAAAAGTCGGCCCCTGCTAATCATTTTGCTGTTTCTGACTTTGAGGAAGTGGTTATATCCGTAAGTTGACTGCATGACTTAAATCAGGCAACCAAAAAAAAAAAAAAAAAAAAAACCACCAAATTTATTGGCCAGAACTTATCAGGATTTACTACCAAAGCTATATCTCAAAACTTCTCTAAGTGACTATTTCTAACATTTGTGGGTTATTCCTTAGAGTAAAATAAATACAACTGCCTGCTCACTCACACTTGAAGGTGGCATATTTGGAGGTCATGCTGTAACTTCTGGAAGAACCCCAAATTGCTGGAGCTGTGTGCCATCTAGCATGGATACCATTGTTGCCCCAGAGACAAGGAATCCAGGTGGGAAGAGCCTTTGCAAACCTTAGAAGTTGCTGCTTTTCTGTTTGAGGCTTTCCCATGTTCTGGCCTGTTCATTGGTGACTCTGCGCGTTATCATCAACTTTCTCCAGATATGTATCTATGACCAAGTTGTTCAAATCACTTTAACAAGTATTTGTTGAATATCTTATAATATAGTAATGCTATTATTATTACTATATATGGTGATACCATGCCATTGCCTTTAATTGTACTGGACCCTAGAACACTATCTTTACCACAGTCCTATGAAGTAGATGCTACTACACTATTATTTTGTAAATGACTCATTAGAGGCTCATAGAGATAAAATAGCTTGCACAGCAAAGGGCAGACGGGCAGAGCCAGAACTGGAATTCAGGTACGCCTGCTATGCTCTGACCCTTTTGCTTTCTGACTTTTCATGGTGCCAAGTGCTAGAGGATTATAAAAACAAATAAGAATGCCCGGGGCTGGGGTTGTAGCTCAGTGGTAGAACGCTTGCTTAGCACATGTGAGGCACTGGGTTCAATCCTCAGCACCACATAAAAATAAGTAAATAAAACAAAGGTATTATGTCCATGTACAACTAAAAAAAAAAAAAAAAAACATTTGTGGGTTATTCCCAGACTCATGAAGCACCTGTCACCAACTGGGAAAATAAGACAAGCATATGTGTCCATCTATCCATGTAAAACAGGTCACCAAATGCAAAGCACCAAGTGTAATGGAGACCAGGAGGGACACTCAGCTGCAGGCTCAGGCAGAAGTACAGATCATAGGGAAGCAGACTTTGAAGAGAACTTGTTCAAGATGAGTTAAGATGAATCAGAGGAGTAGCTTGGGGCCACTGTGTAAAGATCTTTGAATAGTAAAATGAGGCATCTGCATTCACTCATGTGGCACTAAGAAGCTGAGAGCTGAGCAAGGGATGATATGACTCGAATGTGCTTTAGGAAAGTCACCTGGCAACAGGGCACAGCCTTGACCATGGAGTGGTAGAGAGAGGGGCCAGCGCAGAGATTCTGAGAACCATCTTGACAAAGGATAGTAATGTGCGTGGTGACGGCAGCTGGTCACCAACAAGGAGGCTACCAAATGGCCTGTTGAAAGAGTTTCTCACCTTGTAACAGGAGGTAGAACCATACAAACTGTTGAGATTAATCCCTCTTTAAAATGATGACACTACAGCCAGGCTCAATTACCTAAAACCTCCAAACCTGGAGACACACCTGAGAGTGACAGAGTGAGACACTGGCCATTGAGCAGGGAACATAGGTATGCAAAGACCTTTTTTCTGGGGAGGGGGGCAGGTACCAGGGATTGAACTCAGGGGCACTCAACCACTGAACCACATCCCCAACCCTATTTTTTGTATTTTGTGTTTTAAGACACAGGGTCTCACTAAGTTGCTTAGCACCTCGCTTTTGCTGAGGCTGGCTTTGAACCCATGATCCTCCTGCCTCAGCCTCCAGAGCCACTGGGATGACCACGCCGGGCTGCAAAGACCTTTGACTCTTAGTTAGAACAGCATTTTAATAGTCTTGTTTATAGTCCTTCAAGTCATAATGAATTTAGAAGCAAGGAAACTGTGAAGGGTAGGGGAAAAAAACAGGAGCCAGAAGCCACATATAGCCACCTGACAAGAAAAAATGAAGAGAGAAAATGTTTAAAGCTCAGACTCAGGAATTTAAAATCTATAGTAGTCTGGAAACATCTGACCCGTAGGCAAACAGCTCCTGTATTCTATTTATTAAATAACTGTATCAGAAATGGTTGTTAAATGTGATAAGACAGGCCACAAAGGAAATGTTAAATTATAATGCCATTTGTGTTGGCAGACAGGTAGAGAATACAGGGAAGACACATGCCCCACCAAATTCACAACATTTTACAAGATTGATACTTCAAGTATCTGGAAAGCTCTCTCTCGTGGAATGAGAGGATAAAATATGCTAGCATTGATAATGGAACTTTTGGGCTAATCATCCAGGAACCCCTAGATGTTTCTGACTACGCTCCAATAAAGCATGTACAAAATGTGATGGTGTGAACTATTTTGCAATTAGCTTAGAAGAACGTAAAATAGGACACACCTCTTCAGTAGAACCTTTGAATGTTAATCCTGATGCAGCCGATGGTCCCCCCACCTTGTCCTGGCACCCACACCTTAAAATCAGCAACAGAAAGACCATGCCTGTCCTGCTCACTTCTCTGTCTTGGGTCCTGGCACAGAACCAAAAATATAATAGATGCTTAATAAAGGTCTGATTAATAAAAAGAATTAAAATGTGATGAGCCTCAATTAGGAAAACACGACCCTGCACTGAAACAACAATAAGAACTGAAGTCACACTGTGCAAAAGGGAACCCAGTCGAAGTTTCTAGGAAGAGAGTATAGATATTTGAACAGCCTTTAATATAAAATCAGGGAAAGGCATGCACTCCCTGGTGAGAAGTCTTTCTCTTTATGCCCTCCCAAAACAAGTTCAAAAGGGACAGAAATTGGACTGGGAAGGGGCAGGGATACCACCCATCATGTAGATCAGCTCAGTCAGCCTTAATGAGCAGCCAAGAGCTACTTTGGTCATTAAATGTTAAAAGAAGCAGCGATAGCTAAAACACAAGAGAGGTGCCTAGACAACATCTAAACCCAAGGACTCTTCGTCCGAGGAGTGTGTTAAAGAGAACTTGCATTTACAGACACTTTGCAGAAGGTAAGGAACTGCTCTGGACAACCAGTTAAATGACAGACCTCCGTGATGCTTAGACATAGGGTAGCACAGAGGTTGGACATTGAAGTGAAACTCTGAAGAAGTCACAGTTGGACAAAGCAGGACATCCCTAAGAAAGTCAAGGCCCAATAGGTTGGGTCACACCTGACGGGTGTGATTGTTCAGAAAGCTCCTTGGACAAAGCCAGCTTAAATCTAATTAAAAAGGAAAAAAAAAAAAAAAGCAGTTCATTGGTGATTTTATAGATAAGGAAGCAAATAATGAAAAGTTAGACAGACAAAAATCAAAGGAGCAGAATGAAATGAAGATAAACACAGCCATGCTCCAAGAAGACAAGGAGCAAACAGCTTGGCACAGAATCAGGGGAGACATTAAGGGCCCAGGCGAGGAGGAGTGACAGATGGGGCTGGTGCTGTGGATGGGCTCTGTGAAGTCTTCACTTCCCAATTCCTAAAAGGAGCTGCCTCTTAGGAGCGTCTCCTAATGAGAGATTCCTAATGAGAAAGCCAACGAGAAAGAACGAATGGTCGTGGGAGGCTGGGCCCTGGGAAGATTCAATCCACAGTCTCAGCATGCGTGGGGTGTGTGGGCGCCTCTTGCTTTGCTTCCTGCATCCTCCTAAGTCCCTCTTCTGGAGTCCCGCAGTGTGATTGTGGAGCTAAGAGCTGCATCTGCAAGAACAGCTCAGAAACTCAGCACCCCTATTCCCAAATGTCTTTCACTGGGGGGTTCTCTACCAATCTCACCCTCACCTCGATCCCCTCTCTCCCTCCCTCCCTAGGACAGAGCCAGGGGCCTCCACTTCCTGACTGCAGGATGCTGATCTATATGACTGGAAAAGCAGCCATTGCAATTAGGTGTGTTTCTAACACAAGAGTCTCTTCCTGACAGACGAGAAAGATGAGCAAATAATTTTAGTGCCATTTGCAATAATCCCCAGAATGAGAAAAAAAACTTGAGTTATTGGCAAAGAAATAGCAGCATTTCTTCTGAGAACAAGAGATGTCTGATAATGTGCCTTGAAATTTCCATTTAAAAAGAAATAAATGTCTCTCTGAGTTTATAGAATCAAGCGTTCTCTAACTAAAACATAATATTGTAGATATCAGAGCATCAGCAATAAAATTATCAGAAAATTACCCATTTTGACTTGAGCAGGGAAAGTCCGTCAATTAAAAATTATTTTATCTCGTGGTTAAAATGTCACAATGAATCCTAGATCACAGCTCTTTCAGTCACAGAGCCAACCGATGAAAGCAGCGCTCCATCACCACGTATCAATTCAGATAGCCCTTTCTATAGGTACTCAGATAATAAGGCAACCATTATGAATAAAAAACTAAAATGGATGGAATTTGGGTCACTCCAACTCACTTATTTTACTCTTGGGGAAACTGAGACACCCCTTCCCCCTCTGCCACCAGAGGGGAAGCAATTTATGGTCACAGAGGGAATAAGCACCTGAGTTAACCCCCAAAGGAGACCCTGTGAGTCTGACTCCCTCCAAAGAGAAGTTCCCTGAGGAATATAAGCCTTCTGGCCGAAGGATATATTAAACAGAAAAGAACTGTGAATGATTTATCATTGCCAAAACACAATTTGTTTTCCTTTATGGGTCCCAGCATGCCAAGAACAATGGCGGAAAGCAATGAATAGAGTTCGCTTTCCTCCCAGATTCCCTCATTTAGTCACCAAGCATTTGGGGAGATAGGCACTGTGGGGCAAGGGAGATGCAAGGATGCCTTAAGAGGAGCTGGCCCACCCTCAGGAATCTGTCATCTAATCAGACTTGCAGACACTGGGTAAGGAAGTACGCACTAGTTGCTGCAACTCCAGGGAAACAAGCCAGCAGCCCTGGAGTCAGAGAAGGGAGCACGGGAGGGCAGGGAAAAGAGAGAGAGAGAGAGAGAGAGAGAGAGAGAGAGAGAGAGAGAGAGAGAGAGAGAGCAAGAGAAAAGAGAGAGATTATGACATAATTCAGCAGCCCTCTTAATAATAACGCCTGTCAGTCACCAATAATAAGTGAAGTGTGCTGGGTGTGGTGGCACATGCCTGCAAGCCCAGGGATCTGAGAGGTCAAGGGAGGAGTATCTCAAGTTCAAAACCAGCCTTAGCAACTTAGCAAGACCCTGTCTTAAAGTCAAAAAGAAAAAAAAATGCAAAGGGGCTGGAGATGTCAGTTCAGTGGTAAAGTGTTCCCTCAGTTCCATCCCTGGTACCATCAATCAATCAATCAATCAATCACACAAAAATAAACAAGTGTAATAGTCTATTTCTGAGTCCTCTAATTATTTGTAAGCCCACACTATTTTGGTAAGATAAATCCTAAAAACTTCCTTTAAATGGTCTGTAAATTTTTTTAAAAAATGTGTATTCCCTTCAGCAAAATAAAAGGATGCATGTGCCTATAAATAGGTACATTCATACATGTATCCCACTGTTATGGACATCATCATAATGTAGCATTGCTCTACTAGTATATACATCATCAAACAGAAACAAAAATTGATACCTTAAAAGAGGCATTCCAAAATTTCCTCTCTGAACTGCTGAGGAGCATCCTATATACATACCTTTCTTTAGAAATTAGTAGTGTAGCTCAAGTCTTCTCAACATAAGGTGGGGACTGGAATCTGCAGGGGCCTGGGGGTGGGGCTTAAAACAGCTCTAAGGTCCTCCTTCAAGTTTACTGAATCAACTCTCCAGGGTTGGACCTGCAAATCTGCATTTAACAGTCTCCTCAGGGGAGCTTTAAGCTCACAGAAGGTCTGAAAGCTCTTTTCTGGATTAATTTTTCCCAGGAAGAAAAAAAAAAAAAAGTTTAAGAACTTCCTTTCTGCCATAAATTGGCTTCAACTGCTCACTATCCACGAGACCTCCTGAGCAGCAAGAATGATCAACTGTTTTACTGTGTGGGGATGTCTTTCCACTCACAAAAACATGCAAACTCTTTGTGGCTACACAGGGAGACAGACTGGGGCAGCAGTTTCTGCAAAGAGAAGGCCACCCCTCAAACTCAGACAGCCAGGGAGCTACCCAAGGGTAGATCCCTTCCCAGATCAGACTTAACTCAGCACCTCCACACCTCTGCTGGCAGTAGGTCGCCCACATGCAAACTTCAAGTTCAAACTACTCCACGTCCACCACCTTACACATTTCTCTTTGTTGATGTTGGGTTTGTCTCCTGGGCCCCAGGTGATGTTTTCAGGGCTTAAAATGGCCAATAATTCTTTCCCCACCGTTCTTTTCGGTGCTTTATCTTCGAATCTACTGCTCTGGAGAAAACGCAGGCTTCAGGTCCCCCCCCCCCCCCCCCCCCGTCCGTCCGTCCCCGTCCCCCCCCCCGTCCCCGTCCCGCTCCACAATTTCCACCTTCTGGGACTCTCTAGCCAGGCTACCTCTATAACAGTGGTCCACTTTATGCTTTGAATGTAGCCCTTGCTACTTTGCCACTGCAACTGATTTTTAAAATGGACATGATTCTTTCTCTTCCTCTCTCCCTGTTCCTCCCTAATCTCTCCCTCTCCCTAATTGCAGGGGACACAGGATTACCTTTCTTCCCCATTTTAGGCAGATTTATGCGTCCTTGAGTACACACCCACCACAGGAACAAAGTAATCCAGACTTTGGGGATAGCATCAGAAGATCTCAGAAAAGACTATCTCCCAAATTAATAAGTGAATTACAATACTAACAGAGAACACATGGAATGTAGCTTTGAATCATCTCTTAAAAGTCCCCTATTCCTGCTCATGGGCAGAATCAAAGTTCTGGGACAGGAGTCCCCTGTGTTTCTCCTTTGCTAGCAAAGCAATAAAATAACTTTTTTTTTTTTCTCTCTCTCTCAAAACCATGTCCTCGTTATTGGATTGGCATCAGGGACAAGGACTGAGCTTTTGGTAACACCCTTATACAGTCAGATCATCTCAGAAACCTGCCTGCACACAGACCAGTATCAATCTCCATCTCCTATATATCTCAACAGAATATCATGTCTTTCTGATAGTACTCATTCTCATCACCTCAAGGTGAAATCCACACACAGTTCTGTGGATTTCAGAGCTGTGTGTGGATTTCAGTACTAACTCTAGACTATACATTTCCCCTGATCTTGAAGAGCTCTTTCTCCATCTTAAATTCCTCTAATGCCTACCATGCCTTATACAAACAGGGTTCAATGAAGGGTTCATGAATATTAGGGCATTCTAGTGTTAACATCCTAATACACCTGTAGGTGACACAGGAATGTGAAACCAGTCCTGTATCATTCTTACATATTATGAAAATAGATATTATATAGATATCAATGGGCTCAAGTCCAAGTTCACCCACTTGCCAGCTGGGTGATCTTTGGCAAGAAACTTAGCTCTATGAGTCAGTTTCCTCTTCTACAAGAAAGGAAAAGAGAAACATCTGCCCCTTAATATCGCTGTGAAGATTAAATAAACTTATACGTGTAATAGGATTAGAACCATGCCAGGCCAATGGAAATACTTAATAAATGTTATCTGTTATGCTATTAATTTGACAATGATTGACTATCATAATTGACCCAGGCATTATATGTTAGGTACCTAGAATATAAATGAATGAGTGAATGAATGAATACAATGAAAAAGCTTCATTTTAGCTTAGGAGTTAGAAGGAGTAGAGTTAACTGCACACACTAGGCAAGTACCATAGTACTGAAATGAACCACAAGGGTCAGCCAGTGGCTGGATGGAGAAAATTCTCAATACCTAGGAGATATCCATTGCTGCAGATGCTACTAACTCTTGCCAGCCTCTCAGGACATGGGGCTCCTACAGAACAGGAGGCTAGTGGTAGTAACGCCAAACTTCCATTCCCAGGCTTTTAATTCCCTGTGTAATACCAACCTAACTGTTATGGTTTAAATACGAGGTGTCCCCCCAAAAGCTTATATGTGAGACAATGCAAGAATTTCAAAGGTGAAATGATTAAATTATTAGACTTGTAACCTAATTAAAAGATTAATCCACTGATTTAGATTAACTGAGTGGCATCCTAGGCAAGTAGGGTGTGACTGGAGGACGTAGGTCACTGGGCGGCTTCCTTTGGGAGCAGAGCTCTTGGCTCCACCACACCCTTCCACCATGATATTCTCCCTCACCTTAGGCCCAGAACTGTGAAGTTGGACAACCATGGGCTGAACCTTTTAAACTTCTCTTCCTCTAAGTAGGAAGAGACATTTCATCACTTTTTCACAGTGATGAAAAATCTGACTATAACACCACTCCTGTGTGCCAGATGACAGGTAAGCCAAATTTCCTGGCCTTGGTGAGAAGGCAGGAGTGCTGCTACTCTGAATTTTTCAATGCCTCCAGGTCCCAACAAGTCTGCACATAATCTCCCACTACATTACCATCAAGTTACCCACCTGGGAGTAAATATGGGCACTCCAGCTCAGAACTCCAGGACTAGGTCAAGGAATCTAACCTGGGAGTCTCTACTGTCTGGACAGCCAATTAGCACTGGTGGAGTATGAGTCCTGGGAAACTTGGAGGACAGCCAGAACAAACAAAGAGAGCAGCTTGAGCATGTGCCGCATTTCATCTGAACTTCTTTAGTAGTTAGGAACAGCATTGTAACTCAAAGGTACTCATGAAACAGGGACTGTGCTAGCTCACAGGGCAGAACCCGCCTGGGATGCTATCTTAGGACGGCCAAGGAAAGTCTCTTTGAAAAATGACACTTGTATAGAGATCAGAATAAAGCATAAGGCAAACTGCACGGCTATCTGGGGGGCAAGCGTTCCAGGTAAAGGAAGAGCAGGTACCTAGGTTCAGAAGGAGGGACAGGGAGAAGAATCAGTAAAGGAGAAGAGGGCAAGAGGCAAGTTCTGATTGGTGACAGGGCCAGAGCAGCTCGGACCTTGTACCCCATGGTAAGGAGCTGGAGACCAAAGATCAGAAATGCTCACACCTGGTGTCTGCTTCATCCACACCCAGTGGACCAGGGACAGCGCCTCATGGAAAGTCAGAAAGTAGAGTAATGTATTCTCTGTACAGAGGGGAAATGCCACAGCACCTATTACCAGAAAAACAGAAATCTGAAAGCTTATTTCTATTGCAGAATTTCTCCATTGAAAAGCTGCAGTTCCTCAACATATTAGAACTGGATGTCCATCAACTGACGAATGGATAAAGGATGCTGCATCCATGCATCAGGATACCATCCAGCACTAAAACATCCATGCACCTTCCCTCTTGCAATTCTTATTAAATCTATTAAGAAATATGCTTTTCAGGTTATTTTATACTTATTTCTTTTCAAATATATTAGACATATAGATTAGCCTGACTTTTACAAAGCATCTGTTTCTTTTTCAATGACAAAGGAATTGTTACTATCAAAATTGTTACTAAGAATTTTATTACTAACGAACTGTTACTGTGGTCTCTCCAGGCTTAGTCCTGGCTCCTTGGGAGGATGAGGCAGGAGGTTTGCTGGAGCCCAGGAATTCAGGGCCAGCCTGGGCAACATAGCAAACCCTAAGAAAAAAGAAAAGAAAAATACCAACAAATCTGCAATTTATTTGAAATGCACCAAAAATAAGATATATTAATGAATGGCTAAAGGAATAAATGGACAGAGATGTGATGAAAGAGTATATTTAATATCATTCGTACAAATGAGTAATGATATCTATAGTAAGACTGTTTCAATTTACCTGTTGGAACATTTCCATGATAAAGTGATAGGAGGATAGAACATTATCATCTGAAGCCTAAACAAGTTAATATCAGTGAAATGATATTTTTTAAGTTTTTTAAAATAACCAATAGGATTAACATACCTACAACCTGAGTTTTCTAAAATTATTTCTTTCTTAATACTATCACTTTTCCTTGCCCTTTGTTACTCTTAAAAGTGAGATAACCACTGTGACTCAGAACCTTTGGAGAATTTTTTTCCTCCAAAGAACATCCCTCTAGCATCACTAAATAAACATATGTAAAAATCATAATTAATTATTCCATAAACATTTACAGGTTATTAGTAATTATACTCTTTAGCAGCACAAGGAAATTAGGGTTTAAGAGAATCACATTCAGTGTCACCTTCCACCCTGTTCAATGAACAGGTGCTGATGGGGTCCAGATTAGGAGCTGTCATTCCACCTACTAGAGTACATCTTACGACTCTCCTGCAAAGAACAAACTTGTTAGACTGATAATTCACGAGGGTTTACCTTTATCAATTTAGTTTCCAATGGGAGCGGAGTAGTACTGGGAATTGAACTCAGGGGCACTAAACCACTGAGCCTCATACCCAGCCCTATTTTGTATTTTATTTAGAGACAGGGCTTCACTGAGTTGCTTAGCACCTCCCTTTTGCTGAGGCTGACTCTGAACTCACAATCCTCCTGCCTCAGCCTCTTGAGCCGCTGGGATTACATGCATGTGCAACTGTGACCGGCCTTCCCATATTTTTTGTAGATAAAATATTCTGATTAAATCCCTAACACACCAGAAGAATGTTTGATCATTTACACATTTTGAGCTATTATTTTGAATAATTTTGGGGCTGAGTGACCCAGAGACATAGTCTTTCTCCTTACGGGGTTCAAATTCTAGTGGGAGAGGAAACTAAACCAAATACATTAAAAGGTGCCACGGCTGGAACTGGGAATGTCCCTCAAACACTCATGTGTGTATTAAAGGCTTGATTCCCAGGATGGCATTATTGGCGGGATGGTAGACTCTTTAGGAGGTGGAGCCTTGTGGGAGGCCTTTAGATCATTGGGGGTTTGCCACTAAAGAGGATTGTGTGAGGCTATCATTGTTTCTCTCTCTTTCTTTCACATTCTGGCTATGAAGGAAGTAGTTCTGCCTTTCCACAGGCCCCAAAGCATTGTGACCAACTGAACATGGATTGAACTTTCAAAACCGTGAGCCAAAATAAACCTTTTCTCTTTATAGGTTTATTTATCTCAGGTATTTGTTATAGTAGCAGAAAGTTGACTAACACAAAAGGTAATTTTAGATAGTGATGAATTCTATGATAAATAAAACACAAGGCATAAACAAGGTAACGTGAGAGAAAAATGATAAGGCAAGGGTGTGGTGAGGGATATGGAGGAGTGGTGGTGGTGTTTGAGGGCAGGGTAGGAGGAGCTCTATCTTAGGCAAATTGACCAAGGAAGGCTGCCCCCCAAAAGAAGAAACCTGAATTATCAAAGAGGGACCAAATTTTAGAGACAACAATTGTATTCAGAGAGTACCCATGCAAGGGCACCAAAGAGAAGTCCGTACATTCAAGGAGCTAGAGAGAGGTCTACATGGAGCTCAGCAGCAGTGGAGGGGCTGGGAAAGGCAGAAGAGTGGGGGAAGAGTCATGCAATGGATTCGACAATGAGTTTTGGTTACATTGTAAATGAAATGAGAAATGATGGAGGGCAAGAAGCTTCCTACAATAACAGACTAAGCTTCTGGAACAGAATGTCTCATTTTTAAGTATAAAATCTAAAAACTTTGACCAATAATTACAAGGTCAGTGAAAGTCACAAAGCTGGGGGATGATGCTGGGGTATCTGTGGGGATGCACTAACAGCTCACACAATGGTAACTAGAAAGGTCAATTAATGAGCACTTAGTACGTGTCCAGAATGTGCACACATGTGTGAGGGGCCATTTACTCCTCTTGCCCCATGAGTCAGCTCGGTCACGGCCCTTGGTCATGGCCCTCGTTTGACAGTTGACTATCCTGAGGCTCAGAGAGAGAAATGACTTTCTCTTAGCCACACAGCTCTCAAGAGGCAGAGTCAGGACTTGAACCTGGACCCAGAGGATTCCAAAGCCCATCTTCTTCCCCACTGAACCAAGCAGCCCATCATTGGACAAGCCCTTCAAATAGCACACTGGGCAACTTCAGAAAGATGGTATCTGAAAGCTGGTCATCACTGGGTACAGGTACTCTCTACTTCATCTTCTCTAGCTCTTTCTGGCTCAAGTAGATATAAACAAAAAGATGGGAGGAGGGGAGATGGAGAGAAGATACAGGAAGAGGAAGAACATAGCTGGAAGTTTTCCTGTGACAATAGCAACATGCTCACAACCTGCTCTTAAAACTAAGAACACATGTCAGAGTGGACTGTAGCACCTATTTTCCTTTTAGGCCCAAGGTAAACACCTTGCAGTGTTTTATTCCTGCATACCCATCACCCAAACCTTAGAAAAAAAAAACATCGTTCCTGAATGTTTTCTGACTGCACAGCCTTTGTGCACCACCAGTGATTGCTGTAATTTAACCTCCATAATAAAAGAGAATCATCACTGGATGACAATTCATAGCACAGTTTCAGAACTGTTTGCTTCTTCTATCAAGCTCCGTTGTGATTACAATTTACTGGTGTTGTCTGCCCTGGGGAAGCACCTGCACAGCCCTGCCCATAGCCAGACAAGGCATTCACTTAAGTCACCCAAAAGTTTTAGATGCCCAGGGACATTTTAATGATCAGCTAGGGTCCAGGGCTTGATCCAGCGTGGACCATGAAATAAACCATAAAGCACTCCAGTGACCCAGCTGTCCATCACAGAGCTGAGCATCTTTTTGATAAATCATTTTGAAGACACATGTGGAAGCCCATTGTTTGTAAGAAAGCTATTTGATTGACTGGCTCTTGAAAGGAGGAGGGGAGGAAGTGGCACTGAGGCAATACTGCAAAATAACAAAGGAAGGAAAAAAAGAGAAGATGTGGGACTTGAGAGACATGAAATCAAGCATCAGGAAGGGAAAAAGGGCTGCATCCACCCGAAAAGGTACCACCTAGTCTTCCCAACAGGACCTTCAGCTATGATGGGAAGACTCAGTTTTCAGCTAAGGTAGAGACAGCAAAACTTAAGTGACATAGGGATTAGCCAGGGCGAGCCAGGGTGTTAAAAGTGCACCCAGGGCTGGGGTTGTAACTCAGGGTAGACTGCTTGCTTAGCCTGTGTGAAGCATTGCATCTACTCTTCAGCACTGCATGAAAAAGAAATAAATAAAATAAAATGTATATAAAAAAAGATTCATTTTTTTTAAAAAGTGCATCCATTTTAAAGGAATCCTTAAGATAAAGGAGGTTTACAGCAGTGTAGGATGGACATGGTCTTTGGAATCAGAGAGACTGGGTCTGTATTTGCCTTGACCCTGGAGTCCTCCTCTGTCAAAGGCGTGATGATATCACTGCTATGGTGTGAATGCACCCCCTCTGCAAGTCAGGGCGTCTCCAATGTGATACTATGAACAGGGACCTTAGGAAGGGATTAGGCCAGGAGGGCTCCTCCCTTGTGCATGGGATCAGGGACCTTCTCCCTTATCCAGGGGCTTCACAGAGGGAGTTGATTCTCTTGCTCTTCCACCTGCTGCATGAGAGGATACAGTTTGAAGGCCCTTACCAGATGCCAGTTCCTTGACCTTGAGTCCAAGAACTATAAGAGACTACATTCATGTCCTTTGCAAATTACCCAGCCTCAGGAATTATGTTAAAGCAGCACAAAACAGACACCAGGAAAACTGCCACCTTCCTAAAGGTGGTTGAAAAATGGGATCTCATAATATGTGTATAGCTCAAAGCCAGAGGCCAGGTATGAGGAATGTACTTAAGAGAAGTTCATTATAAACGTTATTGTTCTATCTTCACATTCTGGCTAAAACTTCAGACACTTGGATACCAACATTACCATTTACTGTGTCAGCCTGCCACCGGCGTGGGTCTATCTATCGCTCACTCAGTGTATATACAGAAGGTCAAATAATTCCAACTCTCAGCGAATTAGTACGTTATCATCCCTGGTCCATGCAAGGCCCCTGTTGATGGATATTTTCCCCTTCTATTATGGTTTGGATCTGATGTGTCTCCCCAAAGCTCCTGTGTTAAAAGGAATATTCAGAGGTGAAGTGATTGGATTATGAGAGATGTAACCTAATCAGTCCATTCTACTTTGAACGGACTGACTGGGTGATACTTATAGGCAGGTGGGGGTGTCCTGGAGAGGGTGGGTCACTGGGGGCATGTCCTAGAAGGGTGCATCTTCCCTGTAGCCCCTTCCCCTTTCCGTCTCTGCTTCCTGGCTACCATGAGTGAAGCGTCACTCCCTCACCGTACCCTTCTGCCATCACCTTGGGTCCAGAGCAATTGGAGTCAGCCAATGTTAGGGTCTGTAAACAAGTCAGGATGGCGCCTGGCATTTTGCCAGAGGGAGTGGTTTGTGAAGTAAACGCCAGCGAGCCATTAAGTGTGGAGATTCCTTATTGGTTGACTGCTGTATCTAGTTTATGTTAATTAAGATAAGCTGTGTGGAATGTATATATACCCCTCCTGTCCTACAATAAACGGCTCCCACTCCTGCTATATCTGCTGTATCAATGTACACAAGTTGTTCGTCACCCCCCGGTTAGTTTGCCCAGCCAGCCGGGCTGCGACAAGCCAACAAGGGCCTAGAGCTCTGAAACTGTGGAGCCAAAATAAACATTTGCTCTTCTACATTGTCCTTTTCAGGTCTTTTTGTCACAGTGATGAAAAGCTAGCTAACACACTTTCAGATTGACCTTCGTCCCGATTCCCCTCGATGGCATTTTCTCTAATGGATTTGATGGACTTTCTTAACTATGCATGTGCTGTTACCAAATGCATGGTTGTTTGATTTGCTTTTTAATTTATATAGAAGCTACTTGGCTATAAATCCTATTTTTCATGCATTATTTCACTCAGAATCAACATGGGTTATTACATGTGCTTCTAGTTCATTGCTTCTCGTGGCCTCATCTAGCACATTTGACCTGTTTTTCCCTAATGAAGAGGATCTAGGGACTCTCCAGGCACATTATATAGCATCATATAACAGCTGGCCTCCTCACATCTTCTGTATTTACCATATTTCTTATTTCTTTAAATCAACTCACATAACTTAAATTTGTTTCAAAGGGTAGCTAAATTTCTTCTAATGTGGATTAAAATGCATTTATAACTATTAAAATTGCCTGGCAGTTACAGCTGTATAGTTCCTGGGCTTCACCCCATTAGAGGCTGGCCTGATGCTTATCCACATTGGAAAGCATGCTGTGCTAACTGAAGGGCCAGGCCCATGAGCCCAGGTTTTCAATTTAGTTTCCTTATCTAAATATTCCTTGATTTGCAGCTCTGCCTTCCCTTAAATAAGCAAGGGCAATGAGAGTTGGCTGTGTGGCTTGTTCTGTCTAAAGGAAGAAGCGGTGGCCTGGCTCAGGGTCCAGGGTCTGAGCGATCCAGCCCCAAAACCTGTCCAACTCTGGTCTTGAAGGTCATAATGCCCACCATGTTATTATGTCCATTTTATAAAGCAGAAAACTGAGAATGTGGCTAAGGTCTAACAGGATGGCTAACCTCAGGTCTCCGTGGCTCCAAAGTCTAGTCATATATACTTTCTCCCCAAAAAGAGATGAACCATCTTCCCAAGAGCTTACTGGATATTAAAGTGCATCAAAACTCCACAAGCAGCTTATGTGAGTTCCTGAGTCCAATCTCCAATAATATATTTTTTAATATCTTTATTTTATTTTTATGTGGTGCTGAGGATCAAACCCAGTGCTTCATGCATGGCAGACAAGCATGCTACCACTTGAGCCACATCCCCAACCCCATCCAGTAATATTCAAAAAAAAAAAAAAAAAAGAAGAAGCAAAACAAATGGTGTGGGCAAAGGCCTTGTGTGAAAGGTTGGCCTCCTTAAATCGCTAGGAACACTGAGACAGACTAAGGGATAATGCGTAAAGGAGCCATTGCTAAAAGCCAGCAAATTACATGCTGTCTCCTTGTAACTGTCTTCAGAGAGGCGAGACCCAATGGGACGCAAGCTCTGGAATTAACGGGTGACTGCCCCTCTTAGGTTGACCCTTAGTAGGTTACCTCCACCCACTTAAAATAGGAGACTCCCCCCCAATAGGACAATCCTGAACTGGTCCATCTGCTAAATGTAACTGAAAATAAAATAAGACCCTTTTGTGTCCACTGAAAACAGACTTCTCGGGGTGTCTCCCAGCACAATGGAGGCTGCTGTGACCCTCCTTCTGAGTGTGGCCTGGGGCTCCACAGAACAGATCCACTAAAGATCCACTAAGGATTTGTTCTCTCCAGTCAGTCAGCAGGAAGCCAGGGACGGGCCACAAAAAAAAAAAAAAAAAAAAGCCAGATTTGGAGCAGCCATCTCATAGCTGCTACCTCTGATTACTGAGAGGACAACAGGCTTTTCTGAGGAGAGTGACAGGTGAATATGAATCAAATACCCAGAGAAAGGCAGGGAACATGGCAGTATTGTCCTGGACACCAGGGGGAAAAGAGACAACCAATGAGTGATACAGAGACACAAACACAGACTCTCCTCTGGCTGCTTCCTGCCTCCTCTGGCTGATACCCCCAAACGCCTGTGAGTACCCACTGTCTGACAAGCCGGGCAGTGGATGTGAGGTACAGAAGCTGACGTGAGGAGTAAAATGCTGTCCTGGGGGACTGAGGGAAACAGTGCACACACAAATGCTCCACTTCTCTTCCCTGTGAGTCCCCACCTAGTTTACAAGACCCCTGTTACGGTTTAGATATGAGGTGTCCCCCACAAAGCTCATGTGTGAGCCAATGCAAGGAGGTTTAGAGGAGAAATGATGAGGTCATGAGAGCCTTAACCTAATCAGTGCATCCATCCCCTGATGGGATTAACTGAGTGGTGCCTGGGACTGTGGGGTGTGGCTGGAGGAAGTGGGGCTTTGGGGGCATGGCTATGGGTCTATATTTGTATCTGGCCAGTGGAGTCTCTCTGCTTTCTGATCATCATGTGAGCCGCTTCCCTCCACCACATTCGTCCACCATTTTGTCCTGACTCACCTTGAGCCCTGATACATGGAGCCATCTGTCCATGGACTGAAACCTCTGAAACCATGAGCGCTCAAATAAACTTTTCCTCCTCTAACAGTTGTTCTGGTTGAGTCATTTAGTCACACCAGTGAAAAAGTTAACTAAACCAGCCCACCCCCCACTCCATCTTCCTTTCTACTCCTTCCACTTTCCCCACTCTTCCCCCCTCCAGCATCTAACAGGAGGTTCTCCCTTTGCTTTGCCATCTGCCAGGCCCTGGTGCATGTTCACCCTTCCTCCAGGTCCCCTGGGTAGGCACCTCCCAGGGAACACCATTCCCTGTATCATAGCCTTCCCCACTCTTCTAACTCCTGACTCAGGATCTGTCTCCCCAGTGGCCTGTAAGCTTCATGAGAGGAGAAGCCAGCACTTCTTCCTTCTGACTATCACATAGTCAGCAGTAGCCCCAGACTAAGAGAGCTAACAGGCCACTGCTTAGGTGACTTGGTCAAGGAAAGGCAGGGCAGGCAGGTAACATGAGCATCCGCCCCTCCCCACCCCCAATACACGCAGGCACTGCATGGACAGGGGTAGCTTAGGTCAAGAAGAAAGATGAATTGCTCCTTTTCTCTCCAGGTTTTATTTCTCCCTCTCGAAGTGACAGGAAGTCTCAAAGGACCATGCACTTCACCTCACACCCCATAGGCATTGGTTCAAAGCATTCCTGGACCATCCAATTCCCAGCTGTGGTTACCAGATAAATCAGAGAACCTGAACTTGACGTACACATCGGGCTGTGTTGTAAAGCAGCAGCAGAAGTAGATCCACGTGCATGCCCACATGTCTTCTACGTGTGGGAATTATCGTTTAGTAAAGCTGCTGAAAAAATTGCAAGAGTAACTGGGTGCTGTGTTTTCGGGGTTGGGCCAATGATTAGATAACTGTTTTTTAAATGCTAACAACTCAGTTATTAAGACAAGTTACACACATGACAAACATCAGAGAGGAGATGTGAGAATCCAATTTAAAGTCATTGACTATGCAAATGTGAAATTTCAAAATATGTAAATGCACCACCACGCTGTGATAAAAAGGAAGGATACATGGGGCTAATTTCTTCCTGTTAATTCAGCTAAAATAACTCCTTTATTGCCACATTCCTGCCATGGTGAGCTCTTTATGTTGTTGTTGATGAAGGCTTAATGCTCTTCTTTTCTACAACCAAGTTTGATGAATTATTTTTTTCTATAAGGTGCCTGCACAGAGAGATAAGTGCCACACATTCAAATGTAGCCACTTGGTGCATTTTTCATTTCCTTCTCCATGTGAGAGATATGGCCTCAGCCATCATTCTAGAGAGAAAGTGTGGCTGGGGAGGGAGACCGGGTATCTCTCTCTGGCTTTTGTTTCCCGAGTCTGTGAATGACCCCAGACTTGGAATTAGTTACATGGATCAGGACCTCTTTGAGATCTAGAGAAAAGAGACAACAAAACAAGGAGTAATTTAAAAGGCAGGGGGGTGGGGGGCAGGGGAGGGGGCTGGGGGGGGCACTAAGAGCCAGAAGTAAAGACTAAAATTCTAGAATGTGAAAGGTGAAGAAAAGTCTCAAGGGAAAAAAATTGCAATCCAGTTGTTATGGTTTAGATATGGGGTGTCCCCCAAGAGCTCATATGTGATTCAATGCAAGAAAGTCCAGCAGTGAAATGATTGGGTTATGAGAGCCTTAACCTAATCAGTGCATGGATCCACTGACAGGGATTAACTGGGGATAATGGTAGGCAGGTAGGGTGTGGCTGGAGGAGGTGGGTAACTGGGGACCTGCCTTTGAGGTTTATATTTTGTCCCTGGTGAGTGGAGCTCTCCGGGCTTCCTGATTGCCATGTGCTGAGCTGCTTTTCTTCTCCATCTCCTTTCACCCTGATGTTCTGCCTCATCTTGGGAGCTAAGCAATGAAGTTGGCTGGCCATGGACTGAGACCTCTGAAACCCTGAGAACCAAATAAATTTTTCCTCCTCTGGAATTGTTCTTGTAAGGCTGTTTGATCACACCAGCCCAATAGCTGAACTACACCAGTAGTTCACAAACTTAAAGAAATATACCCCATGTCCCTTTATCATGCTTTCTTGTCCTAAGTCCATTAAATGACCGTGTCCCCTCACCCCCACCTAAGAAGCCCTTAAATCTAACTTCACAGGGATATATCTTTTCTTTTTTTTTTTTCTTTTTGGTACTAGGGATTGAATCCAGGGGTGCTTTACCTCTGAGCTACCTTCCCAGCCCTTTTTATATTTTATTTTGAATCAGGGTCTCATTAAGTTGCTGAGTGTCTCACTAAGTTTCTGAGGCTGGCTTTGAACCTGCAATCCTCCTACCCCAGTCTCCTGAGTCTCTGGGATCACAGATGTGTATCACTGCACCTGGCTAGGGTTGTATCGTTTCGATGAGATAAAACATGTAAAGCATAGCACAGCATTTTGCAAATGAGAAGTGCTCAGAAACATGAGGATGATGATGTCCATGTCTATGACAACTATAAAGATCACAATAATGATGATGCCTCCAGCTTACTTTTCTCAGGGAGAAATCCCTAAGTGTCCTACAATATGAGCTCTTAATGCAAACTCAACATTCTCTAGGGCAGGAGTAGCTACATAAAACCCCAGAAAGTTGCATGGACATTAACAAACTGGGTAGTTCATGCTAAATGTTGCTATGTGGGAATGGTGGTCCCAGATGGATACACTTCTCCATTTCTCAAGTTTTAAATATGGATATTTTTATATCACTTCATATTTTTATATATGGCTCATTTTTTCCCCTTAAAGCCAATGCAGACCAAGTAAAACAGGATGCAGCACAGAACCTGTGTGGGGGCCACGGGTGTACAATTCTGGTATTTACTTTTTTGTGCATTCCTCCCCCTCTACTGAAGCAGTCCCTGTGAGAGTGAACCCCTGCCTTGAGGATTACACACATGTGCATGCATGCACCCTCTCTCACACACACGGCTTTAAGAGAATGACCATGGACTCCATTCTACGTTCATTTTCTCCAAATGATGGTTGAACATTCTTCCCTAGAATTAAATAATCTCTACCACATCTGGCCAGAAGCCAACTCTGATGTCCCTTGTGGACCACAAGCTTTGTGCACTGTCCCAAGACCATGTCTACCATGATTACAATGAAAAACTGCCCTCAGAGCACGGGAAGGGGTCCCCAGTAGAGGCCACCATCCAGCTGGCCAAGAGCTGCCTGCATGCTCTGCTCCCTGGAAGTCTGATGCTTCCATCCTACTCTGCAGCTGGTACTCAGCCAATTTTCTTTTGGTAAAAGTATCTTTGCTCAGCCTGAAGCTTCTACAGAACCTGCTTGAGGTAATAGACTCCTCTTCATTGGCTGGTGTGACAATTGTTCACAAGCAATTGCCATTGTGACCTAGATGAGGAGTTCTGCTTTCTGACTATTGACGGGGACTTCTAGGAAGTCCAGGAGAGGTTTCTCTCAAAGGAACCCATCAGACAACCAAATGGAATGCTCCAGAGTCACTGGATGCCAGGGGAGAATCTCTGTAAGTATATTCCCCAGGATCTGATTTGCCTCCCCGAGATATATATATATATATATATATATATATATATATATATATATATATATAGAGAGAGAGAGAGAGAGAGAGAGAGAGAGAGAGAGAAATCAATTAAAAAGCACAAGAGAAAAAAAATTCACATTCCCCCCTGATAGTACATAGCATTATGCGTTGTCTATTCAAACAGCAGTCGAGCCTGAGATGTGCAAGAAATGATATCCCAGCTGATTATTAACAAAGACTCTGATTACTCACAAGGGATGTCATCTCTCTCTGCTGAATGCAGAGTAAATAAAACACCAATGAATTCCTAACTACCTTTTCATTTCCCCCTCATAACCTAATTTAGAAAACATAAATAATTTCACTATGTTTGCAGGCCCCGTTGCTCCTCACCTCCAAATGGGAAACGGAGGAAAGACCAGAAAGCCAGAACTGATGCCACCAAACCTCCCCTGTTACACATATTAAGTATGCATTCGAAATATTTCCGGAACTGTTAATTTCTTGCTAGTAATTTATACAATCACAGCCAGTGGTCTTTTATTATCATTATTGTTATTATTGCGATTATGGCTTTATTCTGTCATTTGGCTCTGTTGATGGTGACAACTCAGTGATGCACCATAATTTCCTCCCACTCACAAACCTTTTAAAATTTCTTTCACCTCGACTGAGTATAAATTAAGTGGCATTATTTTCTACCTGGCCCAATGTGTTGAAACAACCACATAATAATCTGAAAAACCAGAACTGGAACGAGCCTCTTGGTACAGTATTGTCATGTCAGCCCCAGCCCACCCAACCCATCCCTCTGCTCAGAGGAGATACCATGCAGACATTCTACCTGCAGACCAGAGCCTGACTCTCCTGGTGACATCAGCCAAGCAGGCAGAGAGCACAACGGGCTCAGACTGGTGTCTCCACAGGGCCTTCCTGTAGAGCAGTGACTACTCTGGCTAATGATGGGAACTAGTGGTATAATTTCACATGGGGCCTCCATGGTCAAAAGTCTCTGTTTCTCAGGCTGCTTGGTCCACCCTGGTGTTGATAAAAAGCCACTGGGAATCTTTGAAAGCAGAATTTCGTAAACAAAAAAATAAGCAATCAAAGTGGAAAATATGATTTTATATGACATTTCACTTTGAATGCAAAGGGAACTTTTGTTGTTGTTTTACAACAGAAACCAAATCCAAAGTCCACTTGGGTGGGGAGGAGAGGACAGAGTGGGCACAAAAACACAGGAAATGCTGAGGATTGTACCCAGTCCTCTGTCGGGAGACCAGACAGTCTTCCCCAGCATGGAGTGCTCACACCCATGGCATGACCTGTGTGGCAAGTTCATTCATTCACATACACTAAGCACCTACCTTGGTCCTGGGGAGACAAAGGGGATATAACTGTCAGGGTCCCACCTTCGTGGCACTGGGATTCTAGTAGTTTTTGTTTTTGTTTTTTGGGTTTTTTTGCCCTGAACTACTAACCAAGGATGGTTTGTTGGCCTCATCAAAATTGGCAAATGCAATGCAGATTGATGCTAGTTTTTAAGTTTCTTGTGGTATGAGGTTTCTTGTCCAAATTTTCTTATAAACTCTTAGAGTTTGAAAGCAATCATTCCTTGGCATCTGGAGATGATTTGCTCCAGGACTGCCCTCAGTTTCCAAAATCGGCAGATGAATTCAAGTCTTATGCAGAATGGTGTCGCTATCTGGCATGTAACCTACCCACATCCTCCCATATACTTTAAAGCTCTCCAAATTACTTATAATACCTAAGACAATGGAAATATAACATCAATATGGTACTATTTAGGGAATCATGATAAGGAAAAAATCCTACACTCACACAAAACAGCACTGACAAAATTTTCTTTTCCAGTGTTTTCTATCCACAGTTGGTTGAAACAGTGGATGCAGAAGCCAGTTTGGAAAAAAAAAAAAAAAAGATTCATCAACATAAAAAATAATCATCCTGTGACTCAAAAAAAAGAAAATTATTTTTTCTGAAATAAATTTACTCCTCTTTCAAGAAACAAGTTTTAAATTTTTGAGATAACATCATAAATGAAAGGGGTGTTGCTTGGTGGTTAACTGTGTGCTTAGTATACACACAGGGCCCAGGATCAATCCTTAGCACCCTACCTCCCACTGCCCCCCCAAAAAGGGGAAGAAAACAAAAATCTGTTAGATCCACTCAACTGCATCTATTGCATGAGGACTACAGGTGATTTTAGTAATGTTTGATTACATTCAGCTCCTGAGAATCACTGTAGCTCATTTTGGACTTAATGGCTAAAGAAGAGAATCACCTAAGAACGTCT
Organism: Urocitellus parryii; assembly: GCF_045843805.1. NCBI lineage: Eukaryota > Metazoa > Chordata > Mammalia > Rodentia > Sciuridae > Urocitellus > Urocitellus parryii. Next base: position 171,529,243 of record NC_135533.1, on the reverse strand, counting down.
CCTGGGAACTGTTGGCGTAGCTCTGTGGTAGAACACTTGCCTGGCTCATACAAGGCTCCGCATTCAATCCTGTACTACAAAATCAATCAAACAACCACCACCACAAAATCCCTTTTCTTTATTTGGAAATTTCTAAGCAAAATTGTTAATTTAATTTCCACTTTAATGGATAGCCATTGAGGAGTACGACTTACCAATAATCCTCACAATGTCTTCAGAGATCAGTTCAGGTTTTTTTTTTTTCCAGTAGAACTCTTTTTTTTTTTCAATTTGTTCCTTTTAGTTATACATGACAATAGAATGTAATTTTGACATATCATGCATACATGGAGTATAACTTCCCTTCCTTGTGGTTGTCCGAGATGTGGAGTTACACTGGTCATATATTCTTATTTGGACATAGGAAAGTTATGTCTGACTCATTCTACTGTCTTTCCTATCCCCATCCCTGATCAGTTCGTTTTTTTAAACCAGAAGTATTCATCTGGTCCCATAGCCGATAATTCCTCATCTAGCTTCTCTTTTCGGCATAGTCTGTTTAACCTTGGTGCATCCTGCTCTGTGTGCCTCAGTGTATATATTTACATAGGAACACAGATGTGTTTTGTAGTCATACACATGTAGACATGCAACAGTCAAAAAAAAAAAAAACAGCAAAAGAAAGTTGCTTTAATAGTACCCTCTAGCTTTTTGGAAGATTGGCATAAATCTCTCTGCACAGGAAAAAAATCCATTTTTTTCTGAGAAGGTAAATGTTTATTAAATGCAAATACTGATATTTGTTACCTAGGAAAAATGTCTCGCTGCATGTGGAATTTCTCGATAAAAAGCTTTCAAGTCCCAGGTTTCTCCAGATAAGCCCCTATCGGTGAACTGACGCGTGAATGCACTGAAATTGAATTACTGTACAACAGCAATTACTTTCCATGGTACAGCTATAATGGGAATCAGTTCCGCAATGAACAGCAGGTAGCTATAGGAAAGGGAAAAACTTAATGCAAAATCTAGTCTCTCTTAGCTCTTCCCAAGAAGTAAGAGTACTTATTTTTTAAGCAAAACACTTTTCAGAGTGCCTGATTTATCATTTTTATCAGTATAAATCAGAAAAGAAGTGAAATGGGATTAAGTTTATTTACAGGTAAAAGCTTCAGAGTGTTGTGGAAATTTTATTAAATATCTTATCGAAGGTTGAAAACAGCAAACTCTTCGTGAAGTTTAGCTATGACTTGTTTTTCATGTCTCTTCCTAGACTCCACTGAAATTTCTAGACACTTCAAATTAATTGCTTTGGGGGAAATTTTGAACAGCAAATAAAATAAACACTTAATTCTTTGTTTGCTATGCTATCAAAACAGATACTACGTTAAAAGCTTCCCCCATTCCCATCTCTCCCCAGATATGGTTCAATTTGTGGAGGTCTGAGCTCTGCACAGCCCAGCATTTAAATTCACATGCATCAGTGACTACTGCTGAAATCAGAAACCCCTGGGAAGATAGGGGGAGCCTACAAGTCTGCCCAAACCTTATTGCAAAGGTGGTACCCCTTCGCCCAGACTAGATCCACACAACCAAGGGCAGAAACCATAGGAAATCAGCCTGGAAAAATACTGTCCTTCTTTTTGTCATTTTTTCAATTTATCTACTTTTCTCAGATGGTGCAGTTCCTGGTCAGTTAAAGGGACCATCTCTAGATCACAGGATCATGACATCCCCCTGTCTGTGCTGGAGTCTGTCCTAAAAAAATAGATCCCCCTTCACCAGAGATGTCCATGGTTATTCGGAGTTATTTCCTACAGACTCTATTCCACCTATGTATTTGGTTGTGCCTGCTAGGGGTTCCCTCGAATTGCAATAGATGCTTTCAGGTGATTGAGTCTATACTACTCCTAGTGAAGGCTTAGGGTTTGAAGACAATATGAGGGCAGGCTGTCCACATATCCAAGAGCATGTAATGAACATCCATTGCTGTTTCCTCCCCTCAAATCAGGGCACATTTTTCAACATCAGCAACTCAGGAAAAAAAAGGGAAACTGTGCCAAATTTGCCTTCTGTCACTATCTCAGATGGGCTTTGACTCATGTCACAGATAAGTGTCTCCAGGTATCATTCAGGAATGGCCCAAGGGGAGTCCGCCATTGGCAGAAAACGGGTCCATATCTTCTTCTTCACATCTAGCCATGTGAAATACCTCCCTGAAAACAGTCAATGAACTCAAAGCAAATGGGACTCCATTCCTTGTTCCCTTCAAAGGAACTAAAAACTTGATAACAGCTCAACAATACTAATTGAGGGCTTGGTAGCATGAATGTGTTTGAATAAAGAAGTTGGAAGATGGTGCCTTGGGCACAATTACTATGCATGAAAGCAAGTGGCAGCATTGCTTTATCAAACAACCTAGACCTAGCCTCTGAGTGGATCTGAAAAAAAATTAAACCATCTATGGCATTAAAAAGTGCTAGAAAATACAGTTAAGAAATTCTGCCATATGATGGCACCATTATGTTAATAGCAATTATGGAAGCTGAGGTTATTTATAATTTGCTAGCCTGAAAAAAAAAAAAAAAAGAGTTACATGTAGTCCATTACCAACCCGATGACAGAGGTTATGTAATGGGCAGGCCACTTTAGGTTTCACATTTACCTCAGACATCTGACGGGGAGAAAATAGGACTTTCTCTGATAGGATAATTGCATAGTGGAGAGTAATTCAAATAGGGATGAGCATGATAAAATCACTCTGATTCAACTAATCACTGGGAAAAGTGATGGAGGAAAATGATGAAATCAAGCCAGAAGAGACAGAGAAAAAGATCAACATTGTTTAACAGCCAAGAGATGACAGGCTGTATTAAGGGCTGGGTTACCACAGTACTTACATTTCCTTCCCCCCAGCATGAGCTGAATCCACCTTCACAGATAAAAGATGTTGTTATTGTGGTTTTTTAAATTGCTATTGCCGGTCTCATGGATATTTTATACATATCAATGGAGATTTAAATCATAGGCATTGTTTGTAAGCCAGGTTTCTCATGCATATGTTCTTTTGTGTGTGTGCATGCGTGTGTAGGGGGGTATCCAGTATTGAACTCAGTGGTGCTCGACCACTGAGCCACATCCCCAGCCCTATTTAGTATTTTATTGAGAGATGGGGTCTCATGGAGTTGCTTAGGGCTTCGCTGTTGCTGAGGCTGGCTTTGAATTCGTGATCCCACTGCCTCAGCCTCCAGAGCCCCTGAGAGCATGTGTTCTTGAGGCACACTCATGAGCCACACAAGATTGGTGGGCACTGGGCACCGGGAAGGCAGGAGTCAAGGGCCCCAAACCTCTGACCTGACTCGATTGCAGGGGACACGGATGGAGGCTTGGAGTAGAGTGGTACATCAGGTCAGCAGAACCAAACCTAAAACCCATGCTGTTCCTGGGCCATGGGCTGCTGGGTGTGTGGTGCAGGAAAAGGACCTGCCCATTTCATAGCAGTGCATTCTAGTGCCATGCCACAACTAATGACTCCGCCGCAGGCCACGGGCCAACTTGGACTGGAGGTCTTTGCTCTTCCAGTGCTCACAAATCCCACAGGCAAACAGCAACCTTTCCTGCTGGAGAAGTGAGGTGTCATTATAATATGAAAAGAGTCACAGTCACCACTCCCCTGGCTTGGGTATAAACCAACATTTCATTCCAAATGCCACATGGCTCCTGACTGCTTTCAATGGAGCTGCCTGGCTCACCATGGGGCCAGGACCATCTCAACTGTCTCCAACAAAACTCCAACTTGTTACCAAGACACATAACACTGGATGTGCTCCCTGGATGTCACAGTACCCAGTGTGCTCACACAGGCCCTGCACCTCTATTTGAAAATACACTTCAAAGGACCCTGGCTGCCTTGATTCTGGGAGCATTTCAATTTAAAAAGAGCAATTGCTTTTTTTCTTTCTCAAAAGAACCACACTAACCATATCAAATAGTCTTTTTTTTTTTAATCTCACCAATTTAAAGCAAAGGGGTTTCAAAATTAGGCAATAAGAAGAGGTAGAACCCAGTTCGTGTTCCCTTTTATCATTATCCAGGTGCTTCCTGAACTGTAAGACTCCTTCCTTCACTATTGAATGCATAAAAGAAGGAAGGACTCTTAACTGGAAGTAACAGCCAACGTTCACTGAATGTCTTTGGTTTGCCAGGCTCGGTGCTGAGCACTTTGCACAGATACACACGGGGGCACTGCATTCTTACCCTCAGGGTGCACAGACATACTCCACTCAGCCCTGCCCCTGTCTAGGCAAGTGACTTCATTCTACCAAGGCTGACAACTCCTAGGAGCGATGCTAGAATTAGATGAGATGATCTATCAGCACATCACTAACTCAACAAATCATAAGCACATATGAAGCCACTTCCTAATACATCAGGGAGATAAATGAGGAAAAATAGATTCGCAGAGGTCACTCAGCTGTCCTCCCTCTCCTCCTACCTTTGGGTAAAACTGAGATCTGGAACAGTACTTCTAGAGCCCATGCCAGTCATCCTGAGGCACTACTGCCTCAAAGGGACAAGATCTAAGATCTGGTGCTGGCTGGGCCTTTGTGTCACAGTGACATGTTGCACCCATGTCCCTCCAGGCACTCCCAAGATACAGCACCAAGGCTTCTTGCCTATCTGTTGCAAAAGTAGAATCAAAGGATATTTATTTGTCTTTTCACTGTGTCATTCACAAAGACATGCAAGTTAAAACAATATTTAACCCTCTCAAATTGACAATGTTGTCACAAATTATTTAGGATGAAGATTAAAGACTGGAAGGGAAGAAACACAAGAACACAAACCATAGTTTCCTCCAGATGGTGGGGATTTTAGGGGATTTTTTTTTCTTCTTCCTGCTTGATATTTTTCAAAATATTGTGAGCGTTAATCAAAGAAGTGCTCATTTTTATAAATAGAAAGTAGCAATTACAGTGGGCTTTTTATTATTAACATAAATATATTTGTTTTGGTTTTGGACCAGGGCAATGAGCATCCACATCCCATTCCTGCTAACAGGGTTATGAACTGGCACAAGCTTATCTGGCAGAAATGTTTTCATAAGCATGAGGAAGCTTCAGGATTGGTTAGAGACTCTGAGCTGTTCTCCAGGTATTGAAATTCATATTAAGGAGACTAAAGTGTTCTCAGGATGCTGGGCTGTGAGAGCAGTGAAGAACGTGGACTCCAAGGGCCTGGAACCTATTTCTTGCTTCTCATGTGACCTCCTCAAAGAAGCTACCTAACCGCAGTCTTTCCATCTCCTCTTTGTAAAACAGGAATGATGAGAGTAACCTCCATCATGGGACTGATACAAGGACAAAAGAAGTGGGGGCATACAAAATCCTCAAAAGAACACCGGACATGTACTAGGTGCTCTGTTATTTGATTTATTGATGTACCAGAAGATTCAATGCAGCAATATCTACTTCAAAACTTGCAAATAACCTAAACACCCAAATATTTAGGAGCAGCAGGATTAATGATGACACACTCATAGACTGAAATGTTTCACAGTCATTGAAGAAAATCACAAAATACAGTGGCCCAGGAAAATACACTTGAAGGCTAGAAAGATGCAATAAGAAGTTGGGTATAAAAGTAAATGGGAGGCTGGGGTTGTGGCTCAGAGGAAGAGCACTCTCCTAGAATGTATGAGGCACTGAGTTTGATCCTCAGCACCACATAAAAAAATAAAAATAAAAATGAAGATATGTGTCCACCTACTACTAAAAAAATAAAAATGTTATTAAAAAAGGAAATAGGTACCATAATTGCAAATATGAAATAAGGAAAATGCCCACAAGTACACATATAGCAATGCAAACAGAAAAGACTGGAAGGAAAGAAACACAGAAGAGCACAAGCTATAGTTTTCAGCCAGGTAGTGAGAATTTTAAGAGATGCCCCCCAACACTTGATATTTTTTGATATATTCTAAAAGTTCCATGAAAGAAGTGTCCATTTTATAGGCACAAAATGGCAATAACAAGGGCTTTTTAAAATTTATATATTTTTTTAACTTCAGGGCTCTGTTCTTGAGATTTGAACATCCACCAGGCTTCCATATTTGTGAGGGAGACAATCTGCTTCAAGGAAGTGAAACAAGGATGTGGCAGAAGCCACCTTGCACCTTCTGCCAGCAATCAGCACACTATTTTTGCAGAAGATAAAGGTGCATTTTTTTCTTCCATGGCTTCCACAAAGAAGTCTCATCTTATTTAAACAATAACCCATAGTTGTGCAGCAACTCCAATTCATTAGCACTGGTCATGTGCAGCATCTGCTCTATTGGCTCAAAAATCATAACACGGTGTCTGATCTCTACACCCCTGGCCTGACTTTTTCCCATTTTACAGATAAAGAAGCTGAGATTCATAAAGACTGTTTCACTGAAGATAAAAGTTTAATTGACAATGCTCTCCTTCCCTGAATCAGAATAGTACAAAAAATGTTTTAAAGACAAGCGAAGGTGTGGGCTTACCAGGTCTAAGGCAGAAATAACTTGAGGAAATTTGGTTTGGCAAACCAGGTAAGAAGAGCTAAAGCAGAAAGAGGTCTTTTATAACAAAAAGATTCTGGAGAAAATTATTAAGACCAGAGGGTAAGCAAACTGTACATTAGAAATAAAGAACTCTTCAGATTATAATTTCTCCTATAGTCGTGGGCCATTATAACATTAATATAGGACTGTGCATTCACCTGTCCTACGCCAAAAATGTATGAGACCTTGTTTGATAACAAGCAATGAAGTCTGCAGCCATCTTGGAAATCCAAAATAATACACCTGTGGACTGCATTTCCATTCATTCAGCTGATAGTAGGAAACTTATGGAGCTGTTACTTGGTCAACCAAACACTTTAATTGTAGTAATGTTCTAACAAAGATCAGGAAAACCTCCAACTTCTTCTAATCCTCATTTACCCCACCGAGATTTTTCAATTCCACATTTAGACAAGCACGGCTTACGTTTTTATATTTGCTTAATTGAAGCACCATGTACCCTTGAATAATTCTGGATAATTAGTGGGTGTGTCACACAGGTGGAGCCCATCCTCTACAGCTGTATAGATAGTGGCATCTTCACTGAGGCATAAAATCCTAAGAAGAAAACTGGTCCAGAAACCCAACCTGTAAAGTCCCTAGGCACTGCTTTTCCTGGTTAACCAGAATGAAGAAATAAAAGTGCTCATGGAAGAGACAACATTTATCTTTGCGAGTTGGGCTCATCAGGAGAAGGCCATCCTCAAGCTGAGAGACAGCAACTCTGAGCAGAAATTAGGAGACTTACCCGCACTGCTTCGGACTTTTTGTGAAACATCTCCTCCATGTTCTTCGCCAACTTTTTCACCAACTGGAGGCCATCGATTTCTTCTATGGCCACATCTTTCTCGTACTCTTTGTATTTCTGTAAGGAGGAAGGGCAACATTAAAAGCACATGATACTAAAACTCCATGCCTCTAACAGTGAGAATTTAAAAATATCTAAAAATCTTAATATCACTGTTTCTGTTGGATCTGGGGGATATTGGACTGTGATTTTTTATTATTAAACAAACTATGGGAAAACATGAAAATGAACTCTGGTTCCCTTTGGAAACTCAGCTGGTACCTAGGATAGGAATAAACTGAAATGTTACATAGTCATTAAACCAAATATAATCTGTCTGTTTATAAAAGGATTTGACCCATATTCCCCACACTTTCCCAATTAAAGACAATTTTTTTTTCATTTAAAACCTATCATACACTTCAGCAATTTATCTATTTAAACCAGCTCTTCAACAAATGGTGCTGAGAAAACTGGAAATTCATATGTAGTAGATTGAAATTGTGTTGCTGTCTGTCACCCTGCACAAAACTCAACTGTAAGTGGGTCAAGGTCCTAGGCATTAGACCAGAAACCCGGTGAGTACTAGAAGAAAAAGTACGCTCAACACTTCATCGTATCAGCTCAGAAACAGACTTCCTCAATAAGACCCCTAAAGCACAAGAAGTAAAATCAAGAATCAATAAATGGGATGGCATCAAACTAAAAAGCTTCTTCATAGAAAAGGAAATAATCAAGCATATCAACAGAGAGCCTATAGAATGGGAGAAAATCCAACCACCCACATAAACAGCAGCTCATGGGGGGGTTTTGACTATTTTGTAAGAATGGAAAGTGGTCCTGAGACCAAAGAGTTGGTTTAACTCTTGTTAAAGATTTTAGTTAGATCTTAGATTTTATTCCCACTGGGGAAAAAATAATGTTTCTTAATAGGAATCTTCCAAATGGAGCTCAAAATGCTTTTCCAATCAAGACAAATCCATTACATTTATGAAGTTTTTAAAAGACTGTAGAACTAAAAATATTCTGGGGTTATATGTTTAATTTGTGGTGAAATTGTGAATTAGTTACTTGCCTCTCACCCAAAACTCCTGCATAGAAAAAATAGGGGTTCACATCTCATCTTGGCTCTAGGATGTCTAGAGTATTTTTTAAAGGTGGAGAATATTAACAATTCTTTAACAGCAGAATAATTTTTGGCATATACATTTATATTTTCTCCTTATTCTCCCCACCTTTAACTTCAAAAATGTAAACTGGAAAGGGTCTCTGTTTTCCTGGTCAGCAGAAGCCATCTTACACCCAAGACTGAGCTTGGAAAGGGATATATACATCCCTTCCCAGTTCATATTTCCAAGTCCTTTGAAGCAATAATACTGGGTATTCCAAAAGGAGAAAGTTAGAGTTTGTGGAGAGAAGGACGGACTTAAGGAAGGGAAGAAAAGTAAAGGGAGAATTCCTCAGATCCCTAAGACCAAAAGGAAAACCTTTTAGAGCTTAGCCGGGAAGCTGGGAGATAGGGCTTTGGGTTCTAGGAGCCACAAGATCCCCTTCACACTGGTACAAGCAGGTGGGACCCTAGACATAGAATTCTCATCCCCCATCACCAGACACTGGCAGAGATGGAAGGGTGGAAGGGACCCTTGGACTGGACATTGGAGTCTCTGACCTGAATACCAGGCTCAAGGGCTGGGAGTTTTTCAGAATTAAGTTGATCCTGTAGAAATAAACTAAGTGCTGTTACTGAACCACCTGAGTCTAAACCGAGATAAACATCTGCTATTATTTAGTGGATTCTGAACTGTTCTGCTAGTCCCATCATGTCCCAGGAACTGTATAGTTTCCTACTTCTATCTGAGAACATTCATAAAAATCATATGGGTTTTTTCTGGAAAGCCTTTCTCTTTCATCTCACCTGCAAATCATTATTCTTTCTTCTAACCTTTTTCTCCTTCCCCACCAATGCTGTCCTGGTTCCCCAAAACAAGGAGGCAGCATGTTCTATCCCAGGGCCCAAAGAACTCTGTGCTCATCTCCCCTGGTATTATAGTTGGTGTGGCCCAGAAGGCAAGGACACACCTTCGTAATCATCACCCCACCCACAGAAGACACTTGCAAGATTTCTCTGGATGAAGCTTGTTAATACGATGATATATAAAGAAGAGGCAGGTGAGGCAGGTGCCTTATCCTGGGGCTCTATAAGGGTGGCCTCTCCAAGCCCTCAGGCAGTAACTGGATTGGCCTGGGATGTGGAATACTGGCCAGCCCAGTCCTGGCTTAAGCTAACAGCGTCCTCTGGTGTCTGGATAAAACTTCAATGACAGTCACTGGAAACTTTCCCTAAGTTCGAACATAAGCCAATATATTTGGTGCCAAAAATCCCGCGGGTTCCCTGCTGACTGCCAGATGTGCTCCAAAAGCCCACAGCAGGGGCCAGCTTATACCCAGGGCTGATTCACTACCCCAAAATACAAAAACAAAACTAATGTCAGCCTCATATTTACAATCAGTGAAATAAAATCTCTGTCTTCAGTGACTCTGTGACTTCAGGTTATCTAGATGAAGGCTTAAAATAAAGATACATAAAATGGTTTTCACAGTGAACCCATACTTGACTTTTTTGGCTTTTACATTGGGCCCCCGTATTCTGATCGTATATGGTATTGGCATGTGATTCTCTTCCAGTACATTTCTGGAAGGAATCAATTTAACTTTAACTTTCCGCCAACTTTTCAACGCAATCTTCCCACATCTGTCCTCTGAGTCTGCTCTGTGAAAAGGAGCCGCTGACCTCACAGAGTGTGTTAGTCTCCCAGGACTACTTATGCCTATGCCTTAGTGACAAATCTCAACATGAAACTGTCTGCCAAACAGAGGATTCCAGATCGGGGGCAAACTCAGCAGTTTCCTGGTTCCATTCCTCTTCTAAGCCTCAGTCCTTTCCTTCAGGAGGTGCCAACAGGTCTTCTCTGCTAACAGGCCAAGTATCCATTACTGTCCTACCTCCTGGGGAAGTTATCCCATAACTAGATAATACTCTGCCTTTTCAAGATATGCTATCATAGACTGAAATCAGGTCAGAACAACATGATGCCTTAGTCTTTCCAAGAAATGTTTCATTTTGCTGGAATCAAAAGATTTTGAAGAACACAGAAAGTAACCCAGTGAAACTCATTAATCAATCACAAGTTATTGGTAGCTCAGAATGGTAATACAGATCAGAGCCATTAAAAAGGCACCTATAGCAGGAAACCAAGCCATTTGACCGCCAACTTGACAGAGTGAGCTACAATGATATAACAGAATTCCATGCAGCCATCCCAAACTATCAATCAATGCAGGAAACATGCACAGTATGTTACAATTTACACTAGATAGTAATTGATGGCTTTTTTCTTTTAAATCACTCATCTGCATACACACGTACGACTTAGAGGATGTAGGCCAAGTGTTCACAGTTGGCTATGCAATTACAAATGATTTTTTTCTTTCATCTTTTTGCTCACCTGTTTTTTCTAACGTTTACCACAAATATGCTATTTTAGAAGACGGAAAATACGAAAGTTGTGGTTATATTTAGAATAGAATATGGCCCCCTACTAAACAGATTCCTCTAGGGAATGTAGTCCCCATCAGAATCTATACAATTAGTCAACATGTCCTCACTGGCAGAGTCTAAGGGAGTCAGTAAAATTAGTCCTACACAGCACAGTGCTAGAAACTTCTTGTACATTAATTTCTCCAATCCCCACAACTCTCCTGAGGGGTGGTATGATCCCTGCCCTGCAGGTGGGGAGCTGAGGCATAGGGAGCTACAGTCAGCTGGAGAGAGTCAAATGTTCAGAGACCAGTTTAAACCCTGGAGAGGCCAGAATTCCCATTGCTCAGGGTTTTGAACGTCGAGGGGTAGAGGGATAGAAGACTGACAGCCCAAATATTTGCAAACTTTTTTTCCTAAGGCACTTCTTGCTGCCATTAAAAAAAAAAAAAAAACTGTTTCTTTGAATTTGTAGCCAACAGTGGCTCAGACTCTCCAAGAGAGTCAAATCTCCCGAGAAATGGAGACATGGCCAGGTGACAAGGGCTGCAGCTGCTTGGAGAAAGCAAAAGCCTCACAGCCAGGGCACAGCTGAGGTCTAGCCGTCGCCTCTGCTCCCCCACAGGGCCACTGGAGGAGAGCTTGGAGCAGGGCCACAAGGCGTACATACAGCTCTGGACAGTACCAACACCTGCAGGGAAGTGGAGAAAATGTATCTGGAAGGTGGCCCTGGAGCCTCTGTGAGAAGTCCACTCCAAGGTCCTATATGGGCCACAACATGGCTTCCGTCCTCCAAGCCGCCACAATCTGGAGGAAAGTCTGGCACTCCTCCACTCCAGCAGACCTCCCCGACAGCTGCACAGGAGGATTTTTATTTGCTCTAGCTTCAAGGACTGCACTCTAAATTGCTTGTTTCATGTAAATCAGTCTTCCTTCAATTGGAAAAAGGAGTTAGGAAAGTATGAACAGGTCGGTGTGTTCACACAAAAGGAAGACACAAGAAGGGGTCACCAATGGAAGAGCCGGCCATGCTCCCAGAATAAAGACTGGAGTCGTTTGGCCTTGGGATCCCGTCTCCAGAATTCTGTTTGTTCCACAGACTGTATTTTGTGTCTCTGGAGTGCCAGGCGGGGTGCTAGACATCACACACAGAAGGAGTAGTACAGCAACGTTGGAGGAAGTCCTGGTCAACACATCCTGAGGGGCAAAGGGTCAAAGACACATGGGGGCAGTCAAGGTAGGGACTCCCATCTTGCTAAACCCTTTAGAGATGACAAGGCTGGAAACGTGAGAGACTCAGTAAAGGATGAACAGCAAGTAGAAAGGTCCAGAGACCGGAGGCTCCTAAGCAACTCAGTGAGACCCTATCTCTAAATGAAACATAAAAATGGGCTGGGGATGTGGATCAGTGGTTAAGTGCCCCTGGGTTCAATCCCTGGTATGACAAAAAAAAAAAAAAAAGTGCTGATTAAGAGTTTGGACCTTATCCCTTCTTGGGCAGGATGGTAGGGGGTATGGAGAGCTGTGACGACTGAAGCCATTGAAAGGGTTAAGTCATTTATGTTTTGAAAGACCTCAATGTACAGAATAGAGAGGAGGGAGGCAGATCTGAGGGGAGTGGCCAGGATTCAGGCCGTGGGGAGAGTCTAAAGATGCAGAGAAAGTACAGGCAAAGTTCCCTGGGAGTCAGAAAGAGGGCTGGTGGTCAGACACAGCAGCATTATGGACTGGCTGGCTATGTCACTTTAAGAATGTCATTTGACCTTCTAGGGCTCAGTCAGAATGCCAGGGGCAGTAATCTCACCAGGAGGACATCTGTGAAAGTCCCCCAGCACAATGCCTACTCTACCCCAAATCCTGCTGCTCCCTCGCTCTTTCCTCTTGGCACTTCTGCTGCAGAAGGTTCTAGTAGGTACTGTGAGGGGTTGTCACATTCTGCCTTCTTGAAATGAAGCTCTTTGAGAAACAAATGGCAACAAGGTGGCTGATGGTGCCTGTGCTCCTGGCTCTGCCCTCCCCTGGCTCCATGCAGGAGCTACAGATGCCTGAGCAAGGGAGCCTGTGACTTTAGCCAAGGGTCTAGGCAGGACACAGCCCTTTGCAAATTACCTCTTAGCATTCATGACACAGAAGGAAGGCAAGCCTGAGAAACTTTGCATTCCCCTGTCGCACAAGAACACCCAAAGGCTTCTGTTTCTTCTGTTAGCAGAATCAGCATTTGGCAAGAAATCCCATGATGAGCCAAGAACATTTATCACTTGAGAAGGGAGACACAGAAACGCATTATTTCTGCAGCATCTATTTTGCCAGATCATTTCACACAAACACCAGGAAGAGAAAAGCACTACTTCACTGTCAGGACACTTAATGTTGCTCATACATTTGGGTCATTTTTTTTTTCCCTACATGATAACTGCATATCTAGGAGTGAGTCACCTGGAACTGCCCCCAGAGAGGGAGCTCAAGTCAGGAGACTTCTGACCAATCACAAGTAATTGGGATAAAAGCTGAACACAGAAGAGGGGTTTTGGATGTGCTCAGTACCAGGAAATAACACAGAGAACAGACACAGAGGGTATCATGAGCCAAAGCCACGGGTGCATTTTAACATGTTCTCTTGGCTAAATTTTCTCATCAAAACTAAAATTACATCTTTGGAGTGGCCATCATTAAAGTCGTGGCATGATGATTGACAGAAGGTCCAGGGGAGTAGAGGATATTACAAGGACCTTCCTACCCCCAACTGAGAATCTGGGGAGTGTGCCCTCAAGCCCCTGACTTGACAACAATAGGTCTGCTTCATCCGCCCTCACCCAAGTCTTGGCACTTCCCTTGAAATCCCCCAAACCCAGATGCCCTGGGAAATCCTGTCACTGGGAAAGCAACCTAGAGGCAACTCAAGTCCAGAATCCTTAAAAGTGGTTTGCTATGTAAAAGTGAAAGAGCCTTGTGTTCCCATGTTGAGGCTCAATCTTTTGTCTTCCTCTCATTCCTTCAAGCTCTAAAAAAGCCACAATATAAGACAGAAATTCATTAAGCCAATCATTTAAGTAAGGATTACCCCACCAAACCAAAAAAAAAAAAAAGAAGAAGAAGAAGAAGAAGAAGGAGCTTAATGAAATTATTACTATTTTCATTCATTAAACAAATATTTACAAATAGCCTACCACGTGTCAGTCTGCAGGGCGTGGGGACAGATGGGTTACCTTGGCAAATACATGTGAGTCCCTCTGGTTATGACATGGATTATTTTTGGTGCATTTTGTTTAAAAATAAGCAAAAAATAAGTTGGAACAGAGCTGCATGGGTCATTTTGAGGGAGATGTAAAAAGGCTTACACTGCCAGGACAAGAAGCGAGTGAGGAGGTCCCAGATACTTGCTCCTAAGAGGGGAATATGATTTAAAAAAAAAAAAGCTAAAACAGATGTGTGGACAGAGGGGACATCAATCAATAATAGTGAGAAGCACATGGACAGGGGAGGAGATGAGGAAAGTAGAAAATTCCAGATTCCAAGCTCTGGTGCCCCTTCTCTTTGGTGAAATCTATCTCTCTTTTGCTAATTCTTGCTTGCTATCTCTGTGTCCTGTTCTTCAATTCTTTGCTGAATGGAGACAATGAACCTGGCACCCCTAGACAGTAACAATTTCCACCTAAACCTACACCTTCATATCCCACATAGCCGTCTCTAAATGTCTCCTCCAGTCACATACCTGACATGGCTCCTCAGATGTCAAGCCAGGCAGCCAGCCTACTGGGCCTGACAGAGAAGTGGCAGAAAAGTGGTGGAATGGCGTGGCGGAACGGCAGCCTAGGTAGGTTGGAGCGTGGTGGCAACATGGCCTGTGGCCCCATGGCCACATGGAGCCCACCATACAGGTGCAGCAGGTCCAAGACTGGTGAGCCAGCAAGTAAGCTAAGGTACTTCAACCTATTATCCTTTGGTGGCCACACCTGGGCATGGAATGGACGGCTGCTGCATAAGTCCACTCCATGGAGCGCTATAGCCCCATCTGGCAACCTCAACCTCCTTCCTTACTTGTGGCAAGAAAATGGAAATGGGGCAGAACTGAAGTTGGGAAATTGGGACTCAAGAGCTGACCAATAGTGTTAGTATGTTTCCAAACCCTAATTAGCATCAGTTTGAACCAATAGCATTGGTACTTCTTCCAAACCTTAATAGCATAAGTTTGGACCAACAGCACTGGCCCTTGTGCTATATAAATCCCTAGACTAGCATCCTCAGAAGGAGAAAAACCTGCTACAGGGTCCTGTCTTTCCAGCAAGAGTTGTTCCTTTTTCTATTCTTCAATAAATCCTTCTCTTACACTCACTCACCCTGGTCTATGGATTTCATTCTTCCAATTCACAAGATAAGAACCCAGAAAGAAGAAGAAATTGATGGTGAGCTATTGGGGTGTCCTACAACACTGGAGGGTAGGGCCTCTACTAAGTGCTGAACACTTCTCTGCTGCAAAGACCTGCAACATTATGCAGACCCCACCTGCCAGCAGCAGAAGTGGAAATCAAGTTTCATCTCAAAACTTGGGTCTCACCTGTTCGCGGTGCAGGTATGTCACTACTGTCGGGTGGGAGGATATTCTGATCGGGAAAAACTGATCATCACAGCCTCCAGGTAGAGAAGAGTTCCCAGGGAGGATTTTAAAATGATGAATTAGCCAAAGCTCACAGAAAAGCGAATGATTGTATAGCATATCTAATTCCTGGGGGAGGTAGTCCATAAAGGACCCTGTGAATGTAATGAGACAGTCAGGAGCCATCACAAGACAGCTGGTAAGCAGAGCCATGACTTGATTGGCAGGGAAACAAGGTGAGATGCAGAAGGTAAAAAAAGAGGAAGGGGATGGTCCCTTTAGGCTGCATGCAAAGCTGTAAGCTTATGTCCTTACAGTGGGACAGAGGAATGCAGCTGCTGCTCTGTCTTTTCCATTATTCGCAGGGAAGACAGCTGATTGTGATGTTGGTTAGAAAAGGATATGTGCCAATTTTGCTGCAGTGATAATGATCTGGGGCCTGAAAGCAGGATCCCACTTGCTTAGAATCATTGTCCAGGTTTCCAATCAGAGGAAGACCATCACTGTGTGCTTGCTGGGCCACCTGGTTTGATGCTAACACAGCCAGATGTACCAAGTTCAAGTACTTGTGGCACAACTTACTTTCTCTGTGACACATTTCCTGGTCTCCACCAGACTCCCTTCCTTCACAGTCAAGTGGATTCACATACCATACTGTTCTTGGAATAATCAGGTGAGAGGAGGCATGTGCAATACCCAGCAGAAAGCTGGACAGAGCGTAAAATACCAAAAATATGATGGGAGCAATAACAGGGGGCAATAAATCCCAACACTTGCTCTGAAACTTCTAAAAATGGTCATTCTCTTTCTTCAACAAGAATAACCTGCCAAGCAACATTCAGAACCTACCAGACCAACCAGCTCCAAATGCTATTCTGGGCAGTGGGCATCCTCTGGATGTATTCACGAGGCTCTCATGGGTCTACAAAAGTAACTCTTTGGGGGATGGCTCTCTTCTGGCAGAAATTGGTTGCTCAAAGTCTATATTTGTATAGGGAATGACAGTTTTCAGATATGTTACTGAAGATGTTGCCATAAAAAACTCATCGACAATTTTGGGTCTCTGCTTATAGGCAGCATCATTTTCTTATTATGACATAAATGTACTTAGTATTCCTCTCAAACTCAATTATTGCATACAGAAGTGCCACTTCAACACACAACACTTCTAAGCAATTATGTTTCCAAGTAAACACGCTTCCAAATCTTTTAAACTGATGTTAGGAACACTGCCTCTCAACTGTAACAACAACAGAAATGACTGACTTTGTGGGACTCTCAGTCACCGAAGAACATCTTTCTGTTAAACGTGGAAAATGCCATATTTAGATGAATAATTCTGTTTCCTACAGGTACACCAATCAAGTGTCACCAAGGTTTAAAAAAAAAAAAAGCAGCTGCTATTAACCTTGACCTCTTTCAGATCCAGTGAAGTTTGAGGAAAATCCTTGAGGAATGCAATTTTTCTCTGTCAAAGCTACTAGAACAAGAGGCAATGCATCAGAACAAAAGAGACTGTGTGGAATGAAGAGGAGAGAGGGAGACAAGGCACTGACTTGCAATCCAAAGAGCAAGCAGAGGGAAGTCAAGAAGGAGCTTGGCTCCCAGTTCTGCAGGGCTGGACAGATGGACCGTCACCTGTGAACAACACCTGTGCCAGAAGAACAGCATGGAGCTGGATCAGCGGTGAGGGCAGTAGGGTCTCCTTGGCATGTTGGTTTTTTGTTCTGTTCTGTTTTATTAATTCTGGTACCAGGGATGGAACCCAGAGCCTCACACATGCCAGGCAAGTGCTCTATCCTGAGCCACATCCCAAGCCCTCCTTGGCAGGCGTTTAAGAGCTCCCAGCTAGGAAGAAATTGCTGTGTGATCTCAATGACTTCTCAAGGTGCTTTCTGGTGTGCATCTCAAGAAAGTACTGTCACGAGAATCACCAGGGTCCTCTGCTCCAGAGCCCAGGACCTCATGCTCCCAGCTGGTTGCCTGGAGTACTTAATAGTCACAGAGTTCTGGGGAGGCTGGCCCTCAGAGCACTGGCTGTGCAGTGGGTGAGCTCTGACAGACGTCTGCCACCTCCAGACTGTCAGCTGCTGAATTAAAAGATGGCTATCTCTCTCTCCTTTTCTCCCTGTTTTAATGTCTATGCTCTCCCCCACCCCTTTTTTTTTTCATCTTGATAAGTCTCATAAAGCTTTTACTGCTCAACACAATCAACCAGACAAATGCCACTGATAAACGGTGGTTGTGGGATTAAAACGGAGTGTGAATGTTGAATTCTCTCCTGTTTTATATAAGGGAAATCAAGTCAGAGGCCACCACCCGCTGAGCCGCTGACAGAACCAGCCTTGTCCTGGTGTGAAGGTATACCATGGTGCTCTACAACTGGGGACTTCGTCTGTCTCCTGAATAAGATCAAATGGCCTCAAGTGGTTATTTAAAAACTCCATTTCCTGGGTGTTTTCAGGATTACTGCATGGGGATCCAAGGCTTCGAAATGAGAATATTTATGCTGAACAAACACCTCACAACCCCACAAGTCAGAGCAATGATTACAGGCCTGTGTGTGTCAGAGAACAGAAATCTCACCTCCTCTTAATATTTACGAGTGGCTTTTACGTCCACCAACAAATTTAACTACAGCCAAAGAACAAATGGTAAAATGTCACTTTGCACAGCCTGCACTGCTTGATACGGATTGCTTTCTGCAGCCTACTTCTTCCAAACACATTTTCTGATATTCCAGTTGAAAACAATTCATCTTTCCTGTTCCCTGAGGACCAGAGGGAATAACAACAACAATGACTTATTATTAATAAGAGCAACCAGCATCTACTGAGCACTTATCCTGGATCAGGTTGATATTATTTCCCCCATTTTACAGGTGAGGGAACCGAGGCACAGAGAGATCAAGTAAATTCCCCAATGGGTGACACCACTAGCTGTTATTTAAAGGGACATTAGCTGCTATAATAAAAATATTACAAAATATCAGTGGCTTAGAACAACAGCAATATATTTCTTTTTTTTTCTCTCTTTTTTATTTTCTTTTTACCTTTTTCTTTTTTTTCTTCCTTTTTTTTTTTTGTACCGGGGATCAAAATCAGGGGCACAGGACATAACCACTGAGCCATATCCCCAGCCCTCTTTTGTATTTTATTTAGAGACAGGGTCTCACTGTCTTTGCTAAGTTGCTGAGGCTGGCTTTGAACTCATGATCCCCGTCTCCTACCTTAGCCTCTCAAGCCTCTGAGATGATAGGCATGTGCCACTGTGCCCAGTCAGAAATATATTTCTTATTCACGAACCCATCCCGTAAGGGAGTTCCTGGTCATTAGACTTCTTCCACACAGTGATTCAGGGGCACGTGATCCTCCCATCATGCAGCTCTGCTCGCCCTGCTTCTTGAATTCCTTAGCTTGGAAGTGATACTGTTGTGGTTTGGATGTGAGGTGTCCCCCAAAAGCTCATGTGTGAGACAATGCAAGGTTTAGAGGAGAAATTATTGGGTTGTGACACAAGTCAGTGAATTAATACCCTGGTGGGATTAATTGTGTGGTAACCAAAGGAGGGCAGGGTGAGCCCGGAGGAGGTGGTCATTGTGGGGTGTGGCTTTGAGTATATATTTGTGTCTGTGGAGAGTGGAGTCTCTCTCTCTCTGTGT
This sequence comes from Urocitellus parryii, assembly GCF_045843805.1. Taxonomy (NCBI): domain Eukaryota; kingdom Metazoa; phylum Chordata; class Mammalia; order Rodentia; family Sciuridae; genus Urocitellus; species Urocitellus parryii. The sequence continues at coordinate 171,510,101 of NC_135533.1, read as the reverse complement.
CCTGAGCTGCTTCCCTCTACCACTCTCTTCTGCCATGATGTTCTGCCTCACCTTGAGCCCTGAGGAATGGAGCCTGCTCTCTATGGATTGAGACCCCTGAAGCTTTGTGAGCCCTCCAACAAACTTTTTCTTCTCTAAAATTGTTCTTGTTGGGTCTTTTAGTCACAGCAGCAAAAAAAACTGACTGAAACAGACATTTACCAACTCTGCCCACATTCCAGGGGCTGTAAGTAGACACATGACCCAAGAGCATATAACTGGGCCTGAGTCATGGCTGGGAACCGTCGTTAGCCCTCAGTCAATACCCTGGAAATGGGAGTATAATCCATGCAGGAGCTGGAATTTGAACCCAAGCAGCATGGTCCCAAAGCCCAGTCTCTTAACCAGCACACTTCAGCTTGAAAGCTTGATAAACCATAGCTAGATAAAACCTTGAGTTAAAACTTTCCTGGAACCAATTTGTGTGATGGATACTTGAGAGCGGGTGCAATCAAGTCACAATCTACAGAAGGAATAACGTGACCCAATCACTTGTATGTGTAATTATGGTCAGACTCAGATGTGAAAGGCCAAGATACTGCAACACGGAAAGGAACACGGTATAAACAAAATCTTAGACCTTTTGTTCTGATTTCCTTAATCCCAGCACAAATAAAACTGCTATTTGAATAACATCAATGACCTTCTCGAGCACACGATATTAGTTGCCCAGGCGCCACGAAAGTTAATTGGCTTAACTAAAGTCTTTTTAATTCTATATCCAAGATGTCCTGGAAATCGAAGGCAATCAATGAATGAGTCCGCAAGGTCCATAACAAGCTTAGAGCTAATACTATTTGCAGCTGCTCAAGTGGTTTCTGTAGTTACAGAGCCAAAAGCCAGAATGAGTGTTAGGACCCTGCATCTGAATGAATCTTTAACTCCATCAACTCCAAAATGAATCCAGAGACTCCAATGGATGTCAGGGCTGGACCCTAGCTTCCCACTGTGATTATACAGAGTCATGGAGAGGTCATGCTTCATAAATGCTTATCAATCCATGCTCCCTCCTATTGAAAAGAAGAGGTGATAACTGAAACTGTCTGCTCATACTGGGAAGCCAATCCTGTGAAAATACTGGGAGATTCTGATATAGAATCCCCTATTGCTGATATCATAAGCCAAGAAAATGGTCCATGGCATCAGCATCCATCATTAAAACATCTCCTTGCTTCATATTGTCCATAGAATCCTAGGTCCTATGGGAGTTTTTGCAGCAAGAAACCCTTCAATTTTACCCACAGACCCCAAAACGACGGAACTACATCAGAGTCTCCCTTATGCTGAGAAGCAAAATCATCATCTAAATCCTCTAAAAATTTAGGTGTCACCAACTTCAGAATGAAATGATTTTTCTGACAGACTTCACCAAGCCCAACACAAAGGACCTTTTCCTAGTATCTTTACAATCATGGTGTTAGAATGTAAAGGAATCCATTTCAGAGCCATTAATGCAAAACCTCCAGAGGCCAGACTGGCCATATGAGGGAAGGGAATTGAGCTACATTGAAATATGCAGCAAATAGCAGAGCTTCTGTCCCATCCTAAGACATCGGTTGTACATGGCTTCTTCTGATCTTTGTGTTTGAGGGCAAGGGAAGTACATCATGGTTACTTACTTTGTTAAGATGAGCCTGAAATCTGTGTTTTTTAGTTAAACCTTCCACTGAGCTTTTTTTTTTTTTTTTAAACATGCTGGGGCTCAGATGCAAAAATGCCTCTGAACATCTTCCTCATTCATCTTCATGTGAAGAAATCAAGACACAAGACACAGGATAACACATTCATGTGCCTCTCAGAAGCTGGTATAGTAATCAATGTCTTAGGCAGTGTGCTGATTGCTTTCAGGCACACTAGGAGGATGACTGTACCCAGGGGGCAGCAGGCAACCCAGGCCCGTGAAGGATAGGCACAGGATAACCAAGATCCCAGCCCAGGAGGACAGAACCAGGGTCCTTCTCACTGTGCATAGCTCCTCAGCCATGCAGGGACTCAGAACGGGAGGCCACCTACCTCTACAGACCCTTTTACCAAAGCACTGGATACCTCACATTTTGGGGGTTGTCAGTCATGAAAATGAGACCCTGAAGTTTAGGAATCACGGCAAGTTAAGTGAGGTCCATACTTTACTCTTGAAGTAGGGTGGTTTGGAGAATTCTAGACGACTGGGAAATTTAACTATGTCTCTCTTCCTCTTACACACACACAAACACTTGCTACCAATATTTTTTCCTCCTAAGGGGCATTTAGGAAAATAGAAGGAAATGAACCAATTCATCCCATCATTCTTACTATGCCTTTAAGATAGGAATTTTAAGGGATGGCATGCCACAGGCTTCTCCCGTATACATGCCGTCTATGGGCCCCTTCTCAGAACAATATTACTGGGTGCAAACATAAGAACCCATAAGAAGGTTCTGTGGTTGTAACTCAGTGGTAGAGTGCTTTCCTAGCATGTATGAGGTACTGGATTTGCTCCTCAGCACCACATAAATAAATAAATAAATAAATAAATAGTGTTATGTCCTTCTACAATCATTTAAAAAATGAAAATAAAAAAGAACACATAAGAGGAAAAAATATTGATTTTATGTGTGTGTGTGTGTGCACACACGTGTGTGTAAGAGGAAGAGAGACATAGTTAAATTTCCCAGTCGTCTAGAATTCTCCAAACCACCCTACTTCAAGAGTAAAGTATGGACCTCACTTAACTTGCCATGATTCCTAAACTTCAGGGTCTCATTCTCATGACTGACAACCCCAAAAATGTGAGGTATCAATTATACCAAAATTCCATTTTCAAAATGGTTAAAACATCAATTTGTGATGTGGAAATATGGGGGTGTGTCTTCATGCATTCAATGACAAGATCTAGTGGCGTCTACGGTCACCATCATCAGCGGGTTACAGGATGAGCAATAGCAAGGAGACTTCTGCATCAGCTAGGCCTTGACACAGAAATATCTGTGATTCCTGTTGATGACAGAGTCATAGGCACTATTATGGCCTGTCACCTACATTGGTAAGATAAGAAAGTAATAAGCTTTGGCTTGTGGTTAGTGAAAATAAAAGATGTCATTATTTTCCCAGTCTAAGTTCACAGTCCCCTGAATTCCTTCCAAGGCTTAGGGACACAGGTTAAACTATATGTTAAGAATACCAAGAGACCCAGAAAAGGTCCCCTTTTAAATAGTGACAGGGCATCAACCCACTGCTGATGGCTGGCCTGTGTCACTACGTCATGCATAACGTCTGATCATTAGCATCTATTTATGATATGATTTAAGGTCTCTGTATCCTATTAAGCACATACATCAAGCTTGGGGCATTTCCTAAAACAATTAATTCTTCTCCTAGATGGCTCTGCTGTCTATGGGTGGGTAAATTGTAATGTGAAGTTTTCTGAGTGTTCTGTCAATAAATGATGTTTTTTTCTAATTAATCAGGGAAGGGTGAACACTAAACCAGAAAGAATGTTATCTCAGGTCAGGGTCATAGAGTAGAATTAAAAGAAATACAATTCTCCTTTCGGTATATACCACTGGGTTATTGGAATTGTTCACAAAGAGCACATGTCCATGCATTATTTGTGTGATTAAAAATGTATGAAGTGTCACATTCAAAGAAATTTAGTAATCACTGATGGAAAACTATGATAAACGTCTCAGGATGTAGGAAGAAGAGCGTGATTGGCTCAGGTGTCTGCTCCAGACATGAATTAAATACCCCACTAAACAAGCCTGGCCTTCGTCCACAGCTACTACATTACTATGTCAGAAAGCATCTCGTGCAATGTCTACGCAACTGTGTACAATTAGAGATATTGCTCTTGAAATAATGCCAAGATGCATGTTATATAGTACAACATGTTTAAAATAAATCCACATAAAAAGAGAAAGCCTCAGATGCTGAGAAAGACCACAACAAAATCCCATTCATCTGGCTGGATGGGCATGGCAACAGATTTTTAGATGAATTTTCTGTTTTCTAAATTTGTCATGGGATATTGTTTTCCAAATGGGAAAAGTAAAGTCTAAGTTGAGATAAATAAGTAAGGGCAAGACTCAAATCCAGGCAGGTTGGCTCCAGAGCTCATGTCCTGACCTCTGCTAATAAACCTCCTACAGTACTTGGTGATAAGATGAGATATTTTTTTTCCTTACTAGAAAAGCAAATTTTGCAAATTAAAAAAAATAAAAGCAAAGCAAAATTGGCTCATTATAAGAATAATCAAGTGGTATATATAAACAAATAGAAGCGGGGGGACCGTAATTATATGCCCAGTATCACATTTTACTTCTTGATTTATTTTCTTACAGATTTTTTTAAAATGTAAGGTTGTAAATGTAATTATTTCTGCACAATCAAGGTGAGACTGTCTTATACATGCCAATATGAAGTATATTCAAATTATTTCTTCAGGAAGCTCAAGAACAAAGTATTTTGTCCTTCAGACCACCAAAATGAAGAAAATGAATCTAGAAGGGTGGACAACTCAGGGTCCTCACATAAACACACTGGGACCCTGGAGTGGATGTGGTCAAGAGGCAGGGTGCATTCACAGCAGTCAGCCATGCTTAGCTAGGAACTATTTGGTCCAGCAGGGACACTTGGCAGTGTGTGGAGACATTAGGGGTCTTCTCTCTTGGCGGGAGCTGAATCTAGTAAAGGTCAAGGGAAGCGCCAAAGATCCTACAAAGGGCAGGGCAGCCTCCTACAATACAAAATCACCTGACCAAATATACCACTAGTGCAGGGATTGAGAAAACCTGGGATAGAGAATCGTTTTAAATACTGAATACATATAACACAGATGTTTCTGGTCCTTGAGCCCAGTGCTCCTTCAAAACTGCCTAAGGCATCTCCACAAACAACCCCTGGGCTTTTCTATGGAGAGGCTATTGCAGCCTCATGAGGGAGCCCATCCCATCGCTGGGTAACACTGAGCATGGAAAACATTCTCATCTGAACTCTCTGCTTTGCTATAACATCTGCCCTTAGAATGCAGCGATGCCACCCAATCTCACTCTACCTTACATATTTTAAGAGAGAGGTTGGGGGGGTCGGGTCATGGTGCACATAGTCTGAATGTGATCCCAACCCTAAAACTGGCCCTCCTTGACTCTTTGGAGAAACTGTCCCAGACATTCTCTGCTTCCGTTTTCTCACCTGAAAAAAAATGAGGGTAATAATTACAATTACCTTATGGGATTGCTCTACAGATTGTATGATTTTCTCTGTCTAAAGTGCTTAATGAGGTACCTGGTGCCATCTATTACACTGGTCATCATTTTTTTTCTGGTTAAAAAAATCCCCATTTCTTCCCTCAGGACCTTCATATGATATGAACTCAAACAGGGATTGTTTGTCCCTGTTGCTGCATCTTCCAATTACATTTCTCTGATTTGGTTTGATCACCATGAGGCCCGATGCAGCTGCTGTGTCTTGGTGCTCCTCCATGAAAGCCTTTCAGCAACCCCTGGTGCAGGTCTGGAGCTGCTGTTGGTTCCACCAAAGAGTTGGTGGCCTCCTTCCCTTTATGACTCCATGATAGCAACGAGAGGGAACATCAGGAAACAGGTGAACTGCTGAGGACAAGGATTCAAGACACCTCCAGTGACAGGTAAGTTATTAGCTCAAGGCTTCTTACAGGAAACTGCCCTTCAGAGGGGGTATTACACTGAAGACCGATGAATGGTGGGAACAAAGGATCTCTGGAGCAGAGAATGTGAAGTCACAGCAGATGAGTGCCCAATCAATCACCTAATCAATCATGATAACAGCTAATCACAACGGAGCATGTCCTCTGAGACAGGTCTCCTGCTAAGTGCTTTCTTGCATCACTGCCTTTTCATGATGGAGCTAGAGATTGACACTATCTTGACAGGAGAGAAGACCTGAACCTCACAGAGCTAAGATCCCGGGTTTGAGTATCATGCTTTGGGATTTTAAAAACCACCACCAAACTGCAGAGACTCCAGCAGGATATTTCATAGCACAGTGCCTATACGTGAATACACTCCGCCATGAAAATTAGGCTTCCAAAGATGGCCCCGATGAGAGGTTTCATATCTGATTCATTCAGCAGAACAGCAAATTCTCCAGAATTGATTTCTTCTCAGTACACAAACCAACAAAAACCACCTTCACTGACAATGAAAACAAAATCGTCTCTTTTAACCCAAGGCCTGACATTGCCAACAAGCCTAGAGAATCAAGTCAACCCCTGAGGGTCTCACTCAACAATTTACTTATTAAATACCGACTGTGTACCAGATCTTGCACTGAGTGACAGGACTCCTCCAGAAAGCACAGATAATATACATCTTTTTTTTTTTTAAATTTTATTGGTTGTTCAAAACATTACAAAGATTGCAGAATCACATTGGTTACACATCCACATTTTTACATAATGCCATATTAGTGACTGTTGTATTCTGCTACCTTTCCTATCCTCTACTATCCCCCTTCCCCTCTCCTCCCATCTTCTCTTTCTACCCCATCTACTGTAATTCATTTCTTTCCTTGTTTTTCCCCCCATTCCCCTCACAACCTCTTATATGTAATTTTATATAACATTGAGGGTCTCATTCCATTTCCATGCAATTTCCATTTTCTCTCCCTTTCCCTCCCACCTCATGTCTCTGTTTAATGTTAATCTTTTCCTCCTGCTCTTCCTCCCTGCTCTGTTCTTAATTGCTCTCATTATATCAAAGAAGACATTTGGCATTTGTTTTTTAGGGATTGGCTAGCTTCACTTAGCATAATCTGCTCTAGTGCCATCCATTTCCCTGCAAATTCCATGATTTGTCATTTTTTAGTGTTGCGTAGTACTCCATTGTGTATAAATGCCACATTTTTTTATCCATTTATCTATTGAAGGGCATCTGGGTTGGTTCCACAGTCTAGCTATTGTGAATTGTGCTGCTATGAACATCGATGTGGCAGTATCCCTGTAGTACGCTCTTTTAAGGTCTTCAGGGAATAGTCCGAGAAGGGCAATAGCAGGGTCAAATGGTGGTTCCATTCCCAGCTTTCCCAGGAATCTCCATACTGCTTTCCAAATTGGCCGCACCAATTTGCAGTCCCCCCAGCAATGCACAAGAGTACCCTTTTCCCCACATCCTCGCCAGCACTTATTGTTGTTTGACTTCCTAATGGCTGCCAATCTTACTGGAGTGAGATGGTATCTTAGGGTGGTTTTGATTTGCATTTCTCTGATTGCTAGAGATGGTGAGCATTTTTTCATGTACTTGTTGGTTGATTGTATGTCCTCCTCTGAGAAGTGTCTGTTCAGGTCCTTGGCCCATTTGTTGATTGGGTTATTTGTTTTCTTATTGTCTAATTTTTTGAGTTCTTTGTATACTCTGGATATTAGGGCTCTATCTGATGTGTGAGGAGTAAAAATTTGTTCCCATGATGTGGGCTCCCTGTGACAATCTACATCTTCATGCATAAGAGCTGAGGATCTTCTGGGGAAACATTAAACAAATAAAAGAACAGCCATTTGCATCAGTGTACAATGTGACAAATGGCACCAAAGGCTGTGACTCCTCAATGGAGACCCAGAGCCCTCTCTGAAGAACTGCTGTGACAACAGAGACTCAAAACATGAGTAAAGAGAAGAGGGGAAGACAGAAGGGAAGACACTGCAAGACTTAGGAGGATCAGGGAGAAAAAGCAACATGGGAATGAATGAGATCACCCATGATAACAGAGGGAAGGAGGCAAAAGAAGAAGATGAGGGCAGCAGAAGGAGAGAAAAGGCACCCCAGGATTAAACTGGGTGGAGAAGGAAAAGGAAAGAAACCAATGAAAAAGGAATGGACAGGAGGAGATGAAGTCAGACAGATGAGCTTCCAAAGTCAACCCACCCTTCATTCATTCACTGGGCCATGGTCATACATTCCCCATAACTAATTAGACTTTGCACAAAATAGTCTCCTTCTGAGAATTTTAAATTATTCAGAGACAATGAGCAGGCAGGTGAGTGAGGGAAAGAGGCATGCTGAGCTGCAGGGATGCTTCTGGCAAACAGCCCGGACAAAATACACACAAGATCAAGAATGAGAAGAAGGCCCACCAAATACTCTTTCTCTTTTATCCTTGGGGTCCTTCCAAATTCTTCCATGGGAGTTTGGTAATGTGCAGAAAGATGCATTCAGCTGCAAACCCTGCCTTCAAATGCCTGGAAAACAAGGTGGAAAGTCCTCTCCACAAACAGGAGGTGTTTTGTTTTTTTTTAAAATAATAACTTTATTTTATGCATTTGTGTATGTGGTGCTGTGGATCAAACCCAGTGCCTCACTCCTGCTAGGCAAGTGCTCCACCACTGAGCCACAACTCCAGCCCCAGAAGGGGTTTTTAAAGCAGACTCCTGAGTCTATAAAAAGAAGAGGGGAAGACAGAAGCCACTTCCAAACCTCCCACCCTTACCTCTGGCAGATACAAAGCACCCCAGAGGCCACACACAGTGTTATTGCACTTGAGAGTTGGTAGAATCACCCTCAGAGGAGAAATAAGAAGGATAGAAGCCTTGACTGAAAGGTTTTACTAGGAAGAGAAGAATATGTTGTTCCAGTACCTGGCTTTGGTATAAAAAATCAAATACAATACTAAAAGCTTTTAATAAATCTGGTCTTGGTGCTGGAAGAGGCCCAGGCTAACTTGTAGATGCTAGATTGGAAAGCAAAGACGTGACAAGGACAGGCAAGAACTGTGTAGAGTTGCCTGCATATTTGTTCTATAGGTTTTTGTGGTTCAATTACAGAGAAGCATTTTATTTTATTTTCTTCTCTTAAATTACATATTCTGGAATGTACCTCAAATCTACATAAGGAATCTTAAACAACAGTCAGGTGGGAGACATATGTCTGCCTAAGTCATATGATTCATCTTTTCCAAACATGGGTTGATCCAAAAGCCACACAGCTCCAAGGGAATTATCTCTTCTCATTTTTCCCTACCCCCTGCAAAGAAATGCGGAAAGTGTGTGTGTGTGTGTGTGTGTGTGTGTGTGTGTGTGTCCATTCATGTGAGCATGCTCTGTATCATGGGGTAGAAAGAGATGAATCCTAGAAACAAGGAAAACTACAGTAAGCACAGGACATTAAGGACTATTTCAATGGTTTAAATGATCAAATTTTATTTAGAAATCCCTAATTAATAATGGCAGTACCTTTAAAATTTTAATGGTAATGAATTATTTCCTAATAAAATTATTGTCTTTTTGTTAAATATATTTGCCTTTCCCTTTCATCCTATCTTTGAAAACAAGTATGACTTATTTTAAAGAGACCCAGTCATCCAATGGACCATCAAAAATAAGAATAGGTCTGTGGGTTAGGGATATACTTCAATTAGTAGAGTGCTTGCCTAGCACCAACCAATAAATAAATATAAGGTGGACAATGACATATTATATTGGTCATATTATTCCCGAAAGCAACATAGTCAAAAGCCAAATATACAAACATCTGTTTTATAAAACCCACTTATCTTAAGAATGGATGGAAAGAGGGTGAAAGAAAATTGAATAGAAAAATAACAGGGGAATGGTGGCGCAGGCCTGTAATCCCAGTGGCTCAGGAGGCTGAGGCAGGAGGATCCCAAGTTTGAACCCAGCCTCAGCAACTTAGGGAGGCCCTGCCTCTACAATATAAAAAGGACTGGGGATGTGGATCAGTGGTTATACACTTCTGGATTCAATGCCCAATTCAAAAAAAAAAAAGAAAGAAAGAAAGAAAAGAAAAAAAGAACATGGGAGGGATTAGTATTAGTTATGTGGGAGGTGAACAATTTCTTTCCTCTCTCCATTCTTTGGGGCACAGACCATCTCCTAGAGCCAAAGAAACCAACAGATCATCAGAAAAATCAATAAACCTTTGTGAATTAATGAGTCAAACCCAACCCAACATCCTTGGAAGGGTCCGATAGGGGAAGCCAGGCACAGGGTCATTTCAGAGAACAGACCAGTGGCAGAGATTGCCTGTGGCACTTCAACATCAAGAGCGTCACCTGGTGACAGGACATCACAGCCTATAAAGCTTCCGCCAGGTAAAATGCCCCATTATGCTGTCCACAGATAAGACGAGTCCTAGGACATGTCTTCCAAAGTGCAGGTGAGGCACAGAAAAGTAGGATGTGAAATGAACAAAAATCTAATAGAATGCTTCTATTTAAAAAAAAAAAAAAAGTCCCCTGTATAAAAGAAGTGATTTTAGCTTCTGGCTCCAAATTATTCTCATTAAGTTTTAAAGTAACCTCTTTGCTTAGAGTAAAAAAATCCTTGAATTACTAAAGTGGGAAGTCATGGAACTGAGCATTCAATGTTGAGAGAGTAAAAGGCCCACAGCCTTTGGGTAGGGTCTGCACCATCCTGTGGTCTCAGCTCTGAGATTCTCACCACGCCAGCTGAGCTTTGCTGTGAGAAAACTAGCAACAAAACACTTACGGGTTTCAATTACCAAATATTTATCTTCCAAATAAATCTTGTGTCTTCTAACCCTTACAGAAAATCGATTTGTTAATTCACTTCTGTTTCATTCTATAATATCTCCTTTTGTTAATCCTCTTTCCCTGGGCGACTCTTTTCAAATCTTGTCACTAATCCTTGACTGAAAAAGTTCCCTTTTCTCAATTCAAGGTGAATTGTACTTAATAAACAGGCATCAGATTTATCTGCCTTTCTCTGCATTCGTTCTGTGTTCCGTGGGCTCTTTCATTAATTGGATGCTTTTTTACAAAAAAATGTTTCCCTTGTTATCAGCATGCTTCCTTTAATCCATTCATCTTTCATTAAACACAGCAGTGGACTATAAAAGGTTAAAATAAAAAGAAGAAAAAAGGGAAATAAAATGGAAACATCAACCCAAAACAGAATGTGAAAATTAACTTTTAAAATGTGATGTATGCAGCACCTTGAAGTAAGAAGCTTGGATGCATACTATCCTTGCAAACAGAGAGGGTGTCACTCTACCTGGGGAATGGGGCTGGAATACCCCAGGAGCTGTGACACTACTGTCCACAGTCCTGCCCCAAGAGTGTGCTGTGAAGACCTGTGCCCTTCTCCCAAACCCTGTTATGTTTCAATTCGGCTATAAAGCACTGATTTTGAAAAGTAAAGAGGCATGAATTTCACAGGTCTCATTACAAACCAAGCAAGCTACAAACCAATAAGCCAGTGAAGAATCAAAAGTTACATGTCACCAATAAAGTCACAGGAAATCCCAGAGGTTGCTAACAAACCCATGTTTTTCTTACAAATGGCAGAGAATAGGTTCAGGCCCAGAGGAAGAACTTCAAAAGTCCATCCATAATCTTTCCTTCTTATTCCCAAGGAATTAATCTCAAAGTTCTGTGAACTCATTGCACAATAGTAATGCCTCTTATCTATTTTATGAATCCGTGTTTCACATACCAGATTTGTTTGAAACAAAATCCGTCTGAGTTATTCAAAAATTATTTCACATGATCCAGCACATGAAACATCACAGGGCTTGACATATTTTAATCTGCATATAAATGAGGAGTTTTGTTAAAAGGAAGATCCTGCTTCAGATCTGAGATGGAACTGGAGATTCAGCATTTCTAACAAGTTCTTAGGTAATACTGATGCTATTGGTCCCTGGGCCACAATTTATAAATTCAGGAAATCATAAACACTAAAAAAATAAAAGCAAGTCAAATTAATTTGCCATGATTAGCTTTGTTCGTCCATCTTTTTTTTTTTTTTTTCCTTTTAGAAGTCCTTCTCTCTACTTGCTTCACTCCACCTCTTCCCAGACAATTCCTACTCCTGTGTCAATACCTAGGTCAAGAGTCAATGTCTACAGGAAGTCCTATTATTCCCTAGAGTGAGAATTTGGGCTCTCTCACTGGTATTTACTCTATGAATTATTCCATCATCCCACTGAGAATGAAATATCACATAGCTTGACGTATTTTAATGTGCATATCAATGAGGGGTTTTGTTAAAATGCAGATTGGGGGCTGCCTCTCTCTCCCTCTGGAGATAGCCTACATTTTCCCTTAAATGTGTTTTCCTTACTACCCCAAATGGGTCTCTCTGGTGATTTCCCCCTTTAAATATGTAGTCCCTTTCCTCAATAAACCCCGGTCTACGCCTTTGAAAATAAATAAATAAATGAAATGCAGATTCTGAGAGCTGGAGATTGGAAATTTCTAACACGCTCCCGTGGACCACAATTTGAGTTTAAAAAGGAGAGAATATGAACAATGATACATGTTGGAGAGGATGTGGAGAAAAAAGGAACACTTTTACACTGTTGGTGGGATTATAAATTAGTACATCCACTATGGAAATCAGTATGCAGAGTCTTCAAAGACGAGATATGGGACCACCATATGACCCAGCTCTCCCACTCCTGGGTATATATATCCAAAGGAGTTAAAATCAGCTTACTGTAGTCATATGTGCATACCCATGTGTACAGGACCATAAATCACAATAGCCAAACTATGGAACCAGCCTAGGTGTCCACCAACAGGAGAATGGAAAAAGAAAATGTGGTCTATATACACAACGGAGTTTTATTCAGTCATAAAGAAAAACGGAATGATGTCATTTGCAAAGGTAGAAGTAGCTGAAAATAGGAGATAAGAGTTCAGTTTTCTTCTGACCATTAAAAAAAAATCTACTAGAAAAAGAAAATTAGAAAAGTGTCTTCCTGCCCCACTCATTATTTTGTATGAGCTATTTGGGTTTATTTTAATAATTATAAAGATTTTTTGAAAATCTTGAATTTTCATGAAAAACAATGTGAATGATCTCACTATGAATTTTAACCTTGACAAAGCTACACACAATTTCCTACTAAATTTCTCCCTCAGACTTGATGAAGGAAGAATTTTTATTTCATACTCCATTTCCAATGCACTGATTGTTATACATCATGTTTAATTTCCCCCTAATTGGAAACATTTGCCCTTCTTGTACTACTTAATAGATATGATAAGTGAATTCACCAACCTATGGAGATGAGACACTCAGGAACATATGTCAGTCTCCTCATAGGATCTGCCCTTCCAGTATGAAACATGTTGAACCTTTGTTTTACATATGTAAACACACACACACACACACACACACACACACACACACACACACACACACACACACACTTTTTCAAATATCCAACATTAAAACACAAAGCTCCTGTTTTGAAAAAAGTGTCCCCAATCATAAAAATGCCTCCGTCTAAATTCAAAGCTATGTCCCAGGGCACTCAGCACACTCGAACTAGGAAACCATCTTCAGCATGTCAAGGAGCTCAGAAGTTCACAACAACAGGTGAGAAAACACAACATTCCTGGGGAAAATAAATGAGGTTGTCAGTGTTCTCTGTAATTTATGGCTCCAACACGCTGACTTGCTTCCCTTCACTGTGGACTCGGTTATGAAATCACAATACTGCATCTGTCCCTAAACACCCCACCACCAGAACTCTCCCTCAGGGGCTAATGATAGGAACAATAAGAAGCAGAGGCCCTGCAGCAACCTGAGCTCACCCTGCCTGCCCCATGCATAATCCCGCAACAGCCCCGTGGAGTAGCCACTACCATCACCTCTGTTTTACCAAAGAACTACCTGGGATGACAAGGCACGCTCTGGTTAGCCCAGACCACACAGCTGGCTCATGGCAGGACAGGATTTGAACTCAGGCTGTCTTGACTCCTACGGATGGATGCATGTTTAACGGATAGGCTACTAAGGTCATTTCAAGGTAGAGTGAATGGGAAGGTGTCCTTAGGGACAAATTCTTCGACCTGGGTCAAAATCTCTATCTGGGAAAAGATACTCCCCAGAATCTGCAAAAAAAGGTCTCCCTGACCTCCAAAGATGCAGAATTCATCGCGGACACCAGCCCAGCCCTGGTGAAGTTGGCTGGAGCATCAGGGCGTCCACTAATCACCCGTTTTACTTCTTCGCCCCTTTAGTTTGCATGGAACACATTTCTCTCCTTTTCTTCCCCACAATACAATTTGTCTCTCTTCTCTCAGTTGGCTTTTTAGTTAAAAACAAGAGAGATGGAGCTTGAAACCTAATTAAGGAAATGGCCCGTGTACAAAGAAAACAGCCAGGGATCATTATTCAAACGGCAGCCTCTCTTTTTATTTTTGAGGGAAAGCTAATGACTGCTCTGCAGCCCAGTGGCCTCTATATCATATCGGGTACACATCCCGTTATTAGAGGATAATGTGAGCAATTGGAAAACACGGTGAATAAAAGCCTGCATGGATCCCTGCTCTCGCTTAAATGCTGTTTTGATGATTTAAAATAAAGACAAATGTTGTCCTGGGAAATGCAGAACTCCCTGTGGCCAAACCCATCCATCTTATGTGGGTAAGATTCCCTCCCTAGCAGACCTGAGTCTATGTGACGGGGCCAAGGGCAGACAGGAGGAGGTGGCAAGCCCAAGCGTACCTACCTAGGCATCAGGGTATCTGGGAAGAGAGAAAAGGAAGAGGAGGGAGAGGAAGAAAGCAAGATAAATCCTCTGGGAAAGTTCTGTCGGGTTCTACTCTCTGGATTTCTGAAATCTATTGACTTCTATCCATTCTGACTGCGAAGTGCAATTCACACCCTCATCCTAATGCCCCAGGCACCTTCTCAATGTCTTACTAGCACTGCCATCACCACTCCTTGCTCCACGTAACCATTTTAATGTGCACTGGAAAGTGAGCGACCTTCCAAGGCTCGACAGAGGAAGAGGAACCCTCTTTCACCATTATGATGTTGCCCATCATAGCCTCACATAGTTTCAGCCCTACTGAACTCCTCTACCCACCTTCCCACCAAGGCCTGGTCACTTCTTAAACTCAAGTGGGGAGGTGTGGCAGGGTCCACTGTAGCTGGAAAACTGCCCATGTCGCCCAGTCCACGTCACCTACCTGTCTCCTACGGGACCAGGTCTACCCTCTTCCTTTCCAAAGGCCTTCTGGGCAATCAGGGGACCCCAACAACTTCTCCCATCATGGTCCTTGCCTCCTGCCAGGGATTGATAATTGTCTTCCTCCAGAGTGCTCCTCTTCCCTGTAGCCTCTCATTCTCCTTCATCACCCACCCAACACTCAACCAGGCACAATAGATTGATGCTCCACGTGGATAAGAATGAATTCAACAGGGGAAAAACAAAAACTGGAAGTCAGGCAATGACCTGGCTCTCAGCCAAGGTGGAAGAAGAAGCCGCAGGCTCCCCCAAATTTAAAACCCCCGACTTCTCTCTTCAAAACAAGAATGCAAAGGCCACCAGGACTGGGCAAGAACGGATCGTCTCCGCGATCCTTGGCAAGACCTGCTGCCTTCCAGCTCTACCCACTGGCTGGATTTGGTGTTTCCCTAAACTAGGACCACCCTGCCCTGGAAATCCAAGGAGCTGGATTTGCAGAAAAAGAAGTCGGGAGCAGAAAGCATGTGAAGCGGCCCAACCCTGGATCCTCCGATGGGTGATGTTTTTTTTTAAACTGATCCCAGGACTTGGCTAAAACATGGGGGACAAGTTCACACTTTCCCCATTCCACTGTCTTCATGCACAAAGCAAGGTTTCCCTCTCCTGGCCCTTTTTCTTTGCCTTTTTGATTCTCTCCCCTCCCACAGTGGCTGCGGCAGAGGATGGAAACCAAAGGATGAGCAATGTCCCAAAGAAGAGGGACAGGCTGGTGGGCAGGCAAGGGCACAGAAGTCTCCTGGTTGTCACGGCAGGGCCTACATAGAATCTGTGCTAATGGATCGTCTTCTTGCACAGCCACGATTGCACAAGGCTGCTCTGGAAGTCTGCAGAAATATTTTCATGGGACTAAGTGTAAGTCTGTCCCAACGAATGGCATCCAAAATGAAAGCACCAGGTGGCAGAGGTGATCCATGTGGGGCAGATGGTTGTTTAGTTGTCCACTGTTGCTCTTTCCCTTTAACTCATCCATTCCCAAAGCCATGAAGACTTCCTTGGTTTCCCTTGTTACTAAGTTAAAAAATAAAGCTCAACTTCCTCACTCCCTTCTTTCATGGTGCGTTGGAATTGTGGCATCCGCTTCATCATGATGTAAACAGATTTTTATAACATCTAATTTTAAAAATAGGCATTAGTCCTCCTACCCCTGCTTTTTGTGGGGCAATGTTTTCCTGGTCTCCCCCCCTACCATAAGTATGCATTTAAATTTATTTTAGCCATATGCTCTTCGGAGTGTACCATGTTTTATGAGTTTTGATAGATGTACAGAGTTGCATAACCACAGCCGTCATCCAGATGCAGAAAATTCTGTCACTCAAAAAAACTCCTTCAGGCTGCTCCTTGGCTGTTAACTCTTCCTCCATCCAAACTTCTGGCAGCCACAGGTCTCTTTTCTGTCCCTAAAGCTAAGCCTGTTCCAGAATGCTATATATATATATAAAATAAAATATGTGGACTTTTGGGTCTGGCCTCAAGTATGCTGCATCTGAGAGTCAGTCCGTTGCTAATAAAAGCCAATGGCCTATTACTATTTTTATTAATAAATAGTATTCCATTGCTCGGATGTACAAGTTTGTCTGTTGAAGGGCATTTGAATTGTTCCCAGTTACAGACTATTATATAGCTATGATGCCAGCTAGGTATAGGTCTTCGTGTGAACCTAAGTTCTCATTTCTCTAGAGTAAATATCCAAGAGTGAAATGACTAGGTCCTATGACAGGTGTACATTTAACTCATAAGAAACTGTTTTTCAAAGTGGTTGCACCATTTCACAGTCCCACCACAATATGTGATAGTCCCATCCACTCTGCATCCTCACTGACCTTGATCAGTGGTATTTTCAGAGTTTGGGGTTTTCTTTGTGGAGAGAGAGGAAGGATGTTAGACATTTGCATAGGTCTGTAGTAAGGTCTCACTGTGTTTATTAGCCTGTGCTTTTTTAATGGTGATGTTAAGCACCTCTTCAAAGGCTTGCATACCATGTACATATTTTATCTGGTAAAATGTCTGTTCAAATCTTGCTCAACTTTATTGGATTCTTCATTTTCCTCTTCTTGGGTTTTGAAAGTTCTTTATTTATTCTAGATCTGTGGCCTCTGACACAGGCATAGCAAGTATTTGTTCTAGTTTGTAGTTGGTCTTCACTTAACAATTTTTAAAAATTTTGTTCTAATTAGTTATACATGTCAGTGGAATGCATTCTGATACATCCTACATAAATGAAGTATAATTTCTTATTCTCCTGGTTGTACATGATATAGAATCATACTGGCTGTGTAATAATATATGCACATAAGGTAATAATGTTTTTACAATTTTTTAACTGTCTTTCCCAAAGTCAACTTTTACATTTTTGATGAGTTATAAATTTAGACTTTTTAAATAGATATGTTTTTTTGTTATGTCATATATATGTATATATACACATGTACACACACGTATACACACACACACACACACACAACACATATAAATTGGTACTAGTGATTGAACCCAGGGGTGCTTAACTACCGAGGCACATTCCCAACCCCTCTTTTATATTTTATTTAGAGACAGGGTCTCACCAAGTTGCTTAGGGCCTCGCTAAGGTGCTGAGACTGGCTTTGAACTTTGCAAACCTTCTGCCTCAGCCTCCTATGTTACTGGGATTACAGGTGTGCACCATCACACCTGGTTTCTGATGTTATGTCTTAAGACCTTGGTATCTAATCTGTGATCACAAAGATTTCCTCTTATGATATTTTGTCTTAGAAGTTTGACAATTTTACCTTTTATGTTTAGTGAATGAACATTTCAATTTGTTTTTTATATAAGGTGTGAAGTTTGAGTTTCCTTTACTTTACATTTCAGTATCATTTTTTTATCCCCATTTGAATGGATCTGGGGATGGGAGGAGCTTTAAATTTTTTTTTTTTAGTGTTAGCACAATAATATCAACAGTGCCTTTGTGTTTTGTTAGAAATTAAAAATAATGAAACAATCATTGCCAATAGATTAAACATATTAAGCAAAATGAAAGAAATTGGATCAAAATTTTGTCTTGGGAAACATAAGCCTTCCTCATCTTAAGAGAGTTATTTATATATTATTCTTTCACTGTGGTCAAATATGCATAACATAGAATTTTATTTTTTTAATATTTATTTTTTAGTTTTTTAGGTGGACACAATATCTTTATTTTATTTTTATGTGGTGCTGAGGATTGAACCCAGTGCCTCACGCATGCTAGGCAAGCAATTTACCACTGAGCCACAACCCAGCCCCTAGAATTTTCTTTTTTAGCCACCTTTAGCATACTATTGGTGGCACTGAGTATTGTACAATGTTGTATAACCATCACCTGGATTTCCAGAAAATTTCCATCAACTCACACTGAAACTCCATACCTTTTGACAATAGCATCTCATCTCCCCTCTGCCTGGCACCTGGTCTAACTTGTGTCTCTATAAACTCATCTATTATAGGTACTTCATGTAAGTGTAATATATGGTAATTATCCTTCTCTATCTGGCTTATTTTGCAGAGCATAATGCTTTAAGGTTCATCCACATTGTAGCATGAATCAAAATGTCACCTCTTTTTCAAGACAATAATATTCCATTGTATATTTATACACCATATTTTGTTTATTCCTCCATCTGTTGATGGATATTTGGGTTGTTTGCACCTTTGGGCTGTTGTGAATAATGTTGCTCACAACACTGTTGTGCCAGTATCTGTTTGGGTCCCTTCTTTGAATTCTTTTGGGCACATACCTAGGAGGAAAACTGCTGGGTCACTTCATAATTCTATGTTTAACTTTTTTGGGGAATTACCAAACTGTTTCCCACCAGCAGTATATGAGGGTTCTGATTTCTCCATATCCTCGCAAACACTTATTATCTGTTGGATCGGTTATTGTTACCCTAGTGTATGTGAAGTGGCATCTCATTGTGGTTTTGATTTATATTTCCCTGAAGTCAAATGACTATAAGCACAGTCTTTTTTTTTTTATTGTTGGTCGTTCAAAACATTACATAGTTCTTAATACATCATATTTCATAGTTTGATTCAAGTGGGTTATGCACTCCCAATTTTACCCCGTATACAGATTGCTGAATCACATCAGTTACCCTTCCATTGATTGACAAATTGCCTTTCTAGTGTCTGATGTATTCTGCTGTCTGTCCTATTCTCTACTATCCCCCCTCCCCTCCCCTCCCCTCCCCTTTTCTCTCTCTACCCCTTCTACTGTAAATCATTTCTTCGATTTGTATCATCTTGTCTTACCCCTCCTTTCCTCTTATATGTCATTTTGTATAACCCTGAGGATCGCCTTCCATTTCCATGCGGTTTCCCTTCTCACTCCCTTTCCCTCCCACCTCTCATCCCTGTTTAATGTAAATCTTCTTCTCAAACTTTCGTCCCTATCCTGTCCTTGTTTACTCCCCTTATATCAAAGGGGTCATTTGGTATTTATTTTTTTAAGATTGACTAGCTTCACTTAGCATAATCTGCTCTAATGCCATCCATTTCCCTCCAAATTCTATGATTTTGTCATTTTTTAATGCAGAGTAATACTCCATTGTGTATAAATGCCACATTTTTTTTATCCATTCATCTATTGAAGGGCATCTAGGCTGATTCCACAATCTTGCTATCGTGAATTGTGCTGCTATGAACATCGATGTAGCAGTGTCCCTGTAGCATGCTCTTATTAGGTCTTTAGGGAATAGACCGAGAAGGGGAATAGCTGGGTCAAATGGTGGTTCCATTCCCAGCTTTCCAAGAAATCTCCATACTGCTTTCCAAATTGGCTGCACCAATTTGCAGTCCCACCAGCAATGAACAAGAATGCCCTTTTCCCCGCATCCTCTCCAGCACTTATTATTGTTTGACTTTCTAATGGCTGCCAATCTTACTGGGGTGAGATGGTATCTTAGGGTGGTTTTGATTTGCATTTCTCTGACTGCTAGCGATGGTGAGCATTTTTTCATGTACTTATTGATTGATTGTATGTCCTCCTCTGAGAAGTGTCTGTTCAGGTCCTTGGCCCATTTATTGATTGGGTTATTTGTTATCTTATTGTCTAATTTTTTGAGTTCTTTGTATATTCTGGTTATTAGGGTTCTATCTGAAGTGTGTGGAGTAAAGATTTGTTCCCAGGATGTAGGCTCCCTGTTTATCTCTCTTATTGTTTCTTTTGCTGAGAAAAAACTTTTTAGTTTGAGTAAGTCCCATTTGTTGATTCTAGTTGTTAACTTTTGCGCTATGGGTGTCCTATTGAGGAATTTGGAGCCCGATCCCACAGTATGTAGATCATAACCTACTTTTTCTTCTATCAGATGCCGTGTCTCTGATTTAATATCAAGCTCCTTGATCCATTTTGAGTTAACTTTTGTGCATGGCGAGAGATAGGGATTCAGATTCATTTTGATGCAAATGGATTTCCAGTTTTCCCAGCACCATTTGTTGAAGATGTATAAGCACAGTCTTTAGTACAATGTCCTGCACATATCAGGAACTTACTCAATGGCTGAGTAAATACATGACTGAATGAATGAAGGCAAGTGTGCCTTTTCCTAGACATCATTATGAATCTGTCCAACATTCTCATTCCCTTTAGCCATCTATCCCAAACACCCCATGTTCCAGGGACAGTTCACAATTTCAGTTTTAGAAAGGTCAGAAACCTACCACTACACCTTATCAAGGAGACAGAATATATTAAGAGTAAGAATTTTCAAGAAACCAACTGCTCTGGTCAGGTTCTGCTCAGTGCCAATGGGGAGATGGGCATAGTCCATAGTCATTACTGTTTACCATTTATTTTAAAAGACTACAGACTCAAATAACTTAGTAACACAAAACACCAGTGGCAAAAATGACAGGAGGCTCTATCAACTATGATTTGAACTTAGTGAGTAACTTAGTGAGGCCCCTAGCAACTCAGTGAGACCATGTCTCTAAATAAAATACATAAAGAGCTGGGGATGTGGTTCAGTGGCTAAGTGACCCTGGATGCAATCCATGGTACAAAAAAAAAAAAAAATCATTCATAAGCCACAAACCAGTTCAATTTGTATTTACAATGTTTTCTATCTTCCTATTTGTGTAGGTACATGTTTGTGACTTATTTTTCCCCCATATTAAGAACTCTATTAATGTCAAGTATATTGGGCACCATCATTGTTGTTAATGTATAGCATTCCAGGAGATTGAAGGGCTGTTGTTTATTTAACCAATCCCTTCGTTCAGAACATCCTTTATTCCTATAAATAACACTACAAAGAACATCCTCCTTTGATTCTGAAATCAGGAAAACTAATGCAGAGGCAACTGATGACCATTTCTATTAAGAAGTGCCTTTCACACTTCATTCTCACCCTGAAGTTGTGCACCAAGACAGAGATGTTTACTGCTTAGGGCATATTAGATATCGACTTTAGAATTAAGACATTTTGCTGGGCATGATGGTGCATGCCTGTAATCCCAGTGGCTTGGGAGGCTGAAGCAGGAGGAGTACAAGTTAAAAGCAAGCCTCAGCAACTTAGCGAGGCCCTAAGCAACTCACTGAAACCTGTCTCTAAATAAAATACAAAAAAGCAGGGGAGGGAAGGCTTGAGATTTGGTCAGTGGTTAAGTACTCCTGGGTTCAATCTCCAATACCAAAAAAAGAAAAAAAAAAGATTTTTATAAAATTTTCTCTTTTTGTTCTCTTCTGAAATAATTTTACATTTACAGAAAAGTTTCAAGGGAATAGCATTTCCACAGAGCCAACTTCCCCTAAAGTTAACCACATAAGCTGCTGTGTATTAAAAAATTAACATGGGTACAACATTTAAGTTTTAACAACCTAAGAAGAAAAAAGGAAAGTGTTTTCCTGCGGCAGACATGTATATAGATACATACTTCAGAGTAGTTTCATAAACATCACAAAAATATGGGCAGCCTCTTCCTCTAGGAATGTAGTTACATATAGAAACCCCTCTGGTGTCAGAAGATCAAGAACAACACTCATTTCCAGTTTTTTGCAGTGTACAAAGTGAGACTTACCAGAGACATAGTCCTGCTAGTGGAATCACTAGCTACACTACACTTGCCTTTTGGGAGTACTGATGAAAAGTACCATCCCCCACCCAAAGCAGCTGCATAAGCAGGCACCTAAGCAGCAGCAGCAGCACCACCACCCACCCCCACCCCCCACCCCCACCCCGTGCTAAGGACACTTCCTGAAGAACTTAATCTACTCTTATTGTTTATGCATCTAACTCAAAATACTGATCCATTAGTATGTGCATACAAGAGCCCAAAATCCCAACTTTGATTTTATATTCTGTGACTAAAAACACTAACCAGTATCATGGGCTACCTACCAGTTCAGGGAAGACCCTTAATATCTATCTCTCCAGTGTAGACAGAGGATTCTGACCCCAGAGAAGAGAAGGGTTTAAGGGTTTTACTCTGGGCAGCCAACAGCTGGTGTCCCTCCCAGGACTGGAACCCAGATGCAGAACACCTGGACAGGCATCTTTTCTAGAACACCTCTCCACCAGCCCCATTGATTCTCTGTGGGCAAGATGATTTCTCAGATTTTACAATTTGTATCCTGTAATTATAATCACACTTCAAAGTCCTGCTATATCAAAACCCAAATCAATCTCCTTTTTTTTTTTTTTAGATAAAAATGACTTTAGTATCACGTAAAGCCACATTCTTCACCACAAAACTGCTTCATCACCAGGTAAATTTACCCTCAAAAATAAAGACATATTTCTTCTTTATATTGCTTCCCGCTGTTTGATAAAAGGTTTTAATCCACAGCACGAACAATGTTAACTACCACAATAAAATTTGCAATCGAAATAATAATAACAGTATTTAATGACAAAAAAAAATCCCAAACTAAAAGTTTGAGCTCATCTTAGAGGACTAATTTCTAGAAAAAGTGAGACCTTTTATTCTCTCACCTTGCAATCTTGGTGTTACTCTTCCCCCCCATAACACTTAGGACAATTTGTAATATAGTCACATATTTATTTAATGTCTTCAATCCCATTACACTGTAAGTGCCCAGGGATATAAATGAACACTTCACACCCAGGATGCAGCACACGGACTGGCAACTTGAGAATCATGTGGACAGTAACAGCCTTCCAGCACAGGAACCTCTTCTCCTAGATCACTCTAGATGTCTAGAAATGCACATGAGATTTCCAGGTGCAATGATGCATGTCTATTACTCCAGAGACTCAGGAGGCTGAGGCAGGAGGATTATAAGTTTGAGGCCAGCCTGGGCAGCTTAGCAAAACTCTGTCTCAAAAGAAAAAGAGCTGGGATGTAGCTTTAGTGATAGAGCACCCCTCAGTTCAATTCTTAATTTTAAAAAAAGAAGATATAAAGAAAAGAAAAAAAATGTACATGACATGAACATAAAGACACCTTGGCTTCCTCAACTCTGGGGCATGTTATGACCACTTACTGTGAGGGCATCTGAGGCCCAGAATGATCCACTGAGGACTCTTGCATTTCCATGTTGACACAACTGTTCTTCTGCACACCAAATGGTTTGTTATTTAACTCATGGCTACTATCCAGAGGGACTATTAGCATGTCAACTTTGTCTTATTAAGTGGCTTCAAGAGCTCATATTTACTCAACTACAAAGCCTACCTCTCTACACCTATGCTAGTTCATTATGAAACTAATAAATGTTCATTGAAAAGAAAATAACACATATTCAAAGCAGAAAATTCAGGAATAATTCCACCAATCCACCATTCCCAATAACAGCAATAACAATAAATACAACCTAACATTTGGGTGTGTAGTCTTCATTTTTTTCTCTAGGTAAACATCCATTTGAACAAACTGGAATTATACCATATATGATGCCACTTTACAAAGTACTTTTTACGTATCATGTGATGAGAAGCTTTCTGTGTCAATAAATATCTGCTGTCACCATTGCTTTAAGTTGTTTTGATTCTCTGAGGCCACTCTGGTAATAAATTCTACCTTTTTTTCTTCTTTCTTTAGTACCAGGGATCGAACCCAGGGGCACTTAACCACTGAACCACATCCCCGGCCCCTCTTTTATATTTTATTTAGAGACAGGGTCTTGCTGAGTTGCTTAGGGCCTCTCTAATTTGCTGAGGCTGGCTTTGAACTCACAATCCTCCTGCCTCAGCCTCCCACAGTGCTGGGATTGCATGCTCCAACGTACCCAGCTGACACTATCCTTTTAATATTATAAAAGTCAAGAGAGACAGCCATGACTAATTTACTTAAAACCTGTAAGGTGGCTTCGACTCCGTGGTGTTGGCTAAGCAGAATCAACTCACTTCTGGATAACATGGTACAAAGTACCCTGGAAAGGGTCACATGAGCCCTACTAGGACTGGAACCCAGGAGATGTTATTGATTCCACCTGGCTCCCCTCCTAACAGGCTGCCAACAGAACTCATGCTCCTCACTTGCAGCTTTAATTCCACACAACGAAATGCCATTCATTAATTCCCACCAAGAGTCTGCATGGGAGGCAGCCATCAATAAAACATAAGTGCACTGACAGAACTTTTCATGCGTCCTCCGAGGTCTGCAAGGCCCCCATGTGACCACCACGGGCACACATCTGTGCGTGCTGTTCTTGCTCAGCAGTTTGAGGAATGAAGAATCACCTCATTACAGAGCTGCCACGTTTGAGTGCGCTCCAGGGTCTGCCTTCCCCCAGGAGGCTGGTCTCTCCTCCCCTGGTGGCGCACTGTGACCCTGGGAGGTAGAGGGGCAGGAGTCCCAGGCCTTCCCACACCCAGCAGCCTCCTGCTCCAACACAGCTTGGAAGCCCTGTATATTCTGGCTACCTAGATGCACAACAGGAAAGATTATGAATCACAAAATGTGTGTGTGTTTACATCAAAACACAGTGATGCCCTTCTGGTTTCCTAAATCGTGGCTTAAAACCACACCAGGGGGAGGAGCAGACTTTTTGATGCAGTTTTTCTCTATGGAACTTTATTCCTCACTGAGAGTAGTGAATTATCTGCACACATTGTCAGACTTCCAGTAGCCCCCAAGGTGCCACCTTCCTCCTCTCTGCTCTGTTATTCAGGAGCCAGCCCCAGCCAGTGCTCATTCGTGCAGTGTACATTTAATAAACACTGGAAAGCGAGGCAGTCTCTAGGGTAGATGCTGAAGATAGAGAAATGAATGGGAAATCCACAACCCTTGGCTTCTGGGAGTTCACATTCTCGTAAAAGAAGAAAAGAGTGAGCTCAGCGCCTTGATAAGAGAAGCAAGGGATGCGAGGGCAATTTCTGGGAGTGGCACCCATCCCAGATCTGAGATTCCCAAAGGGCTTTCTGGAGAAAGATGCCTCAGTTGAATCTAGAAAGCGGAGAAGCTGCCAGGCGCAGCGGTGCATGCCTATAATCCTGGGGGCTCAGGAGGGTGAGATGGGAGAATCATGAATTCCAAGCCAGCCTCAGCAAAAGTGAGGCCCTAAGCAACTCAGTGAGACTCTGTCTCCAAATAAAATACAAGATAGGGCCCGGTGATGGGGCTCAGGGGTTGAGTGGCCCTGAGTTCAATCCTGGGTACCAAAGGAAAGAAAGAAAAAAAGCTGAGAAGCCATCAGCTAAGAAAGCAGAGGGGCAAGGGAATGAGGGGATGATGGACGAGAGGCAGAGCACAAAGGGTAAAAGGCCAGATATGGAAGAGCACAAGAGAGAAGGGAGTCTGGGGGCCTGTCACTGCTGATCTCCTGGGGAAGCTGTCCCGCGAGGCAGGCACAACCCAGTCTGTGGTGGGAATCCAGGCTATTTCCTTGCTGAGGCCTCTCTGGACTCCCTCCCCCAACTCTCTCTCCGTGCAGTATTCGTAGCATCTCATCCTCTATAACGAACCATTCACACCTGACCCCCTTCCACTAGATTAGAACTTCCATGGAACACAAGAATTTTTTGAGTTTTTCTTTCCATTGAACACCAACAAGGAGTGAATCTGGTCCCAGACACACAAGTCACACAAGAAACCGTCTTCTTGGTCGGTCTCACTGAGGCTGAGCTGCTGCATGAAAGAAACCACTCCTGAAATTCTCTACGGACAGAGCTGGCTTTGGCTTGCTTCTGTGACTGAAAAGTCCAGGTATCAAATGTAGTTTAGGGAACAGAAACATGGATGCTACAGCCTGGACCAGGGCCACCCACCAACTCAGCCCCTCAGCCACACCCCAGCAGAGCCTACTGGCCAGACAAGGAAGTGTCAGCTACTCAAAGTGTGGGTCCCCCTCACCAGAATCCTAAGTCCTCATTCTGTGCACAAGATGCTAGCACCTAAAAGAGTTTTAATTGTTAGGACAGAACCAAGGTTCAACTCAGATACTCAGGCCTGTAGGGAGAGAGCGAAGGACACGACCCTCTACTCTCCTGTGGTAAAGTCAGGGGGTGCCGAGAAGGAAAGTTCTTGAAAATCCAGCCTCCTCATACCACCGTGAAGACAAAGCCTATGTGTGAAATGTGTGAAAGCCCCATCTGCAAAGTACAAGCTAAGTGCAGTCTCAGCATAGCCAAGGTCATCCCTGGACAGGGCATCACACTGGAGAGAGAGCAACAGGGAGAAAGCTTGTCAGGATTCCAATATTTACTGAATCCTCCGTCCCTGGGGAAATTACTCAGCCGCCCGTGTGTATGCATCACAGCCCGTCCCTTTCGGTCCACACTCCTGCACACATAGCGAAGGTCATCCCCACCCAGCTGCCTGTGGTCGTGGGTGTCAAAGTGGTGTCCCCGACACCGCCCTGAGTGTTCCAACACATTTGAATCAGCACCTACCCTGGCTTGGGCTTGTGCATTCCACTCGTGTAACTGGGAATTAAATGAGTCATCAAAGTGACACAGCCAATCTCTTCATCCAGGGAGTCTAGGAAAGGAGGGGCAGGGCTTTGGGGAACGAGGAAACAAGTCCATTTATAGCTGTGAATTAGATATCTTTGCAGGATCCGTGTACATTAAAGAATGCTAATTTGATTCTTGTTGGCTTGGTAGCTGGGCTGTTGATGCCAGTGGGTTTTTAAAAGGTAAAAAAAGGGCAGAAGTTTTTTTTTTTGTTTGTTTTGTTTTTTTTTTTAATGGCAGGAGTTCAGTCCTGCAGGGCAGCGTGCTTCTCCTGCACCAGGGCTTTCAGGGCATGGCATGAAGACAGGGATGGTGTACTGGGTCTTTATGTACCACCTCCATGCCATGGAGCAGAGCCCAGGTAACACAGTCTTGATAAAAGAATCAGACCCCAAATGTGTAAATGAGCTGCCCACCACCAGGCGGCAGGCTGGACTGGGTCTCCATCCACATAACTAATGACAGTACAGGGTTGTCCGTGAGCAAGTCCATCAAGGAAAGCCACTTCATGGTCTGGTTCTGACCTAGACTCAGGTGTAAAGACACAATAGTTGGGTAGTTATAAAATAGACATATCTGAATTTTTAACCTCAATCTCCCAGGAAAAACACAGAGGAAAACTTCTGTAATATTGTGTGTCCCATCTCTCTCACACAGAAGCCCTACCTCAAAACACCAAAGGCCCACTACACAATCAACATGGGTTCCCTAAGGCTTGTGCATTCTTTATTTGCTTATCAAACTGTTCTTGATTTTCTCTTGCGTCAACCACATCTGTCCAGTGTGAGCCGTGCTGGTCATTCTAGTGCCGCAAGAGATCAGACAAAAAAACTCACTCACCTGGGAGTGGTGAGACGCCCTGGGGAAGAAGAGGGGCTGATGGGCACACAGGGTAGCTGGCCCTTGAACAGGGATTCTTTTCTTCTTTTTCTTCTTCTTTGGTACTAGGGATTGAACCCAGAGGCACTTTACCACTAAGCCACATCCCCATCCCTTTTTTGTATTTTATTTAGAGATGGGGTCTCACGGAGTTGTTTAGGGCCTTGATAAGTTGCTGAGGCTGACATAGGACTGGAGAGCCTCCTGCCTCAGCCTCTTGAGCCTCTGGGATTACAGGCATGAGCCACCATGCCCAGCAATAGGGGTCCTTAATCAGGGGTTCATGGTGCCAAAAAAAAAGAAGAAAAAAAGATTAGACCTTGACTTTCCCTAACCTCTTAGTAAATTTTAGTATTCCCTTGAATTTTAAAAGGAAAAAAAAAAAAAAGTAAACAAATACAAAATGTATTAGAAGAACCTGCAAGTCTATCACCGATTGAAATCAGATATTTTCCAATCACATGTAGTTGCTGCTAGTACCTCGAAATAGCAGTTACTTTCAAGGCTATTTTGAAAAGAAGCCTTCTGCTGGTTTAGCTATTTAAGGTGTTAGTGAAGAAGCATATGTATATTACTAGATCATAAATTTGAGTTTTTTTTTTATATATTGACAAGGAAACCCAATTATAATTAAATGCACTTATCATTCTATGCGGTTTTCATGCATTTGAAAATATTTTTCCCCTAAAGGGTCCGAGAAGTAGACGATGGTGTAAAAGAAGTTAAGAATCCCCTGCCTGGAAGAAGGGTCCATACACAAGTCCTGAAGGGCTCAGAAGCATTATCCAGCCAAGGTACAGAGGTGGGTGGGGGTAGAGATTGCTAAGTGGGCACATGCTATGAAAGCCCAAAGTGGGTACAAGGTGGGTTTCTGAACACTTGCAGAGGCATGACACCGCCTCCAACTCAGCTGCAGAGGGGAGAGTGTGACATTGAACCAGGCATTGTGTGGTATCTTCCAAGATACCACACAGTTCAGTACAGAGTGATAACAGGCTCCTGAGCAAGCTTTCTGTGTTAACACATCCTAGGAAGCACTCCCCCCACTGGCCCCTGCCCCCTGATATTCATGCCTTTGTGTAACCCCTTCCCTTGAGTATGGGTTAGGGCTGGTGACTTATTTCTTGTGAATAGATTATGATAGAAATGAAGCAATGTGCCTTCAAAGATTAAGTTGGAAAAGGACCCTGACTTGTATCTTACTCTCTCACTGGTTCCTGACAGATGCTCCATGGTGAGGCTCATACTGCAGGGATCTCAGGAAGCCAGCAAGAAACTAAAGCCCTCAGTCCAATAGCACATGAATGAGCACAGAAGCAGGTCCTTCCCCAGAGAAGCCCTCAGATGAGCCCTCGGATGAGCCCTCAGATGAGCCCTCAGATGAGCCCACAGCCCAGACAACACCTTGACTGCATCCTTAAGGAAATCTAGTCAGAGGACCTTGATAAGCAGTGCTTCTGCTCCTGGGCCCCCCAAACTAGGAATAATCAATGTCTGCTGTGCTCAGATGCTGCATTTTGGAGTATTTTGTGAAATAAGAATAGATAACTGACACAATGACCAGGAGCACAGGATGGCGAGCAAAAGCACCAGTGTTCTGGGACAGCAGAGGAGGACACCTTCTCTGGAAGTGTCTGAGGAGGCTTGTCCTTAAGGTGGGCCTCAAGAAATGGGTATCACACAACAGATTCATCAGACAGTTGCAAAAGGAGGAGGTGGAGTGGGACAAGAGAAGAGGAGGAGGAAGGGAGGATGGAGAGGAAGAATATAAAGAATCATAAAAATGGTGATAGGCAGATGATAAACTTACAGGTTTGTGTTTTCTGCCTCATATATTCCTAGATTTCCTATGTGTTTCAATTGAAATATGTATTTGTATATGTTATGGTTTGAATGTGAGGTGTCCCCCAAAAGCTCATGTGTGAGACAATGCAAGAAGGTGAAATGATTGGGTTATGAGAGTCTTAACCCAGTTGGTGAATTAATACCCTGATAGGATTAACTGGGTGAGAGCTGAAGGTGGGTGGGGTATGGCTGAAAAAGGTAGGTCATTGGGGGTGTGCCTCTGGGGTATATATTTGGTGAGCTGAGCTTAGTCTCTCTTTCTGCTTTCTGATCATCATGTGAGCTGCTTCCCTCTGCCACACTCTTCCACAATGATATTCAGCCTCACCTTGAGCCCCAAAGAATGGAGCCTGCTGTCTATGGACTGAGACCTCTGAAACCGTGAGCCCTCTAAATAAACTTTTCCTCCTCTACAGTTGTTCTGGTTGGGTCTTTTAGCAGAAAACAAACAAACAAACAAAAAACTGACTAAAACAGTATATTTTCTACTGTTTATAGATACTGCTTTATAAAAGTTTTTTTTTTTTTTTTTTTTTTAAGAAAAGGAATGGAGGGGCTGGGGATGTGGCTCAAGCGGTAGCGTGCTCGCCTGGCATGCGTGCGACCCGGGTTCGATCCTCAGCACCACATACCAACAAAGATGTTGTGTCCGCCGAGAACTAAAAAATAAATATTAAAAATTCTTTCTCTCTCTCTCTCTCTCTCTCTCTCTCTCTCTCTCTCTCTCCCTCCTCTCTCACTCTCTCTTTAAAAAAAAAAAAAAAAAAAGGAATGGAGTAGATTTTAGACTTGGGGGTCATACAAGATGGTCATTTCCAGCAGACTGAATAACACAAAGGAAGAGAGGACAGTGTTCTACAGAAACATCCGGTGGCGGCACAGTGGGTGGTGGCCATGAGGCCCACTCTCAGACATGGCACAAAGCTGACACAGTGTGTCACTCAGTGCTGCTGCTTGGATCCTAAGTGTCTCCCAAAGGTCCACATAATAAAGGTTTGATATATTTGGTGTGGCACTATTTGGGAGTGGTAAAAACCTGAAGATATAGCACCTACCGGGAAGTCTCTGGTCACTGAGGATGTGCCCTTGAAGGTATTGTGGGACCTCAGTTCCTTTCTCTTTCTCTTTTATATCCCGGCCACGAGGCCAGCAGTTCCACCTGGCCACACATTCCTGCCATGACATGCTGCCTTGTCAGAGGCCCAAAAGCAACACAGCCAACCAGCCATAGTAGGAAACCTCCAAAACTGTGAGCCAAAATAAACCCTTTCTCTTCATGAGATGATTGACTCAGGTATTTGTTATACCATGGAAAACTGACTCACAGAAAATTGGTTCCAAGAAGTGGGGCAATTGTTGTTATAACTGAGATGATATGGAGAGGCCTTGGGAATTAGTAAATCATGGGAAGGTTTGGAGAAACCGGCCAGAGAAAGCCTGTTTAATATAAAACAATGGTAGAAGCTCAGAAGGCAGTAGGAATACAGTAAAGGTTATGCTCATGAGTTTCAGTTGAAAATGAGGACTCTATTGGGAACTAAACTAGAGGCCACCAACATTTTACCATGGCAAAGAATTTGGATGCATTTTCTCCACATTCTGAGACTCTGTGGGAGCTTAAGAGTGATGGATTAGTTTACCTGGTGGAGGAAATTTCATGGTAGCAAAGCATTAAGACTGGCTGCTTTGAGTCAAATTTATAATGAGAATCAGAGGCAAAAAGGGTGCATAATGGGAAGATTTGAAAAACTTGCAGTTGGGCCAGAAAAAGGAGCATGTTTAAAGGTGCTGCCAAGGAGGGCACAGCCTTGGAGAGTGCAATCATTAGCCCCCATAAAATGAAGCCAAATGCTTTGTATCAGGACAATAGGAAGGATGATGTCTCAAGGGCACCTCAGGAAACTGCAAGGTCAATTCACTTATCCCAGATTCAAAGGTATAAAAATGCAAATTTGTTTCAAAGACTTTCCAGGGCAGAGCCTTTGGAGAAGAGTCTCCCCAGGGCACCCTGCTGTCCAAGAATGTCTAGGGAACCTTGCCTGAAAGGCATTCAGAGGGTGCTGACACCTTGGTTCTAGTGGACCCAGGTACAGCTAGGATTGGTAGAAGACCTTGGCCTCATCCCCGTGGTGCTGGGGACATTCACAATGCAAGACTTATGTGGTCATGGAGGCTTCCATAGAGACTTCAGAGGAAAGTCCAGGAAGCCAGGCAGGGCACTGAGTGGCCAAAGTCTCTGCAAACAGCCCATGAAGAGCAATGCATGGAGCGGCAAGAATGAAGCCAAAGCTGCAGTGGAGACCCCCAGGAAGGAAGAGATGCCAGGAACCTGGGATGACTGCAAGGGAAGCTGCAGGCAATGTGCAAAACCTGCCTGAGAGAGGCCAGCGAGGCCATAGGAGTGGGGCTGGCCAAGCCCTTGGGAGCCCAGTCTTGTCGCAGTGTGCCCCAGATGCTAGACATGGAGCTATGAGATTTAAAGTTTTCCCTGCTGGGTTTCAGTGTTGCTTTGGTTAATGCCTCATTATCACTCAACTCCTTTCTTTTGGAATAGGAGTGTTTACCCTGGGCCTGCCCCACCATTGTATCTGGATATTATATAACTTTTTTATTTTTTTTTTTTTGATGTTTTTACAGCCAAGTATGCCTTGAGTCTCAGAAAAGACCTGGACTCAGAGCAATGCTGAAACAGCTAAGACTTTGGAGCCCTGAGGATGGAATGAACGCATTCCACATTGTGAGAGGTACATGAGACTTTGAGGGTTAGAGGTGGAATGCTACAGTGTGGATGTTAGGTGTCCCCACAAAGGTCCACCTGGTAAGGATTTGGTCCCTGGCCTACCACTATGCAGAAGTGATGAAACTTTAGGAAGCGGGGCCTAGTGGGAGGTCCTTGGGACTTTCGGGGTGTGTCCTTGAAGGGAGTTATGGGATTCCTTTTCCTGGGTCTCCTTTTGCTCCACATCCATGAGTGAGCAGCTTTGTTCCACCATGCACTCCCACCATGATATGCTGCCTCATATCATGTGACCCAAAAGCAATGGGACCACCCATCCATGCTTGATCACCTATAAAACTGTGAGCCAAAATAACCCTTTCCTCTCTATAAGGTTGATTATCTCAGGTTTATGTTATAGTAATAGAAAGTTGACTAATACATTCAGCAATATGATGCTACCTGGCCTGGGTAATTCCAACCCTGGTTCAGGGATTACTGGGTCTCTAAGACCACAGGACCTAAAAAACATGGCCCTAGAGAAAAGGCCACCTCAGCACAGATACAATTTTCATAAACCTGAAAACATAGCTTATCCTTTCAAGAATAGCTTAGCCAAGAGTGGTAGTGCACCCCTGTAATCCTAGCAGCTCAGAATGCTTAGGCAGGAGGATCACAAGTTCAAAACCAGCCTCAGCAACTTAGTGAGACCCTTAGCAACTCAGTGAGACCCTGTCCCTAAATAAAATACAAAAATGGGCTGGGAATGTGGCTCAGTGATTAAGCGCCCCTGGGTTCAATCCCAGGTACTAGCTTAAACTCCCTTGATGAAAGAAATACCTGGTAAACTGGCCCAGACTGAATACAGGTAGAAAAGAATCCCCAAAATAGGAGAGGTCTCTAGACAGAGACTGTCACCAGCAGTCAGTCTTCTAACCCCTGACTGTTTCTGGCCCATGCTACCAGCTTCCTCTTGCTATTCATCTTGTAAGAGCACTGCCCAAATAAACAGTCTGAACATGGAACAGCACCTAGGATTCACTTTTAATGTGAATTGGACTGAAGGATAAGTGTTTCCCCCTGGGGAATGGTCCACTAGGACCACCCAGGAGACCTCATGGACACTCTGCGGGGGAACAGAGAAGGAGCAGAGGATGGCTTAACATAGCTGGACAGCTGAGAGTTAAAGCAAACAGTGGGATATAAAGCAGGGACACTCGTGAGACCAAAGGGTAGAGAGGCATGAGAGAGACAGGGAGAGACAGACAGACACAGAGAGAGAGGCAGAGGGAGAACAGTTTTTCTTTCCAACTGACAAAAAAATAAAAAATAAGAAGGGCCCGGCAGCCAAGAGTAATGAGATGAATCCAAAACCCTTCTTCCCAGCCAATAAGCACAGCTGGAGGAGAGGAAAGAACAAGTCTGGGGCCTTCACAAAACTCCACAACAAGTTTCCTTCCCAAATGATATCCCTGTGTTGGGCATGTGGAACCACAAAAATCTGCTCTCTCTTTTCAGGCGACATGTTTACCATGAGTGAGAGAGGATAAGAACTGAAAATACAGAGGAAGCCAAGTAACATTTTAATCTATTCACCAAGAGGAGCAGTTGGCTGATCTCATGGACCTGGAACAGAAGGGTCCAAGGCTTGGCTCTTAAATTTCTCAAGTATGGGGCTCAGGGGATAAACCAGGCCTGGGAAGACGAGGAGGGTCAGAGGTCTGAAAGCCGCACCCTCTTGCTCACCCTCCTCTCCAGGGCATTTGGCCAGAGCCAGTCTACTGTGAAATGCTAGAGAGTGCTCAGAGGAACCAAGGAACCAGACCCACATGTGACCTTAAGAAGGGCCTATGGGAAGGAAACCTTCGTCCTCACCACCTCTCCCTTCCAAGTCCAGAGATGAAAACAGGAGCAACAACAACAACAAAAATAGGTTTTTAAGGAACCAGCACCTATACCTTCTGTTCCCAAAGCAGAGCAGAAAACCAGTGGGGACCCACGTTGCTCCACCGCCAGTCCACTAGATGCTGCTACGGCTTGAATGTGTGTCCTCCAAAATTCATGATGAAACATAAACTCCAATGCAATCATATGAAGAGGCGTGGTCTTTGAGAAATGATCGAGTCATGAGGGCTCTGCTTTCGTGAATGAGATTGGCACCCCTGAAGAAGATCTCAAGGTTGTAGGGGAATGTTCTCTTTTCCTTCTACCTTCTGCCAGGTGATGACTCAGCAACACAGTGCCATCTTGGAAGCAGAAAACACCCTCACCAGACACCAATGTTAACATCTTGATCTGGGACTTTCCAGCTTCCAGAACTGTAAGAAATGAATTTCTGTTCCTTATACATTACCAGTCTCGGGTATTTTGTTATAGCAGCACAAACTGTCTAAGAGAACAGCTAAACACATGTGGGGGCAGAGGTGGGTTGAAGACCCATAGACAGCCTCATGCCCTCCCCAATCTCAGAGAGCTAAAAATAGAACAGAAGTTTCCCTCACTGGCTAGGAGCAGCCTGAGCCAAGCCCAGAGAGCTGGCACACCTGCTCAAGCCTTGCAGGCAGGATAAGAAAATACAGGAGCAACTCAAAATGAATCAACAACTGTGGCAGTGACTGGTAATGCTCAGCTAACATCCAGTTTCACTTCCTACACATTTTCCACCTTCTTGTTATTATGGCTTAGATATGACGTGTCCGCCAAAAGCTCACGTGTGAGACAATGCAAGAATTTTCAGAGGTGAAATGATTAGATCATGAGAGCTTTAACCCTTTAACGGATACAGATTAATTAAGTGATATGGATTAACTGAGTGGTAACTGTGGGAAGGTAGGGTGGGGCTGGATGAAGTAGGTCACTGAGGGCATTCTGTGGGGTTTATACTTTTTGTCCCTTGTGAAGGAAGTCTCTATCTGTCTCTGCCTCCTGGTCACTGGGATCTGGGCTGCTTCCATCCATGATGCCTTTCTGCCATGGTGTTCTGCCTTAACTCAGGCCCACAGCAATGGATGCAGCAAATCAGTGGACTGAATCTCTGAAAATGTGAGCCAAAATCAACTTTGCCTCTCCTAAGTTGTTCTTGTTGGGTATTTTGGTCAAGGCGATGCACAAGCTGACCAACACACTTACAGCTGGATGGAGCCATGCATCCAGCTCGGGCCCATAGATATGGGAAGGCCTGTGGCCCACCAAGACCCATGCACTTAAGAGCCACCAAATGACCTTCCAGCTCTCTCTTGCCTTCCTTCATGACTAGAAACTTTCTGCTAAAAAAAAAAAAAAAAAGGATAGAAACACTGGCTTCTTGCTCACTGTAGAGATGAGAGAATCCCTGGAGAATTACCAACCCCAGGCCTAAGCAAGAAAGGAACTATATACTGTTTGAACTTTTATGGAGGACAGTCCAGATTCTCCTTAATAAGCCAAAGACAACTAGAAACAAGGATGTCACCACAGACAGGTGACAATAGAGTGCAAGAGGACCTCACCACCATGCCTTGACTCTGCGTGTGATCTTGAACTTGGATCCACCCCAGGGAGAGCCGAAGGGAGCACCACAAACTAACTGGGATTCCATTTTAAGGATCTGAGAGCCAGGGGCTCAACCTAGAAATGAAGTGCAATTAGAGAGAGAGAAAGTTGACTTTTTCCTGCACACCTCAATTTGTGGCTTGAAAACTGAGCCTGTTCCCCAGATGTCTGGGGAAGCAAAGCAAAGCCAAGGCCAACTGGCTCTGCTCTGGCTATGGGCAATTTGGCCAAGGGAGGTGATAATTTCTCATTTGAGAGAGTCGTTGCATTTCGGGATGAAATGAGACCTCCAAGTGCTGGGATGACACACAAGTTTCATCTCCAGTGCCAACTCCAGTGGCTTGGTGGCGACTTCCTGGAGGGCCGTGTCAAAAGGATTCTAGGACCGCGTCCAGGCACAGTGGGGAAGAGAGGGTGGCTGATTAGTGTGGTCTGCCAGGGGAAGGCAGAATGAGAGCACATAGCAGGGGGGGGGGGGGAGAAAGAGGAAAGAAAAAGAAGCTGACCCAAGAGCCCAGCTGTCTCGTTTTATAGGTAGTGAAATCAAGGCCCAGAAAAACGTGCCTAAAGCTCCCCAGATGCTTGGTCCCCAGAATCAGGACTTGAACCCTAGTCTCTCCATTCTAGTTCGCTGTGGATCTGTGACTACCAGCTGTCACTGAGAAATAATTACTTCTACAAATGCAAATGAGCTGCAGCCTTCCTGCTCCTCTGCAATGTCTCTCAGTAGCTTGCCGTTCCTGGTTTTATAGAGAAGCAATGCATACAACTAAATAATCTCTTGAAAGCAGAGAATTTTCTCTGGTAGCCAAAGGGTAAGGCAGAGACATTTGAACCTTGAGAGGGACTCGATGCCCCTTGCTGGTTTTGAAGAGGAGGAGGCTATGGGAGAAGAAAGGGGGCTGAGATGCCCTCCATAAACAGGGAAGAAAGAGACTTTGATTCTACAGCTGTAAGAAGCAGACCAGCAACCTGAAAGAGCATGGAAGAGCATTCTCTTGCTCTTCCATGCTGTTCATCTTGTAAGAGCAACCTAGTGATACCTTGAGTTCATCCTTATGATACCATGAGCATAAAGCCAACAGAGATCTCTTGGATTTCTGAGCTACAGAACTGGGAGATAATCAGTGAGTGCTGTCGGCGCTGTGGCGCACACCTGTAATTCCAGCGGCTCAAGAGGCTGAGGCAAGGAGGATCGCGAGTTCAAACCCAGCCTCAGCAACTTAGTGAGGCCATAAGCAACTCAGCTAGACCCTGTCTCTAAATAAAATATGTTAAAAAGAAAAGGCTGGGGATGTGGCTCAGTGGTTAAACATCCTTAGATTCAATCCTTGGTACAAAAAAAAAAAAAAAAAAAAAAAAGTGAGTGCTGTTTTAAGCCACTAAATTTCTGGTTAGCTTAGAAAGCCAGCACAGTCAATGGCAGCTGAAATGTGTCTCCTGTGGATGGTTGACAAAGATATGTTGAGAACTGTCACCAAGATGTCACTAACTGATGTGGTCAACTGAAGGAGAGTGGCAAGTGAATGGGTGGGCCGGGTCCATAATTTCTTTCAATTCTCACTCTACAGTATTTCTGTCCTGTATTTAAATCAAGCAAGGTTTGCCTGCTTAAAACAGCAAAAGCTAAATAATCTCCAGAATGGAGATTATTCAACAGTTTTGTCTGTTAAACAAAACAGAAAAAAAGAAACTTTCACTCGCATTTGCAAATTCAGCACATAGATAAGTTTGCTAAAGCCTGCTTTAACAATTTAACAATGAGCGAGCTAAATGCTAAATGCAGAGAGAATAAAGCAATTTCAAAAAAAAAAAAATGCCTTCAAGCTCAAACATCCCAAGATCTGAATTAAATGGTGTCCACTCAAGGCTGTGTCCATCCTCAAACTCAGACTTGAAGCTTCAGGTTCTGATACAATGAGCCAAGGGAAGCTTTTATTTGTCAGTTTTTTAGGCCCAAAATCTGATGATGATGATCATCATCATCATCAGAATTATTATTATTATTAAATGATGACAACACAACAGAGACGATGTACTGAAGTTTTCTCAGGGGTTCATGACTTTCTAAAGTACTATATGTAGTTTTAAGGGTCTCTCATCAATATTCACGAAAAAAGTAAAATATAAAATTAAAAGCTGTTATAGTCTATCCCTAAAGTGTCTGCCTAAACTAACACCCCCAGATCCTTTCCTGCCAGAACAACTTTGAGCAACTTTGTCTCTGAGCGTAGCACAGACAGCAATTGCCCTACATCTTGCCTGGTCACTGTCTGCACTCCCCGCCCCCACTCCTTCCTGGACTTTCTTTGTGGGCTTTCAAAGCATTGGTGGCTGGCCCTAGCATACCACCTACATCGGTCAAGTGTGGACACCTCTGTCTTCCTTCCTGGAATGTGTCCTCTCAAGGGGTGGGAGGGCAGTGATGAGCCTTTATATCTCCAGCTCCTGGAGGTAACACATAAAAGGTAACCTTTTTATTTTTTTCTAATCTTACCCTTCTCCATAACACAGAACACAGGGAAGCAGTAAAGAAGTGGAAAGTGGAGAAAATGAGCGGAAAGGATGGAAAAGGCTGTAAGAGATGGAGAGATAGCAAATCCTAATATCCAAGAGAGACCCCCGCCCCATACAAAGAGCTCAGAGATCCCACAGTATCTCCTCCTCTGACAAATGCAGAAAAGCAAGAAGGAACAGTAGCCCTGAAATACAGAAGGCTCCCCTCATGGTGTTCCAATCCAGGTGAGGCCTCTTTCATCTGCACCTATCAGGATCCCTCACATTCAGGTCTGGCTGCTCAAATCACCACTCCGTTTCTGAAGGAGCCCAACGTGGAATCTATCAGAGGTGAAGAACCAAACCAAGCCACAGTAACTCTAGCCTGGTCTGAAAATAAGGAGAGATCTAAACTCACTCCATAGGTTTCTCCATCCACTGATTTTCTTTCTGAGGCTACGTACTTCTGGAAGATTCTCTCCGTATTAAGTTTGCAGAACCACTGCCTCCTAGGTGACTGCCCCCAAGTGCTTTGCTTCCAACGTCTCACTACATAATGGACGACATTGGTTCAAGTCCCAACATCGCCATCCACTAGCTGGGTGACCTTGAGCAGATCCTGTTTCCTCCCCAGACCTCAGTTTTTTCATCACTGAAATGGTGACCATTATTATCTCTAATTCATAGGGACATGGGGATGGCCAAGGGAGATTGAGCAGACCCATCAGTGTGGAGGTCAGAAGGTGACAATACCTCAGCTATGGAAGCTGCTGGACATGATGTCTCCAGAGCAGGGATGACCCCCTGATGGCCACTGCTTGAAGACCATACTGCCCAGAACACAGAAGCAGTCGACCTGACACTCAGCTACATCTGATTTCCCATTAAAAATTTTTCACATGAAGTTTTTCCTTTCTTTGTCAAATTTCCATGCCACCGCTCAGAATATTAATATTTCCTCATTGCCAAAGCCAGGATACAGCTCTGATTCTGAATATAAACAAATATCAATCCTAGGTTTCAGACCATTAACTTCTTTCCTTTTTCTTCTTTTTATCATTTCTAACTTGGAGCAATCAAAGGGATTTATATTTTAAATACCATAAAAACATCCCCCCAAA
Organism: Urocitellus parryii; assembly: GCF_045843805.1. Classification (NCBI taxonomy): domain Eukaryota; kingdom Metazoa; phylum Chordata; class Mammalia; order Rodentia; family Sciuridae; genus Urocitellus; species Urocitellus parryii. The sequence continues at coordinate 171,470,632 of NC_135533.1, read as the reverse complement.
CATCCCTTGCTTCTGGGCTGAAATCTTTGTGTGCCATTAGCATAAGCCCAGAAATCGTTACATGGATGAATTGCAAACCCCTGAAAATTATGTGTTCAGGATGGAAAAAATAACTCAGAGCAGTGGACTCTGAAAAAAAAAATCATTCACCACATCCTGTCTCATTGCCACCAAAACATTATAGGTACCTAATTTTCTATATTTCACTTACAGTATATTTTATATTCACTTTTCAGTCATATATAGCACAAGAAAAGCCTAAAACTAGGAGGGATTGGGTGCCCTTTTCCTATAGCGTCAGTCTTCATCAAAAAGCAAATGGTTTTGGACTCACATCCAACCTTGGATGTGAAAAATAGCAGCTAAGTTCTGTCTGATTAAAAAAGAATACTTTTTTGTTTGTTAGTTACTTAACCACTGAGCTATATCCTTTTTTAAAAAAATACTTTATTCAGAGATAGGGTCTTGCTATGTTGCTTAAGACCTTGCTAAATTGGTGAGGCTAGCTTTGAAATCGTGATCCTCCTGCCTCAGTCTCCCGAGCCACTGGGAGACAGGCATGCACCACTTTGTACGATTCCATTCATTCTTTTTTAAATTAATTAATTAATTTTAATTAGGTATATATTACAGCAGAATGCATTTTGATTCATTGTACACAATTACAATGAAACTTCATTTGTGTGGTTGTATGCGATGTACCGTTGCACCACATATGCAGTCATACATGATCCTAAGGTAATGATGTCTATCTCATTACACCATCTTTCCTGCCCCCATGCCCCCTCCCCACTTTTCCCTTCCCTTTGTCTAATCAGAGTTCCTTCATTGTTCTCATGCCCCCCTCCCATTATGGATCCACACCCATAATCCACTTTGCCTTTCCATTCATTCTTAAAATAAAAAAAGAAAAGAAAAAGAAAATGATGAAATATTGGTATTTACTGCATGCTAACTATGAATCTAAAACTTGCTGAGCTCTCATCCCAGTGACTGAAAGATAGAATATACCCTGTATGTCCAATGGAGAACTAAAGAAAGGCTTTAAAACCAGGTATTTAATTTGGAAGGCATAACACACAAGAGGAGGTTCTGGTTGATCATTGCCTTCTTTGTGACTTCAGCAAGCCATTGTCACCATAGAGCAGTTATGATGGGTTATTTAAGGAGCTAGGTATACATCAGTACCTAATATAGCACTTTGCAAGACCCAAGCTGGAAACTGTAACAAGTGAGAATTCACTGAGCTGTGTGCTGAGGGAGGGATTCCCAAGCTTCTATTTTTGAGTGGCACTGAGTCGAACATCACCTGCAATGTTTGTTTTTTAATAAACTCACATTTTCTTCTGAGCCTCCTCCTTAAGCCCCAACAACTCTCACACCACAGTTGTGCAGCTGAATGCCCTATACTATACATAATCATATGTACAAACTATTGGAACTGAAGTGTCTGTGGTCCCTAGGGGTTCAGGGCAAAAATAAAGTATGTAAAGGAACTGAGAAACTTTGCAAAGGAAGAAGCTGCTGCCTCTATGCACTACATTATGAGGCCTGCTACCATCCTTTATGTGCCCAAGTTTCTGCATATTGGGTTGCTAGATGCCAGCAGTCACCTAAGTAACTGTGGAGTATGCCAATCATAGACCCACAGTAACAGAAAGGTGGGAGAAGCAGGCTATCATCACCTCATCACCTCATCTTTTGGCCAGTGGCATCCCTTCCCAGTTGGAATCTAAGGTAAGGAGGGCCATGCATTGACTGCCAACATGGCTCCGTGTCTCACCTTGAACTCTGCCCTTCAAGCATGGACTAGACAGTTACTGTGATCCTTCATTTGCTCATCAGCAAATTTCATGAGTAGATGAAAGGTTTCTGTGTGAAAATGGAGATTCCCAATGCCAGCTACCTGGTTGCAAGGCCCTATGAGCCACAAGAGTAAGGAGTTGTGTTCCTGAAGAGTGGGCAATGTACAGGGATCCCTCTCTTCTCTATAAACTTCAGCCAACCTCATTCTCTTCTGAAGGGCAGAGGTAATTTCAGGGAACATTAAACTCCAAAATCCAAAACATGGGAATGATGCAGGAAATTGGCCCTCTTGCAGAGTTTAGAGAGCTCTGATAAACCATCTCATTTCTCTTAACCTTTTTTTTTTTTCCATTTCAGTTATCTGGAATAGTAGCCAGAAAAATAGTAGTAAACTTATTATTGACAGCAGTGAGCACACTATCCTATTCCAGTTATCAGAAGCATCACCAAGATCCATGCTGTAAAATCTCTTGGGTTGTTTCATAAATAATAGACATCACAAAAGGACTTTTTCACTTCTACAAGGCTTGGGCCAAAAGGGGCCATTTTCTGTTTGGCAACAACCAAAAACTTCCAAGTCGCTGATTTCCTAGGCCTAAGAACTTTTCCACTGCTTTTAAGTATGATTATATGTAAGGAAAAATTGGCCCATATTTTTCTAATTCCTGTGTCCTTCATTCATCAAATGCTTTCTCTGAGAGCTATTTGATATCCAAGAAGGCTTTTGAGCATTTTATAAGTCTTTAAATTTTTCCTCCCTCTTTGAACTAGGAAGCTGCATTTTTTTTGCTAAGAGCACACTAAACTCGAACCTCAAAAGATGTTAGGTCAGTCTGAAATTTAACACTCCTCAATGTACAAGTAGATTCTAACCTAAGAGAAAAAAAAATGTTTTCCTCTTTTAAACCTTTTTTTAAAATTATTTCTTCTTATGCATACCAAAAGGAGAAAGATGCTATTTAAAAGGATGATATCTCTGTCGAAATGTGGTCTTTAAGCAGTGGAAAAAAGCTCAGTAGTTTTTGGTTCAACTAACTAAAAAGTAAAGTCATAATTTAATTTACTCAAGTGTTGTGTCATGAATAAATAAACACATAACCACATACCGCTACAGCAGCTTATATAAAGCCACTAGCCACATTGAGACCATCAGAAACTAAAATACTGGATAAGAATTCTGGTCAATATCACCCCCCATGGGTTCCCTCTTCATAGATGATATCTAGAAAAAAATTTAAGGAAAGAAAAAAAGAGACATCAAACATTTTGCAGTCCTAAGATAAAAGATGATTGTGAGCCCAAATGAGGAGAATGGCTGAGCACACCCCTTTCATCTGAGCCTTCAGGACAACTAACAAATCTTAAGAGTTCAAAGCCAAGTGACTTACATTTCCTTCTGTCCTTAACCATTCTCCTGATTTTCAAAGAAAAAAAAAATCACAGACACGGTGATTATCTTTCATCACTATACAAGATACATTAAATACAAGAGAACCTTTCCAAGACTCCATTTCTTAATACAAGAGCAGCAAAATCAGCCCACAGAAGTGAGACGAGGACAGGAAGTAAGAGCAGTTTCCTGAAATGCTGGGCTGCAATCTTTGTAATCAGCCAAGGACACCACCCACACCACATCTGGGTGGGCACCAGAGACGATTATGCTAATGATGATTGAGCTGGATGAATAGCAAATCTGTCATATTGTGACTGGGCAGCAAGTGGGGATAAAACACCGGCAATTGAGGACATGCTGCTGGGTGGCTTCCTTCCGCCTGTACAGACATAACATAGATGGCAACACTGTCATACAGAACAGTTTATCCTCTGACTGTGCTGATGGACTCATGTTTATAATGCAGTTTAGCCAATGCCATCCCACATGCAAGAAAATGAAGGAAAACACAAAATTCTGCTCTCCCAGGTTACAAACCTCATGCATGTGTTACAGAGGTGGTCACTCAGCACCACCCTCTCTCCCCGTGAGTTCTATTCCACATCATTGCTGTGCCACTGGGGACCAACAGAGAACCTGGAACACCAAAGGTGCTCAATAGGTGTTTGCTGAATCAATGAATTGACAGATGCACAAATGAGGTCCTTAGAGAATCAGGTACTTTCCTGTTGCATGCTGCCTCATTGATTGTATTTAGCATATGAAGCCCCCCCCCCCACCTCCTACATCAGAGGGGCTCCAAAGAACCAACAAACTTTGGGCACTGGCATTGTACTGCCATCTGGCTTCAAATCCTGCATTACTTCCTCTCTCTGTGACCTTGTGCAAATTATCTTATCTCTCAGAGCTTCAGATTCCCTTTTCTGTGAAGTGATGACTGAGGCAAGACTAACCCCACTGAGATGTTCTCATGACTAAATAGGACGATTCATGTGAGAGACTAAGAATGGCATATGGCAGGCTGTGAGCAGTGGATACATGCCAACTATTCCTACCTACTATCTTTACTATCCTGGGTCAGTAGCCAGTCACCAAGTTACAAGCTTCCAAGGAGAATTAACAGTAAGCATAACTTTTAATAATTACAATTAACCAACTACCTTAATAGGTATGGATATGAATTGATGTGAAAATACACTAGAGAATAAAATAAGCAAGTTACACAATGATACATGTATAGCATGTGTTGCATTTGTGTTAGAACTATACATAGTAGGAGTTTTCTATAGCTGTGTGCACACACCACAGCCATGCGGAAGTATAACTTTAAAAATTCTCTGCAAAAATCACACTGTAAACCTGTCAGAGTGTTGACCTGGGATGGAGGCTGTGGGACAAGGAGGAGGGCAGAGCTTAAGTTTTGACTGTAATATTCTAATTATAAAGTAAGTGGATTCCGGAAGTATTTAACCTAAATTATAGTTGAAAATTTTTAAACCAACATTAAAAAGATATAGCAAAAATTAAAAAGTAAACAAAAAAGAAACATTTTCTTTGCTCCCAGGACTGGAAGAGAATTCAACCATGCAGCTACTAAAGGAGGAAAATGTAAGGATAGATGGTCCTCAACTTAAGACAGTTCCATTTTTTTACAACAGAGAAAAAAACAATATGAATTAAGTAAAACCACACTTCAAATTGTGAAGGTTGATCTTTTTCCTGAAGTCACCACATGTGATATAATCTTCTCTCCCCAGGCTGGGTAGTGGCAGCGAGTCCCCACTCCCAGCCAGCCACTAGATCAACAGGGAAGAAATTTACACTCCAGAGTATTGTGTTGCTAAGCTCAGATGTCTGGGAGATCAGGTGCAGCAAGTGAATCTTCAATTCACAACATTTTCAACATATAAAGATGTGTTTATCAGGACGTGGTCCCATCGTAAGTCAGGACCACCTGCACATAAATAGATGATAAGCTTCCTTCTGTCTGGACCACAGGTCCTTCTGGCAAGGAAACTGCCTGCCTTTGCACACTATTCCTGCATCCCCACCTCCATCACAATGCTTCTCACAGGATGTGACACACAGTGTGTGCTTAGCAAATATCTTTAACTAAATAGGTGGATTGAAAAAAAAATTAAAAAGAAATCTAGCCGGGCATGGTGGTACACACCTGTAACCACAGGTGCTCAGGAGGCTGAGGCAGAAGGATCACTAGTTCAAAGCCAGCCTCAGCAACTTAGAGAAGCCCTATCTCAATAGAAGAAAATTTTTTAAAATTTTTTTTAAAGGCTGGGGCTATAACTCAGTGGTTAAGTGCACTTGAGCTCAACCCTTCTGTATCAAAAAAGAAAAAAAATCTAAAATTCTTTAAGAAATTTGGTAAGGACACTCATTTTTCAACATTCCTTGAAAGTCTACATACATTGAATAATTTAACTTTCAGATTATGAAAAAGAGTCCCGATGAGTTTTAGCCACTATGTTTACATTGTAGACATTTGTGGTGCTGGGGAGTGAGCACGTAAGCCGTCTCATCATAGGTCCACCACGGGAGGAAATGCCCTTTCATCTCCCTCTTTCTTCACTTTGGGTAATTCTTTCTGCTTACACGGTGCTTCTTTTATTATGACTCCCCCTTCTCACATCATGACCTTGGAGACACAAGAGCTTTCCTTCCCAGGTCCTACTGCAGCCTGTGATATGATATGCAGACATGCTCTACCGAGTCCTGCAGCCGATGCAAACACGTCAGCAAATTCTACCCATCGCTGCTATAGATTTATGTCGGTCCAGCAATTACGCAGCCTGTCACGGGTTCTAGGAATATGCTAAAGTGAAATACAGAAGAATTCCTTGGAGAGTAGCAGCAAAAAAAAAAAAAAAAAAAAAATCGAAACACAAGCTCCCTCCTTTCAGCACACCACTTCCCAAATGGGTTCATGGACTCCTTATGCAGGAGAACCATGTGGGCTGCAAAGAGCTGCTGCCTTAACGGCTTATCAAACACCATGGAGGGATTTGTTCATGGAGGGAGTATGGGGACCATGCATCCACTGTTTTCCATGTCACCCCTCAAAGCACATTTCTATATGCTGGACCAAATACTTTCCCTCTCCACAAATCTGAGTAGTGTGGGATAGAATCTAAGACAGCATCACCAAACACAGAAAACCCTAGTTCTGCTTGTACTCAGGCTGCCTTTGCAGAAGAGGAGACAGATTTTTCGTCTCCCTTGATCCTCACCAAAAAACAAGGAATTGTAAGGTTCTTCCAGCCATGATGGAGCACCTGTTCCCTCAAATAGGGACACTGTGATTTTGCAAAACCCTGTGTCCAGACCAGACAGAGTGAGTGGTGCAGCTGGGAGCCTCTCAATCCTTATGACTGGCATCCACAATCAACCAAGCACTCAATCAGCCAGGAGCATTTGGCAATGATTAAAGCAGCCCTAAGACCAAGTTTAAAGGTCTGGCAGAGGAATAAGGTAATTAATAAACCCGCCATCATGAGTTCAGTTCATCTCCTTGGTGCAAGTGTCAAGAGAAATCAGGATGCCTAAAACTGAAAGTACCGTTGATAGCTAAAGTTTTCACAAGGATCAAATGAGAACCAAAGCATCCATTTTAACGTGACTATCCCATTCCACTTCCCTTTCCATTTTGGAGAACCTTAAGAGTGATACTAAGATAAACTGCTTAACTCGTTTGAATGCAGTCATTCTCAGAACAATGGGTAGGCTACTTAGCTGTTTATTCTTACTAGAAATTATAACAGGGCATCTACTATGTGTCTGGACACAGGTGCCAAAAATACAACAGGGAATAAGACAGATAATGCCCTTACTTTTTTGACACTTATATTCCAGAGGAAAGAAAAAATAAAAAAGTAGCGGGCAATGAATTCAGATTTCAGACAAAGTTATTAGGGAGAAAATGAGGCTGGGTTGCATAATATGGAGTTATTGGGCAGAGGGTTTAGATTGCCTGGTTGGTGCCAGCTCCTCTAAGGACATGATATGAACTGAGGCTTAGAGATAAGCCTGGAGTGCCAAGAAGCCAGGGGTGGGGGGCATTCAAGGCAGAGGGAGCATAAGAGTCAAGGTCCTGAGTAGAAAGAGTCAAGTTCAAGAAAGACAAAGAGGACCAGTAGGGTTCAGCATTGTTGAACACCACAGAGAAAGACAGGAAACACAGGGAAAAGGGGGCCTTGTAAGCCAAGGGAGGAATCTGAGGCACTCAATCTAGGGGTCTGGTCCCCAGAGGAAAAAAGAGATCAATAAGGGAGGTGGCAAAGAGTGACATCTCCACACAGTACAATAAGTACAATATCTGTTCAGAAAGCAGAAAAAAAATGTGTCATATCCTATTCCATATAATAAATGGCCCAAGTAGCTAAATAAATTGCTGACTCCACATTTACCAACTCCCAACGTTATTGGGTTCGGTTTGTTAGAAAAAAACTAGAAAGCTGAAGATCCTGGATTCCCAAGGAGCAGGATGAGGAAGCATGTTTATTCAAGACTCCTCTGCCCATATATTACCCAATCTTAGCCGAGCAGCTGGTCCATAAACACAAGCGAAAATTCCTGAGGACTGCAAAAGCTGAGCAGCTAGAATGCAGGGCTCTGCTACCGCAGCTGCAGACTTTTGTCCCTCTTTGCAGAAGTCTCTGTTTTGCAGCTACATAAATGTATTCGCAGGCTTCTGTTTCAACTGAACGCGCTTTTCATTTTGTATGTTTCCTTCACATAAAGGCTTCAGGACATATATTATACTGATACATATGATACTGCCATCATAAAAGTTACTGAAGGGGACTCCTCCAGTCAGGATGAGTGCTTCCAGAGGTGGTGGCATGACCCCTCGTGACCTGGGTCCCCACTCCACCCTTTTCCCCAGAAGAGTTCTCTTCCACCTCACCCCAATTCTCAGATCTGCCTGACTTCAGGTCACAAGCCAGGCCATTCCAGGGACCAGTTAGGTGGATGTCACTCTGGCACCCTGCTAAGAATATCTTAGCTTCAGAACGGAAATTCAGGAAAGATTCTGGTTGACTTAGCCTGAGTCACAAGCCCATTTCATGTATGTACATATACATATGCATATACATATGCATATATATATATTAGTTGTACATGGACACAATACCTTTAGTTTACTTATTTATTTTTCTATGGTGCTGAGGATCAAACCCAGTGCCTCGTATGCACTAGATAAGTGCTCTACCACTGAGCTACAACCACAGCTCCATAAGCTCATTTCTGAGCCAATTCTATGCCCAGGGTATCTGAGACCTTGGTAGGTCAAGGCAGTGGACCCAGTGTGGACAGGAGCTCAAAGGACCCCAGCATCAAGCCAAAGGAGGGGGAAATCCCCAAAGAACCCAGAAAATGGGAGGTAGGAAAGCCTGATGGTCAGGTTCATACGTTAGCTATCTCAGTCTACTCTCGTGGAGATGTGAGTTAATGTGGTTACAAGCTGCATCTAATCATGTGACTGAGTAATGCAGCTCTTCCTCCCTAGCCAGTATCACCTGGGGCTTCCAAACTCTCTCCAGTTTTGCTATCATAGGTCATTAATTATTAATCACTTCAGATCCCTTCAGGTGTTACACAAGAATCCAATCAATACTTTCAAACACTTACATGACTGAGCAGAAACAGAATCGCTTACCTCTAAAACCATCCCCAATATTCTCAGCTGGATATTTTATGCGGGCTTTTTCTCTGCCCTGAAGGCTGATGGCATCATTATCTCATCCTTTCAAATCATAACGCAAGAGCTGTGCTACTAGAACATCTCAAAGGCAAACCAAGCTGGATGCAGAAGGTGGCTTCAGGCCCATAAACAGGATTGGAGTCAGGCCTATCTCCCCTACTCTGTCCTGGCCTTCATTTTCCAGCACTAGCCAAGGTTGCCATCTTCTGCCATCTGTCATCCCTAATGCTATCAGACCCTGTCTTACATATTTGGGCATAAAGCTGTTGTCTGTCTTCCCAAGCTTCCCACAAGAAAGTAAACTTCAGGGGTCCAAGGTCTCATTTACTAGGGTCTCCCCTGTGCTTACACATAGCAGGTGCTCCATCAATCCTGGTTGGCTATAGGATTAACCGTCCATAGAATCACTTCTTTTCTCCAAAGTCAATGCTCATAAGAGCCAACTGGGAAGTGCTATCATAAACAACTTTTAAATTAAAAAGTACTGGCATGCCTAAAAGCACTAGAGCACTGACTTCTGACTTATTCCTAGAATCTACAAATTCCCACCTCTGATGTGATATCCATCCAGCCAAGAATTTTAAAAAACCCTTACAGCCATGAAGGTCACTGTGCTTTGATGTCCTTCTGTCTCTATAGCCTTTTACCCTTCCTGCACCAGATGTGAACCTGTGCACCTGCCTTTCTTATAAAAATATTTCACAACACCTCTTTCAAGTTTGACTGAGGTCTTGATTTTTTTTTCCCCCAACCTAACGATTAGGTTGTTGATGAGAACTGAATGCCCACTTTCTAGCTTCTTCAGCTGTTCTTCTTGATATCCTACCTGGGTTGCCCTGAGTGTTTCTCCATCAATGTACCTCTGAAGCCCACTGTGTGCAGGAACAAGAGGATTGTACTTTTTGAATCAGCCTATGGCAACGGTGGAAGAACCACAGGCCCAACACCATTTGCCTGATTTTTTTTTCTCTCTCTCTCTTTTCCATTCATTCAAACACTATGGAGGTCTTTTTGCTTTAATGTTGGCCCACAAACCTCCTTTTATGAATAAGCTTTTCAGATGAGAAGTGTACTCCAGCTGCAATCAACCTTGCTAGAAGGAAACCATTCTCTCTGACATGACAAGACCCACTAAAAAAAAAAAAAAAAAAAAAAAAAAAAAACCCAGCAGAAACAGCATCTGTACAACACTGCTGACACCTAAAAGAGTAGGGGAAAAAAATAGCTGGTGGGGGGGAAAAATAAGTCCATAAACATTGCAGAGAGGCAAAGCTCCCCCAGCACTCACGCTACATGCGGCAACCAATTACTCTCTCAAAAGAAGAATGCAGGTCTTACATGAAGTGGAACAATTAATTTCACGCTTGTCATCCTGGCCTCAATAGTAAGTTGATTTGAATCAGATATTTGCGGTACATTACAGCTTGCAGGGGACAGTTCTGGTGCCTCCTGAGCTGACGGACTGCCTTGATGGCTACCATTGTAAAACAATCCATCAATAAGAGTAATTATGGTATTGATCAAAGCGGTTGGCTGCTTCAGATTGGAATCAATTCTCCAGAGTTGCTGGGAACAGAAATGTCTAATGGACTATTCCATCACTAGCCACTGCAGCAACTGAAACAGCTAATATTCTGGAAAGTTCTTAATAATTACTCATTGAATCTGCATTTCTGCTTCGGTGGTCATAACTAGACCCTGCTTACTGTAGCCTGAAAGTCAGTCCAAGTGGAGGAAGGGAGGGGTCAGACACAAAATTTATAAAATGCCAGGCATTAGCTAAAAAGAAAAAAAAACTAGTGGAACAAATAATATAGAAAACTATCTACAATAATTTTATTGTGAACTGTTAATCTGAGAAGCTCATTATTTTTTTTCCTACAGAGAGAAGCAAGGGCTAAGAAGAAGACTGCATGTTTTGTAGAGGCTGTTCTTAACAGTAGTCACTAACAAAAGAGAAAAATATATATTATTTATTTCAGTGTTAATGACATCAGCAAGAGAGCACAATGCCCTTAATGAGAAATTCTCACACATGTGTCATTCACCTCATTCTAGCTCATACAGAAAAATCCAGGTTGTCTGGGAAGTAGCGTAAACTTGGGTAGATCCACAAAATATGCAAGCCAAATAAACCTACTTTCCTCTTCCCTCACTCAAAGGCCTCTTGAATTATAAGCAGTCTCTATCATATCTGAGGAGCCCCCAAGAGACACAAGAAGTCCTAGAAGTTGCCCATCAGCCCCTTGCTCAGCCCAGTCAGAGAAAGGGTGGCTGTCCATCTTCCAATAGTGACAAGACCTGGCACGAAAATTTTGACGACACACCTCCCTCATGACACCCAAGGGTCTTCATTTCCCAATACTCCATGTATACAAACTTCTTTCAGGATACAATCCAATGGTGAGTGCTCGAAAAGCCGATGTTTTGTCCCAGAACTTCACAATGACGCTCCCGCTGCATTCTAGTGAATTCTGTTATTTCATCACCCACCCCAGCCGCGACAGTTCATGAGTGTGTCACCTTCTGTGTACCTTCATGTATCCATTTCCACTTCAATGCATGAGATCCTCCTGCCTCAGCCTCCACAGCCACTGGGGATAACTCAGATGTCATCCCCAAAGAGATGCCTGGAGTAAACTTGGCTGTGGAGGTGAGGAGGGGGCTCTCCGGCAGAGTGAACAGCATAAGTGAAGGCCCAGAGGCAAGAACCTGAAGTCAGCCAGGACTGGAAGGGCTGAGGAACACAGGTCGCCACAGCAGGGCGGGAAGCAGACAAGGAAAGGACTGAAATACAAGCTTCAAAGTTGTATTCAAAAATACAAGCTTCAAAGTTTTATTCAAAAATACAAGCTTCCATTACAGGCAGCAAGAGAGTGGTGCTAAGTAAAAGAGGAAACGGATCAGAATGCTGTTTTTAAAAATGCAGCCTAGCCGGGCAGGAGGATCACAAGTTGAAAGCCAGCCTCAGCAACTTGGTGAGGCCCTAAGCAACTCAGTGAGACTCTGCCTCAAGATGAAAAATAAAAAAAGGACTGGGGGTTTGGCTGAGTGGTTAAGCACCCCTGGAATCAATTCCTGATAGCCAAAACAAAAACAAAAATGCTGCCCATGAATCGTGGGTAATTTGGACACAGTTATGAGGTTACTCAATCATTCAGAGGAGAGAGGATGCTAAAATGCCAAATTCTTTCAAAAATGAATCTCCAATAACTGGGACATTATTTCAAACAGCAGGTTAATTAATACCCATGCAGGGGCTGGAGATGTGGCTCAGCGGTAGCGCGCTCGCCTGGCATGCGTGCGGCCCGGGTTCGATCCCCAGCACCACATACCAACAAAGATGTTGTGTCCGCCGAGAACTAAAAAATAAATATTAAAAATTCTCTCTCTCTCTCTCTCTCTCCTCTCACTCTCTCTTTAAAAAAAAAAAAAAAAAAAAAAAAAAAAAAAAAATTAATACCCATGCAGACATTTGCCAAAGCAAATCCTAGTGCAGCATTTCATTCGTCATTTGCAAGCTGCAAGAGTGGCCGCAGCGTTATTAGGAATTTACAGGATCGTTACTTGTCCCTCCTCTGATATATCAAAGCTCCACAAGATGCCTGAGTGAATTCCAAGTTCAGTTTGGAAAGTTTCACGATAACAACAATATATTTATTTAAAAGGCTTAGCAAGTTTTAACGCCAGAGTGGCTCTTAACTCTCCTCAGCTCTATAAACATTACCATTAAATCAAACCCGATTCCATTTTTAAAGGGGGGGAAACAGGGTTTAAACAGTTTTTAACCAGAGGAAAAATGTGGGCTCTAGAAACCAAACAGCCATTCCATGTGGGAAAAGTTATAGATGCTTGTCTTTCCTCTGCAACCAAATATTAATTTCACTGATGGTGAGATTAAGGAGTCGGACCATAGTAAACTAAGATTACTCCAGTGCTTTTATCTGCCTTTGACTATACCTTTGAGCTGAGCCTGGAGATGTCCTATAAATGTTCTTCACAGGAGATTCCGTTGATAAAGCCTCTGCTGGGCAGATAAGGACTGCCTTCGCACCAGAAATGGACCCGGCTCCCTTCAAGCATGCAAGCTGCTCTGTATTGTGTTTTCTCCTATCTTTCTTCCTTGTTCACTCCTATGAATTTCTGACAAGTTTAATTCAGCCAAGTTAGTGACAATAGTAACAGCACTAATAGCAACTAAGTCTCATCTTTGTCCATCAAGACACACAGACGTGTATGTGTAACCCCAAAGAAGTCGGTCCAGCAATTACGCAGCCTGTCACGGGGTTCTAGGATTATGCTAAAGTGAAATACAGAAGAATTCCTTGGAGAGTAGCAGCAAAAAAAAAAAAAAAAAAAGTCGCTGATGAACAAACTAGAAATTTCCCTCCCTAGCTTAATTCCATTCTACAAAAAAATAATATCGCATAATATAGATAAGCCTTATTTATACTATTTCCTAAATATCTTTGATCTTTCCACTGGCCTTGCTGTCATCTCTCTGCTGTGCTGCTACATACCACCCTAATTTACCTCCTTGCATACACCTTGCCCCTTCCCTACTTTGCCTGCCCACCTCTTCAATGTCATTTTTTAACCACTCTCCCCACTCTAGCCACACTGCGATTTTTTCAGTACCTCAAACATAACTTATCTTTTTATTTTTTCTTTACCTTTAGAGCTTTGGACATGTGGGTCCCTCTGCCTGGAACATTCCATTTTCTGAGTTTTCATGAAATTTTCCACTTATTACTTGGTTTTTCATGTAAACGTAACCTCCTCAAGGAAGACTTCCCTCAACCAAGTCTGGGTCCCTCTGCATCCTCCTCAGACAGTATCCTGTACTATGCTGAATGTAATACTAAGACCACCATTTACTGAGTGCTTCCGATATGTCAGGTCACTTGGCAGAGAGTTTCACATTTTTTGGATGAGACAACTGAAGTTGAGAGATGTGGAAATTTTTCCAAGGGCACATAGTTAGAACGTGCAAAGCTAAAATTAAAATACAAATCTGTTGTCTTTAAAGTTTTTAGTCTGCCCACTACTTCATTTTATCTCCCTTGATTCACTGATATTCCTGTAGAATTCAGTGACCTTTAGTATACTCTTGTGAAATTTCTCTGTAAAGCCTCAAATTACCTAAACTTATATTCAGTAAATATTGACCAAAAAGAAGGTCTTTTAAAAACAGTATCTAAGAAAAAAAAATCCCCCAAAACAAAGGCCGAAAGTTTTCTCTGATAAGCAGATGCTGATCTATAATGGGGGGGTGAGGGGGTGGAAGGAAGAATGAAGGAACTTTGGATTGGGCAGAGGGGTGTGAGAGGAGGGGAGGGGAGGGAGTTTGGAGGTGGGAAGGATGGTGGAATGAGACATTATTACCCTATATTCATGTATGATTACACTACCAGGGTGACTCTGCACCATATACAGCCACAGGAATGAGACGTGCTCCATTTGTGTACAATGTGTCCAAATGCATTCTACTGTCATGTATAACTAATTAGAATAACAATTAAAATAACAATGTTATAATAAAAAAAGAAGCTATCAGAAGTTTGCATTTGTGGGATACCTCATGGCCCACCTCTAGAGTAAAAATGTCATTTTTTTCCAAAATGCAACAAGAGTTTATAAGAAACTAATTGACTGAGTTCCCACTGGTCCCTGAGCTATTCTCTGTCTCCCAAAAGGAGAAATGGAAGGGTGGGGAAGAAGCAATGAATTGTGAGATAACAAGCCTCTTTTCTCCCAGCGCCCTCCTTGGATATGGAAAATGACCCTCCAGGGATCAGACAAGCCCTAGTCAAACCCAAACCTCTCATTTGATGAAAAGGCATCCTTCCTTAGAGCAAAGATTCTCAAGTGATCGAGGGAGATGGGAAGTCATTATTTCTGAGCCCACCTTAAAGCCTCATCTAATCTCTTCCTGCTACCCTTGGAGTCTCCAAAAGGTATCACCCCTGTGCATTCACTCAGATGTCCCAGGACAAATGAGCTGGGGGTCACAGTGGGCCACAGGGAAGTTCTGGTCCCTGGTGAGGACAGCCCAGAGAGCAGAGAACAAAAGCAGTTTTCTGTGCCATGGTGGGCAGCCTACAAAGAGAGGCCAGAGACAGAACAGAGGCAGCAAAACTCTTCGTGCAGAATGTGCCAAGTCTCATTTTAAGGAATTGCACAGTAACTAGCCAATTCAAGTCTTAAAAAAAAAAAAAAACAAAACACTAAAACAAAGAAAAAAAGAGTAAAAAGAAAACCTAGAGGATATGATAGTACAAAGACACATATAGTCAGTCGAATGTCCTTGACCACAGAAATGAGACACAACTGGTCCTCTATCACAGTAATGTAATAAGGAGGGCTTATTACATCACCAACTAGTAAGTCAATGTATATCCACAATAGAATTAAGTTATTCTCAAATAATTTGTGGTGTGAAATGCAATACAAGAAATCCAACCTAGATCTAAATCTAATCTTCTGACAATCTCATCACCAGACCATCCTGCAAGAAAACAGGGGTTTTCCCTGTCCTTTAGAGAACATGAAAAAGAGAATTTAAGAAAGAGAGAGAGAGAGTACTATAGCCAACAGGCAGCTCTGTAAAAAGGCAAATCAAACCACCAAGATCTAGGTACTTTACATAGTGGTTATCTCATGAGCCCAATTAAGGAAGATTTCTAAAGAGATTCCTGTATGAATAAAAGAAATACATAAATACTAGAACCAAGCAGATTTCAACAGGAGGGCTGGAACAATAAAACACCAGGGTCTCGCTCTAACCCAGCAGGCCTTCAAGTTTCACATTACCGTTCTGTCTTGTAAATGAAATCGTTTTATAACAATATCATTTGGAGGGTTTATCTGACTATCCCTGTGGAACCAGGTGACTTGATACTGAGCCTGCTCCTTATCAGTTCTATGTTCATGTTCTATGGGAATCATATTTAGATTCAAGAGAGAAGATACAGATTTCCAGGGCCAGAGCAGATGTAAGGCAAACATGATTTGGCAGACCAGTGGGGGAGGAGGGTGTGCAGTAAAGTTATTCCATTTCTGAAATTAACGCAAGAGCTAGATGAGATGGGGTTGGTGCAGAGGGAATGCTCTCTGAGAGCCCTTTTGGATCAAGAGGTTGATGTTTGAGATTCCCACTCCTTCTCATTGACTGCAACGCTACAGTCTGCAGATTCTCAACCAACAGGGCCAGAAGACGGTAAAAATGTTTCCACAGATAATCCTGAATTTGTCATCTTATTCTGTTCTAAATCACCTATGGTTTCAAGTGAGGATGGTTATGCCGATGTATTTTCTACCACTGAACTTCAAAATGCAAATCCATGAGCTTTATGAAAGGGCCAGAAATGCCCTGGTCCTGTGTGAGAGGCCAACTCTGCCCCTCCCACCTCTGGCAAAGTGGCCCGAGGCTGACTCCCCTTCAGCTCTTGCAGAAACCCCTTTCTTCACTACTCTTCTACTTTGCTTCCGCCCCCTAAGACCACTTCACCCTCTTCCCTAAACACTGGTCATGCAATGGCCAAAGTCCTCTGGACTTCCTCTTGATCAACCCTACTTGATCTTCCCTATCTGATCTGACCCTCCCTAAGTCACCTGCACAACCCCTGGTGATTGTTCTCCAAAGTCTATGGCTAAGATGATCTGTACTCACAGTAGCTGTCTCCTCCTAGAAGGCTCCTCACTGTTTTCTGTCATTAGATTTCAAATTAAATGGTATCTTCATCATGGATGAAATGCCTTCCCTGGCCACTCAAGCCCAATCACACCTGGTTGCTGTTCAGCAGGTATCCCATTTCTCTGCTGAGCTCTTACCCCTTTCTGATCTTTTCTCCATTTGTTATCTGTCTCACTGCTACTAGACCATAGGCTCCCACCACCCCAGGAATAGTATGCTAATCCTTTGTAGATAAAATGGATTTAGAGTTCTGTCTAAAAATTTATTTTAATTGATGAGTAAAAACTGTATGCATTTATGGTATGCCACATGAGGTTCAGATCTATGATACACTGAGGAATGGCTGAATCAAGCTATCTAGTAGACACATTATCTCTTTTGTGACAAGAATACTACTCTCTCAGCAATTTTGAAATACACAATATATTATTGGGCTTATAATTCCTTTTGTCACCTAGAAATCATTCTCTCCTACCTCCTTCAGCCATGCCTCACCTGCCTAGAGTCACCATCTCATCTGTCCATTCAAGCTAGCATGTGCCATTTAGGCTACGGCTTGCATAATCCAATCATTTTACCCCTGAATAACCCTGCGTTAAGAGAAGCTTTGGAGAGTCACCTCATATTCAGACCATAACACTCAAAGAGCTCATTGACCATAGCTGCCTTCTCTCCCGCTTCACACTTCACACACACACTGTATCCCAAGAGCACATAATGATTCCAAGAAACACTCTTCTCTGAGAAACCCTACCAGATGCATTTGCCCACAACATTTCCAGAGATGTTCCAACTGTTCCGCCACCGTCTGAGAGCACAGTGGGTTCCATGATAAACAAAAGCTTCAAAGCTTCTTTGTCAAACAACAAAGAAGCAGAAAGAATCATCTACTTGTTTATAGTCCCTGTGAATCACTTTTATATTATTGAGACAAAAGGAGAAACAGTCCCACTACTGATTCCACCCCTCCCCCCCAAAAAAAATCCAGAGAGTTTTGGTATGGAATGTTGACTGTGTATTAATCAGTGTTCTCCAGAGAAAAAGAACAGCAGAAAAGAAAGAGAAAAAAAAAAAAAAAAGAAAGAAAGAGCGTCAGACACCAAGGGAGATTTTAAGGAATTGGCTCTCCTAAGCATGAACATTTGACAAGTTCAAGTTCAAATGTGGGCTGCCACCTGGAGACCCAGGAGGGCTGATGGTGCTGATAAAGTCTGAAGGCAGTATGCTGGGGAGCTCCCTCCTGCCCTGGGAGGCCAGTCTTTTTGTTTTATTCAGGCCTCTTAGGAACTGGGTGAGGCCCACCCACATTAAGGAGGACAACCTGTTTATTCAAAAGTTCACCAATTCAAATGTCAGTCTCATCCCAAGACACCTTAAAACTGACACAAAATTAACCATCACAAGTCCTAGCCAACAGGGCACCCATATGCATCTCCATAAGCCACGCTTATTCTCCACAAAAATATAATAACAAGATCATAATTAAAGCACACAAACCCTTTCCCTAAAAGAAGGTGCAAAATCTTGAGATGAGGTTTACTTTTCTCCATGATATACTCTGACTTCAATGCCATTATGTAACATTACGTATGTCAAGGATACATTAATACCATGCTGTAAAGTCAACACATCTTGTGTTACAAGGAGTAATAGAGGAGGGAAGAAAAAAAAAGTAAGATATTTGTGACACAAACACACATACCCTTATGTTATGACTTAGATGGGTCCAAAAGCTGATGCATGAGAAAATTCAAGAATTTTCAAAGGTGAAATGATTACACTGTGAGAACTTTAACCTAATCAGTGGATTGATCCATGGATATGGATTAATTAGGCAATAATTATAGGCAGGTGTGTTCGGGCTGCAGGAAGTAGGTCACTGAGGGTATGACTTTAGGGCTTATATTTTGTCCCTGATGAGCAGAGCTCTCTCTGCTTGACTATCAGGTGCTGAGTTGCTGTCCTCCACCATATCCTTCATCCGTGATTTTCTGCCTCACCTCAGGCCCAGAGCTTTGGAGTCAGTCATCTGTGGACTGAACTGAACTTCTAAAATCATGACCCAAAATAGATTTTTTTTCCTCCTCTACATTGTTTTTGTTGGCATATTGATCACAGTGACACAAATAAAGGAGGAACTACTTATAACAAATACAGTCCTCCTTTCTATAACTGGTCATTTGATCAGGTCTGGTATCCATAACCACCCTCTACTACTACCCATTCTGTGTCCCCTTTGCCTGATACCAGCAACATAGCTGGTCACAATGACCCAGACCTTCAGATCTATATTATTCAGCTAGGGCTACCATAACAAAATACCACAGACTGGATGGCTTAAATAGCAGAAATTGATTTTCTCAATTCTGGAAGTTGGAAGTTTGAATTCAAGGTTGTAGCAGGGTTGATTTCTGATGAGACCTGTCCCCTTGGCTTTCAAAGAGCCACCACCTCAATGTGTCCCTACATAATCTTTTCTCTGTGTCTCTATGCAACATCCCTGGTGTCTGTTCATCATATCATCAAGACACAAGTCCTGGTGGATTAGGGGCCCACTCTTACAAGTGCATTCCATATTAACCTCCTTAAAGGGCCTATCTCTCAATACAGCCACAGTGGTAGTTAGGGCTTCAACCTATGAATTCCAGGGAGGGACATATTGAATTATTGCATTCCAGGGTAATATATAACAAATGACAGTTAAGGAAAAGAAGGTTATTGCATTGTCTAGACATTTTTGAACACGCTTTATTTAGTCACCAAACATTAATACATTTGGCCAATAGCTGAAACACCTTTCATGAGCAGGTACTGCACTTGACAAAGCAGACCAGAAAATGAGAAGTGGTGAGACAACACCAAAGCATATCTTGGGTACTGTTGTTGTGGGACACTATTCTCAGATATGAAGTCCCAATATATGAAATTCCAAATTCTTTTCATTTCAGGCCATTTTTCTTGAATAAGAGATTCAGCGTTAGTTGTTCCTTGCTTTAGTTTTCTTTTCCAGGGACTCCTATTAGTCATGTGTTAGATCTCTTTTGCCCATCTTTAGTATCTTGTCTGATTCCTTTTTCTACTTTTTACATTGAAAAGGTTCCTAAGTTTCACCTCCTATTTCTCTCAAGGCATTATCTGCTGTGTGTATTTGTTCTTGTGTTCCTTCAAGTCCAATGTGTATTTCTAAAATACTTTTTTCTTTTACTTGTAATGCTTTTCTCGCTTCTGCCAAGTTCTTTTCTGAGATATTTTTTTTTCTGTTTTGATTGATGTTGTATTCTCAGATCTTGTATCACTTTCCTAATGAATTTTTAGTTTGTTTTGACAATAGTACACTATATTTATAATGTGTTTTGTGAGCTTGCTTTTGTTTTGGTGTGCTATCTGTAGACACGTTACTCAGCTTCTTGTTATTTTAAATGTATTTTGTCTTTATGTAGGATTTTACTTCCATTCATTTTTGTCACTTGGTTTTTGGGGGAAATTAATTTTCCTCAACTTTTAGGAGGAAGCGTGGTTCACAGCAGCTTTTCTAACTTCAGAGCTCCCTCTCCTGTTGTTTTCACGTAGTGCTAAAGAAATACAAGTGTTGTTTCCCAGATATCTTGGCTCCTTTTCTACTCCCATGTCCAGTTAGATTACTAAACCTTAAAAAGAGAGAAGAAATTCTTAGAGCATATGGGAAAAAAAAGTGACTTGCAAAGGAAAAATATTAAAATAAGACATTAAAAGCAACAATTAAGGCAGAACAAAATAGAGTCACCTAGTTAAGAGTCTCAAGGAAAGAAAACACAGCCAAGGAATCTGAATTGTTTTCAATACACAGGACACAGGCAACATGAAAGAACTCAGAGACTATTGTCCCATTGAGCCATTTCTGAGCAATAGAGAATAAGCTCCAGATAATTAAAATATCTAAAGGGCAGAGATTAAGACTGTTGGCATAATATGACATCATAAAGCATTTTACTTATTTATTCAAACACACAGAGATACATTTAATGGCCACAAAGCAGCCAGCTTCCAGCTTGGTCCCCTATAAAGGCCTAGGACCAGTGACTAACCAAAAACATGGATCACCCCCAGCACCCAGACTGTGTGGCTTGGCATACTACAATTCACTAAATAAAATTAGAATATCTTAGAGAAATGGCAGATTCAGCTCTGGGGTAGGCAATGTGCACCATCAACCTGGGAAATCTTGCCACACCATCTAGACGGGAAGCTATCAAAGACTCATAGGGCCATGTCAAATGGAGCCACATGAAGAGGCTCTCCCAGGAAAAAGGGGTGAACTTTAATAAAGATGATAATGGCAACTGATGAAACTACATAAAATATGTGCAAATCCATTTGTTCATCGCAGTATAGAAGAAAAAAAAAATTGTTAGTGACTTTCAAAGGGTGATTGGAAAAAGATCCACCTTGAACTTGGTGAACAAAAGCAAAAAAAAATCAAAGATTTATCCTGCCCCACTTTTATGGACCATACTGAACAAGAAACCAGAGAAGAAACAAAGTCAACTTCCTTTTCCAGAAGTAACCCACAAATGATAGAATCAGAAGGTCACCACTTTGCCACTGCAGTGAATTCATGAACTTAGGCACTGGTAAGCATCAACAGCAGCCAAGCACACCGACAGGCAGGGAGCTGGAGGTCCCAGGTGATTCCAGTGGAAGAACACAGGGGCATTGCCAGCATCCAGCCAAGGAACCAAATCAGAGTCCATTCATCTCCAGGTTGCAGCTTCCAGAATGCAGAACATTTCAAGCACAGAGGAATTGGGGGCCCCACCACGAATGAGCAAATTGCAGGCTGTAGGGGGCTCTACAAATTAGTTTGCCTGGATTTTTAACAGATAATTATAAGGGGTGGGGAGAATAGAAGGATGGTGAAGAACCTGCAGACTTTAGAAAGGCTTAAGTCACATTATATGAAAAGAACTATAGCATTTGGGGAAGCACACTTGAGAAGTCAAATCACAAAGAAATGCAAGCAGCAATTAAAATAGAGAGGATATCTCTGTCTACATGGAGCTTATGTTCTCATAGGAGGATACAAATAAAATTTAAAAAAGAAAAACACCTAAACCCTCAAAGCAATCAGGTTTATTGATAAAGATTCCCGGTCAGGAATTATCAGGCTATAATGACAATAGAGAAACAAGTCCCAAGCTTTCCAAGTGGATAAAAGTATCCATTTCTGTGCTACATTTCTATAAGAGGTGACAATTTCTTATGTTTAGATGAGGCTGTTTTCTTTTTTCTTTTTTTTTAATATTTATTTTTTAGTTCTCGGCGGACACAACATCTTTGTTTGTATGTGGTGCTCAGGATCGAACCCAGGCTGCACGCATGCCAGGCGAGCGCACTACTGCTTGAGCCACATCCCCAGCCCGAGGCTGTTTTCCATATTCAGCATTCAGCATGGTCAGGGGCCAAGGAGACTGAGTGACCTTCTGGGTAGATTCTCTGTTTCTCAAACCCTCCATCACACCAAGCAACAATTGCATTCTCTGGAAGGTCAAAAGTCCAATGGTAGAGATTGAGCAGGGGGGAGAGAGGGGAGGGAGGGAGGGGAATACAGGGGGAAATGGTGAATGATACGGACATTATTACCCCATACATGGGTATGATTGCAAGAATGGTGTAATTCTACATCATGTACAACCAGAGAAATGAAAAGGTGTGCTCCATTTGTGTGAAGAAAATAAATTAAATTAAATCAAATTTTTAAAAAGTTGAATGGTGGAACCCATAAACCAATCCAACATGCTCTTAATGGAGTGGAAGGCCATCTGATACCCACAACTGGGGGTGGAGGTAGAAGGGCAAGCCAGGCTGGAGGTCCAGCCAAGGAATCTCTAGGGAATGATCATTCTCTCACACATTGACTCTCACACAATGTTTAGGGGGGAAAATGTTTTTCCCCCAAGACACTGTGGGAGTGAAAAGGAGAGGCATTAATAATTGTGCTAGACAAGGTGATTTAGTTCAAAAGATGACCCCAAATCAGACTAATCCAAAACACCTTAAACCATTAATATATCATCTAAGTCTTCCCAGAATTCTTTTCAGGTCTTCACATAAAAGATAGAGGTATATAATTCTCAGATCCTTGAATGTAACCAAGATATTAGGAGCTACGTGGACAAATATGCACTTTAAAAAATTTTATCAGGTAAACATTTAAATGTGGATTTAATGCACATATAGGTAGCACTTTGAACACGAGTTTAAATATATTATTGCTTACAACAAAATTAAAGTTCTTCCTATTGTTATTAATTTAAACTTTAAAATGTTTGTTTAGCCACTCCTTGAGCAGGCAATCCTGCTCAAGACTGGAGGTTGATTGTGGTCATCTACTTTTGATAATTGCTGGCATAGTCAATAAATGTTTCTTCTTTTTGTTGTTGATGTGGTTATTGTTTTTTCCTTCAGCCAGTCACCAATAAACCTTACTATGAGCCAGACACTGACCTAGACCTAGGGCATCTGGGGACCCTGGCCCCTTCCTCAGGGAACTCACTAGCCAGTGCATCTTCAGCATGGATGGTGTGATTTTTTTTTAAAAAAGTTAATAAAGCATTTGACAGTTTGATTTAATAACAACAATTATATACTGTATTCACAGTTGACAGTTTTCACACATCCAGGCCTACTCAACTAGTGCTTTGAAGTCTAAAGGGAAATGTTCTTTTTACAAGATCACCTCCAATGCCAGCTGCACGCAATTCCTCACCTGCTCTTCCAGGCCACAGTTTTGCCCATCTGTAGGGAGGTACTTCTCTCAAAAGGCAACAGATGGGTTGGGCCCAGCAGCACACACCTGTAATCCCAGCTACTCTGGAGGCTTCGGCAGGCAGATCACAAGTTCAAGGCCAGCCTGGGCAACTCAGCTAGACCCTGTCTCAAAATGAAATTTTTAAAAGACGTCTGAGGACATAACTCAGAGGTAGAACTCCCCTGGGTTCAATCCCCAGTAACAAGCAAAGACAACGGACAGAGATGCAGCAGCTAGAGTTTGTTGCACGGGCAGGCAGTGAGGTATGCTTAGAGTACAGGGCTTCTGATTGCTCCCAACAGCACTGCAGATTGACAAGGAGTGAGGGACATTATGGGCTCTGAGGAGAAGAAGGTGCTACAATTTTTAGGTCACCTATATCTTCCAGGAAGTGGCCATATCCCCTAAAGAGCGGGGGCAGAAGCTTCAAACTAGTATGGTACCGCTTGGGAAGAACCTTCAGATATATCCTGGTCTCCATCACCTTATTAATCCAGCAGAAAAAGCAAGGCAAGGATCAAGTCACATTCAGAGCTAAGGAAATCGAAACCTAGAGGCATTGGTGACTCACCCAAAGTCACACTGTTCCCAAGTGCCCAAGCTGAGGTTGACAGTCAGTTCTTCCTGCTCAGCTAATGTAAGTCTAGAGCTTGGAATCAGGTAACAGGGTGGCAAAATTCCATGCCTTGACCTTCCTGAGAGCTTTATGTGAGGGGAAGTGGAGGTACTTTGTTTGGGGGATGTTTCTTTTGTTTTATTTGATTAATTGATTTTTCCCCTTTCAGTTTCCCTATTAACTGATCTTTTTTCAGAAATAACTCCAATGCTTCACTGGCCTTAACACTGAGTATCCTGAAGAAAACACTATCATTTGTGCTGCATCATCAAAGACAAAGGAATGATAGCCAAGCCTTCCGTGTTTTGTCCTATTCCCACATGGTTTCCAAGCTGTGGAGATGTGTCAACAACTTGGCCTTTCAGATCAGGAAAGTCATGACTAGCTAAGGACCAAAAAAAGTGCTGAATATGTAAGGACAGGATCTTACAAAAAATTAAATACTGAATATCACCAAGAGCACCCATTCCTTGTTTGGCCAACTCTCTCCCGTATCAGCTAGCATTTGCCAAACATTGGACAATCCCCTCCATCTCAGAACTTCCATAGCACCCCTATCTTTCTGGGTAGTGAACCCTTGTCCCAGTAAGGTATGGAGCTACATGCAATCCTGCTCCAGAAGTGCTGAGCAGTTAGGTTTCCAGGACTCTGAAAGAACATGGGATAAAGGGAAATCACTGGAGAGCTAGGGACAAAAGATATAATCTTGGAGCAGAACAGATATTCAGCTTCCGGTTTCTGATCTGAAATAGGAATTCAGGCTGATGATAGAAGAGAACTCTACGATGCACCTTGATCTCAATCCCCTAGACAGCTCCGCTATGGAAAAGAGTATGTTCTACAACACTTCTATTATTTTGACAATTTGTAAAGGTGCTTCACTATTTATCATCTTCAAATTCCCTCCTTGTCTGAGTATCAACAACAAAACAAAAGAAAGCACTTCGGGTGGGCACGGTGGCTCACACTTGAAATCCCAGTGGCTCCAGAGGCTGAGACAGAAGAATCGGGAGTTCAAAGCCAGCCTCAGCAAAAGCAAGGCATTGAGCAACTCAATGAGACCCTGTCTCTAAATAAAATACAAAATAGGGCTGGGAATGGGGTTCAGTGGTTGAGTGCCCCTGAGTTCAATCCCTGGTATCACCTCCCACTCCAAAAAAAGAGAAACCACCTCCATCATTAAACTTGCTGTGTTTTAGGCCCAGAGCTAAAGATTTTATATTTTTTTTCTCTTAAGTTAATCTTCACAGCAACCTTATTTCGTGGGTATTCTTATCATCATCATATTTTACAGGGGAAAACTGAGGCTTTGGAAGTTGAAGTAACTTACCCAAGTTCATATAGGAATCAAGTGTTGGAACTATTCACTAGTGACCACTGCCAATAAAATCAGCATTTGGAGCCAGGTGCATGTAGCTCCAGAATCCAAGCTCTTAATAGGTGCCCTCTCTGTGGCACCTATTGATATAGGAGCTTCTGAGATATTGCCAGCCTCGTATTTGCTCCCACCACCCCCACCACCTCCATGTGACAATAGAAAGGAGGCCAGGATGCAAATCCTACAGCAGCCAACAGTGACTTGCATGGCATCTGAGTTGGACATGTCTCCCTTGGTCTCCAAAAAGCCCATTTTGCTCAGACCCTGCTCAGTAGGCCATGTCTTCATTTCAAAGTTACCCCAAATCCCCCTTGCCCCTAAGACTCCTAGACCACAGACCCTGGAGCAGGGGCTACCTACAAGCTGGATGGGCCCAGGAAACACACTCACCTCCCTGAGCTCGCTTTTCTCACCTCTCACATAGGTAATCATGTTAGTAACAGAACCCGCCTCTCAGTGCACCTTGAGGACTCTATCAGTTCTGTCCCAAAGAGCTTTCAAGAGCGCCAAACAGGCAGAAGCCCTCAGTCATAGTCACCCAGACAACAGACATTGAGATATAAATGTTTGGATTTCTCTTAGCAATGGCATGTTTGGCAGAAATAAAAATAAAGACACATTGTGACCCCACTAGGGCCAGCTCTTAGGTCTCGGGCCCATTTGCCATTGGATTCAAGTTCCATTTTGAGGTCAACCAAAAGAAAACAAAAGTGGATAAAAGAAGAAAGACTCCAAGCTATTTTTAGTGGTTTCCCCCCAGGGAGTTGCATGAGGACATATTTTATTTTTACCCACTGGCAGTGGGTCTTAGGGAATTTGCTTCCTTGTGCTATGATATTTCCCAGTATAATGACACCATGCCCCAAAATTCTAAGGGAAAAGCCAGGCTTCCCTCCCCTGTGATCCCTCTAAGCACATCTTCACAAATCCAGCAGTTGAGAAGAATTAAGAGCCTGGAGTCAATACCGAGAACCACATCATGACCCTGAAGCAGGTAAGTCAGATGCTTCCTCCTACTCTTCTCTTTCTCCTCAGCGCTTACTAGAAGGAAATGCTCGGTGGGGCTGCAGATCCCTTCTGTCTTTACTTCACCCAGTTAGCATTCCGAGTGGGTGCCTCTCACGAGGAAAATCATCCTGAAACTTCTGTCGTTCTGATTATGCTGAAGCAGCAGAGGGTTTTTAGTAACCGTCTTTGACAAGCGTTATTATATCTGGTAATTACTATTCTCTTGGGCAGGTTGGAACAAAACTCACTGGCTTATCATCACTGATCTTTCAACCCCAAACCACTGGGTGTTTGACCTCCAACAAGCTACCGACAACATCTGCCAGCCCTTTTGCAGCCTCTGTCTGGGTTTGTTTTATCACTTAAAAGGAAACAGAATGTCCATCTCATGTGACCATCACTAGCCAGTTCATTTCTGATAAGTTTATTAATAAGCTGAATATTCTAAATTCTGTCTCTCCTAAGGGTCCCTTTAACAACTAGGACCACCCTAGGGAATGTTGACATAAATGACAAAAAAAAAGTATATTTTATGTTTTAGAATGAGAAATAAAGTTCTTTATCTGATTCTATTCCCTACTCGGAAAACTTCGTTCTTGGCCCCAGATAAGATTCCACCAATGAGTGTTGTTTACCATGATTATTATGGCAGGTGATATTTAGTAAGACTTGACCAAGAGCCTAGTGTGCAGTGGCCTAATGTAAAAAAATATCACCTGATTTTATTCTCAGAGAAACTAGATTGGTAATTATTATAATTATATTTTAACTAGACCTATTATAATGATTAGTGAAGTGAGGATATGAGACTCAGATAACTTTGTCCCAAATTCCATCTATGTTTGATCAAAAGCCCCCATGTTTATCTGCCATATTCTATCACCTCCTTTGTTGATATTTGGAGAAAGACTTACACTGATTGCTTTTCAGAAGTAAAGTTGTGATTTCAACCATGGTAGCCAATACAGCCACATTTGTCCTTCCCAAATATTTTCAGCACACAGTGACCCGCCTTTCTCTGACCCAACACTTTTAGCCTGGACCCCTCTTTTGGCAAAAGAAATCACAAATAGCCATCTAGTCTTTTTCAGATGCAGTTACCTGAGGCTGCTTTTGCATTCTTTGATTCTTCAATTGACACTGGACTTTGCCATCACTTTTTATTTCATCTCCCCATCTGAATTATAAAATCTCTTAACAGCTCAAAGATATAGGTTCAGGGCTCTACACCCTTCCTTATGATAGCAGTTACCCTATAAATACTATCTGATGAATTTCTGCATTTAACCAATACAATAACTACATTCTTGCTTCCTCCTAAGATTGAAAGCCAAGAATCTAAAAAAATTCAATCCTTCATTTTTCCCATTATTCAAGAGCCTGTGAAAAGTCTGACCACACTCCAAGCCGAGTGCCACCTGGAGGGGTGATTTAGCTAATGCAATCATTACTGTCCAATGCCATCTGATATCTTGTATTTTTAGCCACAGCGCCAGACACCCATACCTTTTTACATATCAAATATTAATATTTTGACAAGCATTAGGAAAAATGACTGATAACTAATTTATGAACATCACATCCACAGTATGTTTACATTTTACAACAATAAACACATCTGTTGGTTTGTGTGTTGTTAATAAATAAAATATGTAAAATGATCTAAAGACCTCAAATGAGTTCATTAGTGCTATGGTTTCTGTTTTTGGTAAATATCACTTTCGGAAGCATGTACAAATTAATTTCCTTGAACCACAGGCAGAAAGAGGGTTGATTTAAATCACTATGCCATGTCCAGTTGGCCCTTGTGATAGGCAGCTTAGACTGCACCAGAGAGAGTATTCCCGTAAGTTTAGGGATCTTCTTAGCAGCTCTTGCAAGATATTCTCTCTCTCTCTCTCTCTCTCTTCCATTATTTAGACTTAAATTGGGAATGACCTTTTGTGTCATTTTTCCTTTTCTTGAGGAAAACAGAATGTATTTACTTAATTACGCCCACTTTTCCACTGGGTATCATCCTATATAAAAACTGAACCATAAAAACTGGATGACTTGGGATTAACTATTGTATCCTCAATATTTAGAAGCTCTATGATAACAGAAGGAAAATATCTCAGCAAGCGAATTATTCTTTCAAGTTTTTTTCTATTAAAATTAGCCCACACAGTGGGACTGCCATAAGAAAGCAATTACAGAACCCAAATTGGATTTTTTTTGCATAATCATTTGAGGTGATTTACTCTACCTCTGGGTTCAGCAGCAATTTGCTTGTGCTTCCTTAATATGCACAGGTGATTGACAACCTACTAATAACTCAATGCCCATACAGGAGATTATGTGACTATAATAAAACCCAAAGTTCTACAGAGTTTCGACTGTTAAAAATATTACAAACATATATTGCCGAGGTGAGGAGAAATGATAATAGAGGGAAAATTTAATAACATGTCAATTATGCGGCAGATAATCGGTGGACACAAGAAAGGCAACTCTGATGTGTGCAAAGAAATTGGAAAATAATATAGAACGGGGTGTTTCAAATGTACATCTCAGAATACTAATCCCTCAGCACCAGGCTCCAGAGCCACTATGCGAAAACAGCTTTTATGGGAATTCAGAGATGCGCCATACCACACCCACTCTCAGAGACTCAATACACATCAGCAAAATCAAGGCTCTGAAAAGTCCTGCAGTAAAGAAGGCTGCTTAACTTGGTTTCGCTTTGTATTTCCTAGATTTAGTTACCCTTGGAATCATTTTTTTAACCTAATTAACATCTATTCAAATTTGGTACATTCATGTAACTTTCCATTTTGCAGGGAAATCCTGCGAAAGATAGGGAGAAAGAGGAAAAATACAGCAAAATAGGAAACTGAGCCCAACTGAGCTTGCTTAGCTATAGCACAGACTGCCACCAGAAATGCTTGGATTTTCAATCCGGGTAAGTAATGTTGATATAATAATTCCTAGAGGCAGAAAAAAGGGCAATGAAAAAGTTGAGCACATTAAATGAAGTCTTGGTGGGTCAGCTGGTGTTCCTCTTCATAAAAGTCAAGTTCCAGAGATCCAGCTGCTTTGGTAAAGATTAATCTTTACCATACAAATCTGTTTTAATATTTGTGACTTGTATTTCATTTGTGCAAGTAAATGCACACTGTGTGGAGCCCTAGATAAGCAGGGAATATAAAATACTAACTCTTCTTAGATAAACAGCAACTGGGCCCTCTGTAGGCAGAATCAGGTAGATGGGGAAGCAAACAGGTCACTTCCATTCTCCCCTCTGAACTCCTTTCTCCCTCTCTCTCTCTGTGCCCCACTGCTCCATGGCAAACCTCATAAGCCTGACCAATATGCCTGACAAGAACAACTTAGAGGAGAGGAGGAAAAGTTATATTTTGGCTCAGGGTTTCAGAGATTCAGTCCATGGTTGGCTGGCTCCAAAGCTCTGGGCCCAAGATGAAGCAGGAGATCATGACACAGCAGCTCAAGACATAGCAGCCAGGAAGCATAGAGAGCTCCATGACCCAGGGACAAAATATAAACCCCAAAGGCATGTCCTTGCCCTCAGTGACCTACCTCCTTCAGCCACGCCCTACCTGCCTAAAGTTACCACCCAGTTAATCCATTAAAATGGATCAGCCCCTTGATTAGGTTATAATTGTCCTGATCTGATCATTTCACCTTTGAACATTCTTGCATCATACATGAGCTTTTGGGGGAGACCTCATGTCAAAACCATAACAAGTTATCAATAACACACATTTTGTAGTGGAAGAATGTCCTGTTACCCTTGAAATCAAACCAAAGTAGCCATTGGCATCATCTACTGCCAGGAGGAAGAATCATAAACCTGTGTTCATGAAGCGCCTTTCACATGCTGAAAAAAGAAGTTCTCATCAGCAAGAACAGCTTCCATTTGGGGAACAGCCACTAGGTACCAAGTACTGTGTTCAGAGCTTTCCAAACACAATCACCGTCATCTTACCCTGGAAACTGCCAATAATGCAAATAGCCCATGATGCTCATTTCATTGATGAGGAAACTAAGGCTCAGAATGTGAACCACTTGTACAAAACTCTCATAGCGAGTCTGCCACAGGGCTTGACTTGAACTTTGGAAAATGGGCTTAGCCACTAAGTCCTGTGGTCCATTTTGTTTGGCCCACCTACAACAATGGTATTTTGAATGAGTTCTGCATTATTTAAAGAGTCATCAGTTGACCTTGGGGAAAAAAAATGTTCCACATCCCTGACAGCATCATGCACAGAGTTTTTATCTGCTGAGCTAAGTTCTTTCAGACACCCCTCAGTCTTCATCCATAGAACACATATTGGCATGTTGACTCAGCACCCCTCCATCCTCTCAAAAGCAACAACAGTTCACAGTTTGGTTCAGCAGGCACTTTTGAATACATTTCTTCTCTGAGAATACTTTTAAATTTGGTTTTAGAACCATTGCTAAGAATGATACAGAGTTCCAGTGTATTCCATGGCCCACTTCCCCCTATTGCTATCCACTTGCAGGAGCCTATTAACCAAAGTCAATACTTTATTCAGATTTCCTTAGCTTTGACCTCATGTATTTTTTTTTCCTCTACTCTAGAATCTCACCTAGGTGACCACATGTTTTCCATCATCATGTCCCCTTAGGCTCCTCTTGCCTGTGACAGCTTCTATTACATTTCTCTTATTTTGATGAATACAGTTTTGAGGATGACTACTCAAGTCATTTTATAAATTGTTCCTCAAATGCCATTTTTCTCATAATTAGCTTAGGGCTATGTGTCCGGGGGAAGAGGACCACAGAGGCCAAGTCCCTTTCTCATGGCAGCTTTACCAAGGTTGCGTACATGAGCGTGACCTGCTATAGGAACTTTGGCCACCTGGCTGAGATGGTAGTTGTCAAGGTTTCTTCACTATAGAGTTTCTCTTCCCCTACTTCCACACCATGCTTTTTGGAAACACTTGAGTAGGAGGTAGGTTCCCCCTCCTTGAGGACAGAATAGCTACATAAATTGTTAGAAATTCTGTGTGAGAGATTTGCCTACTTGCCCCCATTCATACTTATCATGAATGTTTATTTTATACTTTAGGTTATAATCTAATACCATTTTTTAAAAAAATTTTCTCATTCCAACTGCTCTAGCTTGAGCCATTAGGAGCTATTTAGGTTGATGGCAGTGTCTCTCTAGCATACATTTATCATTGAGTTTTTTTATTGTTTGTTAAGCACTTCTTTGTGGCACTACAAAACCTCCAGGCTCATCTTTTGTTTTTTGTTTTGTTTTGTTTCATTTTGTTTTGTTTTGTTTTTCATACGGGATATTGAACCCAGGGGTGCTTAACCACTGAGCCACATCCCCAACCCTTTTTTATATTTCATTTACAGACAGGGTCTTGCTGAATTGCTTGGAGCCTTGCTAAATGGCCGAGGCTGGTTTTGAACTCACCATCCTCCTGCTTCAGCCTCCCAAGCCTCCAGGATTATAGGCATGCCCCATCTTGCCTGGCTCCAGGCTGTTCTTATAAGTTCCTTACCCCAGTCCTAGAATCAGGCACTTCTCCAAGTAGCCCTGATCCCTGTTAGAAAATGATATTAGAAATCCAGATCTGGTAGAGTAGGTTCGTTTTAAATGTTCATGAAAAGCTGCTTGATTTTATTTTCTCAGTAGCCCGTCATTTTTCTTCTAGATAGAATCAATTCCTGTCTAATGCAGGCCTACAAAACCACTGACCAAAAAACCTATATAATAATCAAACAGAGACCTTAAATTTTCCATGCTCAATGATTCCCAACTTCTCTTTGTGCAGAGAAGGAATTCAGATCTGATACTTATAGACAATTCCTTCTGGAATTACAATGTCAAAAACTCTGTTATGTCCAGATTGCTCATTTTCCCAATGCTGTGAGAATTTTGTCCCAATGTCAGGCATGGTGGCATGCATCAGTAGTCCCGGCTACTTGGGAGGCTGAAGCAAGGGAATCACTTGAGACCAGGAGTTCAAGGTCAGCTTAGGCAATATATTGAGACTCCATCCACCATCCTAAAAAGAATTCTGTCCCTAAGAATGAAATGTTCCTAAGTTTCTTTAGAAAATGGGGAAGACTCAATATGATTCTTTCTCGTTTCTATGTTATTGGATATGTTTTCAAAGGGGTAGAAGGCCCGAGGAGTGAAAATGCAAGGCAGCCTTTAAAAATATATGCTCATGGGGCTGGAGATGTGGCTCAAGTGGTAGCGCGCTCGCCTGGCATGCGTGCAGCCCGGGTTCAATCCTCTGCACCACAAACAAACAAAGATGTTTTGTCCGCCAAAAACTAAAAAATAAATATTAAAAAATTTTCTCTCTCTCTCTCTCTCTCTCTCTCTCTCTCTCTCTCTTTAAAAAAATACACACACACACACACACACACACACACACATCCATCAATGGTGTCTCAAGGCTTTGTGCCTTGGATGAGCTATACTGTGGCATGCACTGCCCTTCTGTACCCTTTGTGTGGTGCTCACCATTGTCTAGCCAGTAACCTCATCTGCAGTCCACAGTCTATGGAGGGTTGGTTTCCAGTTAATGGCTCCATCCATCATTCATTTGTTCCACACTGCACCAGGCTGATCTAGGCCCTGGGCATACAAGACTGAATGCTAACAGATTAAGCTCCTGTCCTCTCAGAGTTGAAATGGGGTTGGAGGTGGAACAGAAAAATATCAGATGGTGGTGTTAAGAGGAAGATTGAATGAGAAATGGGACACCCTATTGGGTGTTTCATTATCAGAAGAGCTGTCCTGAGCATATCCCACCACCTTCCCTCTCCTTAGCCCACTGTATGACTCTTTCTACTCCTATTCACTGTGATGAGTATAATTCATCATCTGTCTGTCTGTCTCCCTGAATAGATGCAATTCCTTGGGAATAGGAATGGGTTAGATTTATCTTGTCGGTATTGCATTTTACTATAAACCATCACCTAAGCCAGGCATGGTGGCACACGCCTGTAATACCAGTAGCTCAGGAGGCTGAGGCAGGAGGGTCGCAAGTTCAAAGCCAGCCTCAGCAAAAGTGAGGCACTAAGCAAGTCAGTAAGACCCTGTCTCTAAATAAAATACAAAATAGGGCTGGGGATGTGGCTCAGTGGTTGAATGCCCCTGAGTTCAATCCTCAGTACCTCTTCACCCTCACTAAAAAAAAAAAAAAAAAAAAAAAAAACACCACCTAGTGAGGATCAATCAAACTCCAAGACAATTGATTGGTATACGTCTATAACTTTGTTATAGCCCCTTGTGTTATCATAAATCAATATGCCTGTGTTCCACATCTGCAGTCCAAGGTAAACTGGTAAACTGTCCAATAGTAGGAAATGGCTTATGAAGAGACACAGAGGGAAATATCTAAGCTGATAAAAAAGAATCAGATATTAGAAGAATGATGGGATTAGGGAATATGTTCAAAGTGGGTGTGGGGGTCTTGGCCTTGACAAGACCACGTTATTACTAATTATAATGTCTGAGGAAACAATTTGCTCATTCAACAAATTTTTCTAAAGCCACCTAGTACATGCCAGGGACTTTATGACACACTGAAAATGCATGGGTGAACAAACTAGAGGAAAAAATCCCTTTTAGCTACAAGAAAACCTTCTAGCAATATCTGCAAGCATCCTGAGAGGGTGACATTCCTACAAGGATAACATTAGTTATATATAAAAGGCTCCTCAACTTACAATGAGACTATGTCCAAATGAACCCATTATAAGTTGAAAACACTATAAATTGAAGATCCAGTTACTACACCTCCAGAGCATCCCAGCTCACGGGTTCTTGGTACAGCACCCACTGTTTCTCCTCATGATTCCAGGGCTGACTGGGAGCTGTGCTCACTGCGGCTGCCTAGCATCACACTTCTTGCTAGCCCAGGAAAAAGATCAAAATGTAAAATCTGAAGTACAGTTTCTACTGAATGCATATGGCTTTCACACCATCCAAAAGTCAGAAACTTGTAAGTTGAAAGAGAGCTCTTTGCTCTTAATATAAAAACAAGTCTCACTGCGCCCATCTTACCCTTGGTGGCTCTGTGGTGACATGCAGTTAGCTGGCAGAGTAAGGACCAGAAGGGTAGGCTTCCTAATGCCTGATTAAGGCTTTCCTCTACCCAAGCAAGGTATAGCACTGGATTTCACCAGACAGAAACCCTTCTCAACACCCAGATATTGGGTAGCTATCACATCAGAGCCACCTATTTCCTGGAGACCCTAGCCCCAGCCACTGAGCATTGCCCTTGGTCCTCTCCATGTACAGGCACCCTGAAGGCATCATATGAAACTGCTGATTGCTGAGCTCTGGCTTAAACATTAGCAGGGTAGATATTTTTTTGTAAACCACAGCCAGTGACCAGCACACTCAAGCAGAACCCAGAATGGAGTCCATCCAAGTCACCATGTGTGCCCATCACCATCTATCATGTTTACCAGAGCCAGATATCTCTTGGCAACAGATTCTACTTACATGATTAAAAGGAAGCTTGGAAATTTTGGATCATTTAATTAATCTTTACGTATTTTGTCCTATTAAGCAGCAGAGAAAAAACGTTTACAGCTCAGTTGAATAAATTAGCATTTATAATTTCTTTCCTTTGGCAAAGAGATGTATCTACATCTACCTATATAATATACTCTTGAAATAAAAATGTCAAATCCAGATTCCTTGGCAAGATAGGAAGAATTTTGTAAGACTGTGGAGGTGACATGTGGCCTGAATAATCTCTCATACAAATTTATCGCATTTCTCGAGCTGTAAGTATAACAAGCCTAATGAAGCTCAACATTTGCAACCTGTTCCCCACAGAGTCGGACAGAGTTTGCCTTCAGAATCCCCTGTGCCCAACTCTGCCTTAGAAACTATTCACATGCTCACATGAGCCTCTGGTTCAGAGGCCATAATCTACGCCCTTCAAAATTATCTACAAAAATTATCACACCTCTTCAGAAATCAACAACCCTCACGATTTACCAATTTAAATATATAACAATTTACCAGTTTAAATATATATTGCCTTAAAGAATTCTTACAAGATTTGGGAAATATTCTCTTGGATTTTAAGGAAGGCAAATCAGGAAAGAGAATTTCACACCCTCGGATCTTTATCTTTTGGGAAGGCCAAAGAGGATGCCAGGAAATACTTCACCCACAAGATAGAAGGAAGGGGAAATGAAATCCAGAAAAAATTCCCTATAATGAAACTATAGGACTTTTTAAATTCATGTCTGTTTTTAGAACCAGAAACTGGAAACACTAATAACCTTAAAATAGTTAAGCCACAGGGAGAAAAGTAAAAAAGGAAAAAAAAAATAATAATAACCCACACAATTAAGCCGACTTACAGTCAGCATTGTGAATAGGTTGGATAGTTTCATTCTTTCTTTTCTTTTCACTTAAAATTAAACTTACCTTTTTCAGAGTTTCCCACTTGCATATTTTACCATGACTGATCTTGGGGTATTTAGAAGTATCATATGTTAAAAAGGAGGAAAAGAAATTATGAGATAAGAAAGGGAAAGAGCCCTCTATAATCTGCAAGCATCCAAATGATTAACATTTTCCTTTCTGCTCTGAATAAGATATAATAAAATGGGTCCCAGAACAGTAAATTTGGTGCATTATATAAAAAGCTTGCCAAGGCAACTGATACACAGGGGGAAAACTAGCATTTTTATAACTGGGTAACTGCCTTCTGAGCAAAGCAGTATAAGAAGAAAAAGAGTGGGCATGCATAAAGGTTTCAAATTTCCTTAACAAAATCTTTCAGATTCTGCAGAAAAATCACTAGCCCTCAGGCTTTACCAAGAAAGGAGAATCCATTATCTCAGAGCAAAAGACCCAAAAAAAGAAAGAGAATCCAACCTCCCCGTACTGGATGCCAGGGTTGGAGCCAGTTTAATTTCTGATACTTCTTTCAGCCCAGCACAAAGGTAGCTCTGACACTGGGGCCCTGACAGACAAGGCCTTGGAGGTGTCCATGCCACACAAATCTGCAGGTGTAACTGGCCTCCAGAAAGAACTGATTGATTCTTCAGTGAGAACAAATGTGAGCTCCTAATGGTGAGACTGGAAGCTGGGTGCTATGTTGGGGTATCAACTTGGCTCTGGTGTGTCTGCATCCAGAGAGGAAAACCCAGACTCATCTCCATCCCTCCTTGGTGAAAGTGAGTCTGCACTACCCAGTTCACACAGCAGGGATGCTACACCAGGAACACCTTGGGAAGATGGTGGAGGTGCTGACAGCAACAAAGAGACAGATGCAGTTGCAGGAGAAAGAGTCCAGGAGGAGGGTCTCTGGGTTCTGGCTTTGAGGTCTAAATTTCATATGTGAAATAAAAGGACTTGAAATAAAAGCCTAGAATCCTTGGGAATTTGCTAAAGAGATCATTGCTAGACTGAGGCCACCTCCTCAAAGATAGGACCCATGCTTCCCACAGAGCGTCTGGCCAGGGTCAGTAAATAGTTGTTCAATCATTGAGCACCCTTCCATGATGGGGTGATTTAAATACATTTAGGCTCAGTGATTTAAATACATTTTTTCTAATTCTCATTGCAAGGCAGGTAATATTTCAATCATAACAGGCGATGAAATTAAAACTTGAGAGCTTAGATTCCCTTCCCAAAAATGATCAAACCCAGTTAATTAAGCGGAAGAGCTAGGATTTGAACCCAGTTCTCTCCTACACCATCCTGCTAAGGAAACTAAACTGGAGATATATTCAGACTTGAGGTGTAGATCTTTGAATAAATGGCCTCAGTCTTCTAATTTATAAAACCAGAAAATGAATAAAATTTCTTTGTATCCTAACAGTTCTGAAAGTCCATGATTCTACAGACTCTGGTATCAGAACTACAAGGCAGAAAACAGGAAAAAAAATCACACTGTATCACCTAATCACATAAATTTTGTTTGTTTACTCAGTTGATGCCAGGGATTAAACCAGGGCCTCACACATGCTAAACGCATGCTATACCACTGAGCTGCACCCCTGCACAACCCTCCCCCACACCACCACCATTTAAATTTTAAACTGAAATTTAAAAAAATGATCCTCCAAAGACTTACTGGAACAAATTCAGACCAGAGGATGCAAACTAATTTCATTGC
The DNA here is from genome assembly GCF_045843805.1 of Urocitellus parryii. Taxonomy (NCBI): domain Eukaryota; kingdom Metazoa; phylum Chordata; class Mammalia; order Rodentia; family Sciuridae; genus Urocitellus; species Urocitellus parryii. The sequence continues at coordinate 171,433,085 of NC_135533.1, read as the reverse complement.
ATCTGAGCTTAGGTGATTCAGAAAAACAACCCTGTTGAGCTGGCTGAGAAGGAATGGGGAGATAACAAAAGGTCCTAGGCAGATGCCACCTCCTGATTTGGCTTTGTTTTGTCCCCTTACAAAAAACTCCTCCAGTCTCCTGAGGATCACTAAAAACCCACAATTTTAATCTGTCAAAAAGACTAAAAATGTCTCTTTTCTTCATTATTTTTTTTTCTTTGTGTGTGTCCCCAAGTCAACAACTCCAGGGTCAAATGAAGTAACTGCAAAGTGGAAAAATGAATAATTTCTGAAGTTGATAAATGTAACAGTTCATTCCCAGAAAGAGTTTATCCCAAGAAGCATGCATAAAGGAACCTAACCCAGCAAGTACCCAGTACCAAACACCTGAACTCCAGAGAAGAGACCAAAGCCACCACTGCACAGCAACATATCGATGCTCCAAAACCTTGGTGTGTTCCAAAACATTTGTACAGCTCTACTCACTTTACTGTCAGATTTTACATATCCTCATGCCCCCTAGTCTTCACACAGAATCCTGGAGGTCCTCCAGAGCAAAGGAAATAAGCTCCACATTTCACTTGGCTTCAGAGCTCTCAGATTTAGCTGCCTCGTACAAAGATTAAATCTATCCCTGAATTTTGTTCCCTGCAATGACAAAGTGGGTTATAGCACAGAAACACTACAGAGGAGAACGATTTTAAAAGCGAGATCATGTACAAATAGTATTTGTTTAGAGGAATTACACACCTACCAAGGCAGCAGCCAGGAGTGGAGAGGCCAAGTCTCCACAAAGAATGGAAACACCCTGAGGTGAGCCCGACATTCTGCATTGCTCTCCCTCTTGAGGAATTAGATAACTCGAAAGATGAACACAGCTTTCAGCATGGTTGTAGGGCTACAGAGACTGGGGAGGTGGAAATCGTAGTTCAGAACTACCCAGACAAACAGGAAGCCAGGGTCCAAGATCCTCTTAAAAAAAGAAATGCAGAGAGAGGATAACTTGAGAGTCTGAGCCAATTCTCTTTTCTCTGGGGTTTGAAACTTAACCTGGGTAAGTATCCTGGGTAGAGAGGCAGGAAAGCTCAAGAGAAAACAGCTATCAGAAGGCAGAAAAGGCTGAGGGTGTAGCTGAGGGTAGTGCATCTGCCTAGCATGCATGAAGCCCTAGGTTCAATTCCTGATACTGGAAGAAAAGAAGTGGGGGAGGGGAGGCAGAAAAGCTTATTAAAACTATTATCAGTCTCCCAGTGCTGGAGAAATAAATAAATCCTGGTAACACTCCAGGCTTTCAATATGGACCAATAAAGAATGACACCCTTGGAATAAAGCACACCAGAAATAGACTGCATGGTACTGGAATAAAAACAGACACACAGACCAATGGTGCAGAATAGAAGACACAGAGACAAACCCACATCTGCAGCCATCTGATCTTTGACAAAGACTCCAATAATATGTGTTGGAGAAAAGACAGCCATTTTCAATAAATAGTGCTTCAGTATACTAGTTATCCATATGTAGAAGAATGAAATTAGATCCTTACCTCTCACCCTGCACAAAAGTCAACTCAAAATGGACCAAAGACTTAGGAATTAGACCAGACACTATGCAACTCCTAGAAGAAAACATAGGGTCAACACTCCAGTATACAGACACAGGCAACGACTTCCTCAATAGGACCCCTAAAAGCTCAGGAAATAATGTGAAGAGTTAATAAATGGGAGGGCATCAAATTAAAAAGCTTCTGCACAGCAAAGGAAACAATTGGGAATGTGAAGAGAGAACCTACAGAATAGGAGAAAATCTTTGCTAGCTACACTTCTGACAAAGGATTAATATTTAGGATACATAAAGAACTCAAACATATATATAAATATAAGTAAATATATAAAGAACACCAAAAAAACAAATAACCCAATTAATAAATGGTCAAATGAATTAAACAGACACTTCTTAAAAGAAGAAATACAAACAGCCAACAAATACATGAAAAAAATGTTCGACATCATTAACAATCAGGGAAATACAAAACAAAACCACACTGATGGGGCTGGGGATCTAGCTCAATTAGTAGAGTACTTGCCTCATATGCACAAAGCCCTGAGTTCAATCCCCAGCACCACCAAAAAAAAAAAAAAAACCTACACTGATATTTCATCTCACACCACTCAGAATGGCATTCATCAAGAACATAATAATAAATGCTAGAGAAAATGTGGAGAATAAAGATCATTTTTATATATAGGGAAACAATAATTTGAAGAATCACAAGTTTCTCTTAAGAAACTATGGAGACTAAAAGATAGTGGCATTTCTTTAATGAAATCTCTCCCCAAATTGCATGTCCAGTGAACTATCCTTCAGTGATAAAGGCAAAATTAAGACATTCACAGCTGAAAGGAAACTAAAAGAATTTGTCACCCGTAGACCTACTGTATAAGAAAATGCTGAAGAAAGTCCTTCAAGCCAAAAGCAAATGCTAACAGAGGGAAACTTGAATCTTCAAGCGGGAAGGAAGGACAACAGAAATGGTAAATAGCTGGTTAAATATAACAGACGACCTTTCCTACTCCCAAGCATTCTAAAGTATGTGTGACTATTTAAAGTAAAAATGAGACCATCATCTGCTGGGGGTTTTGATGCACATAAATTCAATACCCAGGACAACTATAACATAAAGGTCAAGAAGTAACAGGATGGATTTATATGGTTACAAGGTTTCTACATTTTACAGGAAGTGGTACAATATTCACTCTAAGCTGACTGTGAAAGGTTAAGTGGCTGTTCTAGGAATTAAAAAATGCATGAGTTGAATAAGTGAACCAATTCATAAGAGAAAATGCTTTCTTCCAGAATTATAAATTGTTAAATATGTCAATAGCATAGCTTTACAAAAACCTTGCTAGTGAAAAATTCACAAATATAAGAAGATCCTAGTGGTATAGTTTAGATCTGGAATGTTACCCAAATGTTGAGGTGTTCAAGGCTTATCTCCAGCCAGTAGTGTTATGAGGAAATTGTAGAAACTTTAGGAGATGGGGCCTATTTGGAAGAGGTGGACCACTGAAGGCATGACTTGAATGGGTCCATTTGGTTCCTGGATCCTCCCATCCCTCCCTCTCCCCCACCCCTTCTCTCTTCCCTGCCAACTCTTTCTCCCTCTCCCTCTCCCTCTTCCCTTCCCAGCTGCCCTTAAGTGAACAGCCTTTTTCCTGCCACAGTATTCTGTCTCACAGCACCACAGACCCAGAATCACCAGAACCCAGTGATCACAGACGGAGACATCTGAAACCATGAGCCAAAACAGGTCTTTCCTTCTTTCAGGTGATATTCTCAAGTATTTTGTCATAGTGATGGAAAACTGACTGACACAGCTAATTTATAATATGTTAATCCCATAATTAAGATACTTAAGTGAATTGCAATTTAAATTAACTCTCATCCAGATGTAGATATAAATTTTTACATTTCAAGTAACCTCTAATATTTCTCATTAAACTATGATTAGAAATTCAATATTAAGACAGTACCTAGTGAAAAAAATCCAATTGAGAAAGAGTCTAACTTAAGCAACTTTAAATATCTAGAGAATAAACTACAATCATAAGATGTCTTGGTCATCTCAAATAGAAACTACACGCCTGATGGAATTTTTAGGCATGGCTGTACCATTCTCAAGACCTCACACTCTCACCTCTACCATTTGAATATTTTATTTACTGTTTTATTTTTGGGGGGGAGTACCGGGGATTGGACTCGGGGGCATTCAACCACTAAGCCACATCCCCAGCCCTATTTTGTATATTATTTAGAGACAAGGATTCACTGAATTCCTTTGTGCCCCACTTTTGCTGAGGCTGGGTTTGATTGGCAATCCTCCCTTCTCAGCCTCCCAAGCCCCTTAGATTTCAGGCCTGGGGTGGCACCACACTCAGTCCATTTGAATATTTTAGAGTCTGTGCTGCTTGAAGTCCAGGAGTCATTGATTTTGATGTCTGTATCTCCAGAAAAATGCCTGCCATGTGGTAGGTGCAATATTTACAGCATAAATTAAAGTAGCTCTCAAGTTGTTATGAAAATGAAATGAGGAAATGCATTTCAAGTGCCTCACTGATGCCTGGCCCAGAACAGGTGGGAGGAATGTGGCTGTGACCCAATAGGAAACTCTTCCTCATCTCCAGCCAGTCACCCATTCTTTCACTGCCTCCATTCCCATCCAAGCCCTCGAGGTCAGCAAGGAGAAAGACAGTTACTCCACCACTCCCCCTATCCGTGTTCCCCGAGAACCTGCTGGGGGCCAACTTTTATGCTGGGTTTAACAGCATTACCGAACAGAAAGCCCTCAGCCCCTGAGAGCCCTTGCATCTTGGGGACAAGATGCAGAAAGGGAAGTAGCCCAAATGTATTACGGTTTTAACCAGAGGTAGAGAGGACAACTGGCATGGTAGTTTGGAAAACTCCCTGAAACAGGGTCACTGGCAGCTGGTACCCGAGGCCAGGGAGGTCCCTGTGCAGAGCAGACAGCTTGTGTGGAGCCTCCAGGCATCTCAGCCTGGAAGAGGTCACAGGTCTATGGGAGGAACACCAAGGTAGAAGTCCAGATGCCTGGACCCTGTACCTTATCCTCCAATAAGGCAGCCCTTTTGGACCCTAATGTCATGTCCAAGGGCACTTCCATTTCCCAGTCCTGTCATTCTTTAAGTTCTATATGAGTATTTTATCTTCTGTAAATTCATCCATATTTTGGTCAATCTTCATTTTTAAAAAAAGTATTTAAAAAACATTCGCTCTACAGGGAATATTAGATAAACACTGTGACCTAATTAGCATGGTTTTTCTGAAAACCTAACTGATAAGAGCAATTATGTGTCAAATGCACTTGCAATCTGTTAGAGGAAAATACTACGGGTCCTCTCAGAGCAGACTCTGAAACAAAGTTGGAAGACACATTCAGAGCAGCCACAGAGAAACAATTAACTAGTTAATGACATAAAAGGGGAAATCTGCAATTTTTTCATATTTTAGATAGCCCATTGTGTGGAAGTTCTCGATCAAAACGTTGCTTGAAATTCCATTAGAAAGAGGGAAGAGCAAACACAATTTTTGAGATTCAAAAGGCACAGTTAGCACAATAAATGCCAAGTGCAAAAACATGCTTGAAGTTTTAATAGAATATTTTTTATACAGAAGACTCTTTCAGCTAGTAAGAAAAGATAGTTCTTTTTATTAAGAAGAATTCTTAATTAATTGCTACCACCTTGTTAGCATGCTTCAAAATGTGCCTTATTCTTCCGGGCTCTGGGGATTATTAATGAGCATAATCACCAAGCTTTCAACAGGACTGCAGCTGCCAGATAAGTCTACAACACACGTCTATCAGTGGTCCAATACGGAGAAGGATACCAGGGTCCTTCAACATTGAAACACACAGGAAATAAGCCCAAATATTTATGGAGGTCAGAGGTCATTTGTTTAAAGCCAGCAAATATTTAATGTTGCCTATGCGTAAAAAGGATGATCGTGATGCCAGCAAGAAATGAGAAAATTACTCCCAGCTTCCTTTGAAGGAAGGGAAACACCTAAAGGGTACATGGTTCATTATCCAAACCCAAATACAGTTCAGATGGATGTTAGTAACAGTCTCCATACCACGACGTCCATAGTGCTTCTGAGACAGGAATATCCATCTTCCCCAAATGTGGGATGATAGTCCCTAGGAAAAAATGGATAGGATGTCCCAAAATATAGGAATCCCCCTTGAAGTCAGTGGTGCACCTGGTAAATGTTGAACATAGAGGTCTGTGGGACAGAAAGTAGGGGAGAGGGAAGAATCACTGACCTGTAGCATTTGCTGATTTACATGTGTAAATACCCTCACTCTGGCCAATTTCAAGCTCCCAAAGTCAAATCAGTGAAGGCAGCAGTGGAAAAAGATAAGCACAATCAGCTCTTGAGAGCTGTTAAGAGCCAGCTTCAGCACAAGCCAGGAGTGGGAAGAAGACAAGGACTTTGCATATATAAGGAATAGAGATCTACAAGTAAATATTTGTCACTAACTGTGGAAAGCATTATAGTGCCCCCCCCCCACAGGATGTCAACATTCATATCCCCAAAAGCTCATGGGTGAGATAGTGCAAGAATGTTAAGAATGTTTAGAGGTGAACTGTTTAGATGATGAGAATGGTAACCTAATCAGTGGATTAATCCACTTCTGTGGATTAACTGGGTGGTAACTCTAGGCCAGTAGGGTATGGCTGCAGAAAGTAGGTCACTGGGAGCGTGGCTCTGGCGTTTACATTTTGTCTATGGGTGAGCAGAGCTCTCTCTCTCTCTCTCTCTCTCTCTCTCTCTCTCTCTCTCTCTCTCTCCTTCCTGGCTATCATGTCCCGAGCTGCTGAGCTGCTTTCTTTTGCTGTGCCCTTCCACCATGACTTCTTGCCCACCTGGGGATCAGAGCTATGAAATCAACCAACCATGGATTAAACCTTTGAAACCAGGAGTCCAAAATAAATTTTTCCTCTTCTTTATTGTTCTTGTCAGGTCTTTTTGCAAAAAAAAAAAGATGATCGTGATGCCAGCAAGAAATGAAAAAATATCCCCCAGCTTCCCACATGCGAAAGGAGACTTTGCAGATGTGATTAAAAATCATTGTGAGAGGAGAGATTGTTCTGGATTATCTGAGTGGGCTAGTGTAGTCACAGAGGTACTTCTCAGGGAGCGAGGGAGGACAATGAGAGCAGATGTGACAACAGCAGCAGAGATGAAGGAATGCCACTGTTGGAAAGGGGCTCCAGGAGCTAGAAAAAGGCAAGGAATGGGGGGCTGGGGCTGGGGCTCAGAGGTAGTGCACTTGCCTGTCATGTGTAAGGCACTGTGTTCGATTCTCAGCACCGCATATAAATAAATAAAACAAAGGTCTATCGACAACTAAAAAATATATATTTTTTTAAAAAAGCAAGAAATAGATCCTACCAAGAGCCCTCAGAAGAAACCCAGCTCTGTCAATGCAGCAGAGCTCCTTTAAAATTAAAAGGAACTTCCTGATAACTGCGCTTCTGCATCCCCAACTTCCTCATGCTGAGAATGGAAACTACTCACTGGTCCAGCTGTCTGAGCTGCAAGGAAGCTGAAACTGAGATAGGTCTCCCCAGTTTGATCAAAATGCATTAAATTCATTTTCCTTTTTACTTTTTTTTTTTTTTTTTTTTTTTTTTGCTTATTATGCAGGCAGGCAGCCAATTCCAGCCAACCAGGCAGCCAATTCCACCAGTCAGGATCCAGGCAGGCTTTCCTGCTTGACAGCTGGTAACACCAACACCTGTATTTTAGCTTTTATCTAAAATCTTTTTTGGACTTCTCACACCTAGAACTATAAAATAATACATGTATTGTTTTAAGCCACTATGTTTGTGGGATTCGTTATAGCAGCAATAAGAAACATACACTGACTAAAACCCTGATCAGACTCTCATAAAAATGAACATGGAAGTTCTTCAGGAAAATCTGGAATAATACAAGCTGCAAAACAGAAATTACAGAATAAAACCCTTCACCTCACCCTGAGATTAAATAAGACCCACAGATTTAAAAACTTGAACCAACTTTTAATACTACGAAGTCTCATATTTTAAAGCTAATCAGCATTTTTCAGTCTTGGATGGGAAAATTAAGACATCTGACCACACTGATCCCATATCCCATATCCCATTAGGTAATGGTGGCCAAGAGGAGGTGCAGTTGCCCAAGCCACATGCTAGTCTAGGTTGATAATTTCCTCCCTGCCCATGGTTCTCATCCACAGGGATGGCCAATCAATCAAGCTGGAGAGCCACGTTTGATCTGAGCAGACAGTCTCACAAAGTGTAGGGTGTCTGCCACCACCATCAACCATCCCTCCCCTTCCACCACCACACCTCAGAGCAGAGATTGGGGAGGTCAGAAGAGAGGAGGTAGCATACCTCTCCATCCCTCCCTTTCTCCCTAGGACCTATATTAGTTTCCTGTAGCTACTGTAACAAATTACCATAAACTGGTAGCTTAAAATAATAGAAACTGACTATCTCACAGTTCTAGGGGACAGAAGTCTAAAATCGAGATGTCAATAGGGCCAGACTCCTTCCAAAGTTTTCCTCCAAAGGAGACTCCATCCCTTGCCTCTTCTGGCATCTGCCGGCTGTTGGCATCCCTTTGTGCTCCTTGGCTGATGGTCACATCACTCGGGTCTCTACCTCTGTCTTCACATACCCTTCTCCTCATGCTTCTGTATCTGCCTTTGTCTCTCTCTTAAGAGAATTGTGGTGGCATTGAATATCCTGATGTGAAAGTTCAGGGCAAGCTCATCTCAAAATGCTTAATGACATCTGCAAAGTCCCCCCTTTTTTTTTTTTCTAAATAAGGTAACATTGACAAATTCCAGGGTTTAGGACTTGATATTTCCTACTAATCAGTATTCAACCTCTACAGTGTCCATTTGATCCCTAGCCCAGGACAAGGTGTGAGCATGAGAGGGGACACCACCATGGACTAAGGCTGCAGGGACAAGGAGGCCACTGCACCCTAAAACCCTGCCCATCCCGTTAGTCACTCCACTCTTGAGAAGTCTTCTGGTTACTTTCACATCACACAGTTCCCATCTCCAGCCCTCTTCCCCAGCCTCTCTTACTCCAAGGGGCTGGCACCTCCTCTCTGGAGCTCAAGGGTCCCTCCTGCATCCAATGGACCTCCCTTCCTCATTTTCATTTTCCTGGTGGTCCTGGTCACAACCTGGAATTTCTCCTCCTGTTCGACTTAGTTCTTTCTTGTCTCCCTCCACCAAATACATCCAGGTGTGGTGGCATGTACCTGTAATCCCAGTGGCTTGGGAGGCTGAGGCAGGAGGATCGCCAGTACAAAGCTAGCCTCAGCAACTTCACGAGGCCCTAAGCAACTTCATGAGACCCTGTCTCTAAATAAAAATTAAAAATGGGCTGGGGATGTGGCTCAGTGGCTCTGTGGTTCAGTGGTTAAGCATCCCTGGTTCAATATCTGCTACAACAAAACCGAAAAAGTAACAACTGAATTCTGGTTTACTGATTTCTCACTACTCTGATGATTTTAAATCCTGGCTGAGTACTATTGTCTTCCACCTGGCCTTATTTTTGTAAAAAAAAAAAAAAAAAAAAAAGAAAGAAAGAAAAAAAACACAAAATAGTTAATGCAATATTCCTGGGTTCCTTTCAAACGTGTTCAGTTAAATCACTGATGTTAAAAAGCTTTTCTAACCAGACAATTATGTTGTGCTGCCTTCCAGCTGGAAGTGCAAGAAGCCATTATGCTTTCTTTGAAATGCTTTTTCCTTACCTAATTAGTTTAAAATGTTGATATTAATCCAGAAGTTCGATTGTAGGCTTAGCACTTTAGTGCTAACAGCCCACCCCTAACACTCTTGGGGGAACAGCTGGCTGACTTCCTATGCTTGCGAATTTTAAAGGAACGCCGGCTATTTCAACAACTATACAAATATTGGCTTTTGTTTAGTGTTATATAAAGAACACATATATTTGGAATATTCACCCAAACATGAATTTTTAATAACCATTGAAATGTGAAGAAGTATATCATTGCAAGCAGATTGATATTCAAAAGCCTAGTAGTTCAGAATACAAAGACCCCCATCACTCAAAGCCTCTGCTCCCTCAGTTTGCAAAATATCCTCTGCAAAAAGTGAGGGTCAGGCTTCTTAAACTGTGCCTCTGCCTTGTCCCCCACCTCACACTCTCACAGACAAGTGAGTGCAGGTGACACATAGGAGTATAGTCCACACCTCTCAAAGGGTTGGCAACCGAGAAAGGCAAGAGCCACAGACTGTTGGATTTTTATTTAACAAAGCAAGGATATTAAAGAGGGAATACGTCTCTGTAACATAGTCACGCACACACACACACTATTATCATGATAAAAGAAAGGATATTTTAAGTCAAAAAAAGAAGAGGGAGCTCAGAATAAAAAGCTTAACTGTTGAATGGGATACATTTACATGTATGAATGCTTCCCTGCATTAGTTTTATTTCTCTTCAGTCAACTGAGACCAGAGGAAATAAATTTCATACCCACAGGCACCGGGGTGAGTTTGTGAGCTGGTGGGTTTGGAAATTACATGTGAAAACCTTGGTCTAAGTAGTAAGGCTGAGTGATAGAGGGGAAAAAAGGATGCACTGCTCCCCTGCATCCTCCAGGCAACGCCTAGCAAACCCAGACAACAGAGACTAGATACACCTTGGCTTCTGAAATCAAAAGACCAAGCCCGAAAGTGCACAGGAATATTTTCATGGGGTAGTGTAGATTGGTAGATATTGCTCAAAAGGTAAAAAGCTTCAGTTAGGCCAGGCATGGTGGTGCACACCTATAATCCCAGCTGCTTGGGAAGCTGGGGCAGGAGGACCACAATGAGTTCAAAGCCAGTCTCAGCAAAAGCAAGGCGCTAAGCAATTCAGTGAGACCCTGTCTCTAAATAAAATACAAAATAGGGCTGGGGAGGTGGCTCAGTGGTCGAATGCCCCTGGGTTCAATCCCTGGTACCACCGCCCCAAGAAAAGCTTCAGTTAGGTTGAATAAGTTCTAGGGATCTTTTGTACAAAATAGCAACTATAAATAATACTGTATTATGTGGTTTTTATGTACTTGAAAATTGCTGAGTAGATCTTAAATGTTCTTACAACCTTGAAAACATTAGGTGTATGAGGTGATAAACAGGTTAATATCCCGACTCAATAATTATATATATATATATATATATATATATATATATATATATAAATTTTTGTCAATTATACTTTAATAAATCTGTGGGCTAAGAGCATTGGAATGTAGATAAAGTGGCTCTGGGCTCCCATACCTGTTCTCATGAGAAACTTCCAGCATCTATGAGTGAGGACAAGGAGGATGGAAGATGCAGCATGGGTACAGTAGGGCCACAAGGGGACATGGTGAGGTCATATCCACATCTCTGCTGTCTCATGCTTGGAAAAGGACATATCTGAGCCTCCCTCCTCTGGGTACAGGTTGAGTATACTGTTATGGGTTAGATATTTAATATCCCCTAAAAAGCTCATGTGTTAGTCAATATGGGAATGTCAGAGGTTGAATGATTAGATTATGAGAGCTATAACCTCATTGGAGGATTATCCATTTGATGGATTAGTAATCTAAATGGACTACTGGATGGTAACTTCAGGCAGGTGGGGAATAGCTAGAAGAAGTAGGTCATTGGAAGCATGCGCTTGGGGGTTATACTTTGTCCCTGGCTCCTTGTAAGCTCCCTCTCTTTGTCTTTCTCTTTCTCCTTCCTGGATGCCATGAGCTGACACTTTTCCTTTACCACATTCTTCCACCACGATGTTCTGCTTCATCTTGTGTCCAGAGCAATGGAGTTGGCTAACCATGGACTGAACCTCTGAAACAGCAAGCCCCAAATAAACTTTTCCTCTCTAAGTTGTTCTTACCAGGTATCTTAGTCACAGAAATTAAAAGCTGACTAACATATATCCCTTATCTAAACACTTGGAGTGAGAAGTGTTTTGGATATTGGATTTTTTTTTTTTTGAGATTTGGGAATATCTGCATATGCATAATTAGAAATCTTGGTGACAAAACACAACTTTAAGCACAAAATTTATCGATGTTTCACATACATCCTGTGCACATAGATTGAAGGTAATTTTATACAACATTTTCAAACATATTTTGTATGGAAAAAGTTCCATGATGTGGGATTTTTTTTTTCTCTTTGTGGTACCATGTTAGCACTCAGAAAGTACCACTCAAGATTTTGGACCATTTCAGAATTTGGGTTTTCAGCTAAGAGACTCTCAACCTGTATTGTATTTCATTTTGCGTTTGATTCAGAACTACCTTACCTCATCACCCTTCTTGGAAAGACTCCAGCCAAAGGACAAAGGGTCAGTGTGCTAAGCCTCAGCCCTTGCTGGTGTCAGCCTCTAAGCATTGAGTGATGAGAACCATGGAGTCTACTTTTCACACTTTCCTTGGAGTTTCAGATTTTCAGGACATAAAATGCCAGTGTTGCCATTTTGATGTAGTGTTGTCCCCTCTAGACACTGACGTGGAACGTGGATACATCATAGCTGCTCCTTGCTCACCGTGGCAGGGCATCCTTTCAGTCTCTGGTAGGCTAAATCAGCACTTAACTGTGCACTGTTTAAATCAACAGGAGCATCAGCTCTCATATAGGTGCCATGTGGAGCTCCACACACAACCTGCAGCAGAAATCACTGGTTCAACCTTGAGGAGGGCCACGGCAGATCAAATCCATTCACTTCTCCTATATACCTTGTCACTTTGGTGTACTAACCAGGTCCTTCTGCCCTTTGTCTCCAGATTTTGCCCCTTAGATACCAGGGAGGAAGGGTCTCTGCTTCTCTCTCTCTCTCTCTGATGCAAAGGTCAATTTTAGAGCTCCTTTGTGTGTTTACTAATCAAGAGACAGATCCAGAGAATATTAATAAATCGGCATATGTAAATACTTGCAATTGACAAAATGTAAATGCTGGAAGTCTGAGGCATGGTAAGAGACGGGTCAAACAAATTGATTACTTCAGCCAGAGTTGTCTGAAATATGAAGATTTTCCCATGAGAATGTTTAAAAGGCAGCTTCATTTAAACACAAACATTAGCAGGTGTCTTAAATTTTTAGGAGTCACTATGAGTTGCTCCAAGGACCCCACCTTACCTAGGCTTGACCTCCAGTGGCCAAAAAGGAGCTCAGCAAATGCTTTCATCCCAGTTTTTCCATCTAAAACGCTTTGAGTCTGCATGAAACTTGTCCTGCAAGCCTCCTGTGTTATAAACTCAGTCCTCAGTGTGGAGATGTGGGAGGTCATAGAACTTTTAAGAGGTAGAGCCTAGTGGTAGGATCTCGGGTCATTGAAGGCCCTGTCCTTAGAAGGGATTAAGGTCATCCTCCTGGCACCCCCTTGGTAGTTCTCAAGAGAGCATTGTTACAAAGGCCTGAGCCTCACCCAGCTCTCTGACTTCCTGTTCAGTGAGTGCTCCTCTGCACATGCTCCTGCCAAAGCAATCTGCCATGAGGTGTTGCAGCCAATGTTGGGATGGGGCTCACCAGAGCCCACACCAGGCCACTTGGACTTTCAGTCTTCAAAACCATGAGCAAAATGAATCTCTTTCTTCACAAGTCATCCTGCCTTGGGTATTTTGTTATAGCTACGAAAACCTGAATAATACAAATGCCAAGACACAGACCATCTCACAAAAGCAGAGTTGGCCCCAGTGGGCAGTATCCAGCTGACTTCTATGGCCCCCTTCTCCAGGCATTTCCCTATTGAAGGGGTTATAGTAGCAACAGGTGCTGGAGAGGGAATCACAGTCAGAGATATCAATAACTTAAGCTTTCCTTTTCTTCCTGAAATTCAAGTGGACACCAAGCGAAATAAATCTCCCCTGTTTAATTCCAGTTTTACTTCTGTCCTACTGCCCATATATAATTAACAAGAGCCTCCAAATCTATCTATTCCATTACCAGAGGAAACCCTGACAATTGCATGCTGTTTTACTCTATCACGGAGTATTGATGTTCCTGGGCACTGGGGCAGGAGGAGAGGTCTTTAATAGCTAACACCCATGCTGGTAAATAGCTGCCTTAACATTACAGAAATATACAAATTAATATAAGCCCAGAGAACCTGAAGTAAAGATAATTTATTGTTCCTATTTAAATTATCCCACTAACAGCCTTTCAAAAGGGTGAAAAAAATAAAGTTTTTAGGAAGCCCAAAACCTGGACATTTTCCTAAAGGAGGCAAATTTGACCCAGTTTCAGTGACCAAGAGCCATGTGTGGAAGCATTTGCTAGTTCTGGGCACTGTTCCCAGCCACTGAAGTGGGTCATCTGGAGGCTTCACGGTGGATATTCTGACCTTGGGTTATCCACTCAGGAGCCCACATCATGTGCACAGAGTGGCTATTTTGGAAGAACCATGAACACACACAAGCTAACATGTTAGGACAGGTGGTCAGGATCCCTAGAGGGCCTCTAGAGCCCTGGTGCTGTGCTAACTGCATCCCTCATGGAACAACCTGGAGGCCCATGTCAGGTTGCACAAGTCCTCACTGCACAAGTGACAAAAGAGAAGCCTAGGAGCTGATATTCCAGCTTCCCTTTCCTCCATAACCAGCTTCTTCTTTTGATGATTGGTGAGAACCTTTTCCATCCTCTGAGTTTTTAAAGTAAGGTTCCTCCAGGTGCCTGGGAATTCCTTGAGGAGAAGGAGGGAGGTGAAGTTATCATTCTGTAACCTTCCCTGCAATCTCACCTGCTAAATAACCACATCTGCTTGAGATCTTGTTTTTGCTTCATTGTGCATCTTGCCCTCCATTTTCTAACAAACACAATACCTAAAAACCTAAAGTATATTAAAAAAAAAAAAGTCTTGGGAAAGAATGAAATAAACTGTGTTTTACAAATACATTTATTATAAAATAATTCCTAAGTGTCTTTAAATAACAGTTTCTCTTGTGTTAATTAGGCATTAATTCATAGATGACTTTCCACTTTGGTAAAGAAGCTAATGACAGAGAAAATTAAAACTATTGAGTCATTGTCAACTAAGACAGCAATTAAGAACACCTAGACAGTAGGAGGAAAGTATTTCATTTATTAAAAATAATGTGAAGGCTGAAAGTGGGGCTCAGTGGTAAAGCGCTTGCCTCGCATGCATGAGGCACTGGGTTCAATCCTCAGCATCACATAAAAATAAATAAATACAATAAAATTATTGGGTCCCTTTACAATTAAAAATTATTTTAAAAAAATAACATGAGTCTGAGTTCTGTAGATAAACATAAGGAAAACAAGGAACACAGGGCAGGCTGTGGGGTTGTGCAGGGGTAAATTTCCCTGGGCTAGGAGGCTTCTCTTCTGGTAGGATGCAGAGAAACTGGCAAGCCCACGGGCACAAGTGGACTGAGAAGTCCACCAGCATGCTATACTGGCAAGACTGTGGAGAAACAGGTGACATCATTCATGGCTAGTAAAATGGAAATCAGTCCAAGCCCTATATGGGTCAGTTTTGTAGGATCCATCCACATTACCAACACATACAGCCTTTATGGCCACATTTCCACTTCCAGGAATTTATTCTGAAATAAAGATGCCCTCATGTGAAATGATGTATGCAAGATGGCGGCACTATGGATAATAGCAAAACACAGGTCCCTCAATGTACTCGGTTAGGATTCTTATGATCATTCATACAATGCCCAACTGTGCAGCTATGGAAGGGACCAAGCAAGTGTTTGTGTTCTGATAAGGAAAGACTTCCAAAAAGCATTTGCTATTGTTTACAAGTACCCTCAAAGGCCCATGCATTGAAGACATGGGTCTCCAGTCTTTGGTTCTATTGGGAGGTGGTAGAACATTTAGAAGGTGAGACACAGAGGAAGGAAGTTAGGTCACCTGGTATGTCCTTCAAGGGGATATTGAGACACCTGTCCCTTCTTGTCTCTCTCTCTCTCTCTCTTTTTTTTTTTATGCTTCCAAGCCACCATGAAGTAAGCAGCCTCCACTACCACATGCTCCTCCCGTGATGTACAAAGCAACACAGCCAAGTGACCATGGACTGAAACCCCTGAAACCATGAACCAATATATATAGTTCCCCCTTTAAAGTTGTTTATCTCAAGTATTTTGTCACAGAGATGGAAAGTTGACTAACAGCGTTCTTAAGTGAAAAAAAAAAAAACCAGGGCTTTTAGAAACATATACAATGCTCTCTTATATAGAGGGAAAATAAGAATATATATCAGTAGTGGTCTGTGCATGCATGAACATATATCTAGAGGGATAAAAATACTAATATTACCTATTTGGGTGGGGAGTAGGAACTGAAAAAAAAAATAGAAAAGAGAGGTAAGAAATAAAGTTTATTCTTTTGGATTCTTTTTTGATGTCTGAGTCATATCTGTATACTCATGTTAAAATTTAAATAATATTCAATGTATTCTGTCATTATATAACCAGTTCAGTTACTATACCCCTCCATTGAAACATTAGCACCAAGGTCCCTCAAGATACAGCACACTGGTCACTTACACACTGCCAAGAAGCACCAGAACTCACTATCTTGCTCCTCAGCCTGACTCAGTCTCAGCAGAGGCTGGGAGGCATGAGAGGAAACCTGGATGGGCATGGGGATGGGCATGTACCAGGAACAACGGACACCAGAAGGCCCCAGACTACTGAATGCCAAGAGGCTTACTAAATCCTCCCTGGGGCTTGCATGGATCACCACAAATCCCAGTGCCTCCCTCCAGGATGCCATGAACTATATTTCACAAGGTGATTTTCATATCCACTACCTCTTTTACTCTTTTAATACCCAGTCCATATCTAACAGATAAGGAAACTCAGTTGGCAGAAGTGACTAACCAAAATTCACATATAACTCCAGATTTACATACACACACACACACACACACACACACACACACACACACATTTCCTATCTCCGCCTTAGGCCAATATGAACTGTCTTACACCATGACATACATATTTTGGCAGGATTTCTACATTTTTAAATAGCTTTATTAATTTTCCTCAAATAAGCATATTATTAAATAGTCTAGTGTAGTCAGGCTTATAGGACGATTAAAATCTAAAAATCCACCCTATTTCTAAAACCTGAAACATTGAGCAGGAGGTATAACTCAGTGGTAAAGCACTTACCTAGAATGTATGATTTCCTGTGTTTGATCCCCAGCACCACCAAAAAAAAAAAAAAAAAAAAAAAAAAAAAAAAAAACCTGAAAAGTCCATTTCTCAATATCCTGATTTTATATGATGAAATGCTAAAGGTGGACAAGTCAGGCCTACGTGCCACCTCTGGAGTAGTAAGTTTCTTTCTCCAACACCCAAACATACTTTTTACCTCTCTACTTTTTTTCTGCCTTCAAACATTTTTTTTTATTATTTATGCTTTATTTTCTGTTTCCTCCCACTATAGTATAAGCTCATCTGTGCATGGATCTCCACTTCTGTTCGATTAGGGATCCCAGGGATCTGCCTAGTATATACAGTAGATGCTCAACCAATACTTGCTAAACCCATCTCTCCAAATCCAATTATCAAAAAGCCTTATAAAAAAAGAGATACATATGCAACATTCATCTCTAAAGGGATTTTGATTTTTTTTAAACAAACTGCTTAGATATTGATAATGTGATAAAGGTAAAAAGAGCTCAGAAAATTTGCACGGCAAAATGATAAAAGTTTAAGATCAAAGATGTTTAGAGAGAGTTAGCATACTTTAGAACACCCTCTAGAGGAGTCTATTAAGGTTATGTTCCATTAATATGATCCAAGAGAACTGCTTGAATCCAGGTTTTAAAAAAATCTTTGTTCTTGGAGCAGACGGTAAGATGAGAGATTCTACCATTACTGACTAGAGCGCCTGTCTTTCTTCCATCAGAGTTAAAAGGCTTGCACATTGTGCTTTCTTTAAATAAAGTTGTAAAAGAGCATACGTTGGAACAGAACTCTGAAAATGTAATTTAATGGGTGAATTCCTTTCCGTCTCGCTCAGTACAGAATAGATACACGAATAATTACTTTTGACCTCTATTTCCATTAGTTAACAGTTCTGTGAAAGTTCTCTTGGGTCCCATAAGACTCAACCCCAGTAGGAACTTCCATCTGCAGCAAGGTCACCAGGTGCAAGCAAACGGACAGCAGGGTGAGGCGGGATGAACAACTGACCTTACTAAAAGACTCTTTTGAAGGCCCAAATTACCTCCCAGTCTTGTCTCGCTATATCCTTAGGGGTCTCCAATTATTTTCAATGCATATCTTGAAATACTCTAAAAATCGTGAGTCTTTGATGCAAGGTGGTATACTGAACATTCACCAAAATTTACCTTCCCACCTCATTCTTCATGCCAAATATATTGGGGAGAAATTTCAGTTTTTAAACTGCCACCTACACAGTGATTCTCTAAAAGAAGAAAGGGAAAATTGTCTAGATTAGCACTGGATATGCCTGTGCAAAATGAAAGAAAGAGTGGCAGGGATTTGAGAGGAAGGATTCACACCAAGGCAGTCATAGCCAGCTGGGCTGTAGATCACTCTTCTAGATAATGGATAAGTGTCATGAGAACAGATGTACCCAGGAAAGCTAATCCAAAGTAATCTAGTGGAAATGCTTTCTGTCAAGCAGGGCAGACTCAGGGTCCCCAGTGATGAAGCTACAGAGAGAAGAGATCTGTCACTTCCCCTCATGCCATCAGCACTCTCTAGTGACCATGCTTGCTCCATGGCCCATTTTCCACAACGTGGAATGTGCACAGGCTCTGGTCTCTGACGATCCTAATGTAACTCGAATAAATATAAGTTTCCCCTCTCTGATGGCCTGGAAGATTGCCGTCAGGAATCTTAGACCAACTTCCACTCATCCAGGAAGGTTAAGGGCACGTTTGTGCAAGAGAGAGAAATGCATCGCTCCAAGCTTCAGATGTGATATGGAAAGAACACTGTAAGAATGAGCCCAAGAGGGATTTATCAACTTGGCCTTAAATTTGCTATGATGCTCCTTTTCTTAAATAAATGATTAAAATGCAAGTAGAGGACACAGTGGTGCCGGCTCTATCACTAGCTATCTGTGTAACTTTGATCAATGGTACTCTCTGAACTTCACTTCCCCAGATAGGAAGATGAGAACCCTAACACAAGTCTCCCAGGATTAGTGATACTATGCATATAAATTGCTTAGTCTGTTGACAGGTGAATGTGAGCACTTCGCACACATGAACTCTTCTGATAGATGCTGCCTAGAGGCTCAATCTTCTTCCAGAAACGTTTTCTTCTTTCCAGGTTCCCCAAAAGATTACATTTCCCAGCATCCCTTGGAGTGAAGTTGGCTCCACAGCACTAGTGAATGGCCAGTGAATGGAAACATAGGCAATGTCCGCCATGTTCATGCCTGGCTCCTCCAACAGGATCTTCCATCCTTACTCTAATCAGTTTTTTCATGACCAACTGGGATAGAGAGACCTGCCAGAAGCTCTAGGAAGTCCCTAGGGAACAGTGCAGCTTCCAAATGAGAGCAACACAAGTCCCCAAGTCAGTCATTCCTTGGAAGAGAACTGCATCAGATGATTGTAAGAACGAAAGTTGTATTATGGTAAGCACCTGAAATGTAGGGGTTACTTCTTTCAGCAGTGAACATTAACTGCCCTTACTAATTCAGCTATCATATGGATCTTCATTTATTAGAAACAGCCCAACACCGAAACAGAACCTGTATAGTCCAGAACAACACGGTGGCTTTATAGCTTAGTAGTAGTTTTGCCCTCTTGATGCTGGGTAATAGCAAAGTTTCACTGTTTGGGTTTTCAAAGCCGATCAGTATGCCTCAGGGAAATGAGCACAAAGGAGAGAATGACCATCTAAATAGAGAAATGCCAGCAGTAATGAGACCTTGCTCCTTGGGCTCAGCTCAAAACTTTCCTTAGGTTAAATCTCTCTGACCTTCCTTCCAAACACCC
This sequence comes from Urocitellus parryii, assembly GCF_045843805.1. Classification (NCBI taxonomy): domain Eukaryota; kingdom Metazoa; phylum Chordata; class Mammalia; order Rodentia; family Sciuridae; genus Urocitellus; species Urocitellus parryii. The sequence continues at coordinate 171,413,532 of NC_135533.1, read as the reverse complement.
AGGGAAAATTGCCCCTTCTAAATGCCTGATTGTACTAAGAACTGGCCTGGTCACTGCACTGGGCCCCATTCAGCACTGCCATGGCCCAGAATTTTCATAACTGTTTCTTAACTGCCCCCGTTTATTTGTGCTTGCTGTAAAACATTCAAATATACAAATGCAAAAGGAGAAATTGAGACCACTTCCCTTTCCCCATGACACACCTCTGAGGTGCATCTTCTTCAAATCATTTTATGTCTAAATTATTACAGATTCTATTTATTTCTCTCAAGAAAATACATACACACAACACAGCTAAAGCAACGAAGAATAGAGGATTCTGTCACAGTGGTGCACGCCTATAGTTACTAGCATATAGGAGAATGAGGCAGAAGAATTGATTGAGTCAGAGAGTTCAAGAGTTGAAGACCAGCCTGAGCAACAAAGCAAGACCCCCCACCACACCTTGAAAAAAAAAGATTATGAATTTCAGATAAACAACAAATATATTATTAATGTAAGTACACCTCAAATATTGCATGAGCACACTCAAACTTTTAAAATGTTTATCTGAAATTCTAATTTAACTAAGCATCCTAACAAAACCATTTTGACTGTTTAAAAAAAGATCTTCTACCATTGTCCTTTTTAAATTCCATTTCTGTGCCCCCACAGCCCCTGCCAACCCCATTTAATCCCCCAAAGTAAACACTTTCAACTTTCAGCCCTTAGCAATGGCATTTGTCTCCATATCACTATATATGAACAATGGAAATATAGCATATCATTCATTGCCGACATTATCAATTGATTGCTTGTTGTGGTAAATGAAGATTGAGCTATTATCACAACCCTCTAACTCCCCTCTATCTATAACCTTTAAAACATTCAGTAATGTAAACACTGACCATGAACTCAATGTTCACTGCTGAGCCAAGGAAGCATACCATCCTTGTATTTCCTTTCTTGTATACCCTTGTTTTCTCTAGTGTTAGACTCTGCCTTGTATTCAGCCTTTTTAAATTTTGAGACAGGGTCTTCCTGAGTTGCTCTGGACCTTGCTAAGTTGCAGAGGCTGGCTTTAAACTTGTGATTCTCCTGCCTTAGCCTCCCAAGCCACTGTAATTACAGGCGTGGGCCACCACGCCTGGCTTGTATTTTCATTTTCTAACTGTACATATTCTATCATGGATTCTTCTGTAACAAATCTATCAAAACCCTGCAAGTATCACTGCTCAAATACAGCAGATAATCAACCAGTTCTATTTGCTTGCTCCTGGAGACCCCATCTGCTTCTGCCTTCCCTCCCATTCTAGCCAGAATGGAGTCTGCTGCCCAGCTGTCATCCTGGGGACTCCCTGGAGCCCACGCTGCACGACCTGTGTCCTAGATCCAATGTCCCCCTCTTAAAGAAGAAGAAAAAGGAGAAGACACTCATGCTCTGCTGCTTCAGTGACTTAATTCTGTCAGGTAGAATATTGACTGGGAAATACCTCCTAGATCTTCTCTTAGCTGCTACAGTACTCTTGAAAACTTTAATGCTGATTCAATTCCTAATCCTTTCCCTGAAAACCTTAGGACAATCTTTCTATCCCTCGTGTTTTGAATCTTAGTACTACCTGCCTACGTATGTGGTATCCCCACACGCCTCCACCCATCATGCCAGGTAAGCCCTATCCATCTTGACCTTTTAGATCAGCAATAATTTCCACAGTAGCTGGGGTTGTGGCAGTGGTAGAGAGCTTGCCTAGCATAGGTGAGGCACTTGGCTCTGCACTGCATATAAATAAAATAAAACAAAATAAAAATAAAAATAAATGTCCATTGGCAACTAAAAAATATTTGAAAAAACAAAAAAAAAATTATTTCCATACCCATTTTTATTGTAGAGGTGTCAGCCATCCAGATCAGACTCTTGGCTTCTTATTCCTGGACCCAATTCTATGTTTTCACTATTTTATTTTACTTATGGGGAATGTCCTTAACTTCATCATCCAAACCATCTTCTCAATTCCTTATTTTATGTCTCACTTTTCATTTTTAGGGATTTTTTTTCTTATTTTCCATGTTTTATCTATCCCTACTCTTTTTTATCTGCAATGTATTCTTTTTTTAAAAAATACTTTTTGTAGTTGTAGATGCACAGAATGCCTTTATTGTATTTGTTCATTTTTATGCGGTGCTGAGGATCAAACCCAGTGCCTCACGCATGCTAGGCAAGCACTTTGCCACTGAGCTACAGCCCCAGCCCTGCAATGTATTCTTTTATCTTTGAGAGTTCTCCAGGTTTTTAAAAATGCTTTCTTGTCTTCTGTGTCTCCCTTTCTCTGGAATTCCTCTTTTTCTGGTTGTTCTGACTTTGCTCTTTTACACTGGTGTCTTTCTCAAAGTCTGCTTACCTTGATGCTGTTCATAAAGGATTGCACTAGTCAGGGTTCTCCAGAGAAATGAATCAGAATGTCCCCCACTGCACACACACACACACATACACATACACAAAGAAAATCTCCAAAGGCATATGTATATATACATACACACACATTTACACACCCATGTTAATAACATGTACATGTGTGTGTGTGTCAAGAGAAAAAGAGAAAGACCCCCTTAGTGAAGGATTGGCTCATGTGATCACAGAGATTGAGAAGTTCCACAGGGTGCCATCTGCTAGCTGGAGACTCAGGAAAACTGATGTAATTCAGTCTGAGTCTAAAGACCTGAGAACCAGGGGGAGCGAAGAGTATACAGGCTGGTCCAAGGGCTGGAGACGATGCTGTAAGATGACCCAGCTTAAGGAAAGAGGCAGCAAAAGGAAGTGAATTCATCCTTACTCTGCTGTTGTCTTACTCAGGCCTTCAAAGGATGAGATGATGCCCCTCATTGGGGAGGGCAATCTACTGTATTCCCTGATCCAATGCTAAGCTCATCCAGAAACTCCCTAGACACATTCAGAAATCATTCTTAATCTGGGTACCCTGTGGCAGGTTAAACCAACACACAGAACCATCCCAGCACCACATGTGACTAGAAGCTTTTCCCAGGTGTCACCTGCCAGCTTCCCAGGAGCCGCTTGTTGTCCTCAAAGAACAACCATCTCACCTTCTACCCTGTGAGCTCACTCTGTGCACTTAATGCACTTAACATCCACCCTCCCCTGAGCCTAGTTAGACCACATAATTCCCTTTCCAAACAGAGACTCTTTGGAGGGTAAAGTCTCAGGTAAAGGAAAGACACCGTAATAACTATGATTAATAATTATTAATAGCCAGGACATCAGGCATAAATTGGGGACTGTCCTGGGACATAGTCTCTTACCTCTATCTGTTATCTCCAATTTCCTGGTTTTCTGCCAGGAACTGGGAATCAGCAGAACTCTCACTTTGTACATATTGTTTTTCTTTCAACAAACATGTATCCGTTTGTTAACCAGGTAATTAAAATATGTGTCCTGATGAAGCCTGCCTTCTTATTAATCACAGTAAACAGACTGCACACATTTTTCTACTTTCCTTGAAATGGCTTCAAAAGACAATAAAGGAATAACGTGGGTTAATAAACTCACAGTGCAAGAAGATGGGGAGGGGACCACAACAAGAAGATTACTGCATGTTAGAAGCTGGCATGAGAAGACAAGGTAACTGGGACTTAAGGCTGCCTGCAGCATGTCAGTCAGCTGATCTTGCAAAATCCTGGACAGGCTTATGGCATAGAGGTGTCCTGTGTTCAAGGAGCCGGCAGTAAGGTGCATGGCTCAAAGGGGGCCAACTGGCTGAATGCCTGCTTGCAGGGCACTTGGACCCCATGTTCCTTCTCCACCAGGTGCTGTCACAGGACTGCGTAACTCCCAATTCTTCCTCCTGCATATTCCCTAGGATTCCTAGGCCTACAGTTGCCAAGGAAAAAACACAGGAAGCTGAATTAATTTTGAATTTCAGATAAACAACATTTTTTTAGTAAAGTATTACATGGAATATGTTTTTACTAAAAATTATTTGTTGTTTATATGAAATTCAAATTTAACTGGGTGCCCCATTGTTTAATTTGTTAAATCTGTCAACCCTACTAAGGAACAGAAGACTGCCAGGAATAAGCCCATTTGAATTCACAATGTTCTGAAATGCATTAAATATCTTTTTTCCCCCCCAGAACTTTATTTCTTCAAGGTGTCAGGAATTGCAGAGGTGGGTTCCCTGTTTTTTTTTTTTTTTTTTTTTTTTAATACCCGACTTGTTCAACTTTTAACTTTATTAGATTTCTTCTTAAGGAATGGAACTTGATTTCTCTGCTGTCAACCTGTTTTTTTTTCTTTACAATTTATTCCACTATCTTTCTTCCAGACATCAAAAACACATTTCATTAGAGGATGGTTACAGTTCTTTGCAAGCGTTTGCTATTTTACATTTATTTTCTTAATAGATGGGAAGATTATTTGGGGTATAATCTTAAAATCTCAACCAACTTAAAAAAAAACCTTCCTATTTCCCCAAGTATTTGCCTAAAATGTGAGGGAAATGGGAAAACATGAGAAAAGTCTTTGGGTCAATAGAATGTTGAGGCTATTCAATTCTAAGCAATCAAATGGCATGAAAGAGAACACCATATCATAGTTCTCTGTGCAGCATTGCTCTTATTCTGGCAGGAATGGATCTTGAAATGAGAAAATCACAAGTATATGCTAGAGATGGTTTGCATTTTATTTTACTTTGATGCTTTCCTCCCAGCTGGAAACTCACCACTAAAGCTCGAGATGGAATTGGTATCACAGAGTAAAATCAGTCTGTGTTAGGAGACTCGGTATCTATTCTATTTGGTGGTAAAAATTCAACTTTATAAATATCTTTCTTCTGTTAAATTACTTTCCTATTAGTCAACATCACAATTTAAGGTTTATCAGCCACAGGAACTTAACAGGGAGCATTTTGTGTGAAATTATTTAAAACTACAAATTATTTCTGCTCTTGAATAACTACCAGTGTGAGATCTAAAGCTATGCCAAAGACTTAAAGATGTTAGCATAAAGTCTGGGGCATGACGTTATGTGGTGGATAGAGGGTAGGAAATCCAGGGATGGGAGCTGGGAGAACTAGGCTGCAGGACGAACTTCCCACCCCACCCTACCCACCCTCTGCATGACCAGGGATAACCTCCCTTCCCTGATTCTTAGCAATATCAGGTACGAAGCACAAAGTTGGATCTGATTGGAATCTTTCAAGCTTCAGCCGTTTATGTGCCAAGGTATGTGTTCTGTGCATAGGCTTTGTATGTTTTGTATATGTTTAAAGATATCCATAATTTAAAAGTCAACAGCAGCAAAAATAAAATAAAATAAAAAGATTATACCAAAATAAAGCATACAGGCAATAGTCTTAGGAGGAGGAAAGTCAAGGAGAAAGGGAAGATGGAAAATCAGAAGCGTCAGCCAGAAAGAAAGGAAGAAGACAGGAAAAACAAAACATAAAGAGGTAGGAATAAGAGAAATGGAATATGTTTCCTGACACCAACAGCATTCTGTTCCACAGTTAATACAAGGAGGAAGACACTTGAAGCTCCTAGCAGCCCTCAGTACAGAAAAACCAGCCCCAGAATGAAGTCTCTGGCAAGAGGCCCCTGTGACAGACCTATCCTGGGGGCCTAGCTGCAGGGAGGCCTGGCCAAGACCTAGGGCTGCACCTGACACCAGGAGGCACACCCTGGAGCCAGTCACTGCCTGTGGCCTGAGGGCAGCAGCGCAGCCTTGAACTGACAGATAGGAAGCCTTGAATTCCACTGTGCCCCCAAGCTGAGCATCTTCCTTTTAAACAATTCCACAAGAGGCTCAGTGCCAAAAGGAGAACAAAGCCGCTTAATGTGCTAGAAATGGGCCAGTCTGAGTTCATTGTCCAAACGTACTGAACCGAAGCATAAAAAGTGGACAAATGGCATAAATTAACAAACAGAGCCCCACTGTGCGGCTGGCCCGTCAGTCTTCTATTGAAGTAGCCTGGCTGGTAGACTCCAGCTGGCATGCAGAAATACCCAGGGCCACACAGGAAGGCAGAGGCTCTGCCAGTTGTCCCTAGTTGGCTCCTGTGCAGAGGGTTCAAGACACATTAAAATGCTTTTGGAAAGGAGAAGCTGGCAAACCGGTCAGACCTTCTGGGCCTGGTGGGTTCACTGTGTCAGGTCTCTGGTCCTCAGATTGCAAGGAGCCTGTTGGGACAGGAACACTTTTAGATATTACAAAGACAAGGAATACAAAGACAGGGGTCTGATCCCTTCCGTGTTATGCACGGGTAAAGAATAGAGCCAGTCTTTTAGATCTTTTAGGTTAAAAAAAGAAAAAATCTGATAAGAAAGAAATAGCAGTTTGGCCTCTGACTCTCTTTCCCTAGAACTTTACCCCTGCTGTTCTGGCTTCCATCCTGCCTGTGTCCAATGAGACATATAATATACCACTACCCTAAATCAAAGCCCAGGCCACAGGCTGCTGCCTTACCAGGAAGAGAGCTCCCAATGATGAGTTGCAAACAGCCAAAGGCTGGAAACCTATAACTTCAGATTGGAGATAGGATACAGGGAAGGAAGACTGTCAGAGCCCCCCCCCGAAGAAAGCTCAGAAAACCAAGAAAAGGAGGAGCAGAGGTGCAAAGGATCCACCTAGTGACCCGCTACCATTTTACCTGGTGCCCCTCGTGGCCTGTAAACAGCTCCTAGAACAGAGGCTCAGAGTTGCTCCAGTTCTGAAACTGGAAGATCCTAAATGGGCATAAAATACTGCCCTGATGAGCAGTCAGGCAAAGTCGACACACACACACACACACACACACACACACACACACGGCTCAGGAAAGGCATTTTATCTGCATGCAAAGCCTCCTGGCTTCCCTCAAAAAAAAAAAAAAATCAATTCAAAACCAGAGAAAGAACACAACACTGGAAAAAATAAAATAAACCGAAAAACACACTTCTCATATGTTTTGATATAGGGGAAAAAAAAATGACCTGCATTGGAGTCGGGACTTAACATATTTTCCTGGGATCTGAGAGGTGACAAGGACATGCTGTCCAAGGCAACATCTTTCTGCAGACACTTAAGTCACCATGGCTGGCACCAGGTGTTTGAGTCAGTCTTTTCACCACTTTGACTAAAAGATCTGACCAGAACAATCATACAGGAGGAAAGTTTGTTGAGGATCATGATTTCAAGGGTCTTAGTCCACAGACAGCTGGCTCCATTCCTCAGGGTTTGAGATGAGGCTGAACATCATAGAGAAAGAGTGTGGCAGAGAGAAGCAGCTCATATGATGATCAGGAGGAAGCAGAGACTCCACTCTCCAGACTCAAAATATATACCCCAAAGGCATGCCAATGAACCACTTCCTCCAGCCACACCCCACCTACCTCCAGTTAACACTCAGTTAATCTCATCAGGGATTAATGCATTGATTAGGTTAAGGCTATAGCCCAATCATTACTCCTCCAAACCTTCTTGCATTGTCTCACAGGAGGTTTGGGGGGACACCTCACATCCAAACCATAACACCGGGAGACATTCCGTGCCTCAACTTCTCCAGGGCACCTGCACGCCCACTGGCATATGCCTCCTAATATTTTTTAAAAGACCCACACAGCTACCTGCAGAGCTCATGAATGGAGATTAGAAAAATCTAGACTAGAGATGCTATTTAAAACCAAGCCCTTAAATAAATTTTAAAATTGTTTACTAACAGGTCCTATTACGTTTTTTTTTTTATATAAACATGAGTGGGGAAAAGTGAAACACGTTTTACATTGGATCTCATAAATAATGCAAAAGGTCTAATTTACCATAATCACACCTGGCATTTAGCTCCAGTCGATAATGTATCGGGCACATGCATTATTTTATATAAAAGCGATTGCAGGGCAGCAGGATCACATCTGTGTTCAGAATTCAGTAAATTCTGATGCCCCTTGAGCCCATGTGCAAAATCTGCCATCTCCAAAGACGTTCACCTAGGCAGAGGATGGAAATGTCATTATTTTCTATGTGAAATTAAGTGGGAAATTACAGAAAATGCAATTTAAATGAGGAATTTCTCTGAGACATAAATATTCATAACTTGCAAACTGACAAAGCCCTGCAGATACCATAGGAACCACTTTATAAGAAGAGCTGATTCTCCCAGATTCCGTTTGTCAGTGACAAGATAATTTTCACAGCAACAAATTAACATCTCAAAGAGAACTGGGAGGGCTATGGCATGTGGGCAGGAGGCAAACTGAGGTCTAGCAAAGGCGTTCCAGACTCAAGTTTTAATTTAACAACTTCCCTGGGAAGATCTACCCATTGGATGTCCCTCTGAGAACTCACTGCCCTCCTGCCCCTTAGGAATTTTGTGCAGTGTTTGTTGTTCTTAATCTAATGAGACAGACTTGCAACCACCTCTCTAAACCATCATTTTGTGATGTCTTCTTCACTATCCTGAAATGAAACTCAGTTATATAATATAAATAAATATCATTTTATATGATATGAAATATTATAATATTTTTATGTCTATATATAAAATAGTATGCCTGACATATAACACAAAACAGAATCAAAAGCAGATAGCTTATAATAAATTAACATTTCAGTAGGTAAATGCTTAGGACTAATGCACTAAAGGCATAATGAGACAGAGGCTTGTACCTGTACATAGTATCACAAAGAGCTACAAATGCATACAGAAGGCTATTAATAGTGTCCTCAGTGATGTGACTCCTCCATACACTGAGTAACTGAAGGAGCAGACCTGCTTTTGGAAAACTTGGCATTTATTATAACCATGAAATTTAAAAATGTGTAGTTAGGTTAGATTCTAGGCTCAAATGATTAGGAAGTAGCCTGCATGAATGTCCAGTAGGATATCTCCTGGTCTTGAGAGGGTAGAACAATTCCTCCACAAGTAGGACTGAAGAACACACTGAAGGATGCCTGTCATGCCTGAGCCCCGCACACTGAATGCCAACAATGCCCACCAATCATGGGATAATCCAAGCCAGCACCACAGAAGTCCAAGGGAAGGCACCACCGCTACCAGCCTTCACCCAGACACCAAGACCTGGACCAGACCACTCAAACAACCCCTTTGGCTCGCTAGTCCCGGTACCTTGGACAAGGTACTCAATCTCCTTGCACCCCACTTTCCACAACTGTAAAGGTGGGGACCACAAGTGTATTGACTTCACAGAGTTATGGGGAGCCAAGGTCATAATACTCATGAAAGCTCTGACCAGCACACATAAACCTTCAGTGAATACCAGACAACAAGACACGTATGTCTACCATGGAGTCTGCACTGTCAATCTCTCTTAGAGGTAAATCATAACACAAAGAAGCCAGGTGAAAGGGAATCAGAGACGGCAGTGATGAGCTTGAGCCAGAGTTTGGTGTCCTAGGAAACACAGAAGCAGAAATAAACCAGGTAGGGGAGGCATGCTCAGAAACTTGGACTTTATCCTCATGGGTCAGTGTCTTGCCCCAGATCACATGCATCAGAATGGCCTGGGATGATGGCCAGACAGCTGATTCCTGGGCCTAACCCAGACCCAACAATTCTGACTTCTGTGGGGTGGGGCCCCAGAATGTGCATAGTAGGCAACTTCTCATGAATGATTCTGAGGCTGAGGTTACAGAGCATCTGGAAATAAGTGACTGGGAATCACCATTTTAGCATGGAGATGACCCAGTCAGAGGAGCTTTGCTGGCAATCAAGCCAGTGGCCATGCGGAAAACGTACAGAAAGCAAGGCCAGGCAGGAGGCCAATCCAGCTGCCCTTTTGTAGAGGACTTGAGTACGAATGGCATTGCTGTGTCAGAATGTGTCCCCCAAAATTCATGTGCCAAAAAGATAATGAAGCCATAGGCAGAGCCCTCAAGATGAGATGAGGACCTTGTCAATAAATGGGCTTCAGCTTTTCCTAACCATTTGAGTATACCCGGCCTGCACCATTTTGAGGAACTGGCCTTTACCAGACACTGAACCTGCCGGCATCGTGGCTTAGACTTCCTAGTCCCTAGAGCTATGAGAAATAAATTTCTCTTTATTAGTTACCCAGTCTCAAGTATTTTGCAATAGCAGCACAAATGGACTAATTTATGTCCATCTGCATAGTGACTAAGTGAAGAGAAAGGGATGATCAAGAAGAATATTCCAGAGAAAATGTTGGAAAGATGGGGAGAAAGGAGAGAGAATTGGTGTGGATTTCTGGTTTGGGCTTTAGGAAGTATTTCCTCTATCACATCCCTCCTCCTCCACTGTGAATTTATTGATAGCTTCCATGGAACAGGGAGTCAACTGTGAGGCCTCAACACCCCAAGGAAGTAGAAAGTATTCTCTCCATTTTACAGATGAGGAAATTGAGGCACAGAGAAACAATTACTTCCATTGCTACATGGTCCACAAGTGGAGGAATCAGAACCCAGGCCAGGTAACCAATGGTGGATGACCCACTTTAATTCAGCCTTGAAGAAGAACATTCTTCTTGTGATAAGTTTGTCCTGTTTGGGAGTTCCTCCTAAGAGGGGCACAGCCAAGTGGCTATCAGTGGGAGTTCTAGAGACAAGCTGTCCAGGTTAGATGGCCAACCACTGGTCCCAAGACTTCAGTCAAGTGATTCCGTTTCCTCATCCAAACATGGGAATACTGCCTGCTTAATTAGGGCTGTTGTGAAATCACATGAGATAGTATCTGAAAATATTTTTGACAGGTGCCTAGCAAGCAGGGTTGAAATATCTACTATCATTATGAGATCTAATGCTACTCAGGAGCACGGGAGAAACCCTGGTTAATTCCAGGCAAAAATTCAAAAAACAAAAAGACCCTAGCTACAACATGCAATTTTCAAGAAAGTGAGCAAAAAGTCCTCCTGCCGGCTTTCTCTCACTGAGTAACTGGGCCCAGCATGACTCTGTTCCTGGTTACCCAGAGCATCCTCGAGCATCCCATAATCAAAGCCATGACCATGGAGGCTAAGGACAAAGGATGCAAAGTTCCCCGACTAGGGACAAAACGATGCTCTGATTGGCCACTTACTTGGGGAGTTGTTTCTTCACTGTACAAAGCTCATGCCTTCACCTCAAAATGGGTTCAAAAGTAGAAGCCTCTTCCTCAAAGTGGGGGTTGTGAGAATTAAATGTAAATCAGTTGGGCATGATGGCACATGCCTGTAATCCCAGCCGCTTGAGAGGCTGAGGCAGGAGGATGGCAAGTTCAAAGCTAGCCTCAGCAAAAGCAAGGCCCCAAGCAACTCAGTGAGACCCTGTCTAAAGAAAATGCAAAATAAGCCTGGGGATGTGGCTCAGTGGTCAAGTGCCCCTGAGTCCAATCCCCGGTCCCCCCCCCCACCAAAAAAAAAAAAAGTGAACCATTTAGCAGAGTACCTTGCAAACGTCACATGCTGAATAAATGTTAACTATAATCATAAACAGACGCCTCGTCCCAGTCACAGGGGAATAGACAGTTAAAGGACAGTTATGCAGTCCAGTGGGGCTATAATTGACATTGTTTCATTGCTTGTCATTCTTAGATTCCTCCTCCATTGTGGGTCTCTGTGTTAGTTAGCTTTTTGTTACTGTCACCAAAATACCTGAAAAGAACAACTTACAGGAGGAAAAGTTTATTTGAGGTTCATGGTTTCAGAGATTTAGTCCATGGTAGGCCAACTCCAATGCTCTAGGCCTAAAGTAAGGCAGAGCATCATGGCGGAAGGGTGTGGTGGAGGAGCACTACTCTATGGCAAGGAAGCAGAGAGGGCGTGCAGGGAAGGGGACATGGGAAAGATGCACCCTTCCAGGGAATGCCCTCAGTAACCCCCTCCTCCAGCCATGCCCCACCTGCCTACATTTACCACCCAGTTAGTCCATTCGAAGTAGGATAGACTGATTAGGTTCCAATATTTATGCATTAATTTCTGCATTAACAGGAACTTTGGGGGGACACCTTATATCTAAACCACAGTAGTCTCGTTACAATAGCCTGGTTCTCTGAAGGCTGAGCAGCAATGCCAGTTCTGCAGCAGCTGCTTTCCCCTGCACCAGCTGCAGCACCACAGGGTGCTGTTGGCACACCACTCATCCCTCATCCTTTGTTGGGCTGAGCTACCCAGTGACAGCATCAATTCCCCAGAAAACAGCCAGCATGATGGGGGGGTGGAGGAGCAAGTGAGGGCTAAAGATGCCACATGTCTCTCCTGCTCACTTCCTATTTTACAAGAAAAGAAATGCACCTGGTAAGAGTCATTTGTCCAAGACTGGGGCAGCACTAGGACCTGAAGGTCCAGTACCCAAAAGCATGTACTCACTTGTGGACTCCTGCCTGCTCCTTGAGGTCTCTGGTTTTTAAGCACTCCACGAGTCTCTTTGGGTACTGCTGTGATTTCCATGTTTTCACCAAAGAATAATTTCTGTATCTCAGTATCCCTGCCTCAATCACAAGCTGTTGTTCACAGGTTGCACGGCAAAACTCAGGTGTCAATGCCATGTTTGCAAAAGGCAAGATGAGCACTGTTTGTAACAGCGAGCATTTCCCCTTTAGCATCGACTCACCATGGAGACACATTATTGTCAAAACATATCATTCGTGTTAAAAAAGAACTTTCTGGAAGTGGGAGGAAGAAGGGCCACCTACTCTTAAATCACTTTGCACTGCTAACTGACAGAATTTAAAAAAAAAAAAAACAACACTGTGCCCCTGGCACATCATTAAAGATGGCATAAGACATTCTAAAGAAAACCTTTAAGGAGGGCACAAACAAGCTAGGAGGTTTCCAGATTCCCCAGATTCCCCAAATGGGTTCAAATCTCCTACAAGCAAACCCCTTCAATGTGAATGTATCCAAGTTCAGGGTACACACAACAGTTAGGTGTTAGTATACATTATTATCAGCAACAACAGCAAGTGTCCATGGATCCTCTGGTTGCCCGTTTGGTCTGGACTCCACCTATGCCCTGTCTTACTCTTCACAATAGCTCTATGGAGATAGATTATTATCTATCATTATCTCCAAATATCAGAAAACAGAGGCCTGGAGAATTGACATAACATGCCCCAATTGCATGTCCCTGACATCCAAACCCAACTCTGCCCATTACTAAGCTAAGTTCCTCACACCCAGACTGTTCATGGGAACCATATATGCCACCCCCACCACCACTCCTGATACCAGGCACACACAGGAGCAGAGAGCACATATTCTCAGACTTGTCATCTGACTGGGTCAAGCTTCATATACTGATTGGGTCAGTTCTATATGAAAACACAGAGAACATTTCCTTCCAAGGAGATGTACCCGACTACAAGGTTCATTTAATTATTTGGACAGCTCAGTATGGCTATAAAACTGCAGACACCAAACTCAGGATGATGATGATGATGATGATGATGATGATGATGATGATGTTGATGATGTTTTGAGGGGAAATAAAAGGCATGGGAACACTAAGTGTGGCCAGAAGGCAGAAAATACCCATTTTAAGATTATTAATTTGATGTGATCTCCCATCACAAAAAGACACTGAAGGGCCCATGTGCTTCCCAGATCTCTGACCTTGCTTGTGAAGGCTGCTTAAGCCTCACTGCTCTTAGCAGATGGAAAAGTCTGCAGCATGAAAATTTCCTTCACTCCCCAGAGCAGGAATGTGTGTCAAACCCATAGAAGTCCTTCAAAACTTTCTCTGAGTGGGTTTGCCATGACTGAGTAAAGCAAATGCAACTCAATGAAGGCAATGTTTTCTCCACTTCCACCAGCAGCAGCATCTCAACACTAGATGCAATGCCAGGTTCTGAAATCATCCCACTCGATCCTTGCTACAGTTGTTGGAGGGTTTGCTTTCTTTTCCTTTCTTTTTTTTTTTTCTTTTTTGTTTCTAAACAGAGTTTTCCATTTTACAGTTGAAAAAAAAAAATGGATACACAAAGAGGTGGAGTCTTTGGTCCAAGAGCCGATGGTCACCAGGGGCAGAGCTGGAAGAAGAATCCAGCTCCACAGACTCCAGCCTCCTGTTCTGCCCAGTGGACTTCAACATTCCTGCAGGTACAACCAGGGCTGGTAAAATGTATCTGGAAAATTACTTAAAAATCTCATAAGAGCAGTTTAAATAATGAGATTTGCTTTCCTTAGAAGCAGCATGGCTTATTGCAATGTCCTAGAAAAGAGGAGGAGATAAGAAAGCACACTGTGAGGTGCACTTTAAGGCTCACATTCAAAGGTCTCTGCAGATAGAAACTGTGATGGTGACATGCTCAAAGATTTAAGCCGGAGCTAGAAGTCAAAGTTGACAATGATGTGAAGTTCCAAATCTCTAGATTCAGGGAAGAGGTGAAGTGATATGTGTGCTGATAACAGGGGTGGGGTGTCACACACCTGGAACAAAAGTTTATTAGCCAACATCAGTGAGTCCTAAGACTTATATTCCCCCACTATCTCTCTACCTCCTACACAGGATAGAGGATTTAAGAATCACCCACTGTTTCTCCCCTCGCCTGAGGTTGATACTTTGCAGTAACTCCCCCTCCAATGAGTAATACTGGGGCTACAGTCTGTATTGGAATCAGATTTTTTGCTGCTGTGACTGAAGGACCCAACCAGAACAACTGTAGAGAAGGAAAAAATTTTGGGGGCTCATGGTTTCAGAGCTCTCAATCTACACACAGAAGGCTCCATTCCTGGGGCTCAAGGTGAGGCAGAACAGTGTAATGGAGGGAAACAGCTCATATGATGATCAGAAAGCCTCTAGTCACCAAATACATAAACCCCAAAGCCACACCCCCAATGCCCCACTTCCTCCAGCTACACCCCACCTGTCTCTAGCTACCACTCAGTTAATCACATCAGGGATTAATTCACTGATTAGTTGAAGGCTCTCCCAACCTAAGCATTTCCCCCTCTGAACCCACTAGCATTGTTGCACATGTGAACTTTGGGGGAACACCTCACATCCAAACCATAACACTCTGCCTGTCTGTTCCCTACAAAATTCATATATTGAAATCCTCACCCCCAATGTAATGATATTGGGAGGTGGGGACCATGACAGGTGAGGCACCAGAATTAGTACCCTTAAAAGAGAGACCCCAGAGAGCTAGTTTGCCCCTTCTACTATGGCTAGAAGGCTCCATCTATGAACCAGGAAGCGGGTCTTCACCAGACACCAAATGTGCCAGTGCCTGGATCTCGGAATTCTCAGCCTCCAGACCTATGAGAAATAAATTTTGATTTTTCATACTCAGTTTAGGGTGTTTTGTTAGAGCAGCCCAAATGGACTAAGAGAAATGAGTAAATAACATTTCTGAGGGTGGACTGTTACATATGAAGATTAAGTACAGCGTGTGTATGCATAAAACATTCTCTTTGTAAACAATCTACAGCAAAGACACAGAAGGCTGAGTTGTAGCTAATGGGGAAGGCAGGGCTGCCTGCAGGGTCTGTCTGTTAGCTCCAGGCCTCAGGCCAACCCTGACTCAGCCCTTTTCCCAGCCAGGTGAAAAAGGGCTTCTAGCAGGTCTCTCCAAACTATCAGAGCTCCAGAAAATTCCTCCTGAAGCTAGGCAAAATGCAGCCCTGGTCCCAGTGACCTGCTGATCTTATGCCAAGAATGGGCCCGTCCACCTGCTCCACCTCACTGAAGACATTCATCTAGCATCACATATGAGGGCTATGACTCCCTCCTTGTCACTTCCTGGGGTCTCAATGTGGGTGGCAGGGCAGGGAAGAGCATGGAATAAGACTGTTTGGAGAGATACAAGACCACCTTCTGCTTTTGTGCTTGATTTTGGTTTTGACCTTGGTTCTGTCCCTAACTGGCCTTCTGATAAGTACCAAGTGCAGAGGAAAGTTATACAACCTTAATTAATGGATAGGACATCTGCTAAAAGTCATCATACCTTCTATGGACTCAAGCAGAATGCCTTAAATCTCTACAAAGTTCCTATCCTCTGTTTTGTATTCTCTTTGCACAATAAATTATTTCCAAGAATGGCTACATAAATATCAGAACCTGAGTGCCACTGAGTGGATATCTGGGGCCAACTCAAAAATTATTAAAAATTTCAAGATGCATTTCAAGATGAAGATAACAAGAGCATTAATCCAAATGTGGGTCCCTCCAAAGCATGAAGCCTTATGTGATTGTGCAAGTGACATACCTATGAAGCTGACCGTAATTATGCCAAAACCAGTAGCAACCCAGAAATGTCCATGAGCCCAAGTGACTCTAGTGAGTTTGTTTGCAAATATTTGTTTTTGTTTTGTTTTGTTTTGTTTCTGCCTAAGCCCTTTCAGAACCTGAGACACCACACACTGCATCTGTGATCTGGCTTCGTGGAAAGCCTCTGCTTAATCCTCTGGCTGTGAATATACAAACAAATATGAATCTCCACTGGGTCCCCTTGGGGGAACAAAGTCCACATACAAAACCTTCCCAGTCAGTCCCTGGTCTAAATTGGAATGGAAAGGTCAGGATTTATGATCCCCAAATCCAAGAATTCCTTCAACAGATTTAAGCCTTCATTATCATAGAACAGCAGTTACTTTAGCTAATGTTTGCAATAAAATATACAGAGTCTCATGTGTGGCTCATATATACCATGGCCTCCTTTCAGACTGAGACTGAACATATTGTGGAAAGGGTGCTGGAAAATTCTATCAACTTGTCCCAGTCAAAGGCCAAATCTATCATCCTGAGTTGCTGGGGGACAAACACTGCAAATGATATCAGAGTGGCTTGCCAAGGATCAAGTGAGTGACACTTCTCATTCTACTGAATTTGGCAGCTAATATCACAGCCAATGTCACTCTAATAATAAACCACAACAGCAAAAAAAAAAAAAAGAAAAGAAAGAAAGAAAGAAAGAAAGAAAAGAAAGAAAAAGAAAAGAAAAGAAAAAAAAAATCCTAGCCATTTTGAAACTCTGGGGTCTTTGGGTCTATTACAGAAGGGGTCCTTGTGGTCATCACCAGTGACCTGGAAAATGAAAAAAAAATTCTCATCTGCAAAGGAATCAGGAGTAAAACCAGAACCTTGGACCAACTGTCCAGCAAGATGCCCAACAATGCCAGCTCCTTTTGATTCAGCAGCAGTAGAAATCCTTCAATGTGAGCACAACCCCAAGTGGCTATCACAAGGGAACATGCACGTGGTTCCCAGGCAAGGGTCACCCAGGACAGCCAGTCAAGCTCAGCTTGGGTGTAGCCCCCGAGAGCTTGGTGAACACATCCTCTGCAGAGAACTTCTTTCCTTGCACATTCAGCCCTCAGTGCAGAAACAGAGGGTCAGGCCTGCAGGTCGCTGTCCGTGGTGCTGAACAGTAACACCTCTTCTTGGCTGCATTGTGTCTACAGGATAATTCTTGTACAACTTCTCTGGCTATTTGAGTTTTTCTTAGTTCATCTTTTCTAACTTGATAAAATAAATGTGGCAATAGAATAAATGGAACAAGCACAACCATGACCTATGTTTAAAAATCTACACTGATGAGTTCCGTACATATATGTTCACCAGTTAAAGTTTTCTTCTGAGCAGCTAGTTGGGGGAGCAAATTCCCTGTTAACCTTGACAGTTATTTGGGAGTTCAATTATCTTTGTTTGGAATGCCTGTAACCATGCCTTCCTATATGGTGAGCTCCAGGTCATCCTTTAGAACCCAAGTCAATTGTAACCTCACCTGGGAAGCCCTTCCCGACTGCCAAAGTCTCCATTATAGACAGACAAGTAGGCCCCCCTTCACTATGTCCCCCATCCTTGCACCTCAGTGTTTGTATTTCCACTTTCTTTCTCCAGATATGTGCTCCATGAAGGAAGGGTCTGTGTTTTAACAAAATTAAGAACATATGTGATGTTCGATTATTGTAATTGTCACGACTTTAAAATCTCTATAGTTCCTGTCTATCTACTTCCTACAAAAGCAAAAAGAAAAAAAAAAGGCAGGCCTGGTGGTATTTAATATTCAACTAATAAGTGAAACTTTATTTGCCAACATCTAAGACAACCCAGGGGGCGAATCAATCACTCCAGATATGGAGAGAGTCATCAGGAGGCTGAAGGTCAAGATATCAAGTGACTCTCTCAAGGTCACCCCATCCATCAGCAGTGGCATATAGATAGTACCTGCTCTCCCTGCCAGGGCTTTGAAAGTCACTATGCCCTGCATTGCTCCGAGGGACAGCAAGAGAAGGGGGTCAAATTGCTGAGAGGCTGTAAGATTCCAAGCAGTGATTCAGAAAAGGCCATCTCAGGGTCCCTTCTAGATAAACACAGTTTAGACTTTCAGGAACAACAGGCCAATCTTCCTATCTCTCCTTACTAGGCCAACACAGGATCATGGCCATACCTGAAGGTCAGGATCATCAGGGATACAGGCCCTTAGGAACAGGTCCATCCTGGCTACAGAGATGGAGAGGGCAGCTGTAAATGAGCATATGGGTTGGATCGGCGATTTTAAAGGCTCATTCCCTTTTAATTCCCCTACTTTATTTTAATATTAACTCAGTTAAATTTTTTTTCAGAAGGCATAAGGAAGGAGAGATATCATAAATCCAGATACAGGAGAGGGCACATTAAAAATGCAGTTCTATTATCTTAAAACTGTAAGATGTAATTATAGTAGTCATGTAATATGAAGAAAAATTGCCAGAAAAAAAATTTTAAGGGCCTGGGTGAAAAGAGGAAAAAGGTCTACACCATTTAATCTCTAATACATAGAGAAAGGAGGGGGAAATATGCCTTTGGATCTTTCAAATACTTCCCCATTGCCCCCTAAATCATCATTTTTACTTGACTTTTCTGTTCCACATGCATAATTTACCACAGTGCACAGTAGTCTCATTTCTTCCTTTCTTCACCGGAGAATAATGTATCTTGGGAGGATTGTAGAATTCATTTCCAGAATCATCCAAATCAACCATGTCTTTGAAATATTTGAAATTATTATTTGAAGCATGCATTTCCTCCTACTATACTTGCTGTTAACTCTAAGAGTTTACCCCAACAAAGCATAACACAACACAGTGTCAGGTAATGATGATGTCAGAGTCATTCAAAGAGGTCCCTATGACCCATTCTTATCCTCGGGGCTGGAGATCCAGAATAGGAATAATGTCTCTGCCTCTGACAGCTCAAAGTTCAGGCGAAGACAGGGAAGGAAATGAGTGTTAAAGCCCAGTTGTTAAGAGCGATGACAGAGGATGGGAAGATTGGAGAGTAGGATCCCAGGTGGTCCTGGGAGTCCAGGAAGGTCTTTGGTGGAGGGAACATTGAAGCAAAATTTTGGAGGATAAGTAGGAGTTACTGAATGAAAGGAGGAGGCATGTATTACACTCAAAAGAATTAGCAAGAAATATGCAGCAAAGTGATCATCAGAGCAGGGATCTAACCTAGGGTTGGCAAACTATGACCCATAGACCAAATCCAAACTGCCACCTTGCTTTGTAAATAAAATTTTATTAGAACACAACCATGTCCATCATGTACATATTGTCTACAGCTGCTTTCACTCTATGGTAGAAGAATTAAGTAGTTAAATTGAGACCCCAGAGCCCCCAAAGGCCAAAATATTTGCTTTCTGGCATTAAAAAAAAGTTTGTCAATCCTTGGTCTAAAGGATTTTGGATCTATAGAAAAATATGCTCATAAATAGGTATCTAATCTTTAGATTTCATGTAATTGACCCCTACAGACCTAATGCACCATTTCTAGAAGTGCACCATGGGCAAATTAAAATTTTGGATGCTTAATAAGTTTGGGAAAATGCCAGAGTAAAATCAAGCAAGTTTATTTCTCAAGACTTCTCAGAATCTTAAATGTGCAAATACACAGTTGACAGGAAGACAAAATTAAGTGGAATTTTCCAAATTTATTTGTTCCAAAATCCCCTTTCACATGAAAAACTCCTCTTGTGCAATAAAACCAGACAATTCTAACTACTTCAGTATTTCTTTTTGTATCCTGAAGAGTTTATATCTCAGGGGAAAGTAGAGCTTGGAAACCTGCGAATTCTGTGAGTCAGCTAGAAGAATCACAAGCTGAAAAGTACAACAATCACAACTTCGTGGTGCTGCAATGGATTTTTCCATCATTTCACCTTCAAACCAATGGGTTCATAACTGCCTTGTCAACAGAAGCATCCCAGTATTTGTGAATAAAACTTACAGGAAACATACACGAACCCCTCCTGCTTCAATGCAGCAGGCCCGCACCTGGGGCCCTTGAGCCATGACACAAGGTCACATGAGTTCTGTCCATTTAGGGCTTCTCCAGCTAACCAAAGTTACCAGTGATTCAGAAGTCACCTCCTCACCAGAACTGGAAACCATTGGTGCTCTCATCTCAGAATGTTCCTAACAAACTGCGATGTTCTGCTATGAGCTCCGGAAAACTCTGGAACCCCAGCTCCAGAGGAAAACACCTCCCTCCTTCTTTGCCCACATTGACTATTCTAAATCAAAAGAAAAACAGAAACGTGGGCTGTAAAGGGAAGAGACCTTGAGAAGTTCATCTCCCAAAACAGACTCAATTTCATCAGGCACAATAACAACCTGGGTAAACCATGAAGTGCTCATTTCATGCAAACATCTGCCCTGACAGTAAGGAAAAGCAAAGACAAGGCCCGGGTTATACTAAAACCTACAGGTGGGCTGGGGATGTGGCTCAAGCGGTTATGCGCTCGCCTGGCATATGTGGGGTGCTGGGTTCAAACCTCAGCACCACATAAAAATAAAATAAAGATGTGTGTCCACCGAAAACTAAAAATAAATATTAAAAAAAAAAAAACCTACAGGTGCTCCTGGGCAGGACACAAATGTGCTGTTCTTCTATAGCTGGTGTTAGGCACAGCCTGGGTTCTAACCTAGACTTTGGGACCCCAGGCTTGTGATCTTGGGCAGTGACCCAGGGTCTCTATAACTTATTACATCTCTAAAATTAGGGGTGGGTGGCCGGGTGATAGGCCTTAGTACAGAGCTTGGCACACACAGAACAATCACAGGAAGTAGTTGGTGTTCAGTTAATTATATAAAGAATGCCTACTACAGCCAGAGGACGCAGCAATGAAAAGGAGCCTGCCTTTGAAGGTTGGCCAGATGTGCAGCAAATGTTCAGGTGGAATCCTTCGTGCTCTGGCTTTCCCCAAGCAACCTGAGCCTGTAACACTCTGTTTCCCCAGCTCTATAAGAGCACTTGTTTCCCGCACTCAGAGAAAGAGACAACTACCCTGCCTTGAAGCTTGACCTCTGATGTTTGGGTTTCATCTAAATAGACCATTGCAAGTGCACAGGAACAGATGCCCTGAAAAAAAAAAAAAAAAAAAAAAAAAAAAGCAGGTGATTCCACCATGGAGGCAATTCTATGTTTCTTTAAATCGAAAGGAAATAAGTCCAAGGCAAGAAAGCAGCTCCCATCAGTCACTGCCAAAGTCCCTGCTGAACAGTCATTTATTTCATGGCTCCTCTTAGGCACAGGCAAATGTGAATCTGGAAATGGAGAGGACACAATAGACTGAGAGATTAAAAATAATTAAACAAATATATGGGTGCCGCAATCTGGCTGGGCACAATCAGGAGCCACTTGTCAAAAGAAACTAACTTTATTTTTAGAACCACACACACCAAACAAAACAGCTCCTCAGGAAAAACCCTCAGAGCCCAACTGCCACCACTGGCTTCCCACAAGCCTCTCCCCCAAACCACAAGCCTCTCCACCTCCCACAATCCTCCTGCTCTTGAGACCGATTGGCTGGGTTGCGTGGGTGGAGCCAAAAAAGTCCCCCAATGAGCAGCTCTGTGGTCTGAAAGGGCAGGGAAACAGCCCAATGAGCATCACTGCAGAGGAGCCAATCAGCTAGATGTTGCTAGGGCCGCTGTGAGCCAATCATCAGCTGGCAGTCTGAAAGTTTGCTGGGGCCCCTTCTGCTGTGGCTCTCAACATATGGGATTCCTGAAAATGAAGTTTTAAAGGTGGGGGGGGAGTCACCATGGCAAGCAGTCTCCCACTGTGTGGGTCTGGAGGCAGATTTAATCTTGCCACCGACCAGCCATGTGACCCCCGACAGGTGACCTCATCTAAATAGGTGCCCTCTTTCTCCACAGGCTCCAGTCTCCTCTCAGCCAGCAAGGAGACAGGCCACCATCAACTCCACAACTTCCCGCCACTCTCAACAATCACATCGCACCAGGAGCCACAAACGAGTGCAAACTGCTATGGAATCATGGGATTTCCCTTCACCTTTTTCAACGTATCTTCTAAACAGCAAAATAATGATTTATTTTTTTAAAGCCCTGATTCTCCCAAACTCCATTCTACTTCCTTACCCACCAGTAACTGTGATGGTTCTCATTCCCATTTGGTCGAGGTCAAGTAATTTACATTTCACAGTATACAAAAATGTTCTTGAGTGAGGGACAAGGTCAATTTCAGAAGGAAAAATAAAGTTTGTCTCTGATTATTTCCCATGACACTATGTAGATTATATCTTTTAAATGGAGATGAATTGTGATTTAAAGAAATGTTGTCATAATGTGCTATGAAATAAACTCAGAAATAGGTTTCCATCCAGTGCTCGACAGATTAGTTCCTCTGCTTGTTAACTGAATTTGGGCCTCAACTTCTATTTACCACTCTGATTGCTATTTTTGAATTGTCACTTGAGCTATGTTTCCAAGATTTATTCTCTGCACAATGCCACAAGAAGCAGTTACTGTCATCCTAATGGAAATCCCCATCTAGAAATTGACTACCATGTGCCCACATTGCCAATACCCATCACAGCATGTGTAGATCTCAGCCACCAAAAAGTAAAACCCAACCAGGATTAATTGTTACAATTATCAAATGTGCATGCCTGAAATCCCAGAGGCTAGGGAGGCTGAGGCAGGAGGATCAAGAGTTCAAAGCCAGCCTCAGCAACAATAAGGCAGTACACAACTCAGTGAGACCCTGACTCTAAATATAATACAAAATAGGGCTGGGGATGTGGCTCAGTGATGGAGTCCCCCTGAGTTCAATCCCTGGAATACACACATTCCCCCCCCCCAAAAAAAATCACATTGCACCAGGAGCCACAAACAAGTGCAAACTGATATAGTTGCTTTACATCAAATAAGGTAGCAACATTGGTTTTAGATTTTAGTTTCTGTCCACAGAAGAAATGTTAGACATGAAAATAAAGTCATTCTATGAAACTTCAAAGGCAGCAAGAAATTTCTTCAAACTTACAATCAACAGCCTCTTCCCCTCTGCCCAGTAGGAAGGAATACATTTATTTATTCCAATGAGTGACTCCTAGCATAGATTTTATTTATTATACTATCTCATTGCAGAAAACCATTTGTTACCTCTTTTTTACCACTTAAAATAAAGGGTGACAATATTTATCAAAAAACTCATTATTAGGTGAGACAAAATTGGATTTTTCAAAATAAAAATAGCAATCAAGCAAAATCTCATTTAAAGCAAATAGACATTTCCATCTGACAGGGTCTGTGCATGCTGATGAGTTCCTCTCAGTGAAGGCTGGACAAGGTTGAACTGCTAAGTGGCTTACCCAAAACACCCTCATTTTTCATCAGTCTTGGCACAGAAAACACAAGTATTTGCATTAAAATTACTTTATAACTTCAGCTTTGGGGCAATCTAAAGACTAACTTTGATAAATATTGTTGCCTGTAAACACATTCCCAGGAGAGCGTATATATCGACATTTTCAAGCCCAGCGGATTATTAAAACCAGTTTCCAAATTTAGGTATTTTGCTTTAAACCATTAAAAATATGATTTTAAAAGTAGTCCATATGTTCTGACAGGCTAACATGTGCCAGGGTTTCATTTCTCCCTTACAGTGGTACCATGGGGGGGCTCCTACCACCAAAAAACTGGGGTGGCAACAGGGAACAAACTCCAAAACCTATGTCAACAGGTGACATGTTAATTATTTAATAAGATGCCAATGTGACTCAGGCCAGGGCACAAAACTGCTTGGAAAGTAAATGAAGCATGTGTGAGGCCCTGGGTTCAATCCCCAGGCTTGCACATAATAATAACAACAATAATAAAAAAATTTTCAATGTAACCCAAAGCAAATGATTAATTCTCATCCAGAGAGAGCCTAAGGAGTTATTTTTTAAAAAGAATAAATGAAGTAGTGAATACCAAATCGCTTTTTTGAAATATAGGTAATGACTTAAAATCCTGACTCTTCTGCCTAACAGCAGGGATCACAGAGCAAGTCTTGTAATGCTCTGAGCTCGTGAAATAAAGTTCTTAAGTTATTTAATGGAGGTTTAGATTAGAAAATATTTTAGTAGGCACATACATTTTAAAACCCAGAAGTTATTTGGCATTAACTGAAAATAATTAGCAATGTCTCCTTATGCTGGTGTGCCGGATTATTGTTTAAAAGGAAGGTTACTGCTAACTTTTTAAAAAGTCTAGTTTGTAAACATTCAGTGCTCTTAATGGGAAGTTCATCACTGAATGCTACAATTCATCTTTGGGGAAGTTTATTTATTTTTTCAATCCCTTATGGTCTCTGTTATCACTAAATATGAATATCTTGATTAATAGGAGCAACATAATTGGTGTCCAAATCTATTCATCACCATGGCTCAATTTCTTTATAAAGTACCTCCTTATATAATAAATAGGACCTTCATGTTCCACCTGACAGCTTGATTAACAACGCTACAACCCAATCCGTTTTCACAGTAAGTGAAGGGTGAATATTGTAAGTGTCAGCTGTTCTGCTGTTTCCACTTAGGCTAGAACCTTCCACCTGGCATAGAGAAGAGGGGAGACTGCTGCCATCTCTGGTGGGGAGCTGGCCCTAGGAGCTTTGGTTATTACTCACCACACGGGCACCCACGGAGTGGGACAGTTCAGAGATGTCTATCAAAGTTAGTATCTACCAAATGCTTACTGAGCACCTACCGAATGTATAGTGAAAGCTGTAGGTCTTGCTTTCAAAGACCTCCAAGGCAGGCTGGTTAAGCAGTGAAGTAAGTCTTAGTGCATGCAATATACCCACTCATGGGGTCGCTGACCAAGGAGATCCTAGGACATCAGCAAGGGAGCAACCAGAATGACCTGTCTGTCAAGAGGCAGGCTCAGTTCTTGAAAGACTCCAAGAAGGAAGCCACCTGACCTCAAGAAAGACCAGGCAGTCACTACACATCTAGCTACTAACAATGGTCAGGGCTTGGAGCAGCAGCAGTCAGAGGCCTGAAGCCTGAGTCCTGATCCTGGCTCTGCGGCCAGGGCCTGGTTCAATCGAGGGAATCCTGGCTGGGACTTTGGCTTCCATAGTCAGTTTATATGTCTCAGTGACTGGGTTTTGAGGGTCACAGAGTTGGGCAGATGTCAGTCACAAGGCTCATTTTTCTTTCTGGGAAATGCAGGTTGTGATGCTCATTTGCTTGGCCAGCAGTTCTCTGTTGTGTGCCCACTCTGGGTCTGTCTCCTTGGCCAGTCATGAGGATGAAGAGAGGTCAGGCACTTGTTGTCACACCTGGAACAAAGCAAGTGCACAGCCAATGGGCCTGTGCGTGGTCCTCACCTAATAAACTGAGAGCCTCAGGTGCTCTACTCACTCTAGCACTATTGGGCAAGGGTCTCAGAAATGAGGTAATTATGTCAAGCTAAGGCCATTCATCACATCTGAAACATTGTCCTTTTCTTCTCCCAAGTTAAGTAAGCCAATCCCAAAAAAACAAATGCTGAATGCTTCTCTGATATAAGGATGCTGATTGATAATGGGTAGTTGGGGAGCTTGGGAGGAATAGATGAACTTTAGATAAGGCAAAAGGGAAGGAGGGGAAAGAAGGAGGCATAGAGGTAGGAAAGGAGAAGGAGATGGACATCATTACCCTAAGTAGATGTATGAAGACACAAATGGCATGACTCTACTTTATGTAAAACCATAGACACAAAAAATTGGGCTTTATATGTGTAATATGAATTGAAATATATTCTGCTGTCATATATAACAAATTAGAATAAATAAAAATTAAAAAAAACAATAAAAGGTAAAAAAATACCAAAGGTGTGGGGTGAGGGAAATGGACCTTAGTTAAGACAAGAAATTCCATACAGACAGCATGGCCACAGAGAGGTTTAACCCAAAGAGCCAACTGAACAACACTGGGAGATGTCTTAATTTGCTGCTATAACAAAACAAAACAAAATGGACTGGGTGGCTAAAACAAAAGACATTTGTTTCTCACATTCTGGAGGCTGGAAGTCCAAGGTCAAGATTAAGGTACCAACTGATTATGCCCCCACTAAGGGCTTGCCCCCTGGCTTACAAACAGCCACCTCCTTGCTATGTCCTCACAGATCTCTCTTATTAGGACACCAATCTCATCTTGAAGGCTCTGCCCTCATGACATAGTCACCTCCCAAAGGCCTCACCTCCAAACACCATCACATTAAAGATTAGACTTCAACATACAAATTGCAGGGTGGGTGTGTATGTGGAGGGTGGGGTGAGCATTTAGTCCATATCAGGGAATCCCAAAAAATCCTGTCAGTGTGGGTTTCTTCCATCAGGTAAGAGGGGTGGAGGTGTAGACAGCTGCCTCAGAATGTCACAGTAAAATATCCTAGAGACTCAAGAATCAGCCTGGGTCAGAGGGGAAACATGATGGACAAGTGCCCAACAGTAGCAGCCAGATTCCCATAGAAGGGACTTAGGTGGAGAGCCAGAAGACAGCAAGATTGCCTGAAAATCTGCAAGGTAATTCTCAGGCAACTACAGAGATGCTGACAGAAATTGCAAATAGCTGCATTAACCCTCAAACAGCGTATGTAACTCAAATGGGTTAACCCTTGATGGCTTTTTGGTTAATTCTTGTTCCCTTTTCTCTTTTTTTCCTCTTTCAAAATCAAAGAAGGGATGAAATTTTACAAATGGTCTAAGGACCATCTCAGGATGAGCCAAGGGCAGTATCTCCAGGTGCAGCTTCAAGCACAGCTACTTCTCCCCTCCCAAACAGGACAAGGAGGTGGGCAGAGGCCGTGCAGGGTCTCATCAGCCATCATCTCCAATCTGTAAATGAGCTAAATTTTAATGAGCTAAATTCACATGCATGCCATGTGAATAAAGCTTCAAGACCTTCACCTGAAGTTCACCTAAAGCACCTTCCAAACAGAGGCTACCTAGACATTCCATAAACTACACACTCATCACGCAGCTTCACTTATAAGGATCCCAGATTCTGTCCTTTGGTAGCACAGAACCAAAAGACCTGGATGGTAAGGAGGAAAATCCCAAACACCCCATTTCATCCTTGTTTATTTTGAAACTACTTTCTTCAGAGGACATTGTTTTTTATTTTGACAGATTATTTCTGTTAATGGTATCAATTAGTCAGCTTCTGACCAACTGTTCTGTTAAAGATGCAGACTGATGGGATTTAAGTAAAAGCATAAGGCCAATTTCATAATTTCCAGGCACACAACCAAGACAGTCCTCATAAATAGCAAATCACAGTCCAATTGGTGACCATGCCACTCGACCTGGCCTTTTTTGTTTATGTGTCTGGATATCAAAGCAGGTAGAAAATCTGAAAGTTTCTGCCAGCGTACGGACTCAGGAAGGCTGGACCAGCAGATAAAGGCCACCTTCTCTTTTCCTGCTCACCTTGGAGACCAGAGACACCAAAACTGCCAGGCAATCAGTACTGGATTGTCTCAACAGCTCTGGAGACAATTCTACAAAAAGGCAGAGTGAGATATCCAGGAGCACTCCGAGCTGTTATCTGAAGCCAATTCTAGAAAACAAAGATGTGTGAAAAGCAAATCCTCTCATCTTAGGACAAGGACCATTTTCTGAGTATTTACTCCTGAGTTCTCAGCAAGTCTGAGCATCACCGAGGGTCCATGAACAAACAGACCCCATGGTTAGTCCCAGACAAGGGAATGGACTTGATCTACAGGGCAGATCTCCTACTCACTACTGCATGGACTCCTTTTACCTCTTCTTCCACTAGCTTTGCTCCCATCTCTATGGAAACTGGAGCGGGAATCAGGAGAGAGCCTTGAAAATGATCGTCAGAAACCATCTCCTAATTCTATTTCCATGGAAACAGATGACAGATCCGTGGAAATAAGGTAATATTTTTAAATGAGGTAATCCTTTAAAAAAAATTCTCCTTACCTAATTTTCCACCAATTTTTCACAGAGCTAGAATTTGACAGCGTATATTGCTCATAAGCTACAAAAGGAGCCACATTCCCTTGAGGTTAAAGATAAATATATAGGACAAAGAAGTAAGAATCCAACCACACAGCAAATCAGTGAAATTAAGGAAACATCCTCTGGGTGGCAATTGCAAGAGCCTAAAGTAGAACATTCCACAGTGATCACACAGCATTTGTCTCAGGCCCTTGACCAACTTTTGTAATAGCATCAACCTTCATATCGAATGGTTTTTCACTGCAAAAAAAAAAATCAAGATATTAAAAAAAAAATCTCAACTCATATGGAAGCTTCACCATGTAAGGATCAAGCATGGGAACAGAATTCTCCCAAACTAGCTAATCCATGGTACAACAGGATTGATAAGACTCCCACCCCCACAGGCAACAGCCTGGTCACGGAATGTGACTGTCACACCTACTGTTTCTGTTATTGCAAGTGAAATTGAGCAAACTAAAGATGACCTGCCAGATCCGCCTTGTGAAATAACATTGGTCCAAAACCGAAAATAGTGAGCCACATGGATTAAGAACCTGAATTTGCAGGCTGAAATTGTAACAAGTCACAGCATTTCAGGTCAAAAATAGACCAGGCTCGTGAGAGCTGGCATATTCAGATAGATGGTATTGTACTTAAGTAGATAGGAGAGGAGGTCTATTTACAACCTCTGGGAGGTACATGCTCTTCATAAAACCCCCTCCCAGTGAGGTATTCCATTCCTGAGTTGCAGAGAAAGGGCTTAGGGCTTCAGGCTCCAAGTCACTCAGCTGGGGATTGAGGTCTACACTTGGAAATTCAGGCCCTTCTGACCCACTTCCACACATCACTGGGAACAGTGCCTGTAACAGTCACTATAGACACCTCCAGAACACTCTACCCCAACTGAAGGAGAAAGCAAAACCTCTCAGGGCCATGCTAAGCAACAGCCCATGGAAATGAATGGAGGATGTGCATCACCCAGTGAAAGTACTAGACAGGTATTTTCTGGATAAATGGTAAAAAGAATTTGGAAAGAAACAATTTTATAAAAAACAAAAAAGGTGGGGGGCTGGGGCTGGGGCTCAATGGTAGCGCACTTATCTGGTATGTGTGAGGCCCTGGGTTCAATTCTCAGCACCACATATAAATAAATAAAATAAAGGTCTATCAACAATGAAAAAATATTTAAAAAATAAGAAAATGACACAAAAAAGCAAAGCAAAAATGCTCATATTTAAATCCATACAAAAGGTGAGTTTTGGGTTTTGTTTTGTTTTGTTCTGTTTAGTATTGGGGATTGAACTCAGGGGTGCTTAATCACTGAGCCACAACCCTAGCCTGTTTTATTATTATTTTTTTTTTTATTTTGAGACAGGGTCTCCCTAAGTTGTTCAGGGCCTTGCTAAGTTGCTAAGGCTGCCTTTGAATATGCAAACCTACTGCCTCAGCCTCCTCAGCTGCTAGGATTACAGGAGTACAGCACTATACCCAGCAAAAGGCAAGGTTTTAACAAAATGAGCAACAATCAACAAGGGGAGGTTTGACATCACCTTGCAATGAATGAATGTTTTGAAAGTGGATATATAGATGCTGAAATGAAAATATTCTTGTATTGGATAACAGTGAAATGACAATGACCCCCACAAAGCTATACAAGCTGCAGCCCAATACAGACTCCAACCATGTGGGAAATGGATTTTAAGGCTGAATCAAAGAGAACAACTCAGATGCGCGTGACATCGGGTTTCTGATAATGCTTCTGTGAGAGCACAACTGAATTAAAACATTATCAAATGCACAAATTGGCCACCATCATTATCCCTTCACAAGAAATCAGAAAATAAGATAATAGCAAGGGACTGCTGTGACAGGAAGAGAAAAAAGCTTCAGGGACCTGAACAGAAACACATTCAGGAGGCGGTATTGGTGAGGGCACGCATGGCTGTGGTCCAGGGGGAGCGTGTCTCCCCTAAACACATAACAAACTAAGCAAACCATTTCGAGAAACAGAATACTGGAATAATCTACTGGGATGTCTACAGTTAGGACCAAGGAAGCCGTGCTTGTTGTCACACATGCTATGTAACACATTCTCTGAAACTTACCATGAGCGCTTCCACCACGGGGCCCCTTCCAGGTCAAAAGAACCTTTAAAGCAATGAATTAATTATCTATGAGGAAAGTAACAGAGGCTGTGCTATCCTGGCATTTGAAAAAAAAACAAGAAAAACTCCTTATTTGGACTCTCAAAGAAGAGTATCTACATCCGGTGAAGTCAGGGCGATAAGTACGAATGCAAGGGTAAAGATGGGGACAAGATTGCCTGACTCCTGAGGCCAGGCTCAGGAGACATGGCTAGAACTCAGCAAAAAGAGGCCCCAAACCGTGCATAGAGGGAAAAAGAGAGAGGGGAGAGAGGGAGAGAAACAGTAGTTGGCAAATCAATAATTCCTCCTCCACCACCACCACTATCAAACCTCCGTCTCAACCTTCACGAAAAACCTGAGGTTTTTTTTCTTCGAAAAAGATTCAAGCTCATCATCTCACTATTGTGATAGCCCCCAAACCAGGAAATCACTTCTTCCACAATGAAGACAAGTGGCAAGGAGATTCCCAACCCAATTTGAAACTCATCTCGCAAGTGTGGTGACCAGGAGAATGGTTTGCCATTCAATCATTCCTTCCCCCAACAAAGGCATCTTCCCTTTCCCCCTGTCTTCAGGAGGGACTAAAGGCAGTGTTTGGCTGGCTAGTTGACTTTTGCACAAATACCTTTGAAAGCAGAAGTCTCATTAATTGGGCAGCACCATTAACCCAGAGCAAGGGTCAGTACATTGTAGCCTGACTCAGAGGCTCTGGAGGGAGGACCAGGAATCTGCATTGTAACATGTTCATAGAGGTTTATAAACCATACTGAGAATTTGTAGGTTTCAGACATATCTTTAATTTTTTAATTAACCATTTGTTATAGTATTGAAAAATGATTTCCTTCCTTCCTTCCTTCCTTCCTTCCTTCCTTCCTTCCTTCCTTTCTTTCTTCTTTTTTTTCCCCCCTAAGGAAAGATTCAAAACCTGAGCTTCCTAGACTCTTTCCAAATGGCGATTTTCAGGGCCTGGAAAACGTGCAAAGGCCAAACAACACCTGTTCAATCTTTTTAGGCTTACCTGTGCTTTGCAAAGATTAATCATTTCCACTAAAGTTTGCTCAGCCATGCTCTCTAATTATGAGCAAGGCACAGTTCTCAGAAGAAGGAGATCATTTCTGTTTCCATAACAACTTGGTTCAGCCTTCGATGGAAAAAAAAAAAAATCCTGCACTTGCAGAAAGAGGTGAGCAACCAACCCAGCTCTGTGTGTCAACCGGGGGGGGGGAGGGGGGGGGGGAAAGCCTCGCGGTAACTCACGACTCTCCATAGCACATTAGCAACCTTTCCGGAAAACCTTTTAATCCCCAAATTACATTATTATTAAATCTTCTTGTGATGGGCTATTTTAATACTAATTGTTGCTCAAATTATGGGTAAGACTAATAATATAAGGTAATAATGTGCACTTCAGGACAGCAAAGGATGCAATTTTTCACCAGAGGACAAAGAGGGGAGAACCCAAAGATGTTCTCAGGATGTTAAGCATAAAAATGTGTTCCAAGGTCAACTAAGTTAGAGAAATTATAGTTAAACAAATTAAACAGCTTTCTCCACTCTGAGACTCCACAGAGCTTTTACCTGCCTAATGTGTTTCTTGTCTCTTCCTGAGTTAGAGGAGTGAGCTTCATCTCCAGTCCTAAACTACCTCAATGGCAGGGCTGCTATTTAGGAAGAGAACCTTAACTATCTACCCATATACCATTCCCTAGGTTGAACTGGTCTCATGATGCCTAGGACTTCAGGTACAAAAATTAGAACAATCCTGGGCCAACTCAGGTAATTGGTCACCCTGCCCTACCCTCAGCACTCTCTGAGAGGCTTCTCATGGAGCACCTGACATTGATATAGGAGTTGGTCAAGTGTTGGTTTTCCTGGTAAGAAAACAGGAAACAGACATAGTCTTTCTTTGTAACCCCAACATCTACGAAAATGCTAAGCACAGGAAACATGCTCAATAGATATACCTTGAATTAATGACATAGAAAGTAGAGAGTCTTTTTAAATAAAGTCCCTTCCTCCTTCTTCTCATTCAAGATCATAGGATGAACTTTATGAAATTCCCTTTTGTACAGGTTGAAATGACCAAATATTGAAAATTCTAAGCTTCAACCTAATTCACATACTTTTATTCTAGAACTGAGGTTTTACTGCACAAAATATGTTAAGTAGAATGAGTAGCCACCTTCTCCATGTATTTTACATCAGGAACTAAACCCATGGTCGGTGCCACAAACCTTGCCCAACTCATTTTAGATCATTCATAAATCCACAAAGGACAGAGAGTGAGCCTTTACAGTTACAAAGGGAAATTTCCCCTCCACCACCATCCAACAATTCTGACACACTCAAGCAGCTTGTGCATAGTGACCAGGGCTTGCCAAAGATGACATGTCAAAGGCTCAGCAAAAAACAAGCACACGGGTCCAATATGGGTAATGTGGTTCCTGCCGAATCAAATGAACACCTTTGAATGGGGATTTACATTGGCAGCCCAGGGAGAGTAAAGAGCATCCCTGGGTTTGGAAGGGAAGAGGAGAGGCAGAGGATGCCTGAAGAGAGGCACTGGAAAGGCAGACTGTGGGCAAACATCGCTTTAGACCTCAGCTGTGTAAATGAACTTGGCAGTGAGAATGTCTGATGGACCAGTGGGACTTGCTCTCAACAGAGGCCACTGGTAGAAATGAGAGAGAGCTTTCTCCTTGGGCTTTAAAGGAGACAGCCAGAGGTCTTGAAACTGGCAAGTACAGAGAACAATCATCTTAGGACTCTGACAAGGAAGGAAGGACAGCCAAAGGCAGAAATGAAGGTAGAGAGCAGACAGACAGGAAGGTGGACGACAGAGAGAAGCAAATGGACAGAAAGAGAGGAGGAGCAGACAGACAGATATAGAAAGAGATGGAGGATTTCAGCCTCAAACCATCCAAAGATCAATGGAAAAACACCCCATGGACCTAGATGCCATTCTTTGAACAGATGACAGTCCTCAGCCAGGCTGGCTCAACATTTGGAAATGAGGAGAGAGAACTCTGCTCCTCCTCACATTCTGGCTGGCAGCTCCAATGTTTTCAGCCTATGAGCTGAAACAAATGACTTGACCTAGTCATTTTTGCTTTTAAGTCTCAGAAAACTTACAAGTTTCTCTGAGTTTCTTTAATCAATCTTATTATTTATTTATTCATTCAGTCATTCATTCATTTTGGTCATCACTTCTTCAGTAGTCTCAAACGCAAAACATTTCATATCTGGAATTGGGGTTTTGCAAACAACCTGCCCTTTCTCCATAACAGTGATTCACTTACACATCAGGATGACCTCAGGCAGCTCCAGATGCAACCCAGGGTGAGCCCTGTCACCCAGGAAATTGTGACCACAAAGCACAAGGCCCAGGATTCACCCCAGAGCATTAAGAACCTCTAGTATAGAATCATCAAAGCTGTTGCTTGGGTTCCTCTCACAGTAACTGATTGAGATTATGGTGGCGAAGAAAATTAATTGATGCCTCATGAAAAATTCCCTAAAATAGGGAATCCTCAAAGTTCCAGATTTATAAGATCCCCAGGCCCTCCACTCCCCCAGCCAGACTGATCTCTGCTTAACACAGAAGGACTCTGGCTATTCGGTCTCACATTTCTCACAGAAAATTACTCAGTCTATAATATTTTGTTAAGCTTAAACATGCTTGAAAAGGCCTAGAGAAAGACTGAAATCTGCTGACATAGCAAAATAGTAAAATCTATTCATCTTTCCAGCCAAGTTCAAGTTTGATGAACATTTGTTTTGTTAAATAGAAGCTTTAAAATATACACTTACTGGACTTCATTGAAAAAGCTTTTACTGAACAAAATTGATTCCAACAGAAGATCTTTCTCTGGTTGATATTTCTGAATGGAAAAGAAGAAGAAAGGAAGGAAGAGGGAGGGAGGGTATGGAGAAAGAGAAGAGAGATATTTTCTGGCTTTCCTAAGTCCATGCAGATGAGGTCCACAGCAACAATATCTTACAATTCCCAACTCATACTCATTCAGAGTGGCTCAAAATTTGTCCATTAAGACTTGTCTGAATAAGGAGTATTTTAACCATATACATTCTTTTATTTTTAATTATGCTCTGGATTTTATTCAATTCTGCTTTGTACTAGGAATGGGCAAATTTCTGTTCCTATTTAGTCTGATATGGAAACTTTAACCTCAGTGGTGACTGGATCCAGGGGGCAAATGATTCTGGTCCCATCCTCATTGGGTCTTTAGCAAAGCCACCTGAGTACTTGTCACTGGACCTGTCTATTCCCAAGGCACCTGCTCCCCTTGCTCTTGACCTTCTTATCATTCTAATCTCATCTGAAATGTCAGAGAGAAGTCTTCCCTTTCTGCCTTCGATAAGAATCTAAGATATGGGGGCATCCAAGATGGCAGACCAGAGGGAGTCATTCTGTGTCACTCTGTGACCTGGGACTCAAGTAGTGAGAGTACTACTTCTCTGTGAGTGATTTTCCTGCTCCCATGCAGGAATCACAGCCACGGTGCCCGTCCAGGGCTCCAGGCCTCAGCATCAGAGTAGGTCTCCCAACTACTGGCCCACGCAGGACTACCAGATACCCAGACCATGGGCATCAGCACCAGCACAGAACTTTCAGCCACCCACCCAAGCAAAAATCACAGACACCGCTCCCACACAGGACACCTGGCAGTTTCTCATGCACAGGAACCCCGGCCGCCACTCCTGTGTGAACCCTCTCTACCAATGTGGGGCTCCCCCGGTCGCCTCCATTTTGGGACTTTGCAGCAGTGGAGAAAGTCCCCAACATGCAGTAGCTTGCCTGTACCCAGGAACTTCACACAGTCTCTGAAATCAGACAACAGCCACGCACTGTACACCACAGAGTTGTCTCTGAACTCACTGTCCAAAGCCATCACCTGGCTTCCCCTACCCAACCCGACATCCCATCGCTGAAAGCAACCACCTCCATCTTTGATCACCTTCATCACCATCTTTAGTGGGGGCAACTCCCAGTTTGGAACTCCCCCTCTCTCCAGCAGCCGCTAACCAGGCACAGTGAGTGTCCAAAACAAAATAGCCTTCAGCAGGGCAGGTGTGCAGCACACCCAAAGCACCATGCTCAAGAGCCCCAGAGAGAAAGGTCCCTCATTAGGAAGGAGTGAAGGGAGAGGGTGAGTGTGATAGTTTAGAGACTAACGCAGAGACCAGGAACTAGGAGGTCTTCAGGCGAGATAAGGACAAAGACCAGGTGCTCACATCACACAAGTGGGCCCAAAAGGAGATTCTTGAGGTGCAGTCTCCCTCCAGGGATCGGCGGTCCCACACCCCACTTCCAAGTGCCCTCCATCCAGGACCAACCCTCCCACCCTGGTTACCTTCACCATCCTGAGGGCAGAGATACAGCTAACAATAGATGACCCCACTTATTGGATGAGAAGGAAAGCAGAAAAGATACAGATCTCCAACCAAATCTCCAATAATCCCTGTTTCTTCCTGCAAGATTCTTCTTTACTTCTCCCTCTCTATTCTCCCACCCTCACATCCCCAACATATGTGAAACCAAGTACTATGCATGAATTAGGATTTTGAGGATTGGGACATCTGAATAGTATATTGTAGTTGTGTTGTATACATATTCTTTTTTTTCCACCAATTTTTACTATTTTAACATTTTTTAAATTTTTTTAGTATATATGTGTGTTTGTTTTATGTATTCTACTGTCTTCCCACTTATTTGTCTACTCAAAATTACATCCTCTCTCTTCTCCTGCTACTAATCTTCCTCTTTAGATTTCTCTTTCACACTTCTTAAGATATAGTAACTCTATCCTCACCTCCTACCTCCTCAGAATATTATCCTACTCCTCACCCCAGTTCTTTGTCCACCATCAGAAACTGTAAAACCTTTTACAAACCTACTGAGTATATTGTAGATAATAATTGAATTCACCATTTCTGTACATTGTGACCAAACTGTAAACATCTTAATAGCAAACATTTGTTTTTAGATGGTATATTGTTTATATTGGGATCTGATAACATTGTCCTTCACCTCAAAGGAAAGGTATTGGATCCCTACAGGGGTACTATAAGCCTACAGGGTAAAAACAGTAATGCCTTGGATCCACAGTGCTAGAAGGGAAGACACACAAGCAATATGAAAAGACAAGGGAGGAAAGTGCCCCAAATAATTCAAGATACCACATTATTAGAATCCATGGCCAGCACAGCAGAAGAAATTACAGAGAAGGAGTTCAGAATGTACATAATTAAAATGTTCTGTGAATTAAAGGATGATATAAGAGAGCAAATACAGGCAGCAAAAGATAATTTTGACAAAGACCCACCTAAACAAATACAGGAAGCAAAAGATTACTTCAATAGGGAGATAGAGGTTCTAAAAAAAATCCTTGAAATGAAAGAAACAATAAACCATATTAAAAGTTCAATTGAAAGCATCACTAACAGATCAGACCACTTAGAAGACAGGAACTCAGACAATAAAGACAAAATATAATTTTGAAAAGCATGTAGACCACACACTTAAAATGGTAAGAAAGCATGAACAGAACATTCAAGAAATACGGGGTAGCATAAAAAGACCAAGTTTAAGAGTTACTGGGATAGAGGAAGGCACAGAGTTCTAAACGAAAGGAATGAGCAATCTATTCAATGAAATAACAGCAGAAAATTTTCCAAACATGAAGGATAATTTGGAAAACCTAATTCAAGAGGCTTACAGGATGCAAAATGTACAAAATCACAACAGATCCAAACCAAAGCATATTATAATGAAAATGCCTAACATATAGAATAAGGAGAGAATATTAAAAGCCAAGAGAGAAGGGAACCAGATTACATATAGGGAGAAACCAATTAAATTATGTGCAGATTTTCCAATCCAGACCCCAAAAGCTAGAAGATCCTGGAACAATATATATCAAGCTCTGAAAGAAAATGGTTGCCAACCAAGAATCTTCTGATTTGAAGATAAAATAAAAACCTTAAAAGTTAAACCTTTTAACTTTTAACAAAAGTTAAAAGAATTTACAGCTCAAAAGCCTGCACTACAAAATATCCTTGGCAAAATATTCCATGAAAAGGAATTTAAAAAAAAAAACAATGAAAATCAGCAAAGAGAGGTATTACTCTAAAGGAAAAACTAATCAAAGGAGAAACCAGATCAAGTTAAATACCAAAAATAAACAAAAATGGCTAGGAATATAAATCATGTTTCAATAATAACCCTGAAAGTTAATGGCCTAAACTCAGCAATCAAAAGACATAGACTGGCAGATTGGATTTAAAAAAAAGACCCAAGAATACGCTGCCTCCAAGAGACTCATCTCATAGGAAAAGACATCCACAGACTGAAGGTGAAAGGTTGGGAAAAATCATACCACTCACATGGACTGTGGAAGCAAGCAGGGATTTCCATCCTCATATCAAATAAAGTAGACTTCAAGCCAAAGTTAATCAAAAAGGATAAAGAAGGATATTTCATACTGCTTAAGAGAAACATTCATCAACAAGACATAACAAAAATAAATTTATATACCCCAAATAATGGAGCATGTACGCTCATCAAACAAACTCTTCTCAAGTTCAAGAGACAAATAGACCACAACACAATAATTCTGAGTGATTTTAACATCCCTCTTTCACCACTGACTAGATCTTCCAAACAAAAGCTGAACAAAGAAACTACAGAACTCAATAATAAAATCAATAACTTAGACTTAACTGACATATATAGAATATTTCATCCTTGAATGAATAAACACACTTTCTTCTCAGCAGCACATGGATCCTCCTCTAAAATAGACCATATATTATGCCACAAAGCAACTCTTAGCAAAAAAGTAGAGATACTACCCTGCATTCTATCAGATCATAATGGAATGAAATTAGAAATCAATGATAAAATAAAAAATAAAAGC
Source organism: Urocitellus parryii (assembly GCF_045843805.1). NCBI lineage: Eukaryota > Metazoa > Chordata > Mammalia > Rodentia > Sciuridae > Urocitellus > Urocitellus parryii. Next base: position 171,375,304 of record NC_135533.1, on the reverse strand, counting down.
AACTCAACACCTGGAGTCTAAATAATATGCCACTAAATGAACAATGGGTTGCAAAAGACATCAAGGAGGAGATTAAAAATTCTTAGACATGAATGAGAACACAGATACAACATATTGAAATCTCTGGGACACTATGAAGGCAGTACTAAGAGGAAAGTTCATTGCATGGAATTCATTCCTTAAAAAAAGAAAAAGTCAACAAATAAATGATTTAACATTACACCTCAAAGCCCTAGAAAAAGAACAAATCAACACCAAAAACAGTAGAAGATAAGAAATAATTAAAATCAGAGCTTAAATAAATAAAATTGAAACAAAAGAAACAATTGACAAAAATTGACAAAACAAAAAGTTGGTTCTTTGAAAGAAATAAATAAAATTGACAAACCCTTAGCCATGCTAACAAAGAGAAGGAGAGAGAAATTCCACTAACATATGTGATGAAAAAGGAAATATCACAACAGATACTACAGAAATACAGAAGATAATTAGAAATTATTTTGAAAACTTGTACTCCAATAAAATAGAAAGTATCAAAGGCATCGACAATTTTCTAGAGTCATATGATTTGCTCAAATTGAATCAGGATGATATATACACAATTTAAACAGATCAATTCAAGCAATGAAACAGAAGACACCATCAGAAGCCTACCAACCAAGAAAAGCTCAGGACCAGACAGATACACAGCTGAGTTCTACAAGATGTTTAAAGAACTAATACCAATACTCTTCAATTTATTTCAGAAAATAGAAAAAGAGGGAGCACATCCAAATCCATTCTATGAGGCCAATATCACCCTGATTCCAAAACCAGGCAAAGACACATCAAATAAAGAAAACTTGTGATGGGAGGGGAGGGGAGGTGATGTGGGGAAAGGAAATATAGTAGAATGAAACAGACATTATTACTGTATGTATATATGTGACTACATGACCAATATGACTCTGCAACATGTACACTCAGAAAAATGAGAAATTATACCCCATCTATGTATAATATATCAAAGTGCATAAATGCATCCTACTATCATCATGTATAACTAATCAAAACAAATCTAAATTATTTTTTTAAAAAAGTAAACAAAAAAGAAAGAAAACTTTAGACCAATATCTCTAATGAACATAGATGCAAAAATTCTCAATAAAATTCTGGCAAATTGAATACAAAAACATATCAAAAACAGTGTACCACAATCAAATGGGGTTCATCCCAGGAATGCAAGGTTGGTTCAACATAAAGAAATCAATAAATGTAATTCATCGCATTAATAGACTTAATGATAAGAACCATATGATCTTCTCAATAGATGGAGAAAAAGCATTTGACAAAATACAGCACCTCTTCATGTCAAAACACTAGAGAAACTAGGGATAACAGGAATATATCTCAACATTGTAAAAGGTATCTATGCTAGCTCCAGGCCAACATCATTCTAAATGGAGAAAGATTTGAAAGCATTCCCTCTGAAAACTGGAAAAAGACGGGGATGCCCTCTTTCACCACTTCTATTTTTAACATTGTTCTTAAAACACTGGCCAGAGCAATTAGACAAATAAAAGAAACTAAAGGGATATAGCTAGGAAAAGAAGAAATTAAATTAGCACAATTTGCTGATGATATGATTCTACACCTAGAAGACCCAAAAAATTTCACCAGAAAACTTCTAGAACTAATAAATGAATTCAGCAAAGTAGCAAGATACAAAATCAACACCCATAAATCAAAGGTATTTCTGTATATCAGTGACAAATCCTCTGAAAGGGAAAAGAAAAAAACTACCCCATTTACAATAGCCTCAAAAAAAAAAATAAAATACCTGGGAATAAACTTAACAACAGAGGTGAATGACCTCTATAACGAAAACTACAGAATGCTAAAGAAAAAAATTAAAGAAGACCTCAGAAGATGGAAAGATCTCCCTTGTTCTTGGATAGGCAGAATTAATATTGTCAAAATGACCATAGTACCAAAAGCATTATACAGATTTAATGCAATTCTAATCAAAATCTCAATGACATTCATTATAAAAATAGAAAAAGCAGTCATGAAATTCATCTGGAAAAACAAAAGACCCAGAATGGCTAAAGCAATCCTTAGCAAGAAGAATGAAACAGGTGGTATCACTATACCAGACCTTAAACTCTACTACAGAGCAACAGTAACAAAAAAACAGCATGGTATTGGCACCAAAGTAGACTGGTAGACCAATAGTACAGAATTAAGGACACAAGAGACTAACCCACATAAAGGCACCAAAAATATACATTGGAGAAAAGACAGCCTTTTCAACAAATGGTGCTGGGAAAACTGGAAATCCATATGCAACAAAATGAAATTAAGCCCCTATCTCTCACCATGCACAAAACTCAACTCAAAGTGGATCAAGAACCTAGGAATTAAACCAGAGACCCTGCATCTAACAGAAGAAAAAGTAGGTCCAAATCTTCATCATGTTGGATTAGGCCCCTGCTTCCTTAATAAGACTCCTATAGCACAAGAATTAAAATCAAGAATTAATAAATGGGATGGATTCAAACTAAAAATCTTCTTCTCTGAAAAAGAAACAATCAGTGAGATGAACAGAAAGCCTATAGCTTTGGAGAAAATTTTTACCACTTGCACATAAGATGGAGCACTAATCTCTAGGGTATATAAAGAACTCGAAAAGCTAAACACTGAAAAATCAAATAACCCAATCAATAAATGGGCCAAGGAACTGAACAGACACTTCTCAGAAGATAATATACAATCAATCAACAAATGTATGAAAAAATATTCAACATCTCTATCAATTACAGAAATGCAAATCAAAACTACTCTTAGACTTCATCTCACTCCAGTCGGAATGGCAGCTCTTATGAAGACAAACAACATTAAGTGTTGGTGAGAATGTGGGGAAAAAGGCACACTCATACACTGCTGCTGGGACTGCAAATTGGTGCAGCCAATATGGAAATTAGTATGGAGATTCCTTGGAAATCTGGGAATGGAACCACCGTTTGACCCAGCTATCCCACTCCTCGGTCTAATACCCAAAGGACTTAAAAACAGCATACTACAGGGACACAGCACAATTCACAATAGCTAAACTGTGGAAGCAACCTAGATGCCCTTCAGTAGATAAATGGATGAAAAAAAAATTGTGATATATATACACATGGAATATTACTCATCAATAAAAGATAATAAAATCATGGCATTTGCAGGTAAATGGATGGAGCTGGAGAATGTATTGCTAAGTGAAGTTAGCCAATCCCAAAAAACCAAATGCTTAATGTTTTCTCTGATATAAGGAGGCTGATTCATAGTGGGGTTGGGAGGGGGAGCATGGGAGGATTAGGCAAACTCTAGATAGGGCAAAGGAGTGGAAAGGGAAGGCAGTGGGGAGGGGGTAGAATGAGATGGACTTCATTACCCTAAGTACATGTATGAAGACACGAATGGTGTGAATCTACTTTGTGTACAACCAAAGATATAAAATATTGTGCTCTATATGTGTAATATGAATTATAATACATTCTTCTGTCATACCTAACAAATTAGAATAAAAAATAATAAACTCATGATCAGTTATTATTGCATCTTTTCCTGACCACAAGTTTTGAAGCTTAAAAATTCACAGGCAATTTTTTTTAATAAATAGCATGTTAATGTACAAAAAAAAGAATATGAGATATGCTCCCTCAACCCACCATCACCACTGCCCCCCCAACACTGCTGTCATTAGTCCCCTTTTTTAATTGAATTTGTCACCAAATTATTTAATTATTGATTTATTTTCTGCTTTTGGCACAGAGAATAGAACTGCAATAATCAACTATAAAATAAACGCATGAAATGGACCCAGAAATGAGTGTCCGTGGCCCACTGAGCAAAATCTAATTTGGTTCCCTTGACCTTTCCGTGGACCATGAGATAATATATTCCAACTCTGGAGCCCAGGCAAAAGCTCTGCATCCTCAAACACACAGTCCCTTTTCTGGGGCTGTGTAGACCTATGGTCTTGCCTCCAGGTGTCTGAGAACAGCCCTAAGCTGGGCCCAATCCCTGCTCTCAAAGCCTTGTGATTTCCTTACAGGTCCACATGCAGACACTAAATTTACTTCAGCCTTGATAATTTTGCTGAAATCTGGAAAACTGCTTGATTTTTTTTCTGTTGCATTATTATTATTATTATAGTTTTTCAGTTTTGTTTTCTTGGGAGAAAGGGAGGATGTACTGGGAATTGAACCCAGGGTTGCTTAACCACTGAGCCACATCACAGCCCTTTTTTATATTTTATTTAGAGACAGGATCTAGCTGAGTTGCTTGGGGCCTAGCTAAGTTGCAGAGGTTGGCTTTGAACTCTAGATCTTCCTGCCTCAGCCTCCCTAGCTGCTGTGATTACTGGCATGCGCCACTACACCCAGCTCATTTTGTAGTTTTGTGTTTGTAAGATCAGTGACCCCTGTGGGCTCTCTTGTCACAATGCATTATCAGCCCATCACTAATCTCTATGATTAGCAATTTCCCTTCTGTCAGTTTTGATGACACATTTCATATTCCTGACTGTCTTGAAACATCCATTTCAATCTCACCATTTTGGGCACCACTTAATACATATGAAACTTATGGGGGGAGATTAAACAGGGCCACATAGGGAACCTCAGGCCAATGTTTAGAACTCCCTTGTGGGACAGTGAGAGCTCTGGGCCAAACCCTTGTGATGCAGCACTCACAACATCAACTTCCCTGGAACTGAACATCAAGGTAAGAAAGGCCTTGCTGTCTGCCATGATGAGCTTTGCACGCCACGGAATGGAGGGAGCACTGGCCGAGACCACCTGGAGAAGCCTTCAGTCATCTCTCATTTGCATCAATCTGTGAATTCATCTGCATAAGCAAACTCCAGAGAGTCAGGGATGCTGTTCTAAAAGTACAGCCTGCCTGACCGCAGGCTCCTGGTCCAGCCACAGTAACACAGGCATGAGTGCTGAAAAGGCTGTGGGCCTTGGCAAATAGGCCTGGAATCTCACTGGGATTGTAAACAGAATTAAGCCAAGCTTCATATGGAGACTTTTTGGCATTGCAGCACCATAGAAAGTAATCAGCCTTGCACTCCAAAGCTGGGCTACCCATTTAAAACTGCAAACATCCAGGCATGGTGATGCATGCCTATAATCCCAGCCATTTTGGAGGCTGGGTAGGAGGGTCAAAAGTTTGAGGTCAGCCTCAGCAATTTTTTTTTTTAAGAGAGAGAGAGAATTTTATTATTTATTTTTTAGTTTTCGGCAGACACAACATCTTTGTATGTGGTGCTGAGGATCAAACCCGGGCAAGCGCGCTACGCTTGAGTCACATCCCCAGCCCCAACCTCAGCAATTTAGCAAGGTACTAAGCAACTTAGTGAGATTCTGTCTCAAAAATTTTAAAAAAAAATGTAAAGGGCTGAGGATGTGGCTCAGTGGTAAAGCACCCCTAGGTTCAACCCCCAGTACCAAACAAATAAATAAATAGATCTGCAAACAAACCCCTCCCCCCAAAATCTCCCTAGCTTATTCAACATCACTGCTAAATTGTTCACTCATCTTCGCACTTTAAAATATAAGCACCCCAATCAGGGAGAAAATTCCAAGGATATTTTTGCATGAATCAACAAAACACAACCCACCACCTACCATCACAGGAATACGAAATCATGTTAGCTCAAATCAATGGAAGTTACAAGTTTATTCACTCCACAAGTGTCTATGGAGAACCTACAGCTTCCCAGACTCTGTGCAGGTGGCTCTCACTGACCTCATTGTTACCAATTTACTCTTCCTCTCCTCAAGATGTCTTCCTTCAGTCCCAAGGAGTCATATATAACAGTCCTGTGTTTGCTCTACTGAAGGGCTCACTAACAAGCAAAATCTAGGAAGAGAAATATAAATAAAAAACCAGAGCAGAACGGAGCATGCGAAGGGGTTTAGATAAAAAAATGAATGGGTGCCATGGCACACGCCCCGAATCCCAGTGACTCAGGAGGCTGAAGCAGGAGGATCACAAGTTCAAAGCCAGCCTCAGCAATTTAGCAAGCCCCTAAGCAACTTAGCAAGACCCCATCTCAAAATAAAAACATAAAAACAGCTGGGATGTGGCTCAGTGGTTAAGTACCCCTAGGTTCAATCCCTGGTTTTAAAAAGGAAAAAATTAAGAAGGAAAAGAAGAACCTGGTAAAGAGAAGGGACTGCCTTTTACAGTGGAGAAAACAAAAGCAAAGACGAATAGAATCCATAAACACAAAACCCATCCCCATACTTAGTCATTCACAAGCTAGACGGGGCCCTTTGAGATCCTCTGCACCAATCCCCCCAGACTGCCTTGACACAAAGCCTCTTAGAACAGTCACAACAAATGAGCTTCCTTCCTCTTCTACCTGAGCCTCTTCAGGGACCAGGACCTCACTCTCCCATAAGGCAGCTCTGTCCACCCCACCTGCCCTGCAGGTCCTTTTCCTCCATGCCCCAAGGGAATTCAGGTGGTAAGCAGGATGAGCTCTAGGTTCCATTCCATTCCCCCTGCACTCCAACTCTAAAAGTTACCTCCACACCAAATCAGAGACCCACTGATCCAAACATGGTCCTCTCTGACCTCAGCAGGACTCCACTGGGGTCCGCCTACTTAAAAACATTATCTCCCCAATCCTGAGCTCAGTCATTGCACAGTCTCCATGGACTCCACTATGTATGACAATGACAAATGGCACAGCAGTGTAAGGAGCCCACTGGAAGATGCCATGTCTTGATAAGAAGAAGGCAGAAGGCTGGGGATGCATTGTCAGAATTGAAGGATACCAGATCCAATCAGAGCCCTACCAAGGCCAGGGAAAGTGTGTGTGTTTTTTCCATTTAAAAAGCATTTGCTGAGAACCATCTACTGTGGGTCAACTCTGTGCCTGGTTTGGGGACATCTAAACATCCTGGAAGAGCTTACAACTTAATGGTGAGCTTATTCAGTAACTTAACAGAAAAACTCAGTCAGAATTCAGAGGGAATTGAGGAACCAGCAGTCGCCATGTAAGCAGAGACTCTCATTCTGCATAGGGAATGGGAGGAACATCCTCTCCCAAAGACCAGGGCTGAATCAGAATCCTTTCCCTAAAAAAAATTTTATTGGACTTCTTTTTTTTAATTCAAGAAAACTTTAATCCAGGTAGTATTATAGCTCATAAAATTCCCTCAAAATATTAAATTTCATCAGGATATCTTTGATAGGAGAAATGACCTAAAAATTTATCATCAGTAGAATGTAAATAAAGATGTCATAATTTTTCAGATCAGTAAGTCCACAGTCTTCATCTCTCCACACTGAAGAAACACACAGAATGTTGCCACGGAAAGTCTAATAAAAACTCACTTAAAAAGTTCCAAAATGTTCATCAAATTATCTGATAAAGACAACAAACTCTTCTAAATTCATCTTCTTTAAGTCAAGGATCACAGAGGTATTGGTTTTACTAAACACTTTTTAACTAAGATGCTTTGGGGGAAAGAAAAACCTTCCCCCTAAATTCCTAGATTTAAATAATTTAATTAGATGAATATCCAGGGATAAAACAAAAACAAAAGGAGCAACAGACTCCAATGCCTTGAAATTAATAACACCCGCTGTATTCTTCTACCTTGTATTCAATTAATAAGGAGCTCTGGACAGTAGGGTAATTTTCTTCTTTATTCACGAGATTTCAAGGTGAGCAGCTAATAACCTGCAGTACATGGCTTGCTTAAGATTAATGGGATGCAGCAAGGAGCATTATAATTTAGAGCTATTGACCTTGGGCGAATAAATGAGTGGAGGGACATGATGGACTTGGGCCGCATTGGTCCTCAGGACCACAAAGCACCAGCTGGGGAAGAAAGGTCCACATACAAACTCCCAACCTTGGGAGTGCTGAGACAGTCTGAAAGTAAATGCAGCCAGCTCCACACCAATCCACGTGGCCCATTTCAAGGGCTTGAACAAAGTCTCTGCCCATCTCACAGGTTCTTGGCAAACAGGACCAGAAGGATCTACAGTAGCTCAGCTGCAGTTTTTCTGTGCCTGGCTCCTATTTTCAGAGTGCTCCAGACCCCTCCTTCTGGGTCTCCTTTTTTTTTTCTGGGGCACACATTCCAAGTCACGCTACTGGAGGTCAAATGTATTTTTGGTGACTATATGGTCACCTGACCACTGTCCCAGGAGGGTATCATATATCACCTGTCAAGAATGTGACCAGGAGAGAAAGAGGGATGCTGGGCACAAAACCAGATTTGCTTCCTCGTGCTCATAGGCTGGAAGCCCTTTCCTTCTTCAGGATATGGAGGCCAAGAAGCACCTAAGCCAGAGGAAAAGCAGCCATCTCAGAACCACCCCGGGGCCCTGATAAACTGCCTCTCCTCCAGCTGCCCTTCTGGGTCCTCCCTCTACTCTTTCACCAACTCAGGATGCCGGGCCTGAGTGAAGGTCAGGTAGAGCTTTTCCATGGTTCTCAGCCAGGAGTAGTACCATCAACACCCCGCAGGGTCACTTGGAAAAAATTGGTGGGGGTGGGGGTGCTGTTTGGGAGTTGTAACAGCGAGGGGTGTGTTTTAGGCATCTTTTTGGCTGCTGTGACAAAAAGATCCAACCAGAACAACTTTAGAGGAGGAAGAATTTATTTAAGAGCTCACGATCTCAAAGGTCTCAATCCATATACAGCCAGCTCCATCATAGCGGAAGAGTATAGCAGAGGGAAGCAGCTCACATCATGATCAGAAAGCAGACAGAGAAGCTCCACTTTCCAGATAAAAACTATATACCTCATAGCCAAGCCCTCAATGAACCACTTCCTCCAGCCACACCCCACCTGCCCCCAGCCACCAATTAATCCCACCAGGGACCAACTCTTTGATTAGGTTAAAACTATATGACCCAATCTTTTCTCCTCCTAACCTTCTTTCGTTGTCTCACAGGTGAGCTTTTGAGAGACACCACATCTAAACCATAATAGGGTGGGAGAATTGCCTCCTAGTGTTGACAGCTCCACACCACAAATTGTCCAGTCTCAACTCCATCAAAGTTCCTGATCTAAAAGACTGGTCTTATTCACTTGTCTTGTTTGATAGAAAAGAAAAAAATGAGATTCAGAGAAAGGGACCTCTTGCCCAAGTTTACCCAGCTGACAAGGAGGCAGAGCTGGAAGCCAGGTTTTTATGGCTGCTTCTCTCGATTCTACTAAAAGAAAAGGTAAAAGTAGCAATAACAGGGGTGAATATTGCTTCTTGAGTCCTTCCTGTGCCCCAGGCAATAGTTAGTTAAGTGCTCTGGGTACTATATCTCACTAAAACTGCGCAAGGACCCTGAGAGGAATCTAAGTCACAGTAAAGGAAACTCTTTGTGAGAGGCCACACAGTCTGGGAGGGGCAGGAGTTCTCACTGAGGAGTGTCCTGCCCAGGAGAGGGCAGCACTGTGCACATACCTCACCAAGGAATGATGGGCAGTGAGGAAGGGACAGTTAAGAACACACCAACCCATCTCTCCCTCTCCTTTTTGTCACAAAATACTAGCCAGGCATGTGGCAGGCACCTGTAGTCCCAGCTAGCCAGAAGGCTGAACAGGAGGATGGCTTGAGCCCAGGAGTTCAGGGCCAGTCTGGACAACGTGGTGATGCCCTGTATCACCATAAATAAATAGATAGATTGATGGATAACCCTCCTCCCAGGGTTTGGCTTTATGATGACCTAAAATTTGGTCCCAGAAGAAAAAGTTTCTCCCAAGGCTTGGCAGCTCTCTGGATGAAGGCCAGAGATAAAATACAAACAGCCCAGGGATTGAGGAAGCCAAATGACAAAGGCAATTTCAACTGAATCCCCATGATGGGTGAGTGTGGGTAGAAAGCCCAAGACTTGGGGTGAACATGGCTGTCGCTGTGGGGAAGCCCTGGCCACCCCGGGAACTGGTGGTCCCATCTTCCACAGGGTAGGCAAGATTCCTAAGGTGGAGATGCACGGATCAGATTCAAGGCGTGTGGAATGGGGATGCAAGCAGAGACCCAGAGCTCCTGGAGGCAAGAGGAGTGCGGGGGGGGGAGTGTGCAGGCAGGTCCAGTCATTAAGGCAGGGGACACCCGGGCCTCAGCTCTGATTTACCTAATCCACAGAAAAGGTGACATGAAGGCATCCTTCTCACTGAGGACCTTTGCAGTTACAGGCCCAGAGGGAACATCCGGTCTCTCTCTCTCCAGCATCTCTTCTCTACCTGGCTAAGTGCTACTTGATGGTGAATCTTGAACAAGAGGCTGTCTCTTTCCCTGACCTTACAGCTTGGGTTAGGTGCCCCCTTTCCATGAGCTGCATAAGCCCCTGAGTGAAAACCCACCCAGGAGCCAACCTGAGGATGTGCTTAGGTGCCAGAGGTATGGAAACTTCATCCTGCAATTTTCCCATCACTCAAAGGACCCCGGCACCATGACCCTCTCCTTTCAAGCTGTTCTTTCAATTGCAGTGTTACATTTGTTATTTCAGGGGATCTTCTAAAAAAAGTAAATTAGGTCATGTTATTACCTCCTCAAAAAAACACCTGTAGCTCACAAGTCGAGTGTGTTGCTTGTTCATAAATGTTTTCTATCCCCATTTCAACCCTGTGACTTATTTTGGTCAACGAAATGTGAGCAGAAGTGACATGTGCTTTACAAGCCCATCTTGATGGATTCCACCATGGCTTCTTCTTTCTGCCACCAGGACAGCAAGCTCTTTATCCTGGGATAAAGAGGATGTGGAACAAAGCCATAGCTGATTCACAAAGGTCAGGTCATCATCTATGATTTGATTAAAATGTTTGAAAGGTGGACTGCAGCCATTTCTTTAAAGTCTATCATGATATTTTTCTTATTACAACTAGTTATTGTACAATTAGTTAGTGATATTTGGTTGTTATTGCAGCATGACCTAGCAAAAGCTAACTATTAAAGTCTCCATTGTACTTAGTATCAAATCCAAAGTCATCACCACAACTTACATGGCTCTACCTCACCTGACACCTGACTGCTCCCCCAACCTCATTTTCAATCACTTTTCATTTATTGTCCTCAAGTTTTACTGACTGACAAGGATATTTCTGCCTCTGGACCTCATGCTTGTTCTCCCCTAAGCCTAGAACATATCCAGTGAGTGAAGTCTTCTCTAACAGCCCCATATGAAGTAGCACTTCCTATCACTCTCTGTCTCTTTACCCCATATATTTTTCTTCATATTACTAACTATTAACATTACATGATATGCTAATATAACTATTTCTTTGCAGTTTCTGCCTTCAGAAATCTTCATGTTGGACAGTACATCTGTTCTATTTTTCCTTTGAACCTTTAGACACAACCTGACACACTACAAATGCTCAATAGATATTTGTTGATTAATTCAAGGCATGGCCATCTTCCCCACTAGATTATAAGCTCTGTGAGGGCAGAACATGGGACCACTTAAGACAGACTACTTTTCAAACTAGTCTAGTTGGATGGCTCAACCAATATGGTGGAAGTGATACCAAGTGAAGCCAGGTCCTCAAGTGCCCTTGTTCTCTTAGGATGATTGCTCTTGGAACCCAACTGTCAGGTTAAGAGGAAGTTCAAACCATCCTAGACAGAGAGACTGTACAGAGAGGTTACATGTGAGGTTCCAGCAGATAGCTCCACTAAGGTCCCAATCCACACATATGAATGAGCTTTCTCCAGGTAATTCTAACCACTAAGTATCCAGTTATGCCCAGTCTTCCCTTCCCAGATGATGTTCCAGTAAACACATGCCCACCACTGCCAAGTCCAAATTCCTGACCCCAGAATCCCTGAACATGACTAAATGGTTGGGTTTTGGCAGGAAATTTGAGGTATGTTGTTGTAAGTCCATATAAACTGAAACATCTCTTACCAAATCTTAAAGAGAAGCACTGCCCATGATCTGAGTGATCCCTTCCAGGATTCCTGGAGCTCTATTTAACCCTGAAATCCCCATGACTATGAATGTGAACCAGATGACGAGCTTGTGAACCTCTGCACAGTGGCCACTCTCCAGGGGCAATCATCTTAATATCAAGTAATGAGAAGATTCAAAAATCCTAACTAGGCTTAGCCTTTGTTGTAGTTCCCAAAGGACTCTTCTCAAGTTTTGCAATGGAAACAGTATGGTGCTCCAAGGTCAATGGTTTTCCATATCATGATATTGTGTAGACCGTGAGGCGATTACAACCATTTCTAATATCATAAAAATGTAAGCAAAGGCACCAAAGTTTGAACTGTTTTCTAAGGTCTCTGGGCTGAAACTTTGTCATCAACAACTTTCATTCCCCCTTAAGCCTCAATTTTGCCAACACACACGTAGTCAGTTACTAATTTGTGTATAAAAAGCAAAGACAGGGCAGGCATGATGGCACACACCTGTTATTCCAGCAGCTTGGGAGGCTGAGGCAGGAAGATCTCGAGTTCAAAGCCAGCCTCAGCAAAAGCAAGGCATTAATCAACTCAGTGACATCCTGTCTCTAAATAAATACAAAGAGGGCTGGGGATGTGCCGAGTGGCCCTGAGTTCAATCCCGGGACCCCCTCAAAAAAAAGCAAAAGCAGGTTAGCTGTGACCCCCCCGCAAATACTCAAGCTTCAGGGTCCCTCATTTGTATGAATTCCTCCCAATGGGGACATGTTCATATGGCATATATTTTAGTAAGATTAAAAAAAGCAAGATATTTTAACCTCAATTAGTTCACAGTCCTATCTCCCTTTTCGCAACTTGCCCTCTGTCACCCTCCTCTTTGTAGTAGACAGCACTCCTGTGGCCATGGGCTGTGCAGAGAACTGGTGAAGAAGGAGTTGGGTTGGGCCTTAGGATTACATGTATGCCTTGCTTCTGGGTATAGGCTGTGCTGGTTAGAAATATTGGCAGATAGGGCTGGGTTTGTGGCTCAGTGGTAGAGCACTTGCCTAGCACGTGTGAGGCACTGGGTTTGATCCTCAGCACCACATATAGATAAACTAAACTAAACTAAAATTAAATTAAATTAAATAAAGGTACATCAACAACTAAAAAATAAAAATAAAAGAAATATTGGCACAGCTGGGATTCAAAAAGCTTTGCCAGGCGTCTGAAGGGAATAAATAACTTAAATGCTGCATGATGTGTCTATTGTGTGCTCACTAATCCCTTAAGGTAATGGCAGTGTGTCCATCCTCCAGCACTTGTCAGTAGGTGGCACTCTCCCACCTGCACACAGGCCCACTTGTCTAGCAGCATCTCCTGCAGCTACACATTGCTGTCTAACTACACTGGACTCACCTGCCAGATTTCACCTTTGCTCATGCTCCTCTCTGTGCAAAATGTCCTCACTCAATCCCATTTCTTCAAGCCATATCATTTCGAAGTCCTTTGACACAAAACACCGACCTCAATTTTTAAAAATAACATAAAACTCACAAAATGCCTGGAAAAGGAGGATACTAATTGCAAACCAGTTCATGACCATCTTCAAAAAAAATTAAGATTAATTACTGCACAGAAGAAATAATCCTAAAATCTCATGGTTCATATAGGAAAAAAAATTTGATGAGTTTTTCAGATTTGACAACAAGCTTAACACTGTGTATGCCAACGCCAGTAACAGACAATCAACTAAAAGGAACTTCTCTAAGCCACCAGTAATAAAAATCAAATTTCCAGCATCCATTCTGGAGCTGTGGTTTTCACCAGTGACTTTCCAAACTACTGATGACAGGATCCCAGAGACTCTGACTTAGTGGGTCCAGGGAGCATCTTTAGCATCAGAATTCCTAAAAGTTCCCAAATATTCTACTACACAGGCCATGTGGGAAATGCCTGCCAGCAATGGATGACTCATCTTTCCATTCTCTCCATAGAAAACAGTATTATAAAAATCATCCTTATATGAAGAGCAGATCAACAAGCATTCAGCCAAGAACTGTAAGAAAGAAAGAAAAAGAAGGAAATAATATTATAGAGCATGTCAGGCAGTTAATTAAAACGAAATTTAAAAAGAATAATATAATTCCATGTTATTTTCTATATTTTGTAATGTCTGTGGTTATGTTTGTTATGTAAATGACACTTTTAATGTTTAGATTGAATAATGTGTTGTGATTTCTTTTTATTCGTAATTTTGTGTTCTTTTTCATAAAGTATATCTCCTCCAAACTGTATAAGCATGTGATCTCTCCAGGGAAAAGAGCAATTTGTGTGTGTTGTTACAGGTACAGTCATTAGTCAAATAAGATGTGGAAAACATTTTGTGGGTAAGAAACTCATACTAGTCCCTAGAGGATGAGATATAGAATCTATATTTATCAGCATCAAGCCCATGGGAATTTGATAATTCTGTTATATTTGCTTCCATATCTGGCACCCAGCACTAGCCTGGCACATAGGATGCACTGGTCAGGGATTTATGCAATGTGTTTTTCTTCATTTACCCCCTCCTCTACTACTGGATATATTCCAATGATGCAGAATATATGTTCTAAGATATTAAACTTATTCCACAGCTCCTTATTACACAGTCACTAAAAGAATGAGGACTACAGTAACACCATGAACACCATCACATTCAAGAGACAGGACCTAAAATTGTATATAATGAGTGACCACAACCAAATTAAAACAAAACCTGAACTGAGCAAAGAAAAAAAAAAAAAACTAGAGAAAAAAAAATCCGACAGCGTATCAACAGTAGTGGTGTTTGGGTCTAAAACTAAGGATTATATATATTTTTTTCTCTTCTTTCTACATTTCCTTATTTTCCAAATTATCTTGAATGACCATGTACTGCTTTTATGATGGCCGGATCAATCAGAATCCCAACAGGAAATAAATGACACAGGCGAAGAAGGTCAATTTGGAGATGATTGGTTCAAAGTGATGATTTTAAACCGGAGGTGGGGACAGAGCTTGGATCATCTGAAAAGCAACTGCAATCCTGCCTGATCAGACCCAGGACTGCCAGAAGCTTCTTCCCAGAAGTGACCCACATCGGCTCCACTGTTCTATACTGGCCAGGGCAAGACATACAGCCACACTCAATTTCAACAGGACAGGAAGTGTGATTTAATGTGCCCAGTGATAGGACAGATAGAATCTTTGTGAACATTACTAGTGAAAAATCACAGGGCAGCCTGTTTCTCTTGCATGTATGCAAATGGGAGGGTCGGACAGGCAGCTCTAAGCCACACAGGGTCAAGGTTTGTTTGGGTGGAACAAACAAAACCATTCTCCCAAGAGGAATGGTGTCAGGTGGGAACTTAGCCACCAAAACAACAATACCAATTCTGGAAAATTGAGGGTAGCCATCTGCTTCCAAGAAGCCAGACCAGCATCTATCTGCACTGCTCTTGGTATAGAAGAGATGAGGGTTTTATGTAAAAAAGGAAAAGCTGGTTTATCACCTGGTGTGAACCTGGTAGGGGTGGGCTGGATGTGGGAAGCCTACCACAGGCCATTCTGACAGCTCACGGTCGGCCCCTTTCATCCCACCTTTTCTCTGACAGGCAGTGAACTCCGGTATATTGTTCAAAGAGAATCGATATTGAAAACATTTTCAAGTCAGTCTGGGACAAAATGTCCACAGACGGCATCTGAAATAAAATAGCTGACAAAAGGAGCTAAATTAACAGGTATGGGGATCCGGCTGCACCCAGGGTGACCTCATAGCTACTGCTGGAAAATATACCCCCTACAGAGGCCAAATAAAAGGCCACAGAAATACCTAGCCAAGGGGCTCCTAATACCTCCCCCAGCCCCTGCCAAAGAATCACAAAGCTCTAAGTAGCCAGACGGCAGGAACCCAGGCCAGAGATGACAGACGACGACGCAGGAGATGGGCAATCTTCTGTGCTTCTAGCCCCAGGAAGCTGCTGTGCCTCCCACCTTGGGTGGCAATTTCCTCCAGAAACAGTGCTGCTCCTTTTAAAATTATATGTTGCTTCTCTCCCCTCCCTAAGAACTTCTGAATGTAATGATGACAAGAAAGCCGCTCACTACAAAGAATCTGCGTGCTGAGAAATTCTCCTCCTTTCTTTTTCCTGTCCCCACCAAAGTCACATCTTTGTTCCGCATTATTATTCCTTGCTTGAGGAAGAAATCGCCCAAGCGCAGGGGTCTGCAGGACATTGAAAGACTGCAGGGAATGCATGGACTGAATTGTGTCTTCCCTTATCCCTAAATTCATATGTTGACGCCATAACCCCCCATGTGATGGCGCTGGAGATGGGGCCTTTGGGGAAGTAGTTACAGTTAAATAAAATCATAAGGGTGGGGCCTTAACACAATAGTCCTGATGGTCCCTAGAAGAAGAGGAAGAGACACCACCAAAAAGAAATCCTCTCTTCCACAAGCAGAGAGGAAAGGCCATGTAAGGATACCATAAGAAGATAGCTGTCTACCAACTAGACAGAGTCTGCATCAGAAACAAACCACGAGGGCACCTTGAACTTGGACTTCTGGCTTCCAAAACTGTGGGAAAATAAAATTTCTAGTTGTTTAAGCCAGTCGGTCTACAGCAGTTGTGGCTGTTCAAACAGACTGATACAGAGAATATATTAGTTACCTCTTGCTGTATAACAGGACACCCCAAAACTTTGTTGCTTAAGACAGTTATCTCACATAGTGTTTCTCTGGATCAGGAACTGAGGAAGGGCTTAGCTGAGCCACAAGAAGGTGTGGCTTCTCATGTGGCTGCCACCAAATCTCAGCAGGGTGCGCCGTCTTCTGAAGATTAAACTAGTTTGGAGGATCCACTTCCAAAGTGGCTCATTCACACGGCTGGCAAATTAGTGCTGGGTGTTGGCCAGAGTCTTCAACTTTTCACCACTATCAGCCTCTGTTCTGGTTTGGATGTGAGGTGTCCCCAGAAGCTCACATGTGAAATAATGCAAGAAGATTCAGAGAAGAAATCACTGGGTTATGAGAGCCTTAACCCAATCAGGGATTAACTGAGTGGTAACTAGTGGAAGTGTGTGGCTGGAGGAGGTGGGAATTGGGGCATGACTTTGGGGTATATATTTGTATCGGGCAAGTAGAGACCTCTCTCTCTGCTTTGATCTTCATGTGAGCTGCTTCCCTCTGCCATACTTTTCCGCCATGATGTTCAGCCTCACCTCAAGCCCCATGGAATGAAGCCTGCTGTTCATGGACTGAGATCTCTGAAACTGTGAGCCCCCAAATAAACTTTTCCTCCTCTCCAATTGTGCTGGTTGGGTATTTTGGTCACAGCAGTGAAAATTCTGACTAAAACTGCATGGAATGGTATCTGGCTTCCTGAGAGACTAAGGGGGAAGCCATTAAAGTCATGCATCATCACTTCTACCAGGAAGGGCCAACCCCCTGATTCAGAGTGGGGGAGGCCAATATAAGAGCATGAAGACCTGGAGGTGATGGGAGCCACCTTGGAATCTAACTCCCAGGGGGCCAGAGACTGACCATTAGGAACTATGGGTGTATCAGATGCAATTGATACCCACTCAACTTTCAACTGAACAGGAATTCCGAAAAACTTCTTTCCAGAAGTCCTCAAATGTCCACTGATAGGCATTGGTGTAAAAGTGCTCCAGCTCCTTTGCCCCTTGAGAAGGATAATTCCAAGGTGTGTATAATACACTGGCTCCCAGTGTTCTTCAAAAAATTTTACTCTGGTTGCCCACAAAGGCAACTGGCTTGGTGACACCCTTTGCTGCTTGTCTCCTTGTCCCTGGATCACTTCCACACTTCCCTGCTCTTGTACCCTGAGATTTTACCCTGTAAATAAACTACTGGAACTCAACCAACTCAGGATTTGCTGCTGTGCTGGGTGCCCAAGCCAGAGTGATTTGGAGACTGAGAAATTTCTTGTCTTCATAGAACTTTCTTCTAGCCAGGAAGACATAACATATGCACATAGAGAAACCAACCTGCATAGCCTCAAAAAGCCAAACATACAGCAATATTAGTATGTTCCTGAAGAGAATACTATATTTGGCAAGACCTCAGTTGGCAAGGTCTTGTGAAAAATAGAAGATTGGTGGGGTCACAATAAAAGAACATTCTATGTATTTTTTAACTACAGTAAATAAAAATTCTGGAAGCTATATGTTTCAAAAAAAATACTTATTTAGGTTGACTATGTGCTCCAGGAAGTTGCTATCTCCTGAATGACCTTCCTCAGTTGTCCCACAGTCATTGCTTGGGGTGCCCAAATCTGCCAAAGCAGAGGGGTTCCAGCACACTGGACACAAGAGATGATGACCAAGGGTTCACAGACCCAACATCAAATAGCATACATGCATACCCCAAGGGAGTTTTGTTTTGCTCACGTTAATTAAGGATGAAAAAAATAAAACCTTAATTTGTATTTAAGATTACCTTTAATCAAATAAATACCCTTGTGTTCCTATTTATTTCCTAACCTTCCCTGATGTTAGCCTGAGGCCACATAACTGGTTCTGGCCAATGGATGTGGGAAGTTATGTGTGTCCCCTCCAAGCTGAGGCAGGTGAGGCCAGGGAACATTCTCAACCTCTCCTTTTCTGCAGCCATCAGACAGACCATGTGACATGGTAGAAAGCCCAAACGGAGGTGGCTTACAGCCCTGGGTGGAGACCTGTCCAAAATTTCTATGAGCCACAGGTTAAGCTTTGTTGGGTTAAGTCATGAGATTCCAGAAGCCCAGCCTAGACTGGCCTGACCAAGAAACATCAAGGTCCCTAAAAAAGAGAATAGGTCTCAAGCAAAGAGCCTTCACTAAGCAAAGATTACCAGCTACAATCTAACACCAGTGTTTTCATGGCCATTTACCTCCACAATGGCCAGCGATAATGCTTTGTTATTTATTTGTAATACCAATACAAGGTTTCCATTTAAATAACTGTACTTTTTTTTAAAGTAAGTCAATTTATAGAAAAACAGTAAAGACCAAGCAATGTCAGGAAAGTAAAACCAAATGACTGAAATGCAGAAAACAGCATCGACCTCACCGAGAGAGAAGCAATCAGGCTGGCAGGCTCTTTTGTTTGACTGGGCTGAACTGTATGTCTATGAGAATGTGGATTTTAAGATGTGGCTGCAGAAATAAGGCCACGTTATCGCAAAGTCAAGTTGGACAAAAACCTCACTTGGCCAGACTCTAGAGGGAAGTCTGGTAAAACAGACCCAGAGGGTGGATCAAAGAAGAGGTGCTTAGACAGTGATGGCTGTCTGGGGACAGGCTTCCTGGAACATAAATGAAAGCGGCATGTTGCTCCTGTAGTAAGGGAAACAATAATCATTCAGGGGGGGAAAAAGAATAGGGGGCATTGGGGGCATAAAATAAACCATTTAACATATTGCTAGCAAATCATGCAATTTAAAAATAGGTTTCTAAGCCCAAGGGGTTTGGGTTCAAATGTGACTCCATCATTTTAACCTCTACAAACCTTGGTTCTCATTTGTAAGACAGGAGTAATCAGATTGCTGTATTAAATGAGTTATTTCATTTAATTGTTTAGATTAGGGTCCACCACAAAGCAAATGCTAGACATTTTGGTTTCCCTTTTTGTAATGGGTAGCAGGGGTTTAGCAAAGTTGTTTGAATTTGCATGAAAGAAACTAGGAATTTCATTGTTCATTTTGTTCATGTACTCTACAGTGCTAAAAACACACATCCTCACCCCAGCAATCACATTCGAAGGCAAACACCCATATTTTGCAGCTAAAAAGCCAGGACTAAATCTAGAATTCAGTATTTGATTGCAGTCTACCACATTACTTAGCCTCTAATTCTTCACTGGCTGAGTGCCCATGCTGCCCAAGAGGGAAGCTCTGAAAGATTTTTATATTGCATTTCACTTTATTGGGAGAAGTGCAGCAGCTAAATCCCAGAAGAAAAGGTTAAGTATTATTCCATTGTTCTGCAGAGGTTTTTAGACTGCAAGTGGCAACCCAGTATTAGACAATAAAAATTAATTTGGTGGGTTGGAATTCCCATTTTTTTTTAAAAATAGAATAAAAATTATCAGTGCAATGCACATATTAGGAAAAACAATCCATACACACACACACACACACACACACACACACACACACACACACAAACACACTGGCTTGCTATGCAAATTTCTTATTGTGGGTCATGTTAAAAAGTTCAAAATATGGACTAAAAAACCCTTTTAGGTTTCTCTTCATTAGTCAATCTCTATGTATTTGTTTCCTGAGCACCTGTGCACCCAGCCCCCCTCCCAAGTTGAATTCCTTGAAGCTACACTCATCTTGTTTGTCATTCATAAACAATAGCATAAGCACAGTGCCCGACACCTGGTAGATACTCAATACATGATGATCAAATAAATGAGATACGATTTATTCCACAAGCCCCACAAATCGGGGGTGGGGGGGGCCTCTATTTCTCAGTTAACCTTTATTTTTACTACAAAATAAATACATGAGCATTTTTTCTTTCCTAATGGTTTCCTTTGACTGTCTTCCACTGAGGGATTAGGGGAGGCCATTAGACATTGATTTGTTGATCCATCAAGTGCTATGATGGACTTTCCAGACAATCCAGGAGAAAGAACATTGTCCTCTTTTTACAGATTGTAGACACTCAGGCGCAGGACAGTGACTTAAGTTGCCAAAGATCACAGAGCTAAGTGTGCCTATGACCCCTGCCCCTGCCCTTCAACGTCTGTAGGTCCTTAATGCAAAGGAACCCATGTCCATTCTCCTACAAAAGATGACTGGTGTCTAAGTGGACCTGTGTCCTATTTATACAATCCAATGAACTCTCAAGAAAAGACCCTAGATTCCTGCCTGCATCGCTAATGTCACCTATCTGGTTCCATCTTAGAACAAAGTCCTTTCTAAGAAAGAAAGCATTCTTCTTAACAGGGGTCCCACTGTCCCGGGTGACCCTACTCACTGCCCCAGCACTGGCAAAGCAAGAAGACATATGGACTTGGGGGAGAGAGTTAAAAAACTGCTCAGGAAAATGGCCAAGAATTCCAAGGACCCTGAGAATAGGAGAACACAAAGTTGTTGGAAACATCTATTTATGTTCAGAAATTCCATCCCTCCCTTGCTCCCTCCATCTCCTCGTTTATCTATCCATTCACCCAGCTACCTAACTATTCACCCTTCCATTCACCCATTCACCTATCCATCCACCCACCTACCTATCTACCTGTTCATCTCTCCACTCACCCATCTATCCATTCATTCACCCAACTATCTATCTATTCAACCATCCATTTACTCATACGTCCGTCCATCCCTCTACCCATCAAGTATGGAGCATCTATTCTGCAGCTACTCCAATATTTTTCTCCTCTTAGAATACTTCCCATTCTACCTGGCTGAATTATAATTACTTTGTTTATTAAATTTTTCATTTTAGTATATGAATTATGCCTTTCCAAGGGTACTTTGATCAGGGCTCCAACATAAAAGGGAATTAAATTACAGTAATTATAATGACAGAAGCAATCATGACATTACCATTATTGAGAATTTACCATGCCCCAGGTTATTGGATGAGTCCTCATAATGGCTCCCAGCAACCTTCCCAAGCTGAAACTACAAGGGTACACTGTGCTGAAGAAGCAGGGCCAGAATGGGGTGCCCAGGCCCACCAAGTTCCTCCCTCTGTTCTCGGGAAAGGGACAGGGGCTGAGGAGCATCTGAATCTCATTCACCCCTGTTCTCTTCCTGTCCCTGGAATAAGATGGCCCTCACTTGCCTTTCACTGTCATTATAGCTCTTCAAAACCTTCACAGCATTTCCCTAAAGCTTAGACTTTTACCACCTAAAGTAGAAACTGAAAAGGAGAAAGCAGAAAACAGCAAATTTGGTTCCCAGCAGGCAAACTGCATCTTACCTCACTGAAATTTTAGGGGCTTTTCATATTTTTGTTCTTGTTTTTATCTCCCTAGGGACTAGAAGTTCCTCCCTGCACTCTTTAGGGAGAGAAGTAGACACCCAAAACTGAGCTCCCCCCCAAAAAAGGCCAAATCTGATTCTACATATGTTTATATGAGAAACAGAGATACAGACTCTGACTGGTTCCTTCGGGAGAACCCTCTCTGTCATTCAAATAATATAAAGTCCAACACTCATTCAAGAGCCAGACGCCATTTACCTCCCCCTTCACGGGACTTCTGGTAAACCCCAGAGCACCACGAGACACACCAGGATGTCCTGCAGATGCCAAAAACTCAGTAAGTCCAGGATCAAGTTGGTCACACTCACCCTATAAATTATTACTCTTCCTGTGATCCTTGTTTGACTCTGAGGCCAGTCAGCCACTGAACACCCTATCCTGGGTCCTAACCTGAGCATTCCCCCTAGCCTTCACCCAGTCCTGCCCTCCCAGAAGGAAGAGGCGTCTGCGAGCCCCAGAAGATGTGCCCAACCAGGCGGCACTCTTGTCCCTCTCCTATTATTTCACATTGGGTATCTGGAATCCTTAAATTCCCAGCGCCCAGATACCCTGAGCCTTCCAGGGCCTGTGCTTGCCTCTCCACATGGTCCTCCAGAGTGACATCACCACAATGTGAGTAACCCCAGACCCAAGGCAGCCAACAGGTGGCTCATCATGGAGGTAAACGAGACACTCAGGTTAGGGTTTCCATCCACAGATGTGCACGAGACCCCTCGCCATGCAGATAATAGTCAAGAGGATGGGCAGAAAAAGGAATCAGGCAGGGGCAATCAATTTTTGCTCCTCCCTCAAGCCCACAAACATCAGGGGGAGGTCTGGATTCTGCCCTCAAAACACATCCTGAGTGCCCCTTCTCCGGTTCTCGTTGCCCTGGTATAAACCTTCATCACAAGATGTCCTGTCTCCCTCTAGACCCCCACCTTTTCCTATGACCTACACTGGTTGGTGCCTGAGTTGTCTTTTTTTTGGGGGGGGCGGGGGGTACCAGGGATTGAACTCAGGGGCACTTGATCACTAAGCCCCATCCCCAGCCCTGTTTTGTATTTTATTTAGAGACAGGGTCTCACTGAGTTGCTTAGGGGCCTCACTTTTTTTGCTGAGGCTGGCTTTGAACTCATAATCCTCCTTGCCTCAGCCTCTGAAGCCGCTAGGATTACAGGCTTTGAGTTGCCATCTTAAAATACAAAACTGGTGGGATCCTGCCCTCCTTCTCCACCCAGCCTACAATAAAAGCATCTCACCTAACATTGAAACCATCCCCCACCCCACTCCCCCAATAATCTTCTGGTTCCTGCCCACACCAACAGCCCCATTTCCCTTTTCTCTGCACCTGTATGTAAGAGCAGGTCACATCAGACTCCGTCCTCTTCCCCACTGCTCCCATCAACATGTCCAGGCTTCCCTCGGCCTGGGACGTACCCTCTACTTAACAAGTTGATTCCCAGCTGCCAAGTTCTAATTCAATAGTCTCCTCCCTTTTGAAGTCTCCTGCACCCTAGAGCCTCCCAGGAAGGTTTAAGTATGTGGCTCCTCACTCCGTACCCAGAGTGCACACTGAAAAGTTTTCAGTCTGTTCTGTCTTGTGATTCTAGGTCTACTGTCTCTCTGTACCATGAGCCTTTCAGGGAAGGGACTGCAGCTTTGACTTCATGTCCCAGTACCATGTGCAGCACAGAGGGACAGCAAGAATGAAGTGGACATGTGAGGATGACAGTCACTGGGCACCTAAGAAGCATCTTTGGACTGCCATAGAAACCAACAAGAAAAGAGCCTTCTGATTGCCAAGAGCAGTGGTGCAGTAATCCTGGTGGCTCGTGAGGCTGAAGCAGGAAGATCATGAGTTCAAAGCCAGCCTCAACAACTTAACAAGGCCCTAAGCAACTCAGTGAGACCTGTCTCAAAATAAAATATAAAAAAGGCTGGGGATATGGCTCAGTGGTTAGGCATCCCTAGGTTCAATCCCAGGCACCTGATCATAACTATTTCTATTCTCTAGAAAGGCCCACCTTGACTGTCAAACAGAAAGTCCAGCAGGACAATAAAAGTGAACATAGAAACAGCAATCACCATGTTCCAGACTGTACCTGGACAGGATGCCTAACCTGTTGATCCAAGCAATCTGAAACCTGAAATGTTTTAAGCATGGGCATGAGGCTCAAAAAATTTTGGATTTTAGAGTATTTCAGATTTGGGATCTGCAGATAAAGGATGCTCATCCTTTAAAGTCTATGCAAATTTTCCAAAATCCAAAAAAAAACTCCAAAATCTGAAACACTCTGGTCCCAAGCCTTTTGGATAAGAGATACTCAGCCTGTATTAACTCTGTAATCCTCACAGAAAATCTTACAATCATCCCCATCTCACAGATGAGAAAATGGAAGCTCAGAGAGGTTACGTAACTTACCCAGGAGCTCACAGAGTATGCAACAGTCAGGACCTGACCCAGGTTCATTTAGAAACCATCCACCCCCCCTGCCATCATTTGTTGGTTCCTGTTCAAAGCCTGCTATCTTTTCTAACTATGGGACAGCATTGACAATAGCAGGAAAAGATAAAGAAGGAAGGCTGTCTCTTTTCATTCCTCTTTTATCAGCAATGACCAGGGAATTCTCCAAGCAAGTGTTCCTCAACCTTCTTTCCTCTGCTCACCTCATGTTCACCAAATACAGGTTTCTAAAGAAGCAGATGAGCTATGTCAAGAGATGATCTTAAATGCACACATTCCTTACCTTTCATAGCAGCCTCATGGCATGGATGATGCTGAAATTCCTGTTGTACAGATGGGAACACTAACACCCTGAAGGGCAAGGCCACATGCCCAAGTGACGGAGCCAGGAGACAGTGCGTTGAGTGAGTCACAACTGTATGCTGTCCCCCAGTTCTTCCTCTGACATTTATTTTCCACTTTTTTGGTTTCCATGCACTCTTTCTTTGGGAAAGGTGTGGGTTTTGATGGAGAAAAGGCTAGTTAAAAATCAAAGAGAATTATTAGCATTGTTCACTAAAAATTCCCTCTTCCCTGAACCGGCAGTGCAGGCAAGAAAGGGCCAGGCATGACACTGAGCTTCCACCATGGCCTTGGTTGGGATGTCCATCCCCAGCTCCACAAGAGGCCTGGAGCGTCCAACCGGGCTCTGTCCACGGCTCTGACAGAGCTGAGCCGCAGCCTCCGCATCTGACTCTTGCTGCCACCCTGTGACGAACTGCAGCAATCGCAGGTGGGGAAACACCAGGCTGAAGAGCAAGGGGGGGACAGAGAGACCCCAACCCTGATACTCCAAGGAATCCTTCAGAGTCTCCCCTTGACACTTTCTGAGCACAGGCAGCTCAGAAAGGCCACATGGATGGGGCATATCCCTGCCCCCGAGAGAAGCAGATCCTGACCACACATTGGAAAGCCACATGGCCAGCTGGGTGTTGGGATCAAAGAGGAAAGGGTGACAGATAGGAATAATGCACCACAATGGCTCCACAAATGCCTGGCTGCTTCATTGGGGCACTCAAGCTCCTCATGCACTTAGTGGGGAGAGCCCCGAGGCTCCCGTGCAGGCTTCTGGGTGCAGATCCTGCCATGGTGCCTTCAGTGACATTGATGGTCCCTGTCACATCCTTGCCAATCCCAGTGAAGAGTGAAGAGTATACCTAGAAGCAGAGGTGTGGCACGGAGTTGCCCTCCAGTGAAGCCACATCCTTTCCTCAAGAGGATCAGGGATATCAGATGAATCTGATTATATGCACTCAGAGCACAGAGCCCTCAAGGACTGGGAAAGGTCTTGGTAATTGACCCAGGGCAGCAGAGAGAGGGGTCCCTTTGGGGTTGAGCAGACCCAAGTACATACCTCACGCTCTGGCAGCCAGAAGCCTCCCTGAGCACTGCTTTTGGTCTGCATGATGGGAATGACCTGGGAATTATCGTACCTGTTCCCTCTACTTCCGTAGTCCTCAGAAGCGTCTGTCCACACAATGGGCTCTGATATCATGCGCTGTACTTATAATTACCGCGTCTTGCTCACATCTCAGGTTAAAGCTAATTAAGCTCATCTTGTCTCCTCCTTCTCTCCAAGAGCCCTTTGCTGACGATGGGACCTGGAGCAAGTTATTCAACAGCTTGTGCCTCAATTTCCCCATCTGGTAAGGCAGGTGTAATAAGAGCACACAATCTCGGAAGGATGTAGTGAGGCTTCAATAAAACAACATCACACTACCCTGCCCAGAGAAAACTGTTCATTCCAATGGGAAAACTGATGTCTCTGGAATATAGGGTGTGCAGAGGCCAGAGCAGAGAGACACAAGCTCCCACACCCCTTCAACTGGTCAGAGGAGAATGTCAGGCCAGGTCTTCTCACCACTCCTCCTCAAAATTCCTCTGCAGAGAACAGGGACTCCAGCTCCCTGTGTACTCCAAAAGGGTTCCCACCCAGGGAACGATGGCATCCTCGATTTGTCTTAGTGGAAGAAAGGAGAACAATCTCCCTGTTAAGTTTCTTTCTCTTTTATCTTAGCGATATTTAATGAATAAAGAGGACACTTCTCTAAAAGAAAAAAATGCAACTATTTACAGTGTCTGGAGGCCCCTATTTTCAAGCTATCAGTAAACAGCGTCTAGTTTGGCATCTGCCACATTCCAAAAGTCCACACAGAGGCAGCCAGGGTATTTTCATTACCAAAATGCAATGGCTTGGGCCCCAGACACTGTGTGCCGCTCAAATTCACATCTGCAAATATCTCCCATTGACTCTGGAGTTCAGACACCATTGCATAATTGGCAACTTACCTCATTTTAATTAGCTGTTGTTAATTCCTATTATTACTGTTACCCTTAATTTATTTGCCAGCTAAAATGACTGCATTTGGGAGCTAAAGGAGGCAGTTTGCTCTCCCCCAGCCAACTCTAAGATCTTTTTAAAGCCAATCTTTTAGGGTAGGAGCCAATCTAAAATCTCAAACTATAGGATGCTTATAAGTGAATATTTAAGGTAAAGTCTGAAACCTTAAGACCTCTCTCTAAACACACAGAGAGTAGCTAAAACAAACATATAACTGATCTCTAGAATATTCTAAAGTTCTATTTGTATGGACAATAAATTTTTTTAAAAAAATCCAAATTCCTATAGTCTTAAAGACTAAAGTTTAGACTAAACCATAAAAATAATTAAAATATCATTTGCCATTACTAAGCACTGATTCTTCAGTTCTATGCTAAGTACTTGACATGTATTATTTCATTTAATCCTCATAATTACTCCTATAAGTGGATATCATTTTTCCATTAGCAAAGTAAACCTCAGAGAAGTTGAGTCACTCGCTTAAGTCCATACAGCTAATAAGCAGAAAATCCAGTACTTGAACCAGGTATGCCTGGTTCCAGAGGCTAGCATCAAGCCCCATATTAACCATCTTGCACCTGTAAGAAGTGGCTTGCTCGGAGTATAGGTGAGGGTTAAATGAGTAATTAGGTATTAGGTCTTTTGAATGCTGCTTGGCTCCTGGTAAATGTTCAAAGGAGTAGTATGTTATACTCAGATTTTGCCCTAGGCAACGACAAGGAAGACAAAGATGAGAAGGAGAAAAGAACCTCAAAAAGCTTGTGGAGCTGAGGGAAGGACCTAAGCATAGTCTCTCAGTAATTAGAAACCACGGGAAACTATAGTAACCTCAAGTGAGGTGCAGAAGGCAAAGAGGAGGAGATAAGACAAGGCAGCAGCACCTGAGGATCTAACCCAGAGCCCCAGCCTCAGCAACTTAGTGAGGCCCTAAACAACTCAATGAGACCCTGCCTCTAAATATATTTTTTAAAGGGCTGAGGATGTGGCCCTGTGATTAAGCACCCCTGGGTTTAATCCCTGGTACAAGAAAAAAGAAAAGAAAAAGAAGAATTAGCCTGGAAGATTTCAAACTCAACAAGCTGCTAAAGGGATCAGGGTGAGAGTTTGAGGCAATAAGAAGAAGTGAAGCAAAAAAACAAAATAAAACAAAACAAAACAAAAAAAGGTGCAGGGTAAGTTCTTGGGACCCCAAACTCATGCCAAGAGCTGAAGCACAGACCAAAGTGGAGTGCCCAGGATGAAGCTGGGCCAGATGCATAAGGAGGCAACACAAATGGTCCAGGGTCTCCTCGTCCACCTCACTGCCATATTAATTCCTACCGTCCTTCAGGTCTAAGTGAAAGTCCACCTCACTGGCAAAGCCTCATTGGACCCCACACCAGAACAGGTCCTCAGGTCACCTGCTGCCAGCATTCCTTCATGGCTCCAGCAGGAGACTCTTATGCACCAGTCTAATTATTGGAGAAGCGCCTGATTCCTGAACTAGAGTGTCATCTCCATGAGGGTTCAGGCTACATCTTATTTTGCTTGTCCTTAGAATCCCAGAGCCAGCACGATGCCTGGGACAGAGTAGCAAAAAGCAAAAAATGTTTGTCGAGTGATGAATACATGCATGAATGAAGGAACGAAGGAAACCATCAAGTTCAGACTCTCTTCTCGTGCTCCTGCCAGGGACCAACCATGGTCCAAGGCAGCAAAGTTCTCTCTGGGGATACCCTCCACCTTCTCCCTATACCTGAAAAGGAGAAATGAAGAAAGAATGTGTTATTGATGTATTTTGACATCTCGGACTAAAAACTGCTACACAAGAAGCAAAGAACTAATAGTCATCATCTCTCAAAATGATACTGGGCTATTCGAGAGCTGACTTCAAGGACTTTTTAAAAAGAACAAAACAAGCCGGGCACAGTGGTGCACGCCTTTAATCCCAGTGACTCGAGAGGCTGTGTGCAGCAGGGAGAATCTCATGTTTTGAGGCCAGACTCAGCAACTTAGCAAGACCCTGTCTCAAAATAAAAAGGGCCAGGGATGTAGCTCAGTGGTAAAGTAGCCCTAGATTCAATCCTTCGTACCAGAAAAAATAAATAAATAAAAGGACATGCTCCTCTTCACATCAGCCCCCACCCCTCCTTCTCCTCCTTATTGGCAGTGTTGTCCACTAAGCAGGACCTGAGAAAGAGGCTAAACAGGGCAGTGTCACAGCCCACTGCAAGGGGAGTGTGAGGGTCTGGGAGGAGCCAGTGGAGAGGCTTATATTGCCATTGTAACACCCTAGAGAATGATGATACATACACAGGCAACTCTGTAGGGAAAGGTTTCCCTTTCCGAGTCCCAGAAAAAGCCCCTCAAGAGTGGCTTTGATGAGTACAGGTTGTTTCGATTTCCCAGAGATACGTGGTAGTGAGGTCAGAACCTAAGAGTTTTTAGGGAGCTTCTCCCTCGAGGAGCAAAGGGTTACCAGTGTCTCATGTCTCCCAAGAATGAGAGCTGACCAAATCCTTTGTTTCTAAACCATCAGGATGCTACATCTAATCCGGGACATCTTCAGAGCATGCATTTGCAGGCACATGCGCCCTCACGTGTACACAGTTCACCTGAAGATCAGAAGGAACAGAGGGTGTCTCTGTGGGAATTTAGGTAATGAGCCCCAAATAGCTGAAGGTCAGAGTTGAAGACAGGGGTGAACCTCTGTCCTCTCCTTTATAAGCTCACTGGCCTCTCTCAGCCTCGGTTTTCTCAGTCTACTGTAGAGTTCATTCATTCTCCACACTCACTCATTTACTCCACAAGTATTTTCCAACAGAGACCATTACAGAAGCCAAAAATAGTGATGACAAGCCAGATAAAAATCTTGCTCTGGGTAGCAGACATTCTTGGGCTGAGACAATACCACTGACCTTAGAGGGTGGGTACAGGACTCAAAGATAGTAAAAACTAAAATAATGGTTGCTGCCATTGATTGAATTCCTACAACTGCCAGACGCTGAGCTAAATTTTATACTCATGATCTAGTTTCAACTTCAGAACAATTTGATGAGACTGGGATCATGAAGAAGAAAATAGAAAATTGAGAACTGAAAGACCGCTCAGGTCCATACACTACCCGCAGGTGGACCCAAGGTTTGATTCCACAGATTCCAGTCCCAGGAACCTCACCACTCATGTCCGGCCCAGGCAGCGAATGCTCTTCAGGTATGTATGTCCCCATCCTCTGAACCAATCAGCTTACATCTTAGACTTCCCTCCCCAGAGAGACCTCAGCTCTCCTTCCCTGGCTCCAGCCTAGGTTGTGAACACAGCTCACTTGTTGAATAAATGTTGGCTTTCTTTCCTTTTTTTTTTTTTTTTATTTGGCAGTTTAAAGCAATTAACGTCATTTAGTCAAGCGTGTTATTAAGTCAACATTCAAGGGAGGGTGGATCAGGGGAAATGAATATACTAGGTTATATAAATACCAATTTACTCACTGTCTAAAATATCACAGAACTTCATCATATGTCAAATATTTTAGTCCCTTTTATTTTTGCCTTTTACATTCAAAGATGATTCCATCTCCATGCACCACTCAAAGAACGAGTCTGTACTGCAAGGTCTCTTGGGAGAGAACGTTAGCAAAAATGTAGAGAAGAATTTACCAAAGTGGGAAGTCATTTCTGCCTTCTCTGACATTAATGCCGCTTTCATCTTTTCTTGGCCCTTCAGCTGAGTCCTGGTGTGAGTCTGCTGCCCCTGCTAAAATGCAAATGGAGGGACAGCATCTCTGTGCCTCCCTCCACCCCAGCAGATGCCTGCACAGTGAAGGGCAGGGCAACAGATGTCGCAACGATGGACAAAACAAAAAGAGCAAAGAGCCAGATAGGACACATGCCTGTAATCCCAGCAGCTCTGGAGGCTGAGGTAGGAGGATTGCAAGTTCAAGACCAGCCTCAGCAACTTAGCGAGGCCCTAAGGAACACAGCAAGACCCTGTCTCTAAATACAAAAAAAAAGGGCTGGGGATGTGGCTTAGTGGTTAAGTGCCCCTGGGTTTAATCCCTGGTATCACACACACACACACACACACAAAAAAAAAAAAAAAAAAAAAGTCAGAACCAAGTGCCACCCATCTCACAGCCAGTAGATTGCAAATGAGGCTAGATTTGCCATGCTCTGAAGCTGGGCTGACTCCAGGTCTTGGCATGCCCAGAAGGACCAGGCATCATCGTTCCTGGCCTCAGAAAGATGACTTCTGCTCAGAGAAGGATACGTGCAAATAATTGCCCAGCAGGTATAATAACAAATACCAGATGCAGTGGGTGGTCTGAGGAGGAGGCGGCAGCCAGTATAACACAGACTGATAACTCCGATAAGGTGTGAAGCAAAATACCAGATGCGCTCCAGACCACTGCTCAGCCTGCTGTGCTCCCAACCATCCATCCTCCCTTTTTCCCTCTATCTCTCCCCCATCCTCCCTTGTCATTTCACTCCAGTACTACCTCTAACTGGGCCTCCCACATTGCAGAGCTCGGTAGTGATGTTCCAAGTCAAAGAAGGTAACTGCTGGAAATAGGAAGAGGCAAATGTTGAGAGTACTGATCGGCTCACGATGGGGTGACACCTGATATGTAGGACTATCACTAGCTCAGGAAAAGACCAAAATTCGAAACTTGGGCTTACAGTTACTATGAAATGGATAATGCTTTCCCACCATCATGAAGTCAAAAACATGTGAGTCAGGAACCTTCCACACAGACCTCACCATTCAGACAGCCCTAGGTTCAAGAATCAAAGACACCACCTATCGGCCACACGATCTTGGGTAAGTCATGTCACCTCCCAGAACTTAAGTCTCCTCCTCTAGAAAACTTCGCTAGCTATCAGAGTACCTATCTCATGGGATTATAGGGAATGTGAAATGAAATTTATATGGAGAGCTTTGTGTTGTGCCTGGCTGAGAGTGTTAGCTGTCACCACCCATCATTATTATTGGAGAAAACACAGCTTTCGTCCCAAAGATCAATGCTGCATTTCCCAGAATAAAATTGAACTAGCCTATAATTTATCCTGGTTACGTTTAAAGCACTGTTTTTTAACACATTTATTAAACTATGAAGTCAGTTTAATGGTCAGAGCCACCCTTCCAAAATGAGTACAACAGAATAAGTATTGAATAGAATAGTGTGGAATAAAGCAGAACAGAATCAAGTCGAACAGATTAAAATAGGATATAGCGCAAAATACAAGATTGCACTGCAGAGGCCATGATGTTTCAGAAAATACGCATTTTTTGAGGCTAAGGGTTACGAGTTGCAATGAAACATGTATCTTTTTCTTTTTCCTTTCTTTTTTTTTTTTACAAGGGATTGAACCCAGGGGTGCTTAACCACTGACCTTCTTCCCCAGCCCTTTTTATATTTTATTTAGAGACAAGGTCTTGCTGACTGCTTAGGGCCTCCCACTCAGTTGCTGAGGCTGGCTTTGAATTCACAATTCTCCTGCCTCAGCCTCCTGAGCTGCTGGGATTACAGCTATGCACCACCACGCCCAGCTAAACGTGTAGATCTTACTGTGGGCCACCGTCAAAAACACCTGAAAGGCACTGAGTCAAAAAAAAAAAAAATGCAGTTTGGGCCCAACAGGACTGTAGGGGAGCAATTCATATACAAGGGTGATTAGGAAAAGCCTTTTATGGGAAGCAGATGGCACCTTTCACACTGATGTGCACCAAACAATTTTCTGTTAAAGGGCTGGAAACTGTAGGTCCCCATAATCTATTTGGTAAGAAGAAAAGCCATCAGTGATAGGTCAACAAATTTCCCTCTATCTCACAAATTGGAGAGTGGCTACTTCAACTGTGCTCGGTGATTTCTAAATAAACTGCTTCAACAATCAGACGTGCACCTGGGTACCTTTTGACTTAAAAGATGCAATGTCTGACTTGTTCCAAAGCTCTCGTTTCTACTCCAAAGGAAAATTTCATTTGAGTTATCCACACTGAGGATGGCTGGATCCAGGACCAGCCTTGGCTTTGGCCTTGGTTCCAGGAACTGAGTAGCCACCACCACAGCCTCTGGCCCAGGGAAACAGACTACACACACACATTCTTACACACACTATACACACACATTCACACACCACACACACACACACACACACACACACATGTAAGCAAATCTCAGAGGGAAGATTTGCATAGGCCAAAAGAGAAAGGAGGAATAATGGAGTCCCTTAGGGGAACCCAGAAGTCTTCCCCTAGGTGAAATGTACTCAGTGCTCCTCAAAGCCTGGTCCATGGACCACTATATCAGAATCAGCTGAGATGTTTGTCAGCATATGGAGTGCTCAGCCCTGCACCATGCTTACTGAGTCAGAATTTCTTTGGTAAGACCTTGAAATAATGCACTTTAATAAGATCCCCAAGTGATACTGCTGCATGCTAAACTCCGACATCCTATAGAATCAGGCTCAGCAGTCAGACAAGGGCAGCAGGGTCAGCAGGGGGTGGGGGATGGTATGGTCAAAGACACAGAGGCATGATGCATTTGGGGAATCTGAGCAGGGCACTGTCACTGAAGCATTCAGGGTGAGGACTGAAAGGTGGTCACAGCAGCAAAGGGACTCTGGCACCCAACACAGCTCTGCATGCCTCATTGAGTATTCAATGGATGTTTTCTGAAGCAGGAAGGAAAGAAGAAAACATTCCCAACATTTAGCCAAAAAAGCAAATGCATTCTCATGAGACTGTTAAGACAGTTACAGATTTTTATAAACCATGATATTCTACCCCAAAAGAAGTGCTGGATCATTTGAACTTCAGTTGTGGGAAATGAGAAGGCTGGAGGCCTCTGGTTACCAGATGGATTACCAGTATTGAATAAACATTTGACTCATTGTGCTAACTCCTAGCTGCTTCACTTATACAGATAGTGTTAACAAGGGGACTGCTCCCTGATGATCCATGGAGACCAAATATTTTGGCTGTTATGAGGTACCTTGGGAGAACATTCTCTCCAGGTGAAATTCAAACTTAAATGTGATTTAACTGAGGACAGGTTGTAATCGTTTCCTTTTGCAAAGTCAAATAAAGCAGAATTCCAGGCAAGGCCAGGCAGGGAGCTTCAGAAGGGTCCACAGAGCAGGGAGCATACAGGTCATTGGCTTGGGGCTACCTTTCTTTGTCATCCAAGAAGCCCACTATGTGACATGGACCCCTTCCTTCCATCTGTGGTCTCACTGCTCTGACACTAGGCAAGTTCCCGGGGCTAGGAGTGTCAGGACCCAGCAGTCTGGGTCTGGACTATTCCTGATTTCCTGCAAGATCCAGGGCCTGGCACAAACCCTTGTACAATCATAGCTGTAGGGGCCAGTTCCCACTCCAAAGTCTTCTTATTCCCTTTTCAGTGAGTTGGTCAGGCTCAGGAGGAAGATGGAAGCTGAGCACCAGATTCTGGTCACCACAGGGCCACACGGGCACGCTGCTCTGCAGAAATCACAGTCACCAGAAAGAAATGTTGTGTCTGAGAGGAGATGGATGCAAAACTCCTCCAAATGCCTCAAAACACAATAGTCGGTTGAGTCCCAATATCTGGGGGAAGTAGAGGCTGGAATGAAACATCTTTTGGCAAAATCGCCCCCCACTAAATCCATATAATTTAATTCCCACGTCCCAGCCAGCTGCTCACCCTCCATCTCAGAGGGTCTGCGCTTGGTGCCGGCTCTCAGAACGGCCCAGGCTAGTCTATGGTAGAATACAGACAATTGCACCTGCAGGAAGCAGATGCCAATAAAAATAGCCCAAACTTGCTTCAGGGCCTCTCATGAGACTCCTCCCCTGCTTGAAGAAACCAGAAACCGTCCACGAGTGGCGGGCACTGCCGTGAGGTCACCCCAGGAGCCTTCCATGCTAGTGGCAGGTATGCGCGGCAGGTATGCGCAGTAGCAGAGGTGATACAGCTCTGGACAGCCTGCAAAGCACAAACTCAGAAATCTAGTCCCAGCGATGTAAACAACAAAAGGAGAAAAGGAAGCCCCCCTCATTGAGAAGGCGAGATTCACGCTCAGCACACACACCAGGCACACAACTCGAAGCTGGCAGGGCCTCGGAGAAGGCCAGGTGAAGTCTGCAACCCTGTGAAGGTGAAAGGGACAAAAATTAAAATTCACACTTCTCCCTAATGTCACTGGAAATGTGGCATTCGAGCGCTTTATGGAATTAGCTGCAGCAGCTTCCTGATTGCCTTTGCCGAGTCGCCTCCCCCAGGTTGATGGTGGCGGCTGCGGCGGCCCCATCAGTCTCGCCTGGTGCTCCTCGTGCACCCGCCTGGCACTGCGGTGCTCCCGCGGCAGCTGCTCGGCCTGGCACTGCAGAGGCTCTGGGACCCCTCAGTCTGACTGGATGCTGCTGAAGGAGACTCAGTGTGTTTGCAGGGTGCTGACCCAGATGGACAGGGATGCTCCCAGGGGCAAGGAGGGGGTCGCCAGGCTGGGAGAAGTGAGGACCCTCTGGCTCTGCTGTCTGGCAGTCCCTGCTGGCACTGACAGGGCTGTGGGTGAGGGACCTGCCTGCAGGGCTTCAGAGCTGGATTGCTGTAGCTGGAAGGCAATCCCCAGTTTTTGCGGCATCCATGACTGAAGCTGGGGATCGTAAAATCCGGACATGGGAGAATAAATGGAGAAAAGAATGGAAGGACTTCATTCTTCGCCTGGGCTCCATGGTGTTCTTATTTGCATCACCGGTTTGTGAGAACAAGGAAAAGGCTGGGCAGGCAATTCTTTTCTTTGTTTATCTGTACATTCATGCATGCCACAAGGAAACCCTGAAGCCCACCCCAGAGACAGCCGCTATGTGCCAAAGCGGGGTCCTCTCTCAGTCATAAACAGCAAGCCTGCCCTGGGTGAATTCAATGTCTAGCTTACCAACCTCCTACCTCCCCTTCCCCCCACCACCACCATGCAGGAGATAAGGGGTCCTCAGGATATCACACATCCCCAGACCTGCCAAGGGCATGGACGGAGCTGCTGGACTCATTCCATGCAAAATGAAACTGATCCTAGGGGTTAAAGGGCTGAAGCCTTCAAGCTAGCTGTCAATTGTACAGAAAAACAGAACTGGGGCTTCACTGAGATGGGAAAAAAAAAATAAGCACCAACAAACATCCGGGAAAGGGAGACAAAGAACAGGAACAAAACTAACAGAGGAGATAAAATTGGACACTTTCCCAGTGTCAACTCTGGGCTAAGGCCATCATAAGCCTCAGTACCTCATCCTCCCATGACCTCATTTTACAGGTAAGGAACCTGAGACCTTGACATGCGGCTAAGTGTCAAGCTGGCTCTCAAAGCCAGACTTGTCTGGTTCCAGGGCCTCAGAGCCCAAGCTGACTCTCCATCCATTACCTTATACACAAAGGGAAACTTTACCAAATCCAATTAGATTCTCGGAAAGATTTCTCAGGAATCAGACCTAATGAGGGGAGAGCTGACCCTCAGAGGAAACCAAAAGTCAAGCAACATCATTTTATTATAATAAAAGGAAGAACTACAGAAAGCTAGAGGACTGACTTACTGGCCCTCCCCTCCTTCCAGCTCTTACCCCTTTTACATTCTGCATTATGCAAGCAAATGACAATGCACCCAAGCAAGGAGACAAATAATTCCATGGGGAAAAGACTAAGGGCAGGGAAGCAGTGTCCATTAAATGCCCCTATGAGTCAATAACATGCATGGACCAAATCAAGGTACAAGAGGCTGATCTTGGGCAATGCCCAAATGCCTCTCCTCTGACCCCATGCCACCCTAGGCCCCTGAGATGGTATTGATATGGCCCAGCCTCAAAAACTGTCTTTGTCACTAGAGCCTTGGGTAAAATTACATTCTCTGTCTTAGTTTCTGCATCTCTGAAATGGAGATGCTAACAGACCTTGGGGTTGGTTATGTTGAAATAAATAAGCACAAGACACAAAATAGAAATAAAGCACCTGCATCATCAGTATCCTTGCTTTCAAAGAAGACCTGAGAGGGCCCCACCATGGGCAGCTTTGTGAAGGTCTCCAAATGAGGCCTCCAATAGCCATATGTTAACTGCCCCCTCAAGCAGACAAACTGCTGTCTTTAGCTCCCAACACTTCCCAGTATGTGGAAGCAACTGGAAAAACACTCTGACAGCACCCCATCTTTTCCAAACACTTTCCATAAGCTACTTATTGCTAAGTATCCTGTATGCATCTTCTCATTTGTGCCTTTCCATGTAGAAGTTAATGCCACTGTGTCCATTTGATAGATAAGAACACGGAGGTTCAGCCACTCATAAGCAGAAGCATCTAGATTCAGGAAGGTGATGCCACAAGGAAACCCTGAAGCCCAAGAGATGGCTGTGTGCCAAAGATGGGGTTAGACCCGACTGGCTAAGCTCAGATTCAGACTCTCAACTCTATACAGGTCTCTCTTCCCAAGACCAACCATCTCTCTTAAAAGTAGATTTTTAAAAGTCAATCCTCTGATTTCTTTCAAAGTCTCTGTGTATTTCCTATCCATCTTAAGGCATTTGTTTCCAGCAAAAAAAAAAAAGGGAAAAATCTTGCTATTCGAGTAGAAAATCCAGCTATGTCTCGATAATTCTGAAATTCCTGTTCTGGGAAATGTGTATCATTGGTTTTTTTCAAAAGATTAGTGAGCTATGACCCTCTCCTGAGAGGATTACATCTTATTTTAGTATGACCAGGTGACTCCAGATATTCTGAAATACTTGAACTTGGGCACAGACCTTGGGATTTTTAAATTAGTTTTGAGTGTTTTTGAAGAAAGGAAAAAAGCACATGTTCATAAAACACACACACACACACACACACACACACACAAACACAAAAGCCCTTTATTGGTAGCCTGTTAGAGATTTGCTTCAAGTGTGCCACTGGAGTCAGTGTACAAATTCTGAATCATGAAAGCAAATGACAATAGCATTCCAACAGAGGCCCAGGCCAAAGCCCAGAAGAAAGAATACTCAAACTTCAGTTTTACCATCCCAGAAGCCAAATGACTATCATTTATGTCCATGGGGCAAGCATCTATGCCCATTGAGCTGTTTGTACATGATGTGATCGTGTTGTGCTAATAGACATTTCACTAATAATGGAAACCGGTAGGAGGTGGAGAGTAAAGCTGTATGTTATGACTCCAGGCTGAAAACTACATACATCCGATGGATTTACTGCCTCCCACATCTATTGTTCTTTTTACAATATTTTTCCACCTCTGCCTTAACGAAGTACCATGGAAAAAGCATTTCAGGGGGAAGAGGTACAAAGAGCCAAATGTCTGCCCCATATTTCTGATTTTCACCTTGCTTTACAAATTATTGTACAATGTTACAGCAAGAACAAACTTTAAACCCATGACTGCCCACCTTCACTGTGCAAGGAACGAGATTAGGAGGATTTGGGAAAGCAAGCAAAAAAAAATCAACTCCCCTCCCTGGGGACATAATACATACTTTTCTCTGTTACTGTGCCCTGCTCACATTAAATGTGCATGGCATATGTTGCCTTCATTTTATGAATTCATCATGCAATCAAAGTGACAAAATTCCAGGAGTCTCTCTTGTTCTTCACTAACAATAAATCAGGATGATATCAGTGATAAAGTAACCAGAGAACTAAGGCTTTCCGTGTGCCATACACTGTTCTAAACAGCTATTATTTAATCCATCCCAAAGCCCCATGACACAGGTGGTTTTATTATTTGTTTCACTTTAGGATGAGCAAATCAAGGCCCAGGGCAGTATTGTTAGTGATTCGCAGGACAGAATTCAACCCCACAGCAAGTGCTCTTTTGTAAAAATCTCCTTTTCTCCTGTGCATGGTTCTCTATAATAGAAATCTAGACCATTCTAAAACCGGATACTCTGTTCCCTCCTGGCAGCTGAGAGTTAGCAGTTGTCAGAAAAATGAAGAAGGGATTGCAGGGTCTGGTTTAAAGCAAGGGCGGGCATCTAGATTTGGGAACTCCACTTGCCAATTATTCCTTTCATTCCATTTGAAGGGACATTGAAGTCTCAGGAAAATAAGTCGCCAAGTATACCATGTACTTAGCAACCTGAGCAAACCGAGGTACAGCAGGTTCTACTTTTCAGGGAAAACATGAGGGAAAATGCTCTCTGGTTTTTGCAGAAGAGTTGAGTCTTCAAGTTACAGCTGAGATTGGCTGCTGGTCAGAAGCTCCACAAGGTTATTCTCTTCTCTGGCAGCTCCACTTTCCAAGCTGAGGACAGTGGTGGAGGCTACCTGACTCCCCCTTTTTCCCTATGAACTAGGGACCTAGCAGTCAGCCTTTCCATTCTCTATCAGAAATTACGCACATCCCATAGCAGGCACAAGCCCACAGTGGAAGTTGTACCCAACCTCATAAGGGCTCAGCCACCCACAAAGCTGGTCTTCACTGCCAGAAGAGCACGTCTGGAGGTTCTTACCTAAGAGCAGAGCATCTGGGGGGAAAACAGCAAGGGTGCCCACATCCCAAACCACCCCGCCCTTCCCATCTTTTGTGAGTCCTGAAGATGAATCCAGTCATGTGCCAGTGGGATGGGCCAAGCCAGCAGCACACACTGTAGAGAAAACTCAAAGGCTTGAGGGTTATAAAAAGAAAAAAAAATAATAATAGGTTTCAGTCCCAGCCCCACCATGGAGCAACCTGTCCCACCTCCCTAAGACTCAAGACCCATCTGGGAGGCAGCTAACACAGGTCTTCTCCCAGGGAGGGAGCCAGATCAAATTCTGTACATCAGCTACTTCCATTCAAAGAATGCTTTGCTCATTGGAAAAACTCAAAAACAAAGTCCAGCTCCAACCCACTCTCCTACCTGAGAAGGTTATGACCATGCAAACACTTGGTAGATTGTGGGAAGCCCCCAGGTAAGTCAATCTGACAATCTGTAGAAACAAATGGCTCTTGGGGCACTTTTCTGACTATTGGCCTAAGTGGAATCACCAAAGCTTGGGCAGATTTACTTTCATTACTGAAACTTTACTAATGTCCAGTGCTAATTACAATAGCATTACGTACAAGCAATTTTTAAAAGCTATACAGCCACTATAGCAAAAACCCACTCCCATGATTTCACAGTGTTGCTTTGTTTATACATTGAGGGGTGGCCAGTTTCACTCACTCCATCTCTTTCAGGAGATCAGCACAGGGCTGCAGACGCTCAAGGCCAAAACACAACAACAGAGCTGCCAAGAAAGCTCTAGAGAGGAGGGCAGAATCAGTGGGAAGAGCCAAGGAACACAGGATGCCCTTCGGTGCCTCCTGTGGGTGGTGACAGATGGCCGTCCCCACATATGGCTTCACCTCCCTGCCCCTTGAACTGAGGGAAGATGGCCATGCCTCAAACTCCTGATGGTCTCCAGCATCACTCCCCATAAAGTTCCTGGGGAACTTGAGTTCTCCAAAGCCTTACAGAGCCCGTTCTCACAGGAGAAAATGCCTGGCATGCTGGCCAAGAGGACACTTGGATTAAGGAATGTCCGCAGTGGCTTCTGCAAAAATCTGTGCGGCAGAGTCTATGGCCAGAAGTGCTGGGCTCTCCTGTGGCTTATGGGCCTCTCTCTGGGCTGTGGAGCAGACAATGGACACTTCCTCAGCCTGACCCACTGCCCACGTGGCAGGAGGAGCAATGCAGGAGGGTAAGTAATCCAATTCCTGGTGGCAAGGGACAGTTTTCTCTGGGTATCTCCCCCTTCACTCAGGTAGGAGAGTGCTGACCTCACAGTGCAGAGAACATACCCTGACAGAGGCTGTGACTGCTGCAGCCCTTCCAATCTAAGGTCCTTGGTTCTCTTCCAGGCACCAGGTAGGGATCACCTTGCTACAACGCCAACCCCTAGCCCTCACTCACTCATCCACCCACTTGTTCACTCACTGAGCCAACAGATATGCAGGCCCCACAGTTGCTCAGCAAAGATGACCTGAAGACCTTGTATTTATGCTGCAGCTAATAATGACCATGACTCACTGACCGCGGAGCCTCTGATGTGCCAGGTACTGTGCTAAGGGCTTTGCATATTTTATTTCATTCAATCTTCACCACAGCCTGAAAGACAGACAATTTTGGCCTCCTTTCCCATTTCAATGTGCAAGTTCAGAAGTGTCACTTTTAGAAGTGACCCAACTAGGAAATGGTAAATCAGAGTCTCAAATTCATGTCAATCTAACTTCAAGACCTCTTCTCAGCTGTTAACCCAGGCTTTAATTGTTTCTGATGTAATTTCCCAGATGTTATCTCCCTTAATCCTTCCAAACACTCCTGAGAAAGAGAAACTCGAGTATTCTTCTTTTTTTTTTTTTTTTTTTTTCCAAACAGGAACTGAGGTGGGAAAAGATAACACAAAAAATGAGAGAGTGCAGCTCCATGGCCAGGTATGCAGATTCCAGATGAATCTCAGTCACCTTAGGGAGGCTGCTTCACTTCTGCAAGCCTCAGCTTCTAAATCTGTAAAGTGGGATGAATGACACTCTCAGCCTCATTAGGTTGTTGTTGAGAGAATTTAGTGAGATAACAGGGCTTATCACAGGACCTGGAATAGAGAGACTGCACAGTGAATGCTATCTGCTTTTACTATTAGATGCAACCATTTACCCAAGGCTACTTAGGAAATGCAGATGGAAAAGATAAGCAGACAGAGCTGCTAAGCCAGTGGCCTTTCCTTCACCGACAACATTGACTCTCCAAGGACAGGCATCTCTGGAAATACCCCAAGCTCTCCACCTATTACCACATAGAATTCCACAGACTGAACGGGGCTGAATGGATGAGCTACAAAGAAGGAAAAAACAGAGCACCAAACTGAAGGCAGCCTAACCCACAGGGGGCTTAGCCACACTTGGTTTAATGCTCTACTGTCATCATCTTGAGATGCTAAATAATTTTTTAACATGGAATTCTGCACTTTGCAATGGGCCGTGCGAATTATACAGCTGGTCCTGATCTCAGCAGGTTCTCACATTCCAGCTGCATATGAAATCCCGCACACTGGACAAATCTAAGCCTGGGGGACTGGGTCACTGGGTTCTGTCCCAGCACCCTGGCTCACTCTCTCAGAACAACCAAGAGGACAAGAACAGGCTTCTCCAACAACAGGCAGCATCTGGCACATTCTGTTATGAGCAGCCTCCACTTTTATTGGCACAGGCGCATGCACTCACAAAAAAACTTAATAAGGATAATGGTAATGGCATGTTCAACCCCCAGAATCGATGGGGAGTTGCTTGCCCTAAAATGGATAACCAGAGGTCCTTTGGGTGAACCCACAGCATTACAGCCCTGCCCAACTTGCCTGTTCAGATTGCTTACATGGATAACAGCTCTTTTAACCTTGGGAGGGTACTGTTTTCCAATAACGGGTGCCAAGATAAATACTCTGAAGTGCACAGAGTGAAGCAACCACCATCTATTCCTTGTCAAGAGATAATGCTCTCTTTCCCAATACAGCCTTCGAATACACACTAACCGTTTGGCTTGTGGGTTGTTTATTTTCATAATCTTGATTTGGGGTAACTGAGGAGCGATGAAACACATACATTTCATACTCCTTATAAATATAGCACCTTATTTGAACTTGTTCAAAGCAGATGAAAATTGAAATGCTTACCACTTGGTAGAAATATATCAGACCCTTTACAGAGTTTTGTTGTAAAAAAAAAAAAAATAACTTGACTCTAGAAAGCAGCTGGGCTGGCTAGGTACACAGACACCCCCTACATGTTAGCCTCACAGATGCCCAACATACCCAGGGTGGTAGCAAGGTTGGACTCCTCTGGAGCGGGTCCTGGCAGTGCTTCATATTCAGGAGCAACTGCCTTAAGGGAATCTGCCCATCACTAAGTATTCAGGGAAATCCCACCCTCCTCTTCCTCACCATTTTATCTTCCTGTCTTGAAGGACAGGCTAAGTCCTGTTTAATGGACTGAGAAGGACAGCCGAAGATCACCAAAGCCTGACATTAGGAACTCTTCCTCTCATTGAATGATACTCAAAAGCTTCCCTTCAGCCACTCGAGGTGAAACACAGGCCATTATGTCTCTTTGTGTAAAAATGACATTAAAATGGGGGGGGGTCTCATCTGCTAATTTATAGACTGGCATTTTGTAATATCTATTTAATTTATTTCTCAGTCTTGGCCACTGCAAAACCTCTGAGTCAAACCACCATGGCTTGGGGAACTCACGACCTGCTAAAATTTTCCATCCAGAAGACACTGGAGGGCTCAACTCCGAAGCTCTTTCAACCAGCACTGTGACTATGAAAGGTGCAGGGGCGGGGGGGGGGGTCCAGATCTAAGTGCTGCTCACTGCTTGACAGACAATTGATAGACAATGTGTTTTTGGATAAAGTAAAAGTCTATTTGTTGGCTTCTATGATAGCAAATCTGGATTAATGACAACCCTGAAACAAAGGATCCTGCTCATGTGAGAAGGTGCACTTCTCTAAGGTAAGCCCAGCACACCAAGTCATTCATTGATCATCCTAAATGGGAACACTAAACACAGACTGAGGATCAATCAAAACCCGAAAAAGGCTTAAAATCCCAACCTAGCCCTCCTGTGAGTATGTATTTCAAATTGCAAGGAAACGAAACACCTGAAAGAGCTGCAGGTATTG
This sequence comes from Urocitellus parryii, assembly GCF_045843805.1. Lineage (NCBI taxonomy): Eukaryota > Metazoa > Chordata > Mammalia > Rodentia > Sciuridae > Urocitellus > Urocitellus parryii. The sequence continues at coordinate 171,331,934 of NC_135533.1, read as the reverse complement.
GGGGTAATCACTTCACAGTTATTTCACTTCTGTTCATTCTAATACATAGCTATGTCTTCATCAAAAACTGGAAGTTCTAATTGTGCTTGCCCATGCCTGACAGCTCTCATAATTGTTAGGTGGTTTGGTATTCACATGTTTGCCTAAAATCAAACTGGTATTAGAATAAACTAATTAATTAATTAATTAAAACAGCATTAAAACACCATATAAAAACATCAAATCTAAATAACCACATTGGAATAAATATCTGAAGTCTGACTCCACAAGAAAACCATGCCTTTATTTTCATTTCCCTTTATTGTGACTAGCATCTGTAAAATCACCTGAGCAAAATGAAGTAGAATGTATCTGATGGGAAAGGAATTTTAAGAAAGATAAAAAAAAAAAAAAGAAAGAAAGAAAGAAAAAGAATGAATGAAAGAGGTTCATGAAAAAACTTACCAAGTGACCAACCATGTGTGAGTTTGCAAGTGTAATTGGATATTTGCCTAAAATACACATCCTAGTGATTGGGCTACTAAAACCAATCAACTGTCCAGAAAGATTGAAAACTGTCATTTCAGAAATTTCAAGGCTTTAAAAAATAATCTGCAGGGGAAAAGTCGAGTCACTTGAAGTGGTGCTGTGAATTAAGCCACCGGCAGCATAGGCCAAATGCATTTCTCTTTTGGGATGGGAGGTAACTGTGTTTATTCAACAACACAAATGTTCCACAAAATAGAGCCTCCTTCATAATCTGTAATGTCAGACTTCCTACAGGGAGCTACAGCACCGCTACTCAGGTCCTAGTGCGTGAATTATTCCTTTTTAATTATTTAAAAGTCCATCGATTTCCACATTGATGAAAAGTCATAATTATAAAAACGGCTTAAGGAATCAACCTTTTACTTTGCTGACTCTGTCCTGTGGAAAGAGACATCAAGTTTATGTATTAAAGCCAATCTCTCAATAAATAGTTGATAACACAAAATCCTGGTTGTGCATTCCAAGAAGAGCGTGCCTGGTAAGTGCCGCAGGAGGCATCCAAGGCAAATGTCAATTCTGCTCTGACTTTAATGGCAGAGACGCATAGTACCTATATTTCTGTCCTGTATTTATCATCACGATTCTGGAAAATGTAATGGGAACTCTTGGTCCTCATGAACCTTCACTCCTGCAAATTTAAGCCTCAACAGAATGAAAAACTCAGTTCCTACCAAAATCCCCCTAAGGAGGATGAAATGAGAATCATGCAGGCTAGATGTCTTTTAGTATGAATGCTAAAGGTGCAGAGCCTATGAGTTTAACAACCCAGGTTCACAGACTTACTGGAATGTTTCTCACTGAATCCCAAAATAGTGAGGTGATGAAACCAGGCCTCCCCAAAAGAACCCAACAAACAGCATTGTTTGGGGAAAATGGGGAGAGAAGGAATGGGGTTGCCTAATGCTGGAGTGAATGTGTGAAAAAAGAAAGTTAATTACAAGTTGAAGTGAATGGAAACCCCTGCAGGATCTGCCAGCCAGGCACAGAGCAGCACACCAGTACTTTTTACCCTTCCTGGGGCTTACTATGCTCTAACAATCTCGAAACCTCTTGAGATTCACACCAACATTCGAGTCCCACTATCTTCTACTGTGTTCAGAAAATATACAACTTTGCACAAATATGCCTTGCTGCATTTTATAAAACCAAAAATACTCCCTTCATATAGTATTAATTGGTTGCTATTTCTGTGCTCAACTAAGACAAAAAAAATATATGAGAAAGCCTGGCATTGAAAACCTAATATATTGTTGTAATATAAAGTAAAAAGAAAAAACCCACAGTATCAAACAGAAATAAAGGAGAAAATAATTCTCCTTTCTAATGTGATATGAAGTATATTGCTAAATGTTTGTGTTTACTCTGATGAAATTAGCAATAATGCTACCATCTTAAATTATAGTACCTGATGAAAACATGTTACCCAAATGGCAGTTTTCCAAGTCTTCAAACACCTTAAAATAGATGGCAAATTCTTATTTAAGGTCTATTTACAATAGTTACTTTGTAAAGTTTAGGCCTTACTGCAAAAATTACTAAACTCCCATTTTAAAATTGAATATACTCCCCTGAATCACAACATGAAGTGTCGATTAAAGAAATTACATAAAATACGTAAAATTACAATACATAAAATTACATAGCGGGTGTACATTACAACTTTCTTAACTGAAAATCAAATTTAAATGTCCATTCCTTAAAAGTGCAATTACAGTCTATTGTAGAACATGTTATTGGCACCTTTGAGTTCCCTTAATACAATGTTGCATTTTCTAATCCAGTTTGCTAACTTATTTTGAAAGCCTCTTAGTTGGTAAGGATTCAGTGAAGTGATGGATAGATGCATAGAGCTTTGGTTCAGAGGAGTAATTCCTTGCATGAGTGTCCAAAAAACTTGGAAAAAAAAAAAGCAAGAGAGGCAACTATTTTCTTGCTTTTTTCAAATGATGTTAGACTTCCCACACTCCAAGCATCTCAGATCGTTTCCCTTTCATACCCTGAACTCTCTATACCAACGTTCTTTGCTAATTTTAAGAATCATATTTGCGAAGTGATAGACTGAGATGGCCAAAAGATACCTGCAAAAATGTTTCCCAACTTGTCTAACATATCTTTCCTAATACTCATGAAAGTCCTTGCAAAGCAATCTGAAGCCATGGGCATTTCAGGACCCCCCCAGAGCAGATGATTGCCAATCAAGTACTAAAGCAGATACCCATTCTGGAACCTCATGCTGAACAACACCTCACCTGCCCCTCGAATCAGATCACAAAATATCAAGCAGCAGCAAGAAATGACAACAAAGCCATAAACAGCTGGAAATAATTTCACAATTGTCAAGCTGCAAACATGACAAAAGCAAAGCAAGGCTAGTGAATTCAATATCAGAAAGGATGCTGATGAGAAGGTAAGAGAAGCATTTTAGCTGTTTCCAATCTGCTATTATAGAATAACCAATAATAGGGTTGATGGGGTTTTGTGCAATCTGTGTGTGCGTGTGTGTATTTTAACTTCAGAAAGGAAAAAATCATATTTCATAGGCTACCACCAAATGTGAGATAGAAAATATGTGAGGGGGGGGAAGGAGGCTCTGAAGGGATTCTTTCAGAGTTGCTACAACTAAAACATGCAGGTGAAAAAATATTTCTTTAAAGTTATACAAAATGTTCTGTTCTTTAAAAGCATAAGGAAAACACACAGGCAATGTCACAGTTCAGAGCTCTTCACATACAACATCTGACAAGTGGATAAAAAGCCAAAGCAGAGTACAGACTGGGTCTGGTCCAAAGGACAATAATATAAGGGGAAAAGGCAATTCCTGTAAGGAAGACCACACGTATATAAAATATCACCTTCTGTAAAGGCATATCATAGAATCAAGTTTATATCAGCTTACTATTGAACTTCCCAAATTACAGAGGTGAGCAAACAATTTTTCCAATGGTTTCAAGGAATATGGGCTACTGGAAATGTTTAAGTCCACATACCTTGTTATCTCACTGTGGGGTGATGCTTTATTATGATATTTGGATTTCATGTGAGAAACTGTTTCATATAATGTCCCCAAAAATGCTACTCTCTGAAATGGAATGCCATAAATAAAATACGTACTTGGTTACCAGGCAGCATGCACAACACATATGGTACGTTGGCCCAAAAAACACATTTAAAAATGCTTAAAAGTTAACTTAACAATTTAAGCTGTTTGTACCCATTTTCAGAGAACTATCCCCTCAAGGCCAATTTTATTTTCTATTTGCCAGGAGAATATGTGGATTGATCCTTGTTGATTTGCTAACTTGAAATTCTCTTAAAGCTCTCTATTCTGTCTTCCCTGGCCCATTCTTTCTCTGTATTTCTTGGAGGGGGAGAACGAAGGACCATGTATCTCACAATGTAATTTTAAGCATAATGCTGCCTGCTTGAATTAAAATTGATGCAGCTTCTGATAAAAGCCTAATAATCAATTCTCCGTTCTCATTACTCTCCAGAATTATATGGACACAGACCAATTTCTTAAGTTTGTGGACTACTCTCATAGGTTATTACTCGGCAGTGCAGCTGAGTGGAAAGATAACCACATTCATTCTCCTTATCTGTAATGATGTAATGCATCCCAGCCCTGGGTCTAGATGATTGGGGAATAATGGGATTGTACAACTGCAGGGATGACAAACAATAGTGCAGAGTCTTTCTCTGATACACTGAACCCCACTGAGCCTCCAATGCAAGGTGAAAGACATCATAAAACACGCACTGGTTCTGCCTCTTGGATGAAGTTAGCATTTTTTTGGTCCGAGGAGCATCTGCTCTCACACTGAAACAGCAATACCGACACTGAGAGGAAAGCCATGCAAAAACACTCAATTTCCAAGCCCCAGCCAGGACAGTACAAGTGAGTATCCTGCTTTTCTTTGTGTTTAGAATCAAGTGTCATCTAAAAATAACCGGTTGGTAGGGAGAAGTCACTGCACAGTACAATGCCAAGAAACCAGGATCAGAGACTCCTCTGATAACTGATGCAGCTCGGGGCTCACGTTTGTTTGGAAAACTAAATCTGCCTCCATTTTCTGTGCTGGAAAAAAAAAAAAAATCATCGCTTCCTGCCACCACGGAAACCTTACCTTTTGCAGAAGCTGGGAACCGGAGTACTTAGCAGCGATGGATTTTATCTCTCCACCAAAAGCGGAGGCCCACAGCTTCACCCTACAGGGAGAAAGGGCACAAGATGAAATGTAACACTCGTGCCACAGTCTACACGCACGCACACACGGGGCTATGGCTGAAAGAACCCGAGCAATGTAACATTAAAGAAAAGGGGAGAAAAGCTAGAAAAAAGCGCCCTGGCAGAAACTACCGGTGCCAAACTGCAGAGCACAGCGCGGGAGGGGATACGAGGGGGGTCACATAGTTCAGAATGCGCAAAGTCTCCCGGGCTCTCCAAAAAGCCCAATGGGTTTTATTTGAACAATTACCTGAAGACTTGATCACACAAAATGGGCATCGCTGGACATACGTACTAGTCCGAAAAAAACCCACCACCCATCCCCCTTCCCACAAAATAAGTGAGATGACAAGGTAGCAAAGAAGGAGGTAATTAAACGGCCCATGGAAGTTGGAGTCGGTAAACAGGCTCCAAACTTGGTGCTGTCACTTGAGGTGAGCCTCTCCAGGTCTCACTCGCCAACCCGAAGGAAGGGCTGAGAGGATCCCACCCCAGCTTCGCCGCCTCACGCTGATCCCGAAAGGCAGGTGCGAGAGGCGAGGCCGGCGAGGCCGGCGCCCCCGGCAGGTCCTGTCCAGCAGCACCTGCAGGCGCCCAAACTTGGGCACAGTGGGTTGCGGGCGGCGGGGTCCCCTCCCCGGGCGGCGCAGCACCCGGCACTTACACGGAGAGCGGGATCTGCTGCTCCGAGCGCACCACATCCCCCAGCGCGGCGTAGAGAAGCGCGGCGGCCAGGAGCGCCGAGGCCCCCCGGGACGCGCGGCGCTGCGAGCCCGGCCCGGCCATGCTGGGCTCTCTCCGACGCGCCGGCGGCGGCGACTAGAGTGGCCGCGGGGAGCTGCGCCGGGCGGGCGGTGGGCGAGCGCGCTGGGCTGCCTGCTCTGCTCTGCGCCGCCCCGCCTGCCTCTCGCGCGCCAGGCTCACTTGGGGAGCAGAAAAAGGAGCGGGGTGGGGGGGAGGGAGGAGAGGAGGAGGGAGGGAGAGAGGTGGGAGGGAGGCGGGCGCGGGAGGAGGCAGGGAGACGCGCCTCTCGCAGCGGCTGCCGCCCGGCCCCGCCTCAGCGGCCCCGGGGAGTCCGGCGGGCAGCGGCGGGAGGGCGCGAGGCGCCTCGCGGGCGGGGACTCGCAAACTCCAGTGTCCTTGGCGGCGGCAGATCGCGCCCTGCCCCGCCCGGCCCACTGCGGCCGCGAGTTCTTTACAACTCTGCAGTCCGCCGCCGCCGGCGCGACTCTCGGACTGCCCCGGGGCTGGCCTCAGGCCCTGGCGATCCGAGCCGGGGTGGGGGTGGGGGCGCAGAAGGGAGGCCCAGGGCCCGGCGCCCCACACTTTGCCAGAGACTGCTCGGACTGTGCGCGCCGCGTGCTCCGACCGCCTCCGGGCCGGGCCAGGTTAGGGCCGGCGGGGTCGAAGTACGAGGAGCCTAGAGGTGACGCGACCCCCACCCACGTCGCTCAATTTTCCGGGTAAAGAAGCAGAAGTGTGAGAAAGGGGCCGGCTCGAGGCGGCGGAGGGGGTCGCACGCGGGGCGGAGCAGGGTGGAAATGGGACTTGGGGCTCTGTCTAGGGCACCGCTGCGTGGCCGCCCCTGGGCCGCGGCGCCCGACTGGAGAAGGAGCGGAGGGAGGCGCTGCGGCCGTGGCGCGGGCGCACGAGCGCAGGGCTCTGGCGTTGGTCCGCAGCGCAGCCGCCCCTGGCGCTCCCTACCGTGGGCCCGGGGTTTTCGGAGCTGCCATAGCACCAGCCGGCTGAGGCCGAGGGTCAGCGCCGTTGTGGCAAGTGCCAACAGCCGGGATGTCAGGGCTGAGAGGAAGCAAATGCGGCGCCGAGTCCATCCTGACCCGCGGACACCCTTGATTCCGGGGGGTAAAAAGATTCCCCACCGGCTTTTCACGCCAGCCCCAGCCCTCTGGACAGGAGCCGCGGAGCGCCGGCTGAGGTGCAGTGTGGCCGCCCGCAGAGGAGGGGGCGAGGCAAAGGGAAGTCGGGGAAAGCCCTGGGCGCCCCGAACCAGGTTTCCCCGCGGCTCTTCCCATCACCTCCCCCACCCCGGGACCCATCTCTCGGAGCCCCTTGTCCCCATACGAGGTCTGGGATGTGACTAGGAACTTTGTGGAGCCCTCGCGCGGGCTGGCGGTAAAGACCGACCCGATTGAGGCTGAGTCATCCTCTCCTGACCCAGCGCAACTCGGGTGACCCTGGCAAGCCGCGCGCTCCTGACGTTGCCGAGTCTTCCAGCGCTCCCGCAGCCTAGGTTCTCCTTATTTGCATGCTTTTCTGCAACAGGGCCCTTTCGTTCCACCCTGTCACCTGCCCTTGGCCTCTGCACCCTCAGGTTGCAGGGAATTAAGGGTGGGCTCCAGTCTTCTCCGAGTGTATTGGGCTAGGATCCAGGCCGGCTTGCCTGCCCAGCAATCCCTGAAAAAAAAGTTAACCCAGCGGATATTGGGATTGATATCAGAGTTGGCTGCAAGGAGCAAAGGACCACCGATGGGCCATAGGAGCTTTTTCTAAGTGTCAGCAGACCCTGGGCTCTGGTGGGCTTTGGCAATTCGCGCTCGCACCTAGGGGAGCAGCGCAGGGAATGGGCTCCATGGGGGGAAACCGCCAGGTGCGCTCCGCCCACGGCAATGTCTACAATCTCTTCGGATGACTAACCGGTTATAATGAATTCTCCGCTTCTGTGCACACCTCCCGCTTCTGAAAACGTGCCAGTCCTTCCCAAGCCGAGCCAAGCACGGCCTGACCCCAGGGCAAGCGGTCCGGAAGGCTTTAATACTCAAATTGGGGGCCGCAAGAAAATGAATTTTCCTGTCAAAATGCAAGAACCTTCTTTCTAAATGAATGTGTGAGTGAATGAACGGGTACTCGTGCTAGCCCTTATTTGTAAGACTTCATCCGTTTTCTCTGTGGTGTCTACATAAACAGCCCTTCATGCACTCACCCGTTGTTCATCCACTCAATAATGACCTAGCATCTTTTACATGACAGGCACGGTTGGACATGCTGGGAAACTAGAGGTGAACAAATCAGGCGATGTGTGGTTGCACACTAGGAGGGCAACAGGCTGTACCCCAAAAGGCATAATGATGACTGCATAATAATACACTTTGACCAGCCACCAACAATAGTATACATGAAGAAAAAGTGCCAGTGACTACTCTTACTATTGTTATACCTATTAACTGATGAAAAAAAAAATGTAGGCACAGAGAAATGATACAGCTTAGTCATGCTTAAACAACCACCTGCCTGCTGGAGTACACCGAAGGCCAGTAGACACCAAGGTCATGACATTTGATAATGAAGTCATTATGATCTGCCAGCCTGACACAGGTGAACTCTGAAGTTGTTTCAGAGCAACTAAAGTGTAAGAGAAAGGAGCCTGGGCACAGGAGTTGCAGCTCCAGGAGTCTAGCATTTTGAGCATTTATAACGATTACACACAGTCCATCTTAGGCAGAACATGATTTGCATAACATTTAATATGGATCGCACAAAATGTTTCCTACTATATCAAAATTTTTTTAAATTTATCTGATATTTAAAATTTTCAGAACTCGAAGTGTTGCGGAGATTTGGGGTCCTACCACTTGTATATAATCTATCATTTCTTCCAGAGTCACAAAAATCAGTGTAGAAAGGGATCTCTAAGCTACATGGTCCTAGACTCTTATTTAATAGAGGACAGTGAAGCTGGAATTTAGTCGATAGTCCAAAAACACACAGCTGCTTAAAGAAGGTGACCACCTGATTTCAGGTCAGGGGGTTCATATAGCCACAGCCAAGAGCACCTTCCAGAATACCAAATGCAGCATCATGCATCAGATCCTACTTGCCATCTTCAGCCAGAAGCAAATATTCCCACATCCAGCTCTCAGTAGAACCTGAATCCAGCCAAATGAAAATTTGACTGGCTGACCAGTACACCCCATTCCCAATCCAGCCAATGATGATACACTTATTCCTGCAACAATGGCTGGTGGGGTTTGAACAGAAATGAAAGATGAAACGGGTGAATGTTTAAAAAATATTCACCTGGTCCCAAGGTAAGAAATGGATTCTCCAGGAAGAGCTCCTTCCACCCCCAGCAATTCTCAGGGAAGAAGAGCATTGCCCCTGCCCCGGGGGCATATTGAGCAGTTGGGGCTTCCGTTTGCCTTAACAACTAGGGATTGTACTGGCATTTAGTGGATAGGGGCAGGAAGGTCAAAAGAAGGAAGAATTGTCCTGTGCCCCACAAGACTTATAAATGTCCCATTGCACATTCAGGTAGGAGAAAAACACACTTGCAACTATCTGAATCCAGAACTTAAATCCATTTTATATAAAAATACAAAGAAGTTTTTGCATGGTTTAAATAAACACTGAATTTTCCAGGAATTAAAACACTATGTAAATAAAGAAGTTTTTTTTTTTTTTTTCTCAGATCCTTACCAAGAGGTTTTGTTTGTTTGTTTGTTTGGTTGGTTGGTTGGTGAGGGGTTTTTAGTTTGTTTGTTTGTTTATTTTTTAATTGTTTTTGATTTTTCCATTTGGGAAAGTCACCTCCCCCAACAGTACAAGGTTATACAGCTCCAGAGTCACCATTTGGGGTTTTTCTCTGTGGTTTGCTCTTCATACTCTACAAATAAGACTTTGTTATATCTTGCACAAGCATTTTTACATAGTCAAATACCAAGTATTTTATTATAAATTACTCTTATTTTATTTATCCTTAATATTGCCAGATAAGGCATCATATTGATCTTGTTTAAAAATTCTGATTTAGAGTAGGGTATATTGTGATTTCCTTGTCAGGATACTTAAATGGGTATAGAGACAAAATGAACCAGTAAAGATCTACTGCTCTAGATTAGAAAGGGACACCAGTTTAAAGCCTGTGATGCAAACTGTTTCACCCTGAACTACCAAAATGGCAAACACTTGAACCTTTAACACAGCAATTCCTTTTCTGGGAATTTACCTTACAGTTAACTAACTGATGCAGATACGCAATTATTCATGGTCACATTATCACCAAAAGAAGCAACCCACCTGGCTATCAGTGTATTATTGGTTTAAGAAAATAGTATAGCCATACAATGGATACTATGCAGCTATTTTTTTTTAAGAGGGTGCTTTTCACATGGGTGTGAAAAGATCTCTAGAACATATTAAGTTACTTTAAAGCAAGGTATATAGTCATGTGTATGGTATGCTACCTTTGTTAGAAATGGGGAAAAAAAGAATATACATTTGTATTTGCTTGTAGAAATAATGAAAGATATATAAGATACAACTATTGGTTATTAGCTGTTCAGAGATTACCGGGAAAAGAGAAGTGAAAGTGACATTTCACAATATATGTATCATGTCTGCATCGTTTTAGTTCGGGGCCATATGAACATATTACTTATTCAAAATAACAAGAATAAGGTTCACGTAGCTTCTGTAGCAGCTCAGATAGGGGCCTAGGCTAATGCCGAGGGTGCAGATGTTAGAGTGAAATATAAGAAAAACTAAAATCTTTGATGGTCCTCCCAAAGTGGCTCTTAACCCCCCTCCCCCAAGGTTCTGATCTAGGAAGCCCACATTGGGGCCTGAGGTGGAGGGGGAACTGCATTTCTAACAAGCTCCTCAGAGGATTCTGATGCCATGGAACACTTTTTGTGAGCACTAGGCTTCTCTTACATGAAGGGTAGTGTTTCAGTCAGCTTTTGTGGTGCTGTGACTAAAAGACCTGACCAGCACAATTGTAGAGGTGGAAAAGTCTATCTGAGGGCTCATGGTTTCAGAGTTCTCAATCTATGGACAGCAGGCTTCATTCCTCCGGGCTTTGAGGTAAGGCAGAACATCAGGGTGGAAGAGCTGCAAAGGGAAGCTGCTCACATGATGATCAGAAAGCAGAGAGAAACTCCATTTGCCAGATACAAAGGCACATCCAAAGGCATGCCCCTAATGACCCACCTCCTCCAGGCACACTTTACCCACCTTCAGTTACCATTCTGGTAGTAATACCTAGTATCCCACTGGGGTATTCATTCACTGATTGGGTTAAGACTCTCAGAACCCAGTCATTTCTCCTATGAACCTTCTTGCATTGTCTCACATGTGAGACACCTCACATCCAAACCATAACAGGTAGGGAATGACAAGCTTGATGGCATTATGGACTTCAGGGTCAAACAAACCTAGGTTCAAACTGTGGCTTGCTCCCTTACTCGCTGTGAGACTTTGGGCGAGTCATCTGACCTCTCTGAACTGCTCTTTTCTCAACTCCCAAAGACGGATAATGACAGAGCCAACTTTGCAAGGACTCAGCGAGGATGAAATGGATAATAAACCTAAATATTCAAATAATGTTACTACTTTCATCCTGAAAACCCAGCAAGTCCTTCCACACCTGGGTACTTCTCTGGTTCTCACTTTGCCTCACCCTCCAAAGCCACTGGACCCTGGACTGAAGCCCAGCTTCTAGCTTCACCATCACCACACACATGAACACATACACACACCTTTGCACATTTAGAATCTTTCCTTCCATCCCCATCTCCCCTGCTTAGATCAGACATATGTTTCATCCCTAAACTCATGTGACTGACTACTTATAGGTCATCCCTTCACCTTTGCCACATTAAACACATCTTTTCTCCCCATAGTAGCCAGAGCCATCTCCTTAAAAACAAAAATCAGACCATAAGCATTCCCCTGTTCCATATCCTTCACTGGCTTCTATGTTAAAATAAAATGCACTTCTCACCAAGGCATTCGGGTTCCTGGCTCCCGCTCCAGTCTCCCTCGCTATCCTTCTCCCAGATCACTGTGCTTTAGCCAATCTCCTTGGAGTTCCCACAAAAGGCTAAGCTTGTTCCCACCTTGGGCCTTTGCATGCACTGTGCCTGTTTCCTGGCAGATCACTCTTCCTCCAGATTGCCCCATAGCTATTTTTCACTGATGTCCAGTCTCTTCTCAAAAGTTCCCACTATGGCTGGTTGACTTGGTGCACCCCTGTAATCCCAGCAGCTTGGGTGGCTGAGGCATGAGGACGGCAATTTCAAAGCCAGCCTCAGGAACTTTGCAAGACCCTGAGAAACTCAGTGAGACCCTCCCTGTCTAAATAAAAATATAAAATAGGGCTGGGAATGTCAAGTGCCCCTGAGTTCAACCTCTGGTACAAAAAAAAAAAAAAAAAAAATTCTACTTACCACACAGCAGTGGCGCTGCTAGCACATGTGCAGGTATGTGCCAAGGTGACTGCTATGATGGCAGAAGAGGGTTCTGCAGTGTGGAGCAGTGTGGCCACATTTGAAATGCAGTTCTAGGAAAATATGGACCTGAGGACAGCATCAGGTTTACTGTGTCAAAGCTCCCTGCACGGAATAGGTATTAAGGCAACTTCAATTGGATTCAGCCAAACATGAAGATCCTTTCAAATTTGCTGGGTCTTCCCTGAATTGAAAGAAGAGGGCCCTCAAATCAACAACACAGGAAAAGGCCATGAATAGACACGCAGGTACTTTGTACCAGAAGTGACCCCTCTATTTAGGAACGGTCCCAACTCTGAAAAATCTGACCAGGTGCAGAGGCCCATATCCACCCCAGAAGAAGGACTTAGAAACGTAAGCTGGCCATGGAGCAGCTCACCCAAGCCCATGGATGTTGACCAGAGATTAGAGCCAGCTGGTCTGCCTCCCAATGCAGGGCAGGACTGAGTTTGCTGGGTCATGTGCTCCTCCAATCTTCCCCTTCCCCAGCACCAGATCAGCACACTGACCTTTATTTCAATAAAGTGATTCTGTATGTGAGTCCACATATGTGACTGTGCATGAGTGCCTGTATGTGCACGTGACTGTGGGGGAGTATATCTGTATGTATGTCTGTGTTCAAGTGTGTAATTGTGTATAAGTGCATGTGTGTCTGATAACTGGATGTTGTGGTTTTCCTGTCTGCACAAAAAATCTGTCCCAGGGCCTAGAGTTCAACTGAGGGGAATTCATGAACCTAACTTCAGCTTGCCACCTCGTTCTCTGAATAGTGACCACACCACTCACATAGCCATGCTCACCTACGCAAGGAGGCAACTGCTTTGCACCCATCCTCCCTGGTCAAGAGAAGAAAGCTCCTGGGAAATGAGGAGCCCTTAAATGAACAGTAGCAGCGTATGCTGATGTCACTATTCTGGTTTTGTTTCACATTCAACACATCAAGCCAAATGGAGAAAGAGAAGGACATGTTAACACACCATGCACCTTCTAATTGTCTGACTCTCAAGTTGCCTATTTTCTCAGAGGGCAGACTGCCTTCTGGGGGTGAGTGACTAAAGGGAACATCTTTCTGGGATGACATCTATTCCTTTGGAAATATTTTAAGAAATGTCAAGGTTCCCAAATGTCCATCAAATGGGAACTGGTTAAACAAATCCCACTTTATCATATAATGGAGTTTTCATATAGCCGTTCAAAAGAAAAAGCGACTTCTATGTATTGACATGCCCATATGGCAAACTGTCTGTAAGTGAAAGTGTTAAACAGAAAAACCACGGGTTGTTAAAACAGTATGTGTAATGTAAACCCACTTGGGGTTATATTAAAAACATGGGTATGTGTTTTGGCTAAGTATAGGTATAAATATCTACTGAATATCTTCTGAATTGATAAAATGCAGCAAACTGGAAAGTCACATGCTAAAATGTTTGAGAAATCAAAATGAAACTTTCACTTTTTACTTTCAACACCCTGGGATTGTTTAAATCTTTACAAAAAGCATGTAGAATAGAAGATGGCATATCTGGGGGTGTTAATAAACAAAGCATTCAAAGAGATGTCCCAAAGGGATGATTTGTGTGTAATTGCCTCTTTCTAAAACCATGGTATGGGTTGGACTCTGTGATGCACATCTATAATCCCAGCAGCTCGTGAGGCTGAGGCAGAAGGATGGTGAGTCAAAAGCCAGCCTCAGCAACTTAGCAAGGCCCTAAGAAACTCAGTGAGACCCTGTCTCTAAATAAAATACAAAAAGGCTGGGAATGTGGTTCAGTGACTAAGTGCCCCCAGGTTCAATTCCCAGTATCAAAAAAGAAAGAAAGAAAGAAAGAAAACCAAACAAACCAAAAAAAACATAGTATGGTAGGAAAGGAAACCCATCAGTGGTCATAAGTGAGCAGGAGAAGAGGAGGTTGCTCCTTGGGGCTGGAATGAAGTCCTGTTAGGAGGAAGCAGTACGTGACATCAGTTCAGAAGCATGACCATGTTAGCTTGCTTAGATGGGGCACTGTGGCCTGAGAGCCGCACCCCCACCCCGAGTCCCTGTGAAGGGTGCATTTGTGGAATAACCCCTCATTGTGTGGTTTTCACTACTATATTTTAAATACTGAATTTCAATACTACAAGTATCTATTACACAGTAAAATCTTTTTAATGGCTGTGTTTGGTGGGGTAGCATAGGGTATCTTAACTCTAGGAATATTAATATTCAAAAAAGTAAATTATTTTATGCTATATTATTTTTGTATAAAGATAAATACATTTAAAATGTATGAAATGGTTGTTATATAAATTATATATATATAATATATTTCCTCTGGAGTCAATTTTTGAATCATTCACTCTCAACTTCATTCTCAGCTTACTTCAGGTCAGTTTCCCCAATGCCACTCAGCAACCCTTCACACATTCAGTAGGCTACACTTGGGAAAACTGAGACTGAAAATGATCTATTTAAACACATGCACATTCCAAAAGCAAAATAAGTTTAGATGATACTACTCACTGTTTCTTTTTTTGTTTTCCTTCCTTTTTTTTGATGTGTATATGTATGTTGCATTTTTTAAACGTATATATATATATATATATATATATATATATATATATATTTAGTGTGTGTGTGTGTCTGTGTGTGTGTTTTACTGGGAATTGAATCCAGGAGTGCTTTACCACTGCACTACATCCCTAGTCCTTTCTTTTTTGGGGGCAGGGTACCAGGGATTGAACTCAGGGGCACTTGACCACTGAACCACATACCCAACCCTATTTTGTAGTTTATTTAGGATCTCACTGAGTTGCTTAATGCCTCACTTTTTCTGGCTTTGAACTCTCAATCCTCCTGCCTCAGCCTCCAGAACCACTGGGATTACAGGCTTGTACCACTACTTTTATTTTTATTTTCATTATTTTATTTTTGATTTTGCTAATTTGCCCAGGCTGGACTGGAACTTGTGATGTTCTTCCTACCCCAGCCTTCCAAGTCTAGGGGATTATAAGTCTATGCCAAGCCTCTGTTTTTAAATGCTCCTCATTAATAGTTCTCTGTCTCTCTTTTGCATAGAATAAATTGACAGGAAAAAACAAATACAATTTTCTGTGGTGAAAAAAGGAATGTAAACCCTTGGTTAATTTAGAGAACACAGGGGTTCCCCCATTGTGTGACCATTTCATATTGTAATGATTTTGCATCTTTTTTATAATTTTGCATATATATATCATGAACACTTATATGCATATATAAACATACATATACATGTATATTTCCTGTTACATGAGTTGGTGAGGAGAGGAGCCTCATGGCCTAATTATTCAAATATTCTAAGTGGCCCAAATAAACAGTGGCCATTTTCTACATTCTAGAGTACTATCAAGCATATATTTAAGAGATATGTTTGATCATAAGAATATGGAGCCTAATCCAGACTCACCTGGACAATTAAAATTAATTTGACAAACTTGTTCTTTTTTACATGAATTAAAACAGCAATATAAGTTAATAAAAATTATGCAAACCCTTTGCAAATGTTAATTTAAAAAATTTATCTCAGGGAAATAATCATGAGCCTAAAATGCCTCACTATAAGTAAATTTATCATAATATTATCTATAATAGAATAATAAAACAATTGCCTACCTGAAAAATGGGTTATTGGTTAAGTGAATTTTGATTGATTCAGGTAATATTATGCTATTAAAAAGTATACTGATGCTACCTTAACTACAAAAAAACCACAATGACAAAAAAAACCTCATTAATATATAATACAGATTTGTATAATAACAATCCAATGCTTTAAAATAGTTATTACCAATGAATACACAGAAACCACAAAATCACTCAAACATCTCAATTATTGCTGCACTTTCTGTGTCACGCAACCATTTCTTTTGTAGAAGTAATATGTGAACATAATTGTTAAAAGAGTTCATTCAGTACAGAAAAATAAAAGAAGAGATGAGATGTCTCCTTTTTCCCCCAAAGAAATGACTGTTAACAATTTCTGGGTTTAGTGTATTGTGTGTGTGTGTGTGTGTGTGTGTGTGTGTTATCACTGTAACTTTAAATAATACATTTAAATTTCTGCTTTTTTATTATTTAGTCGTCAACTTAGAACTTCTTTTGTTCCAGTACTGGGGACTGAATCCAGGGGCTCTCTACCTCTGATTTGCATCCCCAGCCCTTTTTATTTTTAATTTTGAGACCGGGTCTTGCTAAATTGCTCAGGTTGGTCTGGAACTTATGATCTTACTGCCTCAGTCTCCCAAATTGCCTGGATGACAGGCTTGCACCACCATGCCTGGCCAACTTAGACATCCTTATAATGCCCTCCCCCCATGCACATGAGGGTGCGAAGGCTTGTGAAGTAAAGTTCCTGCCCTCCTGGAGATCACAGGCCAGTGGATTTATCAACTTCATTCTGTGCTGCGCTAGCAAGTATTCTTGGACTTAAGGGAAAGAAGACATTCAAATTGTGTATTTACCCTCCCTTCTACACTTTCTCTATTTCAAATATTAACATTTGGCAAAATATATAACAATTTTTTATAAACATTACCAAGGTTTATAACATTTATATTTACTTTACTTTATAAGTTAATCTTCCAGACTTTGTCTATAGATGCACAATAAAAATTGAAACCCCTAAAGCCACATTTGATAAACTCTTATGTACTTGTTATGAGACTGAAGCTGTGCAGGTTGACTAAGACCCACAGAGAACACACAGACTTCTGGTATAAACAAGTTTCTTTCAACTCAGCCTTTTTTTCCTTTCTCAGAGAATCTTTAAAAAAAAGAAAGGAAGGAAGGAAGGAAGGAAGGAAGGAAGGAAGGAAGGAAGGAAGCATAAAGATAGTTAAAAATCTACACATTCCATTTTCACCAAAATTTGAGGGCAGATAGAGACTGCAAACTACAAAAAAAAAAAAAAAAAAAGTAAAAGCTGCCCAGAGGAACAGGTAATACAGAAGCTTCCATGAGGATGAGTGGATGGAAGGACAGAGGGTATTGAAGGTCTCAGCATTAGCACACTCCAGAAATCACAGCTGCTGGGAGGTCAGACCTCTCACTGAAGCAGATGCGCTGTCTCTCATAGCAACAGTGGATATAGGACTGAGTTAAGCAAAACAGGAGATAGAGGCCCTCCAGGACCCAGAGTGGTTCCAGAAGTAAAGAAGATGGTACCACACAAGGACTCACACAGCCATATTAAAGGTAATAGTTTGTCATTATCACAGCAGAAGAGGAGAGAGCCTGTGGACTGTGGAGGCAGATGGGAGGAAGGATGGATCAGCTTATCCTAGCCCTGGGCACACACTTGAAGCTCCTGCAAATAGTGATCTAGGAAATCAAGCAATTCAATGATGAGAAGAAGAAAGGGGAGGAAGGAAGGTAGAGAAGCATGAAGATGATGAAGAAGAAGAAATAGCAGGAGGAGTAGGAAGGAAAAGGATAGAGGAGGATGACAAGGAAGAACAACTGGTCCAGCATTAGTACCAAGAGTTTATTCTCAAAAATGTGAAAAGAGGGCCAGGGTTGTGGCTCAGTGGTAGAGCACTCGCCTCGCATGTATGAAACCCTGGGTTCCATCCTCAGCACCATATAAAAAGGAGTAGAATAAAGGTATCGCATCCATCTACAACTAAAAAATAAAATAAAATAAAAAATAAAAGAGTGAAAAGAATATTAAATTTACCAAAAAACAAAGAACACTCACACACACAAAAAGAAAGACATTTTGTTAGAGATCAAGTAAAAACTGTTACCACCAACTTTAAAAACATAGGAAGTAATGCCCCTTGGTGACAGCATCACAACATAGAAATGCAAGAAACTCAAAGAGAAGATGAGGCCATGGGAGAGGATGGAGCATAAGCTTGCAAAATTCTAGAAAGAATTAAAAGAAAAAAATAAAACCAAAGAGAAAGATAAAATTGAAGGAATCATAAGGAGAGAAAAGTACTGTAGAAAGCAAAGTAAGGGACATAGAAAATAGGAATTATAAAAGCAAATAAAATAGTAATAAAGAAAGAGTTAAAATATTAGCTAGAAAATGAGATATTGATGATAGGTCCAAGATGATCCAATAGATGCATGATTGTAGTCTTCAAAGAAGAAAACCAAAACAATGAAAAGAGAAAAAAATATTTAAAGATATAATTGAAGAAAACCTCATGTAAACATAAAATTTGATCAAAATTTAAAAAAAAATCAAAGGCATACTGTACCAGGTTTGTTTGTTTGTTTGTTAATTTTTATTTGTTCATTTTGCTTATACATGACAGTAGAAGAACCAGGTTTTATTTTTATCTATTTATTTTTTGGTAACAGGGATTGAACACAAGGACATTCAATTACTCAGCCACATCTCCAGCCACCCCCATCCCTGCTTTTTTTTTTTTTTTTTTTTTTTTTTTTTAGAGACAGGTTCTCTCTGAGTTGTTTAAGGGCCTCCTAAATTGCTGAAGGTGGCTTTGAACTTGCAATTCTCCTGCCTCAGCCTCCCAAGCCTCTGGGATTACAAGGCATGGTTTTAAATATAAAGCAAGTATCCTTTGGATAGATAAGCAAAAATACTATGTTGTTTATAAGGAGGAAGATTAGGCTGGCCTCAGATACCCCCACAGCAACATTGAAGAGCAAAAGATAATGAAGCAATTTCAACCGGGCTTTTAAGGGGGAAAGTGTGGTCAAGTATTTTTATCCAATCAAAATGACTTTCTAGTGTAAAGGCTACATACAAACAGCAATGAACAAGGAAAACTTCCAAGAATACTTTATACATTAGATCTTCTTACAAAAGCAACCAAAACACAGATTTCAGCTAAACAAGAGCTACCTAAAGAAAGAATGGCTAAAGAACTGTAGGTGAATGTTGAATATATTTAACTGTAGAACTAAGATTAAACAAATGTGGATCATTTTTATAGAAGTTGATAAGCAGATTCTTAAATTTATAGAAAAATGCAAAGAACTGAGATAAAAATGATTTTGAAAAAGCAACAGAGTTGGAGGATTTATAAGATCCAACTTTAAAACATTATAAAATATGGTAATAAAGACAATGTTGTATTGCTACAGGCATAGACATAAAAACAATGAGTAAAAAGTTTAAAAATAGACCCATACTTAAAAGGTCAATTGATTTTCTTTGAACAGTGATCCCAATTCAATGGGGGGGAAGAACTATCTTTGAATAATTGTGTATCTGTTTTGGAAAAAAATAAACCCCAACCTTTTTGTCATGAAAATTAAAAATTTTTGAACACACAAATTAACTGAAATGTATTATATGGGTATAAGCCTAAAAACTAAAACTATGAAACTTCTAGAAAAAGCATTAAAGAAAAATTTTCATTACCCTATTGAGGCAAAGATCTCTTAGGACACAATAAATGGTAATCAAAGGGCTGGGGATGTGGCTCAAGCTGTAACTCGCTCGCCTGGCATGCATGCGGCCCGGGTTCGATCCTCAGCACCCCATACAAACAAAGATGTTGTGTCCGTTGAAAACTAAAAAGTAAATATTAAAAAATTTTCTCTCTCTCTCTTTTAAAAAAATGCTAATCAAAAAGGAAGATAGTGGGGCTTGGGCTGTAGCTCAGTGGTAGAGCACTCACCTGGCACATGTGAGGCACTGGGTTTGATCCTCAGCACCACATAAAAATAAATAAATAAAATTAAGGTATTGTGTCCATCTACAACTAAAAAACATTTTTTTAAGAAAGGAAGATACTTGGAATGAAGTTAACCAATTAGATTGTGTGCATATACAAATACGTAACAATAAATCCCATGATCCTGTATAATTATAATGCACCAATAAAAAAATTATTAAAAATAAATAATTCACACATACAGGAAGATACTGATAGTTTGCACTTCATCAAAATTAAAGACACCTGCCCTTTGAAAGCCATCTTAAGAAAACAGAAAGACTATATCTAATGAAGACTTAGTTCTAAAATATATTTTTTAAACCCTACAACTCATTATTAAGAAAATACAGAATTTACAAACAGACAAAGATTTCAAAAGACACTTCAAAATGAAGATTTTTGGATGGCAGCTAAAGCACATGAAATGATACTTATCATCAATAATCAAAAGAGAAATGCAAATATAAAGCTGCAGTGAGATACCATTACCATTGCCTGAGTAGTTTAAACTGAAAAGCTAGCGTTAGAGAGGATATGGAACAAGTGGAACTACTACTGTAGGAGTACAAAAAGTATAATTTTGGAAAATACTAGAGAAAGGTCTTATCCATATAGGTCTACTCTATAACTCAGAAATTCCTCTGTATTTACTCAGGAAAAATGCAAATGCATGCCTACGAATTATATGCAAATGCTTCTAGTCCCTAGTTGAAAACAAACCGTGTCCACCAACAAGTCTTTGGATAAACAGATGGTGGTCTACTCAAATAAAGGAATAATATGCTATACTAAAACAAACTACTAATACATGCAACAAACAATACAAATGAATCACAAAAACATCATTTTTGAGCAAAAGAAACTGAATACAAGAGCATATTCTATAATTCCAAAATATGTGAGGTTCAAAAACTAATCTGGATGTGCTAAATCAGAAAATGCTCACCCAGTGCTGAGACACTGGATAATTGACTCTAAAAGGAAAAAGGACACTTTCCAGGGTGACGCAAATGTTGCAAATTTTGTTTTAGGTGATATATGCATAGGCAAAAGCTATAGCCAAAAAAAAAAAAAACACTTAAACATTCTGCCTTGATTAAAAAAAAATTATAGATATATTTGTACACTGACTGTACCCAGCAATAATAATTATTTTTTCAAGAGATACTGATGGACTGTCTTGCTTTGTTATAATTGCCTTTTTGTATTATGACTGTCACTTTATGGGGTCTTCATAAATGTGATCAATTGCAATAATAAAGTTGTGAAACACTTAAAAAATGACAACTGGCAGACTGGGGAAACATTTGCAACTCATCTTTCAGACATAGAACTAATCACCCTTATGTATAAGAATTCCTAAAATCTTTTAAAAAAATAGACCATAAATAGCCAAAGGAAAAGCAGCTTTTTTTTTTTTATTGGTTGTTCACAACATTACAAAGCTCTTGACATATCATATTTCATACATTACATTGAAGTGGGTTATGAACTCCCAATTTTACCCCAAATGCAGATTGCAGAATCACGTCGGTTACACATCCACAATTTTACATAATGCCCAATTAGTAATTGTTGTATTCTGCTACCTTTCCTATCCCCTACTATCCCCCCTCCCCTCCCCTCCCCTCCCATCTTCTCTCTCTACCCCATCTACTGTAATTCATTTCTCTCCTTGTTTATTTTCCCATTCCCCTCACAACCTCTTATATGTAATTTTGTATAGCAATGAGGGTCTGAGAGTAAACTTGTTTCATTACAAGTGGATTCCACTCTTGGGTGTAGCCACTTTTCCTGTTTCCAGTTTCATTTTCACTTCTAAAGGTGGTGTGGAAGAAAGACACCCGGGAGGGACGGAGAAAATATATAGAGATATGCGGATGCTCAAAAAAGTACTGAATAGAGCTATACCAGCCTAGCAGTCACTCTGGGTGAAATTATGGGAGATGTTTCTTTCTAATGGATTATCTCTGTTTTCTACAATGAACATATATTACTTTCTTCTCATTTATAGCAAATGCTGTAATGCAAATGAGAACTATTTCTGGTGAGCCTATTATACTTACACGTACTTTAAATAATTTTCATGGAGTTCAATTTATGAGTCAAAATTTATTCCTTCAACAGGCAATGGTTTTATTATTTTTTTATCCCCACCCACAGAACATGGATGAATTAAGAGAGCTTCATGAACTTTTTACTTATAAATGCTGCATAATTTTATATTCCAAATAGCAGAGATTATTTTTAAAGTTCATTTAAATCTACCTAACTTATATTTGGAGTTTTCTTCCATAGTATTCATCAGAGATGGTATTCATATTGGTTCCTAAAAATAGACGAAGAAAAAGAATTCACTGACAATTTATTTATCTTAAAAAAAACAACTTTGTATTATTATAAAATGCTCCAAACATGCATAAAAGTAGAGAATTGTTTGCTTAACCATCATCTAGACTTAAATATTTTACCCTACTTACTTCATCTATTTAAAAATAAATTAGACATTATGGCATTTCATCTCTGAACACTTCAGCATGCATTTCTAAAAACTAAAAACATCTTACATAATCACAAAACCATTTTTACACCTACCAAAAGGAACAATAATTTCTTAATATCATCTAACACTTCAAACATTCGAATTTCTCATTTATCACCAAAATGTATTTTTGTAGTTATTTGTTCAAATGAGGATCCATATAAGGTCTGAATGAACTATGTCATTTCTCAAGTCAAATCTTTTTTTAATCTAAGAGTTTCTATCATCATCACCACACTTTTCTCCTCTTCTTCCTCTTCCTCTTCCTCTTCCTTCTTTCTTAAATGTTTTGACCTAAAGAATCTGGGTTCCCTGTTTCATAAAATGTTTCCTGGCAGTTTAAAGAATGACTTGAGAACACCACCAAAGAATTTAATGCAAAAAAAAAATCATCATCTCCTAACAACATTACATTTCTATGTCAACATCAAAATCTTACAGACCTTGATCGTGGATTTCAAAACTGGAGTATGGGTGAAGGGGCAGGTAGAAATATTAGAAAAATACCATAAAAGTAGCATATAAGTAGACTGATCTAGATCTCCTTATTATTATTACTTTCTTTATTATTAAAGTCCTGATTTTAAGAAAGCTGCCTTATCTCTGAATCCTCTTAACCCAAAAGAGACATCACAATTTCCTTTCTGGCCTAGAGGAACACAAGCTTATATAGCTCTCAGAATGCCTGACCTCTCTGAGGTTTAACACCCCTAGAAGGAGTTAAAATGTGAAAGACAGGCGCCCCATCCGATCACAGACAACAGGGATAACAGAAAACACTTTAAGCTAATGACATTCACAACTAACCAGATCTGGCTGAAGCCAATCCACTGGACTCTGATTTACAAGTCTCATTTCTTCTAAGCTCCATTTATTTTCGACTGCTCAATCACCAAGAGTACACCATCTTTACATTTCCCCGAATATTAAGCTAGACAATGAGTTCTTCTCCCAGCTGATTAACTATCTTTAACCCCCAGGCTGTTTGAATATTATATGTGTGTTAATTCAACTCCATTGCAAATTCTCTACTGTTGAAAAACAAGAGAGACAAATATTAACTATAATGGACAGGATGTTGCTAGGGAGATTTTTATACAAATGCAACCAAGACAGTCTTTTTTTAAAATATATTTTTTTATTTGTTCTAATTAGTTATACATGACAGTGGAATGCATTTTGCCACATCATACATAAATGGGGTATAACTTCCCATTTGTCTGGTTGTTCATGATATAGAGTTACACAGGTCATGTAATCATACATGCATATAGAGAAATAGTGTTCCCATTCATTCTACTGTCATTTCTACCTCCATGCCCCTTCCCCTCTCTTAACTCTCCTCTGTCTAGTCCACATTACCTCTATTCTCTCCCCTCCCTTACTGTGAATTAGCATCTGCATATCAGAGAAAACCTTTGGCCTTTGGTCCTTTGGGATTGGCTTATTTCTCCTAGTATAATATTCTCCAGTTTCATCCATTTACTGGTAAATGCCATAATTTCATTAAGGCTGAGTAACATTCCATTGTGTTTATATAGCACAGTTTCTTTATCCATTCATCTGTTGAAGGGCACCTAGATTGGTTCCATAGTTTAGCATTTGTGAATTGAGCTGTTATGAACATTGATGTGGCTGTGCCCAGACAGTCTTCCGTAGAGTAAAGGAAGAATTCTCAAATCATCCAATATGCAGTTGAACATCTGCTGACTGGCTCAGCTGCTGACCCTTTCCTATGCTGGTTACTGGGGTCTGGAAAGGATGAAGTTTTCCTTACCAGACCTAGGTCATACATTCATCCCTGAGGTCAGAGGTCAATTTGACTTTATCCCAAACTAAATCTATGAGTGGTGAATAGAGCATTTCCCAAAGAAATCAGAGAGCATTTACCAGGAAGTATGCAGCAAAAACAACAGATGGGCATCCACAGAACCAGGATTAAGTAAAATCAGAGTTCCACACGCATAGAGTAGGGGTTTTCAAGGGTGTGCATTCTCTCTTCCCATTCAGTTCCCAGGTCCTTACTACTGTTCAACTAACTACCCTTGACCCTTCTTCTAGTAGGATTCCATTCTCAGGACTCTGGGCCCATCAGGTCTGCTGGCCTATCAGGCAGGCTTCCTGCTATATCCTGTATCCCGCACAGAAATTCAGCATCTCCAATTAAGTGCAATTTTCTAAAGTCTTTAACTGAATGAATTCTGTGTTCCCAAACTCTGGAAACACATCTCAGTTCAGTTATCTAGGTGTCGAGTCAAGCCTCAGAGGGGGAAAACAAACAAACAAACATGCATGTCTTGATTTGGTTCTTTTAGACATAAAAAGGCAACATAAGAAGCTATTTAATTTTTCTGTAAAAAGGAGGTAAGGAGTTTTCAAATCACTAAACAGACTTGTCGCAAAAGAACTCTTCTCTAAGCTCTGCTAGCCCAATGAGGTTTCTTGGTCTTGCTTTGTGACTCTTACTTCTCTTCCTCTTCAGCAATCATCTCAGAAGCACAGGAAAATTCTATAAACCTGAGCTTAAAATGACATCAGGATTCCTCTAGGCCTCCCAGAATGACTTTGAGCCTTCCGGTGAGGGCCATGTGTAGGCATCTTTTAAGATGTGCAACAAATATTAAAGGATAATAAATAAAAGAATAAAATAAAAATGAGCTATGTTTGCAAGTGAATTTATGTTTATACAAAATATTTGTGGAATCAGGCCTTTCCACTTTGGAGATTCTGCTAATCCATCACCATGACACTAATGTTGCAAGAAGCAAACCCGTCAAGCAGTGACCATTATTTTTTAATAGACCTCTCCATTTTCAGCAATCACACTAACAAAATCAGGACAGCCAAGTTTGCTTGCAGGATATGCAATCTTGCAAACACTTTGCAAAATACTCCCTCTGTGTATGCAGGCAGGCTCCCTCACAGGTAGTAGGACTGTCAAGGAAACATCCTATATGCAGACTGTTCCAGAGCCTGGCTCACATCTGTGTGATACCTGAACATCCAGTGCCAAGTTTGCTTTTGTTTTTCTGAAAGCTGTTCTCATTTTGCCCAGAAAGGCTGTGCTTGAGGGCTGGGTAGATAGCCTTGGCTTTCAGCTTACATAAGATGCTAAAACACATGGTCTGTATCACGTAGGCCAGAACGTGATCTTAAAACTGCTTACCAAAAGGGACTAAGAGAAATCTTTCTTAAAATCATTCTTTAAATCTCTGATGCATTTGTGACTGCACAACAGCACAATTCATTCATTTGTTCCTTTGATGAGTACTTTCTAGATGGTGGGGAAGTGAGCCTGGTGTCACGGAATACAAACATTTATGTATTCTGGTTCCTGCTCTCGAATGAGAAGGAAAGACACAACTGACCATTCTAAACATCAGAACTCATTAGTGTAAAATCACAAGAACAAGTAAGGAGTTATGGGAACATAAAGAAATAGTGGTTTATGAAACTTCCTGGGAATCAAAAAAACTTCCGGAAAAAAAAAAAGATTTTGGACCTTGACCTTGAAAGAAAACTAGAAGTTATTCTTTTACTACTACTCTTAATACTATTACTACTATTTTCTTTTGTGGCCCAATTTCAAAAGTAATATATTTGTATTGTAGAAAGTATTCAAAAGGCCACCACTCAAGTATAACTACTATTCATATTCTGATTTTTTTCTAGAAGCATTTTTTTGCAAAATGCATTAATATACTTATGACACAATTATAATCTGCTTAATCCCCCTTCTGTGTGTGTGTGTGTGTGTGTGTGTGTGTGCATGTGCGTGCACACACATGCACATACAGGCACCTAATATTGTAACAGAAACTCTGTCAAATGACATGATCAGAAGTTCTACTTAGTTAGTAAAAAAAAAAAAATTCAGGTAAAGCGAGGAATCATCAAATATAATAAAGCTAATATGTGAAAATCTTATTTTGACCTAAAATCATGTTTCCTCACTTACTATTCTTCTGTTTAGGACCTTCTCTTTGGGGGTTGCATTGCTAAGAAAAGCATTCCTAAATACAAGAGTAAGCCGTCCTAATGCATTACATAGAAATACTAGTTTCAAATTCTTTAACATGGTATAAGAATTTAGAGATGCTTTCAGAGTAATCTGAGTGTAAAAATCTTACAATTCTTTTCTGGTCATTTAGTTACCTCGTCCACCTAATTGCATAGCATTTTACAGTGACTATCATGTATCCAGTCTTTCCAGAGTGTTCAATTCCATCTTTACAGAAAGCCCTCTTCAGTTTCACTCTTTTATGTCCCCTGTGGACATAGTACTCAAATACCTACAAACAGGTCATTATGGTAACCAACACAACTAGCCATCAGCATATTTGGGAGTCCGTGACAACCAGCTAAAGCAAAGAAGATAGGAGTATGAGTTGCCACCAGCCAAAGCAGCCAGGCTGCCATGGGATTCCATCTGAAATTGCACATAAAATCTCTCAAGTCCAGAAAGGTGGTTAAAAGTAATTTCTACTATACGGGACAAACCTTTTTCTATATGGCTGTATTAGTTTTCTATTGTTGCTGTAACAAATTACCACAAACTTAGCAGCTTAAAACAATACCCACCCTC
Source organism: Urocitellus parryii (assembly GCF_045843805.1). NCBI lineage: Eukaryota > Metazoa > Chordata > Mammalia > Rodentia > Sciuridae > Urocitellus > Urocitellus parryii. Next base: position 171,305,154 of record NC_135533.1, on the reverse strand, counting down.
AACTCATAGTCCTATAGATCACAAGTTCAAGTGGGGTTCTCTGCTTAAGATCTCACAAGGTCAAAATCAAAGTGTTGGTCAGTCAGGCTCTGTTCTGATAGCTACAGGGAAGAATCTATTTCCAAGCTTTTTCAGGCTGTGTGTCCCCGGTGAAGGTTTGAGATTGCTTTTTCTTTGTTGGCTATCAGCAGAGGTCTACTCTTAGTTGTTAAATTCCTTGGCATGTGACGTCCTCCATCCTCAAGCTAGCAATGGCATATCAAACCCGCCCTTGAACTATGACTTTCCCTTCTGTTACCAGAAAAGAAAACTGTCTTCTTTTAAAAGACTCCTATGACTGGGACAGGCCCACCCATAAACCTGTCTTGAAGCCCTATAACAAAAGCACAAATTTGGGAGTGGTAGCTCATCAGATCAATGGGTCCGGAGGATTAGAGCAATGATGCTTAGAAGCCAGTTTTAGAATTCTGTCTATCACAATCATTAACATGGGGACAAAGGGGGAGAATTTGCCAGGCTAAATAGAGAGCATTATCAAAGACATATGGGAATGAAGGACATCATGTGAAGAACTTGGGGAACAACCACATTATAACTCCCTTCAGTCCCAGCTGTGTCCCCCTCTGCTTCTAATGTCCCAGCTAAAAACAGACACAAAAATAGTGAGGAAACTTGGAAAACTAAACCATGCTAAAATGTCTAAATAACATTCCTTGAACTGCATCCTAATTATCAGCTTAAGAAATGATGAGTTGAGAAGCCCAAGTGTCACCACATTCTTTCCCAAAGAGATCAAGAGCAAAGACTTGAAAATAACTTCCACTTGTCTACTGACAAAGAATGACACAAGGACATCAAAATGTACCTCCTTTCTAGCCATTCAAAATTAAAGTGAGAATTCTCAATGCTAACTGATAGAGTCAGAAATTGCAGTGTACATAAGTAGAACTCAATAAGGACCACAAGTTTGTAAAGTGCTTAAAAAGGATAAAAATATTGATACATTTTTATCTCACCTTGAGGACTTTAGACCAAGGACATAACCCCAAATAATTTTTTAATTATGCAATAAAATGTACTTTGCACCAAAGTTCATATACGATTTTTATCCATGTGTTCATAAATGAAAATTTGTATGGCAAATTGTGGTCTCACCATTCAATGAAATATTATGCAGATATTGACATTTTACTTATAAAGAATATAATGGAATACTTAAAAATGTGTATGATTCCTTAAGTTCAGAAGTAAAATACATAATCTTCTCTATCTCACTATTACAACTGTGTAAAAACTGCATCAGTGCATAAGTGATATTTGGGAGAGAGATTGAAAAATGAAAACAATTTGATTAAGATTACAGATGAACTTTTTCCTTCACTTTGATTTATATTAATAGTATTACAAGGTTGTTTGTGCAATAAATAATAATGATAGTAAGCTTTAAAAAAACTCCTAAAGATTCTTGCTGCTGTGAATGTCACTGCACTCTCACTGGTTTTAAAGACACCAGGGACAGTTAATCAAACTAAATATAAATTACAAGTCAAGGCCAGTGTAAAGTAAGCCCTCACCTCTGAGCTCACTTCTCAAAGCAGCCTGACAAAAGGGAATCACAAGCACATTTCATTCTATGCCTTTTTCATGTTATTTTTAGGAAATAAGCGCATGTGGTATTGAAAATTGTATCCCTTCACATGTGAAGCAATGAAGAACAGGAGGAGGTACAGAGAATCAATGCAGCTCACAAGTGCTGGAAAGAGAAGAAATACTGGGTTATTTGTAAGCGTGTATTATCAGAAAGAGGAGCTAAAGCCTGCTTCATCAGCCCTACCATCTCCAGAATTGGTAATTAAAAGTGACTTTGTCCCAGAGGCTCAGGAGGTTGAGGCAGAAGGATTGCCAAGTTCAAAGCCAGTCTCAGCAAGGGCAAGGCACTAAGCAACTCAGTGAGACCCTGTCTCTAAATTAAAAACAAAAAAACAAACAAACAAACAAAAAACAACTTTTGTCTTTCATTCATCATTTGGTAATTGTATAAAGTTTCTCCTAAATGAATTAACATTCCTCACTGGAACCAAGCAGATATTATATTCAGTGGCTGGAAAGTGATTTCACAAGCAAACAAACTCAAAATTACAGCACTTCACCAAAAAGCTGAGGAGAACTAACCTGTTCTCCAATTGTATAAATTTTACTATTGGAAAATACACAAGAGCATCAACCTGTTCTATTCTGAGATGAAAATTGGTTTTGTTCTGTTTCACTGGTTGCTGACTCTGTCTCATTATAGGACATGCACTGCAGTGCCCTGAATCTGGAGTCTGGAAATCTACCAGAGAACCTGTTACTGTGGAGAGAAGATCGCAGTTCCCATGAGGGTCTGCTATGGATCCAGTGGCATTGACCTGTGTTACCTCCAAGGGCTTCTAATTCCCCCTGGCTTCATTTCCATCAAAGAAGCAAACATTATAAGGAAGTAGTTCTATTACCATATTTTAAATTTCTTCACTAGTCAGCATCACTCAAGAAAAATTCATGTCTCTCCAGCTCTGGGGGATCCATTGCAAATCCTTTAAATTGTCGTATTATCCTCTCATTTGCTTCTATTTTAGCAAAGCAAATGATTAAAAATTAAACTTTCATTTAGAAGTATAATTATTTCAAAGGATGTCAGGGCTTCATGTTAAACAAATTTAACTCAGCAAATAGAATAAGGATTTGGAAGTTCGATTGACATGTTAATGAAATAACCATAATTTGGTTAGGCGAATCAACCTACATCCTCTTATTTATCTAAACAGATTTCTCTCCTTATTTATTTAGTTGTCATGTATGTAGCTGCATTATTTACTCCTTCATTTCTTATCTGTGATTCAGAGTGTATCTGAGACACTTTTGTTCTAAGTCAGGAAGAGGATTTTCTATATACATGAAAATGAAAATTAATGAATGTGTGTTCCCTCAAAGAGAGTGGGAATGTATTAGTTAAGAAAAATAACAGTGATACTAACCTGAATTTCTAATCCTTAACAATTCCCCAAGTAACATGAAATTTTGTTCAGAATAACTGAAACAAACAAGTGTTGAGTTGAACAAGGCCAATATCTAGCCCAGTGCGTGAAGAGCTCTAGATCACATGAAAGAATGAATAAATTACCTTCTGACAACCTTCTTCTATTGCTTCCAGTGATCCCTGCCTGTTCTGTAATCCCCTCCCTTGGATGTGGGCTGAATCTAGTGACTTGCTCCTAAAGCACTGAATATAGCAAAAGTGAAGTGATATCTCTTTCAAGGCTAGCTAACAGAAGACCATGACTTCATCTTGCTCAGAGTCCTTCTCTGGTCTTCTCTCTTGCTTGCTCCGTGTTATGGTTTGGATGTGAGGTGTCCCCCAAAAGTTCATGTGTGAGATAATACAAGAAGGTTCTCACAACCCAAATGATTGGGTTGTGAGAGCTTTAACCCAATCAGGGAATTAATATCCTGATGGGATTAACTGAGTGGTAACTAGAGGCAGGTGGGGTGTGGCTGGAGGAGGTGGGCATTGAGGGGCGAGACTTTGGGGTCTCTATTTGTATCTGGAGAGTGGAGTCTCTCTCTGCTTTCTGATCATCACGTGAGCTGCTTCCCTCCCCCACACTCTTCCACCACGATGTCCTGTCTCACCTTGAGCCCAGAGAAATGGAGCCAGCCACTTATAAACTGAGACCTCTGAAACTGTGAGCCCCTAAATAAACCTTTCCTCCTCTACAGTTGTTCTGGTCGGGTCTTTCAGTCACAGCAGTGAAAAGGCTGACTAAAACACTCTGATGAAGCAAGATACTACTTTTTGAGCTTCCCCTATGAAGAGAAAAGGAACTAAGAGTGTCCTCCAGCCAGTAGCCAGAGGGGAACTGAGATTCAGTCCATCATCCCACAAGAAAACCAATCCTCTCAGTCATGTGAGTGAGTTTGGGAAGTGAATTCTTCCCAAGTTCAGCCTTGAGATGACTACAGTCCTGATTATTTGCAGCCATGAGATTCTAAAGCAAAGGATCCAGCCAAACTGGCCTGGATTCCTGACTTACAAAAACTATGATATGATAAATGCTTTTTTTTTTTAATTTGGGGAGGGTGAATAATTTATTACAATGCAATAAAGAATACACTGACCAGCATCTCTCCCTGGACACATTCATTTTGAAATGTCTGGGCTCTATCCAACTGCTGGTTCAGAATTATTTCAGATGATATGGTCTCCATGCTAAAGTATATGCTAATCCAGTCAACTGTCCAGGTAGCCCGGTCCTATGGTAATGAGTCCAAGAACTGGTGGGAAGAGAGGCCCTTGTGGGCATGGTGATAAACATACAACAGAAGTTCTACTACTTTATCCCTTTTACCTTAAGATTGTACCCCACCGGCAGCCCAGTAGACCCACTAGATTTTATTGGGGGAAGGTGGTTAAAGAGAGGGTGGTGAGCAAGTTGGACCCTGAACTTATAGGGAGGGACCAAGTATACAAATGGAAGCCCATATATTCCATGTCTAAATGTTTAAAAGTTATAGCAGAGCTAATCCCCAGCAAGGCACATGGTCTCACTGAGAGCTACCCACCTCCTCACCACACAGACCTCCTCCAGGAAGCCAAAGAAGTCCGCTCTGTGCTCCAAGGCCAGACCTTATGCCATGGGACTGAGAAGGAGCATGGTTACACTGTGCAGGCTAACCTCTCGAGCTAGACCTAGTCTGGCCAAGGAGAGATGAGGAGCAACCCAATCACACTGCCCAGGGAGCCAAGTCTGGTGGAGCAACCAGCAATAACTCTAATGCCGAAAGACCATCTAACCCAGGGCTGCCCCACCTGTCAGCTCAGGAGGTAATTATGCAAAACCTCTAGCAGTCCTTAGCAAAGGTGAAGCAGGTCAGATGAACTCTGTCCACCCCACACAATCACCATGCAATCATCATCCATTAGAAGGCCAAGACTAAAAGGAAAGATTTTACTAAGCAGCAACCCGTTGCTTAATTTTGAAAAAAAAAAAAAAAAAGCAAAGTGGTTTATAGTCAACTGTGTCCTTCTAGCTCCTATCAGGTCAGTGTACTGAAGAAGCCAGGCCTCAGAACCTCAAAAGCGGCTGGCACCACAGTCTACTTTCATTCAAAAGATAGTGGGCCAGGTGTGGCATACTCCTGTAACCCTAGCAGCTCAGGAGGCTGAGGCAGGAGGATTACAAGTTCAAAGCCAGCCTTAGCAACTTAGTGAGGCCCTAATCAAATCAGTGATTTGTCTAAGTTAAAAATATAACAACGGACTGGGGATGTGGCTCAGTGGTTAAACATCCCTGGGTTCAATCCCCCAGTATATATATATAATCACTGTAGTAACAGCTAATGTTCACTGAGCACTTACCATGTACTGAACACTATGCTGTCTGCTTCCTGTGGTGACCTCACTGAATCTTGGGGACAATCTGTTTAGTGGGGACAAGCACTGTAAGAGGAGGAAGCAGAAGTCCCCAGGGAATTCAGCATCATGCAGCAGTGTGTGCTCTTGCTCAGGTCTCTTTGGCCATTCCCATTCTAGAATCAAGTGTCCAGCAAGGGTCTATCCTCAAATGGAATAGCCTAAATCCTAAAAGGGAGTGGACCTTCCCTCAGTCCCTACTTGCCATTCTCTTTTCCTTTCACTACTCCTGTACCGGTCAGGTCTATTGTGCTGAATCCTTGAAACTACTCAAAGCCCCCTTGATAGCCAATGGCCTGAGAAATCTTAGAAAAGTTATTTAATCCCCTCTTCTTTCTCTTTCTATGTCCATCAAATGAGCACGGTGGAACATTGCTTCATTCATCTAAAAAACAAGCATAATTGGTCCTAATGGAAATGTACACTTACTGCTTACAGGATTACTTATTTCACATTTGAGCACCAAAAGCATAGAAATCCTATGCAAGATAGGGACTCTTTCATAGTTTTCCCATAAAACTTATTGTTTAGCACAGGCTGCAGTCATAATATACAGAAGGAATCCATGACAAAAGCATTCTATTTCTTTCCTAGAAAAAAAATTAATAGAGGGGCTATAGTTTTGCCTAACTATATATTTCATTTAATGAATGAAAAAATGTTAAAGTTGAGATTATATACTAGGATCTATCTTACTACATAGGCAAATGTGTAAAATTTCACTTGTTTTAATACATAACATTTGATTAATACCACTGTCCTCTACTAAATTCTAAGTTCCATCAGGAACTATGTCTATTTTATACACCAGGACTTAGAACAGTGCAAGGCATATAAAAACCTCAATAAATACACACTTAAATATTTATTGAAAGTCCCCAAACATCAGACACAGAGCTCTGCCCTCAAGTCCTGTTATTTTAATAAGTCCCCCCCCCTTTTTTTTCCTCAGGAGGAGGTTAATAAAAAAGAAACTGGGCTAAGAGTTAGTTTAGATTCTCACCATACTTCTGCACCAGCTCTGGGGCCTTGGGAAAAGCACTAACCACTCTGAGCTTCAGTTTTCTCATCATTAACATCATTTAATAATATCGCCCTGACTATTTCATGAAGGTGCTATGAAATCAAAAGCAATCTAATACAGTTATTTTATTTTTACTATGTGAAATGTCTGTGTCCCCACTGGAATATAGGTCTCATGACCTCAGAGATTCTTTTCTGTTTTGCTGACTGAGGAATCCTAAGCACCAAGAGGTGTTGCACCTCAATGGCAGTTGAATGGATTCAATAGATGTGACCACAGTAGAATCCAGCATCAAATCCACTGGGTGTTGTAGCCTTAGAGTGGCCACTCCAAGAGAGCTAGAGGCAGAAAAATTTTTATCCCCAATAGATCCTTGATAATATGACCTTTCAATAATTAATGTTTCTGCCCACCTCAACAGGTACCATTGACTCACATGTGAGACACATACCACCTGTGAGATGATTCTAGTAGAAGACGGATACATTATTAAATTGATTCTCTTTTAAAATTTAATGTTACTCATGAAGGAATTCTCATTTTAAGGATTGTGTTAGTCAACTTTTCATCTCTGGAACAAAATACCTGAGAAAATCAACTTAGAGGAGGAAAGATTTATTTGGGCTCGAAGTTTCAATCCATGGTCAGCTGGCTCCGTCGTTTCAGGGCCTGTGGGGAGGCAGAACATCATGTCAGAAGATCATGGCAAAGCAAAGCTGCTCACTTCGTGGTAGCTAGGAGCACAGAGAGAGGAAGGGACCTGGATAAGATATATCCCCAAGGGTGTGCCCACAAGGACTCTCTCCCTCCAACTGGATACCACCTCCTACAATTTCCACCACCTCCCAATAATCCACTCAGTTATGAATCCCTCAATGGATTAACTTGCTTGGTCAGAGCCCTCACAATCCAATCAATTCCCCCAAATCCCCAGCTCCGAACATGGCTACTTTGGGGAACAAGCCTTCAACAAGTTCATGAGTCTTTGGGGGACACTGCATCTCCAAATCATAACAGAAGCAATAGTTGACAACTTTCTAATAACTTGCTAGAATCTGATTTGAACAAAGAAACAACAAAATTTAGGCTCAACAACTGTAGCCTGCCACAGGATAAATCTAGAACTTAATAATGTGATTTTATTTTCAATATGCTTATTTATGGCAAGCAATGCCATTTTGCCGTTTATGATAAGGACATAAAATTTCCTTCCATTCAAAAAAGTAGGTAACTTTGAATAACATGATTAGCCCCGTGCCTGCCATCTACACCTGGCTTTTCCCCTTCTCCTCCAGCTCCTGGTCTCTGTGTCCTCAGTGTCACAACCAGTTGCATCAAGCAAAACTTCTTTCTCCCAACTATAGGGCCACTGTCCTGGATCTGGAGGCCTGGCCACAGTGGTGGTGACTTCCATGACCGAATCCCCATGGTGGTGGGATGTACTTGTGGACTTAGGTCATCAACCCCGCCTCCCAGGGCATGAGAATGAGGTCACTTGTACCCAAACCACACTGAGTAGAAGTAAAGCAAACTCCCTAAGGTGAAAACCTGAGGAAGGATAGCCAAGGCAGCCCAAGCAACATGAATTCTGTGCGTGACCATGACAGGGGATACTCCTGAACATGCTGAGCCACCACTGTCATTTATAATAAGGATATTTAAATTTTTTTCTCACCCCAGGTGGGGGGGGCAATTTCTCTACCTCCCTTGTGAGGTGGTTTATTTGTTTGTTTTGTTTTGTTTTGGGAAGATTGAACTCAGGGGCACTCAACCACTGAGCCACATCCCCAGCCTTATTTGTATTTTATTTAGAGACAGGGTCTCACTGAGTTGCTTAGTACCTGCTTTTGCTGAGGCTGGCTTTGAACTCCCGATCCTCCTGTCTCAGCCTCCTCTGAGTTGCTGGGATTACGGGAGTGCTCCAGCACATGGGCTCCCAAGTGAGATTTTGCAAATCAACACTCCCTTGGCCAGCATGTAGAGCTCACTTCAGAGCTCAGCAGTCCAAACCTGTGCAACATACGTGCTTAGGAAGAATGTGTTCAACCCCATCAAGCTGGCATAGTTGACTAGTCAGTTGAAACTAAAGCCCCAGCCTGAACCCCAAACTGGGGCAGGACCAGACTCTCCCAGGATGCTCACTGCCACTTCCCAGGACTGCTCTGCCCAAGGTGCACTATAGCCCAGCGCGGCCTTGACCATGACTGCTTGAGCACAGTTTGCACGCAATGGGTTCTGCTGGACTGCAGTGTGTATATCATAACGCCCTCCTGGGGAACAAATACAGAAGTGGTGCAGAGGGAGTCGGGTGGTGCCCTCAGGGGAGGGGTGGGAGGCTCCTGCAAGGATCCCAGATGGTGCAGGAAGAAAAACCATTAACCAGAAAATGAAGAAAACAGCAGGTCAATTAGTGGCAGGCTTGTGACTCGAGGGGGGCACGAAAACCGCAGAGTCAGGGGCATTGTGGTGCTACCCCTCATCGTGCCACCTATCATGTGCAGCCCATCCCAAAATCCTAGGGTCTCTGATCCCCAGTGAACTGGAAACTACTCATGGACTCCCAGACACAGGGCAAAATGTGTCTTGTCTTTGAGTTGCCGGCTCCCTGCGATCACACACTAAGGACCTGAGAATCCAGTTTTCTTTTCTTTTTCTTTCTTTCTTTCTTTCTTTCTTTCTTTCTTTCTTTCTTTCTTTCTTTCTTTCTTTCTTTCTTTTTTTTTTCTTTCTCTGCAATCTGGAGCTGGTCAGCCTGGTGCATAGCTTTTCCCATTTTTTTTTCAATGTCTTTTTTATTGTTTTCTCCTTTACTCCTGCCCCCAACGCTCTCAAGTGCAGTTAATTGGAGGAAAAATTGACCAGCAGAAGTCTCTGCATTGCACCCAAGACAGTATTTGAACTTCCTAATGAACCTAGGAATTTCCTCAGGACCCTGCTTCTAATAAACCAAGCCTTGAGAGTAGCAGAATCACTTTCCCTACCTGCCAACCCTCTTTAAAATTGTGACTCCATGGCCGAGCCCTGCTTAGACTGTCTGCCTCACAGCTTTGCCTCCCAGGCTTGGTCTGGGGCCCTCAATCACCCCTAGAAAGGGAACAAAAGGGCAAACCAGCTGCCACCAACTAGGGCCAGGCCCTCTACAGTCCTGTACCTAGGGACCATTATTAACTCATTTTACAGAGAGAAATTAAGACTCCTGGGAATGAGTGACATGCCCATGGCCTGTACTATTTGAACTGTAGACTCAGGCCCAGAATATCACGTGTTCACCTTACAGAACCTGTAAGGTTTTTCACTGGGCCATCAGCAATTTTTTTTTCACCAAACTCCATTTGGTGAAATCAGCTGCAAAGCAACTATTATTTTCAGGCAATGGGTGTGTTAATCATTCACCCTTGTAGGTCACTGGCAGGCAGTTGCAGTTTTGGAAGGTCACATAAAAGAAGATTCTATTTCATTTATCTTCCTCTCTATGGCAAAGGGTTGGGCAGTGGTAAGGTTTCCTACAGTCTAGTAAATCTGGATGCTGTCTGGCACTCAAGTTGGGCATACCTTACATGGAAATGCATCTGCCCACACCAATGTCAGCATCCCAGAAAGTTCAGCTTGGTGACAGCCCTATGTCTTTGCTTACTCTTTCTACTGCAGATTTTCTCCTTCTGAGTGTCCTTGGGGTTTAAAGCCTTCATAGAGCATTGCATTCTAAAGTCACAACGACAATGTACATTTCCTTTGCAAATGTGACAAATGAGAAAATCCACCCATCATAGATGAATACTCTGGAGGCTTAAATGGAGCATCCTTCCAGGTCTGAGACAGAGCAACACCTTTATCACTTCTTGAGCCCTCTCCTTGAAGAAAATTTTCCATTCTCCCCAGACCTTATTATGTCAGGAAAAAATTCACCAATTTCTTTAGCTGCATTTCTCCTTTGTTTGGCCTTGATGATGTGGGTAAAAACTAATTGTTGCTAATAAAGAAAGATCAAGATGTCACAGAAGCAAGGAAAAAAAAACAGACTGACAATCTAAGGTTAAACATTATATTAAAATAAACCCATACCTCTAGACCATAAAGAATAAAGATTTTTTTGCCTTCCCAGTGATTAATGAGGATCTGTCATGTGCAGGACTGAGGTTCTAGGCCCTGGTGAACAAAGCTGACATTGTCCCTTCCTTCACGGTTCACAGAATAGTAGGGAAGAAAGGCACCAACCTACTGGGTACATATTATTAATTAAGCCATAAGGGAAACTATGGGGACAGCCTGGGGTCAGGGAAGTTTCCCCAAAGAAAGAAGAGTCCCAGTTGAGTTTTAAAAGAGAAAGCCAGGTAAAGAAGGGACAAGGGCAACCAGACAAAGAAGAGAATTTGGGGTGTGTGAGCAGAAGGGAAGGCCAACAGGTGGGAAAAACTGAGAAGATTCCAGAATGACTAGAGAAGGTGGGAATAGGGAACAGAGCAGTGCCAGGTGAGGTTGCATGATCTCTGCCATCCCAGCAGTGTAGACCACCCAACAGTGTAGACCACAGAACGTAAGCTCCATGAGAACAGGAACCAAGCCTGTTTTTTGCGTGCCAGGTTTGGTGTATTAGCTAGCTCAGCACTATTGCATAGTAGGTCCTCAATCGGAGACTGTTTCTATATCATTATTACAAATCTTCATGCACAATAATCCCCCTTTCTCTCCATTTCCCTCCCCCATAACATACATTGTTTCTGTTTCTTGCATTTTCCTCGTCCTGATTTGATTCTCTCTTCCTTTCATATTCCTTCCTATTTTCTTCCCATTTTGTATATATTTCACATCTCTGTGCATTGCCAAATAGAAAGGGGTAAATCATCCAGTCAGATCATTAAGGGAGGAAAAACTAACAACCCAGGACAGCCTGGCCTTACATCTACTTACTCTGGCGTGCTTCAAATCTGAGAAGGGCTGGTGGTAGCTATACCACCAACTGGCAAAACGAGGAGGACTTTCCAGTCTGTGCCTTAGGCGACAGGTAATTTATACCTGAAGGGAGAGGTGTGGTTATCAGTAAGCTCCTTTTCATTGATGATGAGGCCACAGCTTGAGGTGGCATGCCGAAAATACTGTGTGCCCCAAGAGCCAAATTGGTCCCTCTGGGACTGGAAATGCAACTTAGAAACCATGTTCAAGGCTGATGTACACATCACTTTGAGTCACCAGAGCTCATCTCTTTACTGTGGCAGAAACCACCAATAGTCTTAGATTCACTGAAAAGGGGGGCGGGGTGGCAGAAATGGCACAGATTACTCTCCAAACACTCATATGCATATCCTGCATTTTGTTTGCAAGTGGTTTGGATTCTGGGAGATCTTCCTAGAAACCTCCTTAGTAAGCAACTTGCTCTAAAGGTTAATTTGAATTTGTTTATTTGAACTTCTTAGCCTGCTGGTGGCAGTCACCCTTTGTTTTAATACCCAACTAAAATGACTCATCATCCTCAAAGATTCTCCCAGGGGGTCTAAGACACAAGCCTCTGTCTTTTCTTGCTTTAAGTTCCCCCTCACACTGCATCTCCAGTTCCTTCTGAAGCTTAGTAAAGCCACCCCCATTTCGTTCCCAAGGGCCACCATGCCAAGGCTCTGCGTATAACAGACCTTTGCAAAATCTGGCGTGAACAGAGGGCACTTGCAGCACAGAACTGAGAGAAAACTTCAAACTGAATGCCTGACATGTGTAGTCACTAAAAATATGTTAGCTATTCTCTGATGCACAGTGTCTCTGGCTGGTTGTAGTCACCATGGGCCCTTGGGTCATTGGCCCTGTTTCTCTGAACTCCCAAGAGCTTTTCTCCCTCTTTATTTTTCAGATGAATTCTCTTATTCTCCTGGAAGTCACAAGCAGCTATAGATATTTCATATTCACAAATAGCAATTGTTTCTTCCCTGTTGCACATACTGGGATCCTTCAGGAAGAGGAGCCTCTTTTTAAAAGTTAACATCTGCAATGTCCACTTCAAAAATTCAATAGCTCCCTTAGACTAAAGTCTTTCTGTCCCTCCATATCTCTCACTCCTTGACAGTGATATTTATAAACAAGAAATGGCCCTAAAACTACCATTTTATAAGCACTTTCTGGGTACCAGATACTTAACAAGCTTTATTTCATTTAATCTTTGTTAACAGCTCTGTGATCAGCATTATTCTCTAGCATTATTTCCATCCATTTTACAAATGATAGACACCACAGAACTAAGATTGGTTGAGTACCTACTGTGTGTCAAGTTTTAGGCTAAATACTTCACATGAATCACCTTGCTGAATTCTGACTACTTTATAACAGTGGGACCATTACCATCAATATCTCACAGATAAAGAAACTGAGGTTCAGAGAGCAGAAATGATGGATCAGCAGCATCCAAACAAAATTGGAGCCCAGATCCCCAAGACTCCAACAAAGAACTTCAGTATGACTGAGCTCCTGACATTTCAAGAAAAATCCCTTAGAAGATCACGAACAGTTGGGCATGCTGACACATGCCTGTAATCCCAGCTCCTAAGGAGGTTGAGGCAGGAGAATCAAAAGTGTGAGGCCAGCCTGGGCTACTTAGTAAGATCCCATCTCAAAATAAAAAAATAAATGGTGCTGAGGATGTCGTTCAGTAATAAAGTGCCCCCTGAGTCCAATCCCAGTTTGAAGGAGGAGGAGAACAATAGCATTTATAAGTTAGCTCTGAGCTGTGTGTGTCTTGGAGAAGGTCCTCACTAATTAGTTGTCCAAAGAATACTACAGAGACTTCCAGGAGCACCATTCCTAGTTAAAGGAGCTTATTCCTCATACTAGGTCTTTTCTTGGTTATCACTCAGTGTCCCCTGAGTTGGCTCCATTGAGGGAATGTCCATTAATTAGGGAAAAGCATTCTTGCTCAGAGCTTGGCATTATATTTTAACGTGGAGAAAGAGGAAAGAATAGCAACTGTGGTAAGAATGTACTAGACTTTATTTTCTGACAAAACTCCTCCCAGTATCATCCCTGATTTCCTTGATCTCTGTAAAGTATATTGGACGGCATGATAAGATGGCATTACTGTCACTGAAAGACTGGGAAGTTCCCATGTCTCTCCCAAGGTATCCAAGGGGACCTGTGGTTGAATTCTCCTTTTGTTCCTATGCTGTGTCAGGAGCCTGCCATCACAAGGAAGAAGGAGATCATTCTCCTGGAACATGAAACTGGAAAAGTGAGGTTCTGGGCCCCTCTGTACTCAGAGGCTGAATTCCTAGAGAGAACAGCTGCTATTTGGGTCTGACCAGAGCCTCTCTGAAAAGGGAACAGGAGAAATCAACATGAGCCCTCACCAGATATGCAGGCAAATCTACACCTCCCAAGACCTTCCAATGGCAAAAAAAAAAAAAAAGAAAGAAAGAAAAATGATAGGAAGAGTGAATAGCAGAAATAAGATTAGCAACATGGGTCACAGAGCTTTAAAGAAATTCATCTCATTTGACTCTGCATTCTACATTTTAAGAACTTATCCAAAGGAGCTGGACATGGTAGCACATGCCTTTGGCTCTAAGCAACTCAGTGAGATCCTGACTCTAAATAAAATAGAAAAAAAAAATAGAGCTGGGGATGTGGCTCAATGTGGCCTCTGAGTTCAATCCCTGGTACCAAAAAAAAAAAAGAAAAAGAAAAAAAAGAACTTATCCAAAGGAAATTATTTCAAATATGTGAGGTTTTAGCTGTGAAACTGTTGGTTCCCAGTGGTGGTCCATAATTGCATAAAACTGGAATCAATTTAAATGTCCAACAAAAGAAAGATGGTTCCATAAATTTTGGCTCAGCCCTACAATGAAATATTCAGCATCTAGTAAAACAATAATGTACAGTTTTCTTGATTGATGTGGAAGGCTGTGACATAATGCTAAAGTAGATTAAATCAGAATGGTTCCATTTGAACATGTTGTGTGCATGTATGTGTTAGCAATGGGTCGTTCTTGGTGGTGGTCTTTTGAGAGTTTGTTTCTTCTCTATACTTTAATGTATTTCCATGAAAAAAAAACTTAGTAAGTCAAGAAATAGGATAATTAGGAGAAATCAATCATGATATGTCTATCACACCAAAAGGAACTTTCTGGAGAAACTCAAGGTCAAAGACAGATTCCAGAAAGTTTCCCTAAACCAAATGGATAGAAACCAAACTACTCCTGAGCAATCATTCGGAAGGGAGTTTGACCTTGGACTCTTGAATGGCAAAGCATCCCCTCTCCTGCAAGACCATGCATTCTGCATGAATTCTTGGCTCAGGTCTGTGTCTTTCCACTTTTCTGCCTGCAGCTCTGGTTCAGGGGGTTCAGCTGCTCCATTCCTCAGTGTCACCCCCTCCATAAAGCAATGCATCCTTTAAGGATTTATTGAACACTCCTCCTGTGCCAGGTGCTGAGCTGAGCACCTGGGATTCAGAGGACAAGCAGTGGTCCTATGACCAGAAGAGAAGCTTTCCCCTGAGAGTGAGAGTTCTCTGCAATTCCTTTAGCTTCTATCTGCATCTCCTGGAACACCTTCCTTTTCCACTTGTCTTACCCTTGCATTCTGCTTCAAAGCCTCTTCCCATCAGGCCATCTGTCCCTTGAGGACTGCTCTGAATCTCCCACAGCTTGTAGTGGTATGGATGGCCATAGCATAAGCTCAATAAATATTTATGGAATGACAGACTGAATGTAATGACTACCAGAAAAGCACATTTTTTCTTTATTTAGATTCAGAGGAGTATGTTATCTAATATTCTGTGTCACTTAGAACTATTTTCAAGTGTGACAGAAAACACAACCCAAACTATCTTCAGTGAAGGGTACACTGCCTCCTATAATGTGAAGATTATAAACATATTTTCTGCTGGATCTAGGGGATCAACAATGCATCTCTCTCCCCCCCCCCCAACTTACCCATGTTATCTCCATTCTCAGATTCTTTCCTCATGAAACCCACATGATTTCCAACAGCATCAGGTTTTCACAGATCAAAACTAACAAGGAGGTAAGGGTGGGAAAGGGTGAATCTCCAAGCAGAAATCTCCAGAACGGTTGAGCAGTCCTGACTGCTTAGCCTGGGTCATGTTCCCATCCTAACTCAATCGCTGAGTTTGGAGATACATGTCCTGACTGGCCAGGGCTGGACCATGTACCTCTGTCTGCACTAGAGAATCGGGGAAGACTGGGTCCCCCAAACAAAATCAGTGTGTTCTTATCATAAGAAGAGAGGGACATCAGATGCAGTGGTACACACCTATAATCCCAGCAGCTCAGGAGGCTGAGGCAGGAGGATCATGAGTTCAAAGCCAGCCTCAGCAACTTATTGAGACTCTAAGCAACTCATCAAGACCCTGTCTCTAAATAAAATAGAAAAAAAGGGGATGTGGCTCAGTAGTTGAGTGTCTCTGAGTTCAGTCCCCAGTACCGAGAGAGAGAGAGAGAGAGAGAGAGAGAGAGAGAGAGAGAGAGAGAGAGAGAGAGAGAGATCTGGAGAATACAATCAGAAAGCATATCTTGCCCAAATATCTTAAGCTCAAATGCTTTAAGGCTAAACATTTCTGATTTCTCCCCATGTTTGAGCAGCAAAACCAAAGCTCCCTTTGGGACAAAATAACTCTCTCAAACTAAACCTCCTTGATGTAGCCAGGTGTGACCCATGGATTTATGTCTGTATGACCCAGGGCAGTCATCCTCCCCCAGTCTCACTGCCCAGGGAGGAAAGGATGTTAAATAAGCAGGTGCCTGGGTATGACACCCCCCTCCCCAGAATTCTGTCTCATTCTGGAAAGGTCTCCATGGTCACCTTCTTACCTCTGCTGTGAATTACAGAGCAGCAGAGGAAAGACACACTTGGTTGACCTTGAGAAAGAGCTGAGAGCAAGACACTGTCCTATCATTAACCTTAAGACAGTGGGCAAGCTAGCTGTCCTTCAGAGGCTCACAATCCTCATCTGTAATATGGGAGAAATGACTTCTAGTTTGCAAGGATGCTGTGAGGATC
Organism: Urocitellus parryii; assembly: GCF_045843805.1. NCBI lineage: Eukaryota > Metazoa > Chordata > Mammalia > Rodentia > Sciuridae > Urocitellus > Urocitellus parryii. The sequence continues at coordinate 171,288,685 of NC_135533.1, read as the reverse complement.
AAAGGAGATAAGGCAGACATATTTCAGGTACTAGAAGGTACATAAAAATTCTTAGGTGCAGGTTCCAAACAAGATTGTCAAGGGGCATTTATTGCTCATCCCTGCAGAGCAAACCTTCCTCTGTTCCCAACTTACTTGTTCTTCAAAGGCCAATCATTCCATGCTTCACCAAAGAAGAGCACTTTGTCAGAATGCCTAATTCAAGTAATCCCTCTTAATATCATAATGTAAAAGGATATGTATATATATATATATATATATATATATATATATATAAAAGGATATATATATATATATAAGTTAGCATATGCCATGCTCAGATAGCATGAAGAACAAAAAGAGATATGTATATGCAAATTAACTTTATAAAACAGGTACTCCAAAAGCATTTTCTGAATAACGTAATGGTGAAATTGTTGGTCACCCAAGCACCAAAATCTGTTTCAGACACTTCAAACATGTGTTTTCTGTATTGTTGACATTATAGGAAAGAAAAGGTCACAGGTGAAATGTAAAGAGATTTTACTATTTGAAACTGTTGCAAGAACAGCCTCCCTCTAGCATAGGAATACCTAGAAGGGTTTAAATGTCACCAACAGTTTCAAAATTATTGCAGTGGATTTGCAGGGGGAAAAAATAGGATATAAAGGGCCTTTTCATTAAAAATGTTCTTTGATTTTCAGTTGTAGCTTTGGCAGAGTTATTGGCAAGGGAGCGATTGTAGGGGAACATTGCTCAGATGGTGGAGGGGGACGAAGGCATTTGTGGCAGTTTACACATGAAAGGAGTTTTGCCTCAAAGAGGAAGTGCAGACCAGGCAGCTGAGCCTACTTGTAGTCATTAGGTTAATTTCTCCAAGGGAAGGAGACTGAGCAGAATACATTGGAGCACTCTCTCCTATGAGGCTGGAAAACACTGTTGACTTCCACATCCGGGTTATAGACGCCACTCTGCTCCTTTATCTCCAAAACATGGATTGATGCTGTGTGAGCCAGGCCTGGGTGGGACCCAGGATTACAGCAGAGAATGAGGCCTTCAAGGAGCTCCAAGTCTAGAGGAGCCTATGAGGCCAGGAACTTGAGACCCCAAGGACCCTTGAGTATAGAGAGTGCCAAGGACTGAGGACAAACCCATCCTGGCCCGTGCACTAAAGCTACACCCCACTGATAGCAATGCAGTAGGCACCCTTGAGCAAGAGGATTCTGCAACTCCTCTGGTGGCCTGCTTGGGCTGGAGGACCCCCCTCTATAGCGTGGAGGTCTAGACAGCTTCCACCAACCTTTCTCTCTCCTTCACATGGGATCAAACCAGCCTCATCTCTGAAGCTGTTTCTTGAAAAACCGGAACTAGCTCCCGGCACCAAAATCAAGACATAGAACCAAAACCCAACTGCAGAAGGAAACACAATCAAAGGAAAATTGGTGCCAGGCCCTGCTGAGCGTTTAGCACCCCCCCCCCCCCGGGAGTAGACACAGCTTACAAAGTCTAAGGTAGGTACTGGTCCCGTTTCTTTGGGATAGAGGGGACACATGAGGCTCCAAAGTGGCAAATAACCAACCTGTGAATAAGCGTTTGTTCCCAGGCACCTGGTTCCAGGGCATGGATATTTAGCTACTTCATCATAGCAGACCATTCCAGGACTACCATGCAGCTCTGTCACCTCCACAGTGTAGCCCAAGAAATCAGAGTCCCCACTGATGTACTAGGAAGAAGAGTGAGGCCAGAGAGGTTAGCAGGAGGAGGAGGTTCTAGCTGCCCAGCTGGGATGAGAAGGGTTCTGCTTATGCCTGGGGCCCACCCAGAAGCCAGAAGGCAGACCAAAGCCATGCCTCAAAGAGCCCACTAATGCAAAGCCCAGGAGGTTCCAGGATTTTATATGAGACAACCTCCCACCAACTCCCTATTCACTGGGCTGGAAACAAAGTGAAGGCCACCACGCATCCACCTCTTAGTCTTTCTCCTGCCTCAATCTCCATCTGGAAACTTTGATCTCTCCCAGTGCAATCCCTGTGTTTTGGGTAGAGTTCAGTCAACTGCTGATAAAACAGACCTGGCATCAAGTTTCCCTTGGGAGGAATAATTTATAGGGCAGGGGAGGGTACTAGCCATGGAACCCAGGAGCACTTTATCACTGAGCTACATCCCCAGCCTATTTAATTATTTATTTGGCACTAGGGATTGAACCCAGAGGCACTCTACCACTGAGCTACATCCCCAGCCCTTTTTATTTATCTATTTATTTATTTTTTATTTTGAGACAGGGTCTCCCTAGGTTGCTGAGGCTAGCTTCAAACTTGTGATCCTCCTGCCTCAGCCTCCTGAGTTGCTGGGATTACAGGTGTGCTTCACCACAACTGGCAGAGGGGGATGTTTACTGCAGAATGGGCTTGGGACCCAGTGAAGGCAAAGAGACATGGTGGGACTTCTGCAGAGACTATTGAGTATGAAGATGGCCCTCCTTTACCACTGGGCTGAACTTGCCATGATACCGACCTAGTCTCATGGACAGTGAGTCATTTATCCAGGAAGGAAGCCAGCACACATAGAACTGAGAAAGGGGAATATTGTTAAACACCCTGGATCCAAGTGAGCCTGAAATCAGCACGCCAATGGATTTTTCAGTTATCTCAGGCAATAAAGCCCATCTGATGCCACAGGCAGGTTGAGGTGTTTTATTTACTGTAACTTGCAAAGGAAAACCTTCTGACTGTCCAAGGCTGCTCTCCCACATTTTATCTGTCTCCTAACTTTCCTGCCAGACCTCTCATTCTGGCCACACAATTAAGATCTCAGAGTTCCCTTTATCCTCCTAAAATCCTGCATGCTTGTCTGCAAGTCATCAGAGTTGGGACACAAGCCACAGCACCTCTGGGACATGCTTGCTGACCGCCTTCCAGGAGCTGCTATTACAGGAGCCCTGTCCTGCCAAAGACTGAGACCCGGTGCTAAGACTCAACATTCTGGCCCTTTCCTTAGAAACCTCGATTGGTGCTGGATAAGAAGAAGGCTGCCCCAAGGCTTTATAATGGCAGGCTGTGTGGAGGGTCTTAGGACCATTAACTTGCAGCCATGAGGGACAGGTGCAATTGCAGAGCGAGGGCCACATGCTGGGCACTGGTCTGAGCTATTACCCTTAATGACACCCCATGATGATGGTGCCATTATTACCCCCATTTTACAGATAAGGATATGATATTTAGAGAGGAGAGAGATTTAAGGGCTTTTCTCATCCTTTCCCCATTCCATTAAAATCAGGCAGCACTGTTGTTTTTCTTTTTTACCTTAAAAAATGGGTAATATAAAATTCATGATCAAAAATTTCAAATAATACAAAGGAATTCAGAGGAAGAGGTCTCTCTTTCCCATTCCTGTCGCCTATCTCCAATATTTACTGAATGCCTATTAAGTACTAAGACCTCTGCTTAGCTTTTTTTTTTGGGGGGGGGGGGTAACATGGATTAAACTCAGGGACACTCGACACTGAGCCACATCCCCAGCCCTATTTTGTATTTTATTTAGAGACAGGGTCTCACTGAGTTGCTTAGGTCCTTGCTAAGTTGATAAGGCTGGCTTTGAACTCATGATCCTCCTGTCTCAGCCTCCCAAGGCACTGGGATTAGAGGTGTACACCACCCGCCTGGCAGCTTTTTTACTTTTTCATTTGTTCTTTTTAGACATACATAACCGTAGAGTATATTTTGACTTATTATACATATATGGAACCTATCTTATTTTTTTTTTAAATTTTTTATTTATTTATTTATTTTTTTATTGTTGGTCGTTCAAAACATTACATAGTTCCTCATACATCATATTTCACAGTTTGATTCAAATGAGTTATGAACTCCCAATTTTACCCCGTATACAGATTGCTGTATCACATCAGTTACCCTTCCATTGATTGACATATTGCCTTTCTAGTGTCTGATGTATTCTGCTGTCTGTATTATTCTCTACTATCCCCCCTCCCCTCCCCTCCCCTCCCCTTTTCTCTCTCTACCCCTTCTACTGTAAATCACTTCTTCCATTTGAATTATCTTGTCTTACCCCTCCTTTCCTCTTATATGTCATTTTGTATAACCCTGAGGATCGCCTTCCATTTCCATGCGATTCCCCTTCTCGTTTCCTTTCCCTCCCACCTCTCAACCCTGTTAATGAAAATCTTCGTCTCAAGCTCTTCGTCCCTACCCTGTCCTTGTTTCCTCCCCTTATATCAGAGGAGTCATTTGGTATTTGTTTTTTAAAGATTGACTAGCTTCACTTAGCATAATCTGCTCTAATGCCATCCATTTCCCTCCAAATTCTATGATTTTGTCATTTTTAAATGCAGAGTAATACTCCATTGTGTATAAATGCCACATTTTTTTAATCCATTCATCTATTGAAGGGCATCTAGGCTGATTCCACAATCTTGCTATCGTGAATTGTGCTGCTATGAACATCGATGTAGCAGTGTCCCTGTAGCATGCTCTTATTAGGTCTTTAGGGAATAGACCGAGAAGGGGAATAGCTGGGTCAAATGGTGGTTCCATTCCCAGCTTTCCAAGAAATCTCCATACTGCTTTCCAAATTGGCTGCACCAATTTGCAGTCCCACCAGCAATGAACAAGAGTGCCCTTTCCCCCACATCCTCTCCAGCACTTATTGTTGTTTGACTTCCTAATGGCTGCCAATCTTACTGGAGTGAGATGGTATCTTAGGGTAGTTTTGATTTGCATTTCTCTGACTGCTAGCGATGGTGAGCATTTTTTCATGTACTTATTGATTGATTGTATGTCCTCTTCTGAGAAGTGTCTGTTCAGGTCCTTTGCCCATTTATTGATTGGGTTACTTGTTGTCTTATTGTCTAATTTTTTGAGTTCTTTATATATTCTGGTTATTAGGGCTCTATCTAAAGTGTGTGGAGTAAAGATTTGTTCCCAGGATGTAGGCTCCCTGTTTATCTCTCTTATTGTTTCTTTTGCTGAGAAAAAACTTTTTAGTTTGAGTAAGTCCCATTTGTTGATTCTAGTTGTTAACTCTTGCGCTATGGGTGTCCTATTGAGGAATTTGGAGCCTGCTCCCACAGTATGTAGATCATAACCAACTTTTTCTTCTATCAGATGCCGTGTCTCTGATTTAATATCAAGCTCCTTGATCCATTTTGAGTTAACTTTTGTGCAAGGCGAGAGATAGGGATTCAGATTCATTTTGATGCAAATGGATTTCCAGTTTTCCCAGCACCATTTGTTGAAGATGCTATCCTTCCTCCATTGCATGCTTTTAGCCCCTTTATCAAATATAAGATAGTTGTAGTTTTGTGGATTGGTTACTGTGTCCTCTATTCTGTACCATTGGTCCACCCGCCTGTTTTGGTACCAGTACCATGCTGTTTTCGTTACTATTGCTCTGTAGTATAGTTTGAAGTCTGGTATCGCTATACCGCCTGATTCACACTTCCTGCTTAGTATTGTTTTTGCTATTCTGGGTCTTTTATTATTCCATATGAATTTCATGATTCTTTTATCTATTTCTACAAGAAATGCAGCTGGGATTTTGATTGGCATTGCATTGAACTTATAGAGAACTTTTGGTAATATCGCCATTTTGATGATGTTGGATCTGCCTATCCATGAGCAGGGTATATTTTTCCATCTTCTAAGGTCTTCTTCTATGTCTTTCTTTAGGGTTTTGTAATTTTCATTGTATAAATCTTTCACCTCTTTTGTTAGGTTGATTCCCAAGTATTTTATTTTTTTGGGGGATATTGTGAATGGAGTAGTTGTCCTCATTTCCATTTCAGAGGATTTGTCGCTGATATACAGGAATGCCTTTGATTTATGCGTGTTGATCTTATATCCTGCCACTTTGCTGAATTCATTTATTAGCTCTAATAGCTTCTCTGTAGACCCTTTTGGGTCTGCTAGGTATAGAATCATATCATCTGCAAATAGTGATAATTTAAGTTCTTCTTTTCCAATTTTTATCCCTTTAATTTCTTTCGTCTGTCTAATTGCTCTGGCCAGTGTTTCGAGGACTATGTTGAACAGAAGTGGTGAGAGAGGGCATCCCTGTCTTGTACCAGATCTTAGAAGGAATGCCTTCAATTTTTCTCCATTCAGAATGATGCTGGCCTGTGGCTTATCATATATTGCTTTTACAATGTTGAGGTATGATCCTGTTATCCCTAATTTTTCTAGAGTTTTGAACATAAAGGGATGCTGTACTTTGTCGAATGCTTTTTCTGCGTCTATCGAGACTATCATATGGTTCTTATTTTTTAGTCTATTGATGTGGTGGATAACATTTATTGTTTTCCGTATATTGAACCAGCCTTGCATCCCATGGATGAATCCTACTTGATCATGGTGTATAATTTTTTTGATATGTATTTGAATCCGGTTCGCCAGAATTTTATTGAGGATTTTTGCGTCAAGGTTCATTAGAGATATTGGTCTGTAGTTTTCTTTCTTTGAAGTGTCTTTGTCTGGTTTCGGAATCAGGGTGATGTTGGCCTCGTAGAATGAATTTGGAAGTTCTCCCTCTTTTTCTATTTCCTGAAATAGCTTGAAAAGTATTGGTGTTAGTTCCTCTTTAAAGGTTTTGTAAAACTCTGCTGTATACCCATCCGGTCCTGGGCTTTTCTTAGTTGGTAGTCTTTTGATGGTTTCTTCTATTTCTTCTATTGTTATTGGTCTGTTTAGGTTGTCTATATCCTCCTGGTTCAATCTGGGCAGATCGTAAGACTTAAGGAATTTATCTATGCCTTCACTATCTTCTATTTTATTGGAGTATAAGGCTTCAAAATAGTCTCTGATTATCTTCTGTATTTCTGAAGTGTCTGTTGTGATATTGCCTTTTTCATCCCGTATGCTAGTAATCTGGGTTCTCTCTCTTCTTCTCTTCGTTAGCATGGCTAAGGGTCTGTCAATTTTATTTATTTTTTCAAAGAACCAGCTTTTAGTTTTGTCAATTTTTTCAATTGTTTCTTTTGTTTCAATTTCATTAATTTCAGCTCTGATTTTGATTATTTCTTGCCTTCTACTTCTTTTGCTGTTGTTTTGCTCTTCTTTTTCTAGGATTTTGAGATGAAGTATGAGATCATTTATTTGTTGGTTTTTTCTTTTTTTGAGGAATGAACTCCAAGCAATGAATTTTCCTCTTAGGACTGCTTTCAATGTGTCCCATAGATTCCGATATGTTGTGTCCGTGTTTTCATTTAACTCTAGGAATTTTTTAATTTCCTCCTTGATGTCTTCAATAACCCATATGTCATTCAGCAACCTGTTGTTCATTCTCCAAGTGATGCTTGATTTTTCCTTTCTTCTTTTATCATTGATTTTCAGTTTCATTCCATTATGATCAGATAAGATGCATGGTATTATCTCTACCCCTTTATATTGTCTAAGAGTTGCCCTGTGACATAATATATGGTCTATTTTTGAGAAGGTTCCATGTGCTGCTGAAAAAAAAGTGTAACTACTTGATGTTGGGTGGTAAAGTCTATATATGTCAATTAAGTCTAGGTTATTAATTGTGTTGTTGAGTTCTATAGTTTCCTTGTTTAACTTTTGTTTGGAAGATCTGTCCAGTGGTGAGAGAGGTGTGTTGAAGTCTCCCATGATGATTGTATGGTGGTCTATCAGACTCTTGAACTTGAGAAGAGTTTGCTTGATGAACACCGCTGCACCATTATTTGGGGCATATATATTTATGATTGTTATGTCTTGTTGGTTTATGGTTCCCTTGAGCAGTATGAAGTGTCCTTCTTTATCCCTTTTGATTAGCTTTGGCTTGAAATCTATTTTATTAGATATGAGTATGGAAACGCCTGCTTGTTTCCGCTGTCCATATGAGTGGTATGATTTTTCCCAACCTTTCACCTTCGGTCTATGGATATCTTTTTCTATCAGATGCGTCTCCTGTAGACAGCATATTGTTGGGTCTTGTTTTGTGATCCATTCTACTAGCCTGTGTCTCTTAATTGGTGAGTTTAAGCCATTGACATTTAGGGTTATTATTGAGATATGGTTTGTACTTCTATCCATATTTGTTTGTTGATGTTACTAAACCTGATTTGTTATCCTCTTTGACTACTTTCCCCCCTTTACTGTCCTACCTCCCATTGTTGGTTTTCAATGTTATTTTCCATTTCCTCTTCCTGCAATGTTTTGCCAAGGATTTTTTGAAGAGATGGTTTTCTAGCTGCGAATTCTTTTAACTTTTGTTTATCATGGAAGGTTTTAATTTCATCTTCTAACCTGAAGCTTAATTTTGCCGGATACACGATTCTTGGTTGGAACCCATTTTCTTTCAGTGTTTGAAATATGTTATTCCAGGATCTTCTAGCTTTCAGAGTCTGTGTTGAGAGATCAGCTGTTATCCTGATTGGTTTACCCCTAAATGTAATCTGCTTCCTTTCCCTTGTAGCTTTTAAAATTCTTTCCTTATTCTGTATGTTGGACATCTTCACTATAATGTGTCTAGGTGTGGATCTCTTATGGTTTTGTACATTCGGCGTCCTGTAGGCTTCTAGGATTTGGGATTCTGTCTCATTCTTCAAGTCTGGGAAGTTTTCTCGTATTATTTCATTGAATAGGCTGTGTATTCCTCTGGTGTGGAGCTCTGTGCCTTCCTGTATCCCCATGACTCTTAAATTTGGTCTTTTGATATTGTCCCATATTTCTTGGATGTTCTGTTCATGGTTTCTTAGCAGACTTGCTGAGCTGTCTATGTTCTTTTCCAGTTGAAATACTTTGTCTTCATTGTCTGATGTTCTCTCTTCTAAGTGATCTACTCTGCTGGTAGTATTCTCAATTGAGTTTTTAAGTTGGTTTATTTTTTCCTGCATTTCTAGTATTTCTATTTGTTTGTTTTTTATTTCCTCTATCTCCCTGTGAAATTGATCTTTTACTTCCTGGATTTGTTTGTCAATGTGATCTTTCATTATCTGATTTTGCTGTCTCATGTCTTCCTTGAGACTCCAGATCATCTGAAGCATGTATATCCTGATCTCTCTATCTGACATTCCATCTGTTGCACCTATTACCTCTTCTAAAGTTGAGTTGACCTGCATTGCCTGTGGTCCTTTCTTTCCTTGTCTTTTCATACTGCTGGCGTTTCTTTCTGCTTGGTGAAACTGTTGTGTTTTGAAATTTTCCCTCTATTTATTTATATTGCTCTTGTATAGTTGAATAATCACCCTTGCAGGGCATGTAGTGGCTGTGATCCTCCTCCAATTGGTGTGATCCGTCTACCACGCTGGCAGGTCCTAGGTCTGCTCTGCTGGTCGGTCAAAGGTCCGCCTACCCAGCAGGCACGAGGGGCACCTCTATCACTCTGCAGGTTGCTGGGCCTAACCTCCCGATGGGTCGAAGGTTCGCCTAGCCTGCAGGGGGCTGCTCCCGGAGCGAGAGCTAGGCCTCCCGGGGGAGCCCGGATGGTGGAGGCCGACTGCCGGTTCAGGCGGGGCGGGCCAAGCCGCACTGGGTGCCGGCGGCTTGCAAACGCGGCTGGTATCAGCAGGACTTAACTCCTGCACCCGCTGCGGGGGCACCTTTATCGCCGAGTAGCTGCGGTCGCGTGGTTGGGAACCGGGCGGGTGGGGCCGCTTCTCCCAGGGCGAGAGCTGGGCCTCCCGGGGGAGCCCGGATGGCGTAGGACTGCCGGTTCAGGCGGGGCGGGCCAAGCCGCTCCGGGATCCCGCGGGTTGCAAAGGCGGCTGGCGTCTGCAGGACTTAACTTCTGCACCCGCCACGTGGGCACCTTTATTGCCGAGTAGCTGTGGCTGCCTGGTTAGGAACCGGGCGGGTGGGGCCGCTTCTCCCAGGGCGAGAGCTAGGCCTCCCGGGGGAGCCCGTATGGCGGAGGACTGCCAGTTCGGGCGGGGCGGGCCAAGCCACTCAGGGTTCCCGGGGGTTGCAAAGGTGGCTGGCGTCTGCAGGACTTAACTTCTGCACCCGCCACGTGGGCACCTTTATCGCCGAGTAGCTGTGGCCGCCTGGTTAGGAAGCGGGCGGGTGGGGCCGCTTCTCCCAGGGCGAGAGCTAGGCCTCCAGGGGGAGCCGCCTGCCGGAGCGGCTGATGGTTGGGGGACTAGACCTCTGTGCCCGCGTGGTCTTCCAAGATCCACTTCTCTGGGGCAACCTGTCACTTCGAGTAAACCTACCAGTTCACGGCAGCTCTCCTCTTAAGGAAGTTATGCTAGAAGTTCCTCCGTAGCTAGGCTGCAGCTGTTTCGATGAGTCTTTCATATCCCGTTAAAGTGGAGACGTTGGAGTCGCTGCTTCCTCGCCGGCCGCCATGTTCCTATCTTATTTTAATTAGGAAGCTTTTTGCATTCTTCATTTAATCCTCAAAATGACCCTATGTAACAAGGGTAATTATCAACATCCCTTGTTAAAGATTGTAAAATTGAGGTGGGGTTAGATGGCAAGGACAAGCCCTAGATGCCCACTCCAACTGTCGGCCTCCAAAGCAAAGCCCCCCACCTCACCTGTACGCTGGATCCCCTCCCACTAGGGCCAGGACTTTTCCACTGCAGACTCTTGTTTGCAAAAGTTACTTTCGAGTCTCAAAGCTTGAGAGTTACTTGGCTTCTGTGGGTTTATTTCAGAAATAGAAGCCAATTGCTTCCCCTTGTACCAGAAAGATCCCCGTGTAATGCTCTGGCAGCATTAATGACCATTCCCAGTTCTTTACTATAGGCCACATCTGTGCCCTTCCCCAGTGCCCTCTCCCAACTCAGGGGTGACTGGACACACAGCAGCAGTTTGCAGTTTCCCTTGTTCATCGCTCAGGAGAAAAGAATGGTCTACAGTGAAAACTGGGGTCTTCTTTTCAGGCTGCCGGGTAATCAGCGATCTCCACCCACTCCAGCAGCACAGATGTGGATATTCCAATAAGCCAGTTAATTAATATTCTCCATGACAGCACATGTAATTCCATCCTATCCGTCTGGGTAGAGGGGGCCAGCAGGTGATTGCCTGCATCCTGCTGGTTCACAGTTGGCAGGGCAGAGAAGAGATCTCAGCACTGCCTTCTCAGTAGCAATGAGAGGGAGTGTGGAATTGTTTCTCTGCAAAGCTCAGTTTGGTCCCCCACGCCACCTGCACTTAGCAGCACGCAACCAGGCCCTAAAGATTTCTCTTTTTTCTCTTCCTACACAGAACCTCAGGCAAAGGAGGAAAGACTACAGAGAGAAAGGGTATCCTGACTGCTCCATACTAATTGAATTGTAAGGAGTTAAACAGAAGCAGGGTGCAATGGTGTGCTCCTGCAGGCCCAGCTACTGTGGAGGCTGAGGCAGGAGGATTGCTTGAGCCCAGGAGGACAACATAGTGAGATCTTGTCTCAAAAATAAAAAAAAAAAGTTAAAAAAGAAAATCAAACAGGAATGCAGAAGGATAATAGGCCTGTGGGTGGTAAAGAAGAGGATCTGCCTCTGAGGTTCAGGCTCAGAAGCCTTTCCTGGGAGGAAATTGTATTAATAGATGAGTAATAAATACAGAACAGCTTCCAACCTGCAGCCAGGCTGCCTGCCTCGCTGGTGGAATGGAGCATGGTACTGTTCTCTAGCAACACACCTTCAGGAAGCCTGGCTTCCCCCAGTGCCTAAGGGCAGTGGCCTGCTATTAAATGGTAACAGCCAATTCTCCAGGGAAAAGCTCTGTTACATGTGCTGACTTCTGAGGGGTAAATGCTCCCACCATGTCTGATTTCAAGCTGCCAAGCAGAAGTCACTTCATAAAGGTGGAGGTGGAAAGAGACTGCTGTAGCCCATGATTCTCTAGCTAAAATAGATATAAATAACCTAGAAATCATTGATAAGAACAAAATATATAAAATAACTAGGATGAGATGAGTATCATCTCAAATGAGCTTTCCGCACATTTCTATGCTGGTTTTTTTTTGTTTGTTTGTTTGTTTTTTGTTTTTTGGTACTGGGGAGAGATTGAACCCAGGGATGCTTAACCACTGGGCCACATCCCCGAACCCTTTTTTGTATTTTATGTAGAGACAGGGTCTCACTGAGTTGCTTAGGCCTCGCTGAAGCTGGCTTTGAACGTGCAATTCTTCTACCTGAGCCTCCCAAGCTGCTGGGATTACTGTGTGCACCACTGTGCCCAGCTCCATGCTTTGTTGTTAATTCATTTTATTGTTTATGTATATATAATTTAATGTTTGGTAATGCCTGTGCTGAACTGCTCTCTCATAGAATTCCCCCAAATACAAGTCAGTTCTTGGAGCCAGTGTGAGCCAGCACACCACTAAGTGGTCAGGAAAGGAAATTGTATATGAATCATTCCAATTTCAATGGAGAGTCTTAGTGATGGGATTCAGTGTAATGATGCTCTAGGAAGTGAGCATCCCCAAGATGCTCCAGCACAGGCCTGGTGGAGAATTGGGATGGACAGCTTGGCATGGTTGTAGAGACCACCCAACTGCAGCCCCACGCTGAATATCTAATGTTTTGGAGCATTCTTGTTGGAGATCTTGGGATCTAAGACACCAACTGACCTCCCTTGGGACCAGCCTATATCAGCTTGGGGCATTCTCCCAGGACCCTGAGGTCATGCCTAAAATTGCAAAGACTGAGAACCAGAGACCCCAAGCCCAGAGAGCCTCTAGAGTCCTTTCCCTCTGGATGTTCTATGACCTGGCAGACTCTGGAAGCATCACAGATCTCTGCTAAGCTGAGGCTCCATGTTGTCCCACTTGGGAAGAGCTATGGGGCCGGCCCTCCTGAAGGATTGTGGTTTATGTGGTTTCAGAACAGAAATCTTCATTGCTGAGTCCATGGGGCGTCTGGTGCTGCTGGATCCACTACAACCTGAAGCTCCTGGCACATGCAAAGAAGTGCGTTGATTCCAGTCACCACTCTGCTGTGGGTGGGAGTAGAAAGGCACCACCTTTCAAGTAAGAAGCTGCTGCCTCTTTCCTGTCCCTGCTGCTGGGAATGCCATCCTGCCCCTTCTTCCCCCCCCCCTGCTTGGCTCTCAATGAACTCCTATTCACTCTCAGGGGGTTTGGGCTAAAATCAAAAGCAAGAGACAGCACAATATGCAAACCAGGATCTCAGCTTTGAATAAGCACTCACACATACCAGACGGGACAGGGAGAACATACGTGCATCCCTGCAGGATTTTTTTTCCCCATGTTTCTTCGTGCAGTCTATATATTTCCTCTACATATATTAATGTTACCAACATGACAGGGCCTCTCCTCATTTTCTCTGTGAAGTCTCTCCTACCCCCGCAGCAAGCCAATCAGTTCGTCTTCCGCATTCAGTCTCTATCTTGTGCACCATCTATTATTGGATGCACCACAGTGGGTTGTAACTAGCCTTATATTTCCTCCTGTTTTTTCCACTAAACATGAATCCCTCAAAGGCGAGAGCGTGGCATGTCCCCCACCCCAAGCATGCCCATCCTCAGCTTCTGACGCCATGCCTGACATCAACAGGCCCTGTGAAAATGGACTGGATCCCACCCCAAGGATCCCAGGGTGGCGAATCGCACTGCGAGGAATTGCTTTGACTTGCAGGAAGGGAGGAAATGGTTACCTCTGACCTTCCAGGAATATCTGCCGAAATATAAATTATACCATATTGTCAAGGACAGACCTCATTCAAATTTCAACCTTTTTATCTGGGTAACCATTGCAGAGATGAGAAAACTGAGTCTCAGAGAGGGACTTTCCCAAATCACACAGCTAGTCCGTGGTAAAGCCAACTAGAAATCCATGTTCTTTAAGTGTTAATATTTTCTATTCTACCACCTGAGTACAGAGGGAAAGCAGGAGGTGCTAAATAATGATAAGAAATGTTAATATTTATCAAGAGCTTTCCTGTGTTACCTCCTTTAAGCGATACAGTAGGTACCACCATCATTCCCAATCTACTAATGAGAAAACTAAGGTTCAGAGAGCTTGGAAAAGCCTCCCAAGGTTGCACAGCGGGTGCAGCCAAATCTATCCTCCATCCAAGCCCCCGCACTGTTAGTGACTAATGAAACTGAAAAGCCAGAACTCCCATTTGTCTAAAATTTTTAGGACAGGAAAACATAGAAGCACTGCCTTCAAGGACGACTTGGGGCTGCTGGAGGATGTGTTAAGATTAGGTTAATGACAGTCAGACCCGGGGATAGCTGGGGAGCAAAAGGCTGCTACACTGAACCAGATGGCTCAGTCACATTTTTGACTGACAGAAAGCAGCTGAGAGGATCCAATTAAAGCTCGCGTTAAATGCTTTCCTTCTTGGGGCCTCCGTCCTTGGCTTCAGCATTTTGCTTTCCTTTACCCTGAACCGTCCAGGGCTGGCTTTCTCCTCCCCTAATGCCACAGAGGTCCAGACGTGGGGCCAGGACTTCTGGGTCTCTGCGCTGAGACCACGCCTCCTGCGCAGGGTGCCGTCCCAGGGTGGGGCTCCTATGCAATTGCATATATCTCTTTCTTGCTGAGCCTAGGTTTCTTTTCGCTGTTTTTCCACCTTGGACTTCAATGGAGATCTGAGCATGGGTAGCATCTCCTCGTCTATACCGAAGCCATCTTCCATGGCAGCTCCCAGGCCCTTCTTCCTTTTGCTAAAATGACCCTCTCTTTCCATGCCTATCCTTGGGAGCTCAGGATTCCAATAGCCCCTCTCATCTTCCCTTTAAATCCTTATCATTTAGGAATCTTTGTGATTTGATACGATAGTCATACCAGAAGCATGCCTAACCTTGCATATAATCAAGTCACTCCAATTTTACTGAAGTTTTCAGGGGCAGGGGCGGGGGGGGGGGATGTCCCCAGAGTTATTTCTTGGCACAAAACCCATTTTCAGTACTTAGGAACTTTTTTCAGATCCTTGTGCCCTAGATAGAACGGTCCCTACCCAATGAGGCAGTGCGGCATACTGGCAGTTTGACAGACCTGGTTCAAAACCGGGTTCTGCTGCTCCCCAGCTGTGTGACCTTGACCTTAAAAGAGAACCTGCTTCTCTGTGTTTTAATTTCCTCCTCTAAACAGGGAAGACAATCATCTCTGCAGGGCAGTGTGAGGACTAGAGAGAATGCCCGGCACACAGTGGGCGCTTAAGTAGAGCTGTTCTTGACACGCCTGTAATCCCAGCTGCTCTGGAGGCTGAGGCAGGAAGATCAAGAGTTCAAAGCCAGCCTCAGGAACTTGGCAAGGCCCTAAGCAACTCAGTGAGACCCTGTCTCTAAATAAAATACAAAAAAAGGGGTGGGGATGTGGCTCAGTAGTTAAGCACCCTGAGCTCAATCCCTGGTACCCAAAAAAGAAAGAAAGAAAGAAAAGCTGTTCTTGGTACCTTCTTACTCCCAGCAAGTTTGGTGGGGTGGGGGCATAGGGGCACTGCCTTATGTGTGTCCTTAGGGCATCTTCATCTCCATTACCCAACTGTAGGCCCATGAGAGTTCAACTGCAGAGTTCAAAACAGGCTCCAGCAAATTTAAGCTGAAGGCGTTTAGTTCAAAGTAATAGATGGCTTACAAAATCTTTAGAGGCTTGAAGGAAACAACTCTAGCTTAAATTTTCTAGAATGGCAGAATTGGACCACCCAAAAGACGGATGCCTCTTCTGTGAAAAGGATGTACTGCGTGATCTAGAAACTTCCATCACAACTATCGGCCCCAGACCCATGTAATCACTACCATGATCAGAGAGCCACTAAGGACAGGGAGCCCCCATGGTAGGAGGTCTCCAGGACAGCTGCCAGCTGTACATCTTCACGGCCTGCTGCCATCAGCAGCTCCAAAATGGGTCCCCTGTGGGTACACTGCCTCGTGATACCCACAGAGCCAGAAGTGTAGGGCTGTTCCCCACACACAGCTCTGCCAAGGTCGCTGCCAGCAGAAGCTGAGGAAACATGGCCTCTACCACATTCCCACTCTGTAAGTCCCACCTGAGCTGGTGTCCGACAGGAGCTGGAGCTCATCTGGAAGTCAAGCTGCAGGGGAATCTAGTAAATTCCATCACTCCCTTTCCAGCCTCTGCTGTATGGAAGACATTCCTGACAGGGAAAGAATGTGCTGGGCACCAATTTTCCATTCCCATGACAGTCTGACAGGTGGGCTAATGGCATGGCTCTGGCATGGCTCCCTGGTGCCGTTGATCTTTCCCTGATGGTAACAGGACCTGGGCTGGGGTGTAGGGACACCACCCTGGAGCACTGCCTGCTTCTGAAATCCAGTCCCCTATTAAGATGGCTTTTCCACAGTTCTCTAGGTGGGTACTGCTTTAAGTTCAAAAGTGGGGTAGATATCCTTTTTACTATCCCTACTTTGCCCAGACATCTTCTCTTTTCTCTCTCAAACATCTCAGCCCCTGTGAAGTCCACCCCATCCTTTCCTTCTCTTATAAATGTCTTAAATTGATTAAACTCTAGGACATTGTATCTTATTCCTGCCCAAAAATTTCCCCAGAAAATTTGTTTCCAGTCTTGGGACTATTTTCATAGTTTCTCCTTTCTTTCCTGAACATCCCAGGCTCCTATGTTTCGCTGTCTCAGCTGATGACTGTGTTTAGAAAAGAGGACCCCTTCATACCCATACCTAGAACACCAATCTTGTTAGCTAGACCATGCACACAGCTTTCCTCCTATTACATGTCTGGCCTTTCCTTCCTTTTATTTATAGGAACTATTTCCACTTCCCCACCTTCTATTATTCTCTATTTAACTCACTCCAGGTCAGAGTGAATTGCATTAAATCTACTCTCGTTGAAGTCACTGGTGGCCGCCATCTTGATAAGTCTGATGATGCATTCCATCCGTTCACTGTGCTCACATGACATTGGCATTCCTTCCCCGCCCCAAGCCATAACTTCCCTGCCCTAGAGGATGCTTCCTTGTTGTCTAACCTTAGGACAGTTATATTAAATGGGATACTCCATCTCACAGTACCCACATGCAGGCCCTAGTGGATTCCAGTCTCTTCAAGAGTGTCCTGTGGTAGGACTAGAGGTGGGGACAATAAGTTCCCACTCTCTGGGAGTCTACCAAACCAAAGTCCCTCTTTTGGCAGGCATAAAGCTATCTATGAACAAATGGACTTTAGAAAGTGGAAAGTTCAGTGACTTTGAGGATGAGAAGGAATCTCTGAAGACCATCCAATCTAGTCCTCTCATTTTACAGAGAAGGGACTTGAAGCCCCGAGACATAAGAAATTTAGTCAAGGTCATATAGACCAGGCAAGGTGGCACTGCTTCAGTGAGAAGGGTCCCTTCAGCATATCAGTGAACACACTGAGAACCATCTTAACATAGTGGGTGTCTTTGGTTTGACTGAGGGGGGAACTGTGTGAAAGTCATTGTTCAGGGAGTGTTCTCAGGGAAAACCCCAGTGGGAAGGCAGGAAGCAGAATAGGGAAAAAGAAATTAAGCAAGGACATAGTTTAGGTGAAGTCTAGCCAGAGGCTGATCTTTCAGGGAGCTGTAGCAGAATTAGAGCCATCTTAAAACAAGGGAGCTGGGTCCTTATACTTCACACCATCTAAATACTAGCTAAGTGCTGCTGCAGGTCAGGGATCGGTGGTACTTACTGTTAGGTTCCTCCAGTTGTAAAGTAGCTCTAGTTTCTGAAGTGCAAAACTCCTGAAAGGTTTCAGGTGTAACCTACTAACAGCAATGTCTCTGGCATTTGGCAGATGGATGCATTGCATGGTAAAAGGGGTCCCGGGAGATCCAGGGGGAACACCTGTCCCAGCTGCTACAGGAATTAAGAGAAAATTCCCTGAAACCCAGCACAACAACTGGGATTCAATGTTACTTGAGTGACCTTGAACAAGTCACTTTATCTCTGTTTTAGTCAGCTTTTTCATTGCTGCGCTAAAAGATCTAATCAGAACAATTTAAGGAGGAAAAGTTTACTTGAGGCTCACAGTTTCAGAGGTCTTAGTCCATAGAAGGCCAGCTCCATTTCTCAGGGTTTGAGATGAGGCAGGACATCATGGAGGAAGAGTGTGGTGGAGGGAAGCAGCTCACATGGTGATCAGGAAGCAGAGAGACTCCACTCTCCAGAGACAAATAGAGACCCCAAAGCCATGCCCCCAAAGCCCTCTCCTCCAGCCACACCCACCTTCCTCCAGCCACATCCAGTTAATCCCCTAAGGGGATTAACTCACTGATTGGGTTAAGGTTCTCATAACCCAATCATTTCTCCTCTGAACCCTCTCGCTTTGTCTCGCTTTTGGGGGACACCACATCTAAATCTAAGCTTCAGTCCCCAATTCTGAAAATGAGGGAAAATGACACTCCCTCTTACAGTTGTGGTGAGCACCCCAGGAGTTGACAGCAAGTGCTTAGCCCCACGACCTCCTTCCGCAAGTATTATTGCACTTATTAAGTTATTATTAATAACTAGATTGCTATAATTGTTGTAAATAATTATAGCGATGATAAAAATGAACAACCCCCAGAAGTGGAGCCATCTGAAGTTATCGTCTATCTCTTACCCTCCGAGGGAACCAGATAGATGTGCATTGTCCACGTCTCTCCAACAAAATTGGGATGATCCAAGGAGTAGCATTGTTTTTATCCACAGTGTGGATGTAAATGTGTGCCTGTGCTGCTCTCAGCTCACCACTGAGATAATTAACCAGAAGCAATTACAGTGCACTTGGCAAATTGCAGCTTTGCCCTCTTTGCAAGAGACATGTTTTATTTAGACTCCCTCCCTTGTGGCTTATTGATTGATCACATTCCAAATCCAATATTTAAAGGTGAGCTGCTGATGCAGACTTCACCTGGATTTCCCTCAGGGCTCACACATACTGGGATCTGGGCAAAAAAAATGTCCTCCTGACTTAAGGAACAAAGTCATCTCTCTGACGAACTTGGTATGATCAACCTCCACCCTTGGCCTCCATCCCCAGCCTCCACCCCGGCCACATCTGCGGATTCCTCTTCTTGAGCATGACTGATGAATCAGTGCAATGCCCTAGCTGGACACTCATCTCCCCGGTGTCGTCTTTTCCAATTTCAGAAACACAGGAAACCAATGCACTTTTGGAATGTTGATTTCACAGAAGGCTTTGGAACCTGGACATTAATGGTGGAGATCCCAGTAATTCTATTTCCGGGAATCTGTCTGTAGGACCTAGCTTAGAATGTGGGTTTGTGCTAACATGTGTGAGATGGTCATCAAAGCATCAATCATAATAGCAAGAGGTAGAGGGAAATGAAATGACCTGATAGTTTAAGGTTAGATATGAGATGCCCAGACAATGAGATAGTAATATAAAAAAATTATATTAACACCAGACCATGAGATAGTAGGTAGCCTTAAACATAATGTAAACAAAGCATGTTCCCCTTGTCCTTAGGTTTATGGATAGAGGCAAATAAAAGCTAATGTTTTTTCTGTAGAAAAATAGATTCCATCTCTATCTCCCCCATCACTACTATGATCATTCATATTAGTATTTTTATTGATTAAAGTTTGATATCTGTTCTCTGCAGCCTAGGGAATTATTACTATTTTAATACATAGTAGTCATTACAATAAACAATACTCTTCAATACATCTTCAATACATTGCAGGTTTAAAATGCATAAACTCTTGAATTTCTTAAAAGGACATCTGTATTTTTTCATTTAAAAAAAACCCAGAAAAATATTACCCATGAAAAACTACACACCTTGATTATATTTTCATTTATCATTATAATCTATAGCCATAGTTTTCTCTTTTCTTAGAGGAAAAAAAAAAGACATCTACTTCATGGGAGACAAAGTGAGAAAAGGAAAGGAGGTGCCCAATTACCTTCATCCCTAAAATCAACCCCATGAGATCTACCACAATAGTGTGGTAGGTCATTATTTAACCATAGGGTATCACAAACTGTCACCATACTCTCCTCACCCTCTGAATTCTGAACACCCTGCCCCACAGGGGTATCAATAATAAAATACCATTACTGTCATTCTTTTTTTTTTAACAGAACAAGATTGTCCTTTATTTAAATATCTTCCAAGCAACATCAATTTAAACTCTCTAATGTAAATCTCAGCATGAAAGTCTCTAAAGTTGAGTTTCACTATCATTTTTTTATGTTGTTACTTTCTTTTTTTCTGTTTTCCTTTCTTTTTTTTATATGTGACAGTAGAGTATAATTTCACTTATTTATACAAACATGGAGTACATCTTATTCTAATTAGGATCCCAAATACCTGGGAATCCATCTAACAAAAGAGGTGAAAGACCTCTATAATGAAAACTACAGAACACTAAAGAAAGAAATTGAAGAAGACCTTAGAAGATGGAAAGATCTCCCACACTCTTGGATAGGCAGAATTAAGATTGTCAAAATGCCATACTAACAAAAGTGTGCTATATAGGTTTAAATGCAATTCCTATAAAAATAGGAAAAGCAATCATGAAATTCATTTGGAAAAATAAGAAGCCCAGAATAGCCAAAGCAATCCTTGGTGGAAAAAAAATGAAGCAGGAGGCATCACAATATTAGACCTTACATTATACTACATAACTATAATAACAAAACCAGCATAGTATTGGCAACAAAGCAGACATGAAAACCAATGAAACAGAATAGAAGACACAGAGACACACCCACACAATTTCTTATCTCAAACTAGACAAAGGTGCAATAAACATACATTAGAGAAAAGATAGTTATCATTCTTTAATTCTTGAAATAAACAAGGATAAATACTTACTTTATATTTGGAAGGTTAAATTTTATTTTTATAGACTGGCAATCAACTTCTGTTTAAAATCAGCTTGTCACTCACTTTTTATTTAGAAATTAGTTGAACACCTTACATATTTCAGGCACAATATTAGACCCAGGAAATAAGACAGTGAAGTGATCTCTGCCCTAAGGGAGGCCAGAGTTTATGGGGAAAGGGAAAAAAAAGAGTCAAGAAAGACCTTATTAGATAAAGACTAAACACAATCATGCCAGAAAGGAGAGGAATAAGGGATTTGATCTGATCAGGGGAAATGGAAGCTGAGCTGCAATTGATAAGTAGTTCACTAAGAAAGGAAAGAGGAAGAAGCAGGAAGAGGAAACAGCATGTGCAGAGGTCCCAAGGTTTAGAATATGACCTATAGAAACTAGAATCGAGGCTGGGGATATAGCTCAGTTGGGAGAGTACCCGCCTTGCATGCATAAGGCCTTGAGTTCAATCCCCAGCACCACCAAAAAAAGAAAAGAAAAAAGAAAGAAAAGAAAATAGAATCAAGAAAAAGGTGAAAAGTGGAGGACCCTGGTGCAAAGTGAGACTGGAGATGTGGATAACATGGACAGGGGTGTAGTGAGCCGTTTCTGTGTACTGTGGCCGCCATTACAAGATGGTGCTGATAAGCGCCGTGGCCTGTGATATACAACTCCTTATTTTGGGAGAGTTGGCACGTAGCTGTAAAACACCCTATGAGAAAGATCCACGTGGCAGTTGTGCATTGGGGCTTTATCTGCTTTATTAGGGCTGGGGCACGTAGCAGGAGTAGTAGTAGTAGGAGTAGCAGTAGAAGTAGCAGTAGGAGTAGAAGTAGAAGCTAGAAGACATGTCAAAATAAAGGCCTGAATAAACTGCTGAAGGAAGAATCCTGTGTCGTGTTTCCTTTGCTGGCGAGGGGACGCGGCACAGGGGTGACATTGTATGGGGCCCTTTTATTGGGTGATGTTGTATGTCCATGCAGCATCCATCCCCTATTTCCCATTAGAATCCCAATCTCATGTACACATTTGACCCCCTCCCCCATACACTTAGGTGATGCAGAAGTGATACCACCCTTAGCTCCAGGGATGGTTCCCAACGGATGGAAGTCAATCCTTCCTGATCCCAGGGTTAAACACTGCGTGAGACCACTGCTAATGGTGCCAGAGTGGAAGGGGAGGCTAAGTGGGACCCACTGGGCTCCCAAGCAATGGGAGACTTTGATTTTACATGGGGGAGAGGTCTTTATTTCTCCCTCTAGGCATATATAAAGAAGCTGATTGATCGGTCATGGGACAAAGCCAACTGGTGGTCAGCAAAAGAAATGGGAAGAACCTTGGTTCTTGAAGATATTATTGTGCCACTAGATCAAGCAATGTGAGATGAAAAATGTCCTTACCGTTCAAGCCAGTGTGAGTCGAGTTTTCTGATCCTTGCTTCCAAAAGCATCCCACCAGATTAATCTTTGTGAATCAGGACTGCTTTTGCCTTTATCCCAAGCAGAACAATGTTACCTAATTCAGTGGAAAAGATTATAGAACAGGTGAGTAAAGGTTAAATTTTTGTATACATGATCACAACTATGCTGTGCTTGTGTGCATACACACACAAACACACATATACACACTTAAAGAAACACTGGTGGGGCTGGGGATGTGGCTCAAGCGGTAGTGCGCTCGCCTGGCATGCATGTGGCCCGGGTTCAATCCTCAGCACCACATACAATCAAAGATGTTGTGTCTGCCAATAACTAAAAAATAAATATTAAAAAAAAGAAACACTGGTAAGAAAATGCTATCTGTGCTCAGTGATTGCTCTTAGGTAGTGAGATTATAAATAGGTTTTGAAATTTTGCTTTGTTTGGTTTGGTTTGGTTCTTTATGTTCTTTACTAATTCTTGATTTTCCTGCAGTGAATATGCTTCACTTCTATAATTAGACATCAAAGGCAATAACTGTTTTTTGTCCCGATTTATACTACCTATCATAAAAGAAGTTACTTTACTTTTAAAAAACACAATGACCCAAAGAAGACTATAAAGTAGCATATCTAATACAGTCTATAGACAAAAGAGAAATATTTCTAATCTTTATGCACGACATCCAGATAGTTAAAGATTTATCATTGGTCATATAATAGAATAAAATATCTGGAGAGCATGAGCTTGTTCAATTTGTATTTTAAATCCTCAATTTATAAAATAGTTATTCTTGCTCATTTTAAATTTCCATTATATAAAATAGAGACATTTGCAAATTTTGAAACCCTCAGGAGATATCATTTAGCATCTTTGGAAAACATAATATTTAATTATCATAGCATGAGGTACTTTTAATGGCACATTACAACATTGCGATTGAGAGCTGATTTCTGAGAGGCAAATTAAGTGATATTTCCACTCACATGCCTTATCTAAATACAAACTACATGCATAATTATGCTTGATCCCACTGCCACTTAAAAATGAAATACAAGACTTAAAATACAAAGACACTCATAGTTTTTTCCCTCAGTAACTACAGTCTCTCTCACACACACACACACACACACACATAAAAAACGCTGATATTCACCAAGTACCCCTAAAAGTTTCATGTACCCCTGAAAGTTTTCATAGCCCTGTTTGCTGAGCAATATTGACCACAGGATCCAAATTCCAAAGTTAAATTTCCTACCATAAGAACCATTCAGATAAATTATATTCCAGGAAGAAAGATGAAATAATTCATTACCTTTAAACATAAAACTTGGAGTTTGGGTCAATTATGCATTTATTTTTCTACCTACAGTAATAGCAATAGACTGGCTTGCTTTTTTTGAACTGAGAGTTGATCCCAGGGCCTTGACAGCAAGTGCTCTACCGTTAAGCTGTATCTCCAGTCCATTTTATTTTTTATTTTGAAACAGGGACATTTGTATGTTGCTGAGGTTGGCCTCAGACTTGTGATCTTTCTGCCTCAGCTTCAAGTAGCTAGGATTTCAGGCATGCACCACCATGCCCAGTTTAGACTGACCTTTGTATTTTTTATGACTTATTTACTAAGAAAGACAAGCTAACAGAACCATCAAGGCTGTATCTTTCCTGTCAATCTTGCCTTCATGATGAGTGAGCAATGCAAAAGATGGGCTGATGGGCATTAGTACTGTTCACAAATATTCTGACTCTCCCTGCAGTGAGCACACAGTAGGAATGCACTTCCCAACTCCTTTGAAATTAGGTCAGACATAACTTTCTGTGGTCAATAGTTTGGGTGTGACATGTTGAAGTTTAGAGCACCAAAGTGTGAGTCATCATACCCTCTTCCACTGCAAGAAAGATGGAAGAAACACATGACAAAACCAAGTCTCCATCAGTCAAATCTCAGGTGACTGTGTCAAGCAGAGAAACCCTCCATCCACCACTGGAGGAAATGCACTTTTGCTAGGTGAAGACATTGCAATTTGGGATTTGTTTGTTATAGCAACTAACCAAGCTTATACTGACTACATAGATGAAAACTAAAAGAAAAAGAGACCTTGAATTCCTTTGAAAGCCCATTATGCTCCTACTTAAACACTTGTTCTCCTTTAGTAAACTGTGAGCTCAGAGAACTCTTTAGAAAAAGTTCAAAATTCTTTTGACAACATATAAATTTCATTGCACTACAATCAAGACCTTTTTGTTATAAACTTGAATTCAGTGATTTAACTCTAAATCCATATGCCCTGTGTTACTTAAATATATCTGTGAGCTCTAAGGAGGGTTTTTAATTTGAGGTGTTCATATAGATTAGAAAAACATTAACATAAGTCTGCTCTGCATTACCTAGATGGCCAACCAACACAAGGCAAATCAAAGCTCAAGTTTGCTTTTGTGTTTATATTTATGTGAGCACCAAGTGGCGTCTCTTTGTCACAGTCTAGTGAGTAAAAACAAAGCTGGACATAACACTAAAGCATGGACAGCATTTGTGCCAAAGGAGCTCACAAAAAAGCCAAGACGGTCAGCACCTTGTTTTGAACAGTGATTTAGTTCCAGAAAAACCATATCATCTTTCACATTAATGTTGTTTATTTGAATTTTATGGGTTTCATTGTCTGGTTTTAATTTAACCACTAAATTAGTTTTTTGTTTTATAGTTTTATAAGAACTACTCACATAAGAAGTTTATATCCACTTTTCGGCAATCTCTGTTTAAGTTATATTACAAATAGCAAAAGTCCACAGTTTGGTTGGGCGTGGTGGTACACACCTGTAATGCCTGCAACTAGGGAGGCTGAGGCAGGAGGATTGCAAGTCCGAGGATAGCCACAGCAACTTAATGAAGCCCTCAGCAACCAAGCAAGACAGTGTCTCAAAACAAAAAATAAAAAGGGCTGGTGATGTGGCTCAGTGGTTTAAACACCCCTGGTTTCAATCCCCAGCATCCTTCCCCACACACACACAAAAAAAATCCATAGTTTGATTATTGGTTCTGGTGTGGTCCTATAATCATTTATTTTTTAAAGGCCCCAAACCTTTTTTCCTTTTGGACCAGGTCTAAGGTAGTTTTGTTTCTTTAAATGGATAAGGTATTGAGTTATATGAATATATTCACCCAAAATTTATCCAAAAAAGTTATCTGAAAACCACGAAGCCAGCTCTCAGACTCCATGAATCTCCATTTCATGCTTCTGAAGGAGGAAGCCAGAGAAAGAAAGGATGCTCTGAATACCAAGAACAAATCCCAAAATGATGAAATAAAGGCATTCATGGCTCTATTGGAAGGAAGGACCTGTTGCAGGAAAATATGTCTTTGCCCTGACAGCAGGGGGAGGAGGGGCTTGTCCCCCTTCTTTGTGTTCGGAGTTTATTGTTACCTTGTGAACAGCAATAAAGGATTGACATGACATTTAAGAATTGGAGCATCTTGTGCTGAAAACATTCACCAAAACAGGGTCAGAGCAGAGGATTTTACATAACTCAAAGCCAGGTAACTTTGCTTTCAGTTCCTTTCTCTGTTGTTTGAAATATTGATTTTTGCTAAGTAATTGGACCAATTTCGCCTTTACTATGATAAACACTAGCTTATGTTTTCTCTTGGCACCTAAAGAGATGTCAAGAGAATCAACAGAATCAGTGCCAGGTGCCTGGGAAGAAGAGTTGGAGCAGACCCCACTGTGAATCCTAGCTGGGTCAGGCAGAGAGCAGAGCTAGGACCCTCAAGGAGGACCAGGCCCATGGGAGTGCTTAGCACCAGCACAACAGATGGGAAATGAAAGAGAAGAGGAGGAAGCTGATGAGCGGGGTGAAGATGACCACAGGGAGGTAAAAGCCTATGGTCTAGATTATTTCATGGGTTCAGAATCATTTAGGGTCACATATTATGCACCAGATCCCCAGGGCGGTGGGGACAGGGGTACCAACTGAGTAAGACAAGCATTCTGTTCTCCCTGAGCTTTCAGGCCAGGAGGGAGCCAAAGCAAGAAATAGCACACATCCTAAGAACAGACAGTAAGAAAGACAGATTAGTCCTGCTCAAAACAAGCGTTCTTGCCTGGTACAGCAGGGCATGCCTGTAATCCCAGAAGCTCAGGAAGCTGAGGCAAGGAGGATTTTGAATTCAAAGCCAGCCTCCTCAACTTAGTGAGGACCTAAGCAACTTAGCAAGACCCTGTCTCTAAATAAAATATAAAAAGGGCTGGGGATGTGGCTCAGTGGTTAAGCACCCCTGGTTCAATCCCTGGTACCAAAAAAAAAAAAAGAAAAAGAAAAGAAAAAAGATGTTCTTAGGCTTTTGGTTTTCTGGCCTAGTTTGAAAGTAGATTTCATCCACAGACCCCAGCAGCCTGCCTTGGTCACCCTTTACACTGTGTAACTGTTCATTTGTTCATGGAATCCTCAATAATTCGATGGTACAGGAGCCCGAGGCTGGGTAACCTGGTGCTAGAGTAAACCCTGGCTTCCAGCTTCCTGGATTCACAGCAGAGCTGTCTGTGCATATCTGCCCTTCCCTGCCCCTGCACCTTTAGATGCTCATAAAGCAGAGCTCTCACGAATCCCTGGAAGCACACAGCCTTTCTTCAGTGCCTGTTTACCATGCGATGTCTTTTACCTCCCTGTGGCAAGGAGTCACTGTGCCACACAACTTTATATTTTGTCCATTTATTGTCTCTGGGTTGGAAATTTCCCAAGTGCCCAACAAATTCCTTTTGCATTCATCAAAAGCTCGATGGGTCACTTTTGAAGGACAGAGGCTACACACACCAGTTAAGAAATACTGATCAAGAAGTAAAGGAAGGTAAATTCTGCTCATTCTCTGAGTGTATTGACTGCCCCCCAGTATTCTGGATTTGAAGAGCACTCTTACAAAACACTCCCCCCTCCACCTTAAATCCATTCAATTTTGTATTTTAAAGAAAAAAAAATAAATGTATTCATCGGATCCTGATTTGTTTGCACTTAACTCATCACAATGTTGTTTTGAAGAGCTGATGTGCAAAAAGCCTTTTCATCAGCTTCTTCAAGAGCTTTTCTCTTCAAGGAGAGGAAAGAATCAGAGAGTGTTTACCAAAGGTAAACAATCCTTTAAAAAAAAAAAAGAAATATAAATGTAGTTCTAAAGCCTGAACTCACCAGGGGTCAAGGAGGTTTGAAACTTGCAGTCCCTGTTACCTATCTTGGAAAAAGTGTGTCGTCCAGAGTCAACTGCCTAGCCTTCTGGCAGAAACTGGTAGAACCTTCTATCTTGTATCAGCTTTCATTCATCGAACCTTACTGCACACTCCTCCGGAGCTGGGATGTGTATTTCCTGCAGCCGATAAACACTCCTAATGATGCTCTCAACAAAAGCCCGCATTTTAAGCCTTGTTTTTGCTCTTCTTTTCATGGTGTGTTTTTTCTCAGTGAAAGGATCAAAGCAATGAGGCTACTTTTTCTCCACTCAATCAAGCAAGAGTTCTTTGAAGTAAATGTGATTTTTTTTTCCTCCTTAAGAAAGAACCTTTATACTCAGAGGCTGACTTAAATTTCCCTAATACCAGTCCCTTAGCAGGTGCACAAGTGTCACAGGAAGCAGAGTCTGCAATATCTTTTTCTTTGGACTTCCCCTCCCTGTTTTCCCCTCCATAGGAGCCATCGGGTGTATTTTAATATGCCCAGGATGGTTGAGAACATCTAAAGACAACATCATCCATTCATCAAAAACATGTGAAAGCAAAGATACAAGAGTTCAGCTGAACAGAAAAATAAATCAGGGAATTTTGAAAAGGCATTTGTAGTTACAGCTTAAGGCTGTCTTGTACAGAAAAAAAAAAGTATCAAAATAACTCCATTAATGATCATCTCAGAAGCAAAATGAAGCTGAAAGCTTGTTACTATGGTTCTTGCTTCCACGGAGAATTCAAAATATCTTGTAAAACATAATGGGAGGGTGAATAGAAAAGAAGATGCAGAAGTCAAGTTGAGCCTGATGCCTTCTGGAACCTCTCTGTGGTACATACTACGTGAAGCCAGAGATTCTCAAAGAATGGGCACCTTTCTAATGGGCAATTAAAAAAAATTAATAATAGCAGCAAATGCATACAGAGAGCTTGCCTGTGCCAGTTATTGTACAAAGTGTTTTCAGGCATATCTGTCGTTTTCTACCAATCTGTCAAGCGTTTGTAGGCTATTATTAGTTCCATTTCACAGAAGAGAAAATTGAGACTCCGAATGCCCAAGGTCAACTGATCAAAAGTGTCAGAGATCAACCCCAGATCTATTTGATGCTAAACCATATATGTGATCAGAATGATCCCCAGTACCAAAAAAAAAGTTAATATTCCTCTGGTGACAAGTGACAAACAAACCTGATCTATCATGACTTAATAGAGGGAGAAAATTTATTGTCCCCAGAGACTGAAATACCCTGGGGTAGGTCGGGCTGCAAGTATAAGTGAGCCTAGATATTTACATAGTGCCAGCAGATCTTACTCTTTTATGGACATTCTCAGGACTGGTCTCTCCATATGGTGACTTTCAGCACTTGGATTTTTTGTTCGTTTGTTTGTTTTTTGAACCAGGGATTAAACCCAGGGGCACTTGACCACTGAGCCACATTCCCTGCCCTTCTATATTTAAAGACAAGATCTCACTGAGTTCCTTAGGGCCTCGATGCTAAGTTGCTGAGGCTGGCTTTGGCTTACAATCCGTCTGCCTCAGCCTCCTGAACTGCTGGAATTACAGGCATGTGCCACCATGCCCAGATCAGCACTTCGATTCTTGGTCACAGTTTCAAATCCAGTATAAAAGAACCTTCCGCCCAAATATTGCTTGGCTTATTTCTAAGCCAATTGCTTTGACTAGTGGGGATGCAATGCTCTGATTGGCCAGGCCTATATTACTTACATATCCTCTGGAGCATATGGCTAAGAAGCCTGCTGTTTCCCTGAGAAGGGGAAATGGACACTGGAGGGCTGTATCAGTCAGAGCAATTAATGTTAGATGCTATAATAAGCAATCCTAAATATCCATGGCTTATCAGTAAGTTGTCATTTTCATTCTTGCAAAGTTAAATGCAGAGAAGTTCTGGTTGGGTAGTTCCCTTGGCAGCATCCTACCAGCACCAACTCAGGAATCCAGACCTCTTCCACCTTCGGAACACTGCTATCCACATCCCATAGTCTCTGAGGTTGTTGTGAAATGGGGCAAAGTGAGTTGGGCAAGGCATAACTGCTCTCAGCTGCCTTGGCTTCAAAATGACATATCAATCTGTCCTTGCATTCATTGGTGAGAACTCAGTCACATGGTCTAGCACAGATGCAAGGGGGCTGGGAAATACAATTTGCTGTGTGCCTAGGAAGAGGAAACAGATTTGTGGCCAGCTGGCCAATCTCTGATACAAAGGCAAACCCAACTCATATCTAATACTCAGCCAAAACTGCTCAAAGGCTCTACTCTAGTCAAACAAACTCTGAGTTGGGACAAGCAGGGTCTTGAGAGGTGATCTGATTTCACCATCTGACAGATGAACACGTGGGAAAGAAGGGCCTTCCCAGGTCACTCACCACTGACAAAGTGCAACATGGATTTTGCTAAATGTTTCAGAAAGGATAAAGAAACTGGACACAATGGCACACACCTATAATCCCAGCAGCTCAGGAGGCTGAGGCAGGAAGATCATGAGTTCAAAGCCAGCCTCAGCAACTCAGCAAGGCCCTAAGCAACTCATCAAGAACCTGTCTCTAAATGAAATGTTTTTAAAAGAGCTGGGGATGTGGCTCAGTGATTAAGTACTCCTGGGTTCAATTTTTCAGACACCAAGAAAAAAAAAATGAGGAAGACATCTTCCTTCCCTAGGTGACAGAAACCCCTTCTTGCTTTGTCCCCACTATACCCACCAACTTGCCAAAGCTTGCTCTTATCAAGCGCAGAACAGTGGTAGGTTCTTTTAGCCAGATGGGCCTGAATCCAAATGCTAGTTCCATTTCTTTCAAGATTGAGCAAACAGTTCACCTCTCTGGGCTCCAGATTACTCACGCCCCCAGTCTATTCAACAAGCATTGGATTTTTTTCTCTCTTTTCATTATTTCCTACTGAAATATCAGTGATACCTAGAGTTTTCCTGATAGTTAACCTTCTCAGGGTCTTGAGAGTATAGTTGCCTTGTGTGTGTGTGTGTGTGTGTGTGTGTGTGTGTTACACACACATGCGCAAGGGACTAAAATTGAATTTTCTTCCACAGCAATTCATACAAGCTCTGAGGATGAGAGAGAGAGCCACTCTGTAGTGGTGAATTAGCTTTCATGTAATAAACATTTTTCTCCCAGAATATACTCTGCTGGTTCAGTCATCACAGCTCCTGCTAATGCTTGGTGAACTGAACTAAAAACAGAGAAATGGAGACAGATAAACTCTCCAGATCTCCCATGAGAATGATCATCCATTCCTGGAGGAAATGGCTATTTTGGGGAGGTGACTGAGTTCTAGGTCCTTTGAAATCCCATGCCTAGTGGATACCAGGCCGCTATTTGCCATTTGAACAAGACCCTCATAACCCACTACCATTCATCAAACCCCCAAGCTTATGTGTCCTTTCAAGCAAAACTAAACCCTTTGCAAAGTCAGGCCAATAAGACCAGACAAAGGACTAGCTCAGCTTCCAATACCCACAGGATCCACCCCAAGGCTGCTCAACATAGATGCTTCCCCAACCAGCCATCCCCCAGCTCTTCTCTTCCTTAGCTCATAAAGGCTTATCTGTTGCATGGCTCATTCCCTCAGATTTTTGCCAAGTCCCCAGTCATTCAACCAACATGATAATGTGATTTGTGGTTGCCAGTGAGAACATTTCCCAAATGACATGTTCCTTTTGCACTGAGGTCTCTTTGAGACAAACTGCCTGTTGCAATATAGAAAAAGTACATCTGAAGATCCTGGTGGAGTAAGTCTTGTTAGAAGACATCTCTCTTCCTCAGAAATCCCACCAAGTTAGCTTCAGCTAAAGATACGTCATACCATAAACCGGGCATGGTGGCACACACCTGTAATCCCAGCAGTTTGAGAGACTGAGCAAGGAGGATCACAAGTTCAAGGCCAGCTCAGCAACTCAACAATCTTAAAATAAAAAGGACTGGGATGAGACTCAGTGGTAGAGCACCCCTAGAATCAGTCCCCAGTATAAAAAGAAGGAAAAAAAAAAGATATGCCACACCATAAAAGTCTGTCTCAGGTTGTCATTTCACAATATTGCAAATATTATCTAAATTCCCACCCCTGAAGCTTCTGGATTGGGACACTGAAACAGTAAGACTGTCATCATTTTATGTATTTGCTCAACAGGCTACATGGGAGGTCACAATAAGTTTTTTAAAATTTCATTTGAAAATTCTGAGAGGATGTCTCTATTTTATCTACCCACATGTTTAGAAGCATCGTGTGGTTGTCTTCCTAATATCACCATTTTTAGGGACTTCTTTTCCTTCTTACATGTTCCATTAAAGTGTGCCTGAAGGGTAGAAAGCCCAAACCAAAAAGAAACGTACTCATTCCACACTCAGGTTACTCTGATATTCTGACACCTGCTTTTAAATAAAAGTATTGGGGGCTCATGGTTTCAGAGCTCTCAGTCCATAGAAGGCCAACTCCATGGCTCTGGGCCCCAGGTGAGGCAGAGCATCAGGGCAGAAGGGCCCAGTGGTGGAAAGCGGCTCAGTTCATGGTGAGGTCAGAATCAAATAGAGGGAGGGGGAGGGAGGGGCCATAGGAATAACTCTCCCTCCCTCCCCTGCCCTCAGTGATCTACCTTCTCCAGTCACCTGCCTACAGTTAACTTTCAGTTAGTTCATTCAAACCAGGATGAACTGCTTCAGTTCCAGCTCTCATAATCCAATTATTTCACCTCTGAGTATTGCTGTATTAACCAGAGCTTTTGGATATAAGGTATCCCTCATATCCAAACCATAACACCACCCTCCCACAGGCCCCAAGCCTTAGTGATTGGCTCCCCAAAATAGGTCACCACACATACCTCACTGCTGCCTCACCTCAGTTCTAACACACCAGGATCTTACTTGCATTTCAGAGATACTCAAATATTAAAGGCCTTTCTTAGAAACAGACCTACTTAAATTTCTAGTAGGCTGGCCAGAGAGGACACTGAGAGGTGAGGCCATCACTTCAGAGAACTGACCTCTAACTAGAAAAAAAAAAAAAAAAACATGTTTGGGGCCAGGTGAGGAGAGATGGGATCAATGCCTGTTCCATCCTCCCTGCACCTGAGGTAGCTCAGCTAGTGAGCTGAGCTCTGGCTGGGGAGTCAGGAGACTTAGGACCCTGCCAGGAACCAGGTGTGGTGTGACCTTCAGTAAAGTGCTATTGGAGCCTCCATCTCCTTGGTTGAAAAAATATGGTACAGCGGGGACAGTTTGGCCTCCATCCAATTCAGCCTTGACAATGCTGGGAGGTAGTGACAGAGGGGACACATTTCCCCCTCCAAAAAAAAAAAAATACATGCAGAGAAAAATATTCAGAGACTCAAAATGTCACATAAAGTTGACCTGGGAATATCAGCTTAAGAACAAGTTACCTTCCAGGCGAGGAGGTGGCTCACACCTGTAATCCCAGTGAATTGGGAGGCAGAAGGGCCAGTTTCAGCAATGTAACAAGACCCTGTCTCAAAATGGGCTGGGGATGGAGCTCAGTGGTAGAGCACCTGTCTTTCCTGTAAAAGGCCCTGGGTTCAACCTCCTGTACAATAAAAAAAAATATTTTTCTGAAAACTTTCTTCTCCTAATAAAATGACAACAAAATGAATATCTGGTTCTTCTTTCCAAAAGCCGGAGGATTATCCTTGAGTCTTTCTCTCATCTCCACCCCATCCCCATGTCTAGTTCATCTTCCTTTCCTGTCAGTGACAAGGACTTGAGGTAGTTGCTTCTCTTCTTGGACCCCCACCCTAGTCCCTCACAGTCTTCCCTTGCTCTGACCTCTTGCAATACATTCCCCACCAGCAGCTGCTCTGCCCTGCTGTCCCCACAGCCCTACATGACATGATAGTCTCCTCCTTGACCTCCCACCTGATTGCCGCCCAGCCTCCCCTCCTGCTCTCTGGTCCTTGTGTTGGCCAAACTCATTCCCATCCTGAGGTTCCCTCTTACTTGGACCACTCTGTGCCCAGAACATCACATGGCTTTGAGGTCTCAGGTCAGATGTCCCCTTCCTAGAGCAGCCCACGGGCAGTCCTCTGCCGGCCCGTCCTCCTGTGGGGTGTCTTCAGAGCATCTGTCATTGACGGGAATGATCCTGGCCCTGTACTCTTTCTTCATTTACCTTGTCTGCCTGCTTTCCTGTCCTTACCTGTCCCACTCATTCCGTATCCTGGCCGTAGGGGCGGCTTACTACACATTTATTGAATTAAATAATAGTGAAATCATTCCTTTGATGTCGTATAATAAAACAAGCAGGATGGCTCCTGTTTTTGAAAATATTTTAATTGATTCTCCTAAAGACATCAGAAGAATGCCATTAATTTTGCCCCTAGAATGTATTTCTCCAGATTAAATGACCGATTCCTCTGAGCTTTCTCACTAATCCTGCTCTTGTCCTCTTAATCACTTTCTAGACCCTGGAGGGTCTCCAGTTTCTCCTCACCCTCCTGAGAAGCTGGAAAACCTCCTTTTTAGAGGGACCCAGGGCAAAGGACAAAGGAAGTAGGACAGTAAGTGCATGGCAAGGGCTAAGAAATGTGGCTTTTCTTTTCCTTTTTTTTTTTTTTTTTTTTTTTAGTACAGGGATTGCACCCAGAGATGTTTAATCACTGAGCCATTTGGTTTTTCTCTTTTTGGTGCCAGCATTTGAATCCAGAGTGCTTAACCACTGAGCCACATCCCCAGCTCTTTTAACTTTTTGTTTTGAGACAGGGTCTCACCAAGTTGCTTAGGTCCTTGATAAGTTACTGAGGCTGGCTTTGAACTCACGTTCCTCCTGCCTCGGCCTTCCAAGTCGCTGGATGACAGGCAGGTGGCATCGTGCCTGGCAGAAGTGGGGTTTTTCTAAGTTGTAAATTCAGATGCAGCCGCTTCCTCACTCAATGACATCAAGCCAGGCACTTTCTCAGCCTCAGCATCCTCTTCTGTTACGTGGGGATCATGAAAATAACTCAGCTGTCCGTGGTGTCCAAGAGCTTTCTCTGACAAATCACATAGCACAGAGCCCAGTAGACCCTAAAACTTTAGTAAATTACAACTGTTTATTAATCAGAAAGGTAAAGCTACTCTAAAGACGGGGGGGGGGCTTTGAAAAGGTTCTGAGCGCTGTTGAGAAGTCACACTCTGTGATTTCAGATTTGTCAGAGAAATGAAAAGTGAGAAAAAAGTCTCTTTATTAAAATTATGAATAAAGCAAAGGACAAATGAAAGACAGTCTAAAGTCTGTGGCTGGAGAGTCATGCAAGAAATAGTCATCACTAGTTTCACTGAGCAGAGTGAAGGAGTGAGCTGGTCCTGCATCGTGAGGGAGCAACAGGGGAAGCCGCTGCAAAGAAAGCAGGACCTTCTTCCATTGGATGGAAGATGCACTGATCCAGGGGGTCACCCCAGAGTGTCACACACCTGCCCTTTCAAGTGCAGAGCACTCTATGGCCCTCCCAGGAGTAGCCAAGACTCAAGTGCTTCCTCCAAAATACCCAGGCCTCCTCAGAGACTCACCAGGAGTACCATGTTCATGGAAGTTCTTGGAGGCCCCTGTGGTGAGAAATTCACTGGGAGATACACAAGCACCCTATTTTTAGCTGGAGGGTTAATTCAGAGTACATACTTCCACAAATTGGGCCAGCTCTGAGGATCCTCCAGAACCAATGGCTTCAAGCAGAGGCGGTGGCCTTGGAAGACAGAGATCATGTTCCTCCAGGCCACCCACATGGTGGAAAACTAAGTGGTCACAAAAAAAAAAAAGAATGGCTTGTATCCCTATGTTCTGAAGTAAAAAGATTCCAAGTAGATGGTCTAGTGACAGAAGTGAGGCAAAAAATTCTGTAGGATACATGGCAGGTGAAACCTTCCCCCCGTCACTGAACAAGCACTTCACAGAAGAAGAAATTCAGTCTGAAAAAAAGAACATTCAGTCTCTAGCCATTAAAGAAATGCAAATTAAAACCACCCTGAGATTCCATCTCACTCCAGTCAGAATGGCAAATATCAAGAATGTAAGGAACAATAAATGTCGGTGAGGATGTGGGGAAAAAGGCACAGTCATACATTGCTGGTGGGACTGCAAATTGGTGAAACCACTCTGGAAAGCAGTATAATGATTTCTCAGAAAATTTGGAATGGAACCACCATTTGACCCAGTTGTCTCACTCCTTGGTATATACCCATGGACTTAAAAATCCTGCTGACCTCAGATAAGAATGAATGGTGTTAATACCGGCGAAGTGCTTAGAGCAATGTGTGGTCACGGTAAGGACCAATAAAGACCAGCTTAAACCTGCTCATGCTCACACCTCCTTCTTGCCTCTGAACTATTGAGAGCAATTATCTTTGAGGGGATTATGGTGGGGATTTCCACATCTGTTATGATTTGGATATGAGGTGTCCCCTACCCTCAAAGGTTAAGTCTAGATGTGGGAATGTTCACAGGTGGAATGATTGGATTCTGAGAGCTGTGACCTAACCAGTGGATTATCCCATCCAATGGATTAATAATTTGAATGGATTACTGAGTAGTAACCATAGCAAGGTAGTACATGACTGTAGGAAGCAGGTCACTGGCAGTGTGCCTTTGGAGGATTATATTTTGTTACTGGCTCCTAGTATATTCTTCCTCTCTCTGTTTCTATCTTCCTCCTTCCCGGCTGCCATGAATTGATCAGTTTTCCTCCACCTCACCCTTCTGTCCAGTACTTCACCTCAGGCCCAGAGCAATGGAGTCAGCCATCCATGGATTGAACCTCTGAAACCATGATCCCCAAAGAAACTCTTCTTTCTCTATATTGTTTTGGTCAGGTATTTTGGTCACAGCCAAATATGTATATTGTAGAGTGTTATGTTAGTCAGCTTTATGACTAACATAACACTCTACAATACACATTTCTATATTTTTTACCACAATGAGCATTTATAATTTTTTGCATGTGGAAAAAACAATAAAAGTATTTTTTAAATTTGCATCAGCCTCCCTGTTAGGACTCTCCCTAAGGGTGGGCTCTCTCTTCAGTTCCTGTCAGTAACAAAAATCCATGCAAACAGCTTCAATAAATTAGGGGAGGAGTTACAGAATGGACCCTGAGGTGTGGCACAGCACGGATGGGGAGGTAAGGAAATTTCCAGGGGCCTTCGAGGGAACAGGATGCTAGGACAGACGGCATGGCCAAATCCAGGAAGACCAGGCCTCAGTCTCCCCTTTGACCACAGGTCTTCTCCCCCCACCCCTCTCTCATCCCTCTGTAGGCTTTTCTGAGTTCACAGTAGAAGGTGGCAACCATGCTGTCTATGTGACCAGACATCCAACAGAAACAAACGGACTCACTCCTCCAGATCCCAATTCCAAATTCCCCGAGGACAGAATCTGATCGGCCAGATGCCAGATGAACACTCGTGATCCCGCCAACCATGATGGCGGAAGGTCTTCTCCTATAAACCAGACCGTCGTTACTAACACAGGAAGTGGCAGTATGGAAAGAGGAGAGGAAAGAAGACACCCAATGGGTGTCTAATCCAAGTCCTTTATTAAGGATCAGTGGGGGAATTGAGAATGTTGCCTGAGAAGCTTCTAGAAGCTTTGAAAGAGAGTTGTGTCTGGTGTGAAACCTGGAACACCCTAAACCATCTCTCCTTTGTAGAGAATTGAGCACGTTCTCTTAATCAGCTAGACTCACCCTTTTCTCCTTGATACCCTGATCCACAGGGGTTACTACCACCCTAGCAGCACTAACTATCCGGAGCACGAGAGCATCGCCTGGGAGACTCTGCCCAAGTGATACTCTGCCTCAGTGGGGCAAACCTAACGAGATTCATGGGGCCATTGAATCCATGCTTAAAATGCCAGTTAGCGAGTTCCATGCACATGATCCACAACATTATTCGGGGGGAAAAACGCCTCCCCCCTGTGCTCTGTCCTTGTAAAAGTAAGTTATAAACAAGTATAGGCCTAGGTCCAAGGCAAACTCTATCTCACACAATGATGCTAAAGATAAAAAATACCATTCAGCTGGAAATTATCCCTCACTTAGTAGAAACATTATCTCCAATTAGCATAATTATCTAATGAACATTCAAAGGGGAAAAAAACTAATTACTAGAATCATAGGCTGTCTGGGTTGGAAGGAACCTCACAGGTCAGTGTAAATGCCTGCCCTCTCCCCCCACCTTCCCCAGCCCAAAACTGGCGCAGGAGTCCCCTCCACTGTGACCCTCCTACCAAGTGAGTGCCAATTCTGCTCACCCCTGCATCTAAGCACCACCCTCCATTTCTGGTTAATCAATTATCAGGAAATCTTGACTTGAGTACAGCCAAACCCCGGCCTCCTTGTAGCTTCTACTGAATCGCACAACGTTTGCCCAGACTTTGCCTCTGATGCCTCTTAATCAAACCCTCTTCTGCATATAGCACCTTCTCATTCGGAACAGCAAGCGTATGCTCCATGGTAGATACACCTGTCACCTGTTCAACAGCTACTCCTCACCCCTTTCTTCTGGGCTAAGAGAAGGCCAGTTTCTCTTTTATTATGGGGTGAGCAGTGATGAGCTCAAGTCTTTAGCCCCAGGGGTGGGATCTAGCTAGTCTTGAAACTGAAGAGCCAAAGGAATGACACAATCAGGCCAATGAGATATGAGGAAGCCTGCTAAGACATTTCTGGAAAAGCTTCTGCTTCCTGGTGAAAGGTTGATCTATTTGAGAAGAGATTCCCTGTCTCTGCATCTTCCACTTCTCCATGCCTCAGGTGTGATCGTGTATGAGTGGGATGCTTGGAGCTATGGCAATCATCTTGGTACCATGAGATGATAAACTTACAGATGAGAAGCCAGAATGCCAAGGATTCACAGCAAATCTAGAAGGAGTGTGTGGGTCTTGAATGATCATGTTAAGCGACTGTTGCTTGGCCTGGAGTGGCCTACCTCCAGACATCTTGTTCTCTCATATAATCATTCTATAAAGTGATTCACGATATAATTTAACTAAGAATAGCTCACCAGAGCCTTGAGAGTATAGTCTCCTACAGTGAGTTCCATATGACATTCCAAGTCCATACCTATGACCCATCATCTTGACCTCTCTCCTCAGTACAGTCCCTGTTTGTTGAATGAGGTAAAGAAAACTCTATGAGCCCCCTGCCCCCGTACAGTCTGCCAGACAGAACTCTGCTTCCTCCTTATTCTTTTATTTTCTTCCCTTTCTCTTCCCTTCATTCCACTTTGTCTAATCCAATGAACTCTATTCTCCCCTCCCCCACCTTATTGTGTATTAGCATCCACATATCAGAGAGAACATTCAGCCTTTGGCTTTGGGGGATTGGCTTATTTCACTTAGCATGATAGTCTCAAGCTCCATCCATGTATCAACAAATGCCACAATTCCATTATTTTTGGTGGCTGAGTAATATTCCATTGTGTACATATACCATATTTTCTTTATCCATTCATGTGTTGAAGGGCACCTAGGTTGGTTTCATAGCTTAGCTACTGTGAATTGAGCTGCTATAAACATTGATTGATATGACTGCATCACTGTAATATGCTGATTTTAAGTCCTTTGGGTAAATACCACAGAGTGGGATAACTGGGTCTCCTTCTTATTTTCA
The DNA here is from genome assembly GCF_045843805.1 of Urocitellus parryii. Classification (NCBI taxonomy): domain Eukaryota; kingdom Metazoa; phylum Chordata; class Mammalia; order Rodentia; family Sciuridae; genus Urocitellus; species Urocitellus parryii. The sequence goes on along the minus strand of NC_135533.1, from coordinate 171,249,788 downwards.
GGAGACTAGATTTTACTTCCTTAGCAGCTACCCACTACCTTGAGGTCACGGTGGATGACAACTCATGAACCTCCACATTCTAGGCTCTCAGGCTGTCCTTACCTGCTGTCCTTGAAGAACTTCTCATTTGGACTCAGGTGCTGGACGGTGCATTTAGTGGGCTATGCTCCAGGCTGCTTGACTTGACCCGGCTTCCCAGACTGTCAACACCGCTTTGGCTCATTATTCTTTCATCCTGTCTATTAGCTCTTCTCTCAGCCCCATGGCAGCCTCGAAATATGATCAGCATGCCGTCAACGTACTCACCCACTCAGGAAAAAAAAGAAAAACGCAGTAAGGGGAGGGAGGACCGACGGAATCAGACAGCAATCAGAGATTAAATGCAAACAATGCCTCTGTGTTTTGCACAAATGCCGACAGCGCTAACCAGCATCTCCAAAAATACCCACCTTAGACTCCTTTTAATTGAGCCTTTTCTGGAATCAATGCCAACAGGAAACAGAAGACAGGCTTCATCCCACAGGAGCCAAACGTGCCGGGGATAGAATGGTGAAGGGAAACCGACACGTCCCCTGGGTCATTATTATGGCAGTTATCAGTCTCTCCATTCATCTCTCCATTCAGCCGGTCCTGTAACTACAGCCTGTTAGGTCATGTGCAACAGAACACAAGTTGAAAAGAACTCCCGGAGATTTAAGAGCCTTGTTCTGAAAAGACCACATTTTTATAGGATGCAGGCATTTGTTCCCTGACAATAGAACATATGATTTATAAAGCAAAGCAAAGGTATATGGCTTGCCGTCCTGATAATATATACTTTGATTCTAGACATAATCAGCAGACCCAAAGAAAGGAGAACTCCTAGATGAAAGCAGGTATCTGTGTTACCAAGAAGGTGGGGGATAAAGAGCAACGGGGAGGGGGAAATTAAGGAAAAGGAAAGAAATGATGGAAAATAACCAGAATGATTGCTTTTGCATTTCTTAAAATCTGATGTTTTGGGGTTTTTTTTTTTTTTTTAAATGATACTGGTAATTGAACCCAGGGGCACTTAACCACAGAGCCACATCCCCAGCCCTTTGTATAATTTATTTAGAGACAGGGTCTTGCTGAGTTGCTTAGGCCCTTGCTAAGTGGCTGAGGCTGGCTTTGAACTCTCAATCCTCCTGCCTCAGCCTCCTGAGCTGCTGAGATTACAGGTGTGCGCCACCACTATGGGCTCTGATGTTTGATGTGAACCACCCTGTTCAGGTTCATCTCCGACACCCACCACCATTCCTGTACAATGCTGTCATTACCTCCAGTAACAGCCCCCTGCTGCCACTTATACCAATGTCCTCACTGCCCCCACTGCCACCAAAAACAACTCTTTGCAACCAGTATGGCCAGGAACAATTCCATCACCGCCACAAACACCAGCAGCAATTCTACGATTACAAACCAACAGCACTGTTACAGACACTAACATCATCACCATGAACCACACCATTGCTCCACAGACCACCGTCCCCATCAACAAAATCAGTTACTTTCCCTGAGCCTCGCCCAGATTCTCCAGAGAACAAGGAGATCTGAGTTATAGTTCTGGCACTACTGGACTGGTGGCCCTGGGCAAGTCACTTTGCTTCTTGTGTCTCAAACTAGCAAATACATGTTCATGTTGAATGACTGAAGGAATTATTACTATTATTATTAATAATAATAATAATATTATTATTATTGGCACCAGCCCAGAATTCAGGTTATCCAACTCCAGGGAGAATCTCTGGACACCCACATTGTTCTTCTCAAAGGAGTTCGTCTGACATTTCCAATATGGCTCTTTTTGGGGAATTAAAGTGAAGTAGTATATACAAGACAATGCAGAAAAGAAAATTGCATTTTAAAGTTTCTTTTTGAAAAAGTTATAGCAACTGGCAGGCTTTGGTGGGGCATGCCTGTGATCAGTCCCAGCAGCTTGGGGGGCTGAGGCAGGAGGATCACAAGTTTGAGGCCACCCTCAGCAACTTAGCAAGACCTTCAGCAATTTAGCAAGACCCTGTTACAAAATAAAAAATAAAAACTAGAGAAGCCGCTCAGTGGTATAGCATTCCTGAGTACTGAGGATAGCCTCAGTATCAACAATTAAAATCAGCTGGGAGCAGTGGAGCATACCTATAATTCCACACCTGTAATCTTGGGAGGCCAGCCCCAGTGCTAAGCAACTCAGTGAGACCCTGTCTCTAAATAAAATACAAAAAATAGGGCTGGGATATGGCTCAGTGGTCAGGTGTCCCTGAGTCGAATCCCTGGTACCCCCCACCAAAAAAAACCCCTAAAATTAAAAAATTATAGCTAATAATAACCAGATGAATGAAAATCCTCTTAGCCACATATTTGCCTAAGACCCATTTTTCATTGATATAGTCTTAATGATATAGGTTTCTGGTTCAAAGATTATACAAAAGTCATCCAAATACAGATTCTCATTACTAACTTTCCTGTTATTATCCAGAAAGACTGTACCAATGCAAACTTCTGCCAGCACCCCAACAGTCCTGACCATTAATCATCAATATTCACCTTTGACAATTGTGGGGTTTTTATTGGGGGGAGGGTACTGGGGATTGAACTCGGGGGCGCTCAACCACTTAGGAACATCCTGGCCCTATTTTATATTTTATTTAGAGACAGGGTCTCACTGAGCTGTTTAGCACCTCACCATTGCTGAGGCTGGCTTTGAACTCGTGATCCTCCTGTCTCACCTCCCGAGCCTCTGGGAATACAAGCATGTGCCTTTATACCCAGCTCTCACCTTAGACCATTTTGTAGGAGAAAATGTTATCTTCTTGTTGCCTTAATTTATCTTTTTTTTCTGGATTATTAATAAAATTTTTAAAATTTGTATTTCAAGGAATTTTTCTCTGACTTTAACAGGTAATTTGTAAGCTCAGGGTAGGCAGAGGAGAAGGGGATAAGTAGCCCCTCTGTCCAACTTCATCACTAGGTCACTAAAACAAGCTCTACACCATGTATGGGGAGACAGGCTTTTGTCCAAGAGACAGAAAAGTGTCTGTGTGGCTTCTAATCTGAGTCAGAGCTGAAAACTCAGGAAGGGCTACATACAGGAGCAGGTACTGACCTACATGGTCACCCTCAGTCCTGTCGAGCGATTCTTCCCCAGCTCATTTGAGTTCCCATCTTTGTTCAAAGCCTGAAAAGTTTTTTAAGAAGAAACAAGCAACATTTCTCCAGTCTTTTTTTAGGGCAAATTGAAGTTGCAGGAATACAAGAATACCTTTCACTCGAGTAGACGCTGAGGTTCATTTTGAAAACCTTGAAACATATTAAATGTGAGTTTTCTGTCCTACACCAGTGGGGGTACCAAGAGAAATTCTAAAATAACTACTTGTAAAGCTTAATTGAGTTTAATTAGATGGCTAAAAGGGAAAAAAATGCTAAATTATAAACCATCCTAGACATGATTAATTACATTTACATTATGCAGAAAACGCTGAATGAAACTACCCCGCAGTTTTCCCCTCCCAGATCCAGAGGTACATATTGTTGCCAACAGGACAGCTCCGGCTGAGGACAAACCCAGACCCAAGCTCTGCAATCAAAGCAGTGGGAGCACCTGCGCCTCGGATCACCTCTTTCCTGGGACAGCTCCCCAGTAACCTTTCCTGCCTTTTCCCCAATTGGATTCTGAGTCGTCCCCAGGACAGGACCCACCTGTCTTCATTCTGCCCTCCCCTCTGGACTCAGAACAAACCACTGTTTTTTGATCTGTCCCACCCAGCTGTCATTATAAGTGGTACTCAATGAATAACTGCAGACAGATCAAGATGACATGACACACCAAAAGGGGAGAATAGTGGATTATCAAAGGGTGGGCAGAGAGGATAATCCAGATTTCTAATTTTGCAAAAGGTATGTAAATGAAAAGAAGAATTTCTGGAATGACATTCTCAAGTGTTCACCATTAAACGTGAGAAGATGGTGTAGACAAGACACTCGGAGGTTCTGGCTCCTCGGCTTCTTTCCTTTGGTCAGGGGAGTAAATATTTTCCCAGAAGCTCCCTGGAAGCCTCCTCCTGATGATCAGCTGGGAAACTGAAGGTCAGGGCTCTGCAGCCTTCATCATCGCAGGTGGGCAGGGGAGACAGGAACTGGAAATAAACAATGTCTTCCCCACAAGTTCTCATTCACTCCACAAATATTTATCAAGAACCTGCTATGTGGTTCTGGATATGACAGGTATTGTTCTGGCCAGTGGACCATCGCAGTGATCAAGACAGAGACAATCCTGGATCTCCTGGAGTTGCATTTTGGTAGAGAGAGAGCCAGATCATAACATAACAAACCATAAACCATATGGCATTTTAGCAGGCACTGGGGATTCTTTGTAAAATGGTAAGGGGAACTGCAGTAAGGGAGGCCAAGTGGGCCAGATTCTAAATGTGGAGGGGCCAAGGAAGACCCTGGGAAAAGGGGACTTCACAGACATAGGAACTTGTTTTAGTCAGATTTTTTTGCTGCTGTGAATAAAAGGACCCAACCAGAACAACTGTAGAGGAGGAAAGGTTTATTTAGGGGCTCACGGTCCATAGATAGCCCATTCCATTTCTCAGGGCTTGAGGTCAGGCAGAAAAATATGGCAGAAGAGTGTGGCAGAGAAAAGCAGCTCCCATGATGATCAGAGGCAGAGAGAGACTCCACTCTCCAAGACAAATATAGACCCCCAAAGCCACACCCCCAATGCCCCCTCCTCCAGCCACACCCACCTGCCTCCAGTCATCGGTTAATCCCATCAAGGATTAATTCACAGATTGGGTTATGGTTCTCATAATGCAATCCTTTCTCCTCAAAAACTTCTTGCATTGTCTCACACGTGAGCTTTGGGGGAACACTTCATATCCAAATCCTAACGGAGCTCATGGAAATGTGCCTAGGGGAGCAGGTCCCCCAGCAAAGGGAACAACCTGCATCAGAGATGTGGCCTGGCATGTTCGTGGCACAGCGAGGAGGCCAGGGTGGCTGGAGCAGATGTGGATTCAGTCAGGGAAGAAACTTGAGGCCAGGTGACCCAGGCCCTTGTGGAATATTATGAGGACATTGACCTCACTCAGAAAATCAGGGAGCCTCTGAAGGGTTCAGAGCAGAGGAATGACAAGATTCAACTTCTGCATGTTGATGTATTCTATCTTATTTTTATTTTAGTACTGAGGATGAAACCCAGGGACGCTCTACCACTGAGCCACATCCCCAACCCTTTTCATTTATTTATTTATTTTTATTTTGAGACAGGGTCTCCCTAAGTTACCCAGACTGGCCTCAAACTTGCTGTCCTCCCCACTAAGCCCCACTGAGTCTCCAGGATTACAGGTGTGTGCCACTGTGCTTGACCCAAGTTCTGCACTTTTTAAACATCTTTATTGAGATATAATTCACATGGAATACAATCCATTCATTTAAAGCGTACAATGCAATGGGTTTTTGGTGTATTGACAAAATTGCTCAACCAACATCACAATCTCATTTTAGAAAATTACCATTCCTTCCCTTTCTCCTTAGGAGTCACTCCCCAGTCCCCACCCCCACCCCTACTCCCCAGCCCAGGCACCACAATTCTGATTTCTGTCTCGATGGATTTGCCTGTTCTGGACATTTCTGGTATCTGGAATCAAACGATATATGGACCTCTGTACCTGGATTTGTCCACCGAGCATGTTTTCATCTATGCTATAACATGGACCAGTACTTGCTCCTTCTTATCATCCAATGACAGTCCACTGTATGGACACACCACATTTTGTTCATTCACTCACCAATTAATAGATACTTGGGTTGTTTCTGCTTTGGGGCTATTATGAGCAATAGTGGGATGAACATTTGTATACAAGACTGTTGGTGGATGTGTGTTTTCCATTCATGGATGAATTGCCAATCTGTTTTCCAAGGTGGCTACACCATCGGACGTTTCCTCCAGCTCTGGTCCTCTGCATTCCCATCTCTGCTTGTATTGTCTGTCTCTTTCCTCCTAGCCTCCCCTAGTAGGGGTGAAGGGCTGTCACGCTATGGTTTTGATTTGCAGTTCTCTAATGACAAATGATGTTCAGCATCTTCGCATGTGCTTTTAAACTATTTGTAATATGCTTTTAGAGAAACACCTATTCAGATCCCAGCCCTTTTTAAAAAAATTGGTTTCTTTGTCTTTTTAAGACATGTTTTTAAAAGATTATTCTGACTGCTTTGTTGACATAACGTAGACAAGGGGCACATAGTACTTTTTGAAAACAGAAGAGAAAAATGAAAATTCTTTTAAAAAAGATAAATTATTTTGAACTTTAAAAGAGTTCAGCACAAGTCCCTGGCCTTCTTATCATATTTCATGGTCCATTATGAATCAGGCTTCTCAAGGTATAGGACTCAGAAAACCAGCTCCTCTCTGAACCTCAGTATCCTCATCTATAAAACAGAAATACTAGGCTTAGTTAGAACCTAGAGTTGATGGAATAATTTGGATGAGGAAATTAGGACACTCACTGTGGAAAGAGATGACAGCAGTTCCCTAGTCTTATCCCGGAACACATGTGATGAAACTATGGAACTGGGTATTGTCCACTAAGGGCCTAAGATCAAAAGGTCTTCTCAAATCAGAGAAGAGGTACAGAATGATGGTGGGTAGTTTGATCGTGATTTTTAATTAATATTGTTCTGGAATTAGATGGTGAGAATGGACCCACTGATCCTGAAAGAGAATCATGAAATATAAAATGTAAGGAAAGCATAAATACTTAAGGAGAAGACGTGTGAGAAATGACTGTGCACACAGAAACTTCTGGAAAAAAATGGACTGTATTAGTTAAGGAGAGCTGCTATAACAAAGGTACCCAAAAATACCATCTCACTTACTCCCACCTGAATTAGTACAAGCTTCTGTATTGGGATCTCCAGAGAGGCTGAGAAAGGCCATTCAGCCAGGGATCATGGCCTGGCCCAAACTCTACATCAATAAAAAAAAGAAGGAATGACTTTTGGTGGATAGCCCGTGATCTCTGTCACATATACCAAAATATTCAAGCAGCCATGACTGTGAGGTGGGTTTATGGGTCTCTTAATCTTCTTCTTTATGTAGACACCTGGATTTTGCTGAAATATTTATATTGCCCTTAGGTGGTACATAAAATAATGATGGGTTCTAGAGTCAGACTGTCTAGTTGCAAATCAACCTCACCAATTGGGTGACATTTAACCAATGACTTCTCACTGACCCTCTGTTTTTCTCCTCTGTATCAAGGGAACAATCACAGAAGCTGCATACTCAGGCAGTTGTAAGAATCAAAGGAGTGAAGACCTACCACATGTACAACATGAAGCCTTGTACACAGTAACTGTGTGGTGAACAGTACAGTCTATCTTGAATGGCTATAACAAAAATATCTGAGGCTGGGTACTTTATACAGAAAAGAGATCTATTAGCTCACAGTTTTGAAAGCTGAAAGTCCAAAATCAAGTGGCCCCATCTAGTTGCATCTGGTGGTGGATCTTCTGGTTACATCATGGCATGGCAGATGGTATCATGGCAGGAGCACATGAGAGTAAGAGAGGTCACATGGAAAGACAGAAAATAAGGGGCCGGCGTCACTGTTTTTATTACAAACCACCATCATAGGAATGAGTCCACACCTACCAGACCTGACCCACTCCTGAGAGACAGCATTAATCCTTTATGAGGGTGGATGCCCAGGACCTAATTACCACCTGCTAGGCCCCACTTCTTAAGGGCTTCACCAACTCCACACAGCTATACTGGCAACCAATCATCCAGCACCTGCACCTCTGGGGGACAAACCATGGCAGGCACCTTTAGCACCATCATAATCATAATGGGGATTCTGAACAGAAGATCATCTAAAACACAGACCCCGACTATGTCTGCAGCCTCGCTTCCCATTAGCTGCTACCTCCTTTTCCCACTCTCTCCTTCCTTCTCCTCAGCCCCTCCAACAAGTTCATTTATTCTTCTCCCACCCAAGGCTCTTCCCTCTCACCTTTCCCACTGCCTTGACCATGCCTCTGTCATGCTTCCTCCTTCAACTAAGGTTTGGGAGGCAAACCTCAAACCCATAGGTGCTTCTCGGAGGCAGAAATGGAGATTGCCTCTCTGGTCCCTGAGGTGACTTAGATCTGACCTCAAGGAACTGTGTCCCTCTGCAGAGGAGCTCGCCCTTGAGCTGGTCCCCCTTTCCTGTGCCCAAGTTAGCAGGGCTGAGCCCAGTTCTCCCATCTACCCCTGGTCCCCCCTTTCTCCTTCCTCTCCTTTCCTCCCAACACCCAAACACGTGCAAGCTTGGATGAGCCCAAGTTGAGGAGCCTTTTTAAACAGCTCATTAAAACTATTAAAAGCTGAAAATTGACCTTGGGAAATGACTGTGCAATCGCTTTATTAGATTGCTTGGGGGGGAAAAAAAGTTAGAAAGCCTGGCTGGCTGGCTGGCTGTCTTACTACTGATTTCTCAGGGCTCTCCATACAAGTTTCTATATTTGGATCTCAAGAATTATTGAGCTTCTACTGGGGAGGGGAAAAAAAAGATCCCTTGGAAAGGGAAGAAGCCAGGACTTTAGACAGAGGCTTTTGACTGTTTTGTTGAGTTTTTATTGGGGAAGAGATACATGGAGGGGTTAAGGATTCTCTACTGAACAATCTTCTCTCTTTAAGATCCTGAGCTGAATCTTTGGAGGTACTTGTGATTGATAGGAAGTGGGAGATGGACACAACACTAAAAACCCACCTAGTAATGAAAAGCAAAATATTCACAACACATTTCCAAGACAAAACCACACAAGCATTCGTTCTTCTATTTTCTATTTGTGTCGGGGGTTGAGCACCCAGGGAAAGGAAATGGGGGAGAACTGGGAACACACTGGTACTTTGCAAAGCCTATGTGTGTCAGAGGGTCTGGGCTGGCCTGGTCCAGGGTGGCAATGAGGGCCTGGAATAGTATTCCAAAGGCTTAGAGGTTCCAGGGCCAACTGTCCCCTAATCAAAGGAAGGGACAACTCTCCTCCTCTCCAGTTCCTCCCAAGGACAATTAGGATAATGGACACTCGACTTCCATTATCGCCCTTTCTAGCACTCTCTGTTGTTTTCTGGATCAGATGCCATCCGCATTGCCTAAGTGCCTACTATGCGCCATGCACTGCACTAACCACGTCATCGGGCCCTTCCCTGCTCATGTCATGTCATCCTCACAGCTTCCCATGACAGAAGGACCATTTTTCGGAGGAGGAGATTGAGACTAAAGGAAGGAAAGTGAATGGCCCCAAACTACACAGCCATGAAGTGACAGTGGCCAGAGCTCACACCCACCTCTCCTGAAGCTCCGTTGGAGTATTTGCACTATGCAATTAGGTATGTGTGTGCACGCACACTTGTTGACAGGAAAGAGCTTGACAGGTGACTCTCTTTCATTTTTAGTCACCCAATTGCACGTCTTTCCTTCCCTCAACACCATGAAAGCCAGCCCTATGCATTGACCACCAATGAGTCCCCAATATTGAGGAAAGAAGATTAAAAAAAAAAATTGGAGTCCCTGCCTTCCAGGTGCTAAGGAAATCAAGTAAGGACACCTTTTCCCTAATATTCAATCTTTGACCTGAACCTAGTTTGTAGAGGATCCTGGCTAACATTCCCTAAAGGGACTGAACCAACTGTAGTCCAGGAGATGTGGGCCTCAAGAGTTCTTAAGATAACCAGTAAGTCAGTTTCCTCCTCTGAGGAATGGCCAGAATAAGAGTGGTCACACTCTTTGGAGTAATGTTATATGGCCCCAACTAGAGAGTCTATGAGGCTAGCCAAGGATGCCACGCTGTGCTTTAGTCATCAAAAGGTCTTTGACAGAAGGACACTCACTTAGAAGTCTGATGTGATAGGATCGTGTTTTTGAAGTCCATTCTTGGCTGATTTTCATCTCTTTTTCAGGAAAAAAAAATCAGAAGGAAGCATGTCCTTCCAATATAAAAATGGAAGCTCCAAATTATATACTGGAATTGTTTTTTAGGTGTAGTTCCTGAGGATTTGGTTTTTTGAAGATGCGGAAGCTGCAGATTCCTTGGACTTGGTCCTCCAGGCCACAAGCTGGCCCAGACTAAGGAACCAGCCGCTTGCTGTCCAAACGCCACCTGTCATAACCCTTTGTCCTCAAACCACTGGGAAACCACTAGGACAGGTGACAGACATCTGGAAGTTGACTCCAAGCAGGAAACAAGGAAAAGACCTGGGAATTGCCTCCTGGCATCCTGGTGTGAGGTAATCTCTGGTGCCTTGTAGGTAAGGCAGCTCAGGCTGGCCAAGTGGCCCAGAAGCAGTTTCTGAACAGATTCTGAGGCTCACCTTCGGCTTCCACTTCCTTACTAAAAGACCCTAAATGAATTTATTCACCTCTTCTGATCCTTGGTTCCCTTCTTTTATAAGGTGATATGATGCCACCTTGTAGGACTGCTTGAGGATTAATTAAAATAAAGTATATGCTGAAAGGTAGTCGGCAATATTATTATTTCGATGCAAATTGTTCCTTTCCTCTAGAGACTCAGATTTCTCCCTAAGACTATTTTCTTTTGAGACTTAATTTAAATACATGAAAACTGCCATGGGCTCTCTCTTCTCACCTATCAGATTGGCAAAAATCCTAAAGTTTGACAATACAGTTTGTGGATGAGACTGAGGGAACTCCCAAACGTTGCCAGTGAAGAATGCAAACTGCTCTGACCTTGGACATATCTAGCAAAATGACACGTGTCCCTGTCCTTTGACCCAGTAAAATTCCTTTAGGCAACTTATTCCAGAGATACACTGACAAAATTGCATAAAAAGTTACAAGAGACTTGCTAGGTATGGTGGCATACGCTTGTAATCCCAGCAGTTCAGTAAGCTGAGGCAGGAGGATAGCAAGTTCACAGCCAGCCTCAGCAACTTCGCAAGGCCCTAAGCAACTCACTAAGACTTTGTCTCTAAAAAAAAAAAAAAAAAAAAAAAATTTAAAAAATGGCTGGGGATGTGGCTAAGTGGTTAAGCACCCCCTGAGTTCAATGCCCAGTACCAAAAAAATAAAAAAGATGCAAGAGACTGATCAATCAATCACCACATGTGGACCTTCTTTGGGTCTAGATTTGAACAAGACAAAGCAAGAGAAATGTGAACACTGATTGGGTATTTGATAATCCTAAGGAACTGTTATTAACATTTTTAGATGTGATCTTGGCATGGTGGTTATGTTTTTCTTAAAGGGTTCTTGTCTGTTAGAAAGACTTACTGAAATATTTATGAATGGAGTACAATGTCGGGAATGTGCTTAAAAATAGTTCAGGAAGAGAGAGTGTGTGGGTGACTGTACTTGAGGGTTTATTACAGTGGCCTATTTTTGTATACGTTTGAAAGTTTCCATAATCAAAGACATTACAGATAAAACTGAAATCCCTCTTCAGCTTACCTTAAGTCTCTTCCGTCTCCCCCAGGGAACCATGACTATCAATTTGCTCTGAAGCCTTCCACACATCTTTCTGGGCATTTAGGTATTATTTATGTACTCACAAGAAGCAGGGGATGGTAATTTTTTGAAGATTGCCTTTTTTCAGTTTACAACAATGACATCACCATGACACATCAGCCTGCCTCATGCTTTTCCCCAGGCCCGTGTCTTGGAGAGCTCCCTGGTCAGCACACAAAGATCCTTTCTGTCCTTTCATGGATGCACATATACCATGGAAGGATGTGCACAGATTATCTGCTCATTCCCATGAGGATCAGCTTTTATGTCATTGATAATTATTTTACAATAATCATGGCAGTGATGAATGCCCTTGGATGGTTGGATTGTATCTTTTTTTGGGGGGTGGGGGGGTACCAGGGATTGAAACCCAGGGTGCTTAACCACTGAGACACATCCACAGACCTTTTTATTTTTTATTTTGAGACAAGGTCTCACTAATTTGCTTAGGGCCTCACTAAGTTGCTGAGGCTGGCTTTGAACTAGTGATTCCACCTCAGCCTCCTAAACTGCTGGGATTCCAGGTGTGCACCCTCAAACCCGGCAGCAATGACTTTCCTGTGGGGGGTCTGAGGCAGAGTGCTAACCCCAAAGCTAGGATGTACCCCAAAATGCTTTTAAGGAAGAGAAGAGCCTGACCTACTTCCTCTCTGCAGCTCTGTCTATTCCTAGCTGGGTGGAATGCCACCCCCCAGGGCTGTCTCTTCCCACAATGCAATGTGAGACCGCTCCTTGCTGCAGCACCTGCCTGTGCCAGCAGGTTGGAGTCCCTGAAGGTGATCTCTCGGCGCTGAGCAGCTTCTCCCCATGCAGTTCCCTCTTTAATTTGGCTGCCAGAATGCTGAATGCCAAGGTTTTCTGGGCAAGCCCAGCAACTTTTGTGGCTGGCATGTCTGTTTTCCTCCTCTCAGTCACCATTTTTTTCTCTTCCCTTTCAAAATTCTTGTTTCATAAATTTTATTGTATGATTTTTTTTTTGGTAAGTTGCTTCAGATTCAACTAAAGGAGAAAAAAAAAAAGGAGCCGGATAAGAATCTTGAATAAAATTTTACAGCACCAAGCCCCTACGTTCTGGTTCTATGCCGTGAATTTGGAAAGAATCTCAAGACTGAGATGACTATGCACCTTCAAAAAATGAACCCTTCTTTGGAGAAACCGTTGACTCTCGGACTGATGCATAGAAAATACAAATGGAACTTGGAAAACCTTGTTGTTGCAGAAAGTAACAACAAAGAATGATGAGTATGTGTCAAAATATGGCCAGGTTGCTGGGCACGGTGGTGCATGCCTGTAATCCCAGCAGTTTAGGAGGTTGAGGCAGGAGGAGCCCGAGTTCAAAGACAGCCTCAGTAATTTAATGAGACCCTAAGCAATTCAGAGAGACCCTGTCTCAAAACAAAAAAATAAATAAAGGCTGGTATTATGGTTTGGATGTGGGATAATTCAAGAAGGTTCAGAGAAGATATGATTGGGCTATACAGCCTTAACCTAATCAGTGAATTAATCCCTGATGGGATTAACTGGGTGTTAGCTGGAGGCAGGTAGGTGTGGCTGGAGGAAGTGGTTCATTGGCGGTGTGGTTATGGGGTACATATTTTGTATCTTAAGAGCGGAGACTCTCTACCTCTTGATCACCATGATGTGAGCTGTTTCCTACTGTCACCCTCTCCCACCACGATGTTCAGTCTCACCTTGACCCCTGAAGAATGTAGCTGGATTTCTATGGACCAAGACCTCTGAAATGTGAGCCTTCAAATAAACTCTTCCTCCTCTATAATTGTGGTCCTTTAGTCACAGCAGCAAAAAAGCTGACTAAAACAGCTGGGGATGTGGCTCTGTGGTTAAGTACCCCTGGGTTCCATCCCCAGTACCAAAAATAAATATATATATATATATATGTGTGTGTGTGTGTGTGTGTGTGTGTGTGTGTGTGTGTAGAGAGAGAGACAGAATATGCACCAGGTTTAAAGGGACCAAATCTGAGACAATTTGAACATCAGCATAGATAATGATAGTGTAAGAGTTTAACACACTGAAGAAAATAAAAATAAATATGCATATACTCAACTAAATAAATAATTGGTTGGGGAAGAAGTTGTCTTCTTTACAGTAGCAAAACAACACACAAACCAAAAAGGAATGACGAAGTTAGGAAGTCACTACGTGGCCAAGGTGGTAACACACATCTCCCAGTGGCTTGGGAGGCTGAGGTAGGACGATCTCATGTTCAAAGCCAGCTTCAGCAGCAACAAGGCAGTAAGCAACTCAAGAGAGACCCCCGTCTCTAAAAAAAAATTATAAAATAGGCCTGGGGATGTGGCTCAGGGGTTGAGTGCCCCTGGGTTCAATTCCATAGTATTCTCTCTACCCCCCCAAAAAAGTCACCACTTGGCAACTACCAGATCAATAACTTTTAGGCAAGAATTATTACTGAATGAAAACATTGGTGAGTGAAAGTTTAGGGAGTAACAGGATATTTATGTAGTCTGAAAGAACCTCCCCACAAGATACATACAAATTCCAAAAGAACCAAAGAGAAACTTCACAGTAAGAAAAACTGAGATCCAACTTAGTAATGGAACAATTTAATAATCCACAGTTCCTGATATGGTGCAATAAGAAAAATACAACAGCCTTCTGAGGTATTTCCATGAAGAGTTATAGTCTGATTCTTGTCACGAGGAGATATCACATAGATTCAATGTGAGGACATTGTAAGATAAGTGGTCTGAGAACTGGATACCTTAAAAAAAAAACTTAAAATGATTGATCAATCTATTGATTGGTTATACCTTAATGCATCTGACTTTTTTCTTTTAAAGAGACAGAGAGAGAGAGAGAGAGAGAGAGAGAGAGAGAGAGAGAGAGAGTTTTTAATATTTATTTTTTAGTTTTTGGTGGGCACAACATCTTTATTTTATTTTTATGTGGTGCTGAGGATCAAACCCAGTGCCCCGTGCATGCCAGGCAAGCGCGCTACCGCTTGAGCCACATCCCCAGCCCCTCCATCTGACTTTTTAAAAGTAACTGGGCTTCAGTCCTCAAAAATATCAATGTCATGGAAAACAAAGAAAAACTGGGAACTGTTCCATTAAACAAGACTGAACAGGTAAGTGAATGTAACATATGAGACAAGATTTTCTTTTGCTAGCACAAACATCATTGGAACAATGAGGGATATCAGAGTCAGATTTGTAGATTAAACCATAGTGTATAAATGTTGATTTCCTTATTTTGATAGCTGTACTGTTATATAAGAGGATAATCTTGTTTTAAAGAAGACTCTTAAGTATTTAGTAGTTTTCTTAGTCAGTTTTGGCTGATATAACAAAAATACCATAGACCGGGCAGATTAAACAATACAAACGTATTTCTCACAGTTCTGGAGGCTGAGAAGTTCAAGATCAGGGTGTCAGCATGGTTGGGTTCTGGTGAGAGCCCTCTTCCTGGTAGGCACATAGTCATCTACTTGTGTGCTTACATACCAGAAAACAGAAAGAAATCAGACTCTTTCATGTTTTCTTTTGTTTTTGTACCAAGGATTGAACTCAGGGGCATTCAAACACTGAGCCACATCCCCAGCCTTATTTTATTTTATTTAGAGACAGGGTCTCACTGACTTTCTCAGCATCTTGCTGTTGCTGAAACTGGCTTTAAACTCATGATCCTCCTGCCTCAGCCTCCTGAGCCGCTGGGATTATAGGTGTGCACCATCACACCTGGCTTCTCTAATGTCTTTTAATAAGGGCTCTAGTTCCATTTCTTGGGGTTCTACCCTCATGTGACTTGGTTTTTGTCCAAAAATCCCCACCTGCTAATACCATCACCTTGAACATTAGGATTTCAACATATAAATTTTGGGGTGCCCAGACACTTAGTAGATAGATAGAGGGAAAGATAGATAGATAGAGAGGGGAGAGAGAGAGAGGGAGAGAGAGAGAGAGAGAGAGAGAGAGAGAGACTGTATAGTATGGTAAAATACAATAACTGAGGGACTTGGGTGAAGGGTATATGAACCATATATACTATATTGTACAATCCTATCAACTTTTCTATAATTCTGACATTATGTCAAAGTTAAAAGAAAACTCTCAGGGTGGGATGGGGGGAGAGGTTCTTACTCAAAGCACTTGCCCTGACAGGTGCTTTGAGTAAAAACAAATCTCTCCAAATCTCTTCAACCTTGAGAGGGATCGTGCCATCCTCTCTCAGCAGCCTGAGTTGGCCTCCCATGGCACTCTCGGTGACACCAACTTAACTCACCTCTATTATAATTTCAACCCCTTCCTACTGATCTTGTTACCATCGGTTGAGCCATGGAACTGAACAATGATGGCCTATCTTCTCTCCTGCCATTCCGTACCTCTACCTCTCCGTAGCACTGATCACAGTTGTAATTCTACCTTGATGTGTGCTCCTATCTCTCCCCCTGTACCATCAGCTTCAGGAAAGTTGGGTTTATATCTTGCCTTGCTGAACATGGTAACCTCAGTGTGAGACTCAGTGGAAGATGAAAATGTGGGACTGGATTCCTGGCTAAAAAGAATGACTGAGAATTTCAAGACAGCGACAGCAGAACATTAAACCAAGTGCAAAGTCCTCCTGATCACTGGGCCCAATCATGTGGACCATGGCCAGCGCAGAACCTGGTGCAGAGACATGGCTCAGCAAGTGTGTGTTACACGAATGAATAAATAAATGTAAACTCCTTGAACGCATTCCCAGGCTGTATATAAAAGCATGCAAGGTCTCTTGCAGCCAAAACTTTTAAATTGACAATTGGTGTGGGCTTTCATGAACCAACACTGAATGGATTCTGTTCTGCAAAGAATGTCTGTTGCTACCAAGCAGCAGAGACACTGTTGAGCCTCCGGCATTACACCTCTGCCTCCCTCCCCACAGCCACCACCTGGACAGGCCATCCTGGGCTCCTGACATTCTGAATCTCCACACAGGACACAGCTCTTCCTCGAAATTTCCAAAGCTTCTTCCCCCTCCGCATCTCCACTTCAGACTCAGGAACGTGAGCCCCTCTGGAACCTAATGGTATTAACAGTCCCAAGCTGTGCCCAACTGGGCTCTGAGACGAAGCCACCAAACCCCTTTTCGCTTGTGACCTACATTGCCGTCGGTTCCATGGACTGTTCATTCTGTAACTCAAGGGGGAAAACGTTACTATGACAACAGCTCCCAGAGCTGCAGGGAGGCAAAGCACCTACTTAAAAAAAGTTCACTTACCCATATGGCAAATGGACTTCATTAGTTGTTTCTGAATCAAATATCCAAAAAAGCTGGGTTGGAAAGGGAATGTTTTTAAAGGACTAATTCAGATTGTAGCACCAGAGTTACCCACAGAGATATGGGAGAATGAAGATACAGCCCCTTAGGTTTTTTTTTTTTTTTTTGGTTTGCTTTTAAAGACAAATATGATTACCAATGATCAGTATGCTCCCTGGCTCATGTGAACAAGCCCAAGGGAGAAAGAAACAGATATGTATCAGCAAGGGCTTATTCTTTCTTCAGAAAATCCCTATGGTAATGGGTTGCTGTTATGTTCTCCTCACAGCTACCTGGGGTTTTTAGCTCTTTCCATTCCATCATCAAAAAAAAAAAAAAAAAAAAAAAAACCTCTGTGTGTGGTAGAAAGAGAAGAATGAAGTTCTCAGATCCAAATTCCAGTTTTGCTGTCTGCAAACCACATGGCCTCAGGTAAGCTTTTCTTCTCTGTGTCCCAATTTCTTCACTGGAGATACTTGTCTTCATCCAAAAATGTTTCTTGAGCAACTACTATATGCCCCAAAGGAATATTATATCCCTTAGGGGGTTGTTCAGCCTGAGAACAATGTTAGGTTGAAATCAATGTAGAAATTATGATCACTTGTGATTTTTGCTTCCTTTGCCCAACCCAGCTCCCACCCGAAGTTAGTAAGAAACTCCTGTGACTCCCGGAGTCCCCATCCCTCATTGCAGCCTGATTCTATTGGGTGGTATTATTGACTGTGTATCTCTGTCTCCCCCTTAGACTCTGATTAGATTCCTCAAAAGCAAGGAGCTTGCAACCCCGCCTGACTGCCCACAACCTGGCACCAAATCGGGCACATTGTAAACCAGATTCGGCATGACTCCAGGGGCTTTATCGCCAGAGTCCACGAATGGCTCTTCACTTTTGTCACATTTCTTGTATAATCAATGAACTCCAATCATCACCACCTTCCAGTGGCAGCTCCAGAGGTCTTCTACGGGGTGCATAAGAGAAGGGACACTATTATGGTTTAGCTATGAGGTGTCCCCCAGAATTCATATGTGAGACAATGCAAGAAGATTTAGAGGTGAAATGATGGGGCTGGGAGAGTGCAACCTAATCAGTGCATTAATCCTCTAATATGGATTAACTGGGTGGTAACTATAGGCAGGCAGGATTGTGTGGCTGGAGGAGGCAGGTCACCGGGGTGCGTGCCTGTGGGATTTATATTTTGTCCCTGATGAGTGGAGCTGTCTCTCTACTTCCTGTTCCCATGTTCTGAGCTGCTTTCCTCCACGATGCCCTTCCACCATGAAGTCCTGTCTCACTTCAAGCCTAGAGGAATGGAGTCGGCAGGTCTATGGACCAAGACTTCTAAAACCATGAGTCAAAAAAAAAAAAAAAAACCCGATTTTCTTCCTCTCATTGTTCTTAAAGACATTCATGGTCTTTTGGTCACAGTGACGCAAAAGCTGACTCAAATAGGCACCTGGTTGGGAGCATTCTACCTAAAACAAGAGAGAGCAGCGCTCTTGTTTTAAGTAGAATGCAGGGGCAGTTCTTTGGTGGTGGAGGGGGCGGCTTGAGGCTGCATTTCCATGGTAAACAGTCTGGGTTTGCTAGGATTTTTTTGTGGGGGAGGTGACTTGGGCAGGATATGGGTTCACAGTATAAGTGAGTTTGCCCTCCATCCTCCCTGTGAAGTCCCCTGACCCCACCACCTTCCAGCTGAGAGCATCTGATATCTGATTCTGCATATCCCACAAGTGGCAGGTGACACTTCTCACCACTCCCCCTCTAAAGGACATCTCTTTTTATTTCCTTTCTGAGCCGAAAGCCTGGTCCCCGGGGGAGCGCTATAGGAAAAAAAAAAAAAAAAACAGGGCATCAAAACTCTGGGGATGTGAACCTGAAACCACGTCACTTTTCCTTCACTTCATTTCTCTCCCTCCCCAGCTGGGCTTGGAGAGAAATGTGGCATATCACTCTGGTTATCCCTTCCAGACATGATTATGTTCTAGTTAACTGCCTATGAGGATCCACTTGGTATTTCTCATCTTACCACAATTGCATTCAAAACTTGATTAGATTCTATTGATTCTGTCATAAAGGAAAAAAACAAAAAACAAAAAAAGAAAAAGTCAGCCTGCTTTTCCCCTGGAGCCTCTTACTTGCTTAACATAAAAATCCCACCTGTGCCTCGTAGGCTTAAACCTTCATTTCTTTGCTCCGTTCCACTTCCAGTTCTTTCTCTTTCCCTTCGAAGAGCTGACATCTCTCTTCAGCGCTGTGCATGGGTTTTCGTTTTTATTGCTGTTATTTGCTGGTCTCTGTTAGGGCTATTTGCTTTCCCCAGCTACCAGAGGGGAAAGGAGAAATATGTCTCCAATTCCTAGAGAGTGTCATTGGCCAAACTGTTTTTCAGTGAATTCATTTATATTTATTGGTTCCAAGTGTTATTTCTTCCCATTGTAAGTGCCTTCCGTTGCAATGGAGAGAAGGCTGACTGTGACCTCCAGTGGCAATCAGCCTCTTGGAGGCTGGCGCTCACTCCCCTTTCAAGACCCAGCTAAATGTCCCTATATGTGAAGTCCTCTTTGGTTCCCCAGGCTACTGAAAGCTGACAGGGGGGAAAAAAAAAAAAGGAAGAAAACCAGACAGGGAAGACCCAAAACAGAGCCATTAATGAGAATCATACAAAGATACAGCTTGAGGAGCTCACGTGGCCAGTGACCAGTGACACCTGGGCTGACCTACTTTCCTCCAAATTTCAATAGCTTGTACAACATGTCTTGATTTTTTTTTTTTTGCCATATCTGAGCATCACTTGTGCTTTTATTTACTTACAATTTTTATTCATATGTTCTTTCCCTGCTTTCTTTACTTTTATATTTCTTTTTTTAAAAAAATATTTATTTTTTAGTTGTAGCTGGACACAATATCTTTAATTAATTTACTTATTTTTATGTGGTGCTGAGGATCGAACCCAGGGCCTCACCCCTGCTAGGCAAGCGCTCTACCACTGAGCCACATCCCCAGCCCTACATTAAAGAAATCTTACCTGTATCAGGACATCTTGCCATAACCAGAAAGTAACCAAATCATTTTAAAAGTAAATGCAATGAAAACAGACCAGTCAGGAGAGCCAGAGCAGAATGCTGACCACAGACGCATAAGATTTTTAAAAACAATATTTTTGGGGGGAGGGGGGTGGATATAGAAATTCATTGAATTAAACAAAGGGAAATGAAGGAAGGGAGGGGGATGGGAATAGGTGTTTTCCAGGTACATGAGACCTCAGCAAGCTATGATAATGTCCAATATGAGAGTCAAGGTGGGAAAAATCCAGACAACTGGCAGTAGGGTATTGGTTCTACAAGCCATGGGATGCCGTGCAATAGGATTCTATGCAATCATTGAAAAGTACAATTAGGTTGGGCAAAGTGGCACACACTTGTAATCCCTGAAGCTCCGGAGGCTGAGGCAGGAGGATCACAAGTTCAAAGCAAGTCTCAGCAACTTAGTGTGGCCCTAAACAACTCAGCGAGACCCTGTCTCTGAAGTGCGAAAAAGGGCTCAATGGTTAAGCGACCCTGGGTTCGATCCCTACTACCAAAAGAAAAAAAAAAAAAGTATAATTAGTGAAAATAGAAAAGAGGTCAGTGGAGTAGAGAAAGGGAATTGAGGAGGAGAGAAGAAGGATGGGAAAAGGGAGGAACTGTAAAATGAAAGTGAGCAAACTCTCCTATGAACACATGCAAATACGCCATAGTGAATTACACTTTTGTGTAGATCTTAGATCTATTGTGCAATAATTTTTAAAAGATATAAAAAAAAAATAGAAGGAAGACTGGTAGAAAGGGGAAGAAGGGGAGGCAGGAGGGGAAGGAAAAAGGAAGTACTGAGAATTGGCGCAAATTACATTCTATGCTTGCATAATTATGTCAAAATGAACTTCAATATTAATGTATAACTATAATTCACTAATAAAAAATTTTAATTATACTTAGGAGAATGTAACTGACCACAGTAACACCATAACAGCCATTCAAACAATCTGGTGCGGCTATGTAGACTAAATATGACCTAGGATTTAAGATCCAAGACAACTTTGGCACTTTCCACAGAACATTGCATTCATTCCTTGAGTTATAGAAAATAAGATTCTGGGCTGGGGTTGCGGTAAAGAGCTTGCGCAGCATGTGTGAAGCACTGGGTCCGATCCTAAGCACCACATAAATAATAATAATAATAATAATAATAATAATAATAATAATAATAATAATGTTTTTTTAAAAAGAAAGTAAGGAACCCATGCTCAAGCATGCTGGAAAAATTCAAAGTTCATCACAGTAGAATGAGCTTCTTGGCTCCTACATTTCTCAAATCTTTAATTTTATTTTTATAATTTTTTTGTAGTTTTAAAGACCAAACCCAGGGCTTCATGCATGCTAGGCAAGTTCTCTACCATTGAGCTATACCCCCAGCCCCCTAATTTCTTTGTCAAATCTTTTAATAAACTAATATACATCATGAATTTCCAAGAAGGGATACTAGGGTGACCCATTTTCTAAACTTACTTAACCACAAGACTGGTGTCCTGGTGACTACACTGTTTTTTTGTTTGTTTGTTTGGTTGGTTGGTTTGTTTTTTTTTCTTTTGGTTTGGTTTGGTTTGGTACTGGGGATTGAACCCAAGGGCACTAAGTTACATTCCCAGCCCTTTTTATTTTTTATTTTGAGACAAGTCTTGCTAAGTTGTTTGGGGCCTTGCTTAGTTGCTGAGGCTGACTTGTAATCCTCCTGCCTGTAATTACTACACCTGTAATCCCCAGCCCATGGAATTACAGGTGTGTGCCACCATAGCCAGCTCACACTTTGAAAAAGACAGATGGATGATGGAATGCATGCATAAGTGGATCGATGCAGACCACTAGAAGTAGACACTAAATTTTAGCAGTGATTCTACTCGGCTATCAGAAATATGGGTGGCTTTATGGCTATGCCATTATAATTATCTTGCTAATTTTTCCACAGTGAATATTTGTTTATATAATTAAAATAAGAAGACTTTTTGTTGTTTTACTTTTATAACTGGAGAGAAGACAGAGATGGGGAAGAGTGATCTGGAGGCTGGCTGCATGGTCACGTCATGAACATTGCCACCATAGACCATTGCTCATCTATGGTGATGACGCAGATTCCCTGGAGACTTTCCCATATTCCTATTGGCTAGCATGGAAATCACTCTGCCGTCAACTACAGCCTACTCATCACCAGCAATGATCACCATAAAAGACAATTGGTCACCTTTCCCCCCATGTTTATTGACATCAAATTTGACTAAAATAAAATTAACCACCTTAAAGTGTTTAATGCAGTGGTATTTGGTATATTCACAGTATTCTGCATTTGTACCCTCTACTTCCAACTGATAAGCATGGATGAGGATGGTGGTGCTGTGCCTTGAACTTGCCCTCCTCCCCATAACCTTTTTTCCAAGAAGAACTGAGGTGGGTTGTCAAGGGAATAGGCATATAGAATAGTTATAAAGCAAAAAGTCAGGGTCATAAAAAGAGAAAGTGATAAATATAACAAGTGTGAGGTTTATAGGATGCTTGTGCTTGAGCATCAAGAATATTATGCTAAGTGAAATAAACCAATTCCACAAAACCAAAGGTCGAATGTTTTCTCTAATATGCGGATGCTAATTCACAATAAAGCGGGGGGGGTGGGGAAGCACTAGGGAAAATAGCTTTACCTTAGATTAGGTAGAGGGAAGTGATGAGAGGGGTGGGGAGGGGATGTGGGGATAGGAAAGATAGTAGAATGAAACAGACATTATTAATATATATATATATATATATATATATATATATATATATGACTGCAGGACCAATATGATTCTGCAACATGTACACTCAGAAAAATGAGAAATTATATCCCATCTATGTATGATATATCAAGTGCATAAATGCATTCTACTGTCATTTATAACTAATCAAAACATTTTAAAAAAAAGTAACTCTGAGCTTGCCAGGGTGGTGCACACCTGTAATCCAAGTAACTTGGGAGGCTGAGGCAGGAAAATCGTGAGTTCAAAGCCAGCCTCAGCAATTTATCAAGGCCCTAAAACCCTGTCTCTAAATATAATATTGAAAACAGCTGGGGATGTGGCCCAGTGGTTAAGCACATCTGAGTTCAATTTCTGGTACCCAAAAAAAAAAAAAAAAAAAGCAATTCTGAATTTCCTGGCAGCCAGGGCAAAATGAGAAACATGGTGATAACCAGCTGAGGTCAGAACATTTGCTGTAACTCAAGTGGGAAAAAAGCATTTCTCTGGGATTTAATTCCAGAAACCATTTTTCACAGGGATTTTATACATAGAACATTAATATATGTACTAGGCAAGGCCCTTGACTGATTTTATAAAGCACAAGGAAGGCTTTTCATGTGGTTGTTTTTCAATAAATATTTAAACATTTAATATTTGGTATCTCAATAAATTCAGTATTTCAACAAATATTTACTTAATGAAATAATAAGTAAAGGAGTCAATGAGTAAAAGATAAATTTCTATCCACTTAAGTCTATTTTCACCACACAAACCCTTCATGAAGTTAAGCCATATGACAGAATGAAATGGTTACCAGATGATAATCATTTCTATATTAACAATTTTTTTTAAAAACCTAAACAGTATAATAACATTAAATGTTTTAATCAAATGAAAATATTAAGACCACCAGAATTATCTCTGAATGGATCTAAGTCATTACTACTACCTTATTGCCTTATGAATTCATAGTGCTATTATGATGGAGTCACCTCTATTCTTGGTTCCAAACATCATGGATGTATGGGTTTTAAAGCTCAATTCCTTCATATTTAAATAAATATTTACAAAGTGAAATATTTATTTTTCTATACACACACACAGATACACATGTATCTGTGTGTGTGTATAAATATACACATATATTAGAGACAGGGTCTTGCTGAATTGTTTATTAGGGTCCCTCGCTAAGTTGCCAAGGCTGGCTTTGAACTTGCGATCCTCCTGCCTCAGCCTCCCAAGGTGCTGGACTACTTTGTAAAGTGTTTTCTCAGTATCCTTTAATTTTCCTCACTCTTGCATTACTGATTGATGAAAAGTTATGTGGTTTTAGTAAGAAAGCAGCCATGGTTAAGAGAACAGGTTTAAAGTGACAGGAGCCAGGGTATAGAAGGCTGCTCATGTGTCCCTTCCTGGTTGTGACACTTTGGGTGACTCCTTTTCTTTCTCCCATAAGTCAGGGATATACACCCCCACTTCAAAAAAGTATGGAGGGATAATGCAGAGATCTGTGGCTCAGATTTAACACATTATTATATTATTAATATGGGATCACAAATAGAAACTTAATATGATTAATGAATGTTTTTAATTTCACATAATAGTAATAGCATTAATACAACAATAGTAAAAAGGAAAAAACTGTCTATCATCACTTCTTCCCAACACATCAAGCTATCTTTATTAGCTTCTAGCCTCCTCTCATCCTTACCCACTTGATTTGTACACAGTTAAGATTATATTGTAAATGCAATTTCGCATTCTGATATTTTTCCACTAACATTAGCTGATAAGCATTTTCTGCTACCTATGAATTATTAAATGATGATTTTAAGAACCATATGTATTCAGGGACAATAAGATACAGTGACCCTTTCTATAGCATAAAGTGTCTTCCATAGTTCCTAAATTAAAATCCCTCAAGATGACTGACATTGGCCCTTGAAGAAACCCAATTTGGTGTACTATAACCCGTGTCACACAGAGGCAAGAAAATCAAGCACTTTGGATCATGATGGAACATTAACCTTTTATAAACTTCAAAGCTGCTGGGTTTCAGGTTGCTAAAATGTATAAAAGCACCTTGCAATATGATCCCACTGGTATGTGGCCTTTCTGAATGTGGGGGCAGAATCTGACCTCTAGCACCAAGCCAAGAGTCAGTGCAGCCTGTAGTCAAGAAAGGTCAACCGGGCACAGTGGTGCTCGCCTGTAATCTCAGCAGCTTGGGAGGCTGAGGCAAGAGGATCGAAAGTTCAAAGCCAACCTCAGCAACTTAGTGAGGCCTTACGTAACTCAGCAAGACCCTGCCTCTAAAAAAAGTTTTTTAAAAGGGCTGGGGATGTGACTCAGTGGTTAAGCACCCCTGGGCTCAATTCCTGGTACTAAAAAAAGACAGGCCTGACCTGGTAAGCAGGATCTTCTCTACCTTGCATGCAAAAGCCTGAGGAGGTGAAGGGAAGGGAAGGACAGGGCCATAGGAAAATGGCCTGAGCCAGCCAGGGGTATAGGGGAAGCACAGGCTAGTTTAGGAACAAATGCACAGCACAATTAGGTAGCAACATCAGGTGTGGGTCAGGAAGTGGTGGGGAAATACATTGTCAGAGTCAATTGGGCTGGAAAATGGAAAGCTTTGAATTCCACTAAGGAGCTTAAATATAACTGGGTGGGGACTGGGGAGCCCCCGAGAAATGCAGGATAATAATCAAAGTGCTGAGTTGGAAAGGGTCAAGAGCAAGATGACAGGAAGACAAAGGAGAAAACAACTCTGCTAGGAGTCCAGAAGAGATGGGAATAACAACAAGATGGTGGCTGATGGCAACTGCATGTGTGGTCCAGCCTCTGTTCTGAGTCCTTCTTCTATAGTCACTAATCCAATCCTGATGACAGCCTCTGATTGGGGTCCTATGATGGCAATCCTTGTTTTTAGAGGAAAACTCAAGGTCCACAATTATTGGGTGACTTAGGTGACTTGCTAAGGTCCCAGAGGACAAGGGGCAGCCCTAGGATGGAGGTCCAGGTAGTAGGCCTCCCAAGCCTGAGGGCCCAGCTCCACGTGTGATTTTCCACACAGAAGCACAAGCTCTTCTAGTAGAGGCCTCGTGAGAGTCGACCAAGCAGGGGAAGAGGATTAGAGGGAACAGTGACAATACACACAGAGCCACAGAGGTGAAAAACAGCATGTGACAAAAATCACAAAGAAGGAAGATGATGATGATGATAGGGCCCGGATGACTGACAGCCAGCATGGAGAGCCCTAGGAGGAAGGCCCAGAAGATCTCATATCCCTCCTTGCTCCCCAAGACTGCTGTCCCCATCAACCTGTGCATGCGTGGGTCTTTTTTTTTTTTTGGCGGGGGGGTGGGGGGGAAGTACAGGGGATTGAACTCAGAGGCACTCGGCCACTGAGCCACCTCCCCATCACTTGTTTGTACTTTATTTAGAGACAGGGTCTCACTGAGTTGCTTAGCACCTCTCTTTTGCTGAGGATGGCTTTGAACTCAGCACTCAGATCTTTGGAGGACAAACCACTTCTACACTGGAGGACCACCGCCCTAAACTTGTTTTGTTAAACCTATCTAACGCCCCACACTGGGAACATCCTCCTGTCCTTTTCTCGAAACTTCTGATTCGTTGCATCTTGACTTAAAATACTTCAAATGGCTCCATCAGGACTGGGGTGAACTTATCCAGAATCAGGGGCAGGGGGGTGCTCAGGAGGCAAACGGCCTGCCTAGAACTCCACCCAGCGATGAGCGGTTATCATGGAAATAGAGGGACATTTAGCAAAGCACTGGCCACGGGATTTGTCTAGCACAGGTTTGCAAAGGACCTACATCTCTACTCAAGAAAGAGTGCCTTTTATGCAATTAAAATGAATCTCCCATCTGTCTAAAAACCACTTACATAAAGCGTCCCCTGCCTCCATGGGTTCTCCATCTCTGCCTCGGGTCCTGCCCCTCGGCCAGGGTCCACCAGGACAATAATTAGCAGGTGCCCAGCTATGCTCGGTCCTGAGCTGACGGCCAAGCAGAGAAGCCCCTTGGTGGAGGCTGCTTTGCACCTACAGAGGAGCAATCCACGTGGGGGGCACTCTTCCCCCACAGCCATTAGCATATAGTTCCATCTGCACCCCCCGCTGCGAGCAGTTTGGAAATATGATAAAGTCTGAAAATATTACATATATATGTCTGTACACACGCTCACCAAGACCATGTCTCTGAGCAGAATGGATGAAGGGGTGGCTTTACAGGAAAGGACTCACATCCGCCCCCTCCCTACCCACGCACAGACGCATGCTCATTTGTCCCTTTAAAAGACCAGGAGACTTGTTTCCCAAGATGGATTTGCAGACGCCAGGATAATGTTGGTGGCCTGTTGGCCACCCACCTCCCAGAGGCTCCGGAAGTGGCAGAGCAAATCAGCCAGCCGGGGGGACGTGGGGGTGGGTGCGTGTCTTCACAGAGAGCAGCAGAGATGTCCTCTCCGACTCTGAAGTTCCCCTTCTAGGCTGACCTCGGACTTGCACTGTCTTTTGGTTCCTCCGCTCTGCCATCTGTGAGAAGCCACAGTCCAAGGACATAAGTGACATCGTTAAGCGACCAACAGCCTGGGTTTGGGCGTTGGGCAGATGTCAACTCAGACCAGGCTCTGCTGCTTATTGGCTATTTGATCTGCAGAGAGCTCAGTCTTTCCAAACTTTGTTTTCCTCATCTGCAAGACAAGGATGACAATGCCCACTTATCAGGATCACTGTGGAGACTGCATAAAATAACTCCTGCTAGCTGGGGCCGGTGGCTCTCGCCTGTATTCCCAGCACTCAGGAGTCTGAGGCAGGAGGATCTCGAGTTCAAAGCCAGCCTCAGCAAAAGCAAGGTACTGAGCAACTCAGTGACACCCTGTCTCTAAATAAGATACAAAATAGGGCTGGGGATGTGGCTCAGTGGTTGAGTGCCCCTGAGTTCAATCCCTGGTACATGCCCCCCCCCCAAAAAAAATAAAAAGATGATTTATGCTACAAGCTGGATTCAGGAAGAATGGACACAGTGGCCACTCTCATAGATTTGGCAGGCTCTGTTGTGATCTGCTTTGTTACTCTTACTACAATAATTGTGCAGTGAAGGCATAGATAACACTTTATAATTGCTATACCCCAATGAATAGACATGGTGCCAGATGCACAGTAGACTCTCAATAAATATTTGTTGAATTATTAATTAAGTATAAATCTTAGTACCTGTGATGGTTAATTTTTATGAGTCAACTTGACGAGGCCAAGGTGCCCAGATATTTAATCAAACATAGCTCTGAGTGTTTCCATAAGGTATTTTTGGATGAGATTGGCATTTTTGTGTGTGCGCCTGTGGTGCTGGGGTTCAAACCCAGGGCTTTGCACATGCTAAACACATGCTCCACCACCAAGCTATATCCTTGGATTCCTAAATTAATATTGAAGTGGGTGGACTTTGAGTAAAACAATTATCCTCCATAGGTGCGGACCTCATTCAATCAGTTGAAGGCCATGATTGAAACCAAGTGAGACCTTCCTTGAACAAAGGGAATTCTGCCAGCATCTGCCCTTGGACTTGAACTGCAACTCTTCTCTAAGCCTGCTGAGAGCCTACTCACCCCAAATCTCCACAATCACATGAGCCAATTCCTTAAAATACTATCCATATGTAGATATACATCCTATGGGTTCTGCTTCTCTGGAGAACACTATACCCAATCTGTTAATGCAGAAACCAGCTGACATAGTATGTATATACCCTCCTTAGCTTGGAAATGTGGTTAATAACCGCTTCATGGCATTTTTATAAGCCTAAGTAGCTGTGAATCATACCCATTCATATAAATTTGCTTTCTGATCCTCACACAGATTTGACAGCTAGGGATCAAGAGCCCTATTTTAAGAGAAGGAAAAAGTGAATCTCAGAGAAGTCAATGAACATTCCCCAAGTCACACAGTATACTAGATTGCAAAAATGGATCCTAGCAAATATGTTTCAAGCAGGGACCTGGAAAAGGTATTTATTGTGACAGGGCTTATTCTCACTTTTGGTTCTGCCACTAAATGAAAGCATGCCTGGGCTAGCCTGCTGGAGAATAGGAAATATGTAGGAGAGAATCAAGAATCAAAAAAAACATTTTTTTTGGGGGGGAGAGACAGGGTCTCACTACATTCCTGAGGCTGGCTGCCTCCAAGTTTCAATCCTCCTGCCTCAGCCTCCTGAGTGGCTGGGAAAATTTTTTAAGAAGTAGACAGATGTTCCTTTGCAGTTTAGGCATGAAAGAGCAGCATGATTACAAGTCACGGGGTACCCAACGAACAGGCAGGCTAAACGCAGGCACCAGGCATATCCCGGAAAAGCAGGGGTAGCAACACACACAAAAAAAAAAAAAAAAAAAATGAGGGAAAGAAAATTTTTTTAAACTTGATATTTCAAAAAATAAGCATTGAAGTAGTCATCATAACTTTTTTAGAATTCCTTATGCTATTTTATGGTTTAGGCTTTTGAAAAATGAGAATTACATCTTGGGAGGTAGGTGTGTCTCCAGAATCTGTTGCAGGTCTGAGGCCTCTAAAGGGGCCCATATGCCCACAAGACTGCCTGGGGAGGCCGGGGACTAAGCTTAGCCCAGTAGCCATGGCAGGCCACACAGGGAGCAGCAGCACAGGAGACAAACTGGGGGTGGGGGGGACACCAAGGAACAGGCGCTGGGTTTCTGCAATGTGTTTCCCACTGCTTTTGCCTATGAATCATCCACATCCTCACTCCCTCCCAACTCATGTATTACATAAATAATGTGCAAAATGAGCAAAATCAAGCCACCACAACCATGGATGAGCTTGACCTTGAATTATCACAGAGGAGTTAGGTTACTGGGCTGCTTTAAGAGAGTCGTGGGATCTCTCCAGAAGGGCGAGTTTCGCTTGGCTTCTTTACATCACGAATACCTTTCGGAAAGTGAGTCACCTTCAAGGTCCAAGCCCTTAGGAAACGGGCTTCAATGTCAATTTCTCAACCAGGAAAATCTCCAAAAAGAGAAATAAAAGTAGGCGTGCCTGCCAAGAAGAAGAGAGAGCATAGAAGCAATCCCAGAGGACTAGGAATATGGGCGGAACCCAACCAAGGGTGAGAATGGGTGAAGGAGGGGGGTGGTCTCTAATTAAATTAGGAAAATTGTAAGTGCTGGACTCTTTTGTAAAATCTGGGGATGAGCTTCAGGCCCTGTGGCTCGGGAGGCTGAGGCAAGAGGACTGCAAGTTCAAGGTCAGCCTCAGTAACTTAGCGAGGCCCTAAGCAACTCAATAAAACTACTCTGTCTCTAAATAAAATATTTAAAAGGCCTGGGGATGTGGCCCAGTGGTTAAGTGTCTCTGGGTCCAGTTCCTGGTACCAAGAAAAACAAGATCTGGGGACAAAAATATTCATGGGTTTGCTCTGTGAACATTTTTTAAGGCTATTAAAAATATTACTGCCAAAAATAATTAAAATTTTAAAAAAAATACTGCCAGGTTGGGCTGAAGAGTAGCCTTAAAAACTCTGATTTGCTTCCTGGAGAACAACTATGGAAATGAGCAGGAGAAATCACCAGGTCATTTAACAGAAGGCAAAGGAAGGAGAGGAGAAAGGAAAGGAAGAGGAGGTAGACAGGTGGTGGATTTTTTTTTTTTTAAACTTTGTAAAAGAAAGAAGTTTATTTGGTTCACAATCTGGTAGCTGCAAAGTCCCAACAGTAAAGAGCCTGCATCAGGTGAGGGTCTCCGGTCATTGCAACATGGCAGATGACGTCATAGCAGGAGCATGTGCCAGAGGCAAGAGGGGAGGCAAGAGATTGATAGCATGAGCTCGTTCCGTTTTCCCAATTTACCCTGTGTTTTAGCCAGCTTCTTTGCTGCTGTGACTTACAGACCCAACCAGAACAGTGATAGATGATGAGAAGTTTAATTGGGGGCTCACGGTTTCAGAGGTCTCAGTCCATAGACAGCAGGCTCCATTCCTCAGGGCTTGAGGTGAGGCAGGACATCATGGTGAAATAGTGTGTTGGAGGGAAGCAGCTCACATGATGATCAGAAAGCAGAGAGAGACTCCACATATGCACATGCCCCAGGGACCCACCTCCTCCAGCCACCTTCAGCCACCATACAGTTAATCCCATCAGGGGGTACTTCACTGATTAAGTTAAGGTTATAACCCCATCATTTCTCCTCCAAACCCTTGTCTCACACATGAGCTTTTGGCGACCCACATCTGAACCATAACACCCTGTGAAGTCATTGTCATTATTATTATCCCCATTATATAGATAAGAAAACTCAGAGTGCTTAGGTAACTGTGGCCCAGACCACCCAGCCCAGGCTGACTTAAATTCATGGGTGAAGTCGTGGGCCTGACTCCAAGCTAACAGCTTAGTCACCTTGATGGTGTATTTAAATGTTTCCCACTTGGAATAAAAGCCTCTAGAATTGCAAAGCACTTCGTTCTGTATCAACACAGGAAACGGTTTGTTCTCAAAGCACAACACTGGTTTTTGAGATAAACTTTATTTAACAGAATCATCCTGAGCCAGCTTTAAATGAACGCCACACGAATTACTTTTGGTAGAGAAGACCTCCTTTATGTTGGAAATGTTGTTAATCTATAGGGTCCTCCCTTCCTTCATCGTTTATTCATTATTTTAAGAAGTATTATTGAGCACCTACTAAGTGCCTGGCACCATGCTGATTCATAGAACTTAGCTGCAGTCCCTCCCTAAAGGGGCTCATAATCTATATTTGAAGTCATTCAGAACAAATCATCTAGAACTCAGTCAATTGGTGAGACTTGAGTGTCCAAAACAGATTCACAGTACAAGAAAAAAATAAATAAATAGATTCTTTACATCTCAGATCTTACTGCACTGAACATAAGTATGTCTAAATGACCAAGTAGTTATCAAACTTCCCACCAAATCACCCCCCAACATAAAAAAAAAATAAAAATTAAAAAAAATAGCATTGTACTCTCGATTCACTGCGTCCTCATTTAATTCCACCAGTACAGCACACTCCTAAAATAAAACAAAAAGAGTCAAACATTTCAGCTTTCCAAAACTGGCCCAAAGCCAGTACACTGGGCTTCTGCTGTAGAATAACCAAGACCCTTTCTGTAGCCTATAAATAAATATCAGCAGATGCTCAGACTCAAAGGGTCCAAGTGGAAAACCAGCCCACTGGTCCTCAGAATTGTGTGTGTGGCCTCCTTTCCTGACTCCTCTCCAGCTTTAGAAAGCTATGCCTTGGGAAGCTATTAGTACAGAAAATAGTATTTTCAAATGATAGGTTACCCCAGAAAGCCCTAGGAGGACAGGTAACCCAGGAAGTGAGTCTCTGCTGTGTCCTAGATCCAAAAAGCCTCTCCCGCTTTGAGTTTCCAAGGGATGTAAGAAACGAGCCCCATTAGACAGGCCTCTTTCCGGAGACTGTGCTGAGTTCCTGCTGAGCTGCGGCTCCATCCCTATCATTGACCTCTCAGAATGCCAAATGACCAGCTAGGAATGCCAACTTACCCCCGCCACAGCCTTAGAATGGACAGGAGGCCATGGATTTCCAGCTCTGGTTTAGCAACATAGCTATAAACTTGCACATAATTCTCTAAACGAAGTAACTTTATTCATTTCATTTGGGAAATGGAAGTAATGCTTTCAAGAGGAGTAAAAGCAGAAACAGTCCCTATAAGGAGAGGAGCTCGTTAGAATAAACTAGAACTTACACTTCTTAAGAGCAGGGGCTTTTCCAGGTGGGGTGCGGTGGTGCACATCTGTAATCTCAGCGACTCAGGAGGCTGAGGCAGGAGCATCACAAGTTCAAAGCCAGCCTTAGCAACTTAACAAGGCCCTCAGCCACTCAGCAAGACCCTGTCTCTAATAAAATTAATAAAAAAAAATCTGGGGATGTGGCTCAGTGATTAAGCTAAGTTACTTTGTTCAATCCCTGGTAACAAAATTTAAAAACTTAAAAAAAAAAAAAAGCAGGGGCTTTTCCATCTTGCTCTCTGGGGAAGCTTCAGTACTTTAACAGGTAAGACTTTAATCCATGCCCTCTGAATGAATGAATAGATGGTAGAACCTGGAGTGCACACCACATCTTCTGGAGTAAACTCTCTGTCTTCATTATCTCATTTAAACCTCTTGGCCTAATAACCAGGAACCTGTGCAGTCCCCCATCTGTCACGAGGAAACTGAGATTCAGAACATGGACATCATTTCTTCAGGGTCGTGGAGCCATAAGGCAGGTCTAGGTTTTGTGGGGCTTGAAACTGATACAATTGGAGGATTCCTACTTTAAGGAAATGGATGTAAAACAACAAAAACAAATTTGGGAGTGAAAATGAATATCTATTTCGAACAAGGAAAGAAATTGCAACAGATCACAAATATAAAAAAAGTATTACAATTATCATGAAATCCAGAAAAAACACAGTGATTTTTATCATCTGTCTTTTGGTAGAACAAAATGGGAAATTTTAGCAGGATAAGAGCTGACAGGCTGTGGTTTTACACGCTGACACACAGCAACTCTGCTTACTGACATTTAATCATAGAGGCTTGCAGTGGCTAACAGGTACCTTACAGATAACTGCAGCAGCAGAAGCAGGAAACCAAGCAATGAGGACCGAACAATCCCCCTTAGGCTTACTGCAGTAAAACTTCCTAAGCCATCAGTACTAAGAGTCTCTAGGCTGTTGACAAGCTTGCACCCATATAAGGAATGTAGAATGCACCCACCAATAGAATTGCACCAAGTTGCCTTGATGAAGCCCAAACCTGCTTATATATAAAAGTAGAAGTCCTGCTGTGCTCAGGGCTCAGACTGGGAATTATCTCTCTGGGCCTTGGCGCTGCTAATAAAGTGTTGCCTCCAGATCCTGGTGTCCTGACCCTCATTTCCTGCTACAGTCTGACACCTACAATATTTTTTCTGACACCGTTATCTACATATTTTTCTATAAAGAGAATAGAAAAGTAATTTTCCCTGTAATGTGGTTGATTGAAAGTTGCTTTTATTATTTGTTTTTATTGTTATCATTATAGATGATATAGGTAAATAGTAGGTACATCCTTAGGGGTGCTATCAAATCAGAGAGACACTGTATCAGGTTTCTTTCAGATCTGAGCTACAAGATTCCAGGACATTTCAAGGTTTTCCATCAAGGATGTTAACCTTAAGCCAACATCATTGGGTTGACAACACCCATTAACTTGCGATGTGAAGAGACATTGTCACTATAGTGACTTATTAATTTTATGTTACCTTTATTCTGTGTCAAACAGGTAAGAAATTTAAATATTCTAAATGTGGTATATATACACAGTAGAGGGTTTGTTGTTGTTGTTGTTGTTGTTGTTGTTGTTGTTTTGGTACCAGGGATTGAGCCCAGGGGTACTTAACCATTGAGCCACATCCCAACCCTTTTTTATATTTTATTTAGGAACAGGGTCTTGCTGAGTTGCTTAGGGCCCTGCTGATTTGCTTAGGGCCCCGCTAAGTTGCTGAGGCTGGTTTTGAACTTGTGATCCCTCCTGCCTCGGCCTCTGAAACTGCTGGGATTACAGGTGTATACCATTGTAACCAGCCAGAAGAGTTTTACTCAGTCATAAAGAATGAAACTATGCCATTTGCAGGAAAATGGATGGAACTTGAGAACATTATGGTTAAGTGAAATAAGCTGAATTCAGAAAGCCAAGGTTCATGTGTTTTCTCTCATATGTGAAAGCTAGAGAGGAAAAAGGAAAAGAAAGGTGGGGGAGGGTGATCTCATGAAAACCAAAAGGAGATCAGTAGAGTAGAGGAAAAGAACCAGAGAGGGAAGAGGGAAGGGAAAGGGAAATAGTGGGGAATGATATTAGCCAAATTATATTGTTATATTGTGTGTATGTACAAATATGTAATAATAAATCCCATTATATTCAACTATTCAACTATTCAACTATAATGCTCAAAAAATATGAAAAAAAAAATCCTTAAAAAAATCTCTCATGTGTTCAGTGATTTACTCTTCTTCATTAATTGGATTATCACAATTCCAAGAGTTCTTCACTATTTCTAATCAATATTTCTCTCTTTCTGTAAATGAATAAACAAAATGTTTGTTTCTGTTAAGTAATAAGTGAGTTTGATAGGCTCTCAAATTTTTTCGCTCTAAATTCCTTCTGGGTATCGAATGATGTTATGGTTCATCTCCGTCATTTTTATTTCACATTCTTCTTTTTATAGAAGTTTTCTTTCAGCTCTTTAATAGGTTTAAAGATGACTACCAAAAAAGAAAAATGTACCATTCACCTCTGTTCAAATCAGGAGGTGTGATTTTTTTTTTATTCACTTGCTTTATTGACACTTTCCCAAATGACTTCCCCAATCTGTAGTTGAATGTTTCCAATGCAGATCCCCCTTAGCCAGATTCCCACAGTGCCCTTGGCTACTCAGTGCCACCCCACACTAGAAAAAGAGACACCGAGGAAGTCAGAATACAGAGACTAGGACCCCCGGAGGGGAGAGATCCTGGAATTCCATGATCATCAGGTTCAAGGTAAACTGACGTCTGTACAGTTAGTGTGTGCAGAAGCCCTATTCCCCAGTTGGTCTGCCTCTGGCCTTCCTAGCTAGGAAGCTGACAAAGCAGAAGGTACGATTCTAAAAAAATCAGGCCCCTCTCCTCCAGCAAACATTTTCCATGCGACTCAAGATTCCTTGAGTTCAAAAGGGCTAAACTAAACACCAAGTGAAGAGAGGAAAAACAATCAAAATCATCAAACACCAAAAAAATAAAGACAGAAAAGAAATAGGGACCATCTCTGCATTCCCTTGGGCTCTAATTTCGAGAAACATGACAGGTCCACTAGGGCCACAGCCAGACCTCCAGACTCCAGGGGCCTTCCTGTCTCTCAGCACCAGCAGGCTCCTGTCACCAAATTCATCCCCTGAGAATCATGATCCCCAGCCCTCTGGGAACTGTAAGCCTTCAACTCTACTGGAGTTGGAGACACATCCAGGGTGTGTGTGCATATGTATATATGTGTGTGAATATAACTCTAAATTTTACATATGTCCTGGGAACCATAAACATAAAATTAACTTTAAAAAAATCCTTCTTTGGGGCTGGGTTTGGAGCTCAGTGGTAGAGCACTGGCTTAGCACTTGTGAGACACCGGGTTCGATCCTCAGCACCTCATATAATAAGTAAAATAAAGAAATATATG
Organism: Urocitellus parryii; assembly: GCF_045843805.1. Lineage (NCBI taxonomy): Eukaryota > Metazoa > Chordata > Mammalia > Rodentia > Sciuridae > Urocitellus > Urocitellus parryii. The sequence goes on along the minus strand of NC_135533.1, from coordinate 171,213,937 downwards.
TCCATCAATAAATAAAGAAAAAAATTTAAATCATTCACCAGCTGACACATTCATTTTTTTTTCTTCCTATAAATTATTAAAGATCTAAACAAAGCCTAGATGCTTCGTCTCAGAGCTACCCAAAACATGCGTTCCACATGAAGATTCTCATGATAAAATTATTTCATAACTTGGTTTTCAAAATCATATTCTTAACATAAGAATTCCACCTACTCCTGACACTGGGGAATTCACTGTTGATAAAGCAAGCAGATAGAAGTCTGTATCTACTCTCAATAAATTTACCATCTAGAAAAGGGATGAAAACTTGGATGCCAATGACTATAACATCACATAGTAAGTGAGGAAAATAGGTAAAGAGCAGAGCTGTCACAGCCATGGGGACTCTGAAGAAACACATTTCCAAAGAGGGGACATCAGAGGTATTTAATGCAATATCAATCATCTAAATCAGAATTGTATTAAAAACGAAATCAAAACAAATGCAGTTCAGAAAACCTGAAAATATTTTGGCAAGTAGAAATGAAGAGGATAAATGACAAAGCACCTGCTTTTTTTTAATTTTCCCTCCTCCGTGCGTGATTTTTACACAAAAATCGATATTGTATTTATTCCGTGTAATTGTGCTTCACTAATCAGAGATCCTGTTCTATCATGCTCTGGATTACCTTGTTTTCCTGCCTCATTTGCTTTCTGCTTCCCCACTCTGGCAACGTTATCCTACAGCATGATCGCAGGGTAAATTTTAACTGAATTTGCAATTTGAAATCATTGATTTTTTTTCAAGTTTAAACAAACTGAAGTTAACTGCCAGATATTTCATAAGGAAAAATCCTCTGCAAGGGAGTGTTGGGTTGTTTCATGGAATTCCACCCTGGGAGAAGAAATGCTGGCATCATTAGGAGGTGAAATTGTAAAAGGAAAATTTAAAAATGAGCACCAAGCAGAAGGGGATCAAGCAGAAAATTTTCTGCAGGTGGCAGGGTTGGGGAGGACCCTCTTGAATCATCAGCGGTGTTATGGTTTGGATGTGAGGTGTCCCCAAAATGCTCCCTTGTGAGACAAAGCAAGAAAGTTGAAAGGAGAAGTGATTTGGTTATGAGAGCCTTAACCCAATCAGTGAATGAATCCCCTAATGAGATTAACTGGATGGTAACTGAAAGCAGGTGGGGAGTGGCTGGAGGAGGTGGGACCCTATGGGGCAGGGGTTGGGGGATGCTTTTGGGGTATATATATTTGTATCTAGTGAGTAGAGTCTCTCTCTCTCTCTCTCTCTCTCTCTCTCTCTCTCTCTCTCTCTCTCTGCTTTCTGATCATCATGTGAGCTGCTTCCCTCCATCATACTCTTCCACCACAACCTTTTGCCTCACCTTGAGCCCCAAGAAATGGAGCAAGCTGCCTATGGACTCAGACCTTTGAAACCATGAGCTCCCAAATAAACTCTTCCTCCTCTACAATTGTTCTGGTTGGGTCTTTTGGTCACAGCAGTGAAAAAGCTCACTTCAACAAATGAGAAGAGAACTTTTTCATGAGACACTTTGCAAAGGCATTCATGTGTCCTGCAACCCCTCTTGGCAATAACTTGTTCTTCGATTCTTTGAATAAAGAGGATATGAGAAGGTTAGGGAGCAAAAGATAATATTTGGAAGAAACCAAAGAAGTGCAACTCTGATGGAAAGAGGTCTCCCTGTCTTGTCAGGGACAACTGGGCACCAAGATCTGCAGTAGTGAATCCACCAACGTTGGGTGAGGAATTGGAGTTAGCACAATAGAAAGGACCAGGTGAATCCTCCACAGCCACCTCAAACAGCCACCATAGAAGAGGGGCCAGCAGTAAGAAAAATGAAGCAGCCCTAGAGGGACAGGCAGGGAATCGACACTGGAAAAGAATTCAAGAGCTCTGGGAAGGAGAAGAGAGGGCTGGGGAGGGATGGAAAGAATTCTAAAGACAATCCTGTGTAGGATCTCAAAGCCAGAGATGATCACTGTCCCCCATCCCTCATGGTTGCTCTTCCTCAAGATGAGAAAGAGAAATCCAAAGAGCCTGAGCTTCTCCAGGCACAGTTCAAGCAACATTAACAGGATTTCAATTCACTGACTCTTGTCCCAAAGTTTTACGTAGGTTAAAGTCTTATGTACGTAGTGTTGACAATGCTGATGTGGCTTGTCTGAGTCACAAACAGACCCCTTGGTGTTCTTCTACTCAGGCCCTTAGTTGATGTATACTCTCCTCAAAGCCAGGTGATGGCTGGCACTTATCCTGGGCCTTGGCACCCTGCATGGGAATGCTGATGGCCATGCCCAGAATTCTGACCATAGACATTCCCAGGACACTACCTCCCTGGGTGCCAAGGCAGGGCCAGGGTCCTGGGAGCCTGCACTGAATCAGAGCAGTCCCATTCTGTACCAACTTGAGTCTCCCAGGTCCTGGGGTGGCACTGCTTGTGCTGCCATGGTCACAGTCATTTTTTAAAATTTATTTTATTTATTTATTTTTATGTGGTGCTGAGGATCAAACCCAGTGCCTCAAATATGCTAGGCAAGTGCTTCACCACTGAGCCACAACCTCAGTCCATAGCCAGTCTTGATGAGAACTGCTGGGCATGGTCTGCTGCCCTTTTCAGGGCCCTCATCAAGGTCCAGGGGTCCATGGGAGGACAAACAACATGTTTTCTTATCCTTGCCCATCGCTATCTCTTCCAGATGTGTAACTTTCTCTGAGCACATCTTTCTCCCCATATAAACTAACACCTGCCGAGAAACACAGGTAGCCACTGCCCCACTCATTTATCAGACACACCTAAACTGCCGGAACCCTAGCCACAGGCCCAGGCTCCTGATCCTCAGCTGACCACCATCAATGTGGAGCTAAGCACTTGGAGAATACATGGGGGAGGCAGCTTCACAAGACACCACTCAGAAATGCAGAATGAACTGAACATGAACTCTGACGTTTCCAGGAGCTTTTGACCTCATATGCCATGCAGCTAGAGGGGCTAGAGATGGGGCTGCTTTAGCCCATGCCAGCTGCCACAGCAGAATACCATGGACGGAGCAGCTCAGGAACAATAGAAAAGTATTCTCGAAGTCCTGAAGGCTAGAAGTCCAAGGTTAAGGTACCAGTAGATTTGACGTCTGGTGAGGGCCCACTTCCTTCATAGCTGACTTCTCACTGTGTCCTTGAGGGAGAGGTAGAAGGGCCTAGGAAGCCAGAGCAAGACGGTGAGCGAGGAGGTCAGGGTCCAGGGCCAGAACAAAGGAACATGGAGAGGATCTTCTAAGGAGGTCAACTTCCTGCTTGACAGAGGTCCTCATAAACACAAATGGGAGACCCAATCAGACAGACACTTTCATACTCCTGCTCCTAAGTAGAGGATCCAATAGAAAATCTAAAACAGACACGAGGAGAGTATGGATAGGGGAGGAGATCAAGAAAAGAAGGAAATTCAGAAATTCCAAAGAGTATAAAAAGAACAGGCCAAAACTCCCCCACTGGATTCTCAGCTCTGGGGCCCCTTCTCTTTGGAGAAGTCTGTCTCTGTCCCTTTTGCAATAAACCTGCTGCTTGCTTGCTATCTCTGTTTCCTGTTCTTCAATTCTTTGCTGAATGGAGACAACGAACCCAGCACCCCTAGAAGGTAACTTCCTCACATGGTAAAAGGGCCAAGCAGCTCTCTTTTGTAAAGTGCTGATTCCATTCATGAGGGGTCTGCTCCCATAAACTAACCACTCCCCAAAGCTCCCTCTGCTAACTTCATCCCATTCAAGTTTAGATTTCAATATATAAATTTGGGGAGGACACAAACGTTCAGCTCATAAGCAGGGCTTAGCGACAAGATAAACTGAACCAACTAAATTGCTTGGATATACCAAAAGAATGAAGGAGCCAGAACAAATTTTTTGCCGGTGCCAGAGTAATTTTTGTTCATTCTAAATTTACTAATAGAGTTTTTGGGTCAAAACATCATTTCCCAGCATGCACTGCAACCCACCCACTTATCACACAAACGTGCATTATCTGAACTTCCTGGAGAGTAAACAGAAGCTTTACCTCAGTGAATTCCAGAGATGAAATTATTAAAGCTATTTTGCTTGTAAACTCCTGGAACCTGCTGGACCCAGATGGAGAATTGGTAATTGATATTTACAAGCAATCCCCTCCACAGCTGGGGGAACCTGGTTGGCACTGGGTAAGTCATCTGCTCCCAGCAGGCCTCCCTTTTCAGGCTCCCTCCAGGCTCATCTCTGCAGTGAGAGCCCCCGTGGATGGTTTTCCTCAGTCTCCTGGCTGATTGCAGCCCATTGGCTTAGAAGCAGACATGGACTTGGGGCCTGAAAACCATTCTCATTCCACTCCGTATCACCCAGATTCTGTTGATACTTGTCAAAAATCTCCATTCACAGGAACACCCTGCACCAGATTCTTTGGAGTTCTCAGAATTTTGGGATGGAGAGTCAGTTCTGCTGCCAAGACCTCAGAAATAGCACAGAGAGAAATCTGCCAGCTTGCAGCTTGCAGAAGTGAGCTCACCTTTCGATAGAGAAGTGAGCACACAGCAAATGAAAATCACTAATTCATCCGGCATATTATTCCCCTTGGATATGAAATGGTTCTTCTCCGGGCTGCGACTAATGATTGTCTTGACCTCTCACGCTCTGAGCTACTAGCCATGTCAGCCCATCCACTCTGGAAGACCTTGGAACTTGGAACACAAGATAGGAAACTAGTTTCCGCTCTGCCACCAAATGCCATTTTACATAACCTCTTTCTCCTTCCAGGTCTCAGTTTCTCCAAGTCCACCAGAAGCAAAAAGAAAAATTCCTCATCTCTATTCCACAAGGATATTAAGATGCTATGCAGTCTCAGAAATCTAGACAAATTTTGGATTCTTAAAAGGCAAAAAAAAAAAAAAAAGAAAAAGAAAGAAATCATATACAGCTGTGGGACATTTTCACATTTTTCCCTTTAAGTATTAGCCTTTACACCAAAACAGAAGCCTTAAAAGATAAACAGATTTAAGTATAAAAAGAGAGAAAGCTCCGTGACTTCCTGGCTATGTGGCCTTCAGGGACCCCTATTAACTACTCTCTCTCAATGGCACCTCTACCCTTGATTATGGTTTGGATATGAGGTGTCCCATGAAGACTCCTGTGTTAATGAAGGAATGTTCAGAGATGAAATAATTAGATCAAGAGAACTATAACCTGATCAGTGGATTAATCCACTTGCTGTATTAATCATTTGAATGGACTAAGTGATCAGCAGGTGGGGCAGGACCAGAGGAAGTAGGTCACTGGGGCTTGGCTTTGGGGTTTACATTTTGATCCTGTTGCCTCACCCTCTCTGCTTTCTGACTGCCAGGAGCTGAGAGCTTTCCTCTGCCACACCCTTCTGCCATGATGTTCTGCTTCATCTCAGGCCAGAGCAATGGAGTTGGTCACCCATAAACCGAATCTCAGAAACTGTGAGTCCCAAATAAACTTTTCCTCAAGTTTTTTTTTTTTTTTTGGTCAGGTATTTTGGTCACAGTGACACAAAACTGATGAACACACTCCCCATCAACTAAAAACTTTCCGTTTAAAAATAATAATAAATCTATCAGTGGTTTTAGAGTTAATTGAGGGGATACGTAGAGGGAGGGCATTCTAGGACAGGAAAAATGAGACAGACTGGCCTCAAGGCTTTAAGGTGGGAGCAGAGATGGCCAGGGAGGCCTGGTTATATTTAGGCTATCCTAACATTTGAAAAATAAGAACTAGCAAAAGGAAAAAAGTAGAGGAAGGTTATCTGCATGATAAAGGGATTCTTAATGCAAAAGAAAACACCATACACCTAAATTTTTATTTCTGGGCAGATTGGGGAAACATCTGTTGATCGCCTCCATCTCTGCGAGTTAATTATGGTGCTAGGTGCTTTCACATTTATTTTCTCCTCTAATTCTCTTAATTGCCCTGATAAACAGAGGTCTACTCAGGTCACATGACCTGCCTGAAATCCCATAATAATAAAGGCTGCTAGGATTTCAACTCAGGTTATTTGACCTTGAGGCTCAGGTTCTTCCCACAATCCCCAAAGGCTTCACAGGACAGAGATGCTCCATTAGAAATAATGAATATTTAGGAGTCTCATTTGGAAAAAAATTTCTATATAGTCAGGCTTAATGTAAATGAAAGGGAAAATGTGATTCCAGTAAAACAAATGCTTCATTTAAACATCAGTGCTCTGAAACCTGACTATTATAGAAAGTGAGAGTCACCTATAATGTCTTATTGTCAAAATCCTGCCAATACTGTCCCTTATTCACATAAAACTCTGCTGTGTGAAAAAGAGAGAAAGCACTTCTTCAACAAACTGACGATTTTATTATGGTGGACTCTCAGCATGAAGATTATAATTCCAAATCCAGCAGTACTTTTAAATTTTCACATAGAAAACAAAATTCACATTTTTCCCTATAAGTATTAGCCTTTACGCCAAAACAGAAGCCTTAAAAGATAAACAGATTTAAGTATAAAAAGTTTAGATTTTTTTTGCATGACAAAAATACTGAAAATAAAGTTAAAGTGGCAAATTTGAAAACATTTTAGAACATATGGCAATAATTAGGTATGCATTAAATACATAAAGAACCCCTCTGAATTATTTTTTAAGTGAGCACACGCATACAAAAATGGGCAAGGGATTTCAACAGGTGATTGGTGAATACCACAGTACAAATTAATTTTTTTTTTTTACTTATCAGTCTGGGTTGATTAGACAACAAGCAGGAATAGTAAGTATACAGGGTAACTGACTCTTTTGTACACTGCTGAATATTGTGAATTGTCAAAACATTTCAGAATGGTAAAATACATTATAACAGCTTATATGTCTACTATGTTTGTTTTCTACAAGCATGCATTGCTCTTGTAATAACAAAAATAGATAATATTTTTAGATGTGCTCACTCTCAATCATACAAAATAATCAAAATGTATAAGAATATTCAGCTAGAAGAGATACATGATAACACTAATAGTAAGGGCACAAATTGGTAAGGCAGGAAACAACTAGCTGCTATACAATAACCATTCTTCCTCTTTTTCCTTAGCAATAGAACTATTTTGACTTCCTTCACAGTCTCCCTTACAGCTGAGTATAGATGGCCAACTACAGAAAAGCAGAACTGCTGTGAGACTTCTAGAGAAACTAGAAGCTGTCTTGGCTGGAAGAAACCCTTTGGATTCTCCCTTATTTTTTTCCTTTGTACTAACTAGAATTTGGATGTGCTTTCCAGAGCTCCTACAGCTACTTTGAGCAAAGAAGTAACCCTGAGGATGGAAGCTGTTAGCATTTGAATATTTAATGTCTCCCAGGAAGTTCATGTTAGACAATGCAAGAAGGTTCAGAGATGGAATGAATGAACTACTGGGTTGTAACTATAGACAGGTGGGGCATGGCTGAAAGAAGTAAGTCACTGCAGATATGCCCTTGGAAATATCTTGTCCGTGTCTTTTCTCTAGCTCTCCCTCTCTAACTCCCCCTCCCTTTCTCTGCTTCCATGAGCTGAGCAGTTTTTCTCCTTGGTACCCTTCTGCTGTGATCTTCTACCCCACCTCGGGTCTACAGCAATGGAGTTGGCCAACCATGGATTGAGACCTCGGAAACTGTGAGCCCCAAATAAATTTTCCTCTCAAAGTTGTTCTTATCGGGTATTTTGGTCACAGCAATTATAAGCTAACATAGAAGCTCTGCAGAAAAATGATAGAGCAAAAGATAGACAAATCCTGAGTCCCTGATGACTGCCATATCAACCCTAAATTGCCCGCCTCTGGGCTATCTTACGTTAAAGAGAAATACACATCCACCTCATTCAAGTCTCTATTCTTTGGGGGTTTCTGTGAATAAAGCGGAACCTAATTCTAGCTAGTTGGTCGTTAGATTAACAAGTCGCGCAGTGGAAAACCAGCTAAATAAACTGTGTGAAATCTACATGGTAAAACCTAAGTAGCCATTAAAAATATTATATGGAAATATGTTCATCATATATTGGTACTTGATGATGGACAGTTTAAAAACCAAGTACAGTTTGACCCTATTTTTGCAAACAAAACAGAAAATTGCTATTCATGCATTGAAAAGCCTGGAGAGTTGGAGAGTTATCACGAAAATGTACAAGAGTTATCCATGAGTGGTTGGGCTATAGTAATTAGTCTGCTTTTCCATACAAAGTATCTAATTAACTTCAACATGTTTTATGCATAAGATCTGTGTGAGAAACTAAGTCCCACCTGAAAACCTATTTATTTCCAGTTGAACTGAAAAAATTTAAAAGGAATATTTAGGCATTTGTCAAGACAACTGTCCTACGGCACATAGAGGATAAAGCTGATTTCAGAGGGTGTATTCATTCTTGCAGATCATTAGGAAACTACTAAATAAATTGAAGCTAGACTCCACAGAACCCTGCCTTTCAAGTCCTGAAGGGTTAAATACAAAGGCACATTATTTTTCAGTGGCCATATGCGTCTCAAGCAAAAGAGGGAGCCTGCAGAGACACTTCCAAATGTTCAAAGGACACATTTCCAGGTCTACAGCTGTGCTTTATTAGGGGGCTGAAGTCAATACCCACAAGAATTTGGCATGACTTATTTAAGAAAATGTTAATGTGCATGGAAAGCAGATTTAAAATACACGGGGAGGGGCAATCATGTGCTCCGTGGAGCACAGAAATCAGTCCAACAGAAGTGGTTAAATGCTTTCTCCGGATCTTTTTAAACTTTGCGGGTATCTCCCAATTCTCTCACCATAGAGCTCGGTTTCCCGAGACACAGCAACAGATGATTCTACCAGGCTGCAGGGAATTGCATCCCCGCCAGCCCTGTAATTAGCGTGTCACCTGTGCAATGTCCTCACCAAAACCCTCCCCACAGGCTTCCCACCACAAGCCTCCTGTTCTTGAGGGTCGTGAGTCTTTGCACTTAACAGTTCTTCTTTTCCCAAATAGCAGCCATGAGCTGGCAGCAGGAACACGTCGGCAGTTCCTCTGTACTGTGGTCAAATCATATTTTCAGTCATGTGAAAATCAACAAGAAAATACCGTTGGGGTTTCGAACAGCTTTATGCTCCCATCTGGAGTCCAAAAAAAGGCTCATTTAACTTAACACAGCCACATTTTTCAAACACCTGGTTCTTCATTGGCATTCTGTTGAGAAAAAGTTCTTCCAAAACGAGAACAAAATCTCAGTGATAGTTGAACCATTCATCAGTGCATGTGGTGAGAAATAATCACTGTCCAGTGCGTTTAAGCCCTTCTGGTAGGGACCTTCGGAGCTAACAATAATAATCATGTATCACCTCTACAACCACCTCCGCCATGCCTCCGCAATGTGAGTGCTTGCAATTTCCTGCTGGGGAGTGGCTAGATAATTTGCACCGTGCAACCACCTAATGAATCAAGGTTTCCTCATCTCCATCTTTAAAATAAGGAAACATGTTAGTCACACAGGTGGTAAATGGCAGAGTTAGAATTCCTATCTAGGTCCACTTGATTCTTTTCATCACGCCAGACTTTTTTTAAAAAATTAGCTCCTGGCCTGGGGTGGTGGGTCAGTGGTAGAGCGCCTGCCTAGCACATGGACACACTGGGTTCGATCTTCAGCACTACATAAAAATAAATCAATCAAATTTTTAAAAACTAGCTTCTGCTAATCTCTGTGCTACTTTCTGCTTCTTTGAATCTACCTATTCTGGGTTCCGCATGGAAACAATCATCTGATATTTGTCTTTTTGTCTGGATTCTTTCACTTAGCATCATGGTTTCAAGGTTCTTCTATGTAGTAGATGCTTCAAAACTCCATTCCATTCCTTTCTATAGCCGAATGTATTATATACCACACTTCTTTACCCATTCATCACTTGAAGGACACTTGGACTGTTTGTGCCTTTTGGCCATTGTGAATAATGCTGCCAAGAACACTGATGTACAAATCCTATTGGAGTCCCTATTTTGAATTCTCTGGGGTATATAGGTAGGGGCAGAATTGTTGTATCATGTGGTTATGCAACATTCAACTTTTGAGGAACCCAGATTTCCTCCATATAAAAAGCATGATCCTGGGCTGGATTTGTGGATCAGTGGTAGAGTGCTTGCCTAACACGTGTGAGTCACTGGGTTGGATCCTTAGCACCACATAAAAATAAATAAATAAATAAAACAAAAGTATTGTGTCCCTCCACAATTTAAATAAATAAATAAATAAATAAAAAGCATGATCCTCATTTTGTGTAGATGTATACATTTGCACACACGCAGTCTCTTTTGATTTAAAGTGGAAAGAGAACTAACCAGACAGACAGTTTATGTGGTTTAAACCCACATAAACAATGTTGGGCAAATCACCTCTGGGTTTTCGTTTCCTTGCCTGGAAAATGGACTTCATACCATCTACCTTGAGGACATGAAGATCTGAGTTCAAATGAACAAAATGAGCAGCACATACCTGGCCAGAGCAGGCAGTGGATAAATAGCAAGTGCTTTTCTCGATTTCATGAAAAAGGAAGGAGAAGCCTGTCTTTTTGGTGTATAGAACATAATGCCTCTTTAGGTCCAATTCACAGTGCATGAGCAAAGTCACATCAGGACAAGTCTGGGGATTCTGGCTACCTCAGGGACAGCAAGATCCATAGTCTACTGGTTTCTGCCCAGGGCGTTGATGAGTGGCGTGGGCACACTTGGCTTGCCATCCTTAGCTCTCCTTTGTGCTATTTCTAAGCCCAAGGGGCCAGGAATCAATCAACCCAGATATTCAATAAAGCTCCCTGACTGCACGTGGCTCAAAGCACTGAGCAATAAATAGGATTTACCTGGAATGCAAAGACTTGCACCGTCTCCCCCCAATGAGAAGGAAAGCCCTTGAACACAGAGATTATTTTTAAGATACATCTGAATCTAAATTGATAGGGATCATTGAAATTACTGGTGTCTCTAACAACAAAATGGAATCTTTGTGCCCAAGGACCCCTATCTCTTTCCTCCTTTTCTTCAACCCCGACCTGAGAGGCTCCCTATTTTGAATCTGTTGCCCTTGAAAAAGACAAATAGCCAGTGTCCAAGAGCCATGATAACCTGCACCCAGAGGGTACTTCAGGAAATGTGACTTGATGAGGTGATTAACTCTTCTGAACAATTTTGCTTTGGGCTCATATGCATATAATGGCTTTTGGTTCCATTTAATAACGATAAGGCTGTTGAACACCATCATTTGATCATCAATGTCAATTTGGCAGTTTGGGTCTTGCTTCATTCGTTTCCTTTGACCTTCCCGAAAGACTGCTACAGGTGGGTCTTCGCTGCCTTTTGGTAAAAAACAAAACACTGAGAGATGAAAAATACACTTGTATATAAGATCGGCTGCCACCCAAGCATAACCAATCTGCTAACGATAGCCACGGAGGACAACCGTCCACAAAGAGTCCCGTTCTCACCTGAAATCTAGAGGTTTTTGTTGCTGCTTACAATTGAAACCAGAGCACCCATCAGACACTTCGTGAATTGCTTTGATAACTTCCTTCCTATCCAGAATCCCTGCTTTGGTTACTTCTCCATCCACGAAGCCAAGAGAGGAAGAAAGATACGTTACCAGAAGCTGGATCCCCATGTTTTGGGTAGAAACGTGCATCACGTTTTGTCTTTTCTTCTTTCCACTAAGTCTAAAGAGGGAGGCTGACATTTAGAGCATGCGAATCCAACTTCAACCTCCATCTGTAAGCGGAAAATAGTTCATTAAATAAATGTCTGTCATTGCTGTCATTGGTACAGCTTGAACATAAAGTCTGGTGTTTGATTAGGCCCTGAAATTTTCTAAAATGATAATAAGCTGGTCCATGGAGCTCATTATCATAACTTCATTATCATAACATAATAACCCTCATTATGGTAATCCAGATTCCTTCAAGAGCAAGGAAGATAAGAGGTGGGACTGACAGAACCCTGCCTTCACATATCTGAAGTACATATTATTGTGACCAAAACACTTTGTTCCTAATCTTTGGTGCTCTTCCTCCATCAGACATCTAAAACTTACCCTGTCTTAATTTTGCTAAAAATAGCATGCAGATAGTTTGTATTTTAGGAAGAGCAATGAGCACCCAGGAATGTGACTGAAATATTATTGCTAGGCTGATTAGAGAAGTTACAAGGCTGCCTGTGTCTGTCTTGGACACTGTTAAAGGGCAAGTGCTATAGGGCACAGTGGCACATACATGTAATCCCAGTGGCTCAGGAGGCTGAGGCAGAAGGATCCCAATTTCAAGTCCAGCCTCAGCAGCTTACCGAGGCCCTAAGCAACTCAAGACCCTGTCTCTAAATAAAATATAAAAAGGATTGGGGATGTGGCTCAGTGGTTAAGCACCCCTGGGATCAAGGATTCAACCTGGTATTAAAGAAAAAAAAAAGTCAAGTGCTCTCATGCTGGTGCACTGGGCAGTTGGTAAGCAGGTAGAAGAGGGCTGGAGGATTTATAGCCCTTCAATCATCATTTTCCTACCCAAACAGACTCTTAAGGACAATGACAAATAAATATTGTTATTTAGGGGGAGATTTGATCTCTGAAGTTTTACAAAGAAAATTACATTTGTCAGTCCCTTGATTCACTTTATTATGTGCAAGCTAAAATATTACTTGAGACCTTTTCATTCATACAGTTTTTCAACAAATATTATTCTATTTTGAAAATCGTATGTACTTGAGATGTGCTAGGCATTATGTTGGGGTCTAAGAATAAGATGATTAAGAAGGCTGTGTCCTCTATTCCAGAGCAGTCATCATTCGGGGGGATGGGAAAGATACGCACGTAGACGTAGGATCTGATGAGCCCCAGCAGATGTGCTGACCCAGTGTGGGGACTGAGACAGGGACAGAGGAGAGGAGGGTCAAGAAGCACCACCAGCAAAAAGGACTGTGGCTCTCAAAGGAAGAGAGGCATTGGCTCTGGGCTCTGCGGGGTTGGCAGAGGAGAACTGGAGAGAGAAGGAAGAGCCTGGAGCCTGTGATCCACAGAGGGGTGGCAAGAGGCCAGAGGACACCTTGACATCTTGTTAGAATTTGGCCTTCATCACGAAGGCTCAGGAGATTCAGTGATAGGATCAGCATTTTGGAGAGAGGTCCCTGACCGCCCTGGAAAGAATACCTAAAACCAGTATCTAGAAAACTAGATGCCACAAAGTCCATGAAAAAAAAATGTTTATTTATTTTATCTTGGGGGTTCCCATAGGAGTCTTACTTCACTTTAATTTGCATGACAATGCAATTTTGTTTTTTCTTTCCTGTTTTACTTGTGTGTGTGTGTGTGTGTTTGTGTGTGTGTGTGTGTGTTCTACTAGAGATTGTGTTATGCCAGATTCGTGGGACCCCAGTAGACCTCCAGGAGCCAAATCCGATGCAATCACTTAAGAGTCTTTATTGCAAGCTCGAGCCTGGACTCACAACCATTCCCAACGCAACGGTCCCAGGGAGTGAGTCCCCGTCCTTTGTTCAGTGAGATTTTATAGGTTTGGGGGGGGATACACTATGCGTCACAACATCACACAGAGCAAATCATTCCATACCACGGGAAAAATCAAACAACAACTCTTAACATTGATAAGCACATTCAATGGCTGGAACAAGTTGGGTAGGGGTGATTGGTTAGTACAACAGGGGGATTCCTTTGAACTGATTGGTTTAGGCCATAGGGGTGTACGTGCTAAACTACATGGTTTCCCAACATGTTATCAACCACCATAACCTACTGGAGGGTCATCTGGCATCCCAGGTATTTTCCCTGTCTCATGCTGATTGAAGGTTGCTAGGGGGGTTGCTATGGGTCCTCACCTAGCCTGACTGAGTCAGGGACACCTGGAACCACAGACCTCTCCTGTTATTGACAGACAAACAACTCAGCAGGGTGGGTATATGCTTAGGAGTGCTCTGTGGGTTTTTCCAAGGACAAGGGTCATGCCCCCTTCCTTGGACAGGCTTGCTCTGAGGTAGAGGCTGGTTTCTCAAAAATGGAGTCACATTAGTTTCTCAATTGAACCCCCCAGGGGCTCTCTACCACTGAGTGACATTCCCAGGCTTTTATTATTATTTCTTTTTTCTTTTGAGACAGGATATGACTAAAGTTGCCCTGGCTGGCCTTGAACTTGTGATCCTCCTGCCTCAGCCTTCCTTTCAAGTAGCTAGAATACAGTCATGAACCACTGCACCCACTGGTGGTCATACAATTTCCAAATCTATACACAGTGATAGAGAAGAGGGAGAGTTGAGCCTTCTAGCAGTAATAGCTCCCATTTATGGACAGTGATTTTGTATGCTGTACACATCCTTCAATGCTGACCAGGATCACATGGAGTGGGTATTATTATTCTCCCTATCAGACAGATAAACAAACTGAACATCAGAGAGGTAAAGTGAATTTTCCAAGGCCTCAAAGCAGGTAAGGGATGTCAATGGGGCTGGAATTAAGGCTTTGGGAATCCAATAAGTACATCCTATTATGTTACTTGATGGAAGAGTAATAACCTGTGAATGACAGGAAACAGATACCAGGTATGGTAAAGATGGCAAGCTGAACACATTTAATTTTTACTCCCTCATAATACCTCATTTAAATTACTGTGAGCAGGTATAAATCCTCTGGGATGGAGAGAGTGGGAGAGGAGACAATAACATCAACTTAGCAGTTAGAAGGGCAGGTGATTTAGCAGCCTAGAGAATGCTGATTGCTGAGTCAGCATTTGAGGAAAGAAGAGAATCAAATCCATTTATGTGCAAAGTCACTTGCCTCATGGCTGGGAAGTGAAACAAAGAAGAAGAGAATGGGGTCCCACAATCTTGTCTTTGAGGGCAGTTCTCAATGACCTAAAGACCTCCCGGTTGGCCTCACCTCTTAGTCCCAAATGCAACAAGCTGGAGACTTAGGCTTTACCACATGGAATGTCCTTCGGTGGACACTTACAATCTAAGCTATAGCAGGGAATGAAGTAATCATTCAAGAATATTTCTGAGAACTAAAAGGGCTTACCAGATGTTCAATATAAGGAATGAAAAAAAAAAAAACTCTGCATATGTAAAATAGAGAATACTGAGGTCAAGTGGGAAATCTTCTAAGCTTCTAGTAATAAGAACAGATCATGTTAGAAAGGCTCTGGGACTAAAATGGCCTTAGACTTCTCAACAGAAACACTGGAAGCTGGAAGATAACAAGGCATATTTTTTTCCTTCTTTTTTTTGGTTTTGTGACAATGAAGCATTCTAAAGAAAAATGACTTCCAACCAAGAATTCTGTACTCAGCCAAATAAGCATCCAAGAAAGTGAAATAAAGACAGTTTTATGTTTTGACCTTCAAGGTGTCAAAAAGTTTATTTTCCATACATTCTTTTCCAGGAAACTACTGAAGGATGTACCCTAGCAGGACAAGGGTATAAGTCATGAATGAAGAAGTTAAGGGACCTAGGAATCAAAATGAGAGGAAAGGAAAGAAAATCCAAGGCAGATAGGAAAGGAGAACCCAGCCCCATGAAATAGCCATGCACCTGCTACCTAGAAAGTGGTCCGTTCATTCTGGGGTGTCAGAAGGCTCCAAAGTGGCTTCCTAGAGAAGATAATAGATGGAACATTGATGCATTAGATGCATTAAGACGAGATTTGAACCGTGCTACACAAAGTATGTACAGTCAACAGGTGCTGTCCATGAACTAACTGTTTGTTCTAGAATTGTCTTTTATTATATTTTATGAAAGTGTCTGTAACAGACAAGAAATTTTTTTTTTAGAAAACATTCATTACAGATTGAGAAACATTGATTTAGACAATAGGTTGAATCAGAAATAAATACACAGAAAACTAAAGCGAATTTTAAAACAATTATTAACGAGAAGAAAACAAAAAAGGGGGGGCCAGGAAAAGGAAAGTAATTATAGTTTTCTACATGGCTGAATTCTGAATAGCATATAGTTATAAGAATACAAACACTGAATATTAATTTAACTAAAATGATGATAAATTATCTTGGGAGGATGGGAACAGAGCATGTGCTGTAGAGACGGGAACAGGCAAGAGTTAAATCCTCATCACCAAAGAGAAAAATGAGGAGGGAACCGCACAACCATTTTATTTATAGATATGGAAGGGAAATTTTTAATCAGCTGAAAAATATAAAAGTGGTTCCCTATGGGGAAGAGGAAAGAGGAGCAAGGCAAATGGGGACGAGTTTTCCTAGCAATCCTTGAAGTTGATTCTGTCACCTGTGCCTGAATAACTCTCAATCAAAATCTGTGTCCTGGGGACAGTTAGTGTTGGAACAAATAATTCTGCATACATTTCAATAGGTGATAAGATTACTTAGGCCTTAAGGTTAAAGACTATCACATAACCCAATATAAAAATCAATGCTCATAAGGGAAGGCTGTGTTCTAGATAATCTACTTTAAAAGGTAGTTATGGGGCTGGGACTGTAGCTCCGGAGTAGTGTGTTCCTAAAATGTGTGAGGCACTGAATTCGATCCTCAGCACCACATAAAGATAAATAAATAAAATAAAGTTATCATGTGCATCTACAATTAAATACATACATATATACATATATATGAAGTTAGTTATGTATGCAGCACATTCCAGAAAGATCTCTCTCCAAAATGCTTAGACAGGGAGCGGAGGAGCAGATACCCATACTTCAAGGGAGTAAATCCTCAGACAACTAAAAAAAACCTTACATTCCAAACCAAATCTTTACATAAGGGTTCTAGGTAATAGAGAGATAAGCTTGAATGTCAAGCTACTATTTTGAATAAAGGGTTTTAAGAACAGAAAAAAAAAATGGCCCATTAACTAATTTTGACAACTTCAAACAACTCTTGTTTTTGTTTTGTTCTGATTTTTTGTTTGTTTGTTTTTGGTGTTGGAGATTAAACCCCAGGGTGTTTTACCACTGAGGTATATCCCCAGGTCATTTTATTTTATTTTATTTTTGTACCAGGATGCCACAGTCTGGCTGGGCACAAATCACCAGCCACTGAAGCAGGAACAAACTTTATTTCTGAACTCTACCAGCAGACTCCACACACACTCCCAGGATATCTGCCGACCGCCATGCGGCTTCTCCAGGAACCAGCAACAGGAAATATCTCCTCCGGAAATCCCTCCTCCTGCACTTCCCCAACCAATGGGAACTCTCCAGGAATCCCCGGGAATCCCCAGGAGAACTCCAAAGTAACTTGAGAACTCCAAAGTATCGGCGGATAGTAATGCCTCACCTGTCAACCAATACTGTTGGCAAAATGCCAGGGGCCATTCCGACTCGGCTGTGGCTCTCAGCACCAGGAATTGAACCCACGGGCACTTAACCACTGAGCCACATCCCCAGCCCTTTTTCTGATACTTTTATTTTGAAACAGAGTCTTGCTATGCTGCTCAGGGCTTCACTAAGTTACTGAGGCTGGCTTTGAACTTGCAGTCCTCTTGCCTCAACCTCCTGAGTTGCTGGGATTTACAGGCAGACATCACCATACCCAGCTTCAAACAGTAAACATCTACATCTATATACTGTGAGACATAGCTTCTTAGAGATGAAGTTCTGGGGATGTTGAATTAATCCAGTATTGTAACATGAAAGAATAATGTCCCTCCTATAGTCCCTTGAATGTTGTCCATCTGCTATTTTGTACAGGTTTTAAAATATTATGAATCTATCCTAAGCTTATCAAGGTTTACAGATGGCATTACACTATGATCCGTAACTATTATCGTTAGGCATTGTGAGGCATCCAGCTGCATCCTCACCACTGGAACAAATAACTCTACAAAGACAGAGACCGCCTCTGGCCCAAGGGACTCTCCTTTAAATAAATGGCGGGAGCAATTCAAAGGGAAAAGAAAGAACACAGAGACTGAGAAAGGCAGCGACCATTTTTTTTTTATCTTTGTTTCTTTAGGCAGCACCATTTTTATCCTTGTTTCTTTGGAAGAGATAAGGTGATTTAAAATGCTGGAGAGGGCATGTCTTTGTTCACAGAATCATGAAATCAGAGAATTTAAGAAGATGAAAGAGCTTTGGAGGCCATCTAATCCATGAGTGTTGGGGGTGCACAGAAGAAGGAATGACACCATGAGCCTGTGGGTAAATGTTTCTGATGTTTTCCTAGAGAGGAGGGCCTTAGGTGGTAATCGGACTATCAAAGCTTGTATGGCTATGTCTAATCTAACTCCCACGGGACAGGGTTATACATTTTAGAGCTAAGAGAACTCAGACTTCCAGCATCCCTTTTTATTTTCAGGAAGGGAAAGAAGACCCAGGAAGGAAAGAGGATTGACTCAAGGGCAACTAAAAAGTCATGGCAGAGCTGGGAAATGTTCCCTGCCTGACTTCCAGTCCTGAGTTCGTCACCCCATCTCGGTGCCTTCAATCTGCTGCTTCTGTATGTTTACAAATCACTACATTTAGCTGATTCCAGTCATTTCAAATGAATGTGAGTGATTTTTATGTAAAACATATTTCTGCACAGTTGTCCAAACCACAAACCTGGGCAGCATCTCGAATCTTCCTCTCCTCTCAACATGATCTTCCCCAGAATCTAATCCGTCATTAAATCTCACCTGTTCCCTGTCCCTATGGAGCCTTGAGATTACCTCCTCACTTCTGTATCCAACTGTACCCTCCTAACTGGATTTCTTGAAGAGGTTGTCTAGCAAAAGATATAAGGAATTCAGAATCCAATTAGACAGTGAAGAGATTTGTTTAATCCAATCCAGTAGTGACAGAATTAGCCACAACACAGGTGAGAAGAATTGAAAGTTAAGGGGGGAAAAGGGGATGAATGGTGAAAGATTCCCCAAAGAAATAGGACATACCAGGTGGCCGTACAGCTGTCCCTTGGCGGTATCCAAGAGGTATCGGTTCCAGGAAACACGGCCCTCTACCACCCCACCCCACCCCACCCCAGGCAGATACCAAAATCCATGGATGCCCAAGTCCCTTATATAAAATTATAGCAGTATTTACATAAAACTTCTGTTCATCCTCCCATATGCTTTATATCATCTCTAGATTTCTTTTAGAAATTAATGCAATGTAAATGCTGTGTAAATTGCTGTTATACTATATTGTTTAGGGAGTAATGACAAGAAAAAAAAGTCTATATATATTCAGTACACATTTGATTGGTTTTTTTCAAATATTTACAATATGTGGTTAATTGAATCCTCAAATGCAGAACCTGCAGATATGGAGGCCGACTGTGTGGGCATTGAGAGCACCCGTTGACAACAGAAGATGTTACCTGGTTCTAGAAAAGAACCCAGTGTTCCCCAGGAGCTTGGGTGCAATCATCCAGTAAGTATGTAGTGCTGGGTACCACCCAAGATCACACTTGCAAATATCTGAGTGAAAAATAACAATGTTTTGTTTCTTGTTTTTAACCTAGTGCCTGCCTAGAGTAGCTGGAATCACAGGCAAAAATTGTTATTTAAAATGCCTTTGCACATGGCATTATGGTACACACCTGTAATCCAAGCAGCTTTAGAGGCTGAAACAGGAGGATCACAAGTTCAAAGCCAGCCTCAGCAACTCAGTGAGGTCCTAAGCAACTGAGCGAGATCCTGTCTTAAATTAAAATATAAAAAGAGCTTCGATGTGGCTCGGTGGTTAAGCATCCCAGGGTTCAATCCCTGGTACAAAAAAAAAAAAAAAGAATGAAAAATTTACCCAGGATGCAGGCCAGAGCTGACAGAATGAGCTTCTAAAATGGCCCTGGCATCAGGAAGAAATCTATGCACCAGTGAGACAAACTGGTCCATGCCTATAATCACAGTGGCTCAGGAAGCTGAGGCAAGATGACCGTGAATTCAAGACTAGTCTCAGCAACTTAGCAAGGCCCTAAGCAACTTAGTGAGACTCTGTCTCAAAATAAAAAAATTAAAAGGACTGGGGATGTGGCTCAGTGGTAAAAACAAAAAAAAAAAAAAAAAAAAAAAAAAAAAAAAAAAAACAACGCTGGGTTCTATCCCCAGTTCTAAAAATAAAAATAAAACACTTTTATTGGTCAACGGAATGCCAGCTGAGTAAGTTTCTCCAGCAATCTCTCCCCAAGACACACAAGGTGAGTAGTGATTTCTGCACCAAACTATCTCCACAAGAAATAAGGAAAGATCATAGCACCTGCTTTTAGTATAACAAAAGGCAAAGAGTAATGAAGAAGGCAGGAAGAAAAGATTGCCCTTTTGCCACTCCTGAAACTCCAAACAGTCCTGCTTGGAGATGGGGTATGGGGGGGTTAAGTCTAGGCCTTAAACTTGAAACCCAGCACTAGGCCCACCATGGTGGAACCCAGTCCTGGGCAAAATCCCGTGACCCCTGCTGCAAGGACAATATATGCAGACTGAACCATTAGAACTGAGTTAGGCCAAGCAGCTGAGGGTCTCCATCACCCCTCCTCCAGCCTCTGGTGACAGAGCAGGAAGCAGAATTCCATCTGCTCAGAAGGGCACCAAAGGCAGCAGAGGGCCTTCACAGTACCAGGCCTGCCACAGTGATACCCAGCACCTGGTAGACACTGAAAACCCAGGATGCAGGCCAGAGCTCACAAAATGAGCCTCTAAGAATGGCCTTGGCATCCGGAAGAGATCTATGCAACAATGGGACGAACTAGAGTGTTAGCCTGCATCATTTCTAGCCTTGGCATGGGCTTGAACATGCCTGCCTTCCACCAGAGACTGTGCAACTATGAGACTCAGGTGCAACCCAGCTCAGTGTCAGCCTTGGGGGTCAAGGGACTGTTTCTACCACCTGTCCCCAAATCTTGGGCAGCAAGCTATCACCAGGGGTGTTCACAGATGGGTCTGTAGAAGTGGCCCAACACCAGAGCAGGTCATGTTTCAGCCTGTGTCATAGGAGGCTATGGCGTGGCTTTTGTGCACCCTGAGACTGTACAGGGAAACCCAGCCTGGCATCAGCCCAGGTTGCCAAGGGACTGCCTTCACCAACCTTTTGGAAGTATATTGTGGTGCAAGACCCCATTCACTGAGGGTAGCACAGAGCAGTAAGTGCAAGACTTTGCCCTAAAACTTGGTGCTGGGCTGGTGAAAACTAATACTGGGAAGATTCTCGTGGTCCCCATACCCAGACCTGCCTGTGAACAGAAGCTCTTGAACAGCTCCAAAGCCAGTTGACAATACACAACCCCAGACTGTTGAATTTCAGTTGCAGGTAGCATCACCTGGGTCTGGTGGCAGTGGCCTTGGGCCATGAGTCCAGCTCAACAAGAGACAGCCCACAGAAGTGTCGGCCTTGGTCCCACTTAGTTTGTGCTGGTCTTGAAGGGCTGTGAGCTCAGGATATAACACAGTTTGGTAGCACAGGTTGCCAGTGGTGGGACACAGGAGCCTGGGACTGGTCCATCCATGGTGACTCTACCAGGAGCTGGGTCTGACCACAGGCCAGTAAGAATAGACAAGGTATGATGTGGGCAGAGGCTTGTGGGAACCAGACATAGGAAGACAAGTACCACCTTGCTGAGAGCCATTGCCAAGTAGGAATGACACATCGAAATTTCCTTGCCAGCGTACCCCGTATTGCTTAGAGGAAGGACTCGTGGAAATGGACTTGCCTTGGACATTCGCAGTGACATTGCATGTATGCTTGAGTAAGGTGACCTTGCTCAAGGATCAGGGTGGATCCGGGTTTAGGGCGGATCAGGTTTTAGGGAGTATCCCGCTCCTTGTGTTTAGGGCGGTTCCAGGTTTAAGGTGTACCCTGCCGGGAATAGGGTGTATCCTGCTGATTAGAGCCTGGTGGAGTACCTGGATTTTGCCCAGAACGTGAATTTTTCCCCAGAACGTGTTTGTAGAGGCCCAGTGTGAGTTCGGGAATAAAGAATTGCTGTTTGAATCTACAAAGCTGTGAGTGGCTCGTGATTTTGTGCCCAGCCAGACTGCGGCACCACCTGACCTCACTCCTATGTGGAGTCTAAAACAGTTGATCTCATAGAAGTTGAGGGCAGAATGGTGGTTAGGGGAGGGAGAAGGGGTAGGGAAAGGTTGATCAATGGGTATTAAGTTCCAGTTATATAGGATCTGGTGTGCTATGCACAGTGGGGTGACTATAGATAACAATAATATACTGTACGTTTCCAATAAGATAGAAGAAAGGATTTGGAAAGTTTTCACCATAAAGAAACAATAAATGAGGAGATAAACATGTTTAACCTGATTTAAGCATGACACAGGATATACCTGTGTCACAACATTATGTGATACCTCATTAATATGCATACCTTTGTGTTTTGATGTAACAGTTAAAATAAATTTTAAAATATACATAAATAAAAATTTAAATTAAAAAAATGCAGCAGTTAACATACGGGTGCATCTACGTGATTTATTTCAGAGTTGTGATTTTTTTTTTAAGTTTTAAAGTTTCATACTGAAACTTGGCCAAGTTGGTAAAGGATTGAGAATGTTTGAAAGAAATGTTTTGTGACATATGACATTTTGGTTTTTGTATTTACAAGAAATACTTCAATGCTTAGGAAGCTGTTGTCTGTTAATGTTGAAAGTCTTCCCAATTAGGCATTTGGAGTACTTGAAAAAAAGTCTTTATGAATGTAGTATAAGGTGTTCAAAGCAATTTAATTAGTCAATTGTATAATTAAGGATAATTTTAGGGGAATTTAATATACATTAATGAAAATGTTTACTTTTATTTGCAACTCTAAATACCTCCACTGTAAATAGTTGATGATAATGAGAAACTGAATATACAAACAGGCTATAATGGCCAGATCACATGGAAAAACAGAACTCTGACCCACATCAGCAGTAACCTGTCCAGGTTATCAACCCTTCATCTGCAATAATCAGCCCAGGAAGCTAGCCTGGTACAGCCTGCTTCCAGTCAGACTTCTAGGAGGAGAATCTGTCTCCAGTCCAGTAACGATCCAAAAAGCCAAATGATATTTCCCATAACCATTGACCCAAAATGTCCAGAACTGATGAACAACTCACAGTTTTCCCAACTTTTGTCTATTCTTCCAACTTGGGACTAATCAGAAAGAGCTGAATATGCTCCCCTATTGTTATGGTTTAATGTGAGGTGTCCCCTAAAATCTCACGTGTGAGACAGTGCAAGAAGGTTTAGAGGAGAAATAATTGGGTTAAGAGAGCCTTAACCTAAGCAGTGAATTAATCACCTGATGAAATTAACAGAGTGGTAACTGAAGGCGGGTAGGGTGTAGCTGGAGGAGGTGGATCACTGGGGACATGCCTTTGGGGTATATATTGATATTTGGCAAGTGAAGATATCTCTCCCACCACCCCTCTTTCTCTCTCCTTCCTGATCATCATGTGAGCTGCTTCCCTCTTCCACACTCTTCCGCCTTGATGTTCAGCCTCACTTTGAGCCCCAAGGAATGGAGCTGGCTGCGTATGGACTGAGACCTCTAAAACCACGAGCCCCAAAATAAATTTTTCTTAATCTATAATTGTTCTTGTCAGGTCTTTTAGTCATAGCAGTGAAAAAGCTGACTAAAACACTTATCCAATCACACCAGATGCCTGCTTGGACTTAGCCTATTTGTGGCCTCCAATTAGGACACCCCAGAAGCCTCCTCTTTTTGCAGTAGTTTTTCCACTTCCTTGCTCGCCTTTGA
The DNA here is from genome assembly GCF_045843805.1 of Urocitellus parryii. Classification (NCBI taxonomy): domain Eukaryota; kingdom Metazoa; phylum Chordata; class Mammalia; order Rodentia; family Sciuridae; genus Urocitellus; species Urocitellus parryii. The sequence continues at coordinate 171,190,274 of NC_135533.1, read as the reverse complement.
GTCTCTGCTAAAATATAGGTTAAGGTGGCTGATTCCTTGCTATAGCAAATGCTTCTTTTAATTTGGTTGGTCTTCATTTATTTCCATAATAAAATATTCTCTTGGACATTAAAAGTCTGAACTGACCAAAGTCTTTGTCTCTCCAGTTTATATTCTCTCTTTCTCTCCTTTTATGTTTTCATTTCATTTTGTACTGGGAATTGAACCCAGGGCCACTTGACACTGAACTACAGCCGCAGCCCCTGTTTATTTTTTATTTTGATCAGAGTCTCACTAAGTTGTTTGGGTTCTCGCTAAGTTGCTGAGGCTGGCCTCGAATTTGCCATGCTCCTGCCTCAGCCTCCTTAATCACTGGGAGGACCATGCCCAACTCCGATTCATTCTCCATGCTGTGGCCAGAGCCACATTCCTGCTGTCTCTTGCCTTCTCTGGGAATTCACTCTAAGCTCACACAGGTAACAGCCTCCCCCAACATGCCCTGATCAACCTACACCATGTGACTCTTCCCTCACTGGGTCTTCCTCTCTCTGCTCTGACAAGGCCAAATTCCTCCATTTCTTTGCACCTCGGGACCTCTTTGTCATCCCCATTGCTAGCCAACTCCAGGAGTCCTTTGGTAAACATTACTCCACTTTAGTATATTCTCCACCCTGCCAGCTCTTACCATGTGATAGGTGTCCAATTCTGCTCTACTCCCTTGTTGTAAATGAAGAAATCCCCATCTGCCTTTCTCACTATATCCCCAGCTATTAGCCCCCCAGTGCCAGGCACATAATAGGCATTCAGTAAATAAACCCATCAGTAGGAAGCCAGAGTTCCAACAGATAACCTGTAACTGGGAACATTCAATCATTTTTTAAATGGTCTATCCTAATGAAAAGCCTTTTTACAAGTGCAAAATGCACACTACTTCTTAAAGGGGGAATTGTATTTGGCTATTTCAATTTCACAAATATTTCTGCAATGCCCCTGAATGCCAGTCCCTAAACTAGAGGACACAGATAGAAAGAAGCTAATACATGAATCCAGCTAATACATGAATGACCCCGTTGAGACTAGGAGATAAAAATATAATTAAAATGTGCTTCCTACCAGCAAGGGACTCACACTGTAATGGTAATGACAGACTCGAAAATAAACGATCATGACAGACAGAGTACAGTAGAAATATATACAGGGACCAGATGTGGTGGTGCACACCTGTAATCCCAGCAGCTCGGGAGGCTGAGGCAGGAGGATGAGAGGTCAAAGCCAGCCTCAGCAATTTAGCAAGGTCCTAAGCAACTCAGTGAGACCCTGTCTGTAAATTAAAAATACAAAGGGCTGGGGATGCAGCTCAGTGGTTAAACACCACCGGATTCAAACCCTGGTACAAAACAAGAAAGAAATATACCTAGAAGGTTTAGAAGCAGCACACACACTGTGCCCACACAAATCACACCCATCGACTTTCCTCTCTATACATTCTATTTTCCTGAAAGGTTGTGTGCAAATTAAGTGTCTGTAAATCAAATCATTTGAAATGCCTCCAAGGTACTTTTCTGTTTAAAGAAATGTTGCTGTGACTCTTTTTTTTTAAAATCAATCCCTAACTTAATTCTTTTGTCAATTTGACACTTAAGTAGAATAATCTTTTTTATGAAAAGCGGATCCCAATCACATTACACCCTGAAGAGCCAGAACGGCCACATGTGAGGAGGGTACCACGAATTTTAAGAGGAATTTTTTCCTCTGAGCTTCCTTATCTGTATTTAAAAATACAGCCATGTGCCGCTTAATAACAGGGCACGTTCTGAGACACCCGTCCTTGGTGATTTCATTGTTGTGCAATCATCAGAGAATGTACTTATACAATCTAGATGGTCCAGGTCAATCCGTGGACATGGTCTGTTGAGGCAATCAAGGGACAAGTAAACTGGAGATGTAGGAAGCTGCTGCCAGCCTAACATGGCAAATCCTACAGGAAACTTTTTTATGTAAGTAAAAGGAATGTCCCCAAAATAATAAAAGGCAGGGTGAATGAGTAAACCAGTAACAGTTGCTTATTATCCTTATCAAGTATTAGGTTCTGTACATAGTTGTATGTTATGCTTTTACAGGTGCGGTGGGTTGGTTTATGCCAGGATCACCACAAACAAGAGAACAATGCTTAGTGCTATGGAGGTTACAACACTAGGTCATGTGGGAGCACCATTGGATACAAGTAGCCCAATGTTAACCAAAACATTGTCTATATGGGTGCATGACTGTGCCCCATTAGAAGAGGCTGTTGGAAATAAGTGTTTTGGCAAGGATGTGGGGGAAAGGGCACACTCAGACATTTCTGGTGGAACCACTTCAAATTGGTGCAACCACTCTGGAAAACAGTATGGAGATTTCTTAGAAAGCTTGGAATGGAACCACCATTTGACCCAGCTATCCTACTCCTCGGTTTATACCCAAAGGTCTTTAAATCAGCATACTACAGTGACGCAGCCACATCCATGTTTATTGTAAATTCACAATAGCTAAACTATGGAACCAACCTAGGTGCCTTTCAACAGATGAATAAATAAAGAAAATATGGTATATATACACAATGGAATATTACTTTAAAGAAGTAATGGCATTTGCAGGTAAATGGATGAAGTTGGAGAATATCATGCTAAGCAAAATAATCCAATCCCAAAAAAATCATAGGCCAAATGTTTTCTCTGATATGTGAATGTTAATTCACAATAAGTGGCTGGGGGGTACTAGGGAAGAATGAAGGAACTTTGGATTGGACAGACGGGAGTGGGGAGGCCTGTGGGGGTGGGAAGGTTGGTGGAATGAGATGGACATTATTATTATTACCCTATGTTCCATGTATGATTGCACAAATGGTGTGACTCTGCATTGTGTGCAGCCAGAGAAATGAGAAGTTGTGCTCCATTTGTGTACAATGAGTTGAAATGCAGTCTGCTGTCATGTATAACTAATTAGAACAATTTTTTAAGAAGAAGAGGCTGTTGGAGTGTGTGTATGGGTCTGAAGACTCAGACTGGCCTTTCCTCTGCATGCTGGCTCTGGCCCTGATTCAGAGCTATTGAGGACACCTTGGTGCTTGTGAGTGAGCTCCAACAGCACAAGGAATTCCCCCATGACACCTTCCAAGGGAAATTTAAATCCAAATGCTTTTTTTCAAAAGCAAGTGACACCTTCCTGGGCGCTCTTAAGATCCAGTGAGTAGAAAGCAAATGCTCTTCGTCTTCTGCCTTCTGACATTTGAAATTCCACGGGGCTTTCTCCCAGCAGAAAGGACCTCACCAGAGACAAGTTGCCCTTGAGATGTAAGCTCCACAGACACAGCAAGAGAGCTCTGCTTCTAGTTCAGATGAGGACTACTGGTGGGATTTCTTCTAATTTAGAAGGCTTCTTTCTAATTTAGACTTGAGGTCTCTCTCAAATGCAGCCATAAGCCAAGACAACCACTCTCTGGAAGAACCCTGAGGAGAAGGGGAGTCAGGCTCAGGTGTGTATACCAGGCAAGATACAATGAGAAAGTAAAACAAAAATGAAAAAAAAAAAGAAGTGATTTATTATACACAGATCCCAGAGAGGTTAGGGGTGAATATGGGGGAGACACGGGGGGGGGGGGCACTCAACCAGCAGGAGATAAAGATGGGGAGGGGCTGAGGGACTTTATGACAGCCCATGGGTCAGGCCAGCCTTCCCTTGGGACTCGTAGCCTGGCTAGCTGCTTTGTTTTGTTTTGTTTGGGTTTTGGTACCAAGAATTGAACCCAGGAGCACTCAACCACTAAGCCACATCCCCAGCCCTTTTTATTTAATTATTTATTTTTATTTAGAGACAGAGTCTCACTGAGTTGCTTAGGGCCACACTCAGTTGCTGAGGCTGGCTTTGAACTTGCAATTCTCCTGCCTCAGCCTCCCGAACCACTGAGATAACAAGCAGGTGCCACAACATCTGGCTGGACTGGCTAGTCTAAAGGAAACACGTGAAAGGGGGAGAACTTATTTACAAGATACTGGTGTTGATGATTCATCATGGTCAGCAGCTGTGGAAAGTGTTGGTTTGTGGGTCAGTGGGATAAGGAATGAGCAATCTCCACCCAGGGAGAAGTGTTTATTTGGGTACTAGGGATTCAACCCAGGGGTGCTTTACCACTGAGCTGCATCCCCAGCCCTTTATTATTATTATTATTATTTTTAATTTTGAGGCAGAGTCTTGCTAAGTTGCTTAGAGCCTCACTAAGTTGCTAGGGCTGGTCTCAAACTGGTGATCCTCCTGCCTCAGCCCCCCGAGCGCTAGGATACAGGTGTACAGCACCACACCTGTTGGGAGAAGTTTTGATTAGGGTGAAGATGACAGGAGACCATTGTGTTTCAAGAAACTTCCTCTAAGATCTAAAAATGGACACCAGACAGCAATCATATTAAAGAAGTGTATGACAGGTGGGTAAGATGAGAGCAGCTCTGTCCCGGCTTGATGCAGTGTCTTCCAGAGCATGTGTCATTGTTTCCCCTGCTGTTTACCCTGGGCTTCATTCCACTGGCAGGTAGGGTGCAAGAAAAGAAGCAAGCACCACCCTTCTCTGCTGTGCAATGAACTCAGGGGCTGGTAAAGAATCTGAACCACCTCTATTCCACTCCTCTTTAGGTGGACATTTCACAGCAGGCCCTGGAAACCTTCTTAATGCTATGCAGCATCAAAAAATAGAAAGCACATTTTAACTCTCCAGTGTCTGCAGACTAGCATGGAAGACACTCCATGCATGCATTCAATAAACTCTTGACATTCCTACTGAGTGCCAGACCAGACAAAGGAGGTACTACCAACAAAATGAAGCAGTCTTCTCCTCCTTGCTTCTAGAGAAGAAGACAGTCTAAACCAGAAAGCAAATAAACAATTATCCATGTTAGTCCTCTGATAAAGAATAACAGGGAAGCCCCTTTTTTTAGGGTGTTCCAGCAAGGTCTCTCTGAGGAAGCCGAGTTCATCGAGGTTCCTAGAGAATGAAAAGAAGTCAGCTTTCTGAAGAATTGGGATGGGGTGTTCTAGAAGGGCCAGGGAGGCCCTCAAAAATGGTAGGAAATGACCCAAGGCAAGGAGATTGGTGGGAAAAGAGCCAGGGCATGACTGGGAGTGAGATGGGTCAGTGAGATGGCTGGAGCCAGATCATTTAGGACATTGTGAGCCACAGAGGAGAACCTGAGATACTGTGAGGCTAAAGAAGTGTCTCATGCAGGGGAATGACATGAATCAATGCATAGGTCAAGGGGGCCACTCTGGCCACAGGAAGTAGGAAGGACTGGAGGATGGTTTGGCAAGGACTGCTAATGGTACCCAGAATCCTAGCTCTCCTCCTCCTTCTGGACCCACAGTTGGACTTTAGTTCGCAAGTTCCTTCAGTTAGGCGTTTTAATCTGTTTCACCAATTTAGTGAGAGTTGGAATGATCCTGGGACATCAAGACCAATTATCAGTGTGGACGTCGAGAGACCAATACAGCATCTCCATCAGTTCAGACGATTTGGGACACAAAGAAAGTGTCTTATTCAGCTTTGCATGGCTGGGACTGACAGGAACAGATTAGAGGAGGAAAATTTTATCTTGGCTCACAGTTTCAGAGGTTCAGACCGTGGTTGGCCAACTCCACTGCTCTGGGCCAAAGGTGAGCAGAAGAACATCATGGCAGAAGGATGTGGCAGAGGAAAGCAGCTCAGGACATGGTGACCAGGAAGGAGAGAGGGCTCTGATTGCCAGGGACAACATATAAACCCCAAAGGCATCCCGCCCCCCAGTGACCTGCTTCCTCTCGCCACACCCTGCTTGCCTGCAGTTACCGATCAGTTAATCCATTCAAGTGGATTAATCTACCGATTAGGTCACAGCTTTCAAAATTTCATCATTTCATCTCGGAACATTCTTGCACATTCTTGTCTCATATATGAGTTTTGGAAGACAATACATACCCAAAGCGTAACAGTAACCCCAAAATCTTAAGTTACTTAAGCAAAAAAAGATAATATATTGGCCAGTTATGTGAAAAGTCTGGAGGTAGGTCTAACTTCAGCAAAGCTTGATGCAGGTGTTAAACTGGGACAAACTGACCCCTCCCAACAGTGGTCAATACCCCCAGCCTAACCACGCCCAAGGTTGAGAGCACAGGCTTCATTGTGATGGCTCATGCTCCCAAAATAATACCTACGGCCCAGGAAATGCACTATTCTGATTATCTTAAGCCTAGGTCCCGGGTTCCTGTCCAGGAGCCCCAGGTTCATTGGAGTTTGAGTGAAGGAAGGGGGATTTGTAACAGAATAGGAAAAGCTTCTTATGTCAGAAAAAAACCCAGATAAAAGAGAATGAACAAAATAAAAGAATATTCTTCTCTCACTGAAGACAAATCCAAAGGTAGAAAGTACAAGGCCAACAAGGAATCTTTATAGTTTATAGAAATCCAAATCTTTTAAACTTCCTGCTCTGCCCTATGTGGTTTTCATCCAATAGAGTTGCTAAAGCTCCAGCCATCATATCTGCATTCCAAGCTGAAAGATAAAGGGAGAAAGCGTTCACCTTTCAGCTGTGTCAACTTCTTTAGGTTGCCCCTCTGGAGTGTCATTCAGTACATTTGCAGGTATCTTATTGACCAAAACTTAGCCCATAGACATTAGAAAGAACAGCCTTTGTCCTGGGGACAAAGCACCCAGATAGAAATCAGGATTGTGTTATTAAAAAAGAAAGGGAGAACAGATGTTGAAAGGATGTTTGGAGTCTCTGACACAAGTGTGGAAATGGGTGAGGGACTACCAATGTATACTTCAGTTCCTTAGGCTCCTGCTTCCTTTAATGACACTGAGAAATTAGGGACCAGTTTTGAACTTGCCTAGAGTGGACCGAGCTAAAGGTAACAGTATCTGGGCCACAACAACCTCACCTTGAGTATGGCCCAACATTCCCTGCCCCAGAAGCCTAAATGTGCTCAAAGACATCTTTGCCTAACCCAGATTACTTTCCGGTGTCTGGACTTCACATCTATACCACGCAGCAGACTTTCATTTGAAATGGGATTTTTTGGGGTGGCGGGGGTTACCAACCACTGAGCCACATCCCCAGCCCTATTTTGTATTTTATTTAGAGCCAGGGTCTCACTGAGTTGCTTGGCCCCTCAATTTGCTGAGGCTGGCTTTGAACTTGCAATCCTCCTGCCTCAGCCTCCTGAGCTGCTGGCATTACAGGCATGCACCACCGTACCCAGTTGAAATGGTATATTGAACTTCAAATTTGACAAAGAACCTAAGAGAGAAAAGTTTATATACCTTTTCCCCTGAGTCATATGTCTGCCACCTACACTCCTAGTGCCTAGCAATCTTCATGAGATACTGCTTGTTCCTTGTTCATAATCCCAAGTGGTCCAGAAAGAAAGTTCTAATGGAAAGACGGGCAACTCATACAGATTGTGGACAGCATAATCTAACCACCAAGGGTAAGAACTCATGTGCTTCACAGTGCCGAGGAAAACCTCTGGTTGTCCTCCACTTGTCCAATAATTAGATCATATTTGACATTTGCTAGGAAAAGAATAAGAGCAGCCAAGGTATAGTGACACATGCCTGTAATCTCAATTGCTTGGGAGATTGAGGCAAGAGGATCACAAGTTCGAGGCCAGAGTGGGCAACTAAGCAAAACCCTGTTTCAAAATTCAACATTTTTTAAAAAAGGGCTGGAGATGTTGCTCAGTGGTAGAATGAACCTTGGTTCAATAAGAAAGAAAAAGAAAAGGAAAGGAGCAAAGGAGGAGGGGGAGGAAGGAAACAGGAGCAATGATACAAGAGTCTGGAAGAGGTGGGCTAAAGCTGGTCTGCTCTGGGAAGAGGGGCTAAGACTTGAACTGAACTTGAGGGTTTAACTTGACTTTGAACGTTGAGATTCTGATGAGAAGAGGGCAAGAATGGGGTGGTACATGAGTATAGATGGGGGTTGAACAAAGCGTTCAGGTCATCCATGCAGCCGTTCCACTCATGGAGAGGGGGTGTATAGGAGAAGAAAGGGACCAAAACCTGCCACCGTTTCTCCTGGCTTCCCTGGAGAAGTTCATGAAGGTCAGTTTGGCCTGAATATTGAAGATATTTATTAATATTCCTCAAAGAATAAGATTGGAAAAGCAGGGTTTGGGGGGTCAAGTTCGATAGGGATCAGAAACCCAATTCTGCTACCTACTAATTATGTGACCTTGGGCAACATATTTAATCTTGTTAAGCCTCAGTTTCTTCAGCTTGAATGTCACCAAACCGATACCTAGAACTGTAAGCAAAAATAACCGAAACAGAAGCAGACCTCAACGGATCAGCAAGCTGACTTTATTTAGTGAGCAGCGGTGGAATGGCACATTTTTCAGGGGAGAAACTGGCAACTGGTTACAAGAGGGGTGTGTTTTCATAGGTTTTGATGAGAGTCAATCATAGCAGAATGTTTAGTGTGACTTTATCACTAGAGATTCCTGGGCAGCCAGGAAACTTGTGCAGGTTCAAAGTCTAAATCAGGAAAACAGTTGTAAAAGCTCGAAACCCATTGTTACTGGGATGAAAATCCAGAGCCCAGAGCCCATTGTTTTGCCTTCTTTCTCCCTAGTGGTTGTTACTCCATATCCTTCAAGGACTGCAACTCTGGTATTACACAGGAAGTATGTAGTAAAGATGGCTACGGGGCTCAGTGGTAGAGTGCTCGCCTGGCGTGCATGAGGCCCTGGGTTCAATCCCCAGCACTGCAAAACAAAAGAGTGGTTATAATTCTGTACTTGTCATTAGTGCTACTCACCACCATTCCTGGTTCTCTACCTTCTGAGCACATAGTAATCACTGTGGGTCTGATGATTATCCATATGCTGGACTCCTTACCTGCCAGGTGGTGGTATTCGAAGATGGGGCCTTTGTGAGGTGTTAAGGTCATGAGGGTGGAGTTCCCATGCATGGGATTAGTACTGTTTTGAAAGAACCCTGAGAGATATTCCTGGCCCCTTCTGCCACATGAGGACACAGGGAGAAGTTACCATCTCTGAACCAGGAAGCAGATATCCAATCCGCCAACACTGTGGTTTAGCCTTCTGAGTTTCTAGAACTGTGAGAAACAAACTTTCATGACTCAAAAGCCACTTTATGGTATTTTGTGGGTCAGACTAAAACTGTAAGATTATACATCCTGGTTCCTTGAAATGAAATGGAAACATATGACCAGTTATGACCAATCAGCTTTGAGCAGAAATGATGTACGTCAGTTTCAATCAAGCATTTACCATTTGGTGAGACCCACCAAAGTACCATTTGCCACTAACCAGTAAAGTTCCATAGAACTTTACTGTGTCTGAGTGAGGGTGAACTTGTGTCTGAGTGAGGGTGATGGCCATGTGGGACAGAGTACCCAGTCCCCCAACCATGGACATGTAGGGTTAGAAAGGAAAAATCTGTGTTCAGCCGCTGATATTTTAGGGTTGTTTGTCTGTTCTATATTTCCAGTGCTAATATCAGAGAAAAAGGAACAAGAGAGTAGCTAATGGAAAATCCCAAATCAAATGTCACTTAATACTCTTTTCTGATGCCAAAAATGACATTAGCTACTCTGTATACAGATTGCCTCCTGTGCCAGGAACTGTACTGGTATTCTTAATATGCATGATCTTATTTATTCTCCCTATAAAGAGCATGTCATTACAGGGAAGATTCAGAGTTCCAGAGAGCTTCACACTTATTTATCTACCACATTCGTGTTGGTTTTAATGGAGAGGCCAGAATTCAAACTCAGGCTGTCTGATGTCAAATCCTTTGTTCCTTCCTCTGCATCATTGCACTCAAAATAAATTCAAGTCTGGAATTTTTTTTCCAGGGGGCGGAGGGTAATGGGGATTGAAACCAGGGTGCTTAACCACTCAAGTGCTTAACCACTGAGCAACATCCCCAGCCCTTTTTAAAAATATTTTTTTAGAAACAGGATCTCCATGAGTTGCTAAGTGCCTCCTTAAGTTGCTGAAACTAGCTTTGAACTCATGATCCTCCTGCCTCAGCTTCCTAAGCCACAGGGATTACAAACATACACCACCATGCCCAGCAAGTCTGGAAAATTTTGAAGTAAAAGTTCTTTTGATCTTAGCCTGTACCATTCAAAAGTTTAGTGCAACTTGAAGATAATACAAGGTGTGAACTCATAGAGATAACCAGACTGCTGAAGGTTGGTTGATTCTTAGGGACATTGTGAAACCTCCTTCCTCTCCTTTCCAGCCATAACAAACAGAACATCTGACCCACTCCTTTCATATCAGAAGGTACTTAATGCCATCCAAGGCCAGGCACTGTGCTGAGCCCCAGGGAAATGGCAGGGAACAGACAAAGCCATGGCCTTCAGGATGACATGTAAAGCCAACTGATGATACATAAGTAAGCAGAGATATTTAAAATGCAATCAGCCCCAGTATCCATGAATTCCACATCTACAGAGTCAACCAATCATAATTAAAAGTATTTTTAAAAAAGAAATTATGCTTATACTAAAAATGTACAGACTTGTTCTTGCTATTTTTCCCCAGATAATGCACTAGAATGACAATTTACACAGCATTTATGTGGTTTTGGGTTCTATAGGAAATCTAAAGATGATTTAATATGTATTAGAGGGCGTGGACAAGTTATAGGAAAATACTATGACCCTTTATAGAAGGGACTTGAACATCCTCAGATTTTGGTACCCACAGGGTTGGGGGGGTGGAGTTCCTGGAATCAAACATTTGTGGATACCCAAAGATGACTCTAATTACTAACCATTAGAAGGGCTAGAAATATACAGTACCACTGGATGCAGTGGCACACACCTATATCCAGCAACTCGGGAGGCTGAAGCAGGAGGATTGCAAGTTCAAAACCAGCTTCAGCAACTTAGCAAGGCCCAAAGAAAGTCAGCTACTCAGCAAGATCCTGTCTTTAAAAATAAAGAAATAAATAGGCTGGGGGGAGGGGAGGGGGGAAAGGAAGGGGATAGGAAAGGCAGCAAAATACAACAGACACTAGTATGGCAGTATGTATAAACGTGGATGTGTAACCAATGTGAATCTGCAATCTATATACGTGGTAAAAATGGGAGTTCATAACCCACTTGAATCAAATGTATGAAATATGATATGTCAAGAGCATTGTAATGTTTTGAACAACCAATAAAAAAAAAGAAATAGGATGGGGATATGGCTCAGTAGTTAAAAACCCTGGGTTCAATTCCTGTTACTAAAAACAAACAAACAAACAAAAAAAAGAAGAAGAAGAAGAAGAATAAAGAACAAAGATATAGGACAGCAAACCAGCCTCAACAATTCTTTTTCAGTTTCTTTTTGGGAATATCTGAGGTTTTGGATGGTTAAAGCAGATGGGGGTATATGCATACCCAACCTGCTACAACCTTGTGGCACGGTCACCGCGACAGCAAATCTAGATTAAATTACAACTGTGAAGAGACATCTTATTACCAAGCAGGAAAAGTTTTCAGCCTGTTTTAGGCAGAGAGGCCCCTTTTAGCCCTCGGCCATGCAGGGCAGCCCCTGACAGTGAAGGACAAACAGAACCTCCAATGCAATTAGACCAGGTCCACGAGCTCTGCAATAGGAGTCCCACCCAACTGCCCACTGACAGCCTCCCCTTCCCTACAGAACCCCACTGCAACCTCCTGACCTCATGGCCACCTTCATGTGCTTCTTGCAACCAGTGCAACCCAGGAACAGCTACTATATCACTAGGTGACATAAACTCATGGGACCACGGCTACACATGCCATCTGTCCTGGACTGAGACATGCCAGACGTGACCATGCTTCTCTGTAAAAGACATCACCAGTTCCTTGACTCTTCATTTTGTAGATATGATTCCGCTTTTGCAGAAACTTATGGGTATTTGGAAAGACTGGGAAAAGATTGAGTGGACCAGAGTCTGCTATTGTCAATGGTCTCCTCTGGTGAGGGATGATTGACAGAGGTTGGGGGAAACATTTAGTCTTTATTTTTTCCCCCAGGCAGACCTGGAGATGGAGCCCAAAGCCTCACACAGGCTAAGCAAGCACTCTACCCCTGAGCGACGTCCCCAGCCTTTTTAATTTTTAATTTCATTTTGAGACAGGGTCTCTCTGCCAAGGTTGGCCTCAAAGTTGTGATCCTCCTGCACCAGCCTCCAGAGAAAGGGGCTCACATTTCAGGGGCTTTATATTTTACAGTCATCATATTGAAATTTCTAATACATGTATCCATGATTTTTTTTTTCTGGAAATGAAGTCCAAAGGGACAAAGAAGTAAGTGATAGAGGATGAAGCTAAGGTTTGGGCTCCTGCTGCCTCCCAGACAGGTTCTTAGTCTTCCACTCTCTCACCCCTGCACCCTAGAGCCGACCCAGTCTCCCACTCAACACTCCTCTATCCCATCTCACTGCCATTCTTTGCCCTCATGGGGACCATAAGTGTGGGGATTATGGGGTTGACTCAGTTACCTTGTGGTGTTTCTTAATAGGACTTTGTGGTGTTCATCTCTACCACAAGATACCAGTGCCATGGCTGGTAACTCAGCAGGGGTAAGCCTCCTACTCAATTCAGTTGGGTATCTTGCTCTTCCCAATGTAAAGAGCACAATGCTCTTGGGCTAGGGGATGTGTCCATGGGAAAAAGAGACACCTGACTTGAATTTTCTGCCTCCAGAGGACCACAATGTATTCAACCAGCAACTGATAGGAAGGGAACCTAGAAACCAGTGGGCCCAGTGAGCTGATTGAATCACCAGACAGAACTCTTCACTCCCAAATGGGAGAGTGGGAGCATCTGTGCTCACCCACATGTGTCCCTGTGCTGGAGGGAATGTGCCACTGAATAGCAAATAAAAAAACACTGACATGTCTTGATCCATTTCGTGTTGCTATAACAAAATACCTGATGCTAGATACTTTGTAAAGATGAGAGTAATATTTAGCTCCCAGTTTTGCAACTGAAAGTTCAAGGTTGGGTGGTGGCCCCATCTGTTTAGCATCTGATGATTGAGTGTCATAACATGGCAGATGGTATCATGGCAGAAGTGCATATGAGAGATCTAGGGAAAGAGATCACATGGTGAGGCGGAAAGCAAGAGGAAAGGCTAGGATTGCTCTTGTATAACAACTTTCCACTCCCATATCTGACCCACTCCTGTGAGACCAACATTAAGCAATCCATACAGGTTTCTCCATGACCTAATTTCCTTCCACGGGGCCGCATCACCTAAAGCTTCCACCACATCAGTACCACCATCCTGGGACCCAGCCTCTAACCCAAGAGCCTTTGAGGAGCCAACCATATCTAAACTATAGCAACTGGAAGAAAAGGAAAAGGTGCTACATTTAAGTATCTTTAATGGCACGTCTTCCTGCTTTTTGGATAAGGGGCCTCATATTTTCATTTAGCATTGAACCCAGCAAAAGTAGGTAGCCTAACCACCACCACTAATTTCACCAATCAAAAATGACCTCTAATCTTCCCGTGCTGATTAACCAGGCCTCAGGGGTTGAATCAGAGAAAGGCTCTTCATACGCTAATTAGCCACCCCTAGGTTGTATCAGATGGAATTAATTCATTGGTACTCACATCCATTTCAAGACTGAATGCCACCAATCCAATATAAGAAAAGAAAGAAACAGGGTCTTGAGAGAGGGTAAGGAGGGAAGGGGTGCCAGGGTGCTATGGTGGCCAGGGAAGACCTCTCTGAATTCTAAGCCCAGCAAGGTTCAGAGAGACTGAACTTCCTGGCAGAATACAACCCCATGTCCCTTAAGGACAGAGATACCTTCTGAGAAACGCATCATTAGTCAGTATCGTAGTGAAAACATCATAGAGTTTCCTTACACCACCCAGGAACAGCTACTACATCACTAGATGACATAAACTCATGGGACCATGGCTGCACATGCCATCTGTCCTGGACTGAGACATGCCACGCGTGACCATGCTTCTCTGTAAAAGACATCACCAGTTCCTTGACTCTTTATTTTGTAGATAGGATTCCACTTTTGCAGAAACTTGGGTATTTGGGAAGACTGGGAAAAGATTGGGTGGACCAGAGTCTGCTATTGTCAATGGTCTCCTCTGGTGAGGGATGACTGACAGAGGTTGGGGGAAATATTTGTTCCTTATTTTTTTTCCCCTCTTCAGAACTGGAGATGGAGCCCAGGACCTCACACAGGCTAAGCAAGCACTCTACCACTGAGCGATGTCCCCAGCCTTTTTAATTTTTTATTTTGAGACAGGGTCTCTCTGCCCAGTTTGGCCTCGAAGTTGTGATCCTCCTGCCCCAGCCTCCAGAATATCTTGAATTACAGTCACATACCCAGCTTGATGGCATTTTTAATAATGATAGTGGTAAATCCCATAGAGCAATGGGCTGAGAATTGCCTTCTGTTATATAAATAAGGCTGCAAGGAGCAGGCTGTAAACACAAGTTCAAATCCAGCTGTGTTTAATCTGGAGGAGTTGCCTCCTCTGTCCCTTAATGTCCCCCTGCCTAAAATGAGGATGACATCGAGGTTCACAATATAGAAAGTGTGTGAGGGTTCTATGAGCAGATCCATATATATAACTCAAAACAAAGCCCAACACATAGTCCATGCTTGTAAATGTCAGAGCTTATTATGAGTGATAAGGGCTATAGGAAGCCACTGTTTAGAGAATTTGGCCTCAGAGAAGGGGTGGGAGCCTGGACCTTCCGCCAAAGCCAAGGATATTTCTGAGGTTCAAAGTCACCCGCCTACGATGACTGGAGTGGCCTTAAGGGAGCTGAGGATTAGGGAGGAACAGCAAGCTGAACCTCCAAGTTCCACAGATTCAGTCCCAGGGGATGGCTCTGGACTCAGGAGCAGGGTGGGCATGCAACAAGACCATTCTGCCTTAGCCTGGCTCTCCTGGAGATGGAAACTCTATACCTGGGGCATGAATCTCTTCTCCAAAGAGCTGTAACCCACTTTCTGTCTGCCTGGTCTGCAGGGTTCAGAACAAAAGGGGCCACTGGGAAGGAGAAGAGAGGCTTGCGCCTTTCCTCCAAACTTTGACAAAACAGGCAAGACCAGAGACAGCCATTTGGGCCTCAGCCTCCAAGATGTCCCCTGCAGTGGTCAGGTGCTGCTGAGGATGACTGGACTCCCTTTTTCTGCACTGATGACTAAGACAGGGACCAAAGCAAACAGGAAAATAACAAATGCTGATGGCTTTGGACTGAGCCAGCCCCCAGGGGTCTGGTGCTTCTTTATATAAAGGGGCCCCTTAGGAAGAGGAATAGGGGATGGTGGGTATGAGGTACTTAATTGTTTTTCTTTGTGTCCTTCCATTAGGTGACTTTTGAGTCCTTAAATTATAAAGCAGAAAGCTCCAATATCACATATCAATATATTACTATCCTGCCTAAGGATTTTCAGAAATGGAAACTACACTGCTTAAGAGAGAGCGAATTCAGTTTCTCCAATTTCATAAGTCAATTACACATCATGCCTATTCATTGCTTCTTTTCTCCCCTAACAATCTGATAGGTGATTGCTTTCCTACTATTATATGCTCATACGAACATACACACACAAAAAAATGATGGGTGAAGAGACACTTCAAAGACATAGCTGGCTTCCAAAGAGCGGGAGAAGATGCGTCTGCCGCCCACCTCCTGGGACGCAGAGTCAGGTGCCAGATGTGCACTAGAGCTGCAATGCCAGGACGAACAGCAGCACATTTTCTCTCTGTGCCCAATAAAGGACCAATAACAAGTCTTTAATCAGAGAGCCTCGTCATCCAAGAGGAGGCTCATGCTTTGATGGGCACCTGTGATTGTGGGACCTCTCTGCTCACAGTGAATGCTTCTGTCTGTGCAAGACACGTACTTTTTAGAAGGGCTTGCCTGGAAACGACATAAAGGACATGCCTTCTCTCTCTCTCTCTCTCTCTCTCTCTCTCTCTCTCTCTCTCTCTCCTCCCTCCCTCCCTCCCTAGCACTGAACAGTCCGGGGAAGGGATGTCAAGAGGAATGATTGTCCACATGACCCACTATCTCCCCCAGCCAAGCACGAATGTCCTTATGCATCACGTGGTCGCTGCACCAAGATGGGGGGGTCACAACTGCCACACAATAAAAGGTATGATAGTGAGCAATGCCTTCCCCTACTCTCCCCACAGACTACAGACCCCAGACAATTACAATCGGGCACATTAGGAGCCGTGTGTCCACCAAAATTTGCATTCCTCCTTCTGTGTTATAACATTGCTACTTTACAGCCGCTGTCCATAGCAACTAGTGACACCATGTTGATGCCATTGGAATGGGAGTGGCAGGAACATAGGGTGGCTCTATGTGGAGACAGTGAGGGAAGGGTGCCTTCCAGCCCCTCTCCTCTTCTGCCCCAGCTGCATGTTGAGGACTCTGAAGCCCTATAAGATGGCAGAGCTATCACAGGGCCTTGAATCCCCCTGAGACGTCTACCTAACAGTCAGAAGCACCTGCATCAGATGCTTAGAGGAGACAGAATTCTATTGTTTTAGCCACTGACATGTTGGAATGATGTTTGCATCTGGCATTTGCCTAACATAATGCTACAGTTGGAGAGAGTAAAGGGCTTTGTGGGGCACCCAGCATAGGCACCTCATCTAGTCTGAAGTCCAGGACCATTTCCTGGAGGGATTGATTTCTGAATTATAATCTGAAACACAAGTAGGCACAGGACAGCCTAACAGATGAAAGGGTAAAGACAGGTTTTCAAGAGAAAGGAATGGTCTGGACAGGGGGGGGCGGGGGGGGAGAAAATAGGAAGCTCAAAACTATGGACAGCCAGTCGAGCACACCTGTAATCCTAGCAGCTTGGGAGGCTGACGCAGGAGGATGGTGAGTTCAAAGCCAGGCTCAGCAACTTAGCAAAGCCCTAAGCAACTCAGGGAAACCCTGTTTCTAAATAAAATATTAAAAAGGGCTCAGTGGTTAAGCACCCCTGGGTTCAATCTCTGGTACCAAAAAAAAAAAAAAAAACATGGATGAGGGAACAAAAGGAGTGAGGGGAGAGGAGGAGAAGAATCAAGAGGGATGAGGTGATAGAGAAAAGCCAAGGGCTCATCAATCATCTTGCAAATCTACAGCTTTATCTTGAGGGGACTAAGAGGGGCCTGGAAAGATTTGGATGGGTTTTCATCAGGGATATGACACACACGATGAGAAGTAGGTTTAAGAAGGACCCTGGTGAGGGTTACTTGGAGAATGAACTGGAGAATTCTTTTTTTTTTTTTTTTCTTTGGTGATGCTGGGGATTGAGCCCAGGGCCTTATGCATGCAAGGCAAGCACTCTACCAAGCTATCTCCCCAGCCCTAGAGAATTCTTGCAAGAACACATGTGCATTATTTCCTCTTCCTGCCAAAACTATCCTAGGACAATGGCATTGGAATAATGTGAGCGGCCTACTGCTGGAGCCTGGGGGGCTTCCCAAACTGCACGGAGGACTTAGGACTTGGAGAGAGGCAGGTGCTGGGTTGCTGGAGGGCAGCAAGAGTGATCTTAGTTGACAGCATATCAGGATGCCAGACGAACATCCAGGGGCCTGGAGGAGCCTTGCACATGGGAACAAGCTTGAGATAAAGACCTTCAATTTTCCCCGATGGCTGAAGGGCCCCACCCAACCAAGCTCACAGACCCTCCATCAAGTCCCAGCCAGTTGGCATGCCTGACCCAGGGGGCTCTTGCAGACAATAGCACTTGACCTTCCCCAACTGGAGAAGCCCAAGAGCCACGGCCACCATCCTGCTTGCCGTGCATCACAGATCCAAGCACTTTCTTCTTCTGGGCTCCTCTGCTGGGCCTCTCCTTTTAGGCTCCCAAACATAAAAGGGAGACTGAAGCCCTTTCCAGACCCCAAAGCTCTCTGTCATTGACTTTTCTGCAGGGGCTTAGCCAAGAGGGAATGTGGATAGAGGGTCACTTGCCCATCATTCATTTAGATACTCTTTTTTTTTTTTAATGGCTACATATTTGATATCTCATGAAAATTTTAAGACCACCCCCAAGCATAAATGGCTATGATTTAGAAGTTCTTAATCCATCCCTTGGTTGAATCAACAACCCTTAGAGAAACTGAAACGTATTCTTGGGATTCCCCCGTAGAGCAAATGGGCTAAATTCTGCTGGGACATGGTATCGAAGGCCTATACTGAAGGATGTGACAACACAGCTCTGAGGAATTTGTCCTGTCTGTGGGACATTGTGCTATAGGGGACATAGCTCACTGAATTAGCCTGGGGTCTTCTTTACAGAGATGAGTGGGAGAAATTTCTCTGGCCTAAATTCCAAGAATGATTGTTGCTGCCTCTCACCAACTGGCTTGTGACTCATGGGACTGATCATTTCCCCCCACGGGTTGCTAGAAAGCAAGGACCCAATTTGTAGTCCATTGCTGAAGCACATTTTGTACTCCAAGTTTCTTTTTTTTTTTTTTTCCTCACCCTTCTTTTCCTTTTGCCCTGGTTTCCTCACTTGCTAATCTTTGTTTCATCATGTTGCCTTGCATGGTTTTTTTTTCTTGCAACCCACCTTAAATCCTTTTTGGAACAAGGTGGGAGTGAAAATAAATATATAATAGAATGACTAGCTGTCTTTTGCCATCGTTATTATAAAGCATCTGCTAATGATCAAAATATATGACACTCTCAAGCAGAGCTCCTGGTAATTAGGAAAGGAAGGAGAGGAGAATATTGACAGGTGGCATAGGTTAGCATAGACAGGAAGGATTGGGGGAGGGGGCACTTCCAAATTCTGTTCAAAGCAGATTTCTAGCCACCAGAATAGAAAAGAATAATTATCTATCAGGACTTGGTAACTGGATGGTTGGTACTCAGTTTAAGTAGGTAACTATCATTAATTATCTTTGGATGCATTTGTTGAACAGAATCTTCAACAATGCTTTGTCCTGAGGCAAATTCTTGCTTCTCTGGGTGTCTGTAGGTGATATAAATGCCATTATTTTATATAACAACTTTACTGTTACATATACCTACCTACCTATTCATTGAGTCATGCACTAAAACAAAGATGAATGCACACACAGGACCTTTGCTATGCACCTTAGCTACTTCCTAGATTCAAGAGAGACAACTGTGTGCATTATCCATAATCTTATTTTTTTTCCTTACCAAATAAAGGTTCATGCTTAAAGCCATTTTCTAGCAATTCAACCCCAGCATCACTTGCTCCAAAACCATCCCATCAGTCACTTCTCTGAATACTTTGTTGAATCCTAGCCATAAACTTTTAGTTCTTCTAAAACCATGTGAAGTTCTGATAAAATTGGTGCTTTCATTTTTTTCTCTTCTTCCATTATTCCACATAAATTTCTCAACAGATTGACAAGTCCACTTAGGAGAAGTCGAGAAAAGATGAAGTATTATAGTGCTCCCAGAAACCATGCTTTTCTAGTTTTCATCTCCTTTACTAACTATTCAGATTTTTTAAGAGGATATTAACAAGAAGAGATATAATTCCATATATTTCATGCATAACCTTCTAGGAAATGTCAATCTTCTGCCCTAACCCTATTTGTAGAAGTCATAAGACATGTATGAGTTTCCTATTGCTGCTATAACAAATTCTGCAAACTTAGTGACTTAAGACTACACAGTTTAAGAGGTGAGAAATCCTAAATGAGGCTTAAATCAAGGTGTCAGCAGAGGTGTGTTCATTTTGAAAGGTCAAGGGGATACACTTTTTTTTTCCTTTTCTAGCTTCTAGGAGCTAGAAATGTGTGGACACATTTCTTGGCATGTGACTCCTTCCATCTTCAAAGCCAACAATATCATGTCAAGTCTTCCTCATGATGCCATCTCTGTGGTTCTGAACTTTCTTCCACCTCCCTCATCCACTTTAAAAGACCCTTGTGATATTTGGCACATGCAGGTAATCCAGGATAATCTCCATATTTTAAGATCAGTTGACTAGGTTCTATATGCAACCTTAATTCCTCCTTAACATAGAACATAATATTCACTGGTTCTGTGGATTAGGACATGAATATCTTGCAGGGGCCATGGTTATGCCAAACAAAGCACCTGGGTCCTCAAAGAGGAAGACCAAATATCATCTCCCTTAAGGTTTTAACAGTCCATATTTCTGAAACTTCAAGATGCATAAATTATCAATAGCTACTTTTAACTTTTGTGGCATAGTCACTTCAATAATATGAAGATGTTTCCCACGTTTATTTCAGCACTGTCACACTGAGAAAAAAAAAAGGATACCTTTCAGGAACATTTATTCACATTTCCAACTCACTAATAAAAGGAGAGAGAAAAGTTCTAGATTTTCTAATGGTCTGATGTGAACCAACATCCAGGTATCCAGCTACTTCCAGGTTCACAGAAGATTGGCATCTTAAGCCCTTGAAATTGAACATAGCCAAGCAAGCTGCAAACCTACTGTGAGCCTGGAACTGCACACATCTCCTCTGCTGCCTTTCATGAATGGAAGCATCTGTCTGTTATTTCTCCCCTCTCCAGCCCTCTCTTTCCCTGTCAATCAGAGGAGTGTGTTAGCATGGATACGGCCTACAATTGACA
This sequence comes from Urocitellus parryii, assembly GCF_045843805.1. Classification (NCBI taxonomy): domain Eukaryota; kingdom Metazoa; phylum Chordata; class Mammalia; order Rodentia; family Sciuridae; genus Urocitellus; species Urocitellus parryii. Next base: position 171,169,688 of record NC_135533.1, on the reverse strand, counting down.
GATCCTGAAAGGATAGGGCAGACGCTTTGGAGAGTTGCTTTGACTTACAGCAGACTTTGCATGAGTGAGAAATAAGCTTTTGTTGGGCTAAGTCAGCGATATTTAGGGCTTTTTTTTATCATAGTCTAATATTGCCTACTTTGATTGATATGTGGCTGTCTAAGAACTAGAAGTATCTTCCTCAATACCCCCACTAAAAGAAGGGAAATAGTAACTACCTTATCTAAGGACCACGCCCACACTGGAGTTTACCTGACATACTTTCCTGAGCCATCAGATTCTCCTGTTAAAATATGTATGCAAGTCCACTACAATATTATAAGAAACAAATATTAATCCTTAGGTAGTTATGTTGATAGAAATGACATATAGTTGTATGGATAAATTATGTAACTATATAATTACATCAGTATATTGTTATATTATGTAGTTATAGTAATTAAAATTAACTTAGTGCTAGAGTATGTACTGTACAAGTGTGAGGCCCTGGATTCAACCTCCAGCACCAAAAAGCACAATGGGGGGAAGAGATTTTGTAACCCCCATTAAATAACCAAATATTCTGTTTACTAACAGGATATTGATAATGAATTTAATCATAATTGATGATGAACCAAAGATGCAGAGGAAAGACCTTTTGGTTTGATGATTGACACTGACAGATGTCATACAACCTGGTTGCTTCAAAGCACTGACAATGGTCTGTGCTTGGAATGTAAGAACTAATTCCATTTGAAAGTAGAGTTAAAATTTTGTTTACCATACTACTGACAACCATTGCAAGCATCTAACACAGGTGCTCTGGGCACAGTGGTATGTACACAGTAGGAATCTCATAAATATTCATTAAATGATAGAATGATCTTTGTGGCACCTGATATTCAGAGCAAGTCTGCTGTTGTTAAACCCACCACCAAAAATGGGAATTGTGCCCTTGTTGTACACCTCCAGGGCTGTCCATGAAAGCATCAAAGTACTAATACTGACTCAATAGTATTTTCCATTGCAACCAAACTTCTGCTCAAATGAACATGCCTCCTACTATATTGGCTTAAGCCTAAATGATTGGACCAACTATATGGAATATTAATTTCATATGCAAATGAGGCATTAGTAATCATTGACTACCGCTCCTTTCAGTGAGCAGTGAGTTATTCATTATTTATAAAACACAAGATTAAGAGACAGTTGAGATCAAAAGTCCTGTTATAAGGAATTTACTTCAATAAAAACTTCTCTAAATTTTTAAAATAAAAGAGAATGAATTAGCCAATTGTTTCATGACCTTCATGGTGAGGAATTGAGCTGTCCTGAAAATTGAAACTAGGGTGCCTTCTTCTAGCCTCAGGCTGCCAGGGGATCTTAGGGGCCAACAAACAAGACAAAAGGAGCCTGGCAGCTGTTGTAGAAGGACATAAACAGCAGATTGAGAGCACTCAAGCACACATCTGCTGGTCCACATTTACACCTGCAGCATGTCTCAAGTTCATGAATAGACAGGACCTACTTTCACAGGCTTATCAGAAACCTACCTGGGAGCTGGCACTGAGACGGCTGAGCCTGGGGTGGGATCTGAAAAGGACAGAGACAGGGTCACAGGGATTGATAAAGAATCTCTTTTTTATTTTTTTAGTTATAAATGGACATAAGACCTTTATTTTATTCATTTATTTTTATGTAGTGCTGAGGATCAAACCCAGTGCCTCACGTGGGCAAGGCAAGCGCTCTACCACTGAGTCACATCCCCAGCACAGGAACCTCTTTTAGACCATCTTCTCTTTGCATTTCATGCATTGATTTCATACTGCTATTTCCAAGTGTTTCCATCACCAGTCTAAATAGCATCACCTCATCTTACACACACACACACACACACACACACACACACACTCACAAACTCTCAGAGAATGGACTTGAGAGAAAGGCACACCATTCCCTGCTCCTCTCAGCTCTGTTTCTGTATTTATCAAAGGAAACTGAGAAGGGCGTAGCCAAGGGGAGACGCTGCCAGTTATTGCAAATTCTGGAACAATGTCAGCAGAAAAGGAGAAAACATATTCCATAGCTCCCGAGTGCCATTTATCCTGTCTACACTGCTAGAGAGAGATCTGAGGTGTTTTTATGCCTAAGATTGGTATTTGGCATGAGGATCAGAGTTAGTCCCCTTCCTAACTAAATGAACCCAACTTGTAAAATTACTCAGCAGTAGTGAATAGGCAGGGAAGATCTCCAAAATGATGCTGGGCCACAGATCTCTCCATCTGCCATCACACTGGGATATGGTGATGAATTTTCATGGGGCAGAAAACAACTATATGATTTGCTGGAGAGATGGCAAAGAACAAAGGTCACTGGGAAATCTGTTTCAAAGCAAGAGAAGTTTTAGACACATTCACACTTACTGGTGTGATCCTGCATAAGTGTCAGATATTTCACAAATTTACTTCATATAATGCACTTGTACACTGTGCATTTTATTATAGTTAGTTATTCAAACTTTGCCAATGTTATGCTGAGACAATGGTTTGAAAAGTCAAAATGCTTGCCCCAAATACACTATTTTTATTGAAATTATGTTCAAAAATAGTTGGGCTAATTTAAAAAAAATTGAATCAACTGATTTGTAAACTAAACTGCCTACATTGATTAGGTTATGTTGTCAATATATTGATAAATCCTAGAAGTTTTCTAGCAGTTGACTGGAAGTAGCTACCTGGAACTCAGGATTTTTTAAAGAATTCTGAGGTCACCACCAGGCTCAAAAACATTTGTTAAATGATTAATGATGCCCATGACAGATGTGAAAGGGGGAAGGGAGAGGCACAGGAGTGAGGGACTGTGTTGGGAGGAGTTGAGGGCATAAGGAGTAGCACTTAGGCCATGTATGGTGTCATGTTTCCCTGTAACAAGCTTGGGACCAATGCTAATGTATCTGAGGTTTATGATATTGTAGAGAGGATACTAAATTATTGCTACACATAAGGGAATCCTTGTTTCTCTATAAAACAGAAAAATCATTTCAGAAATGCAAATGTACTACAAACATTTCTCCACCAAAGGGTAATTTTTTCCCCAAGTACATAGTTTTCTCAATTATTAAATTAAATTATTAAATAAATATGACAAGGAACACAACAGCCTCATTCTTGCCATGCAAGACTAACCATGTGCAAACACTGCCTGGCTCTCATAATTCCTACAGCTGAACTGGCAGTTTGTATAACTCAAACTTTCCCTTCCTGCAAGCTGGTGAAGCTGAAGCATTAAGAAACTAGCAAAATTCATAAAAACTGCAAGTCAGAGTCGCTCTTTTTTTTTTTTTGAGGAGGCAACACATTTAAAAAGCATCACTTGTAATTATGAAACTATTATAAAAACATTTTAAGAATGTGAAAGTACATTAAATCCACTCAAGAGAACAGACTCAAGAACATGGCCTAATGTCATCTCTCGGAATAAATTTAATGTACTGAAAGTTGCTTCATTTAAAAATAATAAAAATGTCCCAAAATTATATAAGACCTTTTTTAAATTAAAAGTCTATATTCAGGAAATGAACAGATACTTTTGGGGGGCTGCCTTAATGACTAATACAAATCATCAGATAAGTAATTGAGCTGTGCTGAGACAGCAATCAAAAATGAACAAAAGATTCATTTTCCTTGAAACTTAGAACGTAAGCTATGATGGACTAGCATGAAATCTTAGGTAAATCTATCTACTTCCAGTTCCATATATCAAATTTCTTTCCATGCTACAAGGGTAGAAGGCTTTAAAAGAAAACCCTCAGGCCTAGGAAAGTGGAAATTTGATCCTGAACTTTTCCAAAATATTAATAATAGTAGTGGTTACCATTTATGAATCCTGACCATATGTCAGGTACTGAGTTAGGCATTTTGTGTATCTTTCTATACTTAACACTCAAAATAATCCTGTAAAGCAGGGATTATCATTATCCTCAAATTACACTTGAGGAAATCGCCTTTCTAAGGTTCATCCCCAAATCTCAGAGTCAGAATAAAAATTGTCCATTAATGTGAACAACAGAATGACACAGTTCTGGGCTTTATTGGCAGCTGTTAGAAATGGGAAACAGAAGCCCAAGGCTTGACTCAGCCCTCAAGTGAATTTTGTCTGGGTGACTGCTGGAACGCAGAACAGTTCAACCCCCACAGTAAAATCTCTCTTCACACATTCAGACACATTAGGGATTCTCTCATTTCCATCTTCCCAAAGACTAACTGTCAAATGCCATCATAACAATTCAAACGTTTCCACCTAAAACCATTAACGGTTCAGAGTACATTCATATGGACTGTTTTTGATGTGTACGAATATACATACATATTTTCAATATATTCAAATCATATCACACTTAATTTTCTACAACATGCTTTTATCACTTGATCACATTTGTGTATATTTCTCCACATCTGTATACACAACCTCTACCACCTTCTTCTTAACGTCTGCCTCACACTCTACTGAATGAATGTACTTTTAAACAGTTTCCTGCTACTAGACATTTGAGTTATCTATAGGTTTGTTGCTATGATAAACATGCTGCAATAAATGTCCTTATATGCTGATGTATTTCTAAGGTTCAAATACCAAGAAGTATGACTACTGGGCTCAAGGAATGGAAACTTAAAATTTCAATAGATACTACCAAATTGCTCTCTAAAAGACTTTTCTGAGCTGGGGTTGTGGCTCAATGGTGGAGCACTTGCCTGGCGCATGTGAGGCACTGGGTTCAATCCTCAGCACAAAAAAAAAATAATAATAATAATAATAATTAATTAATTAATTAAAGGTATTGTGTCCATTTAAAAAAAAAAAAAAGACTTTTCTAGCCAAATTCTATTTCTCCACATGTGTTCCTCTTCTGCTTTGAAGGATGGTCTTTTGATTCTGTCTCTCATCCTTTGCCCTTCTTAATCTGTCTTCTTCACTTTTCCTTCCTCATTTCTGTTCAGTTTCCTCTCTTTCCTCCTTTACTCTCCATTCTGTCTCCTTATACCCCACTATTCTTTCACCATCCTATTTAACTGACCATAACATGACATAAAAGAATATTTACATTTTTAAGTTACTATGAATCAAGTTTTCTGTTTCTGCTTGTTAAATAATCAAAGTAGTTTTATCTGTCTCTCTAAAATGAAAGACAGTCATGAAATTATTTTCATGTAGACCCACACAGAAAATTAGAATTTGCCAGGTGCAGTGGTGCACACCTATAATCCCAGCAGCTCAGGAGGCTGAGACAGAATGACTGTGAGTTCAAAGCCAGCCTCATCAACTTAGCAAGGACCTAAGCAACTCAGTGAGACCCTGTCTTTAAATAAAATACAAAAAAGGGCTGGGGATGTGGCTCAGTGGTTAAGCACCCTGCGTTCAATCCCTGGTACATAAAAAATAAAAAATTTATAAACTCGGAAAATTAGAAATTCAATTTATTATCAAGAGTTGGGGAGGTAGGAGATATGATGCTCAATCATTTGAATGTTTAAACTTTTCCATTTTAAATTAGATATTCACTGTTAGTGTTAGAATAAGATATGGGTAACCATGATCACAAAAAGCCCTGTGTGGATTACTTTTTCCCCCACAAACCTTTTGAAAAGCAAAGCAATTATTTTCTGCTTCTAAAATAAACACTAAGAAATACAAAGAACTTTGATAAAGAAATAGAAAAAAAAATTTGTGTGTGGCATGCAAACAGCAAATTTAAAAGATAAAAACTAATAAACAGAAGACAAAATTTCCTTTAAAGACATACAGAGATAGGAGATGAAGGAATGACATATGCATGTGTGTTGGGAAGCAGAGAGGCTATATATGTTTATTTAAAAATTCTAGAAGGAAAACAAATGCAAACGCTGATATTGGCATCTCTGAGGATTAGGATTGTAGGTACTTCTCTGTGTGTGTTCTTGAATAAACTCCCTAATTCTTCTCCAATAAACACAGATATAAAAAACAATCAATAAAAGTTTAAATTTATAAAACTTTGCAAAAGAAAAAAAAACAAGAGTCAAGACACCTAAGTCTTCATAAAATATACCGAAGGCTTTCTCAGACTCCAAATACCTGACTTGACAAATTTTGTCAACCTCAAATTTATACACTTTAACAAGTGATAGACTACTAGCTGATATCTAATATAACAAAATAGGAAGTTATAGAAATACCAATTAAATATAATTTTAAAATTTGTTTGTAGGTATTTAAAACCATAGCTGGGCATGGTAGCACACACCTGTAATCCTAGAAGCTCAGGAGGCTAAGGCGGGAGGATCGAGAACTCAAAGCCAGCCTCAGAAAAAAGTGAGGGGCTAAGCAATTCTAAATAAAATACAAAAAAAAAGGGCTGAGGATGTGGTTCAGTGGTTAAGTGCCAGGGAGTTCAATCCCTGGCACCCCCCCAAAAAAAGATATTTAAAAACATAGTATCCACAAAGGTGGTTAATAAGATGTGGTATTTATTATCAAGGACTTGTTTCCAAAACATTTCAGTAACTTAGAAAAATGAATAATTTGAATAATTCAAAACCACAGGCGCTCCAAATGAAATTTCTTCATGTTAAGAGTACTGGATCCATTCCATTCACCATAGGTAGCATGCCTTACCAAAGAATGAACTTATTCAGTTGCCAAAGGATGTTCATAGTTTGCACCTTTAATTTACTGTAACTTCAAGGTTATGCATTGCTGCATTATATGTAAAAAGGAAATTCTATAAATCCAAATATCACCCAGACTCGAACTGAATAAATTATGATGAATCTACACAATGGGAAACTTGGTCTTTGGGGGAAAAAAAGAAAGAAAGAAAGAAAGTCTTTGCCCCATTGCATATTCACCAGGCTTAAGTTAAAAAGGGAGAAAAAATGAGAAGGGGGACAAGGTTTATCATATGTATTATGCAGAGAAGGAAGACTATCAAATTCCAAATAACCTGGCTGACTTGATAAATTATACATTATTAATCACTTGATGGAAATAGATGTTTGCTTTTATTTCAAAAAAAAGTGAAGGCTAATTGGGAAAAAAATATTTAGGAAGAGGGAAGAAGGCAGAGGGATTGGGGATAGAAACTAGACTTCTCAACATAACTTTGTGTGTAGTTTTGTAACTCTAAATATTTTGTATGTATAGTCAAACATTTTAAATAAAAAATAAATCATTTCTGTTGGGCATGGTGGTGCCCACCTATAATTCCAGTAGCTCAGGAGGCTGAGATAGGAGGATCAAGAGTTCAAAGCCTCAGCAACGGTGAGGTTCTAAGCAATTCAGTGAAACCCTGTCTCTAAATAAAATACAAAATAGGGCTGGGGAGATGTGACTCAGTAGTTGAGTGTCCCTGAGTTCAATTCCCAGTACCCCCCCCCCAAAAAAAATACCACTTCCTGTATCTTTATTTGAAATATTTACTAACATATTTTAGTAAGTTGAAACTTAATAAGTAGAATAAATAAAGCTTTAGTTTCATTATCCCTTAAACTGAAGTCTTTGCCTATTTTTACCTGCTCAAATTTCATCTGTTTCTCACAAGTTTTTAAATAATTTTTTTATTATTTCAAAATAGTTATACATAATATTGGGGGTTCATCTTGACAAAAATATACAAGCATGGAGTATAATATGCTCCAATTCAATTCAATTCCCTTTCCCTCCCCTCCTCTGTCCCCTTGTTCCCATTTCTCTATTCTTCTACTCTACTATTTATTTATAGCTTTTTAAATTAGTGCATTATATATATATATAAAGATGAATTGTTTTAGACTTTCTTTCAGTTGCCCCATGCCAAGAGGTCAGGGTTGGATAAGAGGTCAAGGGTTTCTAATATATAATATCTTCAATAAAAGAAACAGTTTATTTTCTTTTTCCTTGAGAACTTTGTTCCGCTGTTTCAAAATAATCATCTAAATTAGTGTTTAAAGGAATGTCTACAATCCGTCTAATGCTCTAATTTTAAACCATGTGTATATATTATCTCACGTAATCAGCCCAACAGAGGGAAGCAATCTCATGATCCTCATTTTACAGGTGAAAGAGCTAAGAACAGAGAGAAGTGAAATCACAACTTTAACAATTTGACTTACGTGTATTTCACATATCATAAAAATCATCACTCAAATCAAGGGTGAATAAACCATCATGAATCTACACAATGGAGAACTCAGGCTCTGAAAAAAGAAAGATCTCTGCAAAAAAAAAAAAAACAGAAGGATCAGGAAGACAAGGCGTGCCGCAGTCCAGCTGGGCAAAATAACAGGGAGGTGACAAACAACTTAAAGGTTGAAGCGGGAACTGCTTTATTGCTGGGAAACTCAGTGGGAACTGAGTGGGAACTCAAGGTAGCTGGCACCCAAGGTAGCAGGAGCCGCCTTATTGCAAAACAGCAGAGGTATATATACCTAACTGGTTACATACAGCTTGACACAATTAGCATTATCCAGTTACAGCAATCAGTCAATAAGGAATCCCTACCATCTTAATGGCTTGGTGGCGTTGCCTTACAAACCACTCCTCCTGGCAAACTGCCAGGCGCCATCTTGACTTGATATGCAGTCCTCAACAAAGGCGTATAGTATGATGTCATTGTTTTAATAACTTTTAGTAACTCTACCAAGTGGTGCAACCCTCACCGTGAATCAGTTCTAGATATTTTCATCCCTCCAATAGGATCCTTCAGGCTTCTTTACAATTCATTCCTGCTCAAATCCCAAGCCCCAAGCAACCACTAATCTACTTTCTGTCTAAGTTTTTCTTTTCTGGATACTTTGTAAAAATAAAATCACATATATGTCATCTGTTGTGTCTGGCCTTTTGAACTCAACATAATGTTTTTGAGATTCATCCATGATGTAGTTGGCATGAGTCAGTAGTTCATTCTTTTTTTTTTATTGCCAAATGGTAATCCATTGTATGGACATACCACATTTTGTTTGTCCATTCATCAGTGATGCTTGTAGGTTGTTCCAGTTGGGGCCTGTTAGGGATGACAGTTATGACATTTGCTCTCTGTCTACAGTAGAATCGCAATGTTGTAAAGAAGTTTCATGTTTAATTCTTTGAGAAACTGCCAAAGTATTTCCAAAGTGGTTGCACCATTTTATGTTGCCAAAGACCGTGTCTAGAAGTTTCTGTTTCTCCACATCCTCGCCAGTTATCATCTGTCTTATATATGACACCCATTCTAGTGAGGGTGAAATATTATCTTATTATGATTTTAATTTGCATTTCCCTAAGGACCAATAATGTCGAGCATCTTTTTCACATGCTTCTTAGCCATTTTCTCTCTCTCTCTCTCTCTCTCTCTCTCTCTCTCTCTCTCTCTCTCACACACACACACACACACACACACACACACACAAACACAAATTTTTTGTTGAAAAGTGTATCTTTTTCTCATTTTGATTAGGGGTTTTTTTGTCTTCTTATAATTAGATTATAAGTGTTCTTTGTAAATTCTTTACAGAACTTTATTGGGAATGTGTTTTGTAAATATTTTTTCCTAGTATGTTTCTTGATATATTTATTTATTTATTCGTACTGGGAATCGAACCCAGGGTGCTTAACCAGTGAGCCATATCCCTAGTCCTTTTTTTTTTTTTTTTGGAAAAAAAAAAAGGACTAAGGATATGGTCTTCTTAGAGTCTTCTTAGGTTGCTGAAGCTGGCCTAGAACTTGCAATCCTCCTGCCTCAGCCTCCTGAGTCACTGGGATTACAGGCATGAGCCACAATAACCTAGCTATATATTTTTTTTTATTTTAGGAGATAAGTCTTGCTACATTGTCTAGGCTGGCTCCAAACATCAGAGCTCAAGTAATCGTCTTGCCTCAGCCTCCAAGCAGTTGTGACAAGTTACCCTTTCTTTCTTTCTTTCTTTCTTTTTTTCCTTTTTTGTGGTGCCATAAATTGAACCCAGGACTTTACACATGCTAGGCAAGTAGGCAAGTGCTCTATCACTGAGCTCCATCCCCAACCCAGGAACCATTTTCTTAATGATATCTTTCAAAGTTCAATATTTTTTTTAACTTTGATAAGATCCAAGTAAGCAATCTTTTCCTTACTAAATGTGCTTTCATGTTATTGTAACTACAAAAACTTTGCATAAATCATAGTCTAGGAGATTCTCTCATTTACTAGTTCTAGCAAGTTGTGCGAATCTGTCTTTATTTCTTAGAATTTTCCACATGCAGTATTGTTTCCTTTGTGGAAAAAAAAATGATTTCACTTCTCTCTTTGTAATGAGGATGCATTTGTTTTTTCTTTTTCTTGTCTAGTTTCACTAGCTAGCAACTCTGGTATGATGCTAAGTAAAATAAGTGACAGCAGATATCCTTGCCTTGATTCTGAGGTTGGGAGAAAGCTTTCAGTTTTTCACCAGTAATAATATTCAACATAAGTTCCTTACCAAGTTCAGAAAATTCCCTTCTCTTCCAAGTTTACTAAAAGTTGTGATCATGACTGTGTGTGAGACACTGTATCTATTGAGATGATGCTGTGGTTTTTGACACTAGTTGATTTGAGGATGTTAAACCAAACTTACATTTCCAGGATACATCCTACCCAGCCAGAGTGTATCATCTCTTTGGTATATTGTTGGATTTGATTTGTTAATATCTTGTTGAGAATTCTTACATCTATATTCATGTGAGTATTAATATGTAATTTTCCTTTTTTGTGTGATTTTTTTTCAGGCTTTGGCATCAGGGTGATACTAACCTTATAGAATTAGTTGAGAAACGTTTCATTCTCCTCTATTTTCTGGAACAATTTGTGTATTACTGGTATTATGTCTTCTTTAAATATTTCATAATATTTGCCAGGGAAGTCATCAGACCCAGGACTTTTCTTTGTGCAAAGATTTTTAACTACTAATTTAATTCCATTATTCATTAAAGGTCTATTCAGATTTCTAATTTCTTGTTGAGTCAGTTTCCGTAGCTTTCTTCTTCCTAGGAATGTGTTCATTTCATCTGAGTTCTCAGATTTCTTGGCATAAAGCTATTCATCAAAGTCCCATGCTTTTAAGGAATGAAACTGGGATTTAAACAAAAGGGGGGCCTAATTCCTGTTTATTTCACTTAACATGTTATGCATGCCACCTCCTATTCATTTATTTACTCAATATGCTCTTCTAGAAACCAGGTATAAAATTGTAGGAATAAAGATGTTAATTGCTATGGTTTGGACATGGTTTAATTGTATCCCCCCAACAATTTATGTGATTGGAGGCTTCATTCCCAGGGTAGTTATATTGGGAAGTATTATGGAACCTTAAAGGGTAGAGCTTAGTGGAGAGTCCTCAGGTTATTGGGGGCATGAAGTAGTTCTCTATTGACCTCTTAATAGTTTTTATAAAAGAATTGTTATAAAAAGACTAAATGTGACTTCACCCAGCTCTTCCTGCTTCCTGGCTCACTGTGTGATCCTTACTTAACACACACCCCATCATCTATCTGCTATCTGCTATTTGTCATGGCCCCCTCACCAGAGTCAGAGAATATACCATGCCATTTGAATTTAGATTCTCCAAAAGCATGAGCTAAATAAACCTCTTTTCTTCATAAGTAACTTGTGTTCGGTATTTAACTATGGAAAAAAAAGCAGACTAACATATCAATTCAGTCCACTGTCAGAAGGAAGTAGCAATGACATTTCCCATCAATCAGGGACACAGTTTTCTAAATAAACTGGAACATATAATTTACAAATGGATCTTCCTGATTTTCAAATGTTTCATAAACATTCTCAGATGTGACTCCTCAGCTGCTTGTGCTCTAAGGTCAAAATGTCCAATCATTAGAGTTCATGCAAAAAACGAATGGCATTTTTAAGAGGAGTGATCTGCACACATTGTGTTCAATGGTGAACATCGTCAGATGGTAGTTTTACATAAGCAGGTGATACTGTTTTTCAATCATTTTGTTCATTTCCATTAGCCTAAATGGAAAACCATATTTGTGAATAAATTAAAAGTAAATTAAGAATTCTATAGCTAAGACCTTAGTAACATCTAAACTCATCCCATCCATAAACCCTAAAAGGTCAATAACTTTAGCTGAAGTTATTGAAGTTGGTGGCAAGATCACTGAGATGTAATTGGGTTGCTTGGGGAACAAATATATGGAAGGGGAAAAGGAAAGTAAGGTTGTTCAGGATGACATGATTTCCTTGGTGAAGTAGCATCTTCAAGCTCAGGGGTAATTTTAAAATTAAGATATAAATGTTTAAGAATCTAAAATGCATACTATTGCCAGGTAAGGTGGTACATGCCTATAACCCCGCAATTCAGGAGGCTGAAACAGGAGGATCACAAGTTCAAGGCGAGCCTCAACTTATGAGGTCCTAAGCAACTTAGCAAGACCCTGTCTCAAATTACAAAACAAAAAGGGCTGGCAATGTGACCCAATGGATAAATGTTTGGTATTGGGTTCAATCTCTGGTACCAAAAAAAATTAATAATAATAATAAATTAATCAATAAATACAATGCATACTATTAATATTTTCAGGTTGAGGGCTTTGTGAAGTTTTGACACTTTATGTACTTATAATGTTTAAGAGAATTTAGCCTAATGGAGTAAGGGGTCATCCTTGTGATTCTAATTTTAAAAGGGTAATTGATTTGGATTTGTAATTTTAAGTTCAATTCTTAATAGATTTATTAGAGAGCTGAATTTTTTTAAAGTTTTACTCTATTTTTAGATTGAATTTGTTAGATTTACAGGAGTTAAGTGTTCAGAAAGGTTCTGTTAAGTCAGATAATTATAGTACTTAAAAGGAAATTTAATACATTAAAATGATAAAAGGAATTTAAAAAAGAGTTTGACCAAGTTTGTAAATGGGACTAAACATTAATTGAAGGCCTCTGGAAAGTGATGGTTATATGTCAATGTTCATAGCAGCATAGTTCACCATAGCCAAGCTGTAGAATCAGGCTAGGAACCCATCAACAGACAAATGGATAAAGAAAACGTGGTATATATATATATATATATATATATATATATATATATATATATATATATATATACAGTGGATTTTTACTCAGGCATAAAGAAGAATGAAAAATGATGTCTTCCGCAGGAAGATGGATGGAACTGGAGGACATGGCGTTAAGTGAAATAAACCAGACTCAGGAAATCAAGAGTTGAATGTTTTCTCTCCTATGTGGAAGCTAGATCAAAATAAGAGAAAAGAAAGAAAAAGTGAGGAGGGGATCCCATGAACCTTGTTTTCGTCCGTGTTTTCGCTGCTGTGACTAAAGGATTTGACCAGAACAACTGTAAGGAAGAAAAGTTTATTTGAGGGCTCATGGTTTCAAGAGGTCTTAATCCACAGAAGGCCAGCTCCATGCCTTGGGGCTTGAGAGGAGGCTGAACATCATGGTGGTAGGAGTGTGGCAGAGGGAAGCAGCTCACATCAGGAAGCAGACAGAGGACTCTACTCTCCAAGTACAAATATATACCCAAAGCCACGCCCCAATTCCCACCCCTTCCACCGACACCTCCCACTTCCCATTCATCCCATCAGGGATGAGCTCACCGATTAGGCTAAAGCTGTCACTCAGTCATTTCTCCTCCAAACCTTCGTGCATTGTCTCACGTGTGAGCTTTCAGGGGACCCCTCCCATCCCAACCAAAACAAATGTAAAAGAGAGATTGTGAAGTCCAAAAGGGGTGGAGGAGGGATTGGAAAAGGGGGGAATGGTGGAATGAATCTGACCAAACTTTCCTATGTACATATATGAATTTACCATCGTGAATTACACACACACACACACACACACACACACACACACACATCCATAATGCTAATTTTTTTTAGACACAATATCTTTAGTTTATTTATTTATCTTTATGTGGTGCTGAGGATCGAAACCAGGGCCTTGCACATGCTAGGCAAGCGCTCTACCACTGAGCCACAACCCCAGCCCCATAATGCAAATTTTTTTAAAAAAAATCCTACATAAATAGACGAAATAACACCAACCAAGGGAGGTAGGCAGGGAAAGGGGAAGCACTAGGGACTGAATCCGAGCAAATTATAGTCCATGCTTGTATAATTATGTCAAAGTGAACCCCAATATTATGTATAACTATAACAAACTCATTTTTAAAAGTGGTGGTTCTAACTTGCTGGGCATATAAACAAAATAATAAGATCTGTAATTTAAACTTAACAGCGTGGAGATACACAGGGATTTTTTTAACTCTAAATTTAATAAATCAAAGATTAATTTAAAATCAAAGCTACTCTGAATACTCTATTTTGTGCCCCAAACTGCCATTGAGAACCTTAATAATGCCATTTGCAAGTGGAGCAGTATGTCTCCAGGGTAAGATATGCTGTCATTCAACAAGCATGAATGGAGTGCATACGGGATACCAGACAGAAACCTTGCCAAAGTCTGAAGCAGTCACAGGTTCCTTGTGGTGCCCAAAGGAGGTGTCTAAACAGCCAACTTGTACAGACATTAGGCAGCCAAAGGTATTGCACATTAACATTAGCATTACTCCATACTCCATAAGTATAGAGAACTTAGCTTCCTCTGTAAAATAAAGCCAATTATGGCTGCCAGAAAGACAAGAAAACATCAAGCAGGGGAGTCTCTTTACATTAGTTAAAAGATATACAAGAATGCATGGTAGAAGATTGCTCTTTCTTTTTTATTTGTTCTTTTTAGTTATACATGACAGTAGAAAGTATTTTGACATATCATATATACAGGAAGTATAATTTCCCATTTGTACATAATATGGAGTTACACTGGTGTGTATTCATATGTGAACATAGGAAAGTTGTGTCTGATTCATTCTACTATCTTTTCTATTCCCATTCCCCCCCCCCCATTTCCCTTCATTCCCCTTTGTCTAAACCAATGAACTTCTATTCTTCCTCCCCTGCCTTATTGTGTGTTTGCATCCACATATCAGAGAGAACATTCGGCCTTTGGTTTCTTGATATAGGTTTATTTCACTGAGCCTGATAGTCTCCACTTCCATCCATTTACTGGCAAATGCCCTAATTTCATTCTTCTTGATGGCTGAGTAATATTCCATTGTGTGTATGTACCACAGTTTTAGAAGATGCTTTCCATCCAATGGCTATCTCTTCCCTATCCAAGACTAGATCAAAATTCCATGGGCTTGATGGGAAGGAGGAAACAAGAAAGAAGGAAAGAAAAAAAACTAAAGCCTAGGTGCTGATGCATTCCTGATAAAGAGCCCTGTACCCTGACTCTCTGAACCAAATTCTTGATATAAAGGACAACAGACCTCCCACAGATAAACGTGGGCACCTGAGGTCAGGAGAGCTATGCTCCTGTCCCCAGGGATCCTAGCAGGTTGTAAGACCCAGAATTCCCTGGGCCTTGTGTGGTGAGTATATGTCCAGCCAAAGGGGCCCAGGGGAGCCTCACCATGTAGCTAGAGAACAAAAGAGCACAGAAATGGAATCCCTGTCACTTGGCATGGGGACAGAGTTTGGCACTGTGCTGCGCAACTGCTACACCTATCTCATTTCATCCTGACAAGCACACTAAGAAGGAGGTAGCCTCAGAGTCCATACTTCACCCAGTAAGAAACAGAGGCTCTGGATTAAATAACATGCCCCAGGACATACAGCTGAGCAGTGTCACAGCCGGGACCTGACTGCATCCTCCCAATCCATATGCTGTATTGCTACCCCATTACGAAATGTACGCTATCCATCACCTTACTGAGAGATGGATGAGGTGGGGACCTGTCTTGGTGCCTTGTGGCATGCAGAGAAATGGCAGCCAGCCAGAGGCAAGAACCCAAGCAGAGAAAAAGATAATTCAGATACTGACTCAGCATTGTTCTTGATGACAGTTAAGCTAATGGAAACTACAAAACACAGCCAAGAAAATTCTTTGTTTTTCTCCCTTTGCTGCATAGGATCTTGGCTGTTTGGGGGTCATTGAAAGGCTCTGGCACGTACATATCTTTAACAGTGAGTCCTAGCAGCCCACCGGTCAGTCTGCCGAGCTGTACAGCTCTGAGAGGGAACCAAGGGTTTTTCCTGAATTAAAAAGAGAGAGAGAGAGAGAGAGAGAAACTTTAAGAGTATAATGTCAAGAGAGAAATATGACCAAATAGTACAAGGAATAGAATCCAATTTTTGCTTTCAATATGCCTGTGAATACATTTGCATAGGGAATGACCTCTCTGGGCAGTACGAAGATGGGTAATTTGATGAGTATCAGAGCCCCTGAGCTAAGTGATTCAAGTGCACAATCCTATAAACCAGGGGGGGGCTGGGGTTTGAGTCCCCGCTCTGCCACTTCCTGGCTGTGGGACCTTGAAGGAAGTGACTGACCTTCTCAGAGCCTCAGATTCCTCATCCATGAAGTAAGGCTACTGGCAGCCTCTACCTCGCCGTGTGGTTGTGAGGATCGTGTCAAGTAACCCAGGGGCTGTGGGGGGTGTCGTGCTAGGCATGTGATAGGCATTCGGTTACCACAGGTGCAGAAGAGCTCCGTTTTTTTTTACCAGAGGCTCAATACAGCTTCCTGGTTTCATACCTGTCACCTGACCTTCTTTTTTATTATTTTTAAAAATATTTTTTAGTTGTAGATGGACACAATATCTTTATTTTATTTATTTATTTTTATGTGGTGCTGAGGATCGAACCCAGGGCCCCAAGCATGTGAGGCAAGTGCCCTACCACTGAGCCACAACCCCAGTGCCCACCCCCCCACACACACACACACCTTCTTCATCCCATGGACATGGAGTCCAGAGACAGGAAAGGCCCATGTTCTGTCTAGAACCCAGAGTTCCAAGCACCACTCCAATCTCTCTCCTCCCTTTTCAGCATTGACCACGGAGTCTATAAAGAACTGCAGAAACCATTGCCTTCTTGCTGGGTACAATGGCACATGCCTGTCATCTCAGCCACTCAGGAGGGTCAAGCAGGAGGATCACAAGTTCCAGGCCACCTTCAGCTACTTAGAGAGACTGTCTCAAAATACAATAGGAAAAAAAAAAAAAAAGAGTTAGGAACTTAACTCAATGGTAAAGCACCCATGGGATCAATCACTAGTGGCAAACAAAAAAGGAAAGAATGAAAAAAAGAAACGATCGTATTGTTTTAGGAATCATGCCACAAGGGTATATTCTAATGAGAAGTATTTTATCAGAGAGAAGGTAGCTGGAATCGGGATCAAGAGAGAGACTAATTTCATCTCAGTAGTAAAATCTGTTATTTTGTTTTTAGTCACATGAGTATTTGACCAAGACAAACAAATCCCATGAGATCAGTTTCAAGAACTTTGCATAGAATCCCCTTTGAACTCATATTCTGGCAAGCTGGGTTGAGGAGAAAAAAAAAAGATAAAACAGAAAATAAGTTCTCAGAGAACGACACGTCTGAGTGTTATGGAAGGAGAGAGAGACTTGGTTGAAATGCCTTTTTCTTTCCATTGCTGTGTGGTCTTGGGAAAATTATTTGACTTTCCTGAATCATATTTTCCTTACCTGAAAGGTGAGGACAACCCTAGCTCACAGGGCTAATGTAAGAATTTCTTGTTAACTGCGTCTTAAGACCGTAGCTTGCATTAAAAGTGAACAAATGACAGTTCTTCCCTCACTTAGAAAACTGCCTACTAATATCAATTAGCAATTTTGGTTTAAGGTTTATAAAGTTCGTTTCATGATGACTTGCCTGAGAGGAGATGGTGCTCATATAAAACTTGAAGCCCAAAGTTATCCAGGTTCAGGTTTCAATTCTGTCCCCGTCACTTACCACCTGTCACCGTGCCAAGCTTACCCCCTTTTCTCCATTAGAATCTATCAGGAGAACGCACCCACTCCAAGGGGTTAAAGATAAAGTTGTGATGGGTCTGGCCTGACTTCCAGCATTTTAAGAATGTCAGCTGCTTCCTGGGTGTGTTTCTGTTTTGCTAAGAATGATTCCTACTGTCACCTCCTATCCTTCCTTCAGTTGGTGCCTGAAGTCAGAGCCACCAATTTTGCATTTCACAGCATGAAGAGCGTCGTCCCACAGCAATAATTTAATCCATCGTATGAATTAAATGGGGACGCAATGAATATATGTATAAATGTATAAATGTTTATTTAGATAAACCTAAGAAAGTGACATGAAAATAATAGAACCAAACAGATTCATTTTTAAAAACCTGGAACCAGTTGAAGACAGCTCACGGGGTCCACCTGCAGACCAAAATGCAGAGATCACAAGCAAGTCCAGGAGAAAGCCACTTTCTAGTCTCTCAGAGAGAGAGTCTACAAAGCTCCTGGAAACCCAATTAAGTAGGGATGAGAAGGGAATTAATGTTTATTTAGTGCCTACTATGTGTCAAAGCCTACACATATGTTCTCTTACCTATCACTCATAACCCTGTAGCCTCTGTGTGCCACAATTAATGCCAGGCACCCTGGGGTTTTTTGTTCTGATGTGTTCTTTTTAAACATTTCATTGAATATTTAACAAGTACTAACTCATCAAGTCCTCTAAAAAACACCCTTCGAAGTAGGATTTATTATTTATTATAAAAATAACTGGGGCACAGAGAAGTTAAGTAGATTCGCCCTAGTTTGCACAGCTAATAAATAATACAGACAGAATTTGAGCCCTGGCATTCAATTTCACAGTCTCATCAATAGATTCTGGTACAGAACACCAAGGTGAAATAGCCATGGGTCCATTACTCTGTGAGAATATTTTATTTTAGATTGCCACAGTGATTGTCATAAATTTAGAGGGTTTTCTTTTTTTGAAGTGGGGTGGTCTGGGTATTAGTAATTATTGTTATTCTTGTTCTGCTGTTTGGATAGTAATACATTTGTGTGGTTCAAAGTTCAGAAGAAACAGTAAGTATCCAAAAAGTACTCTCTATTCCTGCCTGTACCAGGCAGTATCTTGCCCCAGAGATAAACAGCATTTTTCAATTTATACATATGCAAGCATATAAAAACTCTCTCTCTCCCTCCCTCCCTCTCTCTCTCCCCCTCCCTCTTTCTCTCTCCCTCTCCCTCCCTCTCTCTCTCATACACACACACACACACACACACACACACACACTATTACTTAAAGTCATACATTTCTGGACCACACTCTCTTGATGGGACCAAGTATCTGGAGACCATTCCATATTAGTACCTGAAGAGCGTCCTTATTTCTTGTGAGAGCTGTCAAGTATCCCTAATGCATTCTGTCCTCTACTGGACATGTAGGTTGTTTCCAGACTTTTGCTGTTACAGACAATTCAGTGATGAATAATTCAGCCTACGGATCATTTTTCATATTTGAGAGGAGATCTGATAACATCCTAGAAGTGGGATTGCTGGGTTAAACAGCATGTGCATTTGATAGATATTACCTTCTTTCCCTCCACAAAGATTATTCAAATTTCAAAATATGTAATCCCTGTCTCTTATTTATGAATGACTGGATCTATTTGATTAAAGTATTCCTAAGATTTTTAGCGGCTAAACTACATGATCTGAAATGCTGATAGGAAGGGCACATTTCAACCATAACCCATGATTTTACATTTTTTTAATTTTCACCGAAAGGGTATTTCCCAATGATTGACTATTTAATAAAATAAAAGACTCTATGAACGAGACTCTTTTATCTGCCTCATCTGTTGGTCAGGTATGCTCTGGGCTTATGGAAACAGTGGTGTAGATGGAGCCCCTAGAGTTGGGCACCAATATACAGCCAACTCTGCCTCTTCCTAAGATTTCATTTAGGAGAAGAGTATAGGGAGGTGTTCTCTGTGATGGCTAAATCCTGAGTAGAGGTGACAAACTTCCAGGACATTTTCACAGCCACTTTAGCAGATGTAGCTGAAATCAAAGTTGAAACCTTGCACCGAAAGGAAGGCTGGAGGTGCCTGGTATCTTGTTGGTTGTGGTTTGGATAGGTGATGTCCCCGAAAAGTTCATGTGTGAGACAATGCAAGAATATTCAGAAGTGAGATGATTAGATTGTGAGAGTTGTAACCAGACAGATGGCTTAATCCACTGATATGGATTAACCTAGTGGTAACTGTGGACAAGTAGGGTGTAGCTGGAGGAGGTAGGTCGCTAGAAGCATGCCTTTGGGGGGTTCAGAGTCTCTCTCTCTCTCTCTCTCTCTCTCTCTCTCTCTCTCTCTCTCTCTTCTCCTCTTCCTCCTCCTCCTTCTTCTTCTTCCTCTCTCTCTCCCCCTCTCCATCTCTTTCCTGATTGCTGTGTCCTGAACTGCTCTCTTCCGCTGAGCCCTTCCACCATGATGATCTGCATCACCTTGGGTCCAGAGCTATGGACAGTCAGCCATCTATGGCTGACACCTCGGAAAGCAGGAGCCCCCAAATAAACTTTTCCTCCTCTAAATTGTTCTCGTCTGGTCTCTCAGCGAAGAAAAGTTTCACTGAAACGTTGTCGTTGTGAAAGAACAGGACACAAGAGGTGATTCCTGAGCCTTCTGACCCCTGGATGTTACATTATTAGCTACTGGATGTGAGTGGGTGCCATGCAGGAGGTCCATCTTGGAGAAGAAAAGGGTCAGCCCAGGGAACTAAGCCTCATTAGATGTAGATACCATTCACAGTGTGTGATACTCACTCTGGGGTACGTGGGGTTAGCTGGACTTTGCTTCCCACCAGGCATGTTTAGATCCTAAATTAGATTCGAGATAGAGCAGATAGATATATCCATGGGCCTGGTCCACAGAGGCTGGCTACTCTGGGAATGGAGAGAGCCTTTTATGCTGCCAGTTGGACATCTTGGCAACTGGGTACTGGGAAGGGGGTGTGGCAGAGGCAGCCACATTCACCCCTCCCTTTATCTCTGGTGTCTTATCTTCACTTCAACAGAAGAGTACCCCAGCACAAAAGGGGCCTAGAGAGGAGAGAGAATGTTAAGGCGCTCTGGATGGAAGAGGCTCATGTCTAATCCCTAGCAGCCCCAAGAGCTCAGCTGTGGTGATAAAGGGATCTAGCAGTAATCCGACCTCTCAACAAAGAGATTGAATATCCAGAGGGGTGAGATCCACTCAGCCGTGCAGTGACTTCGACTGATTTAATCCAGCCAAGTTTTTTTTACAGATAGAGCAAGTGACTTTAAGCTCCTCTCTGCTCGGGTTTCCAGGACCCATTTTTAATAGAGAGCAAATGAATCCAGTAATTGACTTATATGAGATTTTCATATCTTAAAAGATTCCCTTTATTAAATGAACTGATTATATGAGATTTTCATATCTTAAATATTCCCTTTATTAAATGAACTAATTATACCCTATTTGCACCTAACTTAAAGGCAACCAATTCTCTAAAGTCTAGAAGTCTTTACCTGGTTCACGAATCATGTCCCTCCATTATTATGTAGTGTGGTGCCACCTAGTGGTAGAAACAAAGGTAGCACCCAAACAAAAGCCCAAAATACATTTAGGGTCATTCTACTCCACAAAGGTTATAGAAACTACTGCACCTTTGAGTGGGCAGGGCTACAAGGGTACTTTCCTGTTTTCTCCATTGATGGTAACAGGTATAGCCTTGTTGCCTTTTAAAACCTTTGTGACCTTGTGGACCAATGGAATAGAAGACACAGAGAAGCCCACTCAGATGATAGTCATCTGAACCTTGACAAAGGTACCAAAAGCATACACTGGAGAAAAGACGCCCTTTTTAACAAATGATGCTGGAGGCAACTGGTTTTCCATATGTAGAAAAATGGTACTAGGGCTGGGGATGTGGCTCAAGCGGTAGCGCGTTAGCCTGGCATGCGTGCGGCCTGGGTTCGATCCTCAGCACCACATACCAACAAAGATGTTGTGTCCGCCGAGAACTAAAAAATAAATATTAAAAATTCTCTCTCTCTCTCTCTCTCCTCTCTCACTCTCTCTTTAAAAAAAAAAAGAAAGAAAAATGGTACTAGATCTCTATCTCTCACCCTGCCCAAAAGTCAACTTGACATGGATCAAAGACCTAGGAATTAGACCTGAAATTGTATAATCGCTAGAAGACCACATAGGGCCAACTTCCCACACATAGGCAACCCCTAAAGCTCAGGAGGAAATATCAAGGATTAAAATCAGATGGCATTAAATTAAAAAGCTTCTGTACAGAAAAGGAAACAATAGCAGAGAGAGAAAAATCTACATAATGGGAGAAAAACTTTGTCAGATACTCCTCTGACAGAGGATCAATATACAGAATATATTTTTAAAAAAAAACTCAAAAACACTTAACATCCACTAATAAATGGGCAAATGAACAAAATAGACATTTCTCAAAAGAAGTACAAATGGTCAATGTGTTTAACATCTCTAGTACTCAGGAAAATACATCAAACATTCTAACTCCAGTCAGAATGGCAATCGTCAAGAGTACAATAATAATGCTGGAGAGGACTTGGAGAAAAAGAAACATGTACCTGGTTTATGGGACCATAAATTAGTACAATCACTATGGAAATCAGTATGGACGTGCCTCAAAAGACTAAGAATGGACCCAGCTATCCCACTCCTTGGTATTTATAATTAAAAAAAATTAAAATCAGCATACTACAGTAATGGATGCACACTAATGTTTACAGCAGCATAATTAACAATAGCCAAGTTATGGAACCAGCTTAGATGTCTATCAACAGATGAAGTGATCAAGAAAATATGGTGTATATATAAATAATGTAGTTTCATTTAGTCCTAAACAAGAATGAAGTTATCTCATTTGCAGACCAATGCATGGAACTGGAGAGAATCATGGTAAGTGAAATAAGCCAAACTCAGAAAGTCAAGGGTTATATGTTTTCTCTCACATGTAGTAGCTAGAGAAAAAAAAAAAAAAAGGAGGAAGAAAAGGATCTCATAAAAATAAAAGGGAGTCCAGTAAAGGAGAAGAAGGAGATCCAGGGAGGGCAAGGAGATATTAAAGGATGAAACCAATCAACTTATTTTAAGTGCATGTACAAATATGTCACAATGAATCCCAATATTATGTATAATTAATATGCACCAAAAAAGTAAAGAAAATCTTTTTGACCTGAATAAGACAAAGAAGTAAGAAGTCAATAAACCCTGTTTAGCCCAAAACACTTTCACCATAGAAATGGTACTTGTTTCAGGCCTGAGAGAAACCTGAACATGAGCATTCCAAGTCTGAAATGGCTATGTCCCTTAAAGCAAGTAGCACCAGGTCTGGCCAGGTTGGTTGAAGAATGGATGGGCCACGCCTGTAATCCCAGCTGAGGCAGGAGGATTGCAAGTTGGAGGCTAGCCTCAGCAACTTACTTCTGTTTCAAAATAAAGAATAAAAAGGGCTGAGGAGGTAGCTCAGTGGTACAGCACCCCTGTGTTCAATCTCCAGTACCACAAAAGAAAGAAAGAAAAAAAAAAGAATGGGTGAATCAGGAAACAACTTGCTGGTCTGACACTAGGAAAGCAGGAAAGCCTTCTCTTCCTCTCAAAGTTTTCTTTCCTCATGTATCTCGATACCCAGATTGCCACCATTTGATATCTCACTCCTTTGGCACTTGAAAGCTTTCATAATGTGAAAACCCACCCTGATGTGGTCGATAAATACTTTCAGCCTCACCAACATTCTGGGGAAGGAGGTGAACTCACGCTGAGAGCGACTATTTATTAAAGGATCTGAAGGGGGATTTGTATTTTGGATCAAAGTAGATGTCCTCTAGGGTGCCTCTCAGGTTTATAGCAACCAGCTGAGATCTAGATCCTGATGAGGATGCATCAATTGCAGCTGTGGGGACAAAGAGTTATGCTCCTCTCATGGAAGTTGGGGACAAGAGAGATTACAAAAAAAATGTGTCTTTTTGAACAACCATCTTCCAGAGTGTGCCCTTGACAGAGGCAAATGGACATAAGATTGTGCATATCTGTTGTGAAATATATCTCCAGGAAAAGGGCTGGGGAAATAACTCAGGTAGTAGAGTGCTTGCTTCATATGCACAAGGCCCTGGGTTCAATCCCCAGCACCACCAAAAAAAACAAAACCAGGAAAGTGCTTTCCTTACTATTACTGGTTTATTATAAAGGACCTTATAAGGGATAAAAGTGAATTAATTACCAAATGAAGAGGTATATAAGTTGAGGCTCCACTCTAGATACAAGGTAGTAGCTTAGCTAGGGAAGTAAAAATGTTTGTAGTTTAACACACTTTTCCAATTTATATAAGATAAGAGCACATATAATCAAATCCCCTAATGCAGGTGTCCTTTTATTTATTTTTGCAGTATTCTGAACCAAGAAGGACTCAATAATCTAGGATCCTATTCTTATCATCGACTCCCTATATCAAGATGGTCTGAGATGGAGTTGTGTTGTTTGAATATGAAATATCCCCCCAAAGCTCCTGTGTTAATGCAGGAATATTCAGAGGTGAAATGATTCGATTATGAGAGCTGTAACCTAATCCTTCCCTCCAGAGTTTGAATGGACCAACTGGGTGGTAACTGCAGGCAACTGGAGCATGGCTACAGGAGGTGGGTCCCTGAGGGTGTGCCCTGGAAAGGTGCATCTTCCCTGTGGCCCCTTCCCCCTCCTCTCTCTACTTCCCAGCCACTGTGTCCTGAGTAGCTTCTCTCTGCCATGCCCTTCCATCACGACATGGTGCCTCACCTGGGGCCCAGAGCAATGGATTCAGCCAACCATGAACTAAATCCTCTGAATTATGAACCCAAATAAATTTTTCCTCCTCTGGGTTGTTCTTGTCAGGTATTTTTGTCACCAGGATGAAAAACTAACACAAGCTAGAAATCCAGCTCAGGCCATGGGCAGAACAAGTCAGAGACAGCGGAGAAAGAGAGAGAATCTCCTATGTTGCCCAGGCGAGGCCAGAACTCCTAGGCTAAAAGTGTTCCTCCTTCCTCAGCCTCTGGAATAGCTGGGACTACAGATACACACCTCCATACCCAGCTACTAAAGCAGCTATTACTACTCTGTTCAAGAAGGGGAAAAAAAAATGTTTCAAATCAAATTTTTAAAAAATTAAGAAGAAATCTACGCAAAGAAACAAAAATAATTTAAAAGAGTAAAATAGAAATTTCAGGGGTGTCGCTCAGTGGCAGAGTGTTTGCTTAGCATGTGGGGAGCCTGAGGCTTAATTCCCAATACCACAAAAGAAAGGAGGAAGGGAAACAAAAGAGGAAGGAGGAAAAAAAAGCTAGAAGTGAAAGTGTTAAAATAAAAACATCACTGGAATGGCTTAAAAGCAGGATGTAGACTGAAAACCAAAGAGATTAAGTGAAGATGATGAGTGTAAAATCTGAAGAACAGAGAATTAAAATTTTTAAAGAAATCAGAGTTACAAGAAATGGCATGACAAGATCAAAAAGTCTAACATGCAGTTGAAATTTCAAAAGAGAAGAAAGACTAGGGCAGAAAAGAATATTGGAAGAAATAATGGTCAAAGTTTTCTCAAATTTGTTACATGAAATAAATGTATAGTTTCAAGAAGATCCTACAAACTATAGACAGGACAAATATTTTATTTGTTTGTTTGTTTGTTTGTTTTGTATTTCCTAAACCTCAGAATAGATTATTTTCTCTCAGTTCAGACTTTCAGACACAGGAAACCAACCATCATAGGCTTAGGGCACACATAGTCAAATTGTTGAAGATCATCCAAGGACAGAGAAAAATCTTAAAGAAGTAAGACAGAGTAATAATTCATTATCATTGACTTCTCATCACAACAATGAAGGTCAGAAGACAACAGAATATCACTAAAGGGTGTAAGAAAAAAAAAGAAAATTGAAAATATCCTTCAGGAAGGAAGTCAAATAAGAACACTCTCAGATAAATAAAACCTATGACAATTCAATGCTAATAAGCATGTACTGTTAGAAATACTAAAGGAAACTCTTCGGATTGTGGGGAAATTATATCATACGAAAACTGAATTTCAAGAAGGAATAAATGACATTGGATGGTGAAATACATAGGTAAATACAGAAGGAATCCCAGCGGCTAGGCAGGAGGATCACAAGTTTAAAGCAAGCCTTAGCAACTTAGAGAGGCCCTAAGTAACTTAGCAAGATCCTGTCTCTAAATAAAGTATAAAAAAGGGTGGGGATGTGGGGATGTGGGGATGTGGGGATGTGGGGATGTGGGGTTATGGGAATGTGGGAATGTGGCTCAGTAGTTAAGTGCCCTTGGGTTCAATCCCTGGAATAACAATAACAACAACAAAAAAAAAAAAAAGAAGGATATTTCTTCCACTTTCTTAAAATAAAAGCAGCTACTTAATGCTAAAATTGTAAAATTTTACAGTGGAGTATATATAACATATATAGAACTGTACAGTTGTAGGTTTCTACATTTTTAAGTAAAGTGGTACAATATTTTTTAATTTGCTTTTATTAGTTATACATGACAGTAGAATGTATTTTAACATATTATACATATATGGAGTATAACTTCCCATTCTTCAGGTTGTACATGATGTGGAATTACATTGGTCATGTATTCATATATGCATATAGAAAAGTGATGTCCGATTCATTCTACTATCTTTTTCATTCCCATTCCCTCTCCCTACCTTTTATTCCACTTTCTCTAATCGAAAGTACTTCTGTTCTTCCCCACCCCCTGCCCCTTATTGTGAGTTAGCATCCAAATACCAGAGAGAACATTCAGCCTTTGATTTTAGGGGGATTGGCTTATTTCCCTTAGCACGATATTCTCCAGTTCTATCCATTTACTGACAAATGCCATAATTTCATTCTTAGTAAACTGCAAATTTAGGAATGTATATTGTAATCCCTAAAGCAAACACGCACTGTGACAGCTTTTCATTACTGTGACCAAAATACCTAACATAAGCAACATAAAGGAGGAAAGATTTATTCTGGCTCACAGTTTCAGAGGTTTCAATCCAAGGTCAGCTGTCTCCATGGCCCTGAAGTGAGACAGAACATCATGGTGGAAGAGTGTGACAGAGGAAAGCTGTTCACCTCCTGGCAACCAAAAAAACAGAGGAAGGGACCTTCCTTAGTGAGACCCTAAGGAAGGGACCAGAGATAAAATATAGTTCCCCAAGGTCCACTCCCAGTTACCTCCTTCAATCATGTCCTGCCTGCTTACAGTTTCCCCTATTCCCAGTAGTCCATTCAGTCAATGGAGTAATCCACTGATGTCACAGACCTCATGATCCAATCATTTCCCCAAAAGCACCACATCTGAACCTTGCTTCAACACATAAGGCTTCAACACATAAGGCTTTAGAGGCCATTCCAGATCCAAACCAGAGTGCATGCACACAGGCACATGCACGCGCGCTTGCGCGCACACACACACACACACACACACACACACAATGCAGAGTCAAAGCTATAAAACTAGTGAAAATCACAATGGCATTTTAAAAAGTATTTAAATAATATTCATGTTTTTAAAGGTAATAAAGGAAGGAAATAAAAGTCAGAGACCAAAGATAAATAGCAAAGTGGGACATGCCTAAATCCAACCATAATAAAAATCACAATAAAGGCATATGCAGTGGTACACACCTGTAATCCCAGCAACTCAGGAAACTGAGGCAGGAGGATCCAAGTTGGAGGCCAGCCTCAGCAACTTAGCAAGGCCCTAAGCAACTGAGTGAGACCCTGCTTCTAACTGGGCGCAGTGGCTCATGCCTGTAATCACAGCAGTTTGGGAGGCTAAGGCAGGAGGATCACAAGTTCAAAGCCAGTGTCAACAACTTAGCTAGACCCTGTCTCAAAATAAAAAGTACAAAGGTCTGGGAATACCGTTCAGTGGTTAAACACCCCTGGGTTCAATCCCTTGTATTAAAAAAAAAAAAAAGACCTTGCCTCAAAATAAAAATGCAATTCTCAGCTACACACTATCTACAAGAAAAGTGCTTTAAACATAGATATAGAAAGGCTGAAAATCGTTAACAGAAAAAAAGACCACACAACAGTGAATATAACAAGGTTATAGTAACTACACCAATATTAGATAAATGGAACTTTGAGGAAAAGAAGTATTATCAGAGATATAAAGGAACATTTTGTAAAATCACTAATTCATCAGGATTGCATGATCATAAATATTAGATAGATATATAGATATGTGTGTCTAATAGTAGAGTTTCAAAATACATAAAGCTAAATTCAACAGAATTAAAGGGAGAAATATATAATGCAATCATGGTTGAAGAATTTAACAACCCAATTTTAGCAATTAATAAAACAACTGGACAAAAATAAATCAGTAAAGGCATAGATTTTATCCACACTACCTCCCATTTTTGACCAATTAATACTTATAGAACACTAAACCCAACAACTGTTGAATACATACTTTTTATAAATTCACATGATACCTTCATTAAGACTGAATAAGGGTCAGAGTTGTGGCTCAGTGGTGGAGCACTTGCCTAGCACATGTGGAATACTGTTTGACCCTCAGCACAAAAATAAATAAATAGGTAGATAGATAGATAGATAAATGTATTGAGTCCATCTATACCTAAAAAAAAATATATATATATATATATATATATATATATATATATATATATATAAAAATTTTATTTTAGAAATTGAATAATGCCGGGGCTGTAGCTTACTGGTAGAATGCTTGCTTAGCATGTAAGGCTAGGTTTGATCCCCAATATACACATAAAAATATACACAGAATATGTGTAGGACCACAGAAGTCTCAATAATTATAAAGGAATTGAAGTCATATGGAATTTGTTATCTAATTCATGGAATTAAATTAAAAATCACCAACAATAAAATATCGAAAACATCCAAATATGTAAAAACTGAATAATGCTGATGATGTACATTTAAAACAATGTCCAAAGGGAAATCTATAGTTTTAAATGCTAATGTTACAAAAGAATAATATCAAAGATTCCAACTTCATAAAGTAGGAAAAAAGAGCAAAGTAATGGAATAAAATATAGAGATAAGAGCATAAATAATTAAAACAAAAAACAAATAATAGATAAAATTAACAAGGGGGAATTCTAGTTATTTGAAAAGATAATAAAATAGATAAAACAACAGCCAGACTAATCAAAAGAAAAATTACAAATTACCAATATCAGGAGCAAAAACACATTAAAAGATAATAAGGAAATGTTATGAGCAGATTTATGCTAATTTGATCATTAAGATGAAATAGTAAAATTTCTTGAAAAAAATAACATCAAAATGGTCAATAGATGAAACAGCAAATATGAAATAGCTTTATATCAATTAAAGAAGCTGAATCTGTTATCAAAAACTTTCCCATAAAGAAAATTCCAGGTTCAGATGGTTTTACTTGTGAATTGTATGAAATATTTGAGTAAGAAATAAGCTGGACTCAGTGGTGTGCACCTGTAATCTCACCTACTTAGGAGGCTAAAGTGGGAGGATCACTTGAACCCAGACCAGCCTAGACAACATAGCAAGACCCACATCTCAAAAAAAATACATATATGATATGACTTTTTTGAAAACTAGTTAAAAATAAAAAACCTTCCAACTAGTTTCTAGGGAGCCATGATTAAATATATATATTATTTACACAATATATATGAAATACATATTTACATAATATATATTGCATAAATATAATATAAACATTATATTTATATATAAATGTATAATATTCATGTATTATATTAATATGATATGTTTTATTTATGTTTATATTAAATATAGATTATATTTTATATGTAATATATATACATTACATATATTTAGGCACAGTAAGAGATTAACAAAAATAACCAAAAATAGAACAATTATATCTATATTCTATAATAAAAAAATTATGTGAATGTGTTCTACCTCAAAATGTCTTATTGTAGTGCTCGTTCATCTTGTGATGGCATGAGAGGATCCAGTGCCCTCAGGATGAGATGAAACGAGGCGAATGACTAAGCACTTTATTGCCATGGTCCTAACTTTTGCAGTTTGAAGTGTGACAACAAAACTGGCAGGAGTTTCTTTTTCCTTCCTCACAGTTTCACAGATCGATTTTTGTTCTTACCATAGATCTTAGTCACCTCAAGGTACAATTTTTTTCCTTTCCTTATTAAGTCGAGAACTTTCTCCTTTTCTCTTAAAGGAAGCACTTTACAGCTTGTCTTAGGCATATCTAAATTGCCAAACTGTATCACTGCTCCTGTGTTTTGGGGCCATATCAAGTAAAATAAGTTACCTGAACACAAACACTGTGATACTGGATCCATCCATCTCATATTGAGGTGGTTACAAAGTAACTAGTGGGCAAGATAAAACGTGGATCCCAGCAGGGAAGGATTGGTACAGCACAGATACCCTGCACATTTCTAAAGAAGAGTTACAAACATGTTATACACAGACGCTGCATTGTTAGGATATTAGAAAACCATACATAAGAATTATTTTGGAAAGGACCATATCCAACAGGGGAGATACATTTAAAAAGCCCTTCCAGGGCTAGGGTTCTGGCTCAGTGGTAGAGCATTTACCTAGCATGTGTGAGGCATTTGTGTTCAATTCTCAGTACTATACCTAAATAAATATAATAAAGGTCCATTGACAACTAAAAAGATTTAAAAAAAATCCTTCCACATTACCTTAACTCACATTCTAGCAGAGAACAATAATAGATGTTTACAGTGATAAACCTGTGCTAACCAGATTGAATTGCAAACAGTATATATTGCCTTCTTGCCACCATCCCCACAAGAAATTATATATGATTTTTAAAGGTTTCCAGTAGAAAGACTAAATCTTTTTTTCTATTAATTAAATTATTTTAATTTTAAGGCATATATGACAGCAGAATGCATTTTGACTCATTGGACACAATTGCACCCCAACTTTTCATTTTTCTGGTTGTACGTGATATAGCATCACACCATATGTGCAGTCACACATGTATCTAGGATAATGATGTCCATCTCATTCCACCATCTTTCCTACCCCATGCCCCCTCCCCACCCCTCCCTCCTCTTTGCCCAATCAGATTTCCTCTATTTTTCCCATGCCCTCTCTCCCCCCAACCCCCCCCCCATGTTATGAATCACCATCTACTTATCAGAGAGATCATTCGGCCTTTGGTTTTTTAGGATTGGCCTCCTTCGCTTAGTATGATATTCTCAACGTCATCCATTTACCTGCAAATGCCATAATTTTATTCTCTTTTAATGCTGAGTGATATTCCATTGTGTGTCTATACCACAGCTTATTTATCCATTCATCTATTGAGGGGCATCTAGGTTGCCTCCACCATTTAGCTATTGTGAATTGAGCTGCTACAAACAGCTGATTTGATGATGTGGCTGCATTACTATAGTATGCTGATTTTAAGTCCTTTGGGTATAGACTGGGAGTGGACTAGCTGGGTGGTTCCAGGGGCTGGAGATATAGCTCAGTTGGTAGAGTACTTACCTCTCATTTACAAGGCCCTGAGTTCAATCCCCAGCACTATATATATATATATATATATATATATATATATATATATATTCCATTCCAACTTTTCTAAGG
Source organism: Urocitellus parryii (assembly GCF_045843805.1). NCBI lineage: Eukaryota > Metazoa > Chordata > Mammalia > Rodentia > Sciuridae > Urocitellus > Urocitellus parryii. Next base: position 171,138,201 of record NC_135533.1, on the reverse strand, counting down.
AATCACCATACTGCTTTCCAGATTGGTTGCACCAATTTGCCATCCCACCAGCAATGTATGAATGTGCCTTTTCCCCCACATCCTCAACAACATTTATTGTTGAGAAAGACTAAATCTTTAAAAGCTCTGATGCCTAAATGTGGGTTATCTGAAGAATTTATTATGTGGCAGCTAGCTCAGTCTATTTCAAAATATCCTATATTACAAATTTCTGGGTTATTTGTTTGTTTCTTGTCTGGTTTTGGTTGTTGTTATTTTAGTACTGGAGATTGACCCCAGTAGCATTTAACCACTGAACTACATTCCCAGCCCTTTTTTATATTTTATTTTGAGACAGGATCTTGCTAAATTGCATAGGGCCTCACTAAATTGCATGACTTTAAACTTGCAATCCTCCTATCTCAGCCTCCAAGCTGCTGGATTACAATTGTGCCCCAGCATCTCAGCCAAAATTCTGTTCTTGATACATCTTGACACTTTATTTCTTCTAACCTAGGACTTGACCTTCAAGGCAGCATTCCAAACAACAGCTATCTATCCATATATGGCAGGGACAATGCAGAGATTTATTCCCTAGCAACAATAGGATGACTTTAGGGGGATAGGGGAAGATAGTTATGTTTATTTCTGTTTGAACAGTTCATCATTTTAATAGTATATCCAGTGAAAAGACAGTATCTCCAAATGGTCTTTAATGAAGTCAGGGGTTTGAAATGCATTCCTGAGAATAATACATTTGAGGCAGGAGCTGTAGGTGATGCCTACCTGGCTAATTCTCTAACATTCATAATTTTTCCTCCTGGGGATTCCAGTGAAGATGAAAGGTGAAGACACTAACATATTTAACACATTAGGTAAGTAATAAGTCCATACTACTGTCATTTAAAAAAATAAATAAATAAAATGTGAGTACAGCATTTTAAAAGGTGCTGCCTAAGGGTTTGGAAGAAGTCAAAAAAAAATCTGCTTCAATTAATCAGTGTACTCCCGCTTAGCATTTTTTTAAAAAAAAAATTTAAACATCCAGTGTGAACTACTATGTATTTGAGGGTTTACATTCATGTTAGTTCAAGATTTGCACTTTTATCTTTGATTTTAAATTACATAGTACAAATATTTTCTTTTTAAATAAATTTTTAAAAGAACCAAAATGAAGTATGCAGGATAAGATGTGTAGCTTCCCATCTGCTTCCTGCCTTGGCCCTATGTCCTTCCTAGAGATATCAACCTGCCTCTGTGTCTCTCAAGTCATTCATCTGCACTACCAAACAATTCACCTCCTATATTCCTCTGCTACTGTGGTAAGGCCTCAGAGATGGCTCAAGCAACATGACATTTAGTCACTCCATGGAAACTTTAAGGTCTCCCACAAGTGAGAACTTCCTCTGCAACTCTGATAATAATTTCAATACATTTGAAATTATTTGGACAAGCTCACCACCTTCATCACTACAAATATACAGAGTATCTCTGGGCTACTTTATGAATACAGGAGGCACAAATATACCAAAAGATTTCAGAGGCCCAATTCCATCAAAACCTGAAAATAGGAGACTTGAAAGCTCGCTGCCATAGCTGACCATGCGAGTCTTTCAATCAGTGAAAATCAACTGATTTCTTCTAGGCCTGCTGTCTGTCTTTTCTGCTCTGAAGAATATAGTAAAGGATGGGCTACATTTAATCAAAAAATCATAGAGAGATTCTACAATCTGGAAGCTGGGAGGCTTTCTTTCTTTGTCTACGCAAATTATCCCACAGGCCATGAGATGTAAAAAGAGGCTTTCAAAATTAAATGATTGCATAGCAAATTTGCCAAGCAGATGATTAAAATTCTACGGACTACACCGGCTGCCACTCTTCACGTGGTTTTTCTAGGCAGTCATTATATCTTGTGAGCTGTGGGTCTTATAGCTTTTGATATTCTGGAAAGATTGATGACACCCATTTCCTTTCAAATAGGGTAGTTTTCAATCCAGACATCTTCAGCCACCTAGAAATTCAATCTGTGAGTTCCTGTGAAGAGGATGGCTTTCAGACCTCAGCCAGGTTGCTGGTATTTCTGTTGAGAAGCATGAAGTATGGATGTCCTGAGCCTTTGATGAGTCCTAAGTAGACGGAGATCAAAAGTGAGCTTCCTTTTTGACAAGACACATGAAAGCAAAAACCTAGCTGAGAACATCACAGGACTCATTTGAAATAATAGGAAGAAATGAGGCGAGTGCAGTATTCATTCCTCATTTTGTGGAATTAGAATTCCATTAAGAGAAGATAGGACACAGAAATAAGCTGCAAACTCTTGTGAGTTTTAGAAATGGCAAAATAAAAATATTCACATTTCTTTTTTTTTTACTGATACATCAGAGAATTTTTACAATATCATGAACTTATTCATACTGATTTGCTTCATCATGCGCAAATATCCACATTTCTATCCTTTGTTAAAGAGTTGATTAGCTTTATATTTTAAAAAAATCATACTAGTAATGTATTAGTCTAGTAGGGCTACTCTAAGAGCTATAATGTCAACGGAATGGCTTAAACAAACAGAACAAAAATATGTGTATATATTGCCTCACTGTCCTGGAGACTAGAAGTCAAAGTCAAGGTACTGGCAAGACTGGTTCCTCCTGAGGACTTGGGAAGAATTTGTTCCATGCTTCTCCCCTTGGCCTTGTAGACAGCTGTCTTCTCCCTGTGTCTCTTAACATTATCTTTCTTCTATGCACTTCTCCATGTCCAAGTTCCCCCATTTCATCAGGACAACAACAATCATACTGGGTTAGGACTGACCCTAATGATTTCATCTTAAGTTGACTATCTCTGTGAAGAACCTATCAGCGGCCAGATGCCAAGCCTATAATCCCAACAGCTTGGGAGACTGAGACAGGAGGATCACAAGTTCAAAGCCAGCCTCAGCAAAAGTGAGGTGCTAAAGCAAATCAGTGAGACCCTTTCTTTAAATAAAATACAAAATAGGGCTGGGGATGTGGCTCAGTGGTAGAGTGCCTCTGAGTTCAATCCCCAGTACTCCTCCAACCACCCCCCCTGCCCCGTCATAAAAAAAGAACCTGTCAGCAAATAGGTTATGTTCTGTGTTACTGAGAGTTTGGACTTCAACAACAAATTTATGTCAGGGTAGTAGGAAAAAAGGGAAGGTAGATACAATTCAGACTTTAGAAAGTAATTCACAAACTATTGAAACTCTTTAGTGAAAAAAATGCATTTAAAAACTAAACATTTCCATCTTTCTTTTACCCTTTTTCCTTTGGAGTATATTTATAAGCATAATTAATTTCAGGAAAACAAACACAGTTTTGAACTGGTTTATAGTGCCTCATATAAGTAGATGCACAATAATTGTGCTACTGTGAATTTGATTCTAATAGAAGCTTAATAATGAATCTGTCAGATAGTGATCCAATCCAATGGACTCAAGCACTTTCTGAATAACCACAAGATACTTTATGTCTCCAACTATAAAGATACAACCAGAATCATCTGAATGCATTGGCCCCTGAATCTTTATTGTGTAGAGCTTAAAGGTGAAATGTGGCCAAATTTTTTCTACAAAACTGATTAAATGATACCATCATTTATATATAAGTATATTATATATAAAAATATTTCATATATATGTTATATGAAATATTTTTTAAACCACCACCAAAGATGCATAGTGCTACTTAAACCATGAAATTTTAGCTGGGTATACCAAAGGAAACAAAAACCTGCAGCAAAATAGATCTCAAGGAATTTTCTGGCCATCAGGCATCAAGAAAGGGAAGGAGAAAAGGAAAGATGAAGAGCAGGGATACTAATTATTGAGCCACAAAAGTTTATTCAGAGCCTAAACTTCCCAATTTTGTTGAAAGACATGAATCCAAACATACAGGCTCAATCAACTTCAAATAGGATGAACTCAAAGGGACCCACACTGAGACACCTTATAATCCAACTGTCCAAAGACAAAACAAAGAAAGAATCTTGAAAACAACATTAGTGAAGCTAATTGACACATCCAAGGGACCCTCAAGAAGGTCATCAGCAGATTTCTCATCAGCAACCCTGGAGCTAGAAGGCAGCTCTCTGATACATTCCAGTGGTAAAAAGCAAAAGAACAAATAAACAAACAAAATCCTATTAACTAAGAAACTTATATCTGGCAAACTGTCCTTCAAAGAGAGAAATAAATTAAGACATTTCCTGGTTGAATAAAAGCTGAGACCCTAGACCTGCCCTGCAAGAAATCCTAAAGACAGTCCTGCATATTGAAATGAAAAGATGAAACTCAAGTCCAATACTCTATCATTCCACTTGCAATGAAGTCCTTAGAGGTACACTCCTTCCTTCCTTCCTTCCTTCTTTCCTTCCTTCCTTCCTTCCTTCCTTCCTTCCTTCCTTCCTTCCTTCCTTCCTTCCTTCCTTCTGTCCTTTCCTTTCCTCCTTTCTTCCTTGAACTGGGGATTAAACCAGGACCAATCTACAAGTTGACTACATCCCCAGCCCTATTTTTTTTTAATTTTTTTTCAATTTGAGATAGGGTCTCACTAAGTTGCTCAGCTGACCTCAAACTTGTAATCTATCTACCTTAGCCTCCAGAATCACTAGGATTTCAGGCATATAAACCACCATGCCCCACCAAGGCAGGATTCTTGAATGTGGGTTATACTGGTCTTTTATAATGAACAGAAAAATTTTCCCTATTTCATTTATTTTTTTCTTATTTGTTTGAATTGTATCAATTATTTATATGTTTGAAAGAATTCATCAGCGAAATCATCTGGTTCTGTGCATTTATTTGCAGGAAGATGATTTTTAATATCGTTTTAGTCTCATTTCCTTTTATAGATCTGTTCCAGTTTTCTATTTCTTCTTGAATCAGTTTTGGTAGTTTGTGTCTTTTTGAGAATTTGTTCATTTCACCTAGGCTAATTTGTTCATAGATTTTCCCTATAGCCCTATGTCTTCAGGTCAATAATGTCTCTTCTTTCATTCCTTATTTAGTAATGTTAGTTTAACTCTTTTTTTTCTTAGTTTCACTAAAGTTTGATGAATTTTGTTAATCTTTTCAAAGAACCAAGTTTGTGTTTCATCATTTCTCTTTGTTTCTTTTTTTAATTTTTTAAATTTATATATGACAGAGGAATGCATTACAATTCTTATTACACATATAGAGCACAATTTTTCATATCTCTGGTTATATACAAAGTATATTCACACCAATTCGTGTCTTCATACATGTCCTTTGGGTAATAATCCCCAGACCTCATTTGTTTCTTTCATGTTCTTTTTAAAAAACTAATTCTGTAGTCTTCTTTGTTGCATGTAGCACATGAGCACCTCTGTTCAGTTAGTTTGGTGATCAGCTAATGATTGGACAGAAATCTTGTTAAAGGTCTGAAACTAGTAAGTCTCCCACTCTTTGCAGAAGGAGTATTTGTATGTGTGTGTGTGTGTGTTTGTGTGTGTATGTGTGTGTGTGTCCACATACCTTAAATGTTCAGACAATTGGAAATTTTCCAAACCCTTCACTTCTGCTTGGTCAGAGACTAAAAATCAGCCAGATGTGAGAATACCAAGACCTTCTCAGTCTTCATCATGACCACAGCCCTGCTCATGCAGGTGACCTTCCAGATTCTCAAGAATATGTCAATGCTTTTCAAAACCCCTGTGAATGTCTCACGGCCAACTTTTTCTTTTAAGCTTTTTGGTTATTCTGTTGAAGCCAGAATTAGATAGACTGTCAGTGTAGATAGGTAAATCAAGTCAGGTCGGGTCAAGGAGGCCAATTTTGAGTGAGTCTGAGAAGTTGGAGACTGTCCCCTGAGGAATCTTATCAAGAACTCGCCCCTGCTCCAACCTGTTGCCAGGGTAACCTGTCCCAGGAATTTCCCCTCCCTACAGGGCGCTATAAGCTTGTTAGTTACTGTGTCCTGGGGCTGCTCCATCCTGCCCTTCCCCCTTCATCCCACCAGTTCTCACCTTTTGGCCCTCCCACTGAGCATTCCTGGGCCTAGTCACCTAAGCAGGAAGGAGAAAGATAAGGGGAAGAAGGCAGGAAAACAAAGGAATCCTAGGACATATAAATCCTAGAACTGGGGCTGGGGTTGTGTCTCTGTGGTAGAGCACTTGCCTAGCATGCGTGAGGCACTGAGTTCCATCCCCAGCACCACATAAAAATAAACAAAATAAACGTATTCTGTCTATCTACAACTAAAAAAATATTAAAAAAAAAAAAAAAGGCAGAACACCTCGCCTCTTGAGATACCATGATACCAGCTATGGCCCACTTCTTCCTCTTGGGAGAAGTCAATGTTACCCCTTTTTAAATAAACCCTGCTTCATATGCTTGCCTAACTGTTGCAGTCTGGCTAGGCACAAAATCACCAGCCACTCAAGCAGGAACAAACTTTATTTTTGAAATTGCCACCAATGCCTCGGACACTCCCAGGAAGATTGCCAATCGACGAACGCGGCGTTCTCCCGGATCCCAAGAGGAAGTTCCTCCTCCGGAAATCCCTCCTACCGCACTTCCCCAACCAATGGGAACTCTCCAGGAGTCCCGCAGCAGGCTGAGGTGGACAGCAGGAGTCCAATAGCCATATGAATGTAAATCTTAACATAATCATATCATCTCAATGGCTAGCTGGCATCACCTTTCAACCAAATATGCCATGCATCATATTACTTGGCTATGGCTCTTAGCACCTAACCAGCGGTATCACTGTTGTTTCCTTCAAGTATTATTCGCTGCCTTGGGTAAACACAGAGTCAACAAATTGCTTTTAACTGTTTTCAGTAAGTGGCCCTGTGAACTTTTTTTTTTCTATACTTCTTGTGAGTTTCTGATTCAGATCAAATAAAGACAACCTTGCTAATGGGATCTTCCAGGGACCCTTCAGACAGGCCAAATAATGACAATTCTCCAGGAATGAGGCTTTATAGATCCTTCAATCCCATGCGGCCCCTATGTTGATGGCCAGGCTGCTCTTTTTCACAACTGTGGCCTGTTTGTTTTTAAGGCTACCAAACAAAATTGAGAGCTGGGGAGGGGAAGTGGCAACAGGGCAAATATAATACCACAAAAAAAAAATGTCTTTTCTTACCAAGATTCATCCACTTTTCTTAAACCAATGCACTCCAGATTGCTATAAGCCTTTGGTGAATTTCCACAATTCTAAAAAGTTGATTCTGACCTTTTTTGCCAGTTTACCCATAGGTTTTATGAAAAAAGAAATATTAGAGATCCTTACCCCTTGTTTTTTGTGATGTCTTCCCAAGGTTTTGTTTTTATAATTTTTTTACATGAAAAGCATTATTTCTTAAATAGTACTATATTCTATATAGTGTGATGGTGAGAATACCTACATGATATTTTGTACTTTCCTGGTTCCTGGGAAACTCATCATATTATCTATTGAATCACCAGAATAATGAATTTTCTCTTATCAATACAGGTTTTGTTTTCAGTAAATGGCCCTGTGAACATTTTTTTTTCAACAGTGTAATGGTTTAGATACGAGGTGTTCCCCCATTGAATGAGACAATGTAAGAAAGCTTATAGGTGAAATGATTGAGTTAGGAGAGCCTTAACTTAATCAGTGCATTAATCTTCTGATAGAATTATGTGGGTGTTAACTATAGTCAGGGAGGATGTGGCTGGAAGAGGTGGGTGTGACTTGGGGGTATGATTGGGATATATATTTTGTCCCTGGTGAGTGAAACAGTCTCTCTGCTTCCTAATTGTCATGTCCTGATCTGCTTTCCTTCTTCACACCTTTCTGCCTTGATGTTCTGCCTCATGGGGCCCAGAGCAACAGAGTTAGCCATCTAGGGACTGAAATCTCTGAAACTATGAGCCCCCAATAAACTTTTCCTCCTTGAAAATTGTTCTTGTCAGGTATTTTGGTTGCAGCATCCAAAAAATAAAAAAGCTGACTTAAACAGTTTTCTTTCTTTCAGTATGAAATTTTTTATTTTTATTACAATGATATGTTCATCTACAGAATAAAAGAGACCTATCAAGCCATGCCCAACTGCGATGTATTTCAATCCTGACTTGATATATGAAATGTATGAACAAAACTTGTGATAAATAGGAGGGGATTTTTGAACATCGGGTCATTTAATGTTATCAAGGAATCGTTAACTTTTTGTTAGTGAGAAAATAGCGTTGCAATTACATTTGTCAAATATGCATCTTAGAGATGCATGCTGAAATGGTTACAGATGAGATTATATGATATCTAGGTCTTGCTTCAAAATAATCTGGAGTGGGGAGAAGCAGGTGGGAGTAGGGACCAAATAAGACTGGCTATGAGTTGATCATTTCTATCGGTTTGGTATGTACCGATGATTGGCTTGCCATGCTTTTCTATCTTTCAGTGTTTGAAATTTTTCATAATAAATGGCATGGAGGCCAGCCTCAGCAAAAGGGAGGCGCTAAGCAACTCAGTGAGAACCTTTCTCTAAATAAAATACAAAATAGGGCTGGGAAGGTGGTTCAGTAGTCGAGTGCTCCTGAGTTCAATCCCTGGTACCCAAAAAAAGAAATATGTATCAGTTACCAACATTTTAAAGTTGAGAAATTTCAGGGGCTAGAGGTATAGTTCAGTGCAAGGCCCTGGGGTTCACCCCCAGCACCAAAAAGGAATTTCAGATAGTCATCCATAATTCCTATCTCTCTTGAAACCACTAGAAGCTCTGGTTATACTACACTCCCATCCCACATGGTGACAACTGGCCAACAACCCTTTCTGTCCCCTTTAGAGAAAGAAGGCACAGTTCCTCTCCATTTGCCACAGTTTCTACCTGCCTGACCCTGGAGGCACAAAAGTCCAATCACTTTTGCCTTATTATGTTTCAAAGGCTTGTTGACAATCAGAGATGACAGTGAACAATAATTTCATTGTTACATACTGCAGATTACTTCTGAAGGTCAATACATAATCAAGATGTAACATTGTGTCACAGGAAAGCAGGGAGCTGAAACTCCAAACCTCAGTTCTTCTGTTCCAAGGAAAGAAATTTAAAAGTCAGCCACCAAATATCCATGCAAGAGAACTTCATTATAGGTGAATGTAAAGTAAAAGCCAAGTGAGGCTCAAGCAGAGAGCACTCTAAAGAGAGAGGGTGGGTCATCTCCAAGCAGAGAATGACAAAGGAGACGATGCTGTCCCCAAATTTTATTACTGTTTGATATTTACCAGAACTGGGGACAACCCTCTGTACTCTGCCAATCAGGTGTTCAACTCATCCTTCACGCTGAGTGGTGGAATTTTTGACCTTAGTTGGTCCTCTGCGGAACTGTCATGGTGGCCATCCTATTTAGGGGGGCTTCATCTACAAGTCAATCCCATGTTAATGCAGGCACTGGGGTCAGCAGCTGGTCAGAAGTTACCTTAGTGCTCCTGTGCTACTAAAGGAATCCTCCTTCCCAGACAATTGGAGACACTTATAAGTCACAATTCCTAACTTCACATCAACCTCAGTGGACTCTGTCAAGAGTTAGTCTCATTAATCTTATTCTCTTGATGTGATTTTCAACTAGCTCCCTTGCTTATATTTATTTTCTACAAATTAACTATCACCTTTTGCTTTCTACTTTGGAAGTAGTTTAAAGCAGACCCTAAGGTCATTTGAAGAACACTTGTGACCTTGCCTGCATTTCACTGCTCATTGCTAGCTACTCCCTGACAATTTCACCCATCTACAAAACATTTGGAAAAGACAGAAAAATACCCTTTGCAAGACTTTTTTTTTTTTAATAGTTATAGACTGCCAGCATGCCTTAATTTTATTTATTTATTTTTTAATGTAGTGCCTCACGTATGCTAGGCAAGAGCTCTGCCACTGAGCTACAGCCCCAGCCCCCTTTGCAAGACTTGATGCCAATCAGAACCTTTCTAAGGTGGCAGCATACCCACCAGGCTTTGGAACACAAATCCAAGCCAGTGACAAAACAATTGTCTTCTGTAAGATAAGCTGTAGAAACAGGATGCTTTAAAAATCAGTCAAGTCAAGTTAATCCCTTTATAAATCTCTACCACGCGGCCTGCGCAGTGGTTTCATTAATGAGGTTCTAGGCATAAAGTTAGTTAGACGAGATCGAAATAAAAACACACAGACTCAGTTACCTTAATTCTATTGCTAGGTCCGAGACGGCTCCCCTCTCTGGTTCGCTCCTCTAGCCGCCCAGCAGGGCAGCAAGGATTACTCAGGGCTAGCAGGAGAGAGAGAGCGAGCACGCCGGGGAGTAGCCTTTTATTAGGGAACCAGAGATTCAGGGGAGAATTCCATCCAATGAAGGTTGAGGGGGGGCTGCACTCCAAGGTCAGGGTCAGCGATTGGGTCCCCGGGGTCAGTGGTCAGGCACACCCCCACACGGATGGGCTCTCTCATCAGGAGAGGGACGGGAAAAACTTCGACATTTGCCAAAGTGCCTCAGACCCTCAACGGGAGGCACCCGATCACGTGTGAGAATGGCGTCCCACATATTCCCCCTTTTTTGTCTTAAAAATGAGGCGGCGGTTCATTCTCTGGAGTTCCTGGATTCTTGATTGGAAGACTCTCCATCCTGACAGCCCAGTAGGGCAATTACTGTCGCTACCATCAAGACTGGGGTCCTGTTCTTTCCTAGGCTTCGAAGTATTTGGGAAGCCTGGGTTGTTAGCTTCTTTATGTCTTTCCACGAAATCAGCTTTTCGACTGGTTCAATCTGGTCTTTCTTCATCCTTTTCCGAAATCTCCTCCTTCTGGGTAGTGGCTCCTCTGGGTCGATCCTCAGTCACTTGAATCTGGGTTCTATCTCCTCCATGTCTGATAGCACGTTCAGGCACCCAAATAGGACGGAAAGCACCTTCTGGGAAGATACAAGTATGGCCTTTTCCCCACATTATTACCGGATCTGGTCCCTTCCATTGACCAGTCTGTAAGTCTTTCCACAGAACTCTGCCTAAGGGGCCTGTTACTGAAGGAGACATTTGTCTCTCAGCAGCAGTGTGACCTTCTGCATCACAGTTTAAAAAATTTAAAACAAACAAGGCATGATTAAGGCTATTTTGGGGAGTCACAATCCTATTCCCCCCTTTTAATTTTTGTAATTGAAGCTTAATAGATAAATGAGCTCGTTCCACAATGGCTTGACCTTGGGGGTTATAAGGAATTTCTGTTTTATGATTAATTTGAAACTCTTGGCAAAATTGTTGAAAAGAAGAGCTTACGTAAACTGGAGCATTATCTGTTTTAATCTGCATAGGGCATCCTAAAACGGAAAAAGCTGCTAAGCAATGAGAAATTACATGTTGAGCATTTTCCTTAGTACGTGCTGTGGCAAAAATAAATCTAGAATAAGTGTCCACTATGACATGCACATAACATTGCTTACCAAATTGAGGAATATGAGTTACATCCATCTGCCATATCTGATTTGGTTTTAATCCACGGGGATTTACCCCTGATGGCAGAGATGGAGTGTGAATAACACACTTTGGGCATTGGCTTACAATCTGACGAGCTTGTTCTCTGGTAATACTAAATTTTTTACGTAAGCTAGAAGCATTTTGATGGTGCAAGGAATGGGAAGCTAGTGCACAGTCATATGAAGACATCTGTTGACAAAAAGCTACTAACTTATCAATTTTGTCATTACCTGAAACTAGAGGTCCAGGAAGATTAGTATGGGCTCGAATGTGTCCTATGAAACATGGGTACTTTCGCATTAGCACTGTCTTTTGTAAATTATGAAATAATTCAAATAACTCCTGTGATGAAGTAAACCCAATCATTGAAGTTTCAATATTTTTGGTAACTCCGACTGCATATAAGCTGTCAGAATAAATATTAATAGGTTCATTTGAAAAGTAATCTAAGGCACAGATCAGAGCTTGAAGCTCTGCTCTTTGGGCAGAAGTATAAGAAGTTTGTATCACCTCTGTGTGAACACGACTGAAAAAACCTGCCTTACCGGAGTTAGAACCATCTGTGAACACCGATAAAGCTCCCTCTATTGGGTGAGCTCTTACAATTTTTGGAAAAATGAGTGATGTTAATGATGCAAATTGTACAATCTTATCACGAGGATAATGGCTATCTATCTGTCCAGGGAAATCAGCAAAAGCTATTTGCCAATAGTTAGAAGTTTGAAAAAGCCAGTTAGTTTGTTGAGCAGAAAATGGAATAATTATGATATCAGGCTCAGATCCAATTAATTGTAAAATCCTAGTTCTACCTTTAATTACTAATTGAGCTATAGAATCATGAAAAGGAATTAATGTTTTTTGAGGAGAGTGGGATAAATAAATCCACTCAATAACTCCTAATCTTTGCCATATGGCTCCTGTTGGGGTATGTTTAGTTGGAAATATTAACAAATACACTATTTCTTTAGGATCTATTCTAGTAAGCTGTGCATTTTTAATTGCAACTTCAACCTTTTTCAAGGCTGCCTTAGCTTCCAAGGTTAGCTGACGTGGAGAGGTTGGAGAAGGATTACCTTGTAATATCTGAAATAAAGGACTTAACTCAGAAGTAGTTAATTTTAAGGATGGCCTTAGCCAATTAATATCTCCCAATAATTTTTGAAAATCATTAAGGGTACGTAACTCCTTAACTCTTATCTGGAGATTTTGAGGACGGATTGTACGTCCTTGAATTATCTGGCCTAAATATTGAAAAGGAGACACCTTTTGAATTTTTTGAGGAGCTATACATAAACCCATTGCTGTAAGTGAAGCCTCTAACTGAGTAAAAATTTCTGAAAGTGTCTCTGGATCAGCATGAGCCAATAATATATCATCCATAAAATGAATAATATATGCATCAGGAAAGCTATTCCTTATGGGATCTATTGCCTGATCAACGTATTTTTGACACAGTGTAGGACTATTACGCATTCCCTGAGGAAGAACCTTCCAGCAATATCTCTTAACAGGTTTCTTAAAATTAATTGCTGGGACAGTGAAAGCAAACCTTTCACAATCTTCAGGATGCAACCTTATAGAGAAAAAGCAGTCTTTTAAATCTATTACCATCAAGCTATAATCTAAGGGAATGGCTGTGGGGGAGGGAAGTCCTGGCTGTAATGATCCCATAGGCTGAATTGCATGATTTATTGTCCTTAAATCCTGTAGTAATCTCCAATTTCCTGACTTTTTCCTAATAACAAAAATAGGTGTGTTCCAAGGACTAAGCGTTGGTTCAATATGACCAGCCTGAAATTGTTCCTCAACTAATCTATGAATTATTTTAAGTTTTTCCCCTGAGATGGGCCACTGAGAAATCCATATAGGCTCCTCTGTGAGCCAGATGATTTTTTTAGCTGTCTTAGGGATCGGGGAAGTGCTCAGGGCCCCTAGTAAAAATTTTGGTTTGGAGCATTTACTAATCTTTGTCGTGGAGACTGGCTTGTAAACAGATACTCTTCCTGAAAGGTCTCCCTATCATCTCTAGGAAAATACCTCTGATTGACTTCCTCAACTGACCTTATAGAATTTGGAGTAACTAATAATAATCCCATTTTGGTTAAAATATCTCTTCCCCATAGGTTAGCTGGTAAAGACTCTAACACATAAGGCTTAAATACTCCACTGTTCCCATCAGAATCTTCCCAATGGAGATAGTTGGCACTTTGAGCAGGCTGTGAAACCTGTCCTATTCCCTCTAGGTTAGCTGGTGCTACATGCAAAGGCCAGTTTCTAGGCCAAAACCGACTAGACAATACCGAAATATCGGCTCCTGTGTCGATTATTCCTAGAAAATTTTTATTATTAATTCTAAGTTTTAATAAAGGGCGTTCTTGTCTTACTAACTGTGACCAATATACTCTGTCCGGCTGCTTAGAAACTGAATCTGCCGGCAGGTGCCTTTCAGAGACACAAGGCAATAATATTAATTGGGCAAAAGTATCCTTTGGGGTGAGTCTTAGGGGATAATTGGCTTTTACAGTAACATATAGCTGTTCTTTAAATCCTGAATTTATCACACCAGGTATTACCTCAATGGCTCCCTTCAAATGATTTCGTCCCAAAATTAAACCTACAGTATTATCAGGAAGTGGCCCGAAAATCCCAGTAGGAATTTGTTCTGGCCCCGTTTCAGGATTTAATTCAACTGTCCTTGAAGGTCCTAAGAAAACTGTCTGTGATCTCTGTCCCTGTCCGGGTAAAAATCTCGGACTGTTCTGGTCGGCGCCAGTGACGTCACACTGTGCGACCTTCCCCGGAATTCCCTGTATTGTTGCTCCGCTCCCGCTAGGAGGGAATGATGGCGGCGAGAAGGCGGGCTCATCCGCGCCATCTGAATCCTCCACATGGGGCTGCAAGTTTAAGTTCACATTTCTAACCTTTGGCTTGGCCCTTAGTGCCTTTGTTTTTAAATGGCTTAAGGGAAAGGGAATTAACTTAGCCTCAGGCTGATTCTCCATTTGAATAGACCTAACAGCTCCTTGAATGCCTTTTAAAAGGTCCTCAGGGGGCCACGAACTCTGGCCCATATATTCAAAAAGACAAACTTCTAGAGCTGTCCATGTTTTCTGTATATTTTCAATGCCTCCAGGTAATTCATTAGAAATACAAACTCTCTGTAACTTCCTTCCTAATTTCTCCCAAGTAAGTAAATTTGGAGATTCCTGTTCACAAAACCAAGGACAATATTCACCTACAATCTTTAAAAATTGTAATAACTGAGTTTTCTTAATCTGTTTCCCTTTCTGATTAATTATACTGTCTAAAATAGTCAGGTACATTTCCTTATCAGAAGAAGTTGAATTTTCCATTTTAATTAATTTAACGTCTCTTTCCTTCAATAACTCCAGGTACTTTTGTGACCCAATGTCACTTCTTCCTTTATCTTTATCTTTTTCCTTTATTTCTTTATTTCCTTTTTCCTTATCCTTATATCTTTTTTCCTTATCTTTATAGCGCGCTCCCACTCAATCTAACTAATCTAGAATGCCCCCCTCGTGGGCGCCAAATCTACCACGCGGCCTGCGCAGTGGTTTCATTAATGAGGTTCTAGGCATAAAGTTAGTTAGACGAGATCGAAATAAAAACACACAGACTCAGTTACCTTAATTCTATTGCTAGGTCCGAGACGGCTCCCCTCTCTGGTTCGCTCCTCTAGCCGCCCAGCAGGGCAGCAAGGATTACTCAGGGCTAGCAGGAGAGAGAGAGCGAGCACGCCGGGGAGTAGCCTTTTATTAGGGAACCAGAGATTCAGGGGAGAATTCCATCCAATGAAGGTTGAGGGGGGGCTGCACTCCAAGGTCAGGGTCAGCGATTGGGTCCCCGGGGTCAGTGGTCAGGCACACCCCCACACGGATGGGCTCTCTCATCAGGAGAGGGACGGGAAAAACTTCGACATTTGCCAAAGTGCCTCAGACCCTCAACGGGAGGCACCCGATCACGTGTGAGAATGGCGTCCCACATAAATCTTATTAGGTTTAAAGTAGGTGATCATTTAGAGAGTCAGGTGGAAGGATTTCTGAAAGATTGATGGGATCTCATGGCAATCCTTCACTTCTACCCCCTGAATCCTATGGGAACATTCATCTTACAAGATAGGCTTCCACTATGGCTTCTCCAGAATCCCTTTCTGATCACCTCCAGAGATCATGTACTATCTCTCCTCCGCCTCTCATGGGTACTGAGTATGTGATTCTCTTACAGCACTTGACATTGTCCTGTTTTTCATTAATCCCTTGTGCATTTATCAAGTCCTCTCTTTTCCTGGAGAATGAAAGTTGCTTATTGACAGGGACTCTGCAGCCACATTGCCTGGGGTTTCAATTCCAGATCTACCACTTGGTAGCTGTGAACAAGTTACTAAGTCTCTCTATGCCTCAGTTTGGTCATCTGTAAAATGGAGATGATCATGGTACCAATCTTCTAGGGTTGTTGTGAGGATAACTGGAACGACACATGTGTAACAGATTTTAAATAGATGCTTTGATTGAGGCTCCTGAATAAAGTATATACAACATATTAAAATAGGAACCAGAGCAGGATGAGGGTGTGCCTCGGCTATAGCGTGCTTGCTTAGCATTCATAAGGCCCTGGATTTGATCCTCAGCACTGCAAAATAAAAAAGAAGAAGGAGGGTTGGAGGGGAGGAGGAGGAGGAGGGAGATAGGAAGGAAGGAAACAGGAAAAGAAAGAAGGAAAGAAGGAAGGGAACTAGAACAGGTAATATCTTACAAAGTACCTCAACTGTTAAGCCCTTATCCACATGAGGGTACAAAAAGGTTCAATGTTGAAAACTGAGAATCACTAAAAGAGGTTTTCTTTGAAGATTTGTAAGAAGAATGGACAGAAGGCTGCAAGACTTTCAGGAAAACATCTAGAGAAAATGAACTTGCATCACTAAGTTTTAGAAGGAGTAAAGTACATATTTATTGTATTATTTAAGACTATTCAGTTCTGTTAGAGAAGACAAAAAAAGATAGATTGGATGTCTCTATGGTTTAGAAGTGGTTAGTCCCCCAAGGCTTATGTGTTGGAAACTTGGGTCCCCAGTTTGGTGGTATAGAAGTGATGTGGAACCTTTAAGGGGTGAAGACCAGTGAAAGGTCCTTACATCAACTGGGGGCATGTCCTCAGAAGGGATTGTGGGACCCTAGTCTCCCTCTGGCTTCCTGTTTCAAGATATGATCCTTCTTCCCTTGACCCTTTGCCATAGGGCCTTTGCCAGAGCCTGAACTATGACACTTAAACATTTAGTCTCCAAAACCTCTTTTCTTTATAAGTTAGCTTGCCTCATTATAGATAATGCAACATGGACAGATACAGATGTTAAAAGAGACATGTTAAAGAATAAATCAACTACAGTTGCCATCTTGTGTAAGTTTGGTCTATAATGTTTGCACAGTGACAAAATCACTTAATAGCACATTTCTCAAAATGTATCCCTGTTATTAAGTGACACAGGATGTATATGACTTTTGTTTTTTAAGTGGAAGAAACAAGGGTATGTCTTATGGCTAGAAAGAATGAAAAGATCAAGTCATAAGATCATGCCATTTTCAAACTGACAGCCATGTTGTCCCCAGTTGGCCATTCACTTTGATACTCAGAATAGTCCCAGCATGAACCTACTCTGCTCTGTCCAAGAGATGCATATAAAACCTATTGATGCTGAAAAGGCTAATTGGTAAACTATGGCTATTGACAGATAAGCACATTAGCTTTACAGGAAGCTTCTGTATGCAGACAGGAGAGACAGGGCAGGGGAGAAAGAGCAAGTGCTAACTTGGCTGGTATTTCCAGACTATTGGGCAAAAGGTGAGGGATAGAGCTGGCATTGGGTGGGTCCTGTTAAGATGTCTGCCTGGCAGGGCAAAGGGTAGCAGCAGAAAATACTGGAGGTAAACTGTGGATTACCAGGAACAGAAGAAGGAATCACGAATAAGTTGAACAGAAATAAGGATACTTTTGAATTTATGAATTTATCTGTTTGCGATAGATATCTAGCAACTGAGAGAATTTCCAAAACCCCACAAAAACTAGATTCAGAGAGAATCATCCCAGATTATGAAGCATCATGTGTAAGAACTTCTGTGTTCCCCTGTGTTCTCCCCCCCCCCATTCCCAGATGGGACAGAACCCTAATAAGCTATCTCATGGAGCAGAGAGTAAAAACCCAGGGGTGGGGCTGGGGATATAGCTCAGTTGGTAGAGTGTTTGCCTCGCATGCCCAGGGCCCTGGGTTCCATGCCCAGCACCAAAAGAAAAAAAAAAATAGGGAATGGGACCCAAAAAGAGAGAAGCATGTAATTATGTAATTGTTCCAGCCTACAGCAAGCCTCTATTGAAGAAAGGAAAAACCTTTCTTTTAAAACAGAATTAGGAGTTTTGAATATTAGCATTGGACATTCTATTCATTAAATTGAAACAACTGTGTGACCTACAAGAAACCAGAACAAATTGTTGGGCTTGCCCAAGTTTTCATTTACAAGCAGAGAATAACTAGCCCCACTGAAAGAAATGTAAAGGAGAGGTGGGAGACAGAAGTAAAATTATTCATCACAACCCATAAGTCATGCTTGTTTAACACAATGTTCCATATGGAAATTGCTTGGAACACTATTTAGCACATAATAAATGCTGACTAAATGTTAATTATTATTATTATTATTATCTGCCCCATTGTCTAGCATGATGACTTGCACCTTGTAAGACCACAAAAGTTTGTCACATTAGCCTTAATTCATAGCAGGAACAATTGAATGTTTGAATGGATCTTTAAGATCTAGAGTAAAAAGTAAAGTGTCTAGAACCTTTTTGAAGCTCTCTCCTGAAATCTATAGTCCATTAAGAAAGATGGAAAAGGGAACACACTGAAGCATCTAAAGATCATTTTTTCCTGGCTCATATTATAATCATCAAGCAAGCTCTTAACTTAGTGAGACCCTGTCTCTAAATACATTTATTTTTAAAATGGTGGAGATGTGGCTTAGTAGTTGAGCATCTATTATGGTTTAGATGTGAAGTGTCCCCCAAAAGCTCACGTGTGGTCAATGCAGGAAGGTTTAGAGGAGAAATGATTGGGTTATGAGAATCTTAACCTAATCAATGAATTAGTCTCCTGATGATAACCTGAGTGGTAAATGAAAGCTGGGAGAGTGTGGCAGGAGAAGGTGGGTCATTGGGGGTGTGCCTCCAGGGTATTTATCTTGTATCTGGTGAGTAGAGTCTTTCTCTGCTTCCTGATCATCTTGTGAGATGCTTCCCTCTGCCACACTCTTCTGCAATGATGTTGATTTAGCCTTACCTCCACCCCCAAGGAATGGGGCCAGCTGCCAAAGGACTGAGACCTCTGAAACTGTGAGCCCTCAAATAAACTCTTCCTCCTCTACAGTTGTTCTGTTCAGATCTTTAAGTCACAGCATCGAAAAAATCTGACTAACACAGTGTCCCTGGGTTCAATTCCTGGTTAAAAAACAAACAAACAAACAATTGCATGATCCAGATGATCAAAGGAATCTGCTTCCTCCACTAGTCTTAGGTTTCAAAAATACTTTTTTTTAATATCTAAAATTGAAATAACACTCTTTTTGGAAGTAAGAATTAAAGAAAACAAATTGCTCATAGAATATATTCCAGAGCACATTTAGTAAGAGTGGCCCTTCTACAGCCTTGGGCATCAAGTGGGGTCTCTGCCGTCCTTGTCTGTTGCCTTGAGAAACAGTTCAAGTATTATCATTCATTATATGCATACTTAAAAGAAATTTCTTCTTTTCAGCATTGATTGCCTGTATTCTATTTTCAGAATAACTTCTAGCTGGAAGGCAAAAATCATTGATTTGAACTCTTAATTTTTTTTCCCTAAAATTAAGATACAGTGTAACTTTTTATATTTTCTAAATTCCTTTAAAGGACAGCAGGTTAGATCACTCACAGAGCAAACTTTGGGTTCCTTCTGTTTGTTTGTTTTGAGGATTTACTTGCTTCCTCTTTTGCCATCCACATTCCATAAATGTTCTTGATTCATTGGTCATTTTTTCAGGATGATCCAAATACTAGTAAGATGATTCTAGTGTCTATCAACAGTCTACCCAAAAGAAGGGCTCTAAGATCCACAACCTTGCAAATAGATCATTCACAAAATTTGTAAACATGAGATTTCACTTTAATTACTGCTCAAGAATTTTTGAGCTAAACTATGTTTCCTTGATTCTTACCAGACCCTTCATAGTTAAGGAAAACCACAAAACATTGATTTGACTAATATTATGGATGTCATGTATATACTGTGTGCACAAATGCAATTGAGCAGAGTCAAACATAACCTCATGAAATAAAATTGCTTTTAAATTGTACTCCAACAGTTAATAGCCACCTGAGTAAATCCCTTGATTATAAGTTTCTATCCCTTCTGCAGGAACAAAATATTTTGAAGAATTATCTAAAACATTAAAACAAAACTAGAAATGAGCTCGCAGTTTCTAACAAATATAACTTAACATGAAAAGTATTGCTACTTATTTCTAATGATAAAAAGAAATACAAGTTTATTATAGAAAAATTTGGAACTATAGAAAGATATAAAGAAGAAATTAGAGCTTCCATAATGCCTTACATTTCTATATAAATATATTTGGTATAAATATGTTTCCACTTTTTGCATTGATATCATAGATTCTTCTTGTTTGTAATCCATTTCTCTCACTTAATGTATCATAAGTGATTTCCCATTTTTTAACATATAATGTGCTATTTTATTCCAAAATTTAGATAATTTCCCACTGTTAC
The DNA here is from genome assembly GCF_045843805.1 of Urocitellus parryii. Taxonomy (NCBI): domain Eukaryota; kingdom Metazoa; phylum Chordata; class Mammalia; order Rodentia; family Sciuridae; genus Urocitellus; species Urocitellus parryii. Next base: position 171,117,955 of record NC_135533.1, on the reverse strand, counting down.
AAAAGTACATGGCCTCCTTCCTTTTTTTTTTTTTCATTGCAAGTAACACTGGAATAAATATCTTTGCTAATAAATCTGTTTGAATATCTCTTGATGCTTCTTTAGAGTAAATTCTGGAAAAGGAAATGCTGGATTAAAGATAAGAACTTTTCAAGGCTTATGATGAAAAATGTAATTTAGCAGCATTTCTTTGGAGTTTAACATTTCTAAAAACAGTGATTCAATTGAAATGACTAGAGTCATATTCTGTTGGCTTCCCCATGTGGGAACAGATCCAAAGCTGAGCTTCTAAGTCCCCAGTTAGCCTACTAAATCCCAGTGTGAACTGTTTGTGCTGTCACTGATGTTGCTGCAGGAAGTCTGAGTGACAGCTCTCTGTTTTCTGTGCCAGCCCCAATGGTATCCTCTGCACCAGCTCCCCTCCCCTGCCAGCCAGCAGAGCACAGGGCAGGAACAAAAGCAACCAAACAGGTCAATACCCAAGGTGGCTATAGTCATTTCCACTTGCTTCTTTACTTTTCTGCACATATGGTCTCCAAAATACTTGTGAAACATTTCAGTCTGAACATGAAAGACTGGGTGCCACTAAGAAGTAGCTAAATACATTCAAAAGGAATGAAAAAATAATATCAAGCAACACTTCCTTGCCTGCCAGTTTCCATTTTCAGCCTCGGTTTCATACTTCCCATCAAAAACAAGTTAGGGTTTCATAGCAAAAGAGATGGCTGACTCATTATGATAAGATGATATTTTGCAGTTGAGACCCCTCTTTGACATTGGGTGATATTAACCAAGCTGCTGGTATTATATAATTAGTAAGGAAAAAATAAGGTGATATTAAGGTATTTGTGACAGTCTGTCTAGTCACCTAGTTGTTTTTTTTTTTTTTTAAGTTTTAGTTGTAGATGAACACAAAACCTTTATTTTATTTTTATATGGTGCTGAGGATGGAACCCAAGGGCTCACACATGCTAGGCAAGCACTCCACCACTGAGCTATAACTCCAGCCCTAGTCACCTAGTTTTAACAGCAACATCTCTAATAGATCCTTTCAAACCTGGCTAAGGATCTCTTCCATGACCATTTATTACTGGTCCATAAAAAAGAAACTTTTCCATAAAAGAAACCTATTTCCTTGACCCTCCCATTAAAAGAACAAAGAGTAGCAAGTAAAAGTAAGATTTTATTTATGTTTTGTTGTGAAAACATTAAAAGTGGAATATTTGTTGACAAAATAAATGTTTTCAAACCACCCACACATTTTAGTTTACTGCTTATAATCCGCCTTTCTGTTTATAAACAATAATGTGTTTTGACTACAGTCAGAAAATAGCAGCTCTGGAATTTACACATAAACAGAAGAATTTTTAAGTCAAAAGCAAAGTAATGTGTGATCTAAAATCAAATCTAAGTTGTAACGTTGACTTGGAGAAATAAATTTATCAACTTGCACTTCTGTTATGAAGGATTAAGTAATTTTTACTAAACCCCTTGTTTTAGTCAGCTTTTGTGTCACTAGACCAAAAGACCTGACAAAAACAGAGGGGGAAAGTTTATTTTGGTTCACACAGTTTCAGAGGTTCAGTCTTTGGTGGGCCAACTCCATAGCTCTGGGCCCAGGTAAGGCAATCATGGCAGAAAGGTGTGGGGGAGGGAAGCAGCTCAGATGGGGGAGAGAGAGAGAGAGAGAGAGAGAGAGAGAGAGAGAGAGAGAGAAAAGACAAAACATAAACTGCAAAGACAGGACCCCAATGACCTACTTCCTTCTGTCACATCCTACCTGCCTACACTTATCACTCAGTTAATCCATATTAGTGGATTAATCCACTGATTAGGTTAAGGCTTTCACCATCTAATTGTTTCACCTCTGAATATTTATACATTGTCTCACACGTGAGTTTTTGGGAGTCACCTCATATGTAAACTGTAACACTCTCCATCTGAGGACAACTAAAAAGATTTGGATAAAATAATGTGGAAAATGTTTGAAAAACATAAAGAGCTAAGAAATGAGTCAGGAATTGCTTGGCCATGATGCAAAACAAGATGGAAATTCAGAGACATATCTATCAGTGAGACTTCAATGATCAAATTTTAGAATTGTGAGCTTCAGGGAAAGAAAGGAGACCTGGTCTTCATGGGAGATCCATTTACAGCTTTTGATTTTAATAGTACGTGTACATTAAAGTGGGGGAAAAAAGATCCAAAAACCATTGAGTGCTCTAAACAAGTGAGTGATAAGAATAGTAAATTATGCATTCCTTAAAGTCATATGATATATATATGTACACTAGTTTTTTTAAATATAAAGATTAATGTTATCCTGAGATCCATAAACATAATAATAAAATTTACACTTCTGTTATACTTCTTATACTCCATATTTAGGGATCTAAAGACAAGACTTAGAAAGTATTTTGATAAAGAACATAATTATAAAAATATTTATATTTTCTTTTAATGATTATTCAGTGTCTCTACAATGCAACCAACACCCAAATCTCTGAGGGTTTTATTTTGAAAATCTGTACTTGCATCCCATTCCATCTACCACTAAAACAGTTTATATTACACTTGCCAGGAATGCTAAAACTGAATCAATTTAAAAGTTTAAAATTTATAATTGGAATAGTGTTTCTCTTCCTGTAATGGAGCCATGAGTTTAAATCAAGGTATTCTTTATTCCTATTAAAAAAAAAAAAAGACTATTTAAATGTAAATAGACAGGCCCACTATGAAACTGATAATATCAAAGAGTTAGGGGAAAGTATTCCAGGTAGGATGAAAAGCATATGTAGAGTCCTGGAAATTTGAAAAAAAAAAATTGGGGGTGTTCATAAAACTAAAAAAAAAAAAATAACTTTTGCAGACATATTTTACAGAGTACCAATGAAATTTCAAACTTTTTTTTTTTTTTAGTATTGGGGATTGAACCCAGATATGCTTAACCACTGGCGCACATCCCGAATCCATTTTTGCATTTTATTTAGAAACAGAGTCTCTCTGAGTTCCTTAGGAGCTTGCTAATTTGCTGAGGCTGGCTGTGAACTCACAATCCTCCTCCCTCAGCTTCCAGAGCCGCTGGGATTACAGATATGCTCTACTATGCCTGGAAAAAATTTAACCAAATTCCAGTTTTAACCAACCAAAATTTCCAAGGAAAATTGCACTGTGAATTTTTATGAACATTTTCCCATTTTTGTTCAGAACATAAGCTCAGGTAAATTTTTAAAAAGTATCTTCTAGGTGATTGGGGGTGTGGCTCAGTAGTAGAACACACACACACACACACCCTGCTCAAAGCCCTGGGTTGATCCGCAGTGACAGCATGCATGCACATGTATACACACACACAGACACGAAAAGAAAAAAGGACGAAGTAACTTTTAGAGTAAAATAATCATCACTTGAGCTGAAGGAATGAACAAGGTACTTATTGGCTCAAAAAAAAAAAAAAACGCTGATTTGCACAGCACAGCCAGTCTGAGGCTATATAACTTTAAAAAAAAATCGAAAACAATTAGAAGTTGCCATGAAAAGCAATAACGAACAGCATAAGATAGAAAAATGAGACAATTAAAGAGTTAACGTTTCTGAGACCAGACGAAATAAAGACCACAAAGGCAATAACCGTAAGAACAGACACATAAAAGGTTAATAAAGAATATAAATGCCATCTATTTCCCATGTTCCCTGAAGGCAATATTGAGGGCATCTGACTGTTTTGATGTAACCCAGTGTTCCTTTGCTATCTTGGAAACACCAGTCCTCTCCAACTCCCAGGCCCTCTGTTCTAAATGGGACTGATTCCAGATTCAGCTTCAGAGGTGACTGTCATTCTGAATAGCTCATCCCTCTGGCCAAGGGATTGGTGCAGAGATGGAAAGTAATCCACTTAGAAATCACAGAACTTTTTCTGAAAAGGTGTCTAGGAATCTATTTTGCAACTTTGAGAACTGAGATACATTGGAATAGTCTCCAGAAACCACCCCATACTATGTGCACCACATTGAATTATATCCTATTTCAATACCTCTGCCTAGGTGTGGAGAAGTGGTATAGCACGGGGGTTTAAAACATGAATTGTAAAGCCAGGCTCTTGATTCTAAGCTCTGCTTCTGTGATCATGGACAAGTCATTTGGGTTTCCTCATTTGTAAAATGGGAATGGGAGCCCATTTAATAGTGTTAAGATTTCAATGAATGAATACATGAACAGCACTCAAAACATTGCCTGGCACAGGGTAAGTGCTATGCAAATGTTAAGCTATTATTGATATTGTGGAAGATCAAATGTGTTATGAAGAATAAATGTAAAAAAGAATAAATGTAAAGTGCTTAGAACAGTGCTTGACACTTAGCCAACCCCGTATGACTATTATTCATCATTAAAGACTATGAGGTAATTCAGTAATCCATTCAACAAAATAGTTACTGAGTGCCTTTTATATGCTGGGCAAATAAAATATGTCTTCTAGACCAGCACTAACAGAAATGTTATGTGAGCCATGAATGAGAGCCATAGATGTAATTTTAAAATCTTTAGTAGTCACATTAAAAAATGAAAAAAAGTAAAATCACTTTAAGTATTTTATTTAATCCAATATCCACAATATTCTCATTTCCTAAAGTAATATTAAAAACTTTACATTTTTTCATTCTAAATCTTTGTGATCTGATGTACATTTTGTACAGTTCCTCACATTTCAAGTGCTCAACAGTCACATATGGCTAATGGCTAACTTATAGTTCTAGACATTAATGGAGGTTAGGGAAAGAGGGGAGATGTCATATTTGTCCTCTACTCCATCTTGTTACTAACTATGCACTTTTTTTTCATTTGCGATTTTATTGGATAGTTCTCATCAAGAGGAAGCACATGAGTAGAGATAACAATGCAGGAAAACAGGGGTCTATTAAGGAACAGTTTTCTTTCTGTCTCTAACCAAAAAATTTATCCAAGTACCTGCCACAAAAGGCTATGGTAAACCTTGAGGATAAAAAAGGAAGCAAGGCAAACAGGATTCCCTTAGAAATTTTCTTTAGGAAGAGACAAAAATCAATTACACAATAAACAATTTCCTAACAGATTTAAAAAAAAAGGAAAATAATCACAAGGTGCCATTGGAAGAGCACTATTAAGTGATGACACTCAAGCTGACAGATGAAAGATGAACAGCTCTGAATGTGCAAGGAGTCAGGGAAAGTGTTCCAGGTAGAGGGGAACACGTGTGCAGAATCCTGGAGACACCAAAAACCTAGTGGATTCACAAAACTAAAAAAAAAAAAAAAAAAAAAAAAAAAAAAAAAAAAAAATTCTAGACATGATTTGAATGCCACATATGTGGCAGTAGGTATACTGAAAAGGACAATCAAGTGGACAGGTGATAATGGATCTATAGGCCATGACAGGAACCTGGGTTTTATTTTAGGAGCAACAGGGACATAATATGATCTCTATCCTAAGGTCATTCTTGCCACAGTTTGAAAAACTGCTTAAGGGTTGAAAATGTGAAAACTGGGAGTACAGAGCACGGGAGAGCTGATGGTGGCAACTGTCAGGGTTAAGGCCTTTAGGAATACCTAGGATCCTTCCCTCTAGTATTTTTGCAAAACTCATCTATGATTGTGCAGCAAAAATTTCAAATGTGATAAAGGATGCTGTTTTGTCCTATGATGCACTTTTTTGGCGGGGTATTGGGGGGCTCTCTTCTCCCCCAAATCACCATAAAATGAAATCTTTGTCAATTCTAGGTATTAGAACATATAACCTTAACCAACATTGTTAAACATAAAGTACAGTTATTTTCAAAATGCAATTTTCCTTTTCCTGTTAAGGAAGGTGGTGGGGCCTTCCCAAGGTGACGCCACGCGGCTTAAGAACTAAGGAGAGGATGGGGAGACCAATCTTTAGGCGCCTACACAAAAAGAACAGCAAGTACAAAGGCCTTTAGACAAAAAAGATATTGCCGTGTTTAAGGAACCGAAAAGCCGAGTGGATGGAGCAGCAAAAGAATGCGGTTCATATTTAATAACCAGGACGTGTCTTGACATCACTCAGAGAGAAAGGTGTCTAGCTAAGGTTGAAGTTTTACAATTGCTTCACAAAAGCTGATAAAAACTCCACCTCTGTTAAACACAGAGCAGAAAATACTGGTTTAAAAGAGAATGAACACATCTAGGAGGGGCCTGGCAGTATAGTCCCAAAGGTGTGACACTGAAGTTCTCCGCGGGAGTCACCACGCCAGGGCATATCCCTCCAATCAAATCCCCAAACTAACACCTCCACACCTTCAAACGTCCACAAGTCAGGAAAGTTCTGAGGAATTTATTGTCTTCAATCGGCCCCCACGCTTTGCCTACCCTGACCCTGTGCCTATCAATCAAAAGCAGCTTTGCCCATTCTAGGGTGCAAACGGCCCGTCCGCACCCAAATCTGAGAAAACTCAGGCAATGGGCTCTGGCAGGATAAAGATCAACAGAACCTCCCACCACCGGCTCCCCAGCCTCCACCGGAAGTTGCCTGAGTGGCGAGACAAAAACTCCGTCGAGGGGCGTGTCTCCGCCAGCAGCCAATGGGCTCTGCCCACCTCCCTCCTCGACAGCGTTCGTTCCAATCGTGGCCTGTGACGTTTGAAGAGCCGGCGCGGAAGAAGTTACGGAAGCCGAGAGGGGCGTGGCATTTTAGTCTCTGGGAAGCCGGGAAGCGGAGGCAAGATGGTTTACATCTCGAACGGTGAGTTGGAGGGGATGTGGGGGTGGCCGGTTTCCAGGCAGGCCGGATTTCGGAATTTTGTTTTCCCATCCTATCTCGTCTGGCCCAGGCCCCCGAGCGGCTTTCCCGGCCTTCGTGCCGAGTGATCGGGCGGAGCTGGATGCGAAATCGCCCCAGCCTAGAGCGCGTCAGCGTTTGTCCCCTGTGCTGACGACGGTCGGGGACCGAGGTCCCCTGGAGTGGGGTCCTGCGGACGTGAAGCTAAGCCCGGAGATCTCGGAGCCCTTGCCTTTGTACAGCGAGCTTCTGATTGCGGATTTGCGAAAGTGGTCTTTGCTCTCGGGCGTGGCTGTCCTTAACTAGTGGAGACCGGGATGTTGACTTGGGACACGTTGCGCTTTCTTTCTTTGCCTTGAGCACTGTTAGAGCCCCTGTGCTTCTCGCCTCGTTTAGTCTTTGTAACTGCCTAGTCAGGTAATGTTTTATCCCTGTCTTAAGAATGGAGACTGAGGCCAGAGGCCCAGGATCACAAAAGTAATTAATGGCTGAGTTCGAATTCGAACCCAGGTAGGTTAGGATCAGCGGCCTTATTAACCATACTGTTTCTCTAATGTGTTAAAAAAAAAAAATCCCCAAACCAGAACTAGCCTAAGGCCATAATTAGATAAAAGCTTTGGATAGGCTCTTCCCCCAAAAGAGTGTAGCCAGTCATATACCCAACATTTTGCCCGATTTTCCAGGAACTAAAGAAAAAGCACCCTTGTCTCTAGGAGCAAATTAATTATCAGAGGAATAGAGGATCTGAGAGAGACTTAATTCTGTGAGTTTACAAAGGAAATGACTGGAAAGAAAAGACTTAGTATAATGGATGAGATCAGTGTCAAACCAACTGCTGCTCACCTGTTTGACTCAGGTGATATTCCGTGGTGCAATGTTAGTAGTTTTTGGATCACTGGAAGTAGGTACTGGTTCTACTTGAATCATCTGTTTATCTCCAGACTGTTAGGGCAGTCGGTGAGAAGTCTTGGCTGAGTGTACTTTGCATTTCTTTGCTTTATCAAATCCTATCTCCCACTTTAAAAATCCTGGAAACAAGTTGGTTGGTGGACACTAAAGGAAAGCGTCAAAATTTAATTTCATCTTAGTTTTGGACACTTGCAGACTTTAGTTTGTCTTATATTATTTGTGATTAAGACTAGTAGCTTCTATTTATGCATTATTGAGTAATTCCTTGTATTTGTTGAATGCTTTAATGTATATACAGTATTCTATTTTAGCCACATAAATATCCTGTTAGGACCTTTTATCTCCCCTAACCATTTTTTTAAAATTTTGAGACAGGGTCTCACTAAGTTGCTGAGGCTGGCTTGCTGAACCTGCCATCCTTCTCCTTCAGCCTCCTGAATTGCTGGGATTATGGGAGTGCCCCACCACGCCCAACTTTATCTCACTTTTATAATTGAGAAATGTAGTTTTATTCAAGCACCTTTTTTTCCCTCTGGGGATACTAGAGGACAGGGGCTTCTGCCTTTATAAACTGGCATGGGGGAAGGGCAAACAAAAAGATAGACTTATGGGTGTGCATACTATAGATTCTTTAAAATCACAACCGAAGAATTGGTGGGTTCCAGTTAGACCCTTTTTAGATTTGTACTTGTCGGCACAAAATATTTCTATTTTTTCTATCTTATGATTTTCCCCTGAAAATTCCATGTGATGGATATTCCTGAAATACTTTTTCTCAGGCAAGAGAAATGTCACATCAACCCATAAAGCAGAGCTATAAGAGGCAGAACCAAGCCTATACCCTCTTTTTTGACTGTGTAGCCAGTTTTTCTCACCACCTCAATGAGAGCTTAGATCCAGGAGGGTACCTGGGAATAAGTTGGTCAAGGAAAGAGGAAAAGTAAACCAGGGCAGAAGTGGTAAGCAGATAAAGCCCTTGGGACCTTGGAGAGGCAAGGTAGTTGACAGTTATTCTTTGCCCCAAATATTCTGACCTCTTGAGTTGCAAGACTGAAACACTAGAGTATAAACTTTTCATGTAGTAGCTGCTGTTATTTAAAAGTTCTTTGAAAAATTAGGTCCAGTTTTGCTTGAGACAAAGATAGTTTATTGTTAGGCTCAAGAGCATCCTGTTATAGAAAATAGGGATCATTTTAATGAAGGACAGGCCACTTCTCTTCAGTATTTATAGCCTGAGGACTCTTTGATTTATAGGAATTTCATTAAAATAACTCATTCTGAAAATTTGTGAGAGTATGTATAAACAATCTTTTCATACAGGCAAGAGATTTTGCAAGTGAAAAAATATTTTAAAATGGAAGTGGTTGAGCATTCCTTTCTATCCACCCAAGCCATTTGTTTCTTCAGAATACTTGAATAAAGAGATGTTTATACCATGTTCTCAGCAGCATGATTCAGTATAAGAAACTTGAGTCCACTGACAAATGAATGGATAAATGTATATACATACTCTGGAGTATTAGTCCTAAAAAGGAAGGAAAGTTTGACAAATGCTAAAATGTGGATGTAACTTATAAGACACTATTAGGTGAAATAAGCTAATCACAAAAGAAGACATGATTCTTTTTTTTTTTTTTTTGGTACTGGGGATTGAACCCAGAGGCACTTTACCATGGAATCACATCTCTAGCCCTTTTGTTTTTTGAGATAGGGTCTTGCTAAATTACTTAGGACCTCACCAAGTTGCTGAGGCTGGCCTCAAATTTGTGATCCTCCTGCCTCAGTCTTCCAAGTTGCTGGGATTATCTGCCCGGCTCCCTACAATTTCTCTTATATGAGGTTCCTACAAGTCAAATTCTTAGAGACAGAAATAATAATGATAAAGGCTGGAGGAAGGAGGTAATGGGCAGTCAGAGTTTAATGAGTGCAGAGTTTAAGTTGGGGGAGACTAAAGTCTTGGAATGGTAGTGATGGTTTCAGAACAGCATGAATGTACTTAATGCCACATAACTATGCTTAAAAATGGGGTAAATTTTATTATGTAAATTTTATCACTAAAATGTCTTGTTATATGTATTTTACTAATAAAAACAAAAGAGGTCTTAGAGAAATATTTGAATAGAATGAAGTCAACCACTCGACTTATATACCATAGGTAAGCATTTGATATATTAAAGGAATGATCCCTGGATTATGGAGCTTTACTTCCCTGAACCCTTCCTTAGAATGATACATACATTGTAGACTACTTCTTGTGTTGGCTATAGAAACAGCTGACTGAACTTATCATTGTTGCCTACCTAAATGTAATGCCACTTGGGTCAGAAATTTGTAGTACTTACCAAAGTTTCTTTATTCTTTTCTATAGGACAAGTGTTGGACAGCCGGAGTCAGTCCCCATGGAGACTATCTTTGATAACAGATTTCTTTTGGGGAATAGCTGAGTTTGTGGTTTTGTTGTAAGTATACTAGTGCTCTTAGTTGCTCTGATGTTTAAGTTGATTGAAGTATATTAGTACATTATGTGGCATATCTTCAGCTTAGCTCTCCTGAAGCAGTTAATTGTAATTTTCAAATCATTTTTGGAAAGGGCAGTTGAGATTCATTTAATGATAAAGCTGCCACCACCAAACATCTTCCAATTAAGTTAGCTGGGTTTGCTTAACTTTGTAACCATTTCAATCTGCAGCCAGGCCTGTCAATTATGTTGTCAAATGACTATGCTTTGCATTCTGTCTACTGATTCCTTGTTTTCAAATATGGGGCAACTTTTATTCTACATTATGTGTAATAACTGAATAAGGAGAATTTTTATCTGTTGTTTTTTTTTTTTTTTTAAAACCCAAATCCTAAGTAGTTAACTTTTTAAAATAAAGACAGAATTGATGCAGAGAAGACAACAATTTAAACTTCCTCAATAATTTTAAGCAATTCTTATTTAAGTGCATTTTTGGTCTTTCATGTGCTTGTTTTATGAGAACTACTAATAAGTCTTATGGTAAGTTTGAATGTGTATTTGACTGTCTCCTAAAGTACTACAGAGTTGCAAAATCATGGGAGACAGTTCCTTCTTCACGTTGCAAGGGGTGGCAGGATTGGCGTGATTATGGATGTTGGACATCAGAGGAAGTTATTCAATGTGGAGAAAACCATATGCAGGTTGACAGAGGAGTGTGAATATCGGGCTGTGGGCTTTATACTTAGTTTGCTTGTAGTTGTGGGTCTAGAAAGCTTAATTTTATGGCTGCATGAACATAAATAAAAAGGGGTAGAGTGTAAAATGAAAGAGAGATCCATAGAAAAATTCAGCTAGACACAGGTGAGGTCCTAAATTATGTGCAAAACTCATTTAAAGTGTTTTACATATCCCAACTACTTCATATCCATTTACTGTTTTATTCTTAAATTTACTGTTAAATCCTTCTTCTTCACAAATAAAGAAAATTACCTTTCAATGGAGTTCCAGAAGCCCTGTGCCTCTGCCACACCACTGTCACCCCATTCCTTCCCAAGATAATGTTAGGCAAAGGCTGTTGGCAGGGGAAAGGCAGGGATGAGGAAGGTGAGACACTATGAAAACGGACTCTGGTACCTGACACTTGATGTAGAGTGGAGGAAGGAAATCAGAGAAGACTCTAGTTTCATGCTCAGTCTCAGGGAATTATTAGCAAGTAAGTGTGGGTTTGGCAGAAAACATAATACTTAATTTAGACACATGTATAAGCTAGATCCTGTTGACCTGTGGGTTCAAGAAATGTATGTTTGGCACTAATGAGTATCTTTATACATCTTTTCACAAAAATGATAGTTAAAACCATGGAAATATATTTTTAATGTGGTCAAAAGTGATACCACAGTTGTTTTCTGTTCTTTGTTTCAGTTTTAAAACTCTGCTTCAGCAAGATGTGAAAAAAAGAAGAGGCTATGGAAACTCATCTGATTCCAGATATGATGATGGAAGAGGGTATGGCTTTTTAAAATTAATAATAGTTGTTTATTATAATTGCATTACATATTTTGGGTGAAGTTAGACTAGTGGAAGTTAACAGTTAAATTCCATTTCACAAAAAATTAATGAATTACTGTAAATCAAAAATCATGTTGCCTCTGATTTGATAAACAGTTGATTTGGCAAAGCTAAAATATACATTCAACATCCTACGGGAGCCTGGTGTGATGGTGCACACCTATAATCCCAGCAGCTCGGGAGGTTGAAGCTGGGGGATCACAAGTTCAAAGTCAGTCTCAGCAATTTAGCAAGGCTCTAAGCAATTCAGAGAGACCCTGTCTTTTCACAAAATATAAAAAAGGGCTGGGGCTATAGCTCAGTGGTTAAGTAACCCTGAGCTTAATCCCCGGTACCCCCCCCCCAAAAAAAATCCTATAGAAAAAGTCAAAATTAGAAGATGAAAACTGATGGCTAACATTAAAGATTTCAATTTACAGTATAAATTTCCATCTGCTAATGAAAATCTCAAAAGGTCAGATAGTATGGGCTGGGTTTGTGTTTCCACGTGGTAGAAATCAGCCTGAGTTGCTGGGGGCTTGTTCATCCTAATCCTGGCTTGACTGTTTCCTCACTTGCATTAGGGTCTCTGGTTCCTGTAAGTATTTGAATTTTCAACTCCTGATCCAAATGGTAGTTTCTATTTTAAAGACTCTTTAAGGATCATGTGATGATTGAAAAATGAAAGGGTCTAGTTAAATGTTCAGAAGGAATCCGTTGAAATTATGTCTACTAAACAGTAGATACTAACTTTATCTTTTCTCAGGCCACCAGGAAACCCTCCCCGAAGAATGGGTCGAATCAATCATCTCCAGGGCCCCAGCCCTCCCCCAATGGGTGGTGGATGAGGAAGGTAACTTAAAATCTGAAATTATTTTCTAAGCTTTTATTTTGAAAATGGCTCCTTAGGAATATTTTCTTTAGGAAAACTTAAGTCACTCAACATTTTGTAATTACTCAGACATTGTTTGGGAAAATATTTCTGACTTAACCCTTAGGCAGTTTGTCAACTTTGTTATCAAAATATCTTTTGAGAAAGGTATTATAACCCCATGTAACATGTTGAGCTTTATATAGGTCCAATTGAATAACTGTTAACTAATATTACAATCTTTCTTTTAGGTAAATGTCTGCTCTAAGAAGCAGACAACTAAACGTACACATTCATAGAAGAAGGAAACCATTAAGAAGTGGAGGGCTACCATGCTAGACAAGTGGAGGAATGTGTACGTCTATATAAGGATTGCTCTGTGTCCTCACAGATCAATGAGGTCATGCTGGGAATTCCCTCTGCAGGGATCTGGCCTGACTGACATGCAAGTCCATAAATGCACATGTTTGTCTCATTATCTTTTTTGTATAGTTTATTAAAGTATTAATATAGTTTTAATAAGTAAATATTTTTAGGTTGTAAAACTGGTTCCTCATCTTTATATAATTAATCACAAAACACTCTAAACCTGAAGAAAATAAAGGCTGCATATTCAGTGCTTGTGTCCCTTTTTTCAACTGTACACGGTTAATTTGTTCTTGTGTTTATTTCAATAGTATGCATAAAATCTGTGCTCTTGAATTAATTTTTGTCTTTAATATAATTTGTCCCATCATGTCTGATTTGCTATCAGGTATAATTATCAGGGTTCTTATAAAGCTATTGCCAACAAACCTGAACTTCAAAATGGAGATTTGCTGCCTAATCTTTAAAACCATAGACTTTGATGTTATCTCAACAAATTTGAATTCTATACTACTTCTTAGGATTCTGCCTATTGGCTTTAAATACCATCCGAATACAGATAACTTTCACATTTTTCACTAAGTGGAAAGCTCTATGAGACTAGGAATTTTGTCTTTGCCACAATTCTTTGAACAATGATTACATGTAATAGGTACTGACATATTGATTAGTAAAATGAATGATACAGATATTTCTATATCCAATGTATTACAGGCTTTGAAACCAAAGTGATTGGGTTAAAGCTTTTAAGAATAAACATTTATCAATATTTATTTAACCCTGTTTGTCAGGAAATAGGGTTGTAGTAGCGTAAGACACTGTTTTTCAAAGATAAGGAAACAATTATAATACAAGTTTTAGAATAAGGAAAAATATTTTGACAGCTGAATTCTGCTAGGCATCTTTTACACATTTTTTTCTGACAAAATGAGGTAGGTAGGTAGGTGATATTTAAGTTATAAAGATACATGCAAGTGCTCAGTAAGTTTAGTAACTCTACAAGTTGTGTGGCGAGAGAATGGCAGAGACATTGTGTTAAACCTCCACCTGACCATAGTGGGAGAGATCATGGTAGAGGCCACAAAGGTGGTAGCTTAGTGTTACCAAAGGCTTCTGAGCATGTGACCTATGACCGACCCTCTTTTGCCTCCCAGGACTGCTGCTGCAGGACTCCTTCCTCTGGGCTTCTCCCCTCCCCACCAATCTTGATTGCAACTGACATTTAGCTGTCCTGCTCCATACCTAGGTTTATTGTCTTAATGCAGAACATAGCCAGTCAAGGAGTTTGTGTTGAAATCTTGTCTTTGTTATTCATTAACTTATGATTTTCGTTTGGGTCATTTTGTCCCAGTTTACTCACCTACCATGTGCTGAAGGTAACAGGATAAGGCAAAGTCTCTGGTGAAGCTTCTAGTCCAGTGTGAGGCAGTAAACAAGCAGGCAAGATAACGACAGACTAATGCTTCATTTGTACTTCCAAGGAAATAGGAGGATAGGATAACTTGGGAAGGCCTAAGGCGTCATTCGAGTGAACATACACAGGATGATTCTGGGAAAGGCTTGGCATGTCAGAAAAATCAAGTATTGCTAAAAATGCCAAGGAAAATTGGTAGAAAGTGAAATTAGAAGTGTGGCAGGATCTTGATGAAATATGGCCTTAATGATGGTGATCTGTTTCAATTATGTCCAAAGAGTGAAGGGAAACCATGAAAGTATAAAGAATGGGTGTGACATCTTGTTTTTGTTTAGCATAACTCACAAGATTTTACTAAGTGGAGTGCTGGAAACAGTATTGAACTTTTTAAAAATAGTAACACTTGGGCAACTGCAGGACCTACTTGTATGGGGGACAGGGCTGGAAAAGGAGAAGTCTAGTTATTGTACTAAGTATATGAAAAAATGCTCAATATCTTTAGCCATCAGGGAAATGCAAGTCAAAACTGCATTGAGATTCAGTCTCACCCCCATCAGAATGTTTCACCCCAGGCTATGATCAAGAATACAAAAAAAGAGCCCTTGTGGTGGTGCATGCCTGTAATCCCAGAGGCTAGGGAGGCTGAGAGGAGGATCACAAGTTCAAAGCCAGCTTCACCAACTTCGAGGTAAGCAACTCAGTGAGACCCTGTCTCTAAATAAAATACAAAATAGGGCTGGGGATGTGGCTCAGTGGTCGAGTGCTCCTGAGTTCGAGTTCAATTCCCTAGTACCAAAAAAAAAAAAAAGAACCAAATACAAAAAAGGATGCTTGTGAGGATAAGGGGAAAAGGAACCCTTACACACTGTTGGTAGGAATGTGAATTATCAGCATGGAGGTACTTCAAAAACCAAAGATAGAACTACGATATGATCCAGTTATACCACTTCTGGGTGTATACTCAAAGGAATTAAATTCAGCACATGCTAGAAATAACTGCGTACCAGTGTTTATTATAGCAAAATTCACAGTAGCCAAGTTATGGAATCAGCTTAGGTGCGTGTCAGTGGATGAAAGAATTTTTTTAAATGTGGCATATTTACACGATGGAGTATTATTCACTCATAAAGAAGCATTTATGCCATTTGCAGAAAAATGAATGGAACTAGAGATTATATTAACTGATATAAGTCAGAAAAGTATGAGGTTTTACCTCATATGGAATCTGGGACAGGGGGATGGACACAAAAATAACAGGGAGACTACTAAAGAGGAAGTGGGTCATGAGGGAAGGGCAGAGTAATGGGAGAGTGGATGTAAGCAAAGTAAGTTATTTGCCTGTATGAAAATGCCACAATGAAACCCATTATTCTGCATAATTAAATTGCACTTATATTTTTTAAAGAGGTTATTGTAGGCTGGGAGTGTAGCTCTGTGGTAGAGGGTTTGCCTAGCTTATCCAAGGCCCAGGGTGGGTAGGGGTTGTTGTCATCCAGGTGAGATGTTGGTACTTTGGGCTAGGTAATGATAGTATAAATGGAGAAGAGGATGAATTCAAGGTATGATAAAGACTGCAGGATTTGCTGATGGTTTGGAAGCGAAAGCTGTGGGCAGTTGAATAATCAAAACAATTTACTGAGCTGGTAAAAGTTAGAGTGGTTTCTCTTGTTTGTTTTTTGGTCTGTGGGATGGGTAATCAAAGAGTTTCATCTTAGCCCAGCCGAGTGGCGCAGGCCTGTAATCCCAGTAGTTTGGGAGGCTGAGGCAGGAGGATTGGGAGTTCAAAGCCAGCTTCAGCAAAAGCAAGGTGTTAAGCAACTCAGTAAGACCCTGTCTCCAAATAAACTACAAAAATAGAGCTGGAGATGTGACTCAGTGGTCAAATGCCTCTGAATTCAATCCCCAGTACCCCCGCCCCCCGCCAAAGTTTTGTTTTAAACATAAATTTAAGTTTGCAATGCTGTGTAGATGTCCAGTTGGAGATAATAGGCCATTGGATAACAATCTAGATCCCAGGGAGAGGTCCAAACTGAAGATACACATTTGGGAATCATATCTATAGTTAAATCCATGAAACGTTATGAAGTCATCCAAGGAGACCTTGCCTTAAAGAACTCCAGTATCAGAACGGATTGAACACGATCAGCGAAATATGAGAACTAGGAGCATGTAAGTTGTCTGAGAAGCCTGGAGAAGGGACACCTGTTAAGACAAAAATGAGACTCTGGGGCTGGGGATATAGTTTAGTTGGTAGCGTGCTTGCCTTGCATGCACAGGGCCTTGGGTTCAAACCCCAGCACCTCACAAAAATAACGTTTTAAAATAAGACTCTGCTTGTCGACATAACTACGTAAAGCGGTCGAAAACCCCTTATGTTGCTGTCATCCTACCGTGAGAATTAACCACAGCAACATCCACCCAATCTCAGCTCCACCACAGCCCCGCCTTTCCCGCTTTCCCAGAATCCTCCGAGCCGAGGCCCGCGGCGGCCATTTTGATTATGGGCAGCCCTGCGGGAAATTGCGCCTGCGCGGTGGCCTTTCCGCTCTGGAGGTCTAGCTGAGGAAGAGGCTGGTGGGCGTCCGCCGCCACGATGACCCAGGCTGAGAAGGGGGACGCAGAAAACGGGAAGGAGAAGGGCGGGGAGAAGGAGAAGGAGCAGCGCGGCGTGAAGCGGCCCATCGTGCCAGCGCTGGTGCCGGAATCGCTGCAGGAGGTGGGGCGCCGGGGGCAGGACTCAGGACCCCACGCCTAGCCTAGGTCCTCCGCGGCCAGGCCGGGGCTCAGAACGCGGCCGAGGAAGGGAGGCCTGGCGGCCGTTGGAAGGGGTCGGGTTTCCCTGATAGAGGATCATATCGCTAGTGGGTGGTGCCGCGAGGTGGTCGTTTCGCGCCGGTCGCTCGCTGGCTGTGAGGGAACGTGGTGCGCAGCAGAGTCTGGCGGTCCGTGCGCGAGCTCCGAGTTCTTCCTGCCGGCTCCGCCTGGCTCTGAGCCCGGCGTCCCCAGCCCGGAAACTACGACAGTGCTTTCACCAGTCTCCCAAGTTGCTCTGAGGTTTACGTGGCCGCAGGGAGAGTTTAGCACCCGGCTGGCTCACAGGGAGCTGCAGCTGATGATTGTTACATGTTCAGGTATTTTCCATTGTTAGCAAAGATTCTTCAAACTTCAAAGCAAGGAAAAGGTAGACTTTTTTCTCTAAAATAGAGATTAAGACCTGCCTGTTCAGAAGATAACAAGATTAAGTCAGACTTACCAGGAAAAACAAATTTGCATTAGCTTGGCATGAGAGGATCTTTATTGTACATTTGCAAGCACTTTATTCATCAGTGAAGAAAACACCACCTTCTCATAGGAAAACTGGAAAAGATAATGCACAATTCACAAAAGAAATAGGAGGCATTAAATGCTCAGAATTTCACGTTGTCATCTGAGCCAACTTCCTCACCAATGGGTGGGTTAGGACAGTTGTAAATGCCTAGCAGAGTTCGTGGCAAATGGGAAGCCCTCGGGTGATTATTACTGTTGCAGAAGCCTGGTTTCTCCAGTTGAAGGAGCAGGCTAGGTGGTCTGTATTGGCCTTGCCTGTTCTTACTCCCTGTCATTCTCCCACTTTATACAGGAGCCTATTCCTAGCAGAGCTTGCTGTTGTGGGGGGGCAGCAGATAACAGAACATGGTGTGGAATGGGCTAGTACAGAGGATTATACAGCAGACAGTAGGCACTTCCTTCTGCCCTGACAGGGCAGGTTTCTCCAAAGGAGGTAACATCTGGACTGAGACCTGAAGATAATTAGGAGTTAGCAGGGGAAGTTCAGAAAGGGAAGGAGAACAGCACGGAAGACACTTGGGCCTAGAGAGGATAGGCAGTAAATCAGGATGTCTGGAATTGAGGAAGATAGCAGAAGCCATATTGTGAGGATCATATAAGCTGGAGTCTGGCATCTTCTGAAGGCAATGGAGAACTTTGGAAGGTTTCCTGTATTAAGTGCTTCTCTCCATGCTTCCTATGGCTGGGCTGCAAGATTAATGATTAATTTGTTTCATCCTCACATGAGTGCTTGAGATAGGAATGTAATCAGAGCAAAGAAGTAGCTTCTGAATTTGCAGCCAGATGAATCCTAAGCCTGGGCCCTTAAGCACTACAGCAGTCAGTGTGTGTAGCACCCTTTAGTTTTTCCATGTTCTCTGTGATACCTACCTATATTGTTTAATGTAGTAAGGTTTGTTAAAAAACAAGACTTAATCCAGAGAAATAATGTGTGGAATGTATCCATTTTTTAATACATTAAATATGTTGCTTACCAAAAAATATTTGTCCACACTCTATGAAGCTGCATTTTCTACTCCAGAGCTTCCCAGTCAACGTGCTGCAGATTGTAAGCTGTTAATGAGGTACAGGTGTCCCTAATGGTGGGCAGCCTCATCTGTTTACCCCAATATGTTGGACAAATGTCTGCCTTACACAGAATAGCTTGGGAAAGTACGACTCAACACCTTGCTTCTTAAGAATGATGCCGTTGTGATTCAACAAATAACCTCCCAGGCTCCTGTCACCCATATGCTGGGATATAGATTAGTGAACAGGACAGGTGTCCCTTCTCATGGAAAGTTTATTGTATGTTGAGAGAGCAAACAATAGTTACAGAAGTGACAATGTTATAAAGGAAGGAATAACATAAGGTTGCTGGGGATGTGGGCAGCAAATCTTGTCTGATGACATTTAACTTCAGACCTGAAGGAGGAGTAACACTTAGAGGCGGGAGAGAACATTTCAAGCAAAGGAGTTGTCTGTTTGAAGGCTCCAAAGTCAGTGAGTTAAGAATTCAAGAGGAACCAGAATTGATGGTGCACACCTGTAACTCCAGCTACTTGGGAGGCCGAGGCAGGAGGTTTGTGTTTTTGAGGCCAGCCTGGCAACATAACAAGACCCCATCTAAAAAAGGAATATAGATTAAGATTAAAGAGGTTAAAATGAAAGTGGTTCTGGAGTGAAGCTAGAGAATTAGGCAGAGGTTCTGAACTTATTGACAATCCACAAAACTGTTTTGAAGGAAGACGGGTAAGAAGACAACTATAGCTTGATGTCAGGGTAAAATAGGTACTAAAGAGTCAGGCTGGAATTGCAATTCTTAACTAAGGCATCCCTGTTATGAAAAAGATTGTCAGTCCCTTCTCTCATTCCCTACTGAAACTTGGAACCTTCAACAAGTTCATGTAGCAGAAGTTCTCCCAAGTAATTCTGTATTCTGCCCTCTTCAGATTTATTGAGCTGAAATGATTGTCATGTAAAAGTAAAGCCCACAGTTATTGCCACAGTCCTGGATTTGTGCTGCTTTGTCAGTCCTTGTTCACCATTATCCAAGGATGGATTGTGAATTGCAGCAAAGTTTTCTGATTTGTGAGGATAGCTCTTGCTATGTCAGGTAAATAATACAGAACCAACAAGGGTAACCTTATTTTAAAAATAATAACCAAAATACATTTGGTGGACACATTTTGAAGTGATTAACATGTAAAGTCTTAGTTTCCGGCATTATAAAGTAGTAATTCCATTAATTCCTTCTCTGACCCCTTCCATCAAACCTAAGTAATTTTTATTAGTCACCTCAGGAGCTTTTTAAAATTGTCAGTTCCTAGGTGTTCTCCCTGGAGTTTCTGAATCAGAAAACTTAGGACTTTTTTTTTTTTTAACCTTAACAAATGTTTTAGGTCATTCATATGGATCTTAGAACATAGTATTCTCCATATTCTTCCACACTCTATACCTTGTTTAATTGTCTTCCTTAATAATTAGGTGGGTGGTAGAAACTTCATCCTGGTCATCATCATACCCATAGTCTCTGGCACATAATCACTCAGTATTTATGTGTTAATTTATGTTGGATAATTTTGTTTAAGCAAATATTTGTTTAGCTGTATGCACTCTGAGTCAGATCAAGAGCATACAGATACAAAAAGATGGAGAGCAGTAACTGGATATTTCTCAACTCCTCTACTGAATTATTTTGATACTCTTTGAGTCCAATAGTCTTTACAGGAAACTTAGTTTGTTACCAATGGATTGATTAACTTACACCTGTATATTATTTACTGAGATCACACGCCTGTGTTTCACATTTGCAGCAAATCCAGAGCAACTTCATTGTTGTAATACATCCAGGTTCAACAACTTTGAGAATTGGTCGAGCCACAGACACACTCCCTGCCAGCATTCCTCATGTCATTGCAAGAAGACACAAACAACAAGGGCAGCCCCTATACAAGGACAACTGGCTCTTAAGGGAAGGACTAAATGTAAGTCAAAATAGTGGACCTGGAGAGAAAGCTCAAGGTTGTTTCCTTGTGAGGGCTTAGACACCCAAGAGTATCTGGGAATCTTGAACAAACATCCTCATAGCTTTACTGTGTTTTAAAATAATAACAACTGTAATTTTTTATCTGAACTGTTGATTTAGATTGTGAAGAATTAGTTACAACAAAAATAAATTCAGTTTAACTGATTAAGATTAATTGGATATTTATAAAGGTGATCTTTAATGGAAGTTATAGAATTGTCACTTAAAATGATATGGGTTTTTATTAACTGATAACTGTATTTTCCAGACACTTATACTTTAAATCCAACTCATATTTTAAAACCATTAGCAAATTGAACTGCTATGGCCAACCACTTACTATAGTCTTAGATCAAATTATAATTTCAAGACAAAAAAAAATAATTTTCCTGAAGTAAGCATTCACTCAGTCTTATTTTGCAGATGGTAATTATTAGAAAAAAAATTGTGTTAGCTGTTAAATCTGCATATTGCATCATGATCCACTTCTAGCTTTCAAGTTATAAGTTAAGGACAGTTTTAGAAATTTAAATTTTTGTAATTGTGATGGTAACCTTTAGAATTCTCTTGTTTAGTATAACTAGCAGACTACTGAAGTCCAGTTATAAATTTAATTATAACTCGCCCATGTAAGAGTCCACAAAATCTTAGTAACTTGTATATTTGGTTAATCAAAATACAATATGTAGAAGGAATGTGACATTGTTACAAAATTGAAGTGAGAAATACAGATGTATGGAAGAATCTCTGAAATACTTTGTAAACATGAAGTAGATGTGCTTTGATTAGTGCTGTGAAAAATTTTAACAATCAAAAGTCTCTTGAGGGTATAAATTTTTGCTAATATTTAGGGTTTGGTCAGAGTTTCATTTTTGACTTTTTTATTTACAATAAAAGATTACTTGGAATCCTGTAAATTACTGCAAATGACAGAGATTAAGGAAATGCTGTTTGTTGATGAGGGAGTAGTTCCTAATATTAGATTAAATAGTAGCTTTCTCTTTTCACTAAGTCCTTTATTCTGATCATCTTTCAATTTTTTCCCCTCAGAAACCTGAAAGTAATGAACAAAGACAAAATGGCCTTAAAATGGTGGATCAAGCAATATGGTCTAAAAAAATGTCAAATGGCACAAGACGAATTCCTGTGTCTCCTGAACAGGTTAGTCAACCTTTTCTTCAGATTTATTCTTTCCCACTTTTATTATCATATGTCTCTCAATGGGGACATATTATTATATGTCTCTCAATGTGGGCTATTGTGCAAATAACAGGGTGGACTCACACAAACCTAGATGATCTAGCTGCCTATACACTTATGCCATATGGGATAGCTTATTGCTCCCAGGCCATAAACCTGTGTAGCATGTTATTGTATTGAATACTATAGGCAGTTGTAATGCAATGGAAGGTATATGTGTATCTAAACATAAAAAGTACGTAAAAATACAGAATAAAAGATAAAAGTATACCCGTGTAGGGTATTTATCATAAACAGAGTTTGCATAACTGGAAGTCTCCCTGGGTGAGACAGTGAGTGGTGAGAATGAAGGCCTAGGATGTCACTGTACACTACTGTACACTTTATAAACATTGTATACATAGGCAACACTTAAATTTTTTTTTTTCAGAAACAAATTTAGCTTTAGTAAAACCTTTAAAAAACAAAAAACAGTACTGGAGATTGAACCCAGAAGTGCTCTACCACTGAGCTACATCTCAGCTCATACACACACACATAATTTTTTCTTTTTGAGACACGGTTTCACCAACTTGCCCAGGTTAGCCTCAAACTTGCAGTTCTTCTATCTTAGCCTCCCAATACCTGGGGTTATAGGTGTGCAGCTCCATACTTAGCCACTTTGCTGTAACTTCTTCATTTTTTTAATAATACAGCTTAAGATACAAACATGGTGCAGATGTATAAAAATTTTCTTTAAACCCTTATCTATGTTTTTTTCTATTTAAATTTTTTTTTCTTTTAAACTTTTCTTGGTTAAAATCTTAGACACACACACACACACCACGTTAAGCCAACACGGGGTAAGGATCATCAGTATTACTGTCTTCTACCCCCACATCTTATTCCACTGGGAGGACTTCATGGGTAATAACACATGGAACTATGATAACAGTGTCTTTTCCTGGAATATCTCCTGAAGGACCCTGAGAATCTTTTACAGTTAACTTTTATAAATAAATATAAAATATATGTACTATATACATATAAAATAATATTTTATATTAAATATTTTATACACATATGGAATATACTCTATAAAAGAATGGTATAAATATATAAACCATTAACATAGTTTATTATGAATATCAAGTTTAAGTACTATACCTAATTGTACATGTTTTACTTTTGTGTGACTGGAAGAGAAGTACATTTGTTTATACCAGCATCACCACAAATGAGTAATGTCATGAGTTAGTAGGTAGTTGGAATTTTTCAGCTCCATTATCATGTTATGGGTCCACTGTCTTATATGTGGCCTATCATTGACCGAAATATCATTATGTGGCATATGACTGTAATACCATTCACACGTTTTCCCTTTTATTCTGCAAATACAAGATGAGATTTCCTTTAAAAAGAAAGAAACTCCTTTCTTAACTGTATATTGAATACTAGAATACTTGAATCAGTGTCACAAATGCTTAGGCAAGCCAACTAACTTATAAGGTAGTTTATTAAGGCAAGTTTATAAAAGTTTATATTTTACTGGAGAGTATATAATCTAGGATCTTGGTAGGAAGCTGTATTCTTAACTGTATTCTTCAATTTAATATAAACCAATGCAGACATGAGTTAGATTTACATATAGATTTATATTCATCTTTAAGCAGTATATAGTTTTAATTTTGGACTGTCTATAAATAACAAAATAGGTGTAAAAATCATGGGAAAAACCAAGATTGTGGAAAAGGACAAGAAAATCTTTCGGTGACTAGTGAATATTTTCCCCAGTATTTTGGATCTGTGATTAAAATTGATCTGTGAATGAGAGAAACTAAAGGGATTCTTAATGCTGCCCTCCTCCCCTTCTTGTGTAAATTCAACTAACTTACTTTCTTTCTTTTTTTTTTTTTTTTAGGCACGTTCTTACAACAAACAAATGCGGCCTGCAATTTTAGATCACTGTTCTGGAAATAAGTGGACAAACACGTCTCATCACCCTGAGTATTTGGTAGGAGAAGAGGTAAGAAATGTCTTTACAATGAAATGAAAAAAGAAAAAACGTGATCTTTCTCTTAAAATCCACTTTGCTACCAAGTTCTGATTGTTTCTTAACATTTGGTTATTCTGCTTTGAGGATCAGATATTCACACTGATACCTGGGTTGTTAAATATTTCACATTCAACATCTAAAACATTCAGAAATTGTTGTTCCTAGTATTCCCCCCCCGCCCCCCCAGTGCTGGAGATTGAACTCAGGACCTCAGGCGTGCTAGGCAAGTGCTGCTGAGCTACATTCCCCAGCTCCTCATTCAGGAATGTTAATATTAATTCTGGTCTTAGTTTTTTGACTCCAGGAGAAGAGTTTTTAAAATATACCTCTTTCCTTCCACGCCTTTTCTAGGCCTTGTATGTTAATCCATTGGATTGTTACAATATCCATTGGCCTATCAGAAGAGGCCAGTTAAATATTCATCCGGGACCTGGGGGCTCCCTTACAGCTGTTCTAGCAGATATTGAAGTAATATGGTCTCATGCAATACAAAAGTACTTGGAAATCCCACTGAAAGACTTAAAGGTAAGCTAAAATTCCCAGTAAATTTGGATTGTCTTAAAGATTCTTGGTCAACACAAATAGACTTTACCAAGTTGTTTGTGGTACAGTGTGCTTCTTGAAGCATTCTCATCCTTAGGGCGGTGGTCTTCCTCAGTTAGTTCCTTTCTGATGACTTATTTTTATTGTTTTACTTTGGGGTGTCTCAGTGCTGTTTGGAAGTCAGCAAGCTTGCTCATGTTTATGTTTTCTGTCTCTACTCAGACACATTAGTTATCTTTCATTTTACAAATCTGAGATGATTCCAAGTGTGGTGGGGGGAGACTTTGAGTTTCATGAAGAAACAGAAAATGTTAAAGGATGGCACATGTGTTCAAGTTTTTCCTCTGAGCCATTAGCCGTAACTGCTGCTCCTGTGTAGGGAAGCCTCCATAAGGACAGGTGTGGTGGGATTGGACTTGACTGGATGTGTTAACGCTTCCACCTTTTTTTCTTTGTTCTTTTTAGTATTATAGATGTATCCTATTAATTCCTGATATCTATAATAAACAGCATGTGAAAGAACTAGTGAATATGATACTGATGAAGATGGGTTTTTCAGGTATGTGTGTTATTCTAATGAGACTTATTAACAAATTTTTTAAAATTTTTATTTATCTAATTACTTGTGGTACTAGAGTTCAAACCCTGTATTTCATGCATGCTAGGGAAGTACTGTACCACTGAGCTACAGCCCTAGCCCTGCAGTGAGCCCTACTTGAAATGAAATTGTTCTTTTTTCAGTGGCAAAGTTAATCTAATTCATTGATTCATTTAAATGCTTATTCTGAAAAGATTAATGCAGATACATTCCTAAAAGTTTCTAGGCTCCTGACTTTAGTTAATTGTTTTTACAATCTGTACTGCTCTCTAGCTGATTGGTCCTCTGCTTTTTGTTTCTTAGGGATTGTAGTCCATCAGGAGTCTGTCTGTGCTACCTTTGGAAGTGGCTTAAGCAGCACATGTATTGTAGATGTTGGGGACCAGAAGACAAGCGTGTGCTGTGTGGAGGATGGGGTGTCTCATCGGAACACGCGGTAAGGAACTTGTGAGATGATGTTTCCTATTCCCTCTCCCTTCAAAGTCTGTTCATATCATTAGGGTTTAGAAATGATTTTTATAAGAAATTATATATTTAAAAGTCAGCATAGGAAACCAGCACAATTGTGGGAGTATAAATTCTAGCAAGACTAAAAACAAATGATTGCCCTTATTGGAACTTTCTAGTGTGAATCCATGTCAATAATTCCTGAAAGTCCTGGCATGTATTGTATGCTTTCCCATAGAGGAAGTGTGAATGTTAACTTCATTTCTTTTACTGTGGCCTGCCATAGAAAAGCTAATCACACCCTAACAGCAAAGGATGGCTTTTTTCCCGTGGTGTCATCAGTGGTAACAAGTTAATAAAATAAATGGCAGGAGCACGTTTGCTGCATGTCCTTCCTAAGACATCTTTTTGCAGGTAAAGCCACTTGGGTAGTACAGGAATGGATTCTGTGCATCATTTTGTGGTCCTGAGACAGCTTTCTTCTGTCCCTTACTTTAGGTAGATTAAGTCTCAAGTACAGAAGAAATGAATATAAACAAGATTCAAGGTGGTCATGAAAAGGTTAATCTACTGCCTCCAATCCCAATTTAAAGACATTCTAAAACCCAATATGAGGGCTGGGGTTGTAGCTCAGTAGTAGAGTGCTTGCCTAGCACATGTGAGGCTGTGGGTTTGATCCTTAGCACCACATAAAAAAATAAATAAAGGTTTTTTGCTTTTTTTTCTTTTTGACATTGTTTTTGTTTATTTTATGCTCTCGTATAGCTCCGTTGTAAAAAGTATTTTTCATCACTTTTCCTTTATTCATCCCAATTCATTAAAACAGTTGCATCTAATTACTAAAAACAAGATATTTCTGTGCAAATACATTCATGTACATACACTACATAGAAAATATAACTGATTTTTCTGAACAGAGTAATTATAAAAACAAATCATTGACCATCAGGAAAAAAAATCTTTGGGAAACTAAAAAGAACTGATTACAATAATATATAGATGTAATAAAATGTAAACTGTCTAAAAACTATAATTGGCAATTGGATAGAGTCATTATGTAAATGAAACATAACCAAACAGTTTTTTTTACTTTAAAAAAAAATTTTTTTAAATTTATGTATGACAGTGGAATGCATTACAATTCTTATTACATATATGGAGCACAATTTTTCATATCTCTGGTTGTATACAAAGTATATTCACACCAATTCATGTCTTTATACATGTACTTTGGATAATAATGACCATCACATTCCACCATCATTTCTAAAAATGAAGGTATTGTGTCCATCTACAACTAAAAAGTGTGTGTGTGTGTGTTGTGTGTGTGTGTGTGTATAAATAAATAAATAGATAAAGCCCAGTATGAGCTAGCGTGGCTCTGCCATTGTTGTTCTCAAAGTATGGAGAAAATACTGGACCCAGTTCTATTACCATTAAAATAATTTTACAGTGGTCTTCTTAAGTTGTAGAAACTTTCAGTTAGTGAACAGTTTTCCCTGAGTCTTTCCCTCATAAGTTTGTCTTATGTTGTTACCTCTGCATGCTTGTGAGTGCAGCCAGCCAAACAACTGTGATTTAGTGAAAGTCCATTGACTTGAAAATGAGTTGGATTTAATAATGTATATTCTGTGTTTTGAAAACTTTTTGCAAACAGCAAAAAGCATGTTCATATCATTAGGGTTTAGAAATGACTGCTTCCAGGTGCCCTGTCAACTGGTTTTGGCTAAAGTTCCCTTTGTCCCTTCCACTGTCCATTCCATTCTTCCATTCAGTTCTTACAGTAAACATTTGAAAATTTTTGTGTTGTACTATGCCTAAAGGAGTTCTTGAAGCACTCTTTGCACCTTCCTAACTCACAGATTTAACAGTCTGCCCTTTTAACTTTAGGCTTTGTCTGGCCTATGGAGGATCTGACGTGTCAAGATGTTTTTATTGGCTCATGCAGCGAGCTGGATTCCCTTACAGAGAATGCCAGTTAACAAATAAAATGGATTGCCTTCTTCTGCAGCACCTTAAAGAAACTTTTTGTCATTTAGACCAGGTGGGAACAAAATATTACCTATTATTTTTTTGTTTCTAGAGAAAATGTAATATTTAAAAGGTATTTTAAGATTAATTATACTGCTCTTTTAACCCAATTAATAAAGCCTAGAAGCTTTGCTCTCAAGGGGGTGAGAGCTTTTTGATATGGTCAAGATAGTGAGGTGTTCTCTTGAACCCAGAATGCACAGCTTGTTTCTCAGGAGAATTTAGCACATTTTTCTCTGAAGGTGTCTAATCACTGATAAGAATGAAGATAAAATTTTAGGTATAATAAAAGTAACAAAAATACATAGATGTGGACATTTTTATTAAATTTTAAAGCACTTTCTTAGTATTGTGAAGAGTTAACCTTTAAATCATATCTATATGTGTATATATAATATATGCATACATAGATATGGGTTGGCTACCTTTTTTACTTTTTGTATTTGACTTTTTTTCCTCTACTTTTTCAGATAATAGAATTCTAAGTTTTAAGACTCTAAGAAACATAAAAAGGGTCTAGATATATATTAGTTGAGAGAATTTGCTTATTGAGGTCACTCTTTGTATTAATGTTTATCAAAAATGAAAACTGCAGATGATATACATTTCAGAAGTGTTAAATAGGAAAGCAAAGAACAACTGAATTCTTGGATTTTTTTTTTTTTTTTTTGGTACCTGGGATTTAACCCAGGGGTGTTTAACCACTGAGCCACATCCCCAACCCCTTTTTAATTCCTTTTATTTGAGACAGGGTCTTGCAAAGGTGCTTAGGGTCTCGCTAAGTTGCTGAGGTTGCTTTTGAATTTGCCAGGCATTTGCCCCCACACCCAGTTTGAACTTTTTTTATTAAGTATAGTGAGAGTGGTACAGAGTTGTAGGGTGGCCTTTTTATTGTAAAATTCAGATGATGGAGAGGCTTATGCATAATTTGAGGAGTTTACATGCACTCTTACTGATTTACTGACAGCATCTTTTCCTGGAATCAGGACATCTCTGGGCTTCAGGACCATGAGTTTCAGATTCGCCATCCAGATTCTCCTGCCTTGCTTTACCAGTTTCGGTTAGGAGATGAAAAACTCCAGGTAACCCCATAGATGTGTATATCTTGGGTAAAAATAAATCTATCCAGGCTCAATCAATCACACTGGGAGAATGTACACTTGCTGGGAACATGGTGAGTTTGCTAGTTGGAAGTTGGAGGCAGTATCTTTCTGATTCTTCTTTTCTTTTCATGCTCAGGCTCCAATGGCTTTGTTTTACCCCGCAACTTTTGGAATTGTTGGACAGAAAATGACAACTTTGCAGCACAGATCCCAGGGTGATCCTGAGGATCCTCATGATGAGCATTATCTACTGGCTACACAGAGCAAGCAAGAACAGGTTCATAGTAATTCTGGTGGGAGAAGAGACAATTTTGACCCTGCAGGAGAAGTTTGCCCAGAATTAATAGATCACTGATCATTTATTTCGGTCTTCAACAGAAACCCTGATACTGCTTGTAGAACTAGAGATGAAGTGTGAATTTTGTTTTGTCTTTTACAGTATTGGAGGTTGACCCCAGGGCCTTCAACAGGCTAGACAAATGCTCTACAACTGAGCTATATCCCTATCCCTTTTTTATTTTTTATTTTGAGATAGAATTTCACAGAGTTGCCCAGCCTTGCCTCAAACTGGCAATCTTCCTGCCTCAACCTTCTGAGTAGCTGGGATTACAATGCCTGATTAAAGTCTGAATTTAAAATCCAGATGACAGACTTCTTTATTCAGACATTAATTCAGTTTTCTGAATTCCATGCCATGTACTTAAAAAGTTAATGAAAACACTTTTCTTTTGCCATAATATTATTTACTTACATTATCTGCTACTAAATATTGATTCAGTAGTATTTTCAGTAGCATCTCACCTACTTTATAATTAATTACATTGTAAAAGGTATATGGCATGGGCAAAGAGCTGAATTTTTTTGTTCAAAACTAGTTTCAATAATAAGAGGTCTGCTGTAGGAGCATAAAATGAAGCTCTTACCTGCTAATGAAACATCAGAGCTCATGATGAAAAATAGATGAAAACTATAAACCTTTTCTAGTCTTTGTTCCTGCCCCATAGGCAAATGTGAAGCAGTAGATAGAACTTAAAAATGAGGATTTTCTAGTAGCCATTGGCCCATGAATCCTATTGAAATATTTCACTTCAGGAAAAATGTTATCAGTACTAACATTTTAATATCAAAATCCACCCAGTGGTAGACCCACACTGAGTCCTACAGAGACTGCTTTGGCTTTAGAGTGTGCTCACTCCTCACTCCTAGGTTATCTTGGGATTGGGTGCTGGGCAGTATGTGTATAACTTGCTGGCTTTTGTTTCATAATGGGGCATGATAGGCAGGGAAGGGTGGGATCTAGCTAGACAATATCAACAGTGTTCTGTTATGGTCATACCATCTACTTGATTGTCCTTTTGATTTATAGTCTGCAAAAGCTACTGCTGACCGAAAATCAGCATCCAAACCCATTGGATTTGAAGGAGATCTTCGTGGCCAGTCCTCTGATCTTCCAGAAAGACTCCATTCTCAGGAGGTGGATTTAGGATCCTCTCAGGGAGACTGCCTGATGGCTGGCAATGACTCCGAGGAGGCCCTCACTGCACTGATGTCCAGGAAAACTGCCATCTCACTGTTTGAAGGGAAAGCCCTGGGCCTTGACAAAGCCATCCTGCATAGCATAGACTGCTGTTGTAAGCACATTTGGGGACACCAGAAATAACAAATAAATTGGTTCAATTTAGGGTATATTTGTGCAGTGTATCATGGTCATTCAGAAACTATCGAGCACCTACTCTGTCCTTGCTTTGCCAGGTGTTAGGAGTACAGTATTGAAATAGAATAATTGGTTCTTGGCCTTATTGATTGTATAGCATAGGGAGAATAACATAATTGCATAAATATGAAATTATAATTGTGGTGGGTGCTGCAAAGTTGAACTATAGGGTCCTAAGAGCTCCTGATTTAGAGATATAATAAAAGAGTTTTACTTACGCTGGGGAAGGTTTGGAGGGTGGGCAGCAGGGAATGCTTTCTTGAAGAACCATGTGAGAGATCTCAGGTGAGAGCAGATTGTTAGACAAACAGGGTGACATTCCAGGCAGAGGAAGAAAGCTGCAAAGACTGATGTGGGAAGCAGAGTGTGGGAATGAGGCTGGAGAGTAGGTGAGTACCACACCACACCGGACCTCATGGTCCACCTTGAAGGGTTTGGTCTTAATCCTTTGAGTAACAAGGCATGAAGGATGGGGTGGCGGCATGCTCAGATTTGTGTTTTACAAGGTTCCTCTGGCTGTGTGGGTTTAAGAGTGGTCTAAAGGGAGATCTTTGAGGAGGTTATTGCAGTTGATCAAGCAAGAGATGTTTGTGGCTTGGCCTAGTGGTGGTGGTGGTAAGTGGAAGGGATATCTATGTCTTTTCAGCATCTGATGATACCAAAAAGAAGATGTACAGCTCCATCCTGGTAGTTGGAGGTGGTTTGATGTTTCATAAAGCTCAAGAATTTCTACAGCACAGAATTCTCAACAAAATGCCACCTTCGTTCAGGCGAATTATTGAGAATGTGGATGTAATTACAAGGCCTAAGGTGTGTTGTTTCATGGTGCAAATTGAACTGTATGCAAATGAAACCAGCAGTGGTTATTTCTAAGTGGACAGTTAAAACCTGGGAGGTTTGGGCTTGTGTCAGGCGAGGTTGTAAGAGTATGAGGAAGTGCAAAAATTACTCTTGAGTGTGGCCAGATGTGGCAGAAGGAGCTCTGGACTAGGTGACTAAATTCCTGGTTCTGGCCCTTGCTGCACCTGACTTCCACCTTTGTGAGAGAATCAGGTGGGTTGAGAACACTGTTCTCTCATACCCTGACAGCCTCTTATAGTCAAGAACTATTGCTGTCCCTGGACTAGAAAGATCTTTAAAAATCTTTTTGGTTTGAACTATCTTGAAAAGAAGTATAAACCCAGGAATTTTGAAATACATTGTGTCTGAATTTCATTAAATGTAAACCCAGGAATTTAGAAATATATCATGTTTGTATTAAATCTCACTACAGTTCCTGGTGATATTATTTTCTTTTACTTCTGAGGGAAGGATTGTGGGAATGTATTTATTCCACTCACATATCAAAATTATTTTGTTATATATGTTCCTGCTTAAAGGCCTGTTGTGGAATAGTAGTGAAGAGTAGCATGTTCAATAGTAAAAATTACAAGTGTTCTCTTGTCAGAGAGGTCTTAGTTGTCCATGAGTCCCGCTGTCTTAATATGGGTAGAAGATCTGGCTTCTTAGGACATGGACTCAGCAGGAATCCTTCCCAGATTAAAGTAAATGAAGTATACATCTTGTCTGCTTATACTGAAACAGTTCTATCACTTGTCTAGGACATGGATCCTCGGCTGATTGCATGGAAAGGAGGGGCAGTGTTGGCATGTTTGGATACAACTCAGGAACTGTGGATTTATCAGCGAGAATGGCAGCGTTTTGGTGTCCGCATGTTACGAGAGCGAGCTGCTTTCGTGTGGTGAAATGGGGAGGAAAAGTAGCTGTTGAAGACCAAAACAAGTCTCTTGGTATAAAGAATATGTATGTATGTATTTTAATTTATTGACCTAGATGCTTAATTTTCAAGGAAAAGAAATAAATTTCAGTTTTATGTTCATGATGACATTGGTTTGAAATTATAATCTTTTGTAGACAGGTCATTTAAGAATAAATATGAACTCTTTAATTGTAGCTCTCTGCCCCTTTCTCAGGGCTTCGCAGTGATATAAAATGTTGCTGTTGAACTTTCTTTTACGGGGCGAAGAACTTTTTGTTGACCTCTGAGCATTGTCAGCCATACCGATGTGACTTGTGAGAAGGGCCCATTTGTGCCATTTCCCTCTTATCTAGCATAGTATAGGTGTCTTGGGTTCTGTGCACATGACTCATGTATTCTTGGAATTCTAAATACAAAAAAAGTAGTTTTGGGGGTTTTTTCAATTTTCTGTGGGATTACAAAAAAATGATAGGAACCCATTCAGTTCTAGATTTCTAGAGACAACGATTTAAGGCTTTACTGGCTAGATGTTGTCATCAGACATGCTGTAGGGTGGGTTAAAGAAAACTGTTATAAGAGCAAGACAACAGCTAAAAGGGACATCTTTCCTTCTTAAAGCTATATAGAAATGATTTGGATAAAATTTAGAGTTGTTAGCTTGTGCTGTATAATATGGTAACTGTCAAGCCCCCAGTTTTCCTTTATTTGAAGAACCAGGTGCAAGCTTTTGGAGATTTCTATGTTCAGTATGACCAGTTGCCCTTAACCTGTGAGCACTCTGGAGCAAAATTAAAATAATATAGTCATTAGCCCTAGTGGTCCAGGCCCTGAGTATGACTTCTTTGAGAAGGTGTCTCAGTGGAGACAGGAGCCAGTAGTACCTGGAACTCAAGAGACCTGGCAGGAGGGAGAGAATGCCTAACCCCAGCTGTTAGGTGCCTGTTCTTGTCACCACTATGACCAGGACTGCAGATGTGGAGAGAGACAAAATCAGGGAAAGGTAAGAGATGGAGGTAAGGATGTAATATAGAAAGAAGTCTAAGGCAGGAAGAAATGTGGTACTGAGGCATTTTGCACAGATAAGCATAACCTGTGTAACTCCATCAGTAGATTAGGAATAGAAGAGTCCACAAATACATCAAAATAATTTTAACTTGCTAATACTATTTGGGATGTATGATTTCAACTTGAAAATTATCTTTTACAAATTTATACAATATTGATTTTGTGTTTCTGGGTTGTTTCAACACAATTTAGTATCAACTGCCTATTTCAGAAGTATATAGTTGTTTCTAATAGTTCTTCACATAACAGCATATCTCTTTTATAATGGGTATATGCTGATTTAGAGGAAGTTGATTACTAGTCCAAGTTTTGATGTGAGCCATATCCATCTCCTCTTACCAGCACTTTGATAGGCATTGTGAAAACTGTCATGACAAATAAATGAGCCTTGCCACATTAAACATACTGCTTCAGCCATTATTACTAAGTATCCGCTTACGAAGCTGGATATGGTGAGTTCTCACTTTATGCTTCTTTATTTGGGTTTTTATTTTATCCTTAAGACAACTATTAGGAGGAGGAAATGGTCTCTTAAGACTGTTCTGCAAATGCACACATTTTAATAGTCATCCATCTGAAATTGACCCCCATTCCAGAGCAGATTCATTTTTACACTGTATAAGTATTCCTGGGAAAATACATCTAATAGAAATGTATTTTTGTGAGCTCTGTATTAAGAAAAAGATGCTTTTAGGAAAGAATTGGAAGACTTTAAATATTTTACCTCTTTATGTTCTATAATGCTGATAGGCTAAAAGTTACCCCTCAATGTTATCTTTTTATAAGTAAGTTGCAATAGTTTACCTAAGTAAAAAAACTAAGAAGTAGTTTTGTTTTAAACATGAAAAATTATGTAATAACAGGAACTGAAAACTCTTGATAGTGATCTCTAATAGGTAACTTTGGGCAAAAGTAGACATTAGGTTTACAGGAGTATAATTTGGTATTCATTTAACAGGCACTTGCACAGGAGTCCAGACATGAATCTAGTTTGGAGAGAGAAGGTCCCAAGCAAGTACCAAACTTTACAGTTGATACAAATTTGGTTGGCTAAGATGGGCCCAGTTTTATTATTCCCAACTTTTACTATCTTAAAGGTAAAGATTTCTGTTGGGCGTGGTGGTGCATGCCTGTAATCCCAGCAGCTTGGGAGTCTGAGACAGGAGAATTTTAAGTTCAAAGCCAGCCTCAGCAAGACCCTGTGTCAAAATATAAAATAAAAAGGACTGGGGATGTGGCTCCAAAAGAATTAAAAAAAAAAAAAAAGGATTTCTGTGTGTAATAGAGGGTTTTTCTCCAAGAAAACTACTGAATTAATGAGAGCTTCTTAAATTTAGTATTCATTAATTGAACCTAGAATGTTACAGAACTAAACACTTCTACCAACAGTTCAAGGCATGGGTTATTCAAGATTGGACTTTTGGTTGGAAGATGGCTTAAGCACAGTATTATCAGAATGATTATAATTTTCAGTTATAACTATCCTTGATTTGATGCTATACAATTGACTTGGCTTTAATTACAAATTTAGTCTCAGTTCGTTAATGTTCTAATAGTGGCATTTGTAAAAATTTTTATCAGCATAACATTTGTTTTATTTTTTTAGTTGTAGATGGACACAGTACCTTTATTTTATTGATTTATTTTTATGTGGTGCTGAGGATGAAACCTAGTGCCTCATGTGTGTGAGGTAAGCTCTCCACCACTGAGCTAAAACCCCAAACGAGCATAACATTTTTAATGACTAATCTATGACCTGTATGTTCAGTTTTGATTCTCTCTATTCTGGTTCTAAAACAAGTGTATATATAGCCATCCCTATCAGTAGCCTGGGTAGTAAATTTCAGGGTCATCACAGAGCTCTCTCCAAAACTGGTTGGGTAGGAAGGCTTTGTAGTCTTGCTCTTCTCTTAGGCGGGCTACAAGGGGGAACAGCTGCTGTGGCAGACTTGTGACCATTTCCCCACTGACATGTGCTGTGTGGCACAGAGAAGTTGTGTTTGGAGAGCCGCGGCATCCTTCATGAGGTGGAACTTAGGGCAGACATGGAGGGCACTGTAGTTGTCTTTGGGATCAGCCCCTCTGAAGCAGACCACTATGTATTTGTGCAGATGAGTCTGGCTACTCAGATCACTGCAGAAAAGATTAAAGGCCAGGGGGAACAGGTCTTGAGAGTTCTCACTGGGGCTGCCCTCGTTGTGGCCACAGGTATCATCGCACATGGTATTGGCATCATTGGAAAGAAGGAAGATTACTTTATCTGCTGCTTTCTTCTGAGTGGTAAGCCACTGAACTGGACCCATCTCAGCTATTTTCTTTTTCTGCCATTTTTCAAGGATCACCTCACTTCTGCAGTTATTTTGAAGAAATTCAGTGAAGTAACAAACTGTGTGATGGAAACATATTTCAGATGGGTGGACCACCAGAACTTTAATGAGGGGCAGTAGCCTTGTAGTAGGAAGGGAAGTGTTCTTGATCTTTTCTGTGAGAGGAGGAAAAGCATTTATTATCTGAACAGTTAACAGCAGGCTTT
The DNA here is from genome assembly GCF_045843805.1 of Urocitellus parryii. Lineage (NCBI taxonomy): Eukaryota > Metazoa > Chordata > Mammalia > Rodentia > Sciuridae > Urocitellus > Urocitellus parryii. The sequence continues at coordinate 171,082,256 of NC_135533.1, read as the reverse complement.
CGCCCTAGTCTAAATCACCCCCGATAAGTGATCCCTTACTTGAGAAAGAATGTTAGTGGAGCACTGGGACCTAACTGATTTAGTGAGTATGTTGCAGGTATCATTTTAGACATAGCACCTGAAACATACTCACTAAATTAGTCTTCTCGAGCTTTATTTTTTCAAATAAATTCATAGAAATTATTTAGGCTTAGTTACTATCCGATCTATGCACTTCACATCACATTTTGAGTTGGTTTAGCTCTGCGGTAGTTTCTGTGTGTTCCATTAAAGTTAAACCCCTGGAACTTAACTGGAATTCTGCCCTCTACTGGACTATAAAAGAAACTACAACTAATACAGTTCAAGTAGCATTTCCTAAATATAATATATAGCATTTCCTAAATATAAGTCTTCCTGAGGTCACAGTTCTCATAGCTTTCTGAGCATAGAACATGGAATTGATCTTGTTCTACATACAACATTGCATGCAACTCAAAGGGTGCATTTACATTTCCTCTTGTACATGTGGAGGAAAGCTGCAGAGTCTTTATTGGGTGGCTGCGAGCTCTGATTCTATATTAATTCCTTGACTTCTGTTGTCAAGTATCAAGTATTCTAGAGTTTGCAGAGACCTTAGTATACCAGTTGTTCTTAGGTCTTAAAGAACTTTTTAAAAAGTAAGGACTAGCGTAGAACATCTGTCACAGGTGACAGTAGACTTCTAGCCATTTTTTTGCCCATTTCAGTATTTGTAGAAGCCTTCATGGAAAAAATGAAATAGGTGGTAGGTAGTTACCAGATCTCCAAGTTCTCACTCTGCTTTAACCTGGCAGATGTGATCCAGTTGTTAGCATATCAGGCTCTCTAATAGTGCTCTAAGGCATTAAATAAATGTTGTGTTAACCCTGGGAAATGCCAATGAGATGGCCTCTAGAGGAATCTCCTTTTAGAAAGTTGAAAACATGGGGCTTAGGGTGTAACTCTTTGGTAGAGTGCTTGTCTAGCATGCGTGATGTCCTGGGTTTGATCCCCAGCAATGCCACAAAAAAAGTTCAAAATGTGATTTCCTCATAAGAATACCTTTAGGGAATTATAATCTTACCATGCCTCCACATTAGGTAGATCCCAAACACCAGCACCATGGTGGCCACTAGCAGCAACGAGAGAAGCAAAGGCAGCCAGCCTCCTAGCACGCTTCTATCTGGAGAAAACAAAGCTTACCTTCAACAAAATAAAACCAATTTATTGTGTATTTGAAAACAGAGTTTTACTCTCTGTAGAAAGTTTAGATCCCTTTAAAACCAAGGGTCAGATCTGCTTATCAGTGTGTTTTCCCACAGTGTCCAGGTTTCTCATTAGATTCTCCCAGGAGATATGGGACCTGGGGAGTTCTCCAGAGACTCTTGGGTTTCTTGCTTCTTAAACACACACAGAGACATTTTCACTATGGTAACCTGAGCTTACATCAGTTTTGTGTACTTTGAGGAATTAGTGTTATTCTGGGTATATTTGTTATATAAACAGTATACATAGGTGGCATTTTTAAAAGCTGTTTTGTGAAATGGGAAATTATGCCATCCCTTCACAAGAACACCAAGGTTGTCACAGGCTCAGGCACCCTAACACGGAAGTTAGAATTATGAGGCACACAGGTTGTCCTCAGTGTGCTTGGCTGAAATTCTTAAGAATTAACACCTTCTATCTTTTGACCCACCCCAGGCTACTTGCAGGAATACTTGTCCATCTGTAATTAAAAAAATTTTTAAAAACCTGACATCTCTAGAGAGGCAAAACAGTATTTCTGATTTGTTATCCAAATGTTGGCAAAGTGACCACATCAAGTCATAGCCCCACTGAGACTGATGAGAGAATCAGAATGCATGAAATAGACATTCCCTCTTATTCCTAGTCCTTTTACACCATTGACTTTTCAACAGATTCCTGTGGCACTTTGATCATTGTGACCGTTTCATATAGCCTGTAAAGTTTCGAATCTGTATTTGGATTTGGGGGTTTATAGGCCAGCACTGGAATCACTCTGTACCCCAGTTCAGCATACACAGGCAAAGGCCCTCAAGACTCTCTATAGACAGAGTTAATGGAGGCTGTGCCTATGACCTGGGCCTCTGATTACCCAGTGAAATGACCAGGCACTTACTGTTATCTGGAGGAAAGGGGACAACTGTCGTTGGGCAAAGCACCACGGTCCCTTTGCGTCTGATACAGTCGTTGCCACAGGTAGGGAAATATGGAATCAACTGAGGAAAAACCAGAAGTTCAAAGTTCACACTGCACTTCAGACAACCTTAACAGTTTTTCTACTTCCACCATGTCTTCCCCTTTTTTCTGGTTCCAACCCTATCTCTGCACTTGTTATGGACATTTCCCCTTGGTCATACTTGTATAGCAATGCCTAGAAATCCAATCTAATGACTGAACATGGAAATGTCCTTTAAGACTCCTATTGATTTTATTATCTAAAGGGGTTAGGTTATATCCTAATACATATGCAAATATCTCCAGGACAGTGGAGCAGTAAGGCTCATATTAACTTCAGTCAGGGAAGTCCCCTGCCTGGAAAAGTCAATGGTTTCCTAGAAGAGGAGCACAGTCATAATAAGCTGTGAAAGTCTGCTTTCTCTGGCCAGTTTGAGCACTGCCTTCCTATCCCAGAGAATGAAGGACAAAAGCTCCTCCCCTCTCCTCTCCAGGGTGGCTGTGTCCCCACATCCTAAAGTCAACAGTTGCAAGAGATCAGAGAGCATCTATCCAACCAACTTCCATTTCCAGCTGGGTCAACTGAGACCCTGAGAGGACAGGCAGTCACTCTCTAATGTTCATACATACACTGATCTGGAACTCAAACCTTCCAACTTCAAATCCTCTGCAACTTCATTTTGCAGTTAAAACTGAGGCTGGGGGAATAAAATGGTTCTCCCATCTCAGTATTACCATGAGGATCTGTGACAGAAAATGGAAATAAAAGCAATCTGGAAAGTCAACAGGGACTGTCAGCTTCCTGATCTAACCATCATGGATCCCAGTTAACATCACTAGCATCCCGATGCAGGAGTGAATTTGAGAGAAGTGACTCACCCTGTAAAAAAAAAACTCACAAAACGGTGGAACAGTCTTTTAGTGTCCCTTCCCAAAGCACCTCACTAAACTTACCTGAACCACAGCACCTTCGCTTTCCTCAGTCACTAGGATGGCTATCGAAGTTCGCTTTGTTTTGTTCTGGTGCAGGTGAGATGAAGTCATATGAGTGAGCATATCAAAGACTGTCAATGAAGAAGTCATTTCCCAAACTGACTTTTCAATTAATTATGGGAATAAGGATTCATTTCATACTTTTGGTTGGTTTTAGTACTATATCCCAGTATACACAAGGATTTTTTTTAATGTGTCAAATTAATCAAAATAGCCAAGCATATTTGGACAACACATTTCTCTTCTCTCTGAAGAGCTTTCTTCAGGGAATCCTAGTTTCTATGCTTTTTCCTTCAACAAGATAAGGAAGCTGGAGGTTGAGGATGGGGGTGATGATAAGGGAACCAAGGATAGAAGTACCTCAAACACTTGAGAAAACCAAATGCTGGTGCTCTGTTGGATAAGAACCGTGTATCTGTTTCCAAGGGAACTGGTTGTAAAATTCACTTCAACCATCTTCTCATTCTTCTTACAAGCAGTGATGTTGGGATCCCACAGGCTTCCTAAGAGTTGAGAGCAAACCACTGAATGAACTTGCTAACCTTTCCCTTATTAAGTTCCCAAAAGGGCTTTACTAAAAAGAGAAACCCAAGTTCTCAGGCAAACACCAAGATAATGTCTCCACTACACAGTGTGCTTTTTAAACATTGCTTCCAGTGTCAGAGTACCTGCAGTCCAAGAAAGTTTAGAGACCCCATGCCACTGCTTTGCTAAAGAGCAGTAGGAGGCAAAGATTGATTTTTTTTTCACTAGCTTCTGTTCTCAGCTTCTATTTGAATTACGGGCTAAGGCCAGTATTTTCTCCTCAGAATATGAGAAGGAACCACAGGTTGGGATACATGTCTATGATTATGGAGTGAATGAATTTAGGATCAGGAGTACGATGACCTAGATAAGGACACAGTTCTAGGCGCTCCATCCATCACAGCATTGTGCTAGCTTTACTGAATACAAAGAAGGAAGTGCCTCATAGCTTGGAGGATACTCTCACAGGTGAACTGTGTCAGAAAAAGTCAGTTGTTCCATTGATGTGACTTGCAAATAAGGACAAGGTTGATTTCCATGAACATGACATGTGATAGTGTTATCTTCCCCACCTAAGAGACCATTTCAGGCCCTGGCTTGAAACTATCTTTCATTCTAGGACTGATTTCCAGGCCCTTAGACCTTACTCCCCCTAAACCCCAACCACGTTCCTACAAATTTCTCTCTCCATGAGGCAAGAGAGGAAGCCCAGTACTCCATGGCTGTCTCTAGAAAGAACAGCATTTGTAGCTTAGTCTGTTAAAGGGTGAAGGATGCCTAAAAGATAGACACTAATCCCTCCAAATACCACCACTCTTATTAACATCCCAAGACTATACTGCCTGGAAATAAACAAAACTCCCCCAGAAGTTGGGTATTTCCGACTGATTATCCTAAAGAGACTATTCTACAATTCAAGGGGCAGAGTTCTAATAGTCTAGCATGGGAGAGGTGATCCTCTTTGAGAACACAGGTTGAGAGCATACTTCTAGGTTATTACTTCGACTAACACTCCCACCCTAAATGTTTGCTAATCCAAACAGAAAATCCTCAGGTTTCTCACAGCCATAGGTCAGTAGCACTAGTGAGCCTGTGAAAGGACTCAGAGCTCCCTTAGTATCAGGAAAGGCCTTTGATTGGCACCACTATAAGTATGGTTTGGGCTAAAATGTTAGTTTAACCAAGCAGTGGAGGTGGTTTCGTATGACTGTTCTAATACATAAAACTTTACTAAGAATCTTTCCCTGGATAGGCTTTCTGCCCCAGTGGGCAAGTGCTAGCCAGGCATCAGGAGCCCTGGCTGCTGCTGTCTTCATCAAGCAACTTGAATACGTAACTCCCCACTTTGAGCCTTGTTTTTTTCATCTGTAAAAGAATGGATAGAGCTGTGCTGACTCAATTTATAACTATCTTCAAATAGTAAAGAGCAGAGTGCTGTATTTACTTACCTGCCTTGATACACTTTTTTTTGTATTTCATTATGTGGTCTAGGCAGCCTGGGAATATGAATGAAACTTGTTACACTTAGGAAAAGGTATCCGTGCTACTCCCTGTCAACAAGTACAAGCACACGCACACATATCACACCTATAGCAAATTGCCAAAATATTCCAGATACAAGTGAGATGGCAAATCAATGGGACCCTGACATTTTATTCTTGAACAAAAATCATCTGTCCATAGAGTGGTAACCCATCTTAATTTAAATACAAGCTTTATCAAAACAGTTAACAATCCCCAAGAGAACACTTGGAAAGTCACCATGTCTAAAAACATATCTAAAACGGGCCAGGGATGTTGCTCAGTGGTAGAGCATCCCTGGGTTCCATCCCAAGTACTGCAATCAATCAATTACAAAATGATATTTGGTTTCATCAAGGAAGCTGGAAACTACTGTGTAATAAATGGCATGGTACCAGAAACACCGTAGATGGTGGAAGTGTACCTTCACTTTTCCCGTGTATACAGCCCAGCATGAATGACTTGACCTCTTGGTCTCTTCATCTCTAAGATGGGGCTTTCCCAACCCTAGGTTTGTTGGGAGGCTTGGTGAGATGACTCCCATCAAGCACTCAACACACCCATAGAAATGGATTTTTCCTTTCCTTTTACCCGATTTAATCCTCACAGCTCTGTGAGTAAGGAGCAGTTACAACTCTGTATCACGTATGAGGAAACCAAGACCTTGCAAGGCCAAAGCCTCACTTTGACTCTATGAATCAAAGCCAGTGTCCCAGCAAGACAGAATAACTGAGAAGTTGAGAAAGATTACCTGGTGAAGTGAAGTTCACAGACAAAGAAGGGCTGTCTTCATTCATATTTGCATTGGGGATATTATGGGCCCCAATGAGATAGAGCGTGCTCAGCTCCACGGGAAAGCCAACGTAGGAGAATGTCCACTGGAAGGCAGAACAAGGAACAGCATCTATGTGTTGCCCTTTCCATTTTTACTTTCATCCTTTACACTTCTACTGAAACTTGGGTCGTAGCCAATGTTTACTTAGGGATTTGGTGCCAGACAGTCTGCTGGTGTGACTCATACAATCAGAAAAGTGAGATTTTAGAGCCAGGATGTAATTTAAGACCCCTCACTTTGCTGAAAGGGAAACTGAGGCCCAGAAATTCTGACTTGCCTAATGCACAGAAGTGGCCCAAACTGGGACTTGGACTCAAGTGTCCTGTTCTGTGTCACAGCTGCTCATCAGCCTATTTGAGCAGCACATGGTTCATGTTCCCCTATCAGCCACATCCCTCAAAGTGCTTACTTTGCCACCAGAGGGTCTGGTCTGACTCTGGAAGGCCTCCGTGTAGTTGCACCTCACACAGGCATATGACTGGAAGTTGTTTTTGCCTGTCACACAGATCTTGGTGGCCTTCAACAAGCGGATGCTGGCTGCAGAGAGTTGAGACATTTGTTTATTTGTCACTTACTATATGACTGGATGCTAGATACTTTACATGCTTCATTTCAGTCCTTAATCACAATAGCACCAAAAGGTAGGCCTTGCTGTCCCCAGTATACAGATGGAGTCAGTGAGGCTCAGGGAGTTTCAAGCAGCAGTGCCTAGCTTTCACAACTTGGGTGTGAACTCTCAGGATACCTGTGATTAGCTTAACATCTGTTCTATTCTGGATCTCTGAGAGGAACAGGCCTGCATTGGGAACCCCACAAAGACCCTCCAAGAGTATCATCAAGCCATGCATGTCCTGACTGCTTCTTTTTCCACACTGACTCTTCTCCGTGGCATGTCCTTTCCTCCCATTCTTGCCTCTGCAAGTTTGACTCTGGTAAAGTCCAATATGTGTACCACGGCCTATAACAAGGCACACAAAGAGCTCATTTTGCCAGGGATGGGGCAAAGCCTTAGTGTATCATCTCACAAAGGAGTCTTGCCAGGGCCTCCCTCCTGGTCTTCCCTGCCTGCATCCCACTTACATGGGACACAATCCCCTTCAGGGCTTCCTGGTCACTGCCTGTGTCTGCCTCCCAACCTCTCTGAAACCTTATGGGGGGAATAATTGACCTATCTCTCAGTGCCTGGCACTCATGTATTTTTGGCTGCATCAAATTAAACTAATTTATCAGATGGAAACTACAAACATGGGCACTGAGATCCTGGGTGGATCCTGGAATTAGCTCATCTGAAGAACCTGCCAGTTGCCTTGGAGTGTAATCTAAGGGAAATGCCAGAACTTTCACAATATTATTTGGGAAGTAGAAAAGTAGCCTAAGTTTTCCTTAACTGGGGGAGTTATCGCTGATCTTAACCCATCTTCTTCCATATGGAAATATACCATGTCATCAGTGTACCACGTAATGACTTTGCACATTCATGCAGCCAGTTTGGGTTAAGAAAACCCCTGGAGTGCCCCTCATGCTTCATTTCAGTCATCCCACCCCCAAAGTAACCACCATCCCAACTTCTAACTTTGCCCACTACATTCATTTTGCCCTTTTTTAGAAAGCATCATAGTTGTAGGCATGCATATAGACATCAGTGCATAAACTCTTCATAACCTGGCTTCTTATGTTTGTGACACCTATATTATGTATAGTAACAGATCATTTATTCCTATTGCTGTCTTGGATTCCATTTTTCCATTGGACATTTAAGTCCTTTGGGTTCTTACAAATAGTGCTGCTGGGAACATCTTAACCAGTGGCTTTTGATGCATGCATGTATGTATTTCTGTTGGGTATGCCTAGGAGCAGGATTAATGGGTCATCCTGCCTGCACACTTCTGGTTCATTAGACACTTCAGGATTTATCTTTGATTTGCATCAGCAAACCTACCATCTGCTCGGAGTATCCAGCTTATGTTCATCAAAATTGAATAGTCCTCTGTTGCAGCACTGGTTTTAGCAAGTTCCACACGGAGGTCCCTCAAGTCCCCTGGGGTCAGATTGTGTTGGACCATCCACTCTGGAGACGGCCCTGGGAAAAGGCAAGATTTCCCATTGACACTCCTCTTCCCTGCTGAGTCTGATATCATCTCCTGTAACCAAATCACCCTGCTCCATCCCCCATTCACAATTCATTAACTCTTCCTGCTAATCAGGCCAAACATTTCTGGGTGCTGGCCAATTTATAGCTGAGGTGATGCTGAACTGAGATTAATGCTTTCAGCCTTCTGGCCTCAAACTACACATCCCCTGGGACTACTTTAGGTGCCCCTCTCCATGTGTGGACATGCTTAGTGTATTGCCATGTTCATTAGGGTCAGTCCTGCCATCCCTGTGCTTTAGCATAGGACTTCAGCCAGTTGGCATATACCACCACACGTACCCACCTCCTAGCCTTTGCTGCTGCAGCTGCTCTCTCTCCTCCAGTTTATCCTCCCTATTCACATTTTCTGGGCAGAGGCCCACCCATTTTTCAGTGTTATACTCTCAAGCATTTATTCTACTAATATTTGCTACCTGGTCCTAGTTATAAGTGATCTCCCTCTCCAGCACTTGATCTCTCTTTGCAGGGAAGCAGGCATTGCTTTCTGTCTTGCATGCTGTGCCCCCTGACTGTTCAGGAGGCCAACCCATCTCAAACACCTCAGTATTCCCCCAGAGTTCTATGTTAAGAACTTCAAACACATCAGCTAACAGGCTCATCCTTTACCTGATCTCCAAAGACCCACTGCCTGAATTCAGGCCTTCTTTGAGTATAATGTCCCAAATAACCATTCCCTAAGGCACCTACCAGTTTCAGAGCCACACTGAATATTCTGCAAGAGAAAAAGAAACCAAGTGTCATGTTGAAGCCAGTAAACCACAACCCTTCCTTTACCAAACCAGACAACACACTATCTTTTTTGTTAAATGCCTACATAAGTGACAAACTTTCAAAGTAAAAATGAGCTGCTTGTGCTTCACAGCTAGGGGAAACTAAGCTATGATTGGACCATGGATTTGGCCATCAGTATGCCTGCTCCTCAAGCTGACCCATCAGTTCACTTGAAGACCAGGAGTGAGTCTCTGGGCATTAGCCTTCTCTGCCTCTAGCCAGGGATGACTCTGGACCATCATCATGAGGTCCCTTCACATTCCAATGCTTAACTCCCAGTTTTCAGGATGGTCTGGAGTATATGAGTTTCCCCATGGTCAGGATTGGCTGCACTAAGAAGATGAGCAGAAGAAAGCATTGAATGCAGTCCACAATACCTTCCTCAGGTTTTTTTCACATATTTCTCTTCTAATACAGAAGGACTAGAGCTATTTAGAAAACCATAAACAACTGTCACTTCATCCTGTTGTCTTTTTTAAAGAGCTTTCAAAAAAGCAAATATGTATCATCAATGTCCAAGAAAGGTCAGTGAGAAACCCTTTGAAGTTAACTGTTTTTTTCTTAAGAAATATTTAAAAAATTTGGTTTTGGCATTACATACTCAACCTAAAACATTTAACTCTCAGGAGCAAGTTCCAATGATGAATGAAACTCAATGTGATAAATTCACCAGGTCTGGAATCCAATCCCTCTAAACCTCCACATTTCCAACACCTTGTAAAACAGAAGACAAGAAGACTTTTGAGGGTTTGAGTAATTTGGGTTTAGGTGAAGTTGTCAATCATCCCTTTGTCTTTGTGAAACTGAACTCTGGAAGGATACCATCAGACGTTCTTTTTAAACAAATAAGCCACCATACTGGAAACTGAAGTCTTGTCAAAGAGCTGGTGACGCAAGTGTTAGGAAGAAGCAAAGCAATAGCTCTAAACTTGACAGAGTTAATACTGTAGACCTTACAGTAACTGCCACAAAGGCAACGAATTCTTGCTGCAGCGGCGAATGTCAAGAGGACCTCAGAACAAAGAGGCAATGGTAGTAGCAGAAGGCATCAGGACACAACGGATGGGTGTCCATAACCATGAATAAGTAACAACCATACTTTTAGGCTATTTGCTATGCTAACAGTTCAGAGATTGGTTTTGAATATATGTTGGGGGCTTTAGCAACCCAGAAGATTCCTTCAATCTTCAAGACACTGGGGAAAGGGAATCACAAATCAAAAAGGGGAAAATAATGAAAGAAAGGAAAAAAGAAAAAGCTGGTAGCAGGGTGTGGTGGTTTATGCTTGTAATCCCAGAGACTTAGGAGGCTGATGTAGGAGGATCACAAGTTCCAGGCCAGTCTCCGCAACATAGCCAGACCCTGTCTCAAAATAATTTTTTTTTTCAAGGGGAGGAACTGGGGATGCTGGGGATGTAGCTCAACATCCCTGGGTTCAATTCCCAGTATCAAGAAAATGGGGGGGGGGGCGGGGGAGCAGGCCTGTGGTAATGGAGAAGCAGTTCTTGTGCCCCCACAGGTGAGCAGATGGCCAACATAAATGGGCGCCTACTCATCAGCAGAGAGGCTCTTTGCTGCTGCTTTGCAGGTTATGGAATACATGTTAAGCAACCAGGATGAGTTAGGTACTTACTCCTGCACGTCCCCTCCCCCTTTTAATCAATGAGGATAACGGAGCATAAAAGACTGAATTAAGAACCCATGATGGCATTTGTGACCCGGTCGGTCGGGATTCCCACGCCCCTGACCCAAGCAGCCTGACACCCAGCGCTGGCGGGGCTAAAAACAGCCGGCTGATGGGGGTCTGAGGCTCATCGAGGCTACTCCAGGTAGTGCAGACCTGTCCACCCGACAGAGTGGTCATCTTTAGCAGCGTGGGCTAGCAGCCCCGACGCCGTCAGGGTCCAGGCTCAAGAGACAGTCTAGGGAAAGGGATGTGGGCAGGGGCTTACCGGCTCTCCGGGCATGGCGCTCCAGCATAGCGCGGCCAGGCTCAGCAGCACAAGCAACATAGCCTGGCCACCGCCCACCACCACGCGGGACGCGGGACAGCCTCCAGCGGCGCTCTTATCCCGGCGCCCAGGACAGCCCTCTTGGGCTCCGCCTCTCCCTGCGCCCTCCCTCGGGCCTCCCGGCCGGCCGCCCACAGCCCAGGGTGGCTGAAGGCGCAGCGACCTCACCTGTGGGGCTCGTGCAGATGGGCGGGGTCCGAGCCGCTCCGGCCCTTTCAAGGGCAGAGCCGAGCAGTGAAGGCTGCACCACCCCAGCGCACTTGTGCGCGCACTGAACCGATGCTGCGACCCCACGCGTCCGCGAGTTCCAGTCCTGGAGCACACCCGGCCGAGCGGCCCACGGGACCCTTACAGAAGCCGAGAGCGCGAGCTGGGCGGGTGCCGCCGGTTAAAGCGTAGCTCCTGCTCGGCGGCCGCCGACTGTCCCGGCACTGGGACCCACCTTCCCAGGGTAAGTAGTGGGCAACTCGCTCTGGCCCTCTGCCTACCCAACCCACGGAGCCTCCCGGAGGAGGCGTGGTGGATCAGGAGGACCCTGATGGACGCGGAGATTCGGGCTCCCTTTACCCAGCGGCAGAGCTCCAGAAGGAAAAGTAGTGGGACACAGTCCCCGAAGCCCCATTAAAGAGCTAGTACTCAGCAGGAACTTAGCGATAAAAGTGATAGGAATCTGTACTCCAGCCCCTCCGGCTTTCTGGTAACTGTGTAACTCCATAAAATGAGGTCTGACTAACACTTGAGGCTCCAGAAGCTGAAGTGAAGCCTCAGCATTGTGGGTTTAGAGATGTGGTTCCCCAATTTGTGCTCAGGATCTCCCAGTGCTGCCTAAATGAGACTGGGACTGCCGGGCCCAGCTAGCTCAAGGTCTAGATTTAGCAGCAGCCTCACCCCCTAATTCTAGGGTGGGTGGTCCAGGGACTACCGTCCTTTGAGATATAGTGGTTAGGGGGACGGTTGAAAAACAGTTGGGCTAACAACAGTACAGAGCCTGGAACTCTCATGCCACAGCCCTCTCATTTGTAAAAAGATTGGGTTTAACTCAGGGTCTCAGGCTCATGGGCTGAATTTGCTCCATTTTGCACGTGAGAAGCCAAGACTTGTGGAAGAGTTGTCAGCTGGTGAGAGGTTATATTGAATCAACCTGTGTTTACTGAGGCCCTACTTTGAGCTAGTCCTGAGGGGCCAGGCTCAGTTGAAGTTTCCTATTTCTGCTTGCACAGAATAGAGCCCAGACTCCAGCCTCAAGATCAGCTGGGGGCTCTGGCATGTGTGTACACAGGATTGAAGAAATGTTTCCAGAGGATTGTTCTGATTCCTAATCAGTTGTGGCCTCACTCATGCCTGGGGCTGAATCACCCTCAGCCACTCATTGAACCTTTCTGAGTAACTTTGGGCACCTGTGGTCTCTGAGATTGTTTCTCTAACAGTCTTTCTGTTTAGCAAACACCTGCCAGGTACCAGGGTGCAAAGGTGAACAGTGCATGAGTGCTCTCAGACTGAGGATGAGTACAGGGAGAGCTATGTTCAAGGGCAGCTGCAGAAGCCAGTGGACTTCGTCCCATGGTGCCAGGGAACCACAGCAGGCTTTTATATGGTGGTCAGTCTTCCGTTTGTGAGAAGCCACCTGGGTGTCTGTGCAGAGCAGGCAGAAACTAGCCCCTCTGAGACCAGGGAGGCAGCAGAGGTTCAAGGTGCTCACTCTGTGAATAGCCCAGCCCCTGCGCCCCTGGCCAGGTTCTGAGCGGTGCTGCCCTTATAGCCTGTACCAGAGCAGGCCCTGCTGTGGTGAGCTTGGGGATACCAAGGCCAGGCCTGGAAGTTGGTCTCAAATCAGCCATTTTCAGGGGCCGTGAGGAGGACAGCCCCTCCCCCACTGGAGTAGGAAGTGAGGACTAGGAAGCTCTGTCCTAAGAAAACCCCACTTGAGGCCAGAGCTCTTGGGGTCACATGGGCACAGAGTTCAGGGTCACCTGGCCTGACCTTGGCAAGAACCAGTGGGTCCGGCACAGGAGGAAGTAGGCTCAAAATGGGAGTGGGCAAGAGGGATGGTTTTGTTTTGAGAAAGGGGTGGGAGAGTTTCCTTCTCCAGGGAAGAAACTAGAGGGCAAAGGAGAAGAGTAGGATGTGGGTAGGGTGGGAAGGAGTTCTAGGCAGGGTGCTGGGTGGGCTCCAGCTACAGCTTGAGTGGTTCCCTCTCATCCCAGGTCCATGATGGTAAGCCTACAGCTCTCTGGGCAGGGCTGTAGAGTGGAGAGTGGAAGGAGAAATGAAGAGGGTCCTCCAACAGGATGTGCCTGCCTGCCTCTTCAGACATGTTCACACTGACTTTGCCACAAGTGTCCCTCTGTGAGAGGTCCTTGCTGGTTAAACACACAGCTTCCTAGGTGTCCTGCTGGAAGGGACAAAGCTTGCTTGGATGCCTAAGTCTCAACAGTATGTGTTGATAATCTGGAGGCGGGGCCATCCAGGTCAGGGCTGGGCTCAGCTTCTTTCTCCCCACCTCTGATAAGCCATTGCTCTTCCGAGAGCCTCAGTTTCCCTTTTGTAAAGTGTGGTGGGTAAGACAGAATAATGTCAGTGAGGTGATTCAAATCTGAAAGAAGCAATCTATAAAGACTGATCTCTGCCTTGCCCCTACCATCATGTTCTTCTAGGTTTGGGTTTCTGAAAGAGCCACCTGGCACAGCATGCCTTCATGTCCTGGGCTTAGTAGGCACTCATTTAAAATGTCCAAATGAATGAATGAATGAATGAACACTTGTCTTCCTCCAAGGCTGTGCCTAAGCCTGCTGCCTAGGAGAGCTGGTTTGAACTTTCTCCTGTTCTTCCAGGCAAGCAAAGGTCAGGGTCTCAGCCCAGCCTGGAGGACTGCAGTGTGCCTGTGCCCTACCCACCCAGACCCCAGGAGGTGCCATGTTCCCACTAGAGTCAGGAATCCTGGCCTACACACTGCCTAACTCTACTCGCTCACCATTGTTGCCTTGACTGAGGCTTTTTAGACTCTTGAAGCCTCAGTTTCCGGATCCATCCATAACATGGGGCTGATACCAGCTTTGCCTGCCTACCAGGAGGACTTTAGGAGACTCCGAAGAAACGAGACAGGAAAGCAAGTCAGAGAGCTTAAAATTATTTTGTAGCTTTTCAGGCAGATATGTGGGACAATTTTTAAAAGTTCCTAATATCTCTGACTCAAATAGGGAAATTCCCTTGGGCTCTAGAGGAACAACAATCCCCAGATTCTATCACTGCTACTCAGACCTTTGTTGCTGGGCTGGATCCATCCCTGAGAGGACAAGGCCATGTGGGCTGTTGACATGTCCTGGGTCCAGTCTCCACCCACACAGGTGGAATTTTCCATTTCATTCTTTTGCAAATATTAAGGCCCTGGGAAGTCAACAGTGGATTCTTTGTCTCCTGAAGAGGGAGCCTTTATAGGCAAATGCCAGTTGTCTCCCAGGGGCCCCTGGAGCTGGCTGAAGCTGGGAAGGGAGCCCTTAGAGCACTCTGGCCCTTGGTGTCCCCTTGCTCCCTGTTCTGCTCCAGCTGCTTGAACTTGGCAGAGTCAACTTTAATGCCTGCTTTGAGCCACGGACCCTGAAGCCACACCCAGGTCTGGAACCCACTGTTTCTAGCAGGGTCACAAACTGCAAACATTCTGTCTGCTCCAGTAGGAGGGGCCAGCCCAGGAAAGCACACAGACTCTGGGCACGGTGGTAACCAAGTATTAATGCCAATTCTGCCAGTTTCTAGGACCAAGCCCTGTGAGGTCACAACCTGTGTGTCTTGTTCCCTGGGTATTTACATGGATCTTCACCTTCATTGTTCTCACATTGGGGCTTCAAAGAATATCCAGAAACACAGGGAGGCAGGTACCATTGTTGTTCTGTCAAAACCCCATCAATAAACTGGTGACAGGTCAGCTTCGGGCTGTTGGGGAATCACCTGAGGTTTCAGGGAGCTCTGTATTAGGTCAGTGGTGTTTTTGATCAGTGATTCTTGAATGAATCTGTTTTTGTTGCTCTGATTGTTCTTGTTATTATTTGTAACTGCAGCATCACATTCTGGGGAATGATTTTTGGCCAAGTTATATTGTGTATTGCTTGCATGTTTGAATATGTAACAATAAATCCTGCCGAAGTCTGGCTGGGCACAAAATCACCAGCCACTCAAACAGGAACAAAGTTTATTTTTAAACTCCCACCAATGCCCTGTATGCTCTAGGGAAATATGCCGACCCCCACTACGAGGGGTTCTCCTGGGCACACACTCCAACAGGAAATCCCTCCTCCGGAATTCCCTTCTACCACACTTCCCCAACCAATGGGAACTCTCCAGGAGTCCCTTAGCAGGCCCAGGTGGACAGCAGGGGTCTAATATCCATATGAATGCAGATCTTAACATAATCTTATCATCTCAATGGCTTGCTGGCGACACCTTTCAACCAAAAATGCCATGCATAATACTACTTGGCTATGGCTCTTAGCAAAATCCCTCAGTAGGTACAACTGTAATACACCAACAAATATGTGGGGGAAAAAAATTGTGCACTTTATGGAGGAGGAAAAGGAGAAGTAAGGCTGAGTGAGGAAGAGAAGAAGGATGGAACTCAGGCCATGCTATGAACTTGATAAAATCACCAAGTTCTTTTAATTTTTAATTTTTCAAAGTATGCTATTAGCTCTTATTTCCTTTTGCCCTCATTTAAAAACAAAACAAAACAACAACAAATGACTGAAATGGGTTCTTGTGTTCCCATTTTATGAATGAGGAAGTAGGCTTGGTTGCAATGTCTCTACCCTGACTTTTCTGCAATCCAGAGATCTTGACCATCATCAACTTTCACTTCTCTTCTAAGCAGTGGAACACGACTTGTTGATGTCGTGCATGATCCCCAGCTCCTGATTTATTTCTGCCCTTTAATGCTGGAGTAATTTCTAGTTGATACAGGGAAGCAGTGAGAGTTTTGTAAGCGGCCCACCTTGTGGTCTTAGGACTCTCTGTGGTTAAACTGATCCAGAAGTTTGAAAGGGAAATGGCAGTGAGCATGCGTGTGAAAGTTGGCAGGCTAGCTGGCTGGTTGGCCATGGATGCAAAGGCCCTTCACCAGAGCGGGCACTTGGCCCACTTCCTGGGCCTTGCTGGTGTTCTTGGAGGTGGCTAGCAAGTGAATTTGGATTTTCAAATCAGCCGAGTTTTGCAGAGCTCCTCCCCTCTTACCTGCAGGAAGTAACTCACGCTACAAGTAGTGACAGGGAAGCTTTGTCCTGAACTTTCTGGCAAGCCACCAAAGCTGACAGGTTTGGGGTCTCCTGGAGATTAATGTCTTGGCTGCAATATTCTTAGACTCTTTGTGGTGAGAAGCTAGATGTTTGTTTTAAAAATTTTAATCTCACATAGGCTGAAATTCACTAAAAAATAATGATAATAAAAATGAAAATATGGAAAATGAAAGCCCATTCTTTTGTTAGGCTCCTCAGACTTTGGTCACTGATCCAGGTGCCTTGAAAAGTTTCTAAACTCTGACTTGCATTCTGTACTTATCTTTTACAGACAATCACAGATTGTGTGTGGCTGGCTGGCTCTGGTTGCAGACTGCACTGTATCCTGTCACTTCTGGGCATAAGGTGAGTATGTTTTCATTGAGATTTAGAAAACCAGTTAAAAGTGCATTTGAAACAAAAACTTGTGACAGAGTGTTTGCAGATGGCCCCAAGCTCCTGTGGAAAAGCTAGAATCCCTCACCCTGGACCAGCCCCTCTGCCTCCATCTGGTTCTTTCCCTTCCTCCTTTAATAGGGATATTTTCGATTCCAAACAAAAAAAAATACTACAGAAAAAATTCTAGTCGGGTGTGGTAGTACACGCCCAGTGGCTCAGGAGCCTGAGGCTGGAGGATCACAAGTTCAAAGCCAGCCTCAGCAACAGTGAGTTGCTAAGCAACTCAGTGAGACTCTGTCTCTAAGTAAAATAGGGCTGGGGATGTGACTCAGTGGTCAAGTGCCCCTGAGTTCAATCCCCAGTATCTACCCCCCCCCAAAAAAAACCCTCTTTATTATGGAAAATTTGAAACATGCACAAAATTAGCCAGAAGATATTATTGAATTTTTTTTAAAGCCTTGATTTTTTTTAAAATGAGAGAGAGAGAGAGAGAGAGAATTTTTTAATATTTATTTTTTAGTTTTCAGCAGACACAACATCTTTGTTTGTATGTGGTGCTGAGGATCAAACCCGGGCCACACGCATGCCAGGTGAGCGCGCTACCGCTTGAGCCACATCCCCAGCCCGAGATTGTTGAATCTTAAATGTCTCTAATTGTTGAATCTTAAATGTCTCTAATTCATTGCTATCATAATAACAAAGCTATACAAAATGAAAGCAAACTGTCTTATGAGACGGTGTCCCCGGTGTCCCTTTCACATGTTACTCTGCATTTCCTTTGAGTTGGTGGATGGATCTAGAAATATGGTCAGATTCAGACACAGACTTCATGGCAAGGGTATTTTATATGTGACGTGATTTCTCTTGTTCATATTCCTGCTGCTACTGTAAAGAGCAGGCCTTTGGTCTTAGTTGTCTCCTATGAGTGACGTCTCCTGAAATCACTTTGGTGTAGTCCAAGCAGACACTCACCCATATCTTTTCCTGCTGGTTCCTGGCGTACCTTGTCCTGAGATCACCATGGTTGCTATGGAGAGTTGGTTGTGGGCTGGTGTAGCAGCATCAGGGACCCTGGAGAGGGTCCTGGGGAGACAGATGATGGAGCCCAGTCCAGCTGGTGTCCATGGGGTAGACAGAAATGGGAGAATTCAGTAGCGCTTTTGTGACCTTATAAGAGAAGTCACTGTGCCTCTCTGCCTCACATTCCAAGTCTCTCTCCCCTATCTGGGAACGGGCAGTGCATTTTTATGCACCGCTCATGTGGCATGTGTTTATTGAGTGCCTGCTGTGTGCCTCACTCTGGGAGTTGCACTGTACACCAAATACTGTATGTAAGGAAAGGAACCTGGCTGGAAGGGCAACTCTGGATGGTTCCTGCTGAGCAGGAATTTGGTGACTTATGGCCACCAGGATGCCTATTTAAGTCAGCTTTTGTTTTGTGTGTTGCTGTGACCAAAAGACCTGACAAGAACAATTTTAGAGGAAGAAAAGTTTATTTAGGGTTCATGATCTCAGAGGTCTCAGTCCGTAGATGGCCAACATCATTGCTCTGGTCTCGAGTGAGGCCTGACATCATGGTGGAAGGGTGTGGTAGAGGAAAGCAGCTCAGGACTTGGCAACAAGGAAACAGAAAGAGAGCTCCACTCACCAAGACAGAATATATGCCCCCACGGCACAGCCCCAGTGACCGACCTCTTCCAGCCACATCCTACCTGCCTACAGTGACCACCCAGTTAATCTTTATTGGTATTAATGCACTGGTAAGTCACAGCTCTCATAACCCAGTCACACAAGATCTTTTGGGGGATACCTCATATCTAAACCATGACACAATCTTGTGGTGACCTCTGGCTCCTGTGCTGAACCTGGTGTAGGGAGGGTGTTGAGCACCCTTGACGGAGGAAAAGAGGTTGGTTTTCCTCTCATCTTCACCTTACTCTTGTGTTACTGCATACCAGCCAGGACACTGTATTCAACTGACTTCCCCTCAACTGGCTCTAGTGAAAGCTCTGTGTCCCCACTTTCATCCAAGGCCCTCTGCTGTGTGGCCCACGTATCCAGGAAGCCCAGAGCAAGGGCACATCTGAAGGACCCTATCCTTGGGGGCCAGCCTGAGTCTCCTACTTCATCTATCAGAATCATGACTCTTTGAGGGGACCTGAGGAAATTGAGTCACCCTAACAGTAACCTCAGCTGTGCCCGGCCTCTTAAACACACCTGGGACGCTCATTTTGAAGCTACAGATGTGTCCATGAGGGGAAAAACTACAGGTGACCCAAGAAACTGTCCCTGTGATAGGGCAGCCCAGGCTCCACTCTGGTGTTAGGACTTTAGGTTTTCTCACCTTGCTGTCTGCTTTTGATAGAGCCCACTACAGAGGTTTGAGAAAGGGATGAGACCAGCTGGAGAATAAGGGTGTTACAGAGGACACTTTCTGGAATGCAGAATACGAGGACCCATGGTTCAGGGAGGCACTGAGGGGCAGCAGAGGGGACGGGGGGGGGGGAGGGCTGCCTCAAGTCTCAGGAGTCACAAGCATTGGCATTGCCCTGCGAGGCTGTCGGCCACATGTTACCAATGGGAAATCCTGCTCTGGTCACACCACAAGGCCCCACAGAGCCGGGAGGACAGCCTGGCCTTCCATGTGGCATCAGACTAGAGGGCTTGCAGTGGTGAGGGGTTTCCTCAGCAGCCTGTGTCCTGCCCTGTCCCACCTCAGCAGCTTCACCAAATGCCCTCTGTGCAATTAGCAGGGATGAGAAGCTGGGTACTGGGGAAGAGCAGGGTGGCCTGGTCTTCATGGCTCAGAAGTCTTCTCTGAAGAGCAAGCAATTAGCTCTTTCGGGAGAAGAGGAGAATTTCCAATGGGGTTGTTTTTATATATCAATATGTGGGAGATGAAATCCCTAGGAAAAAAAAGCCTGCTTTTTGAAGAAGAGATGACTCTACTAAAAAAAGAAAATATTTTAAATTGAGGTACAGTAGTCGTACAGTAAAGTGTGTGTTATGGTACTTTTCATCTGTGTATGTGTCCAGATAGCTGCCATCATGTCAGCATCCAGAACATTCCCAGTGCCCCCCTCCCTGGTGCTCCTGTCCATCTTGGCACACACCTATGGGCTCAGCATCCCATCTTGGACTCCCCAGGACATTTGGTTACAGGCCTTAGGCAGGCCTGTCCCCCACCTGTGTCCCTTCAGACAGCATTAGAATACAGCCTTAGGCCAGGCCCAGCAAACAGTGGGAGGCCAGGCCGCAGTACCCTGTCAGAGAGATGAAACTTCCACAGGTCACCTCACTGCTAATTAATTGAGGTTCCAGTAATTACAAAGCAGCTCCAGGAAGGAGGACAGCTTCCCAGGAATAGAGGCCTTAGAGGGTCCTGAGGGAAGGGGTGAGTCAGGTGAGCACCAGTCCAGACATTGCCTGGAGAAGGGAGCAGCATGTGCCAACGCCCCAGTGGGGAAAGGGGTCTGAGCACCTGAGCTCAGAGAGCAAGCTGCCAGTGAGTGACGTGAGAGGTGGCAGGCTGAGCAAGAACCAGGCCAGGTGGGGTCTTAGAACCATAAGGACCTGGGGTCATGAGGAAGCTCATTTTGGCATATTGGTGGGGGTGTTGGGTGGCCTTGGTTGGGGGTGGCAATGAGGTTTCTATGGGAGAAGGAGCAATGCCCAGTATCATTTACTGGACTGTCACTAGCTCTCAGCTCAGGATTGATCTCAATAATCCTTCCTACCCTGGGCCACCATCCTACCACAGGGCTGGGCAGTAAGATGGTGGTGTCCTTGGGTAGGCCCTCTGAGGCTGCAGGAAAGCAGCCAACCCTCTGCCACCTCCTCAGTGCCCATAGCTCTGGTGTGGACACTTGGTGGCTTGAACCTTTTACACATGCTGACCACAGCTTTTTGGCTTCCCTAATGTGGCTTCATTGGTCAGGCCTGTGGTGGGGTGGCTCCACTGTGACTTGACAGGGGGTGTAGATAGGGACTTGACCTTTGGGGGCTTGTTTCCTATCAGTCATGGCCTGATGGTGATGGCATGGGATGGAGACCCCAGCCAACACCTGTGTCTTTGGGGGTTCGAATGGGATAAGCCACCTGACACACTCAGCAGGACAGTTGCTCCAACTGTTCTGAGTTAGTCTGGTTTGATTCTGAGTCTACACCATGGTTTGCTTGGTGCAGTGGCAATCCATGATCAGATAGGTTCACTTACCTGAATGAGGCCCAGCCTAGTGTGGGAACCTCATCTGCCGTCTCTTGGTACCTAGTGGTGAACAGTTAGGTTATGTATAATTTTTTGTGGTATAGACTATGCTGGATGGACCCCTTGTGCTTGTTTTTCAGTTTTGCAGCGCTCTTTTCTGGTTAAACTCCTGAAAGTGGGAGTGTTGAGACAAAGGGGTGCATCTTTAAAAATCCAACATGTTCATTACCTTCTGGAAAGGTTTACATGGATTGCCACTGCACCAAGCAAACCATTGTGCCCAAAGCAGGATCATTATTTATCATTCAGCCTGAGCATCTCAAAGGCCAAAATAGATTCAGGCATCATTGGGCATGCAGACCCTGGCTGGAACTGCTCAGCCCATCTGAGTTCATTGTCTCTTCTTGGGTGACTGCCCAAAGCAAGGCAGGACTTTAGTGACCCAAAAGATGTGACCCTCACATAGTACACTGCACTAGGCAGAAGCTAGGCAGGAAACATGCTCATGTGTGCACCCAAGAAATGGGTGGGAAGGAAGTGCTGTTAGGAGCCCTGTTCAGAATGTTCTTTCAGAAAGTTCCATCAGCACTGAAGCTGCACAATTCTGCAGACAGATTGTGCTCTGAGTGTGGAGCTCCTGAAACAGTGGGCAAGCATTTTATTCTGATTGTGGTTCTTTTGCATCTTAACTCCATCAAAATTATAAAAACTTATGCAACTGGTCACATGTTCAGAATTGCAGGAAATGTCTTGTCATATAAGATAATCAGTGTTCTGACCACAACATTGGGCAGATTTTTCAAACCTGTTTTTATCTATTGATTTGAGAACTGGAAATGAGAATTCTTAGTTGAAACTACAAAGGACTATTTTGATGAACGTTAACAGTAAAAAGAGCAGGGTGGGAAGCCTGTATTTGTTACTTCTCATTGTTTCTTCTCTGTACTTGACCCATACCATATCCATCACTGGCCTTGGGCTGGCAGTCTGAACTTGAAAAGTCTGACTTCCCAAACAGCCCATGCCACAGCAACAAGGGGCCAGCACCCAGGCTGGCCTGCCAGATGGGTGGTAGAGCTTGGGGGGCTGCCCTGTGCTCCAGGAGGTGGGCGTATGTGGCATGAAAGTCTTCTCTCCTGGACTGTGAGGTAGAACAGGTAGAAATCTCTCCCTCAGGCAAGGTGGGTGGACCAGGTCGCATCCTCTCCTCTTGGCCAGAGCCCTAGACCAGGCTTAGCCAAAGTTGGTGCCAGAAAATAGGGTAGGTCCAGAGTCAGAAGGAAGACTTGGATTCCACCACATGTTTCAAATCCTGCCCACTGTAGACAGACCCCTCCTTTTGCTCCAGCACCAACCTAGATGAACACGCTTGCCTTCCTCCTCTCTCTGATCCTGTTCCCACCCATCTCCCATACTGTTAATGCCAGGGGGTTCCTTCCCTGTCTGGATAGCTCTGGGAAGTGGGAAGGGTTACTTCCCTGTAGCTCCTGCCCTCGGTCACTAGTATGTCCATCCATCCAGTCTGGGAGCCTGATAGGGCACTGTCCTGGGGGTTCAGGGGTCCTTGCCCTCCAAGAATTCCCTTTGGGTAGCAGCCCCCCATTTTGGCCCCATTCTCCTGCCCCCTTAGTCCCATTACAGTGATGAGCCTTGCCCCAAGCTGCAGACCCACTGAGAGTAGAGCCTGAGTGACAGGTGCCTGTTTCCCCCAGCCCAAGGCCTATCTTCTGAGGGGCTTGGTAAGTCTCAGGGGCAGGAAGTTCTCCCAGGCCTGGGCACCAGCACTGCTGGGGGAGAAGAGGAAGGCTCACCCCAGCCCCTGCCTTGGTATGGGGAGGGGAGTGGGCAGGGGCTAGGTGCCTGGAGGTTAAGTGAGAGCCCGCGAGGGCCCTGGGGCTCCCATCTCCTTCCTTTAGCAGATCCCAGTCTGCGATTCCGAGCAAAGAGGCTGAGGCACCTAAGGGGATTTCCTCTAGCAGGAGTACAGACAGATATGCCCCAATTTACTCCCAACCTGGCTCATCCCATCCCTGCCCAAGGGCCGGAGAGATCTGTGGCTAGTCCCAAGCCAGAACCCAAACTCTCAGAACAATTAAAGTTCCCCTTCATGTTAGAGGCTACTGCAGACTGTGGCATTTAGGAAGGTGTTGGAGGCAGAGCTGTGACAGGAGGTGGGGTCCTGGAATGCCAGCGGCAAAAGAGAGGAAATGACTGCTGCCACCCCACCCCACAGGGAAGGGTCTGTCTTCACTTCTCCACAGTTGGCTCAGTGCCTCCTGGGGAAGCTGCCCATGTTGCTCTTAATCTTGTCAATTTTGATTATTACCCCATTTCAGACCTCTGTGCCTGTCACCTAGATTGAGATGCAGATGCCACCTGAGTAACAGGTGCAAGTGGAAGCCCCTGGGTACATCTCCCTACTCCAGAAACTACTGTCCTCCAGTCTTAGTGCTTTTCTCTCTCATAATATGGAGGCACTTAACAATATTCAGGATTGAATTCCATGCTTTGGAGATTTTTTGTTGTTGTTGTTTGTTTGGTAAAACATATGTAACATAAAATTTACCATTTAAAAAATTTTAAAGCATATACTTCAGTAGCATTAAGTATGGTCACACTAGCATACCCACTATCCATTTCCAATTAAAAAAAAAAATCTGGTGGTGGTGGGGTTTGCTGTGCTGAGGATCATACCCAGGACCTCACAATGTGCCAGGCAAGTGTTCTACTACTGAGCTACACTCCCAGCCCTCTAAAATGTTTTTGTCACTTTCCAAACAGAAGCACTGTTTCCATCAAACAGTATCTCCCTGTGCCTCTTTCCCCAGCTCCTACTAATCTCTAGTCCATTTGCTGTCTTTGAATTTGCTTTTGCTAGGCACCTTAAGTGAGTGGAATCCTATCACATAACCTGATGCTGGATGCCAAAGGGTTTTTCAAGCTTCATCTATGCTGTGGCTTGTATCAGAACTGCCTTCTCTTTTAAGGCTGAATAATATTCCATTGTATGTATATGCCACGTCTTGTCTATCCACTCATCTGTTATGAGACAGTCTAGTTCTTTCTACCTTTTGGCCATTGTGATGAACACTGCTACAACATTGATAACAGAAGTATCTGTTTGAGGCTTCTCTTTCAGTTCTTTGGTATATACATAGGAGTGGAATTGCTGGACCATGTGGTAATACTGTTTAATTTTTTGAGAAACTGCTAACTTGTCTTCCACATTGTCTGCTACATTTTACTCCTCAGCAGCTGCTATCGCGCTCGCCAGCCTCTGTTTTCCATTTTGCTTTTGTTTTTAGCCACACAAATGGATGTGAAGAAGTGTCTCATGGTGGTTTGAATTCATATTTCTGCAGAGACTGGTGGCACTGAACATCTTGACATGTGCTCATTGACCATTTATGCATCTTCTTTGGAGAAAGGTCTATTCAAGTCCTTTTCTATGTGAGTTGGTTGGTGGTGGTTGTTGGATTGTATGCATACTGGATCTTGGTACATTATCAGGCATGTATATGATTTGAAAATATTTTTTCCTATTAGGTGTACTGTTGATGGTGTCCCTTGATGCACAAGTTTTTAACTTTGAGGAAGAACAGTTTATTTTTTCTTTTCTTTTTTTTTAAATTTTTTTTTTAACTTTGAGGAAGTATGGGTTTTTTTCCTATAATTTTAATCTTACATCCAGGAAAGCAGCACCAAATCCAATGTCACAAAGAGTTTCTCTATTTTGTTTTTCACCTGGCTTCCATAATTTGAGATCTACTTTTAGGTATTTGATCTCTTTTGAGTTAATGTTTGTATATGGTAAAGGCAAGAGTTCAACTTCATGCTTTATCATGTGGCATTCTAGTTTTCCCAACACCATTTGTTGAAAAGACTCTCCTTTCCCCATGGAAAGATACTTTTGTGCTGTACCACATTCCCAGCCCCTTTTTATACTTTAGAGACGGGTCTTACTAAGTTACTTAGGGCCTCTCTAAGTTGCTGAGCTGGCTTTGAACTCATGATCCTCCTTCCCTGGCCTCCTAAACCACTGGGATTCCAGGCATATACCATGGCTCCCAACTAAAAATTTGTATTTTTAAAATCCAACATTTCTTTTTTTTTTAATTCTTTTTTTTTTTAAAGAGAGAGGAGAGAGAGAGAGAGAGAGAGAATATGAATGAGAATTTTTGATATTTACTTTTTAGTTTTCGGCGGACACAACATCTTTGTTTGTATGTGGTGCTGAGGATTGAACCTGGGCCGCACGCATGCCAGGCGAGCGCGCTACCTCTTGAGCCACATCCCCAGCCCTAAAGTCCAACATTTTCTGATTACATATCTGACCACAGTGTTCTTGAGAATTGAAGTAAGTCTGATCACTGTGGTTGGTGAGGATTTTAAGTTCCAGCTCATGCTGTCCTGGGTGCATTCTGCCTGATGGAGCACTGCATCAAGATGCTTACTGTGGCCTAATTTTGCCTCACAGCCAGATGATTGCCACATCTCTTCTTGCACCTGCGTGTACAAAGGCACCAACAGAGTTGACTGGCAATGAGCAGCACAGGCTGTGTCCTGGGGTTTCATGGGTTTTAATTAGATGTCTTAGAAACAAAGAAAAATGTACATAGATAACTAAATCAAATTTAAGATGCAGGTCTTTGCCAGATGAAAAAGGTTTAAAGCCTTTAAAAGCATATGTCAATAATGACCGTTTAGTTCTATGCAAATCAGTGACCTTCACTGCTAGTAGCTGCTCACTTCTTGGTAGCTGAGGGGCCCGCCTCTGTCACCAGAAACAAGGCTCTTCACTCATTATCAGGAAGGTGGACGACCCTAATTGTGCTTGAGCAGAGTTCTCAGGAGCAGGATGTGACTTAGTGTTAACTACTGTGTCATCTTCTACCGTGATCTTACCCCACTGCTACTGTGGCCTCAGTGGTCTTATTTTCAAGGGGCTGGAGGGAGTTCACACATGTATGTGTGCATATGGCTAAGATTAAGTCGGGATCAGCCACAGGTGTTCTCATTTGAAATAGCGTTTGGAAATAGGAACACTGTTATGTGCAGACATGTCTAGGTTTTCATTTAATAAATAGGAAAAACACGTGGTCACTAAAAAAAGTGTGTTATAAAAATATAAGAGATTTGTTGTTGGACAAAGCAACATTCTTTTTCTCAATCACCGCACATCAGTTTCTTTAGAATCAAAAGTTCTGGACATATTTTGCAATCTGAAGACTATAATGTCATTTGTTACTTAGGTGTGTGAAAACAAGTTTCTTTGGAGGAAAAAGTTTGCATTTGCAAGTGTTCTGTGGAATTGGTTATTTTTTAAAACATATATACTTATTTTTTAGTTGCAATACCTTTATTTTATTTTTATAAATAAGGATCAAAGGATCAAACCCAGGTCCTCGAATGTGCTAGGCAAGTGTTCTACCACTGAGCCACAACCTCGCACCGAGGAATTGGTTATTTTTATTGTTATCAATGTAATTGTTTTTAAGTGTTCAGTGTCTTCGTTGCAATATGAAACGTATTAAAACATCCATGTTCTATTAAAAAACAATCAGTTGACCATCTATGCAAGGGTTTAATTCTGGCTCTCTATTCCATTAGTCTGAATGTCTGTCTTTATGCTGCTAGCATGCTGTTTTGGTTACTGTAGCTTTGTGGTAATTTGGGAAGTCAGGAATTGTGAATCCTTTAGCTTTTTCTATTTCAAGGTTTCCTGTTTGTTTGTTTTGCTGTTGGGGGTTTCTTGAGATTCCAAAAAATTTAGGATGAGCTTTTCTACTGCAAAAAATGCTACTGGAATTTTGATAGAAATTGTGTTAAATCTGTGTGTCATGTCACCTTGGGTTGTATTGGCATCGTGAGCATATTAACTCTTCCAGTCCACAATCATAGAATGTCTTGCTTTTTTTATGTTGTCCTTAAATTTTTCAGCAACATTTTGTAGTTTTCAATGTATAAGTCTTTTAACACCTTGGTTAAGTTTATTCTCTATTCCTAATATTTTTTTCTTTTTGATGCTATTATAAATGGCATTTCTTTTCAGATTTTTCATTGTTAGTATAGAAATTTTTGTATACTACAACTTTGCTGAACTTCTCTAATAGCTCTAATGAATTTATTTTGTTTTCTGTGTATAATTTTTCTGTTTTCTACATAGAAGATCATGTCATCTGCAAACAGATACAATTTTACATCTTTCTTTTCAACTTGGTTTCCCTTTTTTTCTCCCCCTTAATTGCTGTGACTAGAACTTCCAATATTATATTGAATACAAATGGCAAAAACAAGCATCCTTGTCTGGTTCCTGATCTTAGAGGAAAATCTTTCCCTCTTTCACCATTGAGTATGATGTTAGCTATGTGCTTTTTCCATATATGATCTCTGTTGTGTTGAGGAAGTTTCCCCTTATTCCTTCTTTGGTTGTTTTAATTATTCAAGGGTGTTAAATTTTATCGAATGATTTTTCTTTCATTCAATTAATGTGTATTACATGGAATAATTTTCGTATGTTGAAGCATCTTTGCACTCTAGGAACAAAACCCACTTGGTCATGGTGTAGAATCCTTTTAACATATTGCTGAAATTAATTTGCTAGTGTTTTGTTGAGACTCTTTACTCTTCATAAGAGAGATTGGCTTGTAGTTTTCTTGCAGTGTCTGCCTCATAGCTCAGGACTGCTGGCTTCAGAATTAGGAAGTTTCCCCTCCTCTTCAATATTTTGGAAGTGTTAGATAGGGGTTGTTGTTAATTCTTTAACTGTTTGGTAGAGTTCACCATGAAGATATCTGGTCCAGAGCTTTTCTTTGATGGGAGGTTTTGGTTACTGATTCTATCTCCTTACTGATTATAAGTTTTTTCAGATATTCTGTTTCTTCATGATTCAGTTTTGGTAGGTTGTTTCTGGAAATTAGTCTATTTCTTCTAGATTATCCAATTTATTGGTATACTATTGATTATATACTCTTATAATCTTTTTTATAAAACCTAAACCTGCATTTAGTAAAGTCAGTAGTGATATCCATACTGTAATTTCTGAGTTTGCTGATTTTGAATGCACTACTAATGTGAATCTCCAAGACTTTTTTCTTAGTCTTTTCTTCCTTAGGTACAAGTTTATCAATTTTGTTGTTTTCTGAAGAACTGACTTTTGTCTTAATTGATTTTATTTATTGTTTTTCTACTTTTATTTATCTCTAATCTATATTTCCTTCCTGCTGCTAGCTTTTGGTTGTTTTTTTTTTCTGTTTCTTTGAAGTATAAAGTTAAGCTTTTATTTCAGATCTTTCTCTATTTTAATGTATGCAATTACAGCTATAAATTTCCCTCAGTGCTGTTTCCATTGTATATCTTAAGTTTTGGTATTTTGTGTTTTTCATTTGTCTTAGCGTGTTTCTAATTCTTGTGATTTCTTCTTTGACTCATAAATTGCTTTAAAACTTTTAAAAATTTCTACCTGTTTGTGAATTTTCCTGTTTTCCTTCTGTTATCGATTTCTAGTTTCATTCCACTGTGATCTAAAAAGATTCTTGGTTGATTTGTCTTTTTAAATTTATTAAAGACTTGTTTTACTGCCTAACATGTAATCTTCTAGGAGATTCTTCCATGCGCCCTTGAGGGAAAATGTGTATTCTGTTGTTGGTTTGGATGTTCTGTAATTATCTGTTAGGTTCCATTGGTTTATGGTGTTATTTACATCTTCTATTTCCTTTTTGATGTATCATTATTGAAATCTGAGTATTGGAAACATTATTATTATAGAACTGTCTGTTTCTCCTTTCAACATCTCAGTGTTTGCTTTATATATTTTGGGGCTCTGATGTGTGGTTCATATGTTAATTTCATGCTTTAAATTTTCTTACATCAATTCAGGCCACAACCTTCTTTATATTCTGAGTATATTTTTAGATTTCCACAATGTTGACGTGAGATGCTGTGGTTCCTTCCCTGCTGTGTGGTATTTCTTTGTACAACTATATAACTGCAGCTTTTTCATTGTGCTGTGTCTCTCCATAAATGTCTTTTTGCTTTGTTTGTTGTTGTTTTTTTAAACTGATGCTGGAGATTGAACCCAGGGCCTTATGCATGCTGAGCAAGCACTCTACCATTGAGCTACACCCCCCCAGATGTCCATATACCTTTTGAAATCAGCATGTCAGGTTACACACACACACACATACCCTACTAAGATTTGATTAGCATTGTATTGGGTCTAATTGACATAATAACAATATTGGGTCTTCCCATTCGTGGGATCTCATTCTGTTTATTTAAGTCATCTTTAATTTTTCTCAGTGTTTTGCAGTTTTCTCTGTATAGGTCTTGCACCAATTTTGTTAAATTTACTTCTAATTGTTTCATATTTCTGGATGCTCTTCTAAGTGTGTTTGTCTCTTTGGTTGTTCATGGAGGGAGGGATCAATCTCCCAATCAAACCAAAATTGGTTTGCTGTTGATTCTGATGATGCCACATTCATACAGCAAAAGGATGTGAGGAGGTTCGTGCTCATACAGTGGGCTTCATGAGGCAAGCGGTACAGGCACCCAGGCCAGCGCAGTTGGCTTGAGCAAAGGGAGGAGCAAGTGTTCCTGGATTCTATGGTAGCCACAGTGTGGGGCCAAGGTAAAGACACCTGTATGCAGAAGGAATGGGGTAATTTGAACTTCCACACTCATACATGGGGCAGGAATGCCAGGCGAGAATTGGGGGGATGCATAGGCGTGGGAGCTGTCAGTGGTCAGACATCAAAAATGGGGTCAGACTCTTTATTACAGTTTTTAGAAGAGTTAAATTTTTTAGAGCAGTTTCACAGCAAAATCAAAAGGAAGACACAGAGTTCCCATAGAGCCCTCACACATGAATAACCCCTCCCCCATTTTCACCTTTCCTCTCCAGAATGGTGCATTCATTGCAGGTGACAGATCAGCACTGATGTGCATGATCATAGAGATGTACGTGATTTATACTAGGGTCCCTGGTAGTGGTGTGCATCCTATGTCACTATGAATAGTAATATCTCTGTGTATGGGATAGAGCAGTTTCACTGCCCTAAATCTTCTCTCCGCCCTCCCCCTCATCTCCACCTTTCTCCCTCAAACCCCTGGCAACCACCCATCTTTTTACTGTCCCCATGTTTTTGCCTTTGCTAGAATGTCGTATTGTCAGAATCATACAGCATAATTTGCTGATTGCACTTAGGTAACCTGCATTTAAGTTTTCCTTGTGCCCTCTCATGATTTCAGGGGTCATTTCTTTTTAGCAGTGAGTAATTTGCCATTGTCTGGATGCACCAGTGTGTTTATCCATTCACCTGCTGAAGGACACCCTGGTTGCTTCCAAGTTTGGACAATTATTAATAAAGCTGCTGTAAACGTCCATGTGTAGGTTTGTGTGTGAATGTGTGTTCAGCTCCTGTGTGTAAATACCAAGGAACGCAATTGCTGGGTTATTTAAAAAAATATATTTAGTTTTATAAGGAATCGCCAAGCTATCTTCCAAAGTGGGTATTACATTTTGTATTTTCTCCAGCAATGAGTGAGAATTTCTGTTGCTGCATGTATTTGCCAGAAGTTGATGGCATTGGGGTTCTAGATTTTGACCATTCTAATAGGTATGTAGTGGTACTACTTTTCTTTTTCTTCTTTTTTTTTTTTTCCACTCGGGACTGAACCCACGGGTGCTTAACCACTGAGCCACATCTTCAGCCCTTTTTATTTTTTGAGACAGGGTCTCCCTAAATTTCTGAGGATGGCCTTGAACTTGCGATGCTCCCATCTTGGCCCCCTGAGTCTCTGGGATTACAGGCATGTGTCACCACGCCCAGTGTTAGTGGTATTTTATTCTTGTTTTAATTTTCATTTCCCTGATGACCTATGATGTTAAAACATCTTTTCTTATGCTTGTTTGCCACCTGTATATCATCTTTGGTGGGGTATCTATCAAGGTCTTTGGCCTGCTTTTAATAGGGTTTTTATTAAAAGGCTGGGGAATGTGGCTCAGTGGTAAAACACCCCTGCATTCAGTTCCCAGTATCTCCTGAGAAAAAAATATATTTGGATATTTTGGATAATAGTTCTCTATCACATAGGAATTCTGCAAATATTTTAGTTCAGTCATTGACTTGTCTTCTCAATTCTTGACAGTATATCTGCCGAGTAAAATATTTTTGTTTTAATGAAGTTGAGTTTATCAGTTTTTCTGTAATGGATTTTGCCTTTGGTGTCCTATCTGAAAAGCCCTTGTGAAACCCAAGGAAATCTAGATTTTCTTCTGTTATCTTCTAGGGGTTTTATGTTTTGTATTTTATGTTGTACATTTAGACCTGTGATCCATTTTGAATCAATTGCTGTAAAGGAAGAAGAAGATCCACATCTAGATTGATGTGTGGGGCCTTGGCTGTCCAAGGCAAACTGACTGTATTTTTGTAGTGTACCCCATAGCCACACCCCAGTTCCCACCTCCTCCAGCCACATCCTACCACTTCAGTTAATCCCATCAGGGATCAATTCACTGATTGATTGGGTTAAGACCCTTACAACCCAATCATTTCTCCTCTGAATCTTGTTGCATTGTCTCACATGTGACCTTAAGGGGGATACCTCACATCCAAACCATAACAGCAATAAAGTATGATATTCATTTTATTTATGGGGTTTTTGTGGATATTCTTTATCATGTTGAAGCTCCCTGCCCATTCCTACTTCACTGAGCTTTTTTTGGATTGGTTTTGTTCTCATGAACAAGTGTTTTTTGATTTTTTCAGATGCTTTTTCTGCATCTATGGTTATGATGTGAATTTTCTTCTTTAGCCTCTTGGTGTCATGGGTTAATTTAATTGCTTTTCAAATAGTGAGCCAGCCTTATGTACATAGGACAAATCCCCACTTGACTATGATGTTTAGTTCTTTTTATGTATATTTTGTTGAGGTTTTTTTAATTTATGTTCGTGAGAGATACTGGTCTATAGTTATATTTTTGTCTGGTTTTGGTAGTAGGGTGATGCTGGCTTCGTAGAATGAATTAGGAAATGAAAGCAGAATGACTATCTTACGAAGAATGATGGAGAATTGGTCTACTTTTACCCTTAAGTGTTTGGTAGAAGTCGCCTGAGAGCCCCTGTGGGTGTGATACTTTCTGTGTTGAAATGTTAACTATTGATTCCATTTCTTTAATAGACATTGTCTTATTCAAAGCATATTTGTTTGCCTTTCAAGAAATTGGCCATTTGATCTAGATTATCTCCTTTATGTTAAAAGATGTATTCACTGGGGGTACACAGAATCTTTTAGGTGTATTTTTCAATTTAGTAAGCTAGAGTTTTGGTGGGGGAAGTTGTTTTTCCTTTTAGCGCTTGGCTAGTGTTCCATTGCCTTCTGGATTGCATGTTTTCTAACAAGAAGCTTGCTGTCATTCTTACATAAAGTCCTCTGTTTTCATCTGGCTACTTTGATGGGTTCTCTCTTTATCTTGGAGTTTTAGCAGTTCAACTCTGATGTCCTTGGAGGCATTTTTTCTTTAAGCATCCCAAGCAGGATTAACATAAAGATTCTGGAATCTATGATGTTTGTCTTGCACTCATTTTGAAAAAGTCTCATCAGTTTCTTCAAATATTTTATTTGTTCTGGTTAGATGTACATGACAGTAGAGTGTATTTTGACATGTTATACATACATGGAGTATAACTTATTCTGACTATGTATAACCACAAGAATGGGATCCTAATGTGGCGTTTCAAAGGTCATGTATTCACCTATGAACATGAAAGTTATGTCCAATTCATTCTACTGTCTTTCCTATTCCCATCCCCACTTCCCTTTGTCTAATCCAATGAACCTCTATTCTTCCCTCTCCCTCCTTCATTGTGTGTTAGCATCCGCATATCAGAACATTCTGCCTTTGGTTTTTTGGGATTGGAAAATATCACTTAGCATGATAGTCTCCAGATCCATCCATTTACTGGCAAAAGTCATAAAGCAGTCATTCTTTTTTTTATGGCTAATTTTCCAGTGTGTGCATGTATGTCTATACATATATACATACCACATATGTGTGTATATGTATGTGTATGTGAGTATATGTGCGTGCGTGTAAGTATGTGTGTGTGCGAATATATTCCACATTTTATTATCCATTTGTCTGTTGAAGGACACCTAGGTTGGTTCCATAGCTTAGCTATTGTGAATTGAGCTGCTATAAACATTGATGTGGCTGTGTCACTGTAGTATACTGATTTCATAAGTCCTCTGGGTATATACCAAGGGATGGGGTAACTGGGTCAAATTGTGGTTCCATTTCAAGTTTTCTGAGGAATCTCTATACTGCTTTCCAGAGTGGTTGCAACAATTTGCAATCCCACCAGAAATACTATGAGTGTACTTCTCCCCACATCCTCGCCAACATTTATTGTTACTTGTATTCTTGATAATTGCCATTCTGACTGGAGCGAGATGGAATCTCAGTGTAGTTTTAATTTGCATTTCTGTAATTGCTTGAGATTTTGAACATTTTTCATATATTGACCCATTTGTATTTCTTCTGTGAAGTGGCTGTTCAGTTCCTGTTTTCTATTCTCTTCCATTTGTCTGTATATCATTTTTCAAATATTGTCTCCCTTTTGTGGTGCTGGGTAAGCACTCTACCACTGAGCTACACCTGCAGCCCCCCTTGTTTTCCCTCCTCTCCTTCTGCCCCTCTTGGATCCCAGTTATCCATACTTCAGATGGTTTGATATTGTCCTTAAGCTTCAGCTGTTCTGCTCTCCCCCTTTCCCTCTTCTGTTTACCTTCAGATTCACTGACTATTTATCCTCCAGTATTATATTTTTTCTTGAATTTCTGTATAGTTGCCAATGTTTTGCTCAATTCTGTTCAATATGTTGCCCACCCTTTTAACTAATCTTTTATAATGTTCATCTTGCTTCTTTTAATGTCTGAAGGTTGTAATATCCAGTGGGTCATCCTTTGGTCTGGTTCTGTTAACTGTTTTCCCTCTTGACAAGGAGTCATTTATCTTTTAAAAACTTTGTATGGAATACTAGCCTCACATGTTCAGGACAGTGGAGGCCGAGATGGATGGTTTTCCTACTTTTTATTCCATCAGGTTGTTAGTTGGGAGTTGAGCGGTGGGTGCTGCTCTGAGGGGGGCTAGAGGCTCTTCTCAGTGTGTCTGCTTCAGACAGGACTGTGAGGAGCCCCTGCCTTCTTCCTCCTGTGCCTTGGCACAGAGAAGAGAAAGGAGGAGTCTTCTCTGTATTCTTACCCTGCCACTAGTGCTAGGCTGTATTTGAGGTACAGGGTTCAAGGTAGGGCTTATCAGAATTTTCTTGGGGGTTCCTAGTTCTCGTAACTAGGTTAACTTCTGTATTGGGAAGACACATTGGGCCTGTACCTTATGGGTGGGCTTTCTCCAGTATTGTTACTGGAGGTTGTGAAGGCACACCCTGATTCTTTTCTACTGAGTATGTTGGGTTTGAGTTTAACATTGTTGTGGAAGAGACCCTACAAATACTATTGCATTTTCCCTGTCAAAATTCCAGTAGTATGCTACAGAGTGATCTTTTAAGAGTGTCTCTCTGACTCTGTCCCCTTCTTAAAACCTCTCTGGTGCTCCTGTGGTCCCTCAAGTCAAAGGCAATGAGCTCCACAGTCTGGGGACCCTTCCTTCCATTACTTATGCCTTGTTCTCCTCCCTGGCTCCAGAACATCAGTTTTGGAAGCAGATTTTTTTTTTCCTCTATCACTAGAGAAAAATACCATGCCTGGTAGGGGTTTGGCAACTGTCTCCAGTGAACGAGTGTAGGTGCCTTTGCTTTCCCACCCTGGAAAGCTCTTTCTTCTGCCTTCCAGTAGACAGACTTTCGGCCTCCTGGTTCATGCACAATGTCACAGGAAAATCTTTTCAGGGCACCCCTGCTGCTACCCAAGCCCTGTGATAGTGGGTCCTGACTGGCATACTTCGATATGGAATTTTTTGCTCCTTCTCAGTTGCCCTTAGAAGTGACTGTGGGTGACTGCTGGCCCCAACCAATGCAGAGCAGGCCCTTGGTGACCTTCCAGTGGACTTTTGCTGTCCCAGTATGGCCACCCCAGCTTTGGTCTGATTTTTGCACATGCTCGCAGATTAGGATGCTTAAAGCCCCTTTT
The DNA here is from genome assembly GCF_045843805.1 of Urocitellus parryii. Classification (NCBI taxonomy): domain Eukaryota; kingdom Metazoa; phylum Chordata; class Mammalia; order Rodentia; family Sciuridae; genus Urocitellus; species Urocitellus parryii. Next base: position 171,047,236 of record NC_135533.1, on the reverse strand, counting down.
CTCGTCCTAGGAAAAGTGGATTGTCCCATTCCCCTCCGTGGACAGGAAGACTTGAGCTGAAATATGTGGCGTATCCTTCAAGGCTGGAGCCAAGGGTGCTTGGGCCGTCGGGGAGTCCTGGCATGGGCAACCCTGGGGCAGCCAGGGCCTCTGGGTAGCAGAGCCCGGACTAGCACTGGCTCGCAGATCGGGGATGAGCACAGCTACGTGGTGGTGGGCGCAGGCTCGGCGGGCTGTGTGCTGGCCAATCGGCTCACCGAGGACCCTGCAGAGCGGGTGCTGCTGCTGGAGGCAGGGCCCAAGGATGTGCTGGCTGGGAGCAAGCGGCTCCTATGGAAGATCCACATGCCCGCAGCCCTCGTGGACAACCTGTGTGATGACAAGTATAACTGGTACTACCACACAGAGCCGCAGCCGGCCATGGACAGGCGTGCACTGTACTGGCCGCGTGGCCGCGTCTGGGGTGGCTCATCATCCCTCAATGCCATGGTCTACATCCGTGGGCACGCTGAGGACTACGACCGCTGGCAGAGCCAAGGCGCTGAAGGTTGGGACTATGAACACTGCCTGCCCTACTTCCGCAGGGCACAGGGCCATGAGCTGGGTGCCAGCCAGTACCGTGGCGGCGATGGCCCACTGCGTGTGTCCAGAGGCAAGACAGGCCACCCACTGCACCTGGCATTCCTGCAGGCGGCACAGCAGGCCGGCTACCCGCTCACCGATGACATGAATGGCTTCCAGCAGGAGGGCTTTGGCTGGATGGATATGACCATCCACGAAGGTAGCGTGGGTCCCCGCTGTCCTCACCTCCTAAACTGTACTCTATCACGGCCCATTCTCTCTAGCCCTATTGGGATCAGTAAGTGTGGTAAAATGGTATTGGCCCCCAGATGCTACAGAATGTACCCTAATACCAGAGACATGGCATCACTTTGGCCCTGGTGGTGTGGACAAGGGATAATGGGCTTCTTGGACCAAGAGCTCAGAGTTTTCTAGAAGAGGAAATTGAGGCACAGAGAGGCATCAGGAGCACATGGCCCTCTTCGGTGGCACCCTCTTTCATAAACTGGGATACTGGCCCAGAAGCGTGTAGGACAGAAGCAAGGCCAGGGCTCAACTCAGGGTCCTGACCCCTCTGTCATCCTGTTAGGGTAAAAGATGGTTTTCCACCTGTGCCCAGGGGACCTCGGGTAGTTTTCGACTTGGGCAGGGCTTCAGGGCTCAACCTTACTTTGAAGACAGGCCTTGCACAGTCAGAGGCAGGACATATTCACCATTTCCCCAGCCTTCCAACAGTGTCAGGGAAAGAGCAGGGGCTATACTTGATCTTGCTCTGTCCTGCAGGCAAGCGCTGGAGTGCAGCCTGTGCCTATCTGCACCCAGCACTGAACCGCCCCAACCTCAGGGCTGAAGTCCAGACGCTTGTGAACAGGGTGCTGTTTGAAGGCAACCGTGCTGTGGGTGTGGAATACATCAAGAATGGCCAGAGCCACCGGGTGAGTGAACTACAGCAGGGCCCCTGTTAGCTCAGAGCACAGGAAGGGAATGTGCAGTGACCTGGCAGCCTGGGCAGAAGTCATGCCCTCCTCCCCAGCCACATGCTCTTGTCCCTCTGATGAGTGACAGAAGAGATGGATTTCCTCTGTCTCATAGGGAGGCTGTGGCTGGTAGAGAGGAGGAAGATCCTGTGGTACCAGTATGCCATGCCCACCTCAGGTTTATGCTAGATGTTTTAAAACCCATGAATGAGATTGAATGCTGTGCTGCTGCAGTGTGCTTCTCTCCACTTAGCAGGTTGGTTTGGCTCCATGCATGCATGCTTTTACTACTTGAGTAACTGTTGTCATTCACCTCATTTAAATGCCACCGTCTGCTTTATTTTTTTGCTACTTGGGACGGAACCCAAGGAGTTGGGCACACTAGTTGCTATATCAGAGCCCTTGAGATAGGATCAGAGTTGTGGAGGCTGGGTTCTAAGCTGTGATTGTCAGCCTCCTCTGTTTTTAAGGCCACTGTTACAGAATGTTCTAAAGCTAGGTCCATGATTTGAACATACCCTGAATGCACTTGCAGGTTACTTTCAAATGGTGACACAGTGCACTCCCCCTTTATTCCTGGGCCTGTGAGCAGGATCTCTAGGGTGGTGACTGCAGCATCCTCATGCCCAACATGAGTACATCCCAAGGCCATGTTCTTGTGGCTCTGGAGTGGGGTGCTGGTCGGTGAGCTGCGAGAATAGCTGGCTCTCAGGAGATATGACTGGGTGGTTCTTTGCCTCTTCCAGGCTTATGCCAGCAAGGAGGTGATCCTGAGCGGGGGTGCCATCAACTCTCCACAGCTGCTCATGCTTTCAGGCATTGGGAATGCAGATGACCTCAAGAGACTGGGCATCCCTGTGGTGTGCCACCTGCCTGGTGAGCCTCCCCCCTTACTACTTCCAGAAACTGACACATCTTTCCCATGAGCCCAAGGGTCTCCAGGTTGCTCTGGACATGGATCCGTAGCCAGCCCCTCCCACTTGGACAAGGCAGGCAGCTTCAAAAAAGGGCTGGAGTTGTAGGAAGGGTGGCTAAGTGAAAGGGGGACGGGGTTCGAAGCCAGCTAAGCCTCCATGGTAGCCATTTTCCCTAACCACTCCCTCCCATTCTAGGAGTTGGCCAGAACCTGCAGGACCACCTGGAGATATACATCCAACAGGCCTGCACCCACCCCATCACCCTCCACTCAGCCCAGAAGCCCTTAAGGAAGATCTGCATTGGACTGGAATGGCTGTGGAGATTCACAGGTAGGCAGGTTCCTCTGTGACCTTGGTAGCTATGGGCATTGTGCTCTCCTTCCCGAAGAGCTAAGCAAGGACTCTAAGCTTCAGGTTTCCGTTTGAAGCTGAACTAGGCCCTTTACCCGAGCCCTAAGCTCCTGCCTGACAGACTGGTATGAGGGCCTGAAGCCCTTAGCGCAGTGCCCACTCAAGCAGAATCCTCAGGAGCTGCCCTTCTTATAGGCAGGTGGGGATGGACCCCCACGTGGAACAAGGCAGAGAGAAGACCTTGGTACTGGGCTGCAGAATCGGCACTGCCTCAACCAGGGGACCTTTCTTGGAAATCCTCCCCAGCTCAGACTGTTTCCCACTCCTTTGCTATACCCTGAACCAGGTGGGAGGGACCAATAGGCAGCTGAAGCCCCCATTAGGCACACGATTGATATTTAAAGCTGTGGTGTGGGTGAACCCACCTGCAACAGCTATGGATAGAGCTTAGGGCCAGGAGGATGGGGGGAAGGTACCAGGAACAATTGTTCTGCCTGCCTTATCCTCTTCTGATACTCAGGGTACGGAGCCACATCCCATCTGGAAACGGGTGGGTTTATCCGCAGCCAGCCTGGGGTCTCCCACCCAGATATTCAGTTCCATTTCCTGCCATCCCAAGTGATTGATCATGGCCGGGTCCCCACCAAGCAGGAGGCTTACCAGGTGAGCTCAGGAGCCACTGCTAGGCAGATTCCTCCTTCCCAGTATGGGGCTTTCAGACCCTTGCCCTCCAGTGGCTCAGTGTGTCAATGGGGAGAGAAAAGTGGCAGCCCAGAATCTTTGTATGGAAGGGAGGAGTTGATCAGTGTGAGGAGGGGGCTCTGGGGTCCCATCACCAGCCATGGGCAAGACAGGCTGTGTACCAGGGAGTGTAAAGCTGGGAGGGAACAGGGATTCCTGGAGATAGGGCGAGATGCAGGCCAGACATGTGTCAGACTGTACCTGTTCTTAATTGATGCTGGCTTACCCCACAGGAAACCAAGGACTGCTCCAAGCTACTGCGTTGGGTTGAGGGAGGTCAATGTCATTGTCTCCTCTGAACTCTCCTAGGTACACGTGGGGCCTATGCGGAGCCCAAGTGTGGGCTGGCTCAAACTGAGAAGTAAAAATCCCCAGGACCACCCAATAATCCAACCCAACTACTTGTCCACAGGTAATTCAGGAGCTGCTGGTATCTCCCCTCGACCTAGGCTGGATAAATGCCTTTATAGGATCCTCATTTGTCCCTGCCCTATCACCCTAGGCCGTAAGCTTGGAGGCACAATGTCCTGGGCCAGGTGAAGGAACCCCAGCACCTCACTTGGCAGGTGAGAGGTGCAGGGACACCTGGCGGTGTGTAAGCAGCTCACCATACCAGGCCTGCCTATTTGCCAAAATGAGCACCTCTGCTACCATGTGGCTGTGAAAGCCCCCATGCGAACTCTGGGGCAGAAGCTGCCCATCTAGAATGGTTGTGGGCAGGTGATACACACCTGGTGACTTGGTCTTCCTTCCATGTCTGTGAACTTTGTCCCCTGTGGCTGGTTGAGCCTCTGCATACCTGGAATTTTCCAGGAAGGCCAGCATGTAAGAGGAAGGGCCTCATTTTGTCTCTTCTCTACAGAAACAGATATCAAAGAATTCCGTCAGTGTGTGAGGCTGTCCAGGGAAATTTTTGCACAGGAAGCCCTGGCTCCCTTTCGGGGGGAGGAACTCCAGCCAGGAAGCCACGTTCAGTCCGATAAGGAGATAGATGCCTTTGTGCGGAGAAAAGCTGACAGTGCCTACCACCCCTCATGCACCTGTAAGATGGGCCAGCCCTCCGATCCCATGGCTGTGGTGGACCCAAAGACCAGGGTCCTGGGGGTAGAAAACCTCAGGGTCGTTGATGCCTCCATCATGCCCAGCATAGTCAGTGGCAACCTGAACGCCCCCACAATCATGATTGCAGAGAAAGCAGCCGACATCATTAAGGGGCAGCCTGCACTCTGGGACAGGGATGTTCCTGTCTACAAGCCTAAGACCTTGGACACTCAGCGTTAAGACAGCCACTGCCTCAGGATGACCAGAGAGGCCCCCAGCACGCTGACAGGACCAATCAGCCGCCCTTCCTCCAAATGTTGCCAGAAGCCACCTGGAACACTGGGACCTAGGTAGCCCTACTCGGTGGCTGAGAACTGGATAATGTCTCAGGAAATGAGACTAGTTCTAGTCAGTATGTCGAGTTGTTCTCCTCCAGCATTTTGATATAGTCCTTTGGGGGAAGGCCACTGTGTAGCCTGGGACCCTGCCTCCTGGAGGACAGCGGAGGTGATAGGGAAACGTGAACTGCCACATTCTCATCCTGTATCCATGTGGTCTTCTCCAACGCAGGGTCCTGCTGCCTCGAGCAGAATGCTTTCTTCCAGGCTTCCCCCTAAGAGGACAGGGTGGTTTGCCCAGATGTGGTAAGCTTGCACTGAGCCCCCCAAGGAAGGGTATCATCCTGTGTCTTGAGCTTTACCCGAGGCTGCAAGTCACAGGAGTTAGCTCAGCCCAGGCTGGCACCGAATCCTGAGGATCCCTGGGCAGAGGGAAAGTTGCCATCTGACTTTTGTCTTTCCCTAATCCTGATTTTACTGTCAGAGGGAGGGCCCCCTCCGTAGTGTTCTGATTCTTATTAAACAGTCCCGATGAAAGGCTTTCTGGACCTCATTCAAGGAGGGAAAGGCACTTTGGTCTTATTACCAAGAAACACAGACTCCTAGAGCCAACTCCACGTACCAGGTCACTTCTTTGTCAGGAAAGCTCTGGCTGCTTCCCAGGGCTCCAGTACAGAGACAGGGCAAATTCTTATTCTCTGGACGTTCATGGGAACAGATCAGAATGGTGCCGAGAGTGATAGAAAAGCAGCTAAGTACAAGAAACAGTAATCGGTGAAGATTTGAGTTTTCGGAGGGAGGGGGATAGCTACAAGGAGCATTTACAAAAGCTCTTTGATATTTAATATATTATAGTAACTTATTTTTGAACTGTGACACCCCATAGGCTTGCGAATGAAAAGAAAAATCAATTCAAAATGCTTTTAGTTAAACCGTGCAAATCTTCCATGGATAGGAGGGAAGAAAAGTGATGTGGAAACCTGCAGTGTTGGGCCCAGAATAAGGAGGGGGAAACCCAGGGGTTCCAGGCAGCTCACAGATCTTGGAGGCCCAATAACTGCAACTTGACATTTCTGAAGAAAAACCTTCCAGAAAGGTGGACAGAAAGAAACCATCATACATATTCCTTTTAAAACTTTAGGCAGTTCTTGTTTAATCTTACCTGTATTTTTTTCTCTGTTCAAGAGAAGATCAAAAAAGAAAATTCGAGATCTGCTAAGAGATTTCTCCTCAAAAGTTAGAGGGTCCCCTCAGCAGCCATCCATCCTCTGGGGACTCAGATGGCAGCTAGGCCACGTGCTACCATCCAGTCAGAGAGGTCGTGTTGATTCAGGGAAGGGTACGTTTTGGTTGCAGGGCTGACTGTGAATTTACTGACGTAGATAGGGCAGCTGACAAGTCATTTAGTTCCAACATCTCTGCATCCCATGGTGTCTCAGTCTCTGAGACAAAAGCAGCTGTATCTTGAGATAAGCAGAGTGACATGTGATAAGAGCCCATCAGGCCCCTCTCCTCCTTTCACATGGTGAGGCGGTTTCCACATAATCGCACAAGGAAACACATTCAAGAGATAAGACAGCAAGTGTCATGTGTCCAGAACCCACAGAAGTCAAACCAGGAAACTGCTGTTGGGGTCCAGGCACAAGGTTGACTTGAAGAGTTCCTCACATGAGCCCTGACAAACAGATGTGGCTGCTGCCACAGCACTGGCCCACATCCAAACAACAGGCTGTCTGGAAATTCCACTGCCACGAGGAAGAGAGGGCTGAGGGAGCCCAAGTAGGCAGGACAGTGCTCACTTGTGGGGAACCAGGCCAACTTCAATGGTTGAGCCTCTTGCCAAAAAGCTTATCATACCTAACAGCAGAAGACTGCTCTGCTCAAAGAGTCAGAAGGGTATCCATGGCCAGAGCTCTGAGGAGCCTCACCTCATGGAAGATGACCGTACTCACACCACGGGAAGAATTACTGATAGGAGGGACGGATCGAGGAAGGGCCAGGAGCCTCAGCCAGCATGACTAGAAATGGTGAGTGCCAGGAGCGGAAGTTGAGGTGCCCCAACGCACAGCCTTTCCGCTTCCACTGCAGGCTGCAGGATAATGATTTCCATAAATTCAAATAGATTCTTCACTCCAGCCAAACCCTAACCCTCAGCCCAAAAGTTGTTTTCATATTTCCACTTATAAACTAACATGACATCGGCGCTGAGACAATTTTTGTTTCTTCCCCCTTGAAAATCAGAAAAAAAGATACCTCTTGTTCATGCGTCCAGATATTCTCCAGCCACCCTCCTCACCCCATTCTGATGGCAGAAGCCAACACCCAAACCTGTTCCTCCTTCCACACTGCCCTCCCAGGCCCTGGAGGGAAGAAAGAACCTTTCAATAAGCCACAGCTAGGCCTTAAGTTGTAGGTCAGGCGCTGGTGTTCCGCATGTGCTATCAGCTCTGTGGCTAGCCTTTTTTTTTTTTTTTTAACAAATAAATGGTCCACCCTATAAATAAAAGCCTGTAGGAAAATGCAATTGGCATAGACATTTTAGACTGTGAAATAAACATCTCTGGCTTCTTTGAAGAATGGGGTCCCCTAGTAAAGTGGGTGAGCATCTAGCTGCCATTGCCCCAGGCAGGCAGAGCCACAGCTTGCAATGAGTGGCTTTCAGTCCCCCCAAATCCACCCCTCCTGGCCTTCACTCAATTCTGCAACACACCAGAGCTAGGACCTGTCACCTGGCCAAACGGGAATCCAGCTGTTTGGGAATTAGAGTCCACATGCTGAACAAGATGGTTCTCACTGTTGATTTACAGTTGAATCAAAATCGCCATTTCTGCACAAGGTTAAAGATATATACTATTCCTGAGAATACAAAACCGTTTGGGGGAGGGTCCAGAAAGTAGAGATATTAAATCTTAAAACTCTCCTAAAACAAAGGGAAAAAACCATGCTCTACAACTTCAGATTTTTCTTAAAAAGAGAAATTTAATATTAGATGAGAGGTTGGACCAGGCTTAAAGCAGACAGATACCAGGAAGTGGTGCAGCCTTTATCAACGCCAGCATTTAAGTACTGACTTCGGAAAACACTTGTCACCTGTTCCAGAACATGCAGTCCTGGGAGGTGATTTTGAGCTGATGATGTGCAGCCCCACAGTAATACCAAAACCCAGTGGAGACAGTCCAGATAATGTTGACAGTGGTGTAGCCCTTTGGGAGAAGTGGCGTTCTCTGTGGCTGGTGTTACCATGGGCATCGAAGGAGCTGAGGATGAGGAAAAATCTACCTGTGTGCAGAGCTGCCCCGAGAGCGCCTGCCCCGCAGCTCTCACTGGCCAGGAGAGCTCCCGAAGACAATGAAATTATTACGCAGTTTCATTCTGAAGAACAGTTTGCATTTTAATAAAAAAGGCTTTCTGTCAGGAAATAGTCATTTACAAACCTTGAAGTGTTTTTGCCCAGATCTGGAGTAAGAATGTCTTACGAAGAGGTTTGTGAGGTCTTTATAACAAAGTGTTATTTACAAAAAAAAAAAAAAAAATTCAGTTTGTCTATGTACTAGTTAAAAAAATTTGAACCAAAATTGCTACCTGTCTTTGTGATTGCAGGGAATCCCTGCCAAGGTCACGTAATGACGTTGGAGTGATTCTGTTGACAGTTCTAATGATCCAAAACTGGCTTTTTCCAGGACGTACAGTCAGAGTACATTCTCATGAAAACTTCAGCCCTCATTCAATTGCATATAAAAGCCCTCAAAGAGAACACAGCACAGCAACATTTTGTAAAAGGCAACAGCATAATCTGTACAGACCCCAACATTCTGACCCTAAGGGTCACCACAGTGCTCCTCCATCCCCCACCCCAGCACCACCAGTCCCTAGGGCACTGGAGCAGACATACTACTTTCACCTGTGCAATTATTTCTGCAGCAGAGTTGCAGAAATGGCCTGTGTGGGCAGCTGAGGCAATAAACCTACGCCTGCACCAGGGCAGAGTAGCCCAGCTTGACCTACTCTGTAATAGACTTATCAGAGGGTTATTAAAGTAAAACCAAACAGATAATTGCAACCCCTGGTGGATAAAAGTACCCTATCAAAATCATAGAATTCTTGCCCAAAGAAAAAAACTGCAAGTAGTCATCTTGTATACTTATGTAAAGACAGGTTTATAGTGACAAAATATTTTAGAAAAATTTCTGTAGTGTCAAGTTCTTTCGAACTCAAAATTTTACCCCCAAAGGATTTTCACTGAATATGTGAGAATTGGCTCTATTTTGTCTACCTTTCTATAGCCCAAGTAAAAATACTAGTAATTTCTAGATTTCAGTGGGGAACTATAATTGTTAGGACCCATGGATATTGCTGCAGTTCAAATACGGTACAATAATTACAAAATATAGACCATCTCTTTACAAATACAAATTGTAATATATTACAAGTCATGTACAGTAAATCTATAATTTTTAAACAAACTAGTGTATCTAAGTTTACCTGGTTGCGAGTGCATTATTATTCCAGTTTACAGTTGCCCTTAAGCACGACAGTCGGAACTGACCATCCGAGTGACATTCTCTTATGTAAACTGGCGTCATATAGCAGAAAACCTTGTCTATGAGGTCCCACTCCTCTCTCATGATGATCGCTGGTAGCGGGGTTCTGACACTGTCCTCCAGAACAGCTAAACAGGAAGCAGTGTGTTTGGGGTATAAAAATGGATATGCTGGGCCCAGTGAGTGTCTGATATGCTAGACTGATGGCTGAGGTAATGACAAGGTGTGATGATCGTCATCACCTTTAACCTTCCCCACCGCTCCTTCGGGCACCCTGGGTGCGGTGAGACTTGGACTCCCCTGGCAGCACCCATCTGGGTGGTCGGCAGGAACTGCTCTGGCCTTACCCGCCCTCGAAAGAGGACCAGATCTGCCTTCTGCTGCTGGGCTCAGCGCCTGGCGCACTGCTGAGCTCGCCGCTTGGAACCTGTACCTACCAGGTTTATGGCTTCCTTGAGGCATGACATCACTTGTACAAAAGTCTAATTGAATATTTACTCCCAACTAGTGCCTAAACTTTCTAACTACGAGGCACTTTTCCCCCACAAAGGCTGGAGCTGCTCTGCCCCTGCTGAGGCTACAAGGTGGTGATGCAGATCATCTCATCTGCCAGGTCTTCCTCATCTCGTCCAAGGTCTGGCTCTTCGTCACTATAGCCTGGACCGAAGTCCTGGAACTCATAGTCCTGCCGGTGTGAGGCAGGACCCAGATCCCCGTTGGCCCGAGGACACACGTTCCCATTGAGCAGGGTGCTGGCTGCACTTTCCATCTCATCAATGGTTAAGTCACAAGCATCGGCGATTTCATGTTTTGTAGCCGACACAAATTTTGGATCTCTTGCGTAGCGTCCTAAGCCTTCAGATATCAGGACCTGTACAAGATACAAGGTGGCATCAACATGTCATGGCTTTGCTGAGGGGGAGAGGTGGCAGAAAAAGCCACTCAAGTGCTAACTGCATGATGTGCCATGGGGACCTCGCCCAACCACGTTTCCCAGACCTCACAAGTGACGACTAAGTGTGAATGGCTTTAGCTTTGAAAACATCAGGAAGCCGAAAAGTCCCACATGGTTCCAGAGTGAACCCGCTGGGGGGAGAATAGGGTACAGCCTGGCAGTGCCGGGGGAAACGCTCGCAGGGAGCTCAGTGTAGCTCATCTATGAGATCTAGCTGTTTCTGCTCAGGCTTTGCACACCATTCCTCCTGCTGAGGAGTGTCAGGACTGGGTAGACAGGCTCTGGCCCCCTCCTGTTTGAGTGTGGCTGGCTGGCTCTCCTGGCTCTGCCTCTGCTCTCAGGCCCCAGTGGCTGAAGTCCATACTCACTGCCTCCACCAAGCTGTCTGCGCTCCTCTGCTTGTCACTGTTTTTGTTCCGAAAGCTGCTGGGGACAGTCAGGCTGGCTGGTGTGAATGTCCTATAGGAGATGTCAGGCTCATCTGTGTACCAGGAGCTGCGGTGCAGGGATGGCAGGCTGCCATTGACCTGGTCCAGGGACTCTGACCTTTCTACCTGGATCAGGGGGGTGTAGCACGGCGTCCAGTCCCGGTATGGAGGGGTTGCTGGAGGGGTGGCCCATGACCGGGTTGAGTGGCTTGGTGAGTACTTCTGGGCTTTACTCGAATCCAGGCCTGCAACTGCCATGATCTGAGGAGAGACAGGAGAGTGGGGAGGAGGAGGCCCTGAGAGGCTGGGTGCTGCTTCATAGGCAGCCTCTCCCAAGGACACAAGAAAATTAAGTGAGCTGTCAAAAGAACTGTGGGTTCCTAACAGATGTGTTTTCTCTTACCCCAAGTCATTCCTAATGTGTTTCCTATTACTGCACAAGGAGTTTTGTTACTATCATGCAGTTGCTTCGGAATGACGACGAATTGGGAAGTTGAGGTGTGTGGACATACCACCTGGTCTCTCTGGGTTTAAATACTGGAGGATGTTCAGGAAAAAGTAAGGAGTCCAGCTCACAGAGGAAAATAGCTGGCTCGCTCCTCTCCAGTACAGCTCACCCTGTGCCCAGCAGTCCTCTGTCCTGTGGCACTGAGCACAAACCCTGCTTCCTACAACTTCACCACAGCAGATCCGCCTTGGGATTCCCACAGTGCAGAGGGACCTGAGCCTGTGGGTAAACAGCACAGGTTCACCCAATGGAGGCAGCTGAGACAAGACCAGGGCCTGGTTCACATGAAGCATATGCCCTTAGAGACCTCCATGCCTACTAGAATCATAACATCTGGTGGCTTGGATCTTCTAAAGGTTTGTTCTTTGTCCTTGATGACACAGAACAATTAAAAATTAGCATTAAAAGTGCAAGTAGAGGGCTGGGTGTGCTGGTGCACTCCTGTAATCCCAGTGGCTAGGGAGGTTGAGGCAGGAGGATCCCAAGTTCAAAGCCAGCCTTAGCATCTTAGTGAGGCCCTCAGTAACTCAGCAAGAGTCTCCCTCAAAAAGTTAAAAAAGGGCTGGGGATGTGGTATAGTAGATATGCACCCCTGGGTTCAATCCCCAGTATTCACCCTGCTCCCCAAAACATGCAAGCAGAGAAGTGAAAAGCTGGCAGAGACTGGACTAGAAAATCTGAACTGGCCTCACTGAGTGTTCATGTGCTCAGGACCCTGGGTTAAGAACCCTGCAAAGACCTGTCTCTACCAATGGACTGGCTGAGTGCTAGAAAGTCCCTTGACCACCCTGTGCCCCACAATCCATGAACAGACATATGGTGAACCATACTCTTGTCCTTGAGGCAGAGCACCAGTGAGTGGGTGCCACAGGCTGCCTTGTGCCCAGCTACCTTCCCTGTGGGCAGGGAGTTCCCTGGGCCATCCCTGTGACCACAGAACTCCATGAATGTGTCTTAACAGAGGAACTACCTCTCAGAGCAGATAAAGAACAGCGGCAATTTGGGGGAATCTGGCAAGAGGCTATGGCTCCCTGAGACAGGGATTATCCCAGCCTTGTCTTCAGTGCCAGGAAGCTGGCACTGGATCAGACAAGGCCCAGCTTCCCCTCCCGTGGCGCTCCTGTGGAGTGGGCTGGAAGATCTATCGGGCAGGGCTGCTCCCAGGACTAGACCAGATTGTATGTGAAGGTTCTCTCTCTCCCTCCCTCCCTCTGGGTGCTGGCAGCCAAGGGAAGGGTGCATCCAATGGGACCCAGGCAGAGGAAGGCCAGGTGGGTGGCTCACCTGCTGCTGCATCAGGTGCAGAGGCAGGGCCGCTCGGTGTGGCAGGGCAGGTGACAGTGGGACCTCCTCCTGGCTGCTCTGCCGGCGCAGGCACTCAAAGTTGAAGGAGGATCTCCGGTGAGCTGGGAAGTCAAAGCACATCATGCATGGTGAAGCGGGTTCTGCCAGGACAGCATCTCTTTGCAATAGGGGTGGCCCCGGATGTTGAACCCGGGAAGCAGCACACCGTCTACTTGGGAGAGAGGTGTAGTGAGGTCTCAGTGACGGGAGGGGAAGATGAAGGAAGCAGCCCGACTAAGTTTTGTTGTATTTTTAAAAATAAAAATATAGTAAGTGTCCATCTGTTCTAAGCAGGCCAAAGGACATCCAGGTTGGGTCAGCAGCCCCGGTCACACATTATCATGGAGAACAAGCTCATGGAATCATTCTAGAATTCCAGACCTCTCCTCACTGTCCCTGTTTCACCTTCAGACACAAGGCCTCATGTTTGTGCCTCTCAAGGAAGGGATTCTGCCTGCCCCATCAGCTCAACCACGCAGTGAGCACACATTATCACTGGACGTGGACCCAGCCTCCCAAGAGCCAAAGAACACCTCTGAGAATGTGGCCATCCTACTAAGGAGCTATTTTGAAGGGAGGTTCACTCATAGGTTGAACGATGACAAGGTGACTTGTAACTTTTAGCTTCATGGAGCCCAGGAGATCAGGCTGAATCCGAGGCCCTTTCACTGAGCAAAAGGCCTTTGTTCCACCCTCATGGGGCTGCTGCAGGGAGCCCACCCGTGGTCCTCCAGGCAGCAGCTGCATCATTTCAAGTGCTCCAAGCTCACAGGGAATTTCTTGGCCCCAGTAAAACTCCACATGCTCTTAATTCCTGTACTGAAAAACCTCAGGGTCTGGCCTTGAGAGGCCTAGACTGCACGTGAAGCTCTAGAAACTGGAGTCTGTCACGAAAGAGGCTGAACCCTTGGCTGGCCACTGCCCAAGGGAGAGGAATCAAACAGAAGGCCACAATGGGCCAGGCTCAACACCCTCTGAGGGCTTGCTGGGACCTCCTGCCTTTGAAAGCCTTCCCTCCACGCACCACCCAGGGGATGGGCCTGTTAGTACAACCTCTAGGACCCATGATCTGGTGGCAGGCCCAGAAGTTCAGGTGGGACAGGAAAGTAATAATCCCTCTCATGCATATGGTACATTTCCATGTCTAAAACCGGTCCCCACATCCTCTCATCTGGTGTGCTCTGCATAACAATCTCCTGAGGAAGGAGTCATCCCATGGTGGCTGAGAACACAGGCTAGAGGAGCTCAATTTTCTCCCTGCCCAAGGTCTGAGCTGAGGGACAGCAAAACCAAGCCCCCTTATAGGTGAGGAGGGCAGCTGCTCCTGCCTGCCCGGCCCTTCTCCGTGGCTGCGGATGGGGTGGTGGGCATCCGTGCACATGTCCATGGGCCATCTGTGTGGGTGAATAAGCAAAGGCTGAGGTCAAAGGAAGGCAGAAGAAACCACAGAGACACAGGGGACCCTCCACCCAAGCTCACCTGCACACACTTCATCTAGTATTTATGAGAAACAGAATGGCTCCATTGAGCAGCGTGTGTTTGTTGCTGAACAATTAAATATTAACCATGGAAATGGGTCTGATTACACGGCCCAGCAGGCTGTGACAGCTGGAATGAGGCACAGAGTCCCATGCACCACCCAATCACGCTCTTCACTGTGGGGGCAGCAGGGAGAGTCAGGAGCTGCTGTCTCAGTTATTTTTGGTTACCGATTAGAGTCCTGTTCAAAATTAAGCTTCATTCCCCAGAGACACCAGAAATGGACATTCTTTTACCCATCAAAACACCCACATGTCCAAAATGAAACTGCCCCACCAAAAACTGGCAGGGCCACGGCTGCAGTTCTTTCCCTAGCCTGAGATCTTTGCTTGGGGTGACCCACATCTGACAGTGCTAGTCATGGCACTTGCTGGAGGAAAAAAGCAAGGAAGTCCCCCCTCATCGGGTCAGGCTCTCTGACCCCAGAATAGGAACATCTATCCTGGAGGTGACTACCAAGGCCATTACCTGCCCCTCCCTGAGAGGGAGGGAGGGAAAGGAGATTAAGCCCTGGAGGGACCAGAAGAGGGACTGGAGGAGAAACGGACACCAAGAATCCCCAGGTGCTCCTCAGAGGCAGGGCTTGTAGACAGGCCCTGGGCAGGTCCAGCTCTGTACTGAGCCAATCCTTCCCTCTCAGAGACAGATCCTCAGGGTGGAGTGGGGCAGAGCTGATGACAACAAAGGCACACGTCTGTCTTGCTCAGCTCTCAGGACAGACCCCAGGCTCAAGGGCAATGCGGCGCCCACAAGAGCCCCTTCTCCAGCATCGGTGTGCAATTTTAGGGCAACAGCCTGCCTATGTCCTCAAGAAGAGCCACGGGCAATGCTGAGCAGCATAAGCTCCATCAAGGGTGCGGTGACAGGAAGGCCAAGGCCCTCAGCATCCGAGGGACTGGCCTCGAGGACCATCGGACCATGATGTGGCAAGACTAGTCTGAGGGTGAGGGGACAGGCACACCATTCTCTGGGAGGCTTCACCCAAAACAAGAAACGCGGCCTCACATGTTGGGGTGGGAGGTAGCAGGCGTCTCCGGGGAGATCTTCGTGAGTCATAGCCAACAGGGGAGTCATCGTCCTCCCAGAAGCCCTGGGGAGGGTGGTAGCCTCGGGGCCGCTCGAAGTCCATACTGCTGCCTGGGCACCTGCTGTAGTAGCTGTAGTTTCGCCTAGCAGTCAGAAGGGTCAAGAGGGAAGGTGCACGTGAGATTCTAGCTCTGACAGACTCCCCACCCCCACCTCCCTTGCACTCAGCAGGACGAGTGGAGAACAGGCTGCCCTCAGTTTCATGGAAGATTCTGAATAGGGAGAGCAAGGGCCATTGCAGAAGGGCCCCAGCACTGGAGGCTTATGGTAAGAGATATGCTGGTAGTTTCCACCCCTGGGCCAGCCTCAGGTCCAGGGCAGATGCCCCGTCAGCTTGACATGACCTGGGATGGACACAGGGACACCAGGATGCATGAAGCCTATTCTCCATCCACAAGGAGCTTAGAAAAGGCCGTAAGCACACTACTCAGTGCAAGCTGAGGAGGACAGAGGAACTGGGTTAGAAGACAGCAGCATGTGGCAGATTCTGTGAGAAGGTGTTGGTTTTGGTGGGGTGTTGGTGTGTGTGGGGGAAAGGGGTACATTTCCATTCCAAGCAGGGAAATGAAAAGCAAGGCCCTGGTGCAGACCCTTGAAGAGAGGGTGGAATGAGGCCTGTAGAGATGACTGTTTATGCACTGGACATGGTATGAATAAGACCCCAAAGACAAGGATCCTGAAGGAAACCTGGGGTCCATCTGGCTCAGAATCAGTGGTTGTGGAATTTGGGCATTGGAAGATGGTGGTGGAGGTACCATGTGGAGAAGAGAAAGGGTCAGCCTGTGGCCAGGGACAGATGTGACCTTACAGCAGCACCACTTTTACTCTGGTGATCCTTTGGCCATGGTCAGATAGGGAAACACAGTTCAGAGAAGGGGTGGCAGGTGACCTTTGTCCCCCTGGGTGTGTCCTGAAGCACAGTGCCTGTTCCAGCCACCCTAAATAAGAGCTGTTCATCCACAGCATGGCCAAGCTTCAGGCTGGCTTTAACTACCTGAGCTCCCCCAGGTTGGAGCTCCCAAGGTAGTTAAATAAAACCTCTTCTCTCAGAACATGGGGATCTGACAGAAAGGCCCATCTCAGGTGTCTGGAAACCCTACTGAAAGGCTTCAGAGGTACCTGGAGGAATAGCAGGTAGCAGGTGTGAAATGCCTGTCCTCCCTCTTCTCCAACTCTGGAGCTGTTGCCCTGGCTTTGCTTTTCTGGGGAACCCTGAGTGCAGCTGCAGGGTGCATCCTGCTAATCTCAGCACCAGGCAGAGTGCCTCACCTGCTCCAGGTGGGAGAGCTGTCATCCTCATAACACTCCTCACTGCTGAAATACTCGGGATCCCCCAAGCGGGGGTCCCTGAAGTAGCCATGTATGTCTGCCTCTTCCCGGCAAATAGTTGGGAGCTGCTCATCTCCTGAGTCAGACCTGCAGTCGGGAGAGAGGTCTAAGAGCCTAAGGAGGCACAGTGCCTACAGCAGCAGAGCTCCTCTGGCTTCTCCCCAGGGCACCTGCCTCAGGCCCCTGCAAGGATGCTGTGCATGTAGTCTCAGGACCCTGTACAATACTGGGAACAAACTGCTGTGCCCAGAGGCTTTGGGACCAAAGACACAGACATAATTTGGAGAACAAAGCAAGAAGATGAGCCCAGGGTACTGCACACAGTGGTCAGTGGTCCTGTGGGAAAGACCCAGGGTTCCCAGGCCATCTGTGCTCACCCTTCTGCCCCAGCTCCAGCCCAATGTGATTTCAGAACCTGGAACAGAGAGGCCTCTGCACCATTGACTTCCCACCATAGCAAACCAGGAAGGCCAAAGAGTTTTTGACCCAGCATCACAAGGAAGGCTGTCCTGATCTAAGGCTGTCATACCATCTTCCTGACACATGGATCCTCCTGGCCTTAAGGTTCAGGAGCACGAGCCAGGCTCAGTGACCACCCGCTCTCCAAAGGAAGAGCTGTGCTTCTGCACTCTCACCCTACTGAGGCCCTGTGGCTCCCAAACTTACTGGGAATAGAAAAACCAGAAGACTCATTTCCTCCTGCCCCTGACAACACAACTGTCCTACCCACAATTCAACTCAGCTCAACAGGTGGAACCCAGGCGTGAAGGTTGAGGGCTACAGGAGAAATGCCCAGGGAGATCTTTCTTGTGCCTGATCTTCAGGTCTGGGTCATGCTTTCCCTAAGACTCCTGACTTCTAAGAACATCCAGAGTTGCCCAGCTCCCCAGGGCTCTGTAGGGGCACAACTGGCATGTGACCATGAGTCCTTGGTGGCAACAAGTCTATGCTGCTACAGATCTGAAAGCTTTTTTGCTAAGAGGAAGAAAAATCTCTGACCCCCGCCAAGGCCACAGCTCTGAATTATGAAAACCTATTAGGCTACTTAATAGCTCAAAGAAATGCTTCTCAATCCTTAGCATTCAGAGTGGCCAACTGGTAACACAACAGCACAGCATTTAACACAAAAACACAGGCAAGGAACACATACCTAATGTAAGTTTCATAATAGCGAGTTCTATCCAGGAAAGGCGTGACAGTGGAAGGGAGGGAGAAGACAAAAGTTAAACATTTCCAATGACATTTATAGTGCAGCTACTAGGCTACCTCCTAGCAGGGGTGGGCAAACTGTACTCGAGGGGCCAAATGTGGGCTTCTACCCCTTTTTGCATGACCCATGAGCTAGAACTTCTTATATTTATAAAGAGCTGAGAAAATCAAAACAAAATTATTTTATCATAGTGAATATATGAAGTCCAAATTTCAGTGTCCACACACCAAGTTTTATAAGGACTCAACCATCCCCTCCACTTAAAATCCAGTTTCTGGCTGCTTTCAATCAACTGAGTGGTTGCAAGAGATCAAATAGTTTTCAAAGCCTAAAATATTTACTCTCTGGCCCTTTCCAGGAGAAATCCACCAACCCCTGGCCCAGGGTACATTGATACAACTAGGGAGCATGAATTTTGCAGCTTCTTCTTTGAGGGGCACCCCATACAGCAGGATGCAGGACACGAGGTGGCCCCTGGTCTGTTGGGTCCCACATATATGGTGGGTGGAATAGCCACAAGCTTGGCAGTACTCCCAGGTTTTAATGCAAGTGTCTACAGGGAGTCTCCTCCGTGTGCCAGAGCACAGAAGACTCGCCTTGCTCCATAGGACGGACTCGACACAGGCAGACATTTTTACCAGTGCAAATGCATTTTAAAGGTTACCTTTTAATACTGGACCTTCTTTGAGGCTCCCGGTCATGCTTGTGGGAGGAATGATGCCCATTTTCAGATACATGCTCAAGGTTCCCAAGGCTGGGCCGCTTTCCATGGGCAGCTTTGGACATATTGGCATTATTGAGATTGGCATTTGTTGAGGTGGGAACTTGCTTTCCTATGGAATTATGGTTATGATGGTTATGACACACCGAATTTCCTGCTGGAGGAAACAGCGGTTTCTCAGTGTCACTTGCAGGTGGAATTGAAGGCCTTTGGACATGCAGGGGACGGTGGGTGGTATTGGTCTGCTGAAGGGAATCTCTCCTATCACTATTAACATGATTGACATGGTTTCCAAGCAGGGCACCATTTCTCTGCAAAATAATGGGAGACAACACCAGGTAATTTAACAAGTATTTGATGCAGGCTAGCTATGTCAGGTAATTTTTTCTACATGAAAAATAAATTCTAGGCAAGCTCCATAGGGTCCCTGTAAAACAATCTGAGTGTCTCAGTGGTCAGGGTGAACGTATTTACGTGGCAGTTGGTCCCCCTGAAATGAGGAAGGTTACCAATTCCTGAGCTGGGGAGCAGTCTCTCGGCTGTCACTCAACTGTGCTCTTCCGGTCACTCCAAGTTGAGGGGACTTATGCCCAGCTGGGCTGGTGGGCAGGCCCAAGGTGGGGGTAGTGGGCATACCCTCTGGCCTGGGGGACTGAGGGCCAAAGGCAGATCAAGGAGCTGGCCCAGGGAGGTAGGGTAGTAAGTGTGTAGCTGCTGAAGAACCCAGAATGTTCCTCCACACTGGCCAGTGGCCATGGCCAAGCTCCTTGGAAGCTGACTGTTGGGGGCAGGGGTAAACTCAAGAGAAAGAGCTGGCCTGGCCTAGAAGAGGTGCTGGTGAATGGATAGGGTCTTGGGGATGGGGAGGGTATAATCTCCAGCCCCTCTAGACCCTGCAACTGGTTTGCATTCTCCAGACTCTTCTGTGGATCATAACTGTCCCGACCGGAATCCTGCCCCACTATTTCCAAGTGGCCAGTATGGAGCTAGATGTGTTATAATTACTTTGAATACATCTTCTTCTTCTCGTTTAATTTCCTCCGGCTCGTCATCTTGTAAATCACAGGATATAGCACGCCGGATTTCTGGCCCAATGTCATGCAGTGTCCTTAATCCCGCCTAGATCAATAAAAACGGCAGAACAGGTTAGACAACATGGGGTCTTGGGTCCAGCCTGGGGTTTTGCTTCTGCCTGATTCAGTAGTTGGAGGGAAGCCTTCTCCAAAGGCCAGTCTGAGAAATGGACAGATGGACTGTAACTGAAGGCACTCTAAGGGTTGCTGGGTATGGTCAGGAGGTCATGATGGCTGGGATGCTGAAGTCTGCAATCCCCCCACCTGCAGGGAAGCATTGGCTGGCTGTAATAACTAGGGTCTGCCAAGCCGAGAGCACATTCCCATCAGTCAGTCTCTGGAAGGATGGCCTGCAGAGCACCATCTCCCAAGCCCTGAACAGGGAAGGGAATGAAGCTTAGCTGTTCTACATGGAGGGCGACAAGAACCCTCTGGCTGTATCCAGGATGAGGTGGCCTAGGTGCAGGCACCAGAGGAGCAAGCAGACCAAGCAGCTACCAGGACAAGTGGCTTTGCAGAAAAGCCATGGAACAGTGAGTGACACACATACTGCAATCACTAGCACACTCGACTGTGACAAAGCAGACAGTCAAGCACACAGACCTGGGCCGCTGTGCAGTGGGCCGCTGTGGCCATCCGTGGTGCCCTGGCCTGTAGCCAGAGAGCAAGCTGAGAACTGGTCAACAGAAGGGTGTTTCTGAAGACCGGGACACCAGCATCTGTGGGCAATGCAAGACCACTGGAAGACCCCACCCCGAACCACCCTGGGAGCCCACAGAAGTTCTGCATTTCCCCCGAGGTCTCTGCAGCTGGTCTTCCTCCTCCAGTTCCCAGTCTACTAGGACAGAGCCTGGGAGAAGCCCATCCATTGTTCACGGAAAAACGTTCTGAAATATGATGGACTATATGAATGAGGAAGGAGCAGTCTCTGGCTCTGAGGCAGTTTTGACCATCAGTTTGGAGAAAAACAGCATGTTGACTTAATGACAAACAGGGGCCATGCAGCTTCTCCATCCTTTCCCACCAAAGGACTTGCCTCTGAAAGAGGCATTTCCCCTCCGTCCCCAGGTCCTGGGTGCTGTATCCAGGCAGCACCTCCCCAAGGCAGTTGCCTGCACCCTAGCAACCCCCTAGCAGAGCGCCAAGATGCCTTGGACAGGCCTCCTGCTGCTTGGACTCCAAGCTCAAAGTGGTTCTCGAAGGAGAGTTGGCTGAGTGCTGGGGCCCCAGGGGAGGGGCTGCTTTCCTGTCCTTCCTCCTCAATACCAAGTGAGGGGTAGGTGGCTGTGGCAAGGTCATAGAAAACTATGACCACATCCGATACATGCAAGTGGTGGCAGGGGGTACACCTGGCAGTGGTTCTGGGGAGGGAAGCAGCCATGCTAGGCCTGGCAGGACTGGCCCCCTTGGGGTAGAAATGCTCAAAACTGGTCTTTTGCCAGTGGTGGTGACATCCATTTAGAATGTAAAGTTGCACAGGAAAGTCCCAAGAAGCCCCTTATAAACAACCTTGCCCATAAGCTCACCCAGCCTGTGAGATGATTCTGTTAAAAAGGACACAGCAGGCTGGGTTGGGTCTGAACTCTCCTCAGATGGAGGGCAGAAGGTCTTTCCCTTTTCATGAATTGTGGGGATAAAGGAGGTGCCAGAGTGAAAGCTTTAAGGTCCCTGGCTGTGAGTGCTGTGGTCGTGCAGGGGGAAGACAGACGTGTGCCAGGTCAAACCCAGAACAGTTCTTGGTGTGGTCGGCGAAGCTGCTTCTTGCTCTCCCATCCCTCTGGTCACAAGCACAAGAGCACACATGCACACACGCACACTCATGCTTTCTGTCTCCCAGGATCCCCAAGGCCAGCTCATCTGAGCCTGGGGAGTCGTCTGGTTCTCAGCAGGCCCGCCTGCCTCGCTAGGGCAACATGGCAAGGGCAACGCTAACGTTGTGTTGGCAGAAGCTCATACTCAGCACAGCTGCAGGCATGGAAGACAGGAGGCGTCCAGCAGCCCCGAGCAGCCTGCAAGCCACTCACTTGTACCCAGAGTTCTCTAGGGTACAATTATCACGGCTAAGCAAGGGTCTCTGTCTGATTTTGGATCAACTGGGGAGAAAAAGGTCTGTTATACAGCTGATGCACAAACAAGGAGCCAGGGCTGGAGCCACCTGCTCCTGTCTCCATAAAACAAACAGGGTTACAATGACTAAGCCGGCACCCCCAGTAAGTGCCTGTCAGCCCATGTTATAGCCGGGGAAGCTCCGAGTATGAAAAACAGACAGTCCTACTTGTCATTCAACTGAGTGGACTAGGTCTGATTAAAAGAAATAGAAAACTATTTATTCAGATAATTTTTAACATCATCCTCTGTTGACGGGTTGACATTTCACTGAAATACACATATAACATAATTGCATAATAAAAGCAAAAACCGTCTCCAGCACGTCTTCAGTGATACACAAGATTAGGATTTAGTTGACAAGATAGTGCAGCAAACAGACACAGGACAGAGAATTTGTTCGCAACATAAATCATGGAGAAGGTAGAGAGGTGACCACCTCCCAAAGACAAATAATGATAACATATTTATTAAAAAGACATTAAAAGAGGAAAGCATCATTCTTCCCAGACATGAAAGCAGCAGTTTAGAAATCACTATTCTAGTTTGCTTGTTCCACATAGGACAAAACATACCTGGTCAGAGTCAGGACTGACTTTGTTCTTTCACATGGGACCTGGGGCGGTGGGGGGTGGGGGAGGGGGGACAGAAGTCCCCAAAACTAGAATTGAAATGAAGCTTAAGCACAGCACCCTGAATTTATTACATATCACAAAACATGATAATGAAAATTTTCTAGCACACATATCAAGCTAAAAGGTAGCTTCGGCTGCTCCAAAAATTCCATAGGCACAAATTCCAGTTTTAAAAAGTACAGACAACTATCTTAAACCCTTGAAAAAGTTTTTCTTTCACAACCCTAAAAAGAACATTTTTTTTCTTGAAATAAACACTTTACAATCAATAAAATTATCTATCCTGTCATATTTCATGTCTGTGTCTACCTCTGCAAAATACTGTTTTAATTTGAAATGTGGTCATTAGCACTTAAACCAACATAAAGCCATAGAAAGTCATTTCATTCACATCACAGTAGAATTATGGTTTCGAATAAACACAGAATTGCTATAAAATATAAACATTATTGACTTGTTTTAAGATGTCCAATCTTATAAAATATTAAACATAATCAAGCCTAGTTTCTGGTTGATTTTAAAATGCTAGATGTTATCATAAATATTTTTTTTAAAAAAAGAAATGTTGGCGCCTTGCCTGTAGTCTGCTGCTTTAAAATTTAGACACCATTTAATTGGAATTTTATAGATATTTACTCTACTCAATGATTAAGTCACCAAAAAAATAAATCTATAAAATCTCTTTCTAAACATTTCTAAAGCAACAGCATAAAATTATGACATTTTGACATCAAGTACACACATTCATTCTCTTCCTCTCTCTTGCTTACTTTTAGAGCTAAGTTTCTCCTATCTGGGTGCATGTGAAAGGCTTTCTCTGCCCTCTCCCCCTAAACTAGCTCCCGCAGACACACCAGCCCTCTGCCGGCCTGCACAGCACCACAGCATGCACACACCCACACCGACGCCCGGCCATGGCCCTGTACCTACGCTGTAGCAGTGCAGAAAAGACAGGAAAGTCTCCAGTCGGGACGGGGCCTGGCTGTCCATCTTCAGGATGTGGGTGCCGGGTGTGCAGTCCCCAGACTGATCCCACCACGGGCAGGCTTCACTCAGCCGAGGCTGGCCCTGCACACTGTCATCTCCCTAATGACAAGTTCTGGTTAACTCTTTCGCAAGACTGGCCCACACTGGATTGGAAGGGACGATTTTAGACTAGCTCCATTAGGGAAAAAAAAGAGCTGGAGATTCAATTCTTATGGAATAAACCTGCTCATCTACAGGCGTCCTCCGCCTCCGCATGCTCGGGCACACCCCTTATTTTTGTCGTTGCTTTTCTCCAGGGAAAATGTCACGGTGTGGCCTTTGTGTCCATTGTGACTAGTCAGACATAAAAGGTTAGACTCATGGGCATGACAGTCTGTTAGTCATCCACAGCGATTGGTACTCTCATTGAGAAGTCAGCGATAACAAGTCCCCCCACGAGTCCCCCCCAGGGGCAGTGCCAGGCCGTATAAACCAGGTTAGACATTGTCACTCTGAAAGCCAAAGGAAACTTTAAACGGATTACCTAAAGTAATTCACGACTTTCCCAGTAAAGAATCTAAGATACCTATCTGTTTCAGCGCCACCTTGATTTTTTTCTTCTTCTTTCCAGCACTGGGAACCAAACCCAGGGCCTCACACGTGCTAGGAAAGCCCTCTACAGCTGAGCTCCATCCCCGGCCCCTTCTACCTTGATTCCTGGTTATAGTTTTAACACCACCATCAGAAAGACTGTTAGTTTCCTGAAAAACAAAGAGCACTATGTAAAATGGAGGCTCAGCAGAAGCTGCAAAATCATAACTTCCTTCCCACAGCATGTACTCCCATCACGGAGAGCCACGTACTGGTATTCCATCAGATTCTGAGGAAAAGGGCAAGCCAAGAGGATGCCCATTTTGCTAAATTATACACCCAAACTAGTGTTAGGTCTCAGCGAGGACTCTTGGTCCCCAGGCTGGTTCTTCCCATGATCTTACACTGGCCCTACCTCTCCCAAACTCTCACATGGACCCCCAGCAAGACAGTCTTTGCATCTACTGGGAAAGCCTGGGAATCGAGTCTCAGTTGCACACACAGAGCAATCCTCTTTTGACTAATTTAGCAGAGCTCTCGCATCCCTGTGTCAGTACGGGGATGACAGGTGATCACAGGTCATCTCTGCAGCTGGGCCTGTCTGGCACATAACCCCGGGGCTCAGTTCTGCTGCTTAGAGGAGCCGAGATCTTGAAACACACTTTCTATCACACACTAGTTCAAACCACTGTTGCTCCAGATCAGCACAGATAGTGAGACTTGGCCATACCACAGGCCTGAGCTTAGCTGGATACACTGGCACAGGTGACCCCAGGTCTTGGTGAGTGCGCTAAAGAGGAGAGGGTTGTGGTATGTAGAAGCTTTGTGAACATGGGTGACATAGAAGGCTCTGGAACTCTCTGCCTTTAAGGGAGGTTTTGGATCATTTCCCCTGAACCATGGTTCTCAAGGTGTGGTCCAAGGGCCTTGGGTATCCCCAGATACCCCAGGGGTCCATGAGGTCACTGTGACTTTCCTTACGCACTCATATTGTCTCACGAGAGGGTGGTGAGGTTTCTAAAGGCTGCAGGATGTGGTGCTGGCCTCGCCCAGTACCTCTGTGCTTGCATATACTTGTGTTTTTAAAGTTTCTCAGTTTTCATTTCTAAGACAGTCAATATTGCTACATGGAGATCCTCAATTTTTCAGAATGAGAAAAGGGTCCTGAGATCAAAAAGTTTGAGAACTGCCACCCAATCCATCCTTTGCCTCAGGGGTCAGACCTTCTGCCTCATCTAGGTTTCTGCGATTCTGCAGACCTTCCTCCCCTCTGCCCTTCCAGTGGCTTCTCGGAGCTAGACCTTGCTTGCCACTTCTTTTGGGTTGTTTTTACTATGCCTTAGAAACACAGGCCCTCCCACTATCCCAAAGAGACACCTCTATCTACTGAGGTCTAAGCTGTGCCGAGGAGAACAAATTCACCCAGGTACCGACCCACCTTGGGACTCTAAGTTTAACAGGCTCCTTCCTATCCATAATCGAACCCTGATAACGGGCTACTGAGCGCTACTGGGTGCATGTTATAACATGACAGTAACTGAGATTTTTATCACTCCATAACTTGCCTTAACTTTTTTTTCCCCAAAGATTTTTGAGCATTTCCTAATCTCAGATGGATCAGTCCCCCTTCCAGAAAGCATATGAAATGCAGTACCATAGTCCTGTGGGTTAATTTTTAGTTGAGTCAAACCATCTTACTGGTACTGTTTGAGAAGGGCCTGTTACTCAATCTTACCTCTGCTTTCCTGTGATGGCTTCTGATGTGTGAGACCCCTTTTATCCAGGAGCTTAAGAGTTTAGCACTATGGATTCTGGTGCTGGATACCAAGTTTGCTCTGTGTGTCTGTGAAGACTCCGAATAAACTCAAGTAGTCACTGACAATTTCCTCTATATTGGACGGCTGTACTCTGTGGGAGAGGTTTTTTTGAGAAATGACAGAGGTCTCTCTGCTGCCTGACTGTGAACCAAGTTTCAGGAAGCCCGACTCCCACTGTGAGTGGAAGTTGGAGGCAGCCCTCACAGTTGCTGGTGGTCTTTCCTAAAGTAGCCTTGGCTACTATCATCCAATGCCACATAGCCAAGCCCAAGTGAGGCAAGATTCCCTCGGTTCCTTCCAACCTTGTCTATGTCCTGCCTAGAAAGTTGCTGTTCTCCAGCTTTTACTTATTTGCAAGGCGTGGGGAGAGAGGCCTGCATACCCACAACCATCAGAACTGCTCTGGGCCTTCCTGCCAGACATGATCTAGACATAGTTGCTCACACTGACCCTGGAGACAGGGTGATGCAGATGGCAGTGAGCATGTGCCGTGCTCAACATCAGCGTGGGTCAGAGACAAGCAGAGGGGTCACCTGTCTGAGGTGGGTAGGCCTTTCATGGGTGATGCGTTAATTCTCAGTAGATTCTTATACCTTAACACACGCCAAGCAGAACAGAAGCAGGACTTCAGGCTAGGGCAGGATCCCAGAGGCCCTCTGCTAGGCTAGGCATCAGCCCTTTGGCTAACAGACTGCAAAAGAGCATGGGAGAGAGGCCATGTTGCTGGCAGCGGGTGGGAAACCGAGGTGCTAGGAGCGACAGCTGTGGGTACAGTGTCGAGACCAGAGGCAGGCATGTGTCTTCCAAGTGGTCAGCTGTACTGGTAGTGCTGCCTGGCTTTGAACCCTTCCTCCACGTCCCCGTCCACGGGGCCCTGTCAAGCAGCAGAACTGCTCTGTAAGAGTCCATCAAACCCACTGACTCCTAGACTTGGTCCAGCCTGCACGGTGGGAGCGGAGTTGGAGCTGGGCCCATCTTTATAGTGAGGCTAGGAGGTCCACTGATGTCCAGGAAGGACAAACCACATAGTATGGTGACCCACTATGGTCAAGGGACACTGTCACAGGCACAAAGGCTTCCCTGGAGATGGCCAGGAGACTGGCAGGGCCCTTGCCAATCTTGCCTGGGCCAGGCCAGGCCATAAGGAAGCACGCTCCCCCGCCCGGGCCTCTATTCTCAGACTCTGCCTGGCCGTGAGGGCTCCTGCATTGCCAGGGCGCTCGGAGAATTGTCCACTTCAGTCAGGAACAGGGCTGCCCACAGACTGCACTCTCCCCTCCCCTCCCCACCGCTCCACCTCAGGGTCCACCCCCTCACACACACACGCACACGCACACACGCACACACTCCAGTCTGCACAACAGGGCGTGTGGAAGGGGATCATAAAGCCCTTCTTTTCTCTACACAGTTCAGACACTTCGATATTTTTAGAATCTTCCCCATGACCTTTGCACTAAGGTCACTTTTGAATATTAATTTTAAAACTCTGCTTGGCCACTCTGGGCATCAGCATAAGAGGTGCAGACTCCTCGACCTATACTTGGAAACCGCTGAGAACTTGAACCAGATGCCTCTTGGGCAAAAAAAATCTCCTATTCTTACCATACAAAAAAACTCAACCTGTGGAGTCACCTTCGTTTACGTCTTTGTGCATTTCCTAGATATCTGAAAAAGGGGAGAATTCTTTCTCGGTGGATAACTACAGTACAGAAAAGAGATGAAAGGAAAACAAGGATTTCTTAAAGTTCTGGTAGTAAACAGGCATATGATATTATTATTGTTGAAGTCTTAATAATAAGCAATTATACGTTCAAAATGCTTTACAATCACTTAGCTATTCCTCACAACAGCCCTGTGAGGTAGGTCGACATTATTACCCCCATTTTACAGATGGGGAAACTGAGGCACAGAGAGGTTAAGTGTCTTGCCCAAGGTCACGCAGCAAGTGAACGCTGGAGCTGGGACTAGAACCCAGGTTCCCTGACTCCCGGTGTCCTTGAAACTAGACCACACTGCTTCCAAAGAGGCATCCCCAGACTGGCTCTGAGCGCGAATTAAAGACGGACAATGTTAGATGAGGTTGGGTGTGGTGGCATTTCCCGCGGACACGTTAGATGGACCCTGAGGTGTTGCCTGGATTGGTTTGGGCATGCGGGTGTATGTGTTAGTTTCAATGGGTGTCTCTGAGCTTCCTGGCCTGTCCACTTCTCACTGCATTCTGGGTTGGGTCACCGCAGCGAGCAGGGTTGGGTGGTCAGG
The DNA here is from genome assembly GCF_045843805.1 of Urocitellus parryii. Classification (NCBI taxonomy): domain Eukaryota; kingdom Metazoa; phylum Chordata; class Mammalia; order Rodentia; family Sciuridae; genus Urocitellus; species Urocitellus parryii. The sequence continues at coordinate 171,019,202 of NC_135533.1, read as the reverse complement.
AGGTCATGACGTACTGGCAATAGAAAAGGAACTCTGTCAGCTCAGCGCCAAGGGGCCTGCCAGTCTTTGGGAGTTCGGGCAAACTAGGGATGCAGGACTTTGGAACAGAGTCAGCTGCCCACCTTAGGCAGGTCTGCTTAATTGTTTTATTATAAATTTTTTTTTTTTTTTTTTTTTTTTTTACTGGCCAGCATCAGGAAGTTGTGTTCATTTCATTTCTCTGTGGGGCGGCTGCCCCTGTCCTTTGCTCTCTCTTTCTCTCTCTTTCCCTTTCTCTGAGTCTCTGCTTGGAAGGGCAACTGTTAAAACTTGTACGTTCCCTTCCATGAAAAGGAGCCACCGTGAGCAGCGTCCGCGACAGGCAGCCGTGGCCCCGCAGATGAGCCAGGGCCCCGCTTCTGCCTTTTGGAGGAGTGCCTTGCTTGGAAGGGGTCTCCCCGGGGCCTTGGGGTTGCGCTCGCCTGCATTTCTCCTGAAATGCTGTGTCAGTAGAAATTAGCCCACGTGAGAGTCTGCCCTTTCAAGGCCTTAGCCACCACGCCTTCCGACTAACCAGCTTGGTGCCGTAGCTCAGGCAGAAAACGCTAAAGCATCCGTTCAAGCATCTGAAACAAACGAATCAGCCAGTGAAATCTCATCTGTTAGCATCTCTTCTCCTCTTATATTAAAAAAAGGAAAAAAATGAAAAAAGAGCCCACTTATGGCTTTAGGTAGAATCATGCTCTTAAAAAAGAATCTCACTACTTTTCAGATTAGAGGGGTGTGTGGCCACAGCGTCCTCCACAGATTGAACCTCTGGGGGGGACCCCCTGTCTATGCACCAAAGCTCCCCAAGGCCACATCAAGGCACAGCAGGGACCATTTGCTGCTGTCACACCACCCACATCTCCCCTGACCACCTGCGGCTCCATCTGGTGGCCTGGCCACAGGCTGTCAAAGCTCTCCGACCTAACTACCTAGTTCTGCATGGCTAGAAACAAGCAGTCTCGTCTTGAAACCCAACTTCCAAACAGGTAAAAAGACTCTCCCTCCAGAGTTTTCCTGTCACTCAGATAGATGGGCAGGCTACCACTTGGGATGAGGGTGGGACACAGTCTCTGCAGATCCCCCCAGAGTAAAGGAGGTGTTCAAGTGTTGGGAAGAAAGAGAAATGAACAAAACTGTCCCCACTTTGGGTTCTTTTCTTTTTCTTATTGAAGGGACCCTGGACTCATCGGTGCTTGTTAAGTTGCACAGGTTCTCATCCTGAAGGTCCCCAGGGGACAGTCCAGGCACACTGCTGCTGGCAGGAAGGGGACTGAGAGTTTCCCTGGCTGCAGGGCTGGGTTCCTTTATTTCTTGGCTCCTCGTGGGAACTCGCGAGCCCCTTGGATGTAGCAACGATGAATGAAGAGCGAATGCCAGAGTGAAACTAAAGGGAATGTGGCGTGGGAAGATGAGTGAGAAAATTAAAAGGCCTGGCGCAGCTTCTCTCGGGCTCCCTCGGGAGAGGGGCTGGAGAGAAGGCTGGTTTTCATGATGGAGATGGGGGGGGATGAATGGATGGAAACCGCACACTCATTCAGATCACAGAGGCCAGAGGACACGGGATGCCGAGCCCCTCCCCGGAGGAGGGAGCGCCTGGAGGTGGGAGCACCTCGAGCCGAGCCCTCGAGCGGGGAAGGCAAGTCTGCAGTTGGTCTGAACAGAGGGAGATCAGGCAGAGCCCACGGGGTTCAAGATCACGCGCTTCTGTGTGCCCGGGGGTGCCCAGTTCTCAAAGCTCAGTGACCGCACTCTCCACAACACCAGCATGCACGCTGCTCACACGGATGCCACACTCCCACCAGCATTCAGTCAGTGAGCCATGGTGCCCCAACATTGGAGCAGCAGGTGGCCCCCTCCCCACAGGCATGCCCACCCTCAGGGACTTTCCCAGAGACCGGTGTCCTCATCCTAGCGGAGCAGTCAGCACACCTCATCCTAGCGGAGCAGTCAGCACACTCCTCCCACGCTGACCCCCTCTCCCCCACTGCTACATTGTTAAGGAGTAGCTCATCATGAGGAAGGAAAGCCCCCTCATGCTAATTAACCATGGAGTAACAATTCACATTTAGAGCCCTTTCTACAGCAGAGGAAGCCAAAAATGTAATTAGAATTATCCTTCAAAGGGACAAAAAAAACTATTTTAATGTTTGCTTCAGAGTCAAATGCATTTCAGAATTTATCTGTTAAGATTATGAACACAACTTAATTGTCTACGCTGTGTACTCAACATAAATTATAGACTTAGCCTCCAATCCCAAAGGAGCCGTGTGAAAATGTGTTGGTAGCGTCTAGCTTGCAATACTGAATAACTTCAAGTTCTAATTTGAATTTCACTCAAGAAATGAAACTTCCTAGAAAATGAAAAACATTTAGGAGATTAAAAACCCTGGACATTATGTGAACAACATGCCATAGAATCTTTAACCCAGAATCCTGGGTTAAGATGATGCTGTGTCAGCACCATCTGGACCTTTAGCTCAAGACTCAGTAAACCCCGTAGGTGAAATGTGATTACTCAGCCATGTGTTGTTGATGCATGTTTTAGAACAGCAAACACTACATCTAGCCCCAGAGCAAGTGCTGAAACCGTCTAACTGGGAAGTCTTGGGGGTTCGGAATATTAATAACCTTGCACCCAAGTGTTTGTCCTCCACGCTCTTCACAGAAAATTGAAGTTCCATGACAGAGCTAAGCTGATTACCATAAATTCTGACACATGCCATCGATGAAAGATGTACTTCTCCTCTAGAAAGTCAAGTTCTGACCCCACCATCTAAATTTCAAGAACAGCCGGCAATTCCCTCTAAGCAGAAGGTACCCACTGATCTCAGAAATCTGGCCAGCCTCCTCTTCTGGGTAAGGGCTACCAAGGGAAGAGTCTTCCAAAAGCATATTAACCTCTCCTTCTGCGGGAGGCTGACATAGCCATTCTGCCCCCCCAAAATGTATGAACCAGAGACCTGTTTCAATTCGAAAACACCTTCTTTTCAGTTCGCTTTGCCTAAAGGCTAGCTGTGAATTGCAATCCAGGAGAAGGGCCAACCAGATCAGCAGAACACAGGTAAAATGGCTTAACTCAGATCCTCTGACCTGAGACAGCAAGAAGCCATGTGACTGAACCTGCGCTTGCTGAGCTACCAAAAGGATACATGATCAGAGCAAGAAGATCAGAGATTGTCTTCAGTAGGATTCAGCATCCACCTGCCCCACCAGTAAGCCCACCGTATGGCTGGCTGAGCCAAACAGATTTCAGGAATCAGCCATCACTGTCATGCAAGGTCATCGCTAGCCTACCACATACACATGCTCCCCATGTTCCTCATTCACCACCATTCTCATTCACAGTTTTTCTCACAATATCACAGACAAGCCTTCACTTCCATAATTACCATCACTTAGAACACAGAACAAGGCTGGGTGAACCTTATCAACACCTGTGAGGTCACATTTGAGACATGTGACAATAGGGCCATAAAAGTAATTTTGGCATAAAAAAAAAAAAAAAAAAAGAGGAGAAATTCATCTTACTCACAATGTACTTAAAGCACTCCAGGTAGCAGAGATGATGGGGCTTGGTTGCTGACCGCTTGCTGACCTTTGCAGTTTCCCATCCCTCTTTGCCCTGCTTTCCCCATCACTGGCCACAGACCACTCTTCCCAGGCCCCCTTCCTGCAAGTCTCCATTTTAACTCCTTTCCCATCTGCACACCGGCTTCCCACCCAGAGCTCTGGGCTTCCCAAGGATTCTATAACCCTTAGATACATGGATACTGAGGTTCCTTATACCACATTCACATGTCTAGGGGCCTAAGGCAGGACCTAGGGTGGGGCCTGGGCTGGAGGAGGGGAGAGGGGCCCAAGGCTGGCCTGGATGCAAGAGCAGCATTTGCACAGCAAGCCTCATGGCCATCAGAAGACAACACACAGAGACAGACACACCATACGCATGCACTCACGCGAGCGCGCACACACACGCACAGTACACACTAGGAAGTGATGGATGTTACTGAAATGGACCAAAAACCAACAAGCAGTGGGGTAAGAAACAAACAGAAACAAAACAAAGCACTTGCGTTCAGATGGAAAGCTGTTCACTAGGCAGCCGGACCCTGAGCTGAGCGCAGGGCTGTCGGGAAGGTGTGCCTGCCTGGAGGACACTGCCTTTGGAGAAGACTGGAGGGGGCCGGGTGTGAGGGCAGCACTCACTCCTCTCCTGCCATGGCCATCCTGGGGGCCCTGCACATGGGCCAGCGGTGGCAGGTGCAAGGCACAGTGGAGAAGGCAAGGGGAGGAAGCACTTACCTTGTGGCCCAGAAATGGCCAGTCCACATTTGGGGGAGTGTGCAGTATCCCAGTTTAAACAAAATCCTTGTGGTACTGCTCAACCATGAATGGTCAGCTCTCTAGTGTTTCAAATAAGCTCGTAACATTGTTAGTGAAAAGAGAGAACAAAACAAGAGGACAATTCACCTGTAGGGCAATTGTGGTGTTCTTCGCAGGGTACTTTCCCACCAATCCTTGTTCTTTCCGTTTCTTGAATTTCCTAAAGTAGTCCTGTATCAGGAAAGTGGCATAGAACTTCCCCACGGTTACCTCATCATCTAAACGGAGAGACCAGACATAGCTCTCCCGAATCAGCACATTTGGACCAAGAGCCTAAACACTTGCTTCTGGCTGGGGCAGGGGTGGTGGGGCGGGATGGTGCGGAAGGCACCGAGCTCTCAGCCTACAACAGGGGATGCTCAATCTAGCAAAAAGCAAGGCTTTGCAAAGCAGGTAAGGCTCAAAACTAGTGTCTGTTAATGAACTGAGACTCAAAAGTTGCAGAAAGTAATATATTCATTATGAGTTTAATAGCGCAGCATATTAGTAACACTGTGAAATGCCATCTTGGTTATTTGCTTAAAATAAAAGATACAAAACAAAAAAGGCTTAGTGGGGCCATGTTTTCACCCCTGTGCATAGGGATTTGCATGTGTAATTACCATAAACATCAATGGCAATTAACCACCCAAATCCCTATGCCTTAAAATAGAGACCTAGAAAGATGACATAGAAAAGCCTGGAAGGAGAGGAAGGTTCAGGAAAGCGACTGCAGATCTAGATTTTCACAGGCTCCCCCATCCTCTGTTCAGAATTGCCAGTTTTCTGCAGTGACAGCTCCAACTAGCCTCAGAGTGGAGCTGGGCTTATTTCTGCTTTATTCAAAAACAACCTCCAACGTGTATCACTGGGGAATCAGAACCCGCTGACAATTTAAAAGGTGATGCATGAGGCAGAATAGAGGCTCTGGCTGTCTCAAGGTAAACCACCCTGGACATGTCCACGTGCCCCCAGGTCTCCCAGGAGTACCTGCCACCAGCTTCTGAGGTGCTGAGGTCTCCTGGGTGGAAAGCCAAAGGCCACCTTTTTGTGGGGTGGCGCGTAATGGGGGACTGAAGACCACAGAATATGACTCTCAGAGGCTAAGAGGGGGAATGGCTGCAGGTCCTCAGGCTTTAGGCCAGGCTGTCCTTGCAAGAGTCACCTACTGATGGGGATAATGGGCTCGACCTGTCTGAGCTTGTGTTCTCATCTGTAAGAGATAAGTCTCCTACAGGAGAGGACTGCTGAGGCAGACACAAGGCACTTAGGCCCCGGGCTTGAGTCAAACTCGGGTCTGAGCACTGTGTACCACCACCAGCAGCACCCACTGAAGTGCATCCTAGAGCAGGACAACGTGGCGGTCACTGGGACCCCCACATCAACTAATGTATTCTGGATGGGCTTCCTTCAGTGCCCACGGGGAGGTCCCACCCCTGATCATTTCCATCTCTTTTGGTTGGCTGCTCTAGCCCTCCTTGCCAGAGGCTGCTCTGGCTTGAGAAGTGATATGTTCCTCCTAAACCTCACGAGGGAAGTCCTGGAGTGGTGCAGGGGCCGCCAACATAAACCCTGGGCTCTGCATTGCCCATAAGAACATGGGCCTTACGGGTCTTGGGTTTGTCTACACTGTCTCATGAGGCACCATCCATAGTCAAGAGGTAAGCAGAGGCCATTCAGGGCTCACAGCTCACTCCCTGCTCTGCTTTCCTGTCTCCGCCCATTTGGTGCAGGGTGCATTTAGAATATGAGCTCTAGCTGGTCCCTGTGGCCGGGCACCTATAGGTGCCACACCACTTGTCTGGGGAGTTCCACATGGGTCTCCAGTCCTTTTTATGACAACTCTGGCACAGTGGATGTGCTCACCTCCAGCCCCTGACAGCTAGAGACAGGTTAAATGACTTGCTTAGGTCAGTCTAGCCAGAACCCGAATCCAGGGCAATGGTTCTCCTTGAGCCTAGGTCCTCTCCTCTACGCCATCTCCCTCCAGACAGCCCAGGTCTGGCCACCTGCTTCTTTGAAGCTGCCTCTCCTATAGTACAAGTTTATCCCTTTCTTGGGCTGCCCAGCTAGTTCATCCAGGGGGCCCCGGGGGATTCTCCTGCTGCCATGCCACAGCTGTCCTTTACTCCAGGCTTCCGAGTCCTCTCTGTGGGTCCCCAGGAATAATAGTGGCTCTACCTACATTCCACACCAGGATGCTTCCTGCAAACACAGGCCTAAACCTTATCTCTCTTCAGCCTGCAGAGCAGAGGCAGGCCCTCTCAAGGCTCTGCAGGGCAGGATTCGAGGGCCATTTGGTCATCTCCACTGAGGTGCTGAGGTAATTGGGAGACTGGACCCAGAGAAGAGTTTTTAAGCACAAGTAATGTCACTGTTTAGGAAGACAGAGACAGAAAGAACAGAAAGAAAGAATGCAGTGAGACTTTCTGGGCCCAGGACTGGAGAGAGATGGGGTCAGCTCAGGGTGCTCTTTGCTACCAAGGAGCTAAAGATACAGCTCAAGGAATGAAGGTTCAAAGGCAGGAGGGTCTTTGGGGAGGAGAGAAAGCTTCTCAAGAGAAAGCAGGCAGTCCATGGGATGGCAGAGGAGACTGAAGAGGGAAGGTGAGAATCTCAGCCAAGATTCCAAGCTGAGGTAGCTCAGCACTGATGACCAGGGAGTGGTCAGGCTGTCGCTGGAGACCACTGGGTTCCAAGAGTGGGAAAGGAAGGTCCCAACATGTACTTCGTAGCTCATTCCTGACATCACCTTTTTATGAATCTCCTGATAACCTAGTGATGTCTCACATCACCTTCCCACCAGAAAAGACTTCTAAGACAAACATCCCACTCTGCTGTGTCACCAGGGTCATGAGGGGCGCCCCGACACTCCACATTAGCCAGTCTCAGGCACTCAGGGGCAGAGGCTGACCTTGCTCACTCTGGTGCTCTCTGATCAGGGTATGGCATGGGGGATAGCAACATCCTTACCCTCTGGAGCTACTCATCTGTTTTGCCTGGAGCAATGTACACATGATCACTCTCTAAGCATGTCACAACACAGGAAAGGGTGGTAAGCACTGGTCTATTGGAAGATAAAAGGAAATACAAACAAATGACAAAGATAATAAAGTCCTATCCAGAACTTTCCACTGATGCCTGAGAGTCCCTGCAATCTCTGGTGGCAATAGTGCTTATATGAGATTAAGCCTTGATAAGCACTATAGTAGGCATGAGATTCAACACTGCATGGACTCTCGGGAACATTCTGTTTCCTTTCAGGCATCACAATCCTTCCTTCTCAGGCATCACAGTGCTTTTTGCTACCACTGTGGAACAGAATAACACCGACAGCCTAAACCCGATCCAAATAGAGAAATAGAGAAATCCAGGCCCAGCTATGGACAAAGAAAGGGGAAGAATATTTAGCCTCAATGGGAAGCTTAGTGGGACTAAAAGCTGATCAGCTTTTCCAAGCAAGACTGAACCAAATTCTGGACTTTTTTCTGATGGAAAGAAATGAAGTTTCTCCAAGTGTGTCTCGTGGGGGATGGATGGGCATTAATTCGGGAGTAAGACTGGTCTTACTGAAAATGGCATTTCAAGAGATGTGAGGTAGAAGGAGAGAGGAGCGAGTCCTCGGGCTCCCATGGGGAACATGTACATAGACAGGTGTGGCCTGCTGTTCTGTAGCATGCATCAGTATTTCAAGAAATATCGTAGGGGAATACAGTTGGCAAGAGATAACTCTGATTCCATGCCACCACCCTAAAACAGAATTGCTTCAGAATATTCTGAAAGACTGAGAGTTGAAAGGAATGGAGGCTGCAGAGAAAGCTCAAGCACATTGTTACAACAGTTCAAAAAAGCACTTCATCTAAGCCATGCGAGCACTTGGAAATGCAGCTGAAAGGAAAAGAACAAAAACCAAAGAGGAGTTTTAAATGTGCAGCATCGGTTTCCCGTGGGCAGGGGTTCTTGGGGTGGGAACTTTGTTTCATTTCCTTTTATCATTTCTTTCCGGCCCATTCTCCCCATCTCTGAGCCAGTGGCCATTCCAGCTGCGGGCGGCTCTCTTCAGTAATGAAAGTTCATACTGCTTCCACGAGAAGCAAGTTAGGGAGCGGAACTGGCCAACATGTGCTCTCTGTCCCCCGAAGAGCCACAGGCTGTCACCTTCTCAGAGGGAGCGGCCCTGGCTACAATCCTGGCCCAGATTCTGGAGTCAGATTCCACACCTGAGCCAGACCAGCCTCGAAAGCGGCTGGGGCAGTGATACCATAAAGGTTCTCTGGTTATAACCCCCCCCCCCCAAAATGAAGACTGCCCAGGCCAGGGGTGGCTGAAATGCTGGCGGGGTGGCACTGGGTAAGCAGATCCTGCACCTTTAAAACTCGAAAACAAAACGGTCTGAAAACAACCACCTCAATTTCTAAGTCCACGTGTACTTAAATGAAAATGGAAAAACAGTACACATATATATGTATATATATATAATAGGTAGACGTTTTATATATATATAAATTCAAAAAAGTTTAGTCAGTTAATTTGTGATAAATAACAAAAGAAAAATAAGCATGCTTGTTAGTTCTGTCTCTAATTATTTGTAGTGCTGGGGATAAATTCTACTTTATTGGTAATTATGATGGTAAATTCAGTCTTGATAAGAACATTTCAAAATTACCATTTCCTGAAAACTACCCATTTTTTTTAATGAGTTTTCAACAAAATACTGATGGATAATTGGAAACTTATTTTGACTAGTTCTTTTTGGACAAAAGAAATATATATATATTTTAGGATTTTCATTTGTAATAGCAATCTTATTCTCTAACATTATCTCTTCCACCAACGAGCAAACCCCTGCTCCAGCCACATGAGTCTTGGTTTCCTCCCCACTGAAGGCTCCCACTGAATCGTCTTTGTATTGCCCCCAAATAATCATTCCGGATGGCCAAGGATTCTCTAGTGTTGGCCTAATGTTGAGACCTAAAGCATTCTGTGAACACGGTCTGGGCTTTCTGGAGATGCTATCACTAAACCAAAGCCCTGGCTGAGAACTACTTAGGAAATAGATTACACTGACCACCGGCTGGAGGGACCACTTGGTCAAGCAGTTTCATGCTGGTTTTCTTCCATATTTTCTTTATCACAGCTCGAAGTTCTTCATTAGCTTGTTCCAAGTTCCCTAAATCCAAAAAGCAAAAGAGGAATGCGATGGACATCATTATTCCAAAGTACATGTATGAAGATGCGAATTGGGTGTCAACATACTTTATATACAGAGATATGAAAAATTGTGGTATATACATATAATAAGAATTGTAATGCAAAAAAAGTACATGTGTAAGGGCAAAAAAAAAAAAAAAAAAAAAAGCAAAAGAGGGAAACGAGCCTTGTTTGTTTCCCAACTCCCCTCCCTGCCCTTGCCACTCTGCCCAGTCCCAGCATGGCTGGAAGAACACACTGCCTCTGCAGAGGCTCCCTGCCATAGGCTCTCCCCAGCCAGGGTCAAATGTTCTTCCTACATTAAAGGAGCCCTCCCAGGGGGAAGCCCCTCCACGGTGGGGACATTCCTGTTTTACTCTGGAATTCAGGACTTCTGGACTCTGATCCCCCACAGCCCAGACCTACTCCCCTCCCACTGCTTCCAGCCCAGAGGCGTTTCCCTCTTCACTGGCTGCCCCCAGTCCACTTCCATCCAAGGCAAGGGCCCAGCTGGGAAGTCACTGAGCCTAAACTTTCAGTTCCTACTGCACATACCCAGAGATGCCATAAAATCTTGTCCTGTTCCTATATATAGATCATCTTCCCACCTAATGTGCTGGCATGCAAGACCATCCTGCCTCCTGGAACCCTCAGAGAGGCTGGCCTGTGGCTAAGTAGACAAGTCAGCCACAGGAGGCACACCTTAGACTAGAAGATAGAACCCTGGAGTTGTACACAACATCTGTCCCCTCACTTGGCACATGCTCCTTGCTGCCTCCTTTCCCCTCTCCTCCATCCAGTGCCTCCCTCAACGTCTCCACTTCCTCCCTTCCTCTCGCTCACTGCTGAGCAGGCTGCCATCTGCCTTCCAGTCCACCCCTGATGTGGCTACTGTGCCACCCTCCAGGGTCTGTTTTGCCAGATCTGAACAGAGCTCAGTGTGGGAGGGCTGAGGGTCCAGCTAGGAAGATGCTGGTCCTACTAGTATTCCCCAAGCGCTGACTGTGCGCTATGGGTACAGAGGGGCTTCCTCAGACAGTGCCTCAGTCCCCTTGAGGACTGTCCCTGGAATAGGTGCATTTAGTTTCTTTTTAGAGAGAAAGAAGCTATAGCTCAGAATTGCAGATTTCCTCACTGCAGACCACACAATATTAAGGGACAGTTGGAGCGAGCCCACTTGAGATGGCTGTCTCTGTCCCTGGACCTTGCCTACTTTTCCTGCTATAGTAGTAAGCAGAATAAATGGACTCAAAACACTCTGGGACAAAGTGAAACCGATAGGAAGGACAGGGAGGACTGAGGGAGGGCAGGGTGGCCTCCTGCTCATAGGCACTCCCACTCTTCTTCCTGATCCTTCCTGGGGCTCCCTTTACCTAGAAAAAGCCTAGTTGAGAAAGATCAGAGGTGGCCACTCCTTCCCCTTCTGCCACCTGTCCTGCTCCCAGGGAATGCTCACCTTCAGTCTTGATCTTGAGAGCCGTTCGGACCAAAGCAAACAGGGTTGCATTAAACATGACTGTCCCATCACTGTTGAGAGGCATGTTCATGGCCACTAATCTCTGTAAGTGGAATGAAAAGTTCCTCAGGAGAAAGCCAATGCTGGGTGACAATGGCGTCCCTTTGGGGTGTTTATTCTGTTCATCCCTCATTCCTTCTCTTGTTAGCCCTCAAGTTCAACTCAGCAGGTATTTGGGAGCACCTTTGTGATGGTTAATTCTGTGTGCCAACAGCCTTCTGCCCTCAGACTGAACGTTACACCGTCAGCTCCCTTGTTCTCAGGCCTCTGAACTCGGGCAGAACTATACCACTAGCTCTCCTGGGTCTCCAGCTTGCTGATGAGACTGTGGGATTCTCAGCTTCCAAATTATATGACTCTGGTGTACATACACAGGTACGTATCATCACACAAACACATGTATACATATATATACATCTATATTGATCCCATGGGTTCTAATTGTCCAGAGAATCTTGGCATTCTGTGTCCCCAGCACCTCACACAGGCCTGGCTGAGTGTACTGAGTGTTTGCGGACTGAAATCGTGAGCCCCACAAGAGAAGCTGTCAGACACACAAACAGAATGTGCTCACCTTGCACGCTACTCTGTGTGGACATAATTTCCCAAACCCCAGAGGAGGTTGGATACGCCGGAGCAGAGTGACCACGTCAAGGTGTTTTATCCTTCCCCTGAAAGCAAAGGACAATGAGGTCAGGGGACAGTGGAAGCTGACTTGAGATTTCAGCCCACTCCACCTTCCACAAAAGTCACAGTTGACATTCCAAAATAGCCCATCCAAGCCAGACTGACTGTTTTCAAACCTACTTTGCCTCAGGGTCATATTCTGACCATATTCGTTTGAATTCATCTAAATGGTGAGGCCCCAGAATAGACCAGTCCCGTGTCAGATAGTCAAAATTGTCCATGATGACAGCCACAAACAGATTGATGATCTGAAAAAGGAAATCAGAGGGGGGAACTTCAGCTGTAGTGGGATGCACTGTTAGACTCTGCTATATGCCTCCTAATTACATGGACATGAGATATTTGAACCCACATCTCCAAGTACCCAAAAGGGGCTATAAACCCTTTTCCTTGGAGTGATGTTTAAAGGGAAGGCTTTTAGCTTTCTTGGATGGCTTGGAATCATCCCAGGAGGGGTGGGTGGATGCATTAGCTGGTGTTCTGAAGCTCACTGCAAGCTCATAATTTCATTGCCACCAGGTAACTCATACTCTGAAGTCACTTAAAGCCATGTGCAGAAGCTTTGAAATTTTAGAAAGGAACCAGAAGCCCCAAGAAGCTGGGATGGTTGGTAACTGTCCCCAGCTTATTAGTGAGCACCCAATCCCTGCTCACAACCAAGGTGGTAGTGGCATGTGCCTGATTAAATGAGATCTCCCCTGCCAAAGGCGCCCAGGCACATCAACTTTCCTGCAGAGTTTGACAGGGCAATGTCACTAGTCTGAACCCCAAATGCTACACAGGCACTGTAAATGGAGGAGAGCTGTGGTGACTGCTTACCAGAAACGCACAGAGCATGTAAAAACTGATGAAATAAACAATGGCAAAGTTGCTCCCACACGTGTATTCCTCTCCAGGGTTGTAATCGGACTCGGGGTCACAGAGCTTCCCCGGGAGGCAGGCCAGCATGATCTCCTGCCAGGCCTCCCCCGTTGCACACCTTTTTAGATCGAGAAAGGGCTTTAGTAGGGGAAGGAGAGATTTAAGGCTTAAACTGTTGAGGGGGGGTTCCTAATTAGAACAAACTAAGTAAAAGTTTGAATTACTGAGAATCTGAAATTTCTACTTACTTTCAAATGCACCTTCCCACACAGAGGTCCTGATATTGGCCTCTTGGATTTATAACAATCATTTGATATAAGCATACCAATTTTTTTTTATAAATGAATATCTATTTTTCTGTGTCTTCTCTACTTTAAACACTCATCTTGTAGTTTTTAAAAGATCGTTCCTGATTAATTTTGTTTCAAAGAAAGAACCACCCAGTTTGCAAATGACTTGCTGGAGACACGAGAAATTGCTTCTATAATTTCTAGAAAGTTCTCCCTGTAAGATAGTTGGTTTCCAAAGTTAACTGGGGCCAAAAACAATTCCATAAAATTTGAAACTGTACATCTTAGTATGTTCCCTATTGGCTGTGCAAAAGGCCCCTGTGTTTCTGCTCGTTTCTTTCATCCCTGTTGTGTTTTGGTGAATGCTTTCATGCATAAACAGGTATTCCACAATTTTCTTGGTGGTGTAAGTAAACTTCCAACTCCCAGCCACAACCTATATGGCCCCAGCAGTTTTAATAATATGACAAAATCCTTCTGTCGCTGAAATGCTAGTTCTCTCGAGAATATAAAGCAAAGGCAAAAAGCCATCATGATTATTGGGAAAGGTACACTGCTCTAATATGACACATGTCCTATGTCACTCTGAGCCCAGAGAAAGACAGAGACTGGCACTACCTGCCCAGGAACACCACCCACAGACTGTCACCTGAAGAGCAGCAGCACCGCCTGGGGAAACGTCTGGAAGTTGTTGTTCCTATTGATCTGGTTATTATCTCTCATGGCAACTTTCCCGAACATCTAGGTGGAGACGTTATTAGGAAAAAAATAGAGTTTGTCATTGCTACAGTTTGAGTCTTTAATGTCCACTAAAGATTGTGTTTCGAAGGCTTGGTCTCCAGAGTGACACTGGTGGGAAGTGGTGGAATCTTTAAGGGGTGTAGCAGGAGGCCGGTGGATCACTGGGAGTGTACTCTCCAAGGGGACCCCACGGCCCTGGCCCCTCATCTGTTACTTCCTGGCCATGCTGTTATAGGCTTTTTCTCCACTTTTTCTCTCACTGCCACCATGATGTGCTGCCTCTCCACAAGCTCAAAACAGTGGGGCCAAATGGATCATGTTCTAGAATCTCCAAGACTATGAGCCAAAATAAACCTTCTCTAAGTTTCAGATATTTCATTATAGTGACAGAAAGCTGACTAACAGTCACATTAAAAAAAAAAAAAACCAACAACACTCATGAATTTAGGATGAAGACAGATTTGACCAACTGGGGCTTTCTCAGGATTTGGCACTTTGTTAATTCATCAAAGATCTTCTGGGCACACCCAGGTGCCAGGTACTAGCTTAAACACTGAGCACATGGTGCTCCAGACAAGCAGTCTCATCTTTAAGGAGTCCCTGCTCTGGGGAGAGACTACAAAGATAACCAGGCAATGACAAGCTCACATGGTGAGTGTGGGACGGTCCAGACCCACAGGGAAGTGGGGAACAGGCTCATCTACCCAAATCCAGGGACTTGGGGTCAGGAAAGATCATGAGGGGTGGGGGTGACATTTACACTTATAAATGAAGAATATGTAGAAGTCTGTCTACTTATTTCACAGAAGTCTGTGAAAGAAGCTGAAGAGTGCTCTAGGCACAAGGACCAGCACCTGCAAAGGGGCAAAGGTGACACAGCACAGGTGTCCTGGGGAATGAAAAGAAGAATGGCAAGTAGATAAATGAAATATCAGGCTGGGCACAAATGGGGTGCCAGTGGGCAGGAGCCTGCAACCCTCCAGAAGGAGAGTGAGCTGCACCTCCAGGGCAGTGGCCAGTGAGCAAACAGCTTTTCTTCTGAGGCTTAGGAAGAGCCTGATGACTGGCCAAAGCCTGCTAGGAGAACCTGGGGTGGGGTGTGTGATGTAGTTTACAGGCCCTGAGGTACCTCTTTGTCTGTTACACAAGACCCTTCCTGATGCATGGCATCCATCACACATGGCTCAATTACAAGGGTTCGAGTAGGACCAATCCTTTCCCAACTCCTGGTAAGATTCCTAGAGACCTGCAAATACTTCTGTGTCTCCAGGAAATAAATAAATAAATGCCACTATTTCTCTCTCCCTAGAATCACCTCAATTTATCTTACTCACGCTCCTCCCTTATCAGAAAGACAGCATCTGTAAGGGGAGAACCAAGGAGGCCACATGGACATCTAGAGCCACATATCATTCTCCGTTTCCCTCCACCCATGGAGCCCCCCACCACAGCTGCACACTTGATGTTAGGACCTGGCTGTTAATAAGGCCCAATCCTTTTCTCAAGCCCAGGAGGAATGGGAAGCATGCTGCAGCTCAGTCCCTAGACCATGGTCACAGAAAAGAGTCTGGTACCATGACTCTCTGGAAAGCTGAGGTACCACAATGGTTCCAGTTCAGTCCCAAATGAAGAATCTGGAATAATTTTGTTTCAAATAAGAATCCCATTTATGATAAGGAATAGCATTTCAGGGTATCATCAGACTTTCTGCATTACCAAGTCTCCTCTGAGTTACACAAGTACAGAAAACATGACTTCCACGTTGACAATTATGGCTTCCTTCTTCTGTGGTCTCCTATCACCCACCACCACTGAAACGAGCCATGAATTTTCTCAACCAGCTAATTCTTCCAAGACACTGGGTGGGGGTGGGGATGCCACAATACACAGATTTACTTGTCACTTCTTCACCTCTCCACAATCTTTCATGTCTGATTTCCTCTGGCACAGCCTCCATCCTCAGGAGCTTCTGCCTGAGGGACCACATCTTTCTCATCTCCCTATCTCTTTTGAAGCCAATGCATTTATCTCTTGACTTTTCCTGGCCATGGTACATTATACCACAGGTTTGGGGCAACCCTGAAAAAAGGGTTCCCAGGAAGCACCTGGCACTCACCTGCATGCCAATGACTGCGTAGATGAAGAACAGCATGGCGATGAGGAGGGCAACATATGGGAGCGCCTGTAAGAGAGGAACTGTGTGACTCAGTACCGGGCTGCTATGCCCGTTCAGCACGACAAGAAGACCTACACAGTGGCCACACACTTCTTTTCTTTCCCTCATGGTATAGTGAAGGAACACAGAATGAGGAAGAAATATTAATCCCAGTCCAGCACAACTACTTCAGTCCCAAATCCCCAACCCCCTATATGCCTGGTGTTACCACTCTCCATCGTCAACAACGTATGCTAACCCTAAACATTTTCAACATAGGAACACCAGTCTCTTGAGCTTTAAATCCATTATGGGAATCATCTATGAAGTTACTAAAGATCAAGTCATTCTGAAGCCTGGACTTTCTCTTGTGGGCAGTCTGCACAGGGCAAAGATCAGGTTGCAAAGAAACATCATTATGCAAGGTGATTTTCCACCTTGCTTCTGCTGAAGTGTTTCCTTAGGGTGAAGTCTTAAAAATAGAATTAGTCAGAGGGGAAGAACCAATTTCTGATGGTAGCTACAGGATGCAAAATACCTTTCATAAAATGTACACCTCTGAAGGAATTACAAAGTCAGGGTGGGAAGAAAAGGAGATAGCTGGGTGATCGTCAAGCCTAGGCTCTCTTCAGGAACACCCAACACAAGTGTGTATGTCTGATCAGACCCCCATTCTTTAAACCAATGTTCTTCCATTGCTGGGCTTAATTCCATGTGATGTGCTTAATTCCAAGTATACACACTGAAAGCATCCTCTTTCTCTCCTATCTGAGAGAGCTCATCGATAAGTCAGGAACTAGTAGACTATCAGGCCAGCTTCAAACCTGCACCAGCTGTGGACCCCAACTGCCGGCCTACCCTGGCTTGCTTGATAGAGTCCCATGGAGTTAGTTGTGGGCTCTTCTCACCACACCAATCTGTATTTATCTTCTAGATTACCAGTTAACCATTTTGTTGGCACAGTCTTTCAGTGTGAATCAGTAATCTGTGATTATCTATCAAATCTCAAAAAAGTTTACTAATTTCTTTAAAAAGTAAGAGTGACATTATTGCCTGAGCTCATTCTATTCTATAGCAGTTAGTCCACACAGGAGTAAGTACAGCTGGAGAGGGTTTCAAGCCTTCCCTGGACAGAAGCTGGCTGCCTGGGTCCCCACTCTGCCCTGCCTCAGTGCCAAGAGCCGCACTTCTTAGTCCTCCAACCTCATCCTTTTCCAAAGGACCTGTGACATACCTTCTCTGAGTTTTTGCACCTTTCCTTTTCCCCAGGGGCCATCTCTTTTTCCCTTAACCGGTTAAGATCTTAAGTCAAAAAATGCTTACTGGGTTGTTAAAACTCGTCACCCCAGAGATGGGTGAGAGGCAAACTTCAGCTTTTTGATGTATTTCTGGAAAGCTTCATTTGTTCACATGAACTTATTTATGAGTTTTGGATGAAATAGTTGACTAATAAAATGAAGAAGCAAGGTTCAATTTATAATGTTTCTATAAATCCAAAATTTCCCTACAATGGGTGCACCTTTTACCAGGAATATATTTATTTTCCTCTCCACAACTGATTCAATCCAGAAGACTGGAATATCTGGGGTAGGATACTGGAAGGTAGAGGAGAAGCCAATTATGCTCAGGAATAGACTAGAAATGGGCTGCACCAGCCTAGGGAATCATAGGTAATCAAAGAGACCTGCCTTAGGCCTAAATGCCCTGAACTCGAATCCCAATAGGCACTGGATAACCAGAGACCTAACAGTGGCCTGGCCAGCTGGCATTATTTCTAGTTGTATCTAGACTGGCTGACAGGATCTTTGCAGCTACAGGAGGAGAAAGCATCTTTGAGTGAGGCTGTTGGCCTCCAGGAAGTCTGCAGGACCCACTCCTCTCTCTGACTACCACCACCACTGGGCATCCTGGGGATACTGAGGAGCTCAGAGACTTAAATCTCTTTCCATCCTGGGAATGTTCCAGATCTCTGAGACACAGGGCCTTCCTGCTTTCTGTTCTGCTTCCTTTTAGGCAAGTGACCCGAGCAGTGCTGGGCTGGATCTCTCCAGCATTCCACCTAGGTCCACACAGTGTCAACGCGAGGAGAATGTGTCTGGGGCCCCCAGGACAAGGGACAACCACTGACCTATACGTGAACTTCCCAAAGAAACAGAAAGCCTGGGCTTTCTCTTACCTGAAAGGACTTAATAAAAGTCCACAGCAATGTCCGGATGCCTTCCCCTCTGCTGAGGAGCTTCACCAATCGCATCACTCGGAAAAGACGGAAAAAGGTGATGGAGATTCTATTGCTCTCTTCAGAGTTCTGAAGGGTTATCATGGAGAGGTCAAACCCAATGGAAAGTAGAACATGCAACACTTTCAGAAAAACAGCAACAGATGCAAAGGTGACAGAGGTAAGAACTGAAGATGTGTTTCTAGGGCCTTTTCACCTTAAAAAGCATGATATGAAAGGAAAAGTTACATGCTAACAACACAAGGTTTGAAAAAACTGTCCACACAGCACATGCATGTCCACGTGTTCTACTGTGTTAGAGGAGAACGCTGGGCTGGCCAAGAGTGCTGGACACTGATGATGAATGCAAACCACTGCAGACACTGTTCTGGAAGGACAATCATGGAGAATACAGAAAAAACCAGTGGAAAACTCGACATGGTCAAATAAACTCAAGGAAAAGGCCCAGCCCCTGGGGACTAGTCACTGATCTTACCCCAGGTGTAGCAGTTGGGACAGGGACATTTTCACTTTCAGTTGGCTTTAAGAAATCAAACATTAAAAATTGGATTAATCAGGTGGGAAGGAAGAAGGGATTCAGAACATTCCACCCTTTTAAAAATGTGTGGTTAATGTCTTTGGACAACACACCTGCTCCCTCCCTGAGAAAACGCCAGTGACTCTAACTGGATGGGCAGCCATCGGCAGGGTGCAAACTACTGTTTTCTAATTTATATCCAGGGACATCAGGTCCCGGCTGACAGACAACAGTAAAAGATAATGCTGCCAGACCTCAGCTGTCCCTAAAGTCAGAAGCACAGAGGGTGCCTCCGCTTCTCTTAGCTCAGAGAAGCCCACTGTTCTGCAGCCACCTTTAACTCTAAGCAACAGGACAACTCCAGCTGCACTGGCAAACAGTGGCCCTGCCTGGGGTCCACATGCCTTCCCACAGGACCAAATGCCTCCCACCATGGCCTCTGACAGGGCTGCTTAGGAGCAGGACCAGACTGGCCAGAATAAGACCAGACTGGTTCCAGAGGCTTGCACTGTCTGACTTATAGCTTACACTGCTCAGATGCAAGGAAGCCCAGGCCTGCAGGACCCTGTGGAGGACCAGCTTGCCCCAAGCTCAGCCATTCCACCTTATCCCAGGGCTGGCTGGGCTCCTGTCACCAGGCCCCAGGATGCAGACTCTTACAGCTGATTCTCACCTGGTTTCCTCACCCCAAGGGAAGTCAGGGGCCTTGCCTCACTCCACTCAGTGCCCAGCAAGGCACCTATCAATTGTTAAGTGTTGAAAAGAATGTAAGACATTGGCAGAGGCAGACTCTCGCCTATCCCCGGAGGCATCTTTAAACAGTAACTCTAAACTGAAGCAGAACTGGGATGTGACAGTCTCTTTTCCCTGCAGCGCTGCCACCTCCACTGCAGCAGCAGGTCTACCCAGGAGTTGACAGAAAGGAAAGAGGTTCATCTGGTTGGGGCTTCTAAAAAAAGGCTTTCTGTCCAGTATGCCTATCAACCTAAGGGATGTGTGCATGCCGCTCAGATGGCTTCATCCCCTGGGGACAAAGGGAAGGAAAGGCTTGGTTCTGAAGCCTCACTCTCATCAAGGGCTGCCTCCCAACACCAAACAGAAAGTTCTGTTACACTCATGGAGAACAAGGGGTCTGAACCCAAGAACAGGTCTGATAGTCAGAAAGGGTCACTGCTCCACCTTGGGATGCTTAGGATGGGAAGCTGGTAATGGCTCGTCAAAATCCAGGGTCAATATTTTTATTTTCCTCTATTATCTACAAACATCCTTACAGTGACAGCTCATGTTTTCAAACTTAAGACTTAAAAAAAAAACCAAAAAACCTGTTTTACAAAGTTCTCATCGTCTCCCACATCATTCCCCGAGGGGGACGTCACTCTTGCCCACACAGCTGGGGTGTGTACGTGAGTGTGTGAGCATGCATACACACCTCTGCTCGCCTCTGCTCAGGGGACCAGTGTGCAGAAGACAGAATGCTACAGTGACAATACTGAAATGCCCCACAATGTGTTGGACCCATAGACCACAAGGAGAGGTGTTGGTTGAGAAGACACTTCTGGCCCCCGTCTTCTGCTTGCCACTATCCTTCTTTGTGTAGGTGAAAGCTGGCAGCCAAAGTGACTTTCAAGGTGTATATTTTTTAACTGACATCTTTGAATTGTGACAAGTCAGGGACTGTGAAGTCCGAACTCTCATTTTAAAACACCAAGAGGAGGAGGAGATAGTGTTTGTTGAGGTCTGAGACAGCACAACATGCCAGAGAGGAAGGGCCGGACAAACAGCACACCAGGCTGCATGCACCCCCAGTGTGGCCTGCGACATCACCCCCTCCCACCACAGGCCAGTGGCAGACAGAACTGCTTCAAGGCGGGGGATAGCTGGCGGCACTGGGAGGACAGTTCAAGTTGCCAAAATATCTTCCCAACTGGAATGCCACTGAGAAAAGCTTTTCCCAAACAACAAATGTCAGCCCAATGGAAAGGGCAGGCCAGCTCTCATCCTGGGCTGCACACCAACTACCTGGGACCTTTCACAAAATCTGATGCCCAGGTCCCACCCAAAGACTTTATTATTATTATTATTGATCAGGGGGTCTACCTGCACTATGGAGATTTTAACAAGTACATCAGTGATTCTAATGTGCCCCCAGAGCTGAGAATTTCAGTACTGCTTAGCCCAGAGTAAGGGCTGGGCCAAGCATTTGTCACAGCTCACATCAGCAGAGTGGTCATAGAGTGAGGCCACTAGAAAAGCCCAAACAGGCTGTTACAGCTGGGCAGAGGCTTCTTTTGGAGTTGATGGCGGCTTGGTACTTGGATGCAGATATTAGAAATTCTTCTCCACCTTCCTTGTGGAAGGGTTGGAAGCCTGGGAATTATAGCAGCTGATGGAGATGGGACACAAGTAAGCTGACACTATGCTTTACTCCTAGGACTGTCCATGGGTCATGAGATAGAAGGCCATTTTTGAAAAGCTACCTAGGGAACAGGTCCTCCTGCAGATGGGGTGATCAGTTTTTAATAGCAGGGATTTCACCATCATCTCAGGACTGGGACGAGACTACCTCAGGAGCTGAGAGGTTATGTTCTTTACCTGGTTCCTGGGACAGGGGCAGTATATGGAGTTGGGGAGCTGGGCAGCCTAACTGTGGGGTCAAGACAAGAAGCTGAGTGAAGTTATAGTGACCTGGTCCAAACTGAGCACCTGACAAGCCAGGGACAATCCTTGGGTCCTGAGAGCAAGCTCCTGCTCTTTACAGACCCTTTGATAAGCAAAGGCAGCTATGATTTCTAAACAAGCTGTTGCCTCCCATGCAGTAACAATGGAGAAAGACAGAATGTTGGTGACAACAATCTCTGGGTCATAAAAATGGACTGCTGGGTCATTTTACCATTCAAGAAACAAACAAGCATCCAGGAGGGAGCAGAAGTGAGCCTACCAGTTGTTGTCCAATATTTTAGCAGCTTGGTGATGTTATGATCAAATGTGAAGGAGACGAGACTATGAAAGCTGTCAAACCATGAAAAGCAGGGTGGGTGTGTGTGGGTGGAGGGGACAGAACAGAGAGCACTGGGTGAGCATGCATGCAGGACAATGCAAAGGGCCATCCAATTTTTTTTTTTTTAACAAGGAATACAACTGCAAGCTTGTTTTCTCATTTCCAGGCCAGAAAATTGATTCTTGGATTGGCAAGTCTCAGAGCCAAGTGTGACTGACCAAGAAGGCACAAGCTCAGGCTCTGGCCAGAGACAGCAATGCATGTATGGGAGGGAAACAGTTTAGATGACCGTGACTGATCCTTAGCATGTCCTGTGAAACTCAGTGAAAACCAAAGGTGGGAAGTCAAAAACAAGAATACAGTCTCTAGAAGTGCTTTAGCTTTAATCACTTCACCGTATATATGTTTATATATACTTGCCGCTACAATTTTCTAAAAATAAAACCAACATGAAAATCAAT
The DNA here is from genome assembly GCF_045843805.1 of Urocitellus parryii. Lineage (NCBI taxonomy): Eukaryota > Metazoa > Chordata > Mammalia > Rodentia > Sciuridae > Urocitellus > Urocitellus parryii. Next base: position 170,997,161 of record NC_135533.1, on the reverse strand, counting down.
TAGGAAACAGAAAAGAAAGATCAACCGAGTTTGGGGGAGAGAGTACAGCAGATTAAGCATTGCAAAAAATGATGACATATGGAAGCTAAAACCAGCCAACACAGACCAAGAGTGCTCATGCTCAGGTGACCCAGGAGCTCAGGGGACAAGGCCACCAAGGTGTGACATGTATTGCTCCCCTGGAGAATGCCATAGGCATGGGGGTAGGGAGCCTGTGGGAATCAACAGTCCTGTTCTCATGTATTTATACCATCAGAGGTTAAGAATATCTAGTCTTTTTATCTTTGGGTCTTTCCAGAGCCTAGCTCAGGGCCTACAAATGGTAGACGCTCAAGAAATGTGTGTTGAAAGATTAAATAAATGAGGTGGCCTTGAGCACTTCCTCTGTGCCAAAGCTCAGTGGAGAAACACTGAGATCTCCAGATGGTACTATACCAGCCCAGGGCAAGAAACTAATGTGGCATGGCTGAGCAGTGTTTGGTCTCAGGGTACAGCTGAGCAGGGAAAAGGTCACTGATTGAGAGCAAAGTCTAGGGACATTCCTGGCATTAGTGATTTTAAAAAGCTCACTAATGCCAGGAATGAAGAGGTCCCGCAGAAGCCTGTCTTGTACAGATACTCAATTGTCAATTGCTACCTAGAAATCTGAGTGGTCATCTGGCCCTTTCCTGATGCACAGTGAAGCAGGACAACACTGAGACACTGATGGGTGAGGCTGAGCCAGGGGAGGGGGAGACAGGTATGGTGGGAGGAGCTGGCCCCCAGCACATGTGAAGCAGCCAGGAAGCCAGGTGCTGCCCTGGACACACGGTGCCACTTTGCCAGCTAGCAGGTGGGGCAGCATAAGGAAGCGAGGTGCCCATTTGGTGAACAACCTTGGCTACATCCTGGTACCCAGAAACTAAGCATTTACACTGTCCAGTGCTGCAGCACTATAGGCCCCACGTGCTCTGAGGAGGTTGGCTGGGATGAGAGCTCTTGAATTTTTTCACTTTCATCATAGGCCATCTCTGTCCCAGTCCCACTACATTAGGATCTGTTTTGGAATTCTTATATATGTGGCAGGCACTTTATACTTGAGATGATTAAGCAGGCAGACGTCTAGCTATAAACTTGTGTCCATGGCAGCCCAGTCTATTTTATAACTAAGATTCATTTATGAATCTTATCCCGAATGGCCATTTTATAGCTGCCTTATGGAATATGTCACACAAAGGAGAATTTACATAAGTCTGGACTTAAGGAGGCGGGGAGATGTTTATGCCTAGGCCTAGCTAAATACCATTCCAGAATCCTGTCATGACGTGGACATGGGTGTGACAAAGTCTGAATCATACCTTCTTGGACATGGCAACATCTTAAAGTCCATTTCACTTATCACATGGAAAATCTGTACTTACAATAGTACTGTTGTATCTCCCTAACATTTTGTTTTCTTAGCAAGTATGTTTATGAATATTCAGATCATTTTATCTCCATAACAGACCTGTGAGGCAGGGAGGGCCTCACTCAATCCACAGGACCCATGAGGGAACTGAGGTCTGGGTCCAACAAGTCAGGCGTGAAGTAGGGCTTGAACTGCCAGGTCTTGTGATTGCCAGACTGGTGGTTATCCCACTAGTCACACTACAGAATCAGCCTGGCCTCATAAAGGGACAGAGAGGGGTTTCACCATCCTCATTTGATATACAGGCTGTCTGGGCACCAGGATGGACCCAAGAATCCTCAACTCTGAGAGGTCAGCCAGGCAGAACACTGGGAGGGGCAGGGCTGCACTGGCAACATGGAGCAGAAGACAAGACTACACAACAGTCCCTGCCCTTACTCTGCTTGTCCCCTCAAAGGGCACACACACTGGACACCCACTAAGACTTGTTGAGGGACTGGGGCCAGACCAGGTAGCAGGGCCTTTCTGCCTGCCTGGGCCTTCAGTTGGGGTGTGGGTAAGACCACGGGAGCCAGATGGGAGTGGTGCGCCCCTTCTCAAGCTGCTTACTTCTGAAGGGGTTCTCAGGATGCTTGTGGAGGAGGCCTGTTTCACCTAGCAAGTTGCTATACACATGCTCCCTCATCAAGATTCAGCAGCATGTGACAAAGGAGTACTGACCTTCTCCCCAATAAGCAGCAGGCCCTCCTTGCCCCGGTCCTACCAGCATCACCCCTTGGGGAGTCAGAGCCTGGCAGGTTCTCCAGTGTCACCAGCCAGACTCAGAGTATAGACAAGGACCACAACATACTCAGGTGTGGCTGTGGGGTCTCCCTTCTGCGCCTCCACAGAAACACTGTGGGCACAAGGGCATACATTAACTCTATTCTATAGCTGGAAAAACTGGGGCACAAAGCAGTTAGGTGACCTGCCAAGATCACACAACTAGTGATTGGCGGCATTCACATTACACATACGATCAACTCCTAGCCCTTAAAATGTTAATATAAAGATCTTTAAAAATATCGTTCTCTTTCCAAAACAAAAAATTCCAGGTTTACTGTCCCACTTCTTCAGGAGAAGAAGACAGAGGTGGGGGAGGGGAGCCTATAAAGGGCCTTCACATCTTGCAACAAGAATTTGTGCCTGGATTTCCAGAATGGCTGGATATTCATGGGGGCGGGAGGGGGGAGCTTCTAGTCTCTTCTATGTCAGACTTAATGAAAACAATCACATGGTAGGACACAAAGTTTGCTACTTACATTCACTTCAGTTATAGCAATATCAACGACGCTACCAACAACAATTAAGGCATCAAAAGTGTTCCATGCATCAGTGAAATAGTGCTGTTAGGGCAAGCATTCAGAAGCCACAGAGGAGAAGAAGCACAACAGGAAAAAAGAGAAAAGGACAGTGTTATCGAAGGGGAACATCTCGGCGTTATGCTACTCAGCTACTTGAAAAACTGCCCTAAGACAAACATGTCGTAGATATATCCCTTTGGGTATCACTTCTGACACAGCAAATAAAAACAATTAGAGACACCCTAGCTTACCTTGCCTACCAGTGCCTGGGGTCAGTGCGGCCAGAAAGTCAGCCCTGCAAAGGTGGTTTGTGTCTGCAAAGGCCTTTTGGGTGAAGGCTCTACTCTACAGGGGTCTTTCCCACAGCTTTCCTTTAGGAAATGCTCAGTTTCGAATCGAGTACAATTGGGATCTGTGACTTGTCCAGGTGATACCACTGCAGGGCAGGGAGCAGAGTGTGCAGACAGAGGAGAGAGGAGGGTGCAGGCCACACCAGGCTCATACTCACGTCGGCTTCGCTGAGGGCCACGTCTATAATGCTGCCGATTACGATGAGGGAGTCAAACGTATTCCAGGCGTCACTAAAATACCCCTGGACAGAGCAGGCAGGGGCAGACGTTCATGAGCACGTATGAATGAAACATCACACGGATCATATGAGGACATAATCTGAGTCCCCACAGCACCCATGGCAACCAGGTTGGGTGGTAAAGCCAAAGAGGGGGGCAACAATACTGTCCACTGGTGGAAAGGGCACAGAGGGGGCTTGTGTACCTCTGCATGTGAGAGGGGATGTGTGTGAAAGAGGATGGGTGTACACTCATGCACACACGCACTCACACAGGTGCACGCACGCACACACACACACACACAGAGCACAGACCTGTGGCCCTGAGCAGACAGAGGGCAACCATACCCTACCATCCTGTGTGCTGATCTCACACCCTCATCAGCTGACAGAAGGGTAAGGCTCTCCCACTCTTTTGAGGCTCTTTAATCACCCACTTGCTTCTCTTCTCTCACTTACAGAGCACTGTCAACAGTCATCTGGTTCCTTTTCCGGGCCCCTTCAAATAAACCAGCAGCCCTCCCCCAAGTGTAGTGGTCCAGAAAGTATGACCACGAGGGTGACCAAGAACAGTCCCTGGCTTCAAAGAAATTTTAGTCTAATGGGGATACAACTAGGTCGGGGCAGACAGAGAGACGGGCAGAGATGTGTGCACAGCCCTGAGGCATGGCTCTGTGTCAGAGAGGTCTTGGTTGTGGGGCGGGAGAATCAGCACAGGGAAGCCAAGGCGGGCTCTGAGGAGAAGACTACTATCAAAGGCCCCACCAGAAGCCTCACGTTGTCAGCAGGCTCCACCCTCTGCCTCAGCTCTTGCTCTCCCACTCTCTCTTCACCTTCCAGGTTAAGAGGACTCCTCTTTGCCCCTCAAAAAACAGGAGCAGGTTTTTCCCCACCTCCAGATGCCTCTGCAATCCAAAACTCCTCAACCCAACTTGATCGTAAGTTTACTTCCTCCTTCAGGGTCAGATAAATATTAGCCCTTCACAGAAAAATTTCAGCCCCTCCGGACTGCCCACAACCCACACATTGTCTGTGTGTCTGTCTCTCTTTCTCTCTCTTGTTGAACACTGCACATCTACCACAATGAAAGCCTTTCAAGGGTGAGGACTATTCTGTCCCACCTCCACCAGCCCCATCCAGCCCAGTGCCTTGAATCTACTTGATATGTGAATGTGTCCCTTTCTCTATTAATCTGCACCTTACTGGTCTTTCCCAGTTACTGCTTTTTCAGGTCCTTGTAGCTTGAGCCAGCTCTAAGGTACATCCTTAAACACGAGGCTTACAAATCCATGTATATGTACCATATGTGAAGAAATTTTACATCTTTTTCTGGGACCAGGACAGTAGGTGCTAAACCACTGCCGTTGTCTCCTGACACCCCTGGGAGGCCCTCCATAGTAGTGGTGGGGGAGGACTGAACACAGAGCCAGGAGGCTTCTGATTGCCACGGACCAGACTGCAAAGGCCCATGAGTATCTTCTGGAAAAGTCAGAGCACATTTTGGAAATAAAAATTCAGGTGTGAATGCTATAAAGAGAGGCCTGGATTCTTATAATGGTACATTTAGTACTGTATTAAGAACAGGAGGTACTTTGAAGTGACAGGTCGCAGGAACTTGTGAGTAAACGCAGGCCTAGCAGAAACCACTGCAGGGCCACAGCCTTTTGTAACACTACAGAAAATGTGGGCATGTTGACTGCCCTAATAACTGGAGTAGGGATGTTCACTCTACTGCCTGTTAATCATTCCCCCTATTCGTGGGGGAGCCATTATACTCTCATGGTTTATTGCTTTAATTTCTCACTAAACAATGGAAGACTTCCCCATCCACCTGCCATGATTCCTGACCCACTCAGCCTGTCCCCCTCTGACAATCACAGTGCCACTCTCATACTTGTCCCTTCTTGCCTGTCAACCTCCTGGCCCCCTATCAGCAGCCTAAGAAGCTAACAGGAGCAGTTAATCTACAGCAAATCCAATGACCTATTCAAGTATAAGGAGAAGTTCTACTTCAAAGACACCACTTGTACTTCTCAGCTTGTCCTCTTATGAGTTCATGATTCTCTGCTGGCCACACTGCAGGAAAATGGGCATCTTTGAGGTCTAGACCATGATGTGGTCAGAGGTGGGATACACAGCCAGCCCCAGGATGGGAAGGAAGATGTGTGTGTGTCCTTCACCAAGGTCTCCTGACACAGAAGGCAGCTGAGTCAGAGGGTGCCTTCAGTGCCAGAGCTGAGGTGCCCATGGTTCTCTTGTGGCAAATAGGTAACAAGCAGTTCTCTGATGGACAGCAGTGCCTCAGACTACACAGAAGGGCAGAAACTGCCCTTTTCCCTCATGGACTTAAGAGCATCTCAGAAGCTAAAGGGAATGTGGCAACCCCTCCCCTCTCCTGTGGGGAGGAATTTATGCCTTAATCAAATGCTTGGTCATGAGTAGACACTAGAGCTCCAGGTTATTCCCATAGCAGTAAAAGCCAAGCATCCTTCCTTCTCTCCTGTGGCACAAAACCCATACCACATGCACCGCATCTCTCTCCTGTTACTTTGTGGGATTTGCCAGAGGCCAAACCCACCACTCCCTCCTGCGCCAGACAGCTCTCCCACTAGCCTTGGGATTTTACTCCTGACAGCTGTCCTACTCCTGACAGCTTGTCCCTCTCCTGAATGATCAATGCTCCTACTGTAGGGTTGTTCCCATCCACCTACAAGCTATTCTCCATGGAGGCAATCATCACTCACCAGAATGGATAAAATCCTTTTGAATTAATATGACAGGGGCTTAACACTTCTTTTGGGTCTTGGAGCTTTTTGGAAATATGACACTCTAGAAAATCCCTCACACTCACAAAATGGCACCCAAATCATAATAGTTCATGGACCAAAAGTTGACACCCCTAATCTAGGCTATAGGAGGTTTGACTTGGTGCAGGTAGCTCTGACAGGAGGACAGGAGAGGCAGAAAATGTCAGTCTTCTTTTTCTTCCTACGTACTGTTTCCCTGTTTAGCAGCCTCCTATTTTGAAGAAATCACTGCTGGAGTGAGCATGACTCAGTCCCCACTCTTCCCCACCAAAGGCCCACAGCATCTGGGTAACCAGAAGATAAGACAAGAGCTCCTAACCCAGGGCCCATCTCCATGCTCTTCCTCTTGGCTGATGATCACTTCCACCAAATTCTGTAACTCTCCAGTGGAATGAGCAATCAAATCTATCTATTTCTCTATTTTTGTTTTTCAGCTCCACCTACCCAAAAAGACCAAGCAAGCCCACCACATGCAATCATATCCATTATTCAGAAACAATTCTGACTCTGGAAACCTAAATCATGAACCAGATTAATGCAGACATTAGAGTCAGGAAGCTCCATTCTTTCTAAGAACCCTGTTTTGACTGTCTGTCAGTGTCTGTCTCCTGCCCTACAGCAGGCTCCTGGAAGGCAGAGGCTGGGCTACGACTATTCCTGGGCCCCTCGCCAGGATACAGCGCAGGCTTGAGGATGGCAAAGGGCCAGTGTCTGGAGAACGGTTGCAAATGGAAAACAAGAAACTCAGCCCAAGTCCAGATTCCTTTTGCTGCCTGGCTTCACTTTTATCTGCAGAGCTAAAGAAACCCTCCACAAACAACCTGCCCTTTGTCCTTTACCATGGCAGCCAGATCACTTACTAACTTCTGGCAGGGACTGTTTGGGCAATATTTGACCCAAGTGATGACCCGTGGTGCCAAGTTATGGTAGAACAGTAATGAGCAACTTTGTGACTAGCTTAAACCTTTCCAAAGGTAAAGTGGGGCTTAATAGGAAACATATCCCACTTTGGCAAACACTCTACCTAGAAATCGATAGAAAAGCAAGTGCTATCTTTGGCCAAGTTGTGCCTAGAGGCTCAAGCACTTATTCCTTCCTTCATTTCACCAATCTCTGAGTAACCACCTTGTAGCAGGCATCACATGAAGTACTGTGGACCCAAACATAGCCTGTGACCTTGAGCAGCTGCTTATCAGCAAACAGAGACTCAGCAGTGTTTATAGCAACACTGCATGGTAAGCATCTCTCAGAGGTACCTCTGAAGGGAAAGGTTGGCTTGGGCTGGGCTAGCAGGGATGTGTCTCCTGGGGAGGTAATGTCCAGTGGGTCTTAAAGGCTTCCAGAATAAGGTCTGTGGACCTGGAAAGGAGTGGCATCTTCACATTTGGGGATGGGGTGGAGCAGAAGGAATGTCAGAGAGTGGCAGGAAAGGAGGTAGAAATGTGCTTATACAAGTGTTTTGCAGAGGACTTCAAATATTAGACTAAGAAAATCACATTTCTTTTCCTTGAACAATGGGTGGCCAGTGCCAGAAGAGTAGCCTGGTCAGTTTGTTATTTACAAAGGGAATAAGTACAGAAAGGGCTCTCCATGGGTGGGAGATCTCTGAGAAAGCAGGCATTTGCCCAGGAGAGAGGACAGTAGGCAAGGCTGGTGAGACAGCCCTAGGTACACACATATCTTACTTGGAGAGAAGAGGACTGGGAGGGAGCTGAGACTGAGGAACAAGATGAAAGCACCCATCAGAAAGTCCAATGTGAAGTTCTAATGGTGGTAATACTTGGTTTCTAGTATTATTTGGCATTGAAAAGAAATCACTTGGAAAGATGTCATCATTGAAGAACTAGAAAGGCAGTATCCAATTTTCTTTCCAGGAGGTGCAGAACATATTCCAGGAAGAATGTTGGAACTGTATTAAGAAGCCCTACTCCTGCCAGGGGCCCTGGAGCAGGGTGTGCTACCCAAGAGGTGGATGAGACCAGGCAACCCACAACCTACTGTGCTTTGGCTCTGTGTAGAAGTAAGGAACAGCACCAAACCCAACTCTTCTACTTTTTCCAAGCCCAAGTGGGTAGGAGTGTGAATTAGACATTTTCAGGGCAGAACTAAGACCAAAAGGCTTAAGGACTAAGACATGGAACAGGGTGTGGTTCACTGGGAGGAAATCCCACAACCATGGCAGGTATCCTGGATCTGGACCAAGTTTTGGGATAAAACATCAGGTGGGTGGTATCCAGAAATAGATAGGTCAGGCCCTTCTGACTCCACAATGTGCTCTTTATACTTGCTGGAGCCAACCCTCTGGAGAGGCCCTCTTTCCTAAACCTTTCTCCTTGGAGCATAAGAATTCATTGCAGAATTACAGTAGCTTCTCCTGGAGGTGAAGGCTAGGGGAACAGGGCTCATCTCTTACCTGAATTATGTTTCCAAACCCTACAGCTGCATGATCAACTCCAAGTCAAAAGCACAACCTAGAGTGCACCAGGTGGATTCCCCTGTGGGGTGCAATAAAATGTGCGTTCTGCTTGCCCTTCCCCAATTCTTTTGCTCTTTGGCGTCTCATCACCTTCTACTCTTGCTTGTCTAGTGCTCGAAAACAACTCTTCTTATGAAGCAAGACTGCCTCCCCACTGTGGAATCTCTCACCTCTGGGTTTCCCACCTCATCCCCTTCCTGCTTGTGGGTGTTGGGTAACTGACCTTACATGGCCTTGAACCATTTCCTTCTAAATGCACTATCTCCCAAGAGGCCCCATTTCTCAGATTCCTTATGTATAAAAAGTTCTCAGAATTAGGAAACTCAATTTTTTTTAACCCTTGCATCCTGAAATGCCTTCTTACCTACCAATATGGATTTTTTTTTTCTGATTTCACTTTCTGAAATGGTTTTATATGACAACAGCAATCTGTCTCTCCCAACAGAGGCTGGTGAGTTCTCCTAGAAGGCATGCTCTTACTGTGGAGAAAGCTACCCCAGGACTCTGATACAGAGCTCCTTAGGGGGACAAAGACTCTCTTGAGATGAGACTGAAATCCCCTGTGGCCACCTCCTTGGCACATTCCCGTCTCTGAAGCCCTGACAACATTGCTCCTTGGCCCACTATCCCACTGTGAGGACAGAGGTAGCCTCCTTGACTTCTTTGTAAAAGACCACCCTCACCTGAACTTGGCTTATAAACATCAAAGAGAAGAATAAGAAATAAAGGTTTCAAGCAGAGCTTTGCTTCATGGTGATTTCATTTTCCCCTGCTCCACCAGGCACACAGTGATAGAGGACCCATCTCCTCTGGCTTGGGTGCTCTCCAAAGGCAAGGACGCTGTTGTTATTTGAAAAGTTCTCTCAACTGTAATTTGAGGTCATCTTGTGCTATGAAAATATCTTGCTGAGTAAAACTGCAAAGCAATACAATGTGTGGCGGAAATCACCCATTTAAAAACTCTGATCTCTCAGTACTGATTATAAATTAGCTATTCATTTCCCTTGGGTATCACCCATCTGTTCACACGCCACAGAACTCTCCTGGGCTAAGCAGTGTGCTACCAGCCACCGGTGCACTGGCCTGCATACAAATGCACAGGCGTGCATACAAACACACTCACAGACTCAAGTACACATGTGTGCATACATACAAGCGCACTCTCACTCACTCACATACTGTGAGTGGACTTTCTCCTCAGCCTGGTTCAAGCTTTCAAAACTTTCTGAGTTTAACCATCAGGCAAAGGAAGACATGGCACAGGGCCTCTGGGAAATGTTCCATAGGTGGGTTCCACATGCATTTCACAAGTACTTTCCATATTCTTACTCTGCAACCTTTTCCATCAGTTCAGACAAATATTGTTCAAAGAAGTAAAGGTGAGAGGGAAGCAAACCAAAATCTCAAAGGAAATTAAGATGAATTTGGAAAAGGAGGAAATGTTTATGTATGTAGATATGGACAAGTCACAGTAGGTAACATCTGGCCATGCATAAGGTGCCCAATTTGACCCCACTGCAATCATCCAATTAATCACTTACAAATGTCCTTTCTTTTTGGTCCACAAAGATCTGATAAAGATTGCATAGAAATTAATTCAAATTAAAGAAAGGAACAGTCTGGAATTAGAATTTCATGTAACTGTGGAGTATGTGAAACTATTTCTTAATCCATGGTCTTACTTAAATTAATGTTGTTAAGATACCCCACTCAAAGAGAACCAATAACTAGAGCACTGGGTTCTGTCATCCTCTAACTCTTAGAGTTTGGGTCTATGCTAAGGAGGAGGCTGAGGGACAAATGCCTCATAGTTCAGCTCAGCTACTGTGTCTAGGGTTTTAGAATGAGGGAGCATCACTGACGAAAGTGATGGTGGCAGCTGGCACCACATGCCAGGCACTAAATATGGTACTTCTTCACGCCTCACAGCAGTCCATGAAAGAGGACTATTAGCATTATCATATTATGGATGCAGAAATTGAGGCACATGGCAGTGAAGAAACTTGCTTAAGCTAGTAAGTGGCAGAGTAGGATCTGAATCCAGTCCAGTTCCAGATCTGTGCTCTTGGACACTGAACTACACTGCCTCTTCTGATATAGCCTTTGGTGAGCATGGGACAGAATTCACTGTCCTCCAAAAGGAAAGACGATATGCTGAGCCCTCCAGTGTGGTTTAATATTTCACATCCCATTTTTCTTACAGTCGAGTGCAATTTTTCTAAATGAAACAAAAGATGGGATGACTGTGAGAAGTCTGCAGTTGGTTCTCGAACTTTACATAAAATGTGAAAGGTGTGCTGCAGAGCAAGAATAAACCAAAGTCTTCATGGTAGAAATCTGAAAGTAAAATCAGGATCAAACTCTGATGGTCATATTTGGACCTTTCCCCAGTGCTCAGAGAATGAAGGTTTTCCTGAGATAGCATGAGACATGCTCTTCTAGAACCAGAAAATCAGGTTTCCAAACAATCTCCCCCCTACAGATTCCCAATTCTCTCCTCTTCTTTTTCTCGGAATTGTTTTCATGAGGTTTTGTTTCTGCAAACTGATTTTCCTGTGTGTATACAGATGCCCTGATCAGATTTTAATGTTCTCAGGTGATAACCCAGTTAGTAGCCACAACAACTGAGTGCAATTCAGTAACACAAGTCTAATAGGAAACTGGTGCTTTCTCTGAGTGATTGAGCAACTCACCTTAGGCTTAAATGCAATGACTTTCAAAACCATCTCGACAGTGAACACCCCAGTGAAGACCATGTTCAGAATGTCCATGGCATCATTGAACATCTTGGACTGCTCATAGTGCTGTGGAGGAAGACAGAGGTATGGCTCTCAGAGACTTGGCCATGATCTCACACCCTCGCAGAAGGAGGCTCCCCAGCTCTCTGCAACCGTGTGGGCAATCTCCATGGTCCGGCACCCTCTCCCAACTCGACCGGCATTGCAAGGTCACATGGTAAACTCCCACCAAGCCCAGGGGGTCCATGACAAGATGAGGATGATTGAATGATGGAGGGAAAAACAAATCCATTCTCTCAGCTCAGGAGAAGGGGAGTTCACCCTTTCTTCTGGCAGAGCTTATACTCAGGCCCTTGATTAAGGCACAATGCAGACACTACCAAAATGTCTATGAATAAAAGCAAAATTTGATTAGGGATAAATCCTATGCCATTTAGGTCTATGTTTAATAAAAGGCAGAATTACTCTGATTTTATACTTTTTGCTATATCAGTTTGTATGGTCTAAAACAAAGGAGTGATCTTAAACAGTAAATGCTCTTTTTCATTCATAAGGAATTTTTCAGGTAAGGAAGTGCCAGAAAATTTATCCTCGACTGTCTTTACAACCATTTTCCAGATTGCAAGGAGAGTTGGTTTGACAAGTTCTTAGAGTCCAGGCAAAATCTGGATCTAGACCTTGATCTTTGCTTGCTGTCCTAATGTGATAGCTACTCGTCAACATAATTCCTGAAAACATTCACTGTTGATACCAAATTAAACCCCGACTCAGGCAATTTGAGTGAAATGTATTCCTTGCCCCTGATGTCAGCTAGAAGTAACTATAGTTCAGATCAAACCCAGGATTTCATGAATCATAAAATTCCCCACTGCCATGGTCGAAAGCCCCTTGAAAATAAGTATATGACTTAGGGTTTGCTTTTTGACTTTGGGTGTTCATGGTGTGTAGCACCTGATACAAATAATTCAGCTTAAACCTCATCTCTGAGGTAGGTGTGTCAGATTTCCCCATATTACCTATTAAGAAAGCCAGGTTCAGGGAATTAGATAACTTTTCTAAGGTCACCCAGCTGATAAGGAGTAATCAGGATTGAAGTTCCTGCCTATTCAAGTCCAGAACTTTGGTCCCTTTTTTTCCCCCCCGCCTCTGGGTACTGGGGATTGACCTCAGGGGCACTTAACCACTGAGCAACATCCCCAGCTCTATTTTGTATTTTATTTAGAGACAGAGTCTCACTGAGTTGCTTGGCATCTTGCTTTTGCTGAGACTAGCTTTGAACTCGCAATCCTGTCTCAGTCTCCTGAGCCGCTGGGATTACAGGCATGCGCTGCGGCACCCCGGAGAACTTTAGTACTTAACCATTCCCTGGCCACAAGAGGCCCACATAGAATTGAAAGCCACATGCGGGATCCATGGGAATGTTACCTACCATCATGCTGTATGGTCTCAAACAAAGGAGTGATCTTAAACATCTACTGTAAGAGTCAGCGAGAATGGACTCTGGCCATACTATAACCCGGACTCATCAGAACATCAAACCCATCCTCTTGTGAGGGGGCAGCACTCCACCCTGAGAATCTGGGGTACAGGGCTGTGCAGAATGCCCAGACTTGGTCCCCACAGCTGTCTCCATTTTTACCTGCATGGCCAAGCAGAGTGTGTTGAGCATGATGAGGACAAACATCATGTATTCGAAAGGCGAAGAGTTCACCACGTACCAGAACTTGTACTGGTAGGGGTTTTTGGGGATGTATCTCCGCAAGGGACGTGCTTTCAAGGCGTATTCAACACACTGACGCTGCAACGGCAGAAAAGGGCAAAGAAGAGGTTCTGAGCACTTTGAGGGAAGGAGCCACAGTGGTCATCTGCTCTGCAACAGTTCACTCTAGCCTCCTAAATAGAACATAACTAGAAGCCACCACCCTTCCTGCCACAGCACCACCAAGGTCTCAGCCTCCAGCACTACCATTGCAACGTAGGAAGTAAGCAGAGCCCCCATTTTGCTTATGAAAAAAACTAATTCTGAACTTTTGCTTTTTATGCTGAGGACATGCAGTGTGAGCACGAGAGAGCAGACTTGCTCCAGGCCTCATCACTGCCTTTCCCTTCCACTGTTGGGCCAGGTCCTTTGCTGAGCTGTCCTTGGGGACAGGAAGCCAAACACCCACAGGCACAAGCTCATCAAGAGCCAGAGGGGCTGACTTAGTCCCTGAGAACGGCAGCACTCGGCTGCTCAGATGGACCCACATAAGACACCTCTCAGGAGTCAGAATGTGTGACTCATGGTGAGCTGTCCATGCATCTATCTGGGAGCTTCAGGGATTTAGAATCTCCAGGATATGGTTGGTATTGATGGCTGGATTAAACTAAGTTTGTGTCTATCCAGAGACCTATCCTTCCTACTCGCTCTAGGGACAAAGACTGGTCCACCCTCTGCATCAAGTCCAGAGAGAGCCTCCATCCCCAGGAGCCTTTAGGTCAGACCAGAGGCCCTGGCTCTGCACCTGCTCTCCTGCTTTGACTCTAGATGCAGGCAGGCTCCCTGTGTCTGGGACTTGGTACCATTCCAACCTCACATACTGACACCAGGGACCCAATTCAAGCTTGTTTAGAACCTCAGGTGCCCATCCACAGCCCTGGCCCTGCCCTCATCTTTCTTGGAGCAGATGAGTGGGTACAGGGCTAGGCCAGGCTCCCTCAGACTGTACTGTGTGGGATCTGCAAGGACACCCTGACAACCCGAAGGAAAGTTCTCCTACAAACCAAGCAAGAATATCCTCACATTTCTATAATGGGCATAGCTACAGCCTGAAATCCCAGGCTGCTGGATCATTCTTACTTACTATTTCATCACCAAAGCAGAAATGCTACCAAAAGAGGACTAGGGAAACTCCCAGAACAGGCTTTCATCTCACACTTTTTTTTTTTTTTAGGGTTCAAAGGAACCTCTAAGGGGTGATTCCTTAATGCCCTCAGTTAGAGATGGGAGAGCAGAGACGCACCTAATGTCACAAAGCAGATGCAGGCAGGCAGGGCCAGAGCACAGGACTCCTGGCCGCATCAACGCACCATGCAGAGCCAGAGGCTCCTATTTCTACCACATTGGTTAAAACAAAGTGTTAGATGAAGAAATAAGGATGCCACTCAAACCTTAATCTCCAGTTTAAAGTTTTTGACTTCCCTTCTGGTGTTAGAGGGGTTTTCCTCCTCAGGGGCAAATCTGCTCCCCAGGAGACATCTGGCAATGACCAGGAATGTTTTGTTGTCACTACTGGAGGATGGAGATGCTACTGGCATCTAGTAGGTAGAAGCTGGGGATGCTGCTAAACATCCTATAGTGCCCAGAAAGCACCAACAAGAATTATGCAGCCTAAAATATCAATAGTGCCATGGTAAAGAAAGTCTGGCCTAAGCAGATACTAAAGAGTCTCCTGGTAGAGACTGGAAACTTGAATGGGTATATACTGGCCTCAGGCCAAAAGGCCCTATAAGATTCTATGCCACCATTCCTGGGCCATGACCGTGGAAGGAGGCCTAAGTATTCTCTGATTTCTCACTAAGGCAACTGTAAATGGGTTTTACAATCATGAAATCTGCTTTGTATATGGAAGCCTAACTCAGCAGGCATGACTCAAACTGGCTGAGAGTGCGCTCTGAATAGGGCTGAGCCCAGGGGCACCCTTCTCTGAGTGCAGGGTGGTAAAAGAGATGTTCAGCTCTTGCTCGAGGGACAAAAGCATAGTGTGTGACTTTAACCTGATTTTTGTCCAGCTCACAGTTCTTATACTCTTTTTCTCCCTGCTCCTGAAATGTTACGATGACAAAGCCCACAAAGATGTTCATCATGAAGAAGGCGACAATGATGATATAGATGATGAAGAAGATGGAGATCTCCACTCGGTAGTTGTAGACTGGCCCAACATTCTCTCCATTTGAGTCAATGGCTTTATACAGCAACCTGGAGAGCAGAAAAACCAAGTAAGGACCTCCCAATCCCACTCCGCCCAAGTGGCCCAGCCCATGGCCTCCCCCAAGATGTCCCCAGAGTTCTTCTGAACTCCTGTGGGCACTGTTTCTCATCTCCTCACAGGGTGCCACCCAACAAGGACTCTGGATACAACCAGGTCTCTGAGGCCCCTCCTCAGCCTCAGGCCCTGAAGCTGACACCCAGAGGAGAGGAACCTACAATATAATCATGTAGAAATTATTTTGAGGACTGAAAATGAAAAGATTTCACAAGTAACACTCCTTTCTATTCACAGAGGAGAGAGGACGAACATCATGTAACATACCGGAGGAACCGAAAACTACACAGCTGGCAAAGACAATAAGTATCTGACCCAAGCATTTCCAAAGAACTGAGGGGAGTTTCTCAAACAAAATATGCACAACACATAAGAAGTATACATCAAGCAGAACTCTTAATGGGAGTAGGAAATGTACACTCTGACTTCAGCTGATCCCCCAATACAGATGCACACACCCATGGTGCCCACCACTCCTACATCCTCTCCTCTCATCTTTGCACCTGGAAAGACTAATATTGCTGTCACCCCCATTTTATGGATGTTCAGAGAGCAATTCAAGCACCCAAGGTCACACTTCTCGGGGACAGAGTCAGGAGGTGAGCTCAGTTCCTCTGAGTGCTAAAGCACAGCATCCTAAACCTGACACTATGGCCACCACCTGTTCAGAGTGATCACCTTACTCCATGCCTCTTTTCTCAATGGACCAATTTTCTAATGAGCAAACCCCACCCAACCATCCCTTGATCTCACAGAAGCTTCTGATAATCTGTGCCTTTCACTTGTATCCTGAGAGCTCTGCCACCTGCTGTGGCTGCTCTGGGCATGGGGCATCAGAGGGCAACCACGGTACAAGAGACTCTCCCATTTGCGTGCCACCTTCTTCCTTCTTTCTGGTCTGATTTTTCCCACCTGAATCCTAGCCATCCTCCAGGACCATATTCTGTATGTCGAGGACATACCAGAGCTCCTGCCTGGTTTGACCTTGACACCCTTATTGGATCTGTGCTTTGAAGGAGGGAATCATGCCTAGCCCACGGTTTTACTTCCATAGTACCTGGCACAGCTTGTTGAATAGAGCTGATTTCAAAAGCACATTTAGTGAATGAGCCAGCAAGTGCCTTAATGACAGAAAAGGCATGATGGAAACCATCCACACCTGGCACACGTTAGCACTCTATGTATCAGAATTAATGAGCGAACAGGTTGGGACACTTTCAAGACCCTTATTAGGAACAACAGAATGGCACCTTTACTGAAATGGTTACCAACGGGGATTGGCACACACATGCCTCTGAGAACCCCCTGGTCCCATCCAGCGATGCTGCCCAGGACCTATACCATCTCTGCTACCAATGTGAGAGTCCTGTTAGCAGGCCACAGACGTTAGCCATTTGACTCATCAGAGAGCAGAGCTCCGTGGGCCAGGAAGGGATGATCAATGCCCCAAAGTAAAGAGTGTCAAGGGACAGGCCTGTGACTGTGAACATGGAAATGAGACTCACTCTTGGAGAGGACTCAGCCCAGAGGCCCCCAGAGGAGCCTCATCTGGAAGACTGCACATTTTCTATACTCACGCAGGCCAACCCTCAAAAGTGGAGACAGTGAAGAGCGCCATCATAGCAGAAAGAACGTTGTCAAAGTTGAAATCGCTATTTTGCCAGATCCTCTCACGGACCACAGGGCTATCCACATCCCCATCCTTGTAGAGAATAAAAAGTCCCCTAGAGAGGAAAAGAAACAGGATTTGTCCTGTTTTCACACAACATGGGTAGAAATAATTTTAAATCAGCCATTCAGCCCCAGACTTTCTTCTAGGCACGTCACACCCAGCCTCACCTGAGCATAGCACAAGTAGAGTCTCTCCTGCACGCTCCCTGCATTTAATCTAGTCCACAGTTTGAACAATTGTTGAATAACTGCAACATGCATCCTCCAAAGCAGCTAGGCAGACACCCAGTGTGTGTGTGTGTTTTTTTTTTTTAACAGATGAAAACCACAGGATGGGTAAATGTTTCTCATAGAAAATAGACTCAGAGTATATGTTTAAGAATCAAAGCTTTGTTCATAGAGAATTTTGTAAGCTCTGGGAAACAAGCCCAAGTAAACTATTTTTAAAAATATATATATTTATAGTTGTAGACAAACTCAATACCTTTATTTTATTGATTTATTTTTATATGGTGCTGAGGATGGAACAAAGAGTCTCACTGTGCCAGGCAAGTGCTCTACCACCGAGCTACAACCCCAGCTCCCAGGAATATTTCTATCTGCACTTTAGTTTACATCTAATCTCTTTCTTTTATTACTAATGGCATTCCCAATTTTTCCTCCAACAGATCCATAGTTTTGGGCATGTGATGTTTCTCACAGAACTTTCCTTCTGGAAGGAACTCAAGAGATATGTCCGTTATTGTTATTCTACAGATAAGGAAGCAGAGGCTTTGAGAAGGAAGAGATGGTGTCTCCTCACTGTTGCTGTGGACTCAGCTTCAGGGGCACTCTGCACCACACAACCTGGGTGCTGGTGCCTCTAGAGTGGCACAGTCATAGTTAAATTGCAACTGGTGGGGATCTGAAGGCCAAACATGGATGCCTAAGGCATTTCTGGATCCTAGAGTCTAAACATGGATGGGTGCCTGATGAACTTCCGGTTCCAGGGGCTTAAACATGGACGTGTGCCTGAGGAACTTCCAGATCCAGGGGCTTAAATGTGCACCTGAGGAACTTCCGGATCCAGGGGCTTAAACATGGATGTGTGCCTGAGGAACTTCCGAGGGTCTAAACATGGATGTCTGAGGCATTCCTGATCCTAGGGCCTAAACATGGACGCCTGAAGCATTTCTGGATCCCAGAGCCTAAACATGGATGCCTGAGGAACTTCTGGACCTGGAGGCTTAAACATGGACGTGCATCCAAGGAACTTCCGGATCCTGGGGCTTAAATGGATGTGCACCTGAGGAACTTCCGGATGCTACGTGTCCGGCCTAAACATGGAGGACTGAGGAACTTCCGGATCCTAGAGCCTAAACATGGATGCCTGAGGAACTTCTGAGCCCGGGGGCTTAAACATGGACAAGCACCTGAGGAACCTCCTGATCTGTGGGCCTAAATATGGACATGCGCCCAAGGAACTTCCAGATGCTACGGCCTAAATATGGATGTGCGCCCAAGGAACTTCCAGATCCGGGGACCTAAATATGAACGTGCACCCATCGAACTTCCAGATCCTGGGGCTTCAACATGGACGTGCGCCTGGGGAACTTCCAGATCCTGGGGCCTAAACATGGATTCCTGAGGAACTTCTGGATCCAAGGGCCTAAACTTCCGGATCTGAGGGCCTAAACATGGACGGTCTCTGGAACTTCTGGGTCCTTGTGCCTATAAAGGGCAGGGCATGACTCTCAAAAGGGATGTGGCCCATGAAGGGGAGCCGAGTATGGGGCCTGTTGGGAGGCAGCCTGAGCTGTTACACCCTGAACTTGAATGTGATGGTGGCCTCACTTCCTGGCCTTCCCCTGGGTGTCACTTCCTCCCCTTCCAGGAGGTGCCAGGGAAGAAGTGAGACAAGCTCAGGGGCCAGGCCTTGAGGAGGGACACCGTCTTTCTCCTTGCTTAGCCAGGCGCCCGGCCTGGCTGGGGACAGGGATGTCTTGTGACACTGGCTGCCTCCTGCATCCCTGCCCCAGGACCTCAGGGACCACAGGCAGGGCCAGTCGCTGATTCTCCCCTGGCCACTGACCCTTAGCCCCTGGGTCTGCCCAGGGAGAGCTCTGTCTCCCAGAGGGTCAGGGGGCCCCTGTGACCTACTGCTCCTTATCCACTGTCATCCTGGGCAAGCACAGGTCAGGACACCAGACGCTACCGAGAGTGACATCTCCTAGATGGGCGGCTGGGGACTTTGCCTCTGTCCCCAAGCTCAGACACCAGATGATTTCCCCTCCAGAGACAGAAAATAACCCCACACTGCCCAAGACTTATTTTTAAGCTTTGGATTCTGAAATTTTCCTGCTGCTACCTTCTTTGTGAAGCCAGTTTTTCAACAGAGACAATATTCCAGGGGAAAAAACAAAACAAAACATGCAGTCAATCAAACCAAGTTGACACATCTGGTCCTCCAAGAGAAATCTGGATTGGAAGGAGAACAGCCATTCTCAACTGGCGAAATAATGAAGTTCCCTTGTCCTTATTTTGTGTAAGCAAAATAAATAATCTGATGTTAACTCATCAAATTATTTTTGATGAATGTTTTATGGAATGAAGTGTTACCTGATTTTAAAATTTAAAATGAAGCCAATTAGAATTGTTAAATTAAACTGTCATGATTCTGTTCTTTGATAGCAGAAATAAACTTGTTTTTTTTTTAAAAAAATTGCAACTGGTGCTCTGTGACTACACCTTCTGTATAAAGGAAGCCCCTAACCAACATCAGCAATGTGGGCAGCCAGACCTTGGTTGGTCAGGTCTCTGAAGGATGGGAACACACAGATTCTGCTCAGCCCCAATCTCTGAGCAAGGGTCTCCATGCCTGCCTTCATATTCAATGGCCACCTTGGGATAGGAGGCATAAATATTTTTACTTTCTCTCTCCTCTGCCAGTTCTTATGAATGGAATTATGGTCAAAAACGTGGGTGACAGGAGCAAGGAGAGAAGAAGTTTGGAAAATCTACCAGAAGAGGGTAGTCAGCTTTCAAACACCAGGGAGTTGGCCTGCATGTCCTTATTTGGGAGCAACATTATCCACAGGGATGTAAGGAGAGTTACTTGGGGCATCTCATAATCATTATTTTGAAGCCCTAGTTTGTAAGTTCTATACCAAATAGCAAGATCCAGCTACCCATTCCATTAGGATGATCAAATTTTGGAACAAGACACAACCGCTTGACTGCACTGACACAGCTGCACACTTTGAACTGATTTTATGTTAGGTGAATCTCACCTCAATTTTGAAATCAAATGAACTACAAAAAATAAATAACATTTTTAAAAACACCAAATATCCAGCCATGAGCTGAGCACACAGGCCTCTTGTATTCATTGGAAATTCCTGAAATGACTCTGCTCCCAAGACACTCACCTGCATTCTTCAGGATTACTTTTGGCTTCATCTGTGCAGCGATAGAACTTCCCCTGAGTACAAAACAGACAGATGACAGTCAGGCTCGGGCTCCTTCTCAAAGCATCACCTGGCCACACATGAAGTGCACCCCTCTACCTTGAATAACTGCACCCCGATGCAGGCAAACATGAACTGGAGGAGGGTGGTGACAATCATGATGTTGCCAATTGTCCGGATGGCCACAAAGACGCACTGGACCACGTGCTGGGGAGACAAGAGCGGGGAGAAGATGCAGGGGTGTCATTTCCTTCATTACTTTAGCATTAGTGAGCTAACACCAGTCTAGGGCTTCTATGTGTGCATTTTTCATGTGATTTCCTGACTCTGCAGTCCCTAGTATTTGTTTTTTCAGGTTATCTGCAGGAGGTCCCACACTACATTGTGGCCCCCGTGGAGGAAACCAAAGAGGGGCCCACTTACAAAGAAGGTGGTTTAATTCAAAAGAAATGCTAAGGGGTATAGCTATTCCTGGCATATAGATACCACAATGTCTTCCTGCCCCCAAAGGACTTAGGAAAATGCAAACTCTTTAGCTTTTTGCATAATCTGCATGAGAGTAAAGACTAAAATGAAAAGAACTATTACTGAATGAAAAAAGTATTAAAATGAATAGTAATCATAAAGAAAAAGATCTCAAATAAACAGTAATGTCATCAGTCTCCACAAAGGTGTTATTAATTGGTGGGAAAGGCCCCTCAGCTTAGCTCTGACCCAGAAAAGTCAGTAACTGCAGCCAGCCCTGCTGGAAGGAGAGGAATCCGTACCTTAAGCCCTTTTGCTCTGTTGATTGCTCTAAGGGGCCTCAGGACCCTTAAGACCCTCAGAATCTTCACGACAGAGATGGCACTGGATCTGAGGAGGAGCAGAGGTAAACCAACAAGAAAGTATTAATAGATACAATATTTTGAGATTACTTATTTCACTTGATCTTCATCTCTTTAATACCAGCACACAACCTGCTTGGGATCCATGGAAGCTGAGCTGATCTCTCTCCAAGACTGGTCTCCTTCCAGCACATCCAATGCATCCTGAGCTGAGCCCAAGGGAACTCACAGAGGCCCTGCCTCAGGCACACGACTGATCTTGGCAGAGATGCAACTAGATGCAACTTACAAACTTGCTTTGTTCTTCTCAATGCAAACACTAGGTAGTTCTTGGATTTTAGGTTGCAGTGCTTTGGTACTGGGGCTTTTCTGGCCTTTAAGAGTTAAGTCTGGTAGGAGAGATGGGCAATCAAAACCCTGAGTGGCATGTGCCCCAGTGGGATAAAATGCAGTGTGCACAGCCTTAGGGGTAGCCTGCAAAGGCCTCCCAGGGAGGTGATAGCCAGGTTGAGTCCCAAAGGAGGAACAGGAATTAGCTAACAGAAGGGAAGGGCTCCAGGCTGAGCAAGCAGCACATTCAAAGGCCCTACTGGAGAGAATGCAGCTCATTTGCAGCATTGGAGAAGGTTGGGAGTGACTGGAACTAGGCTCAGGAGCTGCAGCCACCTCCATCCAATATGAAAAATTTGAAGCCAAAAAGAAAGGTCACCGCAGCTGCTGCATCCCAGATGCCCAAGAAATCACATTTAGAGTGGAAGGATCCAGGAGAGGGCCCTTCTTCCCAGCCCCTCCTGTGGGAAAGGGGAATCAAGATCCCAAAAGGATGCTTTCAGGCCTGGAAGCAAACCCTGGAGGAACCAGGACTAGAACCTAGCTTCCTCCCTCCTCAAGATTTCTTTCACTCACTGCTAAAAGAATTTCAAAGGGAGTAATAAACCTATAAATCCAATCTAGCAGTGAGAATAAAAACTAAAAAAGAAACACAGGAAAATATGAATTGCCCCAGTGCTTCTGGCATGGGGGCAAATTAAGCAATCCTGGCTAAGTAAATACAGTTAATTAAAACAATGCTAGTCCTCATGAGTCATATTAAAATTCCTATAAACCATCTTGCCAAAAGTGTTGGGTACAAACACACGCACACACCCCAGAATACTTACTGAATCCCAAATGACACCAGAGATACTCCAACAACCAGCATATCCAGCAAATTGAAGTAGTTCCTGCAGAAAGCTCCTTTGTGCAGGAAAGCTCCAAAAGTTGTCATCTATAAGCAGAATCATGGGTCATTTACTGTTTTTTTTTTCTTCTTCTTCTTCTCTCCAGAGGCAAAGCAACCTGTGCTCTTCACAAAATCTCTAGGAAAGCATGACTTTATTAACAAGTACACATTAGGAAGTCAAAATTGTACACCAGCGGGACTGAAAGACCACAAACAATGTATTCAAACAAAAATGGAAAAGGGACAGCTGACTTCCAACCCATTTTTAAAGTGACCAACTTAGACTTTATTACAAGCACTGATTTCACACATAAACACATTGTTGGCATGTCTACAAAGAGTCTATCTTGGAAGACATGCCATGTGACTTTGTCAGCACTGCTCAGACCACTCGGCCTCCCCGCCAAGTGCTGGTCTAGCCTCCCAGAGGTTCCAGTGGAGCCTACATTGTTACAGTTCGGCCTTCCTCGTGGAGGCTAGAGAAAGCACAGGAGTCCAGCACTCACAGGCTCTAGCTGCGTAGAAACTTCCATCCTTTGTCCTTGATGGTCCCATATCATTGCCTCTAGTGGTCTTTAATGAGCTACCTGTTTCAAAGGGCACTGCCAATCCTAACTGTTCTACATGTACCAGGTGTGGCAAGGAAGCTATCATGGGACATCACACCTGTGTCAATGTCATTTTTTGTCACTTGCTGCGCACTCCCGGAGTATATACTATGGGTACTCCAGGGAGGTTTTCTACAGGCAACAGGAACAGTTCCCCAGAGAAAAAATAACTCTATAGAGTTCACTATTCATTTAAAAGATAAAACCAAACAAAGGTGGGGAACAGGCTCCGGTATATACAGACAAGGAGAAGCAGAGTTGGGAGATTATCAGCTCTAACCTGATTAAATTGCCAATATTCAAACCTTTGACCTTCAAAATGGCAATTGCAATCAGTTAACCAAATAAAAAGTCTTCCAAATGGCCAAGGCCATCAGGAACCAGTACTTCAGATGTCAGATAATTTGGGGTCCACCTCCATTTTCTGAATGCTTCTTGTTTTAGTTTCTATTCTCTAAAATACCTTCAAAATGAAGAACAACTTAAATGATTTAAATCACTGAGACAAAACTATGGAAATTTAAAACCAGCTATCATTTTTCTCCCTTTAAAGTAACCCAGGATCTCATTTCCCCAAAGCCCAAGAATAACTATACTTAACAACTTGAAAAGGTGGAAAATCAAACAAAACCTCAATTAACCAGGCTGAACTCAAATTTTGTAAGATTTGAAACAAAGAATTTAAACAGATATTGGTTGGTTGTTGGTTTTGAGCTAATTTTTCATTAACAATAACCACAAAGAAGCCATTCCCTGGTCATGTTATTTGAGGTTTTCTTTATAGAAGATTTTGTGAAGAGACCAAGTTCCACAGTAGTCCAATATAAAATAAATTTTTTTCATTGAGATGCACACATCAAAACCTCAAAATAGTTCAAAGAAAACTGTGGTTTAAAATATTCATTTCTCAGCTTCTTCCTACTAGGAGATGGTTACTCCAACAGTTCTCATGGCCCTGTTCTCCCAGAACCACAGGGACCCACTCCTGGAGGTTCTTAGCTCTGTGCTGTTGGTCTCTGGATCTCTGAGCAAGTAGGAATGAGCTGCTCCCATGGGGCAGCTTCCACATTCAGTACACAAATAACATGCAGCAACGGCAACCGTTAGCTCATGCATGGGCACTACATTTAGGTTGCCCTATCTGAAGGGTGCTCCTTTTGTTTGTGTAAATGTAAGCCCATCCATTAAATCAGAGAGTAAATATCTTAACACAGGTAGACCCAAGTTATCTTGCAAATCTTGTTGCAAGAAAATAGTATGTTACTATTTCAGGCCACGGAGAGAATAGTGCAGTTAGGGAAACGAGGAGACACACATTCCCTTCATAGGATCAATGTTTTTCCTCTGACTCTGATGTCAGGAAGGGTAGAAGGAAGTTCACACAGTGCTATGTCTGTTATCAGTGGACTCATTTCAGAGGATTTTGTTTTAAAGAAGCAAAATATAATTCCCTAGTAACTATACTGTGAAGCCAAAGTAGTTCCTACATGCACTTAAAGATTAAAAAGGAAACAACACCAAAAATAAGTTGGAATGGTCACAGAAAAAAATATTTTGGTTAAAGGGGGGAAAAAAGTTTAGCGTGGCCACAGAAGACAAAAAATAAAAAAATAAAGTCAAAAGCACTTCACGCTTCTTTCCTGTGTCTCAAACACAGGAGCAGGCCCTCAAACACACTGCTGGGTAACCTGTTACCTTCAAAATGATCTCAAATGCAAAAGTACCAGTGAAGACATAATCTGCATAACCTAGCATCTGGAAGGTAAACAAAGAATGGCAACTATTATTCTATGGCTGCTTTAGAGTAATGAGAATCAATGAAAAAGCCGTTACCTTTAACAGGATTTCAACAGTAAAGATGGCTGTGAAAGCATAGTCAAAGTAACCCAGTATCTGCAAGGCACAACACGTGGAAGTGAGAACAAAGCATCCGGACAAGATCCGACTGCTACATGCCCACCAGCAGAACCCCCAACCGTGGCCAGACTGCTCTCCCAGGACAGCCCTGCTGCTCTGGAGGTAGACCACAGATGCTCCTGTAGGCCCACCTCAGTTCAATGACAGCTCTTCTTTGTAACGGACAGGGGCACGGGGCTCCCTTAGCCCCTCTGCTGACTGGCTTCCCAGGTCTGTATCCTGGACCAAAGGGGGCTGGTTTCTAAAAATGCTGTATTGACAACCTTTCCTCATCAGTGCACTGCTTCTAGTCATGACTTGTGGCCCCTAATAAGACAGTCACGTACATTTTGGAGTTTTAACTGTTTGGGGGTGGGAGTGTGAGGCTGAATGAAGTATGTCACCACCCGGCAAGTTTCAGGTTAGAAAAAAGATGTCAATGGCAGGGCTAGGGATGTAGCTCAGTAGCAGAACACTTGCCTAGTGTGTGTGAAGCCCTGGATTTGATCCCTAGCACTGCAAAAAAAAAAAAAAATTTCAAAGGTGTTACTGGCGTCAAATGGAACCAGAAGCTTCCACATGTCCCGCTGCAAACTATTTAAACATTCTATTTATTCCTATTTAAACTGTGCACAATAGCACTCACCCCCATGTGTAGGGCTGGTTCAGTCTGCAAGGTATGGTTTGGGATTTCCCATCTTCCTCTGTCTGTGGCTCTGCAGATGCACTCACTGCTTTTTCCTAAGGTTGATTTTTTTACCTTGCTGGGCCCATTCAAAGAGGAGACTGACTTGGCCTTTGAATTTTCATTATCTGCATTTCTGAAAATGCCATCATTTTCAGAACACAATCTTATTAACTCCTTCTGAAGTCTTTAATTCCCCTCATGGCCATAGGGACTTACAGTCAGGAAAATCAGGCCAGAAGCTAAAAGACCGACTCCAACAAGGTTGTTCAAAAGGAACTACTGGCCATAGCTCCCTGAACCACAAAGATGGCGGCCAAGACTCTAGCAATAGGCAAGACTATGTGGCTATTGATCTTTCTGGCAATTGTTCTCTGTGGTTTTGAAATAACTGAAGACATCAGAGTTGGAAGGATTCTGGTGAACACCAGGCCTACTCCTTTAAGATATGTGCATCCTGGGAACAGGGTGGGGGGCACCTGCTCAGGGTACTCATCCAGTCACAGGTACTGCTGAGCAGGAAGGAGGGCTGACGGGTACCAGCAGGGCCACAGGGCCATGTTGTTTCACACATAGGAGCACTTCAGGGGATGCTCTGCTGCCCCTTCACAATAAGGTAAGGATCTCTACTTCCAGACCAGCTCCCTTCAGAGGAGGAGCTGTCTTTAGAGGGAAATTGCTTTTCCAAACTGTTTGTGTGTCTGGGATTTGTAAAATTTGCAAAACACTTCTATGTGATTGTGTTTCTTGGCCAGGCAATGAAAGGCAGTTTCCAATAAACTGTGAGGCCCCTAAGACCTTCTCTTAGGACACAGTAGGGATATTAATGTTGAAGGCACCTGGCAGCCAAAAAAGATGCTGCTGCCAAGTCGGCTTGGTGCCCAGGCACCTGGTGTCCAGGGGATAATCTGAATTCTTAGATTTAAGTTGTTCTTTCTAACTCAGCTTCCATCTTCTTTTTCACAAAAAAGTCAGCTAAAGTTAAAAGAAAACACTGCAGTTTGTTTAAAACCAATACACATACACACATCTATTTGGAAAAAAAAAGACAACATCAGTTCTGGAAAAAAAGTATCAAGTAAATAGACTCATGAAGAAAAGATTATAACAGAAAAGAAATAAAGTCCCAAGGTAAGTTAACTCCTGGTCAATATGTATTTAAACTAGCTCCTGATCTAATCTGTCATGAAATGATTATTTTATCTAACACCTTTTCCTCCCTTGTGTATCATTTTTATGATAGAACTCAACAACAAGCGGTCTTTATTCCATTTGAAATTCTAGGTAAAGATGGCCTTGTGGCTTTCTAAAAGAAGCCCTAAACTGTGAGAACAGATTAAGATAGGCTGGGCACCTTCCTCATTAAATTGTCACCAACACATGCCTCAGGGGAAGGTGCTCTTTATCTACATATCTGAGTGTGTCTTATCACTCCAGTAGATTAGGTTTGCCATGCCCTGGAAATGGGGAGAGATGCATTAATCTGCTGATGTGTCTTAATCCTAAAATCTCTAAAGACTGGACACACAGAGGCAGTGATGCCTGATGGCACACAATGGTTGGCTTCCTCTCTGGAGGGTAATAATAACTGGAATGGCATTCCAGTCTCTATGCCTGGTGGTCCACCGGCTACTGGCTCTCTGACAATGTCTTGCCTTTGGAGTTTTCTGATGCTGAATTAGCCGAATTGCTAATACCAGGCTGCTGAGCCAAGAATTAATTTAAGTACAAGTTTCTTTCCAACATAGAAGCATCAGAGGGCACTGTCTCAAGTTAGAAAACTGATGAATAAAAATTAAACCCTCTTACTTTGTTAGCATGACCGATTCCTGCCACAACAAAACCTCAAGTTCCTCCTCTTTGCTAGACTTTCAACTTGGCATCCTATCACCCCCCTGGCTTGTATTTCTCCTCAGCAATAGAATAGAGCTGAGCAACTTTGTACAGTTAAGTCCATACAAGAAAGAAATTTTCTCTACCAGTTCTAAATAAGAGCTTCAGGCTAGCTCCAGCACTCCCAAACTGGAAACCATCATGCCTGCAGATGAACTGGAGGCCTACCCTAGCTTTAGCCTCTTGGACCCCCACAGGCCCTCTTCCTAGGAAGGCCTCTGCTTTAGAGGGACCAGTACTGACCCGGGAGGGAGCCCCACCCACCTCTCCTCTCTCAGAGGCTTACAGTGTTCCGGAAGGAGTGGCTGCGGATGGGGTCCTCAGCCGCAAGAGCAGCGCTGCTCAGCATGATGAAGACGAGGATGAGGTTGGTGAAGATGTGGTGGTTGATGAGCTTGTGACAGCCCACGCGGATCCTGTGGGGGAAAGCCACTGCATGGACATGGGCCCACATGAGAGTCAGGGTCTTTAAAGTATGGGGCCCCTGAAGTGAGAGATTGGGAAGAGGATGGCTGTCTGCTAGACCACCCATGACCCCTGTCTGGACAGATCAGAGTGACCTGGTCACCAGCCACAGGCCCTGGGGCACATGGGGCAACCAACTTTGTGCCTCGAGTTTCAGAGAGACCATTTCACTGAGTCCTTAGAAGCAGAGACTACTATCCTTCAAAAGATAGAGAAAGTGAGGCTTATCAATGTGAGAGAACTTTAAGGTAACACAGCTAAATAAGGACCAGGAGCAGATTTCCAATCCAGATCTGCCCAACTGTGAAGTTTTTCCACTATGACATGAAGCCTGATGCTTACCATCCCTGCCTTGGAAAGAATACTGTGTCAAATTAAGCTAAATTTGGCCCAATGATGCTCCATACCTTGAGTCCCTACCTAAACTATAATCTAACTTAATATGCGAACTAATTGAAGGCCTATTTTAGGAGTATACTCTGTAACTAAGAGCCAAGTCTCGGCCAATCACAGCATTGAGCCTCAGCCAATCCAGGCTTCCAACTGATCAGACCATGTTAAAATAAAGCACAGGCCACACTGTCACCAGTCAAGATGTCTCTGTCCCTCACTTCCATTTTCTGTCTATAAATGCTGCTGCCCACATTGCAATGTCTAGCTCTCTGAACTTCTCTGGTTCTCAGGGCTGCTTGATTTGTGAATCATTCTTTGCTCAATTAAACTCTGTCAAATTCAATTTGTCCAAAGTTTTAATTTTAATGCAAAGAGTGAGACAAATTCCTTTCTTGTACTGCTGTTCTAAAATGTGACCTGCAGTGAGGACTGACGAAATCTCCTGTTGCCTAGAGATTTAGTCATAAATGTTAAATTTTAGAGTTGACCCACAACAAGCCCTCCTCAGGAAGTGAGAGTGACACCTGATGATGTTACTTGCTAACACGTAAGGATCTTTCTGCCTTGTGTGATGGGGTTCCCACTGAGTCCTGCAGCCCCATGAAGCAAGGGACAGCAGAACCCTGGACTCCGGGTTGTAATAATGGCTCTCTGGGTCACCAGAACCTCTCCTGCTACCCTTGAGGTAGTAGTATCCTTACCTTCAATATTTGACTTCAGAATTTAAAGGGTTTTGTTGTTCTGTTTCATTTTTCCCTATAGATATATATATAGGTTTTCGTTTGAAATCATTTTCAAAACTGGAGTCAACTTTATATGAAGGTGACCCCTCACTTGAGACCTCTCTTTTGGGGTTTCTCAAAGCTGCATGTATCCCCTGGAGAGCTTGCAAGTTGTTAGCACCTAGATTGGGCAAGACTCTGCAAGGCAGGGAGGGCAGAAGTGTTCACGACATTTGGGAGAAAATCAGCCCATTCCTTTGACATGTGTATACACAGTGAGCTGTAGGTGTCAGTAACGTTAGTACAAAGATCCCCCATCAACACCGACCACCCCTATGGGCATCCAAACAGTGATGAGCTATAAAACAATCGTCAAAACTTTGGGTCCTAAGGACTCCTTGCTTCCCACCTGTATCTCCCTAGGGCCTCCGAATTATATAGCATTCCTCTCTGACAGTCAAGAACTACTGTAGTTCTAGAAGCCTTTCCAGGAGTCACTTATCCTCCCAGCAGTTCACTTAATCTACGATGAATAAAACCTAGAAACCAGCTAGGAAATAAACTTCTTCCTCTTACAGTACATGAGTCATTACCATGTTCCTGGTAAGCACCTTATCATCTTAACATGAGAAGTGCTATTTTAAGCAGAGTATCACAGTGTTGAATCAAAGACTTATAATCTATAAAATACCATTGTGCAACATTACTTGGCATAAAGCTCAATAGGAAAAAAGATCACCTAAACAGGATCTGAGGATAAAAATGCTATTCAGAACTTGATCACAAAACTCTCATCCTACAAAGCATCTTAAGGCAAAACCCACTAGTTAAAAAGAGGTCCTAGGAATGAGCAATGGGGGAACACCAGAGTAGTGGGCTTCAGTTGGGGTATCTTGGTGAGCGCGTATTCACCTACTGCTGTTTCCATGCCCCGATTATGATGGAGGAAAACCGTGAACACACTCCTCCCAGGTCCCCATAGGAACAAGGAGGCTAGGAAGACATGAACTGACGGGAAAGCAAGAATAGAGCAGGAGAGCAGCTGGACAAAACTTGGGGGAATTATGGGACATTCAGGTTCAGAACAGGGCTATAAACCACTTTCCCTCACCAACCACTCCTGCGCCCTCCCCCCCAGCCATCCACAAACTAGGGTCACTGCAGAAAGGTGGCAGTGATGGGACTAGGAAGCAGGTATTTACGGGTTGGTCTTGCTAAGAATGAAGAAAGCGCTCCCTTCAGGGATGGGGGCAATTTTCTCCTTCATGTTCAACTCCGAGATTCTGCGAGGACGGGGACCAGCAGGAACCTCAGGTTCATCTTCCTCCTCCTCTTCTTCCTCTTCACCTACTTTAAATGAAACACTTTTTATAGGCATGAAATAAAAACAGCATTTGGGTTTGAATTATCATCCTTGATTTCATATTAAAATATGGCTTAAAATTAATAATAAATTAAAAATTAATTTTAATCGCTTAAAATTAATAAAATCAAGACTTTCCTGCTTCTCCAGAGAACATGGACTGAATAAGTGTGGGGGCTGGATGTGCCCCTGTCTGGTGAGGGTGTGCAGCTGTAGAAATGAGGTTCCCTGACCACCAATAAAGGTGGCTGCCCTCTCAGCACTGGCTGCTTCCCTAGAAACCTCCTTGCATGGCTTCAGTCTGAAAAACCACCATGAGAGACTTCAAGTCACAAACAAGTAGCCCCTGGGCCTACCAATTCCACAGCCCCACCATTATCAGCTGATAAGGCATCCATCAAACGCAAATGTATCAGGCGAGTACTAACAACCGGTCTCCTGTAGAGTTTTCCTGGAAAAATTTGGGCCTAACATGATTCACCCACACCTCTACTTCCCACCACCTGGAATCTGAGTTGTGACCATTGTAAGATGTGGAGCTAACTGGTCCACGGGGCAAGTGGGTCCATGGCCTTGGGGGCCTCAGCAGCATAGTGTGACCCTGACTGGGACCACCCCAGTCACAGACTCGGCAGCAAGTCACAGGGTGGTAGCAAAGCCACACCACTTACAAGCTGAGAGCCCATCTCTGGCCTTCATCATACCTGGCACATCGCACGGTGGGTAAGGGTCCTTGTCTTCGTCCTCCTCTCGATAGTCATCAATTGTAACCTAGGATGACAGAGACAACTTGGGAGGAAGAGAGACTGGCTTAAATGCACTTCAGAGTGCCCAAGTGAAGGGCCAACCCTGCCATTCAGCACAGGGAAGGGAGCTTCTCTCCCAAGTGTACATCTGTGAGTGAGCGAGTGTGAAGGGACAGGCAGATGGGCGATTCTGTTTCAGACAGAAGGCCTGAAGGGAGATGGAAATAGAATGCCAACCCAGTCATGGTCAGCAGGGTCCATCCTTCTGCTGTCCCAGTGCAGTCACACACACCACAAGATAACCACATTGAAATTCCCGTCTCTCCACTGTACGGCAGGCTCCATGGAGGCAGGGACTCTACAGTCTTCTTCCTTCTTAAATCCCCAGGGTCTGACACGTAGTCACCACTCTAAGTGTTTCTCAACTCAGTGAGCAAACAAATAAATGAATGAAACATCCAGAGCTGTCATAAGTGGGATGAAGTTTGACAGCAGAGACCTGAGAGCTCCCAGACCACTTGGATCCTGGGATTGCTGCTGGGAACAGACATCTACTAAAAATCCCTGACTATCATACCCACCCAGAAGACACTACTGTGATTTCAACCACGTGATTTCAACAAAGAAAAAATAAGTGGACAAACTAGTAAAACATTTATCATTGGGTTCTCTGGTGAAATGTGGCTTGACAGCCAGCTCACCCCTCTGGTAAACCAGCCATCTGTACAGCACGTTCTTCTTTTCATACCCGAACATTATACACAAGATACTTTCACATCATATGTCATACATTTATGGAGATACCAGAAGAATCACTTTGAGGCAAATCAGAAGAAGTTATTTAAAAACAAATACCTTGTTTTCACTGTTGGCTATCTGGTTGACTTCTGGTTTGTTGTTCTTTTTATTTTCTAGGCTCTCTTTTCTACAGTGAAAACAAACACAAGAAACCAAATAACTATATTACTATGTATAAAAATGCTAATCAGGAGTCTGAATCAACAGTGCCCCCAGTGAGAGACAGAATTTAATTGGGAACAACACTAACAGCAAGAGCACAGTATAATCCAAACTCAGACCTTCCTGTTCATCTAATGCAATGGATTCACCACACAGATCATCTTATTAAAATTCTCATCCAAGAGCTAATCAGCATTGAATGCATCATTTATTTTATGATGCCAAAATTAACTGCAGTGATTCTTTAAGCACGAGGATGCATGACTCCCATTTTCAGCTCCAAGGGTAAGAGCCAAGGGCTTGGCTTCTGCCCAATATTCCCTCCTCTTTGATCTGTACCACATGGTTACCCACAATCACCAAAAATCAGCAACATGAGGCTACCGCTGCTCTGAAACACATCTGAGTCCACCAGGCCTCCCAGGCAGCTGGGCTCCCCAAGTACTACTGAGCAAATATTTCAGGTGAAAATGGGATTTACCTGGCAATCTTTTTCCTTTCCTTTTCTTCAGCTTCCTCTTTCTGAGCAGTATTCAAACTTTCCGCATCAGCCAAATTGTCAACAGCGATGGCCAAGAAGACATTCAGTAGAATATCTAATTTGAAATTTTTAAGGGTACAACACATTTCTAAATGCAACCCCTTATGGAAATGTGTTCTAGGAGGTGAGTAGCAGGCAACTAACCCTCATGCTATACTCACTTGGTAAAACCAGAGGTCTAGGACCCTGCTTTAACACACACACACACACACCCACACACTCACACACACGAAACCTCAGGAGACAGTCTGAAAAAAAAAAAGATCAAGGTTTACTAAAACTCATGAAAACCTACAAATTTCAACATTTACTTATATGTATATATTTTCTTATATATAAATGTATCTATAGCTGATACATATGGTATAAAGCAATCTGTAACACACATGGAATCATTAAAAAGTACCTTGTGTTTTATTTCACTTCTTTGAAAACTTGCACCATAACATACATACTCAGGGGAGTACTTTTCAAACTGGACTCCTTCAAAGGCTACATGTTATTCCTTCTGCACAGGACAGTGTGAGACCTCCTCTGAAATGGCCTTCAGAGTCTGCAGACACCTCATTCTTTCCTTCACTCCACAAACACCATTTGATGGCAACATGTTGGACCTTTCCCCCGACGCTGCAGGGCTATCTTCTGAATAGCCCCACTGTAGCTAGATATTTAATTATTATGGCTGAGCCCAAGTTTTGCAAATAGTAAAGAGTTAGATGAACAAGTTGTCAGGGGTTATTATAATTTTCTGGCTTTTACTATAAAATTGTGCATGTGGTTTCCTTGAAAAACATTTCAAAGGCTCTCAAATCAGAAGATGCCTGTTTCTTACTTATAGCAGTTAAGAACATTTTATAAAAGCACAGCGATCAGACAGCAATAAACGGGAAGGCCTTGGGCTATAATGAATGCTTCTGTCTGCCTGACATTCAGTCACCTGTAGGCAAAACTGTAGGAGCCCAGGGTCCCTGAGAGAGCAGCAGCACACCACTGCCTGTGCAATCTGAAATCTCATCTGGGTTGCTGAACTCATAAACCAACATAACCTAACAAGGGACTGATGATGAGATCTCTGTGAGGGGATATCATGCTTGACTAATTCTATTCAAGGCTTTAAAGAGGATAGGAACATGAGTGAATTATATTAAGACTTTGAAAATGCCTTTGAAATGTTAGTCTATTTTTTTTAACTGGCACTACAATGAGCCTGAGGAAGCGATTTGTCCTGGGCTGGAGGCATCTCGGAAACATGTGCTTAGACACTCCTCTGATGGGCATGGATCGAGGCTGGTTTGGAAGGAGTTAGTGCTGGGAATAGTTATATTGGGGATTTCTCTCAATGACCCCAATGAAAAAAGAATCACCTCTCTAGCCTTACAACACTAAGCTCTTTTGGGGAGCAGAAAGCAAATCTTGACTAATAAACCACAGCAAGGTCTTACAAGCTAGTAATAGATGGTTTCCAGGAGTAAAAACCCATCATCTGCATTTAAAGACATTACCCAGATCCTCGTAAAGAGTGGTGTGCTCTGAAATTCATTCAAAAAGACTTACCAAGCACCTGACATTCCAAGCCATGCTATGGATACCCAGAACATGGGCAGAAATATGACAAAATGGAGCATCTATTCTAGTTGGGGACAGAAAACATGAACATTTTTTTTTCCTCGAGTACTAGCAATTGAACCCAGGGTCTTGTACATGATAGGGCAAGTACTACCACAGAGCAATATCCCCAACCCTTTATTTTATTTTGAGACAGGTTCTAAGTTGCTGAGGCTGGCTGCAAATTTGTGATCCTTGCCTCTGCCTCCTGAGTAGCTGAGATTATAAGCATCCATCCAGCTGTTCATGTGCCCAGTTTATGAACAACTCTTTTTTTTTAAATATTTATTTATTTTTTTAGTTCTCAGTGGACACAACATCTTTGCTGGTATGTGGTGCTGAGGATCGAACCCGGGCCGCACGCATGCCAGGCGAGCGCGCTACCGCTTGAGCCGCATCCCCAGCCCTATGAACAACTCTTAAAACATCAACATGGAATCAGAGAGAAGTAGAGCCAGGGAATACTTCTCTTTAGGCTCAAATCTGGTATTCTGCTGTGACCTTAAGAGCAAATCATGAGGGGAGCAGACAAAGAAAATATTGACCATTCATGTAACAAACATTTACCAAAGGCCAACTAAGCACAAGGTCCTGATAGTGAGAAATGCAAATACAGAAAAGATGATTCCTGACTCAAGGAGCTGTCATCCAGTTAGGAAGATGGAGGAGTGCCCACCCCAATTTCAGTAGCGGCAGACCCTGCACACAGGGAGAAACAAACACAATCTGATGGAAGCTTTAGAGGTGGATGAGCTCATCTCTGGGCAGGAGACAAGGCAGAGGTGGTTCCCTGGAGGAGGGATGTTAGGATTGAGTCAGGGACTAGCAGAATGTATATATGCTGAAATGAGATTTTTAAAAATAGAACCCTCATAGTTTAAAACATTGTCCCTGAGGAATACAGGAAAAGTTTGCACTAGGGTTTCAACACTGAAGAAAATTCATCAGTGAGCCAAAGAAGATTAAAGGTGAAACAGCTAGCAGGATCAGGATCTCCTTAGGAGAAGAATCCAGGTTAGGATTCTTAAATTGGAAGGGTGAAGGTTAAAGAGATGGTATTCTTATGTTGTTCAATTGCTCAATTCTCACAACATATTTCTGAGGGCTTCTGTGTGCCAAGTTTTGTGCTAGGACCTAGAGATAAAATAGACACAGCCCAAGATTAGAGGGTCTGCATAAATAACCTGAGGGCCAATTTCAGAAGTCTTAAGAGATTGCCTTTTGGCAGGGAAGAGGAGTGAAATGAGTAAAAAAAAAAAAAAAAAAAAAAAAGTTACATGGGGTGGGGGTGCTGGGGTTGTGGTTCAGTGGTAGAGCGCTTGCCTAGCATGTGCGAGGAGCTGGGTTTGTCTCAGCACCACATAAAAATAAAACAAAGGTATTGTGACCAATTACAACTAAAAAAATACTTATATGTATATGCATGCGAGAGAAGTCAGCCAATGAACACATGAGACCCAAAGATGCATAGGTCAGCAAAATAAGATTAGGTTCAGGGCAGCACAGATCAAGCCATGAAAGATGCCCCCACTCTTCGTCATGAAGGTCTTAATATCTTGAGAGAGATACAGCACTAACCTCCCAAGGATAACAGCACAGGGAACCACCTGGCTTGCCCTAGGCCACCCCCTGAGACTTGTATGGGAAACATGCCTCCCAGCCTGATGGCCTGGCACCAGCACATGTGCCCTCTCCCTCTAGAAAGGCTTGGCTCAGCCAGCTGCATTCCTCACAGCCTCTCTGGAACTCTGCTTGCACTGTGCCATCCCCCAGTGACACAGAGGACCACAGAGAGCCAACAAGGTGAAGACACATACCTCCCCACCACAGGTGTGGCCACCACCAGTGCCACAGGAAATTCAGGGAGAAAAAAACAAAAAAACAAGCCAATGACAACAACAACACAGCCCTGGGGGGGGGGGGGCTGAAGGATACAGTTACCACAGATGAAGAGGATGATGAAATAGATGCAGACGATCATTCCTGAGGATGACGGGCCTCCATAAGCCATGATGCCGTCGTACATCACAGCATTCCAGTCCTCGCCTGTCAGAATCTAGGAAGCCAGAAGCAGAGTGAGAGAGCAGGAGATGCAAGACCCATCTTGCTCCCCCAGAGCTCCTTGGAGGCTGCTTAAATCTGGGGTAAGCCGTCTTCCACAGTCCAGGTTGCATGATAAATCCATCTGTTATCCCATAGAATTTTCCAAACATGATTTTTAATGACACAAATACATGAGTCAATACTTCAGATGAAAAAAATCTTTACATACAGGATATATAGACTTTTTTTTTATTATACCTCAGACCAGTTTTTCATCCTCTCCCCAGAGAGTATGATATTGGTGTTGTCCCTCCAGGAACGTTGTCTATGAATTTAAATACACATACTCACACCCAGAAAAAGGAGCCAATTGGTGTCTTTTTTGACTTTTTTTTTTTTTTTTTTTTTTAGACATAAAGGGTACTATGTTATATGAATTTTTCTGAAACTGGCCTTTTCTTTTTTTAAACCATTCAACATTATTTCCTGAAGACTCTCTATATTAATAAATTAACATCATTCTTTGTAACCTCTGCATAGCATTCCACAGTTAATCAAATATGGAAATGAAAAAAAATCAAATCTATGAGTTTTTATAAGTGGGGAATTCTAAATGTCTCCTATAAGTCTACTAATGATCTCAAGGGAAAATACAATCAACCACCTGAAATTTAAAATTTATCTTCGCTTCTAATGATACTTCATAATACAGTCCCTTCCAAAATTGAATCAGATGAATATGGACAGTGATTTTTTTAAATGCAATCTTCCAGTGAGAGAGAACTTCTGTATTTTCTATTTGAACTAGATATTGTAAAAATTCAAACTGTTGCAGATCAAAATCAAACCACAAAAGTGGCAAATGATAAGATAAATTCACAGAAAAAGAACTATAAATGGTTCTTATGAAAAGATGGTCAACTTAACGCCTGATAAAATTACAATGAGGTACCATTTTCATCTGTTAGGTGACAATCAAAGCATGAATACCAACTGTGGTGAAAAGGAGCAGGCAATGGGTAGTCTCCACATTGCTCTCTTTACAATTATAATGAGAGCACTTTGTCAAAGGTATCAAAGTTTAAAATAGTCACACCCTATAAACTAGCAATCCCACTTTTGGGAATTTGTCCTACACATCTATTCTCACATGTGCCCCTTGTGTCCTGGTTGTTCAAGGCCACCCACTAGAGCCCTGTTTACATGAGCCAAGACTGAACACACTAAATATTCATCTGCAAGTGACTGTCTTCATAATGTATGGCAATCCACACCACAGAATTATGCTGAATTTAAAAAGAGGAGGTGACCTTTTATACACCAAGCAGAAAGGCTCTTGAGGACACTGTGATTTTAAAAATGCCAAACAGTCTGTAGAGTGAGTGACCATCTGTGTAGATTCACCCCTAGGTAGGCAGATAGTTTGATTTGTGTCTTTGAGCAAATACATGTCTAAGAATTACAAGAAGCTATTTAATGGTAGTTGCCTCCTAGAATAAGAAATTAGTGACCAGTGGGAGAACTGTCATGCTATTTTGGTTTATAACACTTGAATTTTATGCCATATGCATGCTTTAAATAAAGGGGGGCGGGGGAAGACACGGGTTCCTCTGAAAGAAATTAGAGAAAAGAATAATTGACCAGTAGTCATTCTGACCAGCAAAATTTAAGAATAATTTTTTTAAAAAAAACAGGGTCCAGGGGCTGGGGATGTGGCTCAAGCGGTAGCGTGCTCGCCTGGCATGCGTGCGGCCCAGGTTCGATCCTCAGCACCACATACCAACAAAGATGTTGTGTCCGCCGAGAACTAAAAAATAATAAATATTAAAAAAATTCTCTCTCTCTCTCTCTCCTCTCTCACTCTCTCTTTAAAAAAAATAAAATAAAATAAAAAAACAGGGTCCATATGATAATTCCATGCATTTTTTGTCTTTATTTTTTTTAGTTTTTTTTATTTGTTTTAAGTACAAGAAGTAAAAATCAAGAATAAATTGGATGGATTCAAATTTAAAACCTTTTTCTCAGCAAAGGAAATAATAAAGTGAGGAGAGAGCCTATAGATTGGTAGAAAATCTTTAGCACATGCACCTCCAATAAATAACCCAATCAATAAGTGGGCCAAGGAACTGAATAGGCACTTCACAGAAGAAATACAATTGATCAACAAATATATGAAAAAGTGTTCAACATCTTTAGCAATTAGAGAAATGCAAATCAAAACTACTCTAAGATTTCATCTCACTCCTATCAGAATGGCAATCATCAAGAATACAGGCAACAATAAATGTTGGTGAGGATGTGGGAAAAAGGTACACCCATACATTGCTGGTTGGACTTCAAATTGATGCAACCCCTATGGAAAGCAGTATGGAGATTCCTCAGAAAACTGGGAATGGAACCATCATTTGACCCAGCTATCCCACTCCTTGGTTTATACCCAAAGGACTTAAAATCGGCATGCTACAGTGATGCAGCCACATCAGTGTTTACAGAAGCTCAATTCACAAGAACTAGAATACGGAACCAACCCAGATGTCCCTCAATAGATGAATGTATAAAGAAAATGTGGTGTATATACTCAATGGAATATTACTCAGCTTTAAAGAAGAATGAAATTATGGAATTTGCCAGTAAGTGGTTGGAGCTGGAGAATATCATGCTAAGTGAAATAGGCCAATCCCACAAAAACCAAAGGCCAAATGATTTCTCCGATATGCAGATGCTAATTCACAATAAGGCGGGGAGCACTAGGAAAGAACAGCATTACCTTAGATTATGTAGAGGAATGTGTTGGGAGGGAAGAGGAGGGAATGTGTGGTAGGAAAGATAGTAGAATGAAACAGACATTATTACTGTATGTGTATATGTGACTACATGACCAATATGATTCTGCAACATGTATGCTCAGAAAAATGAGTAATTATATCCCATCTATGGGTGATATATCAAAGTGCATACATCTTAAATAACTGAGAAAGAATCTTACAGATCATTCCCTCTAGTCTCTGTGTTTCTTCAGAAAAGAGTAAGTGACTCATCCAAGGTCATCAAGCTAGGCACAGAAAGAGCCACCCTGGGACCTATCTGTTTCGTGCCCTTCCTCCAAACACCCGTGTATCTAGCAGGGCTTGGATGAAAAGCAACCAGGGTGCATGGGAGTTCTAAACACATCTGTCAGGCTCTGTCCAAGGAAGGGGTTCAGCTCTGGGCACGTGGAGAGGGCTCAGACCCCCCAGCTCGCAGTCAGGAAGGGGGAGGGCATGCTGCTCCTTAAGAGGCAGAGCCATCTGTGCCCCTCTGAGATGATCACTGCCATCCAGCCCAGTGCCCATAGAAGCCCTGACAGGACAGCCATCCTCAGAGCCTGTGTCCTCGCATCACAGTGGCAGGACAGAAGAGGGCAGAAGGCCACCACTACTCAACTCTACACGAAAATATCCAGGCTTCCAAATTTATTTCTTCACATCAATCTATTATAACTAGAGTTTTAAACTTGGAAGTGATCAAAATCAGCACAAGAGGATTTAGGGTTTATTATTTTGAAACATAGCTAGAGGTCTTAAAAAAACAAGATTCCATAAGTCCCCTCAATCAACATCTGGAGGATGATGCAAACAAACAACTTGTAGGGCATAAAATTTACCAGGTATCATGAGGTCCAAGATTACTAATAAAAAATGGAATATTTTTATCTTCCTGAGCTGTAAGCCAACAAGAAGGCTGGGGTTTAGCTGTTGCTTACAGTGTGTTTTTCTGGGACAGGAGGAGGGCAAAAGGAAGGACTCACCTGAAATACTGTCAGAAGGGCTTGGGGAAAGTTGTCGAAGGTGCTTCGCTTGGTTTGCGTTTCATCGAAATTAAACTTGCCTCCAAACAGCTGCATCCCAAGCAAGGAAAAGATGATAATGAAGAGAAAGAGCAGAAGCAACAATGAAGCAATAGACTTCATGGAGTTTAACAAGGACGCCACCAAGTTGCTCAGAGAGGTCCAATGCCTACAAGTCAAGATGAGGGTGTGAGCCCAGAGCTCTGTAGGACAGAGCAGAACATCCTCTAACCAGAGACTGGACTGATGGCCACCTCTTACTGAGAAAACACCTGTGGCAATACACACACACTTCCTTACCTGGTCACTTTGAAGATTCTCAAGAGGCGCACACACCGGAACACAGAGATCCCCAGAGGGGACATGATTTCCAGTTCCACTAAGATGGTCTCAGTAATTCCGCCACACACCACAAAGCAATCAAACCGGTTGAAGAGAGAGACAAAATATGCCTGGAGACCCAAGCTGTACATTTTTACCAACATCTCACAGGTGAACAGAGCCAGGAGGACTTTGTTAGCGATATCTGGAAAGACAGAAGGCACGCATCCTCAAGACCTCGTGTGAGAGAGGCTCCATCCAGCTCCTCTTCTCCTGGTACCTCCTTCCCATCAGTCCCCATAGGAAACACACCAATGCTTTCTCTTTTATTATACACGACAAAAATATGGC
Organism: Urocitellus parryii; assembly: GCF_045843805.1. NCBI lineage: Eukaryota > Metazoa > Chordata > Mammalia > Rodentia > Sciuridae > Urocitellus > Urocitellus parryii. The sequence goes on along the minus strand of NC_135533.1, from coordinate 170,956,233 downwards.
ATTAATGATAGTCTGTTCTCTGCTGAGTTCTGGTAGTGGTACTGCTACTAACTAGATGTGCAAATATGGAATGGTTATTTGATTCTCTGGGCCTCAGTTCCACCAATTATAAAACGGGTAGAGGCAGCTTATCACACAATCTCTAGAGCTCTCTTGCACTAAAAATTCATGATTCTGCAAGTATTTTTAAAATGTGGGTCTCAATAATGGATGTTTTTTCCCTTTCCATGGCACCCAAACATGAAACCTGTCTAGTCTGGTTTACGTCACTGATATCAGAAGTGGTCGCCTACCAATGTCATTTTTAACAGCAGGAAATACTGCTAAACAGACTTAAGAGGTAGAGGAAACAGATGTAAGGGAGGATTTCTTAAGATCTCAAAACTGTCAAGCTCAGACTGGGCTGGCTTTGGGGATGACCTTCAACTCCCCAACCCCCATTTCTGGACGTTTGAAGGAGGAAAACCAAAAGCATCTGCCAAAAATAAAGCTTCCAATAGATAAAATTAAGCTTTCAATAAAATAAATAAAATTAAATTAAAATAAAGCTTCCAAAAGGGGCAGGTTGAAGGTCCTTCCAACTCCAAGATTCCTGGATCCTAGGTTGTCTCAGTGCTAGGACAAGGAGATGCTCAGCATGAATCAGCTCCAAGGTACTATGGGATTGCCTGCATTTGGACTGTTTTCCCAAAATAGCCCTCAGTAGATACAATACTTCATTACTAATACTAAACTGTTTAGTATTATTATTGATCAGATAATACTAATAGCCGTTAGCCACAAGAATCTCTAACTTGGAACAAAAAGAGCACAGCTTCCACTCATACCTTGAATCTGCGTCAACCAGTCTGGCTGATTGTAGTGTTCAGAGGAAATGGTTAATGTGTTGAGAAACACCAGGACAATAACCAGCCAATAAAACGTGACAGACTTCACGGCAGCTCTACATCTTCTGCGATTGAATCGGTTCCAGCGACGCCAGCGTCGGCTGAAAGATAAGCAAACATTACTCCTGAGATGACAGATATGGCATCTGCAAGTCCAATAAACCTCGTGGAGAAAGAATCTGGCTTTCACTCTAGAGGCTCAGATTGGGTTGGGGGTTCAGGAAGGGGAAAAAAAGTGAAAAAATGGCATAAAAATGAGCAAACTTCATAATATAAATATTGGTCTTAACATACAACTTTTAAAAGTATAATCTTGACTTGATTATGCTTGGTTTCCCTTTTGTGGTTATAAATAACTTCAGGATCTGTCATATGTAGTCATCAAATGAGTAAAAAAATCTAGATATTCATAGATCCACATGTAGACGCATCACCGCACCTGAACACATATGCAGTTCATAAACCCAGATGGTGTGTGGATCTATTGGTATGGGTGCAGACAGCCACTTACTACATACACTGCTCACAGCCTCTCAATCATCATACAGAATTTATCAAGCAACCAAGTTCTCCAAAATAATAGTTTTCTTTTTAGGGAAGCTTTAAATTCTTTCATAAATCTTTGGGGTTCCTCTGGAACCTGGTGGTTGTCAAAGCCAAGGAGGACATGAGTCTTAATACTGAGTCATCAGGTGCCCTTTCTAACTAGTGATGCTCAAAATAAACCTTTAGAAGAAGAGCCAATATTGAGTTGTGTTTTCATAAAAATAAAATGAGCTGAGCCTAAAAGACAAAGTAGTATGCCCTCCACCCACCTTCAGTTCCCTGTTTGTAATTAGGGAAAATATTCTCTCCCTTAACCTGTCTCTTTCCAGAAAATATTATCTGCCACAAGGGGGTAGTTGGTGAAGTGTACCATGGACTACTGCTCAGTGACCTGGATTCCAGGGAAGAATCAGCTCAGTGACAAAGTCCCTGCTCTGTGGGCCAAGTTGCCTCCCTGACAGGGATGGGGACACTTCCTCTAGGGTCCTGACTAAAGAGGAATATTCACCTTCAAGAGGCAGCGCTGGCTGACTCAGCTGGATTACGACATTTAAAAAACGTGACCCAGGAAGTGAGCAAAGGAGGAATTGTGCTACCTCTTTACCAAGACCTGGGTCAAGCAAGGTGTTTTTGTTATTGCTCTCGATGTGCAGTTTCTAGTTAAAGAAACACAACAGCCCTCACAGAAAAAGTTCCAAGGACACGACTCTACCCACGCACAGCTGGGTTCTCCTGAGATATGTAATTCAGCACACATAAGCAAGGTAGCCTGAAAAGACTCAGCCTTGATGGGTCCATCCTGTGCTAGGGTGACAGGACCCAAGGATGTCCCACATCTAGGAGACCTGAAAACCTGTAACATCTACATCTTGCCCCTCACTGGGCTCTGAACACCTTGGTGGCCTTGTATGTCCTCTCAGACCAGAGTTCCTGAGCGCTATGTGCCCAGTGCTGGGCAGATGGAAATAAAGAAGGCATTGTCCCTGGAAAGCACTCAGGGTTGAAGTAAATGACAATTACAAATCCATGCCAAGTGCTAGTCTCAGACAGAATACTGGTCAGGAGAAGGGAGATACAATTGTTCATTGGAGAAGTCAGGAAAGAATCTTCTGAAAAGCAGAGATTTGGGCTGGATCTTTAGATGAATGAGAATAATGCCGAAAGCAGGTAGAAGGGCAATTTACCCAGAGGAGACTGCATTTAAGGGGTAGAAACAGTGGCACCTTTAAAAACTGAGAACAGAGGCTCATAAGTGTGAGGCACTGGGTTCGATCCTTAGCACCACATAAAATAAATAAAATAAAGGTATTGTGTCCACTACAACTAAAAAATATGTATATTAAAAAAAACCCTGAGAACATTCCAGCGTTCTACAAATGGGGAATATGGGAGGTTTGTCACAAATTGAGGCAGAAGGTGAGCCAGGAGCAAAATGATGAAGGCCTTTCCATGCCCTGTAATAACAGAGAACCATGAAAGAGCTTTTTATTTTTTTCCCTTAAAGTCAGGTTTGAGATGTAATCTCCATATAGTAAGGCTTACTCTTTTTAGGTACACAGAGTAAAGAAGTGACAATCTCCATCCCCCAAAAAGTTCCTTCACAGCTTTGAGCAGTCAATTCCACCAACCTTATTCCTTGCCTGATGACTATGCTCTGGTTTCTGTCATCAGAATTTTGTTTCATCCATAATGTCATATAAAGAGTCAGCCTTTGTGTAGCCTTTTGAGACCAGCTTCTCTCACACAGGGAAAGAAAAATTCTTTAGAGATTCATCCATGTTGTTACGTGTATCATTTTTTTTCTTCTTGTTGCTAAGCAGTATTACACCATATGGACACACCTCCATTTGTCTACCCACTCACCATTTGATGGACATTTGGGTTACTTCCAGTTTAGAGTACTTATGAATAAAGCGACTATACATATTTATGTAAACTCTTTTGAGCAGGCATATATCATCATTTCTCTTATATAAATACCTTATAAGTAGAATTGTTAGGTCAGCAAAAAGAGAAACTACTAAATCACTAAATTTGGGGGGTGGGGTGGGCATACTGGTAATTGAAACCAGGGCTTTGTACATGTTAGACAGCACTCTACCACTGAACTGCAACCCTAGGCTGTCATTAAAAAGAGAGAGAAAGAGCTGTCATTCAACATGACCACCAATATTATACAGAAATACCCATTAATCAGCATCCTTGTCAGAAAGTGGTATTGTCAGACATTTAAATCTGACCTACTCTTACATACATGTAGTGGTCTCTAATTGTGATTTTAATATTCCTTTTTTCCAATGATTGATGGACATTTCATCCGCATCTCTTTTTGGTGACACGCCTATAAAACTTTCTGCCGTTTTTTATTGAGTTGTTTTCTTATTATGGACACTACTGCTTATTATCTTTACATTAATCATTTATGTACAGATTTATCATATATGATTTGCATATGTTTTGCAAACATTTTTATCCAAGTTTTCAGTTTGTCTTTATTTATTAAGAAAACAATAAAGGCAGAAGTTTTGGGCCAGGCACAGTGGCATATGCCCGTAATCCAGCAACTCAGGAAGATCACAAGTTTGGGCCAGCCTCAGTAACTTAGCTACACCCTGTCTCAAAAATGTTTTTAAAAGGCCTTGGAATGTACCTCAGTGGAAGAGTGCCTCTAAGTTCAATCCCCAGCTCCACATACATGCTCACAGAAGCAGAAGTTTTAATATTTACAAGGACCAATTTATCAAATTTTCCTGTTATAGATCCTACATTATTACATCTTAAGAAATCTTTGCCTAACCCAAAGTCATAAAGAATTTTCTTCTGCTTTCTTCTAGAATTTTTATAGTTTCAGGTTTGTATCTAGTTCTATGTATACTGCACACAGCAGAAAGATGTTTTTAATTGAAAAATAACTCTTATATGAAAAAGTACACAAATATCAGGCATATAATTCAATGATCACTATCAACTGAACACGTATCCTGCATCCAGATCAAGAAACTGAATATCACTAGTATCTTACAAGACTTCTTGAATGCTCTTCTGTGGAAAGCTTTTGTGTATTGGTGGGGGGGGGTCTAGTTGAAAAGTAACAAGAAACATCTCTTAGAGACATGACTGAAGTATTGATTGGGAGGCAAAAATCTGTCCATTATTATGTCCCATTGGTTTGTAGCAGTTGTTCCTGCTATACCGCTCCCCAAGACAGGTCTGTGATGTGTAATGGACTGACTGAAATTCAGTATCAATGTCAACACCCATGGAGTAAAATTCAAGTGTAGAGCAATTCCACGTAAAAGTCTGAATTTAAAACATAATAGTAAAACATCAAAACCAATGCACAGGCCAATGGGGGGGGAGCAGAATGAAGATACTGACCTGAGTTTGGATTTTGAGATGGCTTGGCTGAAAGAAAAGACAAAGGTGTTAAGATTTCCACTTGAAAGACGTGAACACATGCTCCCTTATTGCTTCAGCAGTGATATGGTAAAAAGCCATGCATGTAAGCCTGGATTTAGCACCCCCGGTAGCCACAGCAGGTCAGCTGGGTTAAGAGTACAGCAGAAATCAAGGTGCTACCAGTGCCAGGCAGGCAGGTTGAGCACCTCAAAGACCCCAGGCAAGAGAAGACTCTTAGCTGAATTCCCTGAGAAGACATGGCAACAGGCATTGACTCCAGGAGTCCTTCTCTTGCCACTCCAAGCTGAGGCTAGCAAGGCCTCTAAGGCCTGTAACCCAGCCCCTCATCTCAACAACAGAATTCGTGGGAAAAGGAGCAACAGACAAGGGGTCGTAGCTCTGTTATTCACAACTGGGTGAACACCAGAGCAGCATGCCTTTTTGAGCCTCACTGTTCTCTTCTGTAAAATGGGAGAAGAAACAAATCCATTCCCTGCCTACTTCACAATGTCATAGGTAGGGCAGAGCAGAACAGAGGCCAAAAAAAAAAAAAAATCACTTCATGAACTGTTGCATACACTGCCATAACATCATTTTCATGAAACTCTGCCAAGAACAAGACTAAGTTCTCTTATAGACAAGACCTAAAGGACACTAACAGGAAGCAAACAAGACAAAACAGCACAGGATTCCCCAAAGCAGGTAGTTCTTGGCCCATTCCGCAATGCCAGACCCCACCCTTCCCACTGCTGCAGCCCAAATCATCTAGAAGGAAGCCAGTGGGTGTTATGGGATGGCTTCCTCCATGGTTAGGAGAGGGTGGTGCAGGCTTCTCAAAACAGGTGCCACCAGCAGAGGAGAGCAGGGTTTCCTCATCTGGTCAGTAGGCATGAGGTTGAGAAGGCCCCATGCATGAAGAAAAATTTTTAAAAGGTGGCACTTTCTAGTTAGCAACTGCCATTCAAGCTCTTCCTCCAAAGCACAGATGCCAAACCCAATGGGAAGGAGAATTCAGCCTTTACCCCCACCGCCGGCACCCAGAGGGCCCCGTCTTGGCCGTGCCTCTTCTTTTCCACCAGCACCTAATGAACACAGCAGGTGGCTGGGTTAACTGGCACAGTCCTCAGCTCCACCTCAGCAGGAACTGCTTCTTACTTAGGAAGAGGACTGTGGACTGCTGGGCACCCCAGGGGACCTGGCACAAGAGGAAGGGCGCTGAGGGGCCAGAGGGAGCCCACCGCCCTTCTGTACCTAAGGCCACATCCCTGGGACTCCACTGCAATCTGGGGTGCTCCTCAACATTAGCTTCTTTAAGATCCATGAGGGCTAGGAGGGAGAGCAGCCTCCACACTCACCAGAGACTTCCACAGCAGCCCTGGGTCTCGCCTTCGCCACTTACGTTCTCAGTGTTCACGGATTCGGTCTCACTGGTGGGCATGCTGGCTATGGGGAGAAGAAGAGGTTTAGATAGTGCACTGGGGGTGCTGTGCTGCAGGGAGCAGGCCAAAGGCAAACCCTCAGGAACTGGAGAGGAGAGTAAGAAGGGCCCTTCTTGGCTTGGCCAGCAAAGGCAGTGCTGAAGGCTGGGCCTGTCCACTGCACAGAGCCTGTGCTTTCAAGAGTCTAAGAGGTCACTCTGTCAACCCACAGTCTTGCCAAGAAAGGAAACAGAGGCCAAAATGAGTTCTTCCCAGGCTGGGAGGGGCCTGACACCAGCTTACTCTCCTGATCCCCAGATCACATTGCAAAGCCATCCCGACATCTCGGTTATTGATACATCTCTTCTGGCCCAACAGGAGTACCATAGAACATTTGTGATTAAACCTAATACTTCATAAATAAATTATTCTCAACATGCTGAAGGCGAAGAGCTATTAAGGATGGAAAAGGCGTGAAGGAACCACACACAAAATCTTCTTTAAAAGTTGAGAGCTCAGCTGGGTGCAATGGTGCATGCCTGTAATTTCATCTACTCAGGAGGCTGAGGCAAATTCAACCTGGGAAACTTAAGAAGAGCCCGTCTCAAATAACAAAGGGCTGGGGATGTAGCTCGGTAGTAAAGCATAGCTGTGTTCAACGGCAAATATTTAAAAAAAAAAAAAAAGAGCTCTACTTCTTAATTGATCTGCTATCGAAGTTCTGCTAAATTTGTGAAGTCAGTATGCAGAAGGTTCTCTGCAAATAAGTTGGCACTAGAATACCAAGGAGAACCTGGAGCTAGATGAAGGGGAAGGAGAGGTGTTTTGCCAAACAGTGAGCAGAGCAGACTTTGATTTCAGTGTCACTGAGGTCTCTAAGCCCCATAAGCCTATCTTTTCCATGGCAGGTTTCTAAAAAGAGGCAGAAATGTGGAAATGCACCCACTATTGTCCGGAGGTTCAGGGATTCCCCTCCCCACCTCAGCCACCAGCTGGCACATGGGCATCTTTTCTCATCCACTTGATTCAACTCTACAGACATCACAAGCACATGCTGGAGCCAAGGCAGTAAAGGAAGTGTGGGGACACAGAACTATACCCAGCTGGAGGAGAGGTAGGGAGGGGCAGCCTCCCAACAGATTTCCATTAACTGTGAAAAGAGCTCCCTTGGGGGTCTCCACAACAAGTTCTGGAGTAAAGAATGACTAACACGGCATATGAAAGGAATTGCCAAAGATCAAAACATAGAATTTCCCAAACTTTTTTTCCCCCTAATGCAGAGTTCTGCATTGAAGTGACAGGTTTTTTTTTTGTAGTTATTTTTAGTTATACATGACAGTAGAATGTATTTTGACATGTTATACATACATGGGGTATAATTTCCCATTCTTGTGGTTGTACATGGTGTGGAGTTACACTGGTCGTGTATTCATTTATAAACATAGGAAAGCTATGTCCTATTTATTCTACTATTTTTCCTATTCCCATTACCCTCCATTCCCTTTTGTCTAACCCAGCGATTCCTCTCTCTCACAACATTCTGCCATTATGAGTTAGCATCCATATAGTACAGAGAACATATGGCCTTCAGTTTTTTGGAATTGACTTATTTCACTAAGCATGATAGTCTCCAATTACATCCATTTACTGGCAAATGCCATAATTTCATTCTTCTTTATGGCTGAATAACATTCCATTGTGTATAAATACCACATTTTCTTTATCCATTCATCTGTTGAAGAGCACCCAGGTTGGTTCCATAGCTTGACTGTTGTGAATTGAGCTGCTGTAAACATTGATGTGGCCCCTTCACTACAGTATGCTGATTTTAAGTCCTTTGAGTATATGCTGAGGAGTAGCATAACTAGGTCAAATGGTGATTCTATTCTAAGTTTTCTGAGGTATCTCCTTAGAAAACTGCTTTTTTCTAAGTGTGGTTGCACCAATTTGCAGTCCTGCCAGCAATGCATGAGTATACCCTTTCTCCCACATCCTCACCAATAGAAAAATCAGAGATAGTAGGAACATACCTTAACATTGTAAAATCTATCTATGCTAAACCCACAGACAACATCATTCTAAATGGAGAAAAATTGAAAGCATTCCCTCAAAAAACTGGAACTAGACAGGGATGCCCTCTTTCACCACTTCTTTCCAACATAGTTCTTGAAACTCTAGCCAGAGCAATTAGACAGAAGAAAGAAATTAAATGGATATAAATAGGAAAAGTTTATTTTTTTAATAGACCTTACAATGTCAATAGGAAAGCCTTCCCTCTTTGGGCAGGTGACTTAATAAGGATGCCTGAAACTTCATCCGCAAAAACTGGGAGTGAGGGGAAGAAACAGGGTCAACTACTCTGCCCACGAGGCTGCATAGTGCCGACTCAGTTCTGGCAAGAAATGTTAAAAAGTGAAGTACAAGGATGAAGTGGGATCTGATTCAAAGACCCAGAGGTCTGAGCAGCAGTCTTCTGAGGGTCCCAAAGGAGATCCCTGGTCTCTTTCCTTTTGTGAGCACCCAAGATACTGAACTTGCCTCTGTGGAAACCTTAATGGCCCTGTCCAGGCACTTTTAGGCACAGGATTCAGAAGCGAAAGCCAAATGAACAGAATTATAGACTCGTATTATACTGCTGGTACTCTCCTTCCTTAAGTTGAAATAAACTAACTACAAACCTTTGATTCACTCTTTCACTACTCCATGGGGAGGAGGAGGAAAAAAAAGAAACAGAAAGGAGAAAATCGAAGAATCTCACCATCCAATCATAGAAAACTCTTCAACAAAATTTCATTACTACAAACACCACACACACAGCTCCCAGACTTCCCTCCCCAGGACCGTTTCATGCTCTGACTTCTACAGAGGATCAGAGGACTGTAAAGTATGTGAAGCTGGCTGGCAGTTGTCCTTTTCTCTGACAATGTTGCTCCACCTCTGAAGAAAATCCCAGCAGGATACCCTTTTCATATCCAACCAGGAGTCAGCTCTTTGTGAAAAGTGGTTATTTCAATGACTAAGGGGACCGGGAGGTTGAGGGCAGCACAATACACTGGCAGGGAATGACAGGCTCTGGGTCTGTCTGCCTCCCTGGTGGCATCCTGCCTCTCTTCAGGCTTCAGTTTTCAGGCTTTCAGTCTATCAAGTATGATGCTATCTCCATACTCTTAAGGATTATTTCCATCTCTGTTCGGTATCTCCTGGTTCTGATATCAATCACACTGGAACATGACTCGTTATTTCCCAGAGGGTAAATATCTAAGCAGACTAAATCCTCGGGCGTTTTTCACCCTCTGGGGCTGTGGCTCACATTGATATGGCCATCATAATTGTGTTTGATCCCTAAGCTTCATTTTTCAAATGATCTAATTGAAACAGATAAATTTTTTACCGCCTTTGGGACACGGGATGGAGGTTCATTTTGCATTTCTGGCTGTATGCCAATTACTAGCCTATGAAATTTTCTATCTGGTCTCCAGACTGAGTGAAGAGAATAAGTAACCCCTGACTCCCCAAACACAACACAGTGAGGCTGTGAGTTGTCCAGGCTGCACTCAGGGTGAGGAGAGTTCTCCCACTCTCCAAGCAGATTCTGTCCTCGGTACAGAGAGAAAGGGGCCTGACAGCAGGTGCACAAATTGGCCATATCTAAGTTTAACCCCATGTTTGTGGCTTGATTTCTGAGCCTCCATTTCCTCATTTATAAATCAGAGAGCACCTATCTCATGGACTGTAGGCATAACTGAGTGGGGGGAGGCATGAAGAGAACCAGGTCCCCAGCTCTGAGTAATCACAAGTGTTCACTCAGATGATCATCTCAGAAAAGCTCTCCTGGAGCTCCCTGCAAGCAAAGTGACCACTCTGACCACAGCCATCACTGCACAGAAGCATCTAATACAAACATTTTTCCATCTGAATCAGCTTTGGCCACCACTCTTAGTTTACATATTTTGTCTTAAAATGAGTCATTGTCTAACTCAGCCTGTTGCAGGAACAGCAACTTCTCCTGTTATAATTATTTCACACCTACAGAGCCAGGGGCATGTAATAAATCTATTCCAGAATGTTGTTGTCAGAGTTAGAGGAGGAGTGGAAGGGGAAAGAGGAGCCCATGGGTAGTGCTACCTCATTTGGTTCTGGAACCAGAGCTTTGATCTGGTGCCTCAATTTGGACGGAGGAACCAAGCTTGGACTGGGGCCCTGGCAGTCTTATGATTGGCTCCAGCCTCTGGATTCCTAACACAGGACAGACAGGGAAGTTCCATTTGTGAAGTATTGAATAAATCAGGCCCAGTGGTAAACCAAAGACCTTGTTTGTACATTAAAACACTTTACCCTTCACTTGTACTGGGCATTTGTTTTTTAACATTAATAAACTAACATGAGTTTTGCTTCATTTCACCCCAACAGGATTTCATTTGCATATTTAAAAATAGGGAGGAAAGAATCACAGACTGTTCATGCTGCAAGGGGCTTCTGAGAGCACAGGAGATGAGCTCTGTGGTTTCACAGACTACGGAATTGACCAAATTGCCTCAGGACACATAGCTAGCTTAGTTCTGAGAGAGACTTCCTGATTTCTATCCAAGAGAACATCCCAGAGACTAGGGACAGTACAAATAGCAAGCTATACTGGTGATTATTAGTAGTTTATGCAAATCAAAACATAGAATTATAAAAATACATATAAATAAACCCACAGGCAAATTCCTGAAACAGATGCTCTTGTACTAGTTGCAAAAGCATTATGACTGTCCCATGGAGATGATTATTATGCCCTCTCCAGCAGAGATTCTGTGTTAATTTCTGGTGAGTGGCTAGGCCTCATTAGGGTATAGAAAGCCCCCCTCCTATTCCCAGTCACCAACAAGGGTCAGGCTCTCCAAGAGAAGTACACCATATGAGTTGGGGGGAAGCCACAAGTCCTCCAGGGAACTTGAGAGCAGTGTTGGGGAAGTTTCTTTCTTTCTATAAACTAAAAAACTCTTTTCAGTGACTCTGGGTGAACCAAGCATTAGGACAAGCCTGACACCTGTAACGGGGTGCTGGCTTGCACTGCTATTTGCTTGCTCAAAGTCTGGGGAAGACTGTGCTCTGTAATCTGTTCTAAGCCTTGGGATCCTGGACAGAGTTCCAGAGTACACCCTGAGGCATGTGTGGGCATACTGAGGAGGATCCTAGGGGCTGCTGTGGGTGAGGAGCTGGTGCCAGACAGTAGCCAGCACATCCTGGACTGTAGGCATGTTCTCAAGGTCTAGTGGCATGAGCAGCCAGGGCCAGGTTCCTCTTGAAGCACTCTGTAGCTGTGGGTTACATGCGTCTCTAAGATCATATGCTGGGCCTGGATGTCATTGTGTGCACTGTCACAGGGAAATACACTCTCAGGCTAGCATAACAACATTTTCACCAGTGTACAGAGATTTCTCCACCTCTCAACCAAATCTTCCTGGCTTGTGAATTCAGAAAGCAAATCATCGCGCGCGCACACACATACACACACAGGAGGGAGGGAGAGGGAGAGACAGACAGACAGAGACTCTGAGACTCTGAGACTGTTTGGATCCAAGCAGGCAGCCTCAAATCTATGTTCACCATTAACAGGAATATCAAATTTTCAGACCAACTTCCTTCTACGATGCTGGCTAATGAGGTCAAAGACTCTAGAAGAGATATCAAGAAAGCTTGGAGTGTGTTGTCAGGTGACAGAGGGAAAGTGCCTTTTCACCTGTGCTTAGTTACCTATCTGTAGAATGAGCTGCAAGACAATATCAGCTCTAAGATCTGTCTACCTCTGTAGTTCCCTGGAGTGTGTTAGAGAAAAGGACTTGCAGCTTCCCCCCACTCATATAGCCCTGGTGTACTTCTCTTGGAGGGTCTGACCCTTGCTGGTGACTGGTAATAGGAGGGGGGCTTGAGGAGGTCTTTCTATACCCTAATGAGGCCTAATCACTCACCAGAAATTAACACAGAATCTCTGCTATAAAATTACTTGAAAGCAGAAGTACCCATGAGTTGTCTGGTGTTGCTACCAGCAACTGGGGGTTTCTCTTGTCTTCCCTCAGCTCTCCAAAACAACAAGGCACAAAGAGACAAGAAGTACTGTGAAGCCACTGCCTACTACCCTCAGGAGGGGAGCAGGAGTCCTGCAACCTGCCCAGGAAAACCGGACTCCAAGTCCCCTCCAGCCAAATGCCCCAGGGAATGGAGCACAGCACAGAAAGGAGCAGCTCCCAGAGGACTCTGCCCTGCCCATGAGGCCCTGGAGCCTCTCTCTAAGGCAGCCCAGTGGGAAGGCTTGTCACAAGACAAACTGAGCCCAGGGCTTCCTAGCCTCCTTTTGGAACCTGCCACAGCAGAAGCCTCAGTCACCATGTCCTGAGCTTCTGAGCCCCATTCACCTGTTCTCCCCCCCAAGACAGGCTGTCTTGCACACTAAGTGATTTCTTTTAGCATTTCCTCCTAAAGCCTAACTTTCCCTTCAGAGAAAGGGTGAGGCTGGATAACTGAATGGTGGCAAGTTTGGGTTGTCTTCTCAGGAGGCAGAATTTGAGGCCAAGATCTTATGTTTTCATCTTATTTTCATGACAAGCATGAATGGTACCATAATGTAACATGCCTGACAAACCCCACAGGACTCAGATATCCCCTGAAGGCATTTTCAGAGGCTGGTGGTGACACACAGCTGACATAGAGTAACAGACTCTCACTGCTAAAAGGCAGTCAGACTCTTGGAGAAAGTGGGTCAAGGCCAGACCAAGGTTTCCATGTCTAAATCAAGAATTGTATCTAGACAAAAACTCTTTTTGCATGACAGTGACCAGGGCAGCACAACAGCCATTTGAGGGTCCCTGCTCCATTGTTACCAGCAGGATCAGGGTCCAATCAGTAGAAGTCTTCCCCACCCAAAATACAATTAGTTTCCTGAAAATATTAGTCTGCTTCCTCTCCCTGAAGATCTCAGGAAACTAATAGAGATGCTACTAATTTAAGCCTTTCCTTGGGAGGGTGAGCCCAAGGACTGGTCTCTTTTCTTCTGGGAACAGGAACCACTCATCTCATTTTTTTGGTAACCAACCCAGGGCTATATTCTAAGTTAGTCTTAGACATTTTCCTTAAGTCCAAGACAGTATCTCCTGCTTAGTTAAAGCCAATCTTCCTTACAGAGCCCCTCAGGAACTACAGCAAGCCTGCCTCCTGTACAGATGCCCCATGAAAACACTACAGCAGAGATGGCCAGTCCCATGGCCACCCTTAACTCACTGTTCTGCCCCAATCGAACCTCCTCCTCCTCCTCCTCCTCCTCCTCCTCCTCCTCCTCCCCCTCCTCCTCCTCCCCCTCCTCCTCCTCCCCCTCCCCCTCCCCCTCCTCCCCCTCCCCCTCCTCCTCCCCCTCCCCCTCCCCCTCCCCCTCCCCCTCCTCGGGCCAAAATGCCTTGAATGCCTTCTGATAATTCCTTTATCCCCTTCTTCTTTCAGGCCTTCTGAAGAGACTAGGACACTAACATAGCCCTTATGACACAATCCATGGGTTATTCCAGTCCACTTCCCTTAATCTCTGAGTGGCAGAGACTAATACACACACACACACACACACACACAAAAAAAAAAAAAAAAAAAAAAAACACCAGTGTAACGTGTCCTTCTGTTCCCCAAGCAGCTGGCTTTGTGTCCCTGCAGTCTGAATCTTCTCAAGCATTCTTCTTTCCAACCAGGGTCCCAGGTGGAAGCACTCGATTGCAATTGCCAGTTGCCCAGGTAAAGCTTTGCACTGCTGTCCAACCATAGTGGTGACCTGGGCAGGGCAGGGCAGGGCAGGGGGCCAGCTGCTGGCATAAATGCCTGCATAGTGATGGTCCTGACTGTTCAGCCCAGGGTTTCTGATGAGGGGTATGGTCAACATTGTTTTAGGACACTGCCTGAAATGTAGTTGTTTTGCACACAAACCTATCCTCACTTGTAAAGGCAAGTACCCAAAAATCTTTGCATCTATTTTTAACTTCACTCTTGAAGCTGCCACCACTATTTTAGCATGGTCCTGGGTAAAACAGTCAGAGATTAGAAGACCAAGAAGCCACTTGAAATATGCAGCCTGGAAAAACAAAATCAATCAAATAATATTATTGGAATTTCTAAACAGTTTAAACTTTAAGACATTATTTGTGGAAAAGTGTTTGAAAAATCTGTCTTCCAGTCTAAGAATATTCATGAGAAATCAAATTTTCTTAGTTCATTCAGCTGCTTCTTTATAAGATATAGTTCAAATAGAAAGAAAACTTCAATGCCATCTTGGTCAGGACACACATTTTAAGGAAAGACGAGAAGAAAATGAAATGACCAAGTTTCAAAGAAATCAAGCAATTACAATATAGGCATCTGCCAAACACACCGCAAGGCACATGCAGTTCACACAATGCCTATGTGCAGGGAAAAGGTACCAGAGATGTTGGACAGCTCAATCTCAGTAATTTACCGTGATCTTTAGCCCTGCGTTGGCGAAAGCAGCAAAACTTCCTTTTCTTCTTATCCTCTTTTAGCAACTCGGCCACTGTGACCCCTTCAGGTTGAACACAGGCAATTTCATTACTATACAGCAGAGGGCAGCAAGAGCAATGCAAACAAGGGGCATGCAGCCAGTCCCACGCCAGCCCAGGGGCGGCCTCACAAGAGACACTGGCCTCTGATGCGCACCTGACACCTCCCTCCTCCTACACAGAAATCTATAGTTCAGGACCTGAAGGGACAGGGGCAGTGTACCTGCTATAGTTACTATACAAACACTTGTCTTTAAGAACCTATTCTAAATACACACACACACACAAAAACCCTACTTTAGACAAAGGCTTCTCATGTTTGGCCTCCTATCTAAGAAGACCATTAGGGAAGGGGCACTTCAAGGGAAGGGGCACTTCAAGGGAAGGTCGGTAACCTGAGTACTGGGCAGCAATAGAATTCCAACTAAGCCTTGCTATAGGGAATGGGACAGATGGAAATGAAAAAGGTGGGTGCTAGATTCTGACAGCCTAGGTCTAATCCCAGACCTCCCATTTACTGCCTGCTAATTTTGCTAATCCTTAGTTTCCTCACCTGTAAAATATTAATAGCAGTTTGACATCTTATACTTCATGAGGTTGTTTTAAAAAGCAAATGGTAGATAAAGTAACATGAGCAAAATGTTTTGACTTTCGTAAGCTGTGGCCAACTGTAATTATCATTACTCCTACAACTCTCCTGTGGCCACTAGATCCCAAGAAAAATGATTCTGAGATCTCTAAACTCTTCTAATTGTTTCTTCCATGAGCACACCAAATTGTTCAATCTTTAAAGTAGAGGCCATGTGCTCCAGGGAGGGAAACTATAGAGATAATTCTGGACACCAGGAGCCAGTAAGGGTGAAGGGAGACAGGCATACACTATTGGTAGGCAGAGCACACTTCTAAAATGGGCATCCTCACTACAAAAAAAACCCTTTCTCCTAAACCACATCCCACAAGAACATAGGTATGAGTGTATATGCACAGGAGCATGCGCACATGGGAGTTAACAGTAATTAGCATGTAGACTGTGCCCGAATTTGGGTTCAAACCCCAGCTCAGCCACTTGACAGCCATGTGTCCTTATAGAGCTACTTAACTTCTTGGTGCTTTAGTCTCCTCATCTGTAAAGTTCCTATCTCAGAGTTGGGTGAGAAATAAGAATCCTGTGCCCATGACCCTTCAAACAGTATCTGACACATAGGAAGCACCTGGTAAATGATAGTTATTATTCCACGCCCTTTCCTGCAACAAATAACAGTGCTCATATGTGTGACAAATGTTATGCTTGATGCCAGCCACACAATGGAGAGCTGAGACACACCTTACACCTGCCCCCATGGAGTCCAGGGTCTTGTGACTGAGAGACATTAATCAGACCATCACACAAATAAACTCCAAATGGCAACTCTGATCACTGCAAAAAGTAGAAGTCACATGCTGTCGAATACATAGTCCTTATAATGTTCAATTCTTATAATGGCAATTAATTGGAAATTAGCCAAAATCTTGCTTTTAAAAAACATGGAAAGATGTCTATGGAACACAATCCAGGGAAAAAGACCTGTGCTTGGCATCTTGTGGCCAAAACTGTCAGCATAGAGTCTATGCCAATTCCTACCTTCTTATGTGCAGAAAGCCATGTGTGAAAGAAGAGGCCCCCGACTGCTAAGCCTGGCTCCCTCCAAGGAGAAGGAAGAAAGAATTTTATTACTTAATATGCATTACTATTATATGAGTTCTTTTCAGGGGGAAAATATTACTTTAGTAATTAAAACGTAAAAAATAAATAAAAGCAACCTTGACTCCACGGGGACTCCATACACCTGGCTGGAGAGCAGCTCCTCCACCTCTCCAGGTGGGACCATGAGCCCTAAGCTCACCTCCCACCAGCTCCCACAAGGCTTAAGGCAATGGAAGAAGAGGAGGTGTCTTTATAAATCATTACTACTTTATACCACCCTCAGTGGAGATGGTGTGCCAGGGCAGAAGGCCATGCCCAACACCAGCTAGTGGAAACAGTGTCCGGCTGCCCGGTCCTCCTCGGTCAGCCTTCCCAGTCCCACTGTTGGCTGCCTCACCAGTGAGGGCAGGTGACCAACTTGGATATATGTTTATCACATGTCTCTCTGCCACTGTTTGCGTTCAGTATTTTCAATTCTGGACTTGAGTCCTTAGATCGTTTGTGACAAAAGCAGTTTTATGAATCAAAAATTTTAAACACGATCTTTTAAAAAAGGACTAGGAAACTGCTATTCCTTGCACTTGCAAAGAGCTTGCCATCCCTAGGTCTCATACCCACAAATGAAGAACACACAGTAGGAAAAGGTATCTGGGTACCAACAGGCAAAAGGCAGGCAACTAGGGCCACTTTGTGTACCAAGTCCTGGGACTGGCAGATGCCAGTGGGCGGCAGCAGGGGACACACTCAGAGCCTCTAGGACCATAGAGAAAGCAGCAGATGAACAGGCACGCCTTGTGGGCAGTGAGAGCTTCAGGTATCCCATCCTTTCTTTGGACATCAAGTATTGTTAATGTTCTTACAATATGTTGTTGGGGGAGGTGTTGCGGGGGGTGTCAGAATTTTAGAATGAGCTCTTTAAAATGATTTCATTATTTTAATGCTATTTTTTAAAGACTAATCACTGACAATGAGAAGAGTTTAAAATAGAATTTGAGGCTTCCAGATTTTAATGGCCCTAGAAAAACTCCATTGTTAACTCAGAAGCAGCTGCGTACATCTAAAAAATCACTGTGCAATTTGGCAGAGTTTCTTAAGAAACTTGAAGCTCAGCAAAAAGTTAAATAAATTATCCTTGAAAATTCCCCAAATACTCAGGAACCAATTTCCAAGGGAATTTTTGTCCACTCAATTAATTGTGTAGCACTAGCTCTCTTAATAGCAAATTTACAGAATTGGCATTTTTAATAGTCCAAGAATGCATAAAATAGAGCTCCTTGTCACTAGAGTCATCAGAAAGCTCAGTTAAGGACCTAATTGCCTCTCTTTTCCTCTCAAGTAAGTCCTTGGGTCTGTGAGATAGTCAGTCACTGATACATTCATGACAGAGGAGTTCCCAGTCTAAGCTACACATGCAACCCCCCAGGGAGCTTAAAATACAAGAGCCACCCCTGACTCCTGTCCCAGAATGAAGCAGAGGCCTAGGGTGAAATGTGGCACCAGGAAGGCTCCAGCTCCCCCAGGTGATCATAATATACGGCCAGAGATGGACACCACAGATGCAGCAAGTGACATTGAGCAGAACAGGGAGGAGATAATGCAAGCACATCTCTGAGTACTCAATTTGACTATCTGTTCCCTGATACAAATCACTGAAAAACTGGGAATGGATTTCAAGAGCCAGAAAGCTGTGCTACCATATCTCAGAAGTGACCAAGTCAGTAGGTTTGTGTTCTCTCAATACTTCAGAACTGTATAGCTTCTGAAGAAAAGTTTGGAGCAGCAGGTCCTTAAAAGGGTCCTCACCCTGAGGTTGCTTAGAGGTCTAGTAGAATCTTTAAGAATACTCAGCTAGGCCAAACTTTCCTCAAGTCTGATGACAAGAGCAGCAGCAAGTTCGGCCACAGTTATTTCAACACCTGCTTGTTACTGAACATCTAATTCTCTTAATGGTGCCTTGGGTAGATATCTTCAGCTCCTTGCAACCAAGAAAATGGCACTCCAAGATGTTGGGTAATTTTCCTATCACTGAAGTCCAAATCCCATGTCATAAAACTCAGCCACTTCCAGAGAAAGGGCCTTAAAATGCCTTGCAGCCCAAGTCTTTGCCTCTTATAAGTGCACAGTTATCTGTTGTGAGTGACTCCTTTGCTCAGCTAGGCTGAGGCTCAGCTACCAGGAAGGCTTCTCACACTGTCACAGAATTCCTCAAAATATCTGGGAGGAAACTGCCCAACTCATATCTAAGACCCAGCTGAAAAAGACTGTCAGCCAAAGCAACATCTTAAACCAGCAGGAAGTCAGGAAGCCCAGGCAGTGTACTGTCCCTCTTCCCAGAGATAACACAGGAGCAAGACTGGGGAACATGGCACATGAGGGTGGATCTCACACACCTAAGGAGGGTGCTGACACCAAAACACCCTTGTTTCTATTGCCTATAGCCAGGGACCAGGTATACGCAAGGGTTAGGGCCAAAACTAACCCTTGCCCCCTGTGTTTTTCTGGCTGTGATAGAAAGAAAGCAGCTGGCAAGCCTGGGAGGCCCCAGGGAAACTCCACCAGCACTGACTTCCTCAGAAATCCTGAGGTAATGAGTTCTGTAATCAGGGAGGCTCCCCTTCTTCCTCATCAGGAGATGTGGTGCCCTCAAGTCAGTTAGATCTCAACACGCTTCCCTCAGCCTAGGATTTGTGCATTTCAAACCCCGATCACCAAGGCTCTGGCAAACTGACAACTCGGAAAGCATCACACACCATGAGCCTCACTCTACAGGAAACCCCAGCACCTGGGAAAGAGAGCTCACCAAAGAACAAGGGTGCGCCAAAGAAATATTTGCAATTCTAGATCAAACATTAAGCTAATCGTTTTGAGTCACACGTCACTGTGCACAGCAGAAACCATAGTTCTGATGTTCTGCAGACACACTGCAGCTTCATGGGCTTGTAAGACCCAGTTCTGGTTAATTCTGAAGATCTGCAACTTTCCAAGGACTTAGTAATACTATCAATGAAAGAAAGTAATGCACTGAAGGGCTTTGAATATTTGTTATTTTCCATGCCTTCTTTGTCTCATTTCCTTAGCTTGAACTGCCCCCACCCCACTCCACCTCACCTTCTACAGCTAAAGGGTGCATATCCCTCAGGGCTCAGTGAGGATGCTACCTCTTCCCTGCATTTCCACCCACCCGCCCACCCACCCACTCATGCCAGCCAGCATCACTGAGCCTTCCGGATTGGTATTGCAGATTGCTGCTGCTCCTTGATTATGGTGACAACGTCTACCCTTAGTACTGTAATAAGTCACTGCCTTCTCTATCTTCCCTCCAATGGTAACTTCTCTGAAAGGCAAAGGCATTGGTTTGGTCATCCCATAGGTAGGTTCTTTACAGACAGTGGAAGGAAATACTTGGCTCAGATAAAATTGTGAACCCTCACGACTACCAGAAGACAAGACCTCAGAAAACAGATCAAGACACTGACCATGAAAATGACTCCACCACAACTGACATTAACTGCACTAAAATCTAGATCGCTAGTTCTAGTGGAGCAATAAAGAGATGACAGGCATCAGCACCTGGGATGGCCTCACTTGGCTCCCCATGGGATATACCTAAACTAGCAAAGAAAGGTGCTCTTCGGAGAAGAGGGACAGCACTTTCTCTGGAGTGGGTGAAGTAGGTGGCTGGTGGGCCTCCCCATGTTAGGATCCAAGCCACAGTCTATAAATGAAGAGAAGGCCGAGTAGGCATCCCCAGGCTTCACCTGGACAGCTTGTTGCCAGCAATACTGCAGGTACAGAAGCACTGCAAGGGCCACAGGGTTCAATTTGGCTCAGTCACTCACAGAGAAATGTGCTGAAGATATGCTCACACTCTTCTGTATCTAATCACCTAGTAGACACATCACTGAATTTGGAACTCAAATGTTCATTTATCCACTCTAATCTGGTATTCAACAAACACAATCAGCTCTATAAATCCTCCCAGTCTCCTGGAAGCCATTTCCTAATCCTCAAGGACTGAAGCCCTGACTTCTTCCTGCATCTGAGTAGATGCAGAGAGGTGAGCAGAGGAGGTGACCTGCACTCTACTAACCCCCCAGTCAGTACATAGGTTTTAGTCAGTAGTAGGAACCCAGGATAATACCAAACCCTCTCCGATAGCATAGACTCACAGAGTCCCAGACTAGAAGAAGCATAAAGGCTATCTCAGTCAAGAGTCCTTTCAGCCAGGGTATCCACGTGCTGCTGCCTACAGAAGAGGCACAAATCTGCCTCTCCTATTCTTCCCACTGGCTCACCCTGACCTTCATACCCTCTGTGCTCTAGCCCAAGAGCCCATCCCACCCTCCCTGAGCCCTGGCTGCTGCTCACCTTTTGTTGTTCCCTTGAGTCAGTACTGAACAGTCATTCCTCAGATCGGTCCATCCTTCAAGGCCTGGGTCAAATGTTCCGGCCCTATGTTAGATTCTCCTCCTAGTTCCTGCAGTACATCTGTCTCCTTGAGTGCCCTGGGGCTCTGGCTTCTTCCACTGCATTTATTTGTAAGCATGCCTTCCTTTTCTAGAAAGGGAACAAACTACAACCCCAAGAGGCTCATCTCGGTAGCATCTTAGCATCTTTTACAAAAGGTAGAACTGAACGCAGTTTCCTATGCCTCTCAATGGACATGTACCTTTGAAATGTGTTTTCAGTCCTTACTTTCAACTACTCTGGATTTGAAACAAATCACAAGCAGTATAGTCAAACCACTGTTGGATTTCAATTTTTACCTTCACCAGAGCACAAATGGAAGAACAAGAGCATGTCTGTGAGAAAAGTATATAGCAAAGGAGACACCGTGGTTGACAATGGCAATTAATTCCAGTGGTTGACTGGCTATCAGGCCTTGCATCCTATAGAAATCACTTCAGAGCACCTAGTGTCTCAGTGTGGGATTCCAGGCAGGTGGATTGTGAAACAGGCCTTTTAACAACTGCCTGGCACAATGAACTGCCCGATGTCAGCATTCAGCTTTGTACAGATAATACAGGTGGGTAGCCACTCCAGGTAACACAAGAGTCAAGGGGTACCCTGCTCTTCAAATCCTTGTCCAGTGATACTGCTCACTCTCAGGCGAGAAAAGCCATGTTCAGTGCAGACCCTGATCCATGCCCATGCAAAAATGGGCTCACGAAATTTCTGAGGCCCATAGAATAAGTGTTTGGCCCTCTTCAACTACAAAGCCACCTTATTAAACACACATCTAAATCCCAAACTCAGGCACAAACCCAAAGCTGACATAAACACATTTCTTCCCTCTATGATTTGTGCAGGCAGAGGGGACAGCATGGCTGGGAGGAGACTATTCTACGTACAGACAGGTCAGAGGCAGGGAGGGCCTGCTGCGGGTGACTGAAGGGCACATCAGGTTGGTCTGGCCGGGAGCAAGAAAGGCAACACCTACTATTTCGTTTGCCTTCCTCTCCACCCTCCTCTTCATTCTCAGGATCGATGTCTTCTGCCTGGGTGATCCAATCCAAGTAGCCCTTGAGATCCTCCTCCAGTTGCTGTTTCTCCCGGAGTTTCTGGAAATCTCCCCGCGCTTTAGCCTTCTCTCTTTCCTTTGAGAATTCTCTGAGGGAGCCAAAGAGAATAAGCACCCGTCAGGACATCCTTGGGGACCTACATCATGAGCTGTCTGCCCCGCTGCACAATGGCCTTGTGGCAGAACACACAGTGCTGAGCACAGCCACATGAGCACAGCAATGGAGCCACACACGTGTACAGGACAGAAGACAGTGTCTCCTTAAGCAAGACTGTGAGGGTCAGAGTAGCAGAGACCACACCAACACACATGCATCATTTGTTATTCAGGATGACAGTGATCCTAAGGAACCCAGGCCAGAAGCACCATGTACTGTTATAGCAGACCTCTGACACTCCCCACCAGGGGCCTCACCTCAGAAATGACCTCCTTCCCCACAGCCTCCTGATACCTGGCATTGCACTTCAAAGAGAAGGGACCCCAGTAGGCCAAGCTGAGGCCAAAGACAGTACCTGGTTTAGGCTTCTTCAATATTTTTGGACAAAATTTTGCATTTATAATGTGTGCTGACCCTCTATCCCAATCAAGAGCCCTGCCAGGGAAGCAGCCCTTCCCCACAAAACACAGGAGGCTCCCATCCCTACCACCTGCAGCTTCAGGCCAGAACAGTGAACAGGGTCCAGGCAGACCCAACTCGCAGCCTAGTTCTCCATTCCCAGGCAGGAACTCAAGTACTAGTAAAGCACTATTTATTCTTAACCCTCGATTCTCACCATAATCTTTCCCTAAAAGTTTTCCCCATAGGAGTCGAAGAGGTAATACAATTTGTTGCCCATTTATGGGAACACCCGACCTGGAAAGTCTTTGGCAGATGTGCCAATATTCCAAGTGTTTGCTGTTTACTCTGCCTTCTGTATCTGAAACCCTGTATCTACATATGTACATAAAACTCCACACTTGCTCAGGCAAGTCAGAGCAAGGTGGACAATTACCAATTTTTTATAAACAAGGAATCATCTGCATTTCCAACCGTGAGTTGTTACAGGCGCCAAAATATGTAAGTTAATGGATTTAATTGTATTTACAGTTAAAAAGCTGCTAGGAGAGCAGGTGAGGTTTCTGCACACAGATCCCAAGATTCTGACACAGTTACTGCCGCCTTCCTATCCACTTGCCTTCCAATTCAAAGTCGGCACATCTCCCTTTCAGAGACTTGCTAAGTGACAAAAGGGAACGTGACTTGCTTTCATTAAGCTAAACCCCTGTTCTCTCTCTCTCTCCATACCCTTGCCTCAAACACTAATTCCTCAAGAGGCTGAACAGACACTTGAACACCCAGTGACACACATACTTCAGATAAGAAACTAGAATCTTCGCCAAGGTGCCACCCTCTCCCCACAATGAGAAAGGATCCCACTCACCCCACCGTTTGGACCTCCGAACCTATCCCTGGCCCTGGTAGGGCTGCTCCATCTCCACTCTACCCTCTGGGCAGTGAGGAAGAAAGCAAGGCTGTGGGCATCCTGCAGTCAGCTCACAGATGGCTGGCACCAGGCAGGGGCTGAGAAGGTGAGCAGACTGTACTCTGACCTCCCCGCCCAAAGGCACTCCATCCCAGAGAGGACACCTTTTCATCTCAAAAAGGAAGATATTTGGAGGGCAATGTCTTGCTGCTCACACAAACTATACACCAGACTTCTTGGGCTTCTCAAGATATATGAAATGCATAACTCGGCTCTGGCTGAGCTCACTCAAAGACTCTGAAATTGAAAATGTCATATTCAAGCCAAACTCAAATCCTGAGGCAACAGCAGGAAGACTGGGAATGTCATGTGTCCACAGGACAATTCATTATATAATCTGTTTTAAGAATTTAAGAAATTCATTGTGAAGAGCAGGTATGCCCTCAATTCTGTCATTTATCAAAAAGTATCCCAGCACAAATCTTTTTCATGTTTTGATTCTGGATTTAGTATACTAAATGTAGAGGATTATATATACAAGCAGGGTATTCTTATTTTGGATTCACAGCTGATCTGAATTCTTGGAAAAAATGACAAAGATAGTGGAAGAATTACCCTGTAAAGCTTGAAGACTTTATGAAATGAAATTTTGCTTCGCTGTCATATTTTATGTACTTGTTTATATTAGAACTATAAAAATCCTTCTCTAATAAGCTGCATCACTGTTGCATATTCTAGGCTGTTAAGTGAACATGAGTAAAACCCTACTAGCTACTAAAATTCCCGAGAATAAAAATTGAATAGACGAACTCTAGATAGGCAGATGGGTGGGAGGGGAAGAGAGGGGGCAGGGGGTTAGTAATGATGGTGGAATGTGATAGACATCATTATCCAAAGTACATGTATGAAGACACAAATTGGTGTGAACATACTATATATACAACCAGAGATATGACAACTTGTGCTCTATATGTATAATAAGAACTATAATGCACTCCATTGTTATTTATTTAAAAAAAATCAATAAAAAATAAACACACAAAAAAACTGTTCTAAGTCCTGGTTTATGGCCCATTTATTTAAATGATGGGCACATGCCTATAATTCCAGCAACTTGGGTGGCTGAGGCAGGAAGGTTGCAAGTTCAAGGACAGCTTCAGCAACTTAAAGAGGCTCTCAGCAACTCAGATGTCATCTCAAAAAAAAAAATGTATGAGGATGTAGCTTAATGGTAAAGTATCCCTGGGTTCAATTTTAAGTACCAAAAAATTAAAAAATAAATCAAAACCATATGAAAGTTCATTTAACAAAGCTGTTTATATAGATCCTCTCACCTGATTTCAGACAGTTCTGAATAGCCCAGTACCTAGAAGGTAGGTAACGGGTTACTGATTTAGACAGAACTGAGGTCCATATGGCATCAATCTGTTGCCTACAAGGCAGGGTAGAGAAGTGGGTTTTGTGTGATAAACCTAGGTGACCCTTGGCCATCTTAGACCACTTATGGCTCTCAGTGTGAAGGTCTAGATTCTCTGAGCTTTCATTTTTTCAGCTGAAATAGAGATACAATAATACCTGTTCTATTGTTCCACCAAGGTTAGGTAAGATCTATTCAGTAAGATGAAGCTTCAAAATACACAAAGCATGGTAGGTAAAAATGTGAAGTTCAAATGAATAATATTTAGTTGTTAAATCGGGGCCTAAGAGAAATTGAAAAGGTAACTGGGAGACCCTTCTCAAATACCAAAGGGGGAAACTAGGAACAGCTTTGAATGGGTTCTCAGCTACCATGATCCTCCCAGAATTGGGAGAGGCTTAGAAGGATGCATGGGATCCTGGGGCTCACAGTGACTGATGAGCCAGAATACCCATATCAATAATGCACCACTTTCTGTTCTGTTGCAAACAACTCATTTCCACCATAATAAACTTACTGTTCTCGCCTCAAGTCTACTTCATCTTACATCAACCTCAGTGGATGATGAAAAAAAGGCACTCTGTTTTGCATAGAATTTCATCATCTTCTAAAGAAGTTCATGACTAAGAGGTTCAATAACCGTCACTACTGCAAACATTCAACAAAGATTAGCAGAAATGATTAGATTTTTGCAAGTGATTCAAAATTCCAAAAACTGTTCATGCTAGGAGCCTACTTATCCTGGATCAGAATGGATCTGGTTCTGGTGTGTCCAGCTGACAGAAAAATTCACGTCAGTACTTGGACAAAAATGTGCAAACTGTGTGCTGCCCTTTTGCACATGAAAGAAGGGAAAATAAGAAACACATATTCTGTAGTGTATATCTGATGGATGAAGCAGAAAACAAGAGGCAAGGACCAACAGGGTAGACCAAATAAAGGATGGAGGAATACTCCTAACTGTATCCTTTTCTGTGGTTTTGACTTCTGGAATGTTAATGTTCTTCAAATTAGTTTCTTATATTTCTCGTCCTTTATCAATAAGGATGAGATGGAGAGAAAATACCCATAAACTGAAAGTGGATTGAAAAAAAATGAATCTGACAGTATTTCAAATAAATACCATAACTGTCCTGAAGGGAAAAGACAAAACTAATTCTAGTGGCTTACAAACTTTGGCACACGGTCTTGGGCAGGACTGGCGCAAGGAGAAAAACAAATGCTGAGCTCTTTTAAGTTGTTGTTTTGCTTTGTTCTTTGTCTTTGGTAGTGATAGGGATGAGACAATCTGAAACTATTTTAGATGTATGACAGGATTTAACAGATGAGTAAACGTGTTAATGTTGCCGAGAACCAGAATTCTCACTGTGGAAAGGAGACAGAGAAACACAGAATGGAGGAAGCCTAGAAATCTGAGGGGTGGACTGGAATGGAACTCAGGGTTTATAAATATTTGTTGTAAGGCCCAATATCTGATTTTTTTTTGTCTTTTTTTTTTTTTTTTTTTGGAACTAGGGATCGAACCCAGGGCTTTGCGAATGCAAGGCAGACGCTTTGCCACTGAGCTACATCCCAGCCCCCAATATCTGATTTTTAACAAGACATTGATACATGAGCATATGAATCAATAGGAGTATGTGTACAAGTAAAGAAATTCATATGCCCTAGTTCTGTCTGTTGAAAGGACCTAGAGACAAGGCAACTCCAGCAGATAGGAGCATACTTGGTCTCTCATGACATTTTTCATTAAAAGGAACTAGGGGTCTTTGGGAAAAAAAATGGCTGATTCCAGGACTGGGCCAGGTAGATACTAGATGAAGAATAGCAAGTGCTCAAAAACAAAAACATGCTGGACAGAGGCCAGGAGCTCAGGGAGTGACTCTACTGCCAAACCTAAGAAAACTTGAGCACTAAAATAACTAAGAATAGCAATGAATTATAAAATATTTCTCAAAAACCTGTCTGTACCCCATATAGATAGTAAATTATTGTATACGGGGTAAAAGCGGGAGTTCATAATCCACTTGAATCAAACCGTGTAATATGATGTATTAAGAACTATGTAATGTTATGAACGACCAATTTAAAAAAAAAAAAAAAAGCAAATGAGATAAAATTATGAATGAAAACATATGAGATAATAGGTGAATTAGAATAGTAGGTATAAGGATTTTTCTCTACATTATTTTTATTTTTGCGACTTTCCTGTATGTTTGAAATTATTTCCAAAGAGAAAAACATTTATGTTTAGAAAACGTAACTGTACTAATCAACTGCAAATGTATGGTCCTATACATCCATTTTGGCTTATCAGCTAGATTGGAAGCTCCCTGCGGGAATGTACAATGTAGTTCATTTCTTATTGTATTTCTTTCCATGACTCTGTCTTCCCCATGGTAGCCAGTTCAAACAGACATGGAGGAAGAGTATGTACAAAAACCAAAAACAAACAACAAAATGGGCACTATCCTCAAGAGGCTGAGAATATGATCCTGCGGGACAGAGCAACCATGATTGCTGGGATCATCCAGAAACACAAAACAGAGTGCCTAAGTCCAGACATGCCCTCTGGTGCAGCCTCCACCTCCAGCCCGCCATTCTCCTTATCAATTCAGAGACAAGAAATCTACTACACGAGGCCTAAGTGGTTTGGAAATCTTCCTTTACATGTTATTTTTAAGAAGCAGTCACTCAGTCAGGAATCTCCCCGAGAGCTCAATTACTCAAGTGTCTTCCACAGGCCAGTCAGCATGCACCTCACCCACTGAGGAAGCTGTGGCAGTGTTTGGTCAGGTTGTGCCTCCCTCTCTGCTCCAGAAAACTGCTGCAGACCTGGTCTTCATCTTGGTGGTGTCCTGCTCAAAATGCCTCCTGTCTCTTCATCATGTCCTTCAAGAATCAAGGACAAATGCCTTCCAGCCTTCTGCCTGCTGCTATTCTAGCTTTAGTCACCCATCTTTTCAAGGTACACCTTGTCCTTTGGCGGCTTCTCTCAATTCCCCACACTTCCATCTGCAGAAGTCCATGTACCAGCCTTATCCCATCTTGGAATTCCAGATCACTTTTCAAGACCCAGCTCAAGTCTCACATAGCTACCCTATCCAAATGAGACAGGGGCAAAGGACAGGTAGTCAGTGTAGATAGTGAATGAATGGGTCCAGAAGACTGGGGCTAATTATTAAAGAAGGAAATGGGAGGCCAACACCTCCAGAGCACTTCCCCTTCTCAACCAGTTGCTAACACCTCCAGGGAATCGGTCCTCTCAATACAAAAAAGTTGCTAATTAGCACCCCCTGGGTTGTTCTTTTCTCACCTTTTGGGCACCAAGGCAGGATAGAAAGAGGTGGTAGGAGGAAGAAAGGAAATCTGTGATATAGAAAGGGGAAGGACACATACCGTCCCACAGATACCCAGCCCTGGGTCCCCTTCTCTCCAGGTGAAGTCTCTCTCTCACTAATAAAACTTGCTTTCTATGCTTGCTTCAGTGTTTTCCGGTGTTTAATCTTCAACACTGGGGGAACAAGGGCCTGATCCCGACTTCCAAGACAGTATCACAAAGGGGTTCTGCTCACCACTGAATCACCAGAACATTGTTTCCTGGGATATAGTCAAGCCCTCTCCTGACAATGCAATGTTGCCTTCATAGAGTCCAGCTCAGAGCCTTCACCCATCCTCACTGAAAAATGGGAGGGAAGGAATGCTACCACCCACAGTGTACGGAAACAGATTCAGAGAGGTCAGGTACACAAGCCCATCTAGCTGCTGAATTCCCCTAAGTACCTTAACAGGGACACACAGGACAGGGACAATGGAAGAAGAAGGCAGATGTATGGGAGTGGGGGCAAGAACCAAAAATATGTTAGAATTGGCCTGGGAAGGGCCTTAAATACAAAACAAGGAGCCTGGATCACTTCCTTGTAGGCAATGGGAACTGCAAAGTTGGAAAGGAGAGCGACACGACCAGCTTGGTTTTATACATGTAATGTATGATGACAAGGTCAAAAGAAGGCTAAAATGGTGGTGGAGAGGTCAAAAAGTGTTCAGAAAACACTGGTGATGGGCTATATGTAACACCTATAAAGTATGGTTAAAAAAATAAAGAGTTTTCATAAAATCTCCATTTTGTTACACCATGACCTGGAAAAGCACCTATGAGGCTTGTCACTGATGACCCAACCACCCCCAGTCTATGGTCACTGTCACCTCTGCCTTTTTCATGCCAGCCCCCTAGGTCTGGCACACCAGTGTTGTCATCTCAGTGTGGACCTTCCTTCCCAGGCCAAGTACCATGGGAACATTCCTTGACTACATGTTCAGAAAGGAATGACAGGGCAGGCTGGATGGCCGAGAGAAATTTAAATGTCAAGAGGTCAATTTTAACAGTTCAGGCTTTTCAAAGATGAGTTAGCTACTTTAGGCTGCAGCAACCTCCCCAGAGGGTGAAGATGGGGACCTTTGGTAGAGACGAACTGATAGAGAAGCTTCAGTGCAGGATGCTCTGGTCTGTCTTTGCCAAAGCCACGGGTATCCCCTCTGCCCATGCCAGTGAGCACTCCAACAGACTACCCTCTGCTGTGTTCAGCTGCAGGGTGGTTCTCATCTCTTACCTCCCCCGTGACTCAGACTGCCTGCTGTGAAATGGTCCCTTCTTCCCTTTTGCTCCTTTCCCTGAAAAGCAATCTGGCACCTCTTAGATCTGGCAGATGAAATCTGGTGGCATCAACACTTAAGAAGCCTAAAGACCGATTGCATTCAGGAGAAATGGCTGTGAAGGGGTACTGACTATAGCACACGGTACACCCCAACCCTGACACTCACATGGCCCTGTGTAAAGCCTGTTAGGTGGGAAAGATGAACACAACAGCACCAGCAAAAGCCTCTAAAACCAGAGCAGCCTGAGCCATGGCCCCTTAAGCAGTCCTTCACCCATGACTGCACCAGCCCTGCATCCCAGCTGATAACCAACAGTAGCTTGGGCAGAATTGGAGGCTGCACAGCTGCAGGAAATGACATGGGTTTCTG
Source organism: Urocitellus parryii (assembly GCF_045843805.1). Classification (NCBI taxonomy): domain Eukaryota; kingdom Metazoa; phylum Chordata; class Mammalia; order Rodentia; family Sciuridae; genus Urocitellus; species Urocitellus parryii. The sequence continues at coordinate 170,926,345 of NC_135533.1, read as the reverse complement.
CAGGACAGCCCGAGTCTATGCCATGTCCCCTCTAATAATATCAGAAATGAACCTCATTTAGATTTATATGAGAGTCTTCAAAGCATCTTTATCATCTCAGTGTGGGACAAGCAGTCCAAGGCTTTTCATGTCCATCACACAAAGGCCAACACTGAGATGCAACAAGGTACTAGTCCCACATCGTATGCCCAGACAACAGTACAACTGGGCTACCGATAGGTGCCAAAACAAGCACCCTTTCCATGGGCCTGCTGACTTCATGTCTTCCTGGTCCAAAGGGAAAAGACATACAAGTGGACACTCACTGCTCAGAAGCGGGGGGTGGGGGGAGAAGCAGGGCAGAAAGCACCCCTTTATTTTCCACATTCCTGATTTTCGTCCACAGTACCAACTTGGGGATAGAGAAAAGCTTCCACACACTTTCTACTCATCCGCCAACTGCTCTCTGTCACTCCTCCTCAGAAATGACCACTCCAGAGAGACTCCCTCCCTTCCAGGAGGGCAGATGGAGACCCTAGGCCTGGGCACATGGCCCATGCTTTACAGAGACTCAACCTCCAAACCCTGATGTTATCAGGGCTTATGGGCCCTGACATGCAGAGCTCTGGAACCCTTAACTCAGGCAATGCTATCAGAGAGCACTTAGTCCGCATCGTGCTGTTGCACGCAAATCAAAGTGCAGATCAAATGCGACTGCCACAAATGCAAAAGGATGACATACAGTTTGCTCTGGAGAGTTATTTCTCAAATGCCCCCTCAAATAAATGAATGACTAAAATCATCTTGATTTAGACATGGGGTTTGTTCTTGGTTTGCAATGGTATTTGTTTGAACCAAGCTTGCGTAAATAAAATTTAGGCAAACTAACACTTTGCTATCTATACACACACTCTCACACACTCACCAGTAGGACCAAAAAAGAGTTCTAGTAAAACAGAAACTCACCAAAAAAAAAAAAAAAAAAAAAAAAGCAGCATTTATAAAGTAACTCACTGATTGTTATCAGTGGGGGCCAGTCTTCTTTAGACCTAAATTAAAAGGAAATGAAACAGAATGAAAAAATAATATGTCTCAAAAAACATCCCTATATAAATGTAATTTTTTAAGGAAGTACACAGGTTCAGTTTCTGTTCAAGGAAACTAGGTATTTTGTTGAAAAAGAAAAAAAAAACAGCAGTAATGTTTCACAGTAAAAATAAATTTTAAAAATTATATTTTATTCAATGATTTGGCTTAGCTCAGGTTAGTTCAAAGTTTATCAAAATCACTGTCTTTGTTCCAGTCTAGTCACCAAAGGGTGTTCTGTCTCCATGAGGCAAACAGACCAGAATGGGGTTGGGCATCAGGACTGCAGCATTAAGTCCACAAGATAGGCTCTTTGAAGATAATATCCATGGAGAGACAGAAGGCAAACCTGTGACAGCATTCTTCCTTAGCCACTATGAGGCACTGGCTGCCATGAGGCAGGTGGGAAACTCTAGCAGTCCAAAAGGAAAAGAGATAAAGGGGGCCCTTGTCTACATAGTAAATACGCTGAGGGAAAAGTTTAAGAATCACCTTTGTAACCACTGAACCACATCATGGCTATTCTTCAGGAACTCATTACCGAACCCCAGAGTGGGTGCTTTTATAAAGGGAGTCAGTGCCTCCTGATTCATTTCTCTTTGCTTGAGTTTTGGTGTGGTATGAGATTTTCTCAAAGTCATCTTCCCTTTTTCATCTCCTTCATGCTTTCACTGACATAAAAGACATGTGAAAATGTTCTAAATAGAAAACAGTATCTGTCTTTAGAGAAGATGAACCATTTCTAAAGTAGGTGTTTCCTGGCTTTTAACAATTAGGTTTGATTATTTGTCACAGGCCAGACCTCAGGAACCCTGGGCAGAGCACTGGGGATAGAGAGGGAGTGGTCCATGCACCAGTGTCTGCTCCTGTCTCTCCCCTGCCTCCTTTCTGAACTCTTCCTCCTTGAAAACTATTCCAACCATCCTAGGATAACTCATTTCTCCAAGGCATGAAGCTCTCCTCAGGCTCCAGACCACTACAGATGCTGCCCGCCACCTACCCCTCAGAAGCTTTTCCATATACCAGGCCTCTGGGCTAGGGCAAGATGAAGACACCTCTTTGACATCCTTAGAGTCCTCTAAATTAGAATTTATTACACAGCCTGAAATTGGTTAATATCCTCTTGCACATATCAGACTATAAGCTCCATGAAGAAGGGACAGCCTCTCTTATCTTTGTATACTGCTTATTTATCACAAACCTTGACCACTGGTAGTTATTCATTGAGAACTAGATAAATAAACGCTTTTATAAATATAGATTTCACATTGATGATAGTCAGATGAAAGATGGGAACGTTTAGATTCTGCAATGGATTTATCTGGCCACAAGTAGCCATGAAACTTTTCCTCACTTGAAACTATAACCTATAGTGCCATTAAAAATAATTTTTTAAAAAGCAGGAGTTCTATACAAGTCTAAAATATAAAGGATGCAGAAATAAAGTATCTTGAGCACCTTAGAGTGAATTATGCTTTCCTTTTACTACCCTTCCTTGTTCGAGGACAGAAGCACTTCTCTATCTTTGAAGAGTTAGTTTCCATGGTTACCAAAGACTTCTCAATTTTTTCTAGAAAAAAAAAATCTCCGGGTTGCATGCTAAAAGTAAAGACTTCTGTTTTAGAAGGTATTCTTCAAAAACACAAGTTCCCTTGTCTGACATCACTTTCTCAGAATTATATCATTCAACCAGATGAGCCAAAACAGTATTAGGCTTCAAATACTGCTACTTAAGAAGTCACTTAAGACACATACCTCACTATATTGTCAGATTCCATTTAAAAAAAATAAAGTAAATGAGTACCTAAAGTCAGACTTTGGAAGGCGGCAGGACCATTAAAAATAAAAATGTCGGAAGGCACCAGCACCCCCAGGGCACATCCAACTTAGGCACCAGTACACCATGTTTTACAAAGGGCCTGATCAGGCTGCCTGCCATGGACTGATAGCTGGATGTGCATGCATTCAGAGAGCTTCTGGGACTCCAACTGTGGGTGAGCAACATGGACCCTAGGAGGAGGCAGGAATTGAGGCCATCTATTGGCGTGTTCCCAAAGCAATACCGACAGGAAATTCAGCCTTGGTTCTACCAGATGGACATGTAAAAGGCAAACCAGCTGGTGAGCTGCACTGAGAAACCATTTCTCTCTTTTAGGAGGAGCTCCCACTGAAAGGCAGGATGGGTGGGAAGCACCCTCTCATAGCTCTCAGGCTGAGAGAGAACAAGGACAAGAACATCATATTAAAGGGGAGGCCTAGGGATTGCAACAGAGCCACCATCCAGGAACAGGACCTAAAAGGAGAACTAGAGCCACATGTGACTTGTTCACAAGAAGATTTATAGGGGAAAAAAAAAAAAAAACAATTTCTCTGAAGCCGCATATTCTTCTGTTCCACTCTGCTCTTGGTAATCATTTGGGGAAAGAGAAGAAACCTGACAGGATAATGAATAGAACAGCACAGGGTATATCAGCAAGGCCCATCTGGGTAGACAAGATACCACAGGGGTCCCCTCCCCAGACACAGGAGGAGCTTCCAACAGAAGAACAAAGTAGCTTGGGCTCTGGAGACAGATCTACATTTAATTATTAGCTTTACTACTTACTAATTGTGTATCTTTGAGGAAATTGATAAGCCTGAGTCTTGATTTCCTCATCTGTAATTTATGGCAAAGAACCCTCACTTCATTAAAATAATGGAGAAGATTGAATAAAAAAGTGCCTACTGCAGAGCTTAGTGATATATAATCTTAGTTGGCATATTAATTGTGGTGATAGGCAATAAAGAAGAATTCTCTCATACAATCCATACTCTAGATCACCCAGACTTTGACCATCAAAATCCACATCTCTCTCCTCATCTGAGAAGCACTGACCACAAATGTCTATGTCTTCCTCTATATCTCCACCTCTGAACCTCCCACTGCATCTGCCCCCTGCTACCCAAGGCTCTCCTCACCCCATTTTGCCCTGAGAGGCACCAGCTTTACCTTCCACACGCAGCTGTCTACCATCATCTGACTGAAAACACTTCATAGCTCTACAGCTTACAGGAAAAACCCTGCCTCCCTTGGTGGGCATTCCTAGATACACGACTACTCTTCGTC